>NC_060065.1:3738625-6684075 GCF_020283565.1 Trifolium pratense | reverse complement strand
TTACACTGCAGATATTATGCCTCGACAAATCCAGCAATTGCGTGGCTTAACTTTGTAGATTTCCATCTTTCAATATCAACATTTTCTCCTCCGTAACAACCAAGTGAACCAACTCACTCAATTGATTTGAGGACAAATTCTTAATAATATGTAGGGATGGCAATTTGACCCATACCCAGAGGGTACCCGCAAAAATTACCCACAACGGGTAGGGTAAAAACCCGCATTTTGGGTACGGGCACGGGTATGGGTAATTACCCGCAAAAATGAACGGGTATGGGTGCGGGTACGGGTACCTTAGTACCCAACTCGCCCCATACCCGCATAATATATATTTATTTATTTTATTTATATTATTATATTATAATATATGTAAATCAATTTAAAACAATACAACTCTACTAAACTATTACATATTTTTAATAAAAATATTTATTTATAACATAATATAAAAATAATGTGAATATTTAACATAAATATGAACTTTAACATAAAGTTAGTAATAATTTTGTTTATAATTTTCATTAGTCAATATTAAAATCTTTGAAATTTTTTTAATTCTATTAAAATTATATGATATTTTATAATTGATCAATTTAATTTTAGTAAAAATGCGGGTAACGGTTACGGGTATGGGTACCTAGGTACCCATAGGGTATGGGGATGGGGGCAAAAGTTGTTACCCACGCGGGTATGGGGATGGGTACGGGTATTTTTTCAATCCGCGGGTATGGGGATGGGTACTATAGTACCCTACCCATACCCTACCCATTGCCATCCCTAATAATATGAAGGAAAAATTTATAAGAAAACTTTCTTTGTTGTTTAGCTTGCTTAGCTATAAGAATCCTTTGCATTGACAACACATTTGGATGTATAGAGATGGACTAATATACATCATTGTAAGGTTAATTAATTTCTTCTCTGGGTTATAACATAGTGACTCCATTTTCAAATTTGACAATTCAATTATGTTAGTAGAACCCACTTGAATTAATCTAGTGGCGTTAGACTTTGAAACTTGGAGTATGTTCTTCTCAAAGTTTTAGGTTCAATTATGTTTGATGTCAATTTCGGTGGGCTAGTCCATACAGGACAAAAACTCTAGCTTTAAATGGGTCTCCACAAGTGAACAGTGAGATTAGTCTTCTCAAATTAGACGATCATTAAACCGGATACAGAGTTTTTTTTAAAAAATTATGTTTGTAGTGACTGAATTTTGAAAATGCATTGTCATACCCTAAGGTTCAAGTTTTAAATTTAAAAAGGGTCTCACTAACACATGTCGTAAAAGTATAGAATGGAAAAAAAATTAGGATACATAATTTCCAACGATGTTTCTGTATTTGGTTGATTAGCAAATGTTAATCTTTGACATGATCACATGTGTATTATCCTTTCGGTCTTAAAATATAAATAAAAATTAGATTAACTTTCTTTGACGCATTTGGTAAATTTAGGTAAAATCCAAGAATTTATTTTTCATTTTATTTTTGTTTATATTTGAGATTGGAGTATATATATCGTGTACATATATGCAATAGTTGTGTATATATCAGAAAAAAAAAGTTAGACAGAAAATTAATCTTCAACATCCATACATAATCAAAATCAACTAATTACTCAACAAGTTCTGAACACACAATTGTGCAAATTAAATTAATAACAAACTTAAAATATATGAAAGAAACCTAATAATTCTATAACAAAACAAAATTCAATTGTAGTAATAAATAATCAAATAGAACATGTAATTGAAGTCAAGGAAGGAAGAGTCCTACAAACAATCATTCATTATTCAATCATAAATGTCACAAATAGAAACACAACCAAATTAACAAAAACAAAACATGTCACTGATCTTTCATTAGAAAAACTTAAACTAGGATTAGTATAATTAAACATTAACCTAACCAATCTCTCTTCCTTGCACAATCCTAGCATGTGGTTGTGTCTCTGCCTGAGCCGTTCCATTCACAGTCGAAAAACAACTACGCGATCTACCAACCGTTTGATAACTCAAAGATTGTTTCCTCGGAGAATCCAAAGACCGAAAAAGAAGATGTTTAACAGCAAGAATCAAATCAAGTGTTGGTTTATTAGGAGGACTTGAAGTTGAAGTTCTGATCAAATTCATGTGTCGCTTAAGCGCTTCATCAGTGCTAATAGATTTCAATGACTCTTCTTTGACTGCTTCAGCACATAATCCACAAATCCAACGGCCATGATAACTCTCACGAACATGGTTAATGTATGACGGCGCACACTCCTCCATTAACCCGCAACAGTAGCACTTCACCGTCGCCGTTTCATTCGACGCCATCAACACGTTAACGTACCCTTGTTTTTTCACCACCAAATATTAGGCTAATATTATTATATGCTTTCAAATATTCAAATTTTATAACGTGATAATAATGTGATGATGATATATTTAAGTGTAACCGAAGATTATTGAGAAATTAAATGTTAATTACCGTATGAAGCAATGGTATTGATTTTTGGAAGGTTGTGAAAGGAACAATTATCGCTCCTTCTCCCACTGAATTTGGCCGGGAAAATGAAATATCCCAAGTAACGTTTGGTACATTTCAGAGCCTTAATTGGCTCTCTAAGATTTATTTACGATTCTTTCGGATATTGTACTTGATCTATGAAGAGGATTAGAGTTGTGTATTCATCTATACATACAATATCCCAAGTAATGGTCTTATACATTTGTGCTCTTTTTTAATTTACGTATGAAATTAGAAAAAATTAATTCCTGGTTGAAAATGAAATGAACAATATTCATTTCATTCCCAATCGTTACAATTAGCTAGCGTTTTGGTGCATGTGGCAGTGTAGTCTCATGTTCTGCCACGTTGTGATTTTGTTACCGTGCTGATCTGTCACGTGAAAATTATCTTTACACTTATTGATACGTGGCGGTGTGGGATTTGTGATGAGGAGGTTTTACTGTGGTTGGTAAGACGGCAGATTCGGTGTCTTTGGGAGTTGCGGGCTAAAATGGGAGTGGTAGATTGACTATATGACACTTCCAGCTGTTTGGATAACTACCCTTACATTATATGATGGAAAACGTGGATTTCACGGTATATTATTTTCTTTTGCCTTTTCTAATTTACAAGTATAATTTTCAAAATAGAACTACTAATAATTAATAACTTCAAAATTATATATTGTTTCTATAAATACAACTCAATTTGTTAGCGCAGAAAATATGTTGTGGCGTGGGTGCCAACAACTTCAATATTGATGTGGGACGTTGACCACCACTTTATAATCATATAAGATCAAATTTAAGACAAATTTTGAAACCAAAGTTTTAAGTTTGTCATGGGCTAAGGGCCTAAGGCCCGTACTCACTATACGCTTGATGCCTAAACACATGAGTTTGATTGGTCCATTTAGATGATTCACATGTTCAATGGATCACAACGGTTACAAGTAGACTACGCTCGTAACGTATGCAACATAAATCAAGGTCTTAATTAATGGCTAATCAAAACGTTAACGGTCTTGAATTCCTCTCACTATTGATGAGAAAAACCCTATAATTTTGTCTCTCTATCAATGACAACGACTCTGCATCGAGCTCATATATTCCTTCACCATAAGGACTCAAATATGTTATGCTACAACATTTGTCCCTCTCACTTCATGTATCTTACATAATTGAGCGTCTCAATATTTACAAGTACCCATCAACTTCGATTGCAACCAATTTAAGTCTTCTTACCTTTACTATGTCTATGAATCATCCCGTCACTCTCAATATATACTTCTAAAACAACATACTCTAATTATAATCTGATCTTTTTTTTCTTCTAAAACAACACTAGTTATAGATAAAATCATGCAAATTGGTGTAAAAAAAACAACATTTTTTGAATTAATGAATATACATTATATTTATATAAGGTTCATTGTTTAACACATATATTGTAATAGTTCAGCCTTGGAGTGTAATCTTTGCATACACAAAGATGCGTTCGAATCCAGAAAAATGTTGTAAAGCTATGTCTATTTTTTTAAAACAATGAACTATGCAATTTTGCTAAAATAAAAATATTATATTAACCTATTATGTATGTTTTTGTAGAAACAACAATTGAATAAACCACTAAACTGATCTTTGTTTATGTAACTTACTTTTTAAATAGATCTCTCACTTCTTTAATAATTTTAATTACTATATGTTTTTGCTAAACGTTTTTTAAGTTGATCCCTCTGTTAACATCTATTTTCTAACAACTTTAAATGTATTGATATGGAGTCACTTGAACAATAATATCACACAATTTTGTGAGAATTTTATTAACATCGTGCCACATGTTATTATAAAGATGGCGGAATCAAGAAAACCATGATGAGAATTTTGTGAGGTCTTCGCAACCTCTTGGTTTCTTTTTAAATTGGGTTAGAGAGTATAAGGAAGTTGTCAAAATTAATATGGTGGTTGTTGAGAAGGTACGAGTGGACTGTGGTTGTGCATGTGGGGTGGAAACCGTCTTTGAGTGATTGAATTAAGTTAAAGGAAAATGCTAACTAGTGCCTCTTGAGCACTGGTTAAGCAGCTAAATAAGGTATGAATGTATTGGAAATTATGTAATCTACTTTTTATAAGTATAAAAAATACTTTTTTCAATACAAAAATTACTCATTTTGATATTCTTAACTAGTACCCTCGGGGATACTGGTTACCATGAAACTAAGTTAAATACCAACAGAAATGCTATTGGGACACAAAATGCAAACAAAAATACAACAAATAAAGGGTATAATGGTCAATTGCTTTTCAGTATACCTTTAGTATTTTTATTTTCATTTTTTTCTTTCCTTCTCAATTGCTCAAACACAGAACCACGCGAGAGAGAACCTTCACTTCTCATCGCAACCTTCATCGTTCCTTCATCGTTTTCCTTCTCACTTCTCTTATTCTTCCAAAAACAATCTCCACCTTCATCGATTCATCTTCATCTTCATCTTGCTCACACATCTTCATCATGCATAAAAGCCGGTGACAACATCATCTGCATGCATAAATTCAGACTGTCGAACGGCTTCAGCAACACATTGAATTGTTGGTCTTCTTCGGTTGGAACCAAATCCTCAACCAACTAATCACATTAAACAAACTTGATTAGTCGAAAACAAAGTGAAATTTTTTTTATAAAAGCATACACATGCATTAATATACAATGTGAGTGCTAACCTTTGCATTTGCAAATATATTTTGCATTTCGTTACCGTGATATGGAAGTGTTGTCCACTTATTAATACGTGGAAAACACTTTGCTGATATGTCACACAATTGTAGTTTCTCAACCACCCATATCTATATCAAAATAAAATAAAATATCACACACCAAATCATAAATAATTTATAAATTTATACAATTAAACCAACAAACTCAATTATCTGTACCTGTAAAATGGCAGAACAACCCGAAAGAGTTATTTCTTTACCCGGGTCTCCTCCACTTTGAGCGTATTTGGCAGCCGCGGTGTTTATGCTTTCGACCAAATCTTCATACACCGCTTGACCCCAATTATACGTTTCAAGCAAATTTAAGTCGTCCAACAACTTAAATGGTACACTAGTGACATTTCTACTTTTCTTAGGAAAATATAATGCAAAGAAGGCAAAAAGTATATATACTCTACAAAAATCTTCAATGTCTTGTTCTGTGTTCAGGACATTAAGTTTTTGTAGTATACTATCAATTGTAACATCTTCTCCATTAAACAATGATTTAACACGACAATCACTGTTATCATTAAGAGGTACAGGTACAGTTGTTCCTACGATTTGTAATCCTAATGCAATACATACATCTGCCGGTGCAAATGCAACTGTCTTGCAACCTACTCTAAATCCATGACTAATAGAGTCCCATCTACCCAACAACTCTTCTAACAAAGGTCCACTAACCTTTATGTGGTCTGTCATATCAACGACCCATTTAAAAGGAGTTTGACGAAGTCGGTTCTTTTGCGCTTCGTTCAAGTTAGAATTATAATCGATCAACTTATTTAGATGGTTCAGTGTATTCTTTATCCTCATCTGAAATTAAATATTGATATGCATAAGGTAACAATAACAAATGGTTAACGAAAAATTATACAGTGTATTCAGTGTATTCAGTTTATCATTCTTTAGCAGGATATGTACAAGGGGTCTAACAAAAACGCCAAAACACAACAAAAGGGATACAGCAATACATAGCACACCTAAACATAACTACACTGTTAAAATACACATCATTGTTGCGCACATATATAATTGTCTATGTGTAAGGTGTTCTGCAAAATTGAAGTTTGGAATATAAGTTCTGCAAAATACACTT
This sequence comes from Trifolium pratense, assembly GCF_020283565.1. Lineage (NCBI taxonomy): Eukaryota > Viridiplantae > Streptophyta > Magnoliopsida > Fabales > Fabaceae > Trifolium > Trifolium pratense. The sequence continues at coordinate 6,677,722 of NC_060065.1, read as the reverse complement.
CAAATCCATGGCAATGTATAGTTTGGAATATAAGTTCTGCAAAATTGAAATATTGTGTAAGGTGTTAACAGGCATCTTTAACTCCTGAGTTTTGTATCCTAAGTCATAACTCTATTTTATATATGAGATAACAATATCAACTAAATATTGTAGCGTTCGGTTATCCTTGAATTCGATGGAGCATCGAGTGGAAATCCTGGAAAGTCTGGAGTAGGAGCTGTTCTGCGTGATGGGAATAAGGTGTTTACTCTATGCATCAATTCACATTTGTACTATATGCTATATACTATATATCAAATGTAGTAACACTTGGGTATCTTTAATTTACAGGTCCAATGCTTCAGTCAAGGACTGGGCACTCAAACAAATAGGTGCAGGACACAGACACACCAGGAGACAAATAGGTGAAATTTCATCTCACTGAATCACACTCAAACAAATAGGAGTTCACTTCTCCCTGCCCAGCAAAAAAAAACGCAGACACACCAGGAGAAATTTCATCTCACTGAATCACTTTTTATACAATCATTAGGTGCAGGAAGCTAGGAGAATTCAATACATGCTCAATCAATGAAGCATATGGTGAAATAACTTATCAGAAATTAAAATCAATAATCAAATCAAAAATATCAACTCCTAAACATGCACAACTGGATCGAAAATTTTAATCAGAAATATATCAAAATTAACCTAGAAATATCAAAGTTAAGAATCAATCTAGCACCCAATCAGAGAATCAAAACCCTAAGCAAAGTCAATACCTTGAAATCGAAATTTGAGGTGAAGATGGCGAAGATATTGAAATCGGAATGAAATTGAATATTTTGTGTTGAAGCGATTTATGCAATTTATGCGGGCAACAAGGTGAAGATGGCGATGAATCGATGTTCTGTGAAGGTGAAGAATGATGAAGATGTGTGAGCAAGATGAAGATGAAAACAAACTAATTTCATCAAGCAACCAACATGCACATAGCCACTAGTCATCAGAACCATGTAGAGAAATATTTCCTCAAGAATGTATGCTAATTTCTACCTTCACATACTCACAGAGAAAGATTTAGTGCACAAATAACTAACAAACTGAAATACAGTTACCAAAGCTATTCTTCAATTTGAACTCACTGTAAAGTATTAATCATGTATTTTTTATAAGCTTAAAATGCTTCAATGGGTAAAATTTCACAAATCACCAACAAAGAAACTAGGGAACTGTTCTACATGCATAGATGGTGCTGCAAGGGCATATTCAGACGCTTGAACAAGCACCATGGAAATGCTATCACCATAAAGGTAAAAGAAAGTTCTCTATACAATGCATAGATTATAAAGAGCAACGAATAATGTAACACCACCAAATGTAATGACAGTTAATAATAAATAAACACAATTGTTTGACCAAACTATAAATATAGATCCCTATGTTCCATTAAGTTTTTCTTTTCATCGCTACAAAAGAATATCACAAACACAATATTGAAATAGCTTGGATAAACTTCTCATACCTGCTAAGCTGCGAAGGGCATTCTCGGCAGCTAGTTGTTGAGCATCCTTCCTTGTCCTACCAATACCAAAGCCTATTTTCTCACCAATGTATAGTACCTAAACCAAGGCATCAGACAATTTCAAACACAGGTTATGAGTAATATAAAACAGAAAACTAGACCTAAAGCTAAAGCTAAGTTTATTTCAGACTCAAGTAAAATGTGACAACTTTGCCAACAAAGGTTAAAACACGGTAACATTCAAATATGAGGAGCAATAGCAACCAAAAGTGGCAATGCATACTATTAGGCCACAATGACATTTTTACAGGAAATTTAGTGCAAAGCAAATAACATTTAAGATGATGATAGAAGACTGGGAAATGACATTGGGCAATAGTCAAGCACTCAAGCAGTTCATGATTAATTTTTTATTTTGGTTACATTAGAGTCATGAACCTAAGACCTCATACATACTACTCAAACCCCTCAATCAGAAATATATCAAAATTAACCTAGAAATATCAAAGTTAAGAATCAATCTAGCACCCAATCAGAGAATCAAAACCCTAAGCAAAGTCAATACCTTGAAATCGAAATTTGAGGTGAAGATGGCGAAGATATTGAAATCGGAATGAAATTGAATCTTTTGTGTTGAAGCGATTTATGCGAGCAGCAAGGTGAAGATGGCGATGAATCGATGTTCTGTGAAGGTGAAGAATGATGAAGATGTGTGAGCAAGATGAAGATGAAGATGAATCGATGAAGGTGGAGATTGTTTTTGGAAGAATAAGAGAAGTGAGAAGGAAAACGATGAAGGAACGATGAAGGTTGCGATGAGAAGTGAAGGTTCTCTCTCGCGTGGTTCTGTGTTTGAGCAATTGAGAAGGAAAGAAAAAAATGAAAATAAAAATACTAAAGGTATACTGAAAAGTAATTGACCATTATACCCTTTATTTGTTGTATTTTTGTTTGCATTTTGTGTCCCAATAGCATTTCTGAAATACCAATGGTTACAACTCTCTGAAGGGTTGAAGCATGAGAGTAGATTCAATTTTAAAATGATTTAGTTGAATGTAGATTCGGTGTTGGTGGTCAAAGCTATTTCTGACACCGGAAGAATTAGTCCTTGTTTGGCATGTTGTTGTGCACTATTTGAATAAATATGTGGATGCATTTGTCAATATGGGGTGTTTCATGAGTTATGGTGGTAGGTTTTATGATATATCCTACTCATTTTCTATGAGAATTATTATCCTAGACTAATCGCTTTGTAATTATTTCTTTTTTGGGTTTAAATCCTTTTTACGATAAAAATAACATGGTACAATATCATTTAGAATTTAATTTATATGCACTGTAAAGTTATTTTCACATGCGACTAATAATATACCGATACATCATGTATGATAATTAAAAACACATGTATCACATTCATTAAATGATGTGATAATGCATCATTGAATGTACGTGTAAAACAAAATTACGCCGATAGTGCACAACAATTAAACTCTATAATTTAAGTGTCACGTGGTTAACGGTCAATTTTAACGGTGACTATTTGATAAAATAAAAATGGGGAAATAGTCATTTTAGTCCCTGAATGTACAACTCGCTGTCATTCTGGTCCCTGACTGAAGAAAAAATACAAAATAGTCCCCGACTCTACAATCCGTTAGTCACTTTAGTCCCTGACGTTTAAAATGACCGTTAACCTTAAAAAAAAGGTTGATGTGGCATTTTTTTGGGGACACATGGCACGTTGACTAGACATTAGATGGACATGTGGCCTGATGATGTGGCGAGGGACCAAAACGACAATACGAGGGACCAAAATGACAATATTTTTTTCTTCTTCATTTCTTCATCTTTTCTTCCTATCATCTTTCTTCATCTTTATACATTCATCAATAAGACACAGAATTTTAAATCCAACTTTTAAAAAAAAATCATCAATAAAAAAATTACAAAATCTTCTAACAAAATCCCTAAATCTCAAAAATTTTAAAGCAACTTTGTCTTTTCTCTCATCAACCGTCATCTAAATCCCACCAAACCCAAAACACATAACAATAGATCATCATAATATTGTTCCTCTTTTCCAACTTTCATTCTTCTCTTTGATTTTTCCTCTTTTCTCAAATGAATTCACTTCACTGCTCTCAGCTACGCCCAATTGTTTATGCACTTTCATTTTCCCCTAAATCTCAACCATCAATCGATTGCTATTTACCATAACTTCTGGAAAAATTGAAACAACCAAATTGTATAAAAAATATCTTCATTTGAGGTTTTAGCGATTTTGTTTGAAAATTTGGTTAAATTTTTACAAATTTTTTATTGATGATATTTTAAAAAATTTGGGTTTAAAATTCTAGATTTTATTGATGAATGTATAAATAAGGAGTGAGAGGAAGAAGATGAAGAAATGAAAAGAAAAAAAAGAAAAGAAAAAATATTGTCATTTTGGTACCTCGTATTGTCATTTTCGTCCCTCGCCATATCATCAGACCACTTGTCCAACTAATGTCTAGTCAATGTGCCACGTGTCCCCAAAAAATGCCACATCAGCTTTTTTGTAAAGTTAACAGTCATTTTTAACGTCAGGGACTAAAGTGACTAACGGATTGTAGAGTCGGGGACTATTTTGTATTTTTTCTTCAGTCGGGAACCAGAATGACAACGAGTTGCACATTCAGGGACTAAAATGACTGTTTCCCCAATAAAAATTGATAAAGATGTGTACTCAGGTAATTGAAAATGTCAATATACTATTTTGATTGAAACTTTGAAAGTGGATGAAAACATAAATAAACAGTGGAGTTTTGGAGGGAAATTGTTTCACAGTCTCATAATTGCATTGTGCGTCGTTCTTCAGAGAAAGTGAAGAACATGCATTTGCATTTCCGATTACGACCCACTTCCATTTCGATTCCCAAGAATCACTTCATTCACTCCCAATCCAATTCACACCCTTCCTCTCTTCTTCCACAATGCTTTTCCATCCTCCGTCACGCCATCGCCGATTCCGATTTACTCCTCGGAAAACGCACTCATGCCCTCATTTTAACTTCCGGCCACAACCCCGACCGTTATCTAACCAACAATCTCATCACAATGTATGCTAAATGCGGTTCTCTTTTCTCTGCACGTAAACTGTTCGACATAACGCCTCAAACAGAAAGAGACCTGGTTACTTACAATGCAATTCTTGCTGCATATGCTCATACCGGAGAACTTCATGAAGGCGACAAAACCCATCAAGCCTTTCACCTCTTTCGTCTTCTTCGTCAATCCATCGTGCTCACCACTCGTCATACATTGTCTCCTCTGTTTAAGTTGTGCCTCCTATCCGTTTCTCCCTCTGCTTCCGAGACCCTTCACGGTTATGCTGTTAAGATTGGGTTGCAATGGGATGTGTTTGTGGCTGGTGCTTTGGTTAATATATATGCTAAGTTTAGGCAAATTAGAGATGCGCGTGTTTTGTTTGATAGAATGCCTGTGAGGGATGTAGTGCTATGGAATGTGATGATGCAGGCTTATGTTGAAATGGGTATTGGCGATGAAGCCTTGGTTCTTTTTTCTGCATTTCACCGAAGCGGGTTGCGTCCTGATTCCATTAGTGTTCGTACTATTCTCATGGGGTTTGGTAAAAAAACTGTTTTTGAAAGGGAGTTGGAACAGGTTCGAGCTTATGCCACCAAGTTGTTTGCGTGTGATGATGATTCGGATGTTATTGTTTGGAACAAGACTTTGTCTTCGTATCTCCAAGCGGGCAAAGCTTGGGAAGCTATTGATTGCTTTAGAGATATGATCAAATCGCGTGTACCATGTGATAGCTTGACTTTTATTGTGGCCCTCTCTGTGATTTCCAGTTTGAACCATCTTGAACTGGGAAAACAGATTCATGGTGCTGCGGTGAGGCTCGGATGGGATCAATTCGTCTCTGTTGGGAATAGTGTTATTAATATGTATGTTAAGGCTGGTTCTGTTTATTATGCAAGAAGGATGTTTGGTCAGATGAAAGAAGTAGATTTAATATCATGGAACACTGTGATATCCGGTTGTGCTCAGAGTGGTTTAGAGGAGTGTTCCTTGAGATTGTTCATTGATTTATTACGGAGTGGCCTGCTGCCGGATCAATACACCTATGCAAGTGTTTTGAGGGCTTGCTCCTCTCTTGAAAAAAGCTACTATCTTGGTAGGCAGGTTCATACATGTGCTTTAAAATCTGGGATCGTCTTAGATTCATTTGTTTCAACGGCTCTAATTGATGTCTATTCTAGGAGTGGAAAGATGGAGGAGGCGAAGCTTCTTTTTCATAACCAAGATGGATTTGACTTGGCATCTTGGAATGCTATGATGCATGGGCACATGGTGAGTGATAACTACTGTGAAGCGTTGAGGCTATTTGGTCTAATGCACGAAAGTGGAGAGAAAGCTGATCAGATTACTCTCGCAAATGCGGCCAAAGCTGCTGGGTGCCTGGTGAGGCTTCAACAAGGGAAGCAGATTCATGCTGTTGTTTTAAAAGAGAGGTTTGATTTAGATTTGTTTGTCATTAGTGGTATTCTGGACATGTATCTCAAATGTGGAGAGATGGAAAGTGCACATAAAGTTTTCAACGGGATCCCTTCGCCGGATGATGTTGCTTGGACCACTATGATTTCGGGATGTGTGGAAAATGGGGAGGAAGAGCATGCCCTTTTAAAATATCATCAGATGAGACTTGCAGGGGTGCAACCGGACGAATATACCTTTGCCACCCTTGTCAAGGCTTGCTCTCTTTTAACAACACTAGAACAAGGTAGACAGATTCATGCAAATGTTATGAAGTTGAATTGTGCTTTTGATCCTTTTGTAATGACCTCACTTGTTGACATGTATGCCAAGTGTGGGAATATAGAAGATGCATATGGTTTATTTAGAAGAATGAACACTAGGAATATTGTCTTGTGGAATGCCATGATAGTAGGATTGGCTCAACATGGAAATGCCGAGGAAGCTCTCAACTTCTTCAATGAAATGAAATCTAGGGGTGTAACACCAGATAGAGTCACTTTTATTGGGGTCCTTTCTGCCTGCAGTCATTCTGGTTTGATATCTGATGCCTATGAAAATTTTGATTCTATGCAGAAAAACTACGGAATTGAACCTGAAATTGAGCATTATTCATGTCTTGTGGATGCACTTAGCCGTGCGGGGCGCATACAAGAAGCCGAAAAGGTGGTATCATCAATGCCTTTTGAAGCTTCTGCCACAATGTATAGAACACTGCTAAATGCTTGCAGGGTTCAAGGAGATAAAGAGACCGGAAAACGCCTAGCAGAAAAGCTTTTTACCTTGGAACCATCTGATTCAGCGGCTTATGTTCTTTTATCCAATATTTATGCGGCTGCTAACCAATGGGAAAATGCAGTAAGTGCTAGAAATATGATGAGAAGAGTTAATGTGAAGAAGGAACCAGGGTTTAGTTGGGTAGATATGAAAAACAAGGTGCATTTATTTGTTGCCGGAGATAGATCACATGAAGAAACTGATTTGATATATAATAAGGTGGAGTGTGTTATGAAGAGGATAAGAGAAGAAGGTTATGTCCCTGATACAGAGTTTACACTTGTGGATATAGAAGAAGAAGATAAAGAGAGTGCTTTATATCATCACAGTGAGAAGCTAGCAATAGCTTATGGGCTCATGAAAACTCCACCATCCACTACATTAAGGGTAATTAAAAACCTTAGAGTATGTGGAGATTGCCATAATGCAATCAAGTATATATCGAAGGTTTTTCAGCGAGAGATTGTTTTGAGAGATGCAAATCGATTCCATCATTTCAGGAATGGGATATGCTCTTGTGGTGATTACTGGTGAATTTTGTTCACTTAATAATATCCCATTTTTTAAGTTGGCTTGTCCAAGAGGCAAGATCTATCAGTAAAAAATTCACGCATTCATGTAATCAACATACGACGACCGTTGGGTCGAGATCGGACAGTGTAATGAGAGAAGTGCTTGGGATGCACCCATTTTTCAGCGGTGTACCGGGAAACTTATGCACAACTTTTGCAAACATGAAATTCAAACAGTCAAATTAAGACTTGGATAGTAAGATCACGTGACTATCTTGACTGAAGGAATTTGGGTTCGTATAATTTATAAGATTGAGAATGAATTTTGGCATCATCATTTCAGGTTTTTCAGTGTTTGCCATGTGATGCAGTAGTGAACTCTAATATGGACCTTATGTAGGTGCTCCATCTTGTACAGCTAATTTTTAGTCATTAGACTCCTAAGTAAAAAAAATCACTTTTTCCAAATTATAAGCAAAAACAATTAATTTTTATCATTTTCATAAAATTTAATGCAAATTGCATTTTATTTACTTTTTCTCTTTGTTTATCCCATATTCAATAACCAATAATTTTTTTTTAACATATTCCCATTAAACTTATTTCAAGGAAAACACAAAAAGTCATATTTCAAATTATTATATTTTACTTTTCTTAATAAGTTTGAATTTTTTTTTCTTATAATATGGGACGTAGCCTATAACAAACTATATGTCAGACTTAGGCAGTGGCGGAACTAGAAAAAATATCGTGGGTGGGCCGAAAAATAGTCAATCTATTTTTAAATTGAATTTTTTGCTCTTCTATTTTCACATGTTACTATTTTGGTACCAACAAACTATATTTTTACTCTAAAAATTGTGATTTTTGGCTATAAAGGTGATTTATTGTCTCCAACATTGAATCTAAAGATGAAATATCAAATTTGAGACCAAAATTCACAATTTTTTCCCATTAAAATTCGCTAATTTTACAGCAAAAAAGTAATAAAAAAATATTTAGATAAGACTAAAATTGCAACAAATGTGAAAATATAGGACTTTAAAAATTTAATATTAATTAAACATATTTTTTATGTCATTTCATATTTATATACGCTAGTTCAACTGCTAATTTTATCTATTATTATAAATTCAATTAATTATGAACTAACATTTACACTAATACTTGAACTAATATGTGTACCGAATTACTTATAGTCATCAATAATATACTCTAAATTAATATTTATATTAATATTTGTACATATATATATACCGAGTGACTTAAAATCATTAATAATATATTTAAATTAATACCCTACATATAAAAAAAATTATTTTTTGGGGGTGGGGGTGGGCCGCGGCCCACCTCAGCCCACCCCTAGGTCCGCTGCTGGACTTAGGTTTCACAAAGGTTCCGTTTAGATCATTTTATTTTAAGTTTATGTGGACTTGCTTATCTACTTATATAAGTCGTTGTATTAATGTTTGGGTAACTTAATAAAAAATGTTTATAACAATATCACAAGTTGCAAATGCCATAATTTCAATAAGCTCTCCGGGTAAATTAACAAAAAAGTTTTTATCGCAATTTCTTCTTGTGTCATAATTCAATAAGCTCTCACAATATGCTACAAAGACCTTATGAAAAAATGTCACTTTGAATCTCATTTACTACATTATTCTACGCAATATTAACATATTTTTAAAAATTTATTTTTTGAGTCAATCTTAAATTTATGTTCTTATTTTTATACCGTTATTTTTTTTTTCTTCACACTTGTCTTTTTAAAAGTATCTCACTTATTTCTTTAAAAATTATCTTTTTTATCTCAATTTTAACTTTATAATAACACATCCAAACACTTTAATTTATATAAGTACATTTTATTGTATATATTCAAACGTAGAGTTTTATAAACTCTAATGATATAAATTTATCCAAATGGAGGCCATGTCAACTTACATTTATCCTACTCTCAACCTTTTTAATTGATCTTTGTTTAAGACTACACACGCAACTAAGTTAAAAAAACCATTTTTTGTCCGCCGTTTTTTAGCGATAGATCCTCAATTAGTTCTATTCACCGAATAAATGAGACATTAATGAATAATTGATTTTTTGGGAAAAAATTAAGAAAAAAAAATAATAAATCAATTTTATTTTGAAATAATAAAAATACAGTATTTCTTTTTCTTTTTTTTTTTGTCTCAATTTTTTACTTGGGGTTGTTGTATTTATTTCTGTGCAGTGTAGAGTGCACCAGCTATAAAGTGGTGTACGGTAGAACTATCCTTGTTCGTATATGTTACACTTTACCCACTGTGGTATATATGTAAGTGTACTACCTCAGTTCTTCAGTTCTTGTTTTTATGCTCTTTTCTGTTGAACTGATTTGACTCGTTGGTTTCACTTTCTCTGTGTTCTTAAATGAAATACTAACATTGTTGTTACCAACACATTTTTCAAGATTCGTTTTTCAATGTCTTTGTTTTTGTTGTTGTAACCTACCACTCTTGTCTCTGGGTTTATTTTCACAACAATAACTGAAACAAAGAAGAGAAAAATCAAAACTTTAACCAATTATTGTTCTTTAACTTCCTCAGACCATCTCCAATGGTGGTTGATGTCATGGATTCATCAAACGGCGACAATCATGACCAAGAACAACGTAAATGTCTCAAAAGGACCTTTGAACACTTGTACAGACAACCCATTGTCGAAGATTCTCCTTCTGAAGAATCCCTCATTGGCAATTTGGTTCCTAGAAGGTTTGGTTTTTTTTTCCTCCTTTTTCTCTCTCTTTCTTCAACAACCCAATTCATAAAATTTGTATGATTTTTAATTTCTTTTGGAATTAAATTTTCCCTTTCACGTAATTTAACCAGAATGATCATATTAAAGATTGCATTTTTGGGGTTCATGCAATTTTGGGTCTCACGCGTTTTCTGGGTTTTCACTATAGGGATCAGTTAGAGGCTTTTGAAGTTGCAAAGAAAAGGAACACAATTGCAATTATGGATACTGGTTCTGGTAAAACTTTGATAGCTATAATGCTTATCAAAGAAATTGGTCAATCAATTAGGTCAAGTGGAGTGAAAAAATTGATTATTTTCTTAGCTCCAACAGTTCATCTTGTGAATCAGGCATGTTGTTCTTAACTCTTTCTTTAATTCACTTTGTTCTTAATTTTTCATTTCACAAGTGGATCATGTTGAAGTGTTATTTCTGTTCTAAATTTAACTGTTGTTTGTTTCTGCATCTACATTGCAGCAATACAGGAATATAAAAGTTAATACAGATTTTCAAGTTGAGGAATACTATGGGTTGAAAGGAGTTGATACATGGAATTTGAGGTGCTGGCAGAAGGAAGTTAGCGACAATGATGTATGTTTGTTTGTTAACCTGCTTTTATCTTTCTCAGAAAATTACTTTAGTTTACTTTGTTCATGGTGATTTTCTTTTTATTATTTGAAGTATTGACTCCTTTTCGGGCCTCATGGCCTCATGGATATTAACTTAAGAGTTTATGGGGAATTTATTTTTTAGTTATATGGCTTAATTAGTCCTTGTGCGGATAAAGAGCTTAATTAAGCACTAATCGTATACGAGCTTATGTATAAGCTATTTCTATAGCAAAAGACAAAATAAAGTCAAACTATTTTCAAATAAACTATAAGTTACTGAGAAAAGAATTTGTTTGACACCAAGGTTTTAAAAAACGGTTCATTACTGAGAAAATGACCGTAACAAAACGTTATCGGCAGCAGCTTTTTTCGTTTTTTTTTCTTTCTGTTTTTGCAGAGTAAAAAAAAAATCATGACTACACGACGAAACATCATTAAGGTCATGACAAAATCTATGTTGTTAATAGCGCGTTATAGCGGCGTAGCGTGGTGGCAAAGCCCTCCACTGCTACGCATAGGGCCGTGAAGCGCCATTGAGAGAAGCGGTCATAGCGCCATGTATTGAGGTTGATTAGCGGCGCGATAGTGTTATCGTGTTTTTTAATTCACACCGCGGCGACTGTGATTAAGTATCAATAAATATGAAAAAAAACTATTTTAGTTCTGAAGATTACCATTTTTGGCTTCGAAGTGAGTTTTCAAGTAGTCTTTGGTGTTCCGTCAAAAAAAAAAGTAGTCTTTGGTGTTGATTTCAATAACCTGTTTGACAAATAAATTATGCTGGTAAACTTGAATATCATTGACTTGAGTTTATGGTTATTATAATTAGAATAATATCTTTCTGTCTTATAGGTGATGGTTATGACACCCCAGATTCTTTTGGATGCCTTAAGAAAAGCATTCCTGAGTATTGAAATGATACGCTTGATGGTTCTTGATGAGTGTCACTGGGCATCAGGCAACCATCCCTATGCAAAAATAATGACGGTGAGTGCTGGAAAACTTTTTTCTTGTATTTTATTGATCATACATGATTTCTCGTCTTTCCATTAATTTTATTTTGTATTACGGTCTGTTTGGTTGGAGGGAAATGGAGAGGAGGGGAAAATTTATTTTAAAATTTAACTGTTCGGTTCGTATGACTAATAATAGTCTTCTACTTGTGAAGGAATTTTATCACCCAGCTAATGAAAAGCCAAAGATTTTTGGGATGACAGCATCACCAGTTGGTAAAAGAGGTAATGTTTATGTGCTAACTTCAACAAACAACCACATGTTTTACAGAGGATTTATTTCTCATGTCATAAGCTTTCTATTTTACATACACATTTTGAAATATTCTTTTGAAGTTATTTATCATTTCGTTACCGAAACATATCATGTGATACAACGCAATTCATGATCATAAAAAGGCACCAGACATGAGATACTTTAATGCATATATTAATATGATATATTTATTATTTTTACATTATGTCATGAATTAGGTGTTTCTTCTACTTTGGTTTGTGAGGATCAGATATCAGACCTTGAAAACATCTTGGATTGTCAGGTGATTTTGATTTTGACTCAAATTAATTTTCCAACGATGCACATGTGAGATTATTATGTTTAGCTAAAGAAGGTAAATGGTTTTCTTTGTGTAGAGTTATGTTGTTAAAGATCGAACAGAGATGGACGCATATATTCCATCTGCAAAAGAGAGTTGTAGATTTTATGACCAAGCAAAATTTCCCGCTTTGAGTTTGAAGCCAAAAATTGAAGAAGTGTGGTCGAAGGTATTTGTGGGTTCCACGTATATGGTTATGTACAAGATACACTCTTTTTTAACCCTTTCTTATTCATTATCTTCTTAAAGTAAAAGATACTGAGCAAAATTAATATGTTTGAACAGTGTGACTTGTTGTTAGAATTTCAAAGTGACTATAAGGATATGGACGATAAATTTAAGACACTGCATCAGCGGATGTCCAATGAACTGGCCAAAATATTGCATTGCCTCGAAGATCTTGGACTGTTGTGTGCTTATGAGGTATGGTATTGTTCTATTTTTGTTGTTTATAGTGTAAGTTTAAAGCTTATCTAACGTGTTGGTAACGAAGGGTTATTTCTGTGTTAATGAATTACTTACTAATAATTTGTTTTTGTGTGTGCAGGCTGCTAAAATCTGCCATCAGAAATTCTCTAAAATTTATGGAGAGTGTGAAGTTTACAGAAAAGCCAATCTTCAGTGTGTAACTGTCATTGAAGAAGTGATCCAATTAATTGATGAATCCCTTCATCTTGGTGTGCATATAGTTTTTTCCCCTCCTTTTTGGGCTTTTGATCTTTTAGAATCTTCACCCTTATTTATTTGAGATTGAAAGTATCTTTGTCTGATTAACACAAGCAATCTAGGGCGTTTCATTATTCTATTTTATTTGGCACTAGTGTATTTTATGAAATTCATATGAATTCTATTTTTTATATTATATAGCAAGATTTTTTGTTGATGTGTTATTACAACGACGAAAGCAATCTAGTTTTGAATAGACGTTCCTATGTATAGCATGTGTTTCTGATTTGGTTCATAATACGAAACAAATGAAAATGAAATGTCCTGTTAAATGGCTTGCTTATTCTTTTACTATTATTTCTGCAGCCAATGAAATGATTTCGGACGTTGAATTCGATTGTTCAAAGGCAGTAGAGATGGGATACATATCACCAAAATTACTTGAACTTATTAAACTCTTTGAAACATTTGGGTATGCAACTATGAATTCACTATTTACAACTTTTTCTTATATTTGGGACCGAAAAGTTCTCCAGAAACTTTCATATATAAGGGTCTGGAGGGAGTATTATGCATCATAGCAAACTCATAATCTATCATTTCTGTGTCTGCAGAGAACCTAGTCAGTTAATGTGCCTCATTTTTGTTGAAAGAATCATTACAGCTAAGGTGATCGAAAGATTTGTGAAAAAGGTTTCCCAGTTATCTCATCTCACAGTTGCCTATGTAACTGGAAGCAATACATCAACTGATGCACTGGCTCGTAATAGGCAGAAAGAAGTATTGGATTCTTTCCGAACCGGAAAGGTATTTATTTGGTCACATACAATAAGTTTTTTTTTAAATGGTTGGCATAAAAAATCTCATAATAGATTTTCGATGCGTTTTTATTTAGGTCAATCTTCTATTTACTACTGATGTACTTGAGGAAGGAATTCATGTGCCAAACTGCTCGTGTGTGATACGTTTCGACCTCCCCACGACAGTTTGTAGTTATATCCAATCTCGTGGAAGATCTAGACGTGCTAACTCTCAATTTATTTTGATGGTGGAGAGGTGATTATTCTTATTGCAAGGGTTAACTTTAAATAACTTTTTGTGACCAGTTTATAGCTCTTTGATGTAGAAGATTTCTTTTCAGTGAATATTCTTGAGCCAACCATGTTGGTGCACAACGCACACATTAATTAATTATTAAGTTTAACTTATATCTGCAGAGGAAATTTGAAGCAAAGAAATCTGCTCTTTGACATAATCAGGAGTGAGCGTTCCATGAATGATGCAGCTGTTAGTAAAGACAATGGATGTAATTTAAGGACATTTACAGTTAGGAAAACAGAAGCATACCATGTGGATTCTACTGGAGCATCAGTCAATTTAGATTCTAGTGTTACTCTTATAAATCAATATTGCGAAAAGCTCCCACGTGATAAGTAAGAGTAGATCCTATTATGCTTGTCTACTCTTTTCCCTTTTCTTTTTCTTTTTTTTCCTAACTAGTTGAATCATAGTGTTTTCAAACAACAACTCATTCATGCAATTTGCATGCTTACCTACTCTTTTTCTAACTAGTTGAATCATAGTGTTTTCGAACAACAACTCATTCATGCAATTTGAATTGTATTCTATGACGTAGGTACTCCTCTGGAAAGCCCAATTTTGAGTCTGTGCCTGTGGAGGGAGGAGGGTACGAGTGTAAATTAACACTACCACCTAAGGCAGCTTTCCAAACAATAGTTGGTCCTTCAGGAAAAGATGTTCGGCTAGCAAAGACTCTTGTATGTCTAGAAGCTTGTAAGAAGCTGCATCAAATGGGCGCCTTGAATGATCATCTTGTTCCATCCATTGAAGATCCTCCAGAAGCAGACAATGTTGTAAAAAACAAGGAATCAAGTTCAGCTGCAGGTGCAGGTATAAATGTTTTGGTGACGGAACTGTATTCTTGCTTACTTAATCATAGAGACCTGCAAATGTTTGTTTATGTCATCCAAAGTATTCGGTTACGTATGCTAATGCAGTTTGATTTTGCTTTGCTTTTGTCATTTTAAGGAACCACAAAAAGAAAGGAATTACACGGCACAACCAGCATTCAGGCATTATGTGGTTCATGGGGTGACAAACTTGATGGAGCCAAATTTCATGCTTATAAATTTGAATTCAAGTGTAATATTGTTACTGAAATTTATTCTGGATTTGTTCTTCTGCTCGAGTCAAAGCTTGATGATGATGTGGGAAATTTGGAATTAGATCTTTATTTAATCTCAAAGTATGTGAAGACTTCTGTCATTTCATGCGGGCAAGTTTATTTGGATGCTGAACAGGTACAAGAATAAGTAAATGAAGGTTTGATCCGAAATAGTATAGAACATTTATCTGATTTGCTCCAAAGGTTAACTTGATGTTTTATTGTCTGTTCTCTTCTAGGTGGCGAAAGCAAAAAGCTTTCATGAACTGTTTTTCAATGGTTTGTTTGGGAGATTGATTCGTAAGTCGAAATCAGGAAATGGGGAAAGGGAGTTTTTACTGCAGAAAGACACAGAATTATTGTGGAGTCCAAAAAACTCGTATTTGCTTCTACCATTTGAGAAGTCAAATGATATGGAATCATTGCAAATACATTGGTCTGCAATCAGTTCTTGCGCTTCTGCTATTGAATTTATAAGGGGGAGATTTCCGTTGGTTGCAGAAGATTCTGATGATAACAGCAAAATCATATCACCGCCTTGTGATATCACCAATTCGTCGGATATGGAACATGAAAGCACAAACATTTTTCACTTTGCCAATTGTGCTATTGATGTTAATAATATGAAAGATACGGTAGCTTTGGCCATTCATACTGGGAAAGTATATTGTATCATTGATGTGGTTGAGAACTCATCCGCTGAAAGTGCTTTTGACGGAAACAGTGACAAGGCTGGAGCGGAATGCAAAGTGACGTTCTCGCAGTATTTCAAGAAAAGGTTCACGATTTGTTTTATTCCACCTCACATTGTTTTTTCTCTCTCCCTTTTACTTCCCATCATGCCTAAATTATCAACATAATTGACTAAACAACACAAGTTGACCAGGTATGGAATCACATTAAAACATCCAGAACAGCCTTTGTTAAGGTTGAAGCAAGGTCATAATGCACACAATCTTTTTTTGAACATTCATGACGAAGGTTGGTTGTTCATATCAGTTTTCAATCTTACGACATATTTTCCCCCTTCCTTGAACTTTTCATTGGATTATATTTTATCATATTATAACAAATTGGAAATGAGTTGGCTCGTTTTGTTTAAATCTTGATTATGATATTTTCTTTGAGTTTAACAGATGCCGAGGACAAGTCGTCACTAATTGGCCCGGTAACCAAAAAACCGCCTGTGCATGTTCACATTCCACCTGAGCTTCTTTGTCTTCTTAATATTAAAAGAGATGTGTACAAGTCAATGTACTTACTACCATCTCTTATGTACCGTATCGAATCTCTCATGTTATCCAGTCAGCTTAGAGCAGAGATAAATGGCCACACTGACATTTTCAAGATACCTAGCTCTCTGGTTTGTCCTATATGTTCTAATTTTGTGGAAAAGATACGAATTAATTTGTGTTTTTATTATGATAATCTTACTTGTCTCGTCTTTTTGCCTGTTAGGTTCTAGAAGCACTTACAACTTTAAGATGCTGTGAAAAGTTTTCTATGGAACGTCTTGAGTTGCTAGGAGATTCTGTTTTGAAATACGCGGTGAGCTGTCATCTCTTTCTTAAATATCCTAAGAGACAAGAAGGACAGTTATCTGCCAAAAGACAATACGCTGTTCGTAATTCAACCCTACATAAATGTGGAACAGATCGCAATTTGCAGGTAGTCTTTACTATGATTATTTTTTTATTTCTCCGTTTATTTAGGGTATTAGTGTTATCTGTACTATTCTGGATGCATCAATATTAGAAAGTATGTTGAAATTCAACAGGGATATATTCGAGATTCCGCATTTGATCCGCGCCGTTGGGTTGCTCCTGGACAAGACTGTATACACCCTGTTCATTGTGATTGTGGGTTGGAAACCCTAGAAGTTCCGTTAGATACGTTCATTACTGAAGATCCGAAAAAAGTGGTTGGGAAGCTGTGTGATAGGGGACACCGCTGGATGTGCTCGAAGACTATTGCTGATTGTGTTGAAGCTCTGATAGGGGCATACTATGTGGGTGGTGGATTGATTGCTGCACTTCACATGATGAAATGGCTTGGGATTGATTCAGGACTTGAACCATCCATGGTTGATGAAGCCATTACTGCTGCATCTCTTCACACATATACGCCAAAATTAAATGAGATTGCAATCCTTGAGACAAAAATTGGATACAAATTTTCTGTCAAAGGACTCTTAGTGGAGGCAACCACACATTTGTCTGAGACAGAACATGGAACTGGCTGCTGCTATGAGGTAATTGTTATGTTTCATAATATTTATAATTAATTTCGAGTCTGATTGGATTGACTTATTTGAGCTTAACTACCGACATTAACATTGTGCAAGAGCTTATGGAAACAACTTATTGTATGTCCATAAGCTTTTTTCAGTTTTTTACCATAAACTCTCTAGGATAACTTATGAAAACAACTTATGGCTTATATGAAAATAGTTTGACTTAATTTTATCTGTTATAGAAATATCTTAAACATAACACTTATATGATAAGTGTGTATGCTATACTAAGTTGTTTATTCAAATAGTGCCTTATCGAATTTATATCTTATTGATTTTCTGGCAGAGGCTTGAATTCCTTGGTGACTCGGTATTGGACCTTCTCATCACATGGCATCTATATCAGAATCACACGGAAATTGATCCGGGAGAGTTGACTGACTTGCGTTCTGCTTCTGTCAATAATGACAATTTTGCTCAAGCTGCAGTTAGACGAAACCTTCACACGCACCTTCTGCATAGCTCAGGATTATTACAAAACCAGATATTGGAATATGCGAAGGTCATTTCGGAATCAGAAGATAACAGTGTATCAATCCCGGGGATTAAAGCTCCTAAGGTTAAGGTTATTTACAACATAGAATTACTTATATTGTTATTAGAATTTCTCTCACGTTATGTTTAGAATCGTTTACAAAATAAATTTGATTCAGAAATCAATAACCATGTTTGAAAATCAATAGAACTATTATTGGAATGGATTTGCAAATCAATTTCCTCTGGTTCTATACAAATACTAGCACTTCTTTCTCAAAGTTGTGTCATTGTTTTTGTTTTAAACACAGGCACTTGGAGATCTAGTAGAGAGTATTGCTGGGGCTGTACTAATTGATACCAAGCTTGACCTTGATGTAGTGTGGAAGGTTTTCCATCCTTTGTTATCTCCCATTGTTACTCCTGATAAACTTGAACTTCCTCCATTGCGTGAATTAAATCAATTATGCGACTCTCTCGGATACTTTGTAAAAGTAAAAGTAAGCCGTGAT
This sequence comes from Trifolium pratense, assembly GCF_020283565.1. NCBI lineage: Eukaryota > Viridiplantae > Streptophyta > Magnoliopsida > Fabales > Fabaceae > Trifolium > Trifolium pratense. The sequence goes on along the minus strand of NC_060065.1, from coordinate 6,659,262 downwards.
AAGAAGGGAACCATGGAGCATGTTGTGCTTAGTGTACAGTTGCCAGATGCTAAATTGGTTCGAAAAGGAATGGGACCAAATCAAAAATCTGCGAAAGGAGATGCTGCTTTTCATTTGTTGAAGGAACTTGAGGTTTGTTATTCTCTTCTGAATGTATTCTGAACCAAGTCAATTTCTGTTTTTGGACGCTACTGCTATCTTTTTATTAGTATTTTTTTTTCCTTGATCATGGCTTATACTTATGAATGATGCTTCAGAAAAGGGGAATTTCGTACAAGGGAAAAAGAGTAATGGATTTCAGTGTTCCCGCTTGTCAAACGGAAGAACAGCCCCCAAAGCAAGTAGCACATAAAAAGCCCAAATTGGAAAAAACTAACCCAACTGCTAATCCATCCGCTAGTGATCTCAATGACATTTCCACCGGATCTTCTGATATTAGTCATACCATTCCAGGTTTGCACCAACGGTTTTGATAGCATTGTCTGATCTTCCGAATGAAATAATGGCCACATCTGTAAATAAATTCCCATGTGTTTCTTTTTCGTAGAATGTTTTAATGCTTTAGATCAATTGATACACGTTCATATTCTTTTTTAGATTAACTTCATTGTTGGCTTCATGTTGTACAGTTATTCCAGCAAGTAAAATGAAAACGAAGGGAGGACCCCGGACTGAACTGTATGCAGTTTGCAAGAGAATGCAGTGGCCATTGCCTTCATTTGATTCGAAAGAATATAAAGATAGGTGAATCCACTAACACATTTTTACTTTTTCTGCCACCACCTTTACATCATGTGTTTTCAACTAGTGGTTTAATAATGCAAAACTGACTAGTATCGTTTGTAACAGATCTCTATTTAAATCGTGTGAAGGCCTGGAAGGAAGCAAAGGACTGAACTGTTTTGTGTCAAAAATAACTTTGTGCATACCACGTCATGGTGATTTAGAATGTGAAGGAGAAGCTAGAGCTGATAAGAAGAGCTCATTTGACGCTGCTGCAGTTAAAGTGCTTTATGAGCTACAACGCCTTGGAAAGATTACTATTGATGATGTTTCCCAATAATCTGTCTCTTTTTTACTCCACTAACCAACCGATCGAATATAAAGGCAATCGGCCTGCCTTCGCAACTGAAAAAACAAGTGAAAGAGCAGAGGAGAGATGAAGGGAAGATATAGATTTGATGAAGAAGCAATGAGATATAGAGGCTGTAGACAGGTTTAGAATTAACGAATAAATTATGAATTTTAACGGATAACTTATTGTATAATATGACGATGATGATATTTGTGCTATAATATAGGTGTACTTTGAAATGAATGTGTTAAAAACTAATGCTGTCACCCTAAAGTAACACCAAGTAGTGGCAAAAGGATTCACAAATAGGTTTGTACTTTGAATGTGTTTAAAACTCGTAATGAACACAAAAAGTAAGTACTGTAATACTTTGAATGTTGTTGTTGAGTAAATTAATTGCTTTTTTAGATGAATTACTTGTTTAACCGCAACAATAAACTTTGAAGCCTTGCCACTTCATATCATTTTATTAAGTCAACAAATGATAAGTGACAACCAATTTAACCTTTTTCATTAATTTACAACCACCTTCAATATTTTTCTTTCTAAAAAATAATTATCCTGTTTTTATTAATCCATCCTCAATAAATAAAGAGCAAGGGCATTTGTTACAAAACACGAAAAAGTATGAAAACGGTAACAATAATATATCAGCAATTCAAGTGGTTTACAACTTGTACTTGTTTCTTGAAAGAAAAGAAAGAAAAAAAATTGTAACTTTTAGCATTTCTCATAAGTATTTTTGAATAAATATGAAAATGAAAAACACTTTTTAGACATGGGTGAGTAGTTGATATGCAAGTTTCCATCTTTTTATATATAACTTTTTTAAGACTTGAACGCTAAGTTACTACCGCAGGAGTTTCTTTTCCCACTCGAACTTGTGTCCGGTATTATACTTTCTAGAAAAAACACATTTTTATGCCCTCCAGAATTCCGGACGGGGGGAGAAAAACTCTATTACTCTTCCCATATCGCCAATCCCCCATTCTTGTACCCACAGCCCCCATTTTGGCCACCCTAGTCATGTGACATATTCCACCAGCACTATTATCTTAATGTTATAGATACAATTCTTGTGAAGTATAGAAGCTACCAGTTGCAGCTGCTAATGTACCTTATGCCCTAAGTAATAACTCATACACGTTGGAGTTGTTGTCCCCACTTACACGCTTCAACATTTCAAAACTTGTACGACTACCCAAAAATTCAATTCGTTTGAACATCACATACCCACGCTCCGCTGTTTCCTTACTTGAGTACACTGATCGGAGTCTGTCCGCATGTCTTGAATCTGTATGAATTGCCACTTCTATTTCATGGCTTGGCATGTTCTCCTATCATAAAGATCAATTAGTGACAGTTCTAGATGAATGAAAGGCACATAAACAAAATAGTCTGTATTATACGAAAATGCCAATAAGGCCTACAAATTTCACTGTACTTGTACCTGATAAAATGCATGGATATTATCCAACACCTGAAGACACGTAAAACCGTTATGGCTAAAAAACGTTCTTGTGGAAGGGCCAATCTCGGAAAACCGGTCGATTGGGAAGAGTATGGTAAGAAAATGGTTTTTAAATATCAACTCAGATTTCTCGCTGCAAAAAGCCACAAATGAGATAATAAGTCATATTTACTACATCAGGGGAAAAATATATATTCCACTCGGGCCACCGAATTGATAACAACCTTTCTGTTAGAGGACGTGTCGAGTTCGAAAATGAAGCGTCTGCATCCTTTCCATCCCCTTTTGCATCAAAAAATATTGAAGTATGATTTTCATTAGGATCTTCAGCACTGAAAGAGTCTGTGTAAATGGAAGCAGTTGAAGTTGCTTCTGATATTGACCAGCAGATAGAGTCCAGAAGGTTGTTAGGTGTTATCGGACGGATTGGAGTCTGACATGTCTGCAATGTAAAGTTCATATTAAATAAGCAATCGATCCATATTCTGCAGTTCTTCTATATTGGTGTACAATAATAATGTTGATTGAAACTATAATCCGGAGGACTAAAAAATGCAAGACTGACCTGCATTCGACGACCACGGCGACTTCTGACACCATTTTTTGCTGAATTTACTATTTGTTGCCTTTCTTTGTAACCAACTTCGTCAAGGACTTTTGGCTTTACTGCTTCCTGTTATATCAATAAAATTCAATTAACAATTCCAGGAAAAATGTGGGAAGTCTAGGAATGTTTTACAAACCAAATTTGACTGGTTGGTTGATAATTAGCAAGTTTAATTGTGGTACTCGAAAGCAAAAGTTTGACAGGTCAATTAATTATATGAATTATATTTATACCAGCCCTAGATACCTATTTAACCATCTGAGACTTTGAGTAACACCTGAGATTGAACATGTGTAAATAACCAGAGGAGTACTCATTCATGTTAATGAAATGCTTTGCTAAGCACGAGATGCAATAGGGGGAAAAAGGAATTTGAAAATTGTAAAGGAATGTCTTGAGAAACTACCTTCCCTGAAATGCCATTATGAACATCTTCAAGCATCGAGCCAACTTGTCTTGCCAAATCAACAGACATGTTAACAAGCCTTTGCACTTGTTTCTCCTTAGCTGTTTTGAGAATCCACAGTGGCTGAGACATATCATATATCAGAAAGACTCCATTGTGATATAACATTCAATTACAATGTAGAAGCACTCACTGTAATGAGGTTACTAGAGTATCCAAGATATCTTTGAATGGATGTCCCTTCAGTCACTACATGACTAACATTGCAGCCAACAAACCATTGTTCCACAAAACTAGCACCTTCTCTTGAGGCAGCCTCAACAACCTATTGAACATGTAAAGCATCTAAATATGTCAGTCTAGAACACTTGAATCATATCCTAGCCTAACTGAACAGGAAACTGATACCATTAAAAAATGTCTAGATATTCATTGTTAGATTAGACCGCATAAATTTACCTTGTTTTGCAATTCGGATGAAATGCTTGGATCAACATAGATGGAGCAACCAGACAGAGTTGAGTCCAGACTTCTGTTAGACTCTCTCCCAGAGAATCTTCGTAATTCTTCAGCATGATGAGTATGCTTGATCTCATGGATTTTTGCAGGAAGACAATTACCAGCATTTGTATAACCGGGAAGCAGTCTAAAATCATCCAAGTGCATATTGTTATCTCCATGACTCTTCAAACTATAAAGTGATTCAGTCAACCTTACTGTAGCAAACAACAAGAACATGCATTCAGGTCATAACAATCACAAATATCAGTAGCTATAATTAAAATTCATAAATATCACAAAAGATGTGTCGGATTCCTGTATTGTGTGTGACTTAGGCACGACAGCTAAATTACAACCACCAATAAAGCTAAACCAAAACTAAAAACATGTCAATAGAAAATAAATGAACACAATTACCATTTTTCCTGACACTATCCACAAACCAACCCAGTGTGACAACAAAGAGACCATTTTTTGCTCCATGCTTCAACGCATGCTCGAATTTGCGTCCACCAAAGTTGTACTAAATGTTAAAGATTTTACAATGGTAATGAAAATGTAATAAGAAATATCCATGCTGCGGAAAATGGATAGCAAACAACAATCATGATCATGATTCACGAGAGATACACTCTGAGTATAATAAGATATTCATGAACACGGTAATAGAAGAACTGACATGGTACCAAAATTTCTTCTCTCCCACAACCAAGGAAGATAAGAAAACAATTTTCATGATTTGGCAGAACTTTTTTTCAATATCTGCATGACAGTATATGAGATTAATATCTTCCTACAACAGCATCATGCTCCTTCTATTATTATGTACAAAAATTCAGATGATTTAGAAGAAAAGGATATCTGAACCACCAAATGAGTACATTGAGGATGCAGATTAGGACTATACTGGCCACCTAATCTCGCTGTAGCCTCCATGACCTGATTCCTTGCTTCTGTAAAAACAGCAATTCAAAGAATAACAACATCACAGTATGAATATCTATCTATAATATATCATCAGTTTGATATCAATAAAAAAGTACACTTTTTGAACCTCTAGTATATAAGAACATGCTATGATAGCAATTTTGTAGAATTTAGCCAATGACTTGAACTAAGATAAGAAAAACGAAACGAAATCCAATCGAGCAAAGATGAAATGAATCCACACCTTTCGATAAACCAGTAACACATATAACAAGACCAGCAAAAGGAGCATTTGATGACACTTGCGGCGAGGATGAAACAGAAGACATTTGCTCCAATGGCTGAAGACCTCTGAATGAAGATGAAAACAACCTTGAACACCCTTTTCCACTCACAACTTCAACTCTACCCTCACCACCCATAACTGCCACCAATAAAATGGTGAACAACACAAGAAATTTCTCACTATGCAACACTTTTAAAACAAACAAAAGTACTTATTCATCAATCATCACCAAAACCAAACATATATATACATAACTTGAAATCCAAAGAGACTAAATTTCTGATTTTTCATTAGCAATAGGCAATAGCCAAAGAACAATGATTGAATAGCAATAAATGAAGTATTGGAGAGTTGAAATTATGCAGAACAAACCCAATTTCGAAAAAACTAAAAAAAAGTAACAAATGAGAGAATTAAGAGGAATGAAAGAAAAAAGGGGAATCTTGAGAAAAGGGGTTGTACAAACTGAGACAAAGAATGAATTTTGAAGATGAAAAAAATGTGGGTTTGTTTTGTATTGTAGTGTGCAGAAGAGGACGATGGTAAGAAAAGGGAATTTTTTTGAATAGAGTGCTTTGGTGTAAGGAAGAGTCACAATCAAAGTTTTCAATCTTCTTTTTGTGTAGTGTGTGATTCCATTTTGGGTTTTTAAAAAAACTGTGCTTTTGTACATTGCAATAGCATGTGATGAGAGAGAGAGAGAGAGAGAGAGAGAGAGAGAGAGAGAGAGAGAGAGAGAGAGAGAGAGAGAGAGAGAGAGAGAGAGAGAGAGAGAGAGAGAGAGAGAGAGAGAGAAGAAAGTGGGTCAAAGGGGAATGAGTAAAACAGGAAGCACACTTGTTAAGGGAACAAAGTTTAGAGTTGAAATTGAAATGAAACGGAAAGTGGCAGAGAGAGAGAGAGAGAGAGAGAGAGAGAGAGTCTTAAAGTGAGTGCAAAGGGATGAATGAGAGTAGAGAGAGAGAGAGAGAGAGAGAGGTTACCTGGGGTTGAGTGGTGGTTCAACCATCACCGTGTTACTCATCGGAGATGATGATGATGCTTATTCTGAGAAGACGAAGAAGCTTAATTTCAAATTAAACGAATTTCATGGAATTTTTTATTTTTTGTAAGCAATGGAACTTTTTTATATTTTAATTTTATACTACTTTAATATATAGTACTTCTCTTTATAGAGTAAAATTAAGATTTAGGACCAAACATGTGGTATGTGGATGGTGGCAATTCCCCTTTTTTTTTTTTGATCAGTAAGAAAATAAATAAGAAAAAACTAAGGTCTAGTTCTCATGTGACCAATAGCATCACTCAAAAGGGTAATGGATAGAGCAGGAGGACAAGATTCCCAAACCATTAAACCTTGGTCCATATTAGAGCCATACTTGGCAAGCCAATCTGCACAAAAATTGTCTTCTCTCAAGGTATGTTGAAAATGAAGAGACCAACCATTATTCTTGTAATTTCGAATACGGTTCACCACATGAGCGCAATTCCCCTTTTAGTTTTACTAACAGATAACCAATGAGAAATGAAAAATATTAGTGAAAGAAAATGGGAAAAGTTTGATTTGATTTTAAGATTAGTTTTGTATAAAAAAAACTTTAGATTACTGGGCTCTATGTAAGATTAGAGATAATTCAAAATTAGAATTTAAGTTTATGTTAATATGAGTGGAAGATCTGACTATCTATATTTCGTTGAAGCATGTTAAAAGATATAGTTAGTTCGTAGTAATTAGGAGGATTAACTAGTAGTTTGTTGATGCCTTTATATAGGCTTTGATGTAATTTTTTACACTCATTTTTCTCATTTATAATATTTTTTCTTCATCAATATTATACACTTTTGAGTTATTTTATCTTCTTCTCTCATGGATGTCATGTTTCTTAACAAAGCACACTCTATTTAAGGTTAGAGAGAATTTTAAATTAGAATTAAAATTCAAGTTTAGATTAGTGTGAGGAGAAAGTCTAACTATCTATATCTCGTTGAGGCAGGCTCTATGTAAGATTAGACTCATGAAAAGAATTTTAAATCGGAAATCAAGCTTAGGTTATAGTGTAAATAGAAGCAATGTTTTAAAAACTGGACCGGCCGGTCGGACCGGTCCGGCAGGGAACCGGCAATGTACACAGTCTGATCCAGGTGCAGGACCGGTTTTGCCTTTGGCCCGCTGAAAATCGGAGTGAACCGGTCGGGTCTCTGGTTGAACCGCGAACCGGAGAAACCCAGACTGAACCGGACCGGACGGTTTAAGCTTGAATAATTATTATTTCTAAAAACTCAAAATATGGTCAGCAAGTGTTGAACACAAGACCTTTTGATAAAAGAAAGAAACACTTACCACTTGGTCAATTGAGTTATTATGATTATGTTACATCTAATTAATATATAATTACTATCATTTAGGGAACATAAAAAATCACCATCATAGTGATGAGACTTATGTTAACATTTTTTTACGAATACCTATTAATTAATAAAAAAAGACATTGTTAAGTTTTTTTTATTTTACGAATATCTATTAATTAATAAAAAAGACATTGTTAAGTTTTTTCATTCTTATTATATATTTCATTTTGAAAAATAGTTAATTTAAAACAATATATATATATATATATATATATATATATATATATATATATATATATATATATATTAGAAAGTATGACATAATATATATGTTAGTCAAAATATAAATAATGATGGAATGAGAAGTTTTTGAGCATATGAATTTTTATATTTGATCAAATATTTTAGTATAATTATATTATTTTTTAAATAAATACCGGGTCAACAGTCATGCGGTCCGACCAATGACCCACTGGTCCAACCAGTAATTCAGTGACCCAGAGCTTCGACCGGATCAATCACCGGTCCGGGTTTTAAAACTATGAATAGAAGGTCTAACTCAATTGCAATAAAAATGTTAAGTCGATTTTAATTTTTCTACCATCATAATAGAGAATTAAAGTTGGGAAGCATCATTACAGTTTGAATTTTTCTTATAGACTTTTCATGACACTCATTATTGAATTTGCATCACAAATAGTCAAATACACTATAAAAATCTTGCAATTTTTTCGAGTAAAAAAAAAGTCTACAGGGCAGAAACTTGGTAAGTAATATTTTTATTTTTATTATTATTGTTAGAAATAATATAAGATTATTTGTGTGACTCTATCTTAACAACTTAAGTTTTTGGGATAAACAGTTATCTAACATGGTATCAGAGTCTCTATGACTAAGTGGTCTAGAGTTCGATCTCCGTTCACTTTACTTTCTAATTAAAAAATGAAATTTAAGCATATGGTAGGTGGACCTATGCATATTTACGCTTCAAGGCTCAATTGTCTTCTTGCGTGAGAGGACATGTATAGGTCCATTTTGGGTTAGAAATAATATAAAATCATTGATGTGATTCTATCATAACAGCTTAAAATTTTGGGATAATCGATTATCTGAAAATTATTTTAACTTTTATGTTAATTGCTTATTGCATTAGAAAATCAAGGTGGAAATTTTATGGAAGTTTTTATTCTTTAAAAGTTTATAAATGGTTAATTTCAACAATAGTTTTTATTTTTGTTTCTTTTGACAAAACCATTTTAAAATACATTTTTCATTCAACATATTAGATGAATTTACATTGTCAATTTGCTATGCTTGCAACGCAACTTGATGGAGGTGATACTCCCCATGCCTGGAGATTTATCACTTTTATTCCATAGTTTCACATTTTCTGAAATGGTGGCAAGAGAATGAAATGTCAAGTCTAGTCTTGAAAAGTGGTTCATGAATTGTCTATTCTATATAGATGTGGATTCACGGTCGTAAATTATATACGTAATAAAACAATCTCAACTTTTTATTTTGATCGAACAACTCATGTTTGTAACTATATTACGTAGTTATAACATTAAATTCATTCTATATTAGGTGGGAAAGTCTTCTATTTTATTTTTTTAATATATAAAACAATGAGTGATAAAAATGCACATGTTAGGATAGGGTTCCATTTTTGGTGCTGTATATACAAATAGATGATTAATTAACAAATTTGCTTAAAGATGAAAGGTCAACTTCATAAGTAACTAGTAATCTATAGTATAGTTCAATTTAATTGTACTATAAAAAAGTATAGTTTAATTTAACAATTGTAAAAATATTCTATCATGTTTATAAATATCTTATCACAAAAGTAAGTCACAATCTATTTTTGTAATCTAGCCAAATTGGTAACAATATGTACATTACCATCGTTATGCATGAAATCCTTTTTGCACAAAGATGTGTCTTTGTCAAGCAATAGAAAACAGTCTCCAATAAAAGCCAAGAAGTTGCATATATAGATAATAGAAAAGAGGTAATTGCAGGACCATTCTCAACAGTGATGACTGAGATGGTAATAGGAAAAACCACGTATGCTTGTAGTTGGCATTACACTCATGAGCTGTGAGCTAGTGACTTTAGTTCACTTCACCCTCCTTGTCTTCTTACATATACCAATTTCTTCCCGATCTCTTCTCAGCTTCTATGTATGAAAATAATTCGGTTGAGATGAGAGAATGTATCTCGTGTACCTCATAGATTCTCCGACAGAGATTAGTTATTGTTACCAGTGGTGAAAACTTTATAAGCAAAAAAAAAAATATAATTTGTTTATTTTATAGTACTTTATAGGTGAGTGAACATGTGTAAATGTAAACTAACAGCATTCACAACCAAACTAAATAGGCAACTCATTTTGGATGCTCTAATCCTATAATACAAAACTAGAAATACACAAAGCATGAAAAAGAAAGTCTAAAATTACTTTTCTTTTAAGAGAAATTTTTTGACTAATATAAGATTTTACAAAATGCTCTAATCCTAATATCAAATCAAATAGAGATTAAACTCGAATTTAATAACTCCCAGAACATCAAAAACACACACACGCACCAAACACCACCTCAATTGAGCCCCGTTTATTTGGACCCTCTTGTTGAGGTGGAATTTTGAGATATTCTTCTACCACTCTATCAGTTTTTCGCGCACCCTTATAAAAATGAAAACTTTTTGTAAATGTCATCCGCTACTTAGTAGTGAACCTTATAAAGATATAATATTTTCTGAGAATGTCCGCTATCTAAATAGCGGATGAAAATATTTTGATAAATTTATAAGTCGCGCGAGAAAAATAATAAAATGACGAAAGAAAATGCCTGAAATTTTTGGCCTCGGCCCACTAAATAACATATTGCTTGTGGCTTTTTTCGGCCTCTTGTATGGGGGGCTCCAGGGCTCCTACTAAATTATATTGTGAATTTCTTTTCTCTCTTTTTAACTTTTAGTGCATCTGAATTTTAAAAATATCTTGCTTAATTTTAGAATCCTAATTTTATTTTACACGTTTGAATTTTAGAATTTGAATGCTCTTTATACATTGTTTGAAACTTTCTTGTGCTAACATAAAATTTCAAGATTTTATTCATATTTTGGAATTTTATTTCTTAAAAACTCTTATTTGTAAAAATAATCTAGAAATTATCTATTTTTTTGGAAATAAATAAAAATAGTCATATAATTTAGGAGGATGTTTTCTCTCCCCACCTCCCGTGATTCTTTTATACCCCCTGAATTTCCAATTTTACCCTTGCAAAAAACTTCGGTTTATAGAAACTGAAGTTTTTTTTGCCTTGAAAACCGAAATTTACTTTGAATTTGTACTAGAAAAAATTCGGTTTCTGCGAACCGAAGTTTTTTGCAAGGGCAAAATCGAAATATTGGGGGGTATAAAAGAATCACGGGGGGGTGGGGAGAGAAAACATCATTTAGGAGGTTAGCATATTTAAAACTTATGTAAAAGGACACTAACTATGGAGTACTTTTATCTCCCTTCATATGGGGCACGGCCCAAATGTTTTAACCTCATGAAATGGTTAATATTATATATCATCCATTTTATTTTTATTTTTAGGGTGTTTGTTTAATGGTTTTAAAATTTATTCATTGAGACTAGCTTTCTTAGGAATCTTATTCTCAGGAATATTCCCAAAAATGTGTCTGATAAATTGAATCACATAAATGCCCATCCTAATAATAATTCAGCTGCGTCAAAAAAAAAAAAAAAGAAACAACAATGAAAAAGAAGCATATCCAAAACCATTTGTATTTCCAAAATCACATTAATCTCAACATCAAATTCTGATAAAAATAGCAATCTCGATTGATTCGAGGTAGATGGAGGGGAGGGGAGGTGATCTGGGTAATCTTGACAAAAAAATATTTATTTTTATTAAATCATTATTTATGCATCACCGTGTTGCTCATCGGAGATGATGATGATGATGATTATTCTGAGAAACACAAAGAAGCTTAATTTCAAATTGAACGAATTTCGTGGAACTTTTTATATTTTAGATATTTTTATTTAATTTTATACTATTTATGTGCTTCTTCTCTTTATTATAGAGTAAAATTAAGATTTGGGACCAAACATGTGGTATGTGGATGGTGGAAATCGAAATTCCCTTTTCTTTTTTTTTGGTACATCCCCTTTTAGTTTTACTAACAAATGAAATAACAAACAAAAAATGAAAAAAAAATTACTGAAAAAAGGGGAAAAGTTTGATTTTAAGATTATTTTTGTATAAAAAAATTTTGATTCGTTGAAGCGTGCTCTATGCAAGATTGAAGGCAATCTTAAATTAGAATTTAAGTTTACGTTAGCGTGAGCAGAAGGTCTAATCATCTATATCAATTGTGATTTTAATTAAAATGTTGAAGTTGGGAAGATCATTTCACTTTGAATTTCTTATAATCTTTTCAAGACACTAATTTTGGAATTTACTACGTAACAAATATAAAAAGCTTGCAATTTTTTTAGAATAAAAAAAGTCCACAAGGGAGAAAACTCGCTAACATTAAAAAATCAAGATAGGAATTTTATCTAAGTTTGTAGTTTTTTTTTGTTTATAATTGAATATAACCATATTAATTGGACAAATTCTTCATTCACAAAAAAAAATAAAAGATCTTAATATTAAAACAAAGACACTCATAAAACAAATAGAAAAAATGACAGAAGAAAAAAAAGAGGGGATTATAACTTCAAAGATCGATTTGAATTCGAACAAAACTACATATGATGCTAAAATATTAGAATTACAAAAAAATATTGTGCAATTAAAAAGAAGAAATATTCGATTAATCTGTAAATCCTATTCTTTTTTCAAACTTTTCATGGAGAGACTAATCACAGTGAATATATACTACTTCCACCGGAAACAATTATAAGCAAAAAAACTATTTTATAGGTTCATTGAAAAAATAATGTATGCAGTCTATATTATTGATTTGATACATTACTTTTTCAATGAACCTAAAAAGTAATTTTTTACTTATAATTATGTCCGGTTAGAGTATTATATACATATCACAAGTTGTGTCCCTAAACCTTTTTTATGGTAAAATCAATGTTCCTAAAAACCATATTTATTGACCTAGAAGATACCTACTACTATGCATAACCTTTTGAACTCTCCTAAGGAGATTCATAATCTCTGGTGCTAGGAAAGTCAAAAGTGTCAAAAGAAAATGGGATAAAAACATATTGTATAGTTATTCTTTTAAAAGTTTATAAATGGTTGTTTCAACGATAATTTTTATTTTTGCTTCTTTAACAAAAAAAATAATAATAATTAGAATACATTATCTCTCGTTCAACATATTAGATGAGTGATATGGATAGTTTCAGTGTGGAACTTCATTTAACACAAGAGTGTTTCTTTGTGTAGAAAGATGAGATGTGGAAGGTTTTCTCATGGTTAATAGATTTGTGATATGGATAGTTTCAGTGTGGAACTTCATTTAACACAAGAGTGTTTCTTTGTGTAGGAAGATGAGAAGTGGAAGGTTTTCTCATGGTTAATAGATTTAGATATTTTTTACTAAAACTTAAAAAATGTGTGCAGCATGATGAAAAGAAAAACACATAAGGTATATTTTCGATCGAATCTATTTATTATTTCGATCTATTATGATGTGACCCTTTCTTGAAACGTGGGGGACCAAAATCGCAAAATTATGAAACGTGGGGAACCAAAATCACACAATTAGAAAACTTGACGAACCAAAACTGCAATTTAGCCAATATTTATATATGTATTGTTTCTAAAATTACCAAAAAAAGTAAGCATGAGTGAATAGAGTTGGCTTTATAACCCAAACCTGTCAACTAGTATGTTACTACACTGGTTTGTGCAATAATCCAACTATTTTCAGAACCAGATAAGCTAATTCAATAAATAAAAAACTACCAGCAAAAAATTGAACATGGCATTGAGACTTGAACAACAACGAAGTCGACGGATAGGGATACAGGCAACGACACAATGAAGGGATAAGCCTTTGAGAAGAAAATGAATGCTAACTTGCCTCGTCTTCCACATTTAAGAATGCTAACTAGCTCGTTATGTTGGCAGTAACACACTCCATTAATAGTGCGCAATAATCCAACTCAACCTCCCATTCTCTAATGAAATGAAATACAAGATCGACTGATAAACAAATAGGTCACCTGATATGGATATTTTCGTGACGGACATGATATGGACTTTACTGTCATACTACCAAATGATGTGAAAACCAAAACAGTAAGACTTATGTTTTGATGATTGACTAAGCTATCCTCTTTATAAAGAGAACTCAGTATATGTACCAGTGTACCACCAACATTAGAAACTTATATTTTTGCCTTTGCACTATTAGAAAGAAGCTAGTTTCAATTTTGGGTATGGACATTCACAGCAATGACAGGAGGAGACTCAGATCGGTTATTAGTAACAATTGGTCAGAACTTATGAACTATTTTGGTCTCATTAACTTCAATATATAAAACATCCTAATAATTAAAGGGGTTGGATTTCTCATTAAAAACCAATTAGTCAAATTCAACTGGTTTTTTCTTTCTGTTGATTGACATCTCTAAATTCAACTGATATCTTAATATAACTCAAAGAAGAGGCAACATTTCAACCTCATCTGTCATCAAATCAGTAGAAAAACTTGTTATCTATAGTGCTGAATCATCAGACATATATAGATGGCATTTGGCCAAATGAGACATACATTTAGGAAAGCTAATGGTCAGACATGATTCATACATGGTAAACAGGCATATAGTTAATACATAATTAAAATATGAAATTTAATTTATCTCATAGTTTGATGGATGCAAACATGAACCAAAGTATGGTGATAAATAAATAGAAGAAGATGGATTAGAGAAGCAACATTGTATCTTTGTCTGTCACACAGCAGCATAAGATCAGCACAAAAAAGGAGCATGAGCGTGGTTGAGGTGGCTGCAACTGAGACTAGGTGGTGTTTGTCCTCCGAGTTTGACCATAGCCTTTTGAGCAAGCTCCAAGTTAGTAACTGGACCACCACCAGGAGGAGTCTCTTCAATTACATTGAGTATGGAATTGGTAAAAGCCCCATATGATGTGTGCTTGTATCCGGTTGGTGGGGGGAAGACTACTTCTGATACATCATAAATGTTCCGGGGGGATACATTATGATCACATGGGAAAGGCGTGAAGAGAATCACACGTGAAGGGAGGGGGGTGGTTTCAGTAGTTTTAGTTTTAGTTATAGTTTTAGTTTTGTCCTCCTCCTCCTCCTCCCCTTGAAGACTGATGATATCTACATGAGACAAGTGAGTGGGTGTTATAGAACCATAGTAGCCAATGGCAAGTTTGGCTTCTTCAAGATATTTGGGATCAGTAAAGATCTTAATTCGTTCCTCCCAAGGTCGGTAACGTGGTAGTGGTGTTGTTGTAGGACAAGAACAACGAGCTGTAGGTATAGGTTGAATTAGGCAATTAGAAACAAATGTGAGATTAAGACCCCCTCTGACGGATCTAAATATAAGTGACCTGAAATATCCATCTGTTTAAACATAACGCGATCGATCAGCATAAGAAGAATATATATGAATAATGCTAATGCAAATGCAAATGCAATGGATGATAGTACCTAACTAGCTCGTTATGTTGGCAGTAACACACTCCATTAATAGTGCGCAATAATCCAACTCAACCTCCCATTCTCTAATGAAATGAAATACAAGATCGACTGATAAACAAATAGGTCACCTGATATGGATATTTTCGTGACGGACATGATATGGACTTTACTGTCATACTACCAAATGATGTGAAAACCAAAACAGTAAGACTTATGTTTTGATGATTGACTAAGCTATCCTCTTTATAAAGAGAACTCAGTATATGTACCAGTGTACCACCAACATTAGAAACTTATATTTTTGCCTTCGCACTATTAACAGAAAGAAGCTAGTTTCAATTTTGGGTATGGACAATCACAGCAATGACAGGAGGAGACTCAGATCGGTTATTCGTAACAATTGGTCAGAACTTATGAACTATTTTGGTCTCATTAACTTCAATATATAAAACATCCTAATAATTAAAGGGGTTGGATTTCCCATTAAAAACCAATTAGTCAAATTCAACTGGTTTTTTCTTTCTGTTGATTGACATCTCTAAATTCAACTGATATCTTAATATAACTCAAAGAAGAGGCAACATTTCAACTTCATCTGTCATCAAATCAGCAGAAAAACTTGTTATCTATAGTGCTGAATCATCAGACATAAATAGATGGCATTTGGCCAAATGAGACATACATTTAGGAAAGCTAATGGCCAGACATGATTCATACATGGGAAACAGGCATATAGTTAATACATAATTAAAATATGAAATTTAATTTATCTCATAGTTTGATGGATGCAAACATGAACCAAAGTATGGTGATAAATAAAAAGAAGAAGATGGATTAGAGAAGCAACATTGTATCTTTGTCTGTCACCCAGCAGCATAAGATCAGCACAAAAAAGGAGCATGAGCGTGGTTGAGGTGGCTGCAACTGAGACTAGGTGGTGTTTGTCCTCCGAGTTTGACCATAGCCTTTTGAGCAAGCTCCAAGTTAGTAACTGGAGCACCACCAGGAGGAGTCTCTTCAATTACATTGAGTATGGAATTGGTAAAAGCCCCATATGATGTGTGCTTGTATCCGGTTGGTGGGGGGAAGACTACTTCTGATACATTATAAATGTTCCGGGGGGATACATTATGATCACATGGGAAAGGCGTGAAGAGAATCACACGTGAAGGGAGGGGGGTGGTTTCAGTAGTTTTAGTTTTAGTTTTGTCCTCCTCCTCCCCTTGAAGACTGATGATATCTACATGAGACAAGTGAGTGGGTGTTACAGAACGATAGTAGCCAATGGCAAGTTTGGCTTCTTCAAGATATTTGGGATCAGTAAAGAACTTAATTCGTTCCTCCCAAGGTCGGTAACGTGGCAGTGGTGTTGTTGTAGGACACGAACAACGAGCTATAGGTATAGGTTGAATTAGGCAATCAGAAACAAATGTGAGATTAAGACCCCCTCTGACGGATCTAAATATAAGTGACCTGAAATATCTATCTGTTTAAACATAACGCGATCGATCAGCATAAGAAGAATATATATGAATAATGTATATACCTTCAATGTCTAATGCAAATGCAATGGATGATACCTTCAATGTGTTTTTGATCTGGAGTAAGAATATATCCATCAGAACAGCCATAAGCAATGAGGTGGATGAATAGGATGTCACCTGGATCAGAGCCCTCAACAAGCCTGTATAGGTGCTCACGTATGTTAGTCCCAGTGGGTTTGGTGTCTTCTTCGTCCTCAATGATCACAATTATTTTATCCTCTGGAAACCCTCGCTGTTCAATCAGGTACTTTTTCATCCTCAATATCTTCGCTTTCACATCAACACTCTTCATCTTCTTCATCATCTGCGCCGGCAAATTCAATCCAACCAACACAGCCTTCTTCGTCGGTCTTCTCTTAGGCTTCTCCGACGACGATGACGTTTCCAGATCCATCTCAGCCCTCTTCTTCTTCTTCATCTTCGGTATTATCTCATCTACATCTTCTGCAACAAAAGATCGGGGTGAAAAACCGATTGATAAGTCGTGAGGACGCCACAACCGGCTATGGAAACTCCGGTTGATAAGTCAAAGGTTAGCGTCACGGCAAGCCAATAAGCTAAAAACACGGTTCGGAGAACCAAAGAGATTAAATCTCATATTTTTACTCAATCAAAAACTTCTGTTTATTTCATAGAAGAACTTACAATTTATAGAGTTTTTGCAAAATAGCTCAAAAGTCCCTAATTGATGATTTAAATTAAATCTTCTAATTAAAAATAAAACTATAACATGGCTTATTATAAGACTTACAATTATTCCCTAATATGAGAGCACTATGTAATGCATGTTGGATGCCAAAAGGTGAGTTGTTACAAGTAAATGCCATAAGCCAAATGAAACTGTGGCAAGACCTTTAATATGACAATCTTGTGCTTTTCTCAAATTATTGAAGTGTGATCTTATTGTTCCAATTAATTTCATAACCGTAGCATTTCAATTGGCCTTCCAAATAATGATATTTAGATGACCAATTACTCAAGAAAAATCTTAATAATTCTTCCAAGCATGAAATTAATTCTTCTGGTAAAGAGAGGTCATATTAGGATACCATCAAGAAACGTTTGCATTACTTCAAAATTTACCTTTTTTCTGATAACGGTCTTTTTGCTTCAGCTCTTTATGTTGAGTATCAAGACTTTCACCATTAGAGTTGTTGTTACTCTCACTAGCTGAATCATTGCCAAATTCCCTAATAAAATACGGCATTAAGTTTGAGACCTTTAAAATATGTGTGAAAATGTGCATCCAATACATGAATTAAACGGGAACCACATTAATCAACCAAACATTCAAGACTCTCAATTGAAAGGAGAATAGTAAAAATAAGTGATCAAATTCATACACTCCAAACCATTAAAATAGTCCAACCGTCAAGAATGCAAGGAAAACAAAACATCATTCACATGAAAATGTAAAAAACTGAAGCTCAATCAAAGTTTAATATTTTAGTTTATAGAAACCGAAATTTTCAATCAAAAACTCTCCTTCAAAACTTTGCGTTTTTCCTTGGATTGGTGGCTTAAAATCAACATTTGAACATTGGTTAGAGGTTTATAACTTTCATTGAGGCTCAAACATAAGGTAATTTTCGTTAACACCTTCATTGTTGTAACTGAACACATCAGTTGTGTTTCTGTTTCTATATCGCCAAACTTCGGTTTCTATAAACCGAAATATTTATACGCAACTATTATTGTGTTCAGTTATAGCAGTGAAGATGTTAACGAAAATTAGTTTTTGATTGAAAATTTTGGTTTCTACAGACCGAAGTTTAAGTATTTCGGTTCGTAGAAACCGAAGTCAACATTTTAAGGGTAGAAAAGGTATATTGGGGGGGGGGGGATAAAAGAAACGTGGGGTGGGAAGAGAAACTTTAAAAAAAAAAAACAAAAAAAAAAAAGGTATAGGTTATTAACAAGGAGACTGTTTTCATTTTCTTCAGGATATAGATTGTAGTCGTCAACTAATATTTATCTCACACCATAATTATTGCGTTTAATTTCTTAAATCTGAAAGGAATTAAATTTAAAATATGTAAGTCACCATTCAACATAATTTCCATATTTCTCATTTCGTTTCTGTACATATGTGAATTGCCATAGTTTTCATTTGATTAATAGATTTTCTGATAATGACCATTTACAAGATATTTCGTAAAACTATTAATTTTACTTATATTTGTTTACTCATTAATTTAGTTCATACATATGAATTTAGTCTACTCAGATGAGATGAATATCGTTTATTGGAGCTTTCTTATGCTGATTTGTCATTTCTAACTTTATCTTATAAATAATTGTATAAATAATTGTTTACTCAGATGAATAATTTTGATGAAGTAGCTCAACCTCTAAATTTTTGGGAGTTGGAAATTTCTAATGTTGATGTAAATGGGAGAAAGATCTTGGTAATATTCACATATCAAACTTATTTTTTATTTCAATTTAACAATATTGTATACTTTTAAAGAGTTAGTGTTAACAAATTTTAATGATTTAACTGTCCAGCACTTCCCGAAGCATATCACAAGGAGTTTTTTTGGAACTTGGATAAAGGCACATTAATATGCTTGCAATATTAAGACATCCGCAAGGAATATGAATGAGAAATTTATTTCATCAGAATGGTTTCAATTTCTTAACGACTTTAACATACAAGTCAGAGCAAGAGTTAGGATGACCGTGTCAAATCCACCCGAAACTTTGAATGTCGTCATCATTGAGCCTTAGGGATGAGTGTGATTTGCAAATTTGTTTGTTATGTAGTCTATTATGTTTTTTGATTGTGTAATTCTCTAATTTGGTTTGTAAGAGTTACAACTACCTTCGATTAAGTTTACGTACTAAGTTTAATAGTAGTCCATATTCTATTAAATCATGGAATGGCGTATTTAAAGTAATATCCTTTGTTGCATGGGTGTGAATCCTAGTAATTAATAATACATTCAACCAAAATATTAAGTATTAATACCTTTTTGATTTGCGCTTCGACCTCTTATTCCTTCTTCTTCTTCTTCGCTTTTTGTCACGACGTTTATCTCTACTTTTTCCGCGTTTATATTTATCTTTCTTAAATCTCTTTCTCTTTCTTCGTCTTTCATCACTAGATGAAATTATATCAGATGACGACGAAGACAGATCTGAGTCAGAATAACTAGTTTTCGAAGATTCCGTGTCTGAATTTGAAGAACTCTCGGATTCAGATGAGTGGTATCTTCTACTCTTCCTTCGATCTTTTGAAGATCTTTTGTGTTTTCCCTTCTTGCGTGTTTCATCGTTGGATCTATCCTTTCGGGTTTTTGATTTATTTACCTTCTCCCCATCTACAAATATGAATATTCAAATCACGGGTTTAGTAATATATTAAATAAATATATTAGAAAAGCAACATTGGCCAAGAATAGAGCACCTTCAATTGAATAGAGCGCAAAATAAACTATTAATTCTATGGTATTTAAAGATTTGGAAACGGAATTTTTCAGAAGTAGATTAATTTTCATTCATATTAGCAGTAGAACTGTATTACTAGAAATAAGCTAAGCAATGCCTACCGTCATTATATTCACCACAATTAATGATTTTAACAGTTACAGTTGGATGTCCTTCCTCATCACCCACATCTTCAATTCTCTTCAATACTTGAAGCCCTTCAACAAGCTTCCCAAAAACTACATGCTTCCTGTTAAATTGCACCACAACAACACAATCAGGCAATTTATCGTACCTCGCCTTCCCAAACAAAATATAACATCCGAGTAAGATGTAAAAAGCCAACAAAAAATATCAGATTAGCAAACCTATCAAGATGATGATCTGCTTTCAAAGTGATGATAAAATGGGAACCAAGTGTGTCACGGTCCGCAAACGCCATCGACAAAAGCCCAGGGGCATCATGCTTAAGCCTAGGTGACTCGTCTAAAATGAACCAAAAATACAAACTATGTTAATATTGAGATATAGCACAACTTACACTGTATAGTATGTTCTTGGTTATGTACGTAGTATTCTTACCTGGGAAGTTTGAACCATATATGCTTTCTCCACCAGTCCCTGGAAACATATATAGACAGAATTTCGATGTCATTAACACTTTTTTTCTTAACATATGACAACAACTATTTTTTGTTAACTTTATAAACCACTTAATTTTGAGACATATAATTTTGAGGGGAGGTTATTATAATTTTCCCTAAAAACTAACTATTTAAAGTGCTTAAGAACACAAAGAAAGTGACTACATATGTTGCATCAAATTGCAACCATCAAAACATGGACAGCAAAACTCATAATGGGATGAAATATATTGATGATATTGATAAAATACATACCATTACGATTGACAAAATCACCACCCTGTATAAAAGTAAAACCAGCAGTTAGTACACATAATAAGAGTACAATAATGCATTCAAAGTGGGCTGGGGAACCAAGAAGCTTAATTAGAGTTATGGTGATGGACAATTTTGTAAGTGCAACAAACAACATTGTAAGTACAACCTTAAAACTATATCATTAGAAAAGCAGTCGTGACCATCAGCCCCGTGTATCCTACAGCATAAACAGGGGTAATGGAAACAACTGCTAAGCCATGTTCAACCACAATGAGAGGGCATATATAGAAATACCATAGAAAAATTTAGATAAAAGACCAGATAAAACAACATACCTTCACAATGGAGCCTTTTATAATGCGATGGAAGAAAGAACCCTTGTAGTGCAGCGATTTTCCAGTATTTGGACTGATACCTCTCTCTCCTGAACAAAGTCAGAAATTTCACAGAAAAAGGGAGGAATAAGTGCATAGTTGATAGTTCATTATGTAGACAATTCTTAAGCAAAGATCCACTTCCAACCTAAAAGCATAAACAATATTTGCACGGATGCAAAGTACATAAACATGTCCAATAACTTATCGATGATGTGTAATTATGATGGTAGAAAATGCAGCTTTTAAACGGGGAAAGGAAATGTCTTGCAAACAAGTTTGAATTGAAGAAATTCTTAAAGAAAATCAAATATAGATTTAAAAAACCTGTGGATAATGCACGGAAATTATCTGAAGTCTTGGGAGCAACATCGTAGAAAAGCTGTGACGGCACAATAATCACTTGTTAGGTTCTATAGTAGAATATACATTGCAGCACAGATGATAATATATAGAAAGAATATAATGTACCTCAAAAACCATCCTTTCAACAGGATCCCCATCAATAGACACATCCATAAACACCAAAGGATTCTTCTTCTTTGCCATTGCCTTCGTCTTATTCATCCAAATTTAAAACAACATAATCATTGGGATGAAGTAACAAAGCATTATTAAACAGAGATCATTTATTTATTGATTTGAAATAAGCATGATAATGGAACAACCAGCTTTTGTAGTTGCACGTATCAAATGTACCAAGAAAACACAAATATGACATGGGACACCAGTGTCATTTACTATATATATAGACTGGAATACAAAAATTATAAATTATAAATAACAGGATACAATACGCCATAAAATGCTTATACCTAAAAAAATACCGGGTTCGAACATGGACATTGCATATTGCAATGTTCCTACCGATCGAGCGATGTTACCTGACTCAATGGTTTAAAGTTTAACTACTTAGCAATAGCTATGTTTATATCTATTTAGAAGAGACAAAACCAAAATCAATGTCATGTGTCTACCTATTGCATTGGTACATAACGATGAGCCAAGTATCCGCAGTTGGAGATGGAAAGGAAAATTCGGGAAGAAAATTGAAAACCTAGATTTACTCACTCACTCTTACTGTGGCTTAGCAATGAAAAATCATAAAATCAACTCCAGAAATAGCAACAAAAGGAAGCGTCCGTGATGAGTAAAATGAAAATCATAATAAAATAAACTCTAAAGAAATTGCTAGGTTCATACAGTGATGTCTAAAATGAAAATCATAAAATCAATCAACTCCAAATAGATAACAACACAAGCAAAACGAAGAGTTAGATAATGATTAAGCTAAACCGAAGTTATACTAAAAAGGAAAAATGCAATTATGAAGCAGATTTAGAGTAGAAATGGTAGTGTTGCTACCTTGCAGTTGATGAATGTGCTTTGACGGGAGGAGCTAGCAACGTTGATGGTGAAAAGCAGAGGAAAAAATGGAGTGATTGTATCAATGAATGGGTAAGAAGACGAAAAGAAAACCCTTAGAATCTTCTAGAAATCTATATATATAATTCCTAGATAGTTCTCCTACTATCCATCTTAACCCTAATTCATATCACTCATTTACATCCAATTAAATCACACAATAATGCCACATCACTTTCTTATATTATATCATTTTCATCTCTATTTTTTTTGTTTCCACATCACTTCCTTATATATTTTTTCAATATAATCAATATTATATCATTCTCATCTCTATTTTTTTTATATTATATCAGTCTCATAATAAATAATAAAGAATTATGCTTCTCCAATTATCCAAAAATTGATGTCACAAGATGTTACAATTTTCTACATTATTATTGAATTATACCTCTCCAATTATCCAAAAATTGATGTTGTGATGTTACATTTTTCTACATTATTATAACATTTCTTAGTGACAATGAAGATGAACATGGTTGGATTCTCTTTCAATATTTATCCCATTTAAATGTCAACCGTTTTCATAGAAACAACAAAGAGTTTATAATTTAGTCACACAAAAAAAATACGAAGATATACATTATTGACTTAATTACATTATAATTTTAGAGAATAGTGAAGATTATGCAAAAAGTTAGGTTATGAGATCGAAATATATAATAACCATTATCATTATCATATTTCATTCAATTTTAGTGTGTCGCATATGCGTTGCACTATTGCATTGGCTAGCACACCCCACCAAAAAAATAAATATATTTCATTCAATTTTGATGGTCCGTACTCATTCTCTATACATATAGGTATATATATTGGTTGGAGGAAGTGATAAGTACATCACTTTTATATTATTATTATTATTACAATTTTCATTTTATAATACTTATTGTTACAATTTATACAAATAATTTTTCAACATTATAATATAAAATACCACATAACACCTGTGCATCGCACGGGTGTGGGACTAGTGTAAACAAACTCTTACGCACACTATAACAATAAAATCATGAAAGTATGAAACGGTGTCGTTCATCAACCCATTCACAAAGGGTAGTGCTTGTTTTTGTGTGTGCCTAGTGTTGCAGAGCGGAAAGGATTTGTTTCAAACATTCCATATTTGGCAGTGTGTCTTTATTTTATGAATTTAATTTATATGCACCGTCGTCGGTGTAAATTTATTTTGCACATACATTCAATAATATACTGACATATCATGTATGGTGATTAAAAATACATGATGTGGCAACGTGTATGTGTAAAAAAAAAATTACACCGACAGTACACAACAATTAAACTCTTTATTTTATTTTACTTTTAAATTTTATAATAAACACTTTTTTTATGGAAAAACACTTATTTTAATCTCTCACAAATTTGTAATAGAACAATTTAGGCTTTATTTTTAAAAACAAAAAACAAATTAGTTTAATTAGTCGTAAAATTTTAAAATTTTTAAATGAGTTTTTGTAGACATGCTTAAAATATTATAAAAAAATTATTTACTAAAATTAAGAATTTTTTTTAATATGTATGGAATGAATTAAATATAATTTTTTGAATCATCAAAACTTCAAGATAGAATTAACGATAATAAAACCCCGAAATCAAATTTTAAATTCTTTTTTGTGGAGGGTCCTTTTATATATATCCATGCAAAAATTTCATTAAAAATTACATAATAATAACTTAATATCAGAAACAAAACTCAGTCCATAAAAATAAAATAAAAACCAAATTTAGAAGGTTAAAGACAAAAAATATATATATCCCATTAATATTATTTAAATTAACATTTCTTTAGGAATTAATCTAATATTTAAATTAACATTTCTTTATTCATAAAATAAAAAGATTGATTTAATACATATTGGATAAATATTATTCAAAATAATATCTCTTTATCCCGAATTATATGGCATAATGTATTCATTTAGGCTCTGTTTGGTAACACAAATAAGCTAGCTTATAGCTTATTATATGAGCTTATAAGCTTGTTTCAAAAAATTAGAGGTGTTTGATAACAAGCTTTTTGTACTAGCTTATAGCTTTTTTTCAGATGCTATTTCAAGTAGCATTTGAGCTTATAGCTTATAGCTTTTTACACTTTATTCCATTTTTACCCTTTAATTTAATAACTATCCACTCTAAAAATTAAACTACCCACTATCAATTATGTAATTTTATATTTAATAACCACTTTAAAAGCTAATTTTACCAAACACTTTAATTTCAATAAACTAGCTTTTCAGCTATTAGCTATAAGCTAGCTTTTCAGCTATCAGCTATTAGTTTTTTGTGTGCGCTTGATCTAATAAAAAAAAGAACAAAACTTATATGCATTGCTTTAGGTGCAGTTTTTCTTGTTCCTCTCACAAAAATGTAGTTTTTAATATTTTTTTAATTAAAAAGAAAAAAAGAAAACTGTTTTTAAATAATAATAACCACCTCCATGTATCTAGCACAGTAAGAACTGTGTATAAGGCACTGTACATAAGTTTGGTCCTAAAAAAAAAGATTTGATAGTGGCTAGACCTACACACACTATAAGTTTGGTGACGATGAAATGGAGAATATAGGGTTTGAATTCCGACCCTTCCAATAATAACATAGAACTTACCAATCGAGTTACTCTTATAGGACAATTAGGGTTTTTTTTTATTGGGTCATGTTAACTTGTGCCCTAAGGGCACATGTTAAGCTACCTAAAAATAGAAATATAGCATTTAATGATACAAAGAATTTAATGTTTAGATAATTGAATACACCACAAGTTCAATAAATTTTTTCCATATTTATCTTCTTAACATGTGCCCTTAAGGGCACAAGTTAACATTCTCCTTTTTTATTAACTAGTTTTGTTGAATAATTAATTTACTATTTTAATTGTATAATTGACCGGAGAATCTTTGGCTATAAAATATGGACATCGGACACTGAGACGTTGACACATATAATCATATGTATTCGTGTTTATATATCGTTCTTAGTGTAATTTTACTGATGCCCTAAACATGCAACTTGTGAATTCAAGCAACTTTATATCTTATTTACAAAATTTAAGAAGTTACTCCCTCCGTCCCAAAATATAAGGGAAAATTGGTCAACCAAAGTTGATGTATCTAGTCCAAATTTTTAACCAAATACATCAACTTTCTTTGACCAATTTTCCCTTATATTTTGGGACAGAGTAGTATCTAACAATATTAAAATTTTAAACAACAAAAATAAAAAGATGAAATAATAAATTTATAAAAAAAAAGGTAATAAATTAACTATAATTAAATTCTCATAAAAATACCTATAATTAAATCATCTACATCTTCTGCAACAAAAGAAAAACATTATTTGGATTGAAAACATTCTTGATTGGAGTTGGAGCACAAGGTTGAGAGAACTAGTGCTGCCTCTTTTACTCCGCACCTTTAAATTGTGATTTTCCATCTGTACTTGTCTTACCATCAAGGATTTGCTTTGATTTCATCTTGACCGATTTAACAAGAAATGAGCTCATCTTTATCTTTATTATCCTTCTGCATCATACCAGTGCCAGAATCTTCAAAGGACATTTCCATTACTTTGGGAACTGACAAATTAGTAGTATTTATTTAATTAATAATTAATTAAAGTTGTGTTATAAGCTGTTTGTAATAACTTTAACAGAAGCAACAATACACTATTAGATTGTATCCGTTGAAACCGGTTTCTGTCCCCTTGTCATCAGCAAGCAATAGTTCAAGTTCTTCTTTGCTTGCTTTGTCAACTACAACCATATCCATGTGTTGGAACTTATTATGATCCTTGTTATTTTTACTACTTTGTGCCTTCTTCCTCTTCTAAACACAAAGGTTCCTCAATGAAGAACTCATCTGCTCCAATTGCCTGTTGATCACTGTCATCATCTGATAAACACTTCAATTTATTTTTGTTGGCCTTCTTTTTCTCACGCCTTTGCCTCAGAGATGCTTCCAAAACTGTTTCTGATCTTTTATTCTTCTTTTCCATTAATTTTTTATTTAGACATTCCAATCCTGAATGGAAGGTCACCTCCATCTCTTGGCCAATGTCATGTTCAGCATCTTCATCTGAACCATTGCCTGAATAGACCAAACTATGATACATGTCTTGTTTTCTAGCTTTTTCATCAAGTTGATCATCAATCTCACTGTTATCATCACTTTCACTTGCATCAAAAGCCAAGTAATCTTTCCATTCAAACTCAGCAAGCTATTATAGCAGAAGGGAAAAGAAGAAAAAGTACATTTTAGTATGAACAAATTTCAAAACATAAATATAAAAACGATACACGAGAACAAGTACAGGATACGTAACAATTAACCAAATAGGTATATACATGTACAGAATACATCGATCCTGCAAGTTGTTAGCACACTAAAGCATGTTATTAATACATAGTTAAAGAGGGGTTGCGACTGGTCAATTTATATGTATGTGCATGGCATGCATATTTACAAACATACATCACTGGACACAGAAAGAAATTGCATTGAATGATATATAAAACAACGACATACGGTATGTGGCGCACAAGGAGTGGAGTCTAATTTGAATTTCTTCATGTTTAATTTAGGTGGAATGTTGGTGGTCTTAGGAAAGGAAAGGATTGGTAAGCTAGTTCAGGAGATATTGAGCCTAATTTTGACATTTAACCATTAAATTGGAGAAAGGAGGGCATAAGATGTTTCTAAGGGCTTCTCCTAGTAAAGCACAGGCCTCTTCGTGAACCATGATTAAGGGAAGGCCTTGCAAGTTGCAAGATGAAGGAAAGGGATATTATAGAGTACAAACAGGCATTATAAAGACTACAAACAGCTGCTAGGACAACAACTTTTGTTTGAAGAAATTGATGTGAAGTTTTACCCCAAGAGAGCATGATCATGCTCATGCATCAATATCAAAAATGGGGCTCAAATCCAAAAAAAATTGCTATACTTGTATCCTCATTGTTAGAAATATGAGATTGAGAACATTAAGTGAAACAATATGTGGGATGTGGATAATTATGCCTGGAACTAATCATTCTTCTAACCGTTATTGTGGTAAAGAAAAAATAGAGGTTCAATGTTCTGTTCAGAACTTCAGATTACAAGGCATTGGCTTAAACAAATGCCACCTCCCCTTTCCAACCTCTGATGAATAGATCCTAAAACCTTATTTGAGGAAGTTTATTTTAGCAGTTTTATGATATTATTAAGGAAGTTTGTTACAGCCAAGCTGACAGCAGGAATACCTCAGGTTATATATTGGAACAATTACAATAATAAAAGCTATACAATCCTAATTGATATGTGTAATCCTAATAATAAATATAGGATTTTATTCTTTGATTCTAACAAAAGCATTGTACGGGAGGGGGTACCTGCATTTATTACAAAGAATTAACTTAGTCAGAAGTACACATTAACTCGTTTGACAGCAGAACGAAATTGCATGCTGAGTGAACCGAGAGAGCTGCTAATAATGGCTCAAACAAGGAGACATCAAT
The DNA here is from genome assembly GCF_020283565.1 of Trifolium pratense. Lineage (NCBI taxonomy): Eukaryota > Viridiplantae > Streptophyta > Magnoliopsida > Fabales > Fabaceae > Trifolium > Trifolium pratense. The sequence continues at coordinate 6,630,795 of NC_060065.1, read as the reverse complement.
AAGCTACAACTACAAAAAGTAAGTAAGCAGGGTGCATCCAGTTTTCCATGTTTATTTGCTCAATAAATCCATCGCTGCAGATTTAACTTGCCAGCCAGCCACTACCTCAATTTCTGGGAGCTAAGAGTTCTGCCAACTAACCTTGCTCAATAGTAGTTTCTTGTTAGACATGATTATCACAACATCTAATACGTTTTCTATTGCATAACTTTCTTTTCAAGACAAATTAATATACTTATTGAAGCTTATTTATTTCAATTTGTGTTACTATTTCATTTTCTTGTCAAATATTGTGGAACAAAGAGCACTACAAACAAGGGGAAGAGATTTCTAGCCCAAGTCAAAGGTTGTCTGTTGTGCAGGCCTGAGGTACATATCTTAACCATATTTTTAAGCAACATGATTCTTCATTTTAATGTAATAATCTTCATTATCTTAACATGCAAACCACTTGTTTTGAAGATTGTTGGGACAAGACTCTATGCAACAGTTGATTTAGATAAAGCAAGAGTTGGACGAACCAGAATGATAGGGAACCAACCCTCAAACCCGAAATGGAATTAGACCTTTGAAATCTTTTTTTGAAGAATTTGAAATCTATTGTGCTCATTACATATCACACATTGTATTCACCGTCAAAGATGATAATCCAATTGGAGTTGTTGGATATGTCCTCAAATCTCGGTAACAAGAAGTCAAAAAACCATGTTTTTGGGAGATTCTGCCTGTTGGAGCTGTTGATCTTCTGCTTCATATTTCTTACTATACCTCTTCAAGTTCTTTGCTATCTCTTCCTCTTTCTCAGCAGTCAGGAAAGATGCTGGTCTTGGTCTCCATAAGAACTATATATTTTGAAGAAAAACTAACAGAACATTAGATTTTGGAAGAAAAGTGCTGGCTCAGATTACTCACAGCTTCTGAAAAAAAGGATTTTGTATGCAACGGATAATAAACAAATTCAATGTTTGAATTCATGTTGGTACGAAAACTTTAACGGGCCATCCATCAATTTACTATTCCATGTCAAAAAACTATAACCATATATAATTGTATATCCAACAGTCATTCTTTGGACCATTGTAATACACATGCTCAGAAAAAATGCATGATTACAAATGATGCCGAAATTACCTGATATAAGCTATCCTTCAATATCCGATACAGATGTTTGCCATTGAAAGACCATATATTGAATCCATAAACCTTTTTCAAAACTACATATGATGCTAAAATATTAGAATTACAAAAAAATATTGTGCAATTAAAGAGAAGAAATATTCGATTAATCTGTAAATCCTATTCTTTTTTCAAACTTTTCATGGAGAGACTAATCACAATGAATATATACTACTTCCTCCGGAAACAATTATAAGCAAAAAACTATTTTATAGGTTCATTGAAAAAGTAATGTATCCAATCTATATTATTAATTTGATACATTACTTTTTCAATGAACCTAAAAAATGATTTTTTTGCTTATAATTGTGTCTGAATCGAGTATTATATACATATCACAAGTTGTGTCCCTAAACCTTTTTTTATGGTAAAATCAATGTTCCTAAAACCATATTTATTGACCTAGAAGATACCTACTACTATGCATAACCTTTTGAACTCTCCTAAGGAGATTCACTCTAGTGCTAGGAAAGTCAAAAGTGTCAAAAGAAAATGGGATAAAAACATGTTGTATAGTTATTCTTTTAAAAGATTATAAATGGTTAGTTTCAACAATAATTTTTATTTTTGCTTCTTTAAAAAAAAATTAGAATACATTATCTCTCGTTCAACATATTAGATGAGTGATATGGATAATTTCAGTCTGAAACTTCATTTAACACAAGAGTGTTTCTTTGTGTAGAAAGATGAAATGTGGAAGGTTTTCTAATGGTTAATAGATTTAGATATATTTCTCTAACACTTAAAAAATGTGTGCAGCATGATGAAAAGAAAAACACATAAGGTATATTTTCGATCGAATCTATTTATTATTTCGATCTATTATGATGTGACCCTTTCTTGAAACGTGGGGGACCAAAATCACACAATTAGGAAACGTGACGAACCAAAACTGCAATTTAGCCAATATTTATATATGTATTGTTTCTAAAATTACCAAAAAAAGTAAGCATGAGTGAATAGAGTTGGCTTTATAACCCAAACCTGTCAACTAGTATGTTACTACACTGGTTTGTGCAATAATCCAAAACTATTTTCAGAACCAGATAAGCTAATTCAATAAAAAAAAAAACTACCAGCAAAAAATTGAACATGGCATTGAGACTTGAACAACAACAAAGTCGACGGATAGGGATACAGGCAACGACACAATGAAGGGATAAGCCTTTGAGAAGAAAATGAAAGCTAACTTGCCTCGTCTTCCACATTTAAGAATGCTAACTAGCTCGTTATGTTGGCAGTAACACACTCCATTAATAGTGCGCAATAATCCAACTCAACCTCCCATTCTCTAATGAAATGAAATACAAGATCGACTGATAAACAAATAGGTCACCTGATATGGATATTTTCGTGACGGTCATGATATGGACTTTACTGTCATACTACCAAATGATGTGAAAACCAAAACAGTAAGACTTATGTTTTGATGATTGACTAAGCTATCCTCTTTATAAAGAGAACTCAGTATATGTACCAGTGTACCACCAACATTAGAAACTTATATTTTTGCCTTCGCACTATTAACAGAAAGAAGCTAGTTTCAATTTTGGGTATGGACAATCACAGTAATGACAGGAGGAGACTCAGATCGGTTATTCGTAACAATTGGTCAGAACTTATGAACTATTTTGGTCTCATTAACTTCAATATATAAAACATCCTAATAATTAAAGGGGTTGGATTTCTCATTAAAAACCAATTGGTCAAATTCAACTGTTGATTGACATCTCTAAATTTATTTTTAGAAGATCGTACTGAAATTGCAGTCCAACCTATAAATAATAGAAAAGAGAAGATGGCCTTAACTAAAATAATAGTAAAGAAGCACTTGTTTGGTTATTTAGATATCTTAATATAACTCAAAGAAGAGGCAACATTTCAAATTCATCTGTCATCAAATCAGTAGAAAAACTTGTTATCTATAGTGTCGAATCATCAGACATATATAGATGGCATTTGGCCAAATGAGACATACATTTAGGAAAGCTAATTGTCAGACATGATTCATACATGCGAAACAGGCATATAGTTAATACATAATTAAAATATGAAATTTAATTTATCTCATAGTTTGATGGATGCAAACATGAACCAAAGTATGGTGATAAATAAAAAGAAGAAGATGGATTAGAGAAGCAACATTGTATCTTTGTCTGTCACCCAGCAGCATAAGATCAGCACAAAAAAGGAGCATGAGCGTGGTTGAGGTGGCTGCAACTGAGACTAGGTGGTGTTTGTCCTCCGAGTTTGACCATAGCCTTTTGAGCAAGCTCCAAGTTAGTAACTGGACCACCACCAGGAGGAGTCTCTTCAATTACATTGAGTATGGAATTGGTAAAAGCCCCGTATGATGTGTACTTGTATCCGGTTGGTGGGGGGAAGACTACTTCTGATACATCAATAATGCACCGGGGGGGTACATTATGATCACATGGGAAAGGCGTGAAGAGAATCACACGTGAAGGGAGGGGGGTGGTTTCAGTAGTTTTAGTTTTAGTTTTGTCCTCCTCCTCCCCTTGAAGACTGATGATATCTACATGAGACAAGCGAGTGGGTGTTACAAAACCATAGTAGCCAATGGCAAGTTTGGCTTCTTCAAGATATTTGGGATCAGTAAAGATCTTAATTCGTTCCTCCCAAGGTCGGTAACGTGGTAGTGGTGTTGTTGTAGGACAAGAACAACGAGCTATAGGTTGAATTAGGCAATCAGAAACAAATGTGAGATTAAGACCCCCTGTGACGGATCTAAATATAAGTGACCTGAAATATCTATCTGTTTAAACATAACGCGATCGATCAGCATAAGAAGAATATATATGAATAATGTATATAATGCTAATGCAAATGCAATGGATGATACCTTCAATGTGTTTTTGATCTGGAGTAAGAATATATCCATCAGAACAGCCATAAGCAATGAGGTGGATGAATAGGATGTCACCTGGATCAGAGCCCTCAACAAGCCTGTATAGGTGCTCACGTATGTTAGTCCCAGTGGGTTTGGTGTCTTCTTCGTCCTCAATGATCACAATTATTTTATCCTCTGGAAACCCTCGCTGTTCAATCAGGTACTTTTTCATCCTCAATATCTTCGCTTTCACATCAACACTCTTCATCTTCTTCATCATCTGCGCCGGCAAATTCAATCCAACCAACACAGCCTTCTTCGTCGGTCTTCTCTTAGGCTTCTCCGACGACGATGACGTTTCCAGATCCATCTCAGCCCTCTTCTTCTTCTTCATCTTCGGTATTATCTCATCTACATCTTCTGCAACAAAAGATCGGGGTGAAAAACCGATTGATAAGTCGTGAGGACGCCACAACCGGCTATGGAAACTCCGGTTGATAAGTCAAAGGTTAGCGTCACGGCAAGCCAATAAGCTAAAAACACGGTTCGGAGAACCAAAGAGATTAAATCTCATATTTTTACTCAATCAAAAACTTCTGTTTATTTCATAGAAGAACTTACAATTTATAGAGTTTTTGCAAAATAGCTCAAAAGTCCCTAATTGATGATTTAAATTAAATCTTCTAATTAAAAATAAAACTATAACATGGCTTATTATAAGACTTACAATTATTCCCTAATATGAGAGCACTATGTAATGCATGTTGGATGCCAAAAGGTGAGTTGCTACAAGTAAATGCCATAAGCCAAATGAAAACTGTGGCAAGACCTTTAATATGACAATCTTGTGCTTTTCTCAAATTATTGAAGTGTGATCTTATTGTTCCAATTAATTTCATAACCGTAGCATTTCAATTGGCCTTCCAAATAATGATATTTAGATGACCAATTACTCAAGAAAAATCTTAACAATTCTTCCAAGCATGAAATTAATTCTTCTGGTAAAGAGAGGTCATATTAGGATCACATCAAGAAACGTTTGCATTACTTCAAAATTTACCTTTTTTCTGATAACGGTCTTTTTGCTTCAGCTCTTTATGTTGAGTATCAAGACATTCACCATTAGAGTTGTTGTTACTCTCACTAGCTGAATCATTGCCAAATTCCCTAATAAAATACGGCATTAAGTTTGAGACCTTTAAAATATGTGTGAAAATGTGCATCCAATACATGAATTAAACGGGAACCACATTAATCAACCAAACATTCAAGACTCTCAATTGAAAGCAGAATAGTAAAAATAAGTGATCAAATTCATACACTCCAAACCATTAAAATAGTCCAACTGTCAAGAATGCAAGGAAAACAAAACATCATTCACATGAAAATGTAAAAAACTGAAGCTCAATCCTGTGGCCCAAACAGAATTGAAAAAAATGAAAGTTTCTCTTCCCACCCCTCATGTTTCTTTTATATCCCTTGACTTTTGTTTCGCAAAACTTCAGTTTCTATAAACCGAAATTTTCAAAAGTTTAATATTTTAGTTTATAGAAACCGAAATTTTCAATCAAAAACTTTCCTTCAAAACTTTGCGTTTTTCCTTGGATTGGTGGCTTAAAATCAACATTTGAACATTGGTTAGAGGTTTATAACTTTCATTGAGGCTCAAACATAAGGTAATTTTCGTTAACACCTTCATTGTTGTAACTGAACACATCAGTTGTGTTTCTGTTTCTATATCGTCAAACTTCGGTTTCTATAAACCGAAATATTTATACGCAACTATTATTGTGTTCAGTTATAGCAGTGAAGATGTTAACGAAAATTAGTTTTTGATTGAAAATTTCGGTTTCTACAGACCGAAGTTTAAGTATTTCGGTTCGTAGAAACCGAAGTCAACATTTTAAGGGTAGAAAAGGTATATTGGGGGGGGGGATAGAAGAAACGTGGGGTGGGAAGAGAAACTTTAAAAAAAATAAACAAAAAAAAAAAAAGGTATAGGTTATTAACAAGGAGACTGTTTTCATTTTCTTCAGGATATAGATTGTAGTCGTCAACTAATATTTATCTCACACCATAATTATTGCGTTTAATTTCTTAAATCTGAAAGGAATTAAATTTAAAATATGTAAGTCACCATTCAACATATTTTCCATATTTCTCATTTCGTTTCTGTACATATGTGAATTGCCATAGTTTTCATTTGATTAATAGATTTTCTGATAATGACCATTTACAAGATATTTCGTAAAACTATTAATTTTACTTATATTTGTTTACTCATGAATTTAGTTCATACATATGAATTTAGTCTACTTAGATGAGATGAATATCGTTTATTGGAGCTTTCTTATGCTGATTTGTCATTTCTAACTTTATCTTATAAATAATTGTTTACTCAGATGAATAATTTTGATGAAGTAGCTCAACCTCTAAATTTTTGGGAGTTGGAAATTTCTAATGTTGATGTAAATGGGAGAAAGATCTTGGTAATATTCACATATCAAACTTATTTTTTATTTCAATTTAACAATATTGTATACTTTTAAAGAGTTAGTGTTAACAAATTTTAATGATTTAACTGTCCAGCACTTCCCGAAGCATATCACAAGGAGTTTTTTTGGAACCTGGATAAAGGCACATTAATATGCTTGCAATATTAAGACATCCGCAAGGAATATGAATGAGAAATTTATTTCATCAGAATGGTTTCAATTTCTTAACGACTTTAACATACAGGTCAGAGCAAGAGTTAGGATGACCGTGTCAAATCCACCCGAAACTTTGAATGTTGTCATCATTGAGCCTTAGGGATGAGTGTGATTTGCAAATTTGTTTGTTATGTAGTCTATTATGTTTTTTGATTGTGTAATTCTCTAATTTGGTTTGTAAGAGTTACAACTACCTTCGATTAAGTTTACGTACTAAGTTTAATAGTAGTCCATATTCTATTAAATCATGGAATGGCGTATTTAAAGTAATATCCTTTGTTGCATGGGTGTGAATCCTAGTAATTAATAATACATTCAACCAAAATATTAAGTATTAATACCTTTTTGATTTGCGCTTCGACCTCTTATTCCTTCTTCTTCTTCTTCGCTTTTTGTCACGACGTTTATCTCTACTTTTTCCGCGTTTATATTTATCTTTCTTAAATCTCTTTCTCTTTCTTCGTCTTTCATCACTAGATGAAATTATATCAGATGACGACGAAGACAGATCTGAGTCAGAATAACTAGTTTTCGAAGATTCCGTGTCTGAATTTGAAGAACTCTCGGATTCAGATGAGTGGTATCTTCTACTCTTCCTTCGATCTTTTGAAGATCTTTTGTGTTTTCCCTTCTTGCGTGTTTCATCGTTGGATCTATCCTTTCGGGTTTTTGATTTATTTACCTTCTCCCCATCTACAAATATGAATATTCAAATCACGGGTTTAGTAATATATTAAATATATTAGAAAAGCAACATTGGCCAAGAATAGAGCACCTTCAATTGAATAGAGCGCAAAATAAACTATTAATTCTATGGTATTTAAAGAGTTGGAAACGGAATTTTTCAGAAGTAGATTAATTTTCATTCATATTAGCAGTAGAACTGTATTACTAGAAATAAGCTAAGCAATGCCTACCGTCATTATATTCACCACAATTAATGATTTTAACAGTTACAGTTGGATGTCCTTCCTCATCACCCACATCTTCAATTCTCTTCAATACTTGAAGACCTTCAACAAGCTTCCCAAAAACTACATGCTTCCTGTTAAATTGCACCACAACAACACAATCAGGCAATTTATCGTACCTCGCCTTCCCAAACAAAATATAACATCCGAGTAAGATGTAAAAAGCCAACAAAACATATCAGATTAGCAAACCTATCAAGATGATGATCTGCTTTCAAAGTGATGATAAAATGGGAACCAAGTGTGTCACGGTCCGCAAACGCCATCGACAAAAGCCCAGGGGCATCATGCTTAAGCCTAGGTGACTCGTCTAAAATGAACCAAAAATACAAACTATGTTAATATTGAGATATAGCACAACTTACACTGTATAGTATGTTCTTGGTTATGTACGTAGTATTCTTACCTGGGAAGTTTGAACCATATATGCTTTCTCCACCAGTCCCTGGAAACATATATAGACAGAATTTCGATGTCATTAACACTTTTTTTCTTAACATATGACAACAACTATTTTTTGTTAACTTTATAAACCACTTAATTTTGAGACATATAAACGAAGAAAGTTGGGCAAAATAAACTACAAAACCAGTGCCATTATCATCATCATCACCTATGAATGATGATAATGTAGTTGTTCTTCATATCCCTCTCCACAAGCACCACTATACAAATTTAAACTGCATCTCTAACTAAGATATTGAAACACGAGACTTATGTTACCTTAGGAAGCAATTATTATTGTCAATAATAAAACTGAAACAAGAATCAATTAGAATCTACGAGATACTCAATCAAATGGTGCCGTACCACAACTGATATGCACTCAAATTTGCAACGATGGTTGAAGAGAACGACATGAACAGCCACGACGAAACAACGGCAACCCAAATGACTAGAACGATGGTAAAAAATCGAGAATGAGCAAGTACAATGCGTGCGTGAACGTCCAAGAGAACAAGCGACGTAGGCAACAACAGAAAATCGGCGATGAGTGAACATGAAGATAAATTGTCCCAAGGATGGAAGGGTTTGTTTTGGGCGTGTATTATGAAAACAAAACAAAAAGGTTTCTCTCCTAACGGTAGTTTAATGGAATGTAACTAGAGGAGAGGTTTGTGATGCATGAAAAAATAGAGGGGAGGTTTGTTTCATTTAGAAGCAATTGAGGGGAGGATATTATAATTTTCCCTAAAAACTAACTATTTAAAGTGCTTAAGAACACAAAGAAAGTGACTACATATGTTGCATCAAATTGCAACCATCAAAACATGGACAGCAAAACTCATAATGGGATGAAATATATTGATGATATTGATAAAATACATACCATTACGATTGACAAAATCACCACCCTGTATAAAAGTAAAACCAGCAGTTAGTACACATAATAAGAGTACAATAATGCATTCAAAGTGGGCTGGGGAACCAAGAAGCTTAATTAGAGTTATGGTGATGGACAATTTTGTAAGTGCAACAAACAACATTGTAAGTACAACCTTAAAACTATATCATTAGAAAAGCAGTCGTGACCATCAGCCCCGTGTATCCTACAGCATAAACAGGGGTAATGGAAACAACTGCTAAGCCATGTTCAACCACAATGAGAGGGCATATATAGAAATACCATAGAAAAATTTAGATAAAAGACCAGATAAAACAACATACCTTCACAATGGAGCCTTTTATAATGCGATGGAAGAAAGAACCCTTGTAGTGCAGCGATTTTCCAGTATTTGGACTGATACCTCTCTCTCCTGAACAAAGTCAGAAATTTCACAGAAAAAGGGAGGAATAAGTGCATAGTTGATAGTTCATTATGTAGAAAATTCTTATGCAAAGATCCACTTCCAACCTAAAAGCATAAACAATATTTGCACGGATGCGAAGTACATAAACATGTCCAATAACTTATCGATGATGTGTAATTATGATGGTAGAAAATGCAGCTTTTAAACGGGGAAAGGAAATGTCTTGCAAACAAGTTTGAATTGAAGAAATTCTTAAAGAAAATCAAATATAGATTTAAAAAACCTGTGGATAATGCACGGAAATTATCTGAAGTCTTGGGAGCAACATCGTAGAAAAGCTGTGACGGCACAATAATCACTTGTTAGGTTCTATAGTAGAATATACATTGCAGCACAGATGATAATATATAGAAAGAATATAATGTACCTCAAAAACCATCCTTTCAACAGGATCCCCATCAATAGACACATCCATAAACACCAAAGGATTCTTCTTCTTTGCCATTGCCTTCGTCTTATTCATCCAAATTTAAAACAACATAATCATTGGGATGAAGTAACAAAGCATTATTAAACAGAGATCATTTATTTATTGATTTGAAATAAGCATGATAATGGAACAACCAGCTTTTGTAGTTGCACGTATCAAATGTACCAAGAAAACACAAATATGACATGGGACACCAATGTCATTTACTATATATATAGACCGGAATACAAAAATTATAAATAACAGGATACAATACGCCATAAAATGCTTATGCCTAAAAAAATACCGGGTTCGAACATGGACATTGCATATTGCAATGTTCCTACCGATCGAGCTATGTTACCTGACTCAATGGTTTAAACTTTAACTACTTAGCAATAGCTATGTGTATATCTATTTAGAAGAGACAAAACCAAAATCAATGAGCCAAGTATCCGCAGTTGGAGATGGAATGGAAAATTCGAGAAGAAAATTGAAAACCTAGATTTACTCACTCACTCTTACTGTGGCTTAACAATGAAAAGTAAAATAAAAGGAAGCAATGAAAAATCATAAAATCAACTCCAGAAATAGCAACAAAAGGAAGCGTCCGTGATGAGTAAAATGAAAATCATAATAAAATAAACTCTAAAGAAATTGCTAGGTTCATACAGTGATGTCTAAAATGAAAATCATAAAATCAATCAACTCCAAATAGATAACAACACAAGCAAAACGAAGAGTTAGATAATGATTAAGCTAAAGCGAAGTTATACTAAAAAGGAAAAATGCAATTATGAAGCAGATTTAGAGTAGAAATACAGAAACAGTAGAAATGGTAGTGTTGCTACCTTGCAGTTGATGAATGTGCTTTGACGGGAGGAGCTAGCAACGTTGATGGTGAAAAGCAGAGGAAAAAATGGAGTGATTGTATGTATGAATGGGTAAGAAGACGAAAAGAAAACCCATTCACAAAGGGTAGCGCTTGTTTTATGGATTTGTTTCAAACATTCCATATTTGGCAGTGTGTCTTTATTTACGGTCGGTGTAAATTTATTTTGCACATACATTCAATAATATACCGACACATTATGTATGGTAATTAAAAATAATTTAATTGATATGCACCGATGATGTAAAATAATTTTACACTGTCAACCAATACCAATCATGTTTTCCTCCTGCAAAACTATTTTACACCGTCGGTGCATATCAATTAAACTCAATTAAAAATATATGATGTGTCACATTCTTAAATGATGTGCCAACGCGTCATAAGATGTATTTATAAAAAAAAATACACAACAATTAAATTCTTTATTTTATTTTTCTTTTTAATTTTATAATAAACACTTTTTTATGGAAAAACACTTATTTTAATCTCTCACAAATTTGTAATAGAACAATTTAGGCTTTATTTTTAAAAACAAAAAACAAATTAGTTTAATTAGTCGTAAAATTTTAAATTTTTTAAATGAGTTTTTGCAGACATGCTTAAAATATTATAAAAAAATTATATGTGTTCGTGTTTATATATTGTTGTTAGTGTAACACATGTAGAGGTTTTTTTTAATCTATTTTACTGATGCCCTAAACAGGCAACTTGTGAATTCAAGCAACTTTATATCTTATTTACAAAATTTAAGAAGTTATCTAACAATATTAAAATTTTAAACAACAAAAATAAAAAGATGAAATAATAAATTTATAAAAAAAAAGGTAATAAATTAACTATAATTAAATTCTCATAAAAATACCTATAATTAAATCATCTACATCTTCTGCAACAAAAGAAAAACATTATTTGGATTGAAAACATTCTTGATTGGAGTTGGAGCACAAGGTTGAGAGAACTAGTGCTGCCTCTTTTTCTCCACGCCTTCAAATTGTGATTAAGGGAAGGCCTTGCAAGTTGCAAGATGAAGGAAAGGGATATTATAGAGTACAAGCAGGCATTATAAAGACTACAAACAGCTGCTAGGACAACAACTTTTGTTTGAAGAAATTGATATGAAGTTTTCCCCCAAGAGAGCATGATCATGCTCATGCCATCAATATCAAAAATGGGGCTCAAATCCAAAAAAAATTGCTATACTTGTATCCTCATTGTTAGAAATATGAGATTGAGAACATTAAGTGAAACAATATGTGGAATGTGGATAATTATGCCTGGAACTAATCATTCTTCTAACCGTTATTGTGGTAAAGAAAAAATAGAGGTTCAATGTTCTGTTCAGAACTTCAGATTACAAGGCATTGGCTTAAGCAAATGCCACCTCCCCTTTCCAACCTCTGATGAATAGATCCTAAAACCTTATTTGAGGAAGTTTGTTTTAGCAGTTTTATGATATTATTAAGGAAGTTTGTTACAGCCAAGCTGACAGCAGGAACACCTCAGGTTATATATTGGAATATAGGAGTATAGGAACAATTACAATAATAAAAGCTATACAATCCTAATTGATATGTGTAATCCTAATAATAAAGATAGGATTTTATTCTTTGATTCTAACAAAAGCATTGTATGGGAGGGGGTACCTGCATTTATTACAAAGAATTAACTTAGTCAGAAGAAGTACACATTAACTCGTTTGACAGCAGAACGAAATTGCATGCTGAGTGAACCGAGAGAGCTGCTAATAATGGCTCAAACAAGGAGACATCAATAAGCTACAACTACAAAAAGTAAGCAAGCAGGGTGCATCCAGTTTTCCATGTTTCTTTGCTCAATAAATCCATCGCTGCAGATTTAACTTGCCAGCCAGCCACTACCTCAATTTCTGGGAGCTAAGAGTTCTGCCAACTAACCTTACTCAATAGTAGTTTCTTGTTAGACATGATTATCACAACATCTAATACGTTTTCTATTGCATAACTTTCTTTTCAAGACAAATTAATATACTTATTGAAGCTTATTTATTTCAATTTGTGTTACTATTTCATTTTCTTGTCAAATATTGTGGAACAAAGGGCACTACAAACAAGGGGAAGAGATTTCTAGCCCAAGTCAAAGGTTGTCTGTTGTGCAGGCCTTAGGTACATATCTTAACCATATTTTTAAGCAACATGATTCTTCATTTTAATGTAATAATCTTCATTATCTTAACATGCAAACCACTTGTTTTGAAGATTGTTGGGACAAGACTCTATGCAACAGTTGATTTAGATAAAGCAAGAGTTTGACGAACCAGAATGATAAGGAACCAACCCTCAAACCAGAAATGGAATTAGACCTTTGAAATCTATTGTGCTCATTACATATCACACATTGTATTCACCGTCAAAGATGATAATCCAATTGGAGCTGTTGGATATGTCTTCAAATCTCGGTAACAAGAAGTCAAAAAATCATGTTTTTGGGAGATTCTGCCTGCTCACGCCCAGGCGTGGGAGCTGGCGCCCTGGCGTGCAGAACTGAGATCAATTCTGCCTTCTCACTCCCAGGCACAGCGCGTTTTGACATCATGTGTTGTTTTGCTGGTTTGTGGGGAAAACCTTTTTTTGGAGGGTACTCTGACTTGGATTTATTTTATTTTAAAATAGATTTGTTACTAATTTTTTAGCATATATTTTTCTATAAATAAGGATCACTTTATTCATAGAAAAATTAAGAGAGCAACTCAAGAGAGTAAAGATGTAGGGAATCAATTAGGATTTGAATCATTGATAGAAGAATAGTTTTTAATTGAGTGGTTACATATCCAATTTCCCGTTACGACCTGCTTAGGCTTTAGAGAAATACTCGGTGATTATTCACCTAACTCTAATCCATTAGATTAGATTTTTCACTTTGAGATTTGGCAACTCTGGTGTATTTAAGAGATGAGTGATGGTTAGAATAAATTTCCTAATGAAAACAAATGAAAATTTAAGAGATGGCAAAAATCACTAAAATAGACAATTGATAGTTAGAAAATCTTACTATTTTGAACAAAAAAATTCTATCACCCTATATATGCATGCCTTGAACTGATTGTTTAAACAAATATCTTTATGCATTTGAACGTGCAAAGATGGGAAGTATGATGAGTTAACAGACTTGTGTCTGAAAGGGGACTACAAAAATTGTCTTCCATGTTCAATTTTATGAGAAAAAAGGGACTTGCTTTCTAAAAAGAGTAACAAACTACAAAATTGGGTCTACAAAGATGAACACAAAGAGACACTACAGCCCAACTAGCTATGAAACCTCCATAGAAAAATGAATAAAATGGTTCAATGCCACCAACTCAAGCCCAGTTACATACTCCACTACCTCACTCTTGACCATACTCAAAGTGAAGGATCTCTTTGGAAACATCGACTACTTCCTCGACTTCAATGTCCTTTGCTTCATATTCTTCTTCCTCGTCACTAGCTTCTCCGTCCCTCAGCTCTTGCCTCTTTGCCTTCTCTTCTTCATACAACTGCTTCCATTGATTAACCCATTTCTCCCAATCTTCTTTCAAGATCCTGCGCTTCTCTTGCTCCTGCTCACTCAACAGCAATGAAACATCTTGATCTTCTGCTTCATATTTCTTACTATACCTCTTCAAGTTCTTTGCTATCTCTTCCTCTTTCTCAGCAGTCAGGAAAGATGCTGGTCTTGGTCTCCATAAGAACTATATATTTTGAAGAAAAAATAACAGAACATTAGATTTTGGAAGAAAAGTGCTGGCTCAGATTACTCACAGCTTCTGAAAAAAAGGATTTTGTATGCAACGGATAATAAACAAATTCAATGTTTGAATTCATGTTGGTACGAAAACTTTAACGGGCCATCCATCAATTTACTATTCCATGTCAAAAAACTATAACCATATATAATTGTATATCCAACAGTCATTCTTTGGACCATTGTAATACACATGCTCAGAAAAAATGCATGATTACAAATGATGCCGAAATTACCTGATATAAGCTATCCTTCAATATCCGATACAGATGTTTGCCATTGAAAGACCATATATTGAATCCATTTTCCATATCATGATGAGTCACAGCAGTTGCAACATACCTGTAGTATAAAAGGGACAACCAATGATCAGTAACATAACAAAAGTCAAACATTCAATAACTACAGAAAATTACTTTTTTTGCTGATGTTACACAAATTTATCCATGTTCTTCTGCGTTAGTCGACAGTATTATTAATTGTTTGAATAACCAATATACCTTCCGGTTGGATCCCATTCAACATCAGTTGCATAAAAATGTTCAGTATTGGCCATGGTTTCTAGATCATCAACATTGTAAAATTCCAACAATCCGTTCATTCCTTTCAACCCTGCTAGTACAATGAAGCGACCTGCAGGTGACCAGAACAAAGCATTTGCCTGCTTGCCTTTCAGAGTAGTGAGCTTTGAAACTCGGCCAGTGTTCTGAGCAGTGCGCATAGAGTAGATACTAATATCAGGCTTAGGCATATCACCGTGAATAACAGCAAACCTATGTCCCTTTGGCTCCCAAGCAAATGCAATGATCTTATCATTCTTATTCTCAAGCTCCAGAACTTCAATGGGTATGTCACGTTCCTTTATACGGAAAAGCTCAAAGCCTGTGTAAGTGCTTTTCTTTGTTTTGGTATATCGATCTACATTAACAGCAAGGTAATCCCCATTGCTCTGCCAGTACATCTTGCAGTCACTGACACTAAAAAGGTTCTTTTGCCTGAGTTCTTCTTTGCTGGGGATTTGAACAAGACTTACCTACAAATCCATCAAAGAAAATAAATTTAAAATAAACACAAATATATATACACATTAAGTAAAAACTATTGAGCAAGAAAAAAATTCAATCCATGACATGGCCATAGAAGGGAAGGAAAACAAAAGTTTACCCTAGCTGGCTGGTTACCACCTCCTGTCTCAGGAACAAACAGTGAAATGATTGGATCAGTTGGTGACCAGCTGAAATCCATTATATTTTCAACCTTTATGGATTTTTTGTCAACAAGAGAAAATGATTCCGTATCATATACAGAAAGTACATTTTTCCCCATCCTTGCAAAGTACTTGTCATCCCTTCCGCCACTCCATCTGCAAAGAAAAAAAAAATGCAAATTAATCACAAAATTAGGCCTGTGATAGATGCTAAAATATTTAAGTTAGATTAGGCAGAGATTTGTACTTGAATACAGGCCATGACACTCCCGTGACACCCCCGGTACCTCCAACAGCAAAATCATCAGCACTTCCTTTAAAGTCTCTCATCACTTTACCAGTCCTCACATCAAATATATTTATAACAACCCTCTAGGGGAAGAAAGTTGGTGTTAGGTAGAGTGTTACAAAAAAACTCAAAATGAAACAAAAAAGAAGAAAACACTCACATTAGCATCTCGAGGGTTGCTTGGTTCATGGCTGCTATAAGTTACCAAATACTTCTCACCAGGTGAAAAGTCAATAAGCTTTACCTGTGATTTATTTAAAAATCAATATAAATATTAATGTAGATAAAATGAGGTATAATGAATATAAAAAACAAACAAAATGAAAAACTCAAGAAAACCTGAGGATGAGCGTAACGCATGAGACGATTGAAGGTTGTAGCACCTCCCCAGACTGCTGCACCCTGCCGGTGAACTGTTGCCAAATATGTGCCCAGAGGTGACCATTGTACGAAACTCTCAGTCCAGTACTGTAATAAAAAATATATAACACCATAAAGGGATGATGATGTATATGAACGGGAACTGGTAACAAATACCAACTAATAAAAGATTTTGAAATATATTCTCCACTTACTGCACGTTTGTAGACAGGATCGGGTTTTAAATGTCTAGCATCATTCCAGAAAACCTCGGTATCACTAGCAGCACGCATCACAAACTGGTCTCGGCCCTTAGCATCGGTAAGCCATTGTTGGAGATTTTCCTGTGAGAAATGAAGACCATAGAGCATCAGAAATGATAAATGGCTACTAGACCCCATAGCAAAAGATACTAATTCATATACCATCATAACCAACCACACATAAGCACAGATTGAACAAACATTGACCAATCCAACTAGTAAACCATACATGTTGGTAATTCCACAGGAGTGCAGTACACGAGAAAACATGTAATTAACATATAACCAATAATTTAAGGTAAAATGAAAACAGAACAATGTAGTAAGCAATGTCATACTTATATATTTTAGGTATAAAATTAACAAAAGCCCTCCCATAATCGTAATAGTATATCCTCAAATGGTCATAACTGTTGACCAAAACTAAACTAAGCATGTAACTACAGCATAACAACAGCAAGGAACTATAAGAAAACTAATACTCCTTAACGAAAGCTGGCAATAATACAGAGTTATTATAAAAGTTGAATGAATTTGTATAATCATTACCCCTGGAGTATATTCCTTGATCGGTGGAGGAGCCCATTCATCAGGCACATTCATGAACCGATCAAAATCATCAAACATACTCACAGCAAATATGTGAGAACGATCCAATTTGTATCCATGAGTCTTCTCTTTAGCAAGCTCAGCTTCCTGAAATAACCATCCAATTTAACCTCATTAAATCGAATAGCAGAACACCGTTCATCTAATCAAATATATATATAATATAAAAAACAATAAAACAAACAATTTATTCGACATAAAACAGTTTCTACCTGAGGAGTATTGTACTCAATAAAGCAGTAGCCTAACGACTTTCCGGTGGCAGGATCAACAGGCATCCAGAGACCACCATCCTTGATAACACCAATCTGACTGTAAATTTTGCGAACAACGCCTTCAAGCTTTTCAAACTTTTCCTTCGGAACAACGGGAAGATTGTCCACTACTATAATGTTCCCAAAACCAGTATCAAACGAACCAGAATTTTCCTCTCGAAGAACATCCTCATCATCACTACACCATGAATAAACGAATCAGAAATGTAAAATCGATAACTAGGGTTTTAATTACTTAGCCAAAAACACAAAAATCAAATAAAGAATATAAAGAAATTGATATACCTGATGATTCCACAGTCGTTACCAGGTGGGAGGTGAATGGAATCAAGATCTATGGTGGATAGATCGATTCCGAGATGCGAGGCTTTGTCTTCAAGCTCTTTCATTACCATAACATCCGCCATGGTTGCGTCGGTGATTGAGAATCTCGATGGTGTGCTGTGTTACGTTTTGCAGGGGAGGTTATCGCAGCCTTAAATCGCGGTGAGAGGAAGGAAAATACAACGCAATTTCCAGCGACGTTTTGGTCTCTGAAGAGTGACTGAAAAACAACGGCGGAGTGCAGTTGTATTGTTTTAGGGTTTGGAAGCTCTTCAGAGTTCAGACAGAAATGATGTGGATTGGGCTCGGATTACATTCGCATCTATTTGTTTGATTTTTATTTTATTTTTATCCAACAATACAATACTCTCTCTTAATATTTAAAAAAATGTCAAAAATGAATAATATTAGAGTCATGTTAAACAGTGCCTCGGGCACTTGTTAAGCATACCTAAAAAAGAAATAAAAATAAAATTAATATTGAAAATACAATTTTTTATATTTTTGAGGCATTGAATGCATGCATTTCGACAAAAAATTCTATTAATAAGGTGAATTCATTTTTGAGTTCTATTAATAATAAACCATAAAATAGAACATGCAAGAACTGATAAGTCAAGTCACCGTGCAGTGAAAACTTCGTACCAATATTATAGTAACTCAAAAAAAAAAAATGCACGGACATAGTCCCCGTGAACATAGCTGAGTTGATGGAATATTACATTTTATATAAGTGTCGAGATTCAAATCCAAGATCTCCCATTTATTCACCTCAATATATAAATTTCTAGTCATTATTACACAACTTGACAAAAAAAATCTATATATATAATTCCTAAATAGTTCTCCTAACCCTAATCCACTTAGACCAATCAAATTGTTTCATTTAGCCACATCATCCATTTAAATCCAAATAAACCACTCTACAATGCCACATATATATATAATTCCTAAATAGTTCTCCTAACCCTAATCCACTTAGACCAATCAAATTGTTTCATTTAGCCACATCATCCATTTAAATCCAAATAAACCACTCTACAATGCCACATCATTTCTACTTATATTATTATTATTATTATTATTATTATTATTATTATTATTATTATTATTTATTATTATTTTATTATTTCATCTCTATACTTTTCATATTCTACATTTATAAACTTATGACTTTTTAATATACACTCAATCTATATATATAAATCCTAGATAGTTGTGGAATTGTCTATCTAAACCCTAATTCACAAACCAATGAAAACTTTTCATTTAGCCATATCATCCACTTACATTCATTTAATGTGGGGTACTAATTGTAATTATTATTATTATTATTATTATTATTATTATTATTTTGGGTTATTATTCATTTACATTTTTTTGTTCATTTTATTATTTTTTGTATTTTATTGTTTTTTTTTTCAAAAAGGTTAATGTTTTTGCTAATAATCTTTTGTCCAATCTTTGTAAATATAAGGAGTTGGTCGATTGTCAGGACTACTTTCTAATGTTAGTAAAAAAAATAGATAAAATAAAGTTTACTAATGGTTGTTATGTCCTGTATGATTTTTATCATATTCGATATTTGAGTATGAGTTAAGTTGGTTTATTTTTGCTCCAATAAGTTTCAAATTAATATAAATGTCAAATTCGATAATACAGTAGTTTTTTTGTAAGAGATAATAAAGTAGTTTATCCAACTCAGAATCCTCCAATGAGATTTATAATATAAATAAAAACTTATGTTTCAACATCGATTGTTTTCCATGGTCAATTATATATTTTGTCATTTCCATAGTTATTTTGAAGAATGAGTTAAAAATATTGCTAATCAATGTTAATGAAGAAGATACCAAAGTAACTTCAAATCCGATGTATAAATAAGTTTTTTAAATGTATAAGCATCGATATATATAATTCCTAGATAGTTGTGCAACCACTAATCTAACCACAGTGTATGAGTATGACCATAAACCGTTTTCATAGTGACATGACAATTTATAGATTACCAACTTATTTTGGTAGATGCAATAGGATCCATTGTAATCTTTTCGAAATGTATAAACACATCTTTAATATCTATCTTATATTTACATCACTTTATTATATTTTTTTTTAAGGAACATCACTTTATTATTATTATTATTATTATTATTTTGTTTTTATTGATGTTATTATTATAATTTTCATAATACTTATTGTTTCAATTTATACGAATGATTTTTTCAACATTATAAAAATTGTGCATGAACATTATAAAATTATTTTACATGGTTATTTGATAACAAATGGGTATCACAAAAACATACGAACCTACCATCTCATTTCACGGGTACTAAAATCAACGTGTCAATCATCCCTACCCGAAATCTTTGGACTTAATTTCAGAATCTCATTTCAGGGGTACTAAAATCAACATGTCAATCATCCCTACCCAAAATCTTTGGACTTAATTTCAGATTATTTTCTGGACCCAGATGCTATTAGGTTGAATGTTATGACTTGTCTATTTCATCCTAATATGTTTTTTTGTGACATCATTGGCAGAGCCAGACCCTAACCCTAACCTGAGGGGTTCAAATTTTTAAGTTCGTAGACTTTTTTGGCTGGTTGTGCAAAAATAACTCCGGAGATTCAAAATACAATATGAATTATGAAAGTATGTTCACATGTTTTTTAAATTTAGAGGGTTTAATTGAACCTCCTCCCTGTATCAATCTCTCCAATCAAATGATGTTGAACAAACTGGCACTACTACATCATTTTCATGGATTCTTCAATTCTCTAGTCTCTGCCTTTAAATATGCTAAAAGTGATGTAAATCTGCAAGAGCGAGTGAATACTGGTCTTGTTCATATTTCCAATTAATGAACATTAAGGTATAATAGATTATTTATGACCGGGCCATATGACAAGTTTTGATGCAACCGCTAAAAAGAGTCTTTACTGAATATCAAATTACATTACAATAATTGTACAATGATACAGAGAACTCCAACATGGAGTAAATGAAGATGCATCAGCCCACTCATCTAAGAAAAATTTAGGGCTAGAAGCTATAAATCAATCTTACAGACCAGAAGAAGAAAAAACTGTCAATCAATCTTCTTTGAAGTAAGAAACTTCTTGGTGAGATCAGATTTCAATTTGCATCCAAAAGTATGGGTTTTAATAAATAAGCTGTCAATGTCTTCTTCCTTCTTTTCATAGACGTAGAAAGCTATAAATGCTAAGATAAGTCCTGCAAACAAGACAAGAAACTAACTAGTATCATTATCATCCAAGCACTGGGAATTCAAATAAACCACACAACATGAGAGAGAGAGAGAGAGAGAGAGAGAGAGAGAGAGAGAGAGAGAGAGAGAGAGAACCTATAGTATACAAGCTCTTAAGTGAAAAGGCTCCCAAGAAGCTAAGAACGAACAAAGAGAAAACAACCTGTTGATCACAAGGGAGAGATGTGTCAGCACATCCAAACCTACAATCTCCTTATCAGAATATGTAATGTAAGATTGACTATTTTCAAAATTTTGATGCGGTGTGTATACCTCGAAGAACAACTCCCAGTTATTCCCTTCTGCAAGGGATTTTAAAACATTCACAGCAAAATTCCACGATGAGGCTACAGAGAGAGCAATTTGATCTGACATATCTTCTGATAAGTGAAACCATGAAGTGGGCATTTTCTCAACAGTGTACCCCAATCTGAACAAGCATAAAGTGCAACTAAAGTTAGCATTTGTATTCACATTAGAAAGTGCAATGTGTCCAACAGCAGAACAGCTGGTTCATCATTGAAGTTCTTGAGATGGACAAATTATTTCTTGAACAAGGCATTGCTTAGGTCAATCAATTATATATTTACATTGTATATATTATCTTTAATATTGGAAACTACATGAAAAGGAAACTATGAAAAATAATAAACTAATTAAATAACAGCAACACAAATAAAACATCATATACACAACACTAACTATATTATATTATCCTTAAATAGGAGATATTTTCCAACAATAATTATATTTAGTAATACATCATTGGACAAGTTAGCGACAACATAAAATGTTAATTGACAATCTGGTAAATTCATTGGTAAACAGTGTACTTACATTCTTGCAGGAAGAATGCCATGAATGAATAAACCGATTGATGAGTACAATAGAAGCTTTGTAAGAGCAGTAATGAAGGTATTCTCAGATGCGATGAAGTTGACATATATTGCTATCAAGACTAACAATGTAGTGAAAGTTTGTTTTTTATCCTTCCAAAGCAACGTGTCAGCAACTGCAAAATGGTAGATCAATTAAAACTACTAGATAAAATAATGAAATTGTAATACAACTCCCACTATTAGCTAGATACACCTATGTGTTTGTATAGCAAGCAAGTAGAAGGCGATGAAGCTGACTACACAAGAAAGTGATCACCAGTGAACAATCTAGGAACGATAATGGCTTAAGCTATAAATACCAGCACCAGAATTTGAACTTTGAGAGTTTCAAATTCTTCAGCCTTCTTAGAGCTTGCACGTCAACCATATACATGCTTTATTAAAATTTTAAAATGCATTGCTTCATATCAAGATGAGATATATGGAATAGAAAGGATATGGCATGGACAAATTGGGATCCTAAACTATAACTTCTTGCATTATCTTTGCAATTTTTACCTAATGCATTTGTCTTGGAATATGTCTTTACAATTACGTAAATTGTGACTACTTTTAAATGGCTTTTAGAAGTTTAACTCTACTTCACAACAACAAAACCAAATCAAAAATAGCAAAAGGCAATTCCAGATATCACAAACAAAGAAGTTAGATGAGTATAATCGATTATGAATACCTCTTCCACTTCCAAGATATACAGAAGCTTTGGAGGGACCTTCTCTTTCAAACTTAAGTTGATTTTCGGCCCTCAAATGTGGATATGATTCAATTGTCCTCCGTATGCCCTCCTGCAAGAAAAAATACAGTCCCTTAATTACACGTGAAGAACATCCCATGCAAGAATTTTGCACAGAAACATCATCCATTTTAGAATCACATCTCATACTTGATTTCAATATATTTAGATAAATCTTAACTCCACCTTGTTGTTTTTTTACAGTGCAAGAACAACAATATAATCACATGGTTAATGCATGAAATTAGAAACTCCACTTGTGAGTAATTTGAGCATCTCAACACAGTTCAGAGCCATGAATATTGGAGTTAAAAAAGAGCACAAATACTTTACTGAAATGTCACAGAACCTGTAGAGTTATGATCGGTGCATAGTCAAGGCGGTCCTTTGCTTTTGAGCAATCAAAAGACCTGGTGCAAGATGTGAGTCTTATTCTTGAAGGGGTCAGCTGAGGCACCTTCATCCCGTATGGGCCAAGCAGCCTATATATCCACTCCACCAAATGTGCAATTGGCATGATGACAAAGACAGGGATCTTTATGCTTGGTCTGCAAGGTACACAACTCAGATAACAAAGAAAAGACGCTGACAGCACCATAATTATGCTCATATTTGTTTATTTGGAAGAAAAATCATTAATGTATTCCTTATTTCATTAAAAAATAAAAGCAAGAAATATAATTACAAAAGAATTGATTATAATAGACAGCCAATATTCTCTTCGGCATAAAAAATCACAGTTAAGTGTGTGTGTTTTTTCTTGAAAAGGCTAAGAATATTCATTAATAGGGCACAGCACAAGGCATGCCAAGTGATACAATCAAAAACAGGTCCATCCCCATTAAACAAACAGATGGACAATACGCCTATACTAAGCAAACAGTCCAACTTATGCAAAATACTGGACACAAACAGCTAGCTACACACCATATCAAGAAACAGGTAAGTGTGTGTTAGTTTAAGAAACTTGATCAAGCACTTACTAAATAAGGATATATTTGGATAAATAACTTAAGCACGTATTAAATAAGTACTTTTCATATAAGCTATTTCTATAGTCAAAGAGTGGATGTGGTTAAACTATTTTCATATTAAACTTATTGAAATAAGTTGAAATAAACTATAAATAGGCTCTTCCAAACGCACAAAAAAAAAAAAATTAATAATAGCCAGGACAAAACATTCATAATCCCAATGCTGATTTAGCAAAGACTCCAGCTTAATCCTAATAATGTCAAAGTCCGACTTAAATTTGTACATTCCATATTATATTATTACGGAATAAAAGAATGTATAAGTATTTGCCTTAGCATAGTCACATGCCAGCATGTCTCTTTATACTGCAAATAGGGCAGTGGTGATGCAGAATGAATTGCATACTTTAAGTTAACTTAGGTTTTTTTATTTTTTAATCTAAGAATTTCCCTTCCCTCCAGATAAATTATTTAATTTTAATTTCAATTTTTGCTTAGGATTTGACTACAAGTTTTCTGCATTATTTTCATTTTTTAAAATATGAGTTCATTTTTCCTTGCTATTGAGATGTAATGCTGGCTAGGGATGATGCATTTCTGGAAATAACAAAAGCAATTATTTTGTCATTTCTAATGTATTCCAAAAGATGCACACAATTGTTCACTTTAAGAGTCTATTACATTTTGGTTTGTAAATAAAATTAACACATCTTAGAAAATGAAAGAGAAAATGTTTTCTTTATGTTAAACAGGGCCTAAAATCACGAGAGTTGGATCATTGTTTTGCATCAAGGGTGAATCACATATTAAAAATAAGCATTACGTAATAAGAACAAGAAAGATCTAATGATTAAACAGTACAAAAGAAATCACCTTTGATATCCAAGACCTTCCAAAATTAGAGACATGAACTCCCAAAACTTTATAGATTCCATATTTGTGATGAAATATGCCTACAAGACAAATATTTATCAGCAAGAAGCACTACAGGAATTGCTAAGTTTTCCAAACTTAATATGCAGATCTATCGCTTTTCTCCTCCTTAGTGGAAAAAAAAATGGAAAACTCAGTCTCAATCTAACTAGGTTTAACTAGAAAGTATTTGCTGAAAAGTATGTTTTTCATGCCTCATTTGCACAAATAAATAGTTTCTACCCTGCAACATATTAGCATCATTCTATAAATAATTTACTTCTTAAAGAATGCAACCTATGACGAACAAACAACGATTTAACAAAGAGCTTCATTGTTTAAATCTTCAAATACATCATCAAGACTTCTCGTATATATGTCTTTTAACTTTCATTTACACAGAAAAATAGAACATTACTAAAAAAAAGTAATACGGTACCTGTCCTGCAGCTTTTTCTGAAATGGTTCCCTCTGAAGCAAGAGCTCGGTCAGCACATATATGGGCATGAGCCACATTTTCCACATATGTGAAATCATATACATTATTGCCATCACCAATAATGAACTGGTAAGAGAAAAATATAAATCATCAATGAAAGGTTTAAGAAAGTTTCTGCTAATAAGTAGTTAGAAATGCATATTGGCTTCCCAGTTCCTAACCATATTTTCCATATCCCTCCTCTTAATTTCATTAAGGAAAAATAACAATTCTTTATCAGTCTCGGTCCAATTTTTTCTTGTGGTTAATTTCAAATTCAATAGTATAGGTCTTATCTGTCCTAATAAAGATGAAATTGTCATAAGTGTTCAATTTTTTATTCAGTAAGCAATAAAAGATATCAAACATTTACCACCTTGGATTTCCCTGCCTTGGCAGCATCAACCAATGAAGGCACCAACAGTCTATCACCGGGTCCAAAAATGCTGCTCGGGCGTATGCAACACGTTAGCAGTCCACTAGTCCCATTAGCCTTAAAAACCAATGCCTCACCCTCAGCTTTAGTTGCTGAGTAATGATCATTATGCTGGAAACAGTAGGATTCAGTTCAAGACCATAACAAACATTTCAAATCTACTCCAATCCCAATTGCTAGATTATCATGGATCCGGATTATTCGCAGTGACAACCCTGCAGTCACATGTATCTCAGCCATCTAATCAAGATTGGAATTTTAAATTTAAAGAAAATCGAAATTCACTTTAAAACCTAAACCATCTGATCTTGATCGAATAAGCGAGATGTGTGTGACTGCACCTAATCCAAATCCAAGTTGAATTGAAGAGTTGGTAAAGTAGTTACCGAAGGTGGATACGGCAATGATTCATTTCCATTATTAATTCCATGAACTCCATCAAAAACAACACTAGGAGAACTAGTATAAATGAGTCTCTTCACTTTTAGCTCAACACAAGCATCAATAACATTCTTCGTTCCTTCAACAACAAACAAACAAACACCTAAGTTAGATCCAAAGAAACAAAATGAATCACTAAACAACAGAATATCAAGGTTTTACAGTTTTACCTTCAACACTAACAGAATAATGAAGCTGGTAATTGTTAATTGACGAATTCGGAGCCGCCATATGAAACACAGCTTCAACTCCTTCAAATGCTGCATAGAGATAACAAAAAATTAACAATGCTAATTAATTAATCAATCAATCAATCAATGTATTGGTTTGGTTTGGTTTGGTTTTTGTGGTTACCTTTTAAGAGTTGAGCCTTGTTGCGGAGATCGACGGAGACATATTGAGCGCGACCGGAGTGTAAAGCTTGACCAAGAAGCCCTAATTGTTCGGAGGGTTCAAGTTCAATGGTTGGTCCTAAATCGGCGATGCGGACACAGTAAGTGTTTAATCGGATTAGCATTTCAACTAAATGACGAGCAGCAAAACCACGACCTCCGGTGACTACACACCAGCCTTCCTCCGACGCCATACTTAAACACAGTATCGAAGCTTAGTTGTTAGTTACGGACAGTGGAGAGTGGAATGAATGAATGAACAGTAGAGTGAGAGTGTGGAACCGGTTACTCCTTAAAAAAAATGGAACAAGTTTTATGGTGTGGCGAAGATAGTGATGATGATGGGTCGGCGACGGATCGGTGGCGATGATGAATAGCGACGGCAAAGCGATCTACAGAAATGAGGAGGAGGACGATCTCTTCTGGGTTTTTTTAATACAAAAATCTCTTCTGGGTTTTAATTGTTTGGAGTAGCTTTCTTTTGGATTTTAAAAATAAAATCTATTTTGTTTTATTTAAGAAGGTATTTTAGTATTTTAATAGTGTTTGTCATAGGGTTTTTAGGGAAAATTTTTTTAAAAAAATAAATAAATATTTTTAACTTTAAAATGAAAAGTTAATCTGTAACAAAAAAATAAAAGCTAATCTAATTCTAATCATTTTTCTAGAATCTTTGGCCAGACTTTTTTTTTCTATAATTTTTTTTTTTAAACTAAGGAATTTAATTGTAGAAGTTTCACATTTAAAAAAAAATAAAAAATTTACGATAATAAACAAATGAAATTAGTTGTATTAAGGTGATGTCAACCGTGTCATTGTTTTAGCCATAAATAGTAAGATAATATTGTATTTTTAATTTTCAAATAATATTGTCAATAGTAGTTAGAATTTCTAATAATTTTAAACATTGACGACATGAATAAATCACAAAGAAAAAAACTTAAACGAAACCATGTAATATGTGAATATCACTTACTTAAATAAAAAGGAATAGAAACGATCAAGACGAGTGATTTCAAATAAAAAATTGATCATAAACATTAGTGGCGACAAAATACTTCTTTTTTTGTTTCATTTGGTTTATTGTGTTTGTCTTCTTTTTTTTTTGTCATAAGCGTGAGATCAATATAACTTAATATAACACGAAGACATGGTAAATACAAACTAAAAGTTAAGCTGACACGTCATTCAATTGCAAAGTTTATCGAGAGCACTCATCATGCTCAAACTAAGACTAAAATAAATGAAAAATTGAAATCAATATAATTGTCAAAGAAAGTAAGTTTTTGTACAGAAAACCAGATTGAGTTGAAAAGCAACGATAAAAGGACACTCATTAGCTTCAAATGTAGTTTTTTTTCATCAAAGAACTACGAGTTATAATGACTACATAGACAAGTGGAGAAGTGAGACGTTTGTAGACAAGTGAGTGGAATAAAAATCATTTAAATCTCTCTAAAAGTTTTTTTGAGGGAATAAACGGTCTATTAAGAGTTTTGCTTTAAGTAAATCAAAATACTAAATGTGGTACTTAAGCCATAAAACTCTTTAACTTACTGGAAGAGTAATGCTAATGTCACGCTCTTAAACACACTCCTATAGCATAATGCCACATCACCCTCAATTTTTAAGTTTTTACGTATTTACCGATTTTACAAGTTCAAAGACAACACCACTTTCTATTTTGTTTTTTTAACAATTTTTTTATTTGGAATTCATTTGTCGCCCATCTTCTCCAACACTCTCACAGTTGCAGGTCTGCCATGAACTCCAACGCAAAAATAGCTTTACAAGAAAAGAAGATAGGTTTGGGTTTTATGAATTATTAATTGATACTAAGGAAAAAGTTTCTTACTTTCTTAGGATCTGCAGAACTTCTTTTCAACATTATTCTCATTGTCCACCACAATTCTCACACACTTTCTTTGGTAAAAAAATCCATATTCTTCACCATTCTCTCTAACATCTTCACAGCCACAACAAGCACCAGTTTAACAATTAGAGACCAGATCTGAGTCCTATCTAAAACCACAATTTATTTACCAATAATCATGAAAATCAGATTTCAAAAGCAAGTCATTTGGTGAGTGTAAGGGTTATCAGGGATGGTCAGGGGAGGTTGTGATTCACTGGCGCATCAGGACGATCAACGCAGCAGGAGTGATGATGGCGAGCAGTTAATGATCGTTTGAGAGAGAGGAGAGAGAGAGAGAGAGAGAGAGAGAGAGAGAGAGAGAGAGAGAGATAGAGAGACAGAGAGATTTGAGCGTTTCAATTTTTGCAACAGCTGTTTCGGTTGCCAGTTACTATGTTTAATGAAAAAAGTGACATGACATTCTATTAGAGGATGTGTTGAAACGCGTGTGCTAAAACGAGTGACCATAGGCATTGGAATATATATATATATTGGGTTCAACTCTCCTCATTTCTTTAAGTCCAAACAATAGTTACTTTTGGCGAGAGTTGGGCCACATAAAGGGATATGATGGATTGAGATACTACATCAAATATTGGTAGGTAAGTGAAGCAAACGTGACAATGTTGAGAGTCCAACGTCGAGTAGATTAAAATGCTTACATGGTAATTAAGTGAGACTCTCTCACCTATCAAACTAGTTTTTTGAGTGCGCTCTTCACCCGTCCTTAAACCATAACACGATGATCTTTAAATCTTTTTCATATAATGCCATTCATTTTTAAGCTTATATTCAAATACATATTAATTAATCAATTAATAAGAAGTTATGATTTGCCGAGTAGTGACATCATACTTTAGCTTAAATACTCAAAATTTTGTTCGTGAGAAGAGTAAACTTTAAACTACAAAGTTATCATCGTCACTCTGACTGTAATGTTGCTCAGTAGTGGAAGTGGTGGCCTTAATAGTTTGAGAAGGCAAATAAACTGATTTTTAAAAAAGACAGACAATATAGAGTATACTCTAAGGGCATGTTCAATGGGGGGAACTTAGATGGGTGGCTTAAGTTACTTTTTGTGGACCCAAATTGCCATGTAGGATTTAAGAATTTGATAAGCAACTTTCACCAATTTTACTCCAATGGCATTAAAATAAGCAACTCATATTTGACCCCACCAATTTATATATATTTTTTATTTTCATTTAATTTTGATTTAAATTTTTTATATCAATTATTTTATTAATATATATGGTTAAATCCAATAAATGTTTAAAAAACATTAAAAATATATAATAAATACATAAAAATATAATAAATTTATTTTAAACGATGAGAAATACATAGCGACAATAACTAGCAAGTGACGAAAAATACGCAACAATAAGAAATACATAATAAAATAAAATACATAACAATAAATTATATAAATTAATTTTCGTTGGAAAGCTTTAAATTGTTTTTAAAAAGTAAAACAATCACTACTACAAAAATAGGTGTTTAATAGCATTTTTTTTAACTTTTAACATCGCTTAAAAACGCTATGACTGAATCCGCTATTATAGGTCTGGGTGCCTATAATAGCGTTTGAAAAACGCTATCAAATATGTACTTTTAATATCGGTTTTTTCAAAAAGCGATGTTGTATCTGCCTTCTCGCAACCAAAGACGCTTTCGGAGACGGGTTTTGATAGCGCTTGTTTACAAAAGCGATGTTATATATGATTTATAATAGCGCCCGCATTTATAAAACGCTATTGTAATTCGTTGTCTGGCCTAACATTTAATAGCGCCCGTGTAAAAAACGCTATTGTATGTCCTGTATTGTTTTTTTTTTTTTTTTACTAATCCTGACCCTTTTTTTTAAACATTAAATTGCATTTTTTTTTTGTTGGACAACTTGCTCTTGAACTTTTAAAATACATATAGTACCATATATATATATACTTCCAAAATATATATTATCAATTTTTTTTGAAAAATAGTGTTGTACCACACAAGCTCTAATAAAATAAAAACTCTAGTAATACATTCATTTCATAAATAAAACCAATCCGACTACAAGACAAATCTGAATTGAATAGTGCAAACAAAAAGACCACTACAAAAGAGATATTGTCAAACTGTGGCCATAGCTTCTAATGAGAAAATCAATGACAAATTTTAGTACAAACACAAAGACCACTACAAAAGATAGTCAAACTCTAGCCCTACTTTCTTCTGCGACGTGTCACTTGATGAGAACCGCCCACTTCATCGAAAAAGGAGGCCCTCAAACTACCTGTATATATAGATGTACAAGAAATTAGGCATTTGCTTGATAATACATCATTTGGCAGCATACAACTTGTCTTTCTCTCTTAGAAACCACACAAATTCAGCATACACCTCAAAATAGCAGCAAAACATTGCTAAAGTATTGCAACTCAGGATCTCGCGTCATGTCACTAACGCGCTTAGGCAGCATGCTCATAATTCATCCTAGTTTCAATAGCCCATTTACAAATAATCTTCTTAAGAGAAAAAATAGTATGACCTTGGGGACATTATGATTATCCCCATTACTCTAAAATTTGACAATGAATGTGTAAATTCAAGAATACCAACTACATTTTCTACCAAGCACAACAGTCATATCAGAATATATTTGGATAATTAAATATTTATAGGATACAACTTACCAATTAATGATCAACTATTATTTTTGCAGCCTCTTTGCATCATTGATAACATCTTCAACCATATGGGTAGCCCACTCCTCCTTCACCTCATCTAGCTTCTCTTTAGAGTATGTAGAATGTCTATGGCGAGAAAAGTACTTCAAATATAAAAGTAACACAAAATTGAGTCAGAATTGAATTACACTACATTGTATATACCTAGCTATATGTAAAAATATGAAATAATAATAATAATTTAAATAACGTACATTATCAGGAATCTTATTTGGATATTCCATGATAACTTCTTTCATAAATCTCATGATAAAATATCCGTAGTCAATAGTATTTCTTTGACGAGGACACTGTAAAAAAACACATTTGCAAAGATCAATTTTAATTTACACTGCATAACTATTATTTACAATTATCAATAATTAGAAAATACCTTTATTTTATTCCATTTGATTTTATCTTTCTTTGACTTGGAGATTTTATTTTCACACCAGACACGGTAGATTTGAATTGCACTGACAAAATTAAATTAACTTCAAATGAGTAATTATTACAAATAATTATCATACTGATATAACTGTTGAATTAAAAGAAATGATACTCACTTTTCAAACTTTGTTTTTATACTTCCATGATCTGAAGGTTCTCCACCGAGCGGATCCAAAAAATATATAACCTCAGCATCGGGATTGATGACAAACAAAACCCAATGAATCCTGCACCCAAATTTGAATATTGCAATGGATAATTCACATTTAACGCATTCACACACATCTCTTAAAAAATGTAATTTAAATATAAATCTTACCCAACATTATAAGGTGCAAGAATTATCTTTTCATCCTTCAACACCTTAGTTTTCATCAATACCCTTGCTATATCTTTTCCTTGAATATCATCAAATGATACATGTGGGGATAAAAATGATATCTTGTATTTTAATCCACGAGGACCAATAAGTTTGTCATAAAGATACCTTGGAATGAAAAAGAACAATTTCAGATATTAATAATATTACCTCCCAAACATAATAACATAAATATTAATTTGTATGTAAAATTAGAGAATATTGGTGATAATAGCGGTACCTAGCATACACAATGACAACAGAGGCACTTAACCAGTCATGATCAACATGATGACACAATTGATAAATAGAAGTTTGGCTCAAGTTTCCAAAGTTGGTTTTGATGGGAAAGTGAAAACTTGTCAAGTTCATGATTTATTGCGCGAAGTGATCATTAGAAAAATGAAAAATTTAAACTTTTGCCATTTAATAC
This sequence comes from Trifolium pratense, assembly GCF_020283565.1. Taxonomy (NCBI): domain Eukaryota; kingdom Viridiplantae; phylum Streptophyta; class Magnoliopsida; order Fabales; family Fabaceae; genus Trifolium; species Trifolium pratense. The sequence goes on along the minus strand of NC_060065.1, from coordinate 6,598,475 downwards.
GTGAAGATGATGAACAGGTCACGGTTAGAATAACTAGGAAATTGCATTGTTGAAAAACGCTCTAATAACTCAAGACTGCGCGCTCTTTTTGTTTTTGACAACAGAGAACTAAATGAACATTGCATTAGCCGAGCATTTGCCAAGTTCAAGCTTTTGAAAGTACTTGATTTTGAGAAATCTATGTTGAATTTTGTTCCTAATAATTTGGGGAACCTTTTCCATTTAAGGTACTTGAACGTGAGTCATACAAAAGTTAATCCTTATTCCTGGATCCATTGGTAAGCTACTGAACTTAGAAACTTTGGATTCAACACAAACTCAAGTACCTCAGCCAGAATGTGACTTAATTGAGTTATGAGTAAGTTACATTACTTAGTCCAAAGATTTTCTTACATTTTCATGGATTTGGATCTCTCCATTTTTCACTCATGCTTTCTCAATTTTTCTTAATCCAAGTGTTAGTAAATTACAAAGAAGAAAAAATCAACATTTGAATTAAGAAAAAGTAGATAAAACATAAGGGAAAATTGGAGCCGATGATAAGTGTTGATTTTATACTTTAATTAACTCTCATATTTGGTTTGATAATCTTTATTTTTGTCTAAATTATAGGTCTTAGATGCATTTTATACTTATGGGTTCAATTTGGGCTTAATTGCTAAACATTATTAATTTTTGGATTTTTAATCATTTTGACCTTTCTGACTTCGGCAGCGCATATATGGAGCTACGAATATCGGATTTTGATGATCTTTGCGCTCCTGGAAAGCTAAGACAAATTTCTACAATTTTGGGTTTCACAAGCTTCAGCAAATTTGACTTAAATCTAAGGTGAAACTGGGCTCTAAAGTTGATGGTCGTTGCTGTCAAATGGTCAAATACCTTTCTTCACTAATTGGGCCATAAGTCACTCACTAATAATCCAAATTATACAAAATTTGTGGCCCAAGTTTAACATAACACAGAGCAGCTGGTGTCACTAACCAGAAAGAGCCTTACTTCATAAGAAAAGAAGCTAGCATCTCATCGACAAAAGGAGTCGGTCATGTAATGAAAAGGAAGGGAATTCTATTCTTCTTTCTCACATTGTCAAGACCTTAATGAGTAAGAAATTAAGAGCTTCACAACCAGGCGGTGTAAAATAGGCAGCTAAGCCTATAAATAGAACAACAAGGCCGAGCATGAAGGTCATTATTCTATGTTGAACTTTACAATTGGAGTGCAAATACAAGAGGATATTGGGTGCTTTATATCAAAGAGCTCAAAAACTGATATTTCTAATAATGTATATTTCCAATCAGTAGTTTTTAGTACTGTAGGAACTTAATGATGTATATTTCCAATCAGGATGTATCTTATTAACCAATCAGATGTATCACTGCTTATATGTTAAAAGATTGTAATTACTAAGTTGCAGAACACTGTAACTACACATATGAACACTATAATTATAAATATTGAAAAAATTGAAAAAAGAAAATTATGAGGGAAGAAAGAAAATTACTAAGCGCATATATGAACACAAACAATTTTGGGTCACATATATAAATATTGTAATTACTAAGCGCATATATGAACACATATGAACACGGTCACAAGATTATGAGGGAAGAAAGAAAATTGAAAAAAAAAAATCAAAGAACAAAAACAACATCTTAGATCAAGTTGCAGAAAAGAGCACCTGAAACAGAAGTGACGATGTGAGAACGATGGCTCTAACTTCGATTTGAGAACGATGTGAGAAGAGGAAAGATTAATGGATAACGATGGCTCTAACTTCGATTTCTTTGGGAAGTTCTGATTGCTCTGAGTTTGATTACAAAGGAATGATTTCTATCTAAGTTTGATTCCTTTGGGTTTGAAGCTAGAAGACGATCAATTTCGATTCTAGGGTTTGAGTTCAATTTTTGGGAATGGTTTGAAGAAGGTCGAAATAGATTGATTTTGTTTTTACGGTTTGATTTCAATGTTTGAGATTGAAGATCGTGGGTTTGAGATTGCTGGGAGAGTGGGAAATTAGTGCGGGAAAACAAAATCGTGAGCGCGTAAATTTGATAGGGAAGCATCTTGAGTTGCTGGGTTTTTTGTTTTTGGAAAGGAAGAAGGAGATTGCTGAAATTGTGGGATCGTGGGTTTTTTTTTTTTTACAAATATATATATTTTTTTATTATATGATTAACCAACCAATGGGTCAAGGGTTCGAGACCCACTCATGACAGTTTTATATTTATCAATTTCATCTACTATAGCGGTTACGTAAAATGCGCTATTATAGGGTATAAATTTTAATAGCACTTTTTCAGAAGCGCTATTAAAAAGCTCCGCGTTTTTGGCTTTAATAGCGGTTTTTAACAAAACGCTATTATAGTGTACTTTGGTTCAAGGCTTTAACAGCGCTTTTTCTAAAACCGCTATAATAAGAGCTCCGGTTTATGTTTTAATAGCGTTTTTTCAATAAGCGCTATTAAATGGGCGCTATTAAAACTCCTTTTTGTAGTAGTGAATGTTTTTGGTTTGACACATAAATTCCAATCCTCCAATTTTTCAATAAAAATAATAACTATGGGACCCACTAATACCTATTAAAATGGATCCGTTGACACCAACTAGTTTGACACCAAATGTTACACCTCTCAATAACGTTTTAACCGATATAAATTTTATAAAATCCACCGTTGGATTGAAAGTTTACATCATATAGATCATTTGTGTAAAATTTCAGACAAATCCAAAATCATTTGATATGCTATTGAGACACATAAAGATTAACGGCATTTAAAAAAATACAAAAACCGTTAATTTTGATGTATCTCAATAACATATCAAATGATTTTGGATTTATTTGAAATTTTACACAAATGATCTATATGATGTAAACTTTCAATCCAACGGTGGATTTTATAAAATTTATATCGGTTAAAACGTTATCGAGAGGTGTAACATTTGGTGTCAAACTAGTTGGTGTCAACGGATCCTGACTCTTAAAATAATGATTTTTATTGTTAAGCCACCCAAGTTAAGAGTTGCAATATGAAGTTCCATCCCCTATTTCTAAGCAACTTCCAATGCCATGTCATCAAACTCCAATGGTAAAAAAAAATAAGGCATGGTTGCTTAGCCTTAAGAACTCAATAAGATACTTGCATTGGAGATCCCTAATATTGTTTGATGCAGTGAAAAATCTTTGTGGAAAAGTAATTGGTGTTTGTAGACATCGAGTTGATAATGAACCACCATAAATTTTTCTGCATATCGTTTTTTTCAACTTTTTTGTTTTTTGTCTCTCATTTCACTAAAATAAATTTTCAAAAACAAAGAATACACGTTAAAGCAAATGTCAACTAAGAAGTAGAAAATTTACGTTGTGTTTAGTTGGGATGATTTGCAGATTAGAGAAACAAGCGAGAAATAGATATAGGAGAAATAGGGAATCTCATCTGTTTTGGTTTATTGAAGAAATATCAAAGAGAAAAGGAATAACCCATGGGACACACCACTATCAGAGTCTTCTCAAATGTGCACAGAAACTAGAGAGAAAGTGTTGTTTTTTGTGATTTCATTTTTGTCCTTGTCTTCTCTATATCTATATACTTGTGCACTGAAACATGACAACAAGACAAATTGTACCACAATCCACAAGTGAGATCTTTGCAAAGCTTAATTACCAATTATAAAACCCCCAAAAAAATATAGAGAGAACGGGAAGCAAAAAAAAAAGGTTTGGTTGAGCTAAAAATGTAACACAAGAAGACTACAAACAATGAATCCAACATTCCAACTCCATCAGATTTTTTTTTTTTTTTTAAGACCAGACGAAACTTGAATTTGGAAGAGATCCTTGCTTTTACCGGATAAATTGCCTTACGAAAAATAAGAAAGTAAATTATTTTAAATGGAAGTGAAATTTATAAAATTGAATGTTGTTAAAAAAATTAAGGGCATATTGGTCCTTTTATAAAATAACTACATTTTTCTCTCTTCTTTCTCTTATACCAATCAATATATCAAATCAACTCTATTTCTCTCTTTTCACACTCTCTCTCACCTATTTTTTTTCTTCTCACTTTCTTCTCACCGCAAAACACACCCTTAAAGGAAAAACATTTTAAAAGTTGAAACACAATTAAAATCTCAATTTCTTGTATTTTTCACAAATTCAATATAATTTTATGAAACAATATATTCACTTTAATTAAAAAACATTGATCAATTTACAAGATACTATATATTAAAAATAAGTTTAATAGAAACATTTCTATCTTAATTTGGCATATTTGTAATTTCGTTAACCTTCAACGACATATTATTTATAAGACTTTAATGTATTTTTGATCCCCTATTTTAAAAGCCAACTTTTTGATCATCGATTTTGAAAAATCTGAACTTTTGATCCTCTTATTTTAAAAGCCAACTTTTTGATTCCCCTATTTTGAAAAACCTGAAGTTTTAATCCCATATTTTAGATTTTTTTGAATTTTAGTCCCCCAACCCATTTTGGTAAGATTTTTGCTGATGTGTCAACTCATTAATGCCATGACAGTTTCCATGTTGACAAAACATTTTCATGTCATTAATTTTTTTTAAATAAAATATTTTAAAAGTATTAAAATAATAAAATAATTAATGATAATTAAAAAACAAAAAAATAAACCTCTTAACATTATATAATAATAACTAAAATAAAGCTCTTTACATTATTATATAATTAAAAATCAGTAAATTACTCAAAAAAGTCAGAAAAGCAAACACTGCTTCCAAATCATGACACCCTAAGAAATCAAAAACACAAATAATCACACTCATGTTACTTTTTTTGCTTAATTTTACTGTTTTTTTAAATTATTATTAATTAACTATTTTATTGTTTAATACTTTTAAAATATTTGATGTAAAAAAATTAAAAACATGAAAACGTTTTGTCATCATGAACACTTCTCGTTGTCTTTTCTTTTTCGTTGTGCTATAACCTCTTCTGTTTTTTATTAAAAATAAAATAAAATGAATGATTATTTTGTTTTTGAAAAAGAAAATTAATAAATAGAGGGAAATATTTTCGGTACATTAATAGAGGGAAATTCAAAACACAAACAAAATTTCATCTTCCCACCATTTTTTTTCATTCGAAAAAAAGGCATTATTTTTATATCATTATTATCATCTTCTTCAAGATCTCAGAGAAGAAGAACCAACCTCAACCAATCATGGCGAATTTGGATCAATCCCAGTTCAGCGACAACGAAGACGATTACGAACTTCCTCTCACTCAAACACCATCTCTTCAACCTCTTTCAGACTCCAATACCACCAATACTCAACGACCTTCCAAGAAACCCAAAACCAAAACGACTGCGTTTCCTGGCAAAGAAAACATTCCCCCTTTGGATGATAATTCTAGTTTAGATTTCGTTCCTTCCACCTTAGATCCTGATTCCACCGCTCAAACCGTTTGTTCTTCTTCTGCTTCTCAACTGAAGAAGATTAACAAACGCGCTTATTTTCATAATTCATTAGAGTCTAGGTTGGTTGCATCGAGAGCGAATGTTTTCGATTATGGAGAGTCCGGTTCGAAGGTGAATTTTGATGGTTCCGTTGATTGTCCTCTCTGTGGTGTTGATATTTCTAATTTAACGGAGGAACAACGTCATCTTCATACCAATGATTGTCTTGATAAAGCTGGAGAAGATGTAAGATACTCACTCGAATCCCTTCTTTTATAGTTTCTTTATCAATGATAATAACTATGCGGTTAAATTGTGCATGCATCAATTTAGTGTTTTGTTCAACTTTTAGTGTTCAAGCTTGATAGGCTTTTAACTAAGAAGAAAGAAAAGATTTACAATTGGTAGTTTTTATTTTTAGTTTATCATTCAAAATATAATGATAGGGTTGCGTGATTTGGCTGCAAATGATAGGGTATAATAAACAACTTATTTGTAGCTTATATATAGCACTTTTTATAGTAAGTGCTTATGTATAAGTTTAGGTAAGCTATTTCTATAGCAAAAGATAAAATAAAGTTTAATTGTTTTTGTATATGTATGCTATAAGCTGCTTTGATAAGCTAAAATTGGAGAACTTATGAAAATAATTTGGAAAAATGCTTATGAAGATTGTTATAAGTTGTTTTCATAAGTTTTCCTATGCCGGTAAATAAGCTCAAATTAGCCAATCCAAAAAGGCCCTAAGTTATTCCTTATAAGCTAACACTGTAAAATGCTTATTATCTTGTGTAGGTTGCTCTTCCTGGTGATGATGTGGGAGCTCAATCTGCGGCTAACGTCTCTCCTGTTGTTGATTGGCTACACGATCTCGGTTTAGCTAAATATGAAGAAGTTTTCGCTAGGGAAGAAGTTGATTGGGACACTTTGCAATGGCTGACTGAAGAGGTGAGTTTATTTATGTTCATTACCATATTGGCATATCTTATACCATATAAGTTAATCTTCCATTTTAAAGCAAAATTTGAAAAATTAGCTTTTCAGGCTTTTCCACTACTTGTTAAAGATCAATCTACCATAATCAACCTACTTGGGTTGGGCCAAGTAATGATTTTGCAATTAGACCTAGAGTAACATTCTGAAGAATAGTACTCACTGACATTTTTATGTTATTAGAAATCTAAAAATGTGTTTGGTTTGAGTTTTTGTATCTAAAAATTATGGGTGGCATAAAGCACAAATATATTGCTGTTTATATGAAAAGCCTGTCCTTTTGTGCTGCTTTGTTGCTAAAGGTTTAAGATATATGTTAATGGAGTTTCCCCCCTCCTTTACATCTGTATCTATAGGATCTCTTAAACATGGGCATAACTGCACTTGGTCCCAGAAAAAAGATTGTGCATGCCCTGTCAGAACTCAGAAGAGGATGTGCCTCTTCAAGTTCAAACGTGAAAATTGGGGATGCTGGGGTAGACCCTAGAAAGAGTAGAAACCAGAAAGGCAAATCACAACATGACAAATCTGAAAGGAAAGCCAACGAAAATGTTAAACCAGCAGCAAACAAATTAATTACTGAATATTTTCCGGGATTTGTTACCAAAGAGAAGAAAGCTTCTGGCCCTTCTGCAGAACAACATGAAACAAAAAATAGTGACTCGGTTTCTGATCGAAAGCGCAAAGCAAAAGATATATCCACAAGTGCAAAGATTCGTGATGTTCCTAAATGGTGTGCCATACAAGGAACACCTTTCCGAGTTGTAAGTAGCATTCTATAATCTATATTATACTTGTTTATATGTTGTGTATTCTCCCCTGATGCATTCTTTTAAGACACTGCAGATATTTTATAGCTAGAAGAAATCCTTTTTGATATGGTCTAGACTCTAGAAAAAGAAAAATCCATTTTTTTTACTCTACATGTATTGCATCACCGATTTTGTCCTTTCTTTTTTTGATGCAGGATGCTTTCAAATACCTAAGAGGAGATTGTTCGCACTGGTTTCTCACACACTTCCACATGGACCGTAAGTCTATTTCTGCATATGTTAAATTTTCAATCTTTATGAATTGTTTCAATTTGGTTAATCTTGATATTTGAATTACAGTTAAAAATTTAAATTAATTACAGTTTCAATCTTAATTTTCATTTAATTTTCATTTTCAATCTTTATTTTCATTTAACTTAATAACAGTTTCAATCTTTATTTTCAATTTTATCTGTTTCAATCTTTATTTTCATTTAACTTAATTACAGGTTTGAATTTAAGTTTTTTGGCTTGTAAGAATTAAGATCTTATCGATTTAGTATTTAATAGGCACACACATACTGTTAGCTCTAAATAAATTTGACACATGTCTCATCAAATGAGTTTGCTTGATAAATTTAAGGATTTGGTATGTTTCCTCTGTACTTAACTTTGTCCATATGTACTGTATACAATATACAATTACTATTTACTCTAGAAATTGTACTAGTGGTGTAATAATATGTGTGCTGTGCAAGAGACGAAGTCGAAGGAGTGGGGGGCGGTGCTGTGCATTCGGCACATGGAAGTGTAAATGTCATATAAAAGTGTGGATTGTCCTTTTCTAAACCACCTTTGGCTGTTTTGGTGCTTGTTCCCCTACCATAAAAATACATTATAAATCTCATTGAAGACTCTAAAGTTAAAACTACCAATAAATAAAATTAAAAGATTTCTGGGTGTTTAGCTCCTTATGAGTGGATTATTATAATCAGAGTTTCAATTTGTGCTTTGGCTGTTGGCTCTAATTTGTGAATGCAGATTATCAAGGTCTCACCAAGTCATTCAATCATGGAAAGATCTATTGCTCCTCTGTTACAGCTAGACTTGTAAATATGAACATGGGAATTCCATATGATAAATTACACATTTTGCATCTAAACCAAAAAGTTGAAATAGCTGGTATTGGTGTGACTTGCTTGGATGCCAACCATTGTCCAGGTTCCATAATGATACTCTTTGAACCTCCGAATGGTAAGGTATGTATGGCTAGGATTGACTTCTTAATGAGCTTAATTATTGTTGGCTAGCTACCCATTGTTGCGTTAGAACTGACCAGCTATTTTTTGTTTATTTAGGCTGTACTTCACACAGGTGATTTTCGTTATAGTGAAGAAATGGCAAACGACCCTTTCATGCGAATATGTCCTATTGACACTTTAATTCTTGATACCACATACTGTAACCCACAGGTGAGTTCATATTTCAAGAATGGACGATCTCTTTCAAATCAAATGACACGACTGTATTAAGTGTTTGCTTCGGCACTTCCTTAATTTTATGCATGTTCGCTGACTTAATTAATTAATTAGCTAGTCAGGATATACACTGGCTACTTAATTAATTAATTTTATGTATGCTTCGGCACTTCCTTTTTTTGAATCAATGATTTTTTAGAGGCCTTGGATTCTCTTTACAGTTCCAACCATTTTCTGGGAGCGTGGCATTGTGGTTGCAATTCTCTTACAGTTCCAGCTATTTTCCATGAACTTTATAACTATGATGGAGATAGGAGATATAAGTTTAATTATAACCGTGATGAATTTTTTATGCATTTGTTTACTTCTTTTAATAAGATGCACCTTTTAAATATAAATATGTTTAACAAGGACTAAAATTACATTTTATTAAGTACATGTATTACACATTTTTTTTAAAGAGTGACAAATTCAAAAAACATATACTTTAGATACCAAAATATATTGAAGTGGGTAATGAATATTTGGAATATGTTTCATTGCAGTACGACTTTCCAAAACAAGAGGCTGTAATACAATTTGTTATTGATGCCATTCAAGCAGAAGCTTTTAATCCCCAGACTCTTTTTCTTATTGGCAGCTATACAATTGGTAGAGTTCAAGTTATCTCTCTTTTTGGATATTTCTGATTTGTAGCTCGTACTTTACAATGATTTTCTTAGCCCTTTAATATTTGTTTCAAATATGTAATTTCATATATTAAGTATAGAAGATTTGGGCAGCTGTGTTTTTTTTTTTTTGAATCAAATGGGCAGCTGTGTCTGTGGCAATATTGTCCACCTATCAGGAAACTAATGAGAAAAAAAAAACCCTTGTTATTCTTTTGTTTCTATAGGAAAAGAAAGGCTATTCTTGGAGGTTGCTCGTTCACTTCGCAAAAAGGTTTATGTGACTGCAGCAAAGTTACGCCTTTTAAAATGTTTGGAATTTACGGAGGAGGATATGCAGTGGTTTACTTCCAATGAGCATGAAAGCAACATTCATGTTGCCCCTATGTGGACACTTGCAAGCTTCAAAAGATTGAAGCACATATCAAGTCAATATGCGGTTAGTGCTGCTGCATGTTTCTTAATCTTAACCATTATAAGCTAACTTTCAATGTTGACAAGGAATGTATCTAGAAGTACACTTGTACAATTCATATATCTACAGATACTAATATTCTTTCCTATTACAATCTGATCTTTTGTCCGATAATTATTTCATGACCAAATACCTTGGTGGCTGATAAAGGATCCACTGCTGCTACCTGATCTATCTGCTAAGCAGTTTTTCAGATTTCAAATTGGATCTTAATATTGCATTACATGTTTTTTTAACTTTTAATTTTACATTTCTAATCATCGGATGCATTTTCTTTATTCAGAGTCGGTTCAGTCTTATAGTTGCTTTCTCTCCTACTGGTTGGACATTTGGCAAAGGTAAGAAGAAGTCTCCCGGAAGAAGGTGGCAGCAGGGTACTGTTATAAGGTGATGTTTTAATTTCCTCTATTACCATATATTTTTAGTTTTATTATTATATGCTTACGGTTGAAATCTTGAATCATATGCCTGCATTGCATGATTGCATCCTTCAAAGCATTCCTCCTTTCTCTCTCTACTTCTGGTCCAATAGAGCTTGTTATTCCAAGCCCCAACCTCATTGTTGCATTTTGATTCATATTCACTGAACTAGTTAATACATGCACAAAGGTAGCCAGAAAAATAGTTTGCTCGCTTTCCTTAAGTTTGTTTAACTATTTTATCAGGTATGAAGTTCCTTACAGTGAGCATTGCAGCTTTACAGAACTTAAAGAGTTTGTAAATTTTTTATCTCCCAATAATATTATACCGAGTGTGAATAATGATGGACCTGAATCTGCCGACGCAATGATTTCTTCTCTCATGTCAACTTGATTTGTGCACCAAAGGGGGTTCAGTCTACCCTTGTGGCATCTGTGATGAACATTAAATAAAGATCTAACAATTTTATCATACCTTTTACATTTAAGGACACATTTTCTAAGGAAAAAGAGAAACTGCTTACTTTTGTTTCAGCATATTTGAGAATCAGGAAGTTGATTGATCAAAATTCATACTAGGGTCTTTGTTGTAATGCTTGTGCAATATGAGCAGCAGTTATTCCAATCAATTTTCAGAGGTAAACATGTGAAAGGGAGAAAGTATATATTTTAGCAGAGGATATCATATCATCTTGCTTATTTTCATGCGGAAGTGTCCACATTTTGCTCAACTGTAAAATAAAATCTGAAGTAATTGCTGTTTACGACAGGATAAGTTGGAAAGTTTTACATCCCCTTCTCTTTTTAATCCTAAATTATACCAGGGTGGAGCTTGTGAAAGTTCTTGCTGCACTGCAACGTGTTGGTTTCACCGGGATTCACCAGAGTCGTTATTGTTTGAGACCACTAACATTTGGTTGCAGAAAATTATGCTTAGCTCCTTAAACAACCTTTATAGCCTGTAATAATATTCTTAAATGTAACGATGCTCCTGCACTTTAAATTTGCTGCTTGTATACTACAGTACATAACAATTACTTGCTGCCTGTATTATGTATAATGCCTATAATGTACTGATTTTATTCAGTTGCCAATGGTTTTTTAAGGAATTAATTCCATAACACGTTATGCATGCTTGAACATCATAGTTCATATACCGTAGGCCACTGGCTCTGCCATGCAATTACTGCAACATTTCTATGTTTCAAGCAGTTCAACAAAATATATCGCCCTTAAAATATTGCTTACAGTTTCTAACCTCTTAAAAACTTTGGGTATTCAAGGTTACTAGTACAGTGAATGTGAAAAGGGAAAACAACTAAACGAGTCTGCTTAGAAAAATATTTTTGTGTGATGTATATTGTGTAATATTATTTGTTGTTACACAAGTATTCGTATAATTTATTTTTTTCTTCCTTTTTTTACTTTCAAAGTCAGTTTTTAAATAATTGTTTTAATAAGGAAAATGCTAATGGGCAGCATCTTTATTTTGCGAATACTTCCTATACTTTTTTTCCCTAGTCTTTATTTAAATATATTTTGACGTTTTGCTTCTATTTTGAAGTTTGGCGTGAGGGGGTGTGTTAAGGAAATTTCACATCGCTTGCGAGATGGCCTGACTAAGTATTTATAAGCAAGAAGCAACCCTCACCTTACAAACCGGTTTTGTAAGGGTGAGTTAGCCGCCCAACTCAATTCTTAAATCAATTTTTTCATTCAGAACAAACTTGAAAACTAGCAATATAATTAATTTTTAACACGTTTTAGAAGACTATAACCAGTTTTTTTGTTTGTATTTTAGTAAATGAGATCTTGTATTTATAGACAACTAATAATAATTAACTCAAACAAAACCACCAATAACTCACTTTTTTATTGGCAAATATTAGTAAACATCCGTATTAATATATGAGTAAAAATATAATTCGTGTAAAAATTATAAAAAAAGTAAACACGCGTATCTACGCATGAGTAGAAGTATAAGTCCGCATAAAAATTATAAAAAAGTAGATATGTCTACTATATAAGAAAAAAAAGTACGTATGAAATTCCCATTTTGCCCCTTTTTAATTTTTTGACACATAATCAATTCAGGGTTATTTTGTGTCTTTATTAAAAAAAGTTAGTAGAAAAATGCGAAAAAATTTCTCAGCAGGATTCGAACCCTCAACCTTTTAGTTACACTTCTTATTATTTTTACCACTAAGCCATATGAATTAATTTGTTATATTTTTGGAACCTACATATAATCAATATGGGCATCAATATATCATATACAATCTACTATATAGGCGAATTAATATAGAAGGTATTAATTTTGTTTTAATTACTCAATTTAAAACGTTTCTTTACCTTACAAAAAAAATAAAATAAAAAAACATATAGCAATCCGCGTAAAATTAATAATTATGACCGACAAATGAATATAATGACACATTTAATATATCTCTTAACAAAAATACAACAATATCATTTAACTACATCTTTCTATATAAGAAAAGAAGATACATATAAAAATATCATTTTACTCATACTTAATAATTTGACACATCATCATTTTCATGGATATTTTGTGTCATATTTAAAAGTTAATAAATAATTTCAATATTTTAATATTTTAATATTTTTCCTCAAGTGATTACTTCCATTATACACATTAGTAGATTCACCATTGATACCTTCTGTAAAATCTATATTTATATTTATATATTAATACGAAAATCTACTATTTTTTTAAAATAATTTTACGGGTTATATCTACGGACCTTATATTTTTAGAGTTTAATTTGTGTGCACTGTCAGTGTAAAGTTTTTTTTAAACATGCATCCAATTATGTCTTGCCACATCATTTAATGAATGTGACACGTCATGTGTAAAATAACTTAATTTACACTAACAGTGTACATAGATTAAATCCATAATTTTACTCCTATAGTAAAAAAGTTGTTTATTTTTATTATAATTTTACGAGTTATATTCATATATTTATACGGGGACATAATTGTTTGTGTAAATTAATTTGCGGGACATATGTGTTTCCTCTTATTAATAAGGTTTCCTGATCTTAAATAATTTATGTAGGACCTAAATTTATACTCATATATTAATATGAAAAACTTTTTTTTTTATTTCTACGAGACTTATATTTTTAATCATATATTAATAAAATTGTTTTTATCTTATTTTATAATTTTACGGGCTATACTAGATCATATATTAATACATGGACCTAATTATAAAATACAACAATATCATTTAACTACATCTATCTATATAACAAAAGATACATATAAAAATATCATTTTACTCATACTTAATAATTTGACACATCATCATTTTCATGGATATTTTGTGTCATATTTGAAAGTTAGTAAATAATTTCAATATTTTAATATTTTAATATTTTTCCTGAAGTGATTACTTCCATTATACACATTAGTAGATTGACCATTGATACCTTCTGTAAAATCTATATTTATATTTATATTTTAATACGAAAATCTACTATTTTTTTAAATAATTTTACGGGTTATATCTACGGGCCTTATATTTTTAGAGTTTAATTTGTGTGCAGTGTCAGTGTAAAGTTTTTTTTAAACATGCATCCAATGATGTCTTGCCACATCATTTAATGAATGTGACACGTCATGTGTAAAATAACTTAATTTACACTAACAGTGTACATAAATTAAATCCATAATTTTACTTCTATAGTAATAAAGTTGTTTATTTTTTTATAATTTTACGAGTTATATTCATATATTTATACGGGGACATATTATTTTGTGTAAATAAACCCACTTGTGGTTGGTCGAGTGGTGTTGGCTTGGGCCCTTGGAGTATGCTCCTCTCAAGGTCTCAGGTTCGATTCCCACTGGTGCCAATTTCGGTGGGCTAAGTCCATACAGAGCAAAAAAAAACTCTGGCTTTAAATGGGGCCCCCGCAAGTGGGCGGTGGGATTGGTCCCCTTGGATTAGTCGGTCCTAAGACCGGATACCAAGTTTTCAAAAAAAAATATTTTGTGTAAATTAATTTGCGGGACATATGTGTTTCCTCTTATTAATAAGGTTTCCTGATCTTAAAGAATTTATGTAGGACCTAAATTTATACCCATATATTAATATGAAAAACTTTTATTTTTTTGTGATTTTTACGAGACTTATATTTTTAATCATATATTGATAAAATTGTTTTTATCTTATTTTATAATTTTACGGACTATACTAGATCATATATTAATACATGGACCTAATTATTTTGTTGACTTTTACGAGACCTGTTTTTTATTAATATATTAATAAGGTTGCACATTCTTTCATAATTTCTACACATGACATATATTTATACTCATATATTAATACAATGATCTAATCTTTTGTGTCATTTTTGGGGCCTATGTTTTTACTCTTATTAATGAAGTTTTTAGTTTTTTACTATTTTTTGTGAAACCTATACTTATACTCATATATTTATACGAGAACCTAATCTTTTGTGTGATTTATGCGGGACCTATGTGTTTTACTCATATTAATTAGTTTGCACGTTCTTTTATAACATCTGTGGGACCTATATTTATACTCATATATTTTTTTACTTTTTTGAATCATTTTATACTCATATATTAATATGGAAACTTTTTTTTTTCCTACTGAACTTTTACTTTTATTTATATGTTAATTAAGTTGTTTGTAACAAAATAAAAAATTAAGTTGTCTATTTATTTTTTTTACAATTTTACGGGTTATACTCATATTTAATACGGTGACCTAATTATTTTGATGATTGTTGTGAGACCTATATTTTCACTTACACATTAATAAGATTGCCTATTTTTTTAATAATTTTTACGAGACTATATTTATATTCATGTATTTAATACAAAGACCTAAGTTTTTTGGTGATTTTTACAAGATCTATGTTTTTCTTAATATATTAATGGTTTAAATGCAGTTTTACCCCTCATATTTTGAATAAATCGGAATTTTACCCCCTATTTTAAAATCCAGAATTTTAGCCCCCTATTTTAAAATTCGGAATTTTACACCCCTATTTTATATTTATTTTTTATTCCCCCCCCCCCCCCCCCCCCAAATCTGCTTCTCAGACTCAACTTCAAAGTTTCGCACATAACTCAATTTTGATCAATAACTCACCAAAATGGTCCCGAAATGACCGTAATCGAGTTAGCTTTCCATAGAATTAGGCTCCACTAAACTTGGAATTACAGAGGGAGAGTATTTATAGATTTAGTGAAGACCTATCCCATTACTAATTCTGCATAAATCTGCTTTTGACCTTCAAATTCAACATCGTCTACCGAACGCATCGTAACTCCAAATTTGACGAAATTGAAATTCCAACAAGGGTAATTTTGTTAGCTTTCCATACATGTAAATACTATTCAAAACAGAGCTACATGGTGAGAGACATGACGAAAATACCAGTAGTAGGTCCATACAATAATTAATTTGGACATACCTTCACTAAAGCGGTAATTACTCTCTCTTTGTAGCTCCAAATTTAGTGGGGTTTGATTATGTGGAAATCTAACTCGACTACGGTCATTTCGGTACCAACTTGGTGAATTATTGATCTAAATTGAGTTCTGTACGAAAGTTTGATTTTGAGGCTCAGAAGCAGATTTTGTGCAATTTTTTTTTTGGGGGGGGGGGGGGGGGGGGGGGGGGGGGGGGGGTATCCAAAAAATCAAGGTTATCAAAACCGGACCGGACCGGCCGGTCGGACCGGTCGGACCGTGAACCGGACATGAAAGCGGTTCGGTTAGGAGCAAAAAACGGACTGTAAACCGACCGGCAAAAAAAACGTTTGAACCGGTTCCGAACCGGTCTAAACCGACGAACCGGCCGGCGCGGTTCAGCGGTTCAGCATTTTTTATTTTTTATTTTTAAAAAAATAAGAAGGCAAAACAACGTTTGTTTAACATTTTTTGTCAGGTCTAAGCAATGTCGATTCAAGCGGCTCTGCTGGATGGAGAGAAAACGCAGAATTATAAACCAAAATAGATGATTAAGATGATAGAAAATTTAGATCTGTTAAAGAAAAATAGAACAGAAAAGAAAAAATATATATATATCAAAATAAAGAAAAAGAAAATATAGAAGAATGAACAGAAAAAAGAAGAAGAAGAAGAAGAAGAAGAAAGATATATATCAAAATCAAAAGAAAGAAAAAGAAAAAGAAAAAGAAAATATAGAAGAAAGATGAAGATGTAAGGAAAAGATGGAGATGGACACTTGAAAGCTTGCTGGCGGCTGTTTTCATTTCATCTTGCAATATTAATGAAATAGAATTATATTAGGGTTATAGTGGGCTTGGGCTCAACACTTAAAAAAAGTGAAGTTAATAACTCACTTCTTTTTCTTTTTTTTTGAGTATTGTTACTAACAATTTTTTTTGTAGAAGGTACTATGCAATTTTTTTTTTGAAACAATGAATACTATGCAATTTATTTATTTATTATTGATTTATATATTATTTTAAAATATAAAAATATATTTAATTAAAAACGGTCCGACCCGGTTGAACCCCGATCCGACCAATTGAACCTTGAACCGATAAGCACGCCGGTTCAATGACCGGTCCGGTTCTGACAACCTTGCAAAAAATTATAAAATACGGGGTAAAATTCAGGATTTTAAAATAACGGGGGTAAAATTTCGTATTTTGAAATATGGGGTCAAATTACGATTTATTAAAAATAGGGGGTAAAACTGCATTCAAGTCTATATTAATAAGGTAGCCTATTTTTTTTCATAATTTCTACATTATCTATATTTATTTTCATACGTTAATACGGAGACCTAAGGTTTTTTGGTGATAATTTTACCATTGTTATTTTTTTACCAAATATTATATCTTTCTATTTTTTCATCTTTTAATATACTTCCTAATAAATTACTATTTCATGTTACCAAGTGAGGAGCGGCAACGCCGCGACTCCCGTGCGGACGCACGGGTGTCCTTCTAGTATATTAATATATGAATAAAAATATAGAGGTCAATTGACTAATAAATTCCTTCCGCAATAAATCATTTGGGAGAAGAATAATGCTAGCAACACACTCTTTAACAAACACACTCTCTTTTATTGGTTGAAATTCACATGGGTCTCATAAAAAAATGTGGACCCATATAACTTTTATGGGACCCATATAAATTTTAACCAATAGAAAAGAGTGTGTTAGAGTGTGTTTGTTTAAAAATGTGTTGCTAGCACTCCTCTTTGTGAGAATTCAATTTCAATTTTTTGGAGGAACGACTGAGTTTATATGGTACACAAAATTGGTTTGCAATAATATATTCCTTATGTGTTTTGTATATATGGGCATAACTTAATTAATAGAAAAGTTACATTATATATATATATATATATATATATATATATATATATATATATATATATATATATATATATATATATATATATATATATATATATATATATATATATATTTGACAAACCACTATCTTAGTTCGTAAAAGTATATCTTGCTATTATATTTGTTAATAATTTTATAGACTAAATTAAAATTGGCTAACTAAATATTTGAGAATTAAATTGACTAATTAAATATAAATTTAAAGATTAAAATAACTAATAAAAAAGACATTTATAATTCTAGGTACAATCCAATAAATTTAAAGACAAATATGACGGTGACATACTTCTACTAAGTATCAAAATGATGATTTGCCATATACAGTATTGTGAAGGAGCTTTTACAAAGCAAAGAAAGGGAACAACTCCACTCTACGTCACGTCTCTACCTTCTCATGTTTGACCGTTGAAAATATTGAAAACATAATAAGGTCAAACTCAAATCAAACGGGAAACAAAGTACAGTGTATAAACATAAAGAAGCTGACAACGTCAACCCCTTAGAATAAGTGAACTAACTTCCAACTTCTATTCTGTGCTTTTTATTGTTTTACTCCTATCGTTTAACACATGTATTTTTAAATAATAAAGTTTAGATTAGTAGTTCAACTCGTTGAACTAATTAGACTAAAAACTTAATGAAGTTGGAGATCCATAGTTCAATTTTTGGTACGATTTTAAAAAATTAACATAACAATTAACATAAATATAGACTAGTAAAATTTGCCTATTTAAATGACTGAATGAGACGAGTAGTTAATGATTGAACCAATTGCGTTAAGGGGTTAATGAAGTTGGAGATTTATGGTTCAATATTAAGGTGTAAACAAATTATAAATAAATGTGTTTTAGATATTGTTAACACATGGACTCACTTTTATTTTATTTTTACAAAATGAACATTCAACAAATTTTGTAAGAAATTTTGTAAAATGAATGATTCGAGAATTTGTGAGTTTTAGATATTGTTAACACTTCTCTTAAAAAATTGAAGGCAAAATATTCTTATATAAATTTTTTTAACGTAAAATTTAAAAGTAAAATTATAACCATTAAGTTTTTTGAATTTTTTTAACATTTTTCTTAAAAACCAGTCTCTAATAAAAATAAATGCTGCTGTAGCAAAAAAAAATCGTTATAAAATAAGTGTTGTTTTTATTTTAGGACAGACATATTTTTGGTGATTTATTATTTGTCAAAAAGAAAAAGAGGGGCGTTGTCTCATTCTCATGTAGGATGATGTAAGGGCTCACATCACATCAAGTCAAGAGACCCCTTCACTTCACTTAATGTCATTGTCATATTAGCCGCCTACAATACACACACGGTTAACTTTAACCATGCACACAGTCCACGGCTAAGTCCAATTTATTATGATGTGTTTAATACTTTAATCCAATTCAATGATGTGTTTAATATAAGATTTAAGGTATGATGTTAGCTCGGTTGACAGAGATATTGTATTATATATTTAGGGGATTGAAGTTTGAATCTCGGTTATTCTATTTATCCATTTTAATGGTGAAATTTCTAGTCACTAGGTCACTTGACAAAAAATATATTTAGGGTTAAATATATTTTATTTCTTACATTTTGCTTTATAGTCAAGAATAGTTAATATTTTTTTTATGGTGAAAAAAATCCTACAATTTTTTCCGTTATCAAAATTGATCTCTACCATTAATTTTATAGAAGCAATGATGTTGCTAGCTTATTAAAAATAAGTTTTAAATATGTTTAAAGTCCCTACATTTTGCTCTATATAAGAAAATATAGTTCCTACATTTAAAAAACTTTGTAAAAAATCACTATAAATTTATTTAGTTACTGAATTTGGTCTCTGCAGTTATTTTTTGGTTAAAAAAAAAAAGAATGGACGGAGAGAACTGGATGGAGAGAGACAGAAGAAGATAGATGAATGAAGAGAGTTGGATGGAGATAGACAAATGGAGAGAGTTGCCTGGAGAGACACAGAAGAAGAAAGATGGAGAGAAATGAATTCATAGAGATGGAGAGAGACGAAGGACATATATAGTTGGATGAAGAGTGATAGAGAGAGACACACACAGAGAAAGATAAAGAGACATAGATGTAAGAGAGTTGGATGAAGAGAGACATATGAAGAGAGATGAAGATAGACGAATTAAACCCTTAACCTTACCTCACCCTAACCTTTAACCCTTAACCCCAACCCTTAAACCTAAACTTGACATTAACCCTTAATCTGAAACCCTAACCCTAAAATCTAACATGTAACCCTTACCCCTAAACCATAACCCTTAAACCTAACCCTATAAGGCTATAACCCTTAACCCCTAACCCTTACACTAAAACCTAACCCTAAACCCTAAACTCTACCCTAAAATAATTCCTAACCCTTAAACCTAAAATAATTCCTAACCCTGTCCCATAAGGGCCCGTTTGGTGCGCAGGATAGCATAGTGACAGGATAGGATATAAAACAGGATAAGGATAGGATAGGATAACAACAGGATAACAGTTATACTCAGTTATCATATCATGTGTTTTTGGTGCACACAGGATAACAAACATGATAACTATTATATTTTGTTTTTAATACATACTTGCTCATAATAATATGATAAGATATATAACATATTTAATTGACAAAATTACTCTTGTAAAACAATTGTTATTTTTTTAAAATTATTTTGTAATACTTTGAATTTTATAAATAAAAAACATAAATAAGTAATCAAATAACTTTATATAATTTAAAATAAAAATCATGAGAAAATAATCAAGTTTAATTTTTTATATGAATCATGATCAAATAAATAACTCAATAATATATACATGTTAGATAAGCCAAATAAATATATGATATATCTCATACGTAAATAATAAAACTACTATTGCAAAAGAATTATATTTAATTTTTTATAAAATTTAAATTAATATCCCTATTTGTCAATTTTTTAATAATAATTTTACTTTAAAATATTGTAATTTTAGTAAAATTTTGATTTTTTAGAATATATAAATTACAAAATTACCCCTGTGAAAAAATCACATATATATTTAAAAATTAATTATTTATATTTTATTAATTTTATTTTATGTATTTTAAAATATATTTTATAAAATAAACCAGTAATTTTTTTTTTATCCTATCCTGCTGGTAACCCAGCTCAAATTCAGGATAAGAATTATAACTAGAGAGACAGGATAGGATAAGCTTCAGGATTAACTTATCATATCTTGCTGTATCACCAAACACTGGATTGCGACAGGATATGATACAGTTATCCTATCCTGTCTCTTATACTGTGCACCAAACGAGCCCTAATCAGTTTCTAAATCAAACAGGGTACAATAAAATTTGTCTAGTCCAGTCTTATGTTTTTTAGCAGATCAAACACATCTTAACAACATACGTTAGCAAGACCTTTATATTAACTCATAAAATTACTCCTCCTATTTTAAAATCAATTAGTTTTAGTCCATCCATTAGATTTTATTTTAAAATGGTGAATATTTAAAATATCATGTAATATTTTTATATGATCCAAAATCATAAAATTATAAGAAAACTCGTTAAAAACTCTGATTTCAATTTCAAAAATTGTTCATTTTTATAATTAATAGACCTAGATGAATCTAGATCATTAAATTGTATATCATATCTTATAAAATATATTAGTCACTATTTTTAAGTTTTAAAATCTGATGGAGACCAAAATTGAAAGATTTTTAAAAAGGGGAACCAATTTTATAAATGAGTAAAAATAACAAACAAATGTAATATTTTTACAAGTGATTACGACCTCTAAATCTCAATATAATTATAAGTGATATTTGAAAAATAACAACTTTTTGAAATAAAATACATACTAGTAGTACAAAGTAAGAGTTAGTTTAATAATAAATGAAAGAAAAAATTATTGTTTCATTGTCAACCTTATAAAAATATAGTGTTTGTTTGTCAAAAAACAAATAAATATAGTGTTTGACAACTTTTTGGTTGTCAAAATAACTTTTTAATTAATATAACGGTCATATTAAGTTTTTTTTTTTGACAGAATGGTCATATCAAGTTGTTAATAAGGACATTTTTTTGTTTTGTTTACGTTAATAAGGATATTAATTACTGATGTAGGAGAGTTTCTTTAGTAATTTATTATTTTAGCTTGATTTAATTATTTTTATATTTTACCTATATTAGTTATTTTTATATTTTAGATAGATTTGTTATTTTTATTTAGCTAGGTTTGTTATTTTCTTTTTCAATTTATTTTTCACTACTATTTAAGCTAAACTATTGTAGCCTTGAAGACAACCTCTTGATTCAATAAAAATATAGATATTTCTCTCAAGTTTGGTGGATTCCAAATTACTATTTCTGGTGGATTCCGAAAATTTATGGTGGATTCGAGAGCCTTATCTGACAAGTTTGTTGCTTGCGAACCTACCTTCCATAATAAGGTTAGCGCTTGTTTTCCTTCACGCATTACGAAATAAAAAAACCACATAGAGATTCATAGATATCTTCTATGAAAAAGTTGGAAAAGCCACACTAATATTTTATGTCTACAGTAGTATATTTAAAACCCAAAAAAATAAAAATGGAAAGGAGTGCACAATTGTGTATATGCAGATATTTATGCTTATACTTCAACTAGCTAGCACACTAGATGATTCAACATAATCAATAAATAGTATATTAACATTTATTGAAATTGGAAATGCCATGCATGTTTGGTAGGTTGTGCTAATCAAATAGAAAGAGATGTCATGAAATAACGGGTCACTTTGCTATATACTTATATTATGTGTGTGGTATGAGATAGACCAACTAGCCAGCCATCCTTGTTATTGCTATTAACTCAATACAAACAACCATATATATAATATATGGTAGCAAAAATACATACCAATTAAAAGAGAGGCTGTAAACAAAGTTAAACTCTAGCCATAATACATATATCTATTTGGTATCACCATGAATTTGCCGAATTTTTTGTAAAATTTCAGACTAATCATGGTGATATCAAACATACACTCAAAAGTTCCAGTTCCAAAGGAATGACTGATGAGAAAAAGGATCGTCATTATCATCATCAACAATTTCGTTCTGATGATTATAATCTTCAAAAAATGGTGGTGGAATGGAATACAATAACTCACCGGAGTGCATCTTTTCTAAGTCGGAATAGAAACCACCATAATTTTCAGTCCCAACATTATCACTTGAACCATCCAACATGTTCAAAAATGTCCAATCAATCATGTTCCCATTGACATTCATAGTAGAAGATGAAGAGCCACTAATTTCCTTCACAATATTGGATTCATCAACATTACCATTACCAACATTACCATTACCATTATTATTAATATTAACATTGTTATTATTATTATCAATAACAATAGGTAAATTTTTGTTGGCAAAATTAGCAGCAATCTCTCTAATCTCTTGATGAGTAAGAGAATTGTTACTAGCCACATTGATATCCAAATTGAAAGGCGTATCAGGAAAATTGAAAGCTGCATTAGGACCACGAAGACAATAAAGTGCAGCATCAAATGCTCTAGCTGCTTTTTCAGCTGAATCATATGATCCTAACCATATTCTTTCACGGCTATTTGGTAGCCTTATTTCACACACCCATTTTCCCCACTTTCTTAATCTTACTCCTTTGTACTTCTTATTATTGCCACTTAAAGTAGAAGATGATGATGATGAAGTTTTAATTTGATGAGTGGTGACTTGATTAATATCCATGTGTAGTGTATAATATAGTAGTAGTTTATATTCATATAGTAAAATTTAATGTGATGTTAGAGATGTATTATGTTGTGATTGCTTATAAATAAACAGCAATTGATGATGATATTGTGTGTGAAAAATTGGATTTTGAATTTGAATGAAGGTCTAAGGTATAAACGTGTTGATCATAAAGAGCGTAAAAAGAGTGTGCAGTAGCAGATGGACTTATGATATAAAGTCGCAGGAAGGAAGGGTGGTGCATTTAGCAAGATGACGCGGTAGGCCCAATATTTTTACTCCTCAGCCAATGTTTCACTTTTATTCTTTTCACATTAAAAATTTAACTACCATAGATAGAAGATAAAACTTGTTCACGAGAATGCTTAGATGAGATGATACAAATCTCTTTTAACTTATGCAATGTTATGAGTTTGATTCCTGTCTTGGGAATCATTATCATTAAAATTTGGGTCATGCTAAACAATGTCTTCGGAACACTAGTTAAGCATACTCAAAAAGAAAATAAAAATACAAAATTAATGATAGAAGATGACTTTTACATGTTTAATACTCATATGTTGCATGCACACGTTTTAAGATAAAATTTCTATATTGCTATATTTAACTAGTGTCTGAAGCACTGTTTAACATTTTTTTTAAAAAATTTAAAAAGAGTTTATCGTCTTTTGGGTATCACAAAATTCGAGGAATTAACATCTGCAATTACGCGCGGATAATACATGATTTATATAAAAAAATATTTTGGTTGGAGTTTATAAAGAGAGTCAAACATGAATTTTTTAAACATTTGATCACAACCTTTAACATAATAATCAATAAATAAAAGATCTCATAAAACTTTAATTACATAGGGTCCGTTTGATCTGCTAAAAAATAAGGGACTGGACAGGACAACTGTAGTTGTAATGTGTTTGATTGTAAAACTGTTTCAGGAACTGGACAAACTGGGAGGCAATGGACAGGACAAAAACAGAATTTTTTGTCCGTCACTAAACCACAGCACAACTTTTTGTCTGCAGTACAAGTTGTCTAAAATGCAAAAATACCATTTTATTAACAAAATATCGTATAAGACAAAAAAATGTTCAATATCCCAAAAGTTTGTTCTGTGCTGTTCTGTCATGTGTTGTGCTGTTCTGTCCAATACTTACCCTTTAACAAATCAAACACACCAATAAATTACTTCGCAAGGATGAATTAACACTCTTCCATCTTAGTTATTTAAGATTACTTATACCCGGTATAATAATCAAATATTTATTAAGAAAAGAATATTATTAAGAATTAAAAGATGTTTTGACGAAAGAATTAAAAGATATAATACTGAAGTTATATAAATATATATTTGCTTGTATAAAATATATTAAGTTAAATATAATGAACTAAGGGTGATATATAAATTATTAATTTGAAATGCAATTATAAAATACTTAATATTAAATTACAAACAGAAAAAGACTTTGTTTAGTGACAACTTTATTATAAATATGATACAAATAGAGTATTATTTTTAAAACAAAAGTATTTTTCTTTCTTTTATTTTTTTGGTAAAAAAGTCTTTTCTTTCTTTGTCTCTATGATTGTTTTCAATATAAAATATAGAGCACGTGGGGAAATTGTTTGTAGTACGATGTTGATAGCAAATCGATTTATTATATATGGGTGTCCCTCTTTTTTGGGATATATATTAGGTTAGTGGACCACATGGGTGATGTGGACCCCACATGTCACTTTCTCCACTAAAATATCCATCCACTATTTGTGTATATCCTCCTTCTACCTGTCTCTCTACAATAGCTATCTCAATGTCAATGGCGGCGACATCCATTTTTATTCTTTTACTACTGGTTATGATCACGAGTTAAGCTCATTTTACAACTCAAATATTGCTTATAGAGTTATAGACTCCGTTTGCCAAGTCAAAAAAAAACTAGCTTTTAGCTTTTATTTTATGCCTTATAAGTTAAAAGTATAATATGTTTATAGTATAAGTTAGGTTTGTTAAAAATAGGTCGGACTGATGGGTCGGCCCATTAGCCCATGGTTTTGGGCGGGCTGAGTCTAAATAACATTGCCAAAAATGCAATTGGGCTTTTTCGGGCCAAACCCATTTAGCCCGTATGGACATCGGGTTTGGCTGGGCTATCATCAGGCTTTGGGCTGATCCATCATTTAATTAATAAAAATACATTTATGTGATTTTTGTAAAAATAATATCAATGAAAAATTATCATTTAATTGATAAATTATTATAAAAAATATATTTAAATGTGTAAGCTTAATAAAAAAGGGTATATTTACCGAAAATTAAAGTTTAATTGATATTTAGTGTTAATGTAAAAATTATTTACACTTCCAACAAATAATATTTTAATAAAAATAATATAAAAATATTGAATAATTATAAAAAACTAATACATTAAAATAATATAAAAATATTGAATAAAAAGGAAAATAGTAAAATAAAATGGGTCGGGCTGGCCCATTATCCCACAAGGGCCGGACCGGACTTGATAATTGCTAACCCAATAATAATCGGGTCGGGTCGATCTAGTCCATTTATTTTGATTGACCGATCGGATCGTATCGGGCTGGGCCAGGCTAGCCCATTTGACAACTCTAACTAGTATAAGTATTCACCATGAACATGGTAAATACAAAAATATAGCAATTATACATTGAATACTTTAAAATGTATTTCTAGTTTTGTGGACATCATTGCGTAAAAAAAAAAGTTTTATGGACATCATTAAAATTTGTGTATTTTATATTAAATATATAAATTTTTAATAAGCAATTGTTGTTTTACTTTTTCATAAATAATTACTACTTTTAATTATTTTAACATGTGTAATATTGTACAGGTAAAATTAAAGCATAAAGAGGTGAGAGACATTTTAACAGAGGTGAGAGACATTTTTTTTCTTGTTTACAATGTTTGTAATGAGTATCGAACTTAGAACCTCATGCGTAAATAAGAGGGAAGATATTTGTTACCAAAATTACTACCCAAATTTCTTACCACTAGACCAAATCTAGTGAGAGACTAGAAACGTTAAATAAGAGGGGATATATTTGTCACGTGTTTGGTTAAAAAATAAAGAGGGTCACAGTTGGATCATCCACAACTGTGATTAGAGGGGGTTGAAGCCACTTGATGTCAAAACTGATCCATGAACCAAATTAGACGATCCAATGAGCCAGATACTCGTGGTAAAAATAAAAATAAAAAATAAGGAGGGAGTGAGTAGCATTTCATTTTTGAAGCGATGTCATTATAATTTTTTTTGGGTTCTTGCTAACGAGTGCCTCGGGCACTCTTTAAGGAAATAATATATTTAAAAATTGAAACGTTTCATTTTTCAATGTGTTGACTTCACGCATTTTCATAATTTTTTTTTTATAAAATTTAGTATTCTCTCCGTCCCAATTTGATTTTTTTTTGACAGACCGTCCCAATTTGATTGACACAGTTGACTGTTGTGCACTATTCACACATGTTGCTTTGACTTTATTTTTATACTAATAAACAAAAATAAATATTAGCATATAAGACCTTGTTTGATTCGTCTCGATGAGTATTTTTAAAAGGGTAAATAGCTTTATACCCCCCTGCAAAATATGAGAGTTTTGCGTTACCCCCTGCAATTTTTTTTTTTGAGATTACCCCCTGCAATGTGAAGAATCTTTGTCTTTACCCCCTAGGTGCGCAACAAGCAGGTGACATGGACATGATCTTGATGTGGCATGTATAAGTGGAATTTATTTATTTTATTATTTATTTTTTATGCCACATCAATTAATAGGTGTAAATTTTATTTTTTTAAAATAAATCTGAAGATGAAAGAAACAAAATCGGAAGATGAAAGAACAAAAACACCAACCCAGAAACCTTCT
Source organism: Trifolium pratense (assembly GCF_020283565.1). Lineage (NCBI taxonomy): Eukaryota > Viridiplantae > Streptophyta > Magnoliopsida > Fabales > Fabaceae > Trifolium > Trifolium pratense. The sequence goes on along the minus strand of NC_060065.1, from coordinate 6,571,202 downwards.
TCTCTCTATGGTAATTGGTAAATCTGTCTTCTTCTACCTTCTTCATGTCCCTCACAACAACATCACCTTAAAACCCAAAAACCTCAATTTTTCATCAGTTCCCCTTTTCAATTTCTCAGAAAAGCAACAGTCCACTCATCAAATCCCTTTTCAATTTTGCCTTCAAGTTTTCTTTGTCTTAAATCCTTTTTATTTTGATTCTTAAATCCCTTGAGTTGGATGAATTTTCGAATTGTAAATCCCTTGAGTCGAATTCAGATTCATGAACTTTTACTCTGTTTCAGATTCGAAACTGTGATTTGATGGATGTTGATGAACTTTTTATGGATGCTGCTGTTCTTGTGTTGTTGTTCTTGTTTCTGTGAATCTGTGTTATGGACAAATTTAAAAGTAGACAAAACTTGTTGTTCTCGTGTTGTTGTTTGATGAATCCATCAAGTTTATGGATTTTGTTGATTCCCCTTAAAACTTGTTAAGTCCCTCTAAAAAATTGTTAAACATGTTTCTTAAATAATTTTGTGATAATTTTTTTTTTGAGTTTCAGCCTTATGGAATTCTTTGTTCTTGTTGTTCTTGTTGAAGAAGATGAATGAATTTGACTGACTTTTCAGAATTTAAAAAAAAAATTAAAAAAAAATTACACCTATTAATTGATGTGGCATAAAAAATAAATAAGAAAATAAATAAATTCCATATGTACTTGCCACATCAAGATTATATCCATGTCACCTGCTTGTTGTGCACCTAGGGGGTAAAGACAAAGATTATTCACATTGCAGGGAGGTAATCTCAAAAAAAAAAATTGCAGGGGGGGTAACGCAAAACTCCCATATTTTGCAGGGGGTATAAAGCTATTTACCCTTTTTAAAATATCAAATTTTTATAATTTTTACTATTATACAATTAAAAATATTAATCGTCAAAGTTATGCATCGACATGCGTGAAATAGTCAACTGTGTCAATCAAATTGGGACGAAGGGAGTATTTAAGACTCTTAAATCGGAGTTCACTACTAATCGTTAATAATAATATAGGCTTCCATGCTTTTCAACTTGCATCCTTTCTAGCCATGATTGCTGAATCCTTAGCTCTAATTGCTTAGTTGTTGTCTCCCTCAGTGGATGGTTTGCTATTACTTTTGGTTTCTTTCACTACTAGCCCCATCAAGATAGGTACTTTCAAAACTCATTTTTATTCTCTTTCATCATCTTGTTATCAACTTTGATAACTTTTATCATCTTGATTTCACCCATCAGCCAGTTTCTTTTTTTTCCTCCCCTCATCACACCTTTGCATTTTCTGAACCAGCCTTATCTTCATCTATGTTCCTGCTCTTTTGCTCCCTTTTGTTCCTGCTTTTTTGCTCCTTTTTCTGAACCTGCAAGATGAATAACCAAGATTATCATAATACTCTAACAAGAAACACTATTGTCACTAGTAACACTACTCCTCAAGACTTCCATAACACCCTAGCAAGAAATACCATTGTAACTAATAACACTACCCCTCAAGATTGCCTTATTACTCCCGCAAGAAACACCATAGTCACCAATTTCACTACCCCTCAAAACAAAACTCTCACAATAAACACTCAGAATCACCAAGAAAACACCCAGCACAATTCACATCATACTTTCTATACTAATACACCTGAACCTTCCACCTCCCAAAACAACACACCACCCCAAAGTACCATACCAAGATCTTTTCTCTACTCTGACACTATTATCGATGAAGGCCTGCATGCTTGCCAAAGAAGCATCATTGGCAAAATAATCACTAATAAACCTGTTCATGCAAGCTCTATACAAAATGGTTTAAAAAGCATTTAGGGCTCCCCACCAGGCCTCAAAATCCAAGTTCTGGAAGGGAAATTGCTGCAATTCTTCATGAATGATTTAGCTGATCAAGACAGAATCATACATGGGAATCCATGGATATTTCGTAATTCTTGGTTAGTGGTCAAACCCTGGGACAGAGAAGTGGATTATCATACTCTAGATTTTGACCATGTGCCCATTTGGATCCAGCTATGGGGGCTACCACCCCATTGTAAGACAAAGCAAATGGGAGAAAGTATTGGCGCTTTGTTGGGTAATGTTGAGGCTTCTGAGTTCTATGAGTATCCAGGGAAACATGTCATTATCAAAATTAAGGTAGCTATAAACATCAACAAACCCATAGTGTCTGGGATACATGTGGGAAATCCTATAGATGGGACTAGTTGGATTGATTACAGATATGAAAAACTACCTCAAGTCTGTTTCAAATGTGGATTGATTGGTCATGTAGACAAATTATGCAGAAATCAAAGCCTTAATCTGGAAACTTTAGCCCCATTGGGACCCTGGATTAGGTCAACTCAATATGGCAAGAGGAAAATACAAGAAAAAGACAAGAAATTCTATAGTAACCCATCCCATGGAAAAAACTTTGGCCACTACAGCCCCCCTGTCCCTGCTGACCTACTGGAAAAACTTGCAGCAATGAGAGTTCAGCCCACCGAGGACCCCCACACTCCCGAAAAAACACAACAATATGAACAAGCCCACACCAACCCTTTGTTTCAGGATTTAACCCCCACGACATGTATGGAAATTCAAAAAGATGAAAGGATTAAAAGAGCGCTAAGAATCACCTACAATCATGAAACAACAGCTATAACCAACTCTACAGACACTGCTGCACAAGAGCAACCAGCACAGGCAAAAAGACAGAAAATGGAGGACAATTCAAGGGCAGGCACTGCTAGGCAGGCCAGCCCAAAGCAATGAGGATCTTATCTTGGAACTGTCGAGGACTTGGCAACCCTAAGACAGTGCGAGCTCTAAAGAAGCTCATGGCTAACCAAAATCCTGACCTCATTTTTCTCATGGAGACAAAGCTGCTGGATTCCAAGTATCATTTCCTTACTAGCTACAAAGACACCTATTCTACCCACACTATTAACTGCTCTGTGACTGGTGGGGGTAGAGCTGGGGGTTTAGCTCTTATTTGGAATCATCGTAATTTGAATATTCAAATAATGAACTGTGATTTACACTATGTGGACATGTCTATAACTACTATTCATACCAACCTTAACTGGAGGGCAACTGGTATATATGGGTACCCTCAAGCCCAAAATAAATTCCTCATATGCAAGCTTATTAATGATTTATCTTGCCTAAATATTTCCTCCAGTTGGTTACTTTTTGGTGATTTTAATATTGTTTTATCTAATGACGAAAAATATGGGGGCAATACTCTTGAACCTAACATTACTTCTAGTTTCAGGAATACTATTAACCACTGCAACTTACAGGACCTGGGCTACAAAGGATGCATCTACACGTGGACAAATAGACAGCCAGAGGAGCATCTCATGAAATCTAGATTAGATCATTTTTTAGCTAACTCTGATTGGACAAATATGTTCCCAAATTATACAAATAATCATCTTGTTAGATATCGTTCTGACCATTGCCCTCTTTTGCTAGAATTTTCATCTCATTTCTGTAACAGGACAACAAAGAGCCAGCAGTACAGTAAAAGATTTGAGCAAATATGGATCACCGATGATCAACACTACTTAATTACTAAAGCTGCTTGGCAAACAAGCCAGGGTGATATCAAAACTAGACTTCAGCATACCCTAGACAACCTTCATGGTTGGGGGAGAACAACCTTTGGTGTCCTACCTAAGAAAATTAAGGCAACCCAACAAGCTCTGGCTGACCTTCAACTAAAGCCTAATAATTCAAGCATGACTCAGCAAATCACTGATAAAGAAAAAGAACTAGATGATCTGTTGGAAAAAGAGGAAATGTGGTGGAGCCAAAGATCTAGAGCACTCTGGCTCACTCATGGGGACAAGAATACAAAGTTTTTTCATCTCAAAGCTAGCCAACGCAGGAAAAAGAACAGAATAGAGTCCATTACCGACCATATGGGGAACAACCATACTGAACCAGAGAAGATTGAATTGGTTTTTCTTAACCATTTCCAACATCTTTTCAATAAACAAACTACTACTAATATTAACGATACTGTGCAGGTTGTCAAAAATAGAATATCTCAGGATATGCATGATCAACTTAACCAAGTTTTCACTGAAGATGAAGTTTTCCATGCCATAAAGGAAATGAAGGGACTTGCTGCCCCAGGACCTGACGGCCTCCCTGCAAAATTCTACCATACTTATTGGGATATTGTAGGAAAGGATATCACTGAAGCAGTGCTTCAAATTCTAAACAATGATGGTAGCCCTGCCCCCTTCAACTCTACCCATATATGCCTCATCCCCAAAACCAACAACCCCTCTCAACCTAGTGACTTCAGACCAATCTCTCTTTGCAATGTCACTCTCAAAATCATAACCAAAACTATAGCAAACAGAATAAAAGCCATCCTTCCAGCCATCATTAGCCCCAACCAAAGTGCTTTTGTTCCGGGAAGACTAATTACGGATAATATACTTATTGCCAATGAACTATTTCACTATCTTACCCAAACTACTAAGAAAACTGGATATGTGGGTACAAAGACTGATATGGCAAAAGCTTATGACAGAATTGAATGGGATTTTTTGAGAGCCACCCTTGAATCTATGAATTTTCCGAAGCAGCTCATTAACACTATTTTAAAGTGTGTGTCTACTGTTTCCTTTTCTATTCTCATTAATGGCAATCCTACAAAATATTTCTATCCTCAAAGAGGTCTCAGACAGGGAGACCCTCTTTCCCCCTATCTCTTTATTATATGTGCTGATGTCCTCTCTGGCCTCATCACAAAAGCTCACACTGAAAATCTTTTACATGGGGTCAAAATTGCTCCAACTGCCCCTGAAATCACTCATCTATTCTTTGCTGATGACAGTATCATGTTTTGCAGGGCCACTATAGCTGAAACAACTAAAATGAAGGCCCTCATCACCACTTATCAACAGGCTTCTGGTCAGCTAGTTAACTATAATAAGTCTGAGCTCATTTTTAGCAAGAAAGTCTCACAGTCAACCAAACTTGAGATTCAACAAATTCTCCCTATGCCTATAGTGGAACACTTTGCTAAGTATCTTGGCCAACCGACCCACTTTGGGAGATCTAAGACTCAAGTTTTCAACTACATACAAGACAAAATCTGGAAAAAACTCAAAGGTTGGAAAGAGAAGAACTTATCCTTTGCTGGGAGGGGAACACTCATCAAGGTCGTTGCTCAAGCCATCCCCACGTATCTCATGAGCTGTTACTTACTTCCTAAAGGGTTGTGCAACCATATGGAAAGTATGATTTGCAGATTTTGGTGGGGGAGCAATGTGGATCAAAGGAAAATTCATTGGGTTAACTGGAAAAAAACTTGCAAGCAAAAGAAACAAGGAGGTATGGGATTCAGGGATTTAACAACTTTCAATGAGGCTCTCTTATCTAAACAAGGCTGGAGAATTCTTACAGAGCCAAACTCTTTAGTGGCCACTATTATGAAGGCCAAATACTTCGCCCACACTCAGTTTTTGCAGGCTAAGAAAAGCCACAGAGCTAGCTATACGTGGCAGAGCATTCAAAAGGCTAGCTGGGTTTTAAAAAAGGGATGTTATTGGCTTGTTGGAAATGGTGATCAAATCAACATTTGGGAGGATAGATGGATACATAAGCAAGTGGGAAGCAACATTTGGACCCCTAAACCAAATACCACAACCCTCAACAAAGTCAAGGATCTAATTGTTCCCAACAGTAACACTTGGGATGAACCTCTCATAAAACAAAATTTCTACCCAATAGAAGCTTCTATGATTTGTCAGATCCCTCTTGCTGGAAATTTGGAGGAAGATACTATTAGTTGGCAGGGCACTCAAGATGGGGTCTATACTATAAAATCTGGTTATCATGCTATTATGGAATGACACCACACTAATGCAAATCAAGCCCAAGCCCAAACCAGCCACTATCCAGATGACTCTATTCAATGGAATAAAATATGGACTCTATCCAACCCCCCAAAACAGCTTCATCTGATATGGAGAATCCTTCATAAGGCCTTACCTACCAAAACCAATCTGATTACTAAAGGAATTCTTTGTGACTCACTTTGTCCTAGGTGTAATCAAGCACCTGAAACCATAGATCACATATTCTTACATTGTGATTGGACTCAGCAAGTATGGTTTGCCTCGCCTCTCACCATTTCTATCTCTAACTCTCAGACCCAATCCTACTCTGAATGGTTCAACTATATGCTCAACAATACAGATAAACAATGCATGCAAATTATATCAACTATCACCTACAGTATTTGGTTTGCTCGAAATAATAAAATCTTTCAGCAAACTGACACACCTGTGACTGTAGCGGTTGAGCGTGCTTTGAAAATCCTCTATGAGTACCAGCATTCCATCACCATTGATCGCCTTGTTCCTTCAGCCACGAGCTCCCAAGTAATCCGTAACAACATCTGCTGGAGTCCGCCCCCTGAGAACTACCTAAAACTTAACGTGAATGCTCATCTTTCGGATGATGGCCGTTGGGGGATAGGTTTGGTCCTCAGAGGGACGGACGGCCGCTGCGTTGGAGCGGAGACGAGGGTGGCTACCGGCTCAAATGATGCGATTTTAGCAGAAGCAAGGGGTTTACACGAAGCTTTAAGCATGGTGGATTGAATGAAAATTTCGAAGGTTATCATTGAAATGGACTCCGAACAGATTGTAAAAGCTGTGAATTCAAAGTATTTTCCAAGAAAGGAATGGGGAAAAATAGTGCAGCAGAGTGCTAGGGCTATGGAAGGTTTCGCTGAAGTTTCTCTCTCGTGGGTGAAACGTGACGGCAATACAGTAGCACATTCCCTTGCTAGATGGGCAATGATAGAGCCCAATTGCTTTTGGGCCTCCAATTTCTCCCTTTGTATTATAAGCCTGCTCCAAAACGACATGACTAGTGTACCCTGATTCTTTATATAATATGTCTTGCTTCAAAAAAAAAAAAAGACTCTTAAATCGTGTTCGGGGACACTCGTTTAGTTTTTTTTTTTTTTTTTTATATAATGTCATTAAACTTTATTAATTTTCCCTATACCCATTCACACAAAAAATTTCATTCAGGATCAAAACATAGGTTCTGAGGTTCACCGTTCACGATAAAATATTGGCTAAGAATTTTTGTTTATTTTTTTTTGGTCAAGAAGAATTTTTGTTTTTAATTTTTATAAAAAACAAAAAAACTGATTGAGATGATATATACACATTCACACTAATATATTTTTTAATACTTACATATCGTTATCTTCCTTTTTTTTGACAAATTCACATCATTATCTTAAAACAATAATTATTCCAAAACTAAACAATTCTTACAAAATCTAAGCCTAAATTTTCAAAAAGTCAGAGGAGCTATTAGTGGATTGGTCTTTTGTTGACTCATCTTATTTATGGCCACAACACAACAACCCTCCACACGTACTCCCCTAGAGTAATGAATCATTAGGAACTGTTTGGTAACACAAATAAGCTAGCTTATAGCTTATTATATGAGCTTATAAGCTTGTTTCAAAAAATTAGAGGTGTTTGGTAACAAGCTTTTTGTACTAGCTTATAGCTTTTTTTCAGATGCTATTTTAAGTAGCATTTGAGCTTATAGCTTATAGCTTTTTACACTTTATTCCATTTTTACCCTTTAATTTAATAACTACCCACTCTAAAAAATAAACTACCCACTATCAATTATGTAATTTTATATTTAATAACCACTTTAAAAGCTAATTTTACCAAACACTTTAATTTCAATAAGCTAGCTTTTCAGCTATCAGCTATAAGCTAGCTTTTCAGCTATCAGCTAGCTTATCAGCTATCAGCTAGCTTATAGCTTATTTTTACCAAACGGACCCTTAGGAGAATTGTTTTTTTTTTTTGTTACAATCATTAGGAGAATATTTTTTTTGACACAAGATCATTAGGAGAATATTAACAAGTGACATTTTTATAGCATTGTTTAATTGTATAGAACTTTTTTTACCATACATTACTTATATTACCAGTTAGTTTGTTAAATGGTTTTGAGCCAATTTCCAAGCTAACATTCTCTCCACCTCATCAACTTCACTCAAAAAAAAAAAATGCTGACTTTACTATAAATAATAACATTCCAAAAGTTCCTCCTTCTAAAGAACTCTATCTCTCTCACCACTAATTTCAAAAGTAACTATTCCTTCCATTGGAGCAACTCTTTTGTTAATGAGTTTGTTTTCCACAAAAACAAAAAAACTTCATGCACATATAATTTGGATGCATGGACACACTGCTACATTAAATAAACGTAAACTATAAATTGAATAATTCAGTTGGAATAACAAAAAATAAAACATAGATCATCAAAATAAAAATGTAAGACTGAAGTATTGATTTATTTCTTTGTATAATCAATATTACAAAAGCCCGGCCCAAATTAGTAAAATAACCAAATCGGCCCATATACTTCAAAATCGATAAACTAATTTATAATGAGAATTTCTTTTCGCGTTCTCACCCTTCTCACGTGTTTTTAGCGTTTTTATTTTTAGTTTTACCCTCTTGCATTTTATGCAGCGAGTTTTATAAAGGGTTTGTTTAACATATGCAATATTGCACATGTTAAAGTAACCAAAAATAATAACTATTTATTGAAAATTGCAAAAAAAAAAAACACAATCTGCTACTTAAATGCGAACATACCTCGCAATTTAACTACGGAACCTTATAAAAATATAATCTTATTTGTCATCCACACCCTTCCTTCACCCCATGAAAATATTTTGAATAAAAGATCGTATGACCATGAGTGAGTGAATGATTGGAAAAAAAAAGTTTCAATTTATAAAATTTTAAGGTGTGTGTAATTGATTGATGTTATGTCATAGCCTGTTCGGGTGGACAATCAAAGTTTTACAACAAATTAGCTCAATGTGAATTAACCAACGAACCTATAAAAGCACAAACTTTAAAAAATACAATTCTCAACTTAAACTGTGAACATATTTCACACATAACTAGCGAACCTTATAATTAGTTTATCACCGGTTTTACAAATTCTCACGGATTTGACAAGTGAATAAAAAGTTGAACAAAAAGTGAATAAAAATATGTCAAATACATTTTAGGATCTTTAAATTTAGAGTCGTTTTAGCTTTTTAATTTTATCTATTAATTTGACCCTTTTAATTTTTCTAAATATCAATTCAGTCATTTAACTTTTATAACAGATTACACGCTACTCTTTTCATCAAGCTTGTTTGTTGTTGTTTTTGCTACTTTTCCAAGTATTAATCAATTGAAGAGATCTATAATCAGGGGCGATCTCGAGTACTTGGAGGCCTTGTTTGAAAAATAAAAATGGATGTTTAATAAAAATAATTTTTTTTAAAAAAAAATCATTCTCTATTTAAATTGTAAATAATATAAAAAATAGTTATCATAGTAAATAACATCTAAAAACGAAATATTTTAATCAATAATATTAAAATACATCTTCAATCTAATATCATTATCAACTTTACATTTCCTTCGGAAAAAAAAGCTTTCTTGTGTTGTTTTTTTTTTTGAATAATAAAATATTTGTAGTAGTAACAAAGTCATTAATTTTTTTTATATACTCCCTCTAGTCCCATATATAAGAAAATATTGACTTTTTATATACATTATAGAATTGATGTATCTCAATGTACCAAAAAAAAAAAGAATTGATGTATCTCACTATAATATATTGTCTAGATACATTGGTTTTACAATGAATCTAAAAAACAAACATTTTCTTATATATAGGACCGGAGAAAGTATATAAATTTTTTAATAGATCGATATAAACAATTAGAGGCCCCTAAATATTTGAGGCCCTGCGCGGTGGCTCACCTTGCACACCCATAGGGTCGACCCTGTCTATAATCGTCCACAAATCTTAGCTCAATTGACAGAAATACCGAAATTGCAGTGTTGGACATCAAGACCGAGGTTCGAACTCCAGGGCCGGCCCAATAATCTTAATCTTTAAAATTAAGTGAGGCCTAAAACAAATTTTACTATATGAGGCCTTTTTTTTGTGTGTATTTGAAGCATTTCGTATGTATATAGAGTCTTTTTGTTGGAGGCCTAAAGTTAGGGCTTTAGTAGCCTTACCCTTGGGCCGGCCCTGTCGAACTCCGATCACTCCACTTTGTGTGTGTTAGTTTTCAATTGCTTTGCCATTTCGTCTATCAACAAAAAAGAAGAAGAAAGTCTATAATCGATTTTTCTAACTCTTAATTCCCTCCAAAAACAAAAGCCCAAGTCCAATCCGGAAAAAGAAAAGCCCGGCCCAATCAAATTAAAAAAAAGACTTTCAACCTCTTAAACCCTGCAATTTCCTTAAACACGTTTAACAATGTCACTGTTCAACAACAACAATTAAAAACCAAAACCTTGATGAATTCAATGCGATTCGGTTTCTTAGAGCTCAATTCATGGAGAAGAAATTGCTATAATTCCCATCGGGAACGTTTCATGACAACAAGTAAACGTGTTCAAGACAGAAGCAAGAAGAAAAGGGTTCACCAACTCGAAGAAGCAACAGAGAAATGGAAAATAACATCCAAAATCGTTTTCTTAATGGAACTTCTCAAACAAGAACAAGAAATGGTTATTCCTGTTCGATCCCTTTCACATTATAGAAAACAAATCAACCTTCCAAAACCTCATAGAATCTCCGATTTTCTTCGCAAAACCCCAAAACTTTTTGAACTGTATAAGGATCATAAAGGTGTGTTATGGTGTGGTTTGACACAAAAAGCTGAAGTTTTGATGGAAGAACACAAAAGGGTCATCGAGGAAAATGAGGATAAAGCTGCTGAATATGTTACTAGGTTTCTTATGATGTCGGTTGATAAACGTCTTCCATTGGAGAAAATTGCTCATTTTAGAAGAGATTTTGGGTTGCCAATGGATTTTAGAACTCATTGGGTGCATCAATATCCTCAGCATTTTCGTGTTGTGAAGCCTTCTCTTGATGATGTTGAGTTTTTGGAGCTTGTTTCATGGAACCCTGATTGGGCTATCACTGAGCTGGAGAAGAAGAATATGAAGATGCTGGAAGTGGAAGGGGTAACCAGAACTGAAACGGAAGCTGAATCTTCACACACACCGGGTTTGCTTTCTCTACCGTTTAATTTGAAATTTCCTGCAAATTTTAAAAGGGTGCATAGTTATTATGGTGCAAAGATAAAACTGTTTCAGGAGAGATCTTATTTGTCACCTTATGCTGATGCAAAGGGTTTAAAAGCTGGTTCTTTAGAATTTGATAAAAGGGCTGTTGCTGTTATGCATGAATTGCTTAGTTTTACAGTTGAGAAGAGGTTGGTAACTGATCACCTCACACATTTTCGTTCGGAGTTAGTTATGCCTCAGAAGTTGATGAGGCTTTTGCTTAAGCATTGTGGTATCTTTTATGTTTCCGAGAGGGGGAAGAGGTTTAGTGTGTTTTTAACCGAAGCATATGACGGCTCCGAGCTTATTGAGAAATCTCCTTTGTTTTTATGGAGGGAGAAGCTTCTTAGTCTTGTTGGTTACAGAGGAAGGAAGAAGAAGTTTGAGGTCGATAGTGAGAGTGATGCGGAAGGTGGTGATGGTTTGCGTTTGCTTCAAAGTGATTCTGATGTGGAGGATTTGGATGTGGAGCTTGAGCAAAAGGGTACCTTGGAGTACAAGGATCCTTTACTCGAGAACGATTCTGAGATGGATGTTGCAGAGATTTCGTGAGTGTGCTAACAGTTTATAACTTATCAAGGTGGAGGTTTGTTATTTCAATTCAAACTTCAGTGTTCTCAAGAATTTTTATACCTCAGTGTAAGTCAATTTTGTATTGCTTTGTATCTTTAAACAAACATGATCTCTTTTATGCAAGAAAAGATGTATACCAAATAAAGATTGTACTTGTAATTGCATGCATTGTTGTTAAATAGTGGTTACTGGTAGGAGGGAAAGAAACTATTTTCAGACATTTGGGCATAGGAAAACCAAGACAACATGGTTTGTCTTTACAGGTTCATCTGAAGACTAAATATGCAGTGAAACATTAGGTAGGACAACTAAATGCATCTTTTATGAAAAAATAACATGATTAATTCTAGGCTCTAATGTTACTAAAGGGGACGATAAACTTGGTACTCACACCCTACTGATGGTACCATCTTTACCTAGTAAAGATGATTGTATTATTATTATTTTTTTATGCAAGGGAGGCCGGTAGGCCAGATTACATAGGGATTCTACGATTAAAATGAATACCAATACAATCCTGCCATAAGAGGTTTATACAACCTGGCGGAGTATTATTAAAGACATGAGTAACCGTAGGTAATAATAACGGAGTGACCCGCAAACCAGTTTGCTACTTGGTTTGCCTGCCTATATATATATATATATATTGAAATACCACCTCCCATTCCTGCATCTTAAGGCGGTTGATGAGGGAAATAATAGGAGCAATAGGGTGATTTGGAGGACAACCCTTCACAATAAGGTCAATGGCGATTGCCGAATTTGACTCCAACAAAATTTTGCGGTATCCCTTTTCTGTAGCCATTTGTAAAGCTGAGAGTATGGCCCAGAGTTCTGCCATTAGCATTTAGCGCTGAGCAACTTGCGGGAGAATCCACTTAACCACTGTCCCGAATCATCTCTAAAGACTCCGCCACAACCTGCTTGTTGGTTCTGTATGATTTGCGCTCCATCTGTGTTACACTTTGTCCAACCGTGCCTTGGTGACATCCACCCCACATGAATCGAGGTAAAGGCTCTCTCCATGTGAAGATAAGTATTTCCAGCCATGCTTATTTCCTGCATCAGATTGCGGCTCTGTAAAGCAACAGGCTGCCATTCAAACTCCTTGACATATTGATTTCTATGCATCCAAATACACCAAACAATGATACCAAACAGAAGGTATCAATGTTGTCTTGATGGGTTCAGGTTCCGGCCAACCCAGCTTCTCATATCCTCATGCTCGTTGTGAGTGAACGCGAATCCAAAGTGCTGCCAGACAGGTCTGACTAACTCACAGTCACGCAATAGGTGCAGGGCAGTCTCGTTTGCTGTCATGCAGAGGGGACCTTTGCAAACGAAGTTAAGCAACACCTATGTCTTTTCTCATTTGTCTTGAGACCATCATTTACTACCAGCCATATATAAGAAGCTTTTAATTTTTTGTGGTCCTTCCCATTTCCAGATGTTATTCCATAGGACTCTATCAGATGTACGTGTGCTCAATAAGAAATCATAAGCTGTCTTTACTGCAAAAACTCCGTTTGATGAGTATGGCCAGGACGGCCTGTCCTCGCCTAAGTTATCTGCAGCAGCAGTACAACCTTGAATTTGGTCAGTCACATAAGCTGGAATCATGTTCATCACCTCTTGCAGTTGCCAGCCTCCATTATTATCAGAAAAATAGGCTACCGTTTTGCTTGCTATTTGTGGATCACTCAGCTGCATAACTATGTTGTTCGGTACTATACCCGATGGCAGCCACCTATCACTCCAAAAATTAATTGTGCGACCATTTCCGATGCTCCATTGCATGCCTTCAATCATCTTATCCCAAACTGAGACAATAGCCCGCCAAGTTGAAGAACAAGAATGCGTGAGCTGGACCTTGGGACTTGTTCCCTCACCACATTTGTATTTCGATTTTAGAATTCTAACCCATAGGGCTGTAGGTTCATTTACCATATTCCAAGCTAGTTTCATGAGAAGAGCTTGATTATAACAACGAATCTGACGAATACCCAAACCTCCTTGATCTTTAGGCTTGCAAATATTTTCCCAAGCCACGGTGTGCCAACTGTATTATCAACATAAACTAGTCTGATATGCCGGAAATCTTTCGTCTTTGCCTGGAAATGAATTGGTTTAAAGGACATTAATCATTAATTTGGTTACTGGTTGGATTCATACACTATGTTTTTTGTGTACTGATGTTCAATAAGGAGACTTGATGTATGCCGGCCACTGTGAGGTCTTTTATGCATTATGTGATTATTTTAAATTCAGTTATACAACCTGTCTCTTGTTTTCTTAGCTCATGTGTTTAGTTTAGGTTTCTGCCTTTTTTGAAACTCAATTTCTAAGTGTTGGTTTGAGTGTTTATAATGAAACTGCATTATAGATCATGTCTTAATTAAGGATCCTTAATCCTTAGCCTTTAAGCTCTCAAAATGTTTTTGACCTTACCTTACTTCAATGGATTTTAGTTATCCTTACCAGCCAGTCATATATTTTAAGTAGGATTTGACTCCTACAATTGATTTTAGATAGTAAAATGAGAAAATCAATACTTGATATTTTAACCACTCAAAGTTTGTCATGCATGTGCATTTAATATGAACTCTTGATTAATTTATCATGTTTGATATTACTCATTTTAGTCTTCATTGTGAATTGCTCAAACTAGAGGAGCATTGATTGGATAAGTCAATCACATTTGAGGCCAGTCTCTGGATTTGTCAGGCTCTGTCAAACATTTCAACAAGCCTAAAAGTCTAGGGTGTGATCTTGATTGCTCAATGGGATTTAATTTTGCTTCAACAAAGATAGATGGTTAGTGTGATTTTCACAAAGGGAAATATATTTATTGAAGGGACTCAGGGAGTGATTAGATTACCTGTTAAATGGAGAAATTTGAAAAAGGATTGTCCATCTCTTCTTCAGAAATTAATAACCTTTTTTAGAAACAAATCCAAAATTAAATGCTAGTAAGCTATGACAAGTTATAGTCAAATTATTAGGATATTTTCAATGTTTTGTAAAGCCAGTTAAGTTCGCGTGTTGGTTTGATTTTGGCTATACCTTAGTCTGCTTGAAGTGAACGGTGTTGAATCGGATGGAACCAGTTGTACTTCAGTTGGTTCAACCAGTTTTTTATTCTTCTCATTTTTTACTACTTTTAAATTCCTATATATTTTTTTAATTGACGTGTTGGTTCGACCATTGTTGAAGCAATTGAACCATGAACCAAAAGTGAACCAAAAGTGAACCAAAAGTTTCATGTTTCACCGGTTCAATCTCTTGTATGATCTTTAAGACATTGTTGAATTTGTCAATGGTTTCTTTGATGTGCACATGTAACTCATTTTATTTAATTTAAGAAGTTAGAATGTCAATCGACTTAACATCGCCGAAAGTCAAGGATAGCAAATCTTTGTCCTGTTATTTTCAGATCCTTAATTTGTAGTGATAACTAAGTGATGCTTATCTAACACTATTTTTGTACTTTTTCTATATTATTGTAAGTAACTCCTATAGACTTTGGCAAGTTGGTTGGATTGAAATGAAACTTTCATCTCTGTCTGCTGAATGCTATGGTCTTTCATTATTGATCATATTTACTTTGCTTCCTATATTGCTATAAGTCACTGTCTAAATTTAATGGAAGAGGCTTCACTGCTTCACCTAGATGGATGGATGAGTGTTTCCAAACCATTACTATCCCTATCTGCTTTGCCACCTTTTTGTTGCAGGAACTTGAATGTGTCTGTAGTACTGTATGGTATTCACGTGACATCAAGAAATTATTGGTTAAATCATTTTCTTTTGTAAAAACTAACTTTGATTTAGAGTTGTATAATGATAAAAAGTTAATTTATTTGTTTATAATTAAGATAATTACACATAAATGAAAGACAAACGAACAATAAACTGTGCCACTAACCCTTTTGGATAGTAAAATCAATAGTTTTGTATAATCTTTGACAAAATTTCAAAAAAAATACAGCTTTGATAATAAAAGGAAAATTGTAGGAAATGTAAAATGATTAATTGATGTAAGACAAGAAATCCAAGATGGGGAGGTCAATCACTTAGCAGGCAGGCATGTAGTCTGAGCTGTGGTAGCTGTGATAGTGAATAGTAGGTATGTAAACAAAATCATTACTAAAATAAATATATAATTTAATTATCCGTTAATTATTGGATACAGAGGTGGAGGTAATGATATTGTGGTGGCTATCCATACCTATTAGTAAAATTACTAAAATATCCCATCACTTACATAAAAATATTTCTCACTCGAAAGAAACTATAACATTTTTTATGTTTATTGTATGGGTAGCGAACAACTATTATTCGTGTCTATGGATATCCATTGTAATTGTAATCTCCAATGAAGAGTAGAGCATAAACCATTGTCGAGGAAGTTTCGAGGAACAATGTGTGTGGATGGTCAGATACAATGGGTAAAAACAGATGTAGCGGGACTTCTTAATCAACTCTGAAGAAGGTGGTGCAAAAGCACCATTTGTACTATGAAAGTGGATTCTCTCTGTTAAAATTCTCTCAATTTATATTTCAACCATCAAACAAAAGAGAGAAAGAAGAGAAATAAGATTATTAAAGAATAAGATATTGAATTTGATGGTTGAGATGCAACAATTAAATTTTTTTGAAAAGAATTACATTAGCAAGAATCCATTTATCTATACCATTAGGCACTCATCATTCACCACTTGTTAACAATCAAACTCAATGATCACATGTTGATGATTATAAGAGGCAATCCATTGAAGGCCTTTTAATAAGCTTCATACCTCTGCCTCCGCCGTTGTCGTGGCTGTCGTATACTACCAATCAGACGTTGTTACAATAAAAAATATTTGAGAAGTAGAGTTTCTACAAAAAAAAAATTAATATTTGAGAATATATACTTTTCTTTTTAAAACTCTCTCAAATATTATATTATTTTTTGTAGAAACTCTTTTTGTTTTAGAAACTCTCAAATAAATATATTTTATCCTCGCGGTTCGATCTTCCGCAACTGCGATCGGGAGGGGGCTGAAACCACTTGATGCTAGATATGACCCCCGAATCAGATTAAACTGGCGGTGAAAACCAAAATAAAATATTTTACCCTTTATTAAAAATATTCTCTCACCTCCCACTCTATCTACTTCGAACCAAACATACTCTTAAATAAATTTTTCAAATCATTTTAATGTTTTTATAATACTCTTAAAATTAAAATATATTAATCATAAGTATTTTACTCTTTTTCTCCCATTCATTCCCTTCAAACTTTCAAACAAAACTGTTAGGATAGAGCCACATAAATGATTTTATATTATTTCTAACATTGTCAAATAATCAATTACCCCAAAAGCTTAAGCTTTTAAGATAGAGCTACATTAATGATTTTATATTATTTCTAACACGCCCCCTCACGCAATAACCCACTTGGGTTTGAAGCGTGGATAATGCATAGGCCCACCTACCATATGCTTAAATTTCACTTTTTATTTTAATTAGAAAGTGAGGGGAACAAAGATCAAACTCTAGACCATTTAGTCATAGAGACTCTGATACCATATCAAATAATCGATTATCCCAAAAGCTTTAAGCTTTTAGGATAAAATAATATCAATAATTTTATATTATTTCTAACAAAAATCTTGATAATTTTAAGCCGAGATATGTTAAAAAGTAGATGCAACCTTGAAAGCCATTATATGGACTTTGTCTAAAATAGATGACTCATAAAATCTTGAACTATGTTTTAACTTTTAACACATTGGAATTCATATCTATGTATAAATAATATTTGATAAAATATGTCTAAATAAACCATTTTAACCAAGCAATATGGGTTGGTCTGGTTGATAAATATTTAACTCATATCTCACGAGAACCTAATTTGGATGTGTTGTCGATATGAGGATTTCGTCGATCGATAATATATAAATATTTATGTAAATTTTCCCTGAATCCGACAACCTTTTTTTGACTCAAATTGCCTAATTCAAGTATATCCTCCCTAGTTTTTATTATAAGAAAACATTTGCTTTTTAAAAATACATCAATTATTCAATAAATATAAAAACCGATGTTTTATTTATAATTTATAATAAAAACTAAATAATTTGTCTTCTCCTAACAACACGAAATAATTGAATTAACTCCATTAATGGCTTAAACAGTTTGTATGCATGATGCATCTATGGTTGTAACTTGTAAGCAACTAGACATGTTGGATTATGAAGTATGGGTCTTGTTAACATGTGCCCTTAAGGCACATGTTAAGATATACCAAAATAGAAATTTAACATTTAATGATACAAGAAATTTAATGCTTCAAAAGTCAAAATGCACAAATTAGCATTTAAAGTTTGTTTCAGAACTGGCCAACTTGCCAATTCATACACTGAAACTTAACTATTGACTAGTAATCAATTCATACTACTACATGCGTGGGGCCCATGTAGAATCAGTAAAAAATAGTACATGCATTTTAATTTTTTATGGTGGATATATATATATGCTGAAACATACAATAAGTTTTATCAACAACAAAAGAAACTCCCAGCTTCTGGAAGACACACTGTTTTACAGGTCAGTCTTTGCACAGTCACAAATGTGTTCACATTCAAATATTTGAAAAAATGTTGATAGAAAAATAATTAAATAGTACTGTATTTTTAATATAATTAAACAATATATAATTTATTATGAGTGTATTTAAATGATGTGTCCATCGTAACAAAAAAAATAATGATGTGTCCATCTTAATATTTTTTTTGATAATTTTGTAAAGACCGTTAGGTTATGGTTCTAGTAAGTGCTAAATTATTTGTACGAAATTACTAGGGTCGAACGTCATGATCGGAATTCGAATTTCGATCACTCCATTTTTTGTGTAAGTTTTTAATGACTTTGCAATTTTGTCTATTAACAAAAAATTAAATAAAAAAATGATATAATAAAAAAAATCAATTAACGTGATATACTACTGTAAAACAAAATTATAAAATAAGACACATTATTTTAGATAAAATGACATAATATTAATATGAGGCAAGGGAATACTGAGTATTTGTTAATAGAGGAGAGTAAATGTTTATTCTTGGTTCGGAATAGACGTTGTCAATCAAGAACCGTTTTCGCAAACAAACTCATTTTTAAAAACTTTCGAAGTTGATATCAACAACTTATTTATCTCTCTCTAAGTCGTATGTCATATGTTTAATACGAACAAGGAAAAAAAATAATCTTTAACCTATAAAATGGACTCTTTGAAAATTCCGAAATGGATATTTTTTGGGAAGGGATATTTTTTGTCGAGTGTCTGGTAGATATGGCGAAACTTTTATCTTGGAAGAAGTGATTTTTAGGTAAAAACTCCGAATTCCCGTGTTCCTTTTATGAGTGGGGTGTAAAATCTACTTTATGTTAGAACTGATAGAGTAGTGTCATGTTGGGACAGACGTTTGTTTCAAGGTTGTTAATTTTATTCCATGGAATAATATTCCTAGGAAATAATTTGTGGAATTTTATTCCAAGATATTTTAATAAAATCATGTTTGGTTAATATTAACAACATTCTTTGAAATTTTTGATAAAGGCGGATAAAAGAGAAGTTATTAGAAATTATTTAAAATGCATGTCTATTTTCATTAGAACTTTTCTTTCCCACCCGTTTTATTAGGCTATGTTTGGTAAAATTAAGCTATGATCTAGCTTATAACTGATAAGATAGCTGATAGCTGAAAAGCTAGCTTATAGCTGAAAAGCTAGCTAATTGAAATTAAAGTGTTTAGTAAAATTAGCTTTTTAAATGATTGCTAAATATAAAAAGACGTAAAAGGACATTTATATGTAGTGGGTAGTTTTTTTTTTAGTGGGTAGTTTTTTATTTTATAAAAAATAATAAATTTAAATTAAAGGTTAAAAATGGAAAAAAACTGGAAAAAGCTATAAGCTATAAGCTCAAACGCTACTTGAAATAGCATCTCAAAAAAAGCTATAAGCTCGTGAGAAAAACTCTTTACCAAACACGTTTATTTTTTTCAAACAAGCTTATAAGCTAGTCCAATAAGCTATAAGCTAGCTTATTGGACTTACCAAACACACCTAAGAGAAGTTATTGGAAATAATTTTATTCCAAGAACTTTCATATCCAAAACTAATTTTATGTTAATCTTATAACAATCGAAGGTATTCCATTCCAACTCATATACTCCTTGGAATATTATTTCAAAACTTGAAACAAACGCCCCACGGAGTTTGGAGGATTTGAGGCTCTCTTGTAGCTTTGTCTTACCTGTATCATGTTGGTGTACCTTATTGATTCTTTGTAGTTTTTTTTTTGTCTATTTGTTTTTCTAATCTTACCTTAAAGATTTTTAGGTTCTGGTGAAGTGTGCTTCTGATATCTCTTTACTTTTCTAAAATTTATCTAGTATGTTTCTCATTTATATATGTAATATATTTGCCATTAAAACAATAATATTAACCTATAAAAAATAATTTTGGGGGTGAGAGTGAATCATGACCCACCAAGAGCACCCCCTAGTATTGCAACCCGTAATGTTAATAAAAATTGTCTTAAAAACAACATTTTAGAAACGAGCAATAATGAAGTTGGGATATAAATATAATACTAACAAAAAATTAAGAAATAATGAAAGAAAAAGAAGGTAGCTAAATTTGCAGGCCAGCTAGTAGCTTGATTAGATACTGAATATAGATCGATATAAATGTTCACACAAGTTAGAAGTAGCACAACATAGATATACATAAATATTTCCTTCCAAATTAATACAATGGAAATGTAAAGAAAAAAGATAGATAAAGTGATAACGAGTAATAAAGAGATAGTAGTGTCCCTCCCTCCTCTTAGAACTTTAATCTTATACACCCACTTACATTAAATGAAGAAATTAATTCTATTCAAAATTCTCAACTACACAAACACCAATTAGGTACTAGCAATAACTCTTTTCCACCCACCTCATGTAAAATCAATTTCATAAAATAAATATATAAATAAACACAAACACAAACTAGTAGTCAATATTCCAAAACAAACAACAATATAGTACTATAACACAACATTCTATATTGTTTCAACCATGGCTAGTAACGAACGTGACATGTTTTCAGCTGAAATTGTGAACCGGGGTATCGAATCTTCTGGTCCGAATGCCGGTTCATTGACATTCTCCGTTCGTGTTCGAAGACGGTTACCGGATTTTCTTCAATCCGTTAACCTTAAGTATGTGAAATTGGGTTACCATTATCTTATAAACCATGGTGTTTATTTGTTCACTGTACCAATTTTACTTTTGGTTTTTAGTGCTGAGGTTGGTAGTTTGAGTAGAGAAGATCTTTGGAAGAAGATTTGGGATGAAGCAAGTTATGATCTTGCTTCTGTTCTCTCTTCTGTTGCTGTTTTTGTTTTCACTTTCACTCTTTACTTCATGTCAAGGCCTCGTCCTATTTATCTCATTGATTTTGCATGCTACCAACCTGATGATGAACTCAAGGTATGTAGACTGTACATTACTTTTTTTTTTTTTTTTGGAAACTCGATATCCGGCTTAAAAATCGATTAATCTAGAAGATCAATTCAATCCTATTGTCTACTACTGGAAATGTACATTACCTAATTTTTTTTTTTGGAAATTCGATATCTGACTTAAGAACTGATTAGTCTAGAAGATTAATCCTATCATCTACTAGTGGGAATGTACATCACTTAATTAATGGAAAAAGAAAGTATATGCTTATTTAATTAAGTAGTAGGTTAGCTTATTGTTTCCTTTTTTTTTTATCAAGTAGTAGGTTAGCTTAATGTTTCTTTCTTTTTTATCTAGAAGTAGAACCCAAAAAATTACATATCAGTAATTTTTTTCTTTTAATAATATTTAACAAATGGATCCTTAGTGTGGTCTACATTTCCGACAGCTGTGATCTAGATCATATGATGAAGATCAAATTATCAGATTTAACTTTTACAATATGATAAAGTTAAAATACAGTTAAGAGAATTTTTGTTTCATTTTCTATTTTTATTTCCTAAAGCTTCCTTCATACCGCTATTCTCTTAACTTATAAAAAAATTGTAACAATCACTTATTTTTCCTCAAAATAATAAAATAAATATAAAAAATAGAAATCATTCAACAATATATGTATAATAAAGTTTAATTTTATACCAATAATGAATTGGTCCAAGGGGTAAATATCTTGGTCCCCTTAAGCATGTGGTTAGAGGTTTAATTCTTACTCATGCGTATGGAAAAATTCGATTGAGAGGGGAGAACCCATCTTTTGTGCCCCACATATTTCCTGATGGAGATTAGTCATCGCTAACGGCGGTGGAAACTTCGTACCAATATCATGTTAACTAAGAAAAAAAAGTTTAATTTTATAGTCTACAAGTCATACTCAACTGACAAAAATGCCGAAATTGTTAGGTCGGATTCGACTCGTGGTTATGAAATTATAATGACGTCTATCTAGCAAACTAAAAAGTTTTACTTTTATAAATTTTGTCTAGAAAAAGATGTGTGAGTGGAGTGATTGAAAATGAAAATAACATTGAATTTGTTGCATGCAGGTATCAAGAGACCAATTGATAGAGCTAGCTAGAAAATCAGGAAAATTTGATGAAGAAAGTTTAGAATTCCAAAAGAGAATTGTAATGTCTTCAGGAATAGGTGATGAAACATACATTCCAAAATCAGTGATAGCATCAAGTGAAAACACAGCAACAATGAAAGAAGGTAGAGCTGAAGCATCAATGGTTATGTTTGGTGCACTTGATGAACTCTTTGAAAAAACAGGAATTAGACCAAAAGATGTTGGTATTTTAGTAGTTAATTGTAGCATATTTAATCCAACACCATCATTATCAGCAATGATTATTAATCATTATAAGATGAGAGGAAATATTTTGAGTTATAATCTTGGTGGTATGGGTTGTAGTGCTGGAATTATTGCTGTTGATTTGGCTAGAGATATACTTCAATCTAATCCTGGTAATTATGCTGTTGTTGTTAGTACTGAAATGGTTGGATTTAATTGGTATCAAGGAAAAGAAAGATCAATGCTTATTCCTAATTGTTTCTTTCGAATGGGTTGTTCTGCTCTTTTGGTTTCTAACCGTCGTCGCGATTATAGCCGCGCGAAATATCGTCTTGAACATATTGTTCGTACACATAAAGGTGCCGATGATCGCAGTTTCAGGTACTTCATATATTCAATCATATTTTATTATTTCTATAATTGTTCTAAAAAGAAATTGAAATTATTACATATCTTGGCGTATGTGTAAAAAAATTTACCGGCCAATGAATACAAATTTAATTGATTATTTTGTTATTAATTTCTTCTTTGATCAATTGAGCATGAAATATATTTTGATGAGACTTTTTAGTTGACATATGAAGGGAGGTTGAAGAATAAATTTAGAACAATAAATTTATGATTTCCCTCTTATGATGGTATCAATAGTTATCATTATAGATTTAGTCAAAAAATAGTTATCATTAGATAGATTGGTCCACCATGATCTAAATTTTGGCTTGGACCATGCTATTTAACTTTCCCTTATTTTTAATTACTAGTATTATGTATTTTACACCAAAAGAATAATACTAGTCTCAATCACCCCCAATTGAGAAGATAATTAAAATAACTAAGGATGCGTTTGATTCTTAAAAAATACGAAAATAAAAGGAGTATTTTCGTATTTTTTATAGTTGTACTGTGAACAAAAAGTTGTCATGTGGTTCAGAGAGAGACAAAAAATCTTGTTTTTGTCCTGTCTCTTACTGTCTAATTTGTCCAGTCTCATAATCAGTTTCAAATCAAACAGAGTACAATAAAAGTTGTCCAATTTAGTCCTCTATTTTTTAGCAGATAAAACGCTTATAACATGGGATGTGTTCTGAAAAAAGGAGATTAAAAGTGGAATGCCTGAATAAGGACATACAGGATAATATGAAAGGAAAGTGTTGAAATATATCTATATTCTTAAACAAAATAAAATTACAAGATTTTTTTTTTTAAAAAAAAAAGATGAAAAATGAGCTAACTTTCATGTGGTCCTTGTGAATACACACCTATAAAAGGTATGAGCTTTTGGATATGTGGGCTACCAATAGTTTTTGTGATTTTTTATAGTCCCTCAAATATTTATGGTTACATTTTTGAATGGACCAAAATGCCCCTAGTTCCTAATTTTAGGTGTAACAAAATGTTTTAGAGGTGCAAGTATTAAATAAATTATGAGTTTGCATTTATTTGTTTGTGGTAATTCTCCAATTATAAACTAAAGGACATTGATAATCTGAAGTTCGAAAATTTAACTTCTGATCGATTCGATCTTAACACAACTATAGGTGTGTGTACCAAGAGGAAGATGATCAAAAGTTCAA
Organism: Trifolium pratense; assembly: GCF_020283565.1. Lineage (NCBI taxonomy): Eukaryota > Viridiplantae > Streptophyta > Magnoliopsida > Fabales > Fabaceae > Trifolium > Trifolium pratense. Next base: position 6,547,030 of record NC_060065.1, on the reverse strand, counting down.
GGGACTAAAGATAAGTAAAGACTTGATTGAAATCGGGGGCGAAGCTCTCAAAACAAACATCACAACACTAGGACCATTAGTCCTACCATTTTCAGAGCAGCTTATTTTCTTTGCAACATTAGTCTGGAGGAACTTATTTGGTGGTGGAAAATCTGATAAAAATTCATCATCATCAAAAAAGCCATACATTCCTAACTACAAACTAGCTTTTGAGCATTTCTGTGTGCATGCTGCTAGCAAAGCAATTCTTGATGAACTTCAAAAGAATCTTGAATTGAGTGACAAGAACATGGAAGCTTCTCGAATGACACTGCACCGATTCGGTAACACTTCTAGTAGTAGCATTTGGTATGAACTTGCTTATATGGAAGCTAAAGAAAAAGTTAAAAGAGGAGACCGTATTTGGCAACTTGCTTTTGGTTCTGGTTTTAAGTGTAACAGTGCTGTTTGGCGTTCGATGCGTCGTGTCGCAAAACCAACTTCTAGGAACCCTTGGCTTGACAGCATCAATGCATATCCAGCTTCTCTCAACTGAAAAAGCACTTTTTTATTATTGTTATCAATCTATGATCAGTGATGATGATTAAGAAATTAAGCCTTGTTTAGGATATGAAATAATGTTAGTTTTAGTTAAGTTAAGTTGGTCTTTGAATTTTAATTCCTGGCTTGTGATATTTGTATACTGTACACTTGGGCATAAAACATCATGTGCCTTTGTTTCTAAGTCTCTTTAATTAAATTTTAAACCTACTTTTTCTTTCTCATTAATTACTGCCTTTAAATTGTATACTGTTACTGATGCATAATGTTTTTCTGTTTATTTAATAATTTAGAACCATATATCAATTTTCATCTAGTTAGTGGCCCTGCCTCAACTGCTTATATCAATTTGAAAGCATTTTTTTTTGTTTACAATGAGCTGGAAATCGAACTCATCACCTATAGCGTACTACCCAAATCCCTTACCACTAGACCAAGCCTAGTGACTTAATTTGAAAAGCATATTTTGTGGCATGGAAAGTAAAATTTTACTAATTTATAAGCTTGGGCCCTATTTCTAAGCCAATATGATTTTTTTTTCCTTTCATTTTTCAACACACCTCTCAACCATGTGTATTATGTATATTGTGGATGGTCTCTTAATAAGAACCATAACCTTAAGTTTTAGGTAACAACCAACTCTACAAAATTGACTTAATTTATTTTAAGATGTATAAGTTCTTATTAGTCTTATATGGAGGCTATGGATGGATATTATTGCAACTGTTACTTAATTAAGGATGCCTCTTTAAATTATGCATAGTTAATGGATGACTATACGCATAAAGTCAATGATGTAACTCCTATGATGCATTTTTTTATTTGTATTTTTCCTCTAATTGCCTCAACTGCTTACATAAATTTGAAAACAGATTTGATGTGACTTTTGTTTTTAGTCAAGATTTAATGTGATTTAATCAGGTGTGACTTAGATTTTAAATCTAATCCAACTACACAAAATTAAGTTAAACAACATTATCGTTGCCCATGATTTTTTATATCTTCCTGCAACTCACAACATTGGATAAGAAATCTCCTAGAATGAAGATAAACCATCTAGAAATCTAGAAATAAAACTTATCACATATAGTGTACAAAGTACTACAACAAAAACATTAGATTTGTTAAGCTATGACAAGCTTTATAAACATTGTGATTAACACACAAAACAGTCAAATAATAGAATAGCTTTATAAACATTGTGATTAACACACAAAACAGTCAAATAATAGAATAAACATGTCATATGATCAAAACAAAAAGAAATGTGTTGATAAAACATGATAAATCGTGGGAATGACATATTACTACTTTTACTGATAACTCTAACCTTAAAGCCACCATAATAAGAAGATATATAGCACAGGAAAACATGAAAATGGTCATTCAGTTCAGTCTTACGTTATTATAGGGTCTCCATATTGTTGTTATACATACAGCAACTAGGTGTCGCGTTCAATGTTGAGCTGCCTGAGGTCGTTGTCAATGTAACAGCCAGTACAAGAACGTTTAGGAAGGTCATTTGAGTAGTACACCTCACGCTCATAGGGAAATCTAGGACGATAATTAGGGATATAAAAAGACCGTTCGATAATTATAAGACGATAGGAAAGCAAATGAAGATGAAAAAAAAGAACATAAAAAAGATGCTGAAAGTGATGAGAATGTAAAGGACAATGATCAAACAAGTAATGTGCATTACTAAAAGAATGTAAATTAGTATGTATGATGAACTTGAAAGATCCCTACTACTACTCTAATAATGCATTTAATTAATACCTAAGCCACGAATTGATAGCACCCGGTTGTTGAGATTAACAAAATCCAATGTCCTATGGAATACTCCTTCATGAACCTGAAATTAACAGTTAAAACACAGATCAAAGACAGACACTGAGTTAGAGACAAAGAGAGAGTGAGAGAGAGATCGCATACACGAATATGCAGGCGTCACGAATGAGAAGGGATGTCTGACGCCATTGGAGGGACGAAGGGAGGAATCATTTTTGTTTTTGGCGGGCAGGTCACTTTATAAGCAGGTTGATTAATTTGTCTCTTGGCCCGTAGTAAAAGATCTATAGATGCATTTTGCTTAAAAATCAAATAAAGAGTTTGTTAACCAGTGTCGTTATATGTTAAAGAAAATAGTTATTATATTAAAAAATACAATAATTTAATTTTTGAAAAGTTAATTGCGTAATTTTTAAGAAAACTATCTAGTTTTTTTTTTATAAAGGAGTTCAAGATCAAACTCAAGACCTCTAATATATTGCGCAAGATATGATAGTGACATGATATGATATAAAACATGATAAAGATAGGATATGATATCAACAAGATAACAGTTATCCTCAATTATCCTATCCTGTGTTTGGTGCACATAGGATAACAAACATTATAACTATTATATAATGTTTTTAATACATCGTACTTGCTCAAAATAATATGATAAAATATATAACATATTTAAATGACAAAATTACCCTTGTAAAACAATTGTATTTTTAAAAATTATTTTGTAATACTATCAATTTTATAAATAAAAAATATAAATAAGTAATCAAATAAATTTATATAATTTTAAATAAAAATCATGAGAAAATAATCAAGTTTAATTTTTTATATGAATCATGATCAAATAAATAACTCAATGATATATACATGATAGATAAACTAAATAAATATGTGATATATCTCATACGTAAATAATAACACTACCATTGTAAATTAATTATATATTTAATTTGCTATAAAATTTAAATTAATATCCCTATTTTGTAATTTTTTAAAAATTATTTTACTTTAAAATATTGTAATTTTAGTAGAATTTTGATTTTTTAGATTATGTAAATTACAAAATTACCCTTGTGAGAAAATCACACACACACACACACATATGTATATATATATATATATATATATATATATATATATATATATATATATATATATATATATATATATATTTAAAAATTATTTTATTATTAATTTACTATCAAATTATTTTATTATTTATATTTTGTTAATTTTCATTTTTTATTTTAAAATATATTTTATATAATAAATCGGTAAATTTTTTCTTATCCTATCCTGCTGGTAACTTAGCTCAAATTCAGAATAAGAATTTTAACTACAGAGGTAAGATAAGATAAGCTTCAGAATTAATTTATCTTATCCTGCTGTCTCACCAAACACTGAATTAAGACAGGATATGATACAATTATCCTATCCTGTGCACCAAACGAGCCCTAAACCATTTTGTGTTCAACATATAAACAATTATTATTACTACAAATATGAAGGTGTCTCAAGCTTCACGGAAAAGTAATTAAGGAAAAACTGTTTAAACAAAAATACATAATCAAGTGTAATAAACAAGAAAAAAAAGGTGCAATAAATTATGAAATGTTTCATTTGAAATTTAAAAAGAATTCACAATTTTCTTTGTTGACTTTCTTAAACTTTATTTTGGAAAGTAATTTATACATAACGGTTAAGAAAAAAAGGTGCAATATTATTCAATACGGTCATAAAATTTGAAATATTAAAATTTAAATTTTTATAATTACGGGTCCGAATACTATAGTTATATAGAATAAAAATATCCACATTGCTGACATAAATATGTTGGTTTCGTAAAAAAAAAAAAAACATAAAAATATGTTGCCTAATTGTATAGGGAATAGCATTAATGGTTAACATGTCCTATACTCAAATCATTGTATCGTGCATGCAAAAAGCACCCCATAACCGTTCAAACAACATTTTTTTGAATGTTATATATAAATCTTTACACCTTCACCAATTCAACTAATCTCTCATCACTATCTCATTACAAGTACCCAATTACTTCTACCAAAATCAATTACATTCAATGGCAAATCAAATTCCCTTAGTAGCATTTACATTACTAACTTCAATATTATGTGTAATTAGTACTAGTCTATCAAACGAGCCCGCTCCAAAATCATCCAAAATTGTATATTCCAACATTGGAGAAAGAGAACAACAAGCTCAAGATGCAATGTTCACAACCGATGCTGAACTTAAGTATGCTAAAGAATTCATTGATTTTATTCCAAAATTAAAAACAATAGCTAAAATAAAAGGTGACCAAGTTGATCAATGTGTTGGAGGGTTAACTAATGCATTGAACACTATTCTTAATGAAATTGAAAAAATGGAAAATTCATGGCCTTCTGTGTCTTGGGGAACTAAGCCATTGCATGATGGTTTGCATGTTGTGTTAACTTATAAGGCTATATGTGATCATGCACTTGAAGGTGTTGATGGAACTATTAAACTTATGGTTAAACGTAAGATTGAAGATGTTACTATGCTTACCCATGATGTTATACATCGTGTTAAGAAGCTGCATTAAGGTAATTTGTTGTCTTATATAAAGACTTGAATAATAATATATTTGCCGTTAAAAAAATAAAATATTTTGTTACAAGGAAATCTTGGAATATAGCATTTCCAACAATTATATGTCATACTCATACTAATTTAATGTATTAAAATATCATTGTTAGTCATTCCAATGAAAATGATATTACTTTATTATATATGATAAGTTAATATTAAATTCCTGTCAAAAAAAGTTAATATTAATTTATTTTTTTTGTTAGACAGCTCATTTAATCCCATCCCATATAGAATTGGGTTAGGACATTGGCTAGTTGGTCTGCAATTAATTTGGCTAAGCCCATATGCAGCATAGCTTGAACTAGAATAAGAGTATCGTTTAGTCTTGTTAATTTCCTAGCTAATACATGCATGGTAAAAATAAGGTTATAATACAATAATGAATAATGAGTTTAATCCCTGATCGGTGTGAATTAAAAAATATTTGTTGGAAGCTTTTTAAATATATCTCAGTTATATGAAATGATTAATTTTTGCAATTGCATGTCTTGATTTATCAAAGAATAGTCAAATAGTTTCATTTAAATAAGAAAACAAGATTGTGTACCCCAAAATTGCTATATAACCCTATGGAACTATATTTTTGAACAACACAACATATGTGTTTTTTCTGATGCGTATTGCAAAAAAAAAAAAAAAAAGTGGATGAAAGTTCCTCCCTCAAAATAAATGTTATTGTGTAAATAGCTGGTGGCCAATGTTTACATAGTGTTCAATCTGAGAATATTTTTGGCGATTTGGTATATCTTTCGTAGTCTGTTTTAGTAAGGTTTGGTAAACGAGTTGAGAAAATTAAGCAGTCAAGTGATAAAAAAGTAAAAAATTCTACACCTCTACTCCACCCTCGGCATAAAAAACTAACGTAGTTGAGTGAAGACTGAAGAGACAATCGTATTTTGCATTGGATAAGTAGGAAACTTAAACCTCTATCTCTCTATTAATCGAAGTTTGTTAAGTGTTTTTTTGAATTATGAAGTATTGCATTACTCAGATCTTACTTATATTGTGCTCGAACTCTAAATTAGAGAATTAAAAAAAAACCTCATGCACTGCTGGAATTATTGCATTTTAACAGTTGGTCTCCACTTTGTAGATCAATTGTCTCGCTTGCTTTTGCCTTACTTTCTCTATCTTTATCTTTATTCATAAAAAAAAAATAATCTACAAATGAAAACTTTTTTCTTCTTTCTCATTTTCATTTTGGTTGCCTTTGAAGATATCTCCTATGGAAATAAAAGCTACGCCTACGCCTGCATTGACTGAAGAAAACTAACACATGATGTGGTCCACATCCATCCCAATTTTCCTTTTCTCCTTTTTCCTAATACGAATCGAAGTTAACTTCATCTCAAATTTTCTCATTTAATATTATGCTTATATAATTTCTCTTTAGTAACGAATTATATTCTAAATCATTAGAATCCTTACTCTTGGGACTTAAGTTTTATCGGTTCGTCTCTGGAATCCATTTTCCCATCCCATGTCGTCACTTTTCAATTTAATTAATAAAATGACTTAAAAGAAAATTACAAGAATTAATATTGATATTGTTCAATACTAGTATTTTACAACATTACAACAAAAATATAATGTGGAAAAAGGAGTAATGGAAGCAAAAATATTCATCACTCATACTGATGATGCCTGCCTCTACTGATATTTGCAAGCCTTATTTATTATGATTATTATCAAAAAGAAAAATGAAAAAGTGAGGTAAGGAATTATATATAATGACATTGTCTAGGTACCCCCAAAATGTAAAAATAAAATGAGTAGCAAAACTTGACTTTAACGAAAACAATTGATCCTTGCCGTTGTCATGCTAACCAATCGTCATCCATACCGTCAATATCTCCAATGTCCATGCTGTGTACACAATATTACCCACAAAAAATGTCATGAAAAATATATTTTTATTTAAAAAAACAGTGAAAGAGAAAAATTATTAGTATTAACCAACAAAAAATAGTATAAACATAACATCTGAGTGGTTGTGATTATCAAGTTCTCCTAAAGACGAATTCAAATTTAATTTATGAGTAGAATAATTATTTTTTATCTTCATTGTATGACCTTTCGTTTGCTTTCTCCTCTGTTTATTGTGCGCACACCATGTACTAAAATTTTATCTACGAATAAGTGTGAAATGTCTGAAGTTCGAATCTCAACTCCTGCATAACAAAACCTTTTAGAACCAAAAAAACAATTTTTAAGAATCAAGATCCTCTCCATTTTAACACTTGTGATCTTGTTCTTGTAAAATATAAAAAATGTGATTCGCAGATATCATGCATAAGAAATCCACCGCTGCTTCATAAATTGACCATTCAAATCCACTAAGCCCACCAGCACTAGGAAACCCTCTAGAAAAGGAAACATATAAAATAATGACCAAGAACCAACTATGCATCATAGTTCACAGACAAGATTGCCTTAGTATATAATCCTTAACCGTTTGAATGTTTCACATTAGGCTGTAATAGAAAAAGAAAATGGTAATTTATGTTGTTGGTATCTGTAATACAGTCAATTTCTTATTTTAGTCCTTTAAAATATATTGTTTTGAATTCCGTCTTTGTAATTAAAGATACTAATTGTTTTAGTCTCTGATATCATCTTCAGTTAGATGACGTGTTAGCATGATACATCATATTCTGATGTAACGTGACATTGAGTTGGATGTGAAGATAACATCAGAGACTAAAACAACAAATACATTAAATTACTGCGACAAAATCTAAAAAAAGTTCAAACAACTAAAACAAGTGACCATTGCAGAGACAAAAAAACATAAATTATTAAAAAGAAAACTATTTCAAAACACCTGACTTATGCTCCATAACCAAGTTCAACATAGTAAAATTCAAATAGGACAAGAAAATTACTATTAAATTATATATTCCATCTGAACCCAATACACAATTCAGCTTAAGCAGAGTACTTCAAAACACAATCTGCATACCAATGGGACATTTAATGACTCTGTTAATACTCATGTCAACAAGATCATAGTGAATTACATAATTGAATTTTATGTGACACACAAGATTAAAACAAACCACAAATTGTCCTGTTCCTTTTCATCAATTAACATCCTAAGAAGTATAAACAAAAATTATGAAACATGAGGAACTTACCAAGGTAAAGTAGAATCTTGGAAATTATCTTCTGAGCACAGCTCAAGACAGCTTTCATTTGCATTCAACCAAGCTGGAAACTCCAACGATTGATCAAAATCAAGGTATGCATCATTTTCAGCCTTGATTTCAGGTGCACCATGTTCCATATGTTTTAAGTACTTAACCCAACAAGCTGATTTAACCAAATTCATAGTATCATTCCATTCCATTTGATATTGATCACCTAAGGATTTTATCTCAGCCATAGCCTCATCATCCATGACAGTATGTAAGCCTCCATTGACATGAGTTGTAGCATTTGAATCAATAGAAAAACCTTCTACCTGTGATGATGTTACAACAGAAGGAACATCTTGTGAAGCCGAAGACGATGTTCCAGATGAATAAGAAGATGATGAGGAAGGGTTATTAATGTGAACAGAAAATTCTAAGTTATTGAAATCATGAAAATTGAGGTTTAGTCCTAAAGGCTGATTTGGAAGAATGAAATTAAGGTTTTCGGCAAAAAGGGTTGTTGCTGTTGGTGGAGCAATCGGAGAAACAGAAGCAACAGGCCAAGTGTAAGAATTTTGAACTGAAGGATATGAAAAATCATTCAAGTAACTTGAAGAATTGGTTATGCATGATGGATAAATTCTATGATTTCTTCTAGACTTATTATATCTACCATCTTGCTCAAAACTTTGGTGCTGTGAAAGCTGAGGGGATAGTGATTGTCTTTGTCTTTGCAGCTGTTCTTGAAATTCTTGCTGCTGCTGCTGCTGCTTCTGTTGTTCACTTGCTTCTTTCATAGATGCCCTGTGAAATTTCAAGGCGGTGACGATTTCTCTCCTAGCTTCTGCCATATTCATTAGCCTTTCTTGATAAGGCTTAGTAGTATGGAGTCTTCTCCTAACTTGTTTTTTATATTGTTGTGGTTGAGCATCAACAACTTTGCCTTTTTTTGATAAATTTTGATTAACAGAAACACTACCATCATTCACAAAGTTTTGGTCTTTTGGGTTCATTATTAAGTCTTTTGCTCTAGATGTTGTACTTAGTTGTTTCACTAGGCTATCTAATTCCATTCCTTTTGTTATAATTCTTTATTTCATCTATATGTTGTTTGGTATAAAGTCTGGTGTAAATAGAATTCAGAAGGGAGGGTTTTCTCCTACAATTAGAGGGACAAAAGCACACAATGTTGGGGGCAGGTATAGCGATCAGAAGAAAGTTCTGGTCCTCCTGGAAGGCCTCATGAGCGTTATAAATAGTTGGGGACAGCCTAGGGTCTTTAAAATATTTTGGACTTTAGTCTACAAATAAAATATTTATGTCTATAACCAATTTATTACTTGGTCACTTGGTCTCACCATGCCATATCTATTACATAGTCACACTTGGTCTCATCATGCCATATCTCCAATAATAATTTGCTTAAATTTAGTAAATAACTCTACATGGCTCATTTCTTTTGTGATAAAAATTGATTTTGATAATTCAGTAAAAAAAAATTTGGTATTTGCCCTCTGGTTCCCAGGAGAAGGGGGGGCCGGTAATTCAGACTTCGACCTCGAGGTTAGGAAAGCTTGGCCAAGAATTGTTTCCACCAAGAATTCAACTCGGGTTCTCCCGAATGATCCGTCTTAGGGAGAGCTCAAATTGATTGTAGAGGCAAAAACTTCAAATGAGAATTAATCTAAAGGCAAAATAAATTCTACTAAAAAATATTCAAACATGTTATACATTTCTAAAATCAATTTGGTCTCTCCAAAAGTGGAGCTAAACATTCATCATAAGTTGCTTTTAATTGCTTTCTAAAGCATATCATCATAACAATTTGAATCCTCAGATTCCATTTGAACAAAATAGTTTAGATAAACTGAACAGAAAATCGAAAAATCACAGGAAGAAAAAATACCATCTAAATAGAGAAATAATAAACAGAACTATACAACATAACTTGTATAAGTAATTAAAAAGGTAAGCCTTTCATTCTAACAAGATGCACTGAAGAATAACAAACACATAATATTACCACAGTTTTTACTTTGTTATTCCTTCAAAATTAATTCATAAGTTTAATGGAGATGTCATGTCGGTGTAAAATAGTTTTAAACCAACTTCTAATTAGGACTCGTACTATTGTCACTTAAACCCACTTTGTAACTACAATTTAAAAATAGCCAAAAAATGTTACATTATCACTAAACATCAGTGTAAAATTAGTTTACAATGATAGTAGATGTCCCGTATATTCTTAATTCTTTGAAACATATCATGAAAAACTATTTAAAAATGGAAAGAGGCCAGCATTATCTAAAATTCTGAATACAATACAAAAGAGGGAAAAAGTTGATATTCCTTTCGACTTTCCTACTGTTTGTATTTGAAAGGGTACTGATGCCCTTAAGAACTAGTGGCTAATATTTTCCTACTTACTTGATATGTAAATTTTTTATGTACAAAAAACTTAAAATGTGGTTTCTTGTGTGTTGTTTTTATTATTATCCAATCACAATTTAACACATTAGCTGTGTTTTCAATAGTTTTAAATTTAAATTTAGCTGAAAAAGTTGGTATCAAATGAAATATTAATCACATGCATTACCCCTAAATGTTATTAAAAAGAGAAAAGTAAATTACAAACATGAAACTAAGGGACCAAACCAAACTCTAGACAAGGCCAACAAAATCCATAATTAGGAAGACTATTTCTATTTCGAAAAAAATCTTCACACATTCAAAGTGACTAAGCCTCTTAAAAATTCGGATCTTCTCTAGTATCGAAGATGCCTATTTGAAGAGAGAGTGATACATTTAAAATTGTCTTTACTCACTCTCCAAATGAACGTCTCTAATACTGGAGAAATCCAAATTAGATAAGCAAAAGCAGAGGGCAATTATGGCATTGAACAATTATTGATGTTTTGGTACCTTGTGTGTGAATATTATGGGACCAAGCTTCTAAAACGTCAGCAAGGGCCTATGTAAAATGACTGAAGAATATCCACTAATGTTATAAACTTGTCTTATATTTTCCAAATGTTGCATGATAGGAAAGAAACTCCAAATTTTCTGTTTAAACAAGTTGAAGATCATTTGAATCTGTTCAGGAAAACAGAGAACTTGGACCTCTTGAAACCTATAGTTTATTAAGGACAAAAACACCCCATTCCTATTTCTTTTACCCTGCTCACTACTTCCCCACCCTCCTTTCAATTGTCTCTATGTATCCTCTCTTAACGGACGTCTGATTTTCCTGGTAAGATGCTTCAATTTCATTGTTTTATCTAATAATCGCAAAGAACTTCCTTTTACTTTTACCATCATGTGTCATTCATATTTAGAGTATTTCTTTTCGTATTATTTACAATGTTGTTATAGACAGCGGCCTTATAGCGTAGCAGAATTTGAACAAATTGTTATTGTTCCACTATACGCGATTTGGTATAAAGTGTTGTGAAGGCTATAGAGTCATTATTTTTCTAATAATGTGGCTTTTTTAATGTATTTAAATCAACATTTTATGATAAAATAACTTAAGAGGTTTATTTCCCCCTTCCCCTTGTCTTCTTTTTCCCTCACCACCCTTAGATTTGCCATGACAACAATCCCATGTGCAGGCATGCCCCATCAGCTTGACCTCACAGTGATCCCATGTACCTCTCAACCTCACTATTCTAAAGTTTTCAACTATACAGTTTTGTTCAATCCTGTATTAGTGTAAATTATCCGCCGACTTTATTGATAACTAATATTTGTCGGAGAACCTGAGTGGCTATCTTTAGTGAGACATCCTCTCTCAATCACCTTTTTTTTTTCACCCACAAGCATAGTTTCAAATTGTGGTCTGCATTTGCAATTGTGGCCGCAACGGTTTCAAATACGTGTACAGCCGCATCTAAAACTACATTAAATGATCTCTCCCATTTTCGTTCAAATCTTCTCACAAAAAATTAAAATTGTAGAACCCTAAATCTCAATCTTCTTCAAATCAAATGAAAAATCTTGCTTTTAACAATCTCTCAGTTGTGTATTTCAAGTACCTCCTTATCGGCATTTCGAGAGCAAACTAAGACTCTACTATGGTAGATAAATAGTGTAGCGGAATGGTGGTGCCACTTTATACATTTTGTGAAAATTTAAAATTATTTCAAGCCGTAACAGTTGCAATGCGCATTGCAAAACAACAATTGCAACGACCACAATCACAACAGCATCCGCGACTGCAATTGATGTAAAATGATGGTAAAGCATTCCCCCAAAGCTAACTTGATGGTTAAATAACAAAGTAATAATAGCGCAGAAAGAAAGTAGTAATATTGGTCCATTGGGACACCTGACCAATGGCAGAAAGAGTGGATGAAAATGTTGTTGTCCTAATAATAATAATAATGCAACTAGAAATAGAAGCCGTGACATTTGACAAGAAACGACAATCATACATACAAGTTGCTGGAAATTCAACCGCACCATACATCCAACGGAGTTGCTTTTATTTATATATAAAAAATAATAATCAGTTGCTGACTAGGAAGCACCGACACTCATCAGATTAGGCGTGTCACTGCCGGACACAGACACGTGTCGACACCGACACTTATGATTACACTAAATTATGCCATTTTTCCAAATTTTTATCGGTGTCAATGTGTTAGTGTCCGTGTCGTGTCTGGTGTTCTTGTCTGTGTCCGTGCTTCATAGGTTGCTGATCTAAGAATTGTTGTGTAGTCAAATTGGCATATACAATATCACTCGCTAGATCAAAATTCAAAATTGGAAACTAGAATAAACTAAATTATAGTCAAATTGGAAATGAATGGAGAAAAAATTGCCTAATCCATCTAAAACAACTATGATCAAGTTATTATATATGATATATGATAAAATAAAACATAAAAAACTAATAATTTATAAGGAAAATAAAAAACGGAAATGGAATGCGTAAGAGGGAGAGGAAGAGAAAGAGAAACATGCCTGTTACTGTTATTGTTATTGTTGTGTAGTGGAATTGCGTTATTATGATATGGCAGGCAGTGGATAACGCCCGCCCGCCCCGCCAGACTGCACAAGTTGGATTGGATTGTAGTTGTATGTATTCTTCTTTTTCAGTTGTGCTTTTGCTGATTGTGATGAATGAATCAATGAATCAGAGAGAGAGAGAAGGCAAGTAGACAATTTTGGCCAATCCCAGCACAGCATAGCAGATTAAACACGAATCACACGCACGCACGCACTCTTTCTCCCTTTTTTTACTTTCTCACTTTCCCTTTACACTGTTCATTATTAGAGCTCTCTGGGTCGGGCAGCCGGCCCGGCTCATTAGCCCACGATGGGCTGATAGATCTGCAAAAAACCCAGCCCAAATGAAATCGGGTCTATTTGATGTTTTCTCTTCGGGCCCCCCGTGTTTCTTTTATACCCCCAATATTCCAATTTTGCCCTTGTGAAAAATTCGGTTCGCAGAAACCGAATTTTTTCTAGTGCAAATTCAGAGTAAATTTCGGTTTTTAGAAATCGAAATTTGTTTTCAAGGCAAAAAAAAAACTTCGGTTTCTACGAACCGAAGTTTTTTCAAGGGCAAAATTGGAAACTCAGGGGGGATAAAAGATTCACGGGGGGTGGGAAGAGAAAACATCGGTCTATTTTGGCCGGACTCTGGTCCACCGAGCCGGACCTGACCATTTGACACCTCTACTCTTTATCCTCCAACAACATAACATATGAGTGTCTAGTAATTTTAAGCATTTTATTAAAGTAAGTTATTTATTTAAAGATTGAAATATTTCAATTTTAAAAGAAAATAATAAGGGTAAAGATGAAATAAAATGTAAAAAACTATAAGCTATGAACTCATATGCTACTTGAAGGGTGTGTTTGGCAACAACTTATTGGACTAACTTATAAGCTTGTTTGTAAAAATAAATGTGTTTGGTAAAATAAAAAACTACCCATTAAAGAGGAAAACTACTCACTCTCCATGTCCCTTTATGTCTTTTTATATTTATCAATTATTTTAAAAACTAATTTTACCAAACACTTTAAGTTCAATTAATTAGTTTTTCAGCTATCAGCTAGTTTATCAGATACTCCGTTCGACCTTATTTATAAGCAAAAGTCAACAAAAAAGTTGGGCCTCAAATATAAGCAAAAATTATCAAAAGTAATCCTATTTAATGCTATTCTTCCAAAAGTACCCCTAATAATTGTTCCACTTTTTTGACATAATTGCATAATTCCAATGCGAATTTAATGTTTTGCAAGGGGTAATTTAGTAAAAATAACAAATTTCTTAATATGTGTGAAAGAAGATAATTTTGCTTATAAATAAGATCATAGGGAGTATAAGCTAGCTTATAGCTTAATTTTGCCAAAGAGAGCCGAAATAACATCTAAAAAAATGCTATAAACTATATTAGATAAGCTTGTTATCAAACACGTTCATTTTTTTCAAACAAACTTATAAACTAGTTCAATAAACTATAAGCTAACTTATTGGACTTACCAAACACATCCTTATCATTTTTGTTTCTGTTAACCATTGTTGGGATTATGATGTTTAACATTTTACTTTTCTCAATGTACTAAGAGGCCGTTTGTTATAGCTTATTTTAAAATAATCAAAAACTAAAAATAATAAAAAAATAACTAAAAATGAGAAGCTACTAAGGGTACGTTTATTACTGAATAAAAGAATAGTGATTTTGATGTAAAATAATTTAGAGATTAGTTTTTAGAGATTTTTTGAAAAGTTGAATTTAATTTGTGTTTGTTTATTATAATAAAAATTACTTTTTCAAAATAAAATAATTTTTAACTTATTTAGATACAACTTATTAAAATAATTTTTTTAATTACAAATAACTTTTTCCTTTTAACCTTTCTTTCTTTCTCCTAAAAAAATCTATGGCCGTTTGTTAAGCTACTCTTAACAATTGTTAGTTGGACTACTGTATTTGTGATGAAGCCTTTCCGCCTGTGTCATGGGAGCAAGTGCAGGTGCCGATGGATATGATGCGACAATTCGAAATCAAACGGCTAATATTATTTTTGGTACTGCCAAGAGAGACCATGCCACGTTGCCTGAGTTTATAGACTCCAATCGGATTGGGGTTGCCACGTGGGTAGGTCAGAAAAAGAATCACAAGTACCCATCGTTTGAATTATTCTTGCATGGCTAATATTCATTCAACTCGTAAAAAGAAAATGTTGTTTAGTAAAAAAAAAATTGCAAGAAAGAAAAAAGTTGTATCTATTTAAAAGAAAATGTTGTTTATTAGTTACAACGGTTAAATAATAAAATAATAGGCTATGTTATTAAGCCTGTTAGTTATTATTGGGCATGTTAATTTAGAGTCTATTATATTTTATTATATATTCTCTAGTAACCTTTTTGTAATGTTAAGCTATGCTAATAATATTCTATTAAAATTTTAGCCGTCTTTCTTTTTTTCTATTTGTGTATATCATTATTGTTAACAACAACTACTCTATCTTTTTATAGATTAGCCAAATTTTTATTGGTCAATTTTTTTTTTATTTTTATGGATCATTCTCTTTTTTATATAAATCTTTCTTACTAAAAATTGCAATGAATTAGAATGCAGTCCTCGAAACCATTTGCCAGCCCTAATTAACTTCCCAGATTGTAATGTCATTTTCAGCTATAATAAGTAAGGCATGGCGGTGGGACCACTTTATTTTTGTTTTAATCTGCCACTCCAACAAGCCCAACTTAATTTCCTTCTTCAGCAGTATATGCTTTTTTGGTAAATAAAAATAAATAAGTGGAATCTAAATAAAGGGAATGAATGAACAAAAATGTTTATTGCCTTTGATAGATGCACGTACCAAATATGAAACGTATGTATGCAACTTTGATTATGGTTTTGAAATGGCAAGTTGCAACAAATCAAACCCTAGAAAAAAAACAAAGTAGTATTCATGTGATATATCAGTGTTAAAGGGACTTTGCCTTCTAGATATTATAAGCTATATTATATTCTTTTGATTTGATCATGATATACTCCACCTTCTCCTCATACAAGGTATGAAGGTATGATAACAACAACAGAAAATAAATGAGATGCAGCCACTTTTTCTTGTTTAAAATAAAGTTTTCACTGTTTAGTGATGATTAATCGTGTTGTGGATATCCATTAATTTTGGCTCATGTAATATCCTATAAATATGACTTATGTTACAATATAAAGAACACACTTGAGAATAAGAAATATAAGCGTTTATTCTCTCCTTCATCTCATTTATTCTCTATTCTTCATCATGTTTAGAAATAGTTTCATAAAATTTTGAATATATTAATCTTCTTTTTCTTTTTTGGTGTTATATATTTTTTTTTATAAGAGGTGTTAGTGTTATTTTTGTTGTGTTATTATGGTTCTAATCTTTTATAGAATGTGTTATGGTTCAATGTATATAAGTATCAACAAATAATCTAGAAATATGACTAGGGTGACAAACTAACTCATTCATTTAAATAGAATTGTGCCCAAATTTTTTCTCTTTTTAGAGACTAAATATTGTAGTTTCTCCGATCCTTTTTTATAAGAAATAATAAATATTTTAGATTTATTGAATAACTAATGTATTTGATTTATAATATAAACTAGATACATTAATTATTTAATGAATCTAAATATCAAATGTTTCTTATAAAAAGTATAGGAGAAAATATTTATCTTCACCGCATGACTTTGACTGTATCACTTTGGAGTTTGAAAAGTATATTTTGCTCAAGCAAGTGGGTTAACTTGCAGAGAAATTCTTAGGTGAGTTCCCA
This sequence comes from Trifolium pratense, assembly GCF_020283565.1. Classification (NCBI taxonomy): domain Eukaryota; kingdom Viridiplantae; phylum Streptophyta; class Magnoliopsida; order Fabales; family Fabaceae; genus Trifolium; species Trifolium pratense. Next base: position 6,530,140 of record NC_060065.1, on the reverse strand, counting down.
CCTAAGCATTAATGGTTAGACACAATCAATCATATAATTACAACTGATTATTATATTAAATAATTACAAATAATTAATAGTGTAGTAATTAATAAACAAAATCTCTTTAACCAAAAAAAATAAATTAACAAAACCAAATCTCTATAAATAAGGAAAGAAAAAAAAAAACATACATGTACACTTTATAATTTATTTTCACACGCTCATTTTTTTTCTTCATACTAAGCTTTCTTTTCTTTTTTTTAAATTTTTTTTTTTACTAATTGAAACTTGTATTTATATTAGTAATAAGCTACTAATTCAATTAGTTTATATTTTATTATTTTTTCTCTCATTTTATTCCTGTTATCTTACTTGAAAATAATTAAATACTACTATTAATTAAACATTTTTTTATGGCACTTTATATTAATAAGATAATTCAACCGTTAATTTAACTACATAATATAAATTGAATTATCTAGCTTATCGGTTATAAGCTACCTTATAATTTATACGCCATAAGTTTTTTTTATCAACTATCAAATATTTTTTTATCCAACAAATTCATAATAGTTTGGACAGTCCTTAAGTTTTCAAAAAGTACAAAAATAATAATAATGATGTATATTCTTTGATACACAACTTGTATTATTGGTTACCGCTATTCCATATGCAAAATTCTTTGAAATATGATAAGTTAGTATCAAAATATGATAAGACATTTACTTAACAAGTATTTAACAATGTATTGATCATCGAAGTGTTCACATAAAAATAATTGAAACAAGGAAATTAAAAACAAAAGAGAGAGCTTAGTTGGAGAAAAGAAAATATGAGTAATTAGAAAGAGAAAAAATTAATAAAGTGCCCAACACATGTTTTTTGATAACTCATTTTTTTTCTTTCCTTATTTATAGAGATTTGGTTTTAATTATTTATCTACTAATTATATTTAATTATTTAATATAATAATAAATTGTAATTATATGATTGATTGTGCCTAATCATTAATACTTAGGTGAGAACTCACCTAAGAATTTCTCTAACTTGGAGGGGGTTGGACTAACAAAAGAAGGTGTTGTAAATTAGAAATGGACCCAACTCAAAGATGCGACCACTGCTAGAGTGCCCGTAGATACTTTTTATTATTTGATTTCACCCATATAAATCTTTTCCAAAACATAAATTTTTTTGGATGGTCAAAATTTTTCAAACCAAAATACTAAAAAAATGAAATCCGATAAGTAACAATATGTAACAGAATTTCTCTAACTTGGAGAAAGAATTTGGTACCCAAAATTACAAACGAGAACACTTGGTACACACAAAAGAAAATGAGAGTATGTGATAAAACTACAAACCGGAATTGTTTTTCAAAATTCGGAACACTTTATACAAATGGTGAAGGGTTTTGATAGTATACTATAGTTCTGGGTTCGATCCCCAACTCACCGTAAACAAAAAAAAAAAAACTTTCCCGTTTCAATTTTCCTGACCGAAACAGTTGTCATAATATGTCCAGTTCAAATTGATCACGCGTCAGGCAACAAAAAAAAGAGAAGTGCTATCTATTAATAATAATCATGTCAAAAATTGGTTTAACTTGAGAAGTTTATTTTATCAAATTGCTCAATATGATAAACTCATAAACAATTTGAAAACTGGAATGTTGTGGAAAACTTTTCCGGTAGTGCATATTATGCAAAATTTAACTTTTAGCCACGGTTGGAATAATTGCATTCCTGTTTGTAAAATCCATGGTAAATTCTTTCTCCAAGTTGTCCGGTAGCAATTTATAGAGATTTTTGGTTTTTATCATCAGTTTAATCTGGTTCGGGAGTCAGTTTTGGCATCAAGTGGTTTCAGCCCCCTCCCGATCGCAGTTGCGGGGGATCGAACGAATTGTGATCCTCCCTACCAAGTTCAGCGCCAATCACCACTGAACCAACTAACCATTGGTTTAAAAATACTCACCAGAATTCGAACCCATAATCTTTTAGATATATTTCTTTAAAAATACTCACCAGAATTCAAACCCATGGCGATTAGTTGTACACTAATACTTTTGACAATATAGATATTAATCGATGAGTGTGATTAATTATTTGTGATAGCCGGGCAAAAGGATTAGGACATGGGAAAGATTAATTATGTAATTATTATGTTGTGCAATGCAAGAAAAGCCGGAGTGGTGTTTTCCACTAAAATATGACAGTAGTACTTTCTTTAATTTTCGGTGTTTTCCACTAAAATATGACAGTAGTACTTTCTTTAATTTTCTGCTGCACTCTTGTTTTCAGGTCCGACGCAAAATGTGAAAAAGTAACATATTTTATTTGACATAATATGCATGCCTTAATACATCATAATAGTTTTATAAAATATCAAAAAAAATTCTTTTGTCAAAAAAAAAAAAAATCTTTTTACTTGAAAATTCGTAAGAAATAATTTTTTTGAACATTTTAAGATGCAAAATTATTTATAATCACACAAACATCAATTTTATCCAACATATCCTTTTGTCAAACCATTCAATTAACAAAGTTGTTAAACCATTCAATTGACATATATTTTCCTGAGGCGTGTGTTATTATTTTTTATAACACTAATATAAACGCGTAAAAAAAAAAACTCCGGGCCCGTAAGAATCTTGGGCCCTAGGCCATTTCACTCCGGGCCTAAGCTCAGGACTGGCCCTCAAAATCAACAATGGATGCTCTTAGGTGCAACATCCATGCAACTTAATCTCAACAGAAAAATGCTTTTGGTGCGCGCGGGCGCATGTGTATCCGTAATGACAAAGACAAGTTGTTTGAGCAAAAACATTTTATAAGCTCTATATTGGTTACACAAAGAAGGTTTTCAAGTTTCAACGGGTCACCATTGAATTTGATTGCAAAGCACCAATAGATGACATCGATGAATACTTGAATATATTTTTGCTTTATCGTAGTCTTTTTGAATGTTAATCAAAACTATACTACTACAATATATTTTGCTTTATTCTAGTTTTTATGTTTTTTTTTTTTTTTCCCAAGTAGTTGGTCATATTTTTTATTGGTTCCAATTCCAACTTGTTTTTTATGAAAATAAAATAAGTTTCTTCTTTTCAAAAAGAAGCACTCAACATTATAAAGTTATGATGAATATGGCAATAATAAGTTTTAAGAGAAAATTGTGGGGCCAAGCATTGCATGTATAATGTGTTTTTTTGGCAGTAAGTTGTCTTAGCTACACATAATTCCAAAGTTAACCTAATGGATGTGGTGTTCGTTTTCGGAATTCCTGGATTGTGCCGGCTCAATTGGTCACGTTCATATAATTTCCTCCTTTTCCTAGGGACGAGGACGATGAGATTGTTGTTTTAGCTTTAAACTTTTTAAAATACTAATCAATTCATCGTATTAAGCAATAGTTAATTTTCTTAGACGGAATATTTTATGAAATCCTAACTAATGCTATCTTGACGTTGGTATAGCTCATAATGATTAAGATATGTACGAAAACGATTGTCTAACAGCTTTTTCATAAATTATTAATTCTGTTATACTACCATATTCCTTTCCATACATACACGTGCTAATCAAGAATGCTCGGTTGAAATTGTGCGAGTCTTTTTTAATTTATTTAAAGTCACGAGTTCAATTTCTGATCAGGCCATCTACCATTAAATCCGCGCCTCAAACCCAACGGTGCTGGGCATGGCTTGAATATACTTTTATAAAGTAGAGGCAGCCACAAATTTTGTAGTTTACCGAGACACTTCGGAAAGGGCGGGGAACAACTTCTTCTGCATTTTAAAATTCATTGTTTCCATATACATCCATTTTCTCTCTCCACAATTCCATGATTGGATGAACCTGTTTGTCTTTTTTGGGAAAAGAGAAAGAAAGAGCAATAAACAAACATCATCAGGTATATATATTAGTATTTGGTTTGTTTGTAGTATTTCATTGTTTAATCAACAACACCTGAGAGTTTTTTCATTTCATTCAAACAAGACAAAACTGAACTTGAGAAAACCAAATAGGTATTTTACTATTTTTCTCAATCATTTTTTAACTACTTAATGCATTTCACTCCATAGTTGAAGAGATTCATCAGAATATAAGGTTAGCTAAACTCAATCGTGAGCTTTTTAGTTCATTAATTGTTATTCATACTTATATATGTTTGGTCTCAAGGGACCTGTTTTTGATTCTTATATATGCTTATTCTCCATTGAGATTTTTGCACTTTTTTTGGATGATGAAAATTGAATATCACCAACTTTTGAGTAAGTAAATAACTCAACTGTATACTATTAACTTGGATGATGTGAGTTTGTTTGCATATTCATCTTTTACGTATATTTACTTTTGAGCAAGTAAATAACTGATTTTTTTGCATATTCAATAATTTTTTAACTACTTAATGCATTTCACCCCACAGTTTAAACTGAACTTGATTTAATGCCACTTTGTTAACGTTTTAACATCTACTTTACTTTTATTCTCTTTCAGAGTCTTGTTGAAATTTGAATAAGCACTTCTTGAAATGTATTGAAATCATAAGTTGTGTATTATAGAAAAGAAGATATTATGGAGAAAGAAAATGTTGATGATATTATGGAAATTGAAGTTCTACCTTCAATGTGGCCAGAAGATATTGGAACCGATGTCGGAAAACAGTTTAATATAGAAAAGCCGGGAAGTGACCAAGACATGTTAGAAGAAGTTACAATCATAGATGAAGTTACAACTGTAGCTGATTTTAAGCGTCTCATTGAGCTAACAAATTTCACTGAAAAGGGTTCTTCTCAATTAGCATACCTTATGAAACATTGGGAGTATAAACAGGCAAATGTTGCGCGTCTTCTAAGAGAAGAACTCGATAACCTAAGCAAACAAAGACAAGATGTTGAGCTAAGGAAGTTGGAGATATTGGAAGAACATAGATTTGAGGAAGAAAGATATGGAGGCGATAAACGACCGGTTTCTATATTAGACGATATTTATGATATATGGCAACAAGATGTACCTTGCAGAAAAAGTAAAGTTGTGGTTCAGAACAAGAGAATTGAAATTGATGCCGAGTATGATACTGTTGTGTACTGGAAACAGCGAGCGATGCATTTGGAAAAGCTGCTTGAGGCAAGTATTCAGAGAGAAGAGACACTTGAACAAAAGTTGCAAGAAAGTATCAAGAATTTTGAAAGACAATCATCACCTGTCGAAGAACTTTCGCAGATCTTAAAGAGAGCAGACAATTTCTTGCATTTTATATTACAAAATGCTCCTGTTGTTATCGGTCATCAAGACAAAGAGTTGCGCTATCGCTTTATCTATAATCACTTTCCAAGTTTACATGAGGATGTAATGATTTTCTGTTAATGCTTTTTTTGCAAAGGTTTATATGATTCATGATACATCAATCTGTTTCATTCAAATAATTTTCTTTCATTTTTTCAGGACATAATAGGAAAAACGGATGTCGAAATATTCACCGGATCTGGTGTTAAGGAGAATCAAGATTTTAAGAGGGAAGTTTTGGAAAAAGGTTTGCCTGCAAAAAGGGAAATCACTTTTGAGACAGAACTATTTGGATCAAAGACATTCTTGATTTATGTCGAACCTGTCTTCAGCAAGACAGGAGAAACAATCGGAATCAATTACATGGGAATGGATGTAACAGATCAGGTAAAATTTATTGTCGACTTCTTGCTATTTTGAATTTTTGGTTTTAAATTTTATGAATATTTATGTTTCTTGAAAAATGTAGGTGAGAAAAAGAGAAAGAATGGCGAAGATTCGCGAAGAGATAGCTGTTCAGAAAGCAAAAGAAACCGAACTGAATAAAACCATTCACATTACAGGTTGATTTGATTCACTCATTCAAATTTACTTTTATCAAATTAGTTAGTTTTTGCAGCAAGAAAGCTTATTATGTTTCCCTCACCTTTTTAATAGAGGAAACTATGAGAGCGAAACAAGTGCTAGCAACGATGTCGCATGAGATAAGATCACCACTGTCTGGTGTTGTTAGCATGGCTGAAGTTCTTTCCACCACTAACCTTAATAGGGAACAAAGAGAGCTCTTGGATGTCATGTTATCGTCAGGCGATATGGTTCTTCAAATTATAAATGACATACTTGATCTTTCCAAGGTTGAATCAGGTTTGAAATCTATCCTTGTTAGTTGTTACCGGTTACTATTAAGGACCTGTTTGAATTGACTTGTTTGAGCTTATTTATTGACATAAGTTGTTTCAGCATGAGATGTTCATGATAGCTTATAAAAACAGCCTGCAGCAGCTTATATGAAAACAGTTTTATTTTATTTTATCTTTTTATAAAAATAGCTTATACATAATCACTTGTGTTAAGTGTTTATATAGACTAATTCCTACCTCCCAAAATCTGTATTTTGTGTAGGAGTTATGAAGTTGGAAGCTACCAAATTTCGTCCGAGAGAGGTAGTAAAGCATGTTCTTCAAACAGCTGCAGCATCATTGCAGAAGATATTAACCTTAGAAGGACACGTGGCAGATGATGTACCGATCGAGGTGAAAAACATATTTAACAGTTGCATACTTCTAACTGTTACTATGCATATTATGTACTAGATGGCCATGACTTCAAAACATAAAGCACGATTCCAACTGATTAGTACTTATTAATTTATTGCTCATCTGTTTCAACTTTCATGCATAATTTGCAGGTAATTGGTGATGTTTTAAGGATTCGACAAATCCTAACAAATTTAATCAGGTACTAAATTGTATATGATCGGTAGTCTCAAACTTTGCGATTCTTTCATTTAGTGCTTTATTCTGCTGAGGTACACTTCACATTTATAATACTTTGCAGCAATGCCATCAAGTTTACACATGAAGGCAAAGTTGGGATAAACCTTTATGTTGTTCAAGAGCCAACTTTTACAAAAGCTGAAGGCATACAAAATATTACTTCAGGCCATTCAACTATTCCTTTGAATGTAGTGAAAGAAGAAAAATATGGATTTAATGATGATTGTAGATCTCCGGTTAAAAGTGAATGCTCGATGAACGGAGACGCGGACGATCAACATTCCTCAACTGAAACAACAGTATGGATATGTTGTGATGTATATGATACAGGCATTGGAATACCAGGTATCTACTATCACTACTACTTTCTGTCTGTTTAGAAAAAAAGTTATCACCAGATGAATAATTATTCCATGTTACAATGTGACAGAAAATGCAAGACATAGTTTATTTAAAAGGTACATGCAAGTCAGTGCAGACCACGCTAGAAAATATGGCGGCACAGGACTAGGATTAGCAATATGCAAACACCTGGTAAATTTCTTGTGTATATGGTTACATGGTGACAAATACAAAATTGGTTTTCGTCGATAAAATTGTGTTTGATTACTATGAGACAAAAATATTTTGTCACAAAATCTCAATTAGACTAAAGTGATAAAATGTAACTTCTGCATTTTCATTTTCTAAATTGCCTACATTTTTTTCAACATGGCATAGGTTGAATTGATGGGGGGTAGTCTTACAGTATCTAGCAAAGAACAGAATGGTTCAACCTTCACATTCATACTTCCATACAAGGTCTCGATCACTTGCGATAGTTCTGATTACTCGGATGAGATCTCAGACATGGAGCATAATGATGCAGCTTCTGATGATACAACAACAGAAAGTTTCTTCCAATTCCAACCACCAACTTTAGGCTCACTATTCTCCTCTAATGGAACAAACAGAACTCATAATAAGTTATTGCCACACAAATTTAGTGGATTTTCCGACACTTCGTTCTCATTTCCCTCTACTTCTAATGACATCATATCAAAAGGAACATGTTCATTCGATGATTCGTCTTCAATAGTTGATGCTTCAGATATGTCTGAATCAGCTAGTTCATCTAGTCACAAACATCATCCATATAATGCTCATGCATGGTTCCAGAATGGTAGTGCAGATTCTTCTCAGCATATGGTAGTAAACACAAGTACTAAATGTGTTACTAGTAGTAGTAAATCAGAAGTAACCAAATCCATATCAAAACCTAAGATTCTTCTTGTTGAAGATAACAAGATTAACATCATGGTGACACAATCCATGATGAAGCAGTTAGGTCATAACATTGATGTTGTCATAAATGGAGCCGAAGCCGTGCGAGCAGTTCAACGCTGTACTTATGACCTGATTCTGATGGTAATTTATGTATATTTTTTTTTTCCACTTTCATTCAATGAATAATTTGCATATATTATACTGTGTTAAAAAATTTAAGCAATGTTGCTTATTGATATATATTATGATCATGATTTCGACAACTTATTTGATAGTTGCACTTTGCAGGATGTGTGCATGCCAGTTATGGACGGTCTTCAAGCAACAAAACTGATTCGGTCTTCCGAGGAGACAGGCAATTGGGATGCTGCGAAACAAGCTGGAATCGAGCAAAGTGTACTCGATCGAGATTATGAATATCCTGATCCATCTACAAAACGAATTCCCATTGTTGCGGTGAGCTCTACAAGACTAGAACCTTTAACATGTTAACTAGAAAATCATTGTTATTATGAATGCCTTTGTAATCATTGCCTTGTATGAATACAGATGACAGCAAATGCTTTGTCAGAGAGTGCTGAAGAATGTTTTGCCAATGGCATGGACTCATTTGTGTCAAAACCTGTGAGTTTACAAAAGTTGAAAGAGTGTATTGAACAATATCTAAGGTGATAGTACCTTGTAATTTCTTCTTGTGTATAAAAGAATAAGAGTTTCAGAAAGCATTGTAATGAATGTATCGCGTTTTCATCCTCCGCTAGTGCATACCTTTAGCTGTCATCATAAACTAAGTTTGAGGAAGTTTTTGCACAACTCCATAGTTTACCATCACCATGTTCTGGACAAAAATCGCCCTATATCGAAAAGTTGGATTCAGTTTGACTAGATTGACTACTAGGTGGACAATGTGTGGCTGAAGAAACCTTAATTGCACCTAAATCAACATCATGCTGAGGACTATTATTACTGCTTTCATTTTTATGTTGTCTTTTCTTGAATGTCACAGTTCAAGTCTCTTTCATCAAATATCCTTACCAAGACGGGGAATTCGCCGCCATAATAAAAGTTTTTTCTAATTAACCCTCTCATAAATTAAGGATATATGCCCTATGCTGATGTAGCCTGATGTAGTGATGTGACACCAATGAAATTATTTAAGTCAAACATAATAAATGACTTATTGATGGAAACATTGAAAGTCAAAAAATGAAATTTAAAACAAATCAAAATGGAATTTCTTTTTTGGTAAATGAGATATTTACATCACTAAATTAGGAATTACCGTAGAAAATATAATAAATAGTACACAAATCCTAGCTCAACCGGTAGAAATGTCGAAATTGCTAGGGTCGGACGTCATGACCGGGGTTCGAACCCTGATCACTACACTTTGTGTGTGTGAATTTTCAATGGTTTGTCATTTCGTCTATCTACCAAAAAAATATAATAAATAAAAAATTAATAGAATTATAAAAAATCAACAAATTAGTACGATAGACTTGGTAAGATACATTTTTTTTCTCGACAAATGATAAGATACATATTTAAAAATGTTATTTTATAATAAAATCACTACTATCAATTATTTTCTTAATAAGAATACGTTACCTTTTGACAAGAATTTGCCAAAAAATAATACATTACCTTAAACAACACCTATAATGATTCATTCAATGTATAATGACAACATTGGTGAATGATACGTTACACATTGATTATCTTTATCTATATATAAATAATTCCCCACACAATAGAGATATTTTGTATCAAACAAAAAATGGAGAACAAATCAATCCTCATAATTTTAGCTTTATTTTTATGCAGCATCACAATACCAGTGATGGTGAATTCAAAATACCATTCAGAAAAAAGCATACACAGTCTTCATCTAAAAAAACAGAAAGTAACACATCTTCATTTCTACCTTTTCGACATTCTAAACGGAAACAAACCAACAGCTGTACAAATTGCGCAACCAAACATAACCATTGGATACAAATCAACAACACCATTTGGTCATTTATATGCAATTGATGATCTTTTAAGAGAGGGACCAAATGAAAGTTCAAAAGTGATTGGAAATGCACAAGGTCTTTATATATCTTCAAGTCAAAGTGAAGATATGACAATTGTTATGTACATTGATTTTGGTTTTACAAAAGGGAAATTTAAAGGTAGTTCTATTAGTGTTTTTTCAAGGAATCCTATTACTGAACCGAATCGCGAATTTGCTGTTGTTGGTGGAAGAGGTAAATTTAGATTGGCTAGAGGTTTTGTTGAATGTAAGACACATTTTTTTGATCCTATACCTAGTAATGCCATTCTTGAGTATAATGTTACTGTTCTTCATTACTAGTTAGTGTTTCATAAGTTTTAAATAAGAGAAATTATTATAATATTCCCCTTTTGTTCTTTGCAGCAGCACTAGTAATTTTCTTCTATACTTTTCCTCTCTTAGTGTCTGCAGATTCGATGCTACTAACGTTTTTGATACCATTTTGCAATCGTTCTAAATGTGTTACTGCTAATGTAAGCATAATTTATGATACAGTAAATCCTTGGGTCATATAAGAGCCTATTAATATTAATTGATATATACAGTACAAATTTCTATATCTTTGTTTATTAGCTATTATCACAACCGAGACATAAAATTGATCTTGAATCAATATAGCTATTAGGAGCCGGATGTTACAATTGTAGATGAGGTCATGTTGCTTGGGAGTTAATTTCACAGTTGTTCACAGGAGCAACTTCTTGATTCGTTATTTGCACAATATTCATTTCTGTGTTTGGACTAAAACTAAAATCGCCATAAACTGAAACATTTGATTCAGTTTGACTAGATGGACTAGGAGGACAATGTGTACTTGGAGAGGCCTCAATTGCACCTAAATCATCATCATGATGATGAGTATTACTGCTTTCAATTTTATTTTCACTTTCCTTGAATGTGTGACAGTCCAAGTCTCTTTGATCAAATATCCTTACCAAGATGCATACTCGTCGCCATATTGAAGTACTTGGATCATTGTTTATCAAAATATGTTTGTGCTGATATACAAATGTTACCACAAAGATTAGGAGTGCTAATAGGGAAGCAATCCCTGCAATGAGAAACAGTCCCCAAAAGCTTTCAAGTCCAAGATTGTTATTAGAGGACATTTCTGAATTAGAAACTAGACAACTAGGTTCTTTGAACCATGCATCCTCATCATTGTTTTAAAATCAGATCGATGATCAAACCAGTGAGACCTCTAATGTATGGTTCAACTGTATGAACCAGTTATATATCTCAATTCTATTTGATTCAACTTAACTACATGCATGTAATTAGGATCAAACCGACCAGCGAATTAGCTGATTTCCGATTCAACGGGATTAACCGACCAATTCAGTTTTCTAAAACATTGCTCACAAGAGAAAATTGAAGATATTTATTGGTTTAATTTGAAAATCATTAGGGAGAGATATGCTAGAGGGGGGGGGGGGGGGGGGGGGGGGGGGGGAGTTAACTTACAAAGCCAAGACCACCAGTTTTATATCTTGGTTCAACCATGACATACTTTGAACAACTATAACTTCTAAGAAAGTGCTGAACATAGGCAACCTCAAAAAAAGCAGCATCAATGCCACCATTTACACTTCCTTTTAGGAAAATCTCGGTGATTGATAAGTAATCAGCTGACATTCTCTGCTGCACTGGTAATTTTCTTCTTTATGTATTATTTATTTAGAGTTATATCGTTCTAAGTTAAGGGTTTGGTTTAAATTGTTGAGATTAGACCTCTCGTGATCAATTGCATATGTTCAAGTTAATATTGATATCTTTACCTATTGATCTTCATATGTTTTTGTTTCTGACAAACGACGAGAGATCTACCGTATTACTTAACTTCGAATTTCTCTATTTGTGGTTTGTGTGAATCTAACCTTATTCCTCAAGCTTCTCCACACTTGCTCTCCCTCTCTCGATCGCTTTCAATCTTCTGTCTAGTAATATGTGAAGTCCTCCCCCAAAATCTGGTATGAATTGTCTTTTATAACATAAAAAGTAGTGGAAATTAAGCGAATTTCAGGATCGTTTAATAAATCAAACCTCTTCACCCCAGAAGCAATTGTCAGCTGTTTTAGGCCTCATTAATTTGCCAAGAGCTAAGTACCACAACTTCAACAGGAGCTACAAAGGATAATAGGTAACCTCTTCAAAAGTGATTTTGCTTTCTGCAGCTGATATAAAATATATATGTAGATTGTAGAGTTTGCTTTTTATAATTAAGTGAACCAGGGGATGTGTCAGATTCGACGCCAATAACTTTTTTGACACGATTTTGCCATCGTTCTAAACGTGTTACTGCTAATGTAAGGCAATTGTGGTTCAACTCTTAATTAATAATAAAAGACATTTAATTATAATTTTGGTTGAAGCACAAGCTGCATTTGATGACACAGTTAGAAGGATATTTTCTTTAACTCATTTGATATGCATCACATTTACACTCATATGATGATAGCATAATTTATGATCCAGTAATTTTTTGAGTCATATAAAAGTAACTGCTTCTATTAATATCATTTGATATATACAGTACCAAAGAGAGGGCCAATATCTATATCTTTGTTGATGAGCTATAATCACAACTGAGACATAAAATTAATCTTTAAGCTATACAATTATATGCACTTGGATGGATGTTACAATTGTAGATGAGGTCATGTTGCTTGGGAGTTAATTTCACGGTTGTTCACAGGAGCAACTTCTTTATTAGTAATTTGCACCACATCCATTTCTGTGTTTTGACTAAAATCGCCATAAACTGAAACATTTGATTCAGTTTGACTAGATGGACTAGGAGGACAATGTGTACCTGGAGAAGCCTCAATTGCACCTAAATCGTCATCATGATGAGTATTAATGCTTTCAATTTTATTTTCACTTTTCTTGAATGTGTGAGAGTCCAAGTCTCTTTGATCAAATATCCTTACCAAGATGCATACTCGTTGCCATATTGAAGTACTTGGATCATTATTTAACAAAATATGTTTGTGCTGATATAGAAATGTTACCACAAAGATTAGGAGTGCTAATAGGGAAGCAATCCCTGCAATGAGAAACAGTCCCCAAAAGCTTTCAAGTCCAAGATTGTTATTAGAGGAAATTTCTGTATTGGAATCTAGACAAATAGCTTCCTTGAACCATGCATTCTCAATTGTTTTCATTTTGTCTCCTTGAGTCACATTTAGGATTGCCTTTGAAATGTCAGCCACAAGAGGTGAACCTTTTGGAAAAGCCTACAAATTCATCATCCACAAGTCAATTCATTATCATTACCCACAAACGATGTTTTAAAAACTAAACTCTAGGTTTTTTTTCGGTCTGTACTCTTTTTCCCTTCACTAAGGTTTTTAACGAGACATATGTTGTTTTAGTCCTTGCTTATTTATCGTGGGTTTTGGTCTAGTTCCCCATGTTCTGTAATTTTCCTCCCTTTTACGTTATTTTTATATAAAAAGGCACCTTTGTCTATTTAAAGAAAAAAAAAATGTTATGCTACTTTAGCTGAAAAAGTAATAATACAAAAACACTATTCTTTGTTAAAAAAAAAAAAGTTGAACCTGATGACAAATAAATAAAAAAAAGTAAAATGTATTAAAAATGTAAAAAGATATCAATTAAATATGTAATAAATAAAAACTAGTTGAATTAACTGCAATTGAGCTGGTTCAATTTGTTTCAACCTGATCGCGATGTAACTAAGATCAAACAAACTGGCCGGTTGGAACTGATTCGGTCCAATTTTTAAAACATTGTTGAAAAGGCAGTGATAGAGAGAGGGAGGGAGGGGAGAGAGAGAGAGAGTTATATCAACTTACATAGCCAAAACCACCGGTTTTATATCTTGGTTCAACCATGACATACTTTGAGCAACTAAAAGTTCCAAGAAAGTGCTTAACATAGGGAACTTCATCAAAAGCAGCATCAATGCCACCATTTAAACTTCCTTTTATGAAAAGCTCATGACATTCTTCAGGTGATTGATAAGTCTTGAGCTGAGAATCTGAGAAACCCAAGTCCTTCAAAATTCCATGAACAAAAGAACCTTTGATATAGCCAACATTCATCTTATTCTTTAGAAGTTGCTTAACATCGGTAATAGTTGGACTGAGTTGTTCAACTGTTAAGAGTGAAGTCAAGCTTGCAGTGTAACTTTGAACTAGAATTAGAACCACAAAAATCCATACAACCACCACAAATCTACTCAAGTTGCTCACTAATTTCTCTCCTGTCATAAAAAGGAGATATTTAACATAAAGTGAGCTTACCTACTAGCATAAATACTTGTGATATCTAATGAATTATAGTTTGTGTTTTGATGAGTGATACTTACTGTGAGCATAGACCATAGTTGAAAAGGAAAACCATAAGCTTGTACCAATCTGATGAGAGGGTGGTCCTCTAAAGTCGTTGTTTATTCGATGTTCAAGAACCCATACAACAAATCCAATGAATACAAATGAACAACCTGATGTTACCCAAAGATCCCATGTCAATGGCTTCAAAAAAGCCCATGCATTTTTCTTCCTGCTGTCTTTCATTGAAACAACCATTGTCACGCCAGATTCTGTGTATGGCATTGTGAAATCAACTTTGTTGGATCTGTTTGCAATGATTGTTACATCCCCCACTACTGCATCATACGTCTGCAATGATTGGAATTTGGAACATCTATTATAGAGAAGAGAAAAAGGTAACGGTGCAAACATAATGGAACTTAATTAATCGACAAATGTGAACAAAATTTAAACAATTTAAAGTACTGCAAAATTTATTTTGTTTATATTATATCAATATTATTATTTTTTTTCTATATGAATTATATTAAGATTTTGAGACATGCTCATGATAAAAAAAAGGAATATGTGATAAAAAGAGAGTACCTACCCCATGATAAAGTTGAGAGATCAAGTCATCGTATGTTCCTGCCATTTGACCCTCATGGTTTGCATATGGAACAAATTCATGTGGCAAGTCATAAGGCAAAATTTTCAACACAGCTAGGAAGACATCAATGCAGAAGCCAGTGGCTTGTGTTGTATTGGTACTATGATCATATGTTACTTTCAAGAATTCAGTGTAGTTATTATCTCCACTTTTAATTGGAACACCTATCTTCAACTTCTTCCCAATAGTAGGAATTTCCCATCCCTTTGGAATAGAGTACAAATACCCTGGCCATATGATTGATCCAATATCATTTTTAGAACTAGAATATATGTTATTATTGCTCATGTCGTGTTTGTCCAAATTTTTAGTCAACCCTTTATATGGTGTCCAAAATCCAACCCTCTTTTCTCCATGACCAATCACATTAATTATCTCAAATATTGGTGTTTGTAACTTCCCATCAACAACTTTGAAATCACCACTAAGACCATTAAATCTAGTGTTTGACAAAGCTTCACTCAATTTGTAGCCAAATTTTGTGTTTCCAATTCCAACTTTCTCAATAGCCATTGCTAATGCAATTGTAGCATCATAAGCCCATATTCCAAAAATGTTCAAATTTATGTCAACAAGTGTTGGATTGTCCCTTATGAATTTTCTTTTCCATCTAACTCCAAAATCATCTAGCTTATTTGTTTTTGGAATATAAGTCCTAACACCCAATACTCCTTCCATTGATTCCCTCACATTAAAATCCAATGAATTGAATAAATTAGTCATACTATCGGTTACTATCCAAACATAGCCTTGACTCATCATCCCTATTTGTTTTGCTAAGGTAAAAAGTTTAGACCCAAGATTTGGGGACATGTGAACAATAAATACTCTAGTGGATATAGTAGTCATTATTTTATAAAGCTCTCGAGTTATATCATCCTCTGTGGCTGAAAGAGAAATTGCACTTAGATAGGGAACGTGGATATAAGCTTGTTGAAGAACAGATACGAGTCCCTCACCAAAACTATTGTCTATGTAAATGGGGACAACTTGTTTCCAACCAAAAGCTTGGATAATTGTGGTGATGACTTTTACTTGAGCTGAATCGGTTTGTGATATTTGGAAAAAGTATGGACTTTGAAGTGATGCAAGTGAAGGGCTTGTTGCTGAAAAAGTTACAATGGGGATTTGTTCTTTGTCTCCTAGTTGAATCACAAAATTTGCTTCCATTGTTGATCTTGGTCCCATGATGGCTTGCACTTCCTCATTTTTTATGAGATCCCAAGCTGCATCACAAATTAAATAAATTTTTTTTTTGGTACATAATAAATATTTATTTTATTAAGAGAAAATGCAACATGCAACATGCAACATTTATTTAGGAGATATTTTAAGTTGTTGCACGTGCAGAATCATCAGAAGGAAGAACTAAAGCAAATTAATCATATTCAATCTAGTAATCGACAAACTAGTCTTACGAAGAACTCTATAGACACAGCTAGGTCATACTATGAGGTGTTTTTTTTTTTTGTTAAGTAGTCTGAAACTTCACTTGAAAGGTGGATAAGTAAAGTGTCCGGAGTTCGAACCACAATTCCTACATTTATAACGCAATGTGTCTACTAAGTGAACTAAGCTTATGGGGACTACTATGACTCTCTGAGGTGTCTATTGAAGTCAAATACAATGGCTAAATTGAGTTATTAATTAATATAAAAATATCAATATTACATTCAAATAGTACGGTTGATTTTATTAGAGAGAGATTTGTGGTAGAGAAATGAGTGAGTTTGTATTTATCAAGAAAAAGAAATGAGCGAGTTTGTATTATTTTGTGTGGGAACCAAGGAAAATAATTAAAATATGTTTTGTCATAAAAATATCTAGTAGCCTAATAATATTATAAAAGTTGTAACCAAAAAAATAATATTATAAAAGTCATTGAACCAAAAAAATAAAATTATAAAAGTCATTGTTCATATTATACGCGGTTTGAATTGAAGGAGAGAAGAAGACACTAAACGGATGGAGATGAAAGAAAATTTATTACTAATATATTAAAATCAATTACTACCAAAGTAACTAATTTATGCTTATTACTTTTAACTATATTGCAAGTTTTATATCCTTCATTACAAGATAATATATGCTTAAAAATAGGAACAAATTAAAATAAATTATAAATAGGAACAAAACATAACAATCTATACATAAAAATAGGGAGAAAAAAAATAATAAAAAATAATAGAAAATTTAGTCAATAAATAAATTATTGAATGAATATAGAAAAAATAAGAAAAGATCGCATACAAATAGAAATATAGAAAAAAAATACGCTATAAAAAAAAAGAAATATAAACAATATTTTTCATTAAAAAAAAAAACATAAACAATTTTTTTTTTATAAACGAAACATAAACAATATTACTATGTACTAACCATTAATAATAATATCCCGTCAAAAAACCATTAATAATAATATAATGAAATTAATTAGTATCAAACTTACTCCTAGATATTCCTAATAAAATTTCTAATTTTTTATTAAAAATATACACGAGACTATTATTTGTCACTGAAATATTAAAAATTGAATAAATAAGTTTTCAAGAAATAATTAACACAATAATTCCACTTACATTTTAACAATATTATATAATAAATTTTTAAATATTTAATTTTAAATAAATTTTTCACATTAATATAGTGATAAACTAAAGTCAATAGAATACAAGTGACACTTCCGTAAGCTAGGTAATTAGAAAACAAATGTTTTGGACGTCTCCTGCGGGACACGTCTCATTCAATTGGGTCGCTATTTATTTTTTTTGGAAAATAATTCAGGACCATAAACACTTTTGGAGATTGGATCACAAGATTTAATAGCAGAAAATTGTAGTTTGACTTATAATATTAATGATAAACTTCAAGTCATTTTTTATCACCTTGATATATTGCTTGGAATCATGGTTTTGAAAATGTTATTTGCGAGTTTGATTTCGAAACGGCTCTAAAGTTTATTCAAGAGGATATCCTTATGAGTCTTTATTGTATTCAATCTCTTATACATAAAGAGTGCTGCCTTATGTGAAGGGAATGATAGTGCTGATTAACTGAAAATATTTTACACTCCAAAAACTCACATTCTAATGTTGTGTTGATAGTTCGGACAATATTTCATAGTATGCATGAAACGAACGAAAACTAAGAGATGCAAATAGTAATTATTACATACCGTGTGCGGCGGCAGTAACAACGTCCATATATGAATCTCTGACGATGATTTGGATTCTGGTTTTGTGATGAGAATTAGAGTCATAAAAATCTGAGAGAGCCATGTTGATGCAGCTCAATCCTATCTTCCCAAATGTTCCGTTGCTAACATCAAGTACAGCTCCAACTTTGACAACAACACTACTCTCATTCTTAATTTGTGTCATTCCACCACCCAACATATTTGTTATTATAACCATGAATATCATAATTGAGGGATTATTCATCTTCACCATCGATTTTAATTTGAGTTTGTATGTGGCTAAGCTAGTTATTAACGAAGCATTGAGTCGTTTGCACCAAGTAGTACTCTGAATTATTTATACTCACACAAGCTAAGTCACAAGCATCTTTTATAGTCGTCGATTGAAAAGTACACACAATCATATCCACACATTTTATCTTTTTATTTCTCATAATAGTCAATTCAATTTTTTTTTTATGAAAAAATGTAAAAATTTAGTGTAGATTTTTCTTATGAAATTACTATCTCTAAAATATAATTATCGGCAAATAATTTTTTTATTCATAAAAATAATTGTTAATTTAATGTCTTAATTTATCGATACATTCAAATTTTCAAATGTACCATAGAAGTTCCATTTGAAAATACATTAGTAATTTATAGAATAATTAAGGAGTGAAATGCCAAATACCCCCTGAAATTTTAAAATTTGTCAAATACAACATAGAATTTAGAAATAGGCAAATATCCTTAAAATTGTAAAACGTCAATCAAATTTTCTTCTGCTCCGTTTACTCTGTCTATTTTTTATGCCTCTCATGCGACATGGTGTCACGTTGAAAGGTGTCACATATGCAGTTAACAGCCGTGTCATGAAAATATAGACGGAGTAAACGAAGGGGCAATTTGATTGACATTTTACAATTTTAGTAGAATAATTGCCTATTTCCAAATTTCAGAGAGGTATTTGACAAATTTTAAAATTTCACTCAATAATTAAGTAATAATACATATGTCTAAAATTTTCTAGAAGTAAAATGCTAGTTAAAGCAAGCCGGTAGGTTTAGTCTATTGGTGAGAGATTTGGGTAGTATGCTACAGGTCCTAGGTTCGATCCTCAGCTTGTAAACAAAAAAAATGCTAGTTAAAGCGAAAACTTTTTCAAAATTAAACTTCTCTGTAAATTCTTGTTTGAGGATGCGATTGTCGTGATTGAAATGACGCCGGATATGGGGCATGAGAGGTCATGTTCTGTAACGTCTACCAGACCACTTCACTGGTGATGAATCCATGGTTGCCGCTTCCGTTGTTGTTGTTGTCACTAGCGATGAGCCTGCAAGTGATACAATCAGAGAAATCTGTAGCTTCCACGAGCACAAATATTGTGATGGATCCATTTTAAATTGGCTCTTAATGGAACATTGATGTTTGTTTGATGAAATGCTTCAAAGAGGGGGATTAAGCCTACTCTCATTACATTTTCATCTCTGGAAGTGAACATCAATTAACCACAAATTCGTCGAAGGGTCTTATCTTTTCCACCACTCCTTTACATTGAAAAAAATAGAAAAACTCACTCCTTTAATTCAGTTCAGAGTTCAGACCAAAGTTTACTACCTCTTTTGATATAAATTCATAAGGAAACACAGTGATGACATTCAAGACTGGTAAGTGAATCAAATGGTCGAAGCCATGGCAAGAAAATGAAGATCAAACTATACAAAGGATACCAGGTAACCTCTTCCAAAAGTAACTGCTTCTTTTGTAAAAAAAAAAAGTAATTAATATCATTTTTACAGTACCAAAGAGAGGGCCAATTTCTATATCTTTGTCAATGAGCTATCACAACTGAGACATAAAATTAATCTTTAAGCTATACAATTATTAGGAACTGGATGTTACAATAGTTGATGAAGTCATGTTGCTCGGGAGTTAATTTCACGGTTGTTCACAAGATCAACTTCTTGATAAGTTATTTGCACAACATCTATTTCTGTGTTGGGACTAAAACTAAAATCGTCATAAACCGAAACATTTGATTCAGTTTGACTAGATGGACTAGGAGGACAATGTGTACCTGGAGAGGTCTCAATTGCACCTAAATCATTATTATGATGAGTATTACTGCTTTCAATTTTATTTTCACTTTTCTTGAATGTGTGACAGTCCAAGTCTCTTTGATCAAATATCTTTACCAAGATGCATACTCGTTGCCATATTGAAGTACTCGGATCATTGTTTAACAAAATATGTTTGTGCTGATATAGAAATGTTACCACAAAAATTAGGAGTGCTAATAGGGAAGCAATCCCTGCAATGAGAAACAGTCCCCAAAAGCTTTCAAGTCCAAGATTGTTATTAGAGGACATTTCTGAATTAGAAAGTAGACAACTAGGTTCTTTGAACCATGTATTCTCAATTGTTCTCATTTTGCCTCCTTGAGTCACATTTAGAATTGCCCTAGAAATGTCAGCTACAAGAGGCGAACCTTTTGGAAAGGCCTACACATTCAACCCACAAAGGTCAATTCAGTATTCACAATCAATGTTTTAAAATCAAACCAGTTACACCTCTGATGTATGGTTCAACTGTATGAACTGGTTATATCTTGATTCTTAGCTGATGTTCGATTACCAATTTAGTCCATTTTATAAAACATTGACACAAGAGAAAACCAAATATATTTTCTGGTTTAATTTGAAAATTATTAGGGAGCGATATAATTAGAGAGAGAGAGAGAGAGAGAGAGAGAGAGAGAGTTAACAAAACTTACAAAGCCAAGACCGCCGGTTTTATATCTTGGTTCAACCATGACATACTTTGAACAACTGTAGGTTCCAAGAAAGTGTTTAATATAGGCAATCTCAAAAAAAGCTGCATCAATGCCACCATTTACACTTCCTTTTAGGAAAAGCTCATGACATTCTTCAGGTGATTGATAAGTAATGAGCTGAGAGTCTGGGAAACCCAAGTCCTTCAAAATTCCATAAACAAAAGAACCTTTGATATAGCCAACATTCATTTTATTCTTTAGAAGTTGGTTAACATCTGTAATAGTTGGCCTTAGTTGTTCAACTGTTAAGAGTGAAGTCAAGCTTGCAGTGTAACTTTGAACTAGAATTAGAACCACAAAAATCCACACAACCACCACAAATCTACTCAAGTTGCTCACTACTTCTCTCCTGTGTCATAAAAAGGAGATGTTTAACATTATGTGTTTATTTGGATTGACTTATTTGAGCTAACCTACTAGCAAAAATACTTGTGATATCCATAAGTTGTTTCCATCTTATTTTCATTAGCTCCCTAGGATGGCTTAACCAAATAAGTTCTAATTACATAATATCTAATAGTTTGTGTGTGTGTGTGTGTTTGACGAGTGATACTTACTGTGAGCATAGACCATAGTTGAGAAGGAAAACCATAAGCTTGTGCCAATCTGATGAGAGGGTGGTCCTCTGAAATTGTTGTTTATTCTATGTTCAAGAATCCATACAACAAATCCAATGAATACAAATGAGCAAGCTGATGTTACCCAAAGACCCCATGACAGTGGTTTCAAAAAAGCCCATGCATTTTTCCTCCTGTTGTCTTTCGTTGAAACAACCATTGATACACCAGATTCTGTGTATGGCATTGTGAAATCGACATAGTTGGATCTGTTAGCGGTGATTGTTACATCCCCCACTACTGCATCATACTTCTGTCAATCCAAAATCAATTTTTTTTATTCATTTCAGTAGAGAAAAGTAAGAAATGTATGTACATATGTAGTATATTAATAATTGAGCATGTCACAATGTACATTGATTTCATCTCACTATAGACGAGTTTGCTTATGAAAACAAGTAGTTAATCTAAAAGACAAAGTTTCAAGTAATTGCAATTCTACAGGGACTAACTACTGGCAAATCAGTTCCTGCGAGACCGAAATTTCATAGACATATTAGTCCCTAGCGTGGTAGCAATGATATGTATATATGTTAAATGGGCTTGGATTTCACTCTTCAAAGTTAGCTCAAAGGATGAGGATGTCCAAACACATATATAGGGCCAATAGCCTGGGAAGCGGAAACATTGGCAATGTGGAACTCCAATACAACTTGATCAATTTGGAGAAGCTAAATAATCAGTTTATGCGTCATGTCATAGCTTCTAACAGTATAAATTGACCAATGAACTATTTGGAATTGAATGACATTTTTAAGTTGTAAAGATATATTTTTCAATTTGTAAAAATTAGGTATTATTTTAATCAATTTTTACAATTTCAATGACTAATTTGATTATTTACTCGATAAAAAACTTTAAAAGATAAGTTATTTTATAATATCATGATGAAAGGATCATTCCTGTATATATAAGAGGATTCATGAGAAGGTATTATATGAAAAGAAGAGTACCCCATAATAAATTTGAGCAATTAAGTCATTGTAGTTTCCTGCCATTTCACCATTAGGCTTTGCAAATTGAAAAAATTCATAAGGTAAAGCATAAGGCAAAACATCCACCACAGCTTTGAAGATATCAATAGAGAATCCAGTGGCATCTGTTTTATTGGTACTATTATCATATGTTACTCTCAGGAATCCAATGTAATTATCTCCTTTTTTAATTGGAACACCTATCCTCAACTTCTTCCCAATAGTAGGAATTTCCCATCCCTTTGGAATAGAGTACACATCCCCTGGCCATATGATTGATCCAAGATCATCTTTAGAACTAGAATATGTGCTATTATTGCTCATTAGGCCTTTTGTGTCCAATTTTCTAGTCAACCCTTTATTTGGTGTCCAATATCCAACCCTCTTTTCTCCATTACCAATCACATTAATTATCTCAAATATTGATGCTTGTAACTTCCCATCAACAACACTGAAATCACCACTAAGACCATTAAAGCTAGTGTTTGACAAAGCTTCCCTCAATTTCTCACCATTTTGTGAAATAGCAAACTTTTCAAAATTTGGCATATAATAATTGTTTGATGTGTTATTGTAGCCAAATTTTGTGTTTCCAATTCCAACATTCTCAATAGCCATTGCTAATGCAATTGTAGCATCATAAGCCCATATTCCAAAAATGCTCAAATTCATGTCAACAAGTGTTGGATTGTCACTTATGAATTTTCTTTTCCATCTAACTCTAAAATCATCTAGCTTTTTAGTTCTAGGAATATATGTCCTCACACCAATTACTCCTTCCATTGATTCCCACACATTAAAATTCAATGAATTGAACAAATTAGCCATACTATCGGTTACTATCCAAACATAGCCTTCACCCATCATCCCAATTTTTTTTGCCATGGCAAAAAGCTTAGAGCCAAGATTTGGTGTCATGTGCACAATAAATACTCTAGTAGGTATAGTAGTCATTATTTTATAAAGCTCTTGAGTGATAGCATCATCTGTGGCTGAAAGAGAAATTGCACTTAGATAAGGAATTTGGATATTGGCTTGTTGAAGAGCATTGGTTAAATAAGGTACGAGTCCTTCACCAAAACTATTGTCTATGTAAATTGGGACAACTTGTTTCCATCCAAAAGCTAGTACAATTGAGGTGATTGCTTTAACTTGAGCTGAATCAATTTGTGATATTTGGAAAAAGTATGGACTTTGAAGTGATGCTAGTGAAGGGCTTGTTGCTGAAAATGTTACAATGGGTATGTGTGCTTTATCTCCTAGTTTAATCACAAA
This sequence comes from Trifolium pratense, assembly GCF_020283565.1. Lineage (NCBI taxonomy): Eukaryota > Viridiplantae > Streptophyta > Magnoliopsida > Fabales > Fabaceae > Trifolium > Trifolium pratense. Next base: position 6,506,225 of record NC_060065.1, on the reverse strand, counting down.
ATTTGCTTCCATTGTGGTTATTGGTCCCATGATTGCTTGCACTTCCTCATTTTTTATGAGATCCAGAGCTGTAATTTAGCCAAAATGATAATTACAGTGAATTAATATAAAAATTACATCCGGAGACTATTTTTCTTATTGTCTATTTGTAGATTATAAAGATCGATGTTTTGATCCTGATATGTGGCCTATCATATGTTTAATTCTTAGATTTGAGTCTGTTTATAATAATAATAGTTGTAAAAATATTTATTTTTTTACAATAAAAGTTATAAAAATATTATTCTTATTTAATTAAATAAGTCATCCTAGGCCTAAAAAACTTTTTTTAATGGTCTGATATCTGAAATTTTTATAACTAAATAGACTTATAAAAAAGTTTTGACCCTGCTCTAATTAACAAATTAGGCTGACTTGACATGTTCCTATGTAGGCTTGGCCATAGATCTTATAGGCCGCCCTGGACTATTTCCAACCCTAACTACTGGTGTATATATATTAAAGCTTCAAATTTATGGAGGGTATAGTAGCTAAAAGATACGAAATTAAGAGGTGCAAATAGTAATTATTACTTACCTTGTGCGGCGGCAGTGACGACGTCCTTGTGAGAATCCCTAACGATAATTTGGATTCTGGTTTTGTGATGAGAATGAGAGTGATAGAAATCTGAGAGGGCCATGTTGATGCAGCTCAATCCTATTATCCCAACCGTTCCATTGGTAACATCAAGTACAGCTCCAACTTTGACAACAACACTACTCTCATTTCTAGTTTGTGCCATTCCACCCAACAGAACACACCAACAAGTAACTATAAATATGACAAAGTAAATAAAGCTAATTGGATTATCCTTCTTCATCATATATATATCGTTCTTAGTTAGTTAATGGAGTATGTGGCATCAATCCTTCTAGATATAGAAATATATATATTGTTTTCATATATGTTCATGGTAATTGAGGATCGGTTGCACCAAGTGTACTTTGGGTTTGTTATACGCACAAGCATCTTTATAGTCGTCGATTGAAAAGTACACCCACCAACTCATCCACACATATCGGCTAACTTTTCTCCTTGTGAAAGCTGGAGTTTAGATTTTTTATATATCTTTTCATGAGAGAAATTTAGGGTGCGGCTATGATGCTACGATTATAGACAGAGAAGAAGATCTAAAGGCATTGGCGGAACATTCGGGACTTTGTGTACTCAAACTCAAGACATGTCTTCTTGAATCACTTGACCAATCTCTTAGAGTTTGAGTTTATATGTTCTTGATTTATTCATTTTATTTTTTAACTAAAAAATATTATATATTCTCAGTTTAATACATAGAATTGTTCCTACAAAAAATTGATAGCAATTCTTTAAAACAATTCGTTTTCGAGTAAGTTGATTAATCACTTGAGTTTAATTTCTAGGTTATACATCGAGTTTATATTTTCTCAATTTATTCATGAGTTTATTTTTTTTATAATATTATATGTTATTAGTTTAATACACACTTAAAATAGACACATAGAATAAAATAATAATATATTATTTCACTATATAAATTTATATTAAATTTATATCTCGTCTGGCTTTTTCTAATGTGAAGAAGTCTCTTAGGTCTTCATATAAAATCAATGCACAGATAATTATTTAATTATTGAGGTGTGTTATATAAACACAAAAAAGTTGGACAAAAATACAACACATTTTTTCTCCACTCACAACACGGATATCGATGTGTGCAACAAATATTAAATAAAGTAAAAAGTGTAATTTTATTGTATTTTTGTTAAAAATTTATGTTTAAATAACATTTTTCTTAATTATTATACCATCAATCATCATGCATGTCAGCTTCATAGAAATTTCTTAATCTTTATACATGCATGTCATGTCACGGTTCTTCCTAAAAAATAATTAATTATAGCTTAAGTATTTATCACACAATTAAGAAATATTAAAAAAAAGTAGTTATTTATATTTTTTAATTAAAAAAAAGAAAAAAAATTCTTTTTAAATAAAAATAACTTCCCCCCATGTATCTAGCACGGTAAGAACTGTGTATATGGAACTGTACCTAAAGTTGGTCCATTATGGACAAAACTTATATGCATTTCCTTAGATGCAGTTTTTCCTGTTCCTCTCACAAAAAGGTAGTTATTTATATTTTTTAATTAAAAAAAGAAAAAACAAATCTTTTTAAATAAAAATAACTTCCCCCCATGTATCTAGCACAGTAAGAGCTGTGTATATGGAACTGTACCTAAGTTTGGTCCATTATGGACAAAACTTATATGCATTTCCTTAGATGCAGTTTTTCCTGTTCCTCTCACAAAAAGGTAGTTATTTATATTTTTTAATTAAAAAAAGAAAGAAAAAAATTCTTTTTAAATAAAAATAACTCCCCCCCATGTATCTAGCACAGTAAGAACTGTGTATATGGAACTGTACCTAAGTTTGGTCCTTACATTATTCCTTAAAAAAAAAAAGAAATATAACATTAATTATATATGTTTGTAAAAAAAAAACCATTAATTATATGATAAAGAGAAATTATAGTAAAAAATAAAATAAATGAAAGCAAAATGAAAGAGAAATAATAAATAAAATTAAAGAGTATAAAATTAAAGAGTATAATTGTATAAATAAAGTACTTGTTTTGAAAAAGTCAAACAAAATAAAATTATATTAACATAGCCTACTCAATATAGCACAAGATATGTGCAATGAAGCCAATGAGTTCTTCCACCAAACATATTCTTACTGTTGTATAATTAGTATTAAATAAATAAATTGGGATGATATATACTCCCACCATGACCGGCCCCCTTACTTATATTTTATTCGATCTAGGCAAAACTAACTTATTTCATACACCTTAATTCATAATAATAGTTTTACAAAATAATAAATAATATTTTTTTACTTAAAAATGTAGGATACTTTATCCAAAAATTTATTTCAAAGTTATTTTATTATTATTATTATTATTATTATTATTAATAATATTGATTGGTCATGTTTCTAATTGAATAAGTAATCAATCCTAATTAAAAGGGTTCCATTATGCACATATGTATATATGCATGGGTGATGCTAGGCCACACGGTGAGAAGACAGAATATTACGAGTGAATTATAAACTAAGTTCCTTTAAGTATCTAAAAGTAGTTGAAAATTTGCTAATTCACGTGCGTTGTTAGTAGAGCTGGGTATGCGGGCTAGTCCGTCCCGTTTAACCCGCCCCGCATAAACCCGCATATTAAACGGGGCGAACAAGTCCGTCGGCAAATATAAATGAGTTATAATATTAAGTCCGAGTCCGGTCCGCATAAGCCCGCGGGTTAAACGGTTAACCCTCGGACTATTACCAAAAAAAAATAAAAAATTACTTTTTTCAAAAAATAAACTAAATTAATAAAATATTTATATAATGAAATCTTAAAAAATTATATTATTAATAATTTTATGTTATAACATATAAATTGTAACTAACAAATAAAAATAAATAAAGTTTGTGATATCATTGAGTTTATCTATCTTCTCTTTGTAAGTAATGCAACTAAAATCAAATTCAACCGATTCTTATCGTCATTTTTGTATCGTCCATTTTAGTGAGAAAAACTTTCTACATGTACCCAAAAAGCATAAAAAAATTAACAGATTCAACTTAACTAAATCACATCAAGGTAACCAAATTATTCAAAACATAATAGCGGAAAATACCCCCAAGAAAAATAACTTCCCATTTGGACATGTATCTTTTAAATACTAGCAAATGTATATACAGCTGAGACAAAGTAAAAGATAGTGAAAAAGAACAAAAAATTATAAGTAGAAGAACATGTCTGAATCATGATGTTTTGTGTTGTTGTCTACTTGATTAAAATTGGAGTGTGTTGTTGTTTTTTATAATTAGGGTTTAGACTAAGTTTTTTTTTTTTTTGTGGTTAAAAAAGTGGAATTTGGACATGGACCAAGTTATTTATATCCGATAAATTTTGTAATTAATTATATAAAAAAAAAGAAGGCGGGCCACGGGCTAACCCGCGAACCCGCAGATTTAACCCGCATAACCCGCAGTTTTAACGGTCCAACCCACACGGGCAAAAATATAAACGGGCCAAAAAAAATTGGTCTTAAGTCCGTGCGGGCTGCGGGTTAAACGGGTCGGCCCGCGGACATTGGTCTGTATACCCGACTCTAGTTGTTAGCAAGAAATGACTGTTGTATCCTGGAGGGTATTAGCTATGAGACCAACCACATCGGGCAATTCAGTGCATTTGCACGCTTCAGTCAATTCCAATAAGTTTTTCTTCTTCTTTTATTTTATAATGTTCTCAATTTTATTTTATGATGTATCATATTTATTTGTACCAATATTTTCTTTGATTGATTCTATTGAAATAATTCTATGTCTAATATTTTTCCAATAAAAATTTATAAGAAACAGTTTTTTTTAAAATTTATAAGAAACAATTTCTTTGAATATTTTAAAATATATAATTATTCATAATTACATCAACATCGATGCTTTTTAGTATATTCTTTTCAATTGACAAAGTTGTCAAAATATTTAGTTGACATATTCTTTCAAAACGTGTTTTTTTATTTTCTTTAATAATATAATACTATTATAAAAATTCATGAATATATAAAATAATTGGAACCCTAAAATATTGGATCCTATTCCTAGACATTGACACTAGCTGGCCCTGACCATGACTTCGTCAATCTATATACTACATCCGTTCGTGATTATAAGATCCCTGTTTGAAAAAAATGTACTATTTATTTACCTTGTTTTGACCGTATTTTTTTAATAATATATAAATATAAATATTAGCATATAAGATCTTGTTCAATTTATTTTGATGAGTACTTTCAAAATATTAAGTTTTTATAATTTTTACTAATAGACAATTAAAAATTTTAGTGATCAAAATTGTGCATTGACGTACGTGTAGTGGTCAAACAACAGAGTCTTATAATTAGGGACAAAAGTAGTAAATTATAAAGTATTATTGCAATTGTGTACTTCCTTCGTCTTAATTATAACAAAATTTTACTTTTTAAATTTATTTTATAACTAATATATTTAGTTGATAATTAAGGTTAAATATATTATAGTTATTCAATAAATAAATTTACTTATAATTAAGGCTCACCAAAGTAACTACACAAGACATACGACTTGAATTTAGTAATTGACTAATAATCTAGCTGTTTCAATCGTCGCAGGAATAATATATAATATAATCTATGAAATTTTACGGAAGCTCAAGCTATAGATTAATTAATTAATCCAAACTTCAAGGTAGCTATACGTACAGGAAACAAAATGGTCTCTGGAATATTCTATGATGTTAACGTTACTATTACTGCTCTTAATTAATTAATCTCTTTGATCAAATATCTTTACCAAGATGCAAACCCGTGAAGTATTTTGAACATTGTATAACCAAATATGTTTGTGCTGATATAAAAATGTTACCACAACGATTAGGAGAGCTAATAGGGAAGCAATTCTTGCAATGAGAAACAGAACCTAAAAGCTTTCAAGTCCAAGATTGTTATTAGAAGAAAATTCTGTACTAGAATCTAGACAAATAACTTCCTAAACCATGTCACATTCTACTAACTGGTTTTCTATAAAGTTATTCATAGAATTGAATATATATTTGACCTAACTCATCCTTATAAAATCGGTTTCTCTGATACCATCTTAGAATTGGGTTTTGGGCCTAACTCAATCTTACAAATCAGCTTGTAAGGTGAGGATTGCCCTCACTTATAAACACATTTAGGCCATCTCGCAACCGAATATGTGTTAATAAGGGTGAGTTTATAAGTGAGAGCAATCATCACCATACAAGCCGATTTTGTAAGGATGAAGTAGACCTAATTCCCAATTCTAAGAGTTATATAAGAAAAAGGTATATAAGAACAAGTGGGTTCTTTAAAAGGTAAGAAAAAGAGTACCTACCCCATAATAAAGTTGATTGATCAACTCATCATATGTTCCTGCCATCTCATTGTTGGGATTGATTGCAATGTAAGTCCCACATTGCTAATGAAGAAAAAGAAGGAGGTTAAAAAAAAAGAAGGAGGTTAAAAAATAGCTATTGAAAGTCCCACATCGCTTAGAATTGTGAAGCAAGGAGGAAATCAAAGCTATATAATGGACCTAAGTTCTTTGTTTATAATTACACCAAGAAGTAACACTTGTAAACACTTTATGTTTATATTTGCGTTTTTTTCTTTTTCTCTTATGCTCTTGTTCAAGAGTATTTGAGATGTAGTTCAAATATTTACTTTGGAGAGTGTGGGTGTATTGGGGCATGAGGTGATTGAGAGTGAAGTCTATGTGTTGTAACAATTTTCACATAGTGTTTATACTCTGGTTGTCGGTTTTGACAACGACCGTGGTTTTTTTCTCCGATTTGGAGTTTCCGCGTTATATTCTTGTGTTGTTGATTGCGTTCATTTATTTTCTTTATGCCGGTTTTTCCCAACACTCATCACCATCAAGCTTTGCATATCGAACAAATTCATATGGCAAGTCATAAGGCTTCATAAGGCAAAATATCCACCACAGCTGTGAAGACATACAGAAGCCTGTGGCTTGTGTTTTATTGGTACTATGATTAGGGGTGGGCATGGTTTGGAAACCACACCACACCACACCTAATTGATGGTTTTGGTTCTAAACCAAAATCATTTCAATAACAAACCGGTCATTTTTTAAAACTAATTTGGATTTGGTTATTAACCGGATCGAACCAATTTATAACCGGTTTGTAATAAAATTTAAGTTATTCACATGATCCAATTTTAAATAGATTTTTTACTTAAACTAATTTTTTTTATTAGTTGATTAAAAAAAATAGATTTATTAATTATTTTAAAAACATAATTTTTCATTAATTTTATGATTGAATTGGTTTATAATCAACCCACAAAATATTTTTTTTAAACCCAAATTATTTTTTACTTAGCCGAAAACTTGTTTTTTATATTGTTTCAAAAATATTTTTTATTATTTAAAAAAAGAGTAATTTTTAAAATTAAAAAATCTGATTTTTAAATACAAAAAAAAACTAATAAATAGGAAAAAAATTAAAATACTAAATTTTTGAAAAACTAAAAACATTAAAAACTGATTTTTTAATTATTTTAAAAAAAAACTGAATTTTTTAATTATTTTTAAAAACTAAAAACATTAAAAACTGATTTTTTAATTATTTTTAAAATAATTATTAAAAATCTGATTTTTAAAATAAAATAATAATAAAATAGTATGGGTGGTTGGTGGTGGCCGGCCGCCGGAGCACCAACACCGGCCGCCGTGAAAGTCACCGGAGGTCCGCCGGAGAACCACCACCGGTTGCCGTGAAAGTCGCTGGAGGTCCGCCGGAAAACCGCCGTCCGCCGCCGTGCCGGTCGGAGCGCCGCCGTGCCGGCCGCCGGTGGTCCGGCGTGACCACCGGTCCTCCACCCCCTCTTTTAATTAATTATTTTATTATATAATAAAGAATTTTAAAAAATTGAAGATTGGGCCTAAATTAGCTATTGGGCCTAAATTTTCAAACCAATTCCAAACCAAATTACAAAATGTGGTTATGGTTTATAATTGGTGTTTTTTTATTGGAGTGGTGTGGTTTTTTTTTAAATGAATTTTGCAAACTAAAATTGGATATGGATTGGTTAGTAATTTGGTTAAGGATAGCCAAATTTTTTGCACACCCCTAACTATGATCATATATTACTTTCAAGAATTCAGTGTAGTTACCTCCACTTTCAACTGGAACACCTATCTTCAACTTCTTTCCAATAGTAGGAATTTCACATCCCTTTGGAATAGAGTACACATACCCTGACCATATGATTGATCCAAGATCATCTTTAGAACTAGAATATGTGCTATTATGGCTCATGAGGTCTTTTGAGTCCAAATTTCTAGTCAACCTTTTATTTTGTGTCCAAAATCCAACCCTTTTCTCCATTACCAATCACATTAATTATCTCAAATATTGGTGCTTGTAACTTTCCACCAATAACATTGAAATCACCACTAAGAGTCTAAGACCATTAAAACTAGTGTAAACAACTTAGATTGTTTTTAAGTGTAAACAAATATTAAATTCATATAGTTTAAATGGGGACAACTTGTTTCCAATCAAAAGCTTGGTTATCAATGTATAATGACAACATTGGTGAATGATACATTACACATTGATTATCTTTATCTTCTAATATAAATAATTCCCCACACAATAGAGATATTTTGTATCAAACAAAAAATGGAGAACAAATCAATCCTCATAATTTTAGCTTTATTTTTATGCAGCATCACAATACCAGTGAATTCAAAATACCATTCAGAAAAAAGCATACACAGTCTTCATCTAAAAAAACAGAAAGTAACACATCTTCATTTCTACCTTTTCGACATTCTAAGCGGAAACAAACCAACAGCGGTACAAATTGCGCAACCAAACATAACCATTGGATACAAATCAACAACACCATTTGGTCATTTATATGCAATTGATGATCTTTTAAGAGAGGTTCCTAATGAAAGTTCAAGAGTGATCCTATACCTAGTAATGCTATTCTTGAGTATCATGTTACTGTTCTTCATTACCAGTTAGTGTTTAATTAAGTTTCAAATAAGAGCAATTATTATTATTATTATTATATTATTATTATTATTATCTTAATCCCCTTTTGTTCTTTGCAGCAGCACTAGTAATTTTCTTCTCTTAGTGTCTGGAGATTCGACGCTAATAACGTTTTTGATACCATTTTGCAATCGTTCTAAATAGTAGTGTTGCTGCTAATGTAAGGCAATTATGGTTCAACTCTAAATTATAAAAGACATTTAATTATAATTTTGGTTGAAGCACAAGCTGCATTTGATGAAACAGTAAGAAGGATATTTTCTTTAACTCATTTGATATGCATCACATTTACACTCTTTGTAAAACTAAATTTGTAGAGATATAATGAGGCATTTATATGATGATAGCATAATTTATGATATAGTAACTTTTTGAGTCATATAAAAGTAACTGTTAATTAATATCATTGGATATAGTAACAAAGAGAGGGCCAGATTCAATTATTATGGGCTGGATGTTACAAATGTAGATGAGGTCATGTTGGCTGTTGCTTGTGAGTTAATTTCACAGTTGTTCACAGGAGCAACTTCTTGATTAGTAATTTGCACAACATCCATTTCTATGTTTGGACTAAAACTAAAATCGCCATAAACCGAAACATTTGATTCAGTTTGACTAGATGGACTAGGAGGACAATGTGTTCCTGGAGATGCCTCAAATGAACAAGGACTGTCACTGCTTTCCTTTTTATTTTCACTTTTCTTGAATGCGTGACAATTCAGGTCTTTTTGATCAAATATCCTTACTAAGACGCGAAATCGTCGCCATATTGAAGTGTTTGAATTATTGTATAACCAAATGTGGTTGTGCTGATATAGGAATGTCACCAAAAAGATTAGGAGTGCTGACAGGGAACAAATCCCTGCTATGAGAAACAGTCCCCAAAAGCTTTCAAGTCCAAGATTGTTATTTAAGAAAATATCTGTGTTGGAATTTAGACAACTTGGTTCTCTGAACCATGTATTCTCAATTGTTTTTATTTTGCCTCCCTGAGTCACATTTAGGATTGCCCTAGAAATGTCAGCTACAAGAGGTGAACCTTTTGGAAACGCCTACAAATTAACCACTTAAAATTCAATTCAATAATCGCAATCAATGTTTTAAAATTGAACCCGTGATCGAAACAGTGAGACCTCTGATGTATGGTTCAACTGGTTGAACCGGTTCAATCTCAACTCATTCGGTTCAGCATGACTACAATGTAACTAGGATAAAACCAACCAATGAATTGGCTGATTTCCAGTTCAACTGGTTGACCCGTCCTATTCAGTCCAATTTATAAAGCATTGCTCATTAGAGAGAGAGAGAGAGAGAGAGAGAGAGAGAGAGAGAGAGAGAGAGAGAGTAAAACTTACATAGCCAAAACCACCCGTTTTAAATTTTGGTTCGACCATGACATACTTTGAACAACTATAAATTCCAAGAAAGTGCTTAACATAGGGAACTTCATCAAAAGCGGCATCAATTCCACCATTTACACTTCCTTTTATGAAAAGTTCATTACATTCTTCAGGTGATTGATAAGTAATGAGTTGAGAATCTGGAAAACCCAAGTTCTTCAAAATTCCATAAACAAAAGAACCTTTGAGATAGCCAACATTCATTTTATTCTTTAGAAGTTGGTTAACATCTGTAATTGTTGGACTTAGTTGTTCAACTGTTAACAATGAAGTCAAGCTTGCAGTGTAACTTTGAACTAGAATTAGAACCACAAAAAGCCATACAACCACCACAAATCTAGCCAAGTTGCTAACCACTTTCTCTCCTGTCATCAAAATGTGATAGTTAACATTACAAGTAAGTTCAATTAAATTATTTATCCAAATAAGTTCTAATTACGTATTAGTTAATGAATTATAGTTTGTGTGTATGTTTGATGAGTTATACTTACTATGAGCATAAACCACAGTTGAGAAGGAAAACCATAAACTTGTACCAATCTGATGAGAGGGTGGTCCTCTAAAGTCGTCGTTTATTCGATGTTCAAGAACCCATACAACGAATCCAATGAATATAAGTGAACAAGCTGATGCTACCCAAAGATCCCATGTCAGTGGCTTCAAAAAAGCCCATGCATTTTTCTTCCTATTGTCTTTCATTGAAACAACCATTGTAACACCGGATTCTGTGTATGGCATTGTGAAATCAACATAGTTGGATCTATTTGCAATGATTGTTACATCTCCCACTACTGCATCATAGTTCTGTCAATCCAAAATCAACATAAGGAACCAATTTGAAACTTTTTAAACATAAGGGACTAAATTGAAAAATAAGCATAAGGGACAAAATATGCATTTAAGCCTATTTTTATATTAGGATTTTGACATATGCTCATGATGAAAGAGTTATTCACATATATAGGAAGATTCATGGGAATGTATAATATGAAAAGAAGAGTACCCCATAATAAATTTGAGAAATTAAGTCATTGTAGCTTCCTGCCATCTCACCATCAGGCTTTGCATATGCAAGAAATTCGTATGGTAATTCGTAGGGCAAAATATCCAAGACAGCTTTGAAGACATCAATGCAGAATCCAGTGGCTTCTGTTTTATTGGTACCACGATCATATGTTATTTTCAAGAATTCAGTGTAGTTATCTCCATATTTAACAGGAACTCCTATCTTCAGTTTCTTCCCAACAGTAGGAATTTCCCATCCCTTTGAAATAGAGTACACATCCCCTGGCCATATGATTGAACCAAGATCATTTTTAGATGTAGAATATATGATATTATTGCTAATTTGCCCTTTTCTGTCCAAATTTCTAGCCAATCCTTTATTTGGTGTCCAAAATCCAACCCTTTTTTCTTCATCGCCAATCATATTAATTATCTCAAATATTGGTGCTTGTAACTTCCCATCAACAACATTGAAATCACCACTAAGACCTTTAAATCTAGTTTTTGACAAAGCTTCACTCAATTTCTCACCATTTTGTGCAATACCAAACTTTTCAAAATTAGGCATGTAATAGTTGCTTGATGTGTTGCTCTCATTGTAACCAAAGTTTGTGTTTCCAATTCCAACCTTCTCAATAGCCATTGCTAATGCAATTGTAGCATCATAAGCCCATATTCCAAAAATGTTCAAATTTGTGTCAACAAGAGTTGGATTGTGACTAATGAATTTTCTTTTCCATCTAACTCCAAAACCATCTAGCTTATTTGTTTTTGGAATATAAGTCCTAACACCCAATACTCCTTCCATTGATTCCTTCACAGTAAAATCAAATGAACTGAATAAATTAGCCATACTATCGGTTACTATCCAAACATAGCCTTGACTCATCATCCCAATTTTTTTTGCTAAGGTAAAAAGTTTAGACCCAAGATTTGTTGACATATGAACAACAAATACTCTAGTGGATATAATAGTCATTATTTTATAAAGCTCTTGAGTGATAGCATCATCTGTGGCTGAAAGAGAAATTGCACTTAGATAGGGAAGTTGAATATTGGCTTGTTGAAGAGCATTGGTTAAATAAGGTATGAGTCCTTCACCAAAACTATTGTCAATGTAAATGGGGACAACTTGTTTCCAACCAAAAGCTTGAATAATTGAGGTGATGGCTTTAACTTGAGCTGAATCAATTTGTGATATTTGGAAAAAATATGGACTTTGAAGTGATGCTAGTGAAGGGCTTGTTGCTGAAAAGGTTACAATGGGGACATGTGCTTTGTCTCCTAGTTGAATCACAAAATTTGCTTGCATTGTTGTTGTTGGTCCCATAATTGCTTGCACTTTCTCATTTTTTATGAGATCCAGAGCTATTTGTCACAAGATCAATAATTATTAAATTTCATTAAGAGAAAAAGGTGTTCTTGTCGTGTAAAACAAACAATTTTAGACAGATAATGTATTTCAATTAAACTCTTTCATTGCACTCAGAATAAAATAGAATCTAATTGTATTTAGTAACAATTGTGATACTTAATTGGCGGCGCTTTCATTTTTTCGAAAGTAAGACCTAATTCTTCCGGGGGGTTAGGATTGGCATCGACGCAGTAAAACATGTATAGTGTTTTTCTTACGGGGTTGTGCATTTGATCTACTAAAAATAAGGCACCAGACAACTTCAGTTGTACTGTGTTGTTCTGTCTTATACTGTCCTGTAATGTTCTGTCCGGTACTTATATTTTCCATCCTTGTTACGGTGCTCATGGCATTGTCTATTTCATCTACTACTTCTTCCTCTTTCTCTTTTTTCTTACTATTTTTTAACGTAGACTTATTTATTCATAAAGAATGAAAAACACTAATTTTGTATTTAAAAATATCAAAATATCAATCAAGTTAATTATTTTTGCGATAACTTTTATGGATAGTTTTTTTAAACAAAATGTATTCCATCTTGAATCAAATGGTTAAGGAATACAAATATAACTACTATTATTTGTGTTACACTATGTTAATACTTTTGTGAATATTTTAGTTTTACTGAGACTATTTTAACTGATATTAATTTTTTTATACCAAATTAATAGTACTTTTTATTATCAGGGACCAAAAAAATGAGAAACTCTTTGGGACAAAAATAATCTACGTACGCAAGCCATTTAATTTATCAACCACTACTAATTAATTTGGACTACTCTTATAGCAAACTCAATGAATTAGTCACGTATGATTGTACAGTTTCCATGATAAAAAAATGATAACTACAGTGAATTAATATAAGAGAAATTACAATCCAATAATACATAATCGACAAGAGTTTTTTATATCTACAAAAAAAATAAAAAAGAGAGAGAGAGAAGACTTGTGATTTTTTTTTTTTGACGGAAGAGAAGACTTGTGATTGAGAAAGGAGAGACTTGAATTATAGAATTGGACTATTTTGCATGGAATTAAATTATTGAAGGAGTGTGATTTTAACTATAGTTTAATTCTGTTGTTTTATTTCTCTGACTGCAATTCATCATCCGCAATGTACCAAAAAAATAAAAATATTCATGATTTTAAGAACTACACATGATCGTGTTTTATCTTGAGACAAATCAAGTTGTTGATAGTCCTTGTCAAATTTGGGTTAAATATTTCTAAATCAATGTTCTTTCATTAATTATTATAAAAAAAATGTTCTTTCATGATTTATCCCCTCAAATTAATAAGTACAGGTTAAATTATGAAGAAGTTGATGCCATTGCCTGTTTCAAAAAAAATAATAAAAAATTGATGCCATTGCCAATTAAATCGAGACACATATGGTGCTTCTGGGTCTGGTTACTAACATATTGGACTCATCCTCGATTTGAGTTCTTATGAGTTTATTTGAATCTCGTGGTGTTTGGTGGCCTGACTGCTTCGAAACTCTGATGTTCCAGGTCTGTTGAGATCCGTAGGTTTCAAGTCGTCTTGTCCGCCTACTTTATGGTATTTGGTGCTCGAAAGAACTTTTATGCTTGTTGCGTTTGTCAGGGAGCTGTTGGCACTTGGATTTAGTTACCGTGTTGGCAGTCGATTCATTCGCCGTTCTTAAACTCTAACTGTTATTGGCATAGGTCTACTTCTCATCTTTTTTTGTAACTTGGTTTCGTGCCCGTATGTGGGTTCGATGGGTTGCGCTCATGATTAGTGGATTTTTTGTTATGGTAGTTTAGGGTTGTTCCTCAAGTGATGTATCCCCTGGACTGTACCTGAGTCAGGTTTAATGTCCCCTCAATCTTTGTATCTTTTTCTCTTAATTTATTTTATTTTTTCTTTTGACTAAAAAAGGAAATATATGGTGCAAGGAGATGAGAATATATACTGTGGTTTTGAAATATATAAGCATATATTAAAGTTTTTTTTTTGTCAAGTTGCTAAAATTCCATCTTGAAGTTTAAGCGGAGTGTCTGGATCGAATCTCGACCCCTACATATATATTGTGATATTCCTACCAACTGAATTAAATTCACGGACAAAGTATTATATTTCATAAAAAAAATGTTAAGTATATACTAGTATTTTTTTTTTTTTTTGCCATTGTTATCCGTAACTCATAATTTTCAAAAACAATTTAATTTGTTTTTATGAAACAAGTTTCCATAAAAGTAATTTATCAAACGAGTTATACACTTTTTAAATTAAGAACTTAAAATATTTGATTTTAATATTCACACAAAATGAAAAATTAATATTCACACACAATGATAAAAAATAAAATAAAAAAACATTCACACACAGCTAATACAAATTAAGAGGTGGAAATAGTAATTATTACGGGGTGGATGATTAACTTAACTGGTTAAACTAAGGGTTAAGAAGTAAGAAGTACAAAATTCAAGTCATGACAACGAGAAAATCTTAAATAACACTGTAATAATATACTAACAATTTACCATTAAAAAAAAAAAAGTAATTACTACGTACCCTGTGCACCGGCAGTGAGAACATCCTTATGAGAATCTCTAAGGATGATTTGGATTCTAGTTTTGTAATGAGAATGAGAGTGATAGAAATCTGAGAGAGCCATGTTGATGCAGCTCAATCCTATTATACCAACCGTTCCATTGCTAATATCAAGTACAGCTCCAACTTTCACTACAACATTACTCTCGTTTCTAATTTGTGCCATTCCACCACCCAACATATTTAAACACCAACAAGTTATTATAACGATTAATATCATAATTGAGGGATTACCTTTCTATATGTTTATGGTAATTGAGGATCGGTTGTAAGTACTCTGGCTTATTTATATATTACTCACAAGTCACAACCATCTTTATGGTCGTCGACTGAAAAGTACACCCATCCACACTTCTTGGCTAACTTTTTTCCTTGTGAAAGCTTAGTTTAGCTGTTCTCAATTTATTACACATTGAATATGAGTTTAAAATTGCTAAGAATAAAAAAGATTAATATGCAAACAAATTTAAAAATTCATGTTAATAACATAAAACGATAAAATATGGTTGTCAAAAAAAAAAAAAAAACATAAAACGATAAAATCACATAAAGTTATAATGACTGTAGTGAAATGTCCGGAATATTCATGTCTTCAGATCTGTAATGTTGATCATACTAAAGTCATTTATTAGATTTGCACTAAATCGAAACTAATACTTCAACCTAAAATAAATGAAGATCACATCAAGCCAGAAAAATGAAATACACCGCACTAATATATATTATAAAATAATACATTATTTTATAAATTTATTTCCCTTAATAAATGAAACTTATGAATGAGTCCACTAAATAAAAATTTGACCGCACAAGATTAACTAGTTATAGAGATTTAAATATTTACCGGATTTTTTTTAGAACTTTAAGTCAAAATTTTATTTATATATTTTTTGACTTAAAAAAAGTCAAAATTCTATTTATTTATTTTTTGACTAAAAAAAAGTCAAAAATCTATTTAAAATGTCCATGTGTGATTAATAAGGATATCTTTGGGGGGAGTCATGTGCCTTTTAAATAGAATTAATTTAAAATTTGATGAAAAATATGAACTTATACTAACATTTAATATAAGAGATTAACTTGAAACGTTTTACATGTATGAGATCAACTTAAAATCTAAAATAAATGTAAGTAATCAAACATGTGATTTAAGTTTTAGTTAAACATGGATTGAAGTTCGCTAAATTTTACCATTTCGTCTATAAACAAAAAAAAATCGCTAAATTTTAATATATTTCCTCAAAATTTAAACAAATTACATGAATTGTCCTTCTTTCAAAGTTGAATTAAAATCGGTTTTCTTAATTAATTTAGTCGTTTAAGTAGACACAAATAATGTTAATTTATTCATTCATACATGACTTCTGTCGAGTGCGCTGCAGTTAACTCAGTCAAGGAAATGCTATATGTTCATTCATTTCATTTTCGTTTACCTTTTACCAAATCTTGTTTTACTAAGTCATCATGAAATAAGAAATACATATTGTAAAAAAAAAATGAAATAACAAAAACAAATCGTTTATTTAATTAATAAATGTAACTACCACTACATCAGCAGCAGCACTGCTACTGTATCTCGCAAGAAATATCTCAACAAATAAAAAGTGACGAACAAAGAACAGGGATATCAAATTCAATGCACGGATTATTTAATGACAAATGTATCAACTACTAAAAACATTTAGCGGATTTACTGTAAAAAAAAAATTAGCGGATCAAGTGTAAATTAAGTCAATGTCGATTTTTGTGTCATCAACGTTATAGATTTGGAAGCATGGACATTCTAGATACTTCAATATAGTCATATTCATAGGCTTATACAATTGTCGTTCTATTCTATTAACATGAATTCGGTTAAAATCACATCATAAAATACATATGTGTGAAGCAAATTAATCAAACAACCAATATCAAACGGGAAAGTCAATTATAATTTCAAACAAAAGATAAAACAACGAGAACAAGAAAGAAAAAAGCACACGCAAATTTTTTAACTAGTTCGGTCCAAAGATGACCTACGTCTGAGTGAGAGCAGCCATTTGTTCCACTAATCAAATAGAGTAACTTTATAAAGAAGTTCCAAATGGTTATAGGACCAGCCTTCAACCTAACTATGCCCTTATTCTGAATCTTTTTTTGTGGCCAAGAACTCAATTTAATTTAGCGTTTATTCAAGGTGAATCAATGATGATTCAATCCCAACCCTAGTGTTTGTTACCAATTCCAAGTCATAAACAACAACATATATATATATATATATATATATATATATATATATATATATATATATATATATATATATATATATATATATATATATATTGCTACGTGCTGTTCGCGCAGCGTATCCCGCGCCCCGCACAGACTTCAGAGGCAAACAAGGAAAATTTGAAACAGACCCACGCCCCGCGCAGCTATCCTGGTACCTTGCGCAGGAAGCAAAATCAAAACTTGTGAAGAACAAAACCACACATCATCTCATCACCCTAAATTTTTCTATAAATTAAAAGAATAAATACATTTAAGTATAAAAAAACAAATCATGTTAAACTTGTTAAGAAGTCTCACATCGGATGTGAGATGGTCTAGACAATGATTTATAAGTAAGAGGCAATTCTCACCTTACAAGTCGGTTTTGTAGGGATGAATTAGGTTAATACTCAATTTTAATATGGTATCAGAGCCTATCTTAGATCTATTTGATGTTTGTTGTGGAGACCTCTCATATTTGGGCCACCCGTTGTTGTTGATTCCACGTTCCAGCTTGTTCAGTCCTGGACGTGAGGGGGTGTGCTAGAAGTCTCATATTGGCTAGAGATATGACATAGATAACCTTTATAAGGATAGTGCAAACCTCAACTCTCAAGCTAGAGATATGACATAAATATAGCCTTTATAAGGGTAGTGCAAACCTCGACTCTCAAGCTAACTTTTGTGATTCAGTATAGGCCATCCAAATTCTAATAAAATTGTTAATGACTAATCAATAAATTTTCACAACCAGACACTCATAACCAATCGTAATGTAACGACGAGCCAAATTAATTTTTATTGAAAGTCAACCGTCAACTATATTCATTACTAGTCTCCAAACAAATACTCCCTTCTGCCTTAATAGCATCTCTAATTGTGATATCACTTTGGGAGTTGAATATCATATATTAATATTATCAATAAATAGTCCTTACAATGTCATGTAATACTATGTAACTCATACATATTTTGCTCCAATGGTGATACAACTTTGAGTATTAGAGTACATACTAATTAACAAATGGTCACTTCTATATTTTTTTTAACTGTGTCTAAAACAAAAAGGTAATATTAAATTGATGATACAGTACTTTAAATAAGGTAGCATATCATCAAATTTTTTTTTTGAAGAAACTAAATTAGCGCACTCAAATTGGCGCTAGAGAGAATCGAACCTCATACCTCAAGAGGAGCACACTCCAAGGTCCCAAGCCAATATCATCAATTTTGATATACTCTATGTCATGTTATGAAACTCCAATAATAAAAAAAAAGATAAGGTATGGATCATTAACTTACGAAACTCTTTTTGATGTACTCTTATTGAAGATGTTATAGTTATAAACAAATTTTTACTTTTTAAATTTATTGAAAAACTAATATATTTGATCTATAATTAACGTCAAATTCATTAATTATCCAATAAATTTAAAAATTGAAAATTTGCTTAAATTAAAGCCGGTTGGCGTAATGCCTTGACCAATTTCCATGTGCCATCATCAGAAACTGAAGAATAAGCTGTAGAGTCATCATTTTATGATAGTAAAATAGATTTCTTTGACTTAAGTTTTTTAATCTTACATACTAGCTAAGCAGTGTCTTTAGGACTTATTCTTACATACTACTAAGCAGTGTCTTTTAGGACACTAATGTAGTACTATAGTAGTTAAAGAATTAAAGGGAAATAAAAAAATATATATAACTTTAAAGGGAAAATATGTTCTTTAAAGTTGTGTATTCAATAATAATTTTATAATATTAAATGCAAATTTTTAAATTTTTTTTGATATATAAATTTTTAATTTTTAATACCATAATATATAGCCTTAGGACTCATGACTCTTTAAATTTTATCTCTTACTCCTAACAGAGCTTAATTATATATTCCATAAAAGATCTTTATTCGTTGAAATCCCATCAACTTTTTTTTTGTTTGTTTTTGAAAAATCAATAAAATCCATCAACGTTGAAATCCCATTGTCAATATGTTGTCTATATGTAGCATTAATATATTGCGTTGTCTATATGTATGTAGTATTAATATATTGCGTACGTCAAAAAATATTTTGCAAGACATACGATTTCAATTTGGTAATTGACTGATAAGGGTTTGGCTGTTTCAGTCGTGGCATGAGTAAGATTATAATCTATGAAATTTACGGTATCTATAAATTACTTAATCCAAAACTCACGGTAGAGCAAACAAAAAGTTCTCACATTTTACCGATTGTCAGTAGGTTTAGAGGTGCTTGACGCTAAATTTGGTAGGAAAGAACCACGGTTTGATCCCCTGCAATTGCGACCAGGAGGAAGCTGAAACCAGTTGATACCAAAACTGACTCTCGAACTAGATTAAAGTGGTGGTGGAAGAAAAAAAAAATCTCACGTTTCTATTTTTATTGATCTACAGTCCAATAATTTATTTTAATTAATATCATTGGATATATACGATATAACAAAGGGAGGGCCATGTTAACTCTAGTTTTAGTTTATTAGGAGGCAATCATAATTTTCTAAGACGGTTACATGTGTAGCTAGTCCCCAAATAATAATAAAGTTTTAAGAATTTTTATTTCAAAAAAAAAGAAAAGAAATTAATTGATGTGGATTTTTTAAAATAAATATAAATTTAATATATTGCCACATGTGCATATGCCACATCAGCAAAGATGCACAGTTATATGTCCACTTGTCCATCTAGGGGGCAAAGTGGAAAAATGTTGATATTGCAGCGGGTAAACAGAAAAAAATTCGCGCAGAGGGTAAACAAAAAATCTCAAATTTTGCAGGGATAAATAAGCATTTATCCAAAAAAAAAAAAACAAAGGGAAGGCCAAATTTGTATAGAATTTGACATTTTGTTTAGGTTACCATGTTAACGTTCCAACAACATGAAGTAACTCAAAAAAAGGCCAAATTATATATTCTTTTTTATGAGCTATTACAATTGGGGCATAAAATTAATCTTGATAATCAGTACAATAATCAGGAGCTTAAGCCAGTTCCTAGATTGGTTTGACGATTATTCTTTGACCATGAGGTCCTTATAGTTCAATACAATAGCATCCAACAATAGCATTATATAATTAGGAGCTTGATGTTCCAACTTACAATTGTAGACGAGGATTGTCATGTTTCTTGGATGTTAATTTCACCGTTGCATCCAACATCTATTACCGTGTTGGGACTAAAATCGCCATGAACTGAAACGTTTAATTCAGTTTGACTAGATGGACTAGGAGGACAATGTGTGCCTAGAGAGATCTCAACTGCACCTAAATCGTCGTCATGAGAATTGTTACTATTTTCATTCTTATTTTCACTTTTTTCAAATGTGTGACAATTCAAGTCTCTTTGATCAAATATCCTTACAAAGATGCAAACTCGTCGCCATATTGAAGTAATTGGATCATTGTTTAACAAAATATGTTTGTGCTGATATATAAAAGTTACCATAAAGATTAGTAGTGCCAATAAGGAAGCAATCCCTGCAATGAGAAACAGTCCCCAAAAACTTTCAAGTCCAAGATTGTTATTTGAGGAAATTTCTGAACTAGAAACTAGACAACTAGGTTCTTTGAACCATGCATTCTCAATTGTTCTCATTTTGTCTCCTTGAGTGACGTTTAGAATTGCCCGAGAAATGTCGGCTACAAGAGGTGAACCTTTTGGAAAGGCCTGCAATTTCAACACACAAAAGTCAATCCAATATTCATAATTAATGTTTTATAACCACACTAGTGATCAAACTAGTGAGACCTCTGATGTATGGAGAAATATATGAGAAAGTGTTAACACAACTTACAAAACCAAGACCACCAGTTTTATATCTTGGTCCAACCATGACATACTTTGAACAACTATAAGTCCCAAGAAAGTGCTTAAAATATGCAGCCTCAAGAAAAGCTGCATCAATGCCACCATTTACACTTCCTTTTAGGAAAAGCTCATGACATTCTCCTGGTGATTGATAAGTAATGAGCTGAGAGTCTGAAAAACTCAAGTTCTTTAAAATTCCATAAACAAAAGAACCTTTAAGATAGCCAACATTCATTTTATTCTTTAGAAGTTGGTTAACATCTGTAATAGTTGGACTTAGTTGTTCAACTGTTAAGTGTGAAGTCAAGCTTGCAGTGTAACTTTGAACCAAAATTAGAACCACAAAAATCCATACGACCACCACAAATCTACCCAAGTTGCTCACCACTTTCTCTCCTGTCATAAAAAGGAGATATTTAACATTAATTGTTTATTTAGATTGATTTATTTGAGCTTATTTACTAGCATAAACACTTGTAATAAATCCAAATCAAATCCACAAACTTATATGTAAACACTCATGATGGTTTGTGTGATACTTACTATGAGCATAGACCATAGTTGAAAATGAAAACCATAAACTTGTGCCAATCTGATGAGAGGGTGGTCCCCTGAAATTGTTGTTTATTCTATGTTCAAGAACCCATACAACAAATCCAATGAATACAAATGAACAACCTGATGTTACCCAAAGACCCCATGTCAATGGTTTCAAAAATGCCCATGCATTTTTCTTCCTGTTGTCTTTCGTTGAAACAACCATTGATACACCAGTTTCTGTGAATGGCATTGTGAAATCAACATAGTTGGATCTGTTTGCAGTGATTGTTACATCCCCCACTACTGCATCATAGTTCTGTCAATCAAAAATCAACTTTTTTATCATTTCATTTGAGAGAAGTAAGAAATGCATGTTAATTTATATGTTAATCGGACATGATGTGTCACATTAATTAATTAATTAGATACGTTAAATTGAACATGGTACAATGTGCACTGATTCTACGTTTATGAAAATAATTAGGTCATCTGAAACACAAAGTTTAGAAGAGTACCCCGTAATAAATTTGAGCGATCAAGTCATTGTAGTTTCCAGCCATTTCACCATCAGGCTTTGCAAATCGAAAAAATTCATATGGTAAGGCGTAAGGCAAAACATCGACTACAGCTTTGAAGACATCAATGCAGAATCCAGTGGCATCTGTTTTATTGGTATTATGATCATATGTTACTTTCACAAATTCAGCATAATTATCTCCTTTTTTAACTGGAACACCTATCCTCAACTTCTTCCCAATAGTTGGAATTTCCCATCCCTTTGGAATAGAATATATATCCCCTGGCCATATGATTGATCCAAGATCATTTTTAGAACTAGAATATATGCTATTATTGCTTATTAGACCCTTGGTATCCAAATTTCTAGCCAGCCCTTTATTTGGTGTCCAAAATCCAACCCTCTTTTCTCCATTACCAATCACATTGATTATCTCAAATATTGATGCTTGTAGCTTCCCATCAACAACATTGAAATCACCACTAAGACCTTTAAAGCGAGCGTTTGACAAAGCTTCACTCAATTTCTCACCATTTTGAGCAATACCAAACTTTTCAAAACTAGGTATGTAGTAATTGCTTAATGTGTTGCTCTCATTGTAACCAAATTTGGTGTTTCCAATTCCAACTTTCTCAATAGCCATTGCCAATGCAATTGTAGCATCATAAGCCCATATACCAAAAATGTTCAAATTTATGTCAACAAGTGTTGGATTGTCACTTATGAATTTTCTTTTCCATCTAACTCCAAAATCATCTAGCTTTTTTGTTCTAGGAATATAAGTCCTCACACCAATTACTCCTTCCATTGATTCCCACACATTCAAATTCAATGAATTGAACAAATTAGCCATACTATCGGTTACTATCCAAACATAGCCTTCACCCATCATCCCAATTTTTTTTGCTAAGGTAAAAAGTTTAGACCCAAGATTTGGTGACATGTGCACAATAAATACTCTAGTGGGTATAGTAGTCATTATTTTATAAAGCTCATCAGTGATAGCATCATCTGTGGCTGAAAGAGAAATTGCACTTAGATATGGAACTTGGATATTGGCTTGTTGAAGAACGTTGGTTAAATAAGGTATGAGTCCTTCACCAAAACTATTGTCTATGTAAATGGGGATAACTTGTTTCCAACCAAAAGCTTGGATAATTGTGGTGATGACTTTTACTTGAGCTGAATCAATTTGTGATATTTGGAAAAAATATGGACTTTGAAGTGATGCTAGTGAAGGGCTTGTTGCTGAAAAGGTTACAATGGGTATGTGTGCTTTTTCTCCTATTTGAATCACGAAATTTGCTTCCATTGTTGTTATTGGTCCTATGATTGCTTGCACTTCCTCATTTTTTATGAGATCCAGAGCTGTTTGTCACAAATTCAATAGTTATTAAATTTCATTAAGAGTATGTTTGGATGTGGGAATTTTTTGAGGTAAAGTAATGTTTTGAGGGAATTCAAATGATGTGAGGTGAATTTTATTGTTTGGATGATAATTTGAAGAATTTTCAAAATGATGGAAATTTATGAAGTATTTTGTTCAAGTTAAATTTAGAGAATTTCAAAATGACACCTAAAACTAAAGAATTTGAAATTCCTTATTCTCTATGAACTTTTAAAAATTACTAATTGATCGTAAAACTTAAAATTAGCCGAAAAACCTAAAATCGACGATAAACGTTAAATCATCCGAAAATCCAAAAAATCGGCAGAAAAAACCAAAATCGGCCAAAAGCCCAAAAATCGACTATAAACCCTAAAATCGGTAGAAAAACCTAAAATCGGCCAAAATTCCAAAAATCGACTATAAACCCTAAAATCGGCTGAAAAACCAAAAATCTACCGAAATCCAAAAAATCGGCCGAAAAACAAAAAAACGACAGAAAACCTAAAATTGGCCAAAATCTCAAAAATCAACTATAAAACCCTAAAATCGGCCGAAAACCCAAAAAATCGGTCAAAAAACCTAAAATCGACTGAAAACCCAAAAAATCGGCCAAAAAACAAAAAAATATGCCGAAAAACCCAACGTCGACCCTAAAGCCAAAAAACTCGGCCGAAAACCTAAAATCGGCCAAAATCCCAAAAAACGACTATAAACCCAAAAAATCGGCCAAAATCGCAAAATTGGACTTTAAACCCTAAATCGGCCGAAAAACCTAAAATCGACCGAAAAACTCAAAAAATAGACTGAAAAACTTTAAATCGTCCAAAAACCCAAAAATCGACTATAAACCCTAAAATCGGCTGAAAACCCAAAAAATCGGCTGAAAAATCTAAAATCGTCCCTAAACCCAAAAAACTCGGCCGAAAACCTAAAAGCGACCCAACAATCCTGAAATCTTCTATAAACCCCAAAATCAGCTGAAAAACCTAAAATGACCGAAAACCCAAAAATCGTCTATAAACCCAGTTTTCGGCCGATATTAGGGTTTTAGCCGATTTTTTGGGTTTATGGCCGATTTTAGAGTTTATAGTGGATTTTAGGGTTTTTGGTCGATTTTAGGTTTTTCAGCCGATTTTTTGTGTTTACGGTCGATTTTAGGTTTTTTTTTGGCCGATTTTAGGTTTTTCGGCCGATTTTATGGTTTTTGACCGATTTCCGGCCGATTTTATGGTTTATAGTCGATTTTAGGTTTTTTCTGCCGATTTTATGGTTTTTGGCCGATTTAGGGTAACTTTCAGTGGTACTTGGCTAAAAACCCTGGTAAGCACCGCTCATTCTATGAGTGGGTGGTGCATCCGATCCTATGCGGGAGTCGTTAGCGATTTTTGGGTCAGGGTGGGTCCCGTTGATTCTTGGTGGTGGGTGCCTTGTTCTATGTTTGTCTTCTCTACTTTCCTCTTTTCTCCCCTTTGTCAGGTGTCTCGGTTCTGGTTTTTTAGCCAGATGTTTGGCGTTTTTTTCATTCTTGTTATTTTGTATTTTAATAATAGGGCTTTTCGGTTTGTAGTTTTTTGGGAGTGTATTTCTAGTACACTTCCTTATTTTTCTTCTTAAGGTGTTTTTTCTTGGTTTGTACTGCTATTTTTTCATTTATAGTTTATATTTATATATATTTATCTTTGCCATGACTTATGTTATGATGAGTTTGTTAACAAAAAAATTTTGCTGCTAAAAAAAAAAGACATGCCTTATGTTATGGTATTTCTCAAGGGTATTGTTGGTATTATGAAAAGTCAACACTAAAAAAATTTGTATCATCTTTATATATAAGTATAGATGTATAGATTATTATTATTATTATTATTATTATTATTATTATTATTATTATTATTATTATTATTATTATTATTATTTTAACTAAAGTATAGGTCAAATTATTATGAAATAGCCGATGCCATTATCAATCAAACCGAGACACATACAAAATTGTAAAATACCTTTGTTAGTCTAAAATATTAGTAAATATTGACTATATCTATTATTTTTAAATTATCATTCAATTATTGTTATTTATATCTTTTTTTTTTTTTGGTGATAATATTGTTATTTATATCTATTCTATACTTATATTATATAAAGAGGATATAAAAAAAATTGGTGTGAACTTTTTATAATATCAACTATATCCTTGAATTTTTTTTTTTAGCAACAAAAATCTTTTATTAACAAAGTCATCATAACATAAAGCATGTCTTTTTTTTTTAGTTGCAAAAATCTTTTATTAGCAAACTCACCATAACATAACACATATTTTTTTTTTTACATAAGTTTGCATAATAGAAAATATGGATCACAAAGACACGCGTTCCTAGTGGATCATAATTTATCAAAAACCACTTTTTATTTCTCAGAACAAATTCCCATAAGGGTAATTTCAAAATTTTAAAAAGAATTAAACAAGCTCAACTATATATTTTTCTTAAAGATATTTTGTTGTTTATATATGAGACAATAGGGAGCAGGGACGGACCCAGGAAGGCCACTATGTAGGCCTATGCCCCCACTTTGATGTGAATTTTTTTATACTACTATACATATATTACATTATATAAAAAATAAATTAGTTGATAAATTTCATAGTAGTCCACACTCACGCCCACACACAATCAGTTCAAAACTTACTTAGTTGCCCACACCCAAAAATTTATGTGAGATGACCGGTTAAATAATTGTTTAGTTACTTATATTGAGAGAGATATTTTTCTTGATGTTGAAAAAGATAAAATTATTCAATTTTATCAAAATATGGAACGTAAAGTCACTAGGTTTGGTCTAGTGGTGAGGGGTTTGTGTTGGATATTTGAATTGGCTTAATTTTGCTAAAACAAATATACTAACAAGATGTTGGAAAACATGTTACAACATCATATTTATTCAAGGAAATCTCGCGCATTTATGAGAGCATCTGCTATATATGGAAATCCACTTTAAAAGCACGCGTAATAGAGATCTGATCTGATCAGGAGTTTTAAGGATAAGACAGACTTAATGGTACAACGGTATGATCACAATTATCCTATAAAGTCCTTAAACACTTTTGGAAAGTTTATATACGTTCTTGATGAAGATAAAAAGAGAATCAGATCACCTTTTATGAGCTACAAGGAGCGTCCTATGAGTAATGAAGAAAGAGGAGCGTGCTAGATCATTATATATTCGAAGACCAAGTTCAAGACTAAGTATCTCAATTGAAATATTAGTTACACATATTGAGTCTTTGTTGAGTCTTTTATTGTTTGATTGTAATTCTTGCTTGTGGATTCTATAACACAAGTTAAGAAGTGAGTTTATTATTTTAAGGTTACTCCTAAGCTTTGAAGTACGGAGTTTACCGTGTGTGATTCACTTGAAGCTTTTAAGCAAAAGTGAAGTGTTGTCTTGGCAAGTTGTCGCCACATCTTTCCCAACATTATATAATCAACACAGGTTGTGTTGTGTGAGTGGAAGTGAGATGGGATCTCATGTCTAGGAGTTCCTAGGCAGAAGTTGCATGAGTAGTGTCGAGGTTATAAGGCGTAAACCACGGGTTTGCTGGAGGTCTTAGTTTAAGGCGTAAATCCTAGGGTTTGCTGGAGGTCTTAGTAACTAGAGCTATTAGTGGATTTCCTTCCTGGATTGGTATCCCCCAGAGTAGGCAGTTGGCTGAACTGGGTTAACAATTACTTGTGTCATTTATTTATTTTCTGTCAGTTTTTATATGTTATATAAGATGTGCCAACAATAGAAACAACGTTAATCATAAAGTAGTTGTTGGGACATCTTAGGCAACATCATTCTAGTGATACCAGAATTTCAGTTTGGATAGTACGTTATAGGTCATGGGTTCGATCCCTAGCTCATTGTAAACAAAAAAAATATGGAACGTCCTAGAGAACAATTATAATGTATTTTTTATGCTTTTGAAAATGAAATGTTATATTTATTTAATGATGCAATTTTATAATGACCCCACTACTCAAAACTTCTAGTTCCGTCCCTGATAGGGAGTATACAAAAACCATTTGCATGCCGAAATTAATAACACTCAGACAGCTAATACATATATAGAGATGAAATTAGGAGGTACAAATAGTAATTATAACGTACCGTGTGCGGCTGAAGTGACGACGTCCTTATGAGAATCCCTAACGATGATTTGAATTCTGGTTTTGTAATGAGAATGAGATTCATAGAAATCTGAGAGAGCCATGTTGATGCAGCTCAATCCTATTATCCCAACCGTTCCATTGCTAACATCAAGTACAGCTCCAACTTTCACTACAACACTACTCTCGTTTCTAATTTGTGCCATTCCACCACCCAACATATTTACAACCAAACAAGTTATAATCATGAATATCATAATTGAGGGATTATCCATCTTCACCATCGATTTTAATTTAAGTATGTGGCTATAACTAATTAATAATGAAGCATCAATCCTATATAGTCGTTTGCACCAAGTAGTATTTATACTCACAAGTCACAAGCATTGTTTCTATATAGTCGTCGATTGAAAAGTCCACACACCCACGTCCACACATCTAGGCTAACTTTTTTCCTTGTCAAAGCTGACTTTAGATTATTTTTCTCTTACAGAAATTTAAAGTAACAGTTTAAGGTAGAGAAAATCATGAAATTCAACTAACATTTATAATCCTATTTGACAATAAAGAACAACTGTCTTTAAATAAAGAACAACTATATTATTTTATTTTTTTAAGAAAAGGAACAACTATATTTAAATATTCAATATATATCTTATACTAAGTAAGGTTGGCCCAACACATACACATTAGAAGACCTAAGACGAATTTAGTGATAAAACCCTTTAAAAGACAATAAAAGCATTTTAGTATTTTTGTTTAAATCATATGTTAAATACGATTTAGGATACAAAATTGTTGATATGATATACTTTTAAAATTGATGCCGCCGCTCCCCCTCTCTTCTAACCCTATTTTGCTTTTCTTCTTCATCATCCACCAAGGAGGGGTGGTTTTTGGGTCAATTTTTGACCCAAAATCACCCCTCTAAGTTGTTTTTTTTTTATTTTCTTTCCATTTAAATAAGTGATTTCACATAAATTAAGTTTTTTAGTTTTGTTTTTCTTGTTTTGTGATTTCGTCGTCTGAGTGCGGCGCTTTGTTGGTGGTCGTCATTGTTACGGCGTTTGTTTGTCCGTCTTGTTGCGGTGTTCGTTTGGTTCATTTTGAAAGGTAGATTTCAATCAATTGCAGATTCGATCAATGATTTGGGCATCATCGTTGCAGATCCGGAAGCATGGACATTCTGGTGACTTTTATCATATTATATTATTTGTAGGCATATTGCAATTGCCGTTGTATGCTATTAACATGGATGCTGTGAGATTGTTTGCAGTTTCATCCTTTTTGTTTTTAGCTATGTTGAATTTGTATTTGCATGTGATGTACTGTATCAATTATTGGAATGAATGAATATCCTTATTTTGAGTCAAAAAAAAAAAAAAGGATACAAAATTGTTTATTAAGTTAAAAGTTAAATATGTTTTTCGTTCCTATTTTTATAGTGAATTTTTTTTTCAATTCATCCCTATAAAATAAAATCAATTGTTTTCATCCTCGATTAATTTTCCATTTTGATTTTAGTCCCTGACTTATAAAAATTGTTAGTTGACTAAATGGCAGGGCCATGTTGGATTTTTTTTTACACTTGGCATCCTGTATGGACTGCCATATCAGATATGATTTAGTAGTCTTAGTCTTGGACAACCTTAATCTCAACAGAAATAAAAAATTATTTAAAATTGAAAATTACAAAAAGAAAAATGAAAAAATATAAAAAGTGCCAAACTATGGGTGGATAAAATCAAAATCCATTTATTGGTGCATTTAAATATCAAACATACTAGTCAACTGATCAGATAAGATACATGAGGTTGTTTTAATTCTAGCAAGAAGTGAATGTGCCTCAACTCTCAACTCTCAACTTAACCAGCTGAACTAATAGTTAAAGAGTTGGAGGTTCAAGACTAAGTTTTGACAAAGAGAAAAACTAATATAACATTGTAATATACTACCAAATAATAATTTGTCATTCAAAAAGAAAATTCCAGCAAGGAGAAATTTTTAATTTCTTTTCTTTTAAAAAAATCAACTTCATTTTTTTGTAGAGTGGAATGGATTTCAAACTCTCGCTCATCAAGACAAAATTAATGTTCCAGACTTTCAGGCCACTACTTTGAGTGTGAATAATGCACGAGACTGGATTGTCTCCTGTCAAATGGACTGTCATGTTCAATCATGACCATTAAAATTAAAAGAATAAATATTTTAAAAATGCTTAAATGATCAATTCGTTCCCGTAAGTTCGCAAGTTTTTGATTTTCGTCCCTATATCTTTTTTTGTTTTAAAATAGTCCCTGAATGTGTAAATCCTTTTGGTTTTAGTCCCTAATGTTAAGTGTCGTTTAAAAAATGATGATGTGGCAAACGAAGGCTGGCATGGCAACATGTGACGTGACAAAAGAGGATGATGTGTCAATAATGATGTCCAGTCATCCACTAAGAGAGATCAAATCCAAAAACAAAATTGCAGAGAGAGACCAAAATAAAATAAAAAAACAATTAAACCCCAAAACATATTTTTCTTTTGTTTTTTTTTTGTAACCAAATTTTTTTTCCTTTCTCTAAACTCGAAAATTGACTCATATTTCTCTTAACCCATAAATTGCAAAACATGTTTTAATGGATGCGATTTGAGAGATTAAAAAAAAAAGGAATAAAAATGAGTCATTATCTTAAAAGTTTGTGATTTTTTTAGTTGACATTTGAGGATATAATGGAACTCAAATTTTACAATATATAAAGTTGTTTGATTAAAATTTCATGTCAAATTTTGAATATGGTGATTAGTAAATTAATATGGTCTTTTGATTAAATCAAAATAAATGGTGTATCAGGAAACACAATTTTTTGTTGGTTAAGAGTTTTATGGAATTTTAGGTTGGGGAGAAGAAAGAAGAAGAAAATATCGTTTTAGTATATTCAACACAAATTTATGGATTTAGAGAAATATGAGTCCATTTTTGGGTTTAGAGAAAAAAGAAGAAAAATATGTTTTTGGGTTTAATTTTGTTTTTTGGTTTTGGTCCCTCTCTACAATTTTATTTTTGGATTTGGTCCTTCTAAGTGAATGAATGGGCATCATCATTGACACATCATCCTCGTTCGCCACGTCACACATTGCCAAATCAGCCTATGTTTGCCACATCATCATTTTTATAACGGCACTTAACGTTAGGGCTTAAAACCAAATGGATTTGCACATTTAGGACTATTTTAAAACAAAAAAAGATACAGGGATGAAAACCAAAAACTCCTGAACTTACAGGGACCAATTGATCATTTAAGCCTTTTAAAAATTATAAAAAGTGATTGAACGGTGGATTGAAAATTTGAAATGGTGTGAACGACCACACATCAGGAAACTGGAGAGTCTTCACAGGGGACAATCCGTTCTAAAATAAAAAATTTCTACCAATTAAAAACCATCATTCTTCTTTGGATTAGTATTATTTTTTTGTATTATATCAATATTTTTTTAGTATATACTCCTATGTAATACTCCTTCCGTCTCAAAATAGAAGAAAAAATAAGTCAAACAAATTTGATATATTTGGTTCAAAATTTGGGTCAAATATATTCATTTTTGTTGACCAACTTTTACTTATATTTTAAGACCAAGGGAATATAATAAAACATATAATTTTTTTATGATCAGTGCAAATATTAGTAGATTATTTTATGTTTTAATTAAGTTGGTTTTCTACATTTAAAACTTTTTAAACTAATCCCTTACGTTATTAATATTATAATAATTAGGATTAGGATATTTTAGTCAAATTTTTGTTTAAAACATCCACGTAATTAACTAACAAAAACGCACACATGGATAATTATTTTTTATTTTTTTTTTATAATACACACATGGATAATTTTGAGTATCGCATAAGATAACTTAAATTTGTTAACGCGTAGGAGATCAACTTAAATGAAACAAAATTTCAACTGATTCACATTCATAAATTCAAGTTGATTTAAAGTAGTTTTTCTTAATTAAATTAAAATCTTGAAGTAAACACAATGATATTTATTTATATATGACTTCTATTGAGTGCACTAAACTTTCACTCGGTCAAGGAAACGGTATGTATAGTTCTTTCATTTTCGTTTACCTTTTACCAAATCATATTTTAATAGCGTTAATGTATAATAATTCAAACTGTCAAAAAAAAATGTATATTTTGATAGGCATCATGAAATAAAATACAAATCCGTTTAATTAGTAAATATATTAGTACATAAGCAGCAGCACTGCTATTTGGCAATAAATATCAAATTCAATTAACGCACAGACAAATATTTAATTACTGAGTGACAAATGTGAATATAATCAACATTCAACCATAATGCATATCAGCTGCATAGAAATTTCTTAACTATGTCATGGTTGTTTACTTGTTTTCATCCGGTTGTTTAATACAAAATTTTCAACATATGACTCTATTTTTATTTGATTTTAATAGATATCTACATTGATGATATAAAATACGTAGTTTTATACGATCCCCGTGAACTTAGCTCAATTGTTAGGAATATCGTATTATATATACAAAGCTGGAGTTCGAATCCCGAACACTCTACTTATTTCACGGTGAAATTTCTAGTCAAGAAGATTTCAAACACCTAAGATAAAACAAGGAAAGATTCCATGAATTTAATCTTCAACTTCAGCCCATCCTCAATTATTTTGTGTCTCATTTTCCCGATTCTTTAACTCATCGACCACTTTGGTTTTTCTTGGTGCCGGGTATCGAACTGAGTACCTCTAAGTTGAAGAACAAATCCTCAACCAAGTGACCTCTTAGGAAACAGGCTCGACCGCTTTGGTTTGATTACTCATTTCTTCGTCAAACAAATAAAAATATATAGTTGCATATTTGCATCATTTTCTGCCTTATAAACTGCCCAAATCACACCAGAAATGAGTCATTACACATGGAAATGTGAAATGGAAAATGCAAGCAAACCTAGAAACTGTAGAATAGAACTGCAAAATTGAAATGCAAGCAATCAAGCCCAGTAAAGCATAGACATTCATACCCAAATATTGTTTTATCAAACCAGAAACAAACATTAAACCTTACATGAAAAGAACACAAACCATTAAACCTTTTGATTCCACACGAGCAATTTTTCCTTCGTCTTCACATGCTCAATTGATTTTGATGACATAGAATAATGCAAATAGGAGATTTGTGCGAATGGGCTTGGATCTCATATCAGTAACTAGCTCGAAGGATGAGGATACTCAAACACATTTATACACTCAACAGTCCGGAAACCTAAACAATGCGTAACTTCAAACAACTTCACCACACACCCCATGCCTAATGTGAGCCTGAGTCCAATTCTCACATTGCTATCTTTATCTCGGCTCTAATACCATGTTATATGGGGTTCTAATACCATGTTATATGGGGTTGGATCTCATCCCAAAAGCTAGCTCGAACGATCAAGTATACTGATTTTAATGACATAGAAGAATGCAAATAGGAGATTTGTACGAATGGGGCGAGGTGAAGAAACGAACATGGGAGAAGAAGGGAGAAGCAGAAACGATCAGAAAAGGGAAAGCGGAAGACTATGGCGAAATTCTATATATTTATTTATGAGCTTTCGCAATTGGGACATAAAACTAATCTTGAATCAATACAATAACTAGGAGCTTGCATGTTACAATTGTAGATGAGGTCATGTTGCTTGTAAGTTAATTTCATTGCAATGCACAGAAGAAACTTCTTGGTTAGTAATTTGTACAACATCCATTTCTCTGTTTGGACTAAAGTCGCCATAAACCGAAACATTTGATTCAGTTTGACTAGATGGACTAGGAGGACAATGTGTACCTAGAGATGGGCCTAAATCATCTTCATCATGATGATGACGACTATTACCGCTTTTAATTTTATTTTCACTTTTCTTGAATGTGTGACAGTTCGAGTCTCTTTGATCAAATATTCTTACCAAGATGCAAACTCGTTGCCATATTGAAGTATTTGGATCATTGTTTAACCATATATGTTTGTGCTGATATAGAAATGTTACCACAAAGATTAGGAGTGCTAATAGGGAAGCAATCCCTGCAATGAGAAATAGTCCCCAAAAGCTTTCAAGTCCAAGATTGTTATTAGAGGAAATTTCTTTATTAGAATCTAGACAAATAGCTTCCTTGAACCATGCCTTCTCAATTGTTCTCATTTTGTCTCCTTGAGTCACATTTAGGATTGCCCTTGAAATATCAGCCACAAGAGGTGAGCCTTTTGGAAAAGCCTACAAATCATCACACACAAGTCAATTCACCATAAGTGGTGTTTTAAAAACAGAATCAGTTATTGAACCGGCTAAACCTTTAAGTTATGGTTCAACAGATATTGAATCGGCTAAACCTCAGTTGGTTCAACCACAGTTGAACTTGATGACAAATAAATAAACAAAAAAGCAAAAAGTATAATACTATTGGCCATTCAAACCGATTCAATCCAATTTTTAAAACATTGCTCAAAAGAAAATGATAATACTATTGGTATTAGGGAGAGATATTGTAAGAGAGAGGGAGAGGGAGAGGGAGAATTAAAACAACTTACATATCCAAAACCACCAGCTTTAAATCTTGGTTCAACCATGACATACTTTGAACAACTATAAGTTCCAAGAAAGTGCTTAACATAGGGAACTTCATCAAAAGCAGCATCAATGCCACCATTTACACTTCCTTTTATGAAAAGCTCATTACATTCTTCAGGTGATTGATAAGTAATAATCTGAGAATCTGGAAAACCCAAGTTCTTCAAAATTCCATAAACAAAAGAACCTTTGAGATAGCCAACATTCATCTTATTCTTTAGAAGTTGGTCAACATCTGTAATAGCTGGCCTTAGTTGTTCAACTGTTAAAAGTGAAGTCAAGCTTGCAGTGTAACTTTGAACCAGAATTAAAACCACAAAAACCCATACAACCACAACAAATCTAGCCAAGTTGCTCACCACTTTCTCTCCTATCATAAGAATAAGATAATTAACATTATGAGTCTCTTTTGATCAACTTATTTGAACTTATCGACTAGCATAAATACTTGCAAGACCATTTGAGAGAACTTATGAAACAGTTTATGAACCGTCCATAAGTTGTTTTCAAACTAAAAAGTGATGTATTTGCAAGGCTTAAAAGTAAAAAATAGATTTAATGTGATATGTTTGTAGAGAACTTATGAAACAGTTTATGAACAGTCCATAAGTTGTTGTATGTGTGTGTTTGATTTGATAAGTGATACTTACTATGAGCATAGACCATAGTTGAGAAGGAAAACCATAAGCTTGTGCCAATCTGATGAGAGGGTGGTCCTCTGAAGTCGTTGTTTACTCGATGTTCAAGAACCCATACAACAAATCCAATGAATACAAATGAACAAGCTGATACTACCCAAAGATCCCATGTCAGTGGCTTCAAAAAAGCCCATGCATTTTTCTTCCTGCTGTCTTTCATTGAAACAACCATTGTCACACCAGATTCTGTGTATGGCATTGTGAAATCAACTTTGTTGGATCTATCTGCAGTGATTGTAATATCCCCCACTACCGCGTCAAAGTTCTGTCAATCCAAAATTAACATGTTATTCACATGCTCGTGATGAAATAATCAATCACATATAAAAGAGGGTTAAAAGATATATAAGAAAAGGAGTACTTACCCCATAATAAAGTTGATTGATCAACTCATCATATGTTCCTGCCATCTCATCACCATCAGGCTTTGCATATCGAACAAATTCATATGGCAAGTCATAAGGCAAAATATCCACCACAGCTGTGAAGACATCAATGCAGAAACCAGTGGCTTTTGTTGTATCGGTACTATGATCATATGTTACTTTCAAGAACTCAGTGTAGTTATTATCTCCACTTTTAATTGGAACACCTATCTTCAACTTCTTCCCAATAGTAGGAATTTCCCATCCCTTTGGAATAGAGTACACATCCCCTGGCCATATGATTGATCCAAGATCATCTTTAGAACTAGAATATCTGCTATTATTGCTCATGTTGCCTTTTGAGTCCAAATTTCTAGTCAACCCTTTATCTGGTGTCCAAAATCCAACCCTCTTCTCCCCATCACCAATCATATTAATTATCTCAAATGTTGATGCTTGTAACTTTCCACCAATAACATTGAAATCACCACTAAGACCATTAAAGCTAGTGTTTGACAAGGCTTCACTCAATTTGTCACCATTTTGTGCAATACCAAACTTTTCAAAATCAGGTATGTTGTAATTGCTTGATGTGTTGCTCTCATTGTAACCAAATTTGGTGTTTCCAATTCCAACTTTCTCAATAGCCATTGCTAATGCAATTGTAGCATCATAAGCCCATATTCCAAAAATGTTCAAATTTGTGTCAACAAGTGTTGGATTGTCACTAATGAATTTTCTTTTCCATCTAACTCTAAAATCATCTAGCTTTTTTGTTTTTGGAATATAAGTCCTAACACCCAATACACCTTCCATTGATTCCTTCACATTAAAATCAAATGAATTGAATAAATTAGCCATACTATCAGTTACTATCCAAACATAACCTTGACTCATCATCCCTATTTTTTTTGCTAAGGTAAAAAGTTTAGACCCGAGATTTGTTGACATGTGCACAACAAATACTCTAGTGGATATAATAGTCATTATTTTATAAAGCTCTTGAGTGATAGCATCATCTGTGGCTGAAAGAGAAATTGCACTTAGATAAGGTACTTTGATATTGGCTTGTTGAAGAACATTGGTTAAATAAGGTATGAGTCCTTCACCAAAACTATTGTCTATGTAAATTGGGACAACTTGTTTCCAACCAAAAGCTAGTACAATTGATGTGATTGCTTTAACTTGAGCTGAATCAATTTGTGATATTTGAAAAAAATATGGACTTTGAAGTGATGCTAGTGAAGGACTTGTTGCTGAAAAGGTTACAATGGGTATTTGTGCTTTGTCTCCTAGTTGAATCACAAAAATTGCTTCCATTGTTGTTGATGGTCCCATTATGGCTTGCACTTCCTCATTTTTTATGAGATCCAAAGCTGTTTATAATTCAATTAAATAATTATTTATTTTATTAATAGAAAAGGTAACATTATAACATACATGCCTAATCCAACACTCTTTGTATCTGAAAAAGGAACCGGTCTTGAAGAAAATTATGTGAACGCGACTAGGAGAAACTAGGGGTATACATGAATTGGATAAATGATACTTAATCATTTGTAAAATTGCAAACTAGTAATCAAATGTAGGTATGATTTTGGCCGAAAGAGGCCCAAATCAGTCCATGTACAATTGTGCACGGACTCCGAACGGACACCACGACACAGATACGAACACCGCGACATCGTTTATGTAAAAAATGTAGGACACCGATACCGCTACATATTTATAAAACATATAAATTGAGAATCAAAATATATACATGTAAATCTAATTTGAGCAATATATTTCTTAAAAAAAGTTTTAAAACAAGATATAATAGTATTTTACCTTTATTTATCCATTTACTTTCGAAAAAACTAAAAATATTGTAATCAAAATGTATTGTCTTAAATCCCTCATTGATCAATATTGTTGTTTCGACACATTTTAACTCTTGTAGATTTTTCTGATATGTGCATAACATAAGGAGAGTATAAGCAAAGGAAAAATATATTTTTTTTGGACACTGGTCCGACACGGGTCGTACGAATGTCTTACAGGTGTCGAACACCGATCAAAAGAGTGTCGAAGTAAATAAAAAATTGAGTCTTTTCCGATACCGATATAAGCTATCTGACACGTGTCGGGTGAGTATCACACGAGTGTCGGATACCGCACATGTTGGACACCGCGACACGCCTAATCATAGAAGTGTCGGTGCTTGTTAGATAGTAGGAGATACTATGAGGCATCTATGAAGTCAAATACAATGGCAATGAATTAATATAAAAATGTCAAGATTACATTCAAAACTTAAATAAAATTTTGTTTCTTATAAATATGGAGAATTTTGTTTCAGTCTTTGTATCAACTTTTTAGTCTCTGCAAAATATAAATAGTATACTTTTAGTCTCTAATTTAGGGACCAAAAAAATGTAATTTTTAGAGTCTAAAAAATGAGTCCAAAGAATAAAATTAAATAAGCATAATTTTTTTTTTGTCAAGTAGTCTAGCAGTGGCTAGACTCACATTTAAATATGAAAAAAATATGGAATCTGAAGTTCAAACTCCGGACACTCTAATAATATTTCTGGTAGCTACCATTTGAGCTATATTTAATGGACTAAATAAGCTGTATTTATAGGGATAAAAACTTATTTAATCTTTCTTAAGAAACATTAATCCTAGAATTAAATAGTACTCTTGATTTTTGCTATAGACCAAGTCAGAGATAACAAGAGATTTTGACGGAGTATCTAAAAAGATCTAGTAGTAGCCTAATAATAAATGTCAAAGCCCATATATTATCCCAAAAATATGAAAGTCAAAGTACGTGTAAATAAAGACGCGTTTGGATAAGAAAATAGTAGTAGGCGACAAGAAATGCCGTAAGGTAACTAGAAAAATGTTTATGTTTTGTTCTGCACTCAATAATAACTCACGTCTCTCTGCAGGTTACTCGTATGGCATGGCTTCTGGGGTGTTGAAAATATGCAAACTCTATACACTAGCTCCTAATTTTAGAGGTTAAAAACAAACAAAACAAAGAGATCATATTCCAATGTTGTGTAGATATATAGTTGAGACAATATTATTTCGTGTAGATGAAATTACATACCGTGTGCAGCAGCAGTGACCACGTCCTTGTGAGAATCTCTAAGGATGATTTGGATTCTAGTTTTGTAATGAGAATGAGAGTGATAGAAATCTGAGAGAGCCATGTTGATGCAGCTCAATCCTATTATACCAACCGTTCCATTGCTAACATCAAGTACAGCTCCAACTTTCACCGCAACGTTACTCTCGTTTCTAGTTTGTGCCATTCCACCAAACATATTTACAAACCAACAAGTTATTATAACAATGAATATCATAATTGAGGGATTATCGATCTTCACCATCGATTTTAATTTGAGTATGTATGTGGCTACCTAGTTATAATAATGAAAGCATCTTGATATATACATATATATATATATATGTTGAAATTGAGTCGTTTGCCCCAAGTATATGTATACTCACAAAGCATCTTTTAGTCGTCGATTGAAAAGTACACACACTCACGTCCACACATCTTGTCAAAGCTTAGTTTTTCTTTTATTAATAATAAAAACAAAATGAAAGATGAATTTAGAAATAGACACGTAGAAAAAAATAATTATATATTTTCATATCTCCTTGTGAAAGAGTCCACTATTAATAAATGAAGAATTTCAAACTTGATAAGATTAAATAGTCGAGAGACTCTTATTTTTCCCTTTCTCCATGTTAAGAGAAGTCTCATATCGGGTGAGATAGTCAGTAAAAAAAAAAGTGAGGGGACAATCTTCACCATACAAGCTCGGTTCGTAAGGATGACTTAGGCTCGATACTCATTTTTTTTATGGTATCAGAGTTTTCTCCATAATTCGTTGGGCCACCTGTTATCAGGTTTATGTTATCGTGTGTCTTTATAAAGTTGGAATAATATTCCTCAATCCTCACCTTACATATTATAAGTAAGGGGACAATCTTTACCTACAAGCTCGGTTTGTAAGATGATTTAGGCCCAACACTCATTTCTCTGATGGTTCTCCACGATTCATTGGGCCACCTGTTATCAGGTTTCTGTTATCGTGAGTCTTTATAAAGTTGGAATAATATTCCTCAATCCTCACCTTACATATTATAAGTGAGAGCAATCATCATCATACAAGCTGATTTTGTTGGGAAATTAGTTTGTTAAGCATGTAATGGATCGGTTATCCTCTAACAAAATTGAAGTTGAATTCCTTCTATTATTATTATAAGTGGATTTGTTAATGATATTGCTTTATTAAACTACACAATGATAATCAGAAAATGTTAATTTCAGCACAATATCAATTTATCTTCTCCTAGTCCCACTATGAAGGACTTTTTGTTATAAATGTATGTGGTGATTTCTCTTGTTTTGTAAGAGTACTATATTTGCAATTCTGTATTGTACTTGATTCTGTGAGACATATCCAAATACTTTAATAGGAAATGGGAATTGGAGTCAAATATATAGACTTGTCTTTTGCTAAATAATTTCACTGTTGTTCACATGATCAACTTCTTGATTAATAATTTGTACAACATCCATTTCTGTGTTTGGACTAAATTCCCCATAAACCAAAATATTTGATTCGGTTTGACTAAATGGACTAGGAGGACATTGTGTATCCAAAGAGGCCTCAACTGCACCTAAATCATCATCATGATGATCACTACTGTTACTATTTTCACTTTTCTTGAATGTGTAACAGTGCAAGTCTCTTTGATCAAATATCTTTACCAAAATGCAAATCCGTCGCCATAATGAAGTACTTAAATTATTTTGTAGCCAAATGTGTTTGTGCTCATATAGGAAGGGCACCCAAAAGAATAGTAGTGCTATTATGGAAGCAATTCCAGCTATGAGAAACAGTCCCCAAAAGCTTTCAAGTCCAAGATTGTTATTAGAGGAAACTTTTGTATTAGAATCTGGACAAGTAGGTTCATTGAACCATATATTTTCAATTGTTTTCATTTTGCCTCCCTCTGTCACATTTAGGATTGCCCTTGAAATGTCAGCTACAAGTGGTGATCCTTTTGGAAACACCTACAAGTTCACCCCACACCAGTCAATTCAGTAATCACAATCAATAATTTAAAACTGACATACTTTGAACAACCATGACATACTTTGAACAACTATAAGTTCCAAGAAAGTGCTTAACATAAGCAACTTCATCAAAAGCAGCATCAATACCTCCATTTACACTTCCTTTGATGAAAAGGTCATGAAATTCTTTAGGTGATTGATAAGCAATGAGCTGAGAGTCTGAGAAACCTAAGTTCTTCACAATTCCGTAAACATAAGAACCAATGGGATAGCCAACATTCATCTTATTCCTTATAAGTTCGTTAACATCTGTAATTGTTGGACTTAGTTGTTCAACTGTTAACATCGAAGTCAAGCTTGCAGTGTAACTTTGAACCAGAATTAGAACCACAAAAACCCAAACAACCGTTACAAATCGAGTCAAGTTGCTCACCACTTTCTCTCCTATCATCGAAATGAGATAGTTAACATTAATAGTCTTTTTGGAATGATTTGTTCGAATTCATCTACTAGCATAAACATTCGTGAAATTAGTTTATCACATGTCCATAAATAGTTTATAATAGCTTATAAAAACTACTTCTATGAGTGTTTGATGAGTGATACTTACTATGAGCATAAACCATAGTTGAGAAGGAAAACCATAAACTTGTGCCAATCTGATAAGAGGGTGGTCCTCGGAAATCATCGTTTATTTTGTGTTCAAGGTTCCATACAACAAATCCAAACAATACAAAAGAACCAACTGATGCTACCCAAAGATCCCATGTCAGTGGCTTCAAAAAAGTCCATGCATTTTTCTTCCTATTGTCTTTCATTGAAACAACCATTGTTACACCAGATTCTGTGTATGGCATTGTGAAATCAACATAGTTGGATCTGTTTGCAATGATTGTTACATCCCCCACTACTGCATCATACTTCTGTCAATCCAAAATCAACTTTTTTATTCATTCCAGTAGACAAAAGTAAGAAATGCATACATGTATGATGTATTTACGTACGTATATTGGTTATATTATATGTTACACCAGTATAATTTGATCTTATCCTATATATATAAGACATATTCATGATGAAAGAATCATTCACATATATAACTATAACTATATGAGAAAAGGAGTACTTACTCCATCATAAAGTTGAGTGATTAACTCATTGTACGTTCCTGCCATCTCACCATCAGCCTTTGCAAATTGAAAAAATTCATATTGCAAATTATAAGGCAAAATATCCACCGCAGCTTTAAAGACATCAATGCAGAAGCCAGTAGCTTGTGTTTTATTAGTATTATGATCATATGTTACTCTCAAGAATTCAGGGTAGTTATCTGCATGTCTAGCTGGAACTCCTATCTTCAACTTCTTCCAAATAGGAGGAATAGAGTACATATCCCCTGGCCATATGATTGATCTAAGATCATTTTTAGAACTAGAATATATGCTATTTTTGCTTATTAGGCCCTTCATGTCCAAATTTCTAGCTAACCCTTTATTTGGTGTCCAAAATCCAACCCTCTTTTCTCCATTACCAATAACATTAATTATCTCAAATATTGATGCTTGTAGCTTCCCATCAACAACATTGAAATCACCACTAAGACCATTAAAGGTAGTGTTTGACAAAGCTTCACTCAACTTCTCACCATTTTGTGCAATACCAAACTTTTCAAAATTAGGCATGTAGTAATTGCTTGATGTGTTACTCTCGTTGTAACCAAATTTTGTATTTCCAATTCCAACCTTCTCGATTGCCATTGCTAATGCAATTGTAGCATCATAAGCCCAAATTCCAAAAATGTTAAATTTTGTGTTAAACAGTGTTGGATTGTCACTTATGAATTTTCTTTTCCATCTAACTCTAAAATCATCTAGCTTTTTAGTTCTAGGAATATAAGTCCTCACACCAATTACTCCTTCCATTGATTCCCACACATTCAAATTCAATGAATTGAACAAATTAGCCATACTATCGGTTACTATCCAAACATAGCCTTCACCCATCATCCCAATTTTTTTTGCCAAGGTAAAAAGCTTAGAGCCAAGATCTGGTGACATGTGCACAATATATACTCTAGTGGGTATAGTAGTCATTATTTTTTGAAGCTCTCTAGTGATAACATGATCGTTGGCTGAAAGAGAAATTGCACTTAGATAGGGAACTTGGATATTAGCTTCTTGAAGAACATTGGCTAAATAATGTATGAGTCCTTCACCAAAACTATTGTCTATGTAAATTGGGACAACTTGTTTCCAACCAAAAGCTTGAATAATTGAGGTGATGGCTTTAACTTGAGCTGAATCATTTTGTGATATTTGGAAAAAGTATCGACTTTGAAATGATGCTAGTGAAGGGCTTGTTGCTGAAAAGGTTACAATGGGTATGTGTGCTTTGTCTCCTAATTGAATCATGAAATTTGCTTCCATTGTTGTTGTTGGTCCAATGATTGCTTGCACTTCCTCATTCTTTATAAGGTCCAAAGCTGTTCGTCACAAATTCAATAATTATTATTAATTTCATTAAGGGAAAATCGGACATATAACATCTTACGATATTTTTAAATTGTTGTCATAAAGTGAACATACGTGACAATAAAATTTTGAGGAATGATTTAGTAAAAAAATAAAATAAAATTGAGGTATGATATTTTGACACAAATATTTTTACACATTGCTATACATAGGGACAGTTTGATAATGTTGTCTCTAAATAAAGGGACAAATTTGTAATTTTCTCTCTTCATCTTCTTTTTCCTTGTTCGTCTCTCCTTTATATGTACTGTTTAAAAATATTTGTGTCAAAATATCATTCCTCTAAAATTTTACATGGATATTTCATCTCTATTATAAAAAATTCATTGTTAAGTCGATGTCAACTCCTTTTAGTACATGCTCTTGTTCTATGTATAATTTGTGAATTTGGGTTTTAATCCGTGCAACCAAAATCCTCAAATTTCGCCATTGTAAAATTTAAACCCACATATGTACCAAAAAAAATAAAAATAAAAAAAATAAAAAAATTAAACCCACATGTTTTAGTCGTTAATGAAATCGGGTCACCAAATTAAACCGTGACATGGCATGGATTAGTGATGAGGCAAAAGAACAATTTGGGGTTATGATGGCTGCTCTACGTATAGAATGGACGAGGAAAAGAAGATGGAAACGTTGATAATAGTTATGAGTATTTATGTAATTTGGTGACTGGAAGTGCCAAAAAGTAGTTAATTTATATATCGGATTAAGATACTTATAAACTTATTTTGCAAGTTATCCTTATGAAAATTCTCAATTTAATTTGATTAGTTTGTCTAAATCCCAATCATTTTTGTAGGTGTTTGAACTTAGAATTGAATTTTGAACAAAGAAAAACGAAGTTTGGTTTCCATGACCTCACTAAGCGAGCATACAACGAGAAATTGGCAGCGAGCCAGCAGCGAGTTTTCTCGCTTAGCGAGACATCCCTCGCTACAGCGAGCAAGGCGGTATGTGGTACATGTGTCAGTAAACTCATTGTTGAAGAAAGCTCCTCGCTTAGCAAGCCTCTAATTTCCTGACTTGTATAAATAACCATCAGTTGCTGCAAAACGGGATGTTATCACTTTTTACACTTCTGAAAACACAGAGAAATCCTAGGAGCCAAGTTTAAGTAGTTTTGAAGGTGGATTTGCTCATCTTTGTCGAGGAATCAACTCATGGTGTTTGTTCATGTTCATCTCAATTCCTTGCATCTTTGTAAAGTTACCATGATTATGGGTAACTAATTTCTCTTATTGTTGGGATTAATGTAAATTACTCTATTAGTATGTATTTTATCTTGATCATGGTGTTATATATATTCTAGTTACAAATCAATATTGATGTTATCCTTATTTCTATTGTTTTGATCTTTGGATTTGAAATGGTATAGGAATATATGTTTTGAA
The DNA here is from genome assembly GCF_020283565.1 of Trifolium pratense. Taxonomy (NCBI): domain Eukaryota; kingdom Viridiplantae; phylum Streptophyta; class Magnoliopsida; order Fabales; family Fabaceae; genus Trifolium; species Trifolium pratense. The sequence goes on along the minus strand of NC_060065.1, from coordinate 6,461,790 downwards.
TCTTGATCTAGGATGACATCTATTAAAAACTAAGGTCTAGGAATAGACTTAGATTTAATATTCACATAAAGTATTAGAACTTAATGATATTATATCGATTAAGTACCTGAGTGATCGGAATTTGATAGGTTAAATAGATTTTTCGCCGTTGTCTGGGGACGGAAATGTTCGATGAGTAAATACGTGATGATATTGATAAGTAGCTTGAATATGTATAACTGATCAAGGAAATACATACGAACGAGTAATTGGAATTTAATCCCAGCAATTTCATTTCTCTAATATTAAAATCATCTTTTAACTGCACTTTTATGTTCGCAAGCAAGTTTTTATTACCAAACATCTTGAAAAACCCATACTTAAAATCATGATAATTGTTGAACGACATTTAATATCACACTAGTCCCCGTGGATACGATATAATCAAAATACTTACTTTTTTTTTTTGAAGGAATCAAAATACTTACTTTGATACTTCATTGGTTTACTTTGATACTTCATTGGTGACATATCTCATTAAGGACTAAAACATATAGTTTAACTTTTACGGAGGTGAAATAGGTGTTTTTTCTATGGTGACTAAAATTCAAATTCACAAATATTACCGGAACTAAAAACACATTTTATCCTTTTTATTTTCATGAAACAAGTTATTATAAAAATTTAAATATTTATTAAAAAAATTAAACGTTCTCGATTACTTTTATTTTTCTTAAAAGTTGTAAGCTATTTTATTTGTTTAGACTGAAGGGAGACTATACACGAACCATGCATGTTGATTTATTTATTTTTTTGTTACATCCATGCATGTTGAAATTAATAAGATAAGATCCACACAATGTACCAAAAAAAAAAAAGAATAAGATCCACACATTTTATAGTTGATGCAAATAGTAGTAGCTATAAAGAGACATAAATTTAGGATGAGATTATACTCGTAGAATATAAACTCTTTTGATCTAGAATCGACGACTAAGATTATTTATAATTATTTTTATTCATATATAATATAAACCATTCGATTAAAATATTAACGGTTGTATTTTAAAACTGTGTGAAACAGTATGCAAATATCTTACAGACAATTCAGGTCTGAAATTCAAAGGTGCAAAACTGAAAATTGTAATAATTATATCGTACCGTGTGTGGCTGCAGTGACAACGTCCTTATGAGAATCCTTAACGATGATTTGGATTCTAGTTTTGTAATGAGAATGAGAGTGATAGAAATCTGAGAGAGCCATGTTGATGCAGCTCAATCCTATTATCCCAGCAGCATTAGGACCGTTGCTAATATCAAGTACAGCTCCAACTTTCACTACCACTGTCTCATTTCTTTGTGCCAATATTCCATCATTTAGACACCAACAAGTAACCATGCATATCACAAAGTAAACAAAGCTAATTGGATTACCCTTCTTCTTCATATCGTGTTCTTAGTTAATGGAGTATATATGTGGCTAATAATTAATGAAGCCTCAATCCTTCTTGATATTATATATATATATACTATTCTCAAAGGTATCTTTATAGTCCTTGTCAAAAACAAAGGTATCTTTATAGTCGTCGATTGAAAAGTATTCGCACTTTTATCCACACGGTTAAGAATCGGTTTTGTTTGTTTACCCCTCGTATTGAAAAGTAAACATACTCACATCCCAATCAAACTAAATTGCTATAGATAGCTTGAACAAAACAAAAATTGCTATAGATAGTTTTTTTAATTAAATATTTAAATGATTCATTCATTTAAATAATTAAATCGATAAATTAAGAATATATAAAATGATATTAAAGTCTCTCCAAAGTCACCCGTTATTGTGCCACTTACTATTTATATCCACGCAACATGTTCAATAATGTTGGGCGTGAGAGGTTATATTAAGAAGTCTCGCATCGAATGTGAGTTGACCTGGACAAGGATTTATAAGTAAGGTAATTCTCATCTTATAAGTCAGTTTTGTAGGTTGAGTTAGATTCAGCTCACAATTCTAAAAATTAATGTAAATATAAATTTAAAATCGTTAAAAACAAGAAGTAGAAATGCTTATTAAAAGAAATGCAAATTTTTTATAAATAAAAATATAGTTATATTTTTTAAAAGGTTCTCTTGAAAGACATCCTAATCCTATAGTGTTATACAAAGCAGAACAACTCATCGGTAGCTGCCTATCTACCCCAGCCATGGTTCGGATTGAACTTATGGTAACAGATTATGGTAACAGAGGGCAAGAGTGTTACTATTACACTTGGAACTTTTGGCTGAGCAAAAGAATTAAAAAAACAAAAAAAAAAAAAACAAATTATAAGAAGAAAAAAAATGAATTTTTATCTTTTCAAAATTTACTTTTACTTATTCTTATAAAACTAAGTGATAAATATATTTTTAGTCTATTTATTTATGTACCAAAATATATATATATATATATTTAGTCCCTTTGAATATTTCAAATTTTGTTTTTCATCCCTTTAAAAAATTTCATCAAATATTGGTCCCGTAAATTTTTCGTCTTCAAGATTGGTCCTCGATGTTAACTACCAGTCTACCACTAACGGAAATTGACGTGGCATGTACACATTGCTACTTTTAAATGAATACATTGCTATTATTAGTTTTATGGTGTGTTAATAAGCTAGTTTATAGCTTATTATAGTAACTTATAAGTTTGTTTCATAAAATTAGAGATGTTTGGTAACAAGCTTTTTTTATTAGTTTATAATTGTTTTTCATATGTTATTTCAACTAGCGTTTGAACTTATAACTTATAGTTTTTATACCTTTTATTCCAATTTTAACCTTACTATTTTAAGTTCTTTATTTTTTTTAATAAAAAACTACTCACTCACAAAAATAACTATTCACTCACATAAAATAATACTTCTATGTTATTTTATGATTACAAAAGTTAAATTTATCAAATACTTTAATTTATTTTACTAGATTTTCAGCTATTAGTTAGTTTATATAACTTATTTTTACTAATCAGAGCATTAATTGAAAAAATTAGAAAAAGTCAAAATCCCAAAATTGGTTAGGTTTGAACCCTAATTTAATCGGTTAGTTTACTCTCATGCATGTCACCATCTCTCATCAATCTCCATTCATCACCAATCAAAATAGAAACTTCAAATTTAAGAAACTTCATATGTAAACGAGCTCTCCATTGCAAACAATTTTCCCATCCATCGTCAACCGGTAGCAGAAGCATCGCGAATGTCAAGTGAAGGTAACAGTTTAAAGAAACAACAATTCTGGAATTTGTTTTTCTTTTTGTCCGTTTTTTTAAAAAAAAAATATTTGCTTCCTTATACTTCCTACATCCTTTTAGTTTGGTTTCTAGATTTATTAAGAATCCAATTTATCTAACATATTTTCAATGAATCTTAAAAGTAAACTCTATTTTATATTAAGAATCGGAGGAAATATAATGTAATTTTATATATGGATGAAATTAGGTTGCAGTGTGGAAACAAAGAAAACAAACAACGCCAAAAAAATTGGCTATCTTCATTTTTTTTGGTTTACAAAAGAGTAGAGAATCAAACTCGGATTTCATGTATACAACTCAAATCTCTCGCCACTAAATCAAATCTAGTGACTTCGTTTTCTTCAATTTTTGGTAAAGGAATAATAATTATATAATGTTTTTTTGTTTTTAAAATAAAACTAGAATAATAATAATAATTAATTTAATAAAGCCATATTTGACCAAAAAATAAGTTATAATGGTAGATCAGTAAAAACAAAATGCTAGCCGTCGGTTCCACGTTAGCTTCTACTATTAAGTTAAACTAATAGCAAGGACCACAAATGCAAACGGAATAATTTAGAGGACCACAATTTGATGAAAAAAATTTAAAGAGATTAAAAATGAAACTTGAGATATTTATGGGATTAAAAATATATTAAGTCCATTTCACAAATATATATATATATAGTCCCAAAGTTAAATGCAAATTGTATTTAATTTGTTTATTTTCTTCTTTTGTCCATCAATAATCAATAAAAATTACTTTTATGCATGATATAATATTTTAAATTATCATATTTTATTTTTCTTAATAAGTATACTTTTTATTTTTCTTACAAACTGAAACGGAGGGAGTACTATTTTAAATTCTTTAACAAGTGTTCTTAATATTTTTCTTAAAAAAAATAGTTATTTGATAATTTCACACACATTAAAAAATATATAAAAATGAATGAACTTATGAAAGAGTAATATTTTTATTGAAACTTGAGATATTTTTATCACAAAAAATATAGTGGAATCTTAAAGATCTATTATTATATTATATCTAACAGTAAACCACCCACCACTCGCTAATTGTCTTATTTTCTTTCTTTTTTTTTCCTTCATTTTAATTACTAACTTCATCATCGATCTACGTAAATAAAAATCTAGAAAATCAAAAATATAAAAATTTAGAATTGAGATTTTGGGTTTTCTTTTTTCACTTGTCAAAGCTGAGTTTTTTTTATTTTAATAAAAATAAAAAAAAAGTAAAATGAAAGGTGAGTTTAGAAATAGACACGTAGAGAAAAAAATTATATATATATATATATATATTTTCATATCTCCTTATGAAAGAGTCCACTAACAAATGAAGAATTTCAAACTTGATAAGATTAAATAGTCAAGAGATTCTTATTATTCCCATCTCCACATTCCACACTTGGCCTTCTCCAATTTTTCCGTTTCCACACTCAATTCTTATTTTGTTGTGTACTGTGCCTGAATTTTCCTAACCCAATCCCACTTTCTAAGGTTAATGTTTACTATATATCTTAGGGGAAGTTAGTTAGTTTCTTAAGCATGCATGTACTAATGGATTGGTTATGATCTGTCAAAACTGAAATTAAGAAAAATTGAAGCTGAACAATTTACTTCAGGAGGAGGATAGAAAATATGTTAATGATTGCTTTATTAACTACACAATGACAATCAAAAAAAACATTGTTAGCAGCCACCAAGAAAGGGCATTGTTAAGTGATAATTATGATCAACACATTGCAAGCTAATACAAGATGATTGTAACTAACTTGTAGAACAAGTTATTGTATATAGCTAGAGTAGCTTAGCTTAGCATAGAGCTTTATACTTGTATATATAGATCATTAGTTGTACATTGAACTCATTCATTCAATAATGAAAGCCATTTTACTTTCAATTCTCTCTTTTCATTAGATTCTAACATGGTATCAACCGCCTTACCGATCCACCGTAACCGTTTTCTCTCTCCACCATAACCGTTTCGCTTCCGCCGTAACTACCTTTTCTTCTTCGTTTGCAATGGTTCGTCCTCCACCGGATCCCGTTCTTGACAACTCTTCTCCTTACTATGTTCATCCCGGCGACGGTCCTACCTCCGTTGTTGTCACTCCTCTTCTCACCGGTTCCAATTACCACTCATGGTCTCGATCAATGAAGCGCGCACTTGGCGCGAAGATGAAATTTGATTTTGTTACCGGTGCTATTGCAATGCCAACCGATGATTTTGATCCTGCTTATCGTGCTTGGCATCGTTGCAATCAATTGATTTCCTCATGGATCTTGAATTCTGTTTCACCTTCCATTGCTCAATCGGTGGTGTTCATGGAAAATGCAAGAGATATTTGGAATGATCTGCGCGAACGTTTTTCTCAAGGAGATTTAGTTCGCATTTCAGAGCTGCAGCAAGAAATCTGTGCTTTTAGGCAAGAAACTCGCTCAGTTACTGAATTTTACTCGGATCTCAAGACTCTTTGGGAGGAATTGGAGTTGTATCTTCCGATTCCTACTTGTACCTGTCACCATCGTTGTTCTTGCGAAGCTATGCGTACTGCAAGACGCAATCACACCTTACTTCAGACGGTTAGATTCATTTCTGGCTTGAATGATCGTTTTTCCACAGTCAAGTCACAGATCTTGATTATGGATCCTCTTCCTCCCATCAACAAAGTGTTTTCTTTGGTAATTCAACATGAACGCCAAAGTAATTCATCTGAACTTGATGATTCAAAGATTCTAGTTAATGCTGCTAAGAATGGAAAGTTTGCTTCTAGTTCCAAACCTTCCACTCGATCTTGTTCATATTGTGGTAAAGATAATCATGTTGTTGATAATTGCTTCAAAAAGAATGGTGTACCACCACATATGAAGAAATCTTCATCAGCTCATAGTGCTGCAGTTGAGGGAGGCAATCATGATTCCAATGCAGCTACTCCTCCATCCATCTCTCAAGAACAGTATGATCAACTAATGTCACTTCTTCAGCATTCAAATCTTGCACCAAATTCTGTTTCTGCAAGCTCCAATCAGGTTGGTTCTTCCATGAACATTGATCATACATCAATGATTCATAAAGGTATTAATCTCTCCTCTCATAATGCATGTGTTCTTAGTACTTGGATAATTGATTCAGGTGCTAGTCACCACATATGCAATTCCTTGAATTGGTTTCAATCATATATTGAAATCAAACCTATTAGTATCAAATTACCTAATGGTAACTCTGCAATTGCAAAATACACAGGCACTGTCAATTTTTCTCCAACATTTGCTATAACTGATGTTCTTTGTGTACCAAACTTTTCTATAAACTTGCTTGCTGTGTCTAAATTGTGTAGTTCATCAAATTACATTGTTAACTTTTATGGTACACATTGTGAAATCCAGGACAAGAAGTGTTTGAAGATGATTGGTTCTGCTGATGAACATGATGGATTGTATCATCTCAATCTTACAGATAAAGTAGCTCATGTGGCTTCCATTGATGGTTCTAACCACACCTCTATACCTAAATCTGCTCTCTGGCATTTCAGACTTGGACACCCCTCCCATAGTAGACTAGTGAGCTTAAGAAATAAATTTCCTTATGTAACTGATGATCATAATGGAATCTGTGACATTTGTCATTTTGCTAGGTTTAAGAAACTTCCATATAATAGTAGCTTTAATAAAGCAAAATCTGCTTATGATGTAATACACTTTGATATTTGGGGTCCAATTTCAATAAAATCTATTCATGGTCACTCCTATTTTCTTACTGCTGTAGATGATTATAGCAGGTTCACTTGGATTACTTTGATGAAATCTAAAGCTGAAACAAGGCAACATGTAATTAATTTGGTCAAAATGATACAAACACAACATAGTCATCAAGTCAAAATCATAAGGTCTGATAATGGACCAGAATTTTCAATGAATGAATTTTTTTCTTCAAATGGTATTTTGCATCAAACAAGCTGTGTGGAATCTCCACAACAGAATGGTAGAGTGGAGAGGAAGCATCAGCATATTTTGAATATTGCTAGAGCCCTTCTGTATCAATCAAATTTGCCAAAACATTTTTGGTCTTATGCAGTGTTACATGCTACTTTCATTATCAATAGAATTACTACTCCTGTCCTTCAAAACAAATCACCATATGAGATGCTGCATAATGATTTACCAAACTTGCATGATTTAAAAGTTTTTGGCTCCCTTGCATATGCATCTACTTTAACCATTCATAGAACAAAATTGTCTCCAAGAGGCAGAAAATGTGTTTTCTTAGGCTACAAGCATGGTGTCAAAGGCACAGTTCTTTATGATCTTGAATCTAAGGAAATTTTTATATCCAGAAATGTCACTCATTTTGATCACATTCTACCTTATATCACAGATAAAACCCAATTTCATTGGCATTACCATACCTCTATTGAATGTGATTCCCCACCTTCTCACTCACTTTCACCTGATACTACTTCACCCCTGCAACCATCACCTTCTCCATCCACAGATACTAACCAAACTGACACCCTAGCTACAAATATGCCTGTAATAACTGACATTCCACCTACCATCTCACCACCTGAACCTCATGTTAGACCAGAAAGGTTGAAACATAGACCTTCTTATCTGTCTGATTTTGTATGCAATTCAACAGGTTCATCAACACAATCTTCATCTACAGGTACTCTCTATCTTATCTCCTCCTTTCATTCTTTCAATCAATTGTCTCCTTCATATAGTGTCTTCACTATGTCTCTCACACAACACACAGAACCTAAGACCTATAATGAAGCTTGTAAATCAGAAGCTTGGATTCAAGCTATGAATACTGAACTTGAGGCATTAGCTCGTACTGGTACTTGGAAGATAGTGGATTTACCACCCAACATTAAACCTATTGGTAGTAAATGGGTTTATAAGATTAAGCATAAGTCTGATGGCACTATTGAAAGATATAAGGCCAGGTTAGTTGCTAAAGGTTATAACCAGGTGGAGGGCCTTGATTTTTTTGACACATTCTCACCAGTTGCCAAGCTAACCACAGTCAGAATGCTCCTTGCTATTGCATCAATTAAAGGGTGGTTTCTACATCAATTAGATGTCAATAATGCCTTCTTACATGGAGATCTGCAAGAAAATGTCTATATGCAAATTCCAGATGGAGTTCAATGTACCAAGCCTAATCAAGTGTGTAAGCTTCTCAAAAGTTTGTATGGATTAAAACAGGCTAGCAGGAAATGGTATGAGAAGCTCACCTCCTTGTTAGTCAGGGAAGGCTATACACAATCAACATCTGATTACTCCCTTTTCACACTCAGTCAACAGAATAATTTCACAGCATTACTCATTTATGTTGATGATGTGATACTAGCTGGTACTGATATACAAGAGATCAATAGAATCAAAGGCATTCTAGATCACAACTTCAAAATCAAAGATTTAGGTGTTGTGAAATATTTTCTTGGATTAGAAGTTGCACATTCAAAAGAAGGCGTCAGCATCTCACAGAGAAAGTATTGCTTAGATTTGCTTAATGACTCAGGCTTACTTGGATCCAAACCAGCTTCTACACCTCTGGATCCTTCTATTAAGCTTCATCAGGACAATGGTAAACCATTTGAAGACATAAGCTTGTATAGAAGACTTGTAGGTAAGCTGTTATATCTCACTAATACTAGACCAGATATAACCTATGCTACTCAGCAACTGAGTCAATTTCTGCATAATCCAACTGTGACACATTATAAAGCAGCCTGTAGAGTGATTAGGTACCTCAAACACAATCCTGGTAGAGGTCTCTTATTCCACAGAAATGCAGATCTACAGCTACTTGGATATTCAGATGCAGATTGGGCAGGATGTATGGACACAAGAAGGTCCACTACTGGATATTGTTTCTTCTTGGGCACATCTTTGATTTCATGGAAAGCAAAGAAACAGACTACCATATCCAAATCATCTTCTGAAGCAGAATATAGAGCATTATCTTCAGCAACATGTGAATTGACTTGGCTCTTGTACTTGCTGAAGGATCTACATGTTGAAAGTTCTAAGCAGCCAGTTATATTTTGTGATAATCAAAGTGCTTTGCATATAGCTTCCAATCCAGTCTTTCATGAAAGGACTAAACACATAGAGATAGATTGTCATCTTGTGAGGGAAAAGGTTCAAGAAGGGCTAATGCGGCTATTGCCCATTTCAACACAGGATCAGCTTGCAGACTTTCTAACAAAGGCACTACCTACTCCAAAGTTCAATAATTTTATATCCAAGCTTGGACTGCTTGATATATACCAAGCATCAGCTTGTGGGAGGCTGTTAAGTGATAATTATGATCAACACATTGCAAGCTAATACAAGATGATTGTAACTAACTTGTAGAACAAGTTATTGTATATAGATAGAGTAGCTTAGCTTAGCATAGAGCTTTATACTTGTATATATAGATCATTAGTTGTACATTGAACTCATTCATTCAATAATGAAAGCCATTTTACTTTCAATTCTCTCTTTTCATTAGATTCTAACAGGCATTGCACTATATACTATAGCCATGCTCCATTGGTGGCTGCTAACAATGTTTTTTCCTTCACTGTACTCTATTGCCGATCCAGCTATGGTCCTTGGTTATTATCATGTGTGTTTGACTGTAGGCAATATACTGGCAGTGAGGTTAGTTGCATATTTAGATTATCTTATATTCATGTTACATTATCAAATATACAAAAAGTCATGTTGAATTCCTTGCTAAAGGCATTGAAATATTAATTTGATTACTTGTGAACATGATATAGAAGTAAAACTGTTTGTTGATGAAACGAGAATTTTCCTCACTTGGTTCTTATATTTTTAACTATTTTACTAGTATCCATGATTCTGAAAGTATGTTATGCAGACATTAAAAATCAGAATTGTGAAGAACCTTTGAAAGTATGAAATCATTTTCATCGCATTAAAATATTTATCTGTCGTCCATAGTAAAGTAATAATTGGTTTCTTTCTTTGATTATGCAAAATTATATTTGCATCATGTTTTGTTCCTAATTGTTTATAGAAAAACAATTTTTATTCTATGTATTATATGTGATACTAATAATATTATTATTAGTGTTAATTGGTTTGAGAGTGATCAAAGTATCACTAGTTCCTTCAAATAAAGAATGGTTTTATTACTATTATCCCTTTAATTTGAGAATGGTCTTAGTATCATATTGGAATGACCTCAGTGTCATTATATTGATTGATATTGTAGTATCATCAATACATGTGGTATTATAGTACCACATGTGGTATCGTAGTACCGTTGATTCATAGATTGAGGTTGTAGCATCAATCTGAGTGGTACCACTGAATCACCGATGAAACATAGAATAACGTCGTAGCATCAATTCGAGTGGTATTGTAGTACCATTCAAGAAAGTGTATTCTTTGACCGATTTCTACCGTGCAGTAGCCTATCGGTATACAGTTGTAACTGAGCTATTTTATCCTGGGGACGGCGTGGTTGATAGTCTGCTTGCACAATTTTGGGCAGTGCCACGAAACGTCTTAAAGAGAGCGACCTAGTCCGCGACTCAACCCAGTAATCTCTTCGGTGGCTGTAAAAATTATTTTTTAACGGTTTTTTAAATCCGAAAACAACAATATTAATACTTAAAAAATATACATTAGTATTTACAACAATTTTATAATATATATATCAATTACAAATAAATGACCCGTATAAATGTACATATCTTTTGCTAGTTAGTTTCACTATTGTTCATTGGAGTCAAATATATACGACCTGTCTTTTGCTAATTAATTTCATTGTTGTTCACATGAGCAACTTCTTCATTAATAATTGGCACAATATTCATTTCTGTGTTTGGACTAAATTCCTCATAACCCGAAATATTTGATTCAGTTTGACTAAATGGACTAGGAGGACACTGTGTATCCGAAGAGGCCTCAACTGCACCTAAACCATCATCATGATGAGCAATGTTACTATTTTCGCTTTCATTTTTACTTTTCTTGAATGTGTAATGGTGCAAGTTTCTTTGATCAAATATCTTTACCAAAATGCAAATCCGTCGCCATAATGAAGTACTTAAATTATTTTGTAGCCAAATGTGTTTGTGCTCATATAGGAAGGGCACCCAAAAGAATAGTAGTGCTATTATGGAAGCAATTCCAGCTATGAGAAACAGTCCCCAAAAGCTTTCAAGTCCAAGATTGTTATTAGAGGAAACTTTTGTATTAGAATCTGGACAAGTAGGTTCATTGAACCATATATTTTCAATTGTTTTCATTTTGCCTCCCTCTGTCACATTTAGGATTGCCCTTGAAATGTCAGCTACAAGAGGTGATCCTTTTGGAAACACCTACAAGTTCACCCCACAACAGTCAATTCAGTAATCACAATCAATAATTTAAAACTGAAATAGGGATCGAACCGGTGAAACCTCTAATGTATGGTTCAATCTCGGTTCAACCTGACTACATTGTCATCGGATCAAAACGACCAACGAATTGGCTTAATACTGTTTGAATCAACAAATTCAGTCTGGTTTATAAAACAATGCTCAAAAGAGAAAATTGAAGATATAAAATTAATAAGGAGAGATGAGAGAGAGATAACACAACTTACATAGCCAAAACCACCGGTTTTATATCTTGGTTCAACCATGACATACTTTGAACAACTATAAGTTCTAAGAAAGTGCTTAACATAAGCAACTTCATCAAAAGCAGCATCAATACCTCCATTTACACTTCCTTTTATGAAAAGCTCGTGAAATTCATTAGGTGATTGATAAGCAATGAGCTGAGAGTCTGGGAAACCTAATTTCTTCACAATTCCTTGAACATAAGAACCAATGGGATAGCCAACATTCATCTTATTCCTTATAAGTTCGTTAACATCTGTAATTGATGGACTTAGTTGTTCAACTGTTAACATCGAAGTCAAGCTTGCAGTGTAACTTTGAACCAGAATTAGAACCACAAAAACCCAAACAACCGTTACAAATCGAGTCAAGTTGCTCACCACTTTCTCTCCTATCATCGAAATGAGATAGTTAACATTAATAGTCTTTTTGGAATGATTTGTTCAAATTCATCTACTAGCATAAACATTCGTGAAAATAGTTTATCACATGTCCATAAATAGTTTATAATAGCTTATAAAAACTACTTCTATGAGTGTTTGATGAGTGATACTTACTATGAGCATAAACCATAGTTGAGAAGGAAAACCATAAACTTGTGCCAATCTGATAAGAAGGTGGTCCTCGGAAGTCATCGTTTATTTTGTGTTCAAGGTTCCATACAACAAATCCAAACAATACAAAAGAACCAACTGATGCTACCCAAAGATCCCATGTCAGTGGCTTCAAAAAAGCCCATGCATTTTTCTTCCTATTGTCTTTCGTTGAAACAACCATTGTAACACCAGATTCTATGTAAGGCATTGTGAAATCAACATAGTTGGATCTGTTTGCAATGATTGTTACATCCCCCACTACTGCGTCATACTTCTGTCAATCCAAAATCAACTTTTTTATTCATTCCAGCATAGACTAAAGTAAGAAATGCATACATGTATGTATGTATGTATGTATGTATGTATGTATGTATGTATGTATGTATGTATGTATGTATGTATGTATGTATGTATGTATGTATGTATGTATGTATGTATGTATGTATGTATGTATGTATGTATGTATGTATGTATGTATGTATGTATGTATGTATTGGGTATATATATGTTACACCGCTATAATTTGATCTTATATATATAAAGACATATTCATGATAAAAGAATCATTCACATATATAACTATAAGAGGGTTCTTGAAAAGGAGTACCTACCCCTTGATAAAGTTGAGTGATCAACTCATCGTATGTTCCTGCCATCTCACCATCAGGCTTTGCATATTCTAAAAATTCATATTCCAAGTTATAAGGCAAAATATCCACTGCTGCTTTGAAAACATCAATGCAGAAGCCAGTGGCTTGTGTTTTATTGGTATTATTATCATATTTTACTTTCAAAAATTCAGGGTAGTTATCTGCATGTCTAGCTGGAACTCCTATCTTTAACTTCTTCCAAATAGGAGGAATAGAGTACATATCCCCTGGCCATATGATTGATCTGAGATCATTTTTAGAACTAGAATATATGCTATTTTTGCTTATTAGGCCCTTCATGTCCAAATTTCTAGCTAACCCTTTACTTGGTGTCCAAAATCCAACCCTCTTTTCTCCATTACCAATAACATTAATTATCTCAAATATTGATGATTGTAACTTCCCATCAACAACATTGAAATCACCACTAAGACCATTAAATCTAGTGTTTGACAAAGCTTCACTCAACTTCTTACCATTTTGTGCAATACCAAACTTTTCAAAATTAGGCATGTAGTAATTGCTTGATGTGTTACTCTCGTTGTAACCAAATTTTGTGTTTTCAATTCCAACCTTCTCCATAGCCATCGCCAATGCAGTTGTAGCATCATAAGCCCAAATTCCAAAAATGTTAAATTTTGTGTTAAAGAGTGTTGGATTGTCACTTATGAATTTTCTTTTCCATCTAACTCTAAAATCATCTAGCTTTTTTGTTCTAGGGATATAAGTCCTCACACCAATTACTCCTTCCATTGATTCCCGCACATTAAAATTCAATGAATTGAATAAATTAGCTATACTATCGGTTACTATCCAAACATAGCCTTGACCCATCATCCCAATTTTTTTTGCCAAGGTAAAAAGCTTAGAGCCAAGATCTGGTGACATGTGCACAATATATACTCTAGTGGGTATAGTAGTCATTATTTTTTGAAGCTCTCTAGTGATAACATGATCGTTGGCTGAAAGAGAAATTGCACTTACATAGGGAACTTGGATATTGGCTTCTTGAAGAACATTGGCTAAATAATGTATGAGTCCTTCACCAAAACTATTGTCAATGTAAATGGGGACAACTTGTTTCCAACCAAAAGCTTGAATAATTGAGGTGATGGCTTTTACTTGAGCTGAATCATTTTGTGATATTTGAAAAAAGTATTGACTTTCAAGTGATGCTAGTGAAGGGCTTGTTGCTGAAAAGGTTACAATGGGTATTTGTGCTTTGTCTCCTAGTTGAATCATATAATTTGCTTCCATTGTTGTTATTGGTCCCATGATTGCTTGCACTTCCTCATTCTTTATAAGGTCCAACGCTGTTCGTCACAAATTCAATAATTATTATTTTCATTGAGGGAAAAGGGGACAGAACATTTTAAGATATTTTAAAATTTCTGCCATAAAGTGAACAGACCCTAATTAATTGAACAGAGTACTCTCTATTGAATTTGCCATAAAGTCTGTTACTTGTTGTGTAAGTAACTGTCAAAGTTTGTTGTAACTATTTGCTTAAATGTTAAGCAATTGGTTAGTTAGTGAGCTGGCAATTCAGTTAGGTTGTTGGATTTAGAGTTAGTTGGAGAGTAGTTATTAGTTAGTTTTAATTTTGTGTATTTGTTGCTTAAATGTGAAGCAACTAGTATAAATTCATTATATGCATCATTAGTGATTGTAATCTTTTTTCTTGGCCAATTAGTGGAAGAATAAAACTCTCTCCTTTCTCTCTAATTCAGTGTGTGTTCAATATTCATTATTGTTCAAAGGTTCATTCTTCCTCATAGTTTCTGCAAAACCAGAAACTTGTGTGTGTGCATCATTGTGCTTAGGCCTACAACAAGCCTGCATTCAGTGTAGTGTGTGTACTGTGTTTTGTGAAATTGCTGCGCCAACACTCTCGTAGCAAACTCAATGAACCTGAGCTAGGAGACACTATCACACGCTACTAATCATTAGTTGGTCTAGTGATAATTGTCGCTAGATTTAGTAGGGAGAATCACGATCCCCACAAGACATGTCTTTATTTTGTTTTGGACATATGTTACACGGACAGGCGACATAAATAAACAAAATTGTTTTAAGTTGTAGAATTAATTTCGATTTAACGCAATCCAATTTATAATTTTGGATTCATCAACACTATATAGATCAAGAGGCATGATACTTTGAACACTCCAAAATAGTTTAGTTTCATTTTTGTTTTCTTAACAAGCGTCTTTTAGTTAATGTAAATCATAATTTCAATAAATTTTTATTTTCATTTTCATGAAACAAATTTTTTTTTTTTACCAAATTCATGAAACAAGTTATTAAAAAAATAATTTAAATTTTTTATTAAACAAAATTAATCGTTTTAGATTACTTTTATTTTCTTAAAAGTTGTAAAATATTTTACTTTTATTTTCTTGAAAGTATACGGGAACCATGCATGTTGAAATTAATAAGATAAGATCCACACAGTTGATAGTTGACAAAAATACTAGTAGCTATAAAGAGACGAAATTCGAAGGTTCAAATAGTAATTACTCTGTAATACTTTATAAGCAAAAATACATTTTTTAGATTCATTATATATATATATATATATATATATATAATGCATTTTTGCTAATAAAGTGTTACAAATGGAGTATATCATACCATGCGTGGCTGCAGTGACGACGTCCTTATGAGAATCCTTAACGATGATTTGGATTCTAGTTTTGTAATGAGAATGAGATTCATAGAAATCTGTAAGGGCCATGTTGATGCAGCTCAATCCTATTATACCAACGGTTCCATTGCTAACATCAAGTACAGCTCCAACTTTCACTATAACATTACTCTCGTTTCTAGTTTGTGCCATTCCACCCAACAGAACACACCAACAAGTAACCATGAATATCACAAAGTAAACAAAGCTTATTGGATTATCTTTCTTCATCATATATATCGTTCTTAGTTAATGGAGTATATATGTGGCCAATAATTAATGAAGTATCAATCCTTCTTGATATTATATATATATACACTATTCTCACAAGTATCTTTATAGTCCTTGTCAAAAAAATTAGAAGTATCTTTATAGTCGTCGATTGAAAAGTATACGCATTGGGACTTTGTCCCTCTTTTATACCAAAAAAATAAAATAAAAAAGTATACGCAAATTTATCCACACGGTTAAGAATTGGTTATATGTTTCTAGATAAGTAGTTTTTTTAATTAATTTTTTGTACAAACAATCTCATTACACCTCTAAATTTTAGATGTTCTCAATTTAATAATGGGGGCTGCTAACTTAGACGCACCTTTTCAGTTGGACCAAAATACTCATTCTTTTTAATTAATTAATCAAATTACCATCAATGGACGCGGATCCAGTGTCGCGCGCGTACTGCAGTACCATGGTTACAGGCTGTTGATTTCCATCAGACAGCCAAGATCGGATCTCATCAAGACTGTCTGATCAATCAGACAGCCCAGATCATCCGAATCCATCAGATTCCAGCGCGTGCACCACACTGGATTACACCCTGGAGAGAGAAGAATCTACTTTTTAAAAGCAGGACACGTGTCGCTGTCTGATTGGCTGGGCGTGATTTTTTTCCATTTAATACTTTGAACTCAATTATTTCGTTGTAAATTTATTTTTTATTTTTTTTTTTTATACCAAAATTCATAATTTTTTTTTCTCTACAAATAGAAACTTGGTTCGTTTGATTTGAACACAGAAAAAAAAAACCCAATTTTTCACTACCTTAATCTCATTTTTCACTACCTTACATCAACTCACTGAAACCATTCTACCAGCAAAATGGTTTCAGATTACAACTCTCTGAAACCATTGTACCAGATAAATGGTTTCAGAAGCAAACACAATTAATAAATTACTCACTGAAACCATTCTACCAGTAAAATGGTTTCAGAATACAACTATGTGCAACCATTCTACAAGCTAAATGGTTTCAGAAGCAAATAACTAATAATCAACTTACTGAAACCATTCTACCAGCAAAATGGTTTCAGATTACAACTCTCTGAAACCATTGTACCAGATAAATGGTTTCAGAAGCAAACACAATTAATAAATTACTCATTGAAACAATTCTACCAGTAAAATGGTTTCAGAATACAACTATGTGCAACCATTCTACCAGTAAAATGGTTTCAGAAGCAAACATTAGTTTTTAATTACCGTTTTATCTCATTTAATTAACTAAAAATAGTTTCAGGTCTCCAAAAATTTCATAAAATATACCAAAAGTTCCAGAATATTATCTACTATTTTCCTGGTATAATGGTTTCAGTGAGTTGGTTGAGTGGTGCGTGTTAAATTACAACACACAAGTAACGTATTTAGTAGACAAAAAATGAGATTAAGGTAGTGAAAAATTGCGTTTTTGTTTCGGTGTCCAAATCAAACGAACCAAGTCTCTATTTGTAGACAAAAAAAAATTATGAATTTTGGTATAAAAATAAAAAAATAAAAAATTAATTTACAATGAAATAATTGAGTTCAAAGTATTAAATGAACAAAAATCACGCCCAGCCAACCATTGTGTGACACGTGTCCTACTTTTAAAAAGCAAATTTTTCTCTCTCCAGGTTGTAATCCAGTGTGGCGCAGGCGCTGGAATCTGATGGATCAGGATGATCTGGGCTGTCTGATTGATCAGACAGTCTTAATGAGATCAGATCTTGGCTGTCTGATGGAAATCAACTGTCTGTAACCATGGTCCTTCGGTACGCGCGCGACACTGGATCTGCGTCTACTAATGGGTATTTTGGTTAATTAATTAAAAAGAATGGGTATTTTGGTCCAATTGAAAAGGTGCACCTTGCTAACTTAGACCTAACTAGGGTCTAAGTTAGAAAACTCCTTTAATAATTAACCGACGCGGTGATTGGTGGCGGTGCTCCGGTGGCCGGCCACCATCAACCACCCTTTAATATTTAATCATATAATTATTTTTATTTAACAAAAATTAGTTATTTTTAAAATAATTAAAAAAACAGATTTTTGATGTTTTTATTCTTAAAAAAAATCTGTATTTTAATTATTTTGGGCTTAAAAAATATGATTTGTTGGGCTTAGTTTGAAATATTTTTGGGCTTAGAAAAAACTTTTAAGGATTGATTATAAACCAATCATTCATAAAATTAAAGAAAAATTATGTTTTTTTAACAATAATTATTAAATCTGTTTTTTTAATCAATTAAACAAAAAAAATGGCTTGAGTATTATAAAAAAAAAAAGATTATATATATATATATATATATATATATATATATATATATAGGGGGCTGCTAACTTAGACCCAGTTGGGTCTAAGTTAGCAAGGTGCACCTTTTCAGTTGGACAAAAATACCCATTTTTTTAATTTTTGAAAGAATAGAGCAACAGGGGCATTTCTGTAATTTACCCAACAGTACACGCGCCCCCACCTTCTTTTCCCACCCCCAGGACACGTGGCAGCGTGTGACTGCACAAAATCCTCGCGCGTGCATCACACGCGCCGACAGGCGCGCGTGGCTGCAGCCCACACGCGGAGAGAGAAACTTTTTAAAAAAGAAAGGCCACGTGTCAGCATATGATTGGCTGCGTTAATTTTTTTTTCATTTAATACTTTAAACTCAATTATTTCATTGTAAATTAATTTCTTATTTTTTTATTTTTATACCAAAATTCATATTTTTTTTGTCTACAAATAGAGACTTGGTTCGTTTGATTTGGACACAGAAAAAAAAACCCAATTTTTCACTACCTAAATCTCATTTTTCACTACCTTACATCAACTCACTTAAACCATTCTACTAGGAAAATGATTTCAGAGTACAAATCTCTGAAACCATTCTACATGCTAAATGGTTTCAGAAGCAAATAACTAATAATCAACTTACTGAAACCATTCTACCAGCAAAATGGTTTCAGATTACAACTCTCTGAAACCATTGTACCGGATAAATGGTTTCAGAAGCAAAAACAATTAATAAATTACTCACTGAAACCATTCTACCAGTAAAATGGTTTCAGAATACAACTATGTGCAACCATTCTACAAGCTAAATGGTTTCAGAAGCAAATGACTAATAATCAACTTACTGAAACCATTCTACCAGCAAAATGGTTTCAGATTACAACTCTCTGAAACCATTGTACCAGATAAATGGTTTCAGAAGCAAACACAATTAATAAATTACTCACTGAAATCATTCTACCAGTAAAATGGTTTCAGAATACAACTATGTGCAACCATTCTACAAGCTAAATGGTTTCAGAAGCAAATGACTAATAATCAACTTACTGAAACCATTCTACCAGCAAAATGGTTTCAGATTACAACTCTCTGAAACCATTGTACCAGATAAATGGTTTCAGAAGCAAACACAATTAATAAAATTACTCATTGAAACCATTCTACCAGTAAAATGGTTTCAGAATACAACTATGTGCAACCATTCTACCAGTAAAATGGTTTCAGAAGCAAACATTAGTTTTTAATTACCGTTTTATCTCATTTAATTAACTAAAAATAGTTTCAGGTCTCCAAAAATTTCATAAAATACACCAAAAGTTCCAGAATATTATCTACTATTTTCCTGGTATAATGGTTTCAGTGAGTTGGTTGAGTGGTGCGTGTTAAATTACAACACACAAGTAACGTATTTAGTAGACAAAAAATGAGATTAAGGTAGTGAAAAATTGCGTTTTTTTTTTCGGTGTCCAAATCAAACGAACCAAGTCTCTATTTGTAGACAAAAAAAATTATGAATTTGGTATAAAAATAAAAAAATAAAAAATTAATTTACAACGAAATAATTGAGTTCAAAGTATTAAATGAACAAAAATCACGCCCAGCCAACCATTGTGTGACACGTGTCCTACTTTTAAAAAACAAATTTTTCTCTCTCCAGGTTGTAATCCAGTGTGGCGCAGGCGCTGGAATCTGATGGATCAGGATGATCTGGGCTGTCTGATTGATCAGACAGTCTTGATGAGATCAGATCTTGGCTGTCTGATGGAAATCAACGGTCTGTAACCATGGTCCTTCGGTACGCGCGCGACACTGGATCCGCGTCTATTAATGGGTATTTTGGGAAAAGAATGTGGGGGCGCGTGTATATGGTTGGTAAAATTACAGAAATGCCCCTGTTGCTCTATTCTTTCAAAAATTAAAAGAATGGGTATTTTGGTCCAATTGAAAAGGTGCACCTTGCTAACTTAGACCTAACTAGGGTCTAAGTTAGAAAACCCCATATATATATATATATATATATATGTACTATGTATGTATGTATGAATTAAAAGTTATAATAATGCAGTTTTGAAAAAAAAAATTAAAAAATAAATTAAAATTTAAGATTGGTTTAAATGAATAACCTAATTTTTATTATAAACCGGTTATAAATTAATTCCAAACCGGATAAGAACCATATTCAAATTAGTTTTGCAAAATAACCAATTTTTAATTATAATGATTTTGGATGTAAACCAAAAACCATAAATATGGTTTGGTATTTCCTGGATAATGGAATATGTAAAAACAAAAATTACCATCGAAAACATCTCCATGAAAAACACTTCTTTTATTTTGATACAAAGTTGTAATGAACAAAATCACAAATTCACATTCCCATTTTTACGGCTCAATCCCCACAATTTTCCTATCAATTCATACATCAAAGTTTTAATTTTGTTATTTAACCCGTTAAAGGGTTCCGATCTAGGTACCACATATGGGTTTTGGTAAAGTTTAAATCTTTGCTTCCAATTTGATATGATTGTAAATGGGTTTTGTTTGGAATTACAAATTTGATATGACTGTAAATTAATGGGTTTGTTTGAAATCAACGATGTGGCTGGAGGAGTTTCATAATACATCCATAAAAGCTTGCGACAGACAATGGCAGGCGACGGAGTATGTAGAGAGAACACAGTATTGCTGTTATAATTATTATTTTTTTTTGTTGAACACTGCACATCAATTATAAGTTTATAACTCAACTTGTACAAGTGGTTTCCCGGTAAAGAAATAAAAGAATGGATGATGTGTCCTATTATGATTGGAGTGTGTTAGAGGAGTGTCTTAGAGGGTGTGACCCTAGCGCTCCTCAAAAAACTAACATACAAATATTGACAAACATTGTCTATGATCTATCAGCGTAAATAGATTTACTTTCAGATAAAATGTGTTTGCATGCTTTCCTTTTAATCATTGTTGAATTTTTGCCAACAAAAATCAATCTAACATTTCATTACTAACTGATACAACATTCTTTTGGTACAAATACAATGGAAAGAAACAAGAACAAAGAGAGGTGGTGGGACACAAGTCTAGAATAATGTACCAAAATTTTATGAAAACCAACTAAAGTTACATCAAGATACATAGAAATGCACCGGCTAAGCAAAAATAATAATACCTCATCAAAAAGCTACCTAGACAAATAATTGGATTTTGCTCAGCAAGCCACCATAATATGTCATCTCTACTCATCTGTTACGCATCCACTAGAAGCTGATTTCACATTTTTGATATACTGGAACCAGAAAGACAATAGAATTGTTTAGAACAATGGAAGGATTGACTAGAAACAAAGTTACTTCATATTTCATTATCCACAAGGTTGCTGGTATGTGTATTTTCGATGTGGATCTCTGCAACGGTCACAAGGTGCAGCATATTGCAGAGCAATTGGTTTTAGAGAAAGAAAGTAAAGATAATTTTCTCTCATTTAATTCAATGGCTCTGCTGTTGCACCACGCGGCTGTTGTTGCAGATGATCCATTCTCAATTAACCAATATCTCGCAGAACTAAATTCTCAAAATACCGCAGTGGTATTGATTATAGCATAAGAAACAAACAGTAACAAAAACTTGATAAAAATATTTAAACATAATCTTCTTTAGGAGTTTTTTGGTCTCGTACCTTGTAAAGAACACCTTGGTTAGCTTTGTATGGTGGAGCAGTCCATTTCTCTCTGCGTGCCTGCATCTCCTCATCTGAAACTAAAACATCAATTCTCTTGTTCTTAACATCAACGTTGATAACATCTCCATTTTGAACCAAACCAATTGGACCGCCTTCCTATAAAATCAAAGCCCGTAAAATATTATTGGTTAGCTACATGAAAATACAGTCTTGATTTTCCTAGCCGCCATAAAGTAAATCATGAACATGTCACGGAAGAAATAGAAAATAAAAGCACGATGGTCATAACATCTTCCCCATGGTGAAGTTTAAATCCAATGTTCTTGAAGAAAACTTTTCAAGTTCTAACTTCCTTGAGTATATTTGCTTTCTATTTCTATTCTAATTAAAAACATCAAAAGGAGTAAACTTGTTCACAGTAAAGCATCACTATCTTCAACAGTTACAAACTAGTATGCTAAACTCACACGGTTACACACTCAAGCTCACTACAGTAGATTAAAAATGCATTCAAGTGCAGTTGAAGCAGTTTTCTAAATAGAAAAACATGGTCACAAACTCACAAGTCACAATTACGTCTCAATGAATTTCATGAGGATAAAAAGTAAAACATGCACAATCCATTGCTTTAATCCCTTTAAAATAGGATCCCCCGCATGACATTTAATTATGGTATTGCTAAGGCGTATTAGTTCTCGCTAAATTTTCTTCAGTTAAATCTTAAATACATTTCCCTTAATGATTATGTTCACACTTCAACATCATTGCTAAGGAATTCAACAGCAGACAACCATTTGGACCATGCTAGATTGCTTTTAAAGAACCAAACCAGCTGGTTTTATGAAAACTGAAATTGACAGTACTCCATGAGCAGAAGAAATTTTCTAGGAACTTTGTAGTTAATAAAAAAAAAACACAAAGATGAAAAATAATGATAAGCATTCCTTACATAAGATAATTAAATACAAACTCCAATACCATTTGACCAAATCTAAGGATTGCAGTTCACATATGATGCATCTGAATGTATTTAGCATACTATAGTAGAGTACTAAAATGATTGAAAAGCATGGCCAATTCACCTGTGCTTCGGGGCAAATATGACCAACCACGAACCCATGTGAACCTCCAGAAAATCTTCCGTCAGTCAATAAAGCAACATCCTGCAGTATCGAAAGACAGTATCTTTAAGAAATTTCACTTCATCATGGTTTTCAAAGCTTAAAAAATGGCATTTGCGTTTTAACTAAAGAAACTAATGACTGGAGCATCTTTGTACATGCATAGGGGTAAAAAAAAATATAAAAAGGTTCATGTATATTGTGTTTCTAATATATAGCAAAACTAAAATAGAAGTATAAAATTTGTGAAAGTCTATTAGGTCAAATCATAGTAAAAATAGACAAAACCCAGTTACAAACTAAGTAAATAGATAAATATGAGGATACACTTATACACACTGAGACATACCTTTCCAAGCCCTGCTCCCATTATTGCACTTGTTGGTGTTAACATCTCAGGCATTCCAGGACCACCTTTAGGCCCCTCTCCCCTAATTATAACAACTTTTCCCTGAAATGGTGAATTTCATACAGAGGAAATCAATAAGATTTTCACTCAGTTGCCTTTTACTGTGAACTGTGGTTATATCTGTCTAAAAGAAATCAATACAGTGACAAGGTTGTGAAATAGCAGCAATTCGAACTAAATTCTCAGTTAGTTCAAACAGAAACTATGTAGTTTGAGAAGGAAACATTAACATATGAGTTTGCTTACACATAAGGTAAGTTTAAATCCATAAAAAGTATAAGTTTTGCTAAGCTTGACAAATAGGTAACGAGATAGAAAAATAGTGATTTTTTCTATGTATACAGGAACAGGTACCCAGTAAGCACATGTAGCACCAAAATGAAAGGAAAAGAGCTCAAAGTTGACCATTGGTGTAAAACTATATTTATAGTTAGATCTTTTGTAGCTCACATTATGTTCTCACACTAGTCGTGACCTCATAATACATATCTTTGATTGCTAAAGTGTACGCAATACAAACTCTTCTTTATCTACAGTCTTAAACGAAATATCTCTAGGAATCCTATGATGTGTATTTTCCAATTCAATAAAAACCTATACATATTATTTATAACTCCAATTCTCCAATAGTCTTTGCAGCTTTGTTCTACTCTACGAACTTCCGAGGCTTCCACTATACCAAGTGATCTCTAGGCCATTTTGCTACAACAATACCCAACCCACTTTCTCATTCACTAACCAAGACTCTGATTAACTTGACCTTAACAATTTGAATTTAACATATGTTGATTATTTTTTCTAGCACATATTAACTAGTAAACCTATCAAAGATATCAATTCTTGACACTTCATTCAAACATCAGTCTTGAATCACTTGACAATAAGCACTGTCCATATGCATATACTCCATATTAAATAAGAAATACCTTAAAACTCAAAGGATCCTCTGAAATGGCAGCAATCATTGCCTCCTCTCCTTCAAAAACAAGTGCTTGACCTGTAGAACAATCCATGTTAACAATAAGTCGTGTTATGGACAATTATGTGGGATTGAAGTACACTTTTTTTATAACTCCAAGAAAACAGCACGAGAAGGTTCACCAGAGAAGTACAAGCCCTCCTTTCCAGTAATTTTAGCAACAGAACCCTCCGGTGCAAGGTTCCCATATAGGATTTGAATGTGAGCTGTCTTCTTGATGGGATTTTCAATTGGCCTTATTATTTCCTGAATCACATAGAAAACTTGTAGTTTATATCATGTGGTCAATTTATTAAAAAACAAGCAGTTGCAGTTTGGGAGCTTTACATAACAATATGATAACATGTAATAGAAATAGCAAGCTCATACCTGTCCTTTGGACAAAGGAGGGAAAAGCTCTGCATTTTCAGCAAGGGTCTTTCCAGTGACTAGAGAGGAGGAATATGCATGTTAGCGATGTGTATGTTTTTTGGTAAAAAAATTACTACTATGTTATTAGCACAAAGGCAAGTAGAATACCAGTCAAACAGTCACCATCTAAAAAGCCTTGCTCAAGAAGGTAGCGGATAACTCCAGGGGTCCCTCCAATCTATCAAAAATAGAAAAGAAAAAGAGGACTTCATGCATGATTAACAATGATGATTAAAATAGCATAAACACGGAAGGCATGACCAGAAAAAATAATGACAATAATAAAATAAATTTAACATAATAATAATAATAGAGGGAATGTATTGGGGTTAACGAAAAGTTTAAATGCATACCTTATGAACATCTTCCATAACATATTTCCCGCTGGGTTTAAGATCAGCAATGAAAGGAACTGCATCACTAACCCTCTGAAAATCATCAAGAGTCAAATCAATGCCAACAGACCTGCAAAATTCATTACATGAGATTTCTCTGAAGATTACGTATATCAATGGGCTCTGCAACTAAAGTTGTACTCACTTGGCAATAGCTATTAAATGCAACACAGCATTGGTAGATCCACCAAGTGCCATAACTATAACCATTGCATTACGTAGTGATTTGCGAGTGATGATATCTCGAGGCTTCAAGTCCATCTTCAATAACTCAAGAAGATATTTACCAGCTAACCGACACTCGTCCAACTTTAGTGGATCCTCAGCAGGAGTAGATGAGCTACGGAAAACAACTCATGAAAATAAGAACACTAAAAAAGGACAACCATAAAAATCTACACACGTACTTACCTATATGGAAGAGACATTCCCATAGCTTCTATTGCAGAAGCCATGGTATTGGCTGTATACATTCCACCACAAGCCCCAGCACAGGGCAAGAGTTGCGGATAACATTTTGTCTGTGCTCATCACTAATGGATCCACTCACATATTCTCCATAGATCTGAAGGAAGACCAAAAATAAATTAAACATTAATAATAATAAGAGTAGCATAACCCTGAGACACAAATTCAATTATTAATACACAGGGAAAACAAATTTCTATTATGGACTAATATTTCAAACATGAACAATAACCATTTTCTTCATTCTGTTTAATAAGTAGGCTTCTTTGGTAACATTAACAGATGGGACAATGGTTTCTCGTACCTGAAAGGCAGACACTATGTCGAACGAATCACCCTGAAAGTGACCAGGCTGGGAAAAACAAAAACAAAATAAAGATCAATAAATATACACTAACGGTATATATGCACATTAATTCAGTAATTTCAACAAAACAATTGAACCACCATACCTTTATAGTCCCACCATAAACCATAATACTGGGTCTATTAAGCCGTCCCATTGCAATGATTGTACCTGGCATCTATAAAAACTATAATTAGATACATACATAACAACATCACAACAAGAAAATCAAAATTTGAAAATTGGATAAAAAGGTCTTACATTTTTATCACAACCAGGTATTGAGATATTACCATCATACCACTGAGCAGCCATAACAGTCTCAATACTATCAGCAATAAGATCTCTAGACTGTAAACTATAACACATTCCTCTAGTCCCCATTGAAATAGCATCACTAACACCAATAGTATTAAACCGAAACGGAATCATACCAGCTTCAGCAACACCTTCTTTAACAGCTTCAGAGAGATGAAGAAGATGCATATTACAAGTATTTCCTTCATACCAAACAGATGAAACACCAACTTGAGGTTTTTTCATGTCATCTGTAGAAAGACCAACGCCATAGAGAATAGCTTGTGATGCACCTTGTGATTTTGGTTCCGTGATTCGGGAACTGTATTTGTTCAGTTTAGGTTGGGTTGATTGGGGAGTAGAGGGATTGGTTGCGACGGAAGCTTTTACGATGCGGCGAGATGGGAGGTGGGAATGAGTGGGGAGAATGGGAGTGTAGGTTGGAGAGAAGAGTGTTGACTGCATTTTTGGGTGAAGACGGCGGAGATGACGGTGGGGATTGGTGGAAACGGCGGAGGAGGAGTGAAATGAAGAGGGTTTAGAGGAAGAAGATTGGTTTAGGAGTAAAGTACGTAAGGGTAGCGACTGTACTATTCTATAAATTTTCAATTATGTTTTCGTTGTGGAACTTAAACAAAATGGTTTAAAAATATTATTTTTATATGTTAAAATTTGTTATTTCAGTTTTCAAATATGTTTTTTATTCATTTTTTTCCGAAAGAATTTTTTCTTTAATCTTTTTGTTAATAAATATTATGAGAATATTATAGTTATAGAATCGGGTTGTGATTAGACATGACAATGGGGCCGGGGAACGGGTTTTGCCCTCCCCAAATCCATAACGTTTGGGTTTCCCCAAACCCGTCTCAAATTTGAGTGGGGATAAAAAGTATAACCTCAAATCTATACCTAACGGTAATCGGGTATCCCAACGAGTTTCGAGTATTCCCGTTACGCCTCACATGAATTTAAATTGTATTTTAGTATTTTTTTTATTAAAAAAAAATTAAATGTCCAAAATTATTTTCTCTCAGCAATATTTTTTTAAATAAAGAAAGAAATAGAGAAAACGATTTGTTTAATACTCAAATTAAAAATTAAAAATAAACATATGAATGTAATTTAAGAGATTGTTTAAGCGTTTCTAATTTAAAAGAGGTGAAATCTAATTTTTAGTATAAACGAGGCAGGTTCGGGGACGGGTTCGGGGAGGGTATCAATGTACTCATTACCCGCCCCAACCCCAACTTTTGAAATCGGGAAAAACTCAAACCCGAACTCAAACCCAATCAACTCGAGTTTCCCCGTCAAAGCGGATATGATTTGGGTGCATATCTGCGGTATGAGTTTTATTGCCATGTCTAGTTGTGATTAACCGACATTGTAAACTTTTGTACACTTACCAAGAATAAAAATAAAATCTTACTGTATTTTTTAATAATAAAATGACGATAATCAATTATTTTCTTAATATTACATTACTATACGTTACTTTTTGACCAAAAATGTGAATACATTACCTTAAATAAATGTTAGAGGATACATTACCTTAACTAAATGATTCAATGTAAATGGACAATATTTGGTGAATATGCACATTGATTATCAATATCAATATCAATATATAACTCCCCGCACAATAGAGATATTTTCATCAAACAAGAAAATGGAGAACAAATCAATCCTCATAGTTTTAGCTCTTTTTTTATGCAGCATCACAATTCCAGTGCATTCTGAATACCATTCAGAAAGAAGCATACACAGTCTTCATCTAAAGGAAAAAGTAACACAGCTTCATTTCTACCTTTTCGACATTCTAAGTGGAAACAAACCATCAGCAGTACAAATTGCACAACCAAACACAACCATTGGATCAAAATCAGCAGTCCCATTTGGTCACTTATATGCATTTGATGATCCCTTAAGAGAGGGTCCAAATGCCAGTTCAAAAGTGATTGGAAATGCACAAGGACTTTATTTATCTTCGAGTCAACAAAGTGAAAATTTTACGATTGTTATGTACGCTGATATTGCTTTTACGACAGGGAAATTTAAAGGTAGTTCGATTAGTGTTTTTTCGAGGAATCCTGTTACTGAACCGGTTCGTGAATTGGCTGTTGTTGGCGGAAGAGGTAAATTTAGAATGGCTAGAGGTTTTGTTCATGTTAAGAGTCATTATATTGATTACAAAACTGGTGATGCCATTCTAGATTATCATGTTACTGTGCTTCATTACCATTAGCTATAGTTTGTAAGACAAAATCATGTACCGCAATTTTCTATAAAACTATTTTACATTATCGGTAGATGTTTGTTAAACTCATTATTCTGTTTCTTTAATTTTGAATAAGGTTGATTAATATTGTTATCTCAATTGATCTCTTTTCCATTATCAAATTATATTATTCTATTATGATCATATGAGTACATGTTTCTGGACAATTATGCATATAATAACAAAAATGTGTAACTTATGTGAGGTGAAAGAGAAACTCGAAAATAAAAATGATTACTCGACAGGACATTACTCTCTTGTAGATATCTATAGGGTCTTTATGAGGTTTGTTTGTGAACTCTTGAGTTTTAAAAACAAAAAAAAAATACAGGTACTCAAACTAAAAAAAAAACTTGTATGAACAGTGCAACTGCAAGGAATAACTACATGTTTATACCATTCCAGATTTTCATTATGAAAGTTATTATTCTAATGCATTTTATTCGAGAGGATTTTCTCAAGTTGAAAAATAAATTGAGGAAATAATGTTAATAATAGATCATTGGATTATAAATATAAGATAATATTTGAATTTAAAATAAATTGAGAAAAATTGATTGATGATTGAGATGTGAAAAAATTGAAGAAAATTGAGGGAAAAAAATTGAGGATCCTTTCTCATTTTATTCACACCAAAGATTCATTTTCATGTCTGACCAGAGAAGTTTGCAAGGAGAATCATTCTGATTCCTATCTTCTGGTAATCTACAAGGAAATTGGCTAACGACAGTGATGTTTTGTTTTTATCCTTCTGATGTGAAAGTCAATATTGACTAGAGAATGTTGCATTACAAAACAAATTCAATTGCCATTAGATGACGGCATGTACGAATGCTAAGTGGCAAGTAGGAGGAAGAAAAGTATGTTTCAAAATTTGTTGATTCCAGACAAATCGGAACAATTACCGACTTGCGATACAAGGTTTACAATCATGCAAATGCAACCTAAATGACTTGATGAAACTAGTTGAAAGATATCAATTATATTCGCCGAGTCCAACTATGAGGTTAAGTACATCAGGTGATAGAATCCATTAAAAAAAATATTCCGACATTAATGTTGAGGAAATGGGAAAGAACGATCTTTGGTTACATACACACACTTTCAGATATTATTCTCTCGGAGAAATGGCATGGAGAAATATTCTCAGTTTAACTATAGTAAAACGGGTATTCCATAGATAAATTGTCTCCAATAAGATTTACCCAGGGAAACCAAATAAAGCTAATTCTACTTTGATTTACTCTGACTGTAACGTTGTATTCCATAGACATCTATGATCCCAGGAGGGAAAACAGGATCAGTAGCAGCTCTTACAGCAACTTTAGCCACCGAAGTAACATTGACAGGAGGTGTCAATAGAGGTCCAACAAGTGGGATCTGGGTCAATGCTCTAGTATGTTGGAAAACCTACATCACACAAGAAAATTGTATTCAATAAAAGTAAAGCGATTTAGTCACCAGCCCTCATTTAGTTAAAATCTGCAGCTAAACTAGGCATATATCAATGCAAACATACAAATATTCAAAAATAGTCAGAACTTTGATCAGGGGAAGGATGAATGCAACTCAATATTAGACTGCTTACACCCAAAAACCGATCAATCGACTGGTGAGCAGTTTAGACAACCATAATTGAATGGGTGAACCCTTGTATAAACCAAAAATAATTGAGGAAACTAAAATCAATTCATCAACAGAGCGAAGTTAATTTGCACATCTGGACTGAAAAATAATTGTCATACTAAAGAAGTTCACGAAATTACCATCTCCAATGGAGATCCAACTATGCCAAGAGGTATCTTCATACTTCCAACACTTCGAGTCCCATAAATAAACCCTGGCCTCAAAATTATTCCTGAAAAAGGCATGTAATAGTCCAATCATTTACGAGGATTTTTGTAAGATGGAAATTAAATTTTTTCTTCCATGTACTATGAAACATCTTGCAAAAGTACACATGGAGAAATATTGGTAACAATGAACAGTGTGTCAACTATCATCAAATATGATAATTAACGCATTACAAGCCAAAATATAAACTTTAAATCAAAGTCTCATGGTTCCAGTTTAGAGCTCCCCATTAGAAATGCCAAGGGAAGTAAGAGACTGAATGCTTACCTCCATAAGGAAATTTCGTCAGAAGCTCTGTTTCAGCTGCTCTCTACATCAATTAAGGCACAATAATTCATTATTGAGACTAAAATGCAAAACAACTCAACATCACGTGTACTTCAATTATTACATTTTGTAGAAATAGAAGCATGTATACATTGGAAACATTTCAGCCAGGAGAGAAATTAAGATATTATAAACTAAACACTCGAGAAGTAAAGTATAAATAATAAAATAAAAAGAAAGAAGTATAATGTTTAACAACAAAAAAAAGAAAATGGTTCAACCACAGAAATAAGCATGTTTCTCTTCAAACCACCATGCAATGACTTGGGCCTATCTCTATATGATAGAAACCCAATCCATTTTGAAAAATGGCCATGCCATTGGTTGGTTGAATCAATAAGAAAGAAAATAAAGGGCATTGCAGCAGAGATTGATCAGAAAGGGGAATCATCGGGATTTGGGAAGTAAATCTTCTGGAATCAAGAAGCATGATGAACATCAGAATTCTGTTATAGAGGATCCAAAAAGGGGAAGACGCATTCAAAGTGGTTAGGCTGGAGGTTGAAAAATGGAGTTTATGGGGAGGTATTACATTTACAGTTTCTTTCTATTTCTAGCTATTAGCTTGGGGCATGAATTATATGCAACATGGAAGTACTCTGTTGAAGCCTGAAAGGTGAATTGCAGTTGTCAAAATTCTTTGTTGATAGTATAGCTAATCAAGAAAGCAGACTGTTTCTTACTCTATCATAAAATGTAAATGTTAATTAACTTATAACTACGAAGAAACAGTCAAACGCATTACTTTATTTAATGAATCAATAAAACCTTACTGTTAATACATCAGATTCAGAAGCAAGAATCCTCAATAGAAAATTTCAGCATTTTGCACATATTTTAAATAAAATTTCCTGGCAAATGGTGATCCATTCCACAAAATATCACTACAGTAAAGAGTTGAACATATTACCTTTCCTTCATAATAACCCTGCAGCAAGTAATTTACTACACCAAAGTCGGCAGCAGAGATATAGATAAATCTTTTAACACCTGTGAGACCAAGAACAAATCTTACAACAATCAGTAGCATAGTATACTAAAAGAGGAAGCAAAACTAATGCAACAAGGTCTGCATTGCTACATAAATTATTTCATGTAACAGCCAACAATTGTGGCAGACGCCCCACACTGACAGTACCTCCCTTTTTCCCGTTACTCTTCCTTTCAGTAATTTTATTTAATTGTCCTGTGTCAATCAATACTGGTAGGAAATATGGTTTGTCTTATTTCAGGGACACAGAGCACTTAGTTCTTTCATTTTACTCTTCATTCTAAAATTTATCAAAATGATGTGTGCCATATTTGTATTTCTATAGTTATTACTATCTTATGCATATATCTGGAAAAAGATGGCTAGAAAGCTATATGGGGTAAAACAAACTTCGTGGTGACTGCTGCTGTTAGTACTCACACTCTCGACTAGCGACATGGGCTAGGAGATATTGTGCTGATATACTGATTCTGGTACGTGCTACATAATAATCCAAATCTTTTTTGGCCCCTCTATTGTGATTTGGAAATCATTATTGTGTTCCTATATAATCTCAGTATAGAAATTTTAGTAAGCAAGTATTGTTTTCATCAATAATTCTTATACAAATTTGTATTTTGACTGCAATATAGTGAAATAAACAGTTAACTACTACTACTACTACTACTACTACTACTACCGCTGTCCCTTTTCAAAAGAACCTTTTGGTGATGCAAAAGGGTGCTTATAAAAAGGGACAGAGGTATTATATGTTTGGGGATATTAATTAAATAAGTCGATAAAAGATACATTGAATTGTTGATGCTGCATCATTAGTAGTAGTGGTCTCTAAGACTAGCATAAGAAAGAACTTAGAAATAGAAAAGTGCTATGTATCAAGATATTTGTGAGACCGATGTATCAAGATATTCGTAAATGAGACCTATAGTTGCTTAATACTAACATGCAAGTTTGTAATTCTTTAATCTTTAAAGGGGTTCATATATTAAAGAGGAAGCTCAGTTGTTAATAATTGTACAACGTTTTTTTGTAAAAATAATAATTAGGCCTAATAGCATAATGAGATCCGTGTAATTTATCCAATCTTAGTAAGAAAGTCCTGGCTGTTGTTGCAAACTTGCATGATAGATCATAGATGAGCATATGTACTTCCCCTGCCCCAAAAATAAGGAGTGTGGAAACCAAAGTAGATAGGAAAGTGCAAATGTGCAAATTCCTCATTTACCTTGATCTGAAGCTGCTCTAATTGCATTGATATTAGCAGTCCCATTAATTTTGTACATGTATGAGTTGGAGCCAAAACCACCGACGCATGAGATCTTAAAAAATAAAGAAACACAATTAGCTAAAGGACTTATTATTTACAATACAGAAAAATAAAATTAAATATACTTTTGTATCCTACAGAAACAAAATTTGAATACATTAAATCAGTTAGCAATCCATGCTTACTACGATTCTTTTAACCCAGAATTATTTCTCGTTCAATTACAAACATTGGCTTCTCTTTTTCATTCAACCTGTTAGCATCTTCTTTCAGTTCTTAATCTTCGTTCCCACATCTATACATGACTTTCAACCAAATTTTGCCATCATTCTCATCAATGTTATCCAAAATCACTAGTGTTA
The DNA here is from genome assembly GCF_020283565.1 of Trifolium pratense. Taxonomy (NCBI): domain Eukaryota; kingdom Viridiplantae; phylum Streptophyta; class Magnoliopsida; order Fabales; family Fabaceae; genus Trifolium; species Trifolium pratense. The sequence continues at coordinate 6,428,228 of NC_060065.1, read as the reverse complement.
GCCTAGGCTTCAACAAACTTTATATACTGTGTCAGTAACCTATTTTTATCTCAACCACTCCTAAGTTACCCATTCCATTATACAAATAGAATATCCTATTACCGAAAAGAACAACATGAAATGGTAAAACCTGCTATATTGATGCATTAACTGTGAACTATAGTGTAATAGAAAGCTCAATCGTAAGTACGTGGGATCCTCACCAAAAGCATTGTTTAAACCAAGCAACAGCTTGTAATTGCAAATGAAACAGAAAATAAGCAAGATCACTTTGGCTACAGGCTTCCTATTTAGTTGATAAATATTTATTTACCAACCATTTAAACAAGATAAGGGGAAACTTACAACAGCAGTGACCCCATTGAGAGCCTCTTTCAATGATTCGGTAGAGAGCAGATTCCCTAATTATGTGACGACATTTTGAATATATTAGAGAATTGTGTTCCACAAATAAATTGTCAGCATGGAAATGCAACAGAAAAAACATACCTTTATACCAGATGACATTTGTAGCCCATGAGTCGTGCAGGGATGACTTGCCAGACCTGGAAGTAAAAGAGAGTGAACGGCAAGATGGATAAATACATGAATAAAGTGTTAAATAATAAATATGAAAAGGACTACACAGCCTTGCAAAATAGAATGCAAATAAAACAGGCCACTGAATTACTTCCCATGACTATCCGATTTCCATAAACATCTAAAAGGGAATGTCCGGATAAACAGTTTAATCAAGTTTTTATCATATTAGTGATTATGTATCATCTATTTCGATAACAAAAGATAAAATCAAGTCAAAACGTTTTCATATAAGTTGTTTTCATATTCGAGAGCTTGTGAAAATAAGCTGAAAACAAGTTCTGAACATATTTCAATAAGCTCTCTTAAACAGTCTCACAAGTGTTTGTGCGAGTGAATAACTTAAAATATATAAGACAATTCAAACAGACCCTAAGAGTTACAAAACTATAAATCACGATGAAGTGGCAACAGTTACAAATACGAAAAAGCACCATACCTGCTAAGACTTGCAACCGACAAACCACGATTTAAGGCTTCTCTACAAATATGTGATCCAACAAATCCATTTCCTCCCAACACAAGCAACTTCAACAACACCCAAAAGATATATACATAATTCTAAGTTAGTAAACCCATATATATACACACACACACCAACAAACAAAATAAAAATACGAGCATAGTTGTAGAATACCTTCTCTGTTGGAGGTGTAGATGGAGGCACAGTTTCAGCTTCTTCAACTTTGAATGGCTCATCAATCTTTGTAGAATCCGTGGAGAAAGCTCTCCCATTAATTGACACAGCCAATGCACTTCAAGAAAATAGAACACACGATTCAATGAATAACTTACAAATCACAAAAATAACTAACACTGCAACTATGCATAAAATTGAAACCACATTTGTAATAAATTCCCAACAACTATCAACTATTATTCTATATAGTATGCACAACATACATTGATGAATCTGATAGAACTAAATTTCGCACGAATTAGGATGTTAAACCGAATTGGAATGTGAACCCTAACCTAACCCTAACAAGCATATATTGAATCGGATCATAGAAAAGAAAAAAAAAATTGAAATGGTGATTTAGAAAAGGTAGAAAAATTTACTTGAGTCTGGAAATGGAGGATGGAGTAGAATGGATCAAGCGCGAGATTATTGTCCTCATTTGAATATTTGATGATTCAATCGAGTTCAGATTTTGTGTTGTGTTTCCAAATTTTGTTCACGAATCTTTCAGAAACAAGTAACTAATTTTGTTGAGAGTATGTAAGAAAGCACACACATGGCAATAATACCTGCTCACACCTCATTCACTATATGTGGCTTCATTTCAACCTCAACCTTATTATTTTATGCCAAAGGAAAGGCTAATAACTAATTGAATCTTCGGTTATGTGGTGAAAAAGTAATAATTTTGGTAGATTTATTTTGTAAAATTGATTTAGATTAAAATTGGGTTAAAAATAAAGGATATATAATCATATAAAAATGGATTAAATTCGTAAGTATAATTTAGCTGATAGAGACATTTACATGTAATATGTAATATGTAGGTTCGAACTCCAATATTTTCATTATTAACTTTCAAAAGTGAATTTTTAGCAACTAGACTACTTACTCGTCTGCAAAAGTGTATGTATGCTTTAATATTAGATCTGGTAAAGGCAAAGGGTATAAAGATTAGTTCAAGTTTCTTCCGTTTCATCTCCTCTTATAGCAGTATAAAGACTTCATACCTCTCCAAGCCTATGAGACCAACAAAATGAATTGAACAAAAAAAAATTGAATGTAAACATTAATTTTTAAATTAGAAGGTACAATTTTCTAGTTTCAAGTAAAATCATTTAAAGACATATTCAATTCTACTTTTAAAAAAAATCAAACAAGTTAGAGTTAATTATACACCTCTAGAATTAATTTCGGCCACTCTGAAAATGGAACCAAACATAAACCAAGTATCTTTGGAAATTAAATATAAAAAAGAAATATTACATTTTTTTTAAAGCTCTACAATTGTTCAAAGTAAAATACATTAAACAAGAAGAGAAAAAAAAAATGATAGATAAAAACAGATGCAAGACAGATAAATACATGTCAAAAACATAACGCAGAAAACTTAATGCGGGGTTTGAAACCATGTTGCAAATAAAGATGATGTTTATGTTGGAACATGATGAAGGAATAAGAGGAAACTTGGTATTGAAGTAAACACATTTGTTAGAACCATGTGTAGTGTGAATTGAAAAAAGGCTCTTTGAGTCCCACATTGGAAAAATCACACCACTTGGTAGTGTTTATATACCACAAGGTGGCAATCTAAGGGTGTGCCCTTGGGGTACCCACTTTTGTAAGAAAGGGAGACCACACACAATGTCGAATATCACGCGCGCGCCGCCGCCGCCGTCCGACCGGCTCGGTTCGGGCCGGGCTTGGGCTTGGGCTTGGGTGATATATTAATTTTTTAATACTAAGAAAAAGAAATTTTTGAAATTTAAATTTCCTTTAGAGATTTGTATCTGTTAAAACGGTCAAATAATACGTGTGCCTGCGTGTCCTATTTTTTAGCCACGTTTGGAATTTTGACTGAGTTATCTCAGCTCCTAAAAATCCCCCTACTTGCCTATAAATACACTTCACTTTCTTCAGTTTTAAAACACTTTTCTTTTCTCTGCATTCTGAGAAACTGCTTTCTTTCCTCTCTAATTTTTTCTTTCTTCGTAAAAAATTATTGTTGTTTCAATATTTGAACGGTTGCAAACCGTAGAATTGATATTCGTATATCAATTAGAGTGGTTCGAAATTTTCGACCATACTTGGTGTTATTCTGGCCGATACTACAGTGCAGTAGTTCATCGGTATTTATTTTATAAACGGCTGTTTTATCCTGGGGACTTCGCGGTTGATATACTACAGTGCACTTATTCGAGTAGTTCCGCGAAACGTCTTAAAGAAAGCGACCTAGTACGCGACTCAGCCAATAATTTGTTTCGTTGCCAATTTTGAAAATTCGTTTTTCTGTTTTTTATTAAACTAAGTAAACCGTTTTACAACAGTTTATAACGCCGCAAGCATCACAATAAACAAGATGAACCTAAAAAAATTCAAACACCGATGAATTAAATTAAACACGCAATTCTTTTTTTTTTAAGTCAAAAACAAAGTAACTGCGTGTTTAAATTGTGTTAACATAAATTTTACTAACCATGATGCAAAACCAAATAAATTGTGTTAACATCAACTTGGATGAATGAATGTTAAGAATTTGGTTTTACTTTCTTTTTGTGTCCCGGTGTTTGTGTTTCACACCCCTTCCCTTATCTAATTTACCCCAAACGCATTCCCTTACACACCCTCCCTACGAACCTTTTTTGAAAGTTTATATTTGGCACCAACCTTGATTATGTTTTTGGTGACCCCGTTGCCAAGGGGTAGGAGCAGGTTGAATTAGTTAAATTTTTGAAGAAATTTCAAATCATATTTGTTTGATAGATTTTCTATCTTTCATTTCTAAGTACGACTCTTTTTTTAAATCAACACTCTTCATCTTAAACTCTATCTCAATCTATAAGATAATGCAATTTAGTAAACTTCATATGTTGAATTATAACCTCGATTTGTTTTATTAGACTAATCAAATGTTTCGCCCAACTTACTAAAATACGGTAGTAATAGTTCAAAAAAGGTTTTAGAAATATGTAGAATTAGATTAGTAATATAGTGATATAATATTTGTTGATTTTTAATTCAAACCTAATAGAAGTTAGTCTTAGATGAGTTAGTTAGAATAACTAACTTGTAGCCGTGTTTGATGATTGGTTAGTGAAAGCTATACGTCACAAGCTATGAAGCATGGACACAGACACGGACACCGGACACGACACTGACACACTGACACGTCGATATTGATAAAAATTTGAAAAAATGACATAATTTAGTGTAATCATAAGTGTCAGTGTCGAACACCGATACCGACACGTGTCCGACACGAACACGCCTAATTTGAGGAGTGTCGGTGCTTCCTAGGTCACAAGTCACAATGTAACCAGGTTGTGGGATCGGACTAGTTCATGTACATTTTCATGTTGCAACAATAGATTCCTACACCAGATATGAGTAAATTATATTATTATAATTAGATTACTTAGGACGCTAACTCCATATTCAAACATATTAAATCTCATCATAAAACTACACCAAAAAAAAAAAAAAATCTCATCATAAAACTAGCTAGTGCTCTATCCACTTCTGATGCCGATATTTTATTTTGAAAGACTTCTGAACTACAAAGTTACAAATATCTTTTGTTATCTTGAAGAAATTAAAGTTATAATAAATATCTTAAAATCATTACAACACATTATTATTATAACAGGTGGCGGATCCAAGACCCTGAGTCAGGGGGTGCAAATTATTTGTCCTACGCAATTTTGATTTTATTTCACATAAAAATGGCACATTTTAGTATGTAGAAATTAGACCAAAAGTTTCAAAATATCAAAATAAGAGGACCAAAAGTGCATTTACTAGTGATCGAATAAAGTATTATTTAAAGAAAAACAATATAGTAGAGGCAATTTGTATGAGAACAAGAAGTAGCTATTGGCCAATGTACGTGAGAGACAAGAGTGGGTGAGAGAGGTGCAAAGTGAAAATGTGAGGGTGGTCAACATGTGAAAAATTATACTTATATATGGAGATTTTACAAATTCAGTGGGTGCAAGTGCACACCCTCAACAAAGGGTGGATCCGCCCTATAACAAAAAACACTATATAGCTAATAATTAAATGAAGCCCCACACTACTCTTTACCCTCCAAATTTTGGATTGACTGTATCACTATGCAAAATATATAATTTGATCAATACTACCACAAAGTCACTGAAAGCTATTAATCATTTGATCAAACTTTTGTGTTTGACTCTATTTACTTAGAAAATTAAGTTAGCCGATAACAAATGAAATTATAGCGGATAAATTAGTTGATGATTCCATAAAAAATAACAATTTGAATTTGAAGTATTTACTAAAATTAGTGCCTAAACTAAATGATAAGTATAGACTCAAACTTACTAATTTAAATTAGCGCGTCCATAAAAATCTAGGTCAACTAAAAAAAATGTCGAAATTATTAGGTCATATGTCATGTTTGGAGTTCGAACTTCGTTCCTCCACTTTATATACATTAAATTTTCAATGAATCGTCATTTTGTCATCCTAAAAAAAGTATAAGTGGTGAGAAAATAACTGTTAATTATCAAACAACTCTACCTTAATATTGTAAACTTATACCCCCAAGCTTTAAGCTAAAACTATGGATTTGACCTTGCCAAACAACTTGATATTTTCTGATTAAATTAGTGGTCATGTGTGATCTATACAATACTACCAATTGAGGGTGTGATTAGAAAAAAGGCGCTGACGTTTTTAAGCCACTAAATATTCTCTATCATCCAGATTTAGGCATTTAGCTACGGAAACATATGCAGATGTACCTAGATTGGTAGTTTTGTGCAATGTTGTGGCCAATTGGATCAATTTGGCTAGCTATTGATTCTATGTGTCTGCCAGATTTTAGTGTGCTAAGTGGAATTTTCCCTTTTTCCTTTGGGTAATTATGGGGGTGGTTTTCTAGTGGCCATGCCTTCTAATTATATGAATGAATTAGTGGTTAATGTACATAATCGAATAAAATATATTAATTAAAAGTATAAAGATATTGTACCATTACTTCAACTACTTGATAGAGACATTATATTATGGGAGCCAAAGTTTGAACATCGAACATTACTTATTTATTTTAAATATGAAAAAAAAAATTGTTCACCAATGGACTGCCTAATTTAGTTTCATGAATCAGTTCTAACATCAATTGGTTACGACCCTCTCCCAATTAGTGATTATAATTGCTGGGATCAAACTATGATCTTCCTTATTAAATCTAGCGTCAATCATCATTGAACCAACTAATAACTGGTTAAACGTGAAATTCTAGTTGATAAATTACTTGAAGAAAAAAAAAGTATAAATGTATTTAAGATGGATTAGCCCATAACAATGATTCATATAGATATTAAAGTACATAATTTCATAGTTTGTCATTATGACGGATGACATGAGCAAGTGCGAATAAAATTGACCCCTAAACCCCCCTAATAAATCAAAAGAATCAAATTTGTTAGAGAGAATTTCAACTCTAGGGAGACTTTATGATGAAATGGGTGAAGAATATATTTTGATGTCATAAATCATAAGAAAGTGAAGCATCAAGGTAGACATAACATGTACATGATGATGCTAAAATCAAAAGGTATTCCCATTTTAATCTCTTTATTTTCTCAATATGTTTGGTATATGAAAGAAACTAATCTCAAGGTGACAAGGTAGATAGAATATGGAATCAGCTGCGTCACAAGCAACTATAGAATATGCTCCATCCTATTAAATCAAAAGATTTAGGGTAGTAATTATGTTTTTATATATATTTGTTAATGTTTAAAATTTATATTTTTGCCTAAACAATACCTTGGTGCCAAACCAATATGCTGAAAAGACTCAACTATTGAAATGCGTCGTGAATGAAAGAAAGATTATGTTCTTTGCGGATAAGAAGAAAAAAATTGTTAACATAGCATATCAGCCAGAAAGAATTTACTCGACATGACATTTACTATAGGATAAGGAAATCAGCAAAAGATACAATATTGGCTAGTACATGTGATTATAGAAGAAAAAAGATCGAAGTATACAAATATTATTTCATATACATCAAATCATATTTTACTATAATACCCTTATTATATTTTTTAAATATATAATTGAATACACATGCATGTGTAATTTTTTACACTATATGATCGTGTGTTTGCTTGGGGAGAAAACAAACAAAAATGTGTGAAGTTCACCAAAAATTATATCTCTCCATACATGAGACATTGAGACGAAATGGTTATAGAGACATCAACTCTCACAAAAAAAAAATTATAATACGGGTGAGCGGGTGATCCCTCACAATTTTGTCTTTTGTAAATGACGGCTCAATAGGTCGAAAAGTGTGATTGTAATAATATATAAATTATTTTTAGTCACGATTTCTAAACGAATACATGATATGAAAATTTTCCAGTGTACCAGAACAATTTTAATTCTCATTCAAGCTTTCCCTCATTAGCTCTCTTCTCTTGATTGCTTTCCTTCACTCATACTTTGAGAGAATACAATAAATGTGTTGATCAGTTAGCTAGGTTTTGTGCTACTAATACCAACTTCTTAAAAATGTGGAATTCCTTACAGGATATCGTCATGTTTCCAAATATAGCATTGGTTAGTTTGTTTTCTTATTTTTAACTTTCGTCTTGATAAAAAAGAAACATTACATCGGTTCTAAGGAAAAACTTTAATTTTTCCTTTTTTTTTTTTCTTTCAACTTTTATCCTCATTAAACTAATCACTCCAAATGTGCATACGTGAATAGTCCTAAAAGATTTTTAAACTTTTTTTTAACAAGTCAAAATGAAATATATATTATAACCAATCAACGAGTCCTATCAGCACAAGGCATGCCAAAAAGGACATATTAATGTGTTTCTCATCTGGTGTCTTACAGGGCATCGCTCATTCCTACAACTTATTTGGCTCTTATGTGTCTGAGTGATTTGGAACGAAAGAAATCAACGATTATTCCGAAACTCAGAACAGTCTTTATCTTAATTGTTGGACAAGGTCAAGCTACATTCTTATTGGTGGTTGAAGACAACACATATCGATTTAGTTTCTAACTACCATAGCCGGTGGTCGAGCACCACTTATTTGTTTGGGCATGGTGTAGCTTTATTTCCTTATAATCTTGCTTGTTTGTTTCTCATTTTTTGTATTTATAAAAGATTTTTAAACTCTATATTCAACTATGACAAAAATCAAATTTATTAAAAACTACTCCATATATTTGCCTTTATTATCTTAATTAAGATAAAAAAACACAAATAAAATTGCCCTCCCTTGTGAGTTGTGACTTTGGCCTATACATGCGCTTTATTAATTCCTGTTTGTGTAAGAATATGCTTGTAAATGTTGGCAGGTGCTGTAGTCCTAATAATTGCAATCATATATATTAGGGATATATTGTACTACAAGTGGTACACCATGGTCCCCAAACTTTGTGTGCTCATTGAAAACGATAAGTCATCACGTTTGTAAATATTGTAAGCCTTATTAGTAGTTCGTACTAGTTCAAGCCTTTACCTTTTCTTTTTTAGCTTGAAGCATTAAGTGTCTTGAACAACATCTTTAATATTTTGAGCCAAATTAATTCAAAATATGCAAAAGAACAAAAAACAATATTTTTACATTTTTTTTTACTGTTGGAACAAGTTAGCAACTTGTATGATGAACTTGGTATAGAAATAAATACAAGTGCAAGAGATAGAGTGTGTGAATTTGAAAAAGTTCACATTGAGTCCCACATTGGATGAGTCACTCACTTTAGTAGTGTTTATATACTTTAAATGCACATCTTGAGGTGTGCCCCAAGGGGTACCCAGTTTTGTAAACGAGCAACCACGCACTCATTGTCAAATATCACATGCACGCCACCACCGACCAGCTCGGGCCTGGGCTTGGGCTTTTTTAATACCCAGAAAATAAAAAAATAATAATCATTTTTTCGTGTGCTAATGTAACTGAATGCTATCTAACAAGAAGCTCCCATGCAAGAATTGGTCAAACATTGACGAGAGTCTTATTCTCTAGTTCACATTATTACTATAAAATTATTGAATGGATCTTCATTCATCTAAGTAATTGGCATTACATCATTGTGGTCCAGTTTTTAATTTCAAGTCTTCAACCACACTGATGACCAGCTGAATTTCACGAGTGAAGAGTGAAAACAGTTCCAATATGGATTGTTGTTGATTTTTAGCTAGTTTGACAACGATTTTAAGGCAAAGTACGAGTTAGTCACACCTTTAATTTGCTGCGACGATGTAGATACTTAATTGACTTTTAGTAATTTAGACTCAAATTAATACGAATATAAATTTGTATTTCAAATTTAAAATATAGATACAAGTATTTTATCTAAGCATGACACGGTCTACATGAAAGAAAGTCTCGATTTTCTTTTATCTTTTTTAAATTTATTTTATTATTTTGTAGATAACTTTTCTTTTTATGACGTAATTAAACAGAGAAATAGTACTATAATTTTCCTTGTTTGTTCTATGAAATCTAAACATGCATGAAAAGACGAGAACCAACTAGTAGTTAAAGTGAGAGAGGATAGAACCCTTCATAGGAAAAGTTAAAGCGATGTAGTAGCAGACTAGGAGTAGTATTTTTTTTTTTTTTTTACACTTTCTGTTTTATATACGAAAATTAATCTATTATTGTTTTATATTGTGACAATGTTTTTTATTTTTTTGTCGAATAGCATAGTGGCTGAATTTCATTTTTTTTAATGAATAAATGAGAATATCGGGGTTCGAACCCCGATCACTATAATAACATACAATATCCTTACTAATTGAGTTATGTTCATGGGGATATTGTGACTATATTAATTGATTAATTTAGTTCAAATGAATAAATAAATCTAATTATTAATGAATCATTTAAGAGATTCAAATTTAAATTCTTGTTGAAACAAGTATTCCTTTCAGTCTTTAATTTTTATAAGAAACAATTTGATTAATAAAGATTGAGGTATACTTAGACTATATTATGAACTAAATACGTTGATTTAATTGTCTTTTATAAAAATAATCGAAAGTACTATTAAGTAGTATTGATTAGTTAGTCCCTCAAAAATCACCAAAACTTTTTATCTTGAAAACTTGAGAGTCAAGAAACAAAAAACATTGTGCATATATCCCAATCTTCTCACACAAAACCTCAATTGTCAATTTGTAATAATGAAGCAATGTTGTATAACTATCAATTTCGTTGATCCGAATATGCTCAATCAACCACATTGGTGCGGCAAATTAGAATGTGACTATTCAATTGCACACTTAACATGAAATTTCGTTGTTAATGATAAAAAACACAAGAGTGAAATATGAACAGCATATTATAAGATTCTCTATACTCAACAGTAAGAGCCAAATATATGAAGTTAATATGCCCCTTAATCTCTTCTTAATCTCATCATATAATTTGAGATTGTATATAAAGAGATAAAAAAAATCAGAATCCAAATGATGAAACAAAAGGAAAATGGTAGCAGCTTTGTTTCCACTTTGCCCACATAACTTATTCTCCTTTATCCATGATTGATCATTGTGGCCTCTTTCATCATATATAAACATCGAATAATGCATTATATTATATAGTGCGCTTTCACTATGGTGTTGGATTGGGACCCAATAACCCCATTAGTAGAGGGTAGCTCTCCTTAAAAGGATAGGAACTTTCCTTTTATTTTTATTTTATATAAAGTATGTGACAATATTGCATCATCCAGCCACAGATATGCCTTTTATTAGATGCATTATATTTGTGCTCTATATAGTACTAGGTGCTAATTTAAATACAACACATATATACTCCCTTATAGAAAAATATTAAGGAAAATAGGTTCATATGAATTTTTTTTTGTAAAAAAAATTATTTAGTAAGTAAAAAAGAAATATTTTTTATAATTATAATTTTTTTTGTCAAGATTTTTTTTTCATTATGTAGTAAGTAAAAAATTATTTAGTAAGTAAAAAAGAAAACATTTTTCTTTCAAAAAGTAGAGAAACCATTACTGTAGATAATTATACTTTTAAACCCCACATTTTTCTAAAGTGCAAGTTGGCCCCAAATGACATCACCCTTAATCCATGGAGCAGAAACATATACCATTTGCATAATAATGCATGACCCCCCTTTCTCCCTTTCTTTTTTCCGGCTACTAATAGGACAATGGTAACCCATAAAAACATGTTCATAATTGTCAAAAAAAAAAAAAAAAAGAGAAAAAGAAAACATGTTCATATGTAAACATTTCACATGTGATACCTCGATAATACATGTGGTTAGCTGGATTTCTTATCAAGATTAAATTGTTCAAATGTTAAGTTAATTAGTTTTAATTTTTTATAGTAAATGTAAATGAACATGCTAATCTTATTTTATAAACTATAATCATTTTATAGTAAATGGAAAACATGCTAATCTTATTTTATAAAAAAGATGCAGGTTTATTATATTTTTTCTGTTTTTTTTTATGACCTATATAAAACAAAATAACAATATAGAAATGAATTTATTGAGTAAAAAAATAAGAAAACAGAAACGAATTTACATTCTTCTAAGTTTCCCCGCATCTCACTCCTCTGCTCAAACACGGCTCAACCAGATTCCAAAACGGAAAAACTCAAAACCGTGTCACAACTATTTTTAGATGCTTTGGAAATTGAAATAGTGATCACGTACAATCAAACACCACCTAACAAAACCCACATCCTCATCCTCTCTACTCTACTCTACACTCACACACCATGGTCCATGCCCATCTAATGTTTTAAAAATGAGTGTGCTTTTAAAGTGTTCATCGTGTTCTAAGTGTAAAAATAGGAAAACATGCAAAAGTAGATATAGTAGATATTTTGAAAAGAGTTCAAAGAGTTCAAAAAGGTAGTGAGCTTGTTGTTTATTTATCTTTTATTCAAGTGTATATAAAGTCGAACATAAACAAGAACTATAAAAAAAATACAAATATTGTTAAATATTCATTCCGAAGAAATACACGCATTGTCAAAATTTAATAACAAGTGTTCGATCCTCACAACTGTGATTGAAAGGAAACTGAAATTACTTGATACTAGAATTGATTCTGAACCAAATTAACCGATGAAAGACAAAAATTTAGTAGCAAGAGAAAACCAATTTTGACATCAATTTTAAATGTTCACAATTTCTCTAATAAAAAAAGAGGGGTACCCTGCAAGTTTGTTACACCAACAAAACATGGCCAAGTCCGTGACCAAGTAAATAATGACAATATGAAGGACCCACCACTTTCCCTCTTCATTTAATCATTTCTCACCCTTATAAATACCCTTCACCCTCTCCCCTCCCTTTCAATTCACTTCAACCTTCTTTATCATTCATAACCACTCTACTTATTTAAACTTTTCATCCTCAATTTCTCTCTACCAAATTAAAACCAAACTTAAAACAAATATGAGAACCATAACAAACACTAACTCATTAGCACCTTCATCTTCAACAACTTCAATGACTCACTCATCATGGCACTCGCCGATACCATATCTTTTCGGAGGCCTAGCAGCGATGCTAGGCCTCATAGCTTTTGCTCTATTGATTTTAGCTTGTTCTTATTGGAGACTCTCTGGTCAATTACAAGACGACGAAGAAAACAACAATAGAAACATAGAGAATGAAAAAGAAGGTGAAAATTCAAAGAACGAATCTGTTAAAGTTTATGAAGAGAAATTTCTTGTCATTATGGCTGGTGATCAGAATCCAACGTTTTTAGCTACACCTGTTTTCCCTAAATCATCTTCTGTTATAGATCTAGACGCCGCCAATCATTCCGATAAACAGCGAGAAAATCATGAATCTGTTGAGAAATTAGAGAAAGAAGAAATGGAAACAGAAGAACAGAGTGAGCATCAGTGACTTATAATTAGTTAATTAATTTTGTTTAATTTCTTAATTTTTGTTCTGTTCTTCTCATTTTATCTGTTTTGGATGATTCGGGAAGTGTAAATCTATAAGATGAGATGAATTAGAATTGAGTTAATTTTGTTTTAATCTGAGATTAATTAATTCAGTGTTATGAATTATGGTTAACGATGAGTAGTAGTAAGCAAGTAAAGTGTGTGTGACTGCGTAAAGAAAATTTGTTTGTAGAAAATAAAATACTAATAAAATGACGAAACCGAATAATAACGAGACAAATTATACCGTCTCTGTTGTAAGCTTTACATTTCTAAGAAATTATTCTTTTATTTTGAAGAAAATGACAAATCTAAACTGAAATTTGTGAGAATAAAAAATGAGAAACTGACAAATATCAACCGCTGAAGTAAGTAGAGTAGGAGTAGTGTTGTTGTTTTCTTCTTATTTTCACAAACAAACAGAAAAAAAAGAAAACAAATAATGGTTTAATTGTTGTGAATCACGAGTGTAAAGATTTTTTACACATACATCAAATAATACGTTGTCACGTCATTTAATAAATATGATATATAATGTGTTTTTAAACACAATACATAATGTGTTAGTATATTATTAGACGCATGCGTAAAATAATTTTATGCTGACAATGCATATAAATTAATTTTTTTTTTTTTTACATAGATGAAATTTAAAGTCTCTTAAAACTCACTATAAAATTAAATGATAACTTTCATAGTACATATGAAAATGGAGATGTCAAAGAGGTGTGAGAGTGTCTATGAATTTTTATTAAGACAGAAATTTGGAGATTATATACAAATTGTGTAAAATAAAATTGAATACCCAAAATCCCTTTGCATTATTCCGTTGACATAAACATAAGAATGAGATTTCCGCCCCAGTTGAAGATTTTCACGGGAAGTAATATGAAAAACAGACACACGCGTGTGCTTCTCTGGTTGGTTGCTAAGAGTCGTGCGTGCTATGCAAATGCTGCTACGCATCGCCGCATCGCTGGACCCCAAACACACACAACACAGCACAAGGCCTAATTAAAGTGCAACTTTTTCTATAGCTGTTTTTTTTTTAGGAAAATGCTAAACAGTGCTCCCGGGCACTAGTTAAGGATATAAATATAGAAGTTTTATATCGTAAATTGTACATTCAATGTTTTAATAATGTAAAAACTTATTCTCTCTCATCATTAACTTTGTCATTTGTTTCTTTTTTTAGTATGTTTAACTAGTGCACCAGGGACACGGTTTAGCATACTTTTTTTAATACTCCTAACATTCTAGAACTGTTTTCGTGTGTTAACAGTTCTCTCCAAATTTGCACTTGGCCAATTAATTGCAATAGAGTTGTTGCATCCATGTAATCACACTTGTAACTCCTTCAAAATTTAAAATATTCATTTTATTTGGTTGAAATAATTTTTAATCAGAATTTGTTTTCACCTTCTGTAATAAAATATAAGCAAAAATTATTCTTCACTTTGCATTTTTGTGGCTAAATTTATGGGTCTGTTTGGTCAAAATAAGTTATAAGCTAACTGATAATTGATAAGTTAGCTGATAGCTGAAAAACTAATTTATAGCTGATAGCTGAAAAGCTAGTTAATTGAAATTAAAGTGTTTAGTAAAATTAGCTTTTAAAGTGGTTAATAAATATAAAATGAAATAATTAATAGTGGGTAGTTTTTTTTAGAGTGGGTAGTTATTAAATTGAAGGGAAAAATGAAATAAAGTGTAAAAAGCTATAAGCTCAAACGCTATTTGAAATAACATCTGAAAAAAAGCTATAAGCTAGTAAAAAACATTTGTTACCAAACACCTCTAATATTTTGAAACAAGCTTATAAGCTCATATAATAAGCTATAAGCTAGCTTATTTGTGTTACTATATCATTTTCCACCATTGTTTTATTATTTTTTTTACGAAATTTTCCATCAATGTTATTGACTTATTATATGTCAGTCTTATTTTTATTTTATTTTTCTAGTAGTATAGTGTCAAGAAATTTCAACTTAAAAATAAATAAATAGAATGTTCGAAGTTCGACTCTTGCATATATAATGTGATGTCTTTACAATTGACCTAAGCTTATAAGGACACATTTCAATCTTGTTACCTCTAATGAATGGACGACATGCTTCAGGAATGAATTTTCTCCCATGAATTTTTTTTCAAGTGCAAATTTAAGCGATTGAATTTTTATCTTATTTTTAATTTTGGATGGTGATGATTGCATTGGACCTCTCCTATCACTGGAGAGGATTCAGTCCCTTCACGCATGGGTGGATCTACAGTCCGGGCACTTGCCCAGACTTTGGTAATTTCTTTGTGGTATTTTAGAAGTTAGTTTATGGTAAAACTGAGATTTTTCATTGCAAAACTGAGATTTTTGTTTAAAATTAAACTCAAATTTTGTCTAAACTTAATAAATCTTCTGACTTCGCCACTACCATCACGCACATTATAAACATGTTTGATAACTTTGATCGTAGTTGATCTCTCCACATCATGATCTTTAAATAGGATCGTTAATATTTTTTTGGGTTTAACCATATTATTTGTCATGTCGCTATGTCACCGATTAAAGTCTTCTATTTACGTTCATGAGAGATAATCTAGCTAGTTAGTAGAAATATTGCATTATATGTATATGGGTCGGGGTTCGAACCTCATATACCTCACTTATTTATTTAAGATTGAAATTTCTAACCACTAAACTACTTGACAAAAAATAATATTCTCTTTACAAAATAGTCGGCCAATAAAAAGATGACCAGAAATCCAGAATATATTTCTACAAGTTGCAGTTGTGTAGAACACATGCGAGCATACACATCCATCAAACCCACTTGGGTTCTTTGAATGGGACCCACTTGATATTTTATATTACTTCACACTTTTCAATTATTTAAAAAACTCAACTACATTTTCTAAATATTCATACAACCCATCAAACACTCTAAAATGGGTCCCATCAAACCCCACATTATACACAATTTATATGTACAAATCTGATTCTATATAATAAATAATAGTATTTATATACCATGTAAAAGATGAAGAACGTTCATGGACAGAGGAACGGTAGTAACTTAAAGAACGCAAGTCCTCCTCAAATATCCAACAAACTCTGACACATTGCTATCGGGCATTGTGAGAAAACGGTGGAAAAACACGGATATTGTTAGATCATTGCCAAAACGATGACCTAGCAATTTATGTAGTGAATGGTTGGTAGTATTGGTGCTTTCTTTGTGTCAGAATTTTTTTGTAGTGAATTTCGCACTCTTTGTGCCCATTTCACTCTTTTAAAAAAAATAGTTTTTCCAAAAAAAACAAAACATTGTATTTTCTTCTGTATATATAATCTTTTCTGTTTTTTAGTTGTATTTACATATTCTTTTTTTTTTCTTCTTTATTTTTTATTTTTTTATAAACCGTACGTATTTTATTCATGAGCTTATAATTTTTTTTACTAGATATGTGCACGTATTTTAATAAACTAATTCAATTTGATTATAGTTTATTAAATTTTCTCCGAGATTCTTACTAGAAAAAATTAAATATTAAATATATTTTTTTAATGTCGTTTGATACTTATAAACTAATCCAACCGTTAATTTTACTAAATACTACATCAACTAGCTTATATATATATATATATATATATGAGTCAGGATCCGTTGACACCAACTAGTTTGACACCAAATGTTACACCTCTCAATAACGTTTTAACCGATATAAATTTTATAAAATCCACCGTTGGATTGAAAGTTTACATCATATAGATCATTTGTGTAAAATTTCAGACAAATCCAAAATCATTTGATATGCTATTGAGACACATAAAGATTAACGGCATTTAAAAAAATACAAAAACCGTTAATTTTGATGTATCTCAATAACATATCAAATGATTTTGGATTTATTTGAAATTTTACACAAATGATCTATATGATGTAAACTTTCAATCCAACGGTGGATTTTATAAAATTTATATCGGTTAAAACGTTATTGAGAGGTGTAACATTTGGTGTCAAACTAGTTGGTGTCAACGGATCCTGACTCTCTCTCTCTCTATATATATATATATATATATATATATATATATATATATATATATATATATATATATATATATATATATATATATATATATGGGGTTTTCTAACTTAGACCCTAGTTAGGTCTAAGTTAGCAAGGTGCAACTTTTGAGTTGGACAAAAATACCCATTTTTTTTTTTTTGAAACAATAGAGCAACTGGGGCATGTATGTAATTTGCATCATAAAAATACCCTTTTTTTTTTTTTTTTGAAACAATAGAACAACTATTACATTTTTTAAATTTCTTCCAAATTTCGACCTCATTTTACGTGCGAATCGAACGCCGATTTCAAAAACTAATACCGGAAACCTTTGTAAAATTGAAAAACGATCAAAATCCATATAAGGAACGTCGAGTTTCGTTGAGTATTGAGGGAGATCGAACCGGGTCAAAAACCGGGTCGCACGACCCGTTTCTGCATAAAACGGGTGGGAGGGACGATGAACAGTGCGCGTCGCCCACGCCCACTCTCACCGGCGGCGCGTGGGGCGCGTGCGGCCTCAGGAAGCTCTATTTTTTTTTTTATTTTTTCATAATAAAATAGTAGATAATATTCTGGAAATTTTGGTATATTGTATGAAATTTTTGGAGACCCGAAACTATTTTTAGTTAATTAAATGAGTAAAAAGGTAATTAAAAATATTATAATTCCATAAAAAATTTCCAAAATTTTATGTAAAGTACTATGAATTATTTAGAACCCTCTTGTGTACCTCACTCTCCCTAGTTCAAGTCATGAAATTATTTTCACAAATTCCGCTGATTATTTAAAACCATTTAACAAATAATAATAATAATTTCATAGATTTGTACTCTGAAACCAATTGTTTTTTTATTTGTTTCTAATAAAATATTAGATAATATTCTGGAACTTTTGGTATATTTTATGAAATTTTTTGAGACCTGAAACTATTTTTCGTTAATTAAATGAGATAAAACGGTAATTAAAAACTATTGTTTGCTTCTGAAACCATTTAGCTGGAAGAATGGTTTCAGAGAGTTATACTGTGAAACCATTCTAGCAGTAAAATGGTTTCAGAAGCAAACAATTAAAAATCAACTCCCCTGAAACCATTCTATCAGTGAAATGGTTTCAAAGTACAACGCTCTGAAACCATTGTACCAGCTAAATGGTTTCAGAATGGTTTCAGAAGCAAACAATTAAGAAATTACTCACTGAAACCATTAAGAAGTAAAAGTAGTAATTCAGTGTTTTGTTTTGGTCAATTTGACTGTTTTGTGTGTTAATCACAATGTTTATAAAGCTTGCCATAGCTTAACAAATATAATGTTTTTGCTGTAGATGTAGTACTTTGTACACTATATGTGATAAATTTTATTTCTAGATTTTTAGATGGTTTATCTTCATTCTAGGAGATGTATGCATCAGAACCTATCCCTTATTACCTGTTTGCACATTTTTGCTAATTTTGACTTTCTTATTGGATTCTATTGCATATTTTCATCTTTCGCGTGTACTTGGTCACTTAGGTATTCTGTATACATGCCTCATCTTTACATGGGGTTCATTTAGCCTTAACTTTGGTTTAAGAGATAGTTTTTTTAGCATGTCATCAGGGTATTTTTGAATTTCTAAGATTTTTTTTTGTTTTACTTTTACAACTATTTTTTATATGCCGGACCGGAGTATTGGACGCCCTTTCTACATTTCTTCCCTTTCTACGTACTCAAGCTGCTTGCTTACAGAATGATTCATGCGAGGCTTCTTTCATCTCATCCGTGATGCCTGCAAATCAGTATGCGATCTCTCACTCTCTCTTTGTCTCTCACTCTGTGTCTGTCTTTGATTTGTGTTTTAACTGTTAATTTCAGGTTCATGAAGGAGTATTCCATAGGACATTAAATTCTGTACATGGTACTGTTAATTTCAACAACCGGGTGCTATCAATTCGTGGCTTAGGTATTTTTTTTTTTTTGAAAACTTGGTATCCGGTTTTAGGACCGATTAATTCAAGAGGACCAATCCACCGCCCACTTGCGGGAGTCCCATTTAAAGCCAGAGTTTTTTTTGCTCTGTATGGACTTAGCCCACCGAAATTGGCACCAGTGAGAATCGAACCTAAGACCTTGAGAGGAGCATACTCCAAGGGCCCAAGCCAACACTACTCGACCAACCCCAAGTGGTATCATACTTTACATTCTTTTAGTAATGCACCTTACTTGTTTGATTATTGTCCTTTACATCCTCATCACTTTCAGCATCACTGTCAAATCCAAAGTGGTATCAAATCAAGATAGAACGCCGCATGAAAGAGGTAGGTAGGTTTTAACTAACTTGTATCAATTTGCATCCATGCATTTTTATGGCAAATACTCTTTTTGTTCCAAACATTTTATCTGACTTTTTTCATCCCAAAACTTTGAGTTAATGGATCACTCATGCCTTTTAATTTTCAATTTAGTTTGTGAATACATGGGTCATTTCCTGCATGATGAAGGGCTTGCTTTCTACCCTGTTGCTCTTGCATTTTGTTTTATACGCAATCACTTGTTTGCATATGATAATAGTATTAGATTTGAACTGTCTCTTTAATTTTTGTGTTCAATCTTATCTGTATTTTAAATTTTTAATGTTTCTATTTGGTCTGTGATGCAGACTTTCGAAAAGGGTGTCAAGATTGGTGAGAGGATTTTGGCGAATCATTCTCGTCAGAGAAAGAGAAACGCGACATGTTCAAATGGTTCTGTGACAACCATCCCTATGGTCGTCATTTTCATTGTGGAAGTTCCATTCCCAAAGAACTCTCAGATCACCTTCGGAAATATAAAAATGTAGACCCTTAAAACGGCGAATAAGGATTTGTTGGAAAAGATGAGGCGCGCTAATTTACTCTTTGATGCAATGTAGAGGATGCACATAGAAACTTGCATAAGTCTGAAGGATCATTTCCATCTTTTTATGTTCTTTTTCATCTTTGTTTCCTTTCCTATCGTCCTGTAATGGTGGCTATAAGTTAGAGCTCAGTAGTAATACGGATTACGCAGGTCAAAATCAAACATAAATCATGAGTTAGAATTCTAAGCTATCCTTTTAACATCCAATGATGTATGTCATTGCCACAATTTATAATGTTTTATCAAATCACTTCTTGTTTCCGTCACATAACATGTTTATTCTATTATTTGAATAGTAGTATAACAATGGAGACCCTATAATAACGTAAGACTGAACTGAATGACCATTTTCATGTTTTTTATGTTCTATTTTCTTATTATGGTGGCTTTAAAGTTAGAGTTATGCAGTAAGAGAAGTTAGAGTTATGCAGTAAGAGTAGTAATATGATAATTGATACATGTGGGACAAAGTCATGATTGTGGTTGGAATTCTATTTTCTCCTTCAGTAATGCAGTGTTGTGTGTCATTGCCACAATTTATTATGTTTTATCAACACATTTCTTTTTGTTTTGGTCATATAACATGTTTATTCTATTATTTGACTATTTTGTGAGCTAATTTTGTTTTAATCTGAAGTTAATTAATTGATTTATCATAATCTTCAGTGTTATGAATTACGGTTAACGAGTAGTAGTGAGAAGCAAGTAAAGTGTATGTGACTGCGTAAGGAAATTTGTTTGCAGAAAATAAAATAATAAAATAGTATGACGCAAACCGAATAATAATGAGACAAATTATACTGTCTTTTTTTATAATAAATTATACCGTCTCTGTTGTAAGCTTTCCATTCCTAGAAAATTATGTTGAATATTTTTGATATTTCAAAAGTTAATTTTTATTCTATATTTTATTTTGATCAAATGTGATTAATTTAATTTTAAATTATTTTCATATAAGTACTAGCACTATTTCATCACATGTCAAATATTTAGGAACGGACGGTTAATATGATAGTTTTGTAATGTTGATTCATGTTTACTTAATATTTTCCTTTTGATTCACGTGAATACTAGGTTTTTTCACCGATATGTAGAAATGCAGAAAAACTCTAATGCCATTTTGTGCATTGAAAAGGATGGGGAATTAATCGATGAGGTTGATAAAATTAAAGAAGGCCTTTTTTATCACTTTAATGCACAATTTCAGAGTTATCGCAAGAAGAGACCAGACATGGAAAATTTTGAGTTTAAACAATTGCTTCAGACGGAGGCAGATTCCCTAACAAAAGAATTCACAGAAGAGGAGATAAGACAAGCAGTGTGGGTCTGTGAAAGTTCCAAGAGCCTGGGTCCGGAGGGTGTCTCTTTTGGCTTCCTAAAAGATTTTTGGGAGGAAATTAAAGGAGAATTCTTCAGATTTATGATTGAATTTCATGAAAATGGTCGGTTAACTATAGGTATTAATAGTTCTTTCATCGCTTTAATTCCAAAAAAAGAGAATCCTGTGAAGCTTGGGGACTACAGGCCAATCTCATTGGTAGGTTGCATTACAAAGTACTATCAAAGGTTCTCGCAACAAAGCTGAAGGAAGGAGGCAAATCTTTTTTTGAACAAATCTTAGACAGTGTAATGATAGCTAATGAGGTGATTGATGAGGCGAGAAGACTCAAAAGTTCAGTGGATTGGGGGTTTTTGGATTTCGTCACGAAGAAAATGAATTTCCCTTCAAAATGGAGGGAGTGGATCCGAGAATGCGTCAGTAGTGCTATGGTTTCAGTCCTCATAAATGGAAGTCCTCCTATAGAGTTCACAATGGAGCGTGCATTGAGACAGGGAGACCCACTCTCGCCATTCTTGTTCCTTCTCGTTGCTGAAGGACTCAATGTTCTAATAAGCAAAGCAGTGTTTGATAAAAGCTTCCTGGGTTATGGAGTTGGACGAGCTGAAAATGTAACTCTGTCTCATTTGCAATTTGCAGATGATACGTTGATCATTGGAAGAAAGTGTTGGGATAACATATTGGCCATGAAGGGCTATGTTGAGATTGTTTGAATTAATCTCAGGACTGAAGGTTAACTTCCAAAAAAGCATACTGGTTGGTATAAATGTAAGTGATGCTTAGCTAGAAGATGCAGCGTCAGTGCTTAATTGTAAAGTTGGAACTTGGAAGCTTTCTGTTTAAGTATTTGGGCCTTCCAATCGGGGCTGATCCGAGGAAATTAAAAACATGGGAACCGGTGTTGAATGTTGTGAGGAAAAGGCTCTCCTCGTGGAATTGCCGGTCTCTATCCATGGGAGGTCGTCCAGTGCTATTAAAATATGTCTTGTCCGCTGTGCCAATCTATTTCCTCTCTTTCTTCAAGGCGCCATCAGGTATCATCTCCTTAATTGAATCTATGTTTAAAAAATTTCTTTGGGGAGGGAGTGAGGAATCAAGAAAAGTACACTAGATTAAATGGGATAGTATTTGTAAACCGAAAGAAATGGGAGGGTTGGGATTAAGGGATATGAAAATGTTTAACATTGCTTTACTAGGAAAATGGTGGTGGAACTGGAGACTAAAGTTAGAGGATAAGTCTTTATGACGGTCGGTGTTGATTCAAAAATACGGTACAAGGTTGGAAGATGTAGGTTCTTATATGGTGGAGGGATTTGCAGTCAGTGTCACAGGTCCCGGGAATAGGGAGGGAGAACTGGTTCGAGGAAAATCTCAGGAAGGTGGTAGGGGATGGTAGGGATAAAAACTTTTGGTTGGACCCATGGGTTGACGGGGAGAGTCTGAAGGTTCAATTCAGCAGGCTTTATGATATCTCTATAGAAAAGAATAGGACAGTTGCAGAGATGATTTCGGAGGAAGCAGGGGAAAAGAAGGTTTTGTGGAGTTGGAGGAGAGGCTTGTTTAAGTGGGAGGAGGAAGTAGCGGAGTGGTTTTAGGGGTTTAGGGGCAGAGAGAAGAGAGGGCGAAAAGGATAGTTGGAAGTGGGGAGAGACGACATACACAGTAAGAGAGGCATATAATTTGTTGAGGGAAGTGGACTTAGAAGTAGTTGAGTGGGGTAGAGATGTGAGGAATTCGATGTTAGGTTGGCGTCTTTTCCAAAATAGACTACCTACTAAAGATAATCTACGTAGAAGAGGGGTCAATGTAAACTCATCTAGTTTATGTGTAAGAGGCTGTGGAAGAGAAGAAACATCATCTCGTATTTTTTTCAACTGCCCGATACTATCAATCGTATGGACCGAGACATTGAAATGGATCGGAGTTCAGTCTGCATTCACAGAGGGGGAGGTTATAATCACCTAAAAATGTTCAAAGGTGTAATAGTGGGGGGGGGGGGGGGGGGGGGGGGAGGGTGAAGAAGAAATGCTATGGTGTTTAGATTTGATGCTTTCAACTGGGAAGACGTAGTGGAGGAGGCTAAAATACTATCTTGGAGAATTATTAAAAACAGGTCAAAAGACTTGTTTAGGGGTGACTTGAGTTTCCTGTGTGAATGATTAGGGTCTGAACTTGGTTATTTTTCTGATTTAGAACTGCATTATTTCTGTGTGCACTCTGTATGTGTGTTGTGGCAAGGGACATAGACATACTTAAAAAAACACAATTTTTATTTTAAAATTAATGATGATAATTTTCCGAAAACACGACACACACAAAAATAATATAAAACTTTTAGAAACTCAAGATTACTAGTTTAAAAAATCATATAATCGACCCACTCCACACACACAATTTAATCACAATCAACACTCGTGAGGTTTAATAATTAGAAAGCTTATGAATCGGTGCTAGAGTAATAGACTTAACATATGGAGAAATTGGTGTAGTAAATTATATGAATCAAATATACTCGATATATATTAGCGGTCTACCACCTACATTACATCTCCACAATTCTTGTGTTATACAGTGTTACACATTTAAGCCGTACGTGTGTCTGATTTTCATGAGTGCTCTAGAGACCCATCACCGTATAATGCAAACGGCTTCACTTGACACGCATATGGTTAATCGATTACAGGTATATAAGTCACTTTACGATAAATGTTAATCGATTACAAGTATATAAGTCACTTTACGATAAATGTTATTTTTTTTCATTATACCCTTTATTGTACACTTCATTTTTTATTACTCCGTCTTCTTACAATTATTTAATTTATCTTTTTTAAATAAAGAATAATTGTATAAACTATCTTATAATTTTTAATTTTTCATATAACAGATTTTAATGATCAAAACGATTATATAAGATCGATTGTTTTCCTGGAGTAAAAAAAATGAACTGTTTTTCTAAAGGTCCATTTCTTTGAGTGAAAAGAAAAAGAGATGAAAAAAATTATGAAAACCAATAAATGAATTTAAATTAAAATCTCATTTTCTTTCCACTCAACCATAAGAATAAAAAATTTGAATTATTATTTTCTCAACAATGTCCTTTTTAGCAAAAGACAAAAAATACAAGAAAGAGAGAGTTACTGTACCGTGTCAGTCCATCAGGCATAGCTTAGAGGAGAAAGTCTTACTTGGACACTGACCCAACACATATGATTTGGGCACATCCAGTAAAAATTTGACAGCACATAAATAACAATTACTATTTTAAAAATAAAACAAAAAATGTTTTTCCTTCTCTCTCTCTTTCCATTCTTCTGTCTTCTTTCTCTTTCATTATCTCTTCTCTAATTTCTCTGCAACATCTTATGATTCTAATCTCAATATGTTTTCTCTACTACACATTCATTTTCGTGTTTATCCAATAATGATGAAAAAACAGCACAAATGTTGGAAAAAAGAGCAGAGGAGGTCACTGTTTACGAAACTTGGAGAGCCAATCAACGCAATCAGCGGCGGGTGACAGCGAAGGAGCGGCGGTAATTGGAAGAATAAGTGAACAGAGGAAGTGAGTCGATTACTGAAGGAGGTAGATCATCGGCGAGATTCGGTTGTGTGAGGTGATGATTCATATGTTGGTGTTGGATTGGGAGAGATAGTGGCAGTTGACCCATTATCATTCCCTGGATCTTGATTTTTTCAAACCATTTCCATTTATTTGTGTTGTTGCTGTTCAAACTTAGATTGGAGATAGTTTTAGCTTTGGTTGATTGAAGGAGATCTATGGATTTTGCAGAGAAAAAAGACGGGAGAGTGAAGAGAGAAGAAAACACTTTTTATTCTATTTTTAAAAAAGTAACAATTATTTAAGTGTTGTCAAAATTCTACTGGATGTGCCTAAATATTATGTCTTAGGTATGTGCTTAAGGAAGACTTTCTCAGCTTAGAGATGAAGCCGGGTCCAGTTAGAATAAAGACATTGCGTTGGAATTGAAACATCCCACCGAACGAACGTTCCGCTCCAAAAAGTCTTCATCTCCCTCACGCCTTTGCAACCTTCAACAGTTCTTCATTTCACATTTCACTTTACCCTTTTACATCAATCAAACACTCCACTTTATCCAATCCTAATCCACGTGTCAACCTCCAATTGGCCACTCCCCAGATCTCCTAGTCCCACCACACCAGGTAGAATTCAATTCAACTGAAACAAGTAAACTACACGCCACTCTCACATAAACAACGCTTCTTCTTCTTCTTCTTTCAATTTCAAACAAAACAAACCAAAAAAAAAAAAAAAATCTCAAAATGTCTTCTAAACTATGCGACTCTTGCAAATCCGCCACCGCTACTCTCTACTGCCGCCCTGACTCCGCCTTCCTCTGCAGCGACTGTGACTCCAAAGTCCACGCAGCTAACAAACTCGCTTCTCGTCATCCTCGCGTCACTCTCTGTGAAGTCTGTGAGCAAGCACCTGCACATGTCACCTGTAAAGCAGATGCAGCTTCTCTATGCATCACCTGCGACCGTGACATCCACTCTGCTAATCCTCTCGCCGCACGTCACGAGCGTCTTCCGGTTACTCCTTTCTTCGAATCTAAATCTTTTCACAATAATAATAACAACTACGATGCTGTTAAAGATGAAGCTGAAGCTGCTTCGTGGTTGATCTCTGATCCGAAAGCAGATCTCAACTCTTCTCCTTATATGTTCTCCGATTCCGAAGCTATTCCGTTTATGGATCTAGATTACGGTGCAATTGAACAAAAAAACGACGGTGTAGTTCCTGTTCACGGTAACTTCGATCCTTTCACTTCTGCTTATAAGAACAATACACATACAGAGTTAGAAACACCGTCACCGTCGCAGATTAGTAACAGTGTAAGATATCTCAGATCTGAAATTTTGAGCTTAAATGTTGCTATATTGAATAATTATAACTCAATTGATTGTTTTATTGTTGTGAATTTGTTATTGATTAGGTTTCATCGTCGATGGAGGTTGGAGTTGTTCCGGATGGAAACGCCGTATCGGAGATATCAAACTGCGGATACGGTAAAGCTGTGGCGGCTGATCGTGAAGCTAGAGTGTTGAGGTATAAGGAGAAGAGAAAGAATCGAAGGTTCGAGAAGACTATTCGTTACGCTTCTCGTAAAGCTTATGCAGAAACTAGGCCTAGGATTAAAGGGAGGTTTGCGAAACGCACCGATGCCGTTGATTCTATTTCTGGATACGGCGTCGTTCCGACGTGTTGATCTTTGTTTCTTTCTTTGCTCTTGTTTGCTTCCTTTTCTTTTTTGCATTTTTGTTTCATGCTGTATATATATAACTTTTTGTTTGTTTTAATTATGTTATGTAAAGTTTCAAACTGGTTTTGACAACGATTTTGAATGGTTTTTGGGGTGAATTTTGTAGGCTATGTTTGGATTGGTGGTAAAGGATGAAATGGAATGGAGTGGTAACTAACTAAGTTCCATTGTTTGGATTTGCAAAAAATGAATGAAGTGGAATGGAACACAATGGAACACATTCCATCCCATACCATCCAATCTTCCAATTTTCTTTCCCCTCCAAATTAGGGTGTATGCAATGAAATGAATATTTATAAAATATGGGTCATGTTAACTTGTGCCCTAAGGGCACATGTTAAGCTACCTAAAAATAGAAACATAGTA
This sequence comes from Trifolium pratense, assembly GCF_020283565.1. Classification (NCBI taxonomy): domain Eukaryota; kingdom Viridiplantae; phylum Streptophyta; class Magnoliopsida; order Fabales; family Fabaceae; genus Trifolium; species Trifolium pratense. Next base: position 6,401,079 of record NC_060065.1, on the reverse strand, counting down.
TTTAATGATACAAAGAATTTAATGTTTAGATAATTGAATACACCACAAGTTCAATAAATTTTTTCCACATTTATCTTCTTAACATGTGCCCTTAAGGGCACAAGTTAACATTCTCCATAAAATATATCCAAACAATGGAATGATATCTATACTCCGCTCCGTTCCACTCCATTCCATTATGTTCCATTCCGCTCCATTCCATTTTGTACCACCAATCCAAACATAGCCGTAATGATGTTATGATGAAAAGGAAGTGGAATGAATGATGATGTAGCAATAGCAGTCGCTGTTCAGATTTGCATGTTGATTAGCGTATCTAAATCTGGATTACCATTTGCTTAGGACGTGTGTTTACATGATCTTTTTTTAATCACAAATTAGTATTTTAATCAAGTACTACTACTGGTGGAGTAGTAGACTAGTAGGAATCTCTTTTGTTTAATCACAAATTGTTAGCATATTGAATTAAGAATTGCTAAGAAGTTTAGTGTCTATTCAATTATAGTGTATAATAAATAACCGAAAATTATTCGGATTTAAATTTTATACATTTAAAAATCTTACATTTATCTGTATTTAGTGTAAATTAGTTAGAGAGACTGGAAAGAGATGTTATGGTAGACGATTATGTCAAAATAGACCTCAAAAAAGCACTAATCCAAATTCAAAATTATCCAATTCTGCAACTTCAGTATCTCTATCAAAAGAACTTTGTTACAGCATATTGCAGATAATGGTGTAGGAGGCACCTAAGATAGCTCAAATTTAAATATGGTATCAGATTGCAATTGAGCTAAAATCTCTCTTATTCCACTTGTATTTGTTCACGCTCCAGATGTACGGTCTTTAATGTAAGAAGACTACTTAAAATCCAACATCAACTCAATAAGTGTCATTATTAGCTCCATCCTCGCGCTTCTTTATGATCTTCAAACAAGTCATCAGGAGGCTCATAGATGATCATATCCGGGAAAGTCTCTAATAAGTCATCTTTTGTTTTCTCTCTTAATTCGAGATATGGAATGAGTCCTTTTAATATTACGCGGAAAGGCGATGAGAGGGTGGTTCAGGAAATTGTCTCATCTCTTCATAAATGTCTATGGCTTCTGAGGGCATTCCACTATCCAGATAGGCTCGAATAATGTCTACAAATGTATGATGATCAAATATACCATATTTCTTTGCACACTATATCGTACAACTGAGAAAGGAAAGATTTGTCAATAAACAAGCAATGCATTTTAAAATTTAGATCAGTTAGCTAAATCAAAGTAAACACCAAAAATTGGATCAGCATCCAAACACAAATCTTGATCTCATGCAAGTTTAAGTACTTTAAAATATTATTTGAAAACATAGATCAGTATCCAAACGCAAATAATACAATATTTGACCCAATTCACTGTTATATCATACTTGCCCAGAACTTACATAAAATGTATTATATGAACCCAATATATATTGAACAACATAAGTTAATTGAAGCATGTGCCAAACAACATCAACCAGAATTGTATACTTTGAGGGTCATAAACTTACTATAGAGTTGACTAATTGACAATTTCTCAATCTTGTCAAAGTTCATGCAAAAGAGAGTTTATATGTGATTGAACTCATTTATATGTGGTAGTGTTGTTGGGTCTAAGTTGAATCTGAGGATAGAACAATTGCTCAAATTATGGGCACGCTTATATGCATAACTCATTTATTGAAGAAACTTGGTTGGCGTCACATACGACATAGCTAATAGCTAACATATCGTGTATACCACAAAAATAACTATGCACCTAGATGAGGATAGCCATTTTGTTTAAGATAAAAGAGTCAATTCTGTCAACATATTAAGAGTAGACCAATTAGGTTTTCCTTTCACTAAATCCTTGATAGGGACTACTGATATATGTAAAAATATGCACAAAGAATTACTATATATGCATCATATTGAGGGATAGTGTTGTTATGTATTAATTATGCAAGTGAGATTTATGTTTTAAAACCTCTTCCTAACACTGTTGTGTTATGTTCTGTCAATCATTCCCTCAATTTTCAACTTTCATAATACCCTAACTCTATTCTACAATTTGTACTCATTCTCTTAAAGAAAGAAACCTCTAAATTAATATGTGTTCATCGGAAGGTAAGTAAAATTTAACTATAAGTTGTTTTATTACAGGGGTCAAACTCGGGTACAAGTTGAGCACATCCCTTCAAGTGAAGCTAACTGTTAAAGACGAACATTAATGTGTGATTTTGTCATGACTCTATATTTTCAGGACAGATTAAGGTTTCAAGTCCAGTCCAGATTCTAAAATTGAGTTTATCAGTTTAACATGCAATACGCAAGTGAACAAATACATCAATATCATGTTTCTCATAATTACTCAGATACAAGCCATAGTTCATGTATACATTGTATGCGGCTAAAATAACTAACCCTATGAACATGTCGAATGGACGACAGTACCATGTTTATATGCAGTAGTAGCAATTACAATTCTGGCTAATCTTCTTACACACATCAATTTGTTCCTAGCTATAACTTATGCAAGCAATACAATGAGAACAGCTCTATTTATCAGGACCATAATGAGTTTGAATTTGTTAATTTCCTATATATTCTTATATAATGCACAACCACAAGTTTGCTTATATATAAACTATTTTTTTTCCCAATTTTCACATGTTTGGATATTCGCCACTTCACCCATGCACAAATCCTCTAACGAAGGACAGTTAATTACGCGGAGCTACTTGAGAAGAAGTGCCTTGGTTACGCTGAGCTACTTGAGAAGAAGTGCCTTGGTTACGAGGAGCTACTTGAGAAGAAGTACCTTGGTTACGCGGAGCTACTTGAGAAGAAGCGCCTTGGTTATGCGGAGCTACTTGAGAAGAAGCGCCTTGGTTACGCGGAGCTACCTGAGAAGAAGCACCTTGGTTATGTGGAGCTACTTGAGAAGAAGCGCCTTGGTTATGCGGAGCTACTTGAGAAGAAGTGTCTTGGTTCACCAAGAAACGGACAACAACACAAGTGATATTGTCAGCACTACCTCTCTGATATGCTTCTTGCATCAGTCTCTTTGCTGCCTCCTCTGCATCTCCAATCGGTTTAATCATAGCAACAGCTTCCTGAAAAATGCTTAAAATTTTAGACGAGTTGGAAAAGAAACATTTCTCAGCGTGACATTTTCAAAACTTAAAACAATCTGACACTACTCAGCGAAGATTAATTCATATGATTTTATGTTATTAGGGTGTGAAAAGGGAAAAATGGATATCGTTGCAAACCTCATTTGTGACGACATCCCATAGCCCATCACTGGCCAGAATAAGAAACTCAAGAGAACTGTCAACTTTTTCCTCCTGCAAAACCACAATAATGCAACATAAACACACAAAAGAAGCAACACTAATAAGATTTATGGTCACATCACCCATAAGCCAGAATAAAGATCATAGATGACAACAAATATCTCTTTTACAGTTGTTATTACTTATTAGGTCATGGCAATTGTCATATTTGTTTTTAACTAGAAGAATTTCTAAAATGTTATTGTATAAGGTTAATTGTAGAATAGGAATAAATAACAAACATTGGAATACATATTCCCTATCCACATATCTCAGCTTACGAAGATAACTTAAAACAAATACACTCATACAGTTAACCGCACAAAGGATAAGTTGAGAGGAATCTATAACCACATAAAATAATCAAGAATGGATTTCGCTAACCACAGTAGACATATACCTGGATTTCTGGATCCGCGACAACATACTGCTTCAAGAGTCTATCACCAAATGCACGAGAAACAGCAAGAACACCTCCAACTCTCCAAGTTCCTGTAAGAGTAATATTCATCAATTGCGGTAAACAAGAAAAATAAATAAATAAATAAAAATATATAACTATGCCACCTTACCAGCCCACATAACAAAGCCTCCTGCATCTTCAATCCTTTGCCTCTCATCTGTTTGGTCTGGCTTATGATCTCGAGAAACGGCAATTGCTACAGGAAAGCATAATTGTAAGGAAAATATTGAGCAATCATTCTACATAGGAAGGTTGAAGCTATTCTGTTGCAGTAATTCCAACAGAACAGACATGCATACATGTTACACCTCTATCATTTTTACGCATGCACTAACATTACATGCTTAAAAACAATTGAATAATCTTTATATTTTATCAATAATAATATCAAGATATCTTTTACCAAAGAATTTTTTTTTAAAACAAAATAAATCAATGAGGTGCAGATCGGCTTCACAAGAGAAGAAGACATCACAACTAGGCTGATACTCCTACTCCTCACAATCATCTTCAGCACCTCAGAGGAACATATTATCTTCTGAGAAAAAAGGAACATGCACCTATAGTGTAAAATAATTTTACACTATCAACCAATAACAACAATGTATTCCGCCACGTCACCCCACTTTCTTGATATGACATTGAAGATTAAATCATTCTTATTGAGATGTCGGTGTAAAATTAATTTACACTGACGATGCGTATACTTTAAACTCTTATCTTTTACCAAAGACTTGTAATAACAACACAACCAATAATTAACCGCGTGCATCTAGAACGTGAATAATACAATAAATACACGTATGAAGATAGTACTCTACCTTTACCACCCCTGCATATAACAGCCCTGGAGTCTCCAACATTTGCAACAAGCAAACGATCACCAACAAGAATGGCAGTAGATGCAGTAGATCCGGCATCTTTGTGATGATTGTTTTCTGATTTCAGATATTCATTGTCGGTATGATTATATGCATCAGCTGTGGAAAAAACAGAGTTATTATATGGATTTAGTAAATCACAAAACATAAGGACTGTGTTGTGACAAGTGGGAGAGAACATACATATTGCTGATTTGGTGTCAGAAATGAATTTTGGGTGACTGATCAAATTACTGAACAAGTTTTTCTTAACATACTCAGCAGCACGAATACCTCCATGACCTAAAAGAGTTATAAACAAGGAACTTGTAGTTAGTTATTGTTGAACGTCCATCCTTAAAGAACTCTGGCATCAAAAAGAGAAGGGTGAAGCATCTATTCTGGTCTTTAGCCAACAAAAGGTCTGTAAATCGACACACCTTAAAAAAAATCTGTCACGGTGGCAGAGAGCGATACTATATAACAATAAATGTAGGACAAGGCTAAAATATGGAGGACAAATATACGAAATCTGGCTATATACTCTATAAATGCATAAGTACACAAGCATATGTGAATGTTGTTACATTGAACAAATAATTTTCCAATATTGTAAGAAATGGAAAGTTTAGGAAAGAAACAAACTAACAAAGAATACTGATAAAATATCCACGGCATGATTTCATTGTGAAATATTTTTGGCATATTTTCCGATGAAAATACAATGAGGAGACAAAAGTTAGAGAGATATGCAACTATACCATCGAAGACTCCGAAAAGGCCAACGGTTTCACCATCAACACCATCAATTCTTGTCTCATAAAAATCTTCCATTGAAGATCTCTTGCCAGCCGAGCTAGCATACCCATAGCTAAACTTTCCATTGTGACTACATAAATCATAACAAATTGGATCAAAATCATCTCACAGTCCATAGTTTATTCATTTTTTAGAAAGAAAATGCCAGAAATTTGACACCATTGTCTCTCTTCCCCCAAATCAATAATACATAAAAGTATAAAATCCACAATTTATGTATAAAATGAAAAACAAAATTTAGTTGCATTATTAAGCAAACGGCGCATCCTCAACCTTATAACACAGATAGGTTAATCGTTAACATATTCAATTCATTAGACACACAAACTACCTTAACCTATATCAAAAGGAGAAATTGATCATTAAATTCCAACTTCATGTACAAATACTTGAAAATTAAAAAGAGATTGAACACAATGTGGCAATTTTGCAATAAATAAAATACATAAAGATATGGAACAAAACAAGATTTGCATATGAAAATCAACACATTTTGGTAATTGTAAGATTCAAGAAAGATACCTAAGACCGCCGCCGCTAGCCGGTGTATCATCTTTAGCCTGACTTGAAGATGACAAAGCAGAATTGAGATATCCCATATTACTACAACTACAATGTTTCTTTCTTTCTTTGGAACAAAATGATGAAACAAAAACACTATTGCTTATTTATTTTTCCTGCCAATGATTCCAAGTGATCATAACATTAGTGTAATTAATTCAAATATTAACATGCACATATAAACATGATAAGGAAGAATGTGTAATTAATTTAAATTTTGGTGCATAAATCTTGTAATTGATATATGAACCCTTGGTAAAAGAGAAAGGGAGAAAATGTACCTGAGAAAGGGAAGATAGAAGAAATGAGAGAGAGAGAGAATTGAGAAAACATAGGATGAGGGAATTCTGTTTAATTTTAGTTTATGACAACACATTGTTTGTTCAACAATTCAGACATTCATTCAAACATAATCTTCTAGTAGTTCAATAATAATTGTATATTGATCAAAAAATAATAATTGTATACTATATTGTAATTAAATTAAAAAATTGTATATTTTCTTTAAAAAAATTAATTGTTGTGTCAATATGAATGAATGATAATTAATGAAAGAATGAAAAATTTAATAATGTTTCAAAAATAAGTATTAAAAAACGAAAGTGACTATTTATTGATTTAATTAATAATATAGTTTTGGTGGTGTACCAAAAAAAAAATATATATAGTTATGGTGGTATTTTTGAAGAATGAATGAATTAGTTAATTAATTAATTAATGATGTAGTATGTTGATGATTATCCTTTGGTGAAATAGGAATGCTAAATATAAGTTTGCTGGCTGGCATTTTCATACGCGTCACCGAAGATGAGGGCGAAGCATTTGGTGGGACCAAGTCAATGCCAACAATTATATGGTTTCTAATTTTTATTCTTCTTTTTTTTCATTTAACAAGAAAACTAGTATTTTCTTTTCTTTTTTGTACAAGAAAACTAGTATTTTTATAATATGATAATGAGGAAAATGGGTTTTTATTTATTATAAAAATTTAGAGTGGACCATCAAAAAATAAAAAATAAAAATTTAGAGTGGGGAATGTCCTAGTCCAAGCTAGAGAAGACATTATGCTTCAAAGGTCATTTTTAAAAAATTTACATTTACCAAAAATTATCAATAGAATTCGAATTTAAAAGCACTCACATATGAAAAATATACATCAATTTGGAAGCCTAATGTGCAAATATGTGGATAGTCTTGCATAAAAAAATAAGTGGACAGTCATCTTCAATATATTTAGTTTTTCTTTTCGACATTTCTTCGTCTTAGTCAGCGTTGCAGTTGTCATCTTTTTGATGCAGCATTATTTTACTTTTTCGTCTTAGTGCGATATTTGTTTGATTTAGATTGACAAATTAAATTCAACTCGATGCATACCCAATCAATAACTTTGGCGTTATCAATATTGCACACTTGGAGACATGGATACTCTAAACACTATAATTTCATCATATTTGTAGGTTTGTCATATTTGTAGAAACTTTAGCGATTTTAAATTTGTATTATTCGATATATTCTCACTTAAATTACGAGGAATATAACAATGTGTTGCAATTCATTAAATAATCACCGAACACAATTAACAATAATTTTGAACGTCATTAAATATTTTTTCTGAGTGTTGGAAGTATACACATGTAACACATCCATTAACAATCTAAATTGTCTTTTGGTTTTCAAATATACATGATATTGAGTATAAAAAATACGTGATATTCATTAATAACATTTTTTTTAATGGCTCATTTTACTGATTGTGTTCGACTTATATAAGACTTTCAGAGAAGGTAAGTTATAATAACATTTTACTGATGCATTATTTTATAATAATGATTTACCGTTACATTTAAACAAACTTTCTAATTTTTTTTCCACCATCTTAAAAGTGAAACTGTCCATCCATAGAATTATCGATTTGCTTTATTTGCTAACTCTAAAAAAATATGGATGAATGTATGACAACAAATTTAGAATCTTCAAACGTATAATATTCTGAGAATGAGGAAATACTTGCTAATTTCTAGTTCACCAATGTCATGTCAACAGCTGTATCTCTATCTTAATCTGATAATTTGTGTAGAAGTATAGACAAATATAGCCAAGAGGCTACCTGCAATCTGTGACTAGAACGCAAAGCTAAAGCTGAAATAATGTCTGCAGCAAATTTGTGAGCCTCAGGCTTCACTGCCATACGAATAAGCATCGCTGTCCATTCCTCGGGTGCCAACTTCATCACCTCACGAATGTATTGAAAGCCTTTTCCAATCCTAGCGAGGATTGTACGCTCCTGAAATGTTCAGGAAAGAAAAACTTCAATATATATATAGGTTCCATTTGACGGAAAAAAATTATTTATTGGTTACGTTTCTCATCTTCCCCTTCCCCCTCTTCTCTCATCCTACCAAACATAATAACAGACAGACTCAACCCAACTAAAAAACCTTATCCTTCAGCATTATCATGAAGGGGTTTGGGTTCCAGGTTAGACAATACTATAAGAACAGGGTACAAGGAGTTCGCAACCAATGATACTCCCAAGCTCTCATCCTTTTCAAGACCCCTTCAGCTAAGACACTGGGACACAATTTAAAACTACAATTTAAAATGTGCCACTATACCACCACTGTTGTCACTGTCTCAGCCATCCCAGCACCCAACTTCTGCTACACCCATCCTGTAAGTAACAACCTCGGCTTTCCCACTCTGTCCCTCTAAATATAAGATTCCTGTACTTCTCCCCACATTGCCATCAACAACCTATCTACATGACATGGGAGCCACTAGTGGCAACCGGCAAGAGTTCAACAGCCATAAGAAGAACTTTGCCGTGCCCTGGATACACACACACGGAGATTGTTTTTACAAAAGGCAATACCTCAAAGAGCAATATCCTCTGGTCTTGAGGCTTCCAATTTAATGCACAATCAATCACTTCATCTTGCAGAAATACATCAGCTGCTTCTACTATATCCCGAAGAAGGAAAAGACGCACTCTGTGACCCTTCTCTGATAATATGAATAATAGAAGATCTTCAGTGGAATCGACGACAGCATGCATGTCAAATAATTTCCAAACAGATGGACTTGAGAACTTTTCAGGATTAGGGTCTCCCGTTAGCTCTGAAGCTTGTTCAGATATTGCTGCTACCTGAAACAAGAATAGCATTTATATTATATTTGGTCCAAAGATGTATAATAATTTTATTCGGAAGAATATTCAAATTTTAGAGCAGAAACAAATAGGATTTGCATTTACGATACATCACTAGAGAGAGGGTTAATGATTATGCAACTCTGATAAGCAAGCACAGCAAAAAAGAAGTCATGATTCATGATACATCTTAGTGTGGTTATATATGAGCTTATATTTGAAACACAAACGTCAAAGAGCAGTTCCTTCTATTTGGGGAAGTTATGATACATACAAAGCAATATTATACTTCAACTGGGTGAATTTCAGTTTTAAGTTAGTGAGCTTTCAAGCAATATTGGAGTCAACATTCCACATAACAATTAAATTGTATGGCAGTAGAAAAGCCTAGATAGATCGTACCAGGCGCTCTAGCCGGTTCCACCTTATTGATCCATTGTTACGAATGACAAGTTCCCTCAAAATTCTTCTCATATCAGGGCTTGGGTCTGCTATAAGTCTCCCAATAACAAAAGGATATGCACTCTCAATGACCTTAAAATCAGGATCCAGAACTTTAGCTGTCCCTTCTAGTGATCCCAGCGCTCTTATAACAAGAGCATAGTCTGGTGGGAGCGAGAAGTTAAATTCATACATGACATCATATAGTTGGTTCATGATTCCCTGAAATCCAATGAAAGATTCAACTTTAAAATACAAAGTGTCATGATACCCTGAAATTGTGCTTTAGATAGATATAAAAACAAAGGGCTGATTGTTAAAAGACAATGTGAGAAATGGATCAGTGAAATATTATTCTTTGAGGCTTTCAAGCCCAGCACGGAGAAGAAGCAATAAAGCAAGGAAAACTTCATAAATGCTACCAAAACTCTCAATTGACATGAGAAAATGCCCCAAAACTCTCTGCTTTGTGATATTAAGGCTGATGACCAAAATATAATACCAGTTACAGCTATTACCCACCCGGCAAAGTCTATGGTGCACAAGTCTCTTAAGTTGTGCACCATGCACAAGTCACCGGCAACACTATAACGAATATGAATTTTACAAAATCCACTGTTGGATTGAAAGTTTATATCGTATAGATCATCCATAAATTTTTTATAAAAAAATTGAAAATCATTTGATATGTTATTGAGACCCATCAAAATTAACGGTTTATGGATTTTTATTGAATACCGTTAATCTTGATGGGTCTCAATAACATATCAAATGATTTTCAAAAAAAATTTAAAAAATGTATGGATGATCTAAACGATATAAACTTTCCATCCAACGGTGGATTTTGTAAAATTCGTATTCATTATAAAAATATCGAAAACTTGTGCACCATATACCACTTAATCAAGTGGTGCATGTTAGACAAAGCCTACCCAGCAAACAACTGATCCTTAGATACGGGATAAAACATGAACAAACCTGGAAATCTTGAGATTCACCGGTCCTATAACTCCTATCCGAAAAAGATGCTTGCAGTGCATCAGAAACTAAGTGTATATCAACCCCTTCAGGAATAAATCCCAAAGAAAGGAAGTCATTTGCCAAGCTCAGAGAGTCGCGATTAACAAAGTGCACAATCTGAAAGAAAGAAAAACTTAGTACCAGACACCAGACAGTTAGGGAAAATTGGGTATCACAGCAAGGTGTAATATCAGGATGCAGAGGGACTTCAAAATAAAATAATAAATATATAGACAATGTGATTTCAGGAACATTATATTCAAGAGAATAAACATATCATATATCTGAATACAGTTATTGAAAGGATTTCTTTTATTTCCGGATATCATCTACATCGGCATCATAAAAGAAATTTCATGTATATATGCAACACATTTTCTTGTAAATTATGCAACAGCTATTTGAGCTCTTTCACTTCAGGAAACATGATAAGAACTTGTGCAGTAGTCAAAATATATCATATCCATTGATCACAAACAGGAAGACTATTCACTAAGTTGACATGAATCACCCCCATTAAATGTTAAACTCGTAGAAATAATTATGATACATCTTCCGAGGAGAAAGAAACGAATACTGTGTCAAATGTTGGCATGTCTAACATCCTTAATGCACATGGACCTTTTCAAACTTATTTTTTCCATTAAGAAACTGCCATCAAATGTGGTAGAAATTATGTTCCACTAATTAATTTAAGTTATATCCATTAAAAGGAGTTTATGTTCAAAGTCAAGATATTTCTCACAATTTGAATAAGTCCAATACGATAATGCCTAGGAATATCCCCCATCATTCCAAAGTCAAAATATGCAAGTGATCCATCATGTGTAGCAACAAGGTTTCCCGGATGAGGATCAGCATGGAAATAACCGTCCTCAAGCATTTGCCTCAGAGAGCAGTATAATCCCTACAAAGTCATAAGAAAGATGCAAGGACGTCAATTGGCCAGTACTTGGCATTTTAAGTAAGCATATGCAGTTAATATATAGCCAAAAAAAATGTATGTGTGCATTTATACTAGTCACAAATATGTATAAGCATACTAATTTAAATAAATACATACACAGAGAGATGAGCAAACGCATGAAAGAGATATATCATGCATGTAAGAAGTTAGCATGTGATCAAGAAAACTTATGTGGTTCATACCTGGTCAATGAGTTCCCTTCTGTTCAAAGAAGCTTTACTCAAGCTTGTTTCATCTGTAAGCTTAATTCCATCTAACCACTCCATAGTCAGTATAGTGGTGCATGTATAGTCCCAGTATATTTTGGGAGCTTTGACCGACTTTGTTCTATTGTTTTTTATATTACCTCCACCTGCATTTTTGTGGTCCTGTTCATCAGCATCTATCCAAAAGAATCACTAATCCAAATTGCATGATAAAGAACTATGCATGATGTAAGTAAAGAGACAAATGTACACAGTGCCCTCTCGTATTTGAGGAACAATCAGTTCTGTATACCAGCAAGCAAAGTTTATCATGTGTAAATTGCGCCAAAGCTAATATTAAAAAATTCTAGGAGAAATGCTTCAAGTAAGCATTATCTAAATTTCAAATTTGGGATTACAACATATGGTTGAATACTTGAACTAGGGACATGCCAAAAGCACAATCAAAGAAAACAGCAAATATTATTTGCTACAGATGTTGAACTTACTTGAAGAAGAACAGTAGAGAGAAGCAAACCGTTCAGCATTTTTCCCCTCTAGGACATAATCAATTTCATCAAACATGTGTCTGACCTGTTGAATTAATTTACAATGAATAATAATGTATAAAGTAATTGCAATGTAAACTGAAATATAAAGGTCTCCATAGACATAGTAGTCAGCCGGTGTAATGATCATGCTCACACACATGCGAAAGTAAAACCTTACGTTTTGAAGTGGGTTTCAGATATTAGTTTGTTAATATTAGGTGAAAAATAGGTCATATACAAAGCAGAAAATAGATTGTGTGATCTAAGGCAAAGGAACTCACCATTTCATTAACTGCAACTAGAAGATCTTTGCGAGCCTTCGCAAACCGTTTAAATTGGCCCCCAATCATATGGAATAGCAAAGCATCAAGGGTTAATGAAAGTGACATGCCAGGCCTCTGAACTTTTACAGCTACAAGTTCTCCAGAATGCAGGTGAGCTGCAACACTTGAAGCAACAAAAGTAAACACTTCAATCTTCCTCAAATGTGTCCATATTACTCTGAAGTTCCAAATTTAAGAACAAAAAGCTAAACAAATATGCTAATAAGAATAAAATACTAGTTATTTTTGCTGGTAACAAACCTTTATAAACCTGCCCTAATGATGCTGCTGCAATAGGTTTAGGGCTAATGTCTCTAAAAATTTCACCAATAGGAGCACCAAACTGGGTTTCAATAGATCTGATTGCAACATCAGTTGAAAATGGAGGTATTTGATCCTAGCATGAATAAAAAATTATAAGTTTTCATCAATACAAGATAACAAAAACAGGAGCACGACAATTGTCAATAAATGCATCTACAGTATTTGATTGAATGCACAGAAGTAAAATGGAAGAGGCCATTGTACCTGTAACTTAGCAAGTTCTTGACAATATACTGTCGGTAATATGTCAGGTCTAGTGCTCAATGCCTGCCCGAGCTGTATTCATGTGCAGACTACGTCAAATAAAATAACCATATTGATAAATTTAATATAGTAAGTATCCTTGTTCTACTCGGTATATATAATGTTGTAATGATGATATGATAAACCCATATTCAAGTGTCTTCGGAGAAAAAAAAAAGAAAAAGAAAACCTTGAAAAATAATATAAAATAAAAGTGGGTAGTGGTGAGAGCTAAGAGCTTAAGAACCAGAAATATGATTATTGATTACTATGAGTAAAGGTAAAAATAGTAAAGGCAGATGTGAATTTTGAAATAAAACAGAAAAAAAAAATCAGAAAAAAAAGATTCTTGCTTTAATAAGGTGTATGATAAAGAGAAAGTAATGCTAATGAAAAGTGCATATGCCAAACTACAGCAAGAATATTGTAGTATATAAAGAGTAAGGCAAAGAATGAAGGAAAAAGACAATGATGAAACCAGAAACCAAAAGGAAATAACCTGCAAAAGAAACTTGCCTTAATGTAGAAAGGACCCAAGCGTATTAGAGTTTCACAAAACTGCAAAAAATTGTATTGACATCACTGTTCATTCCTGTCAATTTTTCACTAATAAGTATTAAAAGAAATAAATATGCACGCTATTGCTGGAAGAAATGTATGTGGTTCTGTAAATCTTGTAGTGCTCAAATGCATGATTGACACTTGAAGGCACATTAAGAGACAAAATGATCTTACATTGCCAACCCTTTACCAATATAAATCAGACACGTGGTTGTAATTTTAATTTGAAAAATTACACAATAGTTAAAATTATAGCATTCATTATTTAAGCTAGCAATTCACAAATAAATTTGTTTCCCTTCTATACTGCTTAACTTGACAAGTTAACGCTGTTTTTCTCAAGTGTAAGTAAGCATGGAAAGAATTGTGGATTTTCTCCCAAATATGTCAGGAGTGCACTACACTCACTACACGCATACAAGGAGGCAAGGCAGAAAAATATAGAGGAAATTGAAGGGAGCAACCAGGTAGCAATCAGTGAATCTTGTTGATCCCCCAACCTGAGTGCTCAAGATTAACAATGACTAAATCTTAATCTTACTCTGTGAAGAACCGTAGTGGACAGAGGATTAACCACAAAATAATGCACAACTTGTGACTTCGAATAACACCTACTTGAAGTTTTCGATGGAGATAATTTTTCTCACCTAGTTCAACAGTAATTTGATGAGACTGTTTGTCAGAGCATAAGCTACAATATGATATCCATGAAAGAGAATGGATTTCAAGGAGAAGTCGTGAAACTCATTTTCAGGTAATGAAACCATATTATAAAGAGAATGTATAATATGGAGATTCGGAGAAAATTTGAGTATAATCTCAACTAAATTTCTGAATGTAAAGAGAACAAAATCGAATCTCTATACTTATGAACATGTGAACTCACAAGCATAACAGGATGAATAAAATGTCAGGTGGTTTATAAGTACATGTAGTGTTAAACTGAAAAACTATTAAACATTAAGCGACCAAATAAAAAAATGCGACAAAATAAGCACACAGACAAATTCTTGAATGTCAACAGAGGGGAGATAACAACATAAAATCAATTTGGTAACGTGGCTTTTATCTCAGAGCTACAGAAACTATCATCAACATCACTGTGAAAAAAATACTTTTATCCTCGAGACTGACAACCAGAAGAACAAGCAAAGCCGCTTCCTACAAAGCAGAATTGGCAGTATGGATTGATGACACTCTATAATGTCAATATCGTGAATTTTGCTCACTTGAAATTGTACTTGAATGATACAAGTTGCTTTCAGACAATGACTTAAAAATAATAATACTGCATCTTTATGCAGCAGAGGAAGAGTTATTGTCCAAGATAGACAGCATTATCGAGTCATAAGCATAAATAAATATTAAGTAGAGTTGAATCACTGAACTCAATTTGTTATTTACAATTTCATTTCACTTTTGTTGGTTCCCTCTTTCCCCTGCTAAGAGTTTTCTTATAAAATAAGTTGCTTTGATAGCATTTCACTCAATTTATTGATTATTTTTCATTTGTAATGTTCAATTATTCAGTGGGCTACAAATATGGGGTCATGGTCAGCCTCTAAGGCTGCCAATAATATACCTATGATGAATCCAATCCAACTCTTTCCTGAACCCTATTATGGCAGAAGCTAGGTTGCCTTTTGTACCCCTGGCTAATTCTTGATCAAATGCGTAACAAATTGAACGTATACCCCACACAAAAAGTAACGTGTTCGTTTTCTAATTGCATGTGTATAGGTTTATGGAAAGTATTGGCAACAGATAATTCATTACCTTAATTGCTCGTTTTTGTATGTCTTGAACAAATAACTGCCACATTGTTAGCCTAAACACATGAAATGAAATAATTGCAGCCCTGTACAAAGCCAAAAACGGACCAAACCGGTATATAGCATTGAAACTTTTAGAGCTATAAGTTCCGAGAGTAAGCCCAAATTTATTTTCCAATGATTCCCTCCTCCTCCTTGCATAATCAGCAGACGGAGTTTCACCATGCACGCTAGTGAAACCAGTTGAATATCTGCAGCAGCATAATCCCCCAGAACAAAAACTTGAAGATCAATAAACATAACCTGAACAAAACTAATTTTATATATTTAATCAAATCAAGTGTATAAGGAAGAAAATCGACTCACGAATTTCGATGCAACAGCCAAGAAGGGGACCAGGAATCCAACCTTCTCATATAATCCATTGGCACACATTTCCCTAAGATAATCTCAGTTGCACTCTGATGTCGTAATTCTGCAAGGAGAAGCACATTCACACTCTCAAAAATGAGACAATAATAACAATGATAACCTATAACCAAAATAGATAACTCAATTTTCCATATAACCAATGCTATGGATATAGAAACACTTACTACAATAATATCAACAATAACCTAACAAACAAACATTCAATTCAATAATTTCAGCAAGTAAAACTACGGAAATTGCGTTTGAATCGCATGAAATTTGGCGTAGTGATCAGAGAAAATAAGCTAAGTATTTGGAAGCGATGAAATTGAAGAAAGAGAGATTACTTGGGGGGACAGAAATGGCGCCGGAGAGACGGTAGAAAGCGGCGAAGGCATTTCTCCTCATTGATGTGCGTAGCGAAGGAGTTCAGTGTAGCTGAGTGGAGGAAGAAGAAGCATGAGAAAACGATGTACACCAATTGTTTGAAAAAATGCTTAGTCGCAACGAAGAAGCCATTGATTTGATTTCGATGTATAGCGGTGTGGTTAGTGTTAGAAGCTTGGAGCAGAGGAAACAAACTGCCACGTCTGGTGGTGTAATGTGAAGCCACTTGGCAGTTGACACCAATTTTGTTTTGGAGAACGGGAACCGCCCTACGGGTTTGGATTGGATTTCTTAATTACTAAATCTTATGATCGGAAAAGTTTGTTTACTGTCGGCTCTTCAACCTTCCACCCCTTTCACAGCAGGGAATCTCAATCCTCTGGTGTCCCTTTTTTATATTACATTAAAAACACAATGATTAATCACAAATCTTAGCTCAATTGGTAGAAGAGGAGTGCTAGCAACACACTCCAATAACAAACATACTCTAACACACTCTTTTTTATTGGTTAAAATTTATGTGGGTCCCATAAAAGTTATATGGGTCCATATTTTTTTATGGGACCCATGTGAATTTCAACCAATAAAAAAGAGTGTGTTGGAGTGTGTTTGTTAAAGAGTGTGTTGCTAGCATTATTCTTGGTAGAAATATTGAAATTGTTAGTGTCGATTGTCGGGACTAAGGTTCTAATCTTGATCACTCTACTTCATGTGTGGGACTTTTTAATGATTTGAGATTTATTTTTAGAGATTTTAATTTTTATAAAAGTATAATTTATTCTGTGTTTTTTATAATAAAATTCATTTTTAATAAAATAATATTTAGTTTAATTGAATACTCCATATAAAAATAATTTTTTTAATTACAAAATAACATCGATTTTTTAACATTTATTTTCTCTCGATCAACAAAATTTAACACCAGAGATCAAACTAACAAATGGTAAAAACAGGATGACCAACAATTTATTAAAAATTGTGTAAAATAAAAAATAATTTATTAAAATTTAAATAAAGTGTAATTTTTTTTAATTACTTAATACAGTAACTTAATTACAGTTTTCCTTATTTATTTTTTTAATTTTTTTTTGAAGCAACTAAATTGCGTCTTACTTAATTACATACTTACCGCATCCTACCTTGCAAGGTTCAGTTGGGGTTTTCATTTGTTGGACCGTGACCGTGAAAGATCTCTCTCGTGGTATTCGAAGAAAAACGAAACACTAGTTACTTCGCTTCGTTTTGTACAATGGCGCAAGAGCAACACTCATCAACGCGACTATCGATGATCGATGCAGTACCTGTATTTCTCGTTCTTCTAATAGCAGCTCATGTTCTCGGACTGGTAATTTTTTTTCTTCACTTTTCATTCTTCTCCTTAATTCTTCTATTCTTAAACCACCGCGTACTTATCCGATCCACCACAGGTATTTTGGATTTACAAATTAGCAACTCAGAAACAGCCACTTCAGCGGCGAAAGGCTCACTAAAGAAGAAGGTTGGTGATCCATGAACCCTAATTTATCTCAGTCACTGTGTTTACTTGCAATTTTATAGGCGTTGTGGTTTTTAGCACTCACGATTTGAACTAAATTAAATGGATCGGTTTGAAGTTTAAATTCATGTATTGCTGAGATTTTAAATTACTGTTTCATGTAGTAGAACAGAAGCTTTTGAGTTTAACAAATTTTTAGGTTTTTCTCCCTTTCCTTATCCGTGCAGTTCTGGTGTGATCTATAACCCTGCGTTTCGATTTATGAAATTTTAAGTGGATGTAAGTAGAAATCATAAGTTCAAAATAATGCTCCCCCAAAAATCAAAAATAGAAACTAGTAAATTTTTTCGCTGGATAGTAATTAGTATTGTTAGTTTTTTGATGTGGACTTCCTTATCACTCCACTCCCTATCTCATTCACCCTAGCCACAGTTAGGTTGTATTTCTAACCTAGAAGTTTGTTAACTAATACAAATTTTGGTAGATTTTTCTTGATCTGTGTCTTTTTATAGTTTTCCTAGCACATATAGGATTGCATGAGTATGTCGAGAGCAGTAAAATTGATTATCTGGTTCGCGATCTTTGGTGTCTATTACTTTTTACTTTTTAGGTTTGCATGAGTATGCATTGTTTAATGATATGAACTATGAAGCATACATGATGGAGTGAGTATGAAGTTCAATCTGTAGTTATGTTATTGACATTATGAACCAGTTTGAAATAAGATTTTATGTTATTTCAGAGATCTTGCAAGTTGCAAAAATAGCAGGATAAGGAGTATATTCTGGGTATGCAAGCCCTTATCATGATAAATGAAAAAATTCTATTGAAGAGAAGGATAAAAAATAACTCGTACATTCATGGGCAATAAGTATTAGTGTTTCATCTTTAGGCACTGAGTACTATTAAAGATTTTCTTTTTCCATGCAATTCAAAAGCAGTGGTTTCTATTGTCGTAAAACAAAATAACCTCCATAGAAACCGCAACCTAGTTCAGGCTTAGTCATGTTAAAGCCGTGATTGTTGAAGTTGTCGATGAAGTCTAGCCATCCTCCTTATCATGATTTTTCCAAGCAACATGTTGATAGAAGATGCCAAAGATTGTTAGAAGTTAAAAGTTGAGAAATACAAGTTGGCAGTGTTGCACTCATCGATTATATAATGAGCTATGAGTTTGCACTTAATAATAGTGTCAAAATTGAGTTCGTTAAATATATTTCTCTACAATGAAGTTTGTCAAAATATTGTTAATGATCTGATTGATAGGTTTCTAACTTTTATCGAGAAACTTAATGTTACATCTGTCTATATGAAACATGCCCTGTAACATTAATAGTGCACTAACTGTCCATTGCCCAACCATATCTTGGGAATTTAGGTTATGTTATCCTCACAATCAAATGTCCTTTTGCTTGATTTTTCAATTTTCTTTCTGTGTGCATGTTTTAAGACTTCGTGAATCAACCTTGGAAATACGGTGGCTGTTCAAAAGCTAATACTATGAATAGTTAAAAGTTCAACATCTTATAATTCTATTTTCTTATTTAATACCTGTTCATGCATATGAAATGTATGGTTTTGTTATTCATATAATTCTTTAGTTGAGTATTATGTTTATTGGGATTTATTGTAGCCAGATACTTTGCTCTTTGAAGTTCTTGACAAAAATAATGGTTTGGGTATAATCAATTTTGGAAGAACATTTGAGCAAATATGCATCTTTGGGTGCGAAATGTTCAATGCTACTGTGTCTGAAAATTTAAGCAGTTTTTGCCAAACTAAGGCTTCAACTTAAACCAATTCTTGATGCAATTGTTGGTATTATTTACGACAAACATCACTCAAAGTACTTCTTTATATCTCTTTTTTTGTGTGGGGGTATTTCTTATGGATGTGAATGCTTGTTTCAACTATCACAGATACATATCTGTATGACATTAGATATATCTTAGATTGCAAGTGCTAACTTGCCCATCTCTAGTTAACTCCAGACCAGCTTAAATTCTGTATTGTGTATTGTATGCATAGCTCAACTAGGGAAGCACTTATCAGTTGTTGAATTGAATTCTGGGAACTGAAATGACTTTCTAGCGAAGTAATTTATTCTATTACATTTGCAGGAAAAAGTTTGCATCCTTGGAGAAAAGAAATCTTGCTGCTGACTGCTTTGGGAAATTGTCAATGCTCTGAAAGTGGCTAGCTATAAAATATTGTTCATTTTCCTCCAGGTCTTGTGAGATTGTTTGAAGTAGGAA
This sequence comes from Trifolium pratense, assembly GCF_020283565.1. Lineage (NCBI taxonomy): Eukaryota > Viridiplantae > Streptophyta > Magnoliopsida > Fabales > Fabaceae > Trifolium > Trifolium pratense. Next base: position 6,380,945 of record NC_060065.1, on the reverse strand, counting down.
TCTATACTTAAATTTATATTTGGTCATTGCATGTGTTACTTGTCAGTTGTCACTAGTTATTTATCAGTCAATCTTCCTTTACAAAACTCAGACAGAATTTGAGTCGATGAAGTGCATTATTAGGGGTAAAATTAATAGTGCAAGTTGCTATTCTGATGCTTGTTAATTTGTTGGTATGCCTTGGGCTATATCAGTATGTTTAAGAACATAGTAGTAGCGTATGTTTTCTGATAGAAGAATATTGTAGTAGAATATTCACCTTATTTACCAGAACAGGATGATATGTTCTATTATTATAAGGGTGCTGTTAACATGTGCATATAGGGCACATATTAAGGTATCTATAATTAGAAATTTGCATTTAATATTACAAACAAATTTAATGCTTAAAAGATATAATATACATGTTTCGAGAGAATATTTCTATATTTGTATTGTTAACATGTGCCTTAGGTGCACATGTTAACATTTGCCTTATTTATAAATAGTAAATTGTTAGAAATAATCATCTAAGCAGTAAGTTAAAACAAAGGTTTAATTATTCTGATTAAGGTTTGTAAAATGTGACGATTTGCTGTTAGTAATGTTCAGTGTTTCATCGTAAATCATCAATTTTTGTTGAATTGTTCTACTTCTTTCTGCTTTCTGGATGATTAGAGATCTTAGTAGCAGGAGAAAAGCTTACCTTAGCTACGGTTAAGTCATCACTTCGGCTAGTTCGTAAAAGAGCAAGGAAGCACTAGTCCGAGTACACGAAGATGCTGCCCTATCTATCTTTCTCCTTTCGAGAACGGTAACAGGCAGACGTAGCACACGCACTTTACTAATAGCGGGAATCACAGACCAGCCCTACATACGGTTCCTCTCTTTCGAGAGTAGAAATAGGATCGGGAACAATAGGAATGTCAATTTTATTTGGTTTAACTAACCGACATCAACATAATGATGATACACTTTCCATTTCCATAATTGGAGCTAGCTCATTGCTGTATTGCCATTCTTATGACTAGTTTTTTGCGGCGTCCCACACTCCCACGTGCGTCTCTATGCAAGCTAAGTTAGCTAGCAACTTTTGCAAAAGGATTGTTTGGTAACTAAATTTCAAAGTAACTACGTACACTTTTTTAATGAAATGTCGACAAGGAAACCGTCCGTAATGACATGATGCTTAGTTGGTTCGTTTGTCTTTTGGTGGCATGGTGATTGTGACAGTTGGCATGAGAATGAAATGCCACGTGCTCATAAGTCTTCTGCTGAATTATTATCGAGCGGGAGGGAGAAAATTGATGAACTAAACCGAATGGGGCTTGATTATACTATCACGTTTCTTTGAATTCCAGTTCTTTCCATTTTCATGCCCTTTTGTGAGTACGTCAATGTTTTAGTCATCACTCATCAACATCTTTTGAGTCAATATTCTCAACCAAAAAAAAAACATCTTTAAGTCAAAACTCTCAACTTCAATTGTTTAATTACTTTTCTGTCCATGGAATTTTTGTGCAACTACAAGTCTACTACTACACTCAAACCCAGACCAAACGTAAAAGAATGTTTACAAGTTAGTAAGCAATAAAGCTCCTGGATGAGATAAGGAACAAAGGGTGTAAACTAGATGTGGTTTTACTTATAGGGTCTTGTTAACATGTGCCCTTAGGGCACATGTTAAGATATACCAAAATAGAAATTCATCATTTAATAATACAAGAAATTTAATGCTTCAAAAGTCAAAATGCACAAATTAGCATTTAATAATTTCTATTTTTGCTTCCTTAACATGTGCCTTAAGGGCACAAGTTAACATTCTCCTTACTTATATACTACCTCCTTTCCAAAATATAAGATTTAGTGGATCAGTGCACCTACGCCAATGTACGATTTTGATCACTAATATTTTTAATTGTCTATTTGTAAAAATTATAAAAACTTGATATTTTGAAAACAAGGTTTCACATGCTAATGTTTACATCTATATTTTATTGAAAAATACGATCAAAACAAGATAAATGAATAATACATTTAATCAAAATATATCTTATACTAGTATATTAGAACGGAGAGAGTATATAATGTTCTCGTAGAAGGGACATGTAATCTTCTAATGAAAAAACAAAAAGAAGGGACATGTAATGAATGTAGGTTGAACAAAGCCACGTAGATTATTAAAGAATATGTCATTATTATCCTAAAAAGAAAAGGAGAGATGTACAGTGTACTCCATTTCATCATGAAATTATCTATTCACTCATAAAATTATCAAAATTCAAGGGCAAGAAAAAAACAACAATTCAGTCCAAAAAGAAGAAGATTTACTTTTAAACCCGTGACAAATTAACAAACACATGCCAGGATTCATAAGTAAAACAGTAGTGCCTCCCGTCTGCAAGTTATTAAGGGCGTGCAAACGAAAAACATTAATGCCAACGCGTTATCTTTACTCCCCACTAGTCCCTTCATGGATGTGGGCATGTGGCTATATTATTATTAGGGACTTCTTTTTCAATATATTGAAGGGCGTGCATGTGACATTTTGATCTACGGAGTATAATTTAATTTAAGGAAAATGCTAAACAGTGTTCCCGGGGCACTAGTTAAGGATGCAAAAATAGTAATTTGGCATTGGAGTTTGTGCAGTCAACTCCTCGAAAGTTTAAAAAGTGTTTTTTTCTTTTCAAAACTTTCTATTTTTGGTTTCCTTAACCAGTGCCCCGGGGGGCACCGGTTAGCATGACCCTTAATTTAATTGTTTGAATAAAAAATTTAAAAGCTTTTTATAAACTTTAAAAAATTAATTAAATTTAAGTATAAACTTCTTATATTTAAAGTTGTGCATAATTTTGATTAATATGTCAAAAAAAAAGAAGTTGTGCATAATTTAAACGCGTCTACTTGTGATATAAATTGTTTTTAAGTAGATAACGAAAAAAAAATGTTTTAAGTAAATATCCAAATTTATCAAAACTATAGTAATATATAGTGATTTATTTTTACATTTTAGGAATATAATAATTTATTTAGACAGAAAAAATAAAAATCTCAATATAGTTAAATTTTAGTGATAATTTTGAAACAAAAATATAAATTTCTCACGAGTTCCTTACTTAAGAGGTAATTATATTTAAAGAGCGTTGAACACTATGTACTTTTTATAGGTTAACTCTATTACAGTTAATCATATTTAGATGTTAAATATGAGTGTTTCTCTCCATTTTAATTCGAATATTAGTTTGGTTCACTACATGAGTTTAACTCTCTCTGATTGATCAAACACCGGTATTTTAAAAGATATTTTAATATTTTAATACCAATTTAAAATTAAGTTGAACAATGAAGATTTTTAAAATTCAAATTAATTTTTTTTTCCAATTCTTCAAGGTAATAAGATTTTGACTAAAAAAACATAATTGTCCATAAATTTTGTTCAACAAACAATACTAATATTGTTAGGTTAAATGTATCTATTCGAATTTGCTTTTAAAATTTACGATATATGTAAATTTCAATAATGTTTATAATGTATCTTGCACACACACAAAAAAAAACATAATTATACCTAGATTTTTTTTTTGTTACAAGGTTTAACTATATATATATATATATATATAATTTTTTTTTGTGATAAACAAAAGTATTTATAAAGGAGTACAAGGGATACTCAATGTCTCAATCCCTTACAATTCAAAACAAGGTTGTGTAAAAAAAATGCAAAGCAAGGTTTAAATATATATTTTTTGTCGCAATCGATTTCAATATTTATTAATTCTTTTGACAGTTATTCATCATTACTCAAATATTTCTTTCTTAACCTTGCAAAAAAATATTTCTTTCTTAAAATGATTTCACAAAAGTTTTATTTCATATTTCTTTTTAACCAAAAGAGTTTTATTTTACTACTTATTAAATTGAATAAGGTAGGTTTATTCTTTGAATTGGGGTAGGTAATATCTGATATATAGTGGTATTCTCGTAGTTTCAAGTAAAGACAATGCTATTTCCCTTTCTACCCTTTTTCCTTTTCTTCCTTATTCCTTATTCCACTATACAACACATGTAGCTCGATAATAATAAAGGAGAAACAAGTGTGATACGATATTATAACCGTGTTTCGCTGTGAATAAACACAAAAACACAACACAATAAATACTCACAATGAAATGAAATTTTCCATTCTTCAAAACCCAAACCCCCAACTCATGTACGCCACCGACAACAGTTCCCGGAGCTCCGGCTCCGATTCAGGATCCTCCACTCACTCCACCGATTCTTCTCACTGGACAACAGAAACAATCAACGGCGGATCTCTTCGCCACGTCGATCTCAACACCGGAACCAACGGCTGGGCTTCACCACCAGGCGATGTCTTCAACCTCCGTTCTCAAAGCTACTTCACCAAACGGCAAAAATCACCCGCTGGTGATTATCTCCTCTCACCTGTCGGCATGGATTGGCTTAAATCCTCAACGAAACTCGACAACGTGCTTAATCGTTCCGATAATCGCGTTTCAAACGCGCTTAAGAAAGCGCAATCTAACGGAAAGTCGTTGAAGAGTTTCATCTTCGCTGTGAATCTTCAGATTCCAGGTAAGGAACATCACAGCGCAGTTTTTTACTTCGCGACTGAAGAACCGGTTCAATCCGGTTCATTACTTGGACGGTTCATTGAAGGAGACGACGGGTTTAGAAATCAACGGTTCAAGTTAGTGAACCGGATTGTGAAAGGACCGTGGATAGTGAAAAAAACGGTGGGTAATTACAGCGCGTGTTTATTAGGTAAAGCGCTGACGTGTCATTATCATAGAGGTTCAAATTACTTTGAGATTGACGTTGATATCGGAAGTAGTGCAATAGCGAATGCTATCTTGCGCCTTGCATTGGGATATGTGACAAGTGTTACGATAGATATGGGGTTTGTTGTGGAGGCGCAGACGGAGGAGGAGTTGCCGGAGAAATTGATCGGAGCAGTTAGGGTTTGTCAGATGGAAATGAATTCTGCTAGTGTGATTGTTGATGCTCCAAGGATAGGGATTGCTAAGGTCAATCATCACCTTAGTGCTGATACAAGTGAAAATGAAAATTAAAAATTATTTTAGTTTTTTATTTTTTATTTTTAATTTAATTTTTGTCTTGATAGGGAGTAATAATAATAAAAAATAAAATGTTTTGTTTCGTTGATATTATTTACTTGTAATTTTGTGTTATTCTAATTTGACAATTTGATGAATGTAGAGATTTAGCTGTTTTTAATATTATTATTAGGGTCATGCTAAACAGTGTCCCCGGGGCACTTGTTAAGCTTACCTAAAAAGGAAATAAAAAATAAAATTTATATTGAAAAGACAACTTTTTATACTTTTGAGGCATTGAATGCACGCATTTCGAGACAAAATTTCTATTTTAACATGCTTAACTAGTGCCCGGGGGCACTGTTTAGCATTTTCCAAATTATTATTGTTGTGCATCTTAGTTAGCTTTACAGCATATTATGTGTGGACAATTTGGTGAAAGTGAATCTTTTGGCCGTTGAATTGTTAGAAAGTGTCAAAAGCAGAACACTTTTATGAAAGACTCTAAAATGAAGGCCGCGGGCCATGTTGGACATTAATACAGTACTAGTTTTGTTTTTATTTTTTAACAAGAGTACGTACTAGTTTTGTTATGCACTTGTGCATAGTGAACGAGTACTTGTCTAGTTGACATATTTATCTCTTTCGTTCCAATGATATTATACGAAGTTTTCACCGTTGTTAATGATGATTAATTTTTGTCTGGAACATGTGGGGCATGTAAGGTCACTTCTCCCCTTAAATCGAATTTTCTTTGTATGGATGAGCTTAACATAGAATCTTTGACCACATACTTACGGAGATTCATATTTTTATCATTTGAACTAATTTATTGTTGGTGTAGTTGACATCTCTAATAACAATTCAATTATGAAAAAATTAATTGGATTTATAATAATTAATTGGCTTTGTTTTCCATCGGTTTGGTTTGGTTGGCTTTGTTTTCCATCAAACAGGGACATGCATTTTCTTTATTTATTTATTGGGCTTTGGACGATAAAATTGAAAGGTGTTGGGATTATGGACAACGATTTTTTTTTGTTGATATTGTGGACAACGATCGCTATTTGCTACTTGTACTACTTTTTTTTTTGGTTGAAGATTGCTGCTATTATTTTAATTCATTTCCCTTGTCTTTTGGAATATGACTTTAAAAGCGTTGTTTATTTTATTAGAGTGCCTATTTTTACATTGGACTACTGCGTATTATTAACATATGTTCATTTTTGTCAAAAAAAAATAAAAATATGTTCATTGTAGCATACTAATGGGGTTTGATTAGTGCTACCATATATACGGCGAATCCAATTATGATAAGGGTCCAATGATAGAGCAAGTAGCACAAGGTTGGTGAAGACAACTTGGCGAATTTTTATATTTCTAATGAAAAAATTTATCAAATACTAAAATTAAAAGAGTATAAGGAGTATCCAAAATCATAACGTTAAAGCGAAAAAAAAAAAAAAAAAAAAGTAAAAGATAAAACAACAAAAGTCGCAACAAACAAAGCGCAACAAAGAGGAAGAATGAAAACCATCCAACGACAGATGGAGCACCCGTGTACTAGGTCAAACCCTAGAATTAACTCAGCGAATCTGATTGATGATTCCATATTTTCTATTTATTGTTTCCTTTTTCTCATTTTGTCCATTTATTTATTAGGTCATGCTAACTTTTTCAAAAAAAATTAGTCAATTTTTTTTTTTCAAAAAAAAAAAGGCGCACACAAGTCTTTCGAAGCATCTCTAATGGTGTAATGCATGTGGATGAGCTTTGGGACGTTTTATAAGGTTTGAGATTCGCTTGGGATCGTGGGTTTAAAAAGATTGAACTTCGGGTAGATTCCAAAATTGTTGTGCATATTTTGAATAGGAATAGAATGAGAAATGTCTGGTTGGCACTTAATGAATCAGATTAAGAGATTGTTTGCTTTAGATTGAGAGATCATGATGTGTCACACGTATTGTGAAACTCATTGGTGTGCGGATGTTTTGGCAAACATGGGATGCCATTAAGAGGATGAATTGATTTATTATAGGTTTTTTCTAATTAACCCTCTCATAAATTGAGGGTATATGCCCTATGCTGACGTGGCATTATGTGACACCAATTAAATTCATCCACATGTATTTAAGTCAAACATAATTAATTTTTTACCAAAAATAATTTTAACTACTTTTATTTTTAAATTAATTATATTTTAAGTATTATATTCTATGAATTTACATTTTGATCCTAATTGCTTCTAATTTGTTTGCTTTTTCTTCAAATTGTTTTACGGTCTCAAATAACTTTCTTCTTCGCATTAAAAAAAAAGCTTTCTTTTTATCGTCAAAAAACTTTCAATTCATCTTCGTTATGATTTCACCTTCAGATTCGCTCTCTGATTTCACCTTCAAGCTTCAGATTCATTTTTTGTATGGAACCTTCAAGCTTCAGAAGAAATCAGAGAGTGATTAAAACATACAACAGAATAAAAAATAAAATCAATGTTACCTAGCCGAATCCGATTCTGGAACAAACGTAGCCGATGATGGACAAGTGATTTCGGAAGAGGTGAATGAGCGTTTGAAGGTTGAAGGAAGGGCAAGAAGAAGCGGCAATTGCAGAAGAGGAGAAACGGCGACGACAATTGCAGAAGAGAAGAAGCGGTCACGGCGAAGAAGGAGACCACGACGAAGAAGAAGTGTCTTGTTGAAGGAAGGATCACAAGTGAAGTGGAAAATTGGTGGCCAATGATAAGAATGGAGAAAGAAGCAGTGAAAAATTGGTGGTTGATCGTAAAATTTGGTGGTTGAAGCTTGCTGTGATGAAAATTGATGGTAAAGTGAAGCGTTTACACAAATAGCCTAAAATATAGTTAAAGAAAAATAGTAACCTAAAATATAATTAATTGAAAATAAAAGTAGTTAAAATTACTTTGCAGTAAAATATTATTTATGTTTGACTTAGATACATGTGAATGAATTTCATTGGTGCCACATCAGCATAGGGCATATGCCCTCAATTTATGTGAGGGTAGAAAAGTATTCACCTTTATTATAAGCATTGTCCAGCCCAAGTTAGTTCTTTATTGTTAACTGATGTTATGAGGATTGTTATCCCTTGTTTGGTGTCTATTTAGTTTTTTTTGGGCTCCAGCCTCTTTGTATAAGAAAAAAAGAGTAAAATTGTTATGTCTCCGTTAGAATAGTTCAATTGTTATAAATATTGCATTTTACATGCTGGACCGAGGTTCGAACCCAAAATCTCCCGATTATTTATAGTGAGTGCTACCTAATTTATACATAATGCATTTTTCTTCTTTTCCACCTTTGAACAAATAAGTCATCGAAGTATAGGCCAAAAAAGGTTTATAAGAGAACATATTCTTAATCTAGAATTTAAAAACCTACCGTCAAGTAGATTGACTATTATATAGTATAATGAAAAATGCTAACTATGGTCTCCGAAACACTAGTTAAGAAAATCTAATATAGTAAGCTTAATTATCTTAAAGTTTGAGTAGTTAATATTTTTAAATATAAAAAATGCAATTTTCAATGCAATTTTTTTTCTTTTTTAATGCCCAGAAGACACCGGTTAGCACAACTCTTATTTAAGTTAGGGTCACGGCTTAATTAAACCATGTGAAATATGCATTTAATTTGTTTTATCGATTATTGTCAACAAAAAAAATCTGTTTTATCTATTTCCATCAAAATTTACTAATTTACTAATCTGTTTTATCTAATGTACTATTTATAAATAAGTATAAATTGTATAATAAGTTTTGAATTATTTAGGAAAATAAACATATCAGTGACTCATTATTTGTCAAAAGAGAGCATGACTCATTATCAAGTTTTAAGATTTTACATTGGTCAAACTAGGCCACAATGAATATATGAGAGGACAACAAAGAATTGAGAAAGAAAGAAACAAGACAAACAAAATCATTTACAAAGGATATTGTTTTCCATAACCTTTGTTACAGCACCATTTTTATTCTCTTATACATTAGTTGCTGCACAAGTTCGTCGAATTTCACCTTCTTCATCTGTCTTTACACCAACACTGGTTAGCTTCACGAATGCCACGGCCCAATTGTCGAAGAAAAGTTTTCGATCATTTGCAAAATCCTCCACTATTTGCCTAGTCTTATTGTCGCTCAACAAAACAGAATCGGACTGGAACAGAACTCTGTGAGCCAGAACATTTCTGTAGTACTGATTGTCAAATAACATAGATGTTTCAGGATCAATGTTCACTGTCACAAATGGTTGTGCATTTACTGGACACCGTTTCATTAGCTGATTAGCATAATTAGTATCAAGTGTTTGATCAATAAGCTTAAGATTTCCCTGCGCGTCTTGTTGGAAACGACCCCTGAATGTGTTGCAATGAGCTGTTCCTATTGTATGAGCTCCTGCAAAGCTTAACTATTAGTACTAAATATGTGACACTAAAGACTATACATTAGATGTCGCAATAAGATATACTCTGATACCATCTTAGAATTTGAATTTTTAATTCAATGCCAAAAACTAGTACATGGAATGAGGGCGCGCCCATTTATAATCATATTGTTCAGATCATATAACTATCCTGTGTAGTGCACTCAACGTGCCAAGGCGGTAATTATGATAAATTTGATGCGACAAATATCATCTATAAAGCGTCTAGTTTTTTTCTACCAACTAACACATTGTTTCATGGAATTTTACTTGAAAACGCAATACTTAAACTTATAAATCTTAGTTTAGCTTATGAACCTGAAAGAATGACCAGATCAAGTAAGGACAATCCTTTAGTAGCAAAGAGCTTAACCATCTCATCCATAGTAAAACTAGTGTCCACAATGTTGGGTCTAACATTTGAAGCAATTGAAACCATTCCGTCTCTCCTACCTAGAGGAATCCGAATCCTTGGTCCACCGGCCTGTTCTCAAAGTGCCTTTCAGTCAATAACAGTATAAAAAAAGAGATGTCAATGTACAATTGAAAGATAATATTAGAAATGCGATGGAGAACTTACAATTTCAACTGCATCTCTAGCTGCTAGAGCAATTATGTCTGCACAAGAAACAGTTCCGGGGCAGAAAACCTCGAGAACTCTTTTTGCTGATTCTATAACAGAAAATCCTCCAACAGACCTATTTCCCGGATCACTTTGTTCTGTATTATTTCCTTGTAGCATCAAAGATGCATCACATCCCTGCATTTCAAATAGCAATTGCCTCAATTCCATGTAGCAAACTCGGTTGATGAACTAAGTGACACCGGAGTTGTTTTAAGAAAAAATTACGAAGTTCAAACCCTGGAGCACTATCATATGCCACAATCAAATTGAAAAAAACCCCAGCAGGGTACCGAATTATAATTCCCTCATTTTTGCATGCAACCTCTGAGTTTATCACAACTTCAAATCATAGAATTTTAGCTTACGAGTCTTAGCTGAATTTTACAAAACCGTCTTGTAAAATGAGAACTGCTAAAACCTTACATGCACTTGAATTTCACATAATGTAAACCTATTTAGATAAACAATTTAATTAAGTGCTTATCATATAAATGCTTGTGTATAAGCTATTTCTATGACAAAAGACTAATAATATCATGTAGATCTTATGGAAATAAGCTAAAAACAACTTATAAATAAGTCTCAGAGAATGTCATGTATTTGGTGAAGAACAGTTAATGACTAACCTCTACGAAGCAATCATGGAAAACCATACGAAGGAGCTTTCCAGGAATGGAAGGGTCATCAGAAGAGGAAGAACTAACTGCGTTTCTTATAATTAATTCAACTTGTGGACATGAAGCTTCATAGAAGTCGAAAGAGAGACTAGCTTTAACAGATGAAACATAAAATATACAAAAATAAGAAACTGCTATGGAAAGAAACACTGATTTTCTTGTCTCCATAGAACCAAGCTTTTAGTCCTTTTTTGGGGTTCAAAATAGTGACTGGACCTTGATTGCAGTGTGCAGGACCTTTTACTACTCTTACCTAGAGAGCTGATACTTCATGTCTCAAATATAAATAACTAAAAAAAGTTATGTTAGTATAAACAAAAGTTAATACATCAATTTTTCAATAAAACTAAAAAGTTACTATACTCCTTCGGATCTTTTTATAAGAAACAATTGATTTTCTAGGTTCATTGAATAACTAGTGTATTTAGTCTATATTATAGATTAGATACCAGTTATTCAATAAACCTAAAAAATAGATTATTTATTATAAAAAACCCGGGGGAAGTTTTTATATTATTTTTAAAATATTATATAAGAATAACTTATTTTCTTAATGAATGTGAAATTTCATTGATCCACAAAAGAGATAGAGCAGAGTTGGCAGCAATGATATTGTCACAATTTAAAACTACATTTATGTGGTTTGGTGAAGTCAGTAAGTAGATGGGTGGTTTGCTCATGCATTTTCCTATGAGCCCCATTTAGGCCATTACTATTATTTATGTCTTCTCTCTTCAAGCATTTAAAGATGCTTTTCTGTCAACTCTTTATACTAATAGGGTACTAGCTGTAGTAGTAACAATTACTTCAGCCACACGTTTTTGAGATATGGTGTTGAAATTAGTAAAATGTTGGAGAAAAAAATTTAGACGAGTTGAGTCTCAGGAGCTCATCAGAATCAGAATAGATTCTTGCGACAACTAACAAAGTCCTTACGATGAATCGATCATAGTGAGAATTGAACGCACCTCTTCCATATATGAGCTAACGGTCAACACCTTACCAACAGAACTGAACTGCATTGGCCTTGCCACTGTACTTTGATTATGCGTAGTTAAGACAAAGGTAATAAATTTTCATAACAAACACCGACAGTATAACGAGATATATTAGTGGGGAATCATGATGAACAATAATGTGCATACATGATAGGCCAATGGAGTCCATGGATATTAAGTAAGGGGCTTGTACTGTAATCACATGACACAGTGGTGAAGGAATCAAAATTTAATAGTATTTGTTTCATGGGAACATGGCATTAAATGCATTATAACAAACACTTTAGTGAACCAGTACAATACCAAGGAGAACCATCAATGGTTGAGATTATGGAAAATGTGATTTCTGTAAGAACTCGAATGCTAGTCAATAGATAATCGAGATGGAGTTTGCAATGAAAATAAGTGTATTCGAAGAATCCTAGTTCTGGTGTATGTTATGTATAAAGATTCTCTAAAGAGAATTAGTGGAAAAATGTACTATTTGTCGATAATCGTTTGGCCTTAATCCAACATGAGATGCAACATAAAATGTTAGATTTCATTGATCTTCTCTGAAGTGTTATAACTTGTCTTTAGCTTCTCAATTCTCAAACAATCTTTACATGGTTGGAGCACTTTGCATTTTTCTTTGGAGGAACTTTCTTCACCCCCTTGAATCAATATGACTATGGTGCAAAAAACGCAATTTTTATACTTTCAATATGAATTATACACGATGCAAAAAAACAATTTTTTTGGTCGTTCGTACAAATTATGTCATCTAAATGCCCGTTCAATTTAGGCTTGTACTTCTAAACCCATATTTGGAGTTTAAGAGTTTATATGTAGACTGTTTAAAAAAAAAAAAAAGAGTTTATATGTAGACAAACATCTTATTTCATCTAAGAGTTTTTTTTTTTTCCTTTTCAAATGGTTGGTTAATACTTAAAAATTTATACATGTTACTGAACTAAAAAATTGTAGGGTGGAAAATCCACATTCCAGTGTGTGCATATATCCTCGGTCAATATTGTGTAAGCATCTATCTAACATCAAATACTATTAGAAGATCATTAGCAATTCAGCATGTTAATCACAACATATCAACATTAAGTCTCAGTTTCCACCCCATCAACTGTTGGGAGTCACTCATCATCGTCATCATCCTCATCATCAATGGGAATGTCCTCGCTATAATGACCAGCAGCAGGGCCTAGAAATGTATACAGAAATATTTGATTAAGAAAAAGGTGCAAGATGCATACTATGTACTTAAAACATATGCTAATGCTACTACTGTAACTTTTGCGATTACAACTGCACACAAACTAAACCAAGTAACTCCGGTTAAACTTTTTCACATCAAATGCAAATGAAGTTGTGTATTAAGTTGAATTATTCAGGCAAAGTTGGATAGATATCTGGTTTATTCTCAATTTTTTGTAAAACATGTGACATCCAATAAGGACAGGTCAAATAAAATGAACAGCAAGCACACTGTGTATGTGAGAATTGAAAAAGAGAAAAAAGGTGATAAACATGTTAACTAGTCATGTGCCAAAATGATTTAGAAATATGCCATATCCCTAGGTATTAACTTTCAACCTTCTCTTTTATCTCTGGCATTTTATACAAAAATGAATTGGAATCCCATGCATGACCAATAAAACAGGTAAAATTTACCTCTTGGAATTGAAGAAGGATAAGGTTTCATGTCCTTTGCCTTAGGATTTCTATCAAGAAGATATGGAAGTTCCAGAAGTCGCAGAAGAGATTCTGTCTGGGGATTCCGAGGATTCGCTGCAAAAGATAAAAAGTATTAAAATTAAAACTTATATATTTACATTTTAAGCAATATAATACATACATGGCAGTATAACATAATGAAAATGTGGAAAATATCATTATAAGTGAACTCAGTTTTCTTTTCTTTCTACATTACTACAAAAAAAAAAAGGTTAGAAAAATCAATTAGTAAAAGGCATGAATCGGAAATATCCAGGACCCGTTTGGATTAGCTTATTTTGAGCATATGCAAACAGCTTATGCAATATAAATTAGGTTTTAAGCTATTTTATAAGTTCACACTAGTGAAAATTGTATTTTTATAAGCTATTTTATCATAAACTACCTTGACAAACTTATAATTATACATAAAAATTGCATAAGTTGTTTGCATAAGCTAAAAAATAAGCTAATCCAAACGGGATAGTGTTGCAAGTATTGTAATTTGAAGTATTACTGTATATTTGCAGGACCCATTTGTTACAACAGCTTATTTTTTATATTAAAAAAAAAATCACTTTCTGTAAAAAAAACAATAGGACTTTTCATCCATTTGTGAGAATCTGAGAAAAAAAAACTGCTTCAAATGAGAAGCTGTTTTGAGTAACTAGAGCTTGAAATTAGCCCAAACACTTCATGAATATTTGTAACCAGAGAACAAGCTAAACAAATCTTAATTACTGGTTTACAATGTAAACACTGTAAATGGGAACAAAAACATACCAGCAGAAGCACCATCGACACTGGCTTGAGAAGGATCATAACATGGAACTGTTCTAACAAATTCAAAAGGTTTACAACCCCTCTCTTGTAGCTTGCTTCTAACCCATTGGCGACAATCTTCCATGTCAAAATCTACGCCTCTGTCAGAAAGAGCAAACAGCTTTACTTTTTTATTCATTTTTTCTTGTTGGTGGGGAAAAGAAAAAAAACAAGACAACAAAAGACAATTTTGTTTGTGGACTCAAATCCAAAATGATATTTAGTCATACACACCCATAATCTGCACCGTTTTCCGTCAAAGGAAATACATAGTTGAGCTTTCGTGTTATAGCTAACCATTCTTCATCGTACTGAATCTCATAAGGTCCTGGCTCTGATTCAATTTCTACAATCTAAAGGAACAAAACACGCCATGATTATAGTTACTAACATAAATGGTTGCCACAGAAGATTACCGTTGCATTATGGTTGTACAACAATACCTGTAAGAAATCACGCCCAGGAAGACATTTATCAAGTGCTAGAAATTTTGTCAAAGGACCTCCTTCCCCATGTTGAACAAGAGCAGCAAACTTGCAATGTAAGTGTGCCGAAAACCAGTATTTTGGTTTCAATTTTTCTAGAATTTGAGCAGCAGCTTTACTCCCTAGTCTTTTTTCCTCTATCTGAAAAAATTATCATCGAGGCAAATGAGAAATTTCGTTGTTATAGACAATGTGTTATATGTTGTTCATAGAGTATATCTACATGACTGCTCCAAAACAATTATGCTGCAATGGCTTCCCATTCATTTACCTCTTATAAAAATTTATATTTCTTACAAAAAAGAAATCTGAGACTAGTCACTAGTGTATACCTACTATTCTTAGGCTTCTAAGTGCTGCCCAAAAGTACAGGCAAAATGAATAACTTTAATGCTTGATATGCATAATCATTACTAAAAACTTACAATTTCATTAAAAAATCACAATTAAATTTTTTATTGTAAAGCTTACCTCTTGCTGGAAGTCAGGCTTCTTCCACAAAAGCTCCTCCCAATTCCCATGATCAGTGATTCTAACCGGCCAATCATGTGAGAGAAAAATATCAATGGGTTCCTCAACTTGAATGATTTTGCGAACGTCATATTCGCGAACATGAAACACAGACCTAATGGTACTTTGATTATATGGAGGCCTCTCAAAGTGTCCTGCTCAAGTAAATAGTTAATAACATATTATTTATTTCTTTTCATAAACATGAACCAATGATTCTGATTCTGATTCATAAACAAAATTAATAAACTAACCTGATCTATAATCGTGATGCTTATAAATTCCAGAGAGTCCACCAATTCGTATATTCCCAAACTTAACCACACCTGCAGCTCCCAAATAGTATATATTAGGTGCAGCCCATCCTCCATAGTACCTAAAATAGAAAGAACACAAAAATTCAACACGTATAGACCATCTTTGGATAAACAGCATAAGCATTTATCATATAAGTGCTTGTGGATAGGCTATTTATTTATACAACAAAATAAAAAATTAAGGCCCTGTTTGGATAAACAATTTAATTAAATAAAAAAAAATTCTACCAAAAAAAAATAAAAAATAAAAAATAAAAAATTAAGCTCTTATAATATTATTAGCACTCATCGTATAAGTGCTTATCTATAAGCCATTTCTAGAATAAAGAATAATATGAAGTCAAACTATTTTTATATAAGTTATAATTTGTTTTCATAAGTTAACCGGGAAAGGTTATAGAAATAAGTTGAAAACAACTTATGAATATCTCATAAGTTGTTTCCATAAGCTCTCCCAATGTGTCTAACAAGAACTTATGCAAGTATATAAACTCAAATAAACCAATCCAAACAAACCCTAAGTGAATCTGATTTCATACAACCTATAAGTTGTTTTCGTAAGTTATTCTAAATTAACTTAAGGGACTATTTGGATTAGCTTATAGCTTATCTTTTGGCATAAGCACTTGTGAGTTGCGAGTCTCTTTGAGAGATCTTACAAAAACAACTTACAAAATGTTCATAAGCGATTTTCAGCTTAATTTCATTAGTTCTCCAACATAGATTATGAAAACAATGTATACCTTATACAAAAACAATTTAACTTATTTTATCTTTTGTTATAGAAATTGGGTGTGTTTGGATTAGCTTGTTTTTCAGCTTATGCAATATAAATTAGGTTTTATGCTATTTTATAAGTTCCCACTAGTGAAAATTGTATTTTTATAAACTATTTTATCATAAACTAACTTATAATAATACATAAACATTTATTTATTTGCTTAAGCTGTTGAATAAGCTAAAAAAAAAACTAATCCAAACGGGCCCATAATTTGTACATAAGCAAATGTGCAAATTAAGCTGTTTATCCAAACAAGACCTAAAACAGTTTATGCACAAATCATAAGCCGTTTTCACCACCACTCTGAAAGCGTGTTTATCCTAGTACTAATAAGTTCAAATAAGTGCATCCAAACAGTTTCATAATCACATATCAAGACAAAGTAACAAAACATGAAATCGAAAAAAGAAAGAAAAATGAAGTAACTTACAGTTCCCAGAGATAATTAGAAGCTTCATGGTTACCACCGATGAAGATTGTAGGATAAGGAGCAACCAACAAACCAGAATAGTATTTCCAGAAAGTTTTCATCTCGAGATATTTCGATGGTACGGCTAGGCTATTCAAATCATTCTGGTTCCTGACGGCTTGAAAATCGCCGCAACAGAGAAGAAGATCGATTTTGGTGTTCTGAGTTTTTTCGAGATGTTGAAGGGTTTTGTAGACAGTTTCTAGATCGCCATGCATGCATCCTTCTACTGCTATCTTCATCGTTTTCTCAATTTCAGAGAGAAGAGAAAGAATGAACAACAATTCTAACCTGAAAATTTTGTTTTCCCTCTTTTATTTATGATCTTTTCTCTTCCTACCTCCTTATTCGATTTTGTGCTTGCGATACTGTGGTTTATACGAACCGAATTTTTTTGTCATGCTAAAAAATTTCGGTTAATATAAACCGAAATATTGTGTTCCAAAATTTTTTTCTTCAGATTTCCTGCATAAATTATGTATGAGACCCTCAACTTCCACAATTTATTTGAAAATACTAAACGATGTCCAATTTGAGTAAACGATCGGAAAACTTAGGGTGTCAAGAATATAAATATAATTTTTTTTTGAGTGTTAATTATCCAATTAGTTCAGTTTGACCAAATAATGGGTACTGGTACAGAAACAGAGCAGAATCTTTTCTCAAACTTATAGGTAGATTTTCTTATACTATAATTAATGAAATTTAACAATTTCGGTGTCAATCATGTAGTAAATTTTGTCTTCTTTACACCAGATTAAAAATCATTAGCATACGACTTATATTCAGAGAGCTATGCTAAATTTACCACAGGTATCTCTACAACATTTTGTAGAAACTTTTCTCAAACTTGTAGGTAGATTTTCTCATACTATACTTAATGAAATTTAATAATTCCGGTGTCAATCTTGTAGTAAATTTTGTTTTTTTTTACACTAGATTAAAAATCATTAGCATACGACTTATATTCAGAGAGATATGCTAAATTTACCACAGGTAGCTCTACACAAATTTTTACAAAAATCTTTCTTCTTTTTGGGGGGTCAAATTTTTTTCACATAAATTTCGATTTATATAAACCGAAATTTTTTTCCATGTTTAAAAACTTCGGTTCATAAAAACCGAAGTTTGTTAGCAAAATTTTTTCAAACCGCAAGGGGCAAAATGAGATTTTTGGAGGTATAAAAGAAGGCGGGAGTCGGGAGAGAAATCATCTTTATTTATTTGTTCTACTGGGTCTGCTCTGGGCCTATATTTTATTTTATTTTTAAATTAAGAGAATTGACATTTTAAGAGAATATTATGCAAATATTATGAAAAATCATAATATTTTTTGAAATCATAATATTTCGAAAGAAGAATGGTAGTTAGGGATGACAATGGGTAGGGTACTATAGTACTCATTCCCATACCCGCAGTTTGAAAAAATACACGTACCCATTCTCATACTCGCGTAGGTAACAATCTTTGTACCCGTTCCCAATGGCGACTCCAGGAATGTTAGAGAGCCTGGGCAAATTTTTTGAGGAAATTTTATCAGGGGCGTACTCAATGTCTGCCCATCTAGAATTAAATATGTTGGTCATGTAAAACTTGTCTTTATATTCATCAGAGCCATCAACGACTTTTAAGAATATATGTCCTCCTTCACAAATGCCAATAAAATTTATCAAAGGCCTCCTTTGCACATCTGTCCAGCCATTAGAAACCAACGTAACTCCCTTCAATGTCCACAAAGATTTTATAGGTTGAAGCAACCTATCAATATGAGCTCTTTCTTGCTTCAAAAGAGTGGTTCTTAGAGCATTATAACTTAAAGGGAGGAAGCCACTAAGGTTGTGATTAGCAGCAAAAGAATAAGAACTAACATAGTAAGGATTTCTAGCAAGATGGAAAGATAAGACACCAGCATAAAATACCATTGCTATATTTTCTATAAGATGATTCATATCCTCAACATTGAAGGCATTTTCTATACTACTCTTTCTTCTCTTTTGTGGCACTACCGATGGGATTCGAGACATTTTATCGGTAGACAATGAAACATGTTTAGGCATAACTATTAACAAAACACACATTAATAAAACATTAACAAAGTTTACTAAAATAAAACAACATCTAAGTTGAAGGTAAATAGCAGACAAAACAATCATATTTTTCAACGGAAGTCCTTCATATATTTCCCTAGCAAACTCCATTGCACCACAATTTGCATACATGTTAATGAGAGCACTCTGTAAATGCGAGTCAATAGCAAAACCATTATCCTTCACAAACTCATGAATTGTTCTGCCATAACTTAAATTCCCAGTATGACCACAAACATAAAGCACAGTACAAAGACACTATTGCAGATCAAGATGAATTTAGAACAAAAACCCTTCATTCTCACTATTTTAGAACAAAAACACTATTGAAGAACCAACCAAAACTACTTATTTATATAACCAAAACAGCTTATTTATATAATCACTTAACAATCAAAACAGCTTAATAAATTTAAAATTCAAAACAACACCAAATCATCAAACAAAGATTCTAGATTGAGAAGGTTAGGTTGTTAAAAATTAATTGCAGTATGTTAGTTTGCTTACCTCAAACGAGACGAAGAGAAAGAGTGAGTGCGGTGCGGCTGCGGCGGAAGATTGAACGGCTTTACGGCGAGGTGAGGGAGAGAGATTGAGAGCAGGGAGAGAGGGATTGAGAGCAGCGGCCGGCGGGTGAGAGAGGAACTGAGAGCAGCGATTTTGAGAGAGAGGGATCGAGAAAGAGAAAGCAAGTACTACTCTTCCTTTTTCTGTTTTTGTTTTCATTTAAAAAAAAAAATAAAAAAAAAAAAAAAAAAAAAAAAAGAAAAAGGGCAGCCCAGGCACGTGCCAGGCATGCCCGGCGGTATACTCGCCACTGCCCGTTCCCATACCCTATAGGTACCTAAGTACCCATACCCGTACCCGTTACCCGCATTTTTACTAAATATAAATTGTTCCATTATAAAATATTATATCGTTTTAATATAATTAATTTTTATTTAAAGAATTTAATGTTGACTTATAAAATTTATAAACAAAAATTTGATTAACATCATGTTAAATTTTATTCTTTGTTGAAATATTCACATTGTGTTTGTATCATGTTATAAATAAACATTTTATTAAAAATATGTAATAGTTTAATGGTGTTGTATTTTTTTAAATTGATAAACATATAATATATATAATATATATATATATATATATATATATATATATATATATATATATATATATATATATATATATTGTGTGGGTATGAGGCGGGGTGGGTACTAAGGTACCCGTACCCGCACCCATACCCGTTCATTTTTGTGGGTAATTACTCATACCCGTCCCATACCCAAAATGCGAGTTTTTACCCTACTCATTGTGGTATTTTTTGTGGGTACCCACTGGGTATGAGTCAAATTGTCATCCCTAATGCTAGTTAAGGGAGTAAACAATGATGGTAGTGATTCGGAAGATAAATTTTGAATTGTGTCAATGTAAAATTAGTTTCATAGTTTGGAAGTTATGTTTTGAACGAACATCAAATTCATAATGTAACTTTCAAACTGGGTTTAAGAGTAAAAAAATATAATTTTTTGAGGGCCTAAAAATAATTTAGGTGGTCCAAAGAACAAAATTCTATTTTTTATTAAAAAAACCTTTAGATCCTCAAACAAATTATCATTAATGCGTTTTTCTTAAAAAAAAATAAATTGTTGTCAAGACTTTTTGCATTTAGCGGAAGAGAAATGAAAAAGTGTGGCTACTAGTAAGATCAAAAACAGAGAACAATGTTGCGGGGTAGGGGTAGGGAAATTGAGAGATTTTGTGGAAGAAACTAATGGTGGGAGAGGATTGAGTATTTGCATTCTTGATGAAAATGATGAGTTCTTTTGAGGAAAAAAAATTGTGTTTGACTTGACTTCACCCTTGTTACTAAGAGAGGTTGAAGTTATGAATATACGAGAAGTTCCAATTTAGTTGCAACAGTTACCATCAAATTCGCAGTCGGTGTTTAGATGAAGTTAATCGAAAGTTGTTTGATGTAACTAATTTAATTAGGTTCTATTTTGCAATGTTGTAAAGTATTAGTATTAGTATTACATTTTCATCAAAAGTATACAATTAGTTTTTGGAAAATTCACATCCTTGTGAGAGTGTCAATTTCTTATGTTAGTTGACATGTTTTTATTTGAGTCTAACGGCAGAGTTTAGAAAACTCAGCAGAGTAACCAGTAGTCGCTCAGATTAATAGTATAAGATAAGATATAAAAGATGTCTATTCTAATGATGAATAATAGGGTCCGATCAAATGACACAAACTAGTTTGACATCAAATGCTACACTTCTCAATAACGTTTTAATCAATATAAATTTTATAAAATCCACCAGTTAGATTGAAAGTTTATATCATATAGATCATTTGTGTAAAATTACAAAAAAAAAAATCCAAAATCATTTGATATGCTATTGCGATACATAAAGATTAACGACATATAAAAAAAGACGCAAACCGTTCATTTTGATGTATCTCAATAACATATCAAATTATTTTAGATTTGTCTGAAATTTTACACAAATGATCTATATGATATAAACTTTCAATCCAACGGTAGATTTTATAAAATTTATATCGGTTAAAACGTTATTGAGAGGTGTAACATTTAGTGTCAAACTAGTTTGTGTCATTTTATCCTGACCCTGAATAATAATAATAATAATAATAATAATAATAATAATAATAATAATAATAATAATAATAATAATAATAATAATAATGGGAAGGTGATTGTGATAAAAGGATATTTTATTTTCCTAGTTGGCAAGGTAGTAGTAGGAGTTCTATTCTATCACTCCACAATTCCACAACACAAGACAACGCCAAGAAAACACATGACAATCGATCAAGAGTCATATAACGTGAAGGAACATGCTACTTCCTTTTATTTGTATGAAAAACACATGATACAGTTTAGTTTTGTTTGGCAATACTGTATTGGATAATTGATGAGTTACACAATTTATAGATGATAAACATATGTTTATTAGGACCGTATTGGACGGATTTATACCGTCGACTTTATGAAGAAAGACTTTTATTTTTAGGTGACGAAGTAAACAGTGAAATTTCAAATCAATTGAATGTCATTTCTTAGTTTAGTGGTTGTTTGTGTGAGTTTCTACCTACTTGTATTGAATCTTTATTCGTTAATGAAATGAATTGAATTTGTTTTTGTAAAAAAAATATAGTTAATTGCATTTATAATATTTAGTAAAATTAATAGTTGAATTAAATTATAAATATAAAATTGCATAAAAATAAAATTTATTAATATATTTTTTAAAGTAAAATGATAGAGATAATTCGACAAAAAAATGACAAAGTAATATTGTGAGAAAAAATATTATCAAACTCGTAGTATTTTTTTGTTGTTATATGAGCTTTTAAGCTACTCCCTTCAAGTTAAGATTCTCTCCATTTTTTATTTTTTTCATTATTAATATTTTGAAAATATAAATGCAATAATATAACATTTAGTGAGTCCAACTATTTAATAAATATTTAAAAACTTTTTAAAACTATAGTAATAGAGAGGAAAAATTGCAAAAACAAATAGAGAAGATCCCAACTCATAAACTAAATTTTTTACATTGTCAAATTTATTTTTCCACTCATTTTTTTAGAAATGTTTCAAACATAAACTACTTTATTTTTAACTCACTTTTAACTAAATCAAACCAAATAAAATAAATTCATTAAAAATCAATTATTATGCCACAAGCAAAATAAAGATGCAAAAATACACGAAACCTTTTATGAGTAAAGTGAACCAAATGAAGGATTTTAAGGTAAAAATTAGCTAGCAACCTTATTATATGTGGTTATGAATGATCACACGAGTCTTGCAACCAAGTACATGTGAAAGTGTCTCTTTTGATTCTACTTTCTTTTCCTCAATCAGTTTTCAGTGCCACCTCTTTGATTCCACTCCATGGCGTTGATTAATCCATTTCTTCTCCCTACCAAAACTCATCTTGGTTTGCATGTTTCACCTCTAACATCCAAAAAAACACTCCTTTGGACTAGCCCATCTTCTAGTTTCAATTTCAATTTCAACAAAGGTTTGTCATCATCAAGAAGAAGGAAGCAAGCAGGGTGTGTCACCGCTGCGGCAGATATCAAAGCTGCATCAACTTTACTTGATGGAGAAGAAGATCAGAAAGTTCTAGTGGGACCTTCAAGTGAACAAGAACGAAGAGGTGAAAGAGAGCTTGTAGCTTATGGTTGGACAGAGGAATGGTACCCTTTGTACCTCACTAAGAATGTACCACATGATGCACCATTGGGTCTCAAAGTGTTTGATAAGAACCTTGTTTTGTTTAAAGATGGTAATGATCAGTTTCAATGCTATGAAGATAGATGCCCTCACAGGTTGGTTAGTTTTCTCTCAAATTTAATTACTCTCAAGAGTAAATCATAATTTTTTTAGCTTAGTGGCTAGAGTTACGCACTTCAAGTGTAGAGAAGTGGGGAACTTCGGATTCCAATCCAGACCCCTCCAATAATGTCCCTAGTCCCTACTAGCTACCAACTGAGTGAACGGGGATGTTCCGAGTATCACTACCTCTTCTACTTGGGACCTAAAGTATATTAAAATATAACTAGTTATAAATCTAGATGAAATTCATGAAGTTGTCCCTAAAACTATATAAAATCAACCAAAATAGCCACTTGTATTATATTTTTGCAGTAATATATACTAGGTACTAAATAGATGATGGATTTTATATAGTTTAAGGACTAATTCACAGATTTTATATGGTTTAAGGATTATTTATATTTTCATATGGTTTAGGGACTTAATAGGATAGAAAGTAAATACTAGAGAAACTAAATTGATGATTTATTCTTATAATTGAGTTTGCTTTCAATCACATGATTTGATAAGGAAGAGTTCATAGTTGATTTAACCGAGAATAATGTTAGCAATGCACTCTTCAACACACAATTTTCAACATACTATCTTTTATTGGTTAAACTGCATAAGTATCACAAAATTTATAAGAGGCCGGCATGATTTGGTGAGATGCATATGAATTTTAACCAAAGTCACATGCTATCTGATTAAATGCAAATAACAGGATAACTAATTTACTGATAGAGCTTTTCTTAATTAATACAGATTTTTGTGTAAAAAAAAAATTAATACAGATTTTGTAGCTTAATTGTGTATACTTAGTGCTCCTAATATTCGGTTTTATTTTTTCCTGACAAGATGTGAAACCAAACTCAAGAAACAGAAACTAATCCAATGTGTTTGTCTGATAATGAGATCTATATTGCTCGTATTTACAATACTACTAATGTGAAGAGGCTAGGATATTTTTAAACTTTCAAAATGCTGGACTGGACCTTATCTTTTGTATGATGCAGGTTAGCAAAACTATCTGAAGGCCAGTTGATTGATGGAAGGCTTGAATGCCTATATCATGGATGGCAATTCGAAGGCGCAGGAAAATGTGTAAAGATACCTCAGGTAGGTTTCTCACCTAGAGTTCTTCTCATATAAACCAGATGTCCTTATGTAGTTATGTTGCTTCCAAGCTAAATGCTGTATTCCACGTACTGCTAATACGTAATACTTGTTTTCCCCATTTTGAACAGCTTCCTGCTGATGCCAAAATTCCCAAGTCAGCCTGTGTCAAAACATATGAAGTGAGGGACTCTCAGGGTGTAATTTGGGTATGGATGTCTCAAATGACAGCTCCAAATGAGAGTAAATTACCTTGGTTTGAGAACTTTGCAAGGCCAGGGTTTCAAGATGTTTCAACAACTCATGAACTCCCATATGATCATTCCATTCTACTAGAAAACTTGATGGATCCTGCTCATATTCCAATCTCGCACGACAGAACAGATTGGACTGCAAAAAGAGAAGATGCGCAGGCACTATGTTTCGAGGTGACTGAACGAACTGATAGAGGTTTTGCAGGTTGGTGGGGACGAGAGAAAGATGGTACTAAGCCTAACTTCTTACGGTTTGAGGCTCCTTGTGTTCTACAAAATAACAGGGAAATTGTTGATAAAAATGGTGAAATAAACTACTTCAGTGGTTTGTTCCTTTGTAGACCAACTGGGCAAGGGAAATCCATGCTGATAGTGAGGTTTGGAGGAACAAAAAGATCTCCATTAGTAAAACTGTTTCCTCAATGGTACTTCCATCAGAATGCAAGCAAGGTTTTTGAACAAGACATGGGATTTCTATCGTCCCAAAATGAAATTCTTTTGAAAGAAAAGGTTCCAACAAAGGAACTATACCTGAACTTAAAATCATCAGACACGTGGGTTGCTGAATACCGGAAGTGGATGGATAAAGTGGGACACGGGATGCCATATCATTTCGGTCACAGCACTATTTCATTGCCCAAAGAGCCTGCTGTGGTTGAACATGCACCTGCTGGACTTGTCGCAGGACTATCAGCTTCCTCGCCGGCAAAGGGGGGCATTGGAACAATGCATGCCCCAAATTTAGCTAATAGATATTTTAGACACGTAATACATTGCAAAGGATGTAGTGCCGCCGTCAAAGCTTTTCAAACTTGGAAAAATGTCCTTTCAGCTGTGGCTGTTACATTAGCTGCATTGGCAATTCTGGTATCTGGGAGACAATGGAAAACCCTCCTGTTGGCATCTGCAGCCCTGTGCTCTGCTGGAGTATATGCTTGTTCAACAGCTATTGCATTGAATACAACAAACTTTATTAGGACACATAGGAGGTTGTGAGCAATAAGTTGTAAAAAAAAAAAAAAAATTTCAATAGAACACTTACAGTTTGTCTTATGGTTTGGATGACATTTGGTGTTTGTCTCCATCTATGTTATTCAAGCCAAACAAAGAATAGAAGAAGAACAACTTGATGTTTTCAGGTTCAGGTCATGGTCTGATAGAAAAGCCGACAATCTATTATTTTATTTCCTTTTTTGAAAAGAAAAAAATTGAGTAATTTAATGTACTTTGGCCACAAAGAGGTTAAGAAGATATCATATAATGATTGACGTTAGAAAGAACAAAATCAGTACACAGAATCACATTATATGTAAAATCAGTCTGATTTTTTCAATTTTCAACTAAATCTTAACCGAACGGTCCCTTCAAAAACCAAACATCGTTCATATATTGTGTTCTTATCTTATGGGAACCTTAACATTTACATTATATATATTTGAAACTGAAACCTACATCAGTGGTTTCAAGAATACCCTGTTTCATTTAGTAAAACAGTTACACTTGTACATATTATACAAAGAGAAAAATACAACATTATGAAAAAACAAAAGTGACTGCTGCATCTTGAATCTGTCCAACAGATGCAGCATGAGGTATAATACAACTTCAATCCTCCCAACCTAAAAAAACATGTCCACCATTTCAGTAGTATTTTTCAACTAGGATGTAGGAGGTTGTTCCAACCACTTTGCACGAAAGCCTGTTCCTTGACAATTAGAGCAGCATGTTGATCCCTGAAGAGTGAAAAACAACAAATTAACGAAAGAATATGTCTCTTGTAAATTGCTATATGCTGAGTGCACAAAACTGTATAGATGGACTGAATTCAGATTAATCATTCCACAGACATAAAGAAGGTACCTTTCCAGAGCAAATAATACAGCTAGTGTTTCTGGATGGAACTTCACAAAGCATGTTGTCGCCAAGAACAAAAAAACCAGTACCCCCGCACCATTTGCATTCAATATGACCTTTTGAGCTGCAAGATGAACACACAACTGGCCTTGGTTGCTGCAAACATAAAAAGATAGGAGAAATCAAGGCCCAGCAGACAATTAACAAAATGTATCGAATTTTACAGTCAAGAATTCAACTATAGATCATGCATAGTTAAGAGATAAATTTTAAATTTTGATATATGGCTTCATTCATTTGTCCCCAACATCAATTAACATGTTGCGAGTAACAAGGATAGAGGACATGTTTGGATTGACTTATTTGAGCGCATCTCTTGCATAAGTGTTGTGAGACTGTTTGAGAGAGCTATGAAACAACTTCTAACATGTCTATAAGTTGTTTTCAGCTTATTTTCACAAGCTCTAGGATAATTTATAAAACCAATTCATAGCCAGTGGCGGAGACAGAATACTAATATTAAGGGGATTACATCACCTTACATGTACACCTCTTAAGTCTTGTTCTACAATCCTTCTCATAACATACTATAATTTGCTTAGTATGCATATGTACATACAAACCGTGAGATAATGAAGAGAAGCACACATGATAATCTTTAAATGCATACAAGAATGGATGATACAGGGCCATAAAGTACTCCACTATAAAAATATTAAAGCAGCTTACAATTTTTTTAGGGGGGCACGGCTGTGGCACCTACCCTTCCCTCTGCCCTTCTTATAGCTTATATGAAAATAGTTTAACTTCATTTTTGTTTTTGTTGCAATAGATTATTCTGATGAGCACTTAATTAAGCTATTTATCCAAACACAGCAAGGTAGGGGTTCAATTGGTTCAATCGATTCAATTGCAATGACAATGCAGGGTTTATATTTGATTTGACTCCATTCAAGATGAAAACATGATCACATTAAATAAGGTATGCCCAATAATTTAAACAACTTATAACGATCACAAATGATGTTAAATGTAACTTAAAATTGTTTCTAGGTTGGATTGGATTAAAAAAATGACATTTTTACTAAATACAAACAATGGACAAGTGAAAACCCTAAAAAAGGAAACCTTGAAAGGGATAATTGATCAAATTTCTTAAAAGGAACATAATCATGCGCAATTACAATTTTCTGATGATACAGAACCCTAAAGTTTCATATTATAAACTGAAAATTGGAATTTGAGATTGAATTTGGAACCTGAGAAATTAACCAAGTTTGCTCCATGCGCTTAGTAAAATCAGCGGAGGAAGATGAATCAACCATAGAACCCCTAACGCGTAAGCGAGAAATTCTGTTGTTGTTTCCACCAACGATTACTGCAATTGGAGTGGGTGATATGAAGAAGGTTTTGCTGTGCGATGATTTAGGAATGAGAATGAGCGCAGAGCCACAACAAGAAGATGCACACGCAGACCCAGCCATCTAGATTCAATTTTTGATAATCAGCGATGCTGTGAACGATGGTTGTTCTAGTCAAAGTGAAACGCTTTCGCCGCAGAATGTTTACAAAGAGAGAACACAGTTTTTGTGTTGCCAACTGTTTCTCTTTCCGTGTTTGGAAAGTTATCGTTGCTGTGAAAAATGTTAACTTGAGTCAAAGAAATGTTACAATCTATTAGTACTTCAATTCAAGTTCAATGGAACTCGCATCATCTCGACTCGATAAGAAATGGTTCAGCTCGAAACTTGGTTTGAATTTGATACAAACTCTTATTTCAGTTCGAGTTTGGCTCCTTTAAATTCATGAACAGTTATGTTTAACTCGTTAGATTCATTTTGTTTTTAGCTCAAACTCGACTCCATTTAAATTCACAAACACTCGGTTCGGCTCGTTAGCTCAAACCACATGACCCGAAAATAAAACATAAATAAATTTTAGATCCATAAATAAATTGGAATTTATACCAATTTTTATTGAAGTGTTATAAAATCAAATATATAAATTTGAAAATATTTTTGAAGCGTTGTATATATAATCGAGTTAGTTCATGAATCAAACGAGTCGAGCTATATATAATTCAAATTTAACTTATTTAATTAACAAACTTAAGTTTCAACTAAAGTTCGTCTCATTTGGTTCATGAATCATGTTTAATGAATCAAATGTTGTATTGAATTTCGAACTTTGATCGAGTTGACTCAGTTTATTACCAACTATAACTCCAATGATTATTACGGAAGTTTATGGTAGATGTTAATGTAAAATTATTTTGTGCAATTAGAAATGGGGGACTAAACTGCAGTTTTACAAGAGAGAAAAAATTGCAATTTTGTATGTGTTTACTATGAGTTGATAAATTATTTCTTTATGTTTTCTCTCATTTTTCTTAATCTAAGAGTTGATAAATTATAAAGAATAAAAAGGAAAGAAAATCAATCCTTAAATTAAAAAAAATAATAAATAATAAATACTTTATAAAAATTGAAGATAATCCAAATCCGTTAAATTCATGTAGTACTTTAACTTTAAGTTAATTATTTGATTTTTTTTTCTAAAAAAAGTATGTGCATACATTTTTAAGTCGACTTAAAATCCAGTTTGTAATTGAACATCCAAAAACAATTTTTATTTTAATTATCCAAATAGATAAGAATCACTTTCACATAATTAGTTAGTTAGGTGATGTGAAAGTAGTAAAGAAGAAACGAAAGTTAATAAAAGGATATAAAAGCGGTTGAAAAAACTTTCAACAGCGTAACTTTGTGTGGTGTGAGAATCATTAGATCAAGAAGAAATGGAGATAACAGCACAGCAACTCAGCCAATACAACGGCACAGATCCATCCAAACCGATATACGTGGCGGTGAAAGGTCGCGTGTTCGATGTCACCACCGGTAAATCGTTCTACGGTCCCGGTGGAGCTTACGCCATGTTCGCCGGTAAAGACGCGAGCAGAGCACTTGCGAAGATGAGCAAGAACGAACAAGATATCACTTCATCGCTTGATGGACTCACTGAGAAAGAGATCGGTGTTCTCAATGATTGGGAAACTAAGTTCGTCGCTAAGTATCCTGTTGTTGGAACAATTGTTAGTTAATTAATTCAACTCTCTTGTTACTTTCATCATGAATCAATCAATCAATCATCATATTCTGTGTGTTTCTAATTAATTGTTGTATGAAACTATGAATCTGTTGTTGATGAATAAATACAACTTTTAATTTCTAGAAAGGGGTTTGTGTTAATTTAATTTAATTTATTGCATCTTGCCAATCTCACCAATCAATAAATAAGCATTGGTGTGATTGATTAGGGTTTAATTAGGTTATCTCCTTATAATTTGGAGTTTGGTCGAGATATAAATAAAGTCTGGTCAATTATTGTTCGTGTTAGTTTGAAATTGGTATCGTTGATGGATTTGGTTTTAATTGAAGTTCATTAATCACCTGATTGAACCATTTAGTTTATCTATGTATGGACTCTCTATGAAATCAAAGATTCATTTGTCAGGTTCATTGAATAACCGATGTATCTTGTTTATATGATGCACTTAGAACTTAGATACATCAGTTATTTAATGAATCTGAACAAAAAATCTTTCCTTATATATATGAGATAATTGAGATTGGAGGGAGGATGTATGTATGTATGTATTATAGTAATAACGAACATATGACATGTTTGTTTCCACGGTGAATATTAGCCAGATGTGCGTTTCATCGAGGCTACACTGTGTAGCTTCTTGGTTTCCACGGTAGAAAGCAAAGCATGTTGGATGCGCGGCTATGTGGTGGATCAACGCGGAACCAAAGACAGTAATAATTTCTGTTGGTCACTCTAGCTCTCAATAGATCTCATGTTTGTAGATCTAAAGGTACTGCAGTTGTTTAAGGGGATTCAAATATACTGGATTATTTCTTTGTTGTAGTAATTGAATTGTGCAGGGATGTGAAATTGAGGAAAGCTCTGAATGACTTTGATGAACTATGCGTTTTTGCATCCTTATTTTCTTATGGGGTCATGCTAACTGGTGCCCCCGGGGCACTGGTTAAGGAAACTAAAAACAGAAAGTTTTGAAAAGAAAAGAACACTTTTTAAACTTTCGAGGAGTTGACTGCACAAACTTCAATGTCAAATTACTATTTTTGCATCCTTAACCAGTGCCCTGCCCCGGGCACTGTTATTTTCCTTTCTTTTGTTAGGTTTCATATTTGATATCTGCAAGTCAATATTTTGCATCAAACTCGTTTCAACTAATGAAAAGGAGAATAATCAGCTTCCAGCTAAGAGTGACAGAGAATAAAACTTTAATGATCAAACTTTGATGCATGATGCAAGGGGAATTATTTTTTTGGCAGAAAATCTCTGCTCTATTTCAATTATTTTTAACAAAATATTATCTAAAATACAAGTCAAATAGTATATGATTAGATCTCACATCCAAAAATTATTTATAATTTGAAATACTAGTACATAATTATCAATACAAGCAATAATTCATTAGTTGAATTGATTAATTTTGTATTTTACTTAATAGACTAATGATGATTCAGTAGGTTGCTTATTATGTTAAGGCCAATTTCCATTGAGCATGATGGTTATAACTTATTGCTTAAAGAGTATAGGATGCTAATCATGATTGAAATGGAGGAAATGAACTGAATGATAAACAGAGAGAATCCCAAATCGTTTTGGGTCATAACTCTGGAAAAGAATTTGTTGAGAAGTAAACTGAGTTTGTCTTTATCTGTCACAAGAAAACTTCCATAAAACCTCCACAGACCCAAAAAAAAAAGACTTTTTTTACCATTTTCAACAATAACAAAAACACACACCATCTAAAAAAACAACACACCAAAGCAGACCTGGTTTTTTAGTCAAAAGAAGTAGCACCTGGTTTAATCGGTATATTTCCTTTTAGAGTAAAATAGTTATAGTAGTTATTTATTCTTGCAGAGGGAGTGACTTGACATCATATACTACTTCTAATTTTATATGAAGTTTATTTTATCAACATACATACACAGCACATTAAACATATAAAAAGGAGCGAATATCATGAGATCGTATCGTATCCAATCTCCTAGACCTAGAGTTGTCCCCACGATGGGCTTCGGGGCAGGGGCAAGGGCAAGGGCAAGGCAAGTAAGAGAAAAAGATAAGCAAAAGATCTGCTTTTGTCAAAGTTTTTTTTTTTTTTTAAATAGCTTGATGATTAGAAAATTCACCTTAAGAGTGAATAAGCGAAGTGTCTGGATATGAACATCGAATACCAACTCCTATAAATATTGTGTGATATTCATACCATCTGAGCTAATCTCACAAGAACTACAAAAAATTTATTTTATTATCTAGTATATTTTAGTTTTTTACAATCGAATGAGAATAAAAAATGAATATAATCATAAATAAATAAATAAATAATTAAGGAGATAAGAACAAAATGGAAGAGAGAGAGAGAGAGAGAGAGAATGACAATATGTTGTGTTGTTTACAGTCTCTCAACAGTCGTTACCCTGCCTCTTCTGCCTAAGTTACTTCATTCATTTCCTTCTTAGATCAATTTCGTAACAACAAATATCTTCTTCTTCTTCTTCTTCTCTCTCTCTCTCTCTCTCTCTCTCTGATCTTTACGATCAACACAATCAGGTACGCATGCTTATTACTCTTGTTTCTTTTTTCCTAATTTATTTCACCTCTTTTCGTTAATTATTCATTTTCAACCATCGTTACTTGCATTTCATTCATGTTTAATCTTAACTTTACTGCTATATCTTTATCAATATCATTCTAATCATAGATTTCTTAACTCCTTGATTTCTTCATAAATTCATCCCTATGCATAATATATTAATAACTGAAATCTTGATTTCATGCATAATAATAGTATAAATCTAATTACACTAAATTTGAAATTACTATAGTTGAATTCATTATACTTAACAATTTTGATACTATTTTAGTTTATACTGAAAACAATTAGTTTCTTCATAATATAAGTGCTTCTTACTCTGTTTTATTTAATACAGATAATAGCAATAGCAATGGGAATATATCTGAGCACTCCCAAAACTGAAAAACTTTCTGAAGATGGGGAAAATGACAGTCTTAGATATGGTTTATCATCTATGCAAGGCTGGCGTGCATCAATGGAAGATGCTGTTAGTATTAAATTAACCATTCTAACTATTTTGCTAATTTTATATAAATTCATTACCTTTTTTAAATCATTGTTTAAAAAGTTGGTTAGTCCGGTGAGTGAATTGCGATTTCACGAATGAATGTGAATGCCGTTGATTCTGCTTTTAAGTTTGTTTGTTTTGATTCGTTCAATTGATTTTGCCTTAGTTGGATCAACCTTGGATAGTCCATTAATATGCTGATGATTTTTTACTTTCTTTTCTCTTGTTAGCATGCTGCATATACGGATCTCGATGGATCTACTTCATTTTTTGGTGTTTACGATGGTCATGGAGGTAAGATTTGAAGATGTTATTCTAATTGAATTGATGGCAGAATGTCATTTTTATTACTGTTATAAATTGTAAATGTCTGCATCTGTGCTAAAAATGAATGCTAAGGACCCAAGATAATGATTTTTTAGGTTCATTTATGCTTATGCTCTTGTACCTTTGAAGTTTTATGATTTAATTAGTGAAATATTTTGTAACCAAAGCCGTGTTATCTATGCTTACTTAATTCCCAAATATTTCAGGTAAGGTGGTTGCAAAGTTTTGTGCTAAGTTTCTTCACCATCAGATGCTCAAAAGTGAAGCATACTCAGTTGGAGATATAGGAACCTCTCTTCAGCAAACATTTTTAAGGTTAGGCTAAAAAATAGGGTCCTGTCTGTGCTAAATGGCAGCTCTTCTGCATGTATTCTGCAACTAAGTGATAAATTGGTTTCATGCTTGCCAGAAGTTGCGTTTTTATACTGTTCAAAATATTCCATTTGGATCTTCAGCTAAAATCTTGGTTTTGTATTTCTTATTGTACCTCATTTTTCCTTAACATATGAAGAAACATAGTTGAGAAAGGTCTCACTTAATGTTACTTAGGTATGTTTCATGCACAGACTAATTGAGGGAGTATGAAGAAACTATTTGTATCTTTTTTTCAGTGACAAGTTGTAGCTCACTTGTCAGATACTGATCATGGCATTCCATGTTCTTAAATTATTTTGTTCCAGAACTTACATTACAGACTAGACATGAAGTGTAACATTGTATCCTCTGTCTCCTGTTGTAATTGATATAGAAGAAAAAGACCGACTGGTTCCTAGTGTGTAATTCTCTGTCTCCCCCTCTAAACTAAAATCTGAAAAGAAAAATAGTTATTAACTGGAAATTTCAATACTATGCAGAATGGATGAGATGATGCGTGGTCAAAGAGGATGGAGGGAGCTATCAATCTTGGGAGATAAGATGAACAAGTTTAGTGGGATGATAGAAGGGTTGATTTGGTCTCCACGTAGCAACAATGGTATTAGCCGAGCTGATGATTGGGCTTTTGAGGAGGTAGGTCTGATATTTGAAGGATAGTTTTATACTAAACAGTTTCAAGCTTCATTGGATATACTTGGTAATTTGGTGTCTGGCATATAGTTTCACAAGTAATGAAATACCATGTTCTTGGATAACAGCGTTTGTTATGTTTCTCCTGACATGCATGTTGTATGCGAATCTATTATGTCACAAATTCTCTGCATCTCCCTAATTTGATTTTATTTATTCGAATCAGGGACCCCATTCTGACTTTGCTGGACCAACTTCAGGAAGCACAGCCTGTGTTGCAGTTATTAGAAACAACCAACTTGTTGTTGCAAATGCCGGTGATTCACGCTGTGTAATATCTCGGAAGGGGCAGGTAATTTAGAATGGAAATTCTTGAATTTTTGTTATGCTTGCTGCTTGCGTGGATGTATACAAACAGTGGTACACAAATTCGTACAGATAAATATAAAATGCGGTTTTCATATGTCTGACTACTGCACATTGGAAAAAAAATCTGTGCCTCTTAATTTGATGGGTTATTTGGTTTGGTGAATTTGTTTTCAAGTTATTGAATATGGTTTGTTTCTTTCTCTGGCAAACTACATATTCTCAGTGTTTTTCTAAGTTACAGATCTTGCTATATTTACACACAAGGTTTACCTCTGCCTCTTTTCTACAGGCGTACAATTTGTCTAGAGACCACAAACCTGATCTTGAGATTGAAAAGGAAAGAATCTTAAAAGCTGGTGGTTTTATTCATGCAGGCCGAATTAATGGCAGTTTAAACCTTGCAAGAGCTATTGGTAACTTACTAACTTATGGGACTGTGGACTTTTTTATAGATTAATTTAAGCTTTCTTTTTTGTTCCCCCTCTTTTTCCAACTTTAACTTGAGTGAGCAACCTGGTCTGGACCTTTGTATCTTTAGCTCAGGATAATCCATAAATTTGATGAATAAATGAACAGCTTTCTACTTATTTTATCTTGTATGCTGTATTTTGGTTCTTCACGAGATATGAGGAGTTTGATTTTGAAACACGTTTAAAGATTTCAAATTCATATATCTGTCTGTTCTTCTTAAGCTCTAATTTCTTCAGAGACATTTTTTATGGGATTTGGTATAAAATTTCCATTCTTTAACATATTTCAATTTACTGCAGGTGACATGGAATTTAAACAGAATAAATTTCTTCCCGCTGAAAAACAAGTTGTAACTGCCAATCCTGATATAAACACTGTAAGTTTTTCACTGAAGCAATTCAATTAACTACCCCAGTGATACACACTTATACCACATTTTACATTTTCTTATGGTAGATCCCATAATAAAATGCATGGTTATGGCTTACCGCCATGTTTAATTATTCATCTGTCATATGACTGATATATTGTTTTTGTTTCGATATTATTGTTATAGGTTGAGCTTTGTGATGAAGATGAATTTATGGTGCTAGCTTGTGATGGCATATGGTATTCTTGTTTATATTTTCATATCTCCATTTGATTCTTTGTATTTGAGAGATATCAATAATTTACACGAGTAAAATATAATTATTTAACGGGATTTTCATTCTAGGCACACAATATTTTGTGCGTACATTAACAGGATTTTCACACAGAACTGCCATGTTCTCAATGTTCATTAAACAAATGCCATATGTTTGATTTTATTCCTAGCATATCCGAGTGCTATCTGCTAAGATATCGTTGACTCTTTGTTTGATTATTAAATAGTTTCAGTTGCACATTCCCCTTCATACATTATACTGCCTTTCTTTAAAATAATAATTAATTTCCTTTGATTATTTCAGGGACTGTTTGTCAAGTCAACAATTGGTAGATTTTGTTCATGAACAATTGCGTTCGGTAAGATCCAAGTTTTCTTTCCTAATAAGATGAATTCCTTATCTATGATATTTAATGCAGTCGATAATATTGAATGCAATACTTGGTAGTTGGTACTTTCAAGGACAAGCTTTCTGCTATTTTTTCTTTCATTTAGTTTGAGAGAATTAATAAATCATTCTGCTAGTGTTCCGTAACATATCACGTTTCTTTACCATGGCAGGATCAATGTTCTCCGTTGATGCACTAACCTTTAATAGCCATTGTCTTTTACTCAACCTCTAGCATTTCACTTAATGCACTAGAATTTCTGGTAAAATTAGCATGGTCAGTGACCTTATGGAAGATCTGGATAATGCATCCTAATAATCAGCTGATGTGTAATCATGTTGCAGGAAACAAAACTTTCTACAGTGTGCGAAAAAGTACTTGACCGGTGTTTGGCACCATCAACTGCTGGTGGTGAAGGATGTGATAACATGACCATGATCTTGGTCCAGTTCAAAAAACCTGCTCAGTCCAGTGCACCAGCAGAAGAACAATCCTCATCAAATGAAGAAGCTGAAGCACAAGGTGAACTGAAACTAGAAAAAAGTGAAGTTTAGTACTGTATTCTGTATTAACAGTTCAAATATGTATGTATATTAATTGACACACATTTCAAATATGTATTCTACATATATAATGTATAATATACACACAAAAGCTTATGCATAGTATTAGTGTACACTTGTGCTTATATTGCGTCTGAAATGAATACCCCCCCACCTTCTCTTCTCATTTCATCTGACATTATATACAATTCTGATCACTATTAAATGTCACATTTTTCTTGTCTATTTTTCACTCTTTAAGTCTGTTCTGCATCTTCCACGCGGCTTCAAATATAAAGCTGCACAATTGTCTGTTATGCCTATCAAGTTGCTAGTGAAGACTAAAGTGAGAAGAGGAAGAATCAAATAAATTGAAATAGTGTCTCAAGAAAAGTTATGAACTATTGATATAAGCCCCTTTACCTAATAAACATATCTTCTTTGATCAAACATATCTTCTTTTTTTTTTTAAATGACGTATTATACTCTTTCTAACACTACTTACTATTGGTGAACGAAAGTCACTCAATAATAAAAATTCTAGTTAAGCCAAAAAAAAACTACAAAAGTTTGTCAGTGTTACTCACATTGCTCAAAACTTCAAATCCTCTATTTGACAGTAAAAGTTCTTTTTATACAAATCTTGGCAGAAAAGTGCATGCTTATGTTTTATACATTTCATCGTTAGTTTGATATGGTTGGTCCTTAGAAATACTCGGTCAGTGATAGTGTTATGGACAGGGTTGGTCCTTAAAAATTATACAATTGTCACCATTTATCAGCAAGGAATTCTCGGTTGAAGTGCATAATTTGAACAAAATCACATGCTAGGTACATGTCATTGAAATTGTTTAGACAAACAAAGCATAGTATCCCTGAACAAACAACAATGATCAAAAGTAATAATATAATAAATTATCTAATCAAACATTTACAATTACCTTAATGTCACCCTTTAGATATCAGAAACTTACACAACAAATGGTTACATATACTTACACGAGATAACAGTAAAATCAACATTTATTAGGCAGTTGAGCATATGTTTGCCTGTTAGGGCTACACCCGACAACCATCATCTTCTTAAAGACAGAGAAAGCTTGGTCTCTGTTTCCCGACAAACTATGACCACGAATGAGAGCATTATACGTGAAAACACTTGGTTCTAGACCCATAAGTTGAAGTTCCTCGTAAATCTTTACAGCTAGGTCTACCTTTCCAGCAATTCCAAGATATAAAATCAATGCATTGTAAGTATAAAGATCAGGAGAAATTCCTCCATTCTTCATTTCGCTTAAAAGAGAAAGAGCTTCATCCAATCTCTGCGATTTTCCAAGCCCGTTGATTATAAAATTGTACGAAACTGTATCAGGATCAATGCCGGTCAACTTCAGTTCCTCAAAGTACTGAACAGCTTCATCAATTCTACCAGCATTGCACAAACATTCAACAAGAATGGAGTAAGATTTCAAATCTGGCCTTATACCTTCTTTAATCATCTTTTTGAACAAGTCACAAGCGATATCGATTTCGCCCGACTTCCCGAATCCATTCATAAGAATATTGTAAATAACGATGTTGGGCTTGCATTGATAATCTAACATCTCCTTGAAAATATCCATTGCTTGCTCAGATCTTCCAGCCTTTAAAAGACCATCTATAAGAGGGCCATACGTACAAGGAGTGGGAGAGAAATCGCCACTCATGAGTTCATAATATAAATCCAAAGCCTTATTCAAGTTATTAGATTTCACAAGTGCAGAGATGATGATATTATGGCTTATAGCATTAGGCTCGCATCCCCTACCACGCATCTCATTGTAAAGATCAAAAAGTTCCTTGATCCTCTTAGATTTAGCGTGTGCGTCAAGCAACAAGTTGTAAGTGAAACTATTCGGGTGACAACCTGCATTCTTCATCTCCTCAAAACATTCTAGAGCTTTTTCAGTGAAATTAGATCCAAGAAGTCCATCCATCAAGCAATTGTATGATTCTTGGGTTGGGTGAATTCCCAGCTTTTTGGTGAATTTGTCAAACACATTTTGAGCATCGAGGGCCTTG
Source organism: Trifolium pratense (assembly GCF_020283565.1). Classification (NCBI taxonomy): domain Eukaryota; kingdom Viridiplantae; phylum Streptophyta; class Magnoliopsida; order Fabales; family Fabaceae; genus Trifolium; species Trifolium pratense. Next base: position 6,342,400 of record NC_060065.1, on the reverse strand, counting down.
TTCCGCTTACACATGACTTTAATTAGTGGCAACATTACATGGTCATCTTGGCAAATAGAATTGCATACCAATATTTCAGCAAATGAAATGGCTTCTTCAATTTCCACTTCGGTTAAAATGCATTCCATTAGTTCTCCCCAGAATTTTGAATTTGTCTGTAAACCTTTCTGATGTACAAATTCGATTACAACCTTGATTGCATCATCAACCCTTCCATACCTTACAACACTCGGAAGGAGGGTGAACAAAGTTACATAATCAGGGGAAAGAAATTTCTTCATCTGATGAAAAAACCAGAATGCATAATGGGTTCTTCCTTCTCTTATCAAGCCATAGATGATAATGTTGTATGTTAGAACATCAGGACTACAGTTCATCATTGTCATTCTACAAAACATCTTCAATGCCAAATCAACTGCATCATTCTTGGAAAGACAGTCAAGGAGTGAGTTAAAAGTTATCGTGTTTGGAGGGCATCCAGACTCAGTCATACTCCTGAATAATTCAAGGGCATTTTTTATTTTTCCCTCTTTCCCAAGACCAGTAAGTAAAATGTTGTATGTCACAACCGTAGGAGCTAGCTTCAAATTCTTCAGTCTCCCAAACATCTTCCACGCCTCATCAACACGGCTGGCTTTATACAGCGTGTCGATCAAAGAATTGATTATCATTACATCTGGTTCGCACCCTTTGCTTATCATCTCAGACAAAAGTTTTGTGGCTTTGTCTGTTTTCCCTGCTTTGCTATAGCACTTCATCATCATATTATAGGTTGCTGAATCTGGTGAAAGACCGCAGTTGTGAAGTTCGTTGAATAAATCTTCTGCTTCACTGATACTACCCGTCTCTGCAAGAGAATATAAAGAAGCATTACACGCTGCTATGCTAGGCATAATGCCTCTCTTTTTCATTTTTTCAAAGGTTTCAAGTGCTTTCCCAGGATCACCTGACTTTCCATAATAATCAATGAAAAGAACATAAGAAAAAGCAGTTGGTTTAACACCCAAAGATTCCATATTTTCAAGAAGTTCTAATGCCTCCTCTAATCTTCTTGCCTTCAAAAGGCCACAGATCAATGTGTTGTAAGTGTGAAGATTTGGAAAAATTCCTTTCATTGTCATTGTGTCTAACATAGCAAATGCTCTATCAACATCCCCGGATTTGCATAAAGCCTCAATAAATATAGTGTAGGTAACAACATCAGGAGCATAACCATCGGCTACCATCTCATTCCAGAATCTTTTCACGGTTTCCAAGTCACCAACGTTACCAAACTTGTCCATCAATGTAATGTATGTTACAAGGTCAGGGCTATGATCACTAGCTCTCATCTTCATATATAATTCCTCGGCCTTGTCAAGTTTCCCTGCCGCACAAAGAGCATCAATAAGAACCGTATAAGTGACAACATCAGGCCCGCATCCTTCGTCATCCATTTGCTTAAAAATCTCCCATGCATCATCGGTTCTCCCCACCCTCCCAAGCGTCCGAATACATATTGTATAAGTGTATATATTCGGCCTCAAACCTATACTCTTCATTTCTTCCAACAAATTCATAATGGTTCCGGTGTCCCTTCTCCTCCCTAATGCAACCATTAGGGCCGAATATGTCTTCATGCTAGGTTTCATCCCTTCTGAGATCATTCTTTTGTAAACCTTCAAAGCATCTTTAACAAAACTAGGTAACATTAAATAAATCAAACCATTATATGAATAGGCATTCAAGATAAACCCAGCTTCCCTCATCTTTCGAAGCGCAAAATGCGCTCTTCCAATCCCACCTTTAATCGAAAGAGCTTTGAAAATAGCCATGTATGTATTCAAACTCCTGTAAATGACTTTCTTTTGCATCAAATTAAATACAAAAACCATATCCTCAATTCTCCCTTGATCTCTCAAAATCTCAAGCATGTAATCACATGCATCAGTGGTATGCACGAAATTCGGTACCTCAGAAACTAACTTAAAGTATGAAAAAGCAGAACTTGAATCCGAAATAGACTTCAAAACAGACATAACTTCTTCAGAAGACACACTAGTTTTCCTCTTCTTGTCATTTACCACAACCAAATCATTGTCATTGTTACATCTAGTCCTCCTAAATGCACGATGACCCAAATGTTTTTTCCCACGTTTCTCCCAATTTAACAATGACCCATTTGAAAAAGTTTTCATTTTGACAAAATCTGTTCCACTTCTGAATAACCCATGATTGTTCAAAACATAGAAATTAGTATCAGACAAAGGACAACAAAATGACATACCGTTACAGCATGTGGTTGTTGAGGAACAGAGAAGTAAGACTGTCATAGAAGCGCAAAGATTCTACGATAATATAGGATTGAAATTCAGAATAACCGCATTGAACAAAAATTTGAAGTGGTTAATGAACCCGTGTCGCTGTAATTGGGGTATGAAAAAGAGGGTGAAACTGAGAAAAAGATGGGGGTACTAATAGTTAATGGAAGACGCAGTCACAGACAGTAGAGCGGATCGGAGAGATTTTGAAGTTTTGGGTTTGGATATTTTTTATGCCGCTCTCAATGCTGGAAGTGCCACCACCATCACGTTATCAATAACTTCTTCCTTCACTCTTTTAGGCTATTTTTTTTTTTTTTAATTTATTTTTAACACTGATTTCTCGGTGAAGGAGGTTCGGTAATTCAGAGTATAATCACGGGATAACTAAAGTTTAACAAAATATTATTTTCATCAAAAAATTGAAATCGGATTTTTTCCGAACGATTCGTCTTAGATGAAACTCATTAACCACCTTAGTTCAATATCTTTATATTAGAAATCTATTTTAATATAGTTATAAATTCTATATTTTTCTCTTTTTTTAATTCATGATTTTTTTTGTAAAATTTTGATTAGCAAAATCATTAATATATAGTTTTATATTAATATATAGTTTTAAATCCCATTATAAAATATGAAGCAATATAGAATAAATTTAAAATCTTAAAAATTATTGAAACCGATAAAATATAGTTATTTACAAGTGAATTTTCTTTCGAAATTATTAAATTAATAATAAAATATTCAAATTACTATCGTGATTGACAAAAAAAAATAATATTTAGCAGATGTAGTAAAAGTATTTGTTCATTTTAATATAGATCAAAATATCATACATTTTAATTCTTAAAAATGAGAAAAAATGTAATTCAACCATCTTTTAGAGAGACGAGTATAATTTACTCTAGTGGGGTGTTTGTTTCATGGATTATAAATTTATTCTCAGGAATGTGACTTTGGGAATCTTTAATTCCTATGTTTGTTTCAAGTTTTAAAAAATTATGCCTAGGAACTTTTTATTCCTTGGAATATGAATTAAACATGACTTTCCCACTTTTTATTCTCATGTTAAATGGTGGTAATCTTACATTCTCATAAGAATAAGAAGTAACCACCCATAACTCCCCACTCTCCAATTATTTTTAACTCATTTATTTTTTTATTTTAATATTTTAAAATATTAATTGAATTTATTTTAAAAATGTTCCAAGAAACTTTATTTATTTACCAAACATATTGATAGGAATAATATTCCCAGCAATAATATTCCAAGGAATAATAATCCTAGGATTATAATTTTAATCCCCGAAACAAACACACCCTAGGTTTTTAATTTTTGATGGAGAGGATTCAAACTATATCATAATAACGAAAGGAAAAAGTGTGATTCAATTTCATAATGAAATAATTTAGGGGAAATAGTCATTTTAGTTCCTGAATGTGCAACTCGCTGTCATTTTGGTCGCCGACTGAAGAAAAAATACAAAATAGTCCCCGACTCTACAATCCGTTAGTCACTTTAGTCCCTGACGTTAAAAATGACCGTTAACTTTACAAAAAAGCTGATGTGACATTTTTTGGGGACACGTGGCACGTTGACTAGGCATTAGTTGGACAAATAGTCTGATGATATGGCGAGGGACGAAAATGACAATACGAGGGACCAAAATGACAATATTTTTTCCTTTCTTTTTTTTTCTTTTCATTTCTTCATCTTCTTCCTCTCACTCCTTGTTCATACATTCATCAATAAAATCCAGAATTTTAAACCCAAATTTTTTAAAATATCATCAATAAAAAATTTGTAAAATTTTAACCAAATTATCAAACTAAATCGCTAAAACCTCAAATGAAAATATTTTTGATACAATTTGGTTGTTCCAATTTTTCCAGAAGTTACGATAAATAGCAATCGATTGATGGTTGGGATTTAGGTGAAGATGAAAGTGCATAAACAATTTGGCGTAGCTGAGAGCGGTGAAGTGAATTCATTTGAGAAAAGAGGAAAAATCAAAGAGAATAATGAAAGATGAAAAAGAGGAACAATATTATGATGATCTATTGTTATGTGTTTTGGGTTTGGTGGGATTTAGATGACGGTTGATGAGAGAAAAGACAATGTCGTTTTAAAATTTTTGAGATTTAGGGATTTTGTAATTTTTTTATTGATGATTTTTTTAAAAAAGTTGGATTTAAATTTTTGTGTCTTATTGATGAATGTATGAAGATGAAAAGGTGAAGAAGATGAAGAAGGATGAAAGGAAGAAAAGATGAAGAAATGAAGAAGAAAAAAATATTGTCATTTTGGTCCCTCGTATTGTCGTTTTGGTCCCTCGCCATATCATCAGGCCACATGTCCAACTAATGCCTAGTCAACGTGCCATGTGTCCCCAAAAAAATGTCACATCAGCCTTTTTTTGTAAGGTTAACGGTCATTTTAAACGTCAAGGACTAAAGTGACTAACGAATTGTAGAGTCGGGGACTATTTTGTATTTTTTCTTCAATCAGGGACCAGAATGACAGTGAATTGCATATTCAGAGACTAAAATGACTATTTCCCCAATAATTTATTCATAATACATAATGGAACTTCATCACGTTTTTGGAGCATAACAATATACACAGTCATTTCCTTTAGAATACGGGTAACTAACTTTCTTATTTAAAGTTCTACCGGAAAAATTAAGAAACTAAAATGGTAACACAATCCTATTTTTTTTTATACATCGGAAAATAAAAGAAGCAAAAACAAAAAGCAAACTAGGCTCGCGGGCAGTGGCGGTACTACGGTGGGGCTGAGGGTGGCCACGGCCCTCCCCCACCCCAAAAATATAATTTTTTTTGTAGGTGTGTTATTAATTCAAATATATTATTGATGATTTTAAGAAATTCTATACACGTATTTGTACAAATATTAATGTAAATATTTGTTTACAGTTTATTTTTAATGACCATAAGAAACTCAACATATATATTAGTTTAAAGTATCAGTGCAAATATTAGTTTATATTCTATTATTGATGATTTTCACTCTGTATATATACGTAGAATATTATTTTTAAGTTATATAGTTTAATTTTATAATAATGAACTTTGATTTTGTTCGTCCAAAATAAACACATACCTGATTGAATTTATAATATTGAGTAAAATTAACTGAACCAACGTATATAAATAGGTTATGGGTTCGATCCCCAGCTCATTGTAAACAAAAAAAAAGTATATAAATATGAACATAACATCTTATTTGCTTATAAAAAAATCTTATTTGAACACAAATTTGACCAACATATATTTTTACACGGTATATTTTTATATATAATATTATTTTCGTATTTAATTTGTATATTAAAAAAAATTGTGGCCCCCCCAAATTATTTTTTCTGGTTCCGCCACTGCTCGCGGGCGAGCAACACCTGAAGCATCAGCTATCAAAACATTACTAAGCTGAGGAGGATAACTATACCAAATCTTTAGGGTACATATGAGGTATCAATCCTATAATTTAAAATAGTGGACCTAAATTTATATTGATAATTTTGTTTTTCATCCATTGTGAATCCAACTTGAATGTAACATTAGTTGGCCATAGCTCGATTTTCTACTAGATAATAAATATGATATTTAATGACTTCCGTTTAAAACATTTGAAGTATAGGGTCGTTTCAGCTTTGGCTTATGAAAAGACCATTCAACCATATCTTATCATTGATTCACACACACCATCAACTTTACATTATGAGAGCATGATTGCAAAAATAAGTTTTGAGATTTTGGTAAGTCCAATGACTAGCTTATGGCTTATTGAACTAGCTTATAAGTTTGTTTAATAAAAATATAAAGTGTTTGGTAACAAGTTTCTCTAACTAGCTTATAACGTTTCTTGAGATGCTATTTCAAATAGCGTATGAGCCTATATCTTATAGTTTTTTACATTTATTCCATATTTACCCTTATTATTTTTATTTTTTATTTTTTTAAAATCATAATAACTACCCACTAATCATTTTATCAACAAAAAAAATCATTCAGTAACGATATATTTTTATGTCATTTTATACTTACAAAAACTTAATTTGTCAAACACTTTGATTTTATTCTACTAGCTTTTCAGCTATAAGCTACCAGCTATCAGCTATAAACTAGCTTTTCAGCAATAAGCTAATTTATCAGCTATCAGCTAACTTATAGCTTATTTTTATTAAACAGAGCCTTTGAATATGCCGGCTAATGCGGCTATTGAATGTTGCCCGACTATTTTAGAAGTGAAAGCCGAAGATTAATTGATATTCTTTCGCAATCATTAGTTTTCAAATGAATTTGTAGTCCACACAATCAATCATAGGAGATCAACATTATATTAGGTTAAGGTTAAGGTTATGTTATTCTCTATTTCTCTTCATGCCTAAAATAAAATAGTATAAAAACTAAAAACTAAAAACTTAAAATTTTATAATCAGAAAAATTACGACACCCTAATCAGAGTGTAGTTGAAAAAGCCCTAACTTTTAGCTTCTTCCGCCTCAACCACCACCACCAACACCACCGTCGTTCAGTGCCGTGCACCGTGCTTGTTCATTCATTCACCACAAAATGGTTCGAGGAAGTGAAGTTGATACTGAAATCGGTGGAGTACCTGAATCAGTTATGGATTCAGTCAACACAACACTTTCCAATCTTCATGAATTGCGTTCAAATTTTCAACAGTTTTTACCTCTCATAAACCCTCAAATTCTCTCCCAAATTCCACCTCTTCAACGTGCTCAATCTCTCTACCTCCTCTCCAAAATCACTTCCACACTCCTCACATGTAATCATTATCATCTAATTGCAATTACAATTTCATGTTTAATTATTCATTCCAACTTAATCTACTATTATTCATTTTTTGCAGTGAAATTGAGGTGCAATGGGGTTCAACCAAATGATCACCCTGTCAAATCAGAACTTGTAAGTTATTCTTACTATGCTAATCATGTTTTATACCTTAATAATCTAGTTGCTTACAAAGTTTAATTTATTTATTTTTTTGTATTTTCAGGATAGATTAGACTTATACCAAGACAAACTTGAACGTTTGTTAGATTGGAATAAAGGTATATAATTATTTATATCTCTATTTTTTTTTTATGATTTCCAAGCTATTATGCATAGAAATCGGACATGACACCGACACATAGACACTGATCATAATTTAAGAAAATGAAAGTAATTGAATATAAGCACACGCGTCAATCTGTGGTGTGGGTGCTACTCGGTCTTCCGCTTTTTCATTAGCTTAGCTTTGTAGTATTGTATGGTTAAATTGATTGCATTTTAATGATTATGCTTTTGTTTGTGAAGCTCCTTTGAGACCTTCTACTACCTTGAATCATCAAGCAGCTACTCGATTCATCGAACACTCTCTGCCTGATCTCACTCCAGGTGGGTACTGAATTTGATTTGTTCCTTTATAGGAGTTACCTAACATCTATGTGTCTTCCATTTTGATCGCATGTATCTAAAGTAGTGGTTATTTCATATGCAGAGCAAAGGCAACAAATGAGGAACTTAAGTAGAGGGGAAGGACAGAAGATAAGACATCAGGAGCGGGCTGGTAAAAAGAGGAAGTATCAATCTTCTGAAAGGTCATCTGTTCAAGCTGTTGCAAAGGAGTTTCTGGAGAAAGCACAGAGGGAACTTCTAGGTGGTAATAGTGGTGGTATTAGGGGACCGCTTCAAATCGACAACATGTCAGAAGGCGATGACGATGAAATAGACAACATTTCAGAAGACGACAACGATAAACTACCCGTGTCCTGAATTTCCTGAACTCTGGTAGAGCTTCTTAGAACAACCCTATTTGCTTTACAAGTTTACTGCTCGCTGCATCGTGAATTTCTTAACTGTTTAGAGTTTGTGAATTTCTTAAATGTGCTTAGAATTTTGCCTTACAAAAAATATAATATATTATGAACCCGACCGATAGTGCATTTTAGGGATCTCCAAATTTTCCGATTAGATATGCATGGACCCAATATTGTCAAACTTGATATCATACCTAGGATCGGAAGGGGGTTTAAGATCGAAGTTTGCAACTGAAATGATCATAACACTTTTCTAGATTAGACATATGTGGACCCAATATTTTCAAACTTTAAATCCTACTTAGGACCGGAAGGGGGTGACAGAGGATCATAGCACGGATTGTAACGTAATCACAACATTAAACTAAGCTGAAATCGTAAAATCAAAAGGGATAGTAAAAATACAATTTATTTTATATAAATGTACATTAATTTAGAAGTAAAAAATAAAAGGTGATTTTTTCCACCTACGTAAAAGATAACATATCATCGGATACAGAGACGCCTTCCCCAACTTTCCTCATTTTCAGATTTTCTTTTTCAAACACATGGACCCCGCCTATTCCCTCGTTCCTTCCTTTTCTTATAAAATGTGGAGGACAGAGAGGGACCTCGTAGCAGTGCAGATCGACTGACAAGATAAAGTCACATAGAAGGAATAGCATGTCTTTTAGTAAACTAGGCTGCGAAAACCAGCCGATAACAGTCGCACCCAAGATTGTCGTGGCTGACCCATCATATATTTTTAAGATCTTGCCAGTGACCCCAACCTGATCGCTCCGCCCCACGATCATGCTCGCGATTCAGCATGCACGAGCCTTCAATAGGATTGGATCATATAATTCTACAAGGAAACTCACGATCTTGACAACATTGTGTGGACATTCGATAGGAATTTGCATTGCAGTTGACAATTAAAGTAGCTAGATTCCGAAGTACTTTACTAATTCTACAATTTACTGTTATTTATTAGTTGGTATTTGAGCCATAAAGTTCAGATACGCTAAATTTGTTGAAGTGTGTGTTGTACTCCCTCCGGTCCTTTTTATAAGAAACACTTTGGAATTTTTATTTGGTCCTTTTTATAAGAAACACTTTGACACAATTCCATTTGTACCCATATTAAATACAATCAAATAATTCATTATAATGCTAGTGCATTAATTAGAGAGGCCTATTTCCCATGCTAGTCAAAGGTTAGCTTTGGAATATAACATAAAATGTTAGAATCATTAATGAGAAAATTTACCTTCCTTGGTTTGTGTGATTTTGTCAAAGTGTTTCTTATAATAAGGACCGGAGGGAGTATTATAATATTGATGCCGATACGCCCACACTACTCCTAGATACATCATCCTCCAATTTTTATAATGTTTTAAATGTAAAAGAAATTTTTGATTGATGTGTTTGCAATACAACTTGGATACTTTTAGACACAACTCCAAAAACTTGTTTTGAAGATCCTTGAACAGCCTTATTTTTCATCATGTTATCAAGGGAGCACTACTTATTTATTCGTTCTTTGAGGATATAAGGATGGAGAGACGACGTTGTGGGACATTAGAAAAGATGTGTGTGATCATCATCTTGATGGTGGTGTGCTTTTTTTTTAGAATGGCAGACAGTTATTACAAAAAAAAAAAGACTGTTTCACGAGCATTGGAATTTTATCTTGAGGATTTATGGCTTGAGTTTAAGTTTTCATTAGTAAACCTCTTTTGAATGATAAAGAACTGGTGATATCAAATTTGAAATCACCGTTGTTCAGATAGTCGTTGGATAACTTGTAATACACTTGAATATTAATACACAATAAAAGTTAAGTCTTTGAGATATATTTGCATACAGTTGATCATTTATATCCAAGTTTGGGAAAATGGTCTCCAGAATGGTTGCAACTAGAAATGTGTATCCGATTGTGATTAACTTTGCATAGCTGCATATGACCGAAGAGTAAATTGGTCCAGTTCATTAAATATTTCTTTCCACAGTTCATACTTAATTTGAAAATTTCTAGATTTTGATTGTTTTATATTTATTTTGCAGTGTGTGAGCCAAATGAAGCTTGTGTTCGTGGAGGGAGGAACGTTGCTGCTTGCTTTCCATGATTTTTGTGGACAACAACTTTTTCACATACTGGATGGAAAGAAAAGAATCAATCCGTGAAACTTTTGCATGCTATTTCAGTAGTTAAATCATATTAAGGTTGGATTTTAGATGATGTCGGTGTGGTTTACTTTTTGCTTCAATTTCTGTAGTACTGGATGGAAAAGAATCAATCTGTGAAACTTTTGCATGCCTCATCCACTGTATGGAATTTTTCGGGTGACCTATTCAAGGTTTTCACATATTGGACATATTGTTGCCGTTTCACTAGTTAAATTATAATATTAAGGTTGGATTTTAGATAATGTTGGTGGTTTACTTTTTGCTTCAATTTCTGTGGATGGAAAATAATTAATCTTTGAAACTTTTTGCATGCCTTATGTATGGAATTCTAAAAAATGAATTTTTGGTGTGACCTCTATTCAACTGCTTCCACATACTCGGCATATTGCTGCCATATCAGTAGTTAAAGGTTGGATTTTGGATGATGTCCATGGTTTCTTTTTTGCTTCAATTTCTGGATGGAAAAGAGTCAAATCTTTGAAACTTTTGCATGCCATGGAATTCTAAAAAATGAATTTTTAGGGTGACCTTTTTTTGAACTGTGACACAACCTTTTCACAGAGTGGCCATATTGCTGCCATATTGGTAGTTAAACGTTGGGTTTTGGATGGTGATGTCCATGGTTTGTTTCTTACTTCAATTCATGTAGTGATGAAAATAAAAGAATCAATTCTAAAAAATGAAAGCATGTCTACTGTGAAACCATGCCTCAACCACCGTATGGAATTTGAAAAAATGAATTTTGTCGCGGACTCTGTTCATAAAGGTATTTAGAGCCAGAACATTTTAAGAATGTAATCTTCACCAGATCATGAATCAAATATCAAATTTTATTCATAGTTTTGAAAAATAAAATAATGAATGACTACAAAAAATAAATAAATAAGACTCATGAATTACAAAAACTCCACTAATAGATGCCTAAGGTGTGGTTATTATTCAAATGAAAATACCCACATAAATAGCTAATAGTCCCGTAACCATCACAAGGCCAGTTTGCAACACTGGAGCACCGCTAGTAGGAGCAACAGCTGGACCTTGTTCTAACTCTGCTGGAGAAAGTGCAGGAGAAACTCCACTGTAATCCAACACTGCTGGAGAAGGTGCAGGAGAAACACCGCCGCGGTATCTTCGCCTCGGAGAAATAACAACCACAGTGAGCTTTTGTCCCTTCTCACAGTGACCCTTTGCTCCACTGATGAAGTAGAATGGTCCAGAACGGTCTAGCTTCACCTTAGTGTTCCCATCTTTGTACTCTTCAATTGGGTTGGAGATGTTGCAATTAGCATAATCTTCTTTGTTTACTTGCAAAACTGAGTCTTTACCACCATCATATTTCCACACTGCAAAACAAACAAGATAGGAAAAAATGGGTTAGTGATGAAAATTATGAGAGTTAAAAAAATGGGTCTTTTTGAATTGAATGAATATTGAAAATCTTACCAAGATGATCGCCCACATTGAAACGAGACTTTTCCGCCCATCGATTGAGTGAATCTGCCTCAGAAGATGGTACCTTCCATGCATCTATCTTACCTCCAACCAAAAGTTCCTTAGCTGCAGAGAAGCCAAAGAGAAGGAACAGAAACAATAGAGAAGTAGAAACAGTTTTTGAGTAACAAGCCATGGTGATTTTTTTTATAAGTGGTGTAAGTAATTAACTTTGTTAGTATAAGCACAAAGGGGTGGTTTTCAGTATTGTGAGGGTTGCTTAGATTATTGTATTATTTATATAATGTGATGAAGACTGAAGAGGGAAGAAACTAGCCGTTGGGACTTCGAAGACAGCGCAACTGTTTGCTGCTATTATTCCTAGGTTGCGTGTCGACCTCGTACAATTGTAACGTTACAAATAACGTTAGAAAACCTTGAAGGGTTAGTTGAGTAAATAAAGGGACAAATGTGCCACGGGAAATGCACATCTGTAGAAACAGCCAAATGTCCAATCAGCATTAAATTTTGTAAAGTGGTAGGTTTTTTCTAGCTCACCTTGAAAAATCAAGGGAAATTTATTTATATAAAAGAAATAACGACCAATATATTCGGAACACTCTATTGAAAAATTTAAATAGTGGAGTAATGTTATATGAAGGATTTTTTTTGAATAAAAGTTAATTTGGAGATAAAAACTTAAATATTTACCTTTTTGAATAAATATTTTTTAAAATTGCATATTTAAAGAATATTTCGAGGGCACTCTTTAGCAAAAACTCTTTACAAAATCATCAACGAAAATTAATAAAATAAAAGTTAATTTGAAGATGCCACTTATAAATTTACTCACGTGATTAATTCAAATTAATCGAATAAATTGCATATAATTCTTTAGTTTTTTTTTTTAGCAAATTCTTTAGAGGTATCTTATGTGCCACTAAAGTTAATTTTTTTTAATCAAACACCAAAAAAACAAATATAGTAAAATAAGAGTATCTTCCATACTAAAATTTGGTTCTTATTTAGGATGAGAATAGGTCAAGTCGACTGACATGTGAGCCTATACCCTAACTTATATCAAACCATATTAGTCTATATGCCAAGCTTACATTAGGCTCATGCCAATTTTCTTTTCAAGACTTTTTTTAGCTAAATATGTTAAGACTGTTGAGTTATAATTTTTTTTTTTTTGGTAAACTGAGTTATAATTTCTATGCTTCTCATCACCTCCGGCCATGGCCATCAATCGACACATTTTCCATTTGCTATATATAGCGGCAATGAATGAAATCTATAACCATTTTGCCACGCCCTAAAAAATAACATTATAATTGTAAAATAAAAAAATAACATTATAAAATCCCAAATGATTCATTAACCCAACAAAATCTTTCAACTACTGCAACAGCCTCGTCTTCCAACAGTCATTCTATACTTATGCCATTGGGATTGAGCTTTCAATGAAACGACAATGTTCTAGAAGACACAAGCCAAGACCACAGCTAAAGAGTTCAGTGTGAATTATTAATTCTTTATATGCATTAAAAAAAAAATACAGATAAAATTATTAAACCTTCACATGTAATGCAGAAAAAGGATAGAATAAGATTTAGACAGAAAACTAATTGGGGGTCATCACATGCTGATTACTGTTCCAAATAATCAACAGGCATTCAAGCTCAAATTGATGAGATTTCATTTATACAGAGACATAGTGCTCCAAACATAAAAAACAATACTAGCCCATTTAGACAAACCACCTCAAATATGGAGACAGGCAACTAAAATGATACTGAAACAAAAGAATCACTGTCATCATAATTCAAAATTGTATAGAATAGGTTACACGTAAACATGACAGTACCTGAATTTCAAAATCCTTACACAAACTTCCTTCATCCTCTAATAACTATAGTAAATTAACCCAAACCATTACTTGCTATATAACTAATCAATTTTGACAGAGGAGTAGATGAGTCTTGTGAACCAAAAGCATGCATAGAATCCAATAGTACCGGTTACCACAAAAAATGCATAAGAAGCTATAAGCATGTACCCAAAGTAAAATATTGCAGATACCAACTTTGTGATTTCAAGCTTGGTAAAGAAGTAGAATGTTGCATAAAGAAAGAGGTATAGTGCAGAAGAACCAGAAGTAAGGTATGACCGCCACCACCACAAGTAATCCTCACTGCACAACTGGAAGTAACAGAGCACAATGGTTATTTCAGCACAAGTGACAACGAGGATGATGAAGACCAAAAAGAGGAACCCAAAGATGTAGTAAAACTGATTCAACCAGATTGAGGTGAGGATAAAGAAAAGCTCAATGAAAACAGCTCCAAATGGAAGTATTCCCCCAATCAAAACTGAGAAAGCTGGGTTCATGTACCAGGCCTGTTCAGGGACCTGCCTTGGGATTTTGTTTGTTTTCACAGGATTCTCAATTGCAGGTTTTTTGAAACCAATATAGCTACCCACGAAAACAAGTGGAACAGAGATCCCAAACCATAAAAAGACCAGAGCAAACATCGTACCAAATGGCACAGCTCCAGATGATTTTTGGCCCCATATGAGAGTATTCAATATAAAGAAAATGACAGAGACAATTGCAGGGAATAAGGTTGCAGTCCTGAGGGCAATTTTTTTCCACTCTGATCCTTTGAACATTTTGTACAAGCGAGTTGAAGAATAACCAGCAAATATTCCCATGAAAACCCAAACCAAGAGCATAGCTGTCATGAGCCCACCCCGGTTAGAAGGAGAAAGGAACCCAAGGATGGCGAATATCATGGTCACTAGTATCATCCCAAAAAATTGAACACCAGTTCCAACATAAACACACAGCAAATCTGAGTTGTTAGGAGGCCTAAATACATCCCCATGGACAAGCTTCCAACCAGTCTCCTCTTGGGCTTCTTCCTGGGTCTCAAGCTCATTATACTTTGCAATGTCACGATAGAGTGTCCTCAACATTATCATTGCCACCATTCCCGAAAGGAAGAGAACAATCATTAATGAGTTAACAATAGAGAACCAGTGAATTTGGTCATCATTCATTAGCAAATAGGCATCCCATCTTGAAGCCCATTTCACATCACTCTCCTGCAGGTAGCAGCCAAAGGTAAATGTGGAGAATAAGAAATAAAACTAATAATCACATTTCATCATAACAAAAAAGGGAGGAGTAGGATGATGAAGAATCCAGTTGGATATAAGAAGGCAAATTATAAAATTGCCATTCAATGCAACAGGATGTTAGATATTTCATCACACAAAGCCACGGTATATCAGCTCATAACCACTCGCTTGCTACTTAATTCATGTATGCCAATAACCATTCTAAAGCACAAGATATAACTGCTCCAGTATATCAGCTCATATCCTCACCTGGAAGTCTACATCATATGTGAAGATAATTTCCTTGTTCTCTTCAACTTCTTGAGGGGAGTTGTTGTTCACAACTGTGTGCTTAGCATGAGGGTCACAGGTTGTCAAACGAGTCTTCTTCTCATCCCATTTACCGTCATACTCGTGTTTAACACTGCACATCAACATTGACATTTGAAAAATCACCACTAAATACTAAAAAATTATGAACTACTTAGATGGGAAACTTTATGCAGAAAACCTCTACAATCGTGAAAAATAAAATGGAATAAATTGATGCAACAATTAGAGCACAAAAATAATGACCTGAACGGCTTCACCTCAAAGCCCACAATTCTAGCAGATTCAGTTTGCACGTCTCTGTGATACTTGACAGTAAATGCCAAATGATTGTGGATAAAATGCTTTTCCTCCTTGCTCTGTACATTCAGATAAAGTAAGTAAAGAAACTACTTCTTGGTATTCACAACAATAACTATAGTGCTAAAAAACAATATTCGTACCCCGGTATACTGCCCTTTGAGACCGACATGGAAACCAAGCTGGTAAACAGTAGAATCCTGATCATTCCGTTTTATGGGAACAACTAGAGGAAGGTTATCTAGGATCCTGTAAATCAATGGAAAACATATGTAAGATTTAAGATATCAATATGAGAGCAGAAAACTGGCAGAAAATTGTATACCAAATACTGGCATAACATACATGTTCACCCGATATTCATCATTGATCTTCTCTTTGAACTCCTTGGCATTTTTTGCATCAAGTTTAATTTTACCCACAATATTACACATTTGTGGCTCGCGCATTTTGAACTGAAAAATACTACCACATCAGAATCAAATAATAGCCAGAAAAATACTGCAAAAAATCTTGGAAGAAGAAAAAAAAAGCTCACATAGCTAACCAGGTTAATGAGCAATCACCCATTAACAACTTTTCAAATGTGGTTAACCAATTCAGAGGCTAACCGTTCCTAAACTATATATTTCGTTAAGAATATTCCTTTCTTAAAAACTGATTATGACTCAAAATTAACATGTAAAACTTACCACATATAGTGAATTTTCAATGCGATCACCACGAAGAACTTCCCCAAGATTTTCTGCACTATCCTGTATTTTTTTGGGGGCAACATAAGGAAGTGAATAATATGAGTATGGAAGCTGGGTCTTTGTTGATGTCAATTTGTTTACTTTCACTTGCAATATATCTCCCTGCACCAAAGAAATACTTAACAAGTCAGTTAACAACTTATGAAGCAGATCTATATAATAATTCATTTCAGCCAGATTAAGTTCATGACATTTAACACAACAAATATCATGCTTTTATTACAACAAAATATCCAGCCGATAGCTGCAATACTTTAAAACGAGCTACATAAGTATTAAATTAATTTCATCGATGATCTGATTATATATCCTTCATATTTATAAATACACCGCCAAGTTTCACATCGAACAACGCCGGCAACTACTTCTAGCTACACTTATGGAACTTAAACATCCTTCACTCACTCAATTCATTCAAAGTCTAAAACCTCACAATCCTCCATATATATAGCAACAATTATTAGTTAACGTTGTTCTTTGAAGCGATCCACTGAAATTAAGACTCAGAGCATTCATAATTATTGAATACACATGCAATTCTGGATTCAACTAATTAAGAAAGTAAAATACAAAAACGAAAAACCTAGCATCGATTATATACTATCACATCAAGTCGAATTCAATTCAATACAACACAGATCTAACTTCTGAGATTCAAATACAGATCAAAGAGATAACGAAATGGAAGGTTAATAATACCTTGTAGAAATCCTGTGGAGCGACGCCGGGAAGGTAGAAGCAGTAAGCGGTGTGAAAGAGACAGAGAAGAAGTGTAGAGAAAACGAGAGATCTCAAAAACGCCATGGCGTTCGAGATCGAGATCTAGAAGCTTCTTGCGAATGGTTTTTGTCGGTGGTTGAGTTATGAATTATGAATAATAAGATATGAGAATTGATGAAGAAGAAGAAGAAGACGACGGAGGAGGAAGTGGTGGTGGTTGTGTCGGTGTTCGCCACCAGAATGAGAGCGAAGAGGAGTTGGGATGGCGAAGAATTTTTGTCCGGTTGAAAACTGGTACAGTTACTGGATTCTAGTTATATATCGACTTTTCACGAAGTGCTTCCGGTGGATTTGTTGAAACGCGCTTTTCAATTTTTTATTTTTTTTTATGCAAGGAAAAAATCGGAATTAGGATTTAGAAAGAAATGATTGACCAAACTTCTTCATAAGTAAGACTACATAAAAAGGAAATAGGGAAATGTTTTTTATTTAAAAAAATTAATGTTTAATTAATTTTACTTATTTTGTGTAAAAAAATTAATTTTATTTATTTCAGTCAAAATATTTATTTGTTTTATGAGAAAATAGTATATATCTCTTATAATATAAGTTTGTGTACATGATCTTTATGAGAAAATAGTATCTTTTAATGCCAACAATAAAATAATATTTATTGTCCCCGTGAGCTTAGGTCAGTTGGTAGGGACATCGCACTATATGTGCAGGAGCCCGGGTTCGAACTCGGGACACTCCACTTATTCACTTGAATTTTCTAGCCAATTACTACTTGACAAAAAAATAGTATTTATTGTTGGCATATGATTCACAACTTCTGCACAAAATCTGCTTTCGAGTCACAACTTCAAAGCTTCGCACACAACTTCAAAGCTTCACCAAACAGATACCGAAATGACCATAATCGAGTTAGCTTTCCACGGAATCAAACTCAACTAAATTTGGAGTTACAAAGATAGATTAATTACTGTTTTAGTGAAGGTCTGTCCAATTACAAATTTTGCAGATGACCTTCAAATTCAATATCGTCTACCAAACATATCGTAACTCCAAATTCGACGAAATTGAAATGACAACAAGGGTAATTTCGTTAGCTTTCCAGACATGTAAATACTATTAAAAAATGAGCTACAGGGTGAGAGATATGACAAAAATACCAGTAGTAGTATATAATAATTAAATTGGACAGACCTTCACTAAAATGATAATTAATTTCTCTTTGTAATTCCAAATTTAGTGGAGTTTGATTCTGTGGAAATCTAACTCGATTACGGTCATTTTGGTATCAGTTTGGTGAATTATTGATCCAAATTGAGTTCTGTGCGAAGCTTTGAAGTTAAGACTCGAAGTTTTGTGTGGGGGCAAAATTCAAAAAATTATAAAATAGGGGGAAAGTCCACATTTTAAAACAAGGGGTAAAATTCTGATTTAATCAAAACAGGGGGCAAAATTGCATTTAAACCTAATATTTTTATTGTTGGCATAATAGTGTTTTTATAAAAAAAAAAAAAAGTTGCTATATTAGATTGAGTTTGTTGATGCGTATCTTTCATTTTTTTTTTACTATTTTTCTGTTCCATGTATTAATTTTTATTTATTTATTAATCTTTTATGGTTGTCATAATCTTCTTTGATTTATTTATTTTTTAATATATTGTTATAGATTTTTTTTTGGGTACAATATACGTTATCTTTTATATACATGGATAGAAGATTTGAAATGAAATACGATTAAAATTTGAATATCTATATATATAATTCCTAAATAGTTCTCCTAACCCTAATCCACTTAGACCAATTAAATTGTTTTATTTAGACACATCATCTATTTAAATCCAATTAAATCACTCTACAATACCACATCATTTCTACTTATATTATTATTATTATTATTATTATTATTATTATTATTATTATTGTCATCTCTATACTTTTCATATTCTACATTTATATACTTATGGCTTTTTAATATACACTCACTCAAGTCTTTACTTACCCTTTACTTTTTTTTAGCGAATATAATAACTTTTGCTTACTATATTATAATAAGGAGAATATAAAAATACACACTAATTAACTTTGTAACTTCCGTTTATATATTTCCATCTCTTAAGTCACAATTCAATTTTCATCCCTTTGACTCTTCTACCAATATTTTAATATATAGGATACAATTATTTTAATTTGTATCTTATTCATATTTTCCTAACTAACCGTTACGAATGTTAGAAACAAATATTTTCATCCCCTGATGCTCAATCATGTGCTTAACAATATTACCATTTGTTTTTTTGGTTGAACGTGAGAATAGATTTTTTTCATATCTTATATGTGCAATTTCTCTTTCCATTATCTTGCTTCTTCATCTTTTGTGCATCAGGTATAAATACTTATGTTATTTTCTAAAACCATGATTTGTTGTAGTTATTTTATTTTTTGCGAAAATTAACTTTTTGCATAACAAATAAAATTAAGAGAATTTGACATTTTTTGTTTGTTGCAGATTATACATTCAACTTTTGTGTTGCACATCCATTTATAGGTTTAGTTAAGTGCTACTGTATATGTGTATTCATATTATATTATGTTACAAATTAAATAATATATACTTTATTTTTAATTGAATTATGTAATAGTTGTTTTACTTTCCTTTCCTTTACTTTTTTATTTATTCATTTTTTTTATTGATATACTTATTTTTATAATTTTTGATTTTAGGTTTTGGGTCATCATCTCTTACTCAAAAGAACTGAACTGTGAGGTTGGTGCTATTCACATATGTCCCTTTGGAATATTTTTAAAAGGTATGTACCCTTTAATTTTATTTGTTTTATTTGAGTTTTTCTAATTCTGTCACTATTTATATGCCAAGTGTATGACTTAGATTTTGCCACATCTCTTTTCATCCAATCCTTTGTGTGTTTTAAATAGATTTATATGTTGTGCGGAGATATATCATATTACTCCTGTATATATAAATTTTAGATAGTTATTTTGTTACTCATGTAAAGTAAACCATAATCCTTAAACCAATAATATTTATTCATTTAACCACTCACTTACAATGCCACATCACTTTTTCTTAAAAAATAAATCTTTTGAATCTCGGATTCTCTATTTTATTATGATTATTTTGATAATATTTAATGTTTCAATTTTATGTAATTGTAAAATAAAAACAATCGCATCACACCCGTGCATCGCACGGGTAAGGGTCTAGTATATTGTTAGTAGATTGATAGGAGAACTTTCAAAAAAAAAAAAAAAAAAACTGATAGGAGAAATTAGGTTTTTTTGTAGTGCAAGTTTTTTTAGCGGTAGGTTTTTAATCCGAATGTTTTCATTCCACTGGGCATTGTGCAGAGTCTCGTTTAACCTTTAACATGGCTTGGAGGCGTTTGTTAACACAGGTCAATTATTATTCAACGATCATGCTTTCACTTAGTTCAATTCGTAGTCATGGTGTTGTGTTCCTAAGTTTTATTAATAACTTCCTTTATACATTTTCCTTGCTTTTTGAACGAGGCATTAGGGCTCTTTTGTTTGTGGGGGTTGATTTAGGATTAAATATAGACAACTAGACGGCTGCCCGTGCGTTGCACGGGTTCGGCGGAGCATGATTTATATACCAATCATGGTTGCTATGAGCTAAGGAAGCTAGTCATAAGCATATGGAAATTTCTTAGGGGGAGTATCATTTATATATCAATCATGAATGCTATGAGCTGAGGAAGCTAGTCATAAGCATACGGAAATTACTTCGGGGGAGCATCATTTATATATCAATCATGGATGTAAAGGATATGGTGCAATATGGATATATCATGTAGTGTAATAAAGTGTACAAAATATAATAGGTTAGCGCAAAAAAAACTACGAACCATTGTTGATAATTATGGTGCGAAAACTAAAAATTTAGATAAGCGGCATGCAGAAATTACAAACCTTTGTATCAGGAGTGCATAAAAATTACGAATCTATGTGAATGCTCAAATATCGAAGTATCATGAAACTTATATGACACAGAGATTAAGAAACTCTCTGTTAGAAGATGACCTAAAACGCAAAAATTAAGAAACTCTATTAGAAGGATACAAAAATTCTGAACCATTGTGGATACTTGTGTCAAATAAAAATTATAAATCTCTATCGATATATAGAGGTTGACATATGATGCAGAGATCAAGAACCTCTCTATTAACAGAAATTCTATAAGTGGCGCGCAGAGATCATAAATCATAAATGTCTATATTGTAAGCACAAAAAATTTACGAACCATTGTGGATACTTGTGGCGCGAAAACTAAAAAATAATATTCGGGACGCGCAGAAATTACAAACCTTTGTATCAAGAACGCATAAAAATTATGAATCTATGTGAATGCTAAAATATCGTAGTATCATGAAACTCTATATGACGCATAGATTAAGAAACACTCTATTAGAGGCTGACCTAAAGCGCAAAAATTAAGAAACTCTAGCAGCGCGCATAAATTATAAACCTCACTATTAGAAGGATACAAAAATTATCACAAAAAAAAAGAGGAGGATACAAAAATTACGAATCTATATCGATACTCGGAGGGATCCCTTAACCATGGCTCCTTGATCATAACCTGGCTTAATCACATTGAAGTCTCATAGTAGTGCTAGCATTAAATTTCACCCAATAATAAAAAGTGTCCTTAGCAAAAAAAAAAAAACATGTTTCTAACATTTCTTTCAAAAATGAATAAAGACAGTATACATGATTGTATATGATAGTTTCCTCCTTTCAACCAAATAATGTGATTTAAATATCTGGCACTTCTCCAAAAAATTAACCAATAATAAACATTGGATTATGATAAAAGTCATGGCAAAATTAAGATACAGATTTTGATGATCTAGGTTTATATGAAATATCTTCTTCCCCAAGTAAAAGTGCCTTCAAAATCGCCTCGCCTAAGCCACTATAATGTACAATCAAATGACCACCATCTACAACTTCATGATATTGTATCCATGGTAGCTTCTCTGAAATGAATCTTTAAATTTGAGAGGGTACTACTTTATCTTCATAGCCCTGCCAAATGTGAACTGAACTTCTGTTATTGTGAGGGAATGGATTACTAAGCTTCATTGGGTCAAATTCCCAATTTCCAAAGGCAATCATCCAATCACCCCTGAGTGTGTCAAAAACAACCTGGTGCCTCAATTTATCCTGCAAATAGGAACATACAATTGCCACAATGACCATCACAGAAGAGGATTGCCGGATTGAACTGAGTTGAAATTTGGTTGGTTCAACTGGTTCATTGTTTTCATTTTTATTAATTACTTGTTTATTAAGTCATTTGGTTCAAGCGGTTGGATTGAATCAATTAAACCATAAATAAAGGTTTACTGATTCGATCTCTAGTAGCCAATAAGAAGTAATCTGCAAATCAAAAAATCTGAAATGAAAATCTAAAAACCAAATTGGAGATATAAAGAGATGCAAGAAGAGAACTACCTCTTATAACAGATGATTCAAAACTTTCAAGCTAGATCAAAATCCACCATTTATTTGCAAAAACACAATCTCATCAAATGTTAGAAAATAAATCATCAAATAATCTATAGAAATTTCAAATCTTCTAGGGTTGATTCCTCTTACCTACAATAGCTTTGCTTGCACAAGGAAGCTGTATAGCAGGCCTGCATATCAAAGTCAAATAATAAAGCAGCACACATCACTAACATGTTTTGGTAACTTGATTCATTAGCTTAACATGAATAATTGAACATAAGGACTCATTCTATATACTAAACGATTAAATGCATGCTTTGGGTTTGTATAACATCTAAGCTGAAAGACATACCGAGAAAGATTGTTTCTGGAAAATATGTAAGCTGCATTTACAGATGATGCAGTACCAATTTTATAAGAACCTGAAATGGATGAACACGTGGACTTTCCAATTAGAAGCAGACAATGTAGGAAAAGCTAAGTAGGAATTAATCCTTAAAGGAAGAAAACAATATATATCATTTAGCCTATCAGTTGCATCTGAACTATACAGAAAATGACTAAACAACGGAGGGGGAAATTAAAAGTTAAAGTTTCGTAGCTTGAATTTTGTCACCCTAAAATAAGTGTGTTTAGGATATGAAGTTCAAAATAAAAGCATCAAACCATATACCACATTTCAGAAAATGCAAATTAAATGGTGACTACCATACTTGATGATCTATAACTCTCGCACTTCTGGTGCAGAATCCTCCTTCTGTGGCCAATGCATGTCCCATAGCAGCAGTTATAAGATCTAATTTCTCAACCTGCAGCACACTACAACAAAAAAAAAGTTACAAAATGAGTTTAATTGAAAGCAAAGTGGCAATGATTGAGAACAAACTCTGTCTTTTTCTATAGGAATGAAAGAATTTACATCTTTATCAAGGAAAATCATGTGGAGAGCCCCTTCTTCTCTCGGATTAGCACGATCTGGTGTAGACCAGAGATTAATTACTCGAACTCTCAATTGAAAATCAATTTTTCGGCCAATAATCTCAGAAATCTTAGTCATCTTCACATATATTCCTAAAAAATCAAAACACATGAACAAAAAAAATATAAGCAGGATTGCAAAGAATAAAAAGTAAACTGGTAAGTGCAAGAATAAAATGGTAATGTGTATTGACCTGAGTTAGCCATTTTGAGTGAAAGAAAAGGGATGATATGCAAAATGTATTTGCTGGTGATGGATAGAGCGAATAAATGACTGGTATTTATAGAGAAGGATTTGTTAATATAGTAAAGTATGCTCAAATAATTAATATTATGTTTATGCATTTTATACCTGTATCATTGTCTAAGGAGAGATACCAAAAACAGGGAGATAAAGAAGACTGGCATGAAACATTCTCCTAGCTCTTTCCTTAGTACGGTCTCTATAAAATGAAAACGCTGCGGCGCTTATTGCAAGTGCAAGTGCAGTGGACTCGAGACAAAACCATCCAGAAGTCACGCCCCCTGTTGACATGTGCAGAAACGTGAGTCTCAAGATTCTCAATGTGATCAAAATATTCACTTTTTGTTCATGTTAATAAAAAGTGAAACTTTCTAATATTTCAACTGACTGCTTGTTGAAATCCAATTGAAATGGTGATTGTGTAATATATCCTTATTTCAAAAATCAGAGTTGGCAAACAAACTTTTCATATGTAAGGTCAAAGGTTCTATATGTACCACAAATGTTTTTTGGAACAAAACATATGAATTCAGGGCCAAGACAATAGTAACTATCATTATTACAAAACCAAACACACTGGATTTAATTTTAGTCATTGTCTCTATCTAACTCTCAAAGCCATGAGCAAAAAGACTAAAAATTTCAGGGAACTCAGAGCTATACTCTTTGATTTGATTGAAGTTATGAACTTTTTGTTTTATTATAAAATTTTATTCAAAATTCATACAGCTCCATAGGTTTCACAGAACATAATATTAATTGGGACAAATTTCTTGATGGGGTTTTGACTTTAAAATCCTATTGAAGTTTATAATCACTTGCACCAGATAACTGAGACAAGTACCACAAATGTTTTTTGGAACAAAACATATGAATTCAGGGCCAAGACAATAGTAACTATCATTATTACAAAACCAAACACACTGGATTTAATTTTAGTCATTGTCTCTATCTAACTCTCAAAGCCATGAGCAAAAAGACTAAAAATTTCAGGGAACTCAGAGCTATACTCTTTGATTTGATTGAAGTTATGAACTTTTTGTTTTATTATAAAATTTTATTCAAAATTCATACAGCTCCATAGGTTTCACAGAACATAATATTAATTGGGACAAATTTCTTGATGGGGTTTTGACTTTAAAATCCTATTGAAGTTTATAATCACTTGCACCAGATAACTGAGACAAAAGAATCTCAAGATAAAATACTGATTAATATATTTCTAGAAGAAGAAAACATCTACTCACAATCATATGCCAAAATACCCAAAGGGATTAGATATATGGAGTTCCTCATGGCCACCAATGCTGTTTTCCGTCCAGATGGATCAGCAAGAGAGTACATCTTAAACCAAAATTTGCAATACACCAAAAATGTCAATAGGTAAAGGGTTGAAATTGTCTTCAAAAGATCCTTTAGACATAGCTGCTTCAGCTGAATGATAATAAGCAGCTATGATTGCTGCAATGAAAAGAAGAATGGAAAATGAAGAATAGGACCTTGCATCCATTTTGATTTTGGTTAGGAAGAGAATGAAAGGTAGGAAAAAAAAGAGGCTAGAATAAAACAAACAAAGCAGAAAGCAACAGGAAAAAAATCAAATAAATAGAGTATAGAAAGTAACAGAACAAACCTGAGGAAAGAAGGAGAAAAAGGCTTCATCACCTCCATCGCCAAGCACGGCGGTGTCACCGCGAACTGCCATTGCAACTCTCTCGGTCGGAACTCTCTTTTCCTCGCCGGTATAAATACTCTATACATGTTATTTCATGTTTTTCAATCAAACCTGTAAATCAAATCAGTAGCCAATAAGAAGTAATCTGCAAATCAAAAAATCTGAACTGAAAATCTAAAAACCAAATTGGAGATATAAAGAGATGCAAGAAGAGAACTATCTCTTATAACAGATGATCAAAACATTCAAGCTAGATCAAAATCCACCCTTTATCTGCAAAAAACACAATCTCATCAAATGTTATAAAATAAATCCACCCTTTAGTTCTGGTGTTAGTGTTCTATATTTTGATCCACATCAATCATAGAATGAGATCTCATAATTCAGAGGTCTATATTTCCTAGTTTTCAGACAAATCCCTATAATGTACCAAGCATCAAACTCAGTTATATTGACCTTGTGGGTAGACATCAAACTCAGTTATATATACAAAAAAAAAAACCATTTACCTTGCAGAGCGTCGATGGCGGTGAGAGCACATTTGGGTTCAGTAAACTCCACAAAACAAAAAATCATAGCCTTGTCCCCACTCTGCAGTATGCATGATCATGTAAACACAATTAAATATCCATATTAAATCAAGAAAAATAATTGGTGTATATTAACATTCTATACTAAATATATGATAAGATTAGCTATGTATCATTAGAGGAATGTCACGGCAGGTGTAGAAGCAATCATATATAGACTCAAAATTATGGAAAACATTAGAAATAAAATTGTTTAAAGCATTTGCCAATTGCAATCAATAGATAAACAATAAGCATGAATCAAAACCATACATAATATATACATATGAATGCAAAGGAAATAATAAGTTTGAACTCATCTATCAGTAACATACATAAATCAGAGCATATGCAAGAATGAACTACTCGCAGTGTTGTCAATCATGGATTTCATAAAATAGCGATTTGTTCTAATTCCTCTACACTACAATGTTGTAGCACTACTATAGCTACTATTTAACAACATTTCGTACTAAATTGAGTATTGCCTAACAATATCATATTGTTGAAACAACCTATCAATGCAATCAAACAACATCTATACAATTTAAAACCCAAAATTCAAAATTAAGTTGTGCAACCTACCGCATTAGATGCATCTTCAGCTGCCCTAAACCGCCTAGACCGTTGCTAGTTCATTTTAGCCCTCGATGCAACACCATCTATACAATTCAAAACCTAAAATTCAAAATTAAGTTTTGCCACCACCACCAACAACAACAACAAAAAACCATTAAAAACTAACATTCAAATCAAAACAAAGAGAGAACACAAACCAATAGCCATAAACAACAGCTTCCTAGGTCGCACCATGTTAAACAACCTATTAATGTAATCAAACATACACTCAAGCACCTCCTGGAAAGGCGTCGGTGACGGCTGCAATCACATAAATCAAAATTAATATCAAAATCATTCAAAACAACAATAATAATTAATTGGGATTCATTCATAATGAGAAAGAGAAACCCTAACACAGAAACCTGCAACACAAAAGTGGCAGAAAATTTTTCAATTTTTAATAATCAAGTGACGAAGAAACCTTGTTATGGCTAGGAATCATGTTTTAAACTTCAAAATCACAACATATACACAAATTGTCCCCAAAAAAATTCAATTTTTAATTAATCAGAAGAAGACAAACAAAAACATATACATATCAGAAGAAACCTTGACACGAGGAACCTGTTGTAACAACAAACAAACACACATTAGTTAATCAATTAATTAGAAATATAATCCAAACCCAAAAGATAATCTCATATTAAAATGAAAATCATACATCACAGTTATGAGTAGAAGGAACAATATTTTCAAGTTTTTGTCCAGTGAAGATGTCAATACCAACAAAGCAATACTTAACATGATGTTTTCCAGTTTTGGAAGTTGAAACTTCAACAACCTGTGTCCAACACAAACAAACAAACCCCACAAAACATAAATCATTAAAAATCAAAACTTAACTTTGTTTTGCATAAAATAACACAAAATTCATCTGGTATTTGATTAAGCATAATCCAATTGATAAAAATTCAATTTTATCATTGGAATGTTTTCTGCAAAAATTAAAAAAAAAAAACCGAAAACAGTTTGAAAGAGAAAAGAGATTTTTCTAGTCAACTGAGTTTATTGACATCCAAAGATCCAATTTCATGGAGGATTTCAAACATGCAAGATCAAAATTTGAGGAATTGAAATTTGGGGGTTAGGGTTGATGATTTTCGGCCTACCTGAGAGGGAGAATAACATGATTCTGATGACGGCGGCATCACTGGAAGCGGAGAGGACGTTCTGATTCGGAGATTGATTTGTAGGTGGTGGTGGAGGCTGTGGTGGATGCGGTGGTGGAGGAGATGAGACACGGAGGAGAGATGAAAGTGTGAGATGGTGAGAAAGAGAGAGGGAGCGTACGAGAGAGAGAGAGAAGAGAGAGAAAAAAAACTTTACAAATGAAACAAATTTGGGAAAAGAGAAATACATATGTCACTTGGCCCAATGCATGTGTAACATATTGCTAGTATGTGGAAGCTTCTAGTTACCTCCTCATCATCACAACCCACACACTTGTCATGTGAGGTTTTGCATGGATGACATATAGATGGTTTCAAAGTCTACCAAACCTTGAGCCAGGCATGTGGAACATGATCATTGGGCCAAGACAAGAATATGGTGGCAATACACAATTGGACATGAGGCAAGGTGTGAAGCATTGATTGGCTAGATGATTAGGGTTTGCAATTAGGGTTTCCCAATCTATGATCTTTTATGTATATTATAGATACAATTTTCTTGTATTATTTTTTGTTGGAATTTAGTGTGTGTTTGATTGGGTGGAAAGAAAGATGAGAGGAAAGAAAACACCCAAGTCCAAGTTCATTATTTTCTTTCTTCTCCTTTTTCCACCAAACTCCCCTTAGCGTGCTTAGGATGATTGCAAACACTTTTTTTCTATTCATGAATATGTCACTTACTTATACACTTGTGGTGTGCGCAAATTACAAACTTGAGATAACATATACTAAGCATGTTGATGTAAAGATCATTGCTCATAGGTTCTCCAGTGCTGATCATTGCTCGGCGTACCTTTTCCTAAAGCCGTAAGCATGCATGGTTTTGATTATGCACGGGACAAGATTATAATTGGAAGTGAACATTTGGAAAATTAAGTTAATTTATAATTTACATTATTAGCTGGACAAGATTTTTGTGATGTGTTTTTTATCCGAAAAATAAGGATCAATTTTTCAAAATATTTAATTAGGCTAAATTGATCAATGTATAAATACATATGACTGTGTATAATTCAGTAAGAGGAAGAGCAATAAAATTCGGTTTCTCGTATTTTCTTGGCTACTCATGCTCAGTTATGGTGTGCGTAGAAGTAAATATAAAGCATATTATCTGTGACCATAATCAGGGACGGATCTAGAAATCAATGAGACGGAGGGTCGAATGGGCCGTTTTTTTTTTTAATAACAAACAATACATATAAAATAAAATCACTATAGTTTTTTTTACAAACATTGTAGCACCTAAAACAAAATAAAATTTTGTGATAAAATAAAGGAAAATGCTAACATGTTAAAAGTCGGATATGATAATTTTGACTAAAAAATCGTGTAATCAATTTCTTAAAATTACAAAAAAAAAAATGCTCTTATCAATACAAAATTTATATCTTTAAATTCATTATTATCAGCAAAACTCTAAAATAGAATAGACAAACATATAGTATTAAATTAGATATTGTATAAAAAGAAGTAGCTAGGAAATAGGATGTGTCATTAGCAACCCATAAACATTAAATGATCATCTATTTAAACCATTAGTACACAAAAAGACAACAACTAAACCACTCACTCTCTCCATTCACTTATAGGATATACATACACATATGCCCAACTTAACAACTTATAGATTATAATATACACATATATAACATAGTATACATATTTAGGGAGGGGTTGGAGCCCCTGCTCGCCCCCCCTCCAGTCCGTCCCTCACCATAATGAACATTGAGTTTGAATCACACATTCACACAATGTTTGCACTAGTTCTACTTCTACCTTTATATACTAATTTACATCTAAAAGTTTACTTTCACATTAAATAATCTGAACTTGTGGCAATATCCTATGTACTAGTAGCAGTATTTTGCTGTATGTCCGTACAGTTCATTTTGTAACCACACAGGTATATGTACAAGATATGAGTTCGAAATCAAAATTTCTCATTTTTCCACATTAAAAGTGCGAGTTTAATCTTCTTCTTTTTTATCTAGTAGTCAATTGACTAGAAATTTCACCTTTAGTGGGATGGTCCTTGCCAATTGAGTTAAGTTCACGGGATGAGACTAATCATTACTTGACCAATTTTGTTTTTGCAATATATGTTAATGAATTAATATTTATATTTTATCATCATAAATTGTTTTCCCATATACCAAACCACGGTACATATCTACATCATAATATGTGTACCGAAGAATTCACCAATAACTAAATTATTGAGCTCCAGCAATAATGATCTTCAAATTAAAATAAAATTGATTCGGAAACATCCAAATTTCATTCCAATAATTTTGGTTATTTATCTAACCGATGTAAACTTCTTGTTTTTTTTGTTGGTTGATACCCGAAATGGCAAAGCCATTGAAAACTCACGCACATAAAGTAGAGCATTTCTGCAAATTGAGCTAAGATTTGTGGACTAACCGATGTAAACTTCTATCATATGTTTATTATAAGCTATTGCTATAACAAGTATAAAATAAATTTTTTTCATATGCTATATTGGACAACTTATGGACATGTCATAAGTTACTAAGCTCTCAGAAACAGTCTAGCAAGAAACAGTCTCGCAAGTGCTCAACCTAGAAGATATGCTCAAATAAACAATTCATAACAGTCCCTAAGTAATTTTCTACTTTTATGTATCATTTCCTATTATTTGTCTATGAAATTTCCTCACTAATTTCTTGAGGGTTACATTCTACGAAAGTTCCTTCCCTTGAATTTTGAGTAGAAATTGAAATGCATACAGCAGAGTGAATAATATAGCATACTTCATAAAGTAGGCACTTGAAACTTTTTATCGTCATCGTTACGCAGACACCGAACACAACACTAACATGTTTGCTTGCAGCTATCATTTGGAAGTTACCAGAGTGATGAGCAGGCATGGATTGATACACTCCTTTTGGTTTGTACAATAATCCAACTATATTCAGAACTAGATCAGCTAATTCAATAAAAAAGAACTGCCAGCAAAAAAATTGAACATGACATTGAGAGTCAAACAACAACGAAGTCGAGGGGTAAAAGGCAACGACACAATGAAGGGATAAGCCTATCAGAAAAAAATGAATGCTAACTTGCGCCGTCTTCCACACTTAAGAATGCTAACTAGCTCGTTATGTCGGCAATAACACACTCCATTAATAGTGTGCAATAACACACTGATATGGATATGTTTGTGACTGTCATGATATGAACTTCACTGTCATACTACCAAAGGATATGAAAACCAAAACAGAAAGACTTCTGTTTTGATGATTGACTAAGCTATCCTCTTCATAAAGAGAACTCAGTATACATACCACCAACATTAGAGACTTATATTTTTGCCTTCGGGCTATTAAGAGAAAGAAGCTAGTTTCAATTTTGGGTATGGAGAATCACAGCAATGACAAGAGAAGACTCAGATCGGTTATTCACAACAATTGGTCAGAACTTATGAACTACGAACTACTTTGGTCTCACTAACTTCAATACATAAAGCATGCTAATAATTAAAGGGGCAGGATTTCTCATTAAAAATCAATTGGTCAAATTCAACTGGTTTTTTCTTTCTGTTCATTGACGTCTCTAGTTGTTTTTTAGAAGATCTTACTAAAAAATAACACTCAAAATTAACAAAAAGTTTAATCTTTCAAAATCCTCACTCAATGTTAATGTTTAGAGAGATTAACTTCTTCAAGCACTTCCCCTCATTCATTACCAATTCCACACACACAGGGTTCTAACTAACAAACTAAAAGGTATATATAAACTATAAAGCAGCCAATGAACACCATAAGAAATCTCTCAACACAGTCTCACAACGACATGTAAAAATAGTAGTATATAGATTTATAAATAGTTGAAGAAAAGAGAGATTAAAATTGAAATACCCCTTAAGTTGTTCCTCAAAACAAGTAGCAGTAAAAAGTAACATAATGGATAAAACAAAGTCCCTAGATTCAAAAGCAGTGAACACAAAAGATGTCATCATCCTCTTTAAACACCCGGTATGTAGAGCCAGGATTCCTGCGCAACCTTTCAAATAATTTTTCTTCTTCAATGTCAGAACCACGGAAGGTGTTGGGGCCGGAGCAATCAACGAAAACCTTATTATTCTCTTCATATACTCTATATGTATTGCCAACTCTCTTGTGCAAGCTTTTAAAGAATTCTTCTTCGCTGGCATAATCGTCATAACTGCCAAGAGGTAAAAGGTGCTCCAATTCATCTGCTGTTCGATCACCGAAACCGTTGGGCATTGAGGCATTCCGTTCAAATCTTTCCTTGAAGACACTGAATCTGTAGAGTTTCTCTTTTAGCGAAGGGTATGTTTTGCCATATTCCTTGCACCAGATTTGGAAGTCGAAATAGAGAAGGATAAGGTTAGCCCAACCATCCAGAATACACCAGAGAGACAAAGCAACGCCCATCACCGTTTCTTTCAAACTCTTTATTCCTAAAATCAGATTAATTAGGTTTAATTATTATTTTGCAATTATCAAGAGAGAGACAAAAAATATAGAATTCAGATTTCATCGTTTTTACCTTTAAGAAGAAGAGACGGTGGAGGCGAAGCAGCCAAGACATCGGAACCTTGTGGTGGTTGTTGCGGCGGCTGAGAATGCCGATAGCGAGGGTTTTTCATGCTGGCTCGAGAAGGAAGGAGGGTTGAGAGAGAGAGAGAGATTTTGGCGAAATGGGGAATGAATGGAATGAATGATGATCAAAATAATTGTTTCAATTTAACCGGGGGCATTATTTATATTTATATAAGTTACTTTGATAATATTATTTTTTTAGAATTGTGTTAAAAAAAAAATACGCTGGTTGAACAAAGGAAGTTGAGTATTATTTTCCATTCTATCATATATTTCGTATTAATTTATAGCATATATCATATATTTCATATTTAAATAAATTATTACATTAAATATATAATTAATTTTATAAATAATTAAAAAAATAACAAAATATTAAAATTTAATAATCCATATTTTTTATTGAACATCAACCCGTTCAAATACACGGTAACTTATACTAGTAAATAAACACATAAAAGAAGAGCATGAATTTTTTTTTCTGGTAACATATTAATAAACATTGAGTTTGACTCACAATATTTGCACTAGTTCTACCTTTATATAATAATTTACATCTAAAAGTTTACTTTCACATTATCTGAACTTGTGGCAATATCCTCCGTAGTGTGTACTAGTAGTAGTATTTTGTTGCATGTCCATAAATTGTCTTTGCCATGGGACATAACCATAATGTAGTTTGATTGCACTATGTTACCAAAATAACTAAACTATTGAGCACAAGTGATAATAATCTTCAATTAAAATAAAATCGATTCGGAAGCATCCATCCCAATAATTCTTGTTATTTATCTCCGAGTCAAACTCCAAGTAAATGGCCCTATTTTCCAGCAACCGGAGTGTTAACAAAATAAAAAAAATAATAATAAGTACTCCCCGGTCTCCACCGATATGCCTCACCTCTCCTATGTTCCAGGAATACTCTCCACCGGTATATTTTTGTATTTATTACGAAAGTTTTTTAATTTCTCTTAAAAGAAAAAGCTACTTGTTTTAATTTTCTGCTTTTATGTATCATTTCCTATTGTTTGTCCATGAAATTTCCTCACTAATTTCTTGAGGGTTACATTCTACGAAAGTTCCTTCCCTTGAATTTTGAGTAGAAATTGAAAATAATGCATACAGCAGAGTGAATAATATAGCATACTTCATAAGAGAGGCAACATAATAAAAAGACCAGCAAAGCTCAGTTTCAAACTTGAGGTCGATGCCCATGCTGAAAAGGCCCTTTATGGGAACCGGAGTGGACATACGGATGCGTTTAATTAGTCTCTTTTGTGAAATTAACCAGCGCAGCCAACACCAACAATAATAACAATAAAGGAGTAAAACCGTAAATAAGGACACCACATTTTAACGTGGAAAACCCTCAATGTGAGAGTAAAAAACCACGGGTCGTGCAGACCAAACAAATAACTCCACTATTATCGAATAATGAGTACAATAATCACCACCTATGGTGAAACTAACAACCTCACAAACTAGTGGGTATTCCAAACTAACAAAGAGAAGACAATACTACTCAGAACAATTTTCTAAGTAACTAATAAAGTGACAAAAAAAACATGCTCAAATTTCTGCCGAAACGGAGAACGTTCGCCGAGCACACTTTTGTCACCAGTATCAATCTTCTTCCTCTCTATGCCGTGCTCTCTGTTATTACACAGTGCCACACCCAATTGGTTTTTCTTGCACGCACTGTTGACTCACAATTGCACCAATTGTGATTCTTCAATTTAGCGCTACTGTAGCTGCTGCAGCCCTTTCACGCACACAACTTGCACAAAATTGCAATGTTTCTGTTTGTTGCCTCACCTTGCAACTAGGGATTTCAATCCCTTATATATAACAAAACACACCACTCACGTGGGCCTAGCCTATCACATAAAACAAATCTTTTTTTTTTTTCAAATCTTTTCTATTTGTTTTTCTTTTTATTTTGTGTGTGGTTCCCACTTGAGGAGGGATCGACCCAACATTCTCCTCCTCACGACTCAAGCGGGGCAATCAGTTGTCATTCCGACAACTATGCCGCAAGTCTCAATCACATTGTCATGTGCATCTTCAACCAATGCAGGAACTTCAACATCACTTGTAACAACAAGTCCTTCAAAACAGTGTACCTCTTCAAAAGCTTTCTTTCTTGGGTGGTTTTTACCTGTGCATCAGCTTCAACATCCGACTGCATCTCTTCTTCATGAGTTGGATCATCATCTTACACTTGCCACAACACTCCCGAGACAACAACTTAGCTCCATATGGAACACTGGCCACCACAATATCATCAGCTGACTCACAGAAACGGCAATAGGGACCTTGTATTTTCCGGCCACCAGATACTGGTCGCAAGATCACATTTGCTACATTTTTGCATTTACTGCATATGTGTTATCTGCGATGAATCACTCAGGGTGAAGAGCCGTTCATAAAGGTTGGCCGACGCACCACGAGCTATCAGGCAATCACGCTCCATCTCACCAAACTTGATACCTCCAAATCGCTTACTGTCAGCAACAGGCTGTCGAGTCAGTTGGTGAACTGGACCAGTGTTCCTGAATTTGACCTTGTCCTCAGACATGTGGTGCAATCGCTGGTAGAATGTTGGCCACATAAATATGAGTGAGCGGACCACCTCACCAGTCCTCCCATTGTATACTCGTTCATTCCCCCATCTTGAAAAGCCAGCTCTGTCATGTGTGGAACATAAATGGGGTTCAGTACAGCAACAAAAAATAGAAACATAAAAGTGAAACTCTGGAAAGAAATTCCTAAATTTAAAGTGAGCCTGTAGCAAATGCCAAAAGAAGGATCTACAACTGGGAACGCATTATTGTTAAATAAGAAACATAATAGTCATAAAGTAAGCAAGATCAAAAAATTGAAATACAAATTCCTAATCTATAACAACGTAAAATACAAGTAACCTAAATTGTAATTAAATCAAAACAAGTCACGAAACATTACCAGTGAAGCTGGTTAGTAATTGCTTCAACAGAGGAAGTGGAGAAAGGAGTAGCATTTCTCAGTGAACCAACACAAGCAATACCTTTTCCTAAAGCAGCTTCTAGGAGTTGCCCAGGAGTTTGTCGCGAGGGTAATGCATGTGGATTTATGACGATATCAGGAACAATACCTTGTTTTGTGAAATGAAAATTTTCCTGAGACTCAAGAAATCCTAAAACCCCCTTCTGTCCATGCATACTAGAGAACTTATCTCAAAGAACTGGACTTCGAACCTGCAAAATTTAATAGCTTTTCTTAGTGATCAAATACAAATCCATGTTCGGTATGTTTGTCCAATGTTCATTTCAGTTGTGAAACGTAAATTAAAATCCATGTTCAGTATGTTTGTCCAATGAAGTAACCCATAAAAATTTATCCACAAGGCGACGTGCATCATCATTAAAATAGTTTTTTGTTCCACCAGTTACCTGTCTTAACGATTTCTTTCCCTCGTCATTAGAAGACAGCACAACATTTTGAACATAACCCCTTTCGGTGTGTTCTAATTTTATAATGTGGTCTGTCCCTGAATCAGCACACCGCCCAACAATAATATCACCACTCTGCAAATTCGCGCCAAAAATGGAAAGCCATCCTCATCAAGGCTATCAACTCGACCAATTTTACTCTGTATCTTTCCTAAGTTTATGATGTCTTCAGGTTTCTTTCTCTTATCAGAAGATTCCTTATTTTCAATTACAGCTTTGTAACTCCTTATGTGCTCAGATCTGAACATACCACGCTGCAAAGAAGCACGGTTCATCACCAAGGAACCTTCTTGATTATTATCCGAGATGTACATTGACAGCCACAATTGCATTCTGCCAACTATAAAATTCAGACTTCGGAAGAACTTTACTTGTACCTAGATATCCAGGTTTTCCAAGACAATCAGATGCCATTGTCTGAAAAAGTGGTCTTTGAGGATAAAATAATTGGTGAGACAAAGCATCAACTCTTATATTGGGCTTTGTCGTAGAATAGCCAATAGCCCGTGAAGAACGCTTTTGGGATTGATACAACACTCTCCTTGCATGGTCATGGTTTGCAAATGGAACAAGTGAACAGCTTAGGCCCAACAAGCATGACATATCCAGCTCACAATGCGTGTATTTCACAGAAGACTTTCCCTCTTTGCCAAATAAAAACTGAACACTTCAAGCAGTCTTGAAATCCTCTTCTTCTTCAGGACCAATCAGCTCAATCATGCCATTATCCAGTAAGGACTTGAAAGATTTATGGTCCGATTTAGATCGTTTAATCTTGAGCAGATGACCAACTACAAGAGTGGACGGAGAATCCTTCCTGCATCAGATAATATACGGACTTCTCGTTGATTTTGGTCTCTTTCGATTTCCACCTAAATAGAAATTATTAACATTAGGCTCAAAAGAAACAACTAAATCACAATTTTATTGCAATTACTAGTTACTAAAAAGTATACGAGAACACAATAATAGACTGCTTATAAAGTCACCAAAATTGGAAACATAACACAAAAATAGTGGCTAGCTATCGACAAATGTGTAAATTGAAAGACAGCAGAGAACACACAGGTGTAAATTGAAAGACAGCAAAGAACAATACAGTATATATATAAACCAATTTTTGATAGCGGATAGGGACACAAATGACAGAGCACTTTGCAGAGATAGTGCATATAGAAACATGGTCTCACTCACAGAGGAAGCAAAGTTCAAGAAACTAATATAATTACGCTAACCATTTAATCTTATGTGAAGACATAAACTGAGCTGCAAAATTATTATCCAATAAAGCCCAAGTTTCCAGATGCTTAATAGCATACAACAACACCCTTTTTCTACTACATGGGTTCTCTCCATGGTTCAAAAGAAAAGTGCTATAAACTATAGTATAAAATAAAACAAATGTAGAATAGACAGTCAGCTTAGAGAGAATAAATAAAATTGAACCTGATGCGGCAATTCATTTTTCCGTCTTCTGTTTCGTAGCTCTGTTACAAATGATGTGGAATCTGAACAAACTCCAACCCAGTCCCCATTTAGGAAGACTTTGTCTTTTCTCCAAGAACAGTGGTAGTATCATCAACAAGTTCTTCCATTCCACAATCGAACAGCTGAGGAAGTATCGGTTCTGTCACATTGGTACTTACCACTCCTGTTACAGCCAAATTTTTTACAAGTCTGGGGTAGACAGGAAACAAACTTTACCCCAGTGTGAAAGATGCCTGCAACCATTAACTTCTGTTAAAATAAATGATAGCATTTAAATTTTTATAATAAAGCAGGTCAAGCACATAAAAACAGCATATTTGGGAAGCTACTAAGAGAATGGCAGAACCAGATCAATCCTTGTAAATGTTTGGGAAGTTGATACTTATAAAGTTATACTCGTGACAATGATGGATAAAGAAGAGATTACAGATTTCAACATGATTTCTTATCCAACCATTTCAATCAGAACTTACTAATTTTACAGATATATCCCCACAATAAAGGCACTTTAGAGAAGCTGGTACTGAATATGAAACTGAAGAGACCAAGATAGTCACCATAATATCTCGGCATCTAGTCTACACAGGCAGCACTATAAAGTATTGAATTGATGAAGGCGTGATTGGTAAATAAGAAACATCAGTCATAAAGTAAGCAAGATCAAAAAATTGAAATACAAATTCCTCCTCTATAACAATATAAAATAGAAGTAACCTAAATTGTAATTAAATCATAACAAGTCATGAAACATTACCAGTGAAGATGGTTAGTAATTGCTTCAACAGAGGAGGTGGAGAAAGGAGTAGCATTTCTCAGTGAACCAACACAAGCAATACATTTTCCTAAAGCAGCTTCTAGGAGTTGCCCAGCAGTTTGTCGGGAGGGAAATGCATGTGGATTTACGACGATATCAGGAACAATACCTTATTTTGTGAAAGGAAAATTTTCCTGAGACTCAAGAAATCCTAAAACCCCCTTGTGTCCATGCATACTGGAGAACTTATCTCCAAGAACTGGACTTCGAACCTGCAAAATTTAACAGTTTTTCTTAGTGATCAAATACAAATCCATGTTCAGTATGTTTGTCCAATGTTCATTTCAGTTGTGAAACGTAAATTAAAATCCATGTTCAGTATGTTTGTTCAATGAAGTAACCCATAAAAATTTATCCACAAGGCGACATGCATTATCAATAAAATTGTTTTTGGCTCCACCAGTTACCTGTCTTAACGAAACAGTAGCAAAATTCTTCCCCTCATCATTAGAAGACAGCACAACCTTTTGAACATAACCCCTTTCGGTGTGTTTTAATTTTATACTGTGGTCTGTCCTTGAATCAGCACACCGCCCAACAGTAATATCACCACTCTGCAAATTCGCGCCAACATATGGAAAGCCATCCTCATCAAGGCTATCAACTCGACCAATTTTACTCTGTATCTTTCCAAAGTTTACGATGTCTTCAGGTTTCTTTCTCTTATCAGAAGATTCCTTATTTTCAATTTCCGCTTTGTAACTCCTTATGTGCTCAGATCTGAACATACCACACTGCAGAGAAGCACGGTTCATCACCAAGGAATCTTCTTGATTATATCCGAGATGTACATTGACAGCAACAATTGCATTCTACCCATTATAGAATTCAAACTTCGGATGAACTTTACTTTGACCTAGATATCCAGGTTTTCCAAGACAATCAGATGCCATTGTCTGAAAAACTGATCTTTGAGGATAAAATAATTGGTGAGACAAAGCATCAACTCTTATATTGGGGTTTGTCGTAGAATATCCAATAGCCTGTGAAGAATGCTTCTGGGATTGATACAACACTCTCCTTGCATGGTCATGATTTGCAAATGGAACAAGTGAACAGCTTAGACCCAACAAGTATGACATATCCAGCTCACAATGCGTGTACTTCACAGAAGACTTTCCCTCTTTTCCAAATAAAAACTGAACACTTCAAGCAGTCTTGAAATCCTCTTCTTCTTCAGGACCAATCAGCTCAATCACGCCATTATCCAGTAAGGACTTGAAAGATTTATGGTCTGATTTAGATCCTTTAATCTTGAGCAGATTACCAACTACCAAGAGTGGACGGAGAATCCTTCCTGCATCAGATAATATACGCACTTCTCGTTGATTTTGGTCTCTTTCGATTTCCACCTAAATAGAAATTATTAACATTAGGCTCAAAAGAAACAACTAAATCACAATTTTATTGCAATTACTAGTTACTAAAAAGTATACGAGAACACAATAATAGACTGCTAATAAAGTCACCAAAATTGGAAACATCACAAAAATGGTGGCTAGCTAATCGACAAATGTGTAAATTGAAAGACAGCAGAGAACACACAGGTGTAAATTGAAAGACAGCAGAGAACATACAGTATATATATAAACCAAATTTTGATAGAGGATAGGGACACAAATGACAGAGCGCTTTGCAGAGATAGCGCATATAGAAAAATGGTCTTACTCACAGAGGAAGCAAAGTTCAAAAAACTAATATAATTACACTAACCATTTAATCTTATGTTAAGACATAAACTGAGCTGCAAAATTATTATCCAATAAAGCCCAATTTTCCAGACGCTTAATAGCATACAACAACACCCTTTTTCTACTACGAGGGTTCTCTCCATGGTTCAAATGAAAAGTGTTATAAATTATAGTATAAAATAAAACAAATGTAGAATAGACAGTCAGCTTAGAGAGAATAAATAAAAGTGAACCTGATGAGGCAATTCATTTTTCCGTCTTCTGTTTCGTAGCTCTGTTACAAATGATGTGGAATCTGAACAAACTCCAACCCAGTCCCCATTTAGGAAGACTTTGTCTTTTCTGCCAAGAACAGTGGTAGTATCATCAAGTTCTTCCATTCCACAATCGAACAGGTGAGGAAGTATCGGTTCTGTCACATTGGTACTTACCACTCCTGTGACAGCCAAATTTTGTACCAGTCCACAATTTTCACCATCTGGGGTGGACAGGAAACAAACCTTACCCCAGTGTGAAGGATGCCTGCAACCATAAACTTCAGTTAAAATAAATGAAAGCATTTAAATTTTTATAATAAAGCAGGTCAATTATACAAAAACAGCATATTTGGGAAGCTACTAAGAGAGTGGCAGAACTAGATCAATCCCTGTAAATGTTTGGGAAGTTGATACTTATAAAGTTATACTCGTGACAATGATGGATAAAGAAGAGATTACAGATTTCAACATGATTTCTTATCCAACCATTTCAATCAGAACTTACTAATTTTACAGATATAGCCCCACAATAAAGGCACTTTAGGGAAGCTGGTACTGAATATGAAACTGAAGAGACCAAGATAGTCACCATAATATCTCGGCATCTAGTCTAGACAGGCAGCACTATAAAGTATTGAATTGATGAACCGTGAGTTTTAAAGAACAGACGGTGGGTAGTTTGATTTAGTTTTGGTGTTCTGGTTGGTAGTAATACTCCAAGGGGACTTCACATGTTTAAGGTGTTTAGGATTATTAGTTATATTAGTAAAAAAAAAAAAAAAGGATTATTAGTTATACGATTTAGTATGATGCTGATATTAAACTTTCTATTGACACACTTCACCCACCACACAAACAACTGAAAGACTAAAACGGACAGTTAAAATTAACTTACTGGTATCTAGCATCCCCAACCTTTCCCGTGTACTGAACCTGTTGCCTTGTTCTTCTTAATTTTCAGCCATGGTTTGCAGTGGATTTGTTCGGCCAAGAGTTGCAACCACACCAGAAATCCTTTCCATCCTTTTAAAAGGATGTGTCCATGCTCCAGTAGAAAACGCTCTTTGGAGACCATTTGTAATAATGGAAGCATCAAGATAGTGCTCAATTTGAAGAACATCTCGATCTCCATGAAGATCTCTCTGCAGAGCCTTCCCAATCCGTTTCCGAGCATGTGCAAAATGTACCTCAATCTCACGCTCGAGCAGCTCACCAGCCAACTCAAGCTTCTTATTTCTAAAGTCGTCCCTGTTATCAGTTTTTCGGCGGCCAGTATATGCCATGCCAGGTACCGTGCCTTTCTTTTTAACCCTTTAATGCTCGGGAAGACATACATGTCAAGGCACTCGTCAATAGATTCGGGTGGTGGAAATTGGACACCTTTTACACGTTCCTCTAAGAAAAGAAGTGCATTCTTTCCCCTGCGAAATGTTTCGCACTTCTCATCGGCCTCCCGAATGGATGCAAAGAGAATGTTGTCAACTCTTCCATCTCCCTCTTCATAATCAATGAGATCAACAATCTCTTTATCTGAAGTGACACCAAGAGCAAAAAACAGTATCCATACAGGAATCTCCACAGACAGAAAATATACTGTCAGCATCTTCTCTCCGTTTTTAATTCCTTCAAAAGTGGAATTTTCCACCAATTTAACAACCATCCTATTTCTCTTCATCTGTGACTTGTATGAAACTTCCCAATACGGAATATTTGAAACCCAGAGCCTCTTCAGACATATCTGCTCCTGTGCAATAAAAATCTGCAACAAAAGCAATTTACAAACAATACCAAAGAAATACAGTACATTGTGAAGATATAATATAGAATAAATAAAACATTAATGCACTGCAATAAAACCTGAGGTTAAATATTTTGTAATCCCTATAAAATTGCGAATTTTTAAGATAAATTTTACTGTATTCAATTTTAGTCCCTATTTTGAAAGCATTTTACAAAACTGAGTGCC
Organism: Trifolium pratense; assembly: GCF_020283565.1. NCBI lineage: Eukaryota > Viridiplantae > Streptophyta > Magnoliopsida > Fabales > Fabaceae > Trifolium > Trifolium pratense. The sequence goes on along the minus strand of NC_060065.1, from coordinate 6,300,365 downwards.
TTAAGTCCCTAAAGAAAAATAGGTACTAAAATTCGAGAAAACTTATGCAGGGATTAAACTTACACAATCATGACTAAAAACAATTTAACCCTGAAATGTATAAAAACTGTAACAAACAAGACATAAATGCATGTAAGTAAACTGAAAGGATTTGGAATTACAAAGACTAAAATTTAAGTGACCAAGATTTGTAGGGACCATTTGCATAATCAAGCCAAATAATAATGAAAAATGTGTAAAATCTTCTTTTTGCTAAACATTAACATAGCTATTAGCTACCAAAGAGGGATTCCAACAAAGTTAACTTGATACCAACTATATAATTTTCAATCTCATTGATTGCTTACATTAAATAAGTTGAGATATAGCTTGTGACTGATCATATGAATCAAATTTTTAATCTTCAGAACAGTTTGATTACCATTGCAACAAAACAGATCCATTAAAACAAAAACAAAAAAAAACAGTTTCACAGTCAAGCCAAATATATTAATCAAATACTCTACATGGTTTTCATTTCTTGAAAACTTTATACTTTAAGCAGTTTTCAACTTTACAAACTAGGAGTATATGCAATACAATGACAATGAAAATAAAAAATTTCAACTTGAAAGTGGTTTACAGATAAAAAAGTGAGCTTTAGCAACCCCAGAAACGAAAAGGAGGGAAATTGATTGTGTTTGGATGTAAATTTGGATTAGAAAACCTAGCTAATTAGAAATGTTGAATTGGGGGAGTAGAAACCCTAAATTGAAATTTAAAAAAAGAGGAAGTAAAGGGAAGAAATCTGCTACCGTAATCGGGACGGGGACGTTTGCCGGTGATGGCAGGGGGTGCTGCTGCTGCTGTTGCTGGGATTCGGCGGCGTATCTCCAATAAGCGTCAGACATGACAGTGTTAGTGAGAGACAGACAAGGTTCGATGAAGTAGAAAATGAGTTTGAGAATGAATTAGATTGTGAAAGTAACCTCCATGGTCAAATTCACAATCACCTTTTTCAGCTTCACTCATCCAACATAAATCAGACATAACCATAACAGGAAGTCTCCCAATAGTTATTTCTCTCTTCTCATCCATGATAATCTCCCTACATTTCAAAATCACACACATAAATCAACCAACGCCCTAGTAATTTCAATGTCAAATCATTTTTCATTTCTCATTTCAAAATTGCAAGCAAAACACATTAGTTGAGACAAAATTATAATAAATAAATATGAAAATGGAGGTGGCAAAAGTTCAACTTAAAAAAAAATATTCCCCACAAAATGAAGATTCACGATATTAATTTTTTATTTATTTAACAGTTTTTTTTTTTTTTTTTGTATATGTTATGCTTTTAAAATATAATTTTTTCGTTGTTCAACTGTACTTTAAAATTTGCCCTGCCCGTCCCTCCCCAAACTTAAATCCTGGCTCCGTCCATAATCTCATTAACACACATAAACAATAAATAAGAACAAATCACAAGTTTCAAAGCATACGAATTTAAAAAACAATTCCTTTAACAAAAGAACAACAATAACTCATTAATTTCTTATGAAAAAACTTGAAGAAATGAGGGAAAAAAAATTCTAACCTGAACTTGAACATCAACTTTCATTTTCGAGACCAAAATCAACGAGAAGTGCGTATATTATCCGATGCAGGGAGGATTCTCCGTCCAATCTTGGTAGTTAGTAATTTGCTCAAGACTAAAGGATCTAAATCGAACCATAAATCTTTAAAGTCCTTACTAGATAGTGGGATAGAGAGCATAAGTGTTGATTCCGTACAATCCTTTGCCGGAACTTCTTAGAAAGTACATATAACCATCAATTCCCCAATCTGTTCCCCACGAGTTTTTGAGAATCCAATAAGGCACTCCATCAGAAGATTGACCATACCCTACTATCAGCATTCCATGAGTTGCTGGCTTTTTATCGCTGATCACCTTCGTAGAAAACCCCTTATAAACACCATCTCTCCCTTTGTATCCTTTGAAATTTTTCACATCCTCCGCAGGGATACATAGTTTTACCAATATAGGTTGGCGTTTAACCGCCTTGAGCATATCATTGAGTATCTTGTCAGGATTTTTTGACTCAACATCAATACGCTTATAATCGTCAATATAAACGACACGTCTTCCTGTTAGCTGTTAATTAATTAGATTGAAAAAAACCATTAGTAATAAAATAATAAACTAAATTTACCATAAAAAAATGAGAAAAGGAGACAAATAACTATTGTACCTTGTTTCTTCGGCAAATCATCTTGGCATTCATATATGGGTAATCTTCTTCCAAAGAAATCCCATTCCTTTTTATATATTCGAAAGCTGCTGATGGTTGGCCACCTTGAGAAGTACCACGTTTTGTGTCACAGACGCAACAGTCGATCAATTCCTGCTCTGAAAAGGCCAAAAGTGTCTTGGGCTTTGACTTAATAAAATATATGCCCTCGACGGCGCCTATCGCTCCGAAAGCCCAACAAGCATCTATAAATTAAAATTAGTACAATATATCATTATTAGATATATATATATATATATATATATATATATAAGGCTTGTATGAATGACAAAGTCATTGCGAATACTTTATATACAATGAGTTTAATTTCGCAATTTTAATGTATCCCGATCCATTTATACATGTCTCGGCTAATATTCTAGATAAATTAGTTGGGGTGTTATATTAATAATATCAATTTGTCTTGGAATAAGAAAAGTCAACAATGTATGTATTAATACACAAGGGTAATTTAATAGTAATAGTAAAACACTTTTATGACAAAATTATTATTCCAAGAACTTTTTTTAATAGCCGTGATTTTTGAAAAAGTTCTTGTAAAAAGGATGAAAGAAGTACATACTAATATCTATTTGATCTTTAACCGGAGTCACAGCACCTTCTTTTCTCCAATCCCATTGGTGATGGTAAATGTGTTGCTGAGGCACAACAAGCAGAGGCACAACAAGCTGTCTATCTCTCTTATTCTTCAACCACTGCAATGTAATTTTTTAATGCATGAATATGGCTTGCAATGGAAATCATTGTCTATCTCTCGTATATATCAATTCAACACTTTTGGAAGGTGGATTTTAATAACAGTGAATAGATGAGACTCATTTTTAATTATAAAAAAATCAATTAATTAAGGAGCTAGCTAGCAGATATGTATATAAATCTTTTTTTAAGAGGATTGGTTTAAGAATCTTTACTATATCTGCTAGATCTATAGAAAAGATTCATGGTAAAGATTTATCGATTCATCGTTCCAATTCTCGTCCCCGTCAGATTATTGATCTATTGTATCATTAAGCATAGATGATCTATTGTATCATTAAGCATAGATGAATACTCTGAATACATTGCATGCATGAAGTTTTTCTACATACCAGGATGTAGAGTAGCGAACAAAGACCCACGGCAGCGCACACAAAAATTTGAATCAGCATGATGATCATTGTTCCTCTTCGTTGCCTAGTAAAATAAAATCAACTCCATGATTAATGTGGCTTAACAAAGAAAATTAAAATAAAAGGAAGCAATGAAAAATCATGGAAATCACTTGAAATTAAAATTTTGTTTCTGGAAACAAGTACTACTAAGAGTAACTTAAAAGAGTTGCTGGGAATTAAAAAAGGTTTGTTTACCCCTTTGAGTGTGTGGAATTATTATAGGTTTGTTGAAGAGTATCGGTCCTCTTCTTCAAGCACTTCCCCTCATTCATTACCAATTCCACACATTCAATAACAATTCCACACACTCAAAGGGGTTCTAACTAACAAACTATAAAGCAGCCAATGAACACCATAAGAAATCTCTCAATACAGTCTCACAACGACATGTAAAAATAGTAGTATATAGAAGAGACAAACTCTAAAGAAATTGCTAGGTTCATGCAGTGATGTCTAAAATGAAAATCATAAAATCAATCAACTCCAAATATAACAACACAAGCAAAACGAAGAGTTAGATAATGATTAAGCTAAAGCGAAGTTATACTAAAAAGGAAAAATGCAATTATGAAGCAGATTTAGAGTAGAAATACAGAAACAGTAGAAATGGTAGTGTTGCTACCTTGCAGTTGATGAATGTGCTTTGACGGGAGGAGCTAGCAACGTTGATGGTGAAAAGCAGAGGAAAAAAATGGAGTGATTGTATGTATGAATGGGTAAGAAGACGAAAAGAAAACCCTTAGAATCTTCTAAAAATGTAAACAAACTCTTACGCACACTATAACAATAAAATCATGAAACGGTGTCGTTCATCAACCCATTCACAAAGGGTAGTAGTAGTGCTTGTTTTTGTGTGTGCCTAGCGTTGCAGTGCGGAAAGGATTTGTTTCAAACATTCCATATTTGGCAGTGTGTCTTTATAGATTTATAAATAGTTGTAGAAAAGAGAGATTAAAACTGAAATACCAATTGTTCTTGTTGTTGTTCTTGTTCCTCAAAGTAAGTAGCGCAGATGCTTGTTTTGCAGGATAGTAAACAGTTGAAGAAAAAAGAGATTAAATCTGAAATACCAATTGTTCTTGTTCTTGTTTGTTTTGCAGGATAGTAAATAGTTGATGAAAAGAGAGATTAAAACTGAAATACCACTTGTTTTTCTTCCTCAAAGTGAGTAGCGCTTATTTTGCAGAATAGTAAATTGTTGAAGAAAAGAGAGATTAAAAATACTAGTATATAGATTAAAAATGCAATTATGAAGCAGATTTAGAGTAGAAATGGTAGTGTTGCTACCTTGCGGTTGATGAATGTGCTTTGACGGGAGGAGCTAGCAACGTTGATGGTGAAAAGCAGAGGAAAAAATGGAGTGATTGTATGAATGAATGGGTAAGAAGACGAAAAGAAAACCCTTAGAATCTTCTAGAAATGTAAACAAACTCTTACGCACACTATAACAATTAAATCATGAAACGGTGTCGTTGATCAACCCATTCACAAAGGGTAGTAGTATATGGTACTTATTTTGCAGGGTAGTGGCTTGTTGTTGCATTGCATTGCGATGGTACTTATTTTGCAGGGTAGTGGCTTGTTGTTGCATTGCATTGCAGGTAGTGGTAGTGTAGTGTGATTGTTTTGTTTAACCAAATGCAATCATGATTGACCATGTGACACTCATGCAGGAAATTTATTTCAAACATTCCACCATATTTCGTGCGTCCTTATTTTATTTTACTTTTTTTTTTTTTTAATAAAGATTTATTTTCATATCTCACATATTTTTAATACAACAATTTAGTCTCTAACAAAAAAAACTAATCCGTAACATTTTCGAACACAAATTAGTCTCTACTATTTTATCCCTAATATAAAAATGTCAGAGACTAACGACCTGTTTGGAATAACTTATTTTTGAACTTATATAAAGCAACTTATGTAAATAAATAAGTTTTTATGTTAATTTTATAAAATAACTTACACAAATAAATAAGATTTTATGTTAGAATGACTAAATTGACCACTCAAAAATATGTTAAAATTCATATATTTTATAAATTTGTGGCGGTGTCTTGATTCAAAAAAAAATGTAGCGGCGTTAGTGTCTTATACTTTTTACATTAACGTTGTCGTTGTGTCCGTGTCATATCGCGGTGTCCGTGTGAGAGTTCGTGCTTCATTGCAAACACAAATTAATCTTTAACATTTTCATACGAACACAAATTAATCTCTACTAGTAGTTTGTCCCCAATATAAAAATGTCAAAGACTAATTTTAATTTTAGAAGGACTAAATTGACCACTCAAAAATATGTTAAAATTTATATATTTTATAAATTTGTGGCGGTGTCTTGATTAAAAAAAAATGTAGCGGTGTTAGTGTCTTATACTTTTTACATTAGCGTTGTCATCGTGTCCGTGCCATATCGCGGTGTCCGTGTGAGAGTTCGTGTTTCATTGTAGACACAAATTAAAAAATTAATGATTATCTATACGATATAAACTTTCAATCCAACAATAAATTTCGTAAAATTCATATTCGGTAGATCACTTATCCACAGTGAATCACTTGTAAAAGTGGTCTACCGTAACATTAGCCTACAAATAAATGGTAGTATTTGGGTAAAGTGAGTGAAATTTGTTTGTAGGAAGAACATGCAGCATTGCAGGGTAGTGGCTTGTGTGATTGTTTTGTACCATAACGAAATGGAATCATGATTGAGTATGTGACGCTCAAACAGGTAATTTATTTCAAACATTCCATATTTCGTGCGTCTTTGTTTTATTTTACTTTTTTATTTTTTTTAATAAAGACTTATTTTTATATCTCACAAATTTTTAATAGAACAATTTAGTCTCTAAAAAAAACTAATCCGTAACATTTTCGAACACAAATTAGTCTCTACTGCTTTATGCCCAATATAAAAATGTCAGAGACTAAGGGTTTGTTTGAAATAACTTATTTTTGAACTTATATAAAGCAACTTATGCAAATAAATAAGATTTTAGGTTAATTTATAAGTTTACGCTAACAAAAAACTGTAGTTTTATAAGTTATTTTTTCACAAACTTATAATAACACATAAAAATTTATTTATTTGCATAAATTATTTTGCCTAAACTCAAAAATAAGTTATTCCGAACGAATTCTAGTTTTAATTTTATTTTTAGAAGGAACTAAATTGACCGGTCAAAAATATCTTAAAACTAAAACTAAAATGAGACCTCTTTCTAATTTTTTTTTAAACTTCTAAATCCTTTTTTAAAACTAGGACACAACCTCCAAATTGTTTTGTCCGGGACGACCATCATGAAAATGGAGTATTATTTTCTTCCTAAATGTGCTACAATCCCATGCACATTCTTACTAGTTTTTAATACCATATATCCGTTAGAATTTAACTTATATATATGGTTAGGTGTAAAGTTATTTTACACATGCGTTTAATAATATACCAACACATAATGTATAGTGTTTAAGAACATATGATGTGTCACATTCATCCAATGATGTGACAACAAATCATTGAATACATGTGTAAAAAAAATTTACATTAACAATGCATACAAATTAATCTTTATCGGTTATGCTTTAAAAGTATATGTATCTAGAAATTTGAGTTTAATTCCTACAAATCAGTTGTAGTTGTAATTAGCTTTGGTCTTTGACGTTAAATGATAGCTGACTAACCAAATTGAATCATGATTGAGCATGTCACGCTAACGCGTGTAATTTATTTCGCCCCTATGGTATGTTTGATTCACGGTTTTTAATTATTTAAAAAATTAAATTGATTAGTTATTATAAAAAACATTTAAATAATACTCCTAATAACTAATTTCACACGGAATAAAGAATCATTGTTGGAGGAAATAAACGGGAACACCAATCAAAATCACTATAACTAGCCTGTGTCCCATTTCCGTTCCGCTCTTTTCATTTTCTTTTTTCTTTTTTTTATGTGAGGCTTTTTTATCAACATTTTTAGCGGTAAGTATATTGTTAATCCCTACAAAAAATTTCTCCACAAAATTTTAGTCTGTACCAAAATCAAATTAGTTATGGGTAGCAGCTTAAATTTGAATTATCAAGGTTATTTTTTTCTTGAATATCAAAGGATTAATGCTGAAAAATAAAATTAGTTTAATTAATCTTAAACTCTTAAATATTTTGAATGAGTTTTTGTAGACATGCTTAAAATATCATAAAAAATTTATTTACTAAAATTTAGAATTTTTTTCAGATGTATGGAATGAATTAAATATAATTTTTTGAAATGTCAAAACTTCAAAATAAAATTAACGAAAATAAGACCACAAAATTAAAGGGATTTGCTACAATAGACCCACTCATTTTTATGAAGGTCTATTTTTTTTGGGTACAGTTATGAAGGTCTATTTTAACAAGTAGCACTTTTTCATTTGGACAAAAAATCCATTTTTTTTATTTTTGAAAAGATAAAAACTAAGGGACACAAATGTATTTTACGATTTGTTTCCCTCCTATTTTTCCCTCCTGACTCTTCTGTTCTCTCTTTCTCTTTGGTGTTTCTCTCTTTCGTGTATTGTTGGCGGTTGCTAATGACAATTCTATTTTGTAGACTTTTGATCATCGTATTATTGTGTAGCAAACGTTGTTGCAATTCCTTGTTTCATGGAACCACTTTTTCCAAGCCATTTTTCTGCAAAATCTATTCAATCCAATCCACAAACAACCGTTCAAATTGGTCGGGATTGTTATAATAAATAAACACCGTGTTATATGTTATACTTATTAATCTTAAAGTAAAAATTGTTCTCTGCACAATCTTTCTCATACTGGATAGAGTGATTTTTTACCGTTCACTTCACTTTTTTACAAGAATAACAGGGAAACACAATGTAGAAAGAGAGAATTGAAGAGTTAGAAAAGAAAAAAAATCATAAATTACATATATGCCCCTTAGTTTTTATTTATCAAAAATAAAAAAATAAAAGAAGAATTTTTTGTTCAAGTGAAAAGGTATTATTTGCTAAAATAGACCATAAAAATTAGTGGGTCTATTGTAGCAAACCCTTGTTTAAATTAGCATTTCTTTAAGAATTAATCTAATATTTAAATTAACATTTTATTCAGAAAGTAAAGAAATTGATTTAATACATGTTATGATATGAATATTATTCAAAATAATATCTCAAGAATTTTAGTGTGAATTAATTCAATTAGTTAGATAGATACATTAGATTAGATTGTTTTTTGTGTGTTCGATTGTCTGGTGGTTAGACCTACACACACTATAAGTGTGGTGACGGTGACATGGAGAATATAGGGTTCGAAACCCAACCCTTTCGATAATATCTTAGAACTTACCAATTGAGTTACTCTTATAGGTAATTAGAGTTGTTTTTATTAAATAAGTTTTGTTGAATAATCAATTTTCTACTATTTTAATTGACCGGAGAATAATTAATTAATTTACTACTGTCAAAAAAAATTGTCTCCTGCAATAATAAAAAGATGAAATAATAAATTTATAAAAAAGGTAATAGATTAACTATAATTTAATTCTTAAAAAAAAAACAAAAAAACTATTAAATCATATACCACATCTTCTGCAACAAAAGAAAAACATTATTTGGATTGAAAACATTCTTGATTGGGGTTTGGAGCACAAGGTTGAGAGAACTAGTGCTGCCTCTTTTTCTCCACGCCTTCAAATTGTGATTTTCCATCTTTCCTTGTCTTTACCATCAAGGATTTGCTTTGATTTCATCTTGACCGATTTAACAAGAAATGATAACTCATCTTTATCTTTATTATCCTTCTGCATCATGTTGCCATTGCCAGAATCTTCAAAAGACATTTTCATTTCTCTGGGAACTGAAAATTCCATTTGACCCTTCTTGTGCTTGTGTGCTAGCTGATGCCAGGCATTTGCAGCACTCCTGATAACATCCACAATTAAAAGTGAGTTTTCATTATGAAATGAAAACCTTCATATACAAGCATCTTGAACTGCAGAAAATACATTGCATTTCAATGTCACCTGTTAAACAAATAGTACCAGAACAACCGGTATTGAATGGATTTGAGTCCTCTAAAGTGAATACTAAACACACATGATTTGTTATACATGTGTGTGCATACAAGATAAACCATCGATGTTTTCATCAATGGTGGATGGATATTAAGTGAATTGATCCATATAGAAAAGCCGAACCGAATATAGGTGTAAGCAATAAAAAGTAAAAACATGGTAACTGACAAATTAGTAGTATTTATTTAATTAATAATTAATTAAAGTTGTGTTATCAGCTGCTTGTAATAACTTTAACAGAAGCAACAATACACTATTTATTGAACACAGAAAATACCTTTTAAATTGCGGATCGGTGGGAATTTAGAGGTGGGAATAGGCTAGGCCGAGCTAGGCTTTGCCAAGCCTGAGCCTGGCCTGTCAAAAAATCGAAGGTCTGAGCCTGGCCTGTGGCCTATCATAGGCTTAAATTCTAGGCCTGAGCCTGGCCTTTTGAAAGTCTGATGTGGCCTGTTAGCCTGTTTAAAAGCCTATTTCATATGAACATATTTAAATAAATAATTATATTTATTTTGAAATATACTTATGAACTAATAAAATAATGTTTCATTTGATATTTTAGAGAATTTGACTATATATGTCATCATATTTCAATTCTAGTTTATAATAATACATTTATATATGTTAAAAACTAATGTAGATTAATAAACTTAAATTACTAAAAAGTTAATAGATTTATAATTTAATCAAAGTATAAATTTTAATATATAAATAATAATCGTAATAAAAATATTATTCATGTTAACTTAAATAGGCCGGCCTAGTAGGCCTCAAAGGCTTTTTTAATGGCCTGCGGCCTGGCCTTTTTAGCTAAATAGGCTTATAAAAAAGCATTGGCCTGCTCTATTTAAAGAAATAGGCTGGCCTGGCCTGAGCCTATGTAGGCTAGGCCTTAAGGCCATGTAGGCCGGCCTGGCCTGTTCCCACCTCTAGGTGGGATCAATAGCATAGTCAGGATCGAAACGACGTGCAAAACGTGGATCATCACTATATGTACTGTTTGGTACTTTACCCTCATCAATAACATTCTCCTTCCCCATTTTGTCCTTCCCTTATTTAAATTTTAGATTGTATCCCTTGAGACTGGTTTCTGTCCCCTTGTCATCAGCAAGCAATAGTTCAAGCTCTTCTTTGCTTGGTTTGTCAACTACAACCATATCCATATATTGGAGCTTATTATGATCCTTGTTATTTTTACTACATTGTGCCTTCTTCCTCTTCTTAACACAAGGTTCCTCAATGAAGAACTCGTCTGCTTCCTCAATTGCTTGTTGATCACTATCATCATCATCTGACGAACACTTCAATTTATTTTTGTTGGCCTTCTTTTTCTCACGCCTTTTCCTCAGAGATGCTTCCAAATGATCTTTTATTCTTCTTTTCCATTAATTTTTTATTTACACATTCCAATCCTGAATGGAAGGTCACCTCCATCTCTTGGCCAACATCATGTTCAGCATCTTCATCTGAACCATTGCCTGAATAGACCAAACAACGATACATGTCTTGTTTTCTAGCTTTTTCATCAAGCTGATCATCAGTCTCACTGCTATCATTGTTACCTTCATCACTTTTTTCATCTTCAATGTCGGATAGAGCAGGCCCACAAATATCCTCCTCTTTCATACGTTGAAGGCCAAACTGAATTGGATAAACAGCTACCGATTTGATCATTCCATTAGGTGGGACAAATGAATTGAATACCACATACATGTCAACAGCCTACAACCAAAAATAAATAAATTCATATTCACAACATTTTCGCAAAACCAAATGTTACAACTATTAGCATTTAAATTAAAAATTTGTTACATCAACATCACATTAGACTTGACATGCACACCTTCACATGGTTCCAGTCCATGTTGACAACAGCCAGCCTATAAGTATCTTTCTCAATCACTGCTACCTCTTCCTGATCCTACTCAACAACAACAATAGTGAATTAATAATAAAATAAGGTTTAAATATATGTCTTTGGTCCTGCAACTGAAAATATTCCACTTTTTAAATTTCAGTCTTCCACCATTAGTAGTGACATAAGGACTAAATTCAAGCACTGTACATATTAATTGTAAGGACCAATTTCAATGAAACAAACGAACGAGGAACAAAGCAAAGGGTCATACCGAAGTGTCTGTATCTTCTTCATCTTTGGTAGTAGAATTTGATTCATTAGTCTCTACTTCTGAGTATGCTCCTTTATCGTTCTCCTCTTCTAGCAATCCCTCTTCTTGATGGCGAAGAAAATCTGATTTGTTGTTGTTTTGAATGGGCCTGCCTCTCTTGTCGATTGGTGCAGAGTAAGAGAAAAAGTATTGTGACTCAAACAACAACGAAGTCGAGGGGTAAAGGCAACGACACAATGAAGGGATAAGCCTATTAGATAAAAATGAATGCTAACTTGCGCCGTCTTCCACACTTAAGAATGCTAACTAGCTCGTTATGTCAGCAATAACACACTCCATTAATAGTGTGCAATAACACACTGATATGGATATGTTTGTGACTGTCATGATATGAACTTCACTGTCATACTACCAAAGGATGTGAAAACCAAAACAGAAAGACTTCTGTTTTGATGATTGACTAAGCTATCCTCTTCATAAAGAGAACTCAGTATACATACCACCAACATTAGAAACTTATATTTTTGCCTTCGGGCTATTAAGAGAAAGAAGCTAGTTTCAATTTTGGGTATGGAGAATCACAGCAATGACAAGAGAAGACTCAGATCGGTTATTCACAACAATTGGTCAGAACTTATGAACTACGAACTACTTTGGTCTCACTAACTTCAATACATAAAGCATGCTAATAATTAAAGGGGCAGGATTTCTCATTAAAAATCAATTGGTCAAATTCAACTGGTTTTTTCTTTCTGTTCATTGACGTCTCTAGTTGTTTTTTAGAAGATCTTACTAAAAAATAACACTCAAAATTAACAAAAAGTTTAATCTTTCAAAATCCTCACTCAATGTTAATGTTTAGAGAGATTAACTTCTTCAAGCACTTCCCCTCATTCATTACCAATTCCACACACACAGGGTTCTAACTAACAAACTAAAAGGTATATATAAACTATAAAGCAGCCAATGAACACCATAAGAAATCTCTCAACACAGTCTCACAACGACATGTAAAAATAGTAGTATATAGATTTATAAATAGTTGAAGAAAAGAGAGATTAAAATTGAAATACCCCTTAAGTTGTTCCTCAAAACAAGTAGCAGTAAAAAGTAACATAATGGATAAAACAAAGTCCCTAGATTCAAAAGCAGTGAACACAAAAGGTGTCTTCATCCTCTTTAAACACCCGGTATGTAGAGCCAGGATTCCTGCGCAACCTTTCAAATAATTTTTCTTCTTCAATGTCAGAACCACGGAAGGTGTTGGGGCCGGAGCAATCAACGAAAACCTTATTATTCTCTTCATATACTCTATATGTATTGCCAACTCTCTTGTGCAAGCTTTTAAAGAATTCATCTTCGCTGCCATCATCGTCATAACTGCCAAGAGGTAAAAGGTGCTCCAATTCATCTGCTGTTCGATCACCGAAACCGTTGGGCATTGAGGCATTCCGTTCAAATGTTTCCTTGAAGACACTGAATCTGTAGAGTTTCTCTTTTAGCGAAGGGTATGTTTTGCCATATTCCTTGCACCAGATTTGGAAGTCGAAATAGAGAAGGATAAGGTTAGCCCAACCATCCAGAATACACCAGAGAGACAAAGCAACGCCCATCACCGTTTCTTTCAAACTCTTTATTCCTAAAATCAGATTAATTAGGTTTAATTATTATTTTGCAATTATCAAGAGAGAGACAAAAAATATAGAATTCAGATTTCATCGTTTTTACCTTTAGGAAGAAGAGACGGTGGAGGCGAAGCAGCCAAGACATCGGAACCTTGTGGTGGTTGTTGCGGCGGCTGAGAATGCCGATAGCGAGGGTTTTTCATGCTGGCTCGAGAAGGAAGGAGGGTTGAGAGAGAGAGAGAGATTTTGGCGAAATGGGGAATGAATGGAATGAATGATGATCAAAATAATTGTTTCAATTTAACCGGGGGCATTATTTATATTTATATAAGTTACTTTGATAATATTATTTTTTTAGGATCGTGTTAAAAAAAAAAGCTGGATGTGAAGTATTACCTTCCATTCTAGCATATATATTAATATGAAATATAAACAAGATTAATAATATATAAGTATATTGTTATGAATAATTTGGTGGATGTCCTTTAAGTATTGACTCATTTCACTGGCCCATTATATTGTCCTATAAATATAACTTGTATTGTCATGTAAACATACACATTGATGAGAATAATACAATCTCTATTCTCTCTCTCTTCTTATCTCCTCTATACTTATATATTATTACTCTTGCTTATACCAGCACGAGGTTACCAACTGAGGTACGCAACTCTTAATCTATTTTTATGAAACCATATATTTATTAATCGTATGAACCTTGTAATAATAATAATAATTAAAATTAAATAAATAAACATCATTTCTTTATGTATTTGATTGTTCGATGTTGTTTACGCTTCGTGACCGACATTTGTATGGTGAAGCATAACACTTTGATCATTCATATTACATAAAATGTTGATCGATTATTTATATAAGTTACTTTGATAATATTATTTTTTTAGAATTGTGTTAAAAAAAAAATACGCAACACGGGAAGTTGAGTATTACTTTCCATTCTAGCATATATTTCGTATTAATTTATAGCATATATCATATATTTCATATTTAAATAAATTATTACATTAAATATATAATTAATTTTATAAATAATTAAAAAAAAACAAAATATTAAAATTTAATAATTCATATTTTTTATTGAACATCAACCCGTGCAAATGCACGGTAACTTATACTAGTAAATAAACACACAAAAGAAGAGCATGAATTTTTTGTTGCATGTCCATAAGTACAATTCATTTGATAACTAAAAGGTATATGTATGATGTCCGAGTTCGAAATAATATTTCTCATTTTTCCACAATAAAAATGCAAGTCTAATCATTAGGCTTAATAGATTACTTCACAAAAAAAGTATTTTGCAGAATATTTATATTTCATCATCATAAATTGTCTTTGCCATGGGACATAACCATAATGTAGTTTGTTTGCACTATGTTACCAAAATAACTAAACTATTGAGCACAAGTGATAATAATCTTCAATTAAAATAAAATCGATTCGGAAGCATCCATCCCAATAATTCTTGTTATTTATCTCCGAGTCAAACTCCAAGTAAATGGCCCTATTTTCCAGCAACCGGAGTGTTAACAAAATAAAAATAATAATAATAAGTACTCCCCGGTCTCCACCGATATGCCTCACCTCTCCCATGTTCCAGGAATACTCTCCACCGGTATATTTTTGTATTTATTACGAAAGTTTTTTAATTTCTCTTAAAAGAAAAAGCTACTTGTTTTAATTTTCTGCTTTTATGTATCATTTCCTATTGTTTGTCCATGAAATTTCCTCACTAATTTCTTGAGGGTTACATTCTACGAAAGTTCCTTCCCTTGAATTTTGAGTAGAAATTGAAATGCATACAGCAGAGTGAATAATATAGCATACTTCATAAGAGAGGCAACATAATAAAAAGACCAGCAAAGCTAAGTTTCAAACTTGAGGTGGACGCCCATGCTGAAAAGGCCCTTTATGGGAACCGGAGTGGACAGCGGAATATACGGATGCGTTTAATTAGTCTCTTTTGTGAAATTAACCAGCGCAGCCAACACCAACAATAATAACAATAAAGGAGTAAAACCGTAAATAAGGACACCACATTTTAACGTGGAAAACCCTCAATGTGAGAGTAAAAAACCACGGGTCGTGCAGACCAAACAAATAACTCCACTATTATCGAATAATGAGTACAATAATCACCACCTATGGTGAAACTAACAACCTCACAAACTAGTGGGTATTCCAAACTAACACAAAGAGAAGACAATACTACTCAGAACATCCGACTGCATCTCTTCTTCATGAGTTGGATCATCATCTTACACTTGCCACAACACTCCCGAGACAACAACTTAGCTCCATATGGAACACTGGCCACCACAATATCATCAGCTGACTCACAGAAACGGCAATAGGGACCTTGTATTTTCCGGCCACCAGATACTGGTCGCAAGATCACATTTGCTACATTTTTGCATTTACTGCATGTGTTATCTGCGATGAATCACTCAGGGTGAAGAGCCGTTCATAAAGGTTGGCCGACGCACCACGAGCTATCAGGCAATCACGCTCCATCTCACCAAACTTGATACCTCCAAATCGCTTACTGTCAGCAACAGGCTGTCGAGTCAGTTGGTGAACTGGACCAGTGTTCCTGAATTTGACCTTGTCCTCAGACATGTGGTGCAATCGCTGGTAGAATGTTGGCCACATAAATATGAGTGAGCGGACCACCTCACCAGTCCTCCCATTGTATACTCGTTCATTCCCCCATCTTGAAAAGCCAGCTCTGTCATGTGTGGAACATAAATGGGGTTCAGTACAGCAACAAAAAAGAGAAACATAAAAGTGAAACTCTGGAAAGAAATTCCTAAATTTAAAGTGAGCCTGTAGCAAATGCCAAAAGAAGGATCTACAACTGGGAACGCATTATTGTTAAATAAGAAACATAATAGTCATAAAGTAAGCAAGATCAAAAAATTGAAATACAAATTCCTAATCTATAACAACGTAAAATACAAGTAACCTAAATTGTAATTAAATCAAAACAAGTCACGAAACATTACCAGTGAAGCTGGTTAGTAATTGCTTCAACAGAGGAAGTGGAGAAAGGAGTAGCATTTCTCAGTGAACCAACACAAGCAATACCTTTTCCTAAAGCAGCTTCTAGGAGTTGCCCAGGAGTTTGTCGCGAGGGAAATGCATGTGGATTTATGACGATATCAGGAACAATACCTTGTTTTGTGAAATGAAAATTTTCCTGAGACTCAAGAAATCCTAAAACCCCCTTCTGTCCATGCATACTAGAGAACTTATCTCAAAGAACTGGACTTCGAACCTGCAAAATTTAATAGCTTTTCTTAGTGATCAAATACAAATCCATGTTCGGTATGTTTGTCCAATGTTCATTTCAGTTGTGAAACGTAAATTAAAATCCATGTTCAGTATGTTTGTCCAATGAAGTAACCCATAAAAATTTATCCACAAGGCGACGTGCATCATCATTAAAATAATTTTTTGTTCCACCAGTTACCTGTCTTAACGATTTCTTTCCCTCGTCATTAGAAGACAGCACAACATTTTGAACATAACCCCTTTTGGTGTGTTCTAATTTTATAATGTGGTCTGTCCCTGAATCAGCACACCGCCCAACAATAATATCACCACTCTGCAAATTCGCGCCAAAAATGGAAAGCCATCCTCATCAAGGCTATCAACTCGACCAATTTTACTCTGTATCTTTCCTAAGTTTATGATGTCTTCAGGTTTCTTTCTCTTATCAGAAGATTCCTTATTTTCAATTACAGCTTTGTAACTCCTTATGTGCTCAGATCTGAACATACCACGCTGCAAAGAAGCACGGTTCATCACCAAGGAATCTTCTTGATTATTATCCGAGATGTACATTGACAGCCACAATTGCATTCTGCCAATTATAAAATTCAGACTTCGGAAGAACTTTACTTGTACCTAGATATCCAGGTTTTCCAAGACAATCAGATGCCATTGTCTGAAAAAGTGGTCTTTGAGGATAAAATAATTGGTGAGACAAAGCATCAACTCTTATATTGGGCTTTGTCGTAGAATAGCCAATAGCCCGTGAAGAACGCTTTTGGGATTGATACAACACTCTCCTTGCATGGTCATGGTTTGCAAATGGAACAAGTGAACAGCTTAGGCCCAACAAGTATGACATATCCAGCTCACAATGCGTGTATTTCACAGAAGACTTTCCCTCTTTGCCAAATAAAAACTGAACACTTCAAGCAGTCTTGAAATCCTCTTCTTCTTCAGGACCAAATCAGCTCAATCATGCCATTATCCAGTAAGGACTTGAAAGATTTATGGTCCGATTTAGATCGTTTAATCTTGAGCAGATGACCAACTACAACAGTGGACGGAGAATCCTTCCTGCATCAGATAATATACGCACTTCTCGTTGATTTTGGTCTCTTTCGATTTCCACCTAAATAGAAATTATTAACATTAGGCTCAAAAGAAACAACTAAATCACAATTTTATTGCAATTACTAGTTACTAAAAAGTATACGAGAACACAATAATAGACTGCTTATAAAGTCACCAAAATTGGAAACATAACACAAAAATAGTGGCTAGCTATCGACAAATGTGTAAATTGAAAGACAGCAGAGAACACACAGGTGTAAATTGAAAGACAGCAAAGAACAATACAGTATATATATAAACCAATTTTGATAGCGGATAGGGACACAAATGACAGAGCACTTTGCAGAGATAGTGCATATAGAAACATGGTCTCACTCACAGAGGAAGCAAAGTTCAAGAAACTAATATAATTACGCTAACCATTTAATCTTATGTGAAGACATAAACTGAGCTGCAAAATTATTATCCAATAAAGCCCAAGTTTCCAGATGCTTAATAGCATACAACAACACCATTTTTCTACTACATGGGTTCTCTCCATGGTTCAAAAGAAAAGTGCTATAAACTATAGTATAAAATAAAACAAATGTAGAATAGACAGTCAGCTTAGAGAGAATAAATAAAATTGAACCTGATGCGGCAATTCATTTTTCCGTCTTCTGTTTCGTAGCTCTGTTACAAATGATGTGGAATCTGAACAAACTCCAACCCAGTCCCCATTTAGGAAGACTTTGTCTTTTCTCCAAGAACAGTGGTAGTATCATCAACAAGTTCTTCCATTCCACAATCGAACAGCTGAGGAAGTATCGGTTCTGTCACATTGGTACTTACCACTCCTGTTACAGCCAAATTTTTTACAAGTCTGGGGTAGACAGGAAACAAACTTTACCCCAGTGTGAAGGATGCCTGCAACCATTAACTTCTGTTAAAATAAATGATAGCATTTAAATTTTTATAATAAAGCAGGTCAAGCACATAAAAACAGCATATTTGGGAAGCTACTAAGAGAATGGCAGAACCAGATCAATCCCTGTAAATGTTTGGGAAGTTGATACTTATAAAGTTATACTCGTGACAATGATGGATAAAGAAGAGATTACAGATTTCAACATGATTTCTTATCCAACCATTTCAATCAGAACTTACTAATTTTACAGATATATCCCCACAATAAAGGCACTTTAGAGAAGCTGGTACTGAATATGAAACTGAAGAGACCAAGATAGTCACCATAATATCTCGGCATCTAGTCTACACAGGCAGCACTATAAAGTATTGAATTGATGAAGGCGTGATTGGTAAATAAGAAACATCAGTCATAAAGTAAGCAAGATCAAAAAATTGAAATACAAATTCCTCCTCTATAACAACCTAAAATAGAAGTAACCTAAATTGTAATTAAATCATAACAAGTCATGAAACATTACCAGTGAAGCTGGTTAGTAATTGCTTCAACAGAGGAAGTGGAGAAAGGAGTAGCATTTCTCAGTGAACCAACACAAGCAATACATTTTCCTAAAGCAGCTTCTAGGAGTTGCCCAGCAGTTTGTCGGGAGGGAAATGCATGTGGATTTACGACGATATCAGGAACAATACCTTATTTTGTGAAAGGAAAATTTTCCTGAGACTCAAGAAATCCTAAAACCCCCTTGTGTCCATGCATACTGGAGAACTTATCTCCAAGAACTGGACTTCGAACCTGCAAAATTTAACAGTTTTTCTTAGTGATCAAATACAAATCCATGTTCAGTATGTTTGTCCAATGTTCATTTCAGTTGTGAAACGTAAATTAAAATCCATGTTCAGTATGTTTGTTCAATGCAGTAACCCATAAAAATTTATCCACAAGGCGACATGCATTATCAATAAAATTGTTTTTGGCTCCACCAGTTACCTGTCTTAACGAAACAGTAGCAAAATTCTTCCCCTCATCATTAGAAGACAGCACAACCTTTTGAACATAACCCCTTTCGGTGTGTTTTAATTTTATACTGTGGTCTGTCCTTGAATCAGCACACCACCCAACAGTA
The DNA here is from genome assembly GCF_020283565.1 of Trifolium pratense. Classification (NCBI taxonomy): domain Eukaryota; kingdom Viridiplantae; phylum Streptophyta; class Magnoliopsida; order Fabales; family Fabaceae; genus Trifolium; species Trifolium pratense. The sequence goes on along the minus strand of NC_060065.1, from coordinate 6,280,704 downwards.
ATATCACCACTCTGCAAATTCGCGCCAACATATGGAAAGCCATCCTCATCAAGGCTATCAACTCGACCAATTTTACTCTGTATCTTTCCAAAGTTTACGATGTCTTCAGGTTTCTTTCTCTTATCAGAAGATTCCTTATTTTCAATTTCCGCTTTGTAACTCCTTATGTGCTCAGATCTGAACATACCACACTGCAGAGAAGCACGGTTCATCACCAAGGAATCTTCTTGATTATATCCGAGATGTACATTGACAGCAACAATTGCATTCTACCCATTATAGAATTCAAACTTCGGATGAACTTTACTTTGACCTAGATATCCAGGTTTTTCAAGACAATCAGATGCCATTGTCTGAAAAACTGATCTTTGAGGATAAAATAATTGGTGAGACAAAGCATCAACTCTTATATTGGGGTTTGTCGTAGAATATCCAATAGCCTGTGAAGAATGCTTCTGGGATTGATACAACACTCTCCTTGCATGGTCATGATTTGCAAATGGAACAAGTGAACAGCTTAGACCCAACAAGTATGACATATCCAGCTCACAATGCGTGTACTTCACAGAAGACTTTCCCTCTTTTCCAAATAAAAACTGAACACTTCAAGCAGTCTTGAAATCCTCTTCTTCTTCAGAACCAATCAGCTCAATCACGCCATTATCCAGTAAGGACTTGAAAGATTTATGGTCTGATTTAGATCCTTTAATCTTGAGCAGATTACCAACTACCAAGAGTGGACGGAGAATCCTTCCTGCATCAGATAATATACGCACTTCTCGTTGATTTTGGTCTCTTTCGATTTCCACCTAAATAGAAATTATTAACATTAGGCTCAAAAGAAACAACTAAATCACAATTTTATTGCAATTTCTAGTTACTAAAAAGTATACGAGAACACAATAATAGACTGCTAATAAAGTCACCAAAATTGGAAACATCACAAAAATGGTGGCTAGCTAATCGACAAATGTGTAAATTGAAAGACAGCAGAGAACACACAGGTGTAAATTGAAAGACAGCAGAGAACATACAGTATATATATAAACCAAATTTTGATAGAGGATAGGGACACAAATGACAGAGCGCTTTGCAGAGATAGCGCATATAGAAAAATGGTCTTACTCACAGAGGAAGCAAAGTTCAAAAAACTAATATAATTACACTAACCATTTAATCTTATGTTAAGACATAAACTGAGCTGCAAAATTATTATCCAATAAAGCCCAATTTTCCAGACGCTTAATAGCATACAACAACACCCTTTTTCTACTACGAGGGTTCTCTCCATGGTTCAAATGAAAAGTGTTATAAATTATAGTATAAAATAAAACAAATGTAGAATAGACAGTCAGCTTAGAGAGAATAAATAAAAGTGAACCTGATGAGGCAATTCATTTTTCCGTCTTCTGTTTCGTAGCTCTGTTACAAATGATGTGGAATCTGAACAAACTCCAACCCAGTCCCCATTTAGGAAGACTTTGTCTTTTCTGCCAAGAACAGTGGTAGTATCATCAAGTTCTTCCATTCCACAATCGAACAGGTGAGGAAGTATCGGTTCTGTCACATTGGTACTTACCACTCCTGTGACAGCCAAATTTTGTACCAGTCCACAATTTTCACCATCTGGGGTGGACAGGAAACAAACCTTACCCCAGTGTGAAGGATGCCTGCAACCATAAACTTCAGTTAAAATAAATGAAAGCATTTAAATTTTTATAATAAAGCAGGTCAATTATACAAAAACAGCATATTTGGGAAGCTACTAAGAGAGTGGCAGAACTAGATCAATCCCTGTAAATGTTTGGGAAGTTGATACTTATAAAGTTATACTCGTGACAATGATGGATAAAGAAGAGATTACAGATTTCAACATGATTTCTTATCCAACCATTTCAATCAGAACTTACTAATTTTACAGATATAGCCCCACAATAAAGGCACTTTAGGGAAGCTGGTACTGAATATGAAACTGAAGAGACCAAGATAGTCACCATAATATCTCGGCATCTAGTCTAGACAGGCAGCACTATAAAGTATTGAATTGATGAACCGTGAGTTTTAAAGAACAGACGGTGGGTAGTTTGATTTAGTTTTGGTGTTCTGGTTGGTAGTAATACTCCAAGGGGACTTCACATGTTTAAGGTGTTTAGGATTATTAGTTATATTAGTAAAAAAAAAAAAAAAGGATTATTAGTTATACGATTTAGTATGATGCTGATATTAAACTTTCTATTGACACACTTCACCCACCACACAAACAACTGAAAGACTAAAACGGACAGTTAAAATTAACTTACTGGTATCTAGCATCCCCAACCTTTCCCGTGTACTGAACCTGTTGCCTTGTTCTTCTTAATTTTCAGCCATGGTTTGCAGTGGATTTGTTCGGCCAAGAGTTGCAACCACACCAGAAATCCTTTCCATCCTTTTAAAAGGATGTGTCCATGCTCCAGTAGAAAACGCTCTTTGGAGACCATTTGTAATAATGGAAGCATCAAGATAGTGCTCAATTTGAAGAACATCTCGATCTCCATGAAGATCTCTCTGCAGAGCCTTCCCAATCCGTTTCCGAGCATGTGCAAAATGTACCTCAATCTCACGCTCGAGCAGCTCACCAGCCAACTCAAGCTTCTTATTTCTAAAGTCGTCCTTGTTATCAGTTTTTCGGCGGCCAGTATATGCCATGCCAGGTACCGTGCCTTTCTTTTTAACCCTTTAATGCTCGGGAAGACATACATGTCAAGGCACTCGTCAATAGATTCGGGTGGTGGAAATTGGACACCTTTTACACGTTCCTCTAAGAAAAGAAGTGCATTCTTTCCCCTGCGAAATGTTTCGCACTTCTCATCGGCCTCCCGAATGGATGCAAAGAGAATGTTGTCAACTCTTCCATCTCCCTCTTCATAATCAATGAGATCAACAATCTCTTTATCTGAAGTGACACCAAGAGCAAAAAACAGTATCCATACAGGAATCTCCACAGACAGAAAATATACTGTCAGCATCTTCTCTCCGTTTTTAATTCCTTCAAAAGTGGAATTTTCCACCAATTTAACAACCATCCTATTTCTCTTCATCTGTGACTTGTATGAAACTTCCCAATACGGAATATTTGAAACCCAGAGCCTCTTCAGACATATCTGCTCCTGTGCAATAAAAATCTGCAACAAAAGCAATTTACAAACAATACCAAAGAAATACAGTACATTGTGAAGATATAATATAGAATAAATAAAACATTAATGCACTGCAATAAAACCTGAGGTTAAATATTTTGTAATCCCTATAAAATTGCGAATTTTTAAGATAAATTTTACTGTATTCAATTTTAGTCCCTATTTTGAAAGCATTTTACAAAACTGAGTGCCTTAAGTCCCTAAAGAAAAATAGGTACTAAAATTCGAGAAAACTTATGCAGGGATTAAACTTACACAATCATGACTAAAAACAATTTAACCCTGAAATGTATAAAAACTGTAACAAACAAGACATAAATGCATGTAAGTAAACTGAAAGGATTTGGAATTACAAAGACTAAAATTTAAGTGACCAAGATTTGTAGGGACCATTTGCATAATCAAGCCAAATAATAATGAAAAATGTGTAAAATCTTCTTTTTGCTAAACATTAACATAGCTATTAGCTACCAAAGAGGGATTCCAACAAAGTTAACTTGATACCAACTATATAATTTTCAATCTCATTGATTGCTTACATTAAATAAGTTGAGATATAGCTTGTGACTGATCATATGAATCAAATTTTTAATCTTCAGAACAGTTTGATTACCATTGCAACAAAACAGATCCATTAAAACAAAAACAAAAAAAAACAGTTTCACAGTCAAGCCAAATATATTAATCAAATACTCTACATGGTTTTCATTTCTTGAAAACTTTATACTTTAAGCAGTTTTCAACTTTACAAACTAGGAGTATATGCAATACAATGACAATGAAAATAAAAAATTTCAACTTGAAAGTGGTTTACAGATAAAAAAGTGAGCTTTAGCAACCCCAGAAACGAAAAGGAGGGAAATTGATTGTGTTTGGATGTAAATTTGGATTAGAAAACCTAGCTAATTAGAAATGTTGAATTGGGGGAGTAGAAACCCTAAATTGAAATTTAAAAAAAGAGGAAGTAAAGGGAAGAAATCTGCTACCGTAATCGGGACGGGGACGTTTGCCGGTGATGGCAGGGGGTGCTGCTGCTGCTGTTGCTGGGATTCGGCGGCGTATCTCCAATAAGCGTCAGACATGACAGTGTTAGTGAGAGACAGACAAGGTTCGATGAAGTAGAAAATGAGTTTGAGAATGAATTAGATTGTGAAAGTAACCTCCATGGTCAAATTCACAATCACCTTTTTCAGCTTCACTCATCCAACATAAATCAGACATAACCATAACAGGAAGTCTCCCAATAGTTATTTCTCTCTTCTCATCCATGATAATCTCCCTACATTTCAAAATCACACACATAAATCAACCAACGCCCTAGTAATTTCAATGTCAAATCATTTTTCATTTCTCATTTCAAAATTGCAAGCAAAACACATTAGTTGAGACAAAATTATAATAAATAAATATGAAAATGGAGGTGGCAAAAGTTCAACTTAAAAAAAATATTCCCCACAAAATGAAGATTCACGATATTAATTTTTTATTTATTTAACAGTTTTTTTTTTTTTTTTGTATATGTTATGCTTTTAAAATATAATTTTTTCGTTGTTCAACTGTACTTTAAAATTTGCCCTGCCCGTCCCTCCCCAAACTTAAATCCTGGCTCCGTCCATAATCTCATTAACACACATAAACAATAAATAAGAACAAATCACAAGTTTCAAAGCATACGAATTTAAAAAACAATTCCTTTAACAAAAGAACAACAATAACTCATTAATTTCTTATGAAAAAACTTGAAGAAATGAGGGAAAAAAAATTCTAACCTGAACTTGAACATCAACTTTCATTTTCGAGACCAAAATCAACGAGAAGTGCGTATATTATCCGATGCAGGGAGGATTCTCCGTCCAATCTTGGTAGTTAGTAATTTGCTCAAGACTAAAGGATCTAAATCGAACCATAAATCTTTAAAGTCCTTACTAGATAGTGGGATAGAGAGCATAAGTGTTGATTCCGTACAATCCTTTGCCGGAACTTCTTAGAAAGTACATATAACCATCAATTCCCCAATCTGTTCCCCACGAGTTTTTGAGAATCCAATAAGGCACTCCATCAGAAGATTGACCATACCCTACTATCAGCATTCCATGAGTTGCTGGCTTTTTATCGCTGATCACCTTCGTAGAAAACCCCTTATAAACACCATCTCTCCCTTTGTATCCTTTGAAATTTTTCACATCCTCCGCAGGGATACATAGTTTTACCAATATAGGTTGGCGTTTAACCGCCTTGAGCATATCATTGAGTATCTTGTCAGGATTTTTTGACTCAACATCAATACGCTTATAATCGTCAATATAAACGACACGTCTTCCTGTTAGCTGTTAATTAATTAGATTGAAAAAAACCATTAGTAATAAAATAATAAACTAAATTTACCATAAAAAAATGAGAAAAGGAGACAAATAACTATTGTACCTTGTTTCTTCGGCAAATCATCTTGGCATTCATATATGGGTAATCTTCTTCCAAAGAAATCCCATTCCTTTTTATATATTCGAAAGCTGCTGATGGTTGGCCACCTTGAGAAGTACCACGTTTTGTGTCACAGACGCAACAGTCGATCAATTCCTGCTCTGAAAAGGCCAAAAGTGTCTTGGGCTTTGACTTAATAAAATATATGCCCTCGACGGCGCCTATCGCTCCGAAAGCCCAACAAGCATCTATAAATTAAAATTAGTACAATATATCATTATTAGATATATATATATATATATATATATATATATATAAGGCTTGTATGAATGACAAAGTCATTGCGAATACTTTATATACAATGAGTTTAATTTCGCAATTTTAATGTATCCCGATCCATTTATACATGTCTCGGCTAATATTCTAGATAAATTAGTTGGGGTGTTATATTAATAATATCAATTTGTCTTGGAATAAGAAAAGTCAACAATGTATGTATTAATACACAAGGGTAATTTAATAGTAATAGTAAAACACTTTTATGACAAAATTATTATTCCAAGAACTTTTTTTAATAGCCGTGATTTTTGAAAAAGTTCTTGTAAAAAGGATGAAAGAAGTACATACTAATATCTATTTGATCTTTAACCGGAGTCACAGCACCTTCTTTTCTCCAATCCCATTGGTGATGGTAAATGTGTTGCTGAGGCACAACAAGCAGAGGCACAACAAGCTGTCTATCTCTCTTATTCTTCAACCACTGCAATGTAATTTTTTAATGCATGAATATGGCTTGCAATGGAAATCATTGTCTATCTCTCGTATATATCAATTCAACACTTTTGGAAGGTGGATTTTAATAACAGTGAATAGATGAGACTCATTTTTAATTATAAAAAAATCAATTAATTAAGGAGCTAGCTAGCAGATATGTATATAAATCTTTTTTTAAGAGGATTGGTTTAAGAATCTTTACTATATCTGCTAGATCTATAGAAAAGATTCATGGTAAAGATTTATCGATTCATCGTTCCAATTCTCGTCCCCGTCAGATTATTGATCTATTGTATCATTAAGCATAGATGATCTATTGTATCATTAAGCATAGATGAATACTCTGAATACATTGCATGCATGAAGTTTTTCTACATACCAGGATGTAGAGTAGCGAACAAAGACCCACGGCAGCGCACACAAAAATTTGAATCAGCATGATGATCATTGTTCCTCTTCGTTGCCTAGTAAAATAAAATCAACTCCATGATTAATGTGGCTTAACAAAGAAAATTAAAATAAAAGGAAGCAATGAAAAATCATGGAAATCACTTGAAATTAAAATTTTGTTTCTGGAAACAAGTACTACTAAGAGTAACTTAAAAGAGTTGCTGGGAATTAAAAAAGGTTTGTTTACCCCTTTGAGTGTGTGGAATTATTATAGGTTTGTTGAAGAGTATCGGTCCTCTTCTTCAAGCACTTCCCCTCATTCATTACCAATTCCACACATTCAATAACAATTCCACACACTCAAAGGGGTTCTAACTAACAAACTATAAAGCAGCCAATGAACACCATAAGAAATCTCTCAATACAGTCTCACAACGACATGTAAAAATAGTAGTATATAGAAGAGACAAACTCTAAAGAAATTGCTAGGTTCATGCAGTGATGTCTAAAATGAAAATCATAAAATCAATCAACTCCAAATATAACAACACAAGCAAAACGAAGAGTTAGATAATGATTAAGCTAAAGCGAAGTTATACTAAAAAGGAAAAATGCAATTATGAAGCAGATTTAGAGTAGAAATACAGAAACAGTAGAAATGGTAGTGTTGCTACCTTGCAGTTGATGAATGTGCTTTGACGGGAGGAGCTAGCAACGTTGATGGTGAAAAGCAGAGGAAAAAAATGGAGTGATTGTATGTATGAATGGGTAAGAAGACGAAAAGAAAACCCTTAGAATCTTCTAAAAATGTAAACAAACTCTTACGCACACTATAACAATAAAATCATGAAACGGTGTCGTTCATCAACCCATTCACAAAGGGTAGTAGTAGTGCTTGTTTTTGTGTGTGCCTAGCGTTGCAGTGCGGAAAGGATTTGTTTCAAACATTCCATATTTGGCAGTGTGTCTTTATAGATTTATAAATAGTTGTAGAAAAGAGAGATTAAAACTGAAATACCAATTGTTCTTGTTGTTGTTCTTGTTCCTCAAAGTAAGTAGCGCAGATGCTTGTTTTGCAGGATAGTAAACAGTTGAAGAAAAAAGAGATTAAATCTGAAATACCAATTGTTCTTGTTCTTGTTTGTTTTGCAGGATAGTAAATAGTTGATGAAAAGAGAGATTAAAACTGAAATACCACTTGTTTTTCTTCCTCAAAGTGAGTAGCGCTTATTTTGCAGAATAGTAAATTGTTGAAGAAAAGAGAGATTAAAAATACTAGTATATAGATTAAAAATGCAATTATGAAGCAGATTTAGAGTAGAAATGGTAGTGTTGCTACCTTGCGGTTGATGAATGTGCTTTGACGGGAGGAGCTAGCAACGTTGATGGTGAAAAGCAGAGGAAAAAATGGAGTGATTGTATGAATGAATGGGTAAGAAGACGAAAAGAAAACCCTTAGAATCTTCTAGAAATGTAAACAAACTCTTACGCACACTATAACAATTAAATCATGAAACGGTGTCGTTGATCAACCCATTCACAAAGGGTAGTAGTATATGGTACTTATTTTGCAGGGTAGTGGCTTGTTGTTGCATTGCATTGCGATGGTACTTATTTTGCAGGGTAGTGGCTTGTTGTTGCATTGCATTGCAGGTAGTGGTAGTGTAGTGTGATTGTTTTGTTTAACCAAATGCAATCATGATTGACCATGTGACACTCATGCAGGAAATTTATTTCAAACATTCCACCATATTTCGTGCGTCCTTATTTTATTTTACTTTTTTTTTTTTTTAATAAAGATTTATTTTCATATCTCACATATTTTTAATACAACAATTTAGTCTCTAACAAAAAAAACTAATCCGTAACATTTTCGAACACAAATTAGTCTCTACTATTTTATCCCTAATATAAAAATGTCAGAGACTAACGACCTGTTTGGAATAACTTATTTTTGAACTTATATAAAGCAACTTATGTAAATAAATAAGTTTTTATGTTAATTTTATAAAATAACTTACACAAATAAATAAGATTTTATGTTAGAATGACTAAATTGACCACTCAAAAATATGTTAAAATTCATATATTTTATAAATTTGTGGCGGTGTCTTGATTCAAAAAAAAATGTAGCGGCGTTAGTGTCTTATACTTTTTACATTAACGTTGTCGTTGTGTCCGTGTCATATCGCGGTGTCCGTGTGAGAGTTCGTGCTTCATTGCAAACACAAATTAATCTTTAACATTTTCATACGAACACAAATTAACCTCTACTAGTAGTTTGTCCCCAATATAAAAATGTCAAAGACTAATTTTAATTTTAGAAGGACTAAATTGACCACTCAAAAATATGTTAAAATTTATATATTTTATAAATTTGTGGCGGTGTCTTGATTAAAAAAATGTAGCGGTGTCAGTGTCTTATACTTTTTACATTAGCGTTGTCATCGTGTCCGTGCCATATCGCGGTGTCAGTGTGAGAGTTCGTGTTTCATTGCAGACACAAATTAATCTTTAACATTTCCACACGAACACAAATTAATCACTACTATTAGTTTGTCCCCAATATAAAAATGTCAAAGAGTAATTTTAATTTACTTCATTCCAAATTTTTTAAAGTTGTAAATCTTATTTGAACAAAAATGAAAATAAAGGAAAACAAATACAAATAAAGGTAAATTTTAATATGGACCATTTCATCAATTGGTCAATGGTGGACCAGTCGTGAATAACATTATAACGAATATGAATTTTACAAAATTCATCGTTGGATTAAAAGTTTATATCATATAGACCATCCATAGAAAAATTTAGAAAAATTAAAAATCATTTGATATGTTATTAAGACACATCAAGATTAACGGTTTATTAAAAAAAATTAAAATTAAAAAATTAAAATTAAAATCTTGATGGGTCTCAATAACATATCAAATGATTTTAAAAAAAAATAAAAAATTAATGATTATCTATACGATATAAACTTTCAATCCAACAGTAAATTTCGTAAAATTCATATTCGGTAGATCACTTGTCCACGGTGGACCACTTGTAAAAGTGGTCTACCGTAAGATTAGCCTACAAATAAATGGTAGTATTTGGGTAAAGTGAGTGAAATTTGTTTGTAGGAAGAACATGCAGCATTGCAGGGTAGTGGCTTGTTTTGTGTGTGCGTAGCGTTGTTGCATTGCAGGTAGTGGTAGTGTGATTGTTTTGTACCATAACAAAATGGAATCATGATTGAGTATGTGACGCTCAAACAGGTAATTTATTTCAAACATTCCATATTTCGTGCGTCTTTGTTTTATTTTACTTTTTTATTTTTTTAATAAAGACTTATTTTTATATCTCACAAATTTTTAATAGAACAATTTAGTCTCTAAAAAAAAATCCGTAACATTTTCGAACACAAATTAGTCTCTACTGCTTTATCCCCAATATAAAAATGTCAGAGACTAAGGGTTTGTTTGAAATAACTTATTTTTGAACTTATATAAAGCAACTAATGCAAATAAATAAGATTTTAGGTTAATTTATAAGTTTACGCTAACAAAAATTGTAGTTTTATAAGTTATTTTTTCACAAACTTATAATAACACATAAAAATTTATTTATTTGCATAAATTATTTTGCCTAAACTCAAAAATAAGTTATTCCGAACGGATTCTAGTTTTAATTTTATTTTTAGAAGGAACTAAATTGACCGGTCAAAAATATCTTAAAACTAAAACTAAAATGAGACCTCTTTCTAAATTTTTTTTAAACTTCTAAATCCTTTTTTAAAACTAGGACACAACCTCCAAATTGTTTTGTCTGGGACGACCCTCATGAAAATGGAGTATTATTTTCTTCCTAAATGTGCTACAATCCCATGCACATTCTTACTAGTTTTTAATACCATATATCCGTTAGAATTTAACTTATATATATGGTTAGGTGTAAAGTTATTTTACACATGCGTTTAATAATATACCAACACATAATGTATAGTGTTTAAGAACATATGATGTGTCACATTCATCCAATGATGTGACAACAAATCATTGAATACAAGTGTAAAAAAAATTTACATTGACAATGCATACAAATTAATCTTTATCGGTTATGCTTTAAAAGTATATGTATCTAGAAATTTGAGTTTAATTCCTACAAATCAGTTGTAGTTGTAATTAGCTTTGGTCTTTGACGTTAAATGATAGCTGACTAACCAAATTGAATCATGATTGAGCATGTCACGCTAACGCGTGTAATTTATTTCGCCCCTATGGTATGCTTGATTCACGGTTTTTAATTATTTAAATAATTAAATTGATTATTTATTATAAAAAAACATTTAAATAATACTCCTAATAACTAATTTCACACGGAATAAAGAATCATTGTTGGAGGAAATAAATGAGAACACCAATCAAAATCACTATAACTAACCTGTGTCCCATTTCCGTTCCGTTCCGCTCTTTTCATTTTTTTTTTCTTTTTTCTTTTTTTTATGTGAGGCTTTTTTTATCAACATTTTTAGCGGTAAGTATATTGTTAATCCCTACAAAAAATTTCTCCACGAAATCTTAGTCTGTACCAAAATCAAATTAGTTATGGGTAGCAGCTTAAATTTGAATTATCAAGGTTATTTTTTTCTTGAATATCAAAGGATTAATGCTGAAAAATAAAATTAGTTTAATTAATCTTAAACTCTTAAATATTTTGAATGAGTTTTTGTAGACATGCTTAAAATATCATAAAAAATTTATTTACTAAAATTTAGAATTTTTTTCAGATGTATGGAATGAATTAAATATAATTTTTTGAAATGTCAAAACTTCAAAATAAAATTAACGAAAATAAGACCACAAAATTAAAGGGATTTGCTACAATAGACCCACTCATTTTTATGAAGGTCTATTTTTTTTGGGTACAGTTATGAAGGTCTATTTTAACAAGTAGCACTTTTTCATTTGGACAAAAAATCCATTTTTTTTATTTTTGAAAAGATAAAAACTAAGGGACACAAATGTATTTTACGATTTGTTTCCCTCCTATTTTTCCCTCCTGACTCTTCTGTTCTCTCTTTCTCTTTGGTGTTTCTCTCTTTCGTGTACTGTTGGCGGTTGCTAATGACAATTCTATTTTGTAGACTTTTGATCATTGTATTATTGTGTAGCAAACGTTGTTGCAATTCCTTGTTTCATGGAACCACTTTTTCCAAGCCATTTTTCTGCAAAATCTATTCAATCCAATCCACAAACAACCGTTCAAATTGGTCGGGATTGTTATAATAAATAAACACCGTGTTATATGTTATACTTATTAATCTTAAAGTAAAAATTGTTCTCTGCACAATCTTTCTCATACTGGATAGAGTGATTTTTTACCGTTCACTTCACTTTTTTACAAGAATAACAGGGAAACACAATGTAGAAAGAGAGAATTGAAGAGTTAGAAAAGAAAAAAAAATCATAAATTACATATATGCCCCTTAGTTTTTATTTATCAAAAATAAAAAAATAAAAGAAGAATTTTTTGTTCAAGTGAAAAGGTATTATTTGCTAAAATAGACCATAAAAATTAGTGGGTCTATTGTAGCAAACCCTTGTTTAAATTAACATTTCTTTAAGAATTAATCTAATATTTAAATTAACATTTTATTCAAGAATTTTAGTGTGAATTAATTCAATTAGTTAGATAGATACATTAGATTAGATTGTTTTTTGTGTGTTCGATTGTCTGGTGGGGTTAGACCTACACACACTATAAGTGTGGTGACGGTGACATGGAGAATATAGGGTTCGAAACCCAACCCTTTCAATAATATCTTAGAACTTACCAATTGAGTTACTCTTATAGGTAATTAGAGTTATTTTTATTAAATAGTTTTGTTGAATAATCAATTTTCTACTATTTTAATTGACCGGAGAATAATTAATTAATTTACTACTGTCAAAAAAAATTGTCTCCTGCAATAATAAAAAGATGAAATAATAAATTTATAAAAAAGGTAATAGATTAACTATAATTTAATTCTTAAAAAAAAAACAAAAAAACTATTAAATCATCTACCACATCTTCTGCAACAAAAGAAAAACATTATTTGGATTGAAAACATTCTTGATTGGAGTTGGAGCACAAGGTTGAGAGAACTAGTGCTGCCTCTTTTACTCCGCAACTTTAAATTGTGATTTTCCATCTTTCCTTGTCTTTACCATCAAGGATTTGCTTTGATTTCATCTTGACCGATTTAACAAGAAATGATAACTCATCTTTATCTTTATTATCCTTCTGCATCATGTTGCCATTGCCAGAATCTTCAAAAGACATTTTCATTTCTCTGGGAACTGAAAATTCCATTTGACCCTTCTTGTGCTTGTGTGCTAGCTGATGCCAGGCATTTGCAGCACTCCTAATAACATCCACAATTAAAAGTGAGTTTTCATTATGAAATGAAAAACTTCATATACAAGCATCTTGAACTGCAGAAAATACATTGCATTTCAATGTCACCTGTTAAACAAATAGTACCAGAACAACCGGTATTGAATGGATTTGAGTCCTCTAAAGTGAATACTAAACACACATGATTTGTTATACATGTGTGTGCATACAAGATAAACCATCGATGTTTTCATCAATGGTGGATGGATATTAAGTGAATTGATCCATATAGAAAAGCCGAACCGAATATAGGTGTAAGCAATAAAAAGTAAAAACATGGTAACTGACAAATTAGTAGTATTTATTTAATTAATAATTAATTAAAGTTGTGTTATCAGCTGCTTGTAATAACTTTAACAGAAGCAACAATACACTATTTATTGAACACAGAAAATACCTTTTAAATTGCGGATCGGTGGGATCAATAGCATAGTCAGGATCGAAACGACGTGCAAAACGTGGATCATCACTATATGTACTGTTTGGTACTTTACCCTCATCAATAACATTCTCCTTCCCCATTTTGTCCTTCCCTTATTTAAATTTTAGATTGTATCCCTTGAGACTGGTTTCTGTCCCCTTGTCATCAGCAAGCAATAGTTCAAGCTCTTCTTTGCTTGGTTTGTCAACTACAACCATATCCATATATTGGAGCTTATTATGATCCTTGTTATTTTTACTACATTGTGCCTTCTTCCTCTTCTTAACACAAGGTTCCTCAATGAAGAACTCGTCTGCTTCCTCAATTGCTTGTTGATCACTATCATCATCATCTGACGAACACTTCAATTTATTTTTGTTGGCCTTCTTTTTCTCACGCCTTTTCCTCAGAGATGCTTCCAAATGATCTTTTATTCTTCTTTTCCATTAATTTTTTATTTACACATTCCAATCCTGAATGGAAGGTCACCTCCATCTTTTGGCCAACATCATGTTCAGCATCTTCATCTGAACCATTGCCTGAATAGACCAAACAACGATACATGTCTTGTTTTCTAGCTTTTTCATCAAGCTGATCATCAGTCTCACTGCTATCATTGTTACCTTCATCACTTTTTTCATCTTCAATATCGGATAGAACAGGTCCACGAATATCCTCCTCTTTCATACGTTGAAGGTCAAACTGAATTGGATAAACAGCTACCGATTTGATCATTCCATTAGGTGGGACAAATGAATTGAATACCACATACATGTCAACAGCCTACAACCAAAAATAAATAAATTCATATTCACAACATTTTCGCAAAACCAAATGTTACAACTATTAGCATTTAAATTAAAAATTTGTTACATCAACATCACATTAGACTTGACATGCACACCTTCACATAGTTCCAGTCCATGTTGATAACAGCCAGCCTATAAGTATCTTTCTCAATCACTGCTACCTCTTCCTGATCCTACTCAACAACAACAACAATAGTGAATTAATAATAAAATAAGGTTTAAATATATGTCTTTGGTCCTGCAACTGAAAATATTCCACTTTTTAAATTTCAGTCTTCCACCATTAGTAGTGACATAAGGACTAAATTCAAACACTGTACATATTAATTGTAAGGACCAATTTCAATGAAACAAACGAACGAGGAACAAAGCAAAGGGTCATACCGAAGTGTCCGTATCTTCTTCATCTGTGGTAGTAGAATTTGATTCATTAGTCTCTACTTCTGAGTATGCTCCTTTATCGTTCTCCTCCTCTAGCAATCCCTCTTCTTGATGGCGAAGAAAATCTGATTTGTTGTTGTTTTGAATGGGCCTGCCTCTCTTGTCGATTGGTGCAGAGTAAGAGAAAAAGTATTGTGACTCAAACAATTGAACATGGCATTGAGACTCAAACAACAACGAAGTCGAGGGGTACAGGCAACGACACAATGAAGGGATAAGCCTATGAGAAAAAAATGAATGCTAACTTGCCCCGTCTTCCACACTTAAGAATGCTAACTAGCTCGTTATGTCGGCAATAACACACTCCATTAATAGTGTGCAATAACACACTGATATGGATATGTTTGTGACTGTCATGATATGAACTTCACTGTCATACTACCAAAGGATGTGAAAACCAAAACAGAAAGACTTTTGTTTTGATGATTGACTAAGCTATCCTCTTCATAAAGAGAACTCAGTATACATACCACCAACATTAGAAACTTATATTTTTGCCTTCGGGCTATTAAGAGAAAGAAGCTAGTTTCAATTTTGGGTATGGAGAATCACAGCAATGACAAGAGAAGACTCAGATCGGTTATTCACAACAATTGGTCAGAACTTATGAACTACGAACTACTTTGGTCTCACTAACTTCAATACATAAAGCATGCTAATAATTAAAGGGGCAGGATTTCTCATTAAAAATCAATTGGTCAAATTCAACTGGTTTTTTCTTTCTGTTCATTGACGTCTCTAGTTGTTTTTTAGAAGATCTTACTAAAAAATAACACTCAAAATTAACAAAAAGTTTAATCTTTCAAAATCCTCACTCAATGTTAATGTTTAGAGAGATTAACTTCTTCAAGCACTTCCCCTCATTCATTACCAATTCCACACACACAGGGTTCTAACTAACAAACTAAAAGGTATATATAAACTATAAAGCAGCCAATGAACACCATAAGAAATCTCTCAACACAGTCTCACAACGACATGTAAAAATAGTAGTATATAGATTTATAAATAGTTGAAGAAAAGAGAGATTAAAATTGAAATACCCCTTAAGTTGTTCCTCAAAACAAGTAGCAGTAAAAAGTAACATAATGGATAAAACAAAGTCCCTAGTTTCTAAAGCATTCAACACAAAAGATGTCATCATCCTCTTTAAACACCCGGTATGTAGAGCCAGGATTCCTGCGCAACCTTTCAAATAATTTTTCTTCTTCAATGTCAGAACCACGGAAGGTGTTGGGGCCGGAGCAATCAACGAAAACCTTATTATTCTCTTCATATACTCTATATGTATTGCCAACTCTCTTGTGCAAGCTTTTAAAGAATTCTTCTTCGCTGCCATCATCGTCATAACTGCCAAAAGGTAAAAGGTGCTCCAATTCATCTGCTGTTCGATCACCGAAACCGTTGGGCATTGAGGCATTCCGTTCAAATCTTTCCTTGAAGACACTGAATCTGTAGAGTTTCTCTTTTAGCGAAGGGTATGTTTTGCCATATTCCTTGCACCAGATTTGGAAGTCGAAATAGAGAAGGATAAGGTTAGCCCAACCATCCAGAATACACCAGAGAGACAAAGCAACGCCCATCACCGTTTCTTTCAAATAGAGAAGGATAAGGTGAACCCAATTGTTTTTACCTTTAGGATGAAGAGACGGAGGAGGCGAAGCAGCCAATACATCGGAACGTTGTGGTGGTTTTTGCGGCGGCTGAGAATGCCGAGAGCGAGGGTTTTTCATTTGGTTGAGAGAGAGAGTGATGATCGATTTTGGCGCAATGGGGAATGAATGAATGAATGAATGACGTGAGTGAACGGCGCAATAGGGTTTTATATCCCCTATTTTCAATTTTTTAAAGTTTTCATCCTCTATTTTAAAAGTCATATATTTTGGTCCCCTATATAATCAAAGTACTCATCTTTGCATTCTAGGAAGCAAGCGTATAAAAAATGACTATTTAGAAACATCCACCCTATTCAAAAAATACACTCAGAGGCTCGTCTTCTAGACAACGAACATCTTTGTAGTTATTCTCGCTTTCTAGAAAGCGAACACTCCTTATATTTAACGCGTGTTTAACTTCTTCCCCCATTTTTTGTCAAAAAAACTTCTTCCCCCATTTTTGTAGTTACTAAAAAATGAAAAAAAAACTCCCAACAAATTCTCAAATCCGAAAATGCCAAAATCTTAATGAAAGCGGCTGATTCTTGCTTGTTTGTGGTCGAAATCCTCAAGGAAGTGAAGATTGATATGAGGTAAGCCCCCATTTGATCGTTTCTCGCATTTTTTTTGCTTTTTTTTTTTGTGCGACTCGGTTTGTTCACTTTATGGTTGGCGAACATTACTCATGTTGTTTCGATTTTCGAAGTTCTGTTTATGAATTGGTTTTTGCAGTTACGTGATTGTATTGAACTACTGCAATTTTATTGTGTGGATATGGATAAAATAAATAAGCTAGTTAGGCGTGTTAGAGGGAGTAGCTCCTCTGCTATGAGAGACAGGGAGGCGGAGCGCCAAGCAAAGCCTGAGCGCATTATTGATGAAGATGAAGATTTGGATCTTGAGCGACATGATGATGAAGACATGCATGAGGCTCAACCTGAGCCGGAGGCGGAGCAAGTGGTTGACGATGAGGTGGAGGTTGATGATGTACCTAGGGATGACAATTTGACTCATATCTAGAGGATACTCGCAAAAATTATGCACAACGGGTAGGGTAAAAATCCGCATTTTGGGTACAGACACATGTATGGGTAATTACCCACAAAAATGAACTGGTATGGGTATGGGTACCTTAGTACCCATCTGCCCCATACCCACATAATATTTATTTATTTATTTTATTTATATTATTATATAATAATATATATAAATCAATTTTAAACAATACAACTCTATTAAACTATTACATATTTTTAATAAAAAAATTATTTATAACATAATACAAAAATAATGTGAATATTTAACATAAATATGAACTTTAACATAAGGTTAGTAATAATTTTGTTTATAATTTTCATGAGTCAATAATAAAATCTTTGAAATTTTTTTAATTCTATTAAAATTATATGATATTTTATAATTAATCAATTTATTTTTAGTAAAAATGCGGTAACGGGTATGAGTATGGGGACGAGGAGAAAAGTTGTTACCCACGCGGGTATGAGAATGGGTGCGGGTATTTTTCCAATCCGTGGGTATGGAGATGAATACTATAGTATTCTACCCATATCCTACCGATTGTCATTCCTAGATGTACCGGATTTCCACAATCCATTTGAGGGTCGTCCTGATAAATTGTTTATTTCATCATCATAAATTGTTTTCCCCATATACCAAACCATCTGATCTCATTATTTTTGTAAAGAAAATATCTCATCAGTATGTCATTTATTATATATTAAATTTTAAAATTATCTATAATAAAAGTAAATGTTTTTTTCACCAAAAAAAAAAAAATGTTATTGCTGATTGATTTGTTTGTGTAAAACTATTTTATCGTGTATCATGACATTCTTGTCGAGATGTGGAACATAACCCGAATGTAATTTGTTTGTACTATGTTACCGAAATAGCTAAACTTCTTCAATTAAAATAAAATCGATTAGGAAGCATCCAAAAATTCTCGTTACAGTATTTATATCCAAGTCAAACTCCAAATAAATTGCCCTATTTTGTAGCAACAGGAGTGTTAACAAAAAAAAAAAAAAAGCTGCGGCAATATCAACTATGTAATTAATGTTGCTTTGGAATTGTCTGTGGACTGCACTGCATATGACAGATCTTTCCAATAGTATATTCCAAGAAGATCCTATTTTAGAAAACAAATTGGAATCTCATGTCAAAATTTATATAGTTACAATTTACAAACAAGTTAAGCAAATCAAGTGATCTGTATCATCATCATCATCATCACCATCATTCATCATGCATCATGTCTGCATCTGTTACTTTGCTTTCTAGAGTTACTATATCTTAGTCAGTGACTATATAGTAATAAAATCATGAGATGCAGTGTGATAATTCTTCTATTGGCGTTATTGAGCTTAAACAAATTTTGTGAGTCAACCTCATCTTGTAAAGCATGGCTAGTGCAATCTATCCCGACCGATATGCCTCACCTCTCCCATGTTCCAGGAGTACTCTCCACCGGTATATTTTTGTATTTATTACGATAAATTTTAGTAATTAGTTGTTAGTAAATTTGTAATTGAGTTGGATTGGATTATATTATAGGGGATGTGCTCCGTTGGATGGCTGCAAACTCAACTCGTAGACTTGATGTTATTGCTCAGTACTGGCAGCTACTAGCTTCGCCTGATGATCCTCGCTCTGGTGATTACGGTTATTCTCAAGATCAGATGCATAAATTTGGTGTTCATCAAGGTGCTGCAGTTTATCAAGCATTAGATGATGCTGCAGACCGTAATGTTAATATTAGGTGCGTTTCGATTTTGCTTAATAGTTTAATGGTTATTGTTAAGCTTGAATTGAATCGTGAACACTGAATGAACACTTTGATCAGTTGATGTCTCTGATGTTAATTTCTTGTTGTATGTTTCATATGGAGTTGATGTAGGTTACTGTCTCATTCTGGTGTTTATCCAACATTTACTTTAGAACCATCCAAACTTGCTTCTGGAAGGCCAAATGTTATGAATGTGACTTTGCTACTGAAGGATTGGTGGGGCTCTGGTATTGTCCATGCCAAAGTTTGGATTTCTGATAATAGGGATGTCTATATTGGATCTGCAAACAATGACTGGAAATCTCTTACACAGGTAATTAAGTAATTGATTTCATCACAAACATGATCTATGTTTCATTTGTTTTATGTTGGCTATTACCTTTCATAATTGTTTTATGTAAACTTTTATCATATAAGTGCTTATGTATACGCTATTTATATCACAAAGATAAAATAAATTGTTCTCATATGCTATCTTGGACAGCTTATGGGCATGTCATGAGTTATTTTCATAAGCTCTCAGAAACAATCTCACAAGTGCTCAACCTAGAAGATGTACTCAAATAAACAATTCCAAACAGTTGTTTAGTATAATCTAATATCTGTTCAACCAATGATACTTGACTCGTTTCTTATTACTTCCTTGCTTTTAGGTCAAGGAAGTTGGAATTTATCTTGCTGATTGTCCTGGAATAGCTAAAAAAGTTGAGGTCTACTTTAACAATTTATGGACACTAGCATCTCTCAATTCTTCAGCTTACACAAAAACAGTGATGGATCAACAGTGGCAAGTCGAAAGAAAGGTTCCTTGTTGGTCACATTTCATCCAACCTAGAGATAGGTGCAAGTAAGTCTAGAATCCAAGCCTTGTGATAAAAATAAGCTTGCTTAGTTTCTCAACTAGAAATTGCTACTTGGTGAGACTTTCTGCCTTCATGTATCATTTCCTACTGTTTGCCTATGAAATTTCCTTCAATTGAATTCTGATGTTTGTGAGAAGAGAGAATAGTTAATGAGTGTATCAATATAAATTAAAATGCAGACGTAAGCATGATGTTTAACATGAGAAAACATGAGAGATGAGATAAAGCATACTTCCAAAAGCAGGTACTTCACTTTTTGTGGTTACACAAGCAACTATGAATAGATGACTGTAAAGTTATGAATCACCGACATGGACATCGGACACAATAATTTAAGAAAATGGGGGCAATTGAATGTGAACACCTGTGACGGTGCCGACACGTGTTAGAACAACGGACACATCTTCAATCTGAAGTGTGATTGTTACATAGCAGTAAAGTAAGCATTAACATTCTTGAATTTTTATTTATTACCATATTTAACTGTGTCACAGGTCACCTCTTCCTCAATATGTGAAGACACCTCACGTTGCAGGATATCCTATTCTGTCTGACCCTTATATGTTTGAAGCTTCAATTCAAACTCCTGGGAGTAACTATTCAACAAAGCTTCCCCAAGTCAATTATCTCTCCTTTGCTCCCCCAGAGGTAATGTTTATTTTAACAATTTGTATGGTAACATGCATCAGAAATGGTTGACTTACAGTTACATAGAAGCACAAGCTTATTTAAATAATTTTGATACTGTGCTACAATCAAAAGCTTGATTATTTAGTTATCATGCTTTTTTTCATGGAATTGGAGATTGGTTTATCAGGGCTCTTAGATTGGAAGGGTCAAATTTGCCTTCATATCATCAAATTTGCTCTTAGTGTCCTATATAATTAGTTAGTAGATAAACCTGAAATCTCTAAACCACCCTTTATGTTCATATTGCAAACATATTAAGTCGTTTTATTTTGAAGTGGTTTTTGTGATTATACCCTTTAGTTTGAGTCTAGAAACGAATGGTTATACCCTGCAATTAATCATCATTTTTCCTCTACAATTTTAAATAAATAAATATTGCCAGTCTTCATTGAATCTTAGTATTGTTGGTGTTTGCAGCTATCATTTGGCAGTTATCAGAGTGATGAGCAGGCATGGATTGATACAATTAAATCTGTTGGAACAAGGGAGACAGTTAGAATCAATACCATGGACTGGTTAGGTCAGTCACAATTTACAGACCAAACAATTTTCTGGTCATCTTTATCGTCTGCAATATCAGAGGTAACCGAGCTAACTTCAAGTATTCTTTGCATATTCATTGAGTTATTGTCTTTTGTTATTTTCTCTCTTTGTTAAACGTCTAAAATTTCATTTATGTACAAAATTTAGAAATTAATTTTGATACACTGTCAGAGTAAAATGTTTTACACTGACATTGAATTATCTAGGGTGACATTTTCTTTTGATGTTTCAACTGAACAAACAGGTTGTGTTTTCCAAGCATGCAACAGTAAAGATACTGGTAGCATATTGGGCACACTTCATCAATAGCACAGATGAGTACTTGAAATATCTTCTCTACACCAACAATCTATGCTCTTCTTCCAAATACAACAAATGTTCTGGTAAAGTTGAGATCAAATATTACGTGGTACCAGGTTTCAACAATACAGGACCTGCCATTCAGGGTGGAAATAGTACAGGAAATTTATATCCTGATTTTACAAGAGTCAATCACGGAAAATATGTAGTTAGTAATGTAAGGGCTCATATTGGGACAAGTAACCTTGTATGGGACTATTTCTATGTTACAGCAGGTGTTAGTTTTGGGACATACAACACTGCCGTTGTATCTCAACTTAGGGAAATATTTAATGCTGATTGGAACTCGCCATATGCTGTTCATGTTCAAGAGCTAGAGAGAGCCTATATTTCTAGTTTCAAATAGATATCTCACGAATGAAAGAAAAAACTGAATAAACCAATGTACTCCCAAGGATTAGTAGAAGATAGATTTAAATTAATCTAATAAGATTTATTTTTAGTATATTATTTCAATAAGTTATAAAAATTTGATGGTGTTTTTCACCAAAACAAATTTTTTATAGTTTAGAATAAAAACAAAAATGATGAAAAGACTCTGGACTTATTAATTCTATTAATTAATTATAAGAAACCAAAACCATTGATGAATTACAGGAATTAATAGTACAAATAATTAAACTTGAAAGTAATCATAATGATACAATTTTTTCTATAACTATAAAATTGCTTTTATTTTATTTTTTTGGTACATTATATCATTGCTTTTATAATTTTAGATTTATTAACGGTTAATCTATAACAATATAAAAATATTGAGCAGCTACCAGTTTCCAACTATATAGTATAAAAATATTGACTGCAGATTCAACTGCTACCAATTTCCAACTCCTGCAAAACAAATATGCAAAATATCTACTTTTGTTTGTAAAAATAAAATAAATAACCATCAAAACCAAAGAAGATAGAAAACTAATTTTGGGCAATCCCAACTAACCAGCAGTTCATCATTCATGAATTTCCTGGGAAAGAAGCTTCCAGGTATGGACATTGGACATTCCTTTTAAAAGTTTAAACAATTCAAACGAAAAGAAATGCAAAGGCATTCAAGAAAATCACAATGCTTGTCATGAAATACTCCTAACTGGTATCAACAAAACAACATCCAGGAACCAAACTGATATTTACGGGGTTCAAAAGTCTATAGTCTAGGGAAAGCATAAGAGAGGCGACATAATAAAAAGACTAGCAAAGCTCAGTTTCAAACTTGAGGTTGATGCCCATGCTGAACAGCTCCTGAGACAACAATTTAGCTCCATATGGAACACTGGCCACCACAATATCATCAGCTGACTCACAGAAACGGCAATAGGGACCTCGAATTTTCCGGCCACCAGATACTGGTCGCAAGATCACATTTGCTACATTTTTGCATTTACTGCAAATGTGTATCTGTGATGAATCACTCAGGGTGAAGAGTCGTTCGTATAGGTTGGCCGATGCACCATGAGCTATCAGGCAATCACGCTCCATCTCACCAAACTTGATACCTCCAAATCGCTTCCTGTCAGCAACAGGCTGTCGAGTCAGTGGGTGAACTGGACCAGTGTTCCTGAATTTGACCTTGTCCTCAGACATGTGGTGCAATCGCTGGTAGAATGTTGGCCCCATAAATATGAGTGAGCGGACCACCTCACCAGTCCTCCCATTATATACTCGTTCATTCCCCCATCTTGAAAAGCCAGCTCTGTCATGTGTGGAACGTAAATGGGGTTCAGTACAGCAACAAAAAATAGAAACTTAAAAGTGAAACTTTGGAAAGAAATTCCTAAATTTAAAGTGAGCCTGTAGCAAATGCCAAAAGAAGGATCTACAACTGGGAAAGCATTATAACAAGTCATAGTCATAAAGTAAGCAAGATCAAAAAATTGAAATACAAATTCTTCCTCTATAACGACGTAAAATACAAGTAACCTAAATTGTAATTAAATCAAAACAAGTCATGAAACATTACCTGTGAAGCTGGTTAGTAATTGCTTCAACAGAGGAAGTGGAGAAAGGAGTAGCATTTCTCAGTGAACCAACACAAGCAATACCTTTTCCTAAAGCAGCTTCTAGGAGTTGCCCAGGAGTTTGTCGCGAGGGAAATGCATGTGGATTTATGACGATATCAGGAACAATACCTTGTTTTGTGAAAGGAAAATTTTCCTGAGACTCAAGAAATCCTAAAACCCCCTTCTGTCCATGCATACTGGAGAACTTATCTCCAAGTACAGGACTTCGAACCTGCAAAATTTAATAGCTTTTCTTAGTGATCAAATACAAATCCATGTTCGGTATGTTTGTCCAATGTTCATTTCAGTTGTGAAACGTAAATTAAAATCCATGTTCAGTATGTTTGTCCAATGAAGTAACCCATAAAAATTTATCCACAAGGCAACATGCATTATCATTAAAATAGTTTTTGGTTCCACCAGTTACCTGTCTTAACGAAACAGTCGCAAAATTCTTCCCCTCATCATTAGAAGACAGCACAACCTTTTGAACATAACCCCTTTCGGTGTGTTTTAATTTTATACTGTGGTCTGTCCCTGAATCAGCACACCGCCCAATAATAATATCACCACTCTGCAAATTCGCACCAACAAATGGAAAGCCATCCTCATCAAGGCTATCAACTCGACCAATTTTACTCTGTATCTTTCCAAAGTTTACTATGTCTTCAGGTTTCTTTCTCTTATCAGAAGATTCCTTATTTTCAATTTCAGCTTTGTAACTCCTTATGTGCTCAGATCTGAACATACCACGCTGCAAAGAAGCACGGTTCATCACCAAGGAATCTTCTTGATTATATCCGAGATGTACATTGACAGCCACAATTGCATTCTGCCCATTATAGAATTCAGACTTCGGAAGAACTTTACTTGTACCTAGATATCCAGGTTTTCCAAGACAATCAGATGCCATTGTCTGAAAAAGTGGTCTTTGAGGATAAAATAATTGGTGAGACAAAGCATCAACTCTTATATTGGGGTTAGTCGTAGAATAGCCAATAGCCTGTGAAGAATGCTTCTGGGATTGATACAACACTCTCCTTGCATGGTCATGGTTTGCAAATGGAACAAGTGAACAGCTTAGGCCCAACAAGTATGACATATCCAGCTCACAATGCGTGTACTTCACAGAAGACTTTCCCTCTTTGCCAAATAAATACTGAACACTCCAAGCAGTCTTGAAATCCTCTTCTTCTTCAGGACCAATCAGCTCAATCACGCCATTGTCCAGTAAGGACTTGAAAGATTTATGGTCCGATTTAGATCCTTTAATCTTAAGCAGATTACTAACTACCAAGAGTGGACGGAGAATCCTTCCCGCATCAGATAATATACGCACTTCTCGTTGATTTTGGTCTCTTTTGATTTCCACCTAAATAGAAATTATTAACATTAGACTCAAAAGAAACAAAATAAACCAAATCACAATTTTATTGCAATTACTAGTTACTAAAAAGTATAAGAGAACACAATAATAGACTGCTTATAACACAAAAATCACAATTCTATATGCACTATCTCTGCAAAGCGCTCTGTCATTTGCTCTCCTCTTATTCTTCATTGGACGGTTCACCAAAATTGGAAACATAACACAAAAATGGTGGCTAGCTATCGACAAATGTGTAAATTGAAAGACAGCAGAGAACACACAGGTGTAAATTGAAAGACAGCAGAGAACACACAGTATAAAATAGCATACAACAACACCCTTTTTCCACTACATGGATTCTCTCCATGGTTCGAATGAAAAGTGCTATAAATTATAGTATAAAATAAAACAAATGTAGAATAGACAGTCAGCTTAAAGAGAATAAACAAAAGTAAACCTGATGAGGCAATTCATTTTTCCGTCTTCTGTTTCGTAGCTCTGTTACAAATGATGTGGAATCTGAACAAATTCCAACCCAGTCCCCATTTAGGAAGACTTTGTCTTTTCTTCCAAGAACAGTGGTAGTATCATCAACAAGTTCTTCCATTCCACAATCGAACAGCTGAGGAAGTATCGGTTCTGTCACATTGGTACTTACCACTCCTGTGACAGCCAAATTTTTTACCAGTCCACAATTTTCACCATCAGGGGTAGACAGGAAACAAACCTTCCCCCAGTGTGAAGGATGCCTGCAACCATAAACTTCTGTTAAAATAAATGAAAGCATTTAAATTTTTATAATAAAGCAGATCAAGCATACAAAAACAGCATATTTCGGATGCTAATAAGACAATGCCAGAGACCAGATCAATCCCTGTAAATGTTTGGGAAGTTGATACTTATAAAGTTATACTCGTGACAGTGATGGCTAATGAAGAGATTACAGATTTCAACAAGATTTCTTATCCAACCATTTCAATCAGAACTTACTAATTTTACAGATATATCCCCCACAATAAAGGCACTTTAGAGAAGCTGGTACTGAATATGAAATTGAAGAGACCAAGATAGTCACCATAATATATATCAGCATCTAGTCTACACAGGCAGCACTATAGAGTATTGAATTGATGAACCGCGAGTTTTAAAGATAAGACGGTGGGTAGTTTGATTTAGTTTTGGTTTTCCGGTTGGTAGTAATACTCCAAGGGAATTTCACATGTTTAATGTGTTTAGGATTATTAGTTATATTAGCAAAAAAAAAAGGATTATTAGTTATACGATTTAGTATGATGCTGATTTAAACTTTCTATTGACACACTTCACCCACCACACAAACAACTGAAAGACTAAAATGGACAGTTAAAAGTAACTTACGGGTATCTAGCATCCCCAACTTTTCCTGTGTACTGAACCTGTTGCCTTGTTCTTCTTAATTCAGCCATGGTTTGCAGTGGATTTGTTCGGCCAAGAGTTGCAACCACACCAGAAATCCTTTCCATCCTTTTAAAAGGATGTGTCCATGCTCCAGTAGAAAACGCTCTTTGGAGACCATTTGTAATAATGGAAGCATCAAGATAGTGCTCAATTTGACGAACATCTCGATCTCCATAAAGATCTCTCTGCAGAGCCTTCCCCATCCGCTTCCGAGCATGTGCAAAATGTACTTTAATCTCACGCTCGAGCAGCTCACCAGCCAACTCAAGCCTCTTATTTCGAAAGTCGTCCCTGTTATCAGTTTTTCGGCGGCCAGTATATGCCAGCAAGAGAACTTTCACCATGTATGCCAGGTACCGTGCCTTTCTTTTTAACCCTTTAATGCTCGAAAGACATACATGTCAAGGCACTCGTCAATAGATTCGGGTGGTGGAAATTGGACACCTTTTACACGTTCCTCTAAGAAAAGAAGTGCATTCTTTCCCCTGCGAAATGTTTCGCACTTCTCATCGGCCTCCCGAATGGATGCAAAGAGAATGTTGTCAACTCTTCCATCTCCCACTTCATAATCAATGAGATCAACAATCTCTTTATCTGAAGTGACACCAAGAGCAAAAAACAGTATCCATACAGGAATCTCCACAGACAGAAAATATACTGTCAGCATCTTCTCTCCGTTTTTAATTCCTTCAAAAGTGGAATTTTCCACCAATTTAACAACCATCCTATTTCTCTTCATCTGTGACTTGTATGCAACTGCCCAATACGGAATATTTGAAACCCAGAGCCTCTTCAGAAATATCTGCTCCTGTGCAATAAAAATCTGCAACAAAAGCAATTTACAAACAATACCAAAGAAATACAGTACATGGTGAAGATATAATATAGAATAAATAAAACATTAATGCACTACAATAAATTGCGAATTTTTAAGTTTAGTCTCTAAGATAAATTTTACTGTATTCAATTTTAGTCCCTATTTTGAAAGCATTTTACAAAAATGAGTGCCTTAAGTCCCTAAAGAAAAATAGTACTAAAATTTGAGAAAACTTATGCAGGGATTAAACTTAAACAATCGTGAATAAAAACAATTTAACCCTAAAATGTATAAAAACTGTAACAAACAAGTCATAAATGCATGTAAGTAAATGATAATAATATAGCTAACCTTCTCAGCACCCTTGATGAGAAAGTAACCTCCATGGTCAAATTCACAATCACCTTTTTCAGCTTCACTCATCCAACATAAATCAGACATAACCATAACAGGAAGTCTCCCAATAGTTATTTCTCTCTTCTCATCCATGATAATCTCCCTATCAATATACTCCTCCTTCCCAGTCTTAAATTTGTCACTCCGAACCTTCTTCGGAATATAAACCTGTAATAAACACAGTTGAGTTATTCAAACATCAAAATACACACAATACAACCACCATTGTGTTCACATCAATCTCCCTTACTTTTTATCTTCTACAACTCGCCCACATTTCAAAATCACACACATAAATCAAACAAGGAGCCAGGATTATTATAGAGTCTGGGCAAAATTTCACATGTGACATAATATATAAATAGTCTAACAAAAAATCTAAGTTTTGCCCTAAACTAACCCCTAAAAATCTCAGTTGACCTAAACTAACCCTTAAAAATACCAACAATTTTGGCACGAGCCTGGGCAACTGCCCTTGCCCAGGCTTGCTGGGCCTTGGAACCGCCCTCCTAGTAATTTGGATGTCATAAATCATTTTTCATTTCTCAAAATCTCATTTAACACAGAAACACCAAATAAGAACCAACCAACCACAAATTTCAAAGCTTAAAAATAAAAATTAAAAACCTCTAACAAAACCACAATAACTTAATTTCTTATAACAAAACCACAATAACTCATCAATTTCACGAAAACTTAAAGAAATGAGGGAAAAAAATGCTAACCTGAACTTGAACCTCAACTTTCATTTTAGAAGCATAAGTCATTCTCTGCAACCTAGCATGCCTCGGAAGCATCTTCAACTCTTGAGCATTACCTTCACCACACCAAAACTTAGGTCGATCAAGGGTTACATTTCCAAATTTCACAGTCGCATAACGATAATGCTCGTTATCTCCTTTCTTAGAAGGATCAAAACCAGGAGTAACAGCGAGATCTCCAAACGAATTGAAAGCATCTTGAAGACCAGAACTGATAAATTGATTATACGAGTTGATTTGATGACTGATTAAACCATATTCGTCGAAAAACATCACCGAAGCTTTTTTGCAGAAATACTTCACCATATCAGGACCTACTTCGTTGAGGATTTCTGAATTCGTTGATGGATCTTCGTCTAGGTCAATGTCCTCCATTTCTGTGTCGTATTCTAGATCAACATCGTTGATATTGAGCTTGTGTGCGTCTTTGCTTGAACCAACGTGACCCATGGTTGTTGAGAATTTCAATTTTCAACGATGATTTTGCTTCGGTGAAGATTTTAGGGTTTAAGTAGAGAGTTCACTCTCTCACTCTGAGAGTTTGTGAAGTTGTGGAAATGAGTTCTAGTTGTACATTGATGCTAACTCAATAACAGTGTTAATCAGATGATATAATGGTAATAGTTGCTTTTTTAAGGGGTGTTATGGTAAAGTACTGTCCCCAATTTGTGGTTTCCCGTGGTCCCCACTGTTGTTTGGTTGATTACTTTCCTCGTTTTCTGACAGAAAAGTAGCGGAAAGACGCATGTGCCCTTGTGGGTTTGGGAAAATGAATCGAATAGTTTTTTCAGGGAAGAGATTCTCTCCGGTGGATTTTCCAAGGGAGAGTGTCCAATGTTGATCTTAGCCATCCAATTATGTGGGATCCATTTGACCAATAGTGAATCATTGGCAGAGATTTCACTGTATCATTATATCAATGGAGAGAATTCTCTCCCTTTTCTTTCCCTTTTCTAGATTATTTTTTAATTTATACTCTCTCCGTCTCGATATATAAGAGCTACTTTGATTATATGTACTATTTAACTAGAACTTTGACCCATGCGGTGCATGAGTCTAATTAGGTGTAATATGTAATAATAAAAAATAAAATACAAAAATTCTAAGAGCATTTTCAATAAGAGTAGTATAGGAAATTTCATGGACTAATTATTCTATATTTGTTTATGTGCTTATTTTATATTTTATATATTTTTTAAATAATTTGGAACCCCGTCGTTTTGTTTACTTAATAAAAAAAATTGCTGATAACTAAAGGTTAAAAAATTGATGATAATTAAAGGTTAAAAAAAAATTAAAGACATAATCAAGAACATAAACTTAAGTAGACATCCATAAATAAATAAAAATTGTGATTAATTCTGCCGTTCAAATTTATTGAAAACGGGGTTAACATATTATGATTGCTAAATTCTTTCATAATCGAAGCACATGTTTTAGCGGTTGAAAGATTTTATTGTAAGTAAGGGATGCAGGTTCGATGACAAATCTGTATTTTTTTAATATAAAGTTGCAATAAAAAGAAAGAGAAAATGAGAGGGGGAAAAATTTGGTTTAGGGTTAGCTTATGTTAGCAAGCTTATAATATAAGAGATTATTGGTTTTTAATTGTTTAAATTGTGCAATGAAAATTGATAGTGCTTAATTGTCGTATGAAATCTTTCCTATGAAAGTTGATGGAGCTTAACACTTTGTGGACATAATTTAAATCACAATTGGTCTGCTAGTGCATATTGTATCAATTATCACCGGTTAATATTAAATTGTGATTAGTCACATGATTATGGTTGTGTTTGGTTGTATTGCAAAAAAAATTGATTTAGCAGAATTGAGTTTGATAATAACTTTTCAAATTACACGTGATAATATCTGGTAGAAAAAAATCATTGATCAGGAAAGACATAAAAATATTTTGTGAGATGATCCGGTAGAAAAAAATCATTGATCAGGAAAGACATAAATTTTTTTTGTGATGAATAATATAGTCAACAATAATTTTGATATGATATACTTTTAAAATTGATGATGCTTATCAATTATTGGACATAATTTTAATCACAATTAGTATACTTGCCATAATGGTTGGAAATATTGCCTTGTATTGAAGGTTTACGGGTTCGAATCCTAGTCAAGACAAAATTGTATTATTTTTTCATAAAAATTGCAAGATAAAATGGAGGGAAAACAGGAAAACAAATTAGGGTTTAGAGTTTGCTTGTGTATACAAGCTTATAATATAAAAGATTTCTTCATCTTGTTTTGACTGTATTTTTATAATAACATATAAATGTAAACATTAACATATGAGATCTTATTTAATTTGTTTTGATAAGTATTTTTAAAATATCAAATTTTTATAATTTTTACAAATAGACAATTAAAGATATTAGTGATCAAAATTGTACATTAGCATACGTGTTGTGGTCAACCGAGTCTTATATTTTGGGACGAAGAGAGTAATTTAATTTATAAATTTAACTCTATAGGTCAAAAAAAAAACTCAACAAACTAAAGATTATTCTTATAAAATTAGGAGACCAAATATAAATATTTTGACTTCTACGCTTACAAAAGATTAGGGAGATCCTTAATATGGTCCCTAAATTTATAAGATCGTCCATAGTCCCTTTTATGTTATCTCCAATAGTCATATATTCTTCAAGCAACATTGTTCAACCTAACATAATATTAGGAGACAATTACAAACATGATCGTCATTTTGTGTAACAATTGACCTAACTAGTAATTAGGAGACGATTGCGAGCAAACTAAACTTAACCTTACGAATTTAGTCGAAATTGTATGTAACAATTGACTTAACCAGTGATTATGAAACAATTGCGAGCAGACTAAACTTAACCTTATGAACTTAGTTGTCATTTTATGTAACAATTGACCTAACTAGTGAGTATATGACAATTGATAATAAACTAAACTTAACCATGTAAACTTAGTCGTCATTCATTTTATCTAACGATTGACTTAACTAATGATTAGGAGACAATTATTAACAGACTAAATTTAACCTTACGAACTTAGTTGTATGTAACAATTGACCCATGATAAATCGATCAATCATAAAATATCGTATCATCTTATTACAATTTAAAAAAATTCAAATATTTTAATGTTGACTCATGAAAATTATAAAAAAAAGTTCATATATCTATTGACATATTCACGCTGTATTTGCATTATATTACAAATAAACATTTTTATTAAAATGTTTAATGGTTTAATAGTTTTGTAGTTTTTTAAAATTGATATGCATGTATTAATATATAATTATAATATAAATAAACATATATTATGTGGGCATGGGGCAGAGTGGGTACTAAAGTACCCGCATCTATACCTGTTTATTTTTGCGGGTAATTACTCATATTAGTACCCGTAACCAAAGTGTGGGTTATTGACTTATCCGTTGTGGATATTTTTTGTGAGTACCCACTGGGTATAAGTCAAATTGGCATCCCTACTAAACGTACCTTATTTTGAATAACAACAGATCTATATGTTTTTACGCCTCCCAATTTGAGTGTTGATTGGATTTGCGAATTTGAGATATGATGATTCCCTTTGGGTGTTGATTATATCTGCGAATTTGAGATACAACAATTCCCTCTGGCATTTATTACATCTGCAAATTTGTGGATGCAATGAATCCCTCCAAGTGTTGATTAGATTTGCAAGTTTAAGATAGAATGATTCCCTCTTGGTGTTGACTACATTTGCGAATTTGAGATACAACGAATCCCTCTGCTTGTTGATTAGATATGCGATTTTGAGATACAATGATTCCCTTTGGGTTAGATCTAAGAATCTATATGGGTGTTCAGTGGATCTTCGAATTTCATATACACTGGATGCCTCTATGTTGGTTGAATATAAGAATTGTATAGAAAAATTATAAGAAAAAAGATTTGGAAGAAAACGAAATTACGATAAGTCGAACTAATGTTTATCTTAGAGACAATGCAATTACGATATACGACTAAATCGGGTTTGAGGAGATTGTGAGATAAGGAAATTAGGGTTCATGAATGAATGTATTGTTTCATTTGATATTCGCGATTTGGAAGATTATAAATTTAGGGTTCATAAATGAATGAAATGTAACTTCAGTCTTTCAATAATATCACAATGCCCCACAAAATTTTGTATATTTCCGTAATATACCCAATGTGCAAAAATCGCGAAAACGAGGAACCGACTATTGGAGGTAACATAAAAGGGACCATGGGTTGTCCTTTAAATTTAGGGACCATATTAGGGGTCCAAAATATTAATTCTATCTTTTATTTTTTTCAAATAGAATCAAGAAAATAGTTCTATATTAATTTTACGTAAAGACTTTATTAGGGTTTACTAATTCTATTTTTCAGTGTTGCATAACTAAACATACATATAATAGGGTTTACTAAAAATTAATTAAGCATATATATATATATATATATATATATATATATATATATATATATATATATATATATATATATATATATATATATATATATATATATAGATTCTGCACTATTTAGAGATGCTTAAGAATTTGATTCATCAATTAAATAGTGACAATGTATTATTCTTCAATTTTAATGGTATTATATGGGTTTAATCGAGACGACGTAGTAAATACTCGACTTCAACATCTTTTGTTAGGGGTATTATCGAGTCTAGGTATAAGCGGGAAACTATTGCAGGATCAACCTTGTATTTTCCATTGACATCGTGATCAAGACTCACTTCCTGACCAAACACCATTGCTTTCTTTTCAACTCTCTTCACAACTATATCTTCTACGCTCTTCACCGTCAACAATTTCATCAATGATTTTTTGTCCTACAAAAACAAAATGTTTAATTTTTTAACACAAAAAAGAAGTATAAAAACCAAATAATAGTACAAAAAGAGGAGTGATAAAAACATGTGTGCAGCTTGCATAATTTGTGCAAAAGTGATGCAAATAATATAATATTTTGTAATAATTAGTCAAATTATGGCTGTGTTCTTAAACTACATTCATTGATTCTCATATATACCTTGGCACGAATTAAAGGCTCATAGTCGCGAGGATTTTCCTTGAACTTCGCCTCAGCTACAAACTTTCCATAATGAATCCTTCTAGAGATGGCCTGTGGATATTGTATAGAATAAGGACAATGTATGCAAAAATCATATTTGTTCTCTATTTAATTTGTATTCTAATCTTTATTTCTAGTTTGAGTTTTAATTTTTTAAAAATGAGAATCTATTTTCTAACTTTAAAGTTTTATCCAAAAAATAGTGAAATCGATATTTAACTTTTTTTTCTCTACAAAAAGTGAAAAATAAAAGTAAAACATATATTCTAATACCGACGTGCATCGAGAGTAAACTCATATTTTTTTAAGTGTGATCGATGTCAGTTTGACAAAAATAAGATAAACATATATGTGTAACTCCAAACTTGAATCATATTTTGCCTAAAAAACAAATTGAATCATATTTGTTTTTTTTTATTCTTGTCAAACTATCATCGATCTAAGTCACCATCTCAATTATAAGGACAAACAAAATCTTGATCTTCTACTTTTAAAAGGTGACAACAGTTGTTTGTGATGTCATAGACAATTTCAAAGTACTAATACTACTAATCCACGATAAATCACCAATATGACACAATCTATCGTGTAACATATTTGAATTACCTGAATCATAATTCAAATGTGCAATCAACGCATCGATCGTTGGTCATTTAATCAAGATTGGATAGTCCAAATATGAATTTAGATTTTTTTTTTAAAAAAAAAAACAGAAGAAGAAGAAATAAAATATTGAGTTTGTAACCTAAATTGCCCGACCTCAATTCAAAAGTTGTGAATGTGGTTACTACTATAAATGTGTGAGTGGAAGAAATCCAATTCTATGTATAACTTAATTCAAGACAAAAAAGTTAGAGACAACATTTGACTTGAAATTGACTAAGGTGATTGTTTTGCTTGCATAGCTTCACCCACTATAACATATATGCTACTCATAAAATAATTTGAATGAGAAATTTTACCTGCAATAATGAAAGATCACTTGCCGCCGTTTGTGCGTAGTTGCCATCGTCCCCGGAAGTAACAAAAAGCGGAAGCATCTCGTTGAAATATATTTTCCGTATACTCTTGTTTATGTTAACTGAAGCAGCTGTAGGATGCAAAAACTAAAGACGAAGTTCAAAAGTGATGCATATTTCCCCTTGATGAATATGCATATTCATTTATTGGAATGCTATTTCCATATATTGTTTAGAAAATAAATTTGGTTCATACATATAAAATTCCTTAGAATTATTCCTTAGAGTGATATATAGAGGTAGTTACATAATTTTATTTTCAACTTCGCTCTATTTCATGTATACAAAAGCAATATAAAATGCAGTTATTTTATTCTTGCAAATGTTTTATATTTGACGAAAAAATTTCAATGCCGCAACAAATGTGATAATTCAAATTTCTAACTTACACATTTCTGGAAATTATTTTACCGTCATAATACAAACAACTATAAAGCGTCAAACCACACAAGAGTTTTCCCGAATTACCTGTGAAAAGTTGTAATGTGGCACAAGTGAGGCAGGTAAATTTTCTTCATAGGAATTTTCTTCGGGGTTGATATATCTACCCATCTGACAGATAACATATATACTTTTGTCAAAAAAATTATAGTCATTTTATATTATATCATCAAAACCACTCATTGCATAAGTAAAAAAAAAAAAAAACCACTCATTGCAATAATAATAGTAACATATCAAAGATAAAACTACAAACAATGAAGTGTGGTGTTTAATAGTCTCTGACTATAAAATAGCTATAAGCAGTAGTCAATCCGGCTCAATATGTGTTGTGGCCTAAAATGTGGTTCCTATAGATATTTTAAACTTCGTTATTCGTCTCTCTAAAAATTTTCAACAAGTTTTGGTCTCCAAATTAATTTTCGTCACACCTTTATTTCATTCTTTTAAGGCAACTCATGTGTATTTTCGAAATTTTAAATTATTTTTTGTAATTACGTTTAGCACATTATAAACTTTTCTTTTACAAAAGTTTTAAAAAAATTCAACAAAGAATTATTAAATATAGCTCTTAAAAATTATATATATATATATATATATATATATATATATATATATATATATATATATATATATATATATATATATATATATATTTTAAAAAAAAAATTATAAATTTTTGTTGATAATTATAAATATAAATACAATAACTCGTTTAAAAATGTGACAGTACACATAAATTGTTTTAAAAGTGAAGACAAAAAATTGCTAAAAAAACATAATTTTTTTAAACTAATGATGTTGTTTACTAGCATCGATCATAATACCTCATTGTATATATCCAGACAATATGTCCGTTGAGGCTTGAGGTTTATAAGGTCTGTTTGGTTCAACGGAGGGAATGAGAGGGGAGGAGGGATTTTAATGAAAGGGAGGGGAAGGGAGGGAAGAAGAGGGGAGATAGTTTAATTAAATATATGTTTGGTTCAAAAGAGGGGAGGTGAGTGAAGATGAAGTATTTTAATTAAATATATGTTTGGTTCATAAGGGAGAATAAAAATATTTTAAAACTTTTTTTAAAAAAAGCTAAATTAACCCACCCAAATTGGTACCAAAGAGAATCGAACCTCAGACCTAAAGAGGAACACACTCTCAGGTCCCAATCCAATATCAATGCACCAACACACGTGGGTTGAGATATTTTAAAACTAATTTACCTTTAAACCCTTAAAATCTTATAACACTCATATTTCACCTTATTCAATAAAATAATTAAAAAATAAATTCACATAAATTAAAAAAAATAAAAAAGCAAATAGAAAGCATATATATGATTCCCGTAAAAAAAAAAATATGATATGGAAATTATAGTACAGCACAAAAAATTAAAGTGTGATTCACGAAGAGAAACGAAGAGAAAGTAATTAACAATAGCAACATATCACGTAGAGCATAATTGAGATGAAACAAAATCAAACATGGATGAGTAGTAGCAAGCAGAACGCTGAGAAGAGCTGTGGTGACAACAAGGAGTAGGTTAAAGACAAGAAAAATGTTTGTAACCTAATAATAAAAATTGTAATAAGGATAATATGAGAATTTTAAAATTTTAAAATATATTGAGGATAGTTTTGACAGTTTAGTAAAATTATAAAAAACTTCCCTCCCTTCCCTTCAAATCCTTCTAATTTGGGGAAGCAAAAATTAAGTTTAGGAGAAATTTTGCTCCCCTCCCTTCATATCCCCTCCTAAAAATTGAACAAAACAAACAAAATTTAAAATATTACCTCTTCTCCCCTCCTCTCCAAAACCTCCGAACCAAACAAACTCTAAGTAACAAGCGTGTTTATTTTTTTGACGTAAACAAACTTAGGGGATGTATTGGATTGAGATTTCATGTGATTTTAAAAGATTTTTATGACAAAAAAATTTCGAGGTATTCAATCAAGACTTTTACAAAAGTTAAATAAATCATGTGGTATTCAATTAAGACAAACATGATTTTTTTTGTCAGGGAAATAAAATTCGTTGGTATTCAATTGAGATTTGCTACTACTTTTAAAATGTCTACTGGTATTCAAAAGTCTACCGATTTTGATGGATTCTTATTTAGAATGGATTTTGAGAGATTTTCTAAGCCTTGAGACTTTTTTAACTCTCCAAGACTTTTTATTTTCATTATCACGGTATCAATTTTTTTTTTGCCGTGCATTACATTCGTCTGCTTCTTTTCCCATCAATGGTGGTAGTGGTTTTTATTTGTGATTAGAAAGATATACGTAAAAAAAATGTAAGGTTTGTTTTTGTTTAAATATTTGGATTCGCAAAAAAATATAATTTCTTTTATTAAAATTTATTGATTCTTTTAAAATTTTCCTAATATACAAAAGTTTCATAATATATAAAGTATTGTGAAATCTTGATTGTAAAAAGTCTTTTGAAAAAAATCTCTCAAATTTCATTCAAATCATGTGTTAAAAATTTTGATTGTAAAAAAATCTTGTAAAAAAGTCTTTAAAATCTCACAAAATCAATATAGTCAAACAAAATCTCATAAAATCACCAAAACTTTTTTTTTTTTTTTGCAAAAATTGTCTCATAAAATCTCAATCCAATACACTCCCTTAATGTATTTAATTCATCACAATAGTTACAATATAAGGTGGACAATATTGAAAAACATGATTAATAGCATAAGACCTAGCCACCCGAGCTAACTCATGGGTCACTCGATTCGCTTGTTGTTGGACAAAAATAACCTTGCAGTTATGAAACAAACTTAATAATGTTTTACACTTATCAATCAAACTACCATATTCAGTGAGATTCTAAAGGCCTAATAGACTTTTAAAAATATTATTTTTTAAAGGCCTAAATCAAATATCTTGACAGCTTATGTTTGGACCGACGTTAACTAAAATAACGTCTCATTGATATTGAATAATGCAACTATAATCTAAATACTACTGTCTGAAAGACAAATATATCCCCAATTCGTAGGGCGAGGCCGCCGGCCCGCACTCCCAATCCCTCCACACAACAAACAATGGGATCAAACACACACATTCGGGACAAGCCGGGTCGCGCTCCTCTCACTCAACGCTACCTATTAGCCATACTCATATGTAATTAAGCAAGGTTAGCGAGTAGCAACATACCTTGGCTTGAATATCCTCTGTTTGGTTAAGAATGAAGTCGAACAACGAGCCAGAAAAGTTGGGAATGGAAGCATAATGTGGATCGTAGGTAGGAGAATTGAGAGGGAACCGTGCTCTTTCAATCACATTAAATACAATCGTATCTTCTTGTCTAACCAATGATGCTCTCACTGATTCAAGTGTGTATTCATCTCCTTTTACTGTTTTGTATATGTCCGTACAACTTATCAACACAACAACCACAAGTAGAAATCGAAGCATCATTGTACGTTGTTATCTTTTACACTCAAATCGTTCAACACAGCATATGGACAAAACATGGATTATATAGTGTGATGTGATGACCAACTAGTAAGAGACAAAACGAAATTTTTATTAAAATCAAATCATGGTCAATTATTTGGTCAATAAAGAATAAAATTATTTTGTCAGAAAAAGGAATAAAATCGTGGATCGACCCGAAAAAAATTGGTGAATTAAAACACTTCCCTTTTGGGCACCCTCCTCCTTTGCATTTCCATGTTTAGGCATTTAATTTAATAAAGAATAAAAGGTAATCTTAATTATTTATCCTCGATCGAGACTGCAAATTTTTATTTTTTAGATTTTTGAATAACTAATGTATCTGACTTTTTTTTTTTTGGTATAAAAAAGGGGCAAAAATCCCCTGTATCCAACCTTAATTATAGACCAAATACATTAGTTAACCAATGAATTAAAAAATAGAAATTTGCTTATAACTAAGGCCGAAAAGAGTATCAAATTATAAGTGGTTTTACATTAGCAACAAAACATTTAATTATATTTTTTCTATTATACTTTTAAGTATTTTTTTACTTTCTATTTTTTAAATTATTCATTGTATCTTTCTCATGCCATTAATCTATGGCAGCATCTATTATGAACCCCCAAAAATGGGGGTTTATGGTGCACCAAGCCCTTTTTACCGCGGGCCCACTTCAATTTATTATAAGATTATTTTAAGAAACAATGGAAGATTACGTTTATGCCCCTGAATCATATTTTCACTTTTCTCTTTCTCTTTCTCTTTCTCTTCGTCTTTCTCTTTCTCTGAGGAAGAAGGATCCTCTTCTCCAACGATCCTCTTCTCCACCCACACCACCGGCGAACTCATCTTCTCTTCTCCGCTCACCCCCGACGAACTCATTGACTTCAGAGGTCGATTTCTAATTCTTCTGCGTTTGTTAATTTCTAATTTTTTTTTTATTGAAACCCTAATTTTCTTCAATTCTATTTCGAATCCTGCGTTTGTTCTCATTCTTTAGGTAAAATTTACAGAAATCCAACATGAATAGATCACGTATTTCAGTAGAAGCTCCTAAACGATTGCCAATTACCGACAAATGGGTGAGTTTCTCATTTTGGTTGATACAACTTTTTTTCCTTTTGCTTTTCATCTTATTTTGTCATTATAATTATTGTATTCATATTTGTGCTAGATACAAATGGAATTCAAAGCAGAAAAGTTTTACTATTCCTATAAGAGGATGAGACATGAGTGTAAGTTTAAACTGAAATCTACTTTTTTATCAGAATTTGTTTTGTTTTATGATGTACTATGTTGATGACCATTATTTATCTGAGAATGTTTGGAGTACTCATGAGTTCTGAATGTGCTATAGGATTTTTAAGAAATTCTGTCCAATAGCGATATCTAGTATGCTCACATTATAAGTAGATTGTGTTTAAAATGAATAACCTAAGTATTTTGCTTATCTTATGTTAATTGTAGCATCTTATGGAAATGACGAGGACTTCCATGCTGCATTTTATGAAGGAAAGGTAATGTTACCAAATAAGTAGTTTGTAGTTGGAAATTTAAGAATTCCTTAATCTAAATTGCAATTGTTTTGACAGGACAAAATCTATTTTCCTACTTGTTGGTATCAAAGACATGCTCCCCGTATTGGGGAAACTGTAGTAATCAAAGATGAACATGGGAACAACTTTATTGCTTTTGTAAACAAAGGTGACAAACCATACCTAGAGTTTAACCAAACAAAACTCAGGTTGATGTACCAGCTAACAGTTTTTGGTTTAATTAAACTAAAGTTAGTTGATGAAAATAAGTTTGAGATGAAAGTTATGGGACATTACCTAGGAAAAATAGACACAAACGATCCAGCTAAATATTATGGTCATTGGGGTTATGATCCAATGTGGATTTTGGAGATTTCTGAATCCATGGCAACAGAAGGGAAACCTTTGGTATTTACCTACTTCAACCACATTGTACTTATTTATTTTATTAATTTTTATTCTAAATTATGACTAATTGAAGTTTTTGATTCGATACATTTATTGATGTAGATGATACCTGACTCTGTGGTGGATATCATTTACCACGGCTCAGTAGCTTATGAGCTTGAGGTGTCCATCTCCGAGACAACTGAATGCTATACTTGGGAAGTGCAACATACGGGTGTGAATTTTCTAATAGCGGGTGGATGGGTCGATTTTTTAAAGAACCAAGTCAAAAAAGGGATTAAGAAAATGTTTTTCTACAACGATGGTGCAAAATCTACCGTGATTTTGAGAAGTACTGATGGCTGCTGGGCTTGGAGCTGAAGCTGCTATAGTTAGGCTGTGGGGATTTGTGTTTAGGAGTTATTATTCCCTTTTAGTTTGTAATTAAGCTAGTTGGAACTTGTATGGTGTTGCACTGTCATCTAACTTAGTTTGTGGTTTAGGATTTATTTTTCTTATTTAATGTTTCTGCTATGTAGTATATGGAAGCTACTGTTTGTGCTTGACCATTTTGAATTAAAACTTTGTTATAAATCAAATATCTATATAGCTATTAATGAAAACATGATTTGCCGATAAACTTGTTGCACCTCAAAATATAAGATAAACATAATACATAAGAGTTGTTTTCTTGGCAAACAATACATAGAGTTGTTAAATTAGAAACGGATGATTACATCAAATGCATATTACATAAGCTTGGTAACTTCACAAACATTTGTACAAAACATTTGTACCAAACTCTTTGAAGTGCTTGACCATTTTGAATTAAAACTTTGTTGTTATAAATCAAATACCTATATAGCTATTAATGAAAACATGATTTGCCGATAAACTTGTTGCACCTCAAAATATAAGATAAACATAATACATTAGAGTTGTTTTCTTGGCAAACAATACAGAGTTGTTAAATTAGAAACGGATGATTACATCAAATGCATATTACATAAGCTTGGTAACTTCACAAACATTTGTACCAAACTCTTTGAATTCAAAGCGCACCCTATCTTCGAATTCAATATTGTTGTCCGAACAAAATTTTTTCCATCCTTTTACAATCTTGACATTTTTCAAATGTGTACACGGATATTTTAAGTGAACTTCTGAACTGGATTGGTCTGGTACTCCTAGAATGAGCTTATGAAAATTGAATCGCCGAACATAATCATTTAATGCAGTCGGTAAGGTCTGCAAAACCCAATTTTAAAAATTATATAATGTTAGTTTGACATGTAATTAAGCATAATAAAAATAGCAAAATAATGAAAATAAACTTAAAAACATAGCTTACAATCTGAGTTGGGGTACTGAAGTTTAGGTGACCAACGCTGAATTCAAATACATGTGATTTAGGGACTTGACGACCACTGACCAATGTAGTGAAGGTCTCATAATAGACATTATCGCTGCATGGAGGTATGTTATTGATAGTGATTGCACTCATTCCATCAGACATAGTTGGATCTATAATTTCAACTTCTTCTTCACTTCCTTCATAATTTCCGTTTTGCAAATCATAATTTTCATAGAAATCAACACCGTTTTCAGCCAGAAAAGCAGCATAATCAGGATCAATTTCGTTGTCATCATCATCATCATTATACTGAGAGCTACTATAGAAGAATTAAATTTTAAAATGAATTAAGATGGAATTGTATGAAAATATTTTATATACTATACTTAGTCATAGTGTCGTAACAATCGAAATACTAACAAATTGTCTCAAGTAAATTGAAGCCTATGAATAATAAAAATAAATTGTTATCGGTACCTGTTATTTGATGCAGCCATGTTTAACCTATATACAAATTTGAAGCAGTTAATTTTTTAAAATTGGAAGCAAGGATGCAAAAGAAGAAAGCTACAGTTCGGGCTAAAACTCCCCCATCACAGCAAATAACAACCAAGGGAAAATCAAAACTGACTAAGCACTAAAACTACCACCAAACTTCAATACCAGAATAGAGACACCTAAACCACCAACAAGCATCAACGTTAATAAAAATAATGAACAATATATTAGATAAGAATTCTAATTGCATATGGGTTTATTAAAATTGATCTGTAACTTGAGGTGTTTAGCTTAAAACTCAGATGAAGAAGAAGGTAGAGAAAACTTTACCTGTCCTTTGGAGAAGATGATGCGCCGTCCAAAAATTAGGGCAAATGGAACTACTATTAGTTTGCAAATGGTTTCATGGGTAAGTGGTAGTATACACGACAATGACTCTTGGTTGGGCTAAAAATGGTAACTTTAGTATCAACAAGTTGGCCCACTTGTTTCCCACTTGTTTTTTTGCAGAATTTGGAGTTTTTTAGAAAGTTGAATAAAAATTGAAATATGATCAAGACTAATGAGTGAATATGACATGATTAAGTTATATTATGCAATTTAAAATAGAAATATGATTATGACTAATCTCATCATAAAATTGTTAATTTTAAATTTTACAAAGTAATCAACATCCATACTATTACATTTGGTGGTATAAATCAGGGATGATCTTATCCGAACAAATTCAAAAGTAAAACCACAGAACAAACCAATCAAAACTAAAACCGCAAAAAAACGCATTTAGTTTAAACCGCACGAATGATTTTTATTTTAAATGGACTCTACTCAATATATTCTATGGCTGCCATATTCTA
Organism: Trifolium pratense; assembly: GCF_020283565.1. Classification (NCBI taxonomy): domain Eukaryota; kingdom Viridiplantae; phylum Streptophyta; class Magnoliopsida; order Fabales; family Fabaceae; genus Trifolium; species Trifolium pratense. The sequence continues at coordinate 6,237,533 of NC_060065.1, read as the reverse complement.
TTACTTCACAATTTTCAAATATTTAAGCAACTCAGACAAGTTTTTTTAAATGGACTCTACTCGATATATTCTAAATTGACTCTACTCAATATATTCCATTATTTTTCAATTATTTAAGCAACTCAGACAAGTTTTTTTAAATGAACTCTACTCGATATATTCTAAATTGACTCTACTCAATATATTCCATTATTTTTCAATCATTTAAGCAACTCAGACAAGTTTTTTTAAATGGAGTCTACTCAATATCTTCCTATATGCATTATCAATTTCATAGACACATAATGACCAACTCAGCAAACTTATAAACCCACACTTCACATAGTAGTTAACATTGTCAATTTCATACAAACAGGTGATACAATCACCAAACATACCACTTAAAAGATAATCCTTGCTAAGTAGACATATAGGATGATTAACAAAGTACTTGAAGCATACAACAAAGAGGTAGAGTAAAACAAATAAAGATCAAATATCATCACATCAATGGATGATTAATCTTCAACGTGCATTGGATTTTCTCACAATGGTAACAGTCAGGATACTTGGAGGTTTGTCAAGCCGAAACTTCAACGTGTCCTTTGGTTTGAGATTCAATCGTCTAACGAAGATACCCCATAAAGTTCCTCCTAAATGAAGTTCTGGGCGCTTCTTTGGTTTCTTCCTGTAGCCCTTGACTACTTTGCATTCAATCTTTTGATGAGTTTGTTCATTGATGACAACCATGATTTTATTCTCAATATCAGGATACTCTAGGCAAACAACAGCAGGAAAGTGCTACAACAATGAACATATAAAAATGTGGGTAACTTGACACACAAAAAACAAAAAATTATTTAACAAAATATTTAATTATTTAAGGCTATTGATAGTCAACTTACCATAACACAGTGTCCTTTAGCAAATTTCTTACGAACAAATTTGTCCCACACAAAACAGTTTATGTTGTTCATTTCTCCATGAGGACCATTAGGTTCTATAACTTCCTCATTAACGGGAGCATCGGGATTAGATTCTGCACCTGGCTCGTAGAGAGGAACATCATCGTCTGAACAACAAACCGTATTCGATTCAGCAGGAACATCATAAAGAGGAGAAAATTCACTCATGCTCTCGTCGAACATTAGAAAGTTGTTTTCCTCTTCATAATAAATAATAACTTTTGTCTGTTGTGTAAATCCATTATTTGTTGCAACAGTAATACCGGAACTCAAGCACAATTTTCCCTTTCTCCATATAAAATTCACCTTAGTCTTCTTTCGATAGGCATTTATAATAAATCCATGCCTTTCATAATTGAACTTAGTAGACCAATTGTTGACAAAATAAGGACACACATATATGGCTTCCTAGATTCATGTAAATACATTAGGAACAAACCAAACATGTAAATAAAATTGATGATATGTTGTGATTGTAACTAAATTAAGTGAACAATACCTTATCAGGAACAATAGTAGTTTTGAACCAATTGGGTGTGCAGCTTGATGGTCCAGCAACATTCCTTATATAATAGGGTGACAAAGACAAATTTATCATCTTCCCACAAACATGTAAATAATAGTAGTAACACATATTCTAGACGTGGTCCCAAAATTTCAAAGTACAAGTAGTACACATTAAAGAAACATGTTCACTTCTCAATACAGAAAACGACACTACCTTACTTTATTTCATTTTTAAATGACACAAAAAACATAAAAACAATTCCAAACATAAAGTACTTTGAAAGTTGTACAAGTGAAATGCTACCAAACGGGAAACATGCAAATTGCAAGAATATATTAACATAAGAAAATGTCAAAACTTACCTTTTTGAGTTTGTAACCATGTCTGCTATGCAAGAAGCGAAATTCACTTCCCTTTCAATTGTTGATGGAGCCATTGTTGGAGGCTGAGGTTCAGGTAAAATCCTCATCCAAAACATATTTTCGTCGAACACATAACTGAGGGTCACCCTAGTAGGTTTCACAAAGCCAAAATACTTACCAACACAAATTCCATCAGTTAGTGTCATATCAGTGTTGGATCGGTTATACAAGACCATAACCTTCATTCTATTTGGACCCCTTATCCACCCAAATTGGTGCTTCATAAATTCAATTTTCCATTTTGCATAAAAATCTCCGGGAATGTCAATATTTTCCTAAATATCATGAACAAAACATAAATGAATACGTTTTCAACTAATGATCTGAAAACCTAAAAATTGATAAATTAAAAGACAGTAGCATATACCTTATTTGGATCTATTACAGTTTCAAAATAGTGGCGATATTTGGCAATATCTTCGGGTGTTGGTAATCTGAAAATGTTGAAATTGCTAAGAACATGTCACAGATCGAGTAACCAACAATATATATATATATATAAACCCTAGATGTGTAATCGAGCATAAGAAGCATAGATATTACACGATTTAGACATGCAATAACTTAAAATGTGCGATCTGTAACTCACCTTTTGGAAGACGACGCCATTGATGGAGAAGAGGAGCAAGAACATGAAGAAGATGGAAGTAGAAGAGGATACGAGGGTTGGACTATGTTTACTTTACCTTTTGTCTCTCACATATATGATTGGCACATATCTAACCATACATTTTTTGTCTCACATATGTTTACCACTTTACCTTTTGTCTCTCACTTTTTGTCTAACCTTACACTTTTTGGTCCAAAAAAAAAAAACAATAAAATAGTGTTGTGAAATACACTATGTGCACCAAATTACCTAACACGGTGAAACACACCCAATGCGTCAAACTAGTTGCATTTTAATTAACTAACAACGCGTAGAAACACACCGGACGCGCCAAGTTAGTTTGTATTTTTATTTACTACTAATACCGCGAAACACATCCGACACGCCAAATTAGTTAGCAATTTATTTCCTTATACACCATGCTATTTTTTTAATCTACTTTGTTAACCTTCTAAAATTACCAACGTGTACCAATTTGTCAAAAAAAAATCAATGTGTATCATATAGTTCATTTTGCTTCTTTAATTTATGGTCATACATAATATATAAGAGTGTTCTAACACATTCATTCAATACATAGATGATTTTTCAAGTCAATGCGTACAAGATTTTGTTGCCAAAAAATTACATGTAATTTAAGCGTTAATGCAAATTGTCTTCCATAGGTGCAAGAGTGTTCCAAAATTCTTGGACTTTTTGTTCTAAATAAATCCGACGTTCATTGTGTTGGCCGCGAAGTAGAATAATTGATGTCCACATCCTTACAACATTTTCGTCATGAGTTGTACTAAGATTTGTATGAAATCCATGCTCCATCTCTAACCAGTCTAATACCCATATTGATGAAGCGTCCCTGTCATTAAGAAGTTAAAGGCATTTGACTAAACAAAAAAGATAACTTTATTTGACATTTTTATCATTACTAACCTTGTAGAGTAATTAGGCATTCCTCTTGGTGCTTTAATTTCCCAATTACCAAAATCTTTTAATCCATTTAAAAAAGTGTTTTTATACTTATCCGTTAAAACTAACTCAGCAATCACCTTGCACTAAAAAAAATTGAAACAAAATAGTCACAATTATTGAAAATTAGTCTAAGTAATTTTGACTCAAAATTTGAAATGTAATTACCAGTTTCGATATTCTTTCCCTTCTTGTTGCTATATTGTCAGCTTGTAGTAATGAATCTAGATGATATACAACTTTATCTTTAATAGAAATGACCATAAGAAACCAGTGTCCACATTCATCCTTTAAGGGAACATAGATCTAGTAATTTCAAAAAACATAGTTATCGGTTATAGATTATAAAGTAATTGTTGATCAATAGATTATAGGGAAGTATGTGCTATAAATTAACAGAACTCACATATTTTAGAGTTGTAAATGGACTCATAAAATTTGAATAATGTTTTGTCAAACTTTGTAAATCATGACCGTCTTTTACATCTTCCTGTAACAAATAGAGATAAATAAACCTTAAGCTCGAAATTATAAACAATTAATGCATCATTTTTATTTATTAATTAAGAAGGATATGTACCGCAAAAGTTGGAGGCAATGACCAAACTAATTTGTTAGCTGCATCATGTTGAGAACAAGTAGTTTTTATTGCCATTAAATTGAATATTTGGTCTTGAACAACCTCATTAGGACACAAACAATGAAGCTCCATTCTAGATACTTTAAAACCTCCTATTTGAATCATCACTTCACTACATTGTATACCAAAAATATTAGGAAATAAAAGTTGAGTTAATTAGTTATTAAAATAGCTGTGTTTCAGTTTTGATGAAAATTACTTACTTTGGATCATGACCTGCATTAAATACATATGCACAAAGTTGGATGTCAGGAATTTGAAGGTGCATTGCTTTAGTTGGTGTAAATGTACACTTAACCCCCTGTTACAATAAAACTTGTTAGTTCATATCAATGTTTTGAGATAGTCACCAATACAAATAAGTCAATAACTTACCTCAGGCAATTGTATTTCTTTCATGTTGGTATGTTTAGTAGAACTTGGGGATGCTTTAGTTGGTGTAAATGAACTCTTGCTTGCATATTTGTTACTTGTGGATGGTGTCCTAATCGTTTTCTTTTTGTTCTTTGAATTTTCCATTGCAATTTTAATCTAATGATAAAACTTGTTTAGTAAATAATGAAGACAAATATCATATTTAATCAAATTTCAAGAATAAGTTATATACCCCTTGTCTTGTTTGATGACTCCGGGATTTTGGTGATACTTTCTTCATCTGTTTACTTGGTGTAGAGAGTGTAGGAGTCATGGATTTTAAAAATGACATATGTTGCTTTTGGGTGCAATACGAACTATCAGTTTGATGAAGACTTGAAATTTTAGCAGCCGTATTATCCGCATCATCTTCGTCCGATACATCGAATATAATATTGGATGTTTCAATATCATGGTAATGTTGATTGTATCTTACTTTCTTACCAATTGATGAACAATTAAATGAACTGATATTTGATTGTGGTGGACAACTCTTTGAAGAATTATTTTTGACATGTAAATTTGTGGATTTTGGCAAGCTTGATCTCACTTCATCTAAAATGGTACTTAACTGCTGTATCATTTGAGTCAATTCCTATCAAACAAAACACCATATTGTCATGTTAAGCTATCACTATAATTAAGCATGACTCTAAAGAATGATGTAACTTACCTGAATCTTAGTTGAAGCTGATTCTACACAACTAACTAGTTCATCCAATGAAACATGACTATGTCCATCTTGTGTATCCATCACCTACCATAAAACGATCAATGCATTATTATTTATTAGACTTAAAATCTGAATAAACAACAAAAGTTTTGGATTAACAACTCACATCTTTTTCTGAATCTTTGATCCACACCCATTTTCCTGATGTTTTTTTTTTCATCTTGTGTAAGCTTTTCATGTTTAGCTCTGCACTGGCTTTTTCGAAGAAAAGAAAAGCATAATTACTTCAGGGTGATGTTTTGGGCAAGCATCTTGGTGTTGCTCGATAGTTGATAGACATCTTGGTGCAAGCATTTAATGCAATAGTTGACTAAGAAATTTTAAAACGTTGCAATACCATGTGAGGATCATCCGACCATGTGATTGACAGTGTATTAGTATATGCAAATGTGTGAATGTGTGATAACAAAAGATGTTCAAATACTTACCATTTCAGAAAATTTCCATTCTAGTGTATGAGACCCATGTGATTGAAAATCACACTATATGCCATATGCTGGTATATCCTCAAAAGACTACACTAGTTTTAACATAGTCACCAAGGAAGTTCAACTTCTAATTTAACTTCAATAATTTTCATGTACGTTGGTAAAACTAAGATTAAGTATTTTAGAAAGTTTATTAGTGATAATCGTCATATAATTTGAATTTCAATGTCTAAATTACAAATTTGATATTGCGATTAATGGATTGGACGATTATTACGAATTCAAATTAGACGATAATTACGACTAATCGCATTATAAAAATCATAATTGGTTAATCCGAATTCAAATTAGACGATTATTACCACTAATCGCATTATAAAAATCATAATTGGTTAATCCGAATTCAAATTAGACGATGATTACCACTAATCGCATTATAAAATACTTACTTTAGACCTACGAATTCAAATTAGACGATAATTACCACTAATCGCATTATAAAAATCATAATTGGTTAATCCGAATTCAAATTAGACGATGATTACGACTAATCGCATTATAAATATCATAATTGGTTAATCCGAATTCAAATTAGACGATTATTACCACTAATCGCATTATAAAAATCAGAATTGGTTAATCCGAATTCAAATTAGACGATGATTACCACTAATCGCATTATAAAATACTTACTTTAGACCTACGAATTCAAATTAGACGATGATTACCACTAATCGCATTATAAAAATCATAATTGGTTAATCCGAATTAAAATTAGACGATGATCACCACTAATCGCATCATAAAATACTTACTTTAGACCTACGAATTCAAATTAGGCGATGATTACGACTAATCGCATTATAAATATCATAATTGGTTAATCCGAATTCAAATTAGACGATTATTACCACTAATCGCATTATAAAAATCATAATTGGTTAATCCGAATTCAAATTAGACGATGATTACCACTAATCGCATTATAAAATACTTACTTTAGACCTACGAATTCAAATTAGACGATGATTACCACTAATCGCATTATAAAAATCATAATTGGTTAATCCGAATTCAAATTAGACGATGATTACGACTAATCGCATTATAAATATCATAATTGGTTAATCCGAATTCAAATTAGACGATTATTACCACTAATCGCATTATAAAAATCAGAATTGGTTAATCCGAATTCAAATTAGACGATGATTACCACTAATCGCATTATAAAATACTTACTTTAGACCTACGAATTCAAATTAGACGATGATTACCACTAATCGCATTATAAAAATCATAATTGGTTAATCCGAATTAAAATTAGACGATGATCACCACTAATCGCATCATAAAATACTTACTTTAGACCTACGAATTCAAATTAGGCGATGATTACGACTAATCGCATTATAAATATCATAATTGGTTAATCCGAATTCAAATTAGACGATTATTACCACTAATCGCATTATAAAAATCATAATTGGTTAATCCGAATTCAAATTAGACGATGATTACCACTAATCGCATTATAAAATACTTACTTTAGACCTACGAATTCAAATTAGACGATGATTATCACTAATCGCATTATAAAAATCATAATTGGTTAATCCGAATTAAAATTAGACGATGATCACCACTAATCGCATTATAAAATACTTACTTTAGACCTACGAATTCAAATTAGGCGATGATTACGACTAATCGCATTATAAATATCATAATTGGTTAATCCGAATTCAAATTAGACGATTATTACCACTAATCGCATTATAAAAATCATAATTGATTAATCCGAATTCAAATTAGACGATGATTGCCACTAATCGTATTATAAAATACTTACTTTAGATCTACGAATTCAAATTAGACGATGATTACCACTAATCGCATTATAAAATACTTACTTTAGACCTACGAATTCAAATTAGACGATGATTATCACTAATCGCATTATAAAAATCATAATTGGTTAATCCGAATTAAAATTAGACGATGATCACCACTAATCGCATTATAAAATACTTACTTTAGACCTACGAATTCAAATTAGGCGATGATTACGACTAATCGCATTATAAATATCATAATTGGTTAATCCGAATTCAAATTAGACGATTATTACCACTAATCGCATTATAAAAATCATAATTGATTAATCCGAATTCAAATTAGACGATGATTGCCACTAATCGTATTATAAAATACTTACTTTAGATCTACGAATTCAAATTAGACGATGATTACCACTAATCGCATTATAAAATACTTACTTTAGACCTACGAATTCAAATTAGGCGATGATTACGACTAATCGCATTATAAATATCATAATTGGTTAATCCGAATTCAAATTAGACGATTATTACCACTAATCGCATTATAAAAATCAGAATTGGTTAATCCGAATTCAAATTAGACGATGATTACCACTAATCGCATTATAAAATACTTACTTTAGACCTACGAATTCAAATTAGACGATGATTATCACTAATCGCATTATAAAAATCATAATTGGTTAATCCGAATTAAAATTAGACGATGATCACCACTAATCGCATTATAAAATACTTACTTTAGACCTACGAATTCAAATTAGGCGATGATTACGACTAATCGCATTATAAATATCATAATTGGTTAATCCGAATTCAAATTAGACGATTATTACCACTAATCGCATTATAAAAATCATAATTGATTAATCCGAATTCAAATTAGACGATGATTACCACTAATCGTATTATAAAATACTTACTTTAGATCTACGAATTCAAATTAGACGATGATTACCACTAATCGCATTATAAAATACTTACTTTAGACCTACGAATTCAAATTAGGCGATGATTACGACTAATCGCATTATAAATATCATAATTGGTTAATCCGAATTCAAATTAGACGATTATTACCACTAATCGCATTATAAAAATCATAATTGATTAATCCGAATTCAAATTAGACGATGATTACCACTAATCGCATTATAAAATACTTACTTTAGATCTACGAATTCAAATTAGACGATGATTACCACTAATCGCATTATAAAATACTTACTTTAGACCTACGAATTCAAATTAGACGATGATTACCACTAATCGCATTATAAAATACTTACTTTAGACCTACGAATTCAAATTAGACGATAATTACCACTAATCGCATTATAAATATCATAATTGGTTAATCCGAATTCAAATTAGACGATTATTACCACTAATCGCATTATAAAAATCATAATTTGTTAATCCGAATTCAAATTAGGCGATGACTACCACTAATTCCATTATAAATACTTACTTTAGAACTTGAAATTAAATTTAGAAGATGGTTATGACTATTCTTCAAGGGCATGTAATAATTGTTTAATCAATTGTTTAACTCTTCTATTTGAAACATCGAATTATTAAATACTTACTTTAGACCTTCGAATTAAAATTAGGCCATGAATATCACTAATTCCATTATAAATACTTACTTTAGAACTTGAAATTCAAATTAGACTAAGGTTATGACTATTCTTCAAGGGCATGTAACAATTGTTTAAACATAACAAACCCTAAACGCTAAACGCTAATTGAATTCGAATTAACCAATTACGATTTTTATAATGCGATTAGTCGTATTCATCGTCTAATTTGAATTCGGATTAACCAATTATGATATTTATAATGCGATTAGTCGTAATCATCGTCTAATTTGAATTCGGATTAACCAATTATGATTTTTATAATGCGATTAGTGGTAATCATCGTCTAATTTGAATTCGTAGGTCTAAAGTAAGTATTTTATAATGCGATTAGTGGTAATCATCGTCTAATTTGAATTCGGATTAACCAATTATGATTTTTATAATGCGATTAGTGGTAATCATCGTCTAATTTGAATTCGTAGGTCTAAAGTAAGTATTTTATAATGCGATTAGTGGTAATCATCGTCTAATTTGAATTCGGATTAACCAATTATGATTTTTATAATGCGATTAGTGGTAATAATCGTCTAATTTGAATTCCTAGGTCTAAAGTAAGTATTTTATAAAGGATTAGTCGTAATCATCGTCTAATTTGAATTCGGATTAACCAATTATGATATTTATAATGCGATTAGTCGTATTCATCGTCTAATTTGAATTTGTAGGTCTAAACTTAATATTTTATAATGCGATTAGTGGTAATCATCGTCTAATTTGAATTCGGATTAACCAATTATGATTTTTATAATGCGATTAGTGGTAATAATCGTCTAATTTGAATTCGGATTAACCAATTATGATTTTTATAATGCGATTAGTCGTAATCATCGTCTAATTTGAATTCGGATTAACCAATTATGATTTTTATAATGCGATTAGTCGTAATCATCGTCTAATTTGAATTCGGATTAACCAATTATGATTTTTATAATGCGATTAGTCGTATTCATCGTCTAATTTGAATTTGTAGGTCTAAACTAAATATTTTATAATGCGATTAGTGGTAATCATCGTCTAATTTGAATTCGTAGGTCTAAAGTAAGTATTTTATAATGCGATTAGTGGTAATCATCGTCTAATTTGAATTCGGATTAACCAATTATGATTTTTATAATGCGATTAGTCGTATTCATCGTCTAATTTGAATTTGTAGGTCTAAACTAAATATTTTATAATGCGATTAGTGGTAATCATCGTCTAATTTGAATTCGGATTAACCAATTATGATTTTTATAATGCGATTAGTCGTAATCATCGTCTAATTTGAATTCGGATTAACCAATTATGATTTTTATAATGCGATTAGTCGTATTCATCGTCTAATTTGAATTTGTAGGTCTAAACTAAATATTTTATAATGCGATTAGTGGTAATCATCGTCTAATTTGAATTCGTAGGTCTAAAGTAAGTATTTTATAATGCGATTAGTGGTAATCATCGTCTAATTTTAATTCGGATTAACCAATTATGATTTTTATAATGCGATTAGTCGTATTCATCGTCTAATTTGAATTTGTAGGTCTAAACTTAATATTTTATAATGCGATTAGTGGTAATCATCGTCTAATTTGAATTCGGATTAACCAATTATGATTTTTATAATGCGATTAGTGGTAATAATCGTCTAATTTGAATTCGGATTAACCAATTATGATTTTTATAATGCGATTAGTCGTAATCATCGTCTAATTTGAATTCGGATTAACCAATTATGATTTTTATAATGCGATTAGTCGTATTCATCGTCTAATTTGAATTTGTAGGTCTAAACTAAATATTTTATAATGCGATTAGTGGTAATCATCGTCTAATTTGAATTCGGATTAACCAATTATGATTTTTATAATGCGATTAGTCGTAATCATCGTCTAATTTGAATTCGGATTAACCAATTATGATTTTTATAATGCGATTAGTGGTCTAAATATTATTTTTATAATGGAATTAGCATAAACAATGTCAATGTTATTGGTTTGAGTGGCAATAGACTTATGAAAAATTAAACTTAATACTCGTACCAACCAAAAAATCAAACAATCAAGTATCAAATGTTGTAGTAAATGAACATATTAATTCTACCTACAATTCTTACCAACCTTTGATCTGTGATATTAATGAATGCCCTATTTAATTGGCACAAATTAGTTTACACGATCATTGAGTAGAATCACTTAGTATATTCACTATGACTAATGTTGAAGAGGATGGTTTTCATGTTGTTTTTGAAGGAAGAAATCCAGGCGTCTACTCTTCCTGGGAAGATGCATCTGAACAAGTTATTGGTTGGAGTGGCAATAGACATGTGAAATATCCAACCTATGTTCTTGCATGGTCCTCATGGGTTAGGTTCTGCAAAAAGAAAGGGCGTGATCCTGAAAAGGGAAATTATACAAACAAAGACACAGAAATTGGTTCATCTCAGTCTCAGACACATAATGATGTGAATGGTTTGTATAATGTTACTTTTACTTAGTCTTTTGATTACAAAATTAGTTTTAATTTTATTTATTCATCTTGCAATATTGTAATTGTTTTGTAGCATATGTAGATAATGTTCAACCCAACATGTTTGCAATAGACACCACTTCAGATAAATTTATCATTCAACACAGTCTGCAAACAGAACTTGCACGAATTTGTGATGCATATGGCATTCCACCACCAACGTTCACTTTACAAGAAAGGAGACTATTTGATGGAGTACCATACGTTAGGTACTATGGTGCATTGGTTTCTGGTGCTGTTGGACCCCCCTCTGTTTCACTTGGAAGATTTGCAAGACTAGATGATGATGCTAGAGAAGATGTAGCATCTATATTGATTCGACGTTTGTTATCAGTTGCTGGGCATACCATTAGAGATTTTAATTATTATAATGTCCTACTCCTTGAAGAACAAGTTGAATCGATGAAAAACGAAATCCTTGAGTTGAAGTATGAACTTGGAATCCAAAATGAAGATAAGTTTGACAGCATAATATCAAACTAATTAGTTTTAATTAATTGGTTTTTAGACTTAATTTGTTTTGTTGTATGTTTGTGATGCTAAGACATGGATTTGAAGTATCTGTATGACTTTAATTTGTTTTGTTATCTATTAAGACTTTAATTTTCACTTTGATTATTACAAGGATTATAGTTTGTTCATAGTCTACTTTAACTTGGTTACACTTTTGTTCCTAGTTTAATTAATGTTTGGGAAGTGGGGACTGTTATTGCCTAGTGACTAGTGTATACAGCTGATGCACTCTGCGCCTACTGCACACACTGGTTACATAGATGATGGTATATATAGGACAAATCGAAACCTTAATTGTCACATCAAATCAGGCCAAATTGTTTGACCAATGTAACTAGTATCCAACAAAACCTAACTATGAACCAATTTCATTACCCTATTTGTGCCTTGTTGTATGAACTTGTAGAGGTGTGATTAGCTCAGCCAAACGAAATTTCTAAATATGGCATGTAGTAAAATTCCTCAGTAAAATTTACACCAAGTAAATTTTGATTCATGGGATAGAATGACAAACTTTTGCATTGCACTACAACCAACACACCAACATATCAATAAGTAGTCTATATAACTGACATATCAATAAGGTTATTTCACACAAACACAAATTACTTCTATCTCAAAATTCTAAGTTGTTCACAATGGAAGGAAGTAATGAGAAACACATCTCTGCAAATGCTTCAGCTGAACAAGTTGACAAACGTTATGAGGAAGGCATTTCTGTTACTTCAAAACTTGACAAGGTAGTTTAAATTTTTTGTTCTGTTTTGTTCGTTTTAATTTTTTCAAATTTCAAGTGATTTATAGTTATATTTGACATGCAGAATGATCAACAAGCATTGATGGAGGAGTTGGGTTCCAGAATACCAATGATTTTCTCAACCCTTGATGATATTGTGGGTATTGTTAAGGTATATAAAACTGAAATACACAAATAGTTTGCAAAGAATGATAACATATGCATATATTAATAGTTTCATGTGTTTATGCAGAAACAAGCTATAAGAATGGATATGATTGAGTTGAACATGGATAGGATTACCTCAGGTCTTGATGATTCTGTGGTTCTCATCAAGGTATAAATACAATAACCTAAACCATTCAATATTCTGAGGCAACATATTTTTAAATGTGTATCTTACCATTTTTTTTTTCCAGAACAATGTCAAAAGCACAGAGAAGTTTCATGAAATCTTCAAAGGACTTGTGAACAAGTTAGACAAGATTCAGGATCTATTGACTAAACAAACGCCAAAGGGAAAGACTGCTTTGTCTCCAAGCATCTTGTCAACACCTAAGACTACTTTGTCTCCAAGCACTATGTCAACACCTAAGACTACTTTGTCTCCAAGCATTATGTCAACACCTAGTAGTAGTAGAAATGCTATGCTGTCTCCAATGTCTGTGTCACCATTTAACCAAACACAGGACCTCTCAAACATTGTGTTTATTCCTTCATCTGATGAGGAAGACATTCAGAAGCGTCGTAGACTTAGTAAGAAAGCTATTAACAAAACTTCATCAAGTTCTGTGTCTCTTAATGTTGATAAGATGCCAACATCAAAACTACCTTCTAAGGGACGCTCAGCTAAAGCGTCAAATGCTATGACACCGGAAGAGGTAGAGAGCTTGGTTGGCAGGATGCTTTCTTTTATACCCTCACCTAAGATTCATGGAATGAATCTTCCTAAGACTGAACCATTGCAAACACTAAAGGAATATCATGAAAGTCATTTCAATGACAAAACACCAATTTTGAAATCTGTCAATCCAACAGGGCACACTTTGTCTAAGGTTAACTACTCTTTACTTATCTAAACACTTACCTGTACTTATTTAAATTCGAAAGTTCATTTTCCTTCAACTTTGTTATGTAGTTCATAAAGACCCTTTTTCCTGTGACTCCATCTATGAACATGACTGCTGATGAAGCTCACGTTGCAGCATACATATTTCACCCTAAGAACAAAGCAGAGTAATATTCACTTAAATATTAACTATTACTTTATAAATTCGCCCTACCATTTCGTAATGACAATTTTAATGTTTTCTTTTATCCATACAGTGAAGTATTATTCAAACTTGGTGATTTTGAAGGAAAGAGGAAAGATTTCCAAACACTTTGTCCTTTCAGGACAATTAATTCAGAGGTATTTGGTTTATTAACTGTTACTTTACTGTTAAGGGACTTATTTTAATTTATGTCAACTTATTCATGGGTAATGCTTCATAGATAATGCACATGATGGCCTTGAAGATCAATTGGACTCAACAGCAGATGAGTGACCCAACTAAATGGGTTTTGCCACCTACTTTTTTGGTACTTGTATGCTTAATAAACCACATTTTGAAATTAACTTCTTATAAAATAATCACTAATCTCAACTTTACTGTTTTCTTAGGATGCTATTAACATGGGTCAAACTATAGAAGAGCTTGTTGAAGAGTTTGCACCTTATTGGATGCCTCCGTATGAAAATCTGTCACATGTATGTAACTTACATTACAAGTTTTTATGCACTATAGATCTTATTACATATCTTAACAAACTTATATTTTAGATATACATTCCATACGAAGACGTTTGTGGCCTATGGTTCCTTATGGTTGCTTCGATGGAAGATAAGATTATTCATCACCTTGAACCATCATACATTGTACAAGCTACCATTGAAGCAAGACAAGATATCATTCAAAAAGTGGTAATGGTTCAGTTAACTATAGTCTTGTAAATAACTATATGATTTATTCACCATCTAACTTTGTGATTTGAAAAAAAATGAAGTGGGATGTCATCACTGAGATGTCTCAATCTCCTTCATTCCCTGCACCATTCGTTACTCAGACAATGACTGATAACCGATGGTATATTGTGGATCCAAATGGCAACTTAGGAACTGGATTTTGGTATGTGGTGTACAATAATAATTATATTTGTTTAACACAACCAATGGACTTAAATTTGTTAATAATGTACTTTACATTCTATTGCAGCCAACATTCTGCTGTTTATGTCATGGACTGGATGGACAAGGAATTTCCATTGAAAAGTGATGATGTTTTAGGGGTGAGTACTTCATAATATTTTTTTGATTTTTAGACAAAATGTAAAATAGGAATTTAACTAAAAATTCTTGTGTTTCAGGAAAAAAACGAAGATGTGCTCAGGATGAGAATTGCTTTGAATCTGATTCTTGGTGATCACAATGATGTCAAAGCAAAAGTTGAAGAAGCTGCTGCTGAGGCTTGGAACAGTAGACGCTTTGCTTAACTAGATGTTTGGAGGCAAGGAGGATTGCAGGCTTGGAGTCTTGGTGCTATTTTGAAGTTTACATTTTGGAGCTGCAAAAAGTATTGTAATGCTAATGCTATGATGTCATTTTGAAACTATGTCAATTAGGAGTATTTGATTATGGTTTAATTAGGAATGGTTTAATTATGGGTGTCTTTTTATGTAGTTCTATTTATGTTGTCAGTGTCTAGGTATGGTTTGTTTAGTGTGGTATTATAATCAAGTTTAATTACTATGTATTGTTAGAACAATACAAGTTTGCTATGGACAAGTATTTGCTATGTTTGTTGTATGAAGCAATGAATTATAAGTATAAGTTTAAGCATATCCTTTCACATGTACTTTGACACAAACTAAGATTCGAAAATGTATTTGTATGCTTTTGGCTAAAATCCAAATTGTGCATGTTCAATGAGTTAAAAAACTTGGTTAAAATTTATTTTCAATCCTATGGTATTACATAAAAGCTGTTGTGTAACCATATGCCCCTTAAAGAATATATCTATTTTGCATTTTGCAGTCACCAAGCTAGCATGTTCAATGGCTAATAACCAATCATTAAGTTTTAATTAAAGGTCCAAATTAGGCCCCAAATTAGAATATAAAATTTAAAATATAAATTAATTATGACTAATATTCAAATTTTAAGTTGATTATACTTAATTTAAATTTCCTAAATTTTAATTTTAAACTATGAAATTCAAATTAGGGGTTGATTATGAATACATATTTTTTTTAATGATAGCACGCGTTTAGAAATAAAAGGGGTTTAAAAATCCTTTGTTGGGCCAATTTAAGAATACTTCGTAGGCCCATTGGTAAAAAAAAAGACCCGATCCATTGTCATTCCATTATACCGTTGTCCAGCAACTAGATTAGGGTTTCACTCATTTTCACTTTTCATCCAGACAGCGCCGCTCGAGGGAGAGACAATGGATTCAAACACAAATGGGTAAGTTTTGACTTTTTATCATTACTTTCTATTCTGTGTATGAACATATAAGAATAAAGTAGTACTTTAGAATAGTTTATGCCATTTTAGGACTGGTTGAAAGAGACAATGGATCCAAGTATTTGTAGTACAGCAGTCCTCCACAATGAATAAATTAGTACTTTTAAATTCGATATTTTTGTTTTATTAGAATAGTTAGGCGCCGAATAGTTTAAGTAATACTTTTCTGCATGTGTAGTGTTTTTTGTACTCTGAATTTTTGGGACCACATGTCTCTTACCTGTTATGCTGGTTTAATATTTACCACCAACATAAACTTCTAATTATCGATCCTTTCTTTTGTTAAACTGCCAACAAATTGCAACAGACCTGGTGAAGGGAGTTCATCTGGGCCTTCAACTGTATTTCGGTCTGTTATATATCCAGACAGGGTAATTAGTTTTTCAGTTATCTTTATTAAAACCTAATTATCAGTATATTATGAGTTAAATATGGCCAATATAACTGTTTTGTTTTATTTACTATTTTAAACTCAGGACGAGATTCAAATTCCAAAACAATTTATGGACATTTGGAAGGAGGTTATATGCAATGTTCCTGATGGCTGTTTTAAGGATCCTTCTCACAACTTTTGGAACTTTACTACTTCAACAGTGAAAAAGTGCAATTGCTTCATGAGTGGAAGAATGCTGGCAAAGTACTGTGGTTTCACTAAACCACAAAATGTAATTTTCAAGTATGAACCTAGTTACAATCAATTTAACATGAGGTTTGTTGATCACAATGGAGCTGACATCAAATACCTGGGATTACATTATCCAACTAACTATCATCAAATGAGGCTTAATGATCCTACCATCATAGTGCTTCCATCTTATATGCATGTGATTACTGGTGACGGTGGCGATAATCCGAATGGCTACGTCCCTCTTCAGTGGTTACAGATTACTTCAGCTATAAAGGAGATGTTTGAAAGAGGTGTTAACCAAAATGATGGTGTTAACCAAAATGATGTTCATCATGAAACCAATGTCAATGGTGGAGGCCCCAATGTCAATGCTAGAGGGGAACAACCATACGAATGGGAACTGGTTGTTAGCAAAAAGTTTGCAAGAGGACACGGCGTTCTGGTAAGTTATGTATTAGTTTCATTAACTTTATTTAAATGTTTTTTTAATCAACTTAGTTTTAACTTACTTAATTTTAATTATTTTTTTAGCACTTTCCAGCACTTGTCTGCAACGATAAGCCATTCAATCTTGACCACCGTCTTCTTGTTGTCAACTCAGAGACAAATCAAAGCATTGTTTGCACTGTGGTTAACTCCACCGGTACAGAAAAACCAAAATGGCACCTAGGACTGAAGTTCTATGATTTTGTGAAACAACTCAAACTGAATCACAATGATAAGTTGAAGTTTGTGCTAGACAAACCTCCGACAATCTTGGAAGTGGAGGTTGTGAGAACTGGTCAAACTTCTAACCCTGCTACTTGAAGAATTGCACTTTCATATGCTTTAATTTTTTTATGTGTTTCTTGTGTTATGTTTGTAATGTTCCCGTTAATATTTCCTTTTGAAACTGTTGTTATAATTTGGCAGCTGCCTTTGGTATTGTAATGGTAACTTGAACATATAGATAGTTTGATGAAGTTATTTATCAAGCTTATCTTCATATTAAGTATGGTGAGTACGTCACCTTTAACTTAGATATGGTGATTAGGTTGTGTTTGTGAAGTACAATGTTATATATGTGGTTGCTTGTTAGATTATTTACTAAGTATGCCCATGATAGGATGCTTTACAAAATTCACAACAAAACCAAATGTAATATACAAAAGAACAAAAGTAGACTTTGCAATATGGTGATTCATAGTGGGTAGTAGTAGGTCAAACTACCCCACAAAGAAGTAACAAAGTAGTTGACAAACCCAAAGAACATACATTGGATGCATTGGACGTAAATCATAAATAAGTAACAAAGTAGTTGACAAACCCAAAGAACATACACATAATAAATGTGTCAATTCATTTGACATTTTAATTTGCTACTAACGCGGACAAATGCAATGTGGCAAAACACACCAAACCCGCCAAGTTAGTTTGCATTTTTATTTACTACTAACATGGCGAAACACACCCAACACCAGACACGCCAAGTTAGGGGTTGCACCCAACACCAGACACGCCAAGTTAGGGGTTGCATTTTATTACCACTAACGCGGCGAAACACACCAGACGCGTCAAATTAGCTTGCATTTTTATTTACTAATAACGCGGAAAAACATACCCGTCACGCCAAATCATAATAATCCAAATACACATGCATTGACGTAAAGAAAAACCATCATAAATAGTTAAAATAGTTGTAGACAAAATCAAATAACATACACAACCAAACTACATTCAAAACAACCATCATAAATAGTTAAAGTAGTTGTAGACAAAATCAAATAACATACACAACCAAACTACATTCAAAACATAACTAAACTTACCTATCAAGCATACACCATATCATAAATAATTATTACATTGACTTAGATTTTGACAACTTTCATCAGATTGCTATTTGCTTTGTTGACAAACTTAAGGTTGAGCACATCTCCAGCAACAAATCCATTTATATTAATGAAATTCTTCCAACCTGTACCAATTTTTGTGTACTCTTTATTTCTAGAATTCTTCAGCACAAGTTTGCAAGGTACCTCATCACCTTGAGGACCATAGAGAACCACACTATCGAATCCAGAATTCCTTATGTAGGTAGCAAAGTCTTTGTTTAAGGACTGCATTAATTAACCGTGAAAATTTAAAAAGATAAATCTATAAGACTAATGCATGCATGTGAAAAACAAAGAGACATATAGTATAATGCGGTAGTACTTACCAACTGAGAGCCAGAAGCAAGATAAGGAGTGAGTGTGACATTAAATGTCACAGGATCAGCAGCAAAGTGATAATAACTATGGTAAGTAGGCAACTTGTTTGGATTAAACTCTTGATTTAGAAAATCAAGTATAAAACGGTTTTTACCCACATAAGTCATGACTAACATTCTGTTTCTATCAATTCCAAAATGAGCTCTCATTTCTGACCACCCACCAACAATAAGAGGATGTTGAATTGATCGATTGAACTTAACTTTCAATGAACGGTTTTCGCTATCAAACACAACAACTTCTTCTTCAAGTTCATGATAAATCTTTTCAATAATTTTCGGACTCATTTCACCATATGGCTACATGACAAATTATATTGCAAAAAAAGAGGAATCAATGAATCATTTTTTTTTCCTTTCAAGAAGTAGGAAAAGGAAAATGAATGGATCATAAATGATATATAGTAAGAATAAAAGTTTGTACCTGATCAATGATATAAGCAGTAACAAATTTTCCTTTGTTCTTAACCTCAACTTGTCTTGTTGATGGAGCCATTGTTTGAGGCTGAGGTCCATTGATGGAGAAGGAAGAGGAAGAGGAAGCCATTGATGGAGAAGATAAGCTACAAGATATGCGATTGAATGTGAAGAAGAGGAAGTAGAATTCCACCCTGGGTACTCAAATGTGTATTTACTGTGTATACTAATTTGGTAAAGTTGATACTTGATAGCATGTGGCTGCCGTGGCTTTGTGTCATATATATTCATATATATTTAAGGGTACTGTTTGGGAAATTAGTGGTATAGGTTTTTTTGGGTTACAAAGAGGGCTATGAGTCCATTAGTGGTATAGGTTTTAATTCCTTAGAAGAAAAAAAACGGTATAGGGTTCAATTGTGGTGAAACACACCCGACGCGCAAAATTAATTATATTTTTATTTACTTTTAACGCGGCAAAACACACACAACGAGCAAATTAATTTTCTTTTTTATTTACTAACAACATGGCGAAATCCACCCGACGCGTCAAATTAATTATATTTTTATTTACTTTTAACGCGGCGAAACACACACAACGAGCCAATTTATTTTGCATTTTTATTTACTACTAATGCGGCGAAACAACCCGACGCGCCAAATTAATTTTCTTTTTAATTTATTAATAACACGGCAAAACACACGCAACACGCCAATTTATGTTGCATTTTTATTTACTCTTAACGCGACAAAACACACACGACGCGCCAAATTAATTTACATTTTTATTTTATTTTTTCGCGGCGAAACACACGCAACGCACCAAAATCAAAATAATCCAAATACACATGCATTGGACGTGAACAGAAACCATCATAAATAATTAACAAAGTAGTTCGAGACAAACACAAAGAACATACACATAACCAAACTACATTCAAAAGGTAACTAAACACGTTGACCGTTTTTTTTTTGAAACAAACTAAACACATTAACGTATGAAACTTAACATAGTACTTGATACTTTAAAACTTAAATCACTAAACCTATGATAGACTAAACTAATATCACTGAAACTTAACATAGTTATAAACTTAACACTTCATACTTAGATTTCGACAACTTTCATCACATTGATCTTTATCCACGGTAGTCGTCGTCGTCGTCATCATCATCATCACCACCACCACCACTATCATCATCATCATCATCATCATCATGACCATCATCATCCGTTGTCTTGCTCTTGTCGACAAAGGTTTTCTGTTTTTTAAATGCACCACAAGTTTGCTTGTTATGACCAGTAATCCCACAAAAACCACATTGAGTCTGTTTCCTTTTGTTACCAGCCCTGCCTGCAACATTTGCGACACGCCCCTTGGTTTTAGCGGTGAGTGGATTTTGCAGATAACGATCACCGTGTCCTTCAATCTTCTTACCATCCTCAGGTTGTACCTCATACTTACTTTTAACATGTCCATAAATATCATTCAATAACTCCATGGTTTCGGCATAAGCCTCTGGATTTTTACACACCAAATTGTTGATTTCCCTACATCTGTGATTTAAAGATTTGTAGCGACAAACTGACATCGAATCCCATCCACCTGATTGTCCTTGGCTTGTGTAATTTACCGAGTCCTTAGCATTCTTTGTCCATCTGTCTAACACCAAAGCTGATGGAATTTCTACCATATTCATATAAACCATGACACATATAATATGATCACAAGGGATACCAATAGATTCCATCCTAAGACATGAACATTTTAGTTCCATACTAATAGGCCAATAAGACACGTGCCATTCACAATCAGATCTACAATATTTGTTGACAATATATATGAAACAGGAAGCTGTTTGTTTGCAACCAACAACTTTGACAGCACATGATTTTCGCATGATAGAGCGAAATAGAAAGAAAACGTTTTTTGTGTAAACTTTAGATGCATTTGTCTCAAGTAAATGGAATTCAGTTTGCACCATTCGGTCACCATGCATCGATAGATAGTCAGCTTCAAGCTCTTTGTACCTCAAATGTTCTATGCATTGGTTGAAATGTTGCAAGAACTCAGTTAAGTTATTGCGGTAGTTTACAAATTTACCCATTTTAGAATGAAGCCCCTCACAGCGGGAAGTAGTTCTAAAGCCTCCAAAAAACTTACCTCGAATGTGTGCTGCAGCCCACATCTCCTTCTTTTGATACATATCTAAAACCCAATTATTATCATGAACTCCACACTCGATAACCATGTCATTCCATTTTCTTTCAAAGTCAACAATCTCATAATCACACAACATTAATTTTCTGAACAAATGCGTGAATCTGTTGCTCTTCACATTGGAGGTTGCATTCCTTATAAGGTGCCAAGCGCATAATCTATGGTGGACATCAGGAAACACCTTTCTTATTGCATTCTTCATGGCTAAGTCACCATCCGTTATCACAGATTTTGGCATCTTGCCCTTCATTGCTTCCAACAAACATTCAAGCAACCAAACATATGTTTCCTCAATCTCATTGGCAACAATAGCACTGGCAAATACTGTAGTTTGGTTGTGGTGATTTACCCCAGAAAATATAACTATAGGACACAAATAACGATTCCTCTTGTATGTTGCATCAAAGGCCAAAACATCACCAAATATGTTGTAATCCATTTGACACCTACCATCAGACCAAAATAAGTGTTGCAACCTTCCTTCCTTATCAACTGTATGCTTCCAGTACATTGCTGGGTCAGAACTCTTCAATGAACGCAAATATGCTAATGCAGCTCTTGAGTCAGTACCTTTAGAACGCCTATCCTTGTCTACTACATTATACATGTCTTTTTGTGAGAAAGTGACATTCTCATACCCTCCAACCTGATTAGCAAATGTTCCAAATATTTGAGAGGTCCGGATACCCGAATTCTTATAGTGATTCATTTGAATTATGTCATCATCATCCATTCCCCTGTGACCTGGTAGAAACCCAATAAATAGTTCTTTAACAGCCGGGTGATTATGCACATCATTAATAGACCTTATGGACCAACGCTGAGTGATTCGATTAACACTCACAACACACTTTGCTTTACAACCGCATCTTGTAATTGGCTTTGCTTCACGCTGACGGATCTTGTTGTCCTTAAATCTGTCTTCTCTAAACCCTTGCCTGTAACACACAAACTCCTGTCGGACATCCTCTTTATTTGCGTTTTTTTTCTTCTTGCTTTTGCGGCTACAAAATCCATGCATTCGAGCATACCAGTTGTAGAATGTAAAAGCCACCTCAAGGTTAGGAAAATCATACATCATGATATCAGTTGTTGTCATATTCTTAAAATCTACTCCGCCCATATCCTGTACACCGTTTATACTGTAATTAACAATCATATTGCTTGGTGCACATTCACTTTCCAAATCCTGAACAATTGTAAAACATTTGTCACATGAATTGAACCCAACAATATTTCAATAACATTATATATCATTATATATCAGTTAAACGATAACCCACATGGAATTTAAAATTAAACACACCTCACGGGAATCATCATTTTGACTTGAAAATTGTTCTTCGGCGTCTGGTTCCATCCCAGGTGGTTTAAAAGAGGAATTTCAACTGCATAATCAACAAAACTGAATTCAGAGCAACACTAACCCTAAACCTTTATGAACAATTTCAGGTGGTTTAATATTTATACTAAGAATGAGCAATTTCCTATTCTACAAAGAGGAATTTCCTATTCTACAAAGAGGAATTTAAACAACAAACCTTGATATTTTGTAAAGAAGGAGACCGATTCTTTGCTCAACTGAACCGTGAAATTGCAGAGAAATTGAAAGAAATTGAAAGATTTTGTGGTCGAGGGAAACGTGATTTCGATGATTAATCACCCATTGATGCAGATCTACTCAAAATCGGAATTGCTTTGTGAAGGTCGAAGATGGAGTAGATGAAGGTTTGTCGTTTTTTGTTTTTAGGAAGATGAAGCTCTCTCTGTCTCTCGTTGGGAGTAGGAAGAAGTGAAAGTGAGAAGGAAGGGCAAAACAGTAATCACATAAAGCTTTTCAATTTTTTGATTTTTCAATTTTCAGGTGGGCCCACGGTAAAACAGTGAAAAAGTGGGGGTGTATTTAGGGGTGCACCCTAAAAGTGTCCATAATAGATGCTGCCTTAATCTATATCTATATATAAAAAAATATAAATTTTTTTGGCATGAACTTTTCATAATACCAACAATACACTTAATTTTTTTAGTAACAAAAAATCTTTTATTACCACCACACCATCCTCATCCTAAATTTTTGTAAATTAATACTCCTCTCCACTCCAAAATAGGTTTGGTTTAAGAAAATTCTAACTTGGATTATCCAAAAAGTCAATAATTGTATATGTACTGAACACATAGAGATTATTTCCAACTTTATAAAAACAAAACACGTATTATTGGACACAAGGTATAGTAAGAAAATACCTGTGGCCGTTGGAATGTGCTTAAGTCTAATGAGTCTCTGCAAGTTTTGAAAAGGCAAAAGTAAAAGAGAACGGAACACAGAAGCTTGATGAAGATCGCAGTTGCTCCGCTTCATTTCAATTTGGCAACAACAGTACAAGAGACTTGGGTGTAGGCCCCAACACCACACCACAAGGAACGAACCTTCTCCACATGTCAGCTTTTATCATGGTTAAGAACTTTGTTGGTGAAGACTTCACGTGAATTTTAAGCATTTGGTTAATACTTAATAGTATAGTACTAGTGCTACTAACATAACATGAATTAAAAAATTGAAATTCACTGGCCACCGTGACAACATTTATTGTCATACATGTAGTATACCATGTAAATGGATTTTGATTAGACCAACACAGTTTTTTTAATTTCAATACTTCATACTTCAATCTGAAGTCAATAGTAAAAGTAATTTAATGATAATTGAGGTAAAAATCCTTGTTGTTCCTTTACCTAGTATGTATGAGTGAGTGGTGAAATCTGTTTTGTGTTGGTGCTCACCATGAAATCTGTTTCGGCGTGTTTTATTGGTCAATTTAGTTGTTGTTCTCCGTTGCTTTTTCAATAGGCTTACATTTGTTTTTTTTCCTCATGTTCGGGTCGCTAGGTTATTTGGTCTACTCGATGGTGGTTTTCTTGCCACCTTTTTTATTCTTTTTTTGTCGCTCTTATTTAATATCAATAGATCAATCTCAAATTGATGATCAATGACTAGTGTGTCGCAATGTGTTTCTTTGGATCCAAAACCATAAAAAACATACACATAGCAGTGAAGAAATATATATACTACTACGTTTAATTTGTTTAAACAAGATAAATATATAGAATTTTCTACAAATAGCTGCAATGCATCAAAAGCTTGAGTTTGCGTGTTCATTGCTAAATCCAGAGAAATTTTACAGTGCATCCTAGTAGCTTTCATCTGTATCCCCTCAAAATTGAGTGCTTAGGCCATTTACTGCAGAAGACTAAACCAGAAATCCAAAAAATTGAATCTATATAATGAAGCACAGGTCATTAAACTGCACAGCCTGTAGTAACAATATTTTGGTGCCTTAATCAACTTCACACTTTCAAAAGCTATCCTACAACTTGACTAAACCTAAAAGCAGCCTCAGGATCAAGCGGGAAAGTAAATCGAGAAGTTTCTGGAACATGGTGCGGGACATGTCTTGCAGTGTCTTCCCACCAATTAATTGTTATCTCCTTCTCATTGAGCTTTTGTGTGGCATATTCTAAAGCGGACTCCAGCTCTATTATCCGTTCTTCGAGTCTTGCTTCAAGTAGTTCATGCAATCTTCTCTCCAGTTCAACTGGAGAGACCCCAGATGACATATCATAACTTGGTTCTTGAGGTTCCATTATTATTTCACCAAAACTTAAACTTTCGCTTTTCACATTAGAGTCGTTAGCAGCAACCTGTCAATTCGCATTTTCAGTCATTCTAGAATGTAATAATAGCCAATAACAAAGTAAACAGAAAAATATAATCAGCTAAGTTCCTAACAAGTCACAAATGAGCAGCTAAAGTCAAAGGAAGGAAAAGCAGCATATAACCCCTAATTAAGAATATAATTTTCATAACCTGCGTCGGTCAAAATTCAAGAGTGGCCTCTTTTCTAGAAGTAGCCTCCTCTTGATACCAAAAGGACATTACAGTGAAATTCCATCTGGATATTGCCTTTCAACTGCTTGAAGAGACTATTTCTGAATCAATATTTGAAAGGTTTATGTAACTGATGGATGGTATTTGTACAAAATTATATAAAAAAAAGAAGTAGCAACTCATAAACAAATTGTACTAAGCACATAACAGCTCCCTGATTTTATATTGGTTGATTATACATATATCCCTAAAAGATCAAACAAATCAATAAAAAGAGTAGACTAAACAAATAACAGAAGAAACTAATTAAGGTCTAACTGGTGCAAAATCATCACTTTCTTGGTTTACTCATCAATTCAGGAAATGAATGTAATTTTGAGAAATCAAACCCAAAACAATTTACCTCAACTCTTTCTTGTTGTGCATCTTCAAATGCATCTTCTCCATCCAAATAAACCTGCAACCGTTGTAACTCATACTCAAATTCCGCCTGAAGCTCATTTATTTCTGCACATTCACCTTGTTCACTTATGTTATAATCTACATAACGATTACTAATCACCACGTTACTTTTCAACTCCGGCTGAACATATGGTTTTAGTGAATGAACTGAAGGGTGACTATTAGAACAGGAAACTTCTCGAATATCAGTAACGGAACAGGCAAGAACATCATCACATTGTTTCAATGACTTAACAACTACATCTTTAATTTCAAGTTCCCCTTTCATGTTTCGAAGAATTGCTTCCATTTCTTTTCGCAACCCAACCATCTTGCTAAGCTCATTTTTAGTCGCCGCTACCACATATAACAAACCACAACCAACTCCTAGCTTAAAAGATGTATCATTCCAATCTAACTGTCCTGTAGAACACCAACACCATTATAAAGTTAACAACAAAAACACACATATAATGATATATAAAAAAAAATCCGAAATAATTTCGCTTGAAACAAGTATATATATTTTTATTCAATTCATAATCAGATTCAATAATCAGATAATTACATTGTCATAATCATAATCAGATTCAATAGTTCAGATAATTACACAGATTTAAGTTTAGCTTAATCAGAGAAATTATCACGAAAGAAACTAGCAAAACATCATCAGTAATCATAATCACAAATGAATCATGCATAAGCAGTAGCAATTAGGTATCAATTGAATTTGAAATTCTCAAATTAATTAATCATCAGCAGTAAAACCAATCACAGAATAATCAAGCATAAACAGTAGCAATAAGGTATCAAATTGAAGTTGAAATTTTCAAATTAATTAATCAAATTACAAATAGATATAGATTAGATTCTCACTCGACTCTTCCTCGCCGCCTTTCGATTCACTGACGATCGGCGTCGACGGTATCTTCTCCCGGCGTTTAAGAATTCGTCGCTTCTTATTCGGCTTGAGCGCTGCAAACAATCTAGCAAGAAGCCAGCCAGGCGAATAGCATTTAGTCGGACGATGAGAATCGTCCGATGGTGTTTGATGAACGTCATCCATGAAGTCAACGGCGTCGTTATCTTCGTCGGCGAGAAGAATATCGGCAACACGTAAGTGACGACGGTTATGGGAAGAGTGAGGAAAGAGAGTGGCGGGATTGGTGGATTTAAAGAAGAAGCGCTTCATATTTGATGGCACTGTGAAAGAGCAATAAATTCGATGATGATAGTGATCGGTTCAACTTCAAAAGGTGGTGTTTTAGGAGAGAGAGGCAGGTTTGGATTTTGGAGGGAACTTTTTGGTTCTTTGTTCCCTAACTACTATATTCCCTACCCTACTTAAGGGATAAAATCTTCTTTTGTGATCACAAATCACAATAATTTCTCACATTATTTAGGGGCTTATACACAAATTAGGATAAAATAGTACTATATGAAGAAATAATGAATTTTTATTTTTATATAAATACGTGTTATGGACTGGGCCTAGACCCCAATAACTGAGGAAATCTTCCTCTGGACCGTCAAGCAAGGTTCAAATATATAGCGGCACACGAAGACCTTCTACGAGTCAACAATCACAATATTTATGCATATTGTAACGGTCGACCACCGGAATGATGAATATTTATTGCTCATCATGGCTCTTCATCCGTTTTTTGGCAGTCAATTGAAGACCTTAATGGCTATCAAGGACATTTTTTTTTGTTTACAATGTTGGCAATGAGGATCGAAACCTAGTCAATTGACTACCCAAATCACTCACAACTAGACCAAACCTAGTGGCTTGGCCATCAAGGACCTTGAGCCAACGATAGGGGCTAAATATACTCCACTCCTGTTGTTGAGTCAGGTACGCATTCTAACACACATAAAACATTTGTTTCACCCAAATAACTGACTTGAGCGTCATAGCACATGTAGGTACACACCCCCTCCACTTCATCGGGGTCGGAACGGAGCAATGCCGGACACGGTCATTCTTCTAATCGAACAAGATCAACATGTATATAAAATTTAATTATGCGTATTTTGTTGCGAGTTAAAAAATCGTTTATTCACAATTGTGGCTGGCTAAGTATTTTCTATACCAAGAGATATGCCAACAATAAAGAGATTAAAAGTGTAAATATATAAAAAAATTGTTTCAAGTGATAAAGTTTTTAATTCCTTTAAGCATTTCAAATGAGTATATAGGACACAACCACAAATTCTTGTCAAATAAAGGACACACCAAAAATGACAAATAATCATGATTTAACATTTGTGTTTGGATGTTCAAAGAAATATGAAAAAGAGAAATAGTGAAGAGAGAAATAAAAGAGAAGTTGAGTCAAAATTCTATATTGTTTGGATGAATAGAAATAGAGAAGAGGATGAGTACAAAAATGGGTAGAGAGAAATTAATAAAAATGATGAAAGACAAATTTGTCTTTCATATTTAAAATTTAAATATAAATTAAAGGGCATTGTGGGAAAATTACAACTCTCAACAGTCAACTCCTTCAACTCACAAATCCCATCTATTGGAGATAGATTTCTCTTGACATGAGACCCACCTAAATTATTTTTTTCTTTCTTATTTCTCTCTTCATCCAAACTGAAAAATGCATTATTTATTTGCTATTTCTCTCTTCTTTATTTCTCTCTCATAAATTTCTCTTCTTTTATCAAAAGGATATTTTATTATATTATCTTCTTGTATGATTATATGTTATAAGTCCTTTTTTTTTCTTCAAAAATTACATAACTCCTTTAATCAATACTTAAGTCCTACAAACAGGCTTAAAACAACTAGAATCGGAACGGATATACTATTGTCAAGTCTCTAGTAAATACGATAATTAATAATAATTGTATACAAATATACCGTTTTATCAATACTTTTATTTATTTATTTTTATATAGATGAAATGAAAAACATTACAAAAAGTTATATACACAACTACGAAATCTCGTCTCCGAATTCAGGTAAAAGCGTCTATCCATATTGGGGTGACGTACAGACAACTATAAACTCACCCAACGTGAGTCTTGGAATCAATTCCATATTGCAATCCTTTACTTCACTCTCAATCATGTTACCTGAATGAAATATTCTTTCGTGGTCACATGACCAAAACATTACATTCGGTCTCAACCAATCAAAACTTGAGATCACATAAAAAAACAAATAAGAAATATAATAAAAAAATAATTTTGAGGTCCACCTTAATTAAATGGGTGTGAGACCAAATGCAAATTTTGGTCTATGGACCATACAAGAATAATTCTAAATGAATTTAAATTTTATCTAGAAAACGAAAAATACTTTCTTAGACACAACCACAAAGTATAGGTGTTGGACACACACATATGTAAAATTAATTTAAAGAAAAAATGATTAAAATTATATTAATTGATATGACTATTTTATTTTTCTTTTAATTTTTTTGATTAATGTGTGTGCCTAAATGTTGTGCTTATATTCTTGTGCTAGGCAAGAATGTCTCCTAGAAAACTATCTCAAACTATTGAGTGTGCTACATTTACACGTGTGTGGATTCAAACAAAGTTCAAAGTTCAAACATCTTCGAAATAAATAACATATGCTATTCTGCTGAAATTAATTGATGAGTAGTCCTAAGTTCGTTTCATGATCACTTATCTCTCAAACATTTGATTCTACCAATTTACACGAGTTGATAAACCAAATTAAAGTCAGTTGATGTATCCATTATTATTCTCAAATTCAATTAGCAAAGATAGAATTCCCGTGACTTTCATTTATTATTTACATGGAAAGAAATCATTTATTTGTTCACGGAGATCATACATGTAGTTGTATTCGTATAGAATATAGCATTAATCAGTCAAAAAAACAAAATACTAAAATGTCGTAGACTTGTAGAAGCGCAATATACTTGTATTATAAGGGTCCGTTTGATGCACATGATAAGAGATATGATAGGATATCTGTATCATATCATGTCTCAATTCAGTGTTTGGTGACACGACATATATGATAAGTTAATCCCGAAGTTTATCTTATCCTGTCTCTCTAGTTCAATTTTTATTTTTTGTTAACCAGTGATTCAGTGACCTGGCCGGATCAAATTATTAATTTAATTTTTAAAATAATGATTTATAGTGACTATAAAAGCACCATGTTTAATTATTTAAACGTGGGGCTAAACTAAAAAAAATAGAAACATAATACTGAGCATTTTTTATAAACAAAACTAATATATTTATTATATTGGATATTGCCATCATGCCATGCCTAGATATAAAAAAAGATACCCACTCATTTTATGTTATTAATACTAAATAATATATAACATGGTTAACCAATCAATAACAAAAAACAATGTCCAGTGCAATACATGTGTGAATATATTCATCGTTTTTCAAAATCCAAAATTCTTCCGGAAATGGCAGTGGCAAGTGCTGTGGCAAAATTAGGATCTCTTGTCAAAGAAGTAGCCATTTGTTGAACTAATAGTTGCTGGAGAGAAGACTTTTGAGCATCTTCAATTGCTATCAATTTTCTTTGTGTGACCAAGTCAAGAGTTGAAGATGGATTCTTAGGAGAGGGTGAAGATATTGGAACCAAATATGTAGAGCTGGTTGTTTCACTTTGGTTTGAACAACTACTACTCATTTGTATTTGTGCTTGGTGATTTGGATGGTTGTGTTCTCCTTCGTATGTTGTCACTAATATGGAAGGGTCTTCTACACTTCTTTGCACCTGAGTAATTAACATAAAAGAAAGGGGTTCATAAATTGGTCTTATGACTTCTTGATGTGTGTATATATATAAAACTCAATATAGTATATTCCAAATTTCCAATATTGGTCTCAATTTAATTACTTTCATTTTGTTTTATTTAAAATATTTTTTTCTATGTACTATTCTATTTTTTGGATGGAGAAAGTTTAAGTGAAGGTAGATCTCAAGATTCATAAGTTTAGGTAAATTAGGTCACAAAGATTTAACAAGTCATCGTAGATTTCAAGACTCATAAAACACATTTACAAAGGTACTTACAAGTTATCCATCAACGAGGTTCTATACAGACAAGTAAAAATTGAACTTACGTCTTTGCGGAGTATGAGTCAACTTCTTATTAACTGGATCAACCTCTGTTGACTTCTACTATTTTTTATTTATTTCTACGAGTAAGTTTCATGATTGAAACTTTAGAAAATATAATCAGTTTCTTATTATTTGAAATAAATTATTTGCTATTAATTAAAAAAATTCTTATATAATAAGTGGTAAATTTTCGTTAGAGACAATGATCTCACTTAATAAAACTTCAAAATCACCATTAACTTGAAAATCATCAATCATAGATCCATTGTTCATTTTCTTAGATTAAAGTTCATTATATGAATAAGAAATGACACTACTACTAATTAATTAATTAATTAAGTACCTTCTTCTTGACTGGGCAGCCAGGTGCAAAGGAGCACTTGAAGTAAGCCCTAGGAGAGGGGTTATCTCTAGTAACTTTCTGACCATATTTTCTCCACTGATATCCATCTCTCACATACTGATCAATACCCAAAAACAAATTAAACATCCTCAGTTAGTACTAATTATTGGGAAGAACCTAAAAAATTAATCTTTATTATATAATCCCAAAATTTAAGTAATTAAACTAATTTTTTTGGCTATTCTTCCTTGTTGTATTTTCCTAGTTTTTTCTGTTTCTTTTTTCACATTGACGTAGAATCTCGACTACTCCTTATACTCTTTGTACGCTTCTAATTTTAATATTCTATTATAGTTTCGAAATAAAAATAAAAATTCGAAATTGTAGAACTTACTAAGCTGGTATTGGATGCATCTGTTGGTACAAGAACCTTGGAGATTTTTGGTGAGTTAATGTTGTTGTGTTTGAATGTTGTCTCCTCATGATGATCAGTAGTAACTGTGCTGCTCTCAGCAATAGCATAGCCAAACTTATTCATACAATTTTCAATGCTTTCGGCTTTTCTCTTCCGCGATTGTGTCACCAATTCATTTTCAAAATTTGTGTGACTAAATTGACTCAAATGCTTTTGCAAAGCAACATAATTTTCACACATGTGGTTCAGCTTCTCATTTAATCTCTTATTCTCATGACTTAGACGCTCCAACTCTTCAACCAAAACTTGATCAGCAACCTGAATTATCATCATAAGTTAATTTAATTTAATTTCAACATTTTATGTTATTATTATTTGGATCGATAAGCATGTTATGTGATAATCATCAATTTACGGAAAAAAGAAGAGAAAAAAAGGTCATGCTAACAGGTGTCTTGAGTGTATAGTACTGACCACAGCATCAACGACTGTATCGTTTCTAGAAGGGGCAATGTTAAGGTTGAGAGAAGTATCCACACACGTTGGTTC
The DNA here is from genome assembly GCF_020283565.1 of Trifolium pratense. Classification (NCBI taxonomy): domain Eukaryota; kingdom Viridiplantae; phylum Streptophyta; class Magnoliopsida; order Fabales; family Fabaceae; genus Trifolium; species Trifolium pratense. Next base: position 6,204,830 of record NC_060065.1, on the reverse strand, counting down.
CATATATGTAGAGGAATTTAACACAAAGATAAAAATGATTGAGGCAAATTAAATTTATGATGATTTTCAATGCTTTATTGAAATATATATTACTTGTGATATAGAATTATCCTATAGAGCATGGAAGTATATATAGTATTTACAAAGTGAGATGTATAATTTAAGAGAGAAATGAGAAAAGGGGTTGAGAGTTGTTTGGGAGGAAAGGAGGAGGAAATGATGAAAGGTGAGGAGGAAGAAGTCTCATGCAATTTCGTCCTTTTCTAGTTTGTCTATAGTTTATTTTCTTATGCAATTTATTAAAGCGGAATAGACACGCTTTCAACACAAACAAAAACGTACTCGTACTCATATTAAAAAAATATTAAAAAAAAAAGAAAGAGAAAGACAAAAACAAAATATGAATTTAATGTTTTTTTTTCTTAAATTAAATTAAAAACAATATTTTATTTAATGTGATCTTAAATATCCGTCAATTTCTGAACCAAAAAAAAAATCCGTCAATTTAGTCTATTTAAGTATATGAAATTCTTGTACCAAAAAAAAAAAAAAGTATATGAAATTCTAACAATTTTTTTTTACGCTAAAAAAATAAAAAAATTGTTAGAATTGTTAAAAAAAAACAATTTAGTCTCTAAAATATATGAAAATTTGTCAATTTAAAGTGTAAAGTATATGAGAATTTGTAAATTTAATCTGTATGTTTAGTGTATATGTCGATATTAGACGTTGTTCTGGACTAACCTAAAATTTATGTTCGCTATATTATTATTGAGCTAGTCACATAAGCATAATTGTCCAACAAGAGGAAGCTTCAATTGATCTGATCCAATGGATTATCTCCTTTCAAGAGATAACTTTTACCCTCGAATTCTCTTGAATAACGTAACGGTCACCATCAATGCTCTAACGACGCTATCAGCCTCCTAAAAAATGTGACATTGTGCAACATCGCAAGATGTGCAATTATAATCCTAAAAATCTCTCATTTCACGTTTTCATGTTAACTCGAGCATCCATGAATATTTGCATATAGATCCTCTATAACCAACTTTAACTTGACGGTTCATTACTTGACGTGAGCACCTTTTTCTGATCACTTCAAATAAGACGCCACTTTCATTCTTTCCTCAACTCTCATTAAAAAGTCTTTTGATCAATAAGTATCACAAGTAAATCAAATGAGATATAATATAAAATATTAATCCAATTGTAAAAAAATAATTATGTATAGTAAAAGACTTGTCTCACTCATATACTATTAAGCCTAAAATTATTCATAGATATTGCACTAAATTTTTTATTCATTATAATTAACTAATAAAAAAACAGTTCCCATGAAAAAAGAATATCTAGTTGTCAATGTCATCCACCTTAGCAAGGAAGAAAAAGGCAAGTTGATCAATGTTTATTTGTTTCCCATTGACTGACCTCAACATTATCTCATTGACTCACTTGGATGGTATTAATGAGTGTAGTTGTGTGTATTTCTTCCCAAAGAGGATGTTTCCATAATCATATCTTGGTCTTCTTCATTATTGACTTGACTCGTCTCTTAACTAAACCAATTTTTTCCTTGTGAAAACTCACAAAGTCTATGGCTTATCTTGGACTTTTTGGTTATTTCGTCTTGTCGATAGGTTACTCAATCCCCACGATTCTCAAATTATACTAATCATATTCTTAAAGCTCCATAACGTGACCGGTTGATTCAGTTAGAAAATTAGCAAAATTGTTAGTTTGGATAGAGTGGATTTGGATCCTCTCCACTACTTTCTTTCATGTTTCTTATGCTCATTTGTCTAGTACAATTTCATATAATTTTCATCTTAACTATTTATTTTTAATCGGACAGTCGATACTCGATAGCAATTATTGCATTAATACAGTAAGCACGTATAATATGTTCTCTTGGTACACTTTTAAAGGACAACTTTAAGAATGTTAAAAGTATTTTTAAATATGCATTCAATTAAAAAAGTAAATTCAATTGTATGCACGTGTAAAAAAGTTTTACATTGTCATTATATAAAAAAATTTAAGTAAATTTACTTGTCTCAAGTTTTTAGTTTTTACAAAAGAAAATTCAACGAGATTCAATAATTTTTATTTATTTATTGTCGAAATAGTTAAGCTTATAGAAATAAATAATCACAAAGTTCAAACTCTCACTCCTGTTAAAGAAATCTCACATCGGATATGAGTTGGTTTGGATAAAGGTTTATAGGTAAAAGACAATTTTCACCTTATAAGCTGAATTTGTAAGGTTGAGTTAGACCTAATATAAAAATCTAAATATGGTATCAGAGCTTCTCATAGATCTGTTAGACCACATGTTATCAGGTTGTTGGGCGCGAGGGAGTGCGTTATATCTGAAGTTACACATTAAATATGAGTTTATAAAATAGAGGCAATTCTCACTTTACAAATCGGTTTTGTAAGATTGAGTTAAACCCAATACCCAATTTTAAGATGATATCATAGCCTCTCAAAGATTCGTTTGGTCATCCGCTATCGGCTCACCTACCATTTATATCCACGCACCAAGCCCAACAGTACTAAGACGTGAGGGGGATGTTAAGAAGTCTCATATCAAATGTGAGTTGGCTTAACAATGATTTATAAGTAAAAGACAATTATCATCTTACAAGCCAATTTTGTAAGATTGAGTTACACAAAATACTCAAATTTTAAAATTCCAACAAATCAAATGTATTTGCGCAACTATCAATTGAGCTAAACTTACCTGACAACATAATAATTCATCTTGGATAAAAATCTTCTCAATTTCTTAAAATTGGTTTCTTTAAAAAAATAAATAAGAGGATCCAAACTCTTTCATTTTATAGTACAATTTTCAATTTTTTAGATCAATTACAAGAAAAAGTTCAATTCATAATTTTAATTTAAATCGGCTTGATTAATATGAAACATCATCCCCTTTATTGTCAAAAAAATAAAAATAAAAATGAAACATCATCCCCTAAATAACTACCCTCAACTCACGAAAAAAAAAAAAAACAGAGAGAAAATTAGTTGGGACGCAGACACGCATTGTGAAAATGTTTATCCACCAAACAGTGTGAAATTCAATTGATTCCGATCCAAGTTAAAATTGACAGCTACAAATCACATGTACAACACTCACGATAAAATTGAAGTCTGTAATCAATTTCCACAATGCTGGGACAGAAATTTCAAAAGGATGACCTTAATTATAATTAGCAATGCTGGTAGGGACATCAACATTTTATATGCAGTAGTCGGGGTTCGAACCCCGAACACTTTACTTATTCATCTTAAAAGGTGAAATTTCTAATTACCAGACAACCTGATAAAATAAATAAATAAATTGATCGTGTCGGATCAGAAGATGCGACCGCGCCGACGTTGATGTTGGAAAAGCCCATGTTGAAGCGGAGGGGGGTTGTGTACCTGCAGGTGCTCCGACGCTCAAGTCAGTGAGAGTGAAACAAAGGTTTTCTGTGCTAAAATAATGCGTACCTTCAAATGACAAGGAGTTGCGTTTATATAGCCTCCAGTGTTGGACCAAGACCCTTGATGGCATTAATGACCATCAAGTAGCTGCCGGAAAACGGCTTGGAGGCCTTGACGTGCAGTAAATGCTCATCATTCCGGTTTACGGCTGTTACGATACGTGAGAGTATCAGACCGTTGGTGAGTCGAGCAAGGCTCGCGGGCTCTTCATGGAAGGCTAGCTCGGGGGATTATTGTTCGACATCCTCTTCTGCTCGAGCATCGGTGCTCGGCCCATAACATAAATAAATAAATAATATTGATGACCCTCAAGATAATATCACTGATTAAATTTTATATAAGTATAAAAATATTTTACTAATTATTCATTCTATATTTTTACCTGTGTTTTTTGTTTATACTCATATAAAGCAACCGATTTTATTTTTAATTATTTTAGAAACAAAGAGGCCTAAATAATGATTCAATCACAACCAATGTGACCACCATCTATATAAGATGCAGATGTACTTAATCTCACCTTGCAGGAGGCTTCCAACTTACTAACACTACCCGTTGTCGAGATTCTACCTCAGGTGTTATTGTTCTTGCAATTAGGATTGACAATGAACCAAACCAGCTCGAACAAAGTTCAAAGCTCGATTCAACAATTGATTCGTTGAACTTGATTTATGAACCAAATGAACCGAAAGTTGAAGATTAAGTTCGTTAATTAAATGAGTTGAACTAGAACTATATATAGTTCAACTCATTTGGTTCACGAGTTGACTCGATTATATATAAAACTTCAAAATATATTTTTAAACAACACTTTAAAAATAATTATTAAACTTATATATTTGATTTATACGTTTATATAATTGATTTTTTTGACATATGCATAATTGAATTTATACATTTAGATAATTGATAATATATATAATACTTTAAAGAAACTAAGATAAACATTCGATAATAGTAGGATAAAAACGAGTAACATTAAAATTGATAGACAACACCATGCATTATGATGTGTTTTTACGTATTTAAGTCTAACTCAACTCTATAAAATTGACTTGTAGAATGATAATTATCTGTATTTTATAAACACATATTCACATCAGCGCTATTGGGATTGAGACACAAATATAAATGCTGGGTGACCAAATTAAAAGCGGAACATGGAGATACTATAATACCATGTAAGAATGGAATGTAGTGTGTTTCAAAATATTTTTTCAAAAGCTTATTGTCAAGAAGAATATTCTATTATATCATTAACATTATTAACAACTAATTGAGAATTAATTTGATATTTTAAATGTACTCTTCACTCTACGTGGGTAACACTTCGAGAAACATTATGTTATGTGAGGCGAAGAAAAAAAGAACATACGCGCAAATTGAAGGAAAATGATCGATGATCATAAATTTTAAAGAAATAGAGAGTTGACTCTCAATGGACCTTGACTTGAACGAACTTTAGAATTTGGATTGGAACTTGCTTCTTAATCTTAATCTTAATCATTTGTCCATTTGCATGTCCAAAAAACTCAAACATTGCGGCTCATTGACTAAAACATTTCATTATTAGGCTTATTTCTGTGAGATAGTAATTATAATCACTATTTATGATGTGATTTGGTTTATTTTGTGTTTTGTTTTTGTATGCTTGGTTGTTTTCTTGTGAGCAATTTCGTGCATATCACTCTTATTGTCCAGTTTCATATATAGGACAATATAAGAATTCTTAAATATTAAATTATGGCTACCAGATATATTAAATTAGAATATTTGGTTATAAGCAATAAAGAAACAAATTCTTTATGCAACCTTTGGTACATACCAAATGATAAGTATAGGGATTGGGAAGAATTCTTGTTGGACTTAATGGAAACTCTCAATAATCCATATTTAATTTGGATTAAATTAGTGAATTTTTTTTTCCCTACCCCAACATTTAACCCTTCATCCCTACAAACAATTCAACATTCCAATTTTACCCTTTTACCACTTCATCTTCTCCAAAATTCTAACATTTTTCTCTCAACCCAAACTTCATCTTCACCAAAACTTACCAAAACTTTTTCATTCCACGAAAATCTATCAACACTATACCCATACCCATTTTCATCAACACCATCTTCATCAAACCTCACTCCATAACCACCACAAAACCCACGAAAAATCCATCACCACATTCAAATACCTTCATATTTCTCACCCAAAACCTCATAAAACCCACAAAAATCACATCAAACCACCTATCCTAAACCCACACGAAAATTTTCAACTATGTGTTCCGGTAATTACAATCATACCATGGATAGTTTACATATCGATAAAGCTTGAAAATGAGTTCCGGAAAAATGGCAAAATATGAAAATAATTCATATTGCAACCCATCAATTTCTCAACGCCCTTCTTCTACCCTCTTATTTCTCAACGGAATAATTTTCTCGGTTCCCATATATTCAACCATCCATTTTTCCACAACGCCATAGTAATAATCTTTCAAAATCAAATTAAAAATAAAAATGGGTGTCTTCCTTCATTCTCCACCCACCTTTTCAAACCCCCCAAAACCCATCACTATCCATCCCCACTGCATCACTCGATCATTTTCTGATCACCTAAAGCTCTTCGCAATAAAAAATAGAGGTTGTGAAGTTTTTCAGATTTTCCGTCTAGCCACGGTTTAACTGTGGCTAACTTTTTCAAACTTTTCCGGTATGCAAATAATCCTTGGTTTATGGTTGTAAATTGCAACTACCGGAAGACATTTTCCAGGTGTTCCGGTTTGAAAAATTTGTAGGGGTGAAGTTAAATAATGAAAAGGGTAAAATGGGACAAAAAATATGCTTGTAGGAGTGAAAGTATAATTGTTAGGTAGATAAAAAATAATTCCTTAATTTGTACACGTACTAATCTTCTTCTTTTTTTTTTAATCAAACACCTACTAATCTTTTGACATGTGAGATATGGATAATTTTTGTGTGACAATAATAATTTGAGATTTCTTTTTGCCATCTACCGATTACTCGCACCTCGCACGCCATACGCGGTAGTTTTATAGTAGCGAATATTATCAAGATAAGAATTTTTAGAAAAATATTGTCTGCTACTTAAGTAGCGCATGTTATAAAATTAGGATTTTTTTGAAGTTGTTTGCTACTTAAATAGCGGACGGAGATATTTTATTAAATTTGCAGGACTCACGAGAAAATGAATAGGATGACAAAAATAAATCTCTAATAATTTTATGTTTTATCGACGGGAATAATTTTATGTTTTACTGAGTATTTTTTTTTTTAACTAAATGTATCCTCCACACGCAACTGCAAAGACTAATTCCCTCGAGGTAACTGAGATCCATTGAGTATCTTCTCTTATGTAGAGTAATCCTTCCTTACTAGATTTAATTAAAGACCGTTAATATAACAAAATCTAGAAGAAGACGTTATATATTGTAGTACAAAGATTTGATGCATGAAATGGATGCACTGCACCATGTTCACTTTGTAAACTAAGTCTTGAAGTAATTTTCATTTTGAACGAAAATTTAGTGTTGGTTTAGTTGAAAAGAAGTTTAATCAAATATGACAATGAAGTGTGTTAAATTCTTAATGTCAATGTGAGTACTTTGTCAATCTATAAGTATTTATATCAACATTCTTTGAGTCTTGCTCTTAACTTACGAGCTTCTAGACCTAATTCTCCTAAACATTTTTAATCTAAAAAAGAATAAAAAATTGTTGTAAATGCTTCAAGCATACTAAGAGAGAAGCCAACGCCGTTGCAGATCTTCTAGCCCAACGCCGTTGCAGATCTTCTAGCAAAGACAGGTGCAGCAGGCACAAACGCATGGGCTGAGTTTAGAGAACCCCCACCCGCAGCTATCCCCCTCCTTCAAGCGGACGCGGCACGAGTTATGTTTGCAAGGATCTAGCTTTATTTTTTCTAGTATTCTGCTACTGTTTCTTTTTCCTTCTTTTTTTTTTCCTCCTATTTGTTCCTCTTTCATCTACCAAAAACTCAGACGAAACCTACAATTTAGTAGTAACAAATTACACAAAATATGAGGCGTTGATTAGAGATCACCCTTATGAATTTATCCACCTCATATAAGTGTGCGTAATTCTTCCAGGATAAGAAAGTTTTTTTCCCAACAAAACAAAATAAATTACTATCTAAAAATAACATGAAGATTCATAGGAGAAAATTTGAAAATAGAAGAAGAAAAGGAAGAGAGTTTTCAACTTTTCACGAAAAATGGCGAGTCTTTGTACAATGGAGAGAATAGCATTTTAGCTATGCAAAGAGAGGAAAAAAGCCAGAAGAGTTAGACCAAGTCAATATTACCACGAAATAAGAGAAAATAAAATATTTTTGTTAATATTATTATTTCCCCATATTTTTTAAATATAATTATACAATATATTTGAAAATTTTGAAATATACTCAAAATTTCCTATACCGAGGCCACTAAAAAAATTATGGAGTTGCACACAATTGTACAATCTCAAATAGATAATCACATTTTAGTACGATGATGAGTATGTTCAGATAAGCAACTTATTTGTAGCTTAATTATAACATAAGAGTTTATCATGATAAGCATCTATATATAAGCCGTCAAACTATTCTTATAGTAAAAGATAAATAAAGATAGATTGTTTTTATATATGTTATGAGCTGTTTTCATAAGTTATATTGAATAATTTATAAAATATAAGCTGAAAAATAACAAATAAAAATTGTCACAAGTTATTTTCATAAATTCTTTCCAACAATCTCATAAAACTTATACTAGTAGTCAAACTTAAACAAGTCAATCCAAATATACTCATAATAATAATAATATGATTGTAATAACTTGATACAAAATATTATTTTGAATCTTTGCACTATAAAACACCATTTTAAAATAATATTAGGACCGGCATTATTGTTCATTTGTTCTTGAAAAAATGCCAAGAACCGAGAAACGAGGGTGTAAATAGAAATATGATACATATTTTAGAGTGGGCTAACATACAAAGAACAAGGCCCATATTTAACAGACCAAGCCCATTTATCAGATCTGATTCCTGAACCAACCAACCCTAACGAAACTATAATCAATTTCAACAAGACGAAGTGCTTCTCTGAGAATCAATCGTGAAGTGAAAAGAGACTTTGATTTTTGAGCTTGAAATCGAACAATGGACGAACATCAAATTCTCGGATTCGTAGCCGCATACTTGAAGAAGAAAGGGTTCAAACAAACGGAAAAAGTTTTCCAAGAAGAATTTCAACAAAACAAAAGCAATTCATCCTCTAATTCCAATCTTGAACCTGACATTGCAAATCACCTTCTTGCATTTTCTCAGTAATTTTCTACTTTTTCTCTTTAATTGTTTAATTGTTTCCTGCAACTAATTTTCCTTCTAATTCACGTAATGTGTTGTGTTTTGCAGGTTGGAGAATGGTCCTGCAAGGTATCATAATGGATATAGTAGATTAAGAACATGGACTTATTCTTCATTGGATTTATACAGGGTAATGCATTGTTTAATTGCTTAATTTTAGGAAAAAAATTGTTTGTGGAGTTGAAACTATGTTATAGTTTTTGCTGTTGTTACATTGTTTGCTACTTTCTTTCAGCATGAGTTGCTTCGTGTGCTTTATCCTGTGTTTATCCATTGCTTTATGGACCTTGTTGCAAAAGGGCATATTCAAGAAGGTATGACAAGTGTTTGTACACTACTAGTATAGTTTTAAGGGGTGTGTTTGGATTGATTTATTGGTATAATCATTTGGGAGACTGTTTGAGAGAGCTTATAGAAATAGCTTATGACATACCGGCCATTCGGCTCCTAGCCTCTTTGTCCCTTTCTATACCTAAGCTCTTCACCCGCTTCGTCCATTGCTAGTCTGACCCCCTCCTTGATCCGAAGGGACTGCCCGGTACTCTACTCTGTTATGATTATGATAGAGTCTTCACTTAGCGACGAGAATCACTAATCTCGGCCTTGCGGGATAGAATAAATAATCAAGGCTATTGCCCCTTCTTTCAACTCTAGTTGCTTTCGGCGCCTGTTCTGTTGGCCTGTTAGGAAACAACTTATAGCTTATAACTATTTTCAGCTTATTTCCATAAGCTATCCAAGATAGCTTAAGAAACAACTTATAGCTTATATGAAAACAGTTCGATTTTATTTTATCATATCATTTGTTGTAGAAATAACTTGTATATAAGCACTTGTGTGATAAATATTTATGCTATAAGCACTTAATTAAAGTGTCCATTCAAACAGGGTTTAAGTGTGAACCATAAGAGCATATTCTTCGGTTTTTTTGATATTCTCAGCTACAATTTTTTTCAATACTTTTCGTGAAGACCATGAAATGATGCACTTGCAAAATTCCTATGTCATGACCCTGAAATGATGCACTTACAAAATTCCTCTGTTTTTGGTATTTTTAGCTAGGAATTTTTTCACTACTTTCCGTGAAGACCATGAAATGATGCACTTGCGTGACATTCAAAAGTTAGAAGGAGTTCTTTCTCCAACTCATTTGAAGGTTTGTTTCTGTCCAAAATCTTATATTACTCTCTAAGTTACCTCTACTAGTTGGATCATCATTCATCACCAATTTGTATTGAATAAGACATTGATGTTCTTTTTACTCAGGAAATGGAATTTGCTCATTCACTAAGGCAGAGCAAATTCAACATAAAGATATGTGAGGTAATATCGTAATATCTTTATTCTCCTGGATTAGTGGACCTTCCATGTTTTCTCTTCTGTGTTCAGTTTTGATCTTATATTGTTAGGAGCCCAGAAGTACCATATATTTTAAAGGTGTATTCTAGGAGGCAGGATGTAGTATAAATAAAGGGGGATAGGAGGGAATAGCATTCATATACTGGACCACCGAGAGCGGTAATCCTGAAAGAGCAGAAGTGAGAATATTAGGTCACACCCATATGCCTCTACCAAATTTGAAGTTAGAATGTTTTAGACAATGCGGGAAAAAGCAAGAATCAAGACTGTGAATTATGATTTATGATTGTGGTTTCATCACTAAGCATTAATCTTTACTTATATAATCTTTACTTATACTAATACATACTTGATACTTGACTCCTAATCTTAATTAAGATAGGAAACTAATCACTGTGTACTAGGCTCCTAATCCTAATCAAATATGGAAATTAATCCTAGGAGATAATTTAAGAAATTCCACAAAAGTTGCACCACACAAATTATAGATGTTTTTCATTTATTCAAACAGTATTTTTCATTTATGCGCAACTGTGAAGATTGGCTTATGCTATTTTATTTTATTGATATATGAAATCCATCTACGCCACATTAGATTTATGGACTCTTCTGAAAAAGATGTTTGTATTTGTCTCTTTGCTTATACCATTTGTGGCATTTACATTTTTTCATACTGGAGGAAGCTGATAACGGTTATTGTTTTACCAGTATTCCTATGAGCTTCTGCTGCAACATCTACACAGTACTCAATCCACTACTATACTTGGTATAATCAATGAGCATATTAACTTCCAAGGTACTTTGTTTATTCACTTTGAGCTTCGCATGTTCATTTAAAATTCTTGTTATTGCTCATACTTCATTTTTTGTTGTTGTTGTTGTTGTAATATAGTTACCTCTGGGCAACCTAGCTTGATTTCTGATGATCCAGAGGCTGTTACCCTTACTGGAAGCAGCCAGGAAGCAGCAAACCAGACAAACCAGAAAGAAATACATTGGGGGGTGAGGCCATTATTATATCTCCAAAATTTGACTAAGTTAGGAATTTTCTTGCTGATGTAGTTTCTGTTAATATGCACATTGTTATTTATTTTGCAAAATCGTTGTATAATAAAAGTGTCTTTATAGCTTGAAAACGCCTGAAACTATATTTGGTCAGTTGACTAATTATTCCATGACTGCCAGTATTGTGATAACCACGTGAGTCGTGACTTGGGTTCAGTCAATTGACATAGTGTCTCCCTTGTCATGCTTATAGAGTATCTTTTAGCATTACATTTCTTGACTAGTATTAGCTGTGGAAAACAGAAAATAGCCTAGCAAGGCCTTATTGTTGTAAGTTGTAACTCACTTGTGCCGAGTTAGCACAAGTCTCAATGGTATAAATACCGGTCTCCTGCTCATGTAAATAACTTTGCTTAATCAAAAAATACAAAGAGAAAAGATCTCTAAACTTTCCCTCATTTTGTCTCTGTTTCTCTCATCTTCATCACGACTTTCTCACTTTCTATTAATGTCATTGTACTGTATGGAGTGGTGCATGGGTGATGAAACTGGTTTAGCTGCCAGAAACACCATATTCAAGAACTGTACCTAAATTGGCTGAACCAGCTTGTAAACTGGTACAATTTGAAGCGGTCCCGATTGGTGGCATGATATATGGAAAAATTTAACATGCCATTGATTTGTGAACATGACATAAAAAACTTAATTTAAGATTTATCCTATTCAAAATCCCTTTTTGACCAGCCTCATGTCAAGTTTTAGCCCTTCATCCTCCATATTGAGAGGTACAAGTGGTCTAGTTTCGATGTATTGGGTTATTGTGTTTGTGTATAATGTAAAATGATATCTCCTTGCCAAGGATCGAATTCAGATTTACCATAGTGTATGGCGTTAATTTCAACTGGCTGTTCATGAGCAACAAAGACTATGCATCTGTTGCTTTGGTAGCTTCAAAAGTGCTCTTCATTATAGTTTTTGAATTAATGCATTTTCTGATGTCAATTACTATGGTGGATTCATTAATGATATGGTTTCAATCTAAATGTGTTTGTCCTATAGTTGCTTGAAGACTCACTAGAAGAACGGTTGGAAAAGCCCGGGGCCTTGCTTTCAGACTCTGAAAAGGGTGACGGGGAAGCAAAAGAAGGGGAGAATGATGAGAGTAAGGTATATCTTTTTAAAAGTACACCTCTCTTATGTATTTCCATGCATACTTATACACGGCTGTACACTCCTATATATCTCTTGAACCTAGGCATTTCTTGTCAATGAATTTCAGTTAAAGATTTTTTTTGTTTTCCTTTGTGTTTTTCACGTTTTTCGTTTATTTGAGTTTTTTCTTCTTTTATTTTCATGTTTTTCTTTTAGAAACGATCAATTGAAGTAGGCAAGCAAGGTGCTTCAGTCAAAAAGATGAAAAAAGACAAGGGTGGAAGTGCAACAGGGAAAATTGGAAAGGCTGAAGCTATCGTTGTACCAGCAGCTCCTCGTGTTAAATCAGACCTCCCCCTGCCCGTAATGTATGCTCTCAAGTCTAAATCTTTATTTTACGTACTTAAAACTCGATATAGAATGTACATTTAAGCAGAAAGCAATTAAGGCACTATGCTAATTTTTTTTCATTTCATTAGGAATTGCAGAGTCAGCGATAGTAACACTACTATAAAAGAATTAACACTATTGTAAAATATTTTACTTTGTCAACAAATCACAACAAATCATATGTATGACTTTAGAAGTAGTTATGAATCAAACATTTTCAATGATATAATGATTATGATGATTGCCAGTGTAATTTTTTTTACATTAATGGGTTTTTTCATGATAGAAATATTCTTTGTAACTTTCTTGTTGTAATGAGAGGGGGGGTTTTCTTCTCTGTTATTTTATTAGTTTCCTTTCTTCTCAGCTGAAGCCAAATCAGGAAATCAACATCCAGTCATTTATATATTTTAAAAACTACATAATTGGCATAAGGCCTTGTCCCGTTATGTTTGAAAACTTCAAATGCAAACTTTGCTTACATTTAGCTGCTTTGCTTATAGGTTTTACTATGTTTCTGAGAGCAGGATTTAATAACTGCAATATTCTCTGTTTTCAACATCTGCAATTGGTTGGGTGCAACAAAGATTGTTTTATCTGTGTAAATTTATATAGTTTCCGAATGTAATCAACATATTCATTAGGTTCAACTCTTACTATATCCTGTTTGTGACCAAAAACATTTGATGGTACATTGTACTGCCCCTGTCAGTTTTATTTCAATTTGTGTTATAGATGTTTGTTAAAGGATCAAAGATTGTTGTTTTGTGTTGAATGCTTGTTTTAGGCCATACAGTGAGAACACTTTACTAAGAATATTGTTGGAAATTCCGCCATCATTGCGGTCCGCCCCCATCCGCCTAATTGCGGCATTTGGGTTGCCGTCATTGCAGCCTCCAACACCTTCATTGTGTTGGGTGTGAAGGGGTGGATTTAGTCCCACATTGCTAAGAGATATGGCCTGTGTAACGTTTATATAGCTTGGGCAACCCTCACCTTACAAGCCGGTTTTGTGAGGATGAGTTAGGCCCAATATAAAATCTGACAAAGATTGTTGTTGAAGATAGCTCCCTCTTTCAAGCACTAGGCTTTTTTTAAAACAAAAAATTTCTGAGGCGGAGGAATAAAAAATATAAAACTATTAGAGTGAGGACAGATAGGGGAAGGATAAAAAGGAATTCTCCAAAAAAAGAAATGCTACAAAAATGAAAACTAGGAAAATTAAGAATGTAACTAGGCCTCCCGATCCTGTGCATATCCAACCTTGAAATAACCATATGATCAAGAACGTCAAAAGTAAATAAAATAAGGCAAATGCTATTGAGTATCCTAAGGGAAGGGTATGTTTGGCAAGCCTAAAAATTAAGTTTTTATGGGAATTTGTGTTTGTATTACATTGAAAAGAGATGTGCTAAACTTTTCAATGATTAAAATTACCTTATTTGCTAACCTTAAACAATGCCGTTATGACACTTGTTAGTAAGACCCATCAAATAACTATATCCCAAATTAACTGTGGGGGCAAACAAAAACATAACGCTACAAGGGCCTCAAGAAAGAAGAGTGTGATTTTCTTTAGGATATAAATCATAGTCCATCCACATCCTTTTGGGGTTGAAGAGCCCATGTGATTTAATTCTGAGTGTCTTGTCTTATACCTGCTAATATGGGATGAACTTTTTGGAGGACCTTAAACTTTGGGACCTCTAATTTAGATTCATCATTCCACAAATTGAAGGGGTAATCCTTTTCATTGATCTTGCATCTCAAAATTCAAAGAATTTCAAATTCTTCACTTCTGTGTTTGTTTGTTATTGTATGATGTCATATGTCACCTACTTGAGGCATTAACATTTAATGTCAGATTTTGAGTTCCAAACTAGTAAATTTGTAACATCATTCCATTGAGTTTAGTAATGTTGGTTTTTTGCAGCCCAACAGAAGTGGAACAATCTATCCTTGAAGATTTAAGGAACCGTGTACAACTTAGTAGTGTTGCGCTACCATCAGTTAGCTTTTATACTTTTATCAATACACATAATGGGTAATGTCTACTACATATTTTTCAGTGTAATTTACTATGTTAACTTCTGTTGCATAATGCTAAAATTTTGGTCAACTATCTCAGTTTAAGCTGTTCCTCAATATCCCATGATGGATCATTGGTTGCTGGAGGATTTTCTGACTCATCACTAAAGGTTTTTATTCTGCATTCTCTATCATCCATCCTTCTGGAAGAAAACCTTCTTCCAATAGAGTTTTATTTTAGTTGATTGAATTTCTGGTAATTTTTGTGAATTGTATGCGCAGGTGTGGGATATGGCAAAGCTTGGACAACAGCCCTCCAGTTGTGAGTTTGCATTTAGATATTTCTTTTGTTTAAATTAATCCATGACTCTTACATTCATTGTTAGTATAATGGTTAAAAGACTATATTTTTTTAAAGTGCTTCATTGTCCCGATATAGTTCAAACAACGCACTGAGTGTAACAACTTATATATTAATATTAAGGCAAAATTACACTACAGGTCCTTTATCTTATTTTTTTTGTAACACTTTGGTCCTTTATCTTTTTTTTGTAACACTTTGGTCCTTTATCTTTTATTTGTAACACTTTAGTCCTTTATTTTTTTTATTTGTAACATTTTTGTCCCTTTTTTTGTAACAGTTTGGTCCTTTATCTTATTTTATTTATAACACTTTGGTCCTTTATTTTTTATAAATAAATAAGATACGGATCAAAGTGTTACGAAAAAAAAGATAAAGGACCAAAGTGTTACAAAAAAATAAGATAAATGACCTGTAGTGTAATTTTGCCTAATATTAATGAAATATATTCTGGTATTGCTTTATATATTATAAAACTTTTCACTGTATCATATATGACGAGAGGTTCTGAGTAATGGCTCTGTATCTTGTCATGGAATTTTAGGCTTGGTTCTGGAACTATCCCTTCCTGGTGCATTATCTGTTAGATTATTTACTCTCCTAATTCAAGTAGGAAAAAGTTTTGGCAGTTTAAGAATATGCCAATATGGTCACTCTGTTTTCAAATTTTTGGGAAAGGATTTAAGGAGCAGATCTTTGGGTTTCTTTCTTGTGCTGTTGTGCAATGGGTCATAAGTAGTCATAAATACCCATGCATAAAAAAGATGTTATTATAATTTATATGCATACCAAAGAGGCTATTATATTAAGGGTTTTTCTATATTAAATGTATAATTTTTAATAAATAATTGTTGTTTTCCAATAAAAATTTACTACTTTTAGTTGTTTTAACATGTGCAATATTGCACATGTAGACAAACCCTTATATTATTCCTCAAAATCATGGCTTTGGCAGTTTGCTAAAACTTTAAAGCACCAGGGCCTCTATAAAAGAATTTGATAGCTGTGTTGAACAAAGTCAAATCTGAGTTGATGTTAACCCATATTCATGCATTGCTTTTTCATAATTGTTCTGTTATCAATTCTGCCATCCTCAGCTCTTTTGCAGGATGAGAATGATACATCACAAAATGAACAAATGCTTGGGAAAAGTGGTGGGAAAAGACAGTATACATTGTTTCAAGGTCACTCGGGGCCTGTTTATGCAACCTCGTTTTGTCCTGTTGGGGATTTTATACTTTCCTCATCAGCAGACTCAACAAGTATGTTTACTTTCTCATTTTAATATTTCTCCGCATTATGTTTCTTTGCTTTTGGTTTTTTTTTTTTTGTTTATTTCAAATTGTAGTTCTAATTTTGTATTTTAAATGGAGTATGCAGTTCGTTTATGGAGCACAAAGCTTAATGCCAATCTTGTTTGTTACAAGGGCCACAATTATCCTGTCTGGGATGTTCAGGTAAATCACTTTCTTCTGGAATTTTCTAATTTGATGATGAATGTAGAAAAGCTTGCCAAAGACTTGAATAAAATAATTCAAAATAAATAAATTTAATATCATGTGATTTATTCAGTTTTTCCAGTCGCTTTGAACAAATAGAGCAGGTGCATGTATGCAAGTCATTTCATAGTAGCTTTTACAACACTCTCAAAATGTCCTCTTAATGTGATTCTTTCTGAATGTATATGCATATATAGATGAGAATAAATGCATTTAGCAAAATCAAACAACCTTACAAATGGATAGATAGGAGTATTAGAGGTCCTTCTTAAAATAAAAGGAGAGGCTATCCATTCTCTAAAAATATATAAATATATATAATGGGCATTTTTTATGCTTTGACCTTCGTATACTTGTCTTCACCATCCCCCGAGTGAGATTGGCAAGATATTGTTTGCATGTATATTTTGGAAGACTGTTGTTTATTTCCTTTTTCTGGATGCAGTTTAGTCCCATGGGGCATTATTTTGCCAGCTCTTCACATGACAGAACTGCTAGGATTTGGTCGATGGACAGGATACAGCCCTTAAGAATAATGGCGGGACACTTGTCTGACGTGGATGTGAGTTATTAGTCAATGCTTTCTCTTGTTCTAATTTTCTCCAGAATATGTTCTCTTTAGGGTTTATATGTTTTCCTAGCTCATTTGATTTTGTATTTACATCTTTGACTGCTTCAGTAAATTTGTGCATGTGGTTTAAGAATGCTTCCTTGTTTTATGCTCTTATTTAGTGTGTTCAATGGCATGCCAACTGCAACTACATTGCAACTGGTTCCAGTGACAAAACAGTTCGACTATGGGATGTGCAGAGTGGAGAGTGTGTCCGGGTTTTTGTTGGTCACAGGGGTATGGTCTTGTCTTTATCAATGTCTCCTGATGGTCGCTATATGGCATCTGGTGATGAAGATGGCACAATCATGATGTGGGACCTCTCTAGTGGCCGCTGTGTCACACCTTTGGTTGGTCACACCTCATGTGTCTGGTCACTCGCTTTCAGGTGATCCTCCACCTCAATCAATATATTTTAACTTGTGAAAAATAAAGCTCTCGAGGTTTGCTATCATCGCATTAAACTAATGCTATTCATAATGTCTGGATGTATTAGCTCTGAAGGTTCTATTCTAGCATCTGGATCTGCTGATTGCACTGTAAAACTATGGGATGTAAATACGAGCACTAAGGTTTCAAGGACTGATGAAAAGTAAGTTTGTCTAATACGGCAAAATATAAAGAATTGTGTTCTTATACTAACTAATTTTTCCTTTATTAGAAACGGCAATACTAACAGACTCCGATCACTGAAGACCCTGCCAACCAAATCTACTCCTGTTAACACTTTACGGGTAAATGTACACTATTGTATGATTATATGTTTATCCATATCGATATTGTTGATAATAATCTTATGATTTGATGCTTGTATTCTGTTCTTGGAAGCAGTTTTCTCGAAGGAATCTTCTTTTTGCAGCTGGAGCTCTTGTAAAAAATGCTTAATACATTCTGAGGATGCCCAAGTTAGATAAATATGCTAAATCATGTACACATATTATACAGGATTTTTTTAATGTAAATTTTGCAATCACTCTTTTTTGCTGTCCAGCTAATTTATATACCTGTATTATGTATTGTTAAACTACTGAAATGGAGATTAATATCATATTGTTGTGTCACCTTAAAAAACAAGTAAAATTTGTTCTTCTATTGTTAAAACACAAAACCAAAATATTAAAGCAAACTTGCGCATAAATTAGTTGGTGAGCTTTTGAGAATTCAATTTGCACCTGGGAACATTGAAGTATTATCAAGACTTGTTTCACATAATATGTTTGATTGAGTATATGCAAAGAAAAGTATACATGATAGAAGGACATGTCTTTAAATTATGTAAGTTGTATTTCCTAAAAAAAAATATTAAGAAAGTTGTCATTCTGAAGAGCTATTTTTTTTGGGTTTCATTAATGAACAATAGAAACGGCAATTGATTTCAGAATAGAAATCTCTGAAACACTGGACGTCACTCATTTGAAAATGAAGAGAGAAACTTGTTTTATTTCGTTATTACATTAATATTACCCAGCTGACGATTCTTTCCTACATTGCTTACCTGAAAATATAATATCTTTCGATAACATTTTCACTATCAAGGGTTGTTTCCTCAGATGTCACTTAGTTGAGGACTCATTCGAATATATCTTGGTAGATATGGAGAAATTCTTATATTTATGATAAATTTTATGATCCCATTATAAAAGACCGAATTATGTTTTTTTAAATAAGAGAAATCTCATATTTCATTCATAAAGATAGTAGAAATAAAATCGATTACTATGAAGTTCTGATACTCCAAAAATGGAAACGTATCTGTATCATATACCGATATTCTAGAAGTATTGGAGTTACTTTTTAAAAATATTTTATTAGATATTTATAAAATATAGAAGTATGCTAGATGCATATTTCTTTCAAATATTTTTCATGGATATAAACTTAATCATAAAAATTTTGTTAATATATCTTAGGTTTAATTAGTAAAATATTTTTGGTTTCACATTGGTCCCTTAAATAAAAAAATGTCCGAATAAGTCCCTTAAAGAATAAAAGGTTCGAATAGGTCCCTTAAAGACATCTCCGTTAATCAGTTTGGTCCTTTCCGTTCAATTTTTCGAGGACCAAACTGATTAACGGAGATGTCTTTAAGGGACCAAACTGATTAACGAATATATCTTTAAGGGACCTATTCAGACCTTTTTTTCTTTAAGGGACCAATATGAAACCAAAAATGTTTTTAACGAACCATTTTTCTATGTGAATATTGCTCAATGCAGTTTTTGGCAATAAATTAACAACATTTTACTTACTTCTCTAGTACATGACATGATCATTAATTAACCTTGATGGATGCCAATGCCATTACCATGCCATACGTTTAGATAGTTAGGCTTCCTAGCTACTGTACTAGCTAGTGTTAGTGTTGACTCTTCTAATCAACTCACTCTCTGTCTCTGATGCCCACAATTCATTCAACTTTGAAAAGGCAATAATTACTAAGTACAACTCATATGATAGTGAATGATTTAATAATAATTATTAATAGTAATAAAAGGCTAAATTCACTGCATGTACAAAGGACAACAATCAAGATGGTGTCAGTGGACCACGGCAAAAAGAGGAAAAATAAATCAGAAAGAATAGTGGAAGTCATATTTATTGACTTGTGTGGTTAAGAGTACTTTCAATTTATCATAGAGAATCTTTAAAAATCTACACTTGCCACAACAATTATAAGGAACTCTCTATTTTTAGCAATTTTTAATAAAATAGTATTATTTTTGTTATTTATTTTTAATTTTATAAAATTTATTTTTTATTAAGGACGATAAATGTCCCGATCCACAAATATTGTCTATCGTCTATACTTGTTAAGTGACATCTGTCTTTAGAGTATGTTTTGATATTATAATCTGTATACGGCCAAATTACTAAGCTAAAAACTTATGTTTAGAGGTCAGTCCGCTTTCTTTCTCTGATCCCCAATATGAATGACACCAAGATATCTGACTGAAGTGCCACAAATAAGCTTATCAGGTCGTGACTTCTAAAACTTTTAAATATTTTTAGAGATCCATGTTAACACACCAAAAAATAAATTGAAAAACTTGGCAGCTATTGAATTAAAGCTTGAAACAGCAAAGAAGGTTTCATATATAAATTAAGGTATATCAAACATTGACTTTCTAAAAAATACACAAACCTATAAATTAGAGACTCAAACTTATACACAAACAAGAAAGAAGAGAATTAAACATGTAGGAAACAAGAAAGATTAGTCTACCATATTTATTCAATGAATGGTATGTTAATCTTTTTGACTATATAGGTTTTTTTTTTTGAGTTGCAAATATATATAACGGGATAAAACTGAAATAAAGAACATGAGTACCAGAAATACTCAAAAATAAAATAAAAATATATATAAGAAGCACTAAAAAGGACTCCGAAAAACAACAAAACACATTGTCTTGCATCAGTTATTTTTTTTTATTAGGGAGTACTACATCTACTATTTCTACGGGATGCGTTGAATAGCTCTACCAATGCTATTAATTATATAAATGCATTTGTTGTTCAAAAAACAAAAAAAAGATAATGGGTCCAAAATAGTAAAACGAACTACGCCCTAAAAATTAACTTTTTGTTTATAATAATGACGGAAAGATACTCTCAATATAGATTACATATAATAGAGTCAAAACACCACTCGTAGAATAGATAGTGTCCCATTTTTCCTTTGCTAGAAACCATTTCCAAGTCTGCACTTTAGTATGCTCAATTGTGGTTGAAACCTCTTGCTCCAATGTTGAGAACATCTCATTTCCAGCTCCTCAGAGAGACAAAAACCAAAAATATTTTGTGCAAGTGTCACTAGGAATAACAATTATCACACCGAGCCACCGGCATACCTCATACCAAACAGAGAATGAGAATGCAAATGTAGTGAACAAATGTGCTTCGGTTTATGACACCGCGCCACCGGTTTATGGCACGAGAGAACTATAAAGCCAACACAAGATCAACACAAAGGCAAATATGACATGAGTAAAACTAAGACAACACATGATCATCTCCTTCAAAGGCAGGTAGAAAACATGGAAGAACTATTTTGTTGTCCTGACAGCTGCTGTTTCAAAGAGTTCCTACAAAAAATAATTGGCATAGAAAGATTACAATAGGTACTCCAACCTAAAGAAAAGGAAGCAAATTAAGAAGGAAAATCAAGATTGCTGGCTAAAGGCCACAACCTCAACTACTACACCCAAAAATATATTGCAAGAGAGTAAAAAATCACTACTCATAAATGCAACAATTACACCTTTTGCCCTAGTAAGGAACTACCCTCTTAGCATGTGTTTGGAACCCCAATACGCACGATTGAGGTCTTGAAACATGCCCTGTCCGGGCATTTTCCTTGAAGCCATTCACTTTCCTAGCTTCAATGGTTGACCAAAATCAATTCTCAATTTCATCCAAAAGCAATTATGGTCGTTTACGCACTGAAAAACAATTTTGACACAAAATATCCAAAGAACATGTATCTAAACAATTGTTGCATCAATTCGAACTCTAACCTCTGGTTAATAACTGAGCCATATAAAAGACATGATGGCCAACACTCGAATAGGCACTCAACATGAGCCAGCTGCATATGCATACCATTCATAGAAGAACCATTTGTAGTACTAATCTTCAATAAGTACACTCTACAATCAACAATTAAAGTTGTTTCCACTGTTATCAAACTAAATACAACATTAAATGCTTGAAGAGCAATAATCTACACAAGAAAATGAAACTTATTGGTAAACAAAATGGTTTTCTTTGAAAAATCATGAAAGGGGATGTTGCATAAGGGCTATTTGAGTGGGAGTAATTAGTTTTTTCTTGCCTTTTCTGCTAGTGCAGAAATGTAATCGATCTTTGATTCATCTCGGGTATGTCTTGTACTTTGTGTGAGCAGTTCTAATAAAATTTGCCATTTCAGAAAGAAAAAAGACGCCTCCTAATACATGGCATCTAAATTACATAACATTTTTTTTTGAAGAGGCTAATAAATTGCATCTAAATTACATAACATTAAATACTTGAATAATTGAAAAACAAACGATAACTAGAAAGGGAAATCCACAAACCTTACCTTCATAAACATATGTATACATACCAGATAGGTTTGCCATAATGGCACAAACTTGCTAATTTGTAATTCAATTTGACAACCTAAAATACATACAAACTAATATAGTACACTGTACATATATTCGCTGTTTCCAAACTAAGGTTTTTTTTTTTTCTTTCTGTTATTAGCTTATTTATCATTTGTAAGAATCTCATGTTATCAATAATAGAAACAGCATTTCATTGTTGATGGTATAAGTCGGCTTAAATTTATCATCATTAAACTTCTTGATCAAAGCATTACATACTATAATCTAAAACCGCAAGCATATTAACCAAATACTGGTCTTATTTCCAATACATCCACGATATTATGTCTTTTTTATTATTAAAAACTCTAGAGAGCTTCATTGATCTCAGACATTCAATTCTATTGATTATGAAAAGTTTGTTACAAAATTTGTTAAACACTTGCTTTTAATTATAGTGTGCAAGTGTTTACCTGAAGTAGCATTACTCACTATTGCTTGCCCAAAAATACACACTCTTGAGACCTAAAATCAAGTTTGCGAGCATTGTAGGGTCTTAATTAATACGGGGAACTAAGCACATCTAAACGGGTAAGGAAGCTTGGCGGAGCAAGGTTAGGCGTACTTCAAAGAATGTGTCTGTGCTTTCTTTCCACAACTCCATTTTAATGATGAGTGCGGGGATAGATAAACCTATGAATGACCCCTAGCTCAATTAGAAACTTTGTGAAAGGCTTGAAATTATCCCCAGTCTATTTAAATGGCCTTTAAGGGATAGCCAAATTGCAACTAAACCATGGTCTTGAATTGCTTATAAATTAAGTTCATCCAGGTAAATTTCGAGTTAGTATCCACAAATGTGATGTAATAATTGTACCCTAGCTAGTGTGGAAGGATTGGGTGATGGTCCCCATAAGTCACTAAGCATAAGTTCAAGAGGTGTGTGAGGAAGGAGAGTGTAATTTGTGTGTCTTGCCATGCAAGAAGCAATACAAAAAAATGCCTTTATTGTTGATAGGACTCTTACTTTTTTGATATTAACCTCCAGTTCCCAGCATAAGGGCCCCCCGATAATATAAAGTCCAGCCGCGAGGTAAGTAACGTCTGACCAATAATTGTTCCCACCAGGAATTAAACTCGGGTTCCATTAAACAATTTGTTCTAAGGGGAGTTCATTAACCACTTGAGCACATTTACTTGTTGCAATCTAGCAATTTTGCATTACAAGGTTCAGAGATTGACTATTAGGATATCCTAAACGTAGGTTCCACAAATATTGGTTAATTAACAGAATGAAGTAAAATAGTTGGGAAGGCATAAAGACCAACATGCCCTTGAAGAAGTATATCATCAATTTCTTGGGATTTACTAAGACACCCATTAGTAGTAAAATGAAAATAAACATTGTTATCATGTGAAAATTGACTGACACTAATGAGATTCTTAGTGATGGAAGGAACAAGGAGGAGGTTATTGAGTGTGGTTGAGGAAACGGTACTACAACCAAAAGCTTTAATGTTCAATCCTTGGTCGTTTATAATGTAACTTTGATCATGAGTTGGCATTTGGAAGGAATGAACTAGGATGATTTGCAACCAAAAATGGAGGTCTTTTAGGAGCTTGAGGCCTCGTTCAGACTTTTTTAGGTCGGAAATAGTTGAAGCTAGATGGAGGTGTTACCATAGCTAGATGACTGGCTAAAGTAAGCATCATTGAAAGGGGATCTTGAAGAGAGCATGTTCTAGTTGATTGAACTTGTGTCAACATCCCAAAGCAACATGACCAAACTTGGAGCACACTTGACATTGAACAATAGAGTTACGGCCTCTTCCACCTCTACCAACACCACAAACCACGTGAAACACATCATCCTCTGAAGGAAAACAACATCTAATCGCGATTGCGCAACGACGTGTACGCAGGATTGATTGTACCAATGCGACACACTTTATCATCAACATATTGCTCTAGAATTCGAGTGCAGGCGACGAACTCAATGAGCATTGATGTACGATTTAATTTGTTGACGCCATAGATGAAAATTATATTAATTGGGTTTCGCTAAGATTTTCAGAGAAAATTGTAGAGAAAATGTGAATCATCAAAGGAAGAAACGCATAACAGTTGAAGAAGCACTAAGCTTCCAACTGCACTGGAACCGATGGATAGTGGTAGCGGTTGAGGTGGTAATGATTGATCAACCATGGATCGAAAACTAGCTAATTGATACCATATTAGAAACTCTAACCTTTGCTTTTACGGTATGCAAGTGCTTACCTGCAGTGGCAAGTTACTTCCTATTGCTAGTTGACAAGTGTCAATCTAGTGTACAACTAGAGAAACTACCTCTTTGAGTTAATTATATTAGTGTTAGACCTAAGATTAATCATATTAGTGTTAGACCTAAGATATTGTGAGTATCATGTGTGAGTTGTGCAGTCTATCTAGTTTAGACGTTGTTTACTCTATTAGTTTAGCATACACCATCACTCTGGTGTGTCGAATGTGGCAGAGAATCTCCTTGAGGAAGATATCCAACTTCAAGAAAAGGTTTGGAGTTAGGTCGCCATCGAATTCTTCTCGTGGTAGTTGCTACGTGATAAGGTTCCAACCTAGAAAAATATCTTCAGTCGTAGGGGTCACATACTAATAGGTGTGTTTTTTGTGAGGATCCGGTAGAATCATATAGTCACATGTTTTTCACTTGTGCTTTGTTTCTAAGGTTGAGAGTGGGTCATGCCCTCGGATTTAACAAGTCTTTTTGTTGTCTTTGGTTCTTTAGAGGATTAAGCCATAATTAATATAGGTTTGGCTCTTGTCTAATGTGTGTGGTCCATCTAGAAGACCCATAATGATCTTATTTTTGTTGGGTGGGTAAGTTAGTGGAAGATGAGCAACTAATTGAAATTAAGGATTAAGCTCTCCTCATGGAAGCGGTCTTTCGGTAAAAATTCTGGTAATCCTTGTACCCATTATGAGTGGTTAGTGGAACTTGTCCTCTGTCGGGGCCGATAGCAATATGTATGGTCGGCTGGGTTTGGTTCTCTCAGAGTGTGGTCTGGGGCTGGGGGGGTTCGTCTTGTTTTTGTATGTCTTCTCAGTTGTGGGTTGCTTCCGAGTTTACGATCTTTGTATGGTTTCAACTTTGGTCCAAGTTTGGATTGTCCCTCTGAAGCGGCACTTTTTTGTCTTGCTTGTTCTAGTTGTTTTTGGCGCTTCCTTTGTATCCTACTTTTTATTTTTTCTAGTTTTTTCTTATATTTGGTTTTGAGCATTTATGGTACTTTGCTCTCTTGTATCCTTCCTTCTTTATGATATATTTGTCATTAAAAAAAAATCATAGTTTATCTAGATAACCAACCTGCAACCTGCCAACGGATAATCTTTGGGATTTGAAAGTAGTTCCTTTGCGGTTTAAAGATGATATCTAGGCTCCGGATTAATTTCTTTAAAAGTGGTGTAATGGGGGTTAATGTTGACCCATCATTCAAGTAGATGGAGACTAGATTTTTCAGTTGTAAAGAAGGCCCGACCCCTTTTAAATATATTATTTTGCTTGTTGGTCTACATGGCAGTGTATGTTGGAGGTTCTTAGGTCTAGGCTTTGCAATTTAAGGAATAGGTATGTTAGTTAGCCTTGGAAGGCGAATAATACTCATAACTTGGTTTTGAGTAGTATTAAAATTTTCTATTTAGCTTTCCTTAAGATGTTGGTTAAGGTTATAAACTAGTAATTTATAGTCAACTAAGATTCTTATGGGTAAAAATTAGCAGAGTGAATAAAATCTCTTTGTGGTTATGAACCTAAGTTTGTTAGCTAAATAGTGGTGGAGACTTTTGGTAGTAAATAATGGGTTGTGGAAAAATGTCTTGACTGCAAAATATGATTGTGAATCCGTCGATCACCATGGCATAAACCTTGTCCCATCAACCTACAATTAGGTGATGAATCTGCATTTCTAAGGTGGGATTTTGTTGATTCTTATATGGATTGGTTTGTAGGGAAGGCTAGGAAGAAATTGGGAGATGGTACTATTGTTTCATTCTGCCCTCCCCATTGATATGTTCAAATATTTCTAAATTTTGCATTCGATCAGAAAAAATGCAATCATTGTTTAGCCCGCAATATCCACAGAACAAATCGCTACATGAAATATAGTGTTACCGACGACCAAAAACTATAAAAAATGCCAAAAACTTTTGGGTAAAGCTATCTTTCAGATGCCTTCTGAGGGCCATGTGGTCCTCGATTATTGGCGCGTTGAAAAACATTATCGGCAACCATTTTTAAAAGACCAATGATAATTTTTTGTTGCTTTGACAACTTGAAATTACCATGGGCTTGTGACCACACGAACGACACTGGATATTCTAGAGAATGAGGCCATTTCAATAATCCTATTTTTTTTTATCGTTTCTTTAAGACTACAATTGCAACTGTGACTTTTGGTGGTCATTGTGAGTGGTAGTTCAGACAACAACACATGAGGAAACTATGGTGATAGTGAGACTAATATAATACTTTGGCGAGAGGTGAGACGAAAATTACAAAAGAAAATAGTCAAATAATAAGTGAATTAGTAATATAGGGAGATCAGATGAGAAAGACAAGATAGTGAGATAAGAACATTCAAGAAGAATGCATTCGTTGACCATTTTGATCCACATCTCCCCCCACACAATAAGTCGATCTCTCTCAAGAATGATATCTCCCTGGCGCAAGTTACAAACTTAGTAGGAATCTAATCAAGCAAAAGTTTCCAAGAGCATGCACTAACCTTGAGGAAGGATCGACTTCTCCGAATATGCTGAAAAATAAATATCCTTCCGAAAACTAACCACTCCTCCTGATACTGGCTTGCAAGAAACGAATAGGTAAGTATCACGAACAATACTTCTCCATCTATGTTTGAACAAAATTAAAAGTTGAAATGAGATGGAATGAATTTATTCATTGCAAATTATATTTTTGAATCATTTAACATATGATAGAATATTTGTTACAAAAAAAAAGTGATAGAATATAATGGAGTATGATGAAATGCATTTCCCATTTCACATAGTACCCTTTTTTTCTTCTCAATACTCCTTTTTCAGAGTAATAGGTAGAACCGGTTATTTTGGCATTGCAAGTTCAACAAAAATCTCAAAATAATAGTTTTGTTTTTTGGGCACCACATAATAATGGAATGATGATTTATCTCATTTCTCTAAATTAATCCCTTCAACATATATTACATATACAAATACAAAATATACTTGATTTTTTTTATTTCTAATGGCAATGTATATTTTAACTCTATCAAAGGAAATAAATTATAAAAAGATAATTGCAAAACCTTTGTAATTTTTTGTGTATGGTATGTGACTTCTTTTGTCTCCTAATGAAATCTAAGTTGTTAGATTAATGCAATCTAGCTATCAACACTCTCAAGTCTTTCATAATTTTCTGTTTACATATGAGTGAAAATGAAATTTAGACCTATGATTTCATGTAAAATAAATATACTAGTTACCTAAATATCTCATTCTCACCACTGGTCTAATCATATTGACTTTGACTAGCAAATAGCATTATTTTTTCGTCCCAAAAACCTTGATAACATTAATTGACATTTGACACACACACACACACACACATTTATTCATAACCATTAGAAAAAGTGGAAAGACATTACCAGAAGAAGAGGCATACCAGTACTGTACATAGATGTGATAGTTAACTGCCCTGCTATGACATCATTTTTTTGATCTTTTAATATTAATGTGTGCTAAATAAATTTACATTATTAAGGCACAAAAGGAACGAACATGCATGGTGGTGTTACTTCCATTCCATCATGTATATGCTTTTATATATCTTCATCATCATATCAAAACAAAAAATCAGGTCACAGGTTTGTGGTGGAGAATATCATCATCACCTATTATAATTATAATTTATCAAAAGAAAGTAAGGTAAACCCTACCTTGAGAAGAATCTAGTAAAATACCCATTTCATTTGAAATTTGAAGATGTGGAACCAATAAATCAGAAGAATCTAGCATAACCTGGAACCAGCAGCAACAGATAACAAGAAAGTGAAGAAGCACCAGGATCATGAATTTAGTGAGTGAGTGAGTGAGGAACATAATGTAGTTAGATATAACGTGAATAGTATCATGCTATTATGCTACTAGCTACATAAACAGTAATCTAGAATCTATGTAGTAGTAGTAGTATGTATAAAGAAATTTCCACTTAAATCTGACTGGCAGGATATACATGCATCAAAAGTAACGCTTTCTGTTTTTATTATAATAATAATAATACTCACTCACACCTAATATTAAATTCAATCTTTAGATTTGATGTCGACTAGTATAATATAATACAATCAATTTCATAACCTAGATTCAAACTTAAAGTTAAAAATTACTGTATTCATTAATCAAAACATAAAAACGCCAAATTAAGTAACACTGTTTGATAATTATAAAACCTGTTGCAGTAAATAGTGGCGATCTTGCTTTTTCCATGAGAGAGCATAGTTAGAGAAAGAGAGAAGGTTGTGGATTGGAAGGAGATTGGGATCATTAGCAGGAGAAAAGTAATTTCCTCCGGCGCAGTGGAAATTGACAGAAAGATGAGTGAGCACACAAATGCAACGGTATAGATTTATAACGAGTGTCTCTGTGTGCTCACTCTCTTCTGTCAAATTCAATGTCCCAATAAAGCAAAAGCAGAAACAAGAAAGAAAAAAGATAGCCAAATTTGGAAGTAGAAAAAATAACCAAAACGAGAAACAATTAAGAATTGAATCAGATCTAAAGGAAAATATATTGGATGAAACAAATGTCGATCTGTACGGACGTTATTTTTAGGGTTTTCTGCCAAACAATACTGGTAACAGAGGAAGAAGTAAGACATAAAAAAGAAACGAAAAAAAAAAGTAAAATAATGAATGATAGATCTATAAAGAAATATAGAAGATAAGGATGAAAAAAACACAAGAACTGTTGAATTCATTGATTGTGATAGTACTGGTGCGGTGCGGTGATTAGACTGGTGAGAGAGAGAGAGAGAGATATGAGATGGTTCTGTTCTGTTTTTGTGTCGATTGCATCGCACTCATGCAACACGTTGAGTTGACACGTGTTCAGATCTAACATTCTCTCTCTTTTCCTAATGAAAAATATCTATGGCACGCCACCGCAGACAGAAACATATGCGACGGCGGGTGGAAGCAAAATAGGGAAATGGAGGAGACGATGGATTTAGAGATAGCAGCAGATTAATCACTCCACTCCACTCCAAATAAATAGAGAAACGCCACACATTAATCACTTTTTTAACCATAAATTATTCACTGATTAAGGTGCATTTTTTTTTCTTCTAATAATGTGATTAAGGTGCATATTAAATGGTATGTTCGGTCCACAAATTCTAGCTCAACCGACTAAAATGTCGAAATTGTCAGTATCGAATGTTATGATTGGGATTTGATCCCTGATTCCTCTACTTTGTGTGTATGAGTTTTCAATGACTTACCATTTCGTGTATGTAAAAAAAATCGTTTGAGAATGATATTCTCTATTTTGTATTTTATTTATTTTCTACATTATTATATATAGTTTTGAAAATATAAATACAAAAGTGTCACATTAAATGAGTAAATTTTTTTTTTTTTGACAAAAAAAAATCATATAAAATTATTAAAAAAAACTTTGGTAATGTAAATCATGAAAAATTGAGAGATCCTTACTCACCTGCTCTTTTTTTGTTGGTGAGGGAAGTTTGATCTTCATTAACTCCATTGTAAATTTTAAAAAATGATTTGTTTGATCTGTAAAATATAAATACTTCACAATAAGACATAACAACACATGATAAAATTTAAGGTATTATACAATTTTTGTCTTGTACGATTTTTTATAGATAAAATGTTATTTTGATATTCTTGACAGCTTATGTTGATTACAAAAAGTTGCCTCGTGGTTCCGTAAAAAAAAATGCACCCACAAATTTTACACATACCTTCAATTAATAGTAATATTCTATTTTACCAGTTATTTCACTTTCTCGATATAACATGAAAGAATTTTTATTTAATATTAGTGTAAATTTTACACGAACCGTGTGTATTTTTTTTAGTTAATAGAAATTCCACTTTTAAAGTGGATAAATAGGGTGTATGGGTTCGAACTCCGACCATGCATGTAAAATGCGATGTTCCTACTAACTGAGATAAACTCACAAGATCGACTGTGTGTATTTTTTAAACTCTAATGTTTCTTTCGGTTTTGAAAATTAAAAATAAAAAAATTACCAACTCAGTATATCGCTCTTAACTAGTAAGACATTTTATTTTAGGGCTAACAACACTCAATTTCTATTATTAACTGTTAATTGATTGGTGGTAGAAGGTTTGAAATAATAATTTAGTAGCTCAATTCATATAAATTAAAAGAAAAGAGTAAAAAAATAAAATAAAGAGGATCAATTTTATTAGTATATATTTTTATTATATATTAGTGCATTTACATTACCTATATTAAGGTACAATTGAATGGAAAAAAAAGGTAACAGTATTATATGAAAAGTTAATAGTATATATTAATCATTTTAAAAAACATTCCATGAAATCTATATTATTCATTCATATTATTTTATGTAGTTAGTTATACTTATGAGTGACACTTATATGTTGTTTTTTTGTTGATAAAGTGGAATTTGGTTTGGTTTGTCCACTAATCCTAACTTAAATGGTAAAAGTATCAAAATTGTCCACTTATATGTTGTTTACTTATGAGTTCGAACTCTAAACACTTTACTTATTATCTTTAACGTGAAATTTTTTATTCTGCGCTACTAGACAAAAAAAAAAAAAAAAGACAATAAATACAGATAGCAAATCCAAAACGATAAAGTAAGCCAACTATGAATGCAATCAATGCATACTCATCCTTTCTTACTTTCTAGAGATCTAAAGATTATTGAGTAGTGGTGGGGGTGGGGGTGGAGTAGGTAAAACAAGGAAGAAATGAGGATTTCGCGGCTGTTGTTACGTGAGTCGTCACTTATATATGTAATAAGATTTCAACCGTTGATGAAGAAGGAGATTTGCTGCCGTTTGATCTCCAATAATTGTGGGACCGTACGGTCTAGATAGATGGATGGGGATGTTGTTTATCGGGGAATGGATCTGATAGATAGGTCATAGTACATTATTAGTTAGGTTAGAATCATGTGTTGTGTTTGTGTTTGTGTTGTGGCTATTCACCACACCACACGTTAACAGTAGTAGTAACTCACCCTCTTCTTCACTTCTTCTCTATGCCCTACTGTTGTATTTTCTGGTTTGGAAAAGAAAGTTTAACAAAACGGTTCATTATAAATGTCATCCGCTACTTAAGTAGTAGATGTTATAAAAAAATTAGTAATTAGTAGAATGTTTTTGGGATATATTATATGATACCTAAGTAGCGGATATTATAGAGTATATTTTAGTAAATTCATAGACAAAAAAAATAGATAGGGTCGCAATTCATAGTATTAAATAAAGTGTTATTTCAATACCAATTTTCAAACAAGATTAAAATACGACATATTTATGTATTTGTGATATTTTTAAATTTTTTTAATATTTTTTCATGTCTTGAAAATTGTGCACAGAGAGGGACAAAATATGAGTATCCTTTATATTTTCATAGAGATGTGTTCATATAATATAGCTCTAATATTAATTACTATTATAGATTTGAACCTATCATGTTTAACCATTCATTTATTTATTTTTTCCTTTGTTTTCAACTAACTTTTTTCTTCTTTATTAATCCATCATCTTAGATGAGGAAAATGAGAGAGTGCTAAATTAAAAGAGCATGAAATGATCTAAATCCAATGTTATTTTCTCATGGTGATATGTCTAGATTTTTTCCTCAATTTTTTTCAACCGTAAGATCACAACCATATCAATATTTCCAATTTGTAATTCAAATTTATATCTCCTTCTTTCTCTCACCAAGCAAATTTTTTGAACAGTCAAGCCAAGCAAATTAAACTAGACTCGACAATCCTTTCCTCGTCTTATGTTGCTGGAAAGGATTTGAGCGTAGGTCACAATTCGAATCTTTTTTTTTCCTTATTTTATTTATTTTACGGGCTTCCCAAACAATGAAAGGCCACTTTTCCACTCATTTTCTTTTCCTTTTATTCTTTCTTGTATCCTTTCCTAGATCAAAACAGTGTACATAATCATATGATATCGATCATATGCCCTTCTCGATTTTCTTTTCACTCATTATGTTAAGTTCTACTTAAACAATCTAGACTAAGGATAAGGACTGTTAAGTTCTGCTTTAAACAATCTAAACTAAGGATAATTAGACCATCCATAATGGAGCACTCTATTTTTTAGTACTTAAATGGTCCCACATGGACACATCATCAATTTATTATTTTTTTAATAATAGTATACTCAACCCCTCCAATGGAGCATTTCATAAAAAGTTCTAAAATGGGTCCCATCAATAATTTCACATCATTACAATATATTTAATTATCTATTTTATAATATAAATTGATTGAATTAATGATAAAATTACAAAATTAGTATGGACTATTTTTTTTTATAATTCGAAAAAATAATTAAAATTCGAAATTTAATTTAAAATAATATTGCCAAATTTTAAGAATTACATAATTAAAAAATAATTTAAAATAATTAATAAAATGATAATTTTGAGAGGAGTAGAATCCTTCAATTTGGTTTTGATTTATATGATAGGAGTATTTTTTTTTCCAACGGTAAAAAGAAACAAACAATGACTATCAACGTCTATATATGGTTGACATTAAATTTTTATGCCAATTTAAAAGTTGTGATTTTTTTATTTTTTGAATATATTAAATAAAGTGGGTCCCATAAAAAGAAGAGAGAGAAAGTTCTTATATTAGAATTGATACCTATTAAGTACTAAAATGTGTTGTGCTCCAATGGTAGTACCTAATAAGTACCATGAGTACCTAATAGGTACTACACCATTGGAGATGGTCTAAGGACGGATTTATAAATGTTGACACTTCAAAGTAAAATCATACTCCCTCTTATCCTGCTCAAAAGAAGAAGAAAAAATCAACCCTTTTTTTTTTACTAAAATAAAATATATTCGTTGATTCAAATTGATAGAGTGCATCAGATTCAAGTACAAATTTAATACCGTTAAAAATGAAAATGATGAATCCGCGAACAAACTTACAGTATCCAAGTTAATAGCATAAAACGGCATACTCATGCCTACAAATAATGTGATAAAATTAAAGTAACTAGAATACTTATGCCTCCAGATATGCATCGTTGACGAACTTAATCATCGTGTGAATCAGTAGTTGACCAAGGTTGATCTACCAATTCAATCAAACGAACACCACAACTAGACGGGAATACAAACACCGCACAAAGACAGGACGACAAAATCACAAAAAAACACACAAAATAAAGTTTTAATCTATGTGAAAACCACTTATTTAGATTAGAGCCGATAGAAAAATATGCAAATGGGTGATTTTGGGTCGAAAAAGATCCAAAATCACCCCCTTTTTGATGAAAGGAGGAAAAGAAAACTTAGAAAAAGATGAGCTTGTCTCTGAAAAATCTCTCTTATCTGTCCAATTTTACTAGTTTTAATTTATTTTTTTATTAATACTCTAGTTTTCATAGGAAATGAACCCCAATAATAAAAAGTTTGATCGCAGAAAATATTGTTTTAATTGTTATACATACTAAAAAGTTGGTAAATTTGTCCATTAATTTTAACTCACTGACAAAAATGCCAAAATGTTACTTTCGGCCGATAACTAGGCGAAACCGAACATAAGAGAAGGTTGATGCAATATTTTATCCAAATTATAGAACAAATTCATCACACAAAAAATTATGTAATATTTTCTTATAATTAAAACCGAAAACAACAACAAAATTGTGGTTAAGTAACGTCGTCACCAAATACTACAGCATAACTAGAATATTAACACGTGGTAATAATTTATTTGAAATTTATGCAATTGATTTTTAAAATATTAAATATTTAATATTGTTAAATACTAAATTTCTTTTTTTTTGTACATTTAAATACTAAATTTCTACTTTTAGGTAGTTTAACATGTGACTTTAATAACACATATTAACCTACCTATAAGATAAATAACAACAATTTTTTTTTTATCATTGTACTAGTACGAAGTTTTCACTGGTTAGTGATGACTAATCTCCGTCGGGAAATATGTTGGACACACAAGGTGAATTTTCCTCCAACCGAATTTTTTTGGTACGCATGAGCCAAGAATCGAACCTCTTACCACATACTTAAGGAGATCTAGACCCTTACCACTTGAATCGATTCATTCTTGGTTAAATAACAACAATTCTATA
Source organism: Trifolium pratense (assembly GCF_020283565.1). Classification (NCBI taxonomy): domain Eukaryota; kingdom Viridiplantae; phylum Streptophyta; class Magnoliopsida; order Fabales; family Fabaceae; genus Trifolium; species Trifolium pratense. The sequence goes on along the minus strand of NC_060065.1, from coordinate 6,170,035 downwards.
TGAGCATAACAGAAAGCTAACGATACAAATTGTTGTGGCGTACGTAAATGACCAATTTATTACAATATGAACTAAGAAAAGGGGTTAAACATGAAGAGCATATGGGAAGCTTTAGTGGTAATTTAGTGAGATGTGTAAGTGACGGGAGGCAGGAAACCAGTACGACGTGCACCGGAAAAAGGAATGGTTGGCCTTTAGAGTAAAATTGAGGTGTGTCGTCCATTTATCATGTTTGTCGTATATCGTAGATTCATAATATCATAGCAGAAAGCCAGAAACTAGCGGGGACCGTTTTTCGTACATGCACACTCTTCATTTTCTTCCTCTTTTACTAGTATTTTTTTTGTTTGGTATTTAGAGCTTTAACAATGGCCATACCGGATGAAGTTCACGTTGAGTTTTAAGTGTGAGTAGTTAAGTCTCACATCTGGCTATATACGTGAATAATGTTGGATTTATAAGAGAGATGATTCATTAACTTACTGTCGTAAGAGTCGATCTTTTCTACAGCTCATTTGGCTAGCTTGTGTTTGAGTTGTTTGGACGGAGAGAAATCACCAATTGTTCAGAGGCTCAGCAGATATGCCCCATATTTTGTTGGACAAGATCAAACTGTTTTCATTTAGGTGGTTGAAGTCGACGAGTATTACGTTAGCTTTAAACTACCATAGCTGGTGGTCCTCTACTTTGTTTGGGCCTTGTATGATTTTTGTTTATATTTTTTATTGTTTTGACTCTTTTTATAAATTTTTGTAGTCTACCTCGGTACATCTTGTGTCAGGGAGGCTGATTCAGTTAATATATCTCATTTTGGCTTGTTCATAAAACTTACTGTCGTAAGGTTTTGGATGGAGATGTGGTGTCTTCCTCTCATGTGGTCTTAAAGCATTGGCCCTATTGTTTCTCCCGAGCTCCTCCGGACTCCCCAACAAGTGGTTCGGCTTAATGGGTGAGCGGGAGTTGCTCTTGGTGTTGGATTTCAAGTGTGAGTGGTTAAGTCTCATATCGACTATATAGGGGAAGAATGTTGGATTTATAAGAAAGATGTTTGATTAGTCTAATGTTTTAAGATTTTTAGTAAAGATGCGATGTCTCTCTCCTATGGTCTTGAAGCATTGCATCATTGTTTGTCCCGAACACCCAATAGCAATAGCAAGTGCAATTGTGTTAAACGAGTCTCACAAATAATTTTCTATTATTATATTTCAACAATACTAATTTATTTTAATTTTTAATATTAAAAATATATCCGCACAAAAAGTGAGTGTTTATTATATAGAGATTAGAAGCTACTCAACTCAATAATCACCTTCCATTTTTTCTCCCCCATGATAACACTTGTGTGCAACGATACTTGGTTAATTTTGTAGGATTTTCTTAAATAGACTTCTGATTTTGTGAATATTTCAATAAAATATTTGACTATATTAAACTAGTTGATCCATGTATTTAACAATTTACATTCAATTAAATTCATATATTTTATAACTTACTACTCTTAGTCGTTAAGTTTAACATATATTTATTTGAATAACTAATATGAGTGAAATTTATCTGCGGCAATAACATTGTTAAAAATTTCTTGAAATTCAAGATCTATTTAAAAATGTCTTACAAAATACATCAATTTATTTGTTTACTCGGAACCCCTGGTTGAAGATAGTCTCCTAATCCTATTTTCTCCCTAGATTTGTATTGCCCAAGTGATGTCATGGATGATGCATATATGTCTAGCTAATGAGTTTTTTTTATCAAGTGGACCTGAAAATATGCAGTTTATGGACAGAAAATAATCTGTAAATTCAATTAAAAAATTTCAAGGCATCTTCTCAAACATCATTTGCTTACGTGTCGTTCTTAAGGTTTATGTTCATAATTTTGGTTGATTTTGATCTTATCCTCTTAATCTATTGTAATTATTGTGTCCCTAATCAACATTTATTTCCTACATATTACTTGACCTTTGGCTAATTTGGAAATTCAATCATTTCTCAATTATTGTTTATAAATCGTATTTAATGCATCTATTAAAATTAAATTAAAAAAGAAATAACTCAAATTCAAACATATAGGGTGATTTGTACCAAACAAAATATTACTACACGGGGGTTATTGATAAAAAAATTACCTACATGGAGGTATTAAGCAAAAAATATCCTTTTCTGTATATTCGAACATTTCACCGCGTTTATCTGTATATTCGTTCATTATATTTTTTGTATAGCAAAATAAGTGTAAAATGAGCTAAAAGAAATCGAATTTATCAAAATAATAAATACATCTTAATTTACATAAAACATAAAATGTACAATAATATATTAACAAAAGAAATACAAAGTATGCTGACCTTCATTTACAAAATAATATAGAATTTAATTTTTTTAATTTTTTTTTATGATAAAATAACATGTGAAGTTGAGAACGGGGAGTGGAGTATCACTCTCTATTCCGTCATTCCTCTCTAAAATCTTCAAAATTTGTATCATTTTATCATATATCATATTTAAATAAATTATTACATTAAATATAAAATTAATTTTACAAATAATTAAAAAAATAAAAAAATATATTTAAATTTTAATAATTCATATTTTTCATGCGTCAAAAAAAATGATCTTATATTTTTCATTGAACATTAACCCGTGCAAATGCACGGGTAGTTATACTAGTATATTATTCTTTTACATTTCTTTCCAATTTACACATGCAATGTTCTGACGGAAACTTTATATACAGTAATTAAAATCCTCGACTAATTGAGGTTCTCAATCTCAAGCTCGTGCCATATATGGAGTTAGCTTTGATTAAAATTTCATTTTTTAAAGTGAATAAATGATCGTACATTTATTATTTAAAGTACTATATTTTATGCTTACGAGAACATTTTATTAATTGATTTATTTTGTGATCCGATTATATATTGTTAGATTGAAATAAAATCTATTTGGCCTTTTCCAAACAAATTTTTTAAATTTTTAATGACTTCTTAAAAAATATATTAATTATGGCCGCAACCCACATAGCTTAAAAAAATGGAGTTTTGGGAATTTATTTTTTTTGGTAAAGAGTTTTGGGATTTTATTTAGTGAAAAAGAATAAAATTCCAATTTCCCTGGGGTGTAACAGTGATCAATGATAATCATTTATCAAAATTTATCTTTTAAAATGAGAAAAGGCAAAAAAAAAAAAAAAGAAACTTTTGCTTTATACAGTATGATTCATGAACCACCATATCTGCATTTGGTTTTTATTGTCTCCTATATAAAGGTACTACGTACACAAAGTTATAACTTCACTTTGCAGTAATGTTTGACCATAATTAGAGGCAAGAAAACGACAAAATTAGATAGTCTATTGTAGATATTTTCACCCATTTGAAATATCAGTAACTAATTAGATGATTTAGAGAAAATAAGATTTACCGATTTCAAATTTAAACCCTCTAATTTTAATCCAACGATTTTTAATATTTAAAATATGTGAATGTGTGGAATACTGACCGCTAAAATTTACAGAAGACTATAAATAAACACAATCAGCAGAAAGAAAAATTATGTGTCCTCAACGACCAAAACGAAAGGAAAGACAGTAAATAATATTGTTGTAATCAGAGGAGCTGAAACCGCGTGATGCCAGAACTAACTCTCGAAATAAATTAGCCGATCTAGTGCATCAGATATTGATGATGAAAAAATGTTTTTGTCTTGAACATGCAACGCACTATTTTCTTCTTTTGTTTTTGTCGTGTGATGGTTTATGTTATATTTTATTTGGGTCTTGTAGTTTATTTAGAGTTTAAAAACTGTTAGAACTAGAACATCGACCCGTGCGGTGCACGGGTCTGATTAGCTGTAAGATATATAATGATTAAATAAGATATGATAATTCCAATAATGTAAGGTATATTAAAAAGTTGAGTAACATTAAACGATAGTTCAACAATAATTTTGGAAAAATATTCATACAAAGAAAATTATGTTATATTACGGAACACTTCCTTATAGACCACATTCGAAATCTTAGTCGTATCTTCACTGTCGTCATCGATGATCAATATTTTTAATCATTTTCTAGAAGTAACTCTTGAAATTGCAACATACAACTGATCATGTGAAAACAATGGCGACAGAAGATATATCCCAACATGCTTTAAAGATTATCCCAGACTCTTATTAATAGTAATCGCAAAAGAAATCATTATAGGAAATTGTCTCCGTTGAAATTTAAAATGAATTCTCACGTCAAATGGTGTCAGAGAAAATCTAGGTATGAAAACCTGATCACCAATATTACTTCCTGAAATAATTTTTCCTTCAAGAGCACGTTTTCTCAATGTCGTAATAATAAGTTTTGTTCCATTGCATAATCCTAATTTTTGATTCAAAATCCTTAATAGCATAACTGAAACTTCAACTTTAAGTCTAACTTGTGATTTGGAAGTCCCAGCGTAGAAATCGTGTTAAAAAATTCGGGAGTATGAACATCATCCACTATTTGACCGTCTACATTTTGTGTGAGTGAAGTATCATAACTCAAATATGTTTTTTCTTCATCAGGAATTAAATCCAATATATAATCATTTATTGTGCCGACTATTGAATTTTTTGGAGCTAGTATAGCTCTATTTTGGAAATACGTTATATCGTTATATTTTGTAAAAATTGGGGATAGGTGCTTTCAACGATAGAAGCAAGAGGATCACCTGAATTTAAAATCAATAAATCTGATGGAATTTCAAGTTTTAAATCATCGTCATTGTCATCTCCAATTTCTCCATCGCCAACACCCAAAATCCATTCAGAAAACAATTTTCTTTGTTCAACGTCTGCACTCGAAGCACCACCGATAAGCCTCATGTTTTTACTCAATGTTAAAACTTCACAAAAATTCCAAAGAACCGAAGAATTAATAGTAGCATGAACAACTTCTGGCCTTGTACCTTTGGGTATTACTGGTAGAATTTGTCTAAAATCTCTGATAAAAACAACAACTTTTCCATCGAAGGGAATGTGTTTATTTTTTTCATCAACAGACTTGAGAATATCTTTTAAAGTTCGACCAACAGCTTCGAAACAGTGTTTGTGCATCATTGGTGTTTCATCCCATATGCATTTTGTATTAATAGTGCCAAAGGGATTTTAGGAACAATGGTGTTGAGAGGAATACAAAACCTTGAATGTGTTGTTCTACCGCCAGGTATAAGCAATGCAGCGATCCCACTTATGGCAACTGTTAAAACTATCTCACCTTTTGAGCATAATGTGGCTGACATGGTCCTCCAGATAAATGTTTTCCCTGTACCGCCATAACCATAAAGAAAAAACACACCAGGTTTATTTTCGTTAACTCTTATCATGATTGTGTCATATACTTTACGTTGTTTTGAAGTCATAGTTGACATCAATCTAACATGTTTCTCAGCTAATGATTGTCTGTTATAATTCAATTCGTCGTGTATTAAACTATTTTGTATATCAGGAACTATTGATGTGTCTGCTCTGGGCATTAGAGGATAATATTTTAAACTTTTCCCACAACTACGTAACATCATCTCAATATCTGCTAGTGCATATTGTATAAATTGATCATCGGTTAATATTAAATCTGCAATGTTAAAATCAAAATAATGAATGTGATTAGTGACATGACTATGGTTGTGTTTGGTTGTATTGCAAAAAAAATTGATTTAACATAATTGAGTTTGATAGATTTGATTTTTGTTAAAAGTGAGTTAAACAGAATTGATTTATGTTTGGATACATTAACGTAAAAATAAAGGGTATTTATAAAAAATATCAATTCTTTTTTTTTGACAAAATTCTTTTTCCAATTTTAAAAAACTACAATTTAATAAACTGCATAATAAATAATTTAAAAAGTGATATAAGCAAGGTTACATGAGTAAAAAAATAAACAACTAATAAGTATGGTTTTATAGAAATAGCTGAAAATATTTTATACTTGGAGCACCAAGCAAGCATCTCTGTTTGTGCAAAATGTCATCAATCAAAAGGTGTGAAGTACTTGTCCAAACTATTTCTGGCTTGGTCAGCTGATCTGACACCAATAATGTTGCAAACAATATCCTTAAAAAAGTCCCTGAACCCCAGTGGCTTGTCTCTTTTATTGCCTCTATATACTTCTTGTCATCATCCAGCAAACCCCTTGCAAAACAGGCTTCCTTGAAATTATCATATTTGAAATTATCCACTGTTTTTAATTCATCAAAAGAAGTAGGACATTTGACGTAGTTTAACAACGTCCTCAAATAAAACCTTTCACCTGCACCAGGTGAAAAACCTCTTTGTCTTGGAGCCCACTGATGCAAATTTTCTTTCCACACAAACTTAGTTGGGAATTGATTATATGTTAAATTTTTTACCTCTCGAAATTTCTTGTTTGCATCGATCCATGCCAAAAATTTTGATTGCGACTCTTTGGTTTGTTTAGAACGTCTTCAGTACGCTCGTTATCTTCAAATAAAACAGTGTGCTCATCTTCAAGATGATAATTAAGTCGCTCAACTGTAGGCTCTCTATAGTGTATATCAAAAGAAAATATCCTCCAAGCAGCTTCACATGCCGACAAATATCTACAGTCATAATACATCTTTATTTCATCAAAACATTGTGACTTGTCGCTTCCATTATCAGATGTATAGAAATTTGTTGTAACACGATCATCGCGACTTGTCACTAAATGCAAAATTGTGTCGTGTGTGAAAATCCTAATATCAATACTCGGTATCATAATTTTAATAGAAATAACATATAAAATAAAATTAAATATAAATAATTGAGAATTTTGGTGTAAAAAACAATCTATTACAAATTTGGAACCATACTAACTTCGGTTACGCAAAACTCAATGCAGTAGGTCCGATATCTAATTTGCAATTCATTAACCAACTTCTCCCGATCGGATAAAGGATTGAGATTCAAAGAACCTGTTTATATATATATATATATATATATATATATATATATATATATATATATATATATATATATATATATATATATATATATATATATATATAGGGGTTTTCTAACTTAGACCCTAGTTAGGTCTAAGTTAGCAAGGTGCACCTTTTCAATTGGACCAAAATACCCATTCTTTTTAATTAATTAACCAAAATACCCATCAATGGACGCGGATCCAGTGTCGCGCGCGTACCGAATGACCATGGTTACAGACCGTTGATTTCCATCAGACAGCCAAGATCTGATCTCATCAAGACTGTCTGATCAATCCGACAGCCCAGATCATCCTGATCCATCAGATTCCAGCGCGTGCGCCACACTGGATTACACCCTGAGAGAGAAAAATTTGCTTTTTAAAAGTAGGACACGTGTCACACAATGATTGGCTGGACGTGATTTTTGTTCATTTAATACTTTGAACTCAATTATTTCGTTGTAAATTAATTTTTTTTTTTTTTTTTTATACCAAAATTCATAATTATTTTTTTCTACAAATAGAGACTTGGTTCGTTTGATTTGGACACCGAAAAAAAAATGCAATTTTTCACTACCTTAATCTCATTTTTTGTCTACTAAATACGTTACTTGTGTGTTGTAATTTAACACGCACCACTCAACCAACTCACTGAAACCATTATACCAGGAAAATAGTAGATAATATTCTGGAACTTTTGGTATATTTTATGAAATTTTTGGAGACCTGAAACTATTTTTAGTTAATTAAATGAGATAAAACTGTAATTACAAACTAGTGTTTGCTTCTGAAACCATTTTACTGGTAGAATGGTTGCACATAGTTGTATTCTGAAACCATTTTACTGGTAGAATGGTTTCAATGGATAATTTATTAATTGTGTTTGCTTCTGAAACCATTTATCTGGTACAATGGTTTCAGAGAGTTGTAATCTGAAACCATTTTGCTGGTAGAATGGTTTCAGTAAGTTGATTATTAGTTATTTGCTTCTGAAATCATTTAGCTTGTAGAATGGTTGCACATAGTTGTATTCTGAAACCATTTTACTGGTAGAATGGTTTCAGTGAGTAATTTATTAATTGTGTTTGCTTCTGAAACCATTTATCTGGTACAATGGTTTCAGAGAGTTGTAATCTGAAACCATTTTGCTGGTAGAATGGTTTCAGTGAGTTGATGTAAGGTAGTGAAAAATGAGATTAAGGTAGTGAAAATTGGGTTTTTTTTCTGTGTCCAAATCAAACGAACCAAGTCTCTATTTGTAGAGAAAAAAATTATGAATTTTGGTATAAAAAAAAAAAAAATTAATTTACAACGAAATAATTGAGTTCAAAGTATTAAATGGAAAAAAATCACGCCCAGCCGATCAGACAGCGACACGTGTCCTGCTTTTAAAAAGTAGATTCTTCTCTCCAGGGTGTAATCCAGTGTGGTGCACACGCTGGAATCTGATGGATTCGGATGATCTGGGCTGTCTGATTGATCAGACAGTCTTGATGAGATCAGATCTTGGCTGTCTGATGGAAATCAACGGTTTGTAACCATGGTCCTGCGGTACGCGCGCGACACTGGATCCGCGTCCATTGATGGTAGTTTGATTAATTAATTAAAAAGAATGGGTAATTTTGTCCAACTGAAAAGGTGCACCTTGCTAACTTAGACCCAACTGGGTCTAAGTTAGCAGCCCATATATATATATATATATATATATATATATATATATATATATATATATATATATATATATATATATATATATATATATATATATATATATATATATATATATATATAAATTTAAAGTTTTAAAACAATATCGATTTCAGGAATAAAGATAATAAATCACAAAACAGAATGAAAGTTTATACACACCTCTGAATAAATTAAGTTAAATTGTGTTGAAGTTGTTAACATGAGACATCGAAATGTGAAAAATGTTTTTTGTTTTTTAATAGATTTCAATATTGTTGAAGGTGTTATAGTATGAGAATATATATATATATATAACTTTCCAAATCACGCATGATAATAACTTTTCAAATCTTACATGATAATTATTCTATAAATTTATGATCCGGTAGAAAAAAAAATCATTGATCAAGAAAGACATAAAAATATTTCGTGATGAATAATATAGTCAACAATAATTTTGATATGATATACTTTTAAAATTGATGGTGCTTATCAATTATTGCACATAATTTTAATCACAATTGGTATATTTGTCATAGTGGTTGGAAATATTGCCTTGCACCGGAGGGTTGTAGGTTTGAATCTTTGTCAAGACAAAATTGTATTATTTTTTAATAAAAACTGCAAGATAAAATGGAGGAAAAACAGGGAAAACAAATTAGGGTTTAAGGGAAAACGGGGAAAACAAATTAGAGTTTAGAGTTTGCTTGTGTATACAAGCTTATAATATAAAAGATATGTCCCGTGAACTGTCGAACCCCGGTCATCCCACCTATCAACTTTAAGGGTGAAATTTATAGACACAAGACTACTTAACCAAAAAAGCAAAACTGTTAGAATATTAAAATTTTCTTCAGTGTTAACGAATCTCTATGTTGCTACAGTTACTCTTGTCTTGCACCATGGTGGTTATTTCCAAAGATATATAAAAATAATGGTAACGTGGAGTATTAAGGGGAAGAAGATTCTATGTCTGGGAGGATTTTCAAACTAATATCTCAACTAGTTTAACTGGAAGATATGTTAAGAGTTTCAGTGAAGTTATCAGCTTTGAAAATATATGAATATGACTGTTGGTTCTTGTTAGGGAGTTTAGTTAATTAAGGTCTAACAATGACATGGTAGATATGTGCATCACTTCCCAGTCACAATATTCGTGTTATTACACTTATTTGCACCTAAATATACTAGAGAAAGAAACTATTTTGATGAAAGTGTTGATATGATTGAAGTAGAAAAAAGAGTTGAACTAATGGAAAAAAAACACAATTTGGAAATTGATGCATTTGATGCTGGAAATTTTGAAGAAAAAAAATGAAGCTGAACAATTAAAATATTGGCCTTCACACACATATATATAACTGGTGATGATGCACCACTTTTTTAATGTTGACCTTGGTTTATTTGAGAATGAAAGAGCTGAATTACAAAAAAAAAAACTAAAAGGTGCAGGCCAGACAGATTTGGAAACAAGAGTACCCTCAATTAATGTTGAAAATGTTGCTAAAAAGGTATGAAGAATAAAGAAACGTACAAAAATGATGAAACCGATTGAAATGGTAAGCAAATATTTTCACAGTTTAATGTAAGTGCTAATTGACCAAGTTCATTTGGAGTTTGAAACCCTTGATATATTAAAAAATGTTGCGAAGGATTATACAATAACCATGCATGGAAGAAAAATAAAGTGAGTGAAAAATAAAAGGGTGAGGTGTAGGGCTAAATACCAGGTTGAAGATTGTTTTTTGAAGACTTTAAAGGAGCATTCATATTGTAGAGGGTCTAAAAACAAACAAGAGAAAATCGATCTCGGATAAGCTTGAAGCAAATATTATAGTGCAATTTTAAGGAGCTATATGGAACGGTTTGGGACAACGCTCAAGAATTATTGAGTAACTCGGGTAAAATAACTACGATGTATCAAGGTCCCCCCTGGTTTTAACTTTAAAGATTCTATGTGTTCAGATGCATGTAAGAGAGAGTTCAAGGCTGGTTGTAGACCATTTATTGTTGTATTTTGAAGGGTTATTATGGGAGTCAACTATTGTCTGTTGTTGGATCTAATGCAAACAACCACAACTTTGTTGTTGCTATTGCTAATGCCCTTGTGGATGTTGAGAACAAGGATAACTAGAAATGGTTCCTTATACTTCTACACCAAGATTTGAGAGACTATATACAACATGGGTGCTATTCTGTGAGTGACATGCAAAAGATATACTTCATAATTTGTCTTAGTTTCACAGTAATTTGTTACGGTGCCCTTTTTGACAATAAGTGGTAATTTCTAAAGACTGTACAAGGATTGATATCATGACTTATACCTGCCTTGCAAGAGGTAATGTCAGGAGCACCTAATAAGTATTGGTATGCACTTGTGGAGAAATTTCACAAAACAATGGAAAGACAAAAAAATTGAGAGGTGATGTAGCAGGCTACAATATCAACTTCATGCTCAATAAAACACACTATGACTATGACGCAAGCACAAAGTGAGAAGGCATGTTCATATTTAAAAGTGGCCTAGGGATGCATGGACAAAAACATATTTTAGCACTTAAGCAAAAGTCAACAACACATGCCAAAAACATGTGAAAGATTTATTAGAGTTTCAAGATTTTTAACCCCCTATCATTAGTAAATATTTTATTACTTTCTCTTCCACACAACAATACTTCCCTTCCAAGTTTCAATTCTTCATCTTAGACCGCTAGTTCATGCCTCTTCCGATTCTCACCTCTCACTCACCCTGTCATTAAAACTTTGGCTACTTGCATATGAAATTAAAACATTCAAACAAATCACAACCACTATCAATATTGAAGTTACTTACCACCTCTAGATGTTTTAACCCTATCATTAGTACCATATTTTATTACACTTTCATTTCCCTCACAATACTTCCTTTCCCTTCCAAGTTCCAATTCTTCATCTTAAACTGCTAGTTCACGCCTCTTCCAATTCTCACATGTCACTCATCCTGCCATTAAGACATTGGCAGCTTGCATTTGAAACTAAAACATTCAGCTAAATCACAACCCGTTTGAATATATAAAGTTACTTACCACCTCCAGAAGTTTAAAACCCTCCCTACCATTAGTACAATATCTTCCTACACTTTTTCTTCCCCCACAATACTTCCCTTCTAACTGTTCATCTTAAACAGCTAGTTCATGCCACTTCCAATTCTCACCTCACTCACCCTGCCACTATAACTTCAGTATATCTATCTCATTTGAAAATAAAACATTCAAGCAAAGCACAACTAGCATCAATATAAAAAGCTACTTACGACCTCCGGATGCTTTAACACTAAGTAGCTTAGTGTATTCCAGAGCAATTTGGGGAAAGACAATAAAACTAATGCAACCCTGGAAAGTAATATAACACTGATACCTATTTACTGACTAACCTTGAACACCCTTGGGTCCATAATGGAACCAAATAAACCACACAGATATTGGGTTACTTTCCCGGTTAGTGCCACCAACTTTAACAGCCCATACCTCATCAACTATGCTCAAGGCATTAACCCAAGAGTAAACATCAAATCTCAATATATATACACACTCCAATAAAAATAAAAATGAATTGGGTGGCCTGTAAACTTTTGCCAGTATTGAAAACTAGCGCCAAAGCATTCATTCAATGAAGATTGCTAACCAAATAATTTTAGCTGTTTTCAAAAATCCATCCATCTAGTCTAGCAACAAAGGAAAAAAGAACTAAAATATGACCCTATTAACCCAAAATACGACTAAACTAGTCTAAAAATAAAAATGCTAGCATAGCAACAACGAGCTGAGTACCAAAAACTACTAGCAGATACCTAATACACAGCTTTAGATTCGCCAGAGGACACGGGGCACAGAAAGAAATATCCCAATGCTGTAAGTGCACTGATAAGCAGAAGGCATGCAGGTAGAAAAGGAATAAACATTCCTTCTAGCTTCTCTGACGCTTCTTTCCCGTCTTTGCCTCACTTCCCTGTCCCTTTGAAGAAGTAGATGTCTTGCCCTTTGTATATTCTACCTCCTCTCTTGCTGAATCATCTGAGTCGTCATCCTCCATATATTTTTTCTTCAATGAAAACCTTCCATCAGCAGTAGACGACTTTCCACCACTTTTTGGGGGCTTCCCCTCAGCAGCAGCAGCGGCAGTCTTTGGGGTTTTCTGGTTGGATGCTCCACTCTTTGGTGTGATAGGGTCATCATCCTTTGGTTTGCTTGTCTTGGAACTGCCAATGATCTTGGATTTATTTCCGTAATTAGACTTCTGACCAGACTTCAACACAGAACCCTTTGATTTACTTGATCCTGATGCTCCACTGCTACAAATCCAAGGAGAGAAAAATTAGACAATAATAAATTTAATTTCTATTAACTCTCCAAAATAATACTAAATAAAGAAAATATTAAATCATTTTTATACTTGCAAGATAATAAATTAATTTACTTTATTTAATACTTTCTCGAGTTTAATAACTATACATATACATTGACAGTTCGGATGTAGTCTTATTGTACTATCTTCTACAACTTCACAAACAACCCCCCTAATAAAATATGACGTGGGAATATAGTAAAATATGACTGAAAGTATATGTAAAAACATATTTACACCATCAATACGTTGTCATTAAATTCATACTATAATATTACTTTTTTTTTTTTGAACCAATACTATAATATTACTTAAAACTTGAATAAATATGCAACAGCTATAAGCAAAATTGTGCTTAAAACTAATTAAACTACCTAAGAGGACTGATTCTAGTTGCTCCCTTTAATTTAAGAGCACTGATTTACTAAACTCGGTTGGTCCACCACGACAAATCCAAGTAGAAAATTTGTCATATCAAACAAAAAGGTGGTTAAAAAAAGTTGATATATTGATATTGACAGACCTGGAAGAAAGACGCAGCTTTCCTTGCTTAGTTTGTTCACCGGAAATTGATTTTGCTTTCTTCCTTGTATGCCTGAATAGGATCGAAGAACAATACACCATAAATAAGACCAAATTAAGAAACAGCAAGAAAAGCAGACCATCTTGGCCACGAGACATTCAATTGAGCTCCGTATAGTAAAGGAGAAACGTGAAACACACACGCACACCCAAAAAAACATACGTACAAAATAATTTAGGATAGATTTCTGACAATTTAGCAAAAAAATGTATTTATAAAGAAAACACTAATATTATGCAATACATACATTTCAGTGGAAGCATCAAGACTGCCATGGTCACTTCCTTCTTCCTGTCCACAGAAATAATAGTCATTAATTTAGACACAGAAAGATTATGATGTATTAATAAATATAGGTAGAGACCAACCTCGTCTGCAACTGAATCATCTTCAATGATGTTCCACTTTTCCTTGACAAGATTTAACACTTCTACTTCACCATCATCATAAAGCACCTACAATAGAAAAACAAGCATCCGAAGATAAGAAGTGCATTTGTATAAGCTTTAAGAAAAATGCTTTTATGATATAGCATTTTTTTCATTATGCTAGTCTTTCTAGTTTCTAGCTTATGAGAATGCACAAAAAAATGAGGGTTTATTCTTTTTTGTTTTTGGAAAAACTTCTCCAATTATCTAAAAAAGTTGTGCACGTGTTTTTATAGTTTAAAAGTGCTACTGCTTGAGGGGGGAAAACAAACGATGGAGCCATGATTGCAGATCTAGCATGTTATATTTTTATACCATTTAAAGTTATATCTTAAATGTACACCCTAAAATAGACACACATGTGTGCACTTTTAAATAAGAAATGTATTGGAGGAAATAATCAGAGTGGGACAATTATTATTCAAAGGGGAAGAAATAATCAGAATCTATAAAACGAGACTATAAAGAACAGAAAGCATTTTCAAGATACAGAGAGGAGAGGGTAAAGGAATGACTTAATAAACAGCCAAATTACCTTGTGCTTCTTTTTGGCAGAATCAAAAGATTCGATGACACCTTTGTAAAACCTGCAAACAATTATATATTTGTCAAAAGAGATAATATATTTCTATTCTACCAAAATGAAATGAAAAGGCATACCAAGAGCATAAATAGAATATGCATGAGCCAACTTAAAAGGCCACAAAAAAAGGATATAACATTCCTTTGTTTAGTTCAAATATCTTCTCCCGCAGGTTCAAACAGTACTAACAGTAAAGTTTTCTCACAGTAAAGTTTACAGAAGACAACTATTGCAGTTTACAAACAGTACTAACAACGATAGTACCAGTCATGTTTAACAAACAGACTACTGGAAGAAATTAAGATAAAACATATAAGATAGGCCAGGAAGCAATCTCTTGAAGTCAAACCGTCAAGATCGTGATAACTTTGCCAAAAAAGTCTACACAATGATACATATCATAATTGTAATTAACACATTAGAAATTGATGAAATCACACAAAGCAACATAACATCAGATTAGGAGGTCTAAAAATAGGTGATTCATATACCAAACATCTTGATCTTGTGCAACCATGTAAGCAACAACTAGATATTACAATTTTACATGTAAATGCCAAACAGTGTATAACACTCCCTGGTCCCTTGTTAGCCAAAATCTCTTAAAACAGCATGTCATGATGTCAAGAATTAAGAAATGCAGAGTACTTACGCACGGTCCTTGGGCCACCATACTTCCACTCGTTCACCGACGAGGTTTTGATCATATCCCTTGATCAGTGACTCCTGATAGCAGCAAGACAATTAGCGATTAGAATGCCAAGAAAAAGTAAGTTAGTTTTGTAATTGCTAACTAGAAATTGAGTGTAAATGCCAAACAAGATACATACATTTTTTTTTACTGAGGCGCGTTTCCTCTTTGCACTTGTCTTGGTAGTCTCCTCTAACTTTTCATCTTCAGAGGATTCGGTATCAGACCTTGGAGAAGAAACCATTTCCTACATTAACAATGATTCATCAATAATTTGTTTTTAAAATGAATAGAGAAAAACAAAATTATGTTGAAATAATAAATAGTAAAAAATAATAAGAAAAAGGATGTTTAAAGAAGCACGAAAAGTACCTTATCAACATCTAATGTAGAAGATTTTGCTGCACCTGTTCCTGAGTTAGCTTCTCCCCTCCCCCACTTTTTCTTATCTACCAGCTGCCGGGAAGAGGATCCACCACCACCCTCATTATCATCGAATTTCTTGGCTGAGTGTTGTTTTGCATCAGCACCAATAGCAGCCCCACTTTGTTTTTTGCCTGAATCTGTACCGGCACTTTTTTTTACACCCGAGTTCTGACCAGGCAACTTTTTCACTGACTGCTTGCCAAGTTTGGGTTTTGATATACTTGCTCCTTCGGATGCCTTTTTTGAAACAACCTCTGCAGCCTCGACATTTGCAGGGCTATCTTTAGATTTTGCTTTTCCAAATTTCTCTGAATGATTTTCATTAGGGAGGCTGTCACTAGGTGAGGCAGAAGCCACAACTTCAGATTCATCATTTCTTCCCTGGTCCTTGGGCAGGGAAACGAGAACTTCCTTGCTGTGACTTTCAGAAACCATCACCTTTTCATCTTCATTGGTAACAATTTGAGATTCAGACAGCTTTCCTGATTTGGTCGAATAGCTCGATTTCCTCCTGTTTTTCTTGGTGGCTTGTTCTGGTTTTTGTTCATTCTTGTTAACTTTTACACCATCCAAATCATTGACCTCCCCATGTCCCAATATATGCAAACCTTTGGAGTGACCATGACTATCGGTATCCTCTTTCTTTTTAATGGACTTCGAATCTGCAAAAGTGTCATCTTCTCCAACACGTGCAACACCATTGTTTGTGACTGACTTGGAAGATCTATTCCCATCTCGATTATCTTGCGGCAAATGTGCAGCTTCCTTAACTTCCTCTTTAGCCACCTGATCAAACCATAATTAACATGTATTTTTCAATTTTGGAAGATAAAAACCAGATTCAGATCACATGAATAAAAACAAAAGTACAAGACAGGGACATACTTGTGTTGACTCCTCAAGTGATAGTTTTGCTGACTTGCCCTTGTCTTCCTGAAATGATGAAATAAATTCATGATAAATTTCTGATGTCAAATATTTAAAAAAGTTAAAAGACAAAGGACCAGAGGAAAACTTACCTTGTGCTCATCAGTAACACATACACCATTTTTCTCCAAGCTATCAGATGTCTCTTGGCATATTGAAGCAAGTACTTCACTGTAATCATCCACAGATATACCAATGGTTCTCACTGCTTGCACTAAGTAGGGTTTAACTTTGGTTGCACAATTTTTTAAGACACTCTCTCCCAACTTCCGGGCAATTGGTAAAACTTCCTGGACAACGATGATTAATAATAATGACAATGATAAATATATTAACAAATTAAACAAGGTTTTAAACTCAAAATCACAATCTACTAAGAAGAATTAAAATTAAGACTATCAAACTCCAACCTCATTGTCTTTCTTAATGCTGTCCAGGAGCGGAGAAAGTAAATCAAAGGATATATCTTCACTTTCCTCTATAACCAGTGTCATAATGGTTTCCATGGATGAAAAAACACGACCCTGATGATGTTCCCTGATTTTCAAATGGAGTTGGTTAGAACCACGTCCCCACATATACGTTTTTCCAAATATCAGATGAAAACTTTCTGTATGCACACATGTCATGAAGACATGGCCCATCCTAAAATCTTGAGTTTCCAGTAAAAGCAAACAAATGGCTTATTTATATTACATAACATTTATGTCACTTTACCGGCCCTAAGTTAAAAGGAAAAACCATTTAATAGAAGATAAGAGCACTACGGATTAAGCACTCTACCAATTTCCCAAAAGCTAAATATGTTGGTGAAAGCATGTGAATGGTTTTATTTTGTATCTCTAACGATATTTACTAACTATATGGTAGAAAGTCATCACATTAGTTACTACTTGTTTACAAGATACTAAGCAGAAGAAAGAAAAAAAACATTAGTATGGTTCATGCCTACAGTATCATGAAAGATCAGATCAAATTACAAGTGAAATTATAAATGATAGCATCGAAAGCGAAGATAGTGCTGGTACAAAATTGCTCCTAGATTCTCACCTTATGGCTTTCAAAAAATGCTGAAACATCTCCAAAATCAGAGCATCGCATTCAAGGTCCAGCATTACCACGCATGATCTGACCTTTGCAACAGTTTCGAGAATAGCTGTTCTCTTCACATACGATCGGCTTGACTTATCATGTAGTTTTTCAAATGAAGATACAACTAATTGGAATATCTCCTGCAAGAAAATTCATTTGCAAAATTTAGCTGAATTACATACCAATGACTTTTGTGAAGTGCATGATAACAGACAGGTCCATGAAACTATAGCACAAAAAATCATACACACCTTCATTTGATCATCATCATATGGAGCTTCAGGTGCAGAGATTCTTGTTATTTCACTGATGCAAGAGGCAAGTGCAACTTTGACATCCGGATCCGAATGCCTTAAAAGTTTATCTGCAACCAATGCTTTCAAACATGGAGAAAGTGCAGCTTGCATAGATGCTTTAGGTGCCTGTTCCACCCTTGATAAGAAGCTCTCAACTCGCTGCAGTGCACACGGAAAAAGATTAAATAAGATTCAAAAATATTCAGTACATTGATAGACCATTACTATAGGATTATGTTCCAAGACTTGCACATGTTTTATCAGAGAGGAACTTTTCTACTTCACCTCATTTTAAAACTCAAGCTACTTCGAATTTTTGGATAATGCAACCAAAAACTCGACATTTTATACTGTCATAATCATAAACCAACCATCCTAAAGCCTAATACATAGATAGCTCTATATTATATTTCTATCATGCCCCAAACTCAGGAGCCATTTGGGACTGAAGCATGAACAAAGTACAAGCCTACCTTGTACTGAAATTCAATCTTCTGGCAAATAACCAAGGAGATTGATGTTGATTATAATATATTCAGCAATGACAATAAGATGTTCTAACAAAAATTTAATACCCAGTGTGAATAAATATGCAAATTTAGTGGAAATTTAATTCATATTTACGTATGATTTTATCCATTATCAGCAAATATTCAATAACATTAATTAACCCCATTATAACCAGGCAAAATTAGGGTTTTGAAA
This sequence comes from Trifolium pratense, assembly GCF_020283565.1. Lineage (NCBI taxonomy): Eukaryota > Viridiplantae > Streptophyta > Magnoliopsida > Fabales > Fabaceae > Trifolium > Trifolium pratense. The sequence continues at coordinate 6,151,275 of NC_060065.1, read as the reverse complement.
TGACAATTCAAAATCAAACATGCAAACAATTATGTAAAAAAAATCACTTTTTTAAAAAAATTTGAGCTCTGAGTTTGCAATTTCTAAACTCCATTTCCACTGATTGGTATATATAATCATAATTAAATGGCGTAACCCAAAAAAAAATTTCAAAAAAAAACAAACTGAAAATCACAAGATTAAAATACTAAAATGCATGAAAGTGAATGAAGTGAAAGAGAGAGATTACAGTTAAGAGTTTGAGGAGTTCATCCACCGATGTAGGAGGATCTGCAAGCTTGTTACCAGCTTCAATAAGTTCATTTTCCAGCACTTTCTCAAACGCCATTGATAGTGCTCAATTAGTGACACACCGTTCAGATCTTCAACTGAATCACTTCAATCGAAGTAGTAAAATGCTCCAATCGAAGTCGATTTGTGAATATAGGGTGGTTTTCCGATGAGATTGAAGAATTAGGGTTTTTTTGGGGGTTTTTTTTTTACTTTTTTTTTGTAATAGAGAAGAAGGAATAGCGGGTAAAACGAGAACGAAGAAAAAAAGAGAGAGAGAAAGTAAAGTGAGGTTTTTCGAAAAGAAAACAAAAATAAAATCGAAACTAAATTCTCTGAAATTCTCTGAAAAGAAATCCTATTACTCTGAAACTAAATTTTTGAAACATAATGCAAGACAATGACATAATATGGGGGTATTTATAGATCTTGAAATAAAGATGTAAAAATAAAAAATATTTTTTGGTCAAAAAATGTAAAATATATAAAATAATAACAAATAATTAAAAAATCATATATTAATTATTTATTATAAAATATTATTATTATTATTTGACCATCAATTGTAAAAATAAATAAAAATTGACCATCATTATTATTATTTGACCAATACTATTAATATAAGTGTCCGTTTGACCCAGCTTTTTTTAGAGCTTATGCAATAGAAATTAGGTTTTATGCAATTTCATAAGCTCACACTAGTGAAAAATGTAATTTTATAAACTATTTTATTATAAACTACATTGACAAACTTATGATAATATATAAAAATTCAATGAGCTGTTTGCATAAGCTCTAAAAAAAACTGGATCAAACGAGCTATAATAATTGAATATTTTTTTAGAAAATATCATTATTACTATTAGTTGACCCATATTATTTATTTTACTGAATAATAAAATAGGTGTGAATATATAAAATATAAACAATTAAGAAAAAAATCATATAGAAATTTATCGTTATTGTTATGCACTTGTTTCATTTTTATAATATTCGTGTACTTTCATAAAAAATAAAAAAATATTTATCTTCTCAAAATTTATCTAAATTTCTCATTATAAAAACTTATCTAAATATTAGCTTTAATATTAGTAAAGCTAAGAATTTAGCTCAATGGTATGAGTTTAGTCTTGTAAATTTGTAATTGTAAAAAGGTTTCAATTCTCTTGGTGACAGTTAATAAATAAAATATTATTATTTCCTAATTATTTAAAAAATTGTGTTGATAAGGGCAAATGTGTGCCATTATTATTAGTTCACCAATATTATTTGTCTTTTTTTTTTCAAGTAGTTTAATGATTAAAAAAAATTATTTTAAATGTGAATAATTAGAATGTACGGAGTTCAAACCATGTAAATTTCATCAAACAAAAAATGTGTTGGAAAAACATGTTTAAGAGTTTATCGTTAGCACTTTAGTGTATTATGATAATTTTAGAAATTTTATTGAAATAACAAGTGTATTATGATAATAAATGTAATAAATTTATTTTTAAATGTAAAAATCATGTATTCAATACACATTCGGTGTATTGTGATAATTTTAGAAATTTTATTTTTTATATATATACCTATTGTAGATTGAAATTGTATATTATGCAATATTAAGGGAAGTTTGGGTACTAGATAAGAAATTGAATTTTTTTTAGTAAATTTAGTTTAAATATAAAGTGCATGGATTCGATACATGTTCAATGTATTGTTTTTTTTAGGTAATGTTCAATGTATTGTTATAGTTTTATAAATATTTTAATTTTATATTTTTTTTAACAATTCTTCTTTATATGCTCAATACACATTCATTGTATTTATTGCTATAATTTTAGAATTTTGCAGGTATACGAAATATTTTTTTTAATTATTTTATGGCAAGGGTAGGGAGAGTGCTTCACATTTAAGACTTTGGAAAATTATGAAAGAGTTATGTTTAATTGGTATTTTGGTCCTTTAAATATATTTTTTTGTTACACATTGATCCTTAAAGAAAGAAAAAAAAATTGTTTTTGGTCTCTAGCTATATGACCGTTAGTCATGATGATCTTTTACGTTACTCCCTCTGTCCTTCTTTTAGCTTTTTAGTCTTGTCCAAAAACTTTGGTCGACCGTTAAAAAACCAAGATACGATTAATGATTTTTTTATCATTTATACCCTTACAAAAAGTAATGCATTCATCATTAAATGATTTTTTTTTTCTTAATAAAGTAAGGATAAAAATGACTTAACAATCTTTGTTATTTCTTAATCCATATGCAAGACTCTAAAATGACTAAAGTTTTAAGACGGATTGAGTAGTTTTTAACACCAAACTAATAATAGACTCGTGTTATCGCATAGGTCGTGACGTTACGCCGGTATTTTTAGAAGATACATTTTGCTAATTAAAATTGAAAAAAAAAATTAGTTAATCAGTATTATGAGTAAATAGTATAATTTGTCTCATATATGATGTTAGATATGTTTTTTGTCCCTATAATTTTTCAGAATTTTCGTTTTTGTCCTTGAAGAATTTTTTCACACTTTTTAGTCCCTCAAGTTTTTTCCGTCAAGGTTTTTAGTCCCAACAATTAATGAAACTATTGTATACATTCACATTTTTTTAATGATCCTTTATATTCATGTTTATAATATTATAGGAACATCTCCGATAAAAATTTAGATTTTTTTAACATAAGATGAATTATTTATGAATTTTTATGTGCAGAAAAACTAAAAAAAATCATATTTAATTCATCTCTTTTTAGAAAAAATTTAATTTTTGTAAGAGAGATTCATATAATGTACCAAACATGACCGCATGAAAAAAAAATTAAATTTCGAATGATATGCACGAGTTGAATGAAAAGTATAGACTAAAAACCTTGACCGAAAAATTGTTAGGACTAAAAAGTGTGAAAAAATCTTCAGAGAGTAAAACGAAAATTATGGAAAACTATAGGGATTAAAAACATATTTAACTCTTTAATATATATTATAGCTATTTATTAAATATCGTTAATTCTGATGTGTCTCAATAACATATCAAATAATTTTCAATTTTTCTAAATTTTTTTACGAATGATCTATATGATATAATATTTCAATTAAACGGTCGATTTTGTAAAATTCGTATTCGTTATAATGTTATCCGAGATTTGTGCATGATGCACCACATAAACCACTTGTTCATGTTAATAATGTAGTAAATCTTCAAATATGAGTGTTTAAATCATGACCATTGATATCAAAAATACAAAAATAACTCTTGCTAAATAAAATAATTATTATCTTATGCGGTATTTCATTACATTTGTAATGATTATCAGAATTGAAGTAGTTGATGTGTGGAACTTGTGAATGTTATAAAGTTTGATATACTGTATTTGACTCGTAATATACCAAATATTGATGAATAAAGAACTACATTATAAATTAACAGGTTAAAATAATGCTATAATTTCTAATTAATAATGCTGAAAATAATGAAAAATGTGTCTTTGAATGAAAACAAATAAATTAACGAGTGTGACATATGGGAAGAATTGTTGTGGACTGCAAGACAGTGAATATGGGAAGAATTGTATTCCTTGAACATTGTCTAAATATAATCATATTTATAGGCGACTTATGCATTTTACTATATGAGAAAGACTTGTTCAAACATAACACTAAATAAGATATGTTAGACACGCATACATGATTTTAAAAAAATCAAACATAAAATAATTAATTAATTATAGATGATGTGAGTAAATTGTATGACATTTATTTTTTTCTCTTTCGTATGTATGCCTAAATGCATTTTATTTGATATGCATCGACGGTATAAAATAATTTTACACCGACGGTATAAAATAATTTTATTTGATAATTTCTAAATGTATTTTATTTGATATCAATTAAATCCGTATCAATATGGATTTAATTGATATGCACCGACGGTATAAAATAATTTTACACTGTCAACCAATATCAATCATGTTTTCCGCCACATCACCCCACTTGATCTCACTTTCTTGACATGACATGATAAAATTATGATTATTTATTGGACGATCGTGTAAAACTATTTTATATCGTCAGTGCATATCAATTAAACTCTATCGATCGATCAAATTTAAACAACTAAAAAAATAAAAGTTCATAGTATTAGTATCATTGGATTTGTGGATTTTTTTTTATTAACCATTGAAAAGCATCCACGTAATACCGATAGCCAGGTGTAAATTTGCAATTGGACCAAATCATGTCATGGAACGTAGAACTGATTCATTACGTTAGCGTGCAAGGAGTTCAACATAAGCCATAAGTCATAACCATAAACCAGAGCATCGCTATTATCAATTTTCTCATCGCTTACAGAGTGAAAGTGGAATGTACTAATTTCAATTTCTAACTAACCATAAACCACCGTGGCTTCCTCAGGTTCACACCAGGGAATTTCACGAAGAAAACCTTCTTCTTCTTCTTCTTCTTCTTCCCAACAACAAACCGGGTCGACCCGAATTATATACAGAGAATCTTCGATCCATTCCGATTCCGAACTTCCGATCTGGCAACGTAATTGGTTCATTGCATTCCTCTTTATAATGGCTCTCGGTTTCTTCGCTCTCGCTATTTTTCTCTTTCTCACTCTCGATCCTGATGTTTCTCCTTCTTCCACCGCTTCTGCTTCCGCTGCTTCATCAGAAGGCGTCGAGGTTAGTTTTTTTACTTTCAATTTCGGTGTTTACGGTTAGGGATCTTAGATATTTAGAATTGAATTAAGTGCTGATTTTGTTACTGGTTTGATTTGATTTTGGAATTGTGTAGGTTCAGATTACTTATGGTTCGGTTATAAAGCTTATGCACGAGAAAACGAAATTTAGGTTGCATTCTCATGATGTGCCATACGGTTCTGGCAGTGGACAACAATCGGTGACTGGTTTTCCAACTGTTGATGATTCCAATAGTTACTGGGTATTTTATCCTAATTAGTAATTATTCCTATTCAATTTAAGCATAGTTTGAATATACAATTTAATTAAGTGTCATATAAATGCTTATTTATAAACTGTTTCTAGGGTATGCTAACAAGTGTTGTATAGGGCATTGTTTAAGAAATCCAGGAAAATAAATTTTATCTTCAAAATATAAATCAAACATTTGAAAAAAGTAACAAAGACATCATTTTTTATGCAAAAGTTGCCTCTTTTGTATGATTGAATAATGCTTTAAGGATACTTTGTTAGCATTTTCTATGTTTTTATAACTAGAGACAGGATAGCTTACGGAAATAGGCTGAAAACAACTTTCGCTCATATTATAAGTTGTTTTCATAAGCTCTTCCAAACCCTCTCATAAGTGTTTATGTTAGTAGATAAGCTCAAATGATTCAATTCAAATAGGTCTTAATCACTTGCTGATTTTTTTGTTTGTGCTTATCTGTGTTGATATTGGTACTTTGGCATTTGGTTGTTGACTTTGGATATGTGCATTATTGTTTTACAGATTGTCAGGCCTGAGCCAGAAACTTCTGCTAAACAAGGCGACGCTATTAAAAGTGGCACAATCATTAGATTACAGCACATGAGGACCAGGAAGTGGCTGCACAGCCATTTGCATGCTTCCCCAATTTCTGGCAATCTCGAGGTGTGTTCCTTTTGTTTTTGCAAGTGATTATTACTATATATGCTTTAGGATTTGTTGGTGATTGGTTTTCGTAAATGTTTCACTTCGATATGTCGATTCTAAGGTGTTCCCTGATTGTTCCCCTTACATATAACCGCCAAATTAAAATTTAAAATCACGGATGATTCCTTTTTAATGGGATACACCTCTGCCCCCACTCGAATAAGCCAATGTTGCAAATTGCAATGTTTATATTTGCTTCATTGCATGTGCGATTATAAAGACAAGACTCTGCGTTTGGTATCTAATTGAAACATTTTCACTGGTGTCACATCCTCTTGCACCTTCTTTATGTCTCTATTTATGTTTCTCTCGTCGAAATCTCCTGTCTTAGAAGCATGCCAGATACCATTGATTATTTCTATCATTTCACTTTGGGACAATATGTGATATGTTGTATGAATGGTCTATTATACATTCTTACATTGTATTTAAGGATTGTTTTTATTAAATGTTGGCTGTTGACAACTTGACATGATATTCACTATATTATGATGAAATCTAATCTATTTTTATAAATCTCTTAAGATATCTGATTGGGACCTTTTGATTGACTGTTACCAGAATTATTTGATTTTTTAAGTGCTCAAACTATGATGTGCTATAGTGTGTGCAATACATGTCATCCACATAGGGTTCTTTTTCATCTTAATATAATGTAATTTCCCTTAGCTTCGAGGATGCTCATCCATATTTTATCATTCGCCCCTCATCATATGACAAACCTGAATTTTTAGTTTTGAATCTTTGCCCATCATTAAGCAACTCCTCTTAAGCTATTGATTTGACTTTGTGACAGACTTTCTCTTCTATTTACTCCTTTTACACTGCATATGCTCAACTCTCTGTAACTTTTTGCCTCTTAATCAACTTATCATTTCTTATCCTGCTCTTGCTAATTTGGTGCTTTATATGTGGTTTCCGTTCTATATAACCTAGAGGGTTTTGTGCATTTTTCCACTTTGATTTCTTTGTTTTCATTTCAACTAGTTTAGTCTTTCAGTATTTCTTCAAACTTGTCTTATCTTAAGCCTATACTTTGCTGAAGCAAAACAGAAACGAACATGACTTACTGTAACATCTCGATGTATCTTTTAGTTGCTTCTGTATAAAAATCAAATAACAAATACTATTGGCATAAATTGATTTATCAATTATCATCTATGTAGTTGACCTTATCCATGGAGACAAGGTTTAATTATTGTACTATGAAAAAACCAACACTTATACACTTAACCACAACCAATAAGTCATTTCATCATATATCCATGTTCCCACCTATTGAAGTATAGAACTTAAAACAGAAAGGAGTTTTTTTTCCCTAAATCTAGGCATTATTTTGTTGGCCCTCTTTCACTCCCTTTGCATTTGAATGAGCCAACAGCCAAGTATTAAAGTTAAAAATATGATTCAAATATAACCTGTTTTATACCTAGTCTGACCATTGGATAACCGGGTTTATAATTTTGAGTTGAATATAGGTCAGTTGCTTTGGTGGAGAGAATGATTCTGACACGGGGGACTATTGGAGGTAACATGATTTTTATGGACAATAATATTTAGATCTCTATATTCTAGAAGGTGCTTATATTGGTTTATTTTCGTTAGGCTTTCAATAGAAGGAAGTGGAAAGACTTGGAAGCAGGATCAGAGGATTCGGCTTCAACATATTGACACTTCAGGCTATTTACATAGTCATGATAAGAAATATAGTCGGATAGCTGGGGGACAGCAGGAGGTGAGAAATTATCTAGAATCTAAAAGTTTTCTATTGTCTTTCACCAATATTTTATATAATTGCCTGAAATTTTTTGGATACATGCTCCTTTCATTGTCATTTGCCAATCGTGTAAATGTTAGTTGCTTGGGTTTTTAGAGTCCATTAAAAACAAATAATGATGGTGAATTGGCGATAATGATGATGGCATACACCATAGTTTTTTTTAATAGTGATCCTGAGATTTCAACTCTTTTTATGCAAGTAAAATGTTGGAAGTGGATAACATTATTGACCGTCACTTATTTATTGGACTAGGTTTGTGGTGTTCGTGAAAAGCGCGCCGACAATATCTGGTTGGCAGCTGAAGGTGTCTACCTTCCTGTTACTGAAGGCAAACAAGCTGCTGAGTAGTATCAATATTTTGTCCAATTAACATGGATTATGTAATTGGGAGGGTAGCATTGTTAGAGGCAGAGTATCTGTTGAATGGAAATATAAGTGAGCACTCTTAGGATGATATAATAGATAGATATATTTTCTCATAGGTCCACTTTGTTATGAAGTATTGCAGGCCCTTCTCCTCGCAGAAGTACTCGATGCATCTGTTATTTTTGTTGTGTAATGTGCTAATGGGTAATTTTTCGAATAGGACTAAAAGGATGAATTTGCAGTAGTTGAACTTCATTTTTTCAGGTGAAATAAGTCAAGTCCATTATACTGATGAGTGATGACTACGAACCAGATGTTTGATTTTGTTTTCTTTGCATTTTAGTATATAAATCAACAAAATTTGAAGATATATTTGCCCACTAAAAAAAAGTTAATTTAGCGACACAGTATCTTCCACACGTGTCTTTTTTTTTTTATGTCTTTATGATGTGTTTATAACTTTATAATTATATATCTTTCTGGCAATGATGATATTTCTGGTTTTGAACAAAAGATCCAAATAATAGTATACAATTTCCATTGGTGATCTGATTTCTTAGAAAACCTATCTAGTGCAATCGAAGAGTAACATTTTTAACATTTTTTTGTTGATGAAAACATTTTCAAGTCTTAACATAGCATTTGAGTATGGAAGATCTCATATAGCTTGGAGTTCACGTCCACAAACTATATGAAATTTTCCATAATAATATGTTAAATTGTATGAAACCAAAATTGTACTGTGAGCTATTGTATTTTTTCACAATAGCTTAGCAAATCTCTGATCCTAAACCTGTTGTGTCATTCATTGTTTCCTAAACTTAGTATCACCCTCCCTCATACTTTCTTATGGGAGCTGAGTTAGCTTGTGTTATTCTTGTTGGAGTTATATGGGAGGAAAATGAGGTACTTAGGTGTCGGCAGTTTTCACTTTCTTTAGCAATCATCACTGCGGTGCCTCAGCAGTGTTGGTTATTAACTACTGTATTGCATTTATATTATCCTTTAAGAAACTTTATAAACATCGTAAATGCAATTGCCTTCTCTAAAATTATTAAAATCCATCACCCTACTAAAAAATAATGAAAGACTATAGTTATTGAGTTGATGTAAGCAAGACAAAATATTGGAGCTTGATGGATTCCAGCTTTTTCTTCTTGGAGTGTTATAAAAAATGATTCAGTAGTGCTACAAGTAGACTGACTTTATTGAGATTTCATTTCATAGGAAACTATTCAGTCCTCTTTACAGGGGGGGTGTACCTTTAGCTATAGCTGTTGGGCTAATGTATTGTAGTTTTTGTTTTGGCTTTTTAGTACAAAATGTCTTGTAATTTTTTTTATTTGATCAAGTAGTCTAATGACTAAAAATTTCACCTTAAAGAGAGCTCATTTGCCCCGAAGTCCAAGTTCACTCACTAGTTCTTGACTGTATATTTGCATATATCATTGGTTACGTTGAAATTGTCATTGTCATTGTCATATTTAATGCATTAATGTTAATTTCAACAAACAATTGAGACCTAGGCGGTGCGAATCATTGTGTTCGTATATTATGCACAGTTTCATGTGTCTATCATGCCAACTTGAACATCTACGTTCACGTTTTTGCATGACCTCTGGTGATCACTATGGAACGTCAATCTTTGAAATCCAATTATCTTCCTAAGCTATAGTAACTTACTATGTTTTTTCTTTGTCAATGATTTTCAACATCTAAACACCAAGTGCTTATGTTTGGCATCATGGTGAATTTATTAGAATTACGGCGAACTACGGTAATTTTATAGCTTTAGTTGAGAAACAAGACATCAATGATCCTGAGTTCCAATCCAAACTCGGACAAAGACATCAATGATGTTAAAATTCTTGAGAAGAATTTGTCGCCTATTTGAATTCTATAAAATTTTAGAAAGTAATCTTGATGATTATGTGTGTACTAATAAATTCATACCAGTACCACTATATGTAGTAGTAATTTTAATTTGGTTATAGTAAGGCTGTTGAAACACCACATTTTCCCTAAATAGTATTTGGTACTTTAGATGTATATATGGTCCATAATTAATCCTTACTTAAAACATATACCTACTGAAAATCATTCAAAAATTACCCAAAATAATTGAAAACCAACACACTCGGTAAGTAAAGCAACCAATTCCTCAATTCCTTTGAATGCAGATATATATTATGGACCCCAAAAGAAAAGTACACTTGTCCACCCCGTTAGTTGGTTGAAATGAATTCACACATTATATCAAACCAGCACCCATGAAATTGAATGATAGGTTATATTTGATGACATTCACTCATATGATCTATAGCTACCCTCCAGTGCAATACTTGTCATCATATACTCTGCATTTAATGAATTAACCACAATATTGGATCATCATGGTTCATGATATTGTATTGCTAATTAATGTCTTACGTATACCATCAGGTAGTGAATATTGAGGTCATTTTCAATCCTTACTAATGTTATCAATGAAGGTTCCACATCTGATAAGGCCAATACAATGCCACGTATATTCTTAAAAGAAATACGAGAAATGTTGTCACTATATAGTTTTGTAGTGATATTTACAAGTCTAAATTCAACATAAAGTAAATGAAACTTGACCCATGATCCAAAGAATAACTCAACTACTACATTAGGATTTAAAATTAGATCTTATACCAAAAGTCAACAAAGTTAAAGTTAGCACCCAGAAGAAGATAACATTACATATGGCTATACGTAGACCCCACGATGAACATCATGTATTGTTGTGGTTGTGCGCACGTACTACGAAGGAAATGCAATTGTCAATTGATTCTTTTTTGTCACCAAACAGCTCATTTTTCCATTCTAACATAGTATATCCAATTTACCATATAGTACTAGATCTGTGACCTGTTAATACATCACTAATCTAGTTAACTAGGTCATGTGGCATTAAATGAATAAACAATGGGGTCATTAATGCATTGTTTACCTGACATAATTAAAGAGCTTAACAAATAACAACCCCACAATCTTACTAGAAATGTTTAACAAATTACATCTACTCTGCTAATTTGAAGATTCATTAAAACTCAGCACAAGGAATCAGCAAACAGATGTGAAACATTAAGATTTCCCATTTTTTCCTAACACTAATAGAGAGCAATGTTTTAAAATCTGGTTGCCACATGATTGTGTGCCGCGACATTAAGTTTTTTTTTACCGCGGCTGCATTAGAACTGCAATTACAAGTTTGCAGCCATATCAGCCATAATTGGCAGTTTGGCACCAAGTTTTTGTAATATTGAAATCAGCATTTGTTTGCTGATTACTAAAAGGTTGAAATGGAGGCTTCATTACTTTTTTTTTTTTGAAGAAGCGAGGCTTCATTACTAAACTACACAATTGTTTTGGTCTATCAGATTTCATGGTTGATGGATCCATGCTCATGCCAAAGAAACCAAATCAGCATTTGGTCTATGCATCACAATACAATTATATGCGGCACCACACAAAATTTACTAAGATAATCTAAAGATAGATTTAAACTAGAATTACTTGTACAATAATCTACTGAGATTTCATTAAGATATAACCATTATTACATTAGTACTAGTAATTATGCTGTGGAGGCTAACTTATGGTTCATATACTTAACTTTCCTCTTCATCAGCTACGATTCTTCAAAATGGCAGGCTCTTTGATGTTGAACTTGAAGTGAGCGAAGAGAAACGCTCTGAAGGAACGAAATCTTGCTTCAAGTTAGCCCTCTTGACAATTTTCATCATGTTGTTCTGCAAACTCTGCTGAACTAGTTGCTTCACTGCTTTCTTTTCATCACTCATGATGTTCGCTTCGTCCACTATATACTCTTTACCACCTCCATCTGACTTCACAAAAGAAGACGACGAGGAACAAATTGGCGCAGAGACAGTTAAACCCAAGTTCCCACCATCACAGCTACCAGAAACCTGCTTCCCTTTGTATACCCTAAAACATTCCAATATCCTTGACGCCCTTTTCTGTGCCAAAGCAGTACCCACAAGCGTCAACTCAAGCAATGACGATACAATCCCTGCCTCGATCATGGCCTGCCTATCAGCATAAGCTTTGTGTGCCATAATCATCAAAATGTATGAAGCCTTCTCTTGACATTTAGGTGAATCTGTCCAATTCAACACATCAACCAAAATTGTGATCGCATCCCTAACAGCACTTATAGCTTTTCTACCTTCCGGACTCGACACCAAATTGCTCAGAATCGAAAGAACTCTCTCACTCACTTCCATATCTTCTATCGAATTTATCAGAAACAATACCAAATCAGTTTCCAAAACAAATGAAATGTTCGCCTGATTGATCGAAAGATTGTAAAGAGCCCGAAAAGCATCTTGCTTAACTTGGGAACTACCTTTACTACTATTATCTAAATTTTGAAGGGTCCTAACTAGAAAGGGTATTGCACCAGAAGATCCAATTATTGGTTTGTTCAAATCCAAAGCACTTAATCCAAGGAAATTCGCAACGATTGCCTCAGAAACCGACGAATCAACAACACACGACGATTCAACGATCTTTAGCATCTTGTGAACAGCACCAATTTTCACAATCGCTGCTTTATTTCTGCAACAAACCACAGAAACAAAATATCAAACACCAAAATTCACAGTAATTTTTTTTTTGAACAAGACCAAAATTCACAGTAATTAATAAAAAAAAAAGAAATTAAATAAAATTAGAAATGCATAAAACCACCAAATTGATAAATGCTAACTGTCAAATAACCGATTATCCCAAAAGCTTGAGCCGTTGGGATAGAGTCGTATCAAAGGTTTTATATTATTTCTAACAATAACAAGATAAATTCGTGATTCGATCAAAAATGGAAAATTCATCATTGCATAACAGAAATTTACTAAGATCATAGAACAATAAACCGTTGCAAATTGAAATCACATTCTCAGAGAAATGAAAACTAACGCATCGTTGCCGATTCCGAGATTGAGCAATGCATAGAGAGAATCGATCTGAGAATGAAGATCTTGTGAATCGAGCATTCCAACGAGTGGAGAAATTGCTCCAAGCATTGCGAGTGTGCCTCTCGCTTCTGAATCATCTTTCGCCAGTGATCTTACTCTAGCCGCCGCGATTCGCCGTTTCGTCGAATCCTCTTCACGCAATTCCTTCACCACTTGTTTCAGCTCCGTCAATATCTCTTCCTTCTTAGATTCCGCTTCAATTTCATGCACCTGTATGTTCAGAATATCCGATAGCTTCTCTTGTTTCTCTTCTCTTACTTGTTGCTTTTCTTTATGACTACCGGCGGCAAAGCTTGCCGAAGATACGGTGGAGGCGGAGCAAACGGACTCGTTGCGGTGGTGATGTCGGTGCCGTGAAGTTCCGCCGCAGCTTAGGGCGTCGAAAATGATGCGGCGGAATAAAGCAGATAGGCGGAAGTTACCAGCGGTGGTGTTTTTGGCATTGTGGCGGTGATCGAGAACTATTGAATCAGCGTTGCTCCGTTGACACTTAGCCATTCTCCGATGAACTACATTGCAATGAAGAACATCGGAGAGAAAAAGAAGAAACGATAATTTTTATTTTTTTATTTTTTCTGGGTATTCGTTCCCTCCTGGTGATACTTGTCAACTGTGTAAGACTTTGAGTGTGAGTGTGTGTCACACTTTTGGAGGGAGCGCCAAATTAAGTACTACTAGTAGTGCTACAGTGCAATTTTGGTTTTACAATTTATTTTTTATAGTAAATTCGTTTTAAAAATATAAGAATTAGTTTGACTACTGTACGTGGGGTAATCGTATCTGAACCAATCCAAAAGTAAAACCGCAAATCGAACCAATTCAAACCGAAATCGCAAAAAACCGCATTTAGTTTTAACCGCACGGATCGTTTTTCTTCTAAACCGCACGGTTTGATTTGGTTTGCGGTTTTCAATTCAAAAAAATAAATCAAACCAAACCGCAATACTTAACTTAGCTCTATCAACTATTAGCAATCAACCAACATTGAGTTCATAAAACAATAGGTTGTCAAAACATATCATTTCAAGCGATCCATAAATATGCTCAAATAAATCAATTTTGATCATTAATATTTTTAATTGTCTATTAGTAAAAATTATAAAAACTTGATATTTTGAAAATACTCATCAAAATAAATCAAACAAGATTTTATATGCTAATGTTTATATCTATATATTATTAAAAAAATATGATCAAAGCAAGATAAGTGAATAGTATTATTTAGTCAAAATAAGTGAATATACTCAATCCGTCCCAAAATATAAGATTTCATTGACCACTGCATGTAAGCCAATACATAATTTCGTTTACGAATATCTTTAATTCTATATTAGTAAAAATTATAGAATTTTAATATTTTGAAAATACTCATCGAAACAAATCAAATAATATCTTATATGAAAATTATTAGAAAAATACGATCAAAATAAAAATATGAATAGTGCATTTAGTCAAAGAAAGTCTTATAAAATGGGACAGAGAGAATATATGCCTACAAGTATTTTTTTTTTTTATGGAAAATAATGTTTGGTGTAAAGACAAAAAATTAAGAGTAATGCTAATGTGCCTCTTATAGTGTTTTATTATGCTAAAAAATATGATACTGAAGTTGAAAATTTTTATCGTAACTTATTTGATTTATAAGTTAGTTATGCATAGATAATAAGAAATATTAAAAATATAAAAAAACAATAATTTTTTATCTCACACCGAATTATAGAATAACTTTTGGTGCATAGTACAATTATAAAAAATATGAAAAATACTCATTTTAATTTTTAATATAAAAAAGTTATTTATTTATTTATTGCTCCGGTACAATTTTATCTTGTTCTATATTGTTTTGTTCAGTCCTTACTATTATTATATACGAATTAAACGCAGACTTAAACGTGTGTTAAACAGTAGTATATTATATATTGTACTATTTAATAAAACAAATTCGATGTAACAAAAAAAAAATATTGAAAGTTATAAAAAATGAAATATGAATCCGCGTTAAAGTCGTTGGTTGGAAAACGTGGAGTGGGAATGGGGGAGTGGGACTGGTATGGTATTTGTTTGAGAGAATAGCATCACCGTCTGTCTAGAGTTTTTTTTTTTTTTTATAATAAAAAAATTGTTATAAGGGAGTAAAATTGGTACTCAAATCCTTACAACATGCTCAAAATACAAGACATAAGATTTAAACACAAAAAAGGAAAAGAAATACAAGTCCTACGCTCATATCGCCTATCTATAATAACGACGAAACATCCAGAATATTGCCGTTAAAAGAGTTGTTGTTAGGTGTGTGCGTAGGAAGATTCGTGTGGTGTGGGGACGTATGGTGTTAAAAATATGTACAAATTGATATGCATTCATTCTAAGGGTACTGGTTTGATGCTGTAATTTGGGAGCACAAAGGACACTCCAAATACAAAATCATATCATACTTTCAAATATAGGAATCCGTGCTTACCTACTTTATCATCAACCTTTAAAAATGTTCATGGAACCGTCGGTGAGGAAAGTCTACACTCCAAAGTTGACTTCTTTTAAGCAAATCAATTTGTTTGGTTAATCACTTATTTAAATGTTAAAATCCTCATGGTACAATTTAGATCAATTTATTTATTACTATTAGTTTCTTCGTTTAAAATTCTATAGTTGAATATACATACATGAGAGAATGAATAACTAGTAAGAATTAAGTTAATTAAGTCATGTTTGTATTTGGTGATCAATTAAGTTAATTACAAGAATTTAATTTATATGCATCGTCAGTGTAAAGTTATTTTACACATGCGTCCAATAATATACGGACACATTATGTATGGTAATTAAAAACACATGATGTGTCACATTAATTAAATGATGTGACAACGCATCATTGGATGTATGTGTAAAAAATCTTTACACTGACGATGCACAACAATTAAACTCTAATTACAATCATGTTTATCCGATAGGAATTTGTAAAATAACAATGTCGATGAAGAAAATTAAATATTATTAAAATATTTTTTAGAAATTTGAAAATAAAATGCATTGCTTATTGGTTGACTATTTTCTCCTAAACTCATTACAGTAGGAACGCAATTAGATTTTCTCCTAAATATTTTTATAAGTATTTGTGACATAATCTTATTTATCATTGCTATTATCTTACTTTTTCTCTTTGTCAGAACTTGAATCACGAACCTTCAACTCATTTAGCACTTGTTCAACTAGCTTAATCTATTGATTATATATAAATAAAAAAAAATAGTTTAATCTGTTGAGCTACTCATCTCATCCCATTATATCTCATTGCTTGTATATGTTCTCCCCCTTCATGTGAATAGTTCACTCAATCTGAAATATGTTGCTTTGAACCAACATTGTGTTGGAAAGAATCTTTGTTCCCTTTGATACATAATTAGTGGACTCAACAAGGTAAGTTATCATATGATCCCAACTCCTCCTTGCGTCGAATTTTATAGGACAAATCTAAGTGCAGTAAATGTTTAGAAGATTTACACTCTTAAATCCTTTCGTACAAATCGTATATGAGTTCATTAAAAAAATGTTTGTTTTTATTTTGGTACAAATCGTATATAAGTTACTATATATTGCTAGTTTGTAAAAATAAATATGTTACTATACTGCAATATGTTTGTAATGTGGTCATCATCAGGGACGGATCCAGACATAAAAAAATGGTGTGGCTAAAATTAAACACTTGTAATATAATTTTAAAGTTGATGTCACATCACCATTTTTGGCTCATCTACAAAATCACTTGGATAAAGCTCAACTATTCTCAATAATTGTGCACATCTAAAGCTCCAAATGACAATGAGGGACTCAAACTTGATGAAGTTGATTGATGAAAAGGGAGAGAAACATATGTGTTTTGTGTTCACTACTTCAATTGAAAACAATTCTTTTTTTTTTTTTTTGATAAATTGGACATTTGGTCTTTTAACATATTTATTGGTTTCATATTGGTCTCTTAATGTTACAAATTGGCCCCTTAACTTTAATTTTGTTTGTCATGTTGATAATTTTCGTTAGTTTTTCTCAAAAAAAGTTAACTTTGTTTTATGTTATTCGTTATATGTACGCATAAATGATTTATTTATGAGTAATATTTGTAGGCGTGTTAAGAAATATGATTACAAGTTCAGACATCTTTCTTAGACCAAAGATAAAGTTAACGTTTTTTTTCAGTAAAATTAAAGGAAATGATCAATATGCCAAACATAAATAAAGTTAAGCGACCAATTTGTAACTTTAATTAGTTAAGGGACGATTTGTAACGTTAATTAGTTAATGGCCCAATATGAAACTCATTTATGAGTCGTGCTAAACAGTACTCGGGAGCACTTGTTAAACATATTAAAAGAGGAAATCAAAGATAACTTTGTAGTAGTTTATTTTTAAAGTATTAAACACACAAAATACAAGATAAAATTTCCTTATTAATGTATTTAACTAGTATCCGAAGACAATATTTAACACAATATATATCTATATACATATTTATAAAAAAAAATATCAAAAAATCTGGTGTGGCTTTAGCCACACCAAGCCCCTTAGTCCATCCGTCCCTGGTCATCATGTATGTTATTACTAAATTAATCGGGTATATATTAACAACTAAAGGTAAGCATAATCTCGTCTTTATAATAAAGTTAGTATTTTTTAATTAAAGTTAATTTTGTATAAATATTAACAAAATTTATTTTGTTATTTTTAGGAAAGTACTATCTAGTTGATGCTGAATATCCAAATATAAAAGGATATTTATCTCCATACAAAGGTGAAATATATCACATTCCAGGTTTTAGAGTTGATAGTCAAGCATAAGGCATGCAAGAAGTATTCAACCCCGCACATTCTTCACTGAGAAATATTATTGAAAGAACAATTGAAGTTTGGAAGAAAAGATGACATGTATTATGTTTGGAAGAAAAGATGACGATGACATGTATTATGTGATATGAGACTATTTCCACTAATTAAACAACAAAAGATTGAAGTAGCAAAGTTTTTCACAAGAAAGGGGGGATTGAATTGTGAACCTATTAAAATTTACCTTTTAAAAAATATAACTCAACAGAAAGCGTTAGAATGATCTCAGAACGATCTGGTTAGCACTAAAACAAATTCAAGGTGAATTGTGTGCTTAGTGTTTGCAGAAAATAAAAGATAAGGGAAGAGAGAATCAACACACAATAATTATACTAGTTCACCCCCTAATAGTATGGGTTACGTCCAGTCTCTCACGCTCCGTGAGTATCCACTATAATCTTGAGATACTAGTAATATCAAATTACAAACCTCCTTGATCTAAACCAGGATCAATAACCTTAAGCCCTACAAGCTTAATATCTACCTCAGTCCTACAAACTAAGGTGTTACTCAATCAATAGTTACGTATTGACTTGAGCCAATATTTTACAATGAATTGTTCGGATCACAAGCTTTCAAATGAAGAGAAAATCAAGTTGAGAAGCTAATAGAAGAATACACTCAGTTCACTCAATGATATACTGATCCAAGTATGTGATGTTAGAGAGCTGGAGTGAGAGTGGAAGAGTTTAATGACTTGGTCGAAAAAGACAAGTGTAGATGTTGAAATTTGTAGTTGAAACTCTTGAATCTTCAAAGCACCTAAGTGTGCTATTTATAGATGTTGTTTGTCCTTTGTTCCGTGGTCTCCAAGCAGGTTGGAGTGTTGCCAAAGACTAGCCGTTAGTCATTTAAAATATCAGATCAAATATTATTCAAATAATATTTTGATGAGAGAGAAGATGCTTCTTGAGAACATTCTTAGAATGATGATGTCATGAGGTTGAGCATCTTTGAGCTGTATGAACTTGTTGTCCAAGAACAAGCACGGTTGAGGCCTTGGAAGATCAATTACAACAGCTGATACAGCTGAAGAGAATCTTTCGATCAAGAGCGGAAAGTCTGCTTGATTCTGGAACGTTCTTAGATCGTTCTCCCAGAGTATTTTTTGATTCTTAGCCTAGATCAAATAGAGAGATGTGCATTGCTTGTTTTGATTTCGTGGGCCTCAAGATATTCATGATGATAGTTGGTCTTCTTATCCTTTTTACTATTCATGTGTACTTGTAAAAGTACAAGTAGCTTTCCATTGTAGATCAAGATCATAGTGAAATATATTTTATGAAGTCCTTTGAGAAGTACCATTTCAAACTTGTTGTCTCCTTTTCATTGGTCCATAAATGTCTTCAAGTAATCTCTGAATAGAGCATGTGAGCTTGAGAAATAAATTGTCAAAGACATGTTCATGTTTATTCCTTAAACATGACCAAATAGGAAGCTTTCTTTTGCTATCATTTAATCCTTGCTTTAAATGACTTATATCCTGTAGAGATTTTCTTCAATAAAATCCTTTGCAAAAGTGCTTATTTGTCTCTTGTTCAGATGATATCAATTAAGTGCTTATTGTTGATGTATAGCTTTGCGCGTGAGAAAAAGTGCAGACTGAAGAATGTTCTCTGATCATTCTAATAAACTTGCAATTTTCAATCAATTTAAGTGTAGTGATATATAATGAATGAGCTTTTGTTCCTGTCTATATTAATCACTCAAAAACACTTGTTAGATCACAAAAAGATCAGAATTCACTTAAAATATAATTAAGATATTTGTTATCTTTAAAACATCAAATTAGGATTTTGCCTCAACAAAGATAGTAGTTGCAACAACACTTCATAACTTTATCCGAATATGTGGTATTGAAGATGAGGAATTTAACAAATGTGAGCATATTCCAAGAGTACAAGATGGAAGCTACATGGACAGAGCACGAAATCGAATAGCTACCGGGTTGATTGAAAATAAAAATCATTATATGAATTTGTGATAATTTATCTTTCTAATCGAAAATGATTTGCTAAAGTTTTTTAATGTTATTTTAATATTAATAAATTCTCTTTAGATAATTTTTCTTTGATAAAATATTTTGAGAAATCTTTTTATATAAATAATTTATGAATTCTTATTCATACTTGTATTTTATTTTTAAAATATCTATTTTTTTATTCTATTGATTGTCTTAAAAATCTAAGCTTTTAAAAATATATTTTATCAAACAACTTTTAGCTTAAAAAATAACTTTGAAGCTAAAAAAAACAACTACCAAACAACTTTAACTCTTTTCTAAAAAGCTCTTATTTTCACTTTTAGTTTTCAGATAAGGCAAAACGGTACCATAGTACATATAACATTTAAATAAAACATTTTAAGCAGTTAGCTTCCTAAACAATAATCACATCAATAGCATTAATGAAGTATATAAAATCAGTTAGCCAACCGGTTTTGTTTATCCTTATAAACCTATTTTTAAGACTAACCCTTCTAAAATTCCCCTGATAAATAAAATAAAAGGGCCAAGCTTATAATCTAAGGAGTTCAGCAGTGATCAGTACTATTGATTGAGGAATTCTCAACAGCATGAAAGCATGAACTCTGCTTTTAACTAAGTGAAGTTGAAATGTGAGAGATTAGTCATTGGCAACCATTGCATCAGCAACAATGCTCTCCTGCTTCTTAATAATCAGTCTATTTAAGGGAGGACGTTCCTTGCCTGATGGAGTATCATCGGTATCAACAATGATTGAGTCCTCTTCTCTGAAATCTCCCCTTAGAACTCCCATGGCAATTTCATTTTCAACCAATTGTTGTATTACTCTTTTAACTGGTCTTGCCCCAAAATTAGGATCAAAACCCAATACACCAAGAAGTTTAACAGCTTCTGGTGTGTAATGAAGATCAATATTCTTCTGTTTGAGCCTGTTCTTCACTCGTTCCATCTGCAACAGATAAAGAAACATTTTTTTTAACATGCATCTCAGCAATTAGTAAGAATCAAACTAACAGTTTCACAACGGGATTGAATTGTAAGAAAAAAAACTTCAACAATGTTAAAAATTTATTAAAAGAAATTTGAATACATTTGCATGGATACCAAAGAAAGGATGCCACATAAAGGAAATAAATAAGAAAATGAAGCTGATAAAAGGTAATGTGAGAAAATCAATTACCTGAAGCTCCACTATTTTGCTTATCTCATTGGAATCCAAAGGCTGGAAAACTATATACTCATCAATGCGATTCATGAACTCTGGGCGGAATGTTTGCCTAGCCAACTCAACAACTTGGCTTTTCATCTGATCATAAACTGCAACTTTGTCATCTTGTGTACTACGAAGGGTTTCAAGTATGTGATGAGAACCAATATTTGAAGTCATAATCACAACACAATTTGTGAAGCTAACAGTCCTTCCTTGAGAATCAGTAATCCTTCCATCATCCAACAATTGTAACAAGATGTTGAAGACATCGTGATGCGCTTTCTCTATTTCATCAAATAGTACCACAGAGTAGGGTCTTCTGCGGACCACTTCCGTTAGCTGACCACCTTCTTCATAACCTACGTAACCAGGTGGAGCCCCAACTAATCGTGAAACAGAATGTTTCTCCATGTACTCACTCATATCAATTCTAACAAGAGCATTTTCTGTGTTAAACAAGTAATTGGCCAAAGCCTTGCCAAGCTCAGTTTTGCCAACACCAGTCGGACCCATGAACATAAAGCTTGCAATTGGCCTGTTTGGGTCGGACAATCCAGCCCTCGAACGGCGAATTGCATCAGCCACAGATTTTACAGCAATATCCTGACCAATCACCCTCTTATGAAGAACCTTTTCCAGCGAAACTAACTTTTCTCTTTCTGTTTGTTGGAGGTTTGATAGTGGTATACCAGTCCATTTGCTTACAATCTCGGTAATATCAAGGTCGCTGACTTCTTCACGAAGAAAAGATTGTCCAGAGTTTTGGAAGTCAGCTAGATTCTTTTCAGCTTCTTCTAACTGGCGCTGAAGGGACATCAAAGTTCCATATTTGAGCTCAGCGGCACGGTTCAGATCATAATCACGCTCGGCAGCTTCCATCTCTAGGTTGACTCTGTCAATCTAAACATGCTTAAAACATGTAAGAATCATAGATATATTGAATGGTGATGGGGGAGGGGATTTATGATAATTGCAAAACCAAATATTACCTCTTCTTTGATTGATCTTATCCGAGTCATTAAAACTTTTTCACTGTCCCATTGTTCTGCCAATTCTTTTTGTTTCTGTTTAAGTAAACTCAAATCATTTTCAAGCTTACTCAATCTTTCTTTAGAAGCCTTGTCAGTATCATTTTTCAAAGAGAGTTTTTCCATCTCCAGTTTCAAGACTGCTCTATCTATCTCATCCAATTCTGTAGGCTTAGAGGTAATCTCCATCTTTAGCTTTGCAGCAGCTTCATCAACAAGATCAATAGCTAAAAGGAAGAAATTTACTTTGTATCAGAATCGACAAATCAACCAGAAAACTTTCCAACCAAATGGCAACAAGTGACTACTTTCAGCTTCTAAAACATAATAACCACAAAGATCTGAAAAGGCTTAAGATAGAGGGGGTGGTGGTCTTTTTACTATACAAATTTATGTTGTTTTAGTAAGATTAAAAAAAACAAAATAGTGCCCCGTAAGGGTGGCTATTACTATTAGGGACATTATTGGAGGGGCCGGGGTTTGAACCCCAGAACTCCCACTTCTCCACACTTATAGTGTGTGAGTCTAGCCACTAGGCTACTGGACCCAAAAGAAAAAACCAAAATAGTAACTTGAACACAAAAACAAACTGTTATAGTGAGTCAACTCTTGTCATATAAATGCTAGAGTCAAAACCTACCTTTGTCTGGTAGGAAACGTTCTGTGATGTATCGATCTGCAAGAACTGCCGCTGAAACAAGTGCACTATCTGATATTTTGACTCCATGATGCAATTCGTAGCGCTCGCGCAACCCGCGGAGAATGGATATTGTATCTTCAACAGATGGTTGACAGCAAAAAACTTGTTGAAATCTACGCTCAAGTGCAGGATCCTTCTCAATGTATTTTCTATATTCATTCAATGTTGTTGCTCCTATACATCGAAGTTCGCCTCTTCCAAGCATTGGCTTCAACAAGTTCCCAGCATCCATTGCACCACTTGTAGCCCCTATTAGTGAACCAAGTGACCAAAAAACCCATATTAATAATTGGTAGAATTCCAGAGCTGGAACAAAACTAGGGTGGACGATAATTGATGAATCAGAATGACACTCCAGTCTGATTAAAAGTGCAGTTAATCATCAAAGCCAAATGTACAAACTTAAAAACGGAAAGAAAAAAAAATAGGTGTTCAACTAATTAAATTATTTATTGTAGAGGACAAACAGTTGTTGACTGAATTACTTTTTTCAGACAGTTGCTTTGACCGAAGAGATAAATTATTATGTACATTAATTAATTATAACCAAGAACAGATATCAAACATTTCTGATATTTACGGATGGGTGCACTAGAGGTAGGTTGTTATGACTAGAGTACAGATCTACGCAAATTATCTGGAAAGTTTAAGCTGTTAGTTGAAGACATGTGTTCTACATTACATATTAATCTAACACACCGTCACAACATCCTCTGTGGACATGTAAGTACTTATCCTGTGCTTGAAGTATAAAAAATCAACTATTTTATTAGAAAAAAGGTTATGAGTGAATCAAGCTCTAGACTACTAAGTTGTACAGGATTTATTACCGTGACATCATGAACCAACTATCCTAAAGGCATAAGCCATTAAGTGAATGTATATGAATGGTTTTAGTGTCTCTACCACTAAAAGGTGCACGATATTCTCAATAATGAGATTATAACTTGTACGGCTTTAGGAAAAGAACGAGATACCAACCTGCACCTACAACAGTGTGTATTTCATCAATAAACAAAATTATTTGCCCATTTGATGCTGTAACTTCCTTCAGGACAGCTTTCAACCTTTCCTCAAAATCTCCACGAAACTTGGCACCCGCAAGCAACGAACCCATATCAAGGGAGATCAACTACAAAGAACCAAGAGTAAAATAAATATTTTTGCGAGACAACTATTTCCAACCATGGCATTCTCAAACGATATGTTTCGCACCACCTTAAATGTCTGTTTTCAATAGGAAACACGCCTAGTATTTGAAAATGGATAGGAGTAGGAGATCTTTATAATTGTGTGTGGGTGAGTGGGGGTGGAAGGGAAAGGAATGTACTGTCTATGAATTATAAACCATCTAGGTTTTGTGCTCAATCTTCAAAGTTAGATGAACGAAACAAACCTACTTACTTTCAATGCAAGAAAAAATAATTTTAGGGTTTCAGGGAAATATGACACTGCCACAAAGCAGCTTGATTAGACCTTTTTGAAAAAATTGACACAATCAGTCTGCATTGAGACCTGACACTGCGTTAAACAAGTAACTCAATTCATATTTTATAATCAAGTGAAGAGGGAAAATAGGAGTTCAACCTTCCTGTTCATCAATGGCTCTGGAACATCTCCACGCACTATACGTTGTGCTAATCTGCAAAACAATGAAAAAAAGTTTAGCATGATCAAATGATAAGATACAGCACATGCAACAAAGGTAACATATGGTGTTGATAATATACGCTACTGCCACTCCAAATTAATCACACAGATATTAAATCATTGAACTTTCTCAACCTTGTTGGAACTTGAAAGTTTTTTTTTTTTGGACAAGCTGTTGGAACTTGAAAGTTGAAGCAGTTCAATTAAAAAACATAACTCTAAAAGCATACGCTACTGCCACTCCAAATCAATCACACAAATATTTAAATCATTGCACTTTCTCAACCTTATTGGAACGTGAAAGTTGAAGCAGTTCAATTAGAAAACATAACTCCAAAAGCATATTCAGCGCTCGCGATACATACAATCTATTACCAGAGCTCATTGTAATCATACTAAATAAGTGAACATCAGAAAATTCAGGACATATTGCATGCTTAAGGATGAACCCGTGACTCAAGTATTTGATTAGTTGACTTAATTACAAAGAAGGAAGATGTTACAAACACGTGTTAGAAGGTGGCACAAACAAATGTTTCCATGGTTATCAAGCCATCCTGTTCTGGTAAAACAATATACACTTCCGTCTATTAGGGAAAGCTATGCACAAGAGAGGATCTTATTAGGCAAAAAATAAGAGATAGATGAATGAAGAATTCAAAATACATGAACAAAATGCATTCTCTAAGCATATAGGAGAAGGTTACTATATAGGCTAACCCAACATTAACAAACACGTGAAAAATCAAAATTATGCACAAAAAATAAGTGACAGACATAAAGAACAACAATAACAAGAAGTCCTATTGTATAAAATTATATTAGACAAACCCTTCAGCAATTGCAGTTTTCCCCACACCAGGTTCACCAATAATAACTGGATTGTTCTTCGTTCTTCTTGACAATATCTGAATACAGCGCCGAATTTCATCATCTCGACCTATGACAGGATCAAGCTTGCCGCGCCTAGCAAGTTCAGTCAGGTCGTTTCCATACTTGTCCAATGCTTCATATTTCCCCTCAGGATCTGTACAGAGTTATTTCAAAATAATAATTAAAATTGTTACTCAAAACTGCTGCCTAACAAACAAAAGCAATAGGAAAAGATACCAGAACAAACAAATTGTAATTTCTCCACGTAACATCATAATTCAAGTAATATCTTAGACATATTAAAACAAAGAGGGGGGTCAGCTAATGATTTGAGCATCAAAATCAGATTTTGGTTCATAACCTGAAAGCTGATCAAAGATCGAGCCCAAGGGCAATCAATATGCACTGTAGTCTCAGAAACTGATTGAAATAACAGGTTCCTTTATTAGTTCCAATTACAGCATAGCTTATAAGAATCATAAGCTAACATGGCTCTTTTTATTTTCATCCTATAAAACTCAAGACATTTGTATACTTCTATTGCGATTTGGTTTCAAGTGTATTTCAAAATTTTAATAATTTTCAGTTCTATCTAAACAAGATAGAACTAATCATGCTCTTCCATCTTTCTTCTAAAAATAAGAAACCTTAAAATGTAAATGTGTACTTTGATCGGTTACTCTTTGACTTCCACGAATAGCCTTTACAGCATCCTTCAAAGTCTTCTCGCTAAGCTGAAGATTCTTAAATAACTGTTGCCCAAACCTCTTATCTGAATGAAATGCTAGCAAAAGGTGTTCCACAGACACATACTCATCACCCATTTCTTTCTTGTGCCTTTGAGAGTTGTCCAAGATGGAGCTAAAATTCGAACCAATTATAGGACCAGAAGTGTCACCTGTAACCTGTCAAATAAAACAGGTTAGAATTTTCTAAAATATCAACTGAAGTATTAGTAAGTTACCGTAAACACACCTTAGGTTGCTGAGCTATAAAGTTATCAGTAGCCTGTAGAACTGATGTGTTGTCCAACCCTGCCTTAGTAAATATCCTTCGGGCCAAACCATCCTTTTGCTCCAAAAGGGCTTTCATTAAATGCTCTGACTCCACAACTTGTTGTTTATTGACTCGTGCGGCATCAACGGCACCAAGAACGCCCTCCCAGGCCATTTCTGTAAACTCTGTTTGTGATATCTGGTTAAATTGAAAATAAAGAATACATCAGTAAACCATAACAAAAAAAACATATCTTAAATTCTTAACTTAAAGTTGCAGTGTAAAACCAATTTCCTTTTCTTTCTCTAGCAACTAGCAAGAAGGCCTAAAGGATTGCTATGCTGACACACAAGATCAGCAAAGTAGAATAAAATGCGAGTATTTGACAAAAACAAAAATGCCAAGTAGAAATATGAGGTATAATAAAATAACATAGTTGTCAGATAAATTGAGAAGGAAAGAAAGATGAAAGTACATCTTTACTTTTATTTTTTTATTCGGTTACCATGTTATAGATAGTACAAAGTTTCTACATATGAAATAAATTCAGCATATAATCAACGAAAGCTAAAAATCCCAATAATTTACTATTTCTTAGCTCAATTTCAACATGATTGAAGAAATTGATAATAAAATTGAAATTAAGGAAAGAGTGAGAAAATACCTGAGAAGCTCCGGCGGAGCGGTAAGAAGGAGTAGATGCGTGAAAATTGCGAGTGAAAGAGTGAGATAGGAACCTGGCGGAGGCGACATTGGTGGTTCTGTCGATAATCTTAGAGCTTGAAAGAGGAATTCTGATGTTCTCTGAAGGATGAGGGAAACTTCCATTGAAGAGTGGTGCGGAGGAGAGAGGACGACTGAGAGGGTTTCGAGTTCTGGTTGCCGTTACGGCGGAGAAAACGGTTTTGGTTAGTTTTGTAGTTCTTCTCGTTGCCATTGGAATTGGAAAGTGACACGAAAGTGAAAGCGTTGTGTTATTGAGTTGCGGTGGGTTTAGAGAGTGGGGTTTTATGATAAGTGAAAGAATAGAAAGGGTGTATCTCGAAGCTTGGAGAAATGGGCAAATAAAGCATTATTTTTTATTTTCACTTTCGCAACCGGTTTAATGTAGTTCATGTAGTTTGTTCGGGAGTCGGTTTTTACATTAAATGATTTCAGCTTGATCCTGATTATAGTTGCTGTGAATCGAATTGTGATCTTTCATACTAAATCCAATGTTCATTATGACTAAATCATCCAATGATTGATTGTCTGTTTTAATTTTTTGTCTTAAAAGTAATTTTAAAACTTAAAGCTACAAATAAGAATAAAAACTGTGTCGAAATTACTGGGTCAGATATCATGATCGGGGTTTAAATCTCGGCTCATTCACTTTGTGTATGTGAGTTTTCAATGACTTGTCAATTGTCATTTCTTCTATCTACCAAAAATCGTATTCCTTTATTTATCTACAGAATCTTATCTCAAATGATAAAAATGATTAAATTATTACTTCAGACATCATGACCGGAATTCAACTCTAAGAATATCTCTAATAAGAGTATCAAAAAAAAGTTTTATATGTTAATCATTCGTGCTTTTTTTTTAAGACCTATTTGCTCTTTAATTTTTGGTAAGTTATCTATTCCTTCAAATAAAATATTAAAAAGGGCAAAGTACCCGAAAACTTACTTGTAATGCTTCCATTTTTGCAGCTCCAGAAGATGTTCCGGTTGCTTGTGACAGTGATCCAAATCGATTGGAATTAGTTCGACTTTACAATGAGGTGAAGTAGTGATGTATAATTGTACCCTTAATGAGTTGCTCTTAATTAAAGATCACTTCACCTTATTTAATATAAAAACGAGTGATGTTGGTAAATTAGTATTCTACTGAGTAATTGTATCAATAATCATTTCTCGGTATTAGCAGATGTGCAAGGTAGTTGAGGAAAACCCCACCGATTTAGTACAAGCGTCATTGGCAAGAGAATCGGCAGAGGTCAACACAGTGAAGAAGTTCCCACCACTAGAAACCATCTGTGAAGATATGAACAGAATTCTAACACCCACAGTTGAACAGCCTATTTCAGAAACTCCAATATTAAATTCAGATAACAAATCTGAGGCAATATCACATGGCGACGAGACTAAAGATATGGTAATAGACTCTGATCCTGTAAAAGAAAGTGGTTCAAGTCTCGCAATTGAGAAGGAAACTCCTAGTCTTGCTGAGAAAAAGGAAAGTAATACAGAGATGGATGAAAGTAGCAATGCTGAGTTGAATGAGAACACACCGAATTCTGATGCTGGAGTCGCTGTATTGGATGCATAAAACGCAATACCTTGTTGACAGATATTTGTTGTACCATGTATGATGTAGCATGTTGATCTCACTCGACATTTTTTAAATCGTCAAAGGTGAAGTAGATTAAAGCATATGCGGTATATCTTAATTCCCTTGCAACCAAGTACATGGGAAATTATTAGATTTTACTAATTATTATTACTACGAGGTCTTTGTTTTTAACTGAAGTGCGATCAATTGTATACTTTACTACATTGTAGCAATCTAGCCTTGATTTCTAGTTTACTATTCGAGTGTAAGCATATAATTTATGGAATTTTAAAATTTTAAGGCATGCTTCGTCTAATTATTTTCATTTTCTGGTTGTGTAACCACAGTTTTCCTTCCTCTTATAACCATCAATTCATCATGAACTCAATTTTCATTTTGGCCTATGTAGTCCGGTACTTCAAAATAGGAATAGTGATTTTCCATACTTATATTGAACACTAACACTTCTTCGATACTGCAACTGCAAGTACTCAACAATTATACGAGTGAAGAATGTCTAATGTCTTTTTCTTCCAGTATTTTTGTATTTAGATTAACTTTTGGTTAATGTATCTAGGCATGTCTTTGTATCTCTATTGCATCTCGACTTCACATATGCAGTTTTTGATTAATATATTAACTTTTTTTGAAATGCTTATTTGGTTTTCACCTGAGCAGAGTCAGCAGACATATTTAACTGTGATTATTTTTTTTTTGGAATAAAATCAAAATTGCAAATGGTGAAAAGTAAACATGTTATCCATCAACACTTTCTTAATCCAAGTATTCCAATGTGTAAGATTATTATACTACCCGGGCAGAGTAAAAATATTTTTATGCTTTTTAGATTTCTTTTTTTTTAAAAAAAATATATATAAATTAATACGCTTGTTTAACAAATTTATTGTTTTTTTAGTTTTTTATAATGATAATTTCTTAAAAGTAATCATAAATAATGAATTTGAAGAGTGACATTATAATAGGATCTTGTATTGTTGCCGTATGAGAAACGGTTTCATGTTTGTAGTTAATCACAACTCTTGATTTGATATCGGACGCTTCAAAGTTTTTACACCGTAAATGGTACCCTCTCTCATAAAAAATATCATCATCATCACCATCATACTCTATCAAAACACTTTGGTTAGTTATCCAGAAACTGGTTTAGAAATACTGTAATGAAAGAAACATGAGTTTGTCGATAAATATTTGATCAAATAGGATCATCCGGTTCCTATGGAACCTACCGCTAAAATACCCCTAAGATGGGATAAGGGTAAGCAGAGTAAAAAGGGTGAGATGGGAAATATAAACTACTAGCTCCATGCAGGTTTTCTGAATAAGTTATTGTCCGACAATGGAGCAAATCCAATTCTACTAAAATAGGCGTGTAACTGTGTAAGCCATCATGCTTTGTTATAACTTTTTAGAAAATAAAGGCTTTTTTTCCTTCTTTTTACTAATCAAAATTAGATGAGGCATCTCCATACAAAAATGAGAGAATCACCGACCTCGTTAAATATTTACAACGAAGATTGCATATAAATGACCGTCCGAGAATTTCAGACGTTGCTCAAAACTTGGGAATGCCAAGGAGATTTTTGTTTTCTGTTGGTGCAACTTGGTCGGAGCATAAAGCCTGTAGATAAACCATACATCTAATACTGCATTATGGTTTATATTTGAGATTTGATCATGCATTGAAAAACCAATTGAATGTTGTCTTTTGTGACTATTATCCACGAGTACTGTGGTCATATTCTACATCAGTAGTTGTTCTAAGCAATGCAGTATCGAATAATCTTTCATATGTTTGCATGATTTGCATCATTATCCAAAATTAAGAGAGCATTGATAATGATAAGGCTGCTTAGGAAACTCATTGGAAGTAAGATAAGATAGATGAAGCCATCAACGGGTTTTTTCCCACATGAAAAACACTTGTCTCACGTCTCAAAGAAGCTGAAGCTCCAAGTCTTCAATTTTGTATGTAAAAACAGTTAAGATTTGCTACGCTAAATTAGATTAGAGAAAATTAGATATACCAATAAAGAGCTCAATGCTAAGATTACATATAATTGAGTAACTATTAATTTTGTCATTGCTTCTGCTGTTTGTTGGAGGTTTGATAGTGGTATACCAGTCCATTTGCTTACAATCTCGGTAATATCAAGGTCGCTGACTTCTTCACGAAGAAAAGATTGTCCAGAGTTTTGGAAGTCAGCTAGATTCTTTTCAGCTTCTTCTAATTGGCGCTGAAGGGACATCAAAGTTCCATATTTGAGCTCAGCGGCACGGTTCAGATCATAATCACGCTCGGCAGCTTCCATCTCTAGGTTGACTCTATCAATCTAAACATGCTTAAAACATGTAAGAATCATAGATATATTGAATGGTGATGGGGGAGGGGGGAGGGGATTTATGATAATTGCAAAACCAAATATTACCTCTTCTTTGATTGATCTTATCCGAGTCATTAAAACTTTTTCACTGTCCCATTGTTCTGCCAATTCTTTTTGTTTCTGTTTAAGTAAACTCAAATCATTTTCAAGCTTACTCAATCTTTCTTTAGAAGCCTTGTCAGTATCATTTTTCAAAGAGAGTTTTTCCATCTCCAGTTTCAAGACTGCTCTATCTATCTCATCCAATTCTGTAGGCTTAGAGGTAATCTCCATCTTTAGCTTTGCAGCAGCTTCATCAACAAGATCAATAGCTAAAAGGAAGAAATTTACTTTGTATCAGAATCGACAAATCAACCAGAAAACTTTCCAACCAAATTGCAACAAGTGACTACTTTGAGCTTCTAAAACATAATAACCACAAAGATCTGAAAAGGCTTAAGATAGAGGGGGATTGGTCTTTTTACTATACAAATTTATGTTGTTTTAGTAGGATTAAAAAAAACCAAAATAGTGCCCCGTAAGGGTGGCTATTACTATTAGGGACATTATTGGAGGGGCCGGGGTTTGAACCCCATAACTCCCACTTCTCCACACTTATAGTGTGTGAGTCTAGCCACTAGGCTACTGGACCCAAAAGAAAAAACCAAAATAGTAACTTAAACACAAAAACAAACTGTTATAATGAGTCAACTCTTGTCATATAAATGCTAGAGTCAAAACCTACCTTTGTCTGGTAGGAAACGTTCTGTGATGTATCGATCTGCAAGAACTGCCGCTGAAACAAGTGCACTATCTGATATTTTGACTCCATGATGCAATTCGTAGCGCTCGCGCAACCCTCGGAGAATGGATATTGTATCTTCAACAGATGGTTGACAGCAAAAAACTTGTTGAAATCTACGCTCAAGTGCAGGATCCTTCTCAATGTATTTTCTATATTCATTCAATGTTGTTGCTCCTATACATCGAAGTTCGCCTCTTCCAAGCATTGGCTTCAACAAGTTCCCAGCATCCATTGCACCACTTGTAGCCCCTATTACTGAACCAAGTGACCAAAAAACCCATATTAATAATTGGTAGAATTCCAGAGCTGGAACAAAACTAGGGTGGACGATAATTGATGAATCAGAATGACACTCCAGTCTGATTAGAAGTGCAGTTAATCATCAAAGCCAAATGTACAAACTTAAAAACAGAAAAAAAAAATAGGTGTTCAACTAATTAAATTATTTATTGTAGAGGACAAACAGTTGTTGACTGAATTACTTTTTTCAGACAGTTGCTTTGACCGAAGAGATAAATTATTATGTACATTAATTAATTATAACCAAGAACAGATATCAAACATTCCTGATATTTACGGATGGGTGCACTAGAAGTAGGTTGTTATGACTAGAGTACAGATCTACGCAAATTATCTGGAAAGTTTAAGCTGTTAGTTGAAGACATGTGTTCTACATTACATATTAATCTAACACACCGTCACAACATCCTCTGTGGACATGTAAGTACTTATCCTGTGCTTGAAGTCTAAAAAATCAACTATTTTATTAGAAAAAAGGTGATGAGTGAATCAAACTCTAGACTACTAAGTTGTACAGGATTTATTACTGTGACATCATGAACCAACTATCCTAAAGGCATAAGCCATTAAGTGAATGTATATGAATGGTTTTAGTGTCTCTACCACTAAAAGGTGCACAATATTCTCAATAATGAGATTATAACTTGTACGGCTTTAGGAAAAGAGCGAGATACCAACCTGCACCTACAACAGTGTGTATTTCATCAATAAACAAAATTATTTGCCCATTTGATGCTGTAACTTCCTTCAGGACAGCTTTCAACCTTTCCTCAAAATCTCCACGAAACTTGGCACCCGCAAGCAACGAACCCATATCAAGGGAGATCAACTACAAAGAACCAAGAGTAAAAGCAAACGTTCAATACCGATTTAAACAAAAGTATTACATCCCTAGAAAGACTGCCTACTCTAGACACCCATAGCCGGTCAAATCATTACTTAGACTTTGCACATTGATGATTAGGAATAGGAAGAGCTTTACAGCTACACAACGGCCTTCATTACAATATATTACATTACTATATAAAAATAAAGATTATACCATATAGTAAGATTTTCTAAGTTCAATGATAAATTCATATTTTGTTAAAATAGCGCGAACAAAAGCTTGATGACAATCAATGAAACTTCAAGAGTCTCAAATAAGAAAAATAAATATTTTTGCGAGACAACTATTTCCAACCATGGCATTCTCAAACGATATGTTTCGCACCACCTTAAATGTCTGTTTTCAATAGGAAACACGCCTAGTATTTGAAAATGGATAGGAGTAGGAGATCTTTATAATTGTGTGTGGGTGAGTGGGGGTGGAAGGGAAAGGAATGTACTGTCTATGAATTATAAACCATCTAGGTTTTGTGCTCAATCTTCAAAGTTAGATGAACGAAACAGACCTACTTACTTTCAATGTAAGAAAAATTAATTTTAGGGTTTCAGGGAAATATGACACTGCCACAAAGCAGCTTGATTAGACCTTTTAAAAAAAATTGACACAATCAGTCTGCATTGAGACCTGGCACTGCGTTAAACAAGTAACTCAATTTATATTTTATAACCAAGTGAAGAGGGAAAATAGGAGTTCGACCTTCCTGTTCATCAATGGCTCTGGAACATCTCCACGCACTATACGTTGTGCTAATCTGCAAAACAATGAAAAAAAGTTTAGCATGATCAAATGATAAGATACAGCACATGCAACAAAGGTAACATATGGCGTTGATAATATACGCCACTGCCACTCCAAATTAATCACACAGATATTAAATCGTTGCAAGTTTTTTTTTTTTTTGGACAAGTTGTTGGAACTTGAAAGTTGAAGCAGTTCAATTAAAAAACATAACTCCAAAAGCATACGCTACTGCCATTCCAAATCAATCACACAAATATTTAAGTCACTGCACTTTCTCAACCTTATTGGAACGTGAAAATTGAAGCAGTTCAATTAGAAAACATAACTCCAAAAGCATATTCAGCGCTCGCGATACATACAATCTATTACCAGAGCTCATTGTAATCATACTAAATAAGTGAACATCAGAAAATTCAGGACATATTGCATGCTTAAGGATGAACCTGTGACTCAAGTATTTGATTAGTTGACTTAATTACAAAGAAGGAAGATGTTACAAACACGTGTTAGAAGGTGGCACAAACAACAAATGTTTCCATGGTTATCAAGCCATCCTGTTCTGGTAAAACAATATACACTTCCGTCTATTAGGGAAAGCTATGCACAAGAGAGGATCTTATTAGGCAAAAAATAAGAGATAGATGAATGAAGAATTCAAAATACATGAACAAAATGCATTCTCTAAGCATATAGGAGAAGGTTACTATATAGGCTAACCCAACATTAACAAACACGTGAAAAATCAAAATTATGCACAAAAAATAAGTCACAGACATAAAGAACAACAATAACAAGAAGTCCTATTGTATAAAAATTATATTAGACAAACCCTTCAGCAATTGCAGTTTTCCCCACACCAGGTTCACCAATAATAACTGGATTGTTCTTCGTTCTTCTTGACAATATCTGAATACAGCGCCGAATTTCATCGTCTCGACCTATGACAGGATCAAGCTTGCCGCGCCTAGCAAGTTCAGTCAGGTCGTTTCCATACTTGTCCAATGCTTCATATTTCCCCTCAGGATCTGTACAGAGTTATTTCAAAATAATAATTAAAATTGTTACTCAAAACTGCTGCCTAACCAACAAAAGCAATAGGAAAAGATACCAGAACAAACAAATTGTAATTTCTCCAAAGAGGGGGGTCAGCTAATGATTTGAGCATCAAAATCAGATTTTTGTTCATAACCTGAAAGCTGATCAAAGATCGAGCACAAGGGCAATCAATATGTACTGTAGTCTCAGAAACTGATTGAAATAACAGGTTCCTTTATTAGTTCCAATTACAGCATAGCTTATAAGAATCATAAGCTAACATGGCTCTTTTTATTTTCATCCTATAAAACTCAAGACATTTGTATACTTCTATTGCGATTTGGTTTCAAGTGTATTTCAAAATTTTAATAATTTTCAGTTCTATCTAAACAAGATAGAACTAATCATGCTCTTCCATCTTTCTTCTAAAAATAAGAAACCTTAAAATGTAAATGTGTACTTTGATCGGTTACTCTTTGACTTCCACGAATAGCCTTTACAGCATCCTTCAAAGTCTTCTCGCTAAGCTGAAGATTCTTAAATAACTGTTGCCCAAACCTCTTATCTGAATGAAATGCTAGCAAAAGGTGTTCCACAGACACATACTCATCACCCATTTCTTTCTTGTGCCTTTGAAAGTTGTCCAAGATGGAGCTAAAATTCGAACCAATTATAGGACCAGAAGTGTCACCTGTAACCTGTCAAATAAAACAGGTTAGAATTTTCTAAAATATCAACTGAAGTATTAGTAAGTTACAATAAACACACCTTAGGTTGCTGAGCTATAAAGTTATCAGTAGCCTGTAGAACTGATGTGTTGTCCAACCCTGCCTTAGTAAATATCCTTCGGGCCAAACCATCCTTTTGCTCCAAGAGGGCTTTCATTAAATGCTCTGACTCCACAACTTGTTGTTTATTGACTCGTGCGGCATCAACGGCACCAAGAACTCCCTCCCAGGCCATTTCTGTAAACTCTGTTTGTGATATCTGGTTAAATTGAAAATAAAGAATACATCAGTAAACCATAACAAAAAAAACATATCTTAAATTCTTAACTTAAAGTTGCAGTGTAAAATCAATTTCCTTTTCTTTCTCTAGCAACTAGCAAGAAGGCCTAAAGGATTGCTATGCTGACACACAAGATCAGCAAAGTAGAATAAAATGCGAGTATTTGACAAAAACAAAAATGCCATGTAGAAATATGAGGTATAATAAAATAACATAGTTGTCAGATAAATTGAGAAGGAAAGAAAGATGAAAGTACATCTTTACTTTCATTTTTTTTATTCGGTTACCATGTTATAGATTAGTACAAAGTTTTTACCGCCATTTAACTGTGACTGATCTCTGTCGGTGAACCTTTGGGACACAAAAGATGAGTCCCCCCCCAACCAAACCCTTACCACTTGGTAAGTATTTGCTCAACTCTTCATTGTTATCTTATTTGCCAATTTTATTCTATTTCAAAAATTAAATTAGCTGATTTAAACTGCTAGAACAAGCATTCTTAATGAATTCAGTTGTCTAATTGAGATGCAAGAATGTTGCACACTAAATTTATACAATTCAGTATGAATTTCACATTGATCAGTTACATATGAAATAAATTCAGCATATAATCAACGCAAGCTAAAAATCCCAATAATTTACTATTTCTTAGCTCAATTTCAACATGATTGAAGAAATTGATAATAAAATTGAAATTAAGGAAAGAGTGAGAAAATACCTGAGAAGCTCCGGCGGAGCGGTAAGAAGGAGTAGATGCGTGAAAATTGCGAGTGAAAGAGTGAGATAGGAACCTGGCGGAGGCGACATTGGTGGTTCTGTCGATAATCTTAGAGCTTGAAAGAGGAATTCTGATGTTCTCTGAAGGATGAGGGAAACTTCCATTGAAGAGTGGTGCGGAGGAGAGAGGACGACTGAGAGGGTTTCGAGTTCTGGTTGCCGTTACGGCGGAGAAAACGGTTTTGGTTAGTTTTGTAGTTCTTCTCGTTGCCATTGGAATTGGAAAGTGACACGAAAGTGAAAGCGTTGTGTTATTGAGTTGCGGTGGGTTTAGAGAGTGGGGTTTCTATATATATATATATATATATATATATATAAAGGATGATAAACTTTGCAACCCTAATTGGAAACTAGTGCTTAACACATTTGCCTCTTATCCAATTGTAGAAATTTTTTTTTTCTACCCCAACAATTGTCAATCTACCCCAACATTAATTTTGAATGGACGAATTTGCCCTCAAATATAAACTAAAGCCCTGGAGAAAAAAATTTGGTTACCGGAACACTTTGGAAAAAAGTGTTCTGATATGTAATTTTTTTTTTTTACCTGAACACTTTGAAAAATAGTGTGTAGGTATGTAAAATTTTTCTAAATTTATTTTGTTACATACACACTTTGGAAATAAGTGTTCAGGTATCTAAAATTTTTCTAATTTTTTTTTTACCTGAACACTTTGAAAAAAAGTGTGTAGGTATGTAAAAAAATTTCAAATTGATTTTGTTACCTACACACTTTGAAAAAAAGTGTTCAGGTATATAAAATAAATTTCCAAAAATAGCCTATTTTTTTACATACCTACACACTTTTTTTTCAAAGTATTCAAGTAAAAAAAAATTAGAAAAATTTTACATACCTACACACTTTTTTTCAAAGTGTTCAGGTAAAAAAAAAATTAGAAAAATTTTACATACGTGAACACTTTTTTCCAAAGTGTGTAGGTAACAAAATAAATTTGGAAAAATTTTACATACCTACACACATTTTCTCAAAATGTTCAGGTAATAAAAAAAATTACATATCAGAACACTTTTTTCCAAAGTGTTCCGGTAAACAAATTTTTTTTCTTCAGGGTTTTAGTTTATATTTGAGGGTAAATTCGTCCATTCAAAATTAATGTTGGGGTAGATTGACAATTGTTGGGGTGGAAAAAAAATTTCCCCCAATTGTATGTTGCCACCATGTGCTTGTCTTGGCCCAATGATCATGTTCCACATACAACTTTGAAACCATCTATATGTCACACATGCAAAGCTTCACATGACAAGTGTGTTGGTTGTGATGCAGAGGAGGTAACTAGAAGCAATATGTAACACATGCATTAGGTCCAATGTAGGGATGGCAATGGGTAGGGTATGGGTAGGGTACTATAGTCCTCATCCCCATACCCGCAGTTTGAAAAAATACCCGTACCCATCCCCATACCCGCGTGGGTAACAATCTTTGTCCCCGTCCCCATACCCTATGGGTACCTAAGTACCCATACCCGTTACCCGCACTTTAGTTATAATATATCGATAAATAACAACCATCGATGTAATTCAATTGAAAATCATTCAAATATCTCAAATCAAGTAATTAAATATTACAAACCAAAATATTTTAAAACTTAAAATACAAAAATTCTCAAATAAGCACACATTACAATAAACATAAAAAAGAGTCTTCTATAAAGTTGTAAGTTCAGCATTGGTATTCTCTGAAATCTGCAAAAGAAAGTGATAGTGATATATTATATTAGTTAGTGTAATTATATATTCACAATTAATAAGAGAAAATTATTAGGTAATTTACCTCCTCATCAGAATCAGAATCTTGAAAAGACTAAAAACGCTTATCTTTCAAACTCAAATATTGCATTAATCCAGTAATACCAATTGAGGCTGAAACATATAACAAAATCAATTTTTAGACCAAACAATAATTTATATAAATCAATGCTTTACTAAAATAATTATTACCTTGTTTTTCATGTTTTATCCAACTTTGTGTGCACATAAGTGCCTCCAAAGTATGCTCATGAGCCTAGAACGATGAGGACTCAACAATCTACCTCTAGTGCTAAAAGCAGATTCTGAGGCAACTGTAGAAATTGGGATTGCCAAAATATCCTTAGCAATTTTTTGCAATGTTGGATACTTGATCCCATTTGTTTTCCACCATCCCAGAATATCAAATGTGGCACTTCTAGGCAAAAC
Source organism: Trifolium pratense (assembly GCF_020283565.1). Classification (NCBI taxonomy): domain Eukaryota; kingdom Viridiplantae; phylum Streptophyta; class Magnoliopsida; order Fabales; family Fabaceae; genus Trifolium; species Trifolium pratense. Next base: position 6,112,418 of record NC_060065.1, on the reverse strand, counting down.
TTTTTCTTCCAAGTACAAATCTAACTCAAACTTTGATTGTATATCATCAGTTTCACTAACAAATGAGTCGAAATCATTAAGAAAATTTGCATTATTATCATTTTCTGAATTCAACTCCTTATCAGTTAAATTTTCAGATGAAGTTTCCACTAACCCATTAGTTTTGGTTTGATAATCTTCAAATAATGAGCAACATAATTTCTTAATGTTGTTATTTTCAATTGAAGACAGACTTCCATAAAGCTTCTGATAGAAGTACTCTAACAACTTGAATTTAAATCTGGGATCCAATACAATGGCAATCCCCATAATTCCATGAATAACATACTAATATTTCTCAAATTTAATAACCATTTGTGAAGCCATATTTCTAATAGCCTCGATTGAGCTAGTCTGCCATTGTTTCAAAGAGAGTTTTATTTCACAAAACAAAGGAAAAAATATATTTGTTGTGGGATATTGTGTACCTGAAAACATCTCAGTTACACGACTGAAGACTTGTAACCTACTACATATTTGTTTTGCAATCTCCCACTCACTTGTTGTAGGCAAAGATGAATACAAAGGCTTTGATTTCAAACGAATAAAAACATCTTTATACTCTAGTGCAACAACAAGCATATGATAAGTAGAGTTCCATCTTGTTTTGCAATCAAGAGCAAGCTTCTTTGTGATGGGAATTTTTATTTGTCGTGCTGCTTCCCTAAAGGTTTGTTCTCTTTTGGGTGTGGCTGTCCAAAAAGCAACACTATCCCTAACCTTCTCTATACCATCTCCAATAACACTTAAACCATCTTGAGCAATTAAATTTAGAATGTGTGCACAACACCTCATATGAAATAATTGGCCATCAAGTATAAGAGTAGAACAATCAAGTTTGTTTACCAGCATACCAACAAGACAATCATTAGTGCTGCAATTATCCAAAGTGATAGTTGATAATTTTCTATCAATATTCCAATCCATCATGCAATCTACCATAAACTTTTGTAAGAGCTTCGGCTGTGTGTGGACATTCTACATACACAAACCTATTTTGCAAAACAATTTTAAAAAAATGTTAACACAATGCCAAAAAAACTGTACGTAATTGATAAAGTTTACAAAATTTAAATGTCATACGTTAATATGCGACTTTGCATATGCCAATTATCATCAATGTAGTGAGCAGTAATGACCATGAACCCTTTCTTTTGGTTGCTAGCTGTCCACATGTCAGTTGTTAGAGCAATCCTACTTCCAATCTTGTCTAACTGTCCCATAATCTTCCCCTTTTCATTTTGAAATATCTTGATGATATCATTTTTAATTGTGTTTCGACTAGGAACCTTGAACAAAGGTTGTAGACCTTCAGAATATGTTCTAAAGCCTACATGATCAACTATTGAAAGTGGATACTCATGAAGTATTATCATACGAGCAAGGTCTTCTCTTGATTTTTCTGGATCAAAATTATAGTTACTTAAATAATTAGATGACCCATCTACCTTCTTTTGCTCTCTCAACAAGATTGTTTGTCTTAAATCCTTATGTTTTCTTCTCGGACATCTCATATAATGTTGATTTAAATGGTTTGTTCCATCAGTTCTTCTACCAGTCAGATGCTTACTGCAATAATTGCATATGGCCTTTTCATTTCCATTAACTACTTTTCTCTTGAAGTGGTTCCAAACAGCTGATGATTTTCTTTTCTTGTCATTGTCATCAGTCAATTCATTATCATTTCCGTCACCAGCAACAGGAAGATTATCAGTTGGGGGTTGCAATTGATCCTTCTCAGAGCTATCCACATTATCAATCGGTGCACTTTGAGGTTGTGATGGAGTAGGGTTACTTTCAAATTCCTTTTGTACTTCCATGTAAAATTTTAAACTCCTAAAAATAAAGCAAGAAATAATGAATTTTCAAAATCAAACAAAATCAAATTCTCCTACAACTTCTACTGTTTATTATATACCAACTTTCAATCGATTACATCCCTTAAAATTATATTCTAACACCAACCCAAATAATCACTTAAATAACTAAGCCTAAAACCAATAAAATCATAACACTATGCATGAAAGGTTCCTACACAACAGTAAAGCAAACACTCCTACACAACACTAAAGCAAACACTATGCATGAAAAATAAAATTTATATAAACACAAAATCTACTATACTATTCTCCAAATAAATACATAAAAGCACAAACAAACAAAAAATGGAATAAATTGGAACATGAATAATATAGTCCAGCAAATAAGAAGAAAGTGAAAATAAAAAGACATAAATATAGGAACACTATGGAGAAGATGACCAGAGGAGACTTACAACAATAGAGAAAATAAGCTTTGAGTCACTGGTGGCTACTAGGGTTTAGGGCATTTTGGTTTTCTTTGTATTATTACTATTACGTTTTTTTTTATTACAATATGAGAGTGAATATAATATGACCATATATATGTCATAATCAACGTGATTGTTTCTAAAAATAGCTCCTTAATTTTATACATACATAATAAATAAATATAAATATATAAATATATTTATATATATGCGGGTAAGGGGCGGGGTGGGTACTAAGATCCCCGTACCCGCACTCATACCCACTCATTTTTTTGGGTAATTATCCATACCCGTACCCATAATGCGGGTTTTTACCCTACCCGTTATGAGTATTTTTTGCGAGTACCCACTGCTAGGGGTGTGCATGGTCGGATATTTTCAAAAACCAAACCATATCCAAACCAAAACCACTTAAATGGATTAGGATTCATAACCATAATCACATTTTGCTACAAACCGGTTACATAACCGGTTATAAATTTGGTTATGGTTGCATAACCGGTTACTTTTAAAAAAACTGGTTTAAATTCAGTTATTTTCTTAAATCCGATTATTTATAAGTCCAAATTTAAAACTAGTTATTTCTTAGTTTAAAAATCAATTTTTTTTTTAAAACCAAATTTTACTGTAACAAGAGAAAACTAAAACTTTGAATTTAAAAAATGAATTAAACCAAAAGAAAATTAAATATAATTTTTTAATGACAATTTAAAGAAGAAAAAAACTAGCTGGACTAAATTTTGCCAGGGATCTCCAAAGCCATGAATTATCGCAAAAGAAAAACAATTTGAACTTATCTTTATTCCTATTTTGATAGCTGGACTAATTTTTGGTTAGAATTATACTTTTTAAACAAAAAAAAATTGATTTAAAAAACTAATAATATAAAAGTATGTTAAAAAAAGAAAAAATAATAAGAAAAAACCCAAAATCCAATGCGTGCTATCAGTGAACGTGTTTTCACTGTTTTGATGCAAGCTACAACACGCACCAGCAATGATCACCCGCCGTGTGCGTTCATCTCCTTTGGTATGGGTGCTCTCTCTCTCTCTCTCTCTCTCTCTCTCTCTCTCTCTCTCTCTCTCTCTCTCTCTCTCTCTCTCTCTCTCTCTCTCTCTCTCTCTCTCTCTCTCTCTCGTTTTTCAGATCTATGCTTTTGCACATGGTTGAAAATCAAAGAAGAAGAATAAGATAGGGATGGAAGCCTTGCCGTCGTGAATCCGGTCCGGTCACATCCGTCGTGTGCGTTTTCACCATTCTCTCTCTATCTCTCTCCCTAATTTTGTACTGAGATTGGGGTTGTGATTTTGACAATTAACAGAGATTAATTTTTCTTTTTTTACTAAAGAGATGAAATTAAGAACTAGGAAATTGGTTTGAAAAAAACAAAAAAAAAAACTAGAAATTTGGTTTTGGATATGGATAATCGGTTAAATAATCGGTTTTTATATTTGGATAACCCAACCATATGTAAATGGACTGGTTAAATTTCATTTAAGAATTAACCGGTTTTTTGGTTTTGGATTTGAATATGGTTGTGGATCTCCATTATAACCGATTATTTTGTGCACCCCTACCCACTGCGTATGGGTCAAATTGCCATCCCTAGTCCAATGACATATGTATTTCTCTTTTCCCAAATTTTTTTCATTTGTAATGTTTTTTTCTCTCTCTTCTGTCCCTCTCTCTCGTACGCTCTCTCTTTTCTCACCATCACTTTCATCTCTCCTCCCTGCCTCATCTCCTCCTCCACCACCGCATCCACCACAACCTCCACCACCACCTACAAATCGATCTCCGAATCAGAACGTCCTCTCCGCTTCCGGTGATGCCGCCGTCATCAGAATCACGTTATTCTTCCTCTCAGGTAGGCCGAAAATCATCAACCCTAACCCCCAAATTTCAATTCCTCAAATTTAGATCTTGCATGTTTGAAATCCTCCATGAAATTGGATCTTTGGATGTCAATAAACTCAATTGACTAGAAAAATCTCTTTTCTCTTTCAAACTGTTTTCGTTTTTTTTTTTAATTTTAATTGTTTGTTGTTACAACAGGTTCCTCGTGTCAATTTGCTCATAAACTTTGTAGAAATCATAACTCTTATTGCTGCAGCTGCAACAGGTACTTTGTTAATCTTTCTATGAACTGACAATATCTATAGTTTGGTTATTTCTGATGTTTGGTTAATACTATTGATTTTTATGGTTTTGTTTTATGATTTCTACAAAGATCCAGTTCTGCCATTGATTTCCCTATATGGGTTTTCAAACTCACAAGTGATTTTGTGGTATAATAGAAATTGGGAATTGGAGGAAGTATGTGAAACCCGTATTCTGGACAGGGGCTCACTAAAACGGTAACTGCTCTTTCTCTATAACTCCGAATTTAGTGTGGTTTGTCTCTATGGTTAGCTAACGAAATTCCGGTCGTTCCGACGCCAATATTATGAATTATGGAGCTGTAATGAATCCTGCAGACGCGTTTGAAGTTCAGGGTCAGGTGCAGAATTTTGGGTTTGAGGTTAGCATCATGATCATCATCTTGAGCTACTGGGAATTTTATGGAGTAGCTCATTTCTTAAAGTTTCTGAGTTAATCTCATTCAGGTGGGTTCCTTTAGGAAAAACTCACTTTAATAGAGTAGCTTTAATAGTTTTCCCCAAATTCAATTATGCATGTTAACTTAGGGATTTAGGATTAATTAGGAAAACTCTTGAATTGAATTAATTAATGACTTAAACAATACATAAGCTAAAGTAGAAAACATATCGTTTGAGGTATGAGATGTTAATTTATGCATAAATTTTTCACATCGAGTTTTTCCCAAAGTTGATCAATTTTTTCTATCATAATTTGCTTTTTTGAATCTTTTGCAATAGACTTGGTTTTAAGAAGTAGATCAATTTTTGCGGTTCTGGTTTTGCAACTTATTTGCTAACCATTTTACTTTGCTAATTTGCTTTATTACCAGCAGATGCCTCGGAACCTCCATTGAGTTTGCATTAGTTATTGTGCAGAAGCTGTTTGGACGCAATTTTAGCTCTAGAACTTGCAAAGACAACAGTGTTCACAAGCCCATAATGTATTTAAATGAGTAATACTTTCCTCCTAATGTATCAGACATTTGTGTATGATTATGAATAACCAAGTATTTGAATGAGTTGTAAGTTACTTTCAATAGCCCAATTTGCGATAACTTAATTTGTATTTGGACCCTTTGCAGTCAGAATTTCGTCGCAGTCAGTCTATCTAAGCTATTGATAGATATCAAGTGGTTCGTGGCATGACTTTGACCGATCAGAAACTAAAGATGGATGTCAAAATATACGATGCTGCAAGATCCAAAACCAAAACCAGATTCAAGTATCTGTTGAAAAGAAAAATAGGAAAGATATATTTCAAAGATGGATGGTATGATGGGGGCTTGAAGAAGGTTTTTTTAGTTGGCTGTGAGTTCTCTATTTTTTGCTTCTTTGTATATGTATGATATGTTATATGTTATACTTATATTGGACTTAAGATTACCCTTTTTAATTTTTGTAGATCTGGTGTGTATCCTTATATGCAGGGAACAATTTTAGTACTTAACGATATACTGGGTTGGGTTTTAAAAAATATATATAGCTCCAATCTAAATTGAATATAACATTATTTTTGTTATGTTTTATTACTGTCTCAGTTGCGGCCTGATTTAGATTTGTACGACATTGTTTGTTTGTGAAGTAAGAGGAGAGTTCCCTACTAAAAGAAAGAATAGTTTTAGGGAAGATAATTTTCTAATCTATTTTTCTTACTCAATAATTTTTTGATCTTGGTGTATATATTTTAGGCATATGTTTGAGATGGCATGCTTGGCTATTAACATGTTGATATTGTTTTGCAGGAGATAGCAACCAAAAGTGCAAATTTTGAGGTAACGATAAATACAAATGAGAGTTTGAAGAGGATAAAGGTATATTCAAAATTGAATCATATTTGATTGCACCTCTGATTTGTCCTTTTTGTTCTTATAAAGTTAAGATTTGAGTATGAATTCTTTTTTGAGGTTGCAACCCTACGTAGAGAACATTTCTTAGTTTCAATGTTGATTAATATTTTCGTGCATAGAATCATGTATATGATTTAGTGCAATGCTAATTCTTCAATTGATTCTACAATTTTTTTTAAAAAAATTAAGTACTATACATATTACTATATATTAATTTTGTTTTGATTCATGGAATGTGGATTAAACTTTTTTGCCCTTAGAGTTATGCATATAATTTGTGTAGGGATTTTCAATTGATTTTTCAAATTTGGTTGTTTTATATGTTGATTGATCCAGCTGATTTTATGAAAATTAAAATTTTTTATGTTATATATTTTAATTGTATTTTGTGTCTTTGATATAGGCAAGGGGCAGGCTGAGGAAGGAGTGAAGGCAGTGAGAAAAATAGGAAGATAAGTAAGGTTATGGATGCAACCCTTGAAGATTTAGAGTGAGTTTATATGTGTTACAAGGTTTTGTGCATCTTTATTCCATAATTATTTGCATATACTTATCCACCTTCATCGTTCTTAGTGTAGAGGTAATAGGGTGCATTGCACTTTGTGGGATGATTTTGCTCTAAATATGCAGAAATTCTTGGATATACTCATGATTCATCCCTACCTATGGTAATCATAATACAACTATGCAAGCTTAAGAAGTACCTTGGTAGGAAAATACTTCCTTTTCACCTATTGTTTGAAATATAGCTCTGGTGGTTTATTTTTTTGTTTCCATTTGAGTATGTGCTATGTAAATTTCAAATTCTTTTTATGGATCAGAATTGTTGTTGAATGCTCAGATTCCTGAAGTATCTAATTATATAGAAACTTAGAAAGGTGATTCTTCTATGCTGGTTGCTTGAATTTCCTTTAGCTACTCTTTGGTGCTTGATTGTCTATTTTCTTAAATAAATGATGAATGTTGCTAATGTGTAGTTGAGTCAAGTGGTTAATCAAATGATCGGACCAGTGATGCATAGTGTCGTCGATGATTTGCTGTAGACCCCAAAGATGAATATTGAGGATCTCATTGAATCTACCGAGGTTAGAAACTATTTTTAAGATTCTCTACCCAATCACACGTATTGGTTACATAATATTATGTTGGTTAGTTGGTGTTTAAATAGAGTTTTGATCTTATTAGTTGGTGTTTAAACAAATGTGAAACAGTATTAAGTAGATAGCAATGTCCAATTAGAAACACACTAATTAAGCAACTAAACTCCTTTTTATTTTTATTTTTTTTATAAGCAACTTTTTATTCCTTTTTTACGTATGCAGATAAATTTGGAACCCATGTTGGTGAATCATAATTGCTACTTTGTAGGGGAGGGGGATAGGTATTTATGGTTATTACTATTTTATAGGGATGACTACATCATCATTGCTACTTTTTAGGAAGTCTTGAGTATCCAACCCTGTATTTTTGCATAACTCCTTCACTAATCCACGCATATTTTCTCATTGATCAAATACACCACTCTTCTAATTTTCTTTTCTATTCATCTCCTCTGTGTTTTGTCTATCCTATCTCAATACCATCTTCGTCTAACCCTTCATTTCCCATATGGCATCCTATCTCACATAATTAAATGACTGTTATAAAACCTAATCCAGGAAAGAAAGAAAAAAAGTCGGACTCTTATCTTTCTTGCTTTAGATGGCTGGCTTTGGAAACAGAGATATGACATGCTTTGTTGTAATTTTGAATGCTTTAATATACATTACTTAATTGCTTCAATCTTTGCTTATGATACTAAGTAAAAAAAAAAGTTCTCAACAACTTAAATTAGGGATAAGTATGAAGTTTTGAACTTGGAGAGATTGATATGTTTCAACCAATGTGCAGTCCAAGATCTCATATCTCACAATGCGTTCGATCTTTATTAGATTGCAAACTTTGTGAATGTTGGTGGCTCAAATTATGTTGAAAGATTCCTACTTTAATAGGTTGGCTCAAATTTTTAGTGGATGGAGATATTATGAAGATGAAATTAGTTGTCATCCAAGCATAGACTTTGCAGCAAAGAAAGTAACTGTTGTTGGAGATGTGACTCAATTAAGTGTAATGGCAAGCATAACAAAGGTGAAGTCTGCATAAATTTGGCCAGAATTTGCTTCACCAATTGGAGCTACAAGTGGTGCTGCTGAATAAAGGAAATAAACTATAGGTGCTTTCGTATGCTTTGAGTCTGTATTAGGTGGTAGTTTAATTAGTGTAAATGAGAATGTTAGCAAGTGAAGTTGTGGCTTTGAAGAGATATTGGTAGTTTATTTAGAAGGAGTTTTATCTTTGCATAAGGATTGACTATTGAAACCGATTTTCATAATGAGTCTGATGTGTGGATATAAATAGTGGATCATATAAGTAAAGATTCATTTTTTAAATTCATTGTGTCTTTGGTTAAAAGCCACTTATGAATTATCAATTTTGTCAATTTTCTTTTAATTTTTGCTGGATGAGAATTTCAAAATATGATACAACTTTCACAACATGGAATTAATGACACAATATTATTATAAGAATATCCATGGAAAAATGGCTACAATTTTGTTCAACCTTAAAGTTTGAAAATCCTTCCAAGTTATATTTTTTTTTTCAAGGCTCAGTCACGGGTCTTTGAAAGCTCCAATATAATCATTGATAGTTTGGTGTTGATAATTTTTACCTAAAAAATTGTAGACCTTTTTATAAGTAGGGCGTAAAAATTATGAATCTCTCTATCAATACTCGGAGGTTGAAGTATCTCGAAAAAGTCATAAACCTTTCTATAAGTAGAGGTTGAAGTTTGAATCTTTCTATTAAATTTTATTAATGTCACGGGTCATTGAAAGTTCAACTATAAAATTCGATGTGACTGAGCCATCTACCAATAGGGTGATTCACGGGTCTTTGAAGGCTCTACTATAATATTCGATATGACCGAGTCATCCACTTATGAAAGGAAAGATAGTCGACAACAATTGTTCACAAGAAGCTATTGTTTGGGAGTCATATTTTGCTATTCAACAAGCCAAATATAGTAAACTAATGCACGAGCAAATTGTCCACGGCAAGAAGAGTACCCGTGTTGGTTCCAGTTTTTGTGATCCAATTGACCTTTAATTTGTTTTTGTTGTTTTCTGGTATGAATCTTTACTTCATTTACTTTGTTTTAATTGCGACATGATACTATTTCATTTGCGACGTAAATGATGTCCCCCTTTGATAATTTTCGCATCCAATTTACCTTTAATTTGTTTTTGTTGTTTTCTGATATGAATCTGTACTTCATTTACTTTGTTTTAATTGCGACATGATACTATTTCAATTGCGACGTAAATGATGTCCCCCTTTGATAATTTCCGCATGTTCATGACTAACTTTTTCGGCTAATAGCATCCATGATTGGTATATAAATGATGCCCCCTTAAGGAATTTGCATATGCTTATGACTAATTACCTCGGCACATAGCAACCATGATTGGTATATAAATCACGTTCCGGCGAACCCGTGCAACGCACGGGCGGCCGTCTAGTTATGATAAGTGAAAGAATAGAAAGGGTGTATCTCGAAGCTTGGAGAAGGGGGCAAATAAAGCATTATTTTTTATTTTTTCTTTCACATCCGATTTAATGTAGTTCACGTAGTTCGGAGTCGATTTTTACATTAAGTGATTTCAGCTCGCTCTCGATTATAGTTGCGATAAATCGAATTATGATTTTTCATACTAAATTCAACGTCCATCATCACTAAACCATCCAACGATTGATTGTCTGTTTTAATTTTTTGTCTAAAAAGTTATTTTAAAACTTAAAGCTACAAATAAGAATAAAAACTGTGTCGAAATTAGTAGGTCGGATGTCATGATCGGGGATTAAATCTTTGCTCATTTACTTTGTGTATGTGAGTTTTCAATGACCCGTCAATTGTCATTTCTTCTATCTACCAAAAATCATGTTCCTTTATTTATCTACAAAATTTTATCTCAAATGGTAAAAATGATTAAATTATTACTTCAGACACCATAACCGGAATTCAACTCTAAAAACATCTCTAATAAGAGTATAAAAAAAAATTATATGTTAATGATTCGTGCTTTTTTTTAAGACATATTTGGTCTTTTGTTAAGTTATTTATACCTTCAAATAAAATATTAAATTGTTAAATTAAAGATTAAACAAGTGATATAGTTTTAATAATGATATGTTTATAAAAAAATTAAAATTAAAATGATACATGGATTTTGAGAAAAAAAAATAGAGACTAAAATTTAAAACTGAAAATATAAAGACCAAAATTCGAGTTTTTATTAAAAGGAATTAACTAAAATTTTATATATCTAAACTGGAAACACATATTTAATCTGAAACAAAATGTGCATTATTTTCAGAAAACCCTAATTAGTGGCCACTATGAATTTATGGATTAACCTAGTAAAAAAAAATTTATGGATTAAGAATTACTTTTTAACTATAAAAGATTTTACTTTTAACTTAGTCTTAATAATAAATTGTTTTCTTTTTTGCTGAAGGCATATATCCATTAGTTTTTAAAATGATTTTAATTTAAGGATTAAAACTGAACATGTTTGCCATGACAGTGACACGAGAGCTATGGTCATCAATCATCATCGTGTACTCATGCAGTTCTGGTAAATGAAAAGAAAACAATTTCACAATCGAACAGTACATTGAAAAAAACGCGTATAAAACAAAAAAATGCTTTCATTGAGAGTTGAACTCAAGACCTCCCGCTTACTAAACGGGTGCTCTAACCAACTGAGCTATGAAAGCTGTTACGGGAATGAAGGAAACGTTTACGTATTTATTGTATTAAAGGATAATACAGAAAATAATCAACAAATTCTACCACACAACTGTTTTTCTTTATTTATTTTATTGGATTTATATCTCTAAATTGAGTAAAGTTTAAAATTATAAAATAAAAACTATTATTTTTAAGATTCATAATTTGTTAATTAATGACTATGATCGCTCATTTTTCACTCTAAAATAATTATTTACTTGATTGTTTTAGAGTATCCTACTTTGTTTATACGAATAAGTTACATGTCTTCTCGTTTTTATAAATAAAAGTAGTCAAAACTAAAAAAAATTATCATATTATTTTTAAAATAAGTTATTTGATTGGTAGAAGGATAAAATAGTAAAAAAAATGACCATATATGAAATTAAAATAAAAAATTAGTTGTTATTTTATAAATGAGTTATTCTCATATCGTGGAAACAATGTTTGTTTGCCTTATATGGTCCGCTAATCCGCTATTACATGAAAGTCGAAAGAGGCTTTGTTTGACAACATAGGACAAAACACATACTCCCCTATCATTGGAGTACTACGCAAATAGGTTTAACGAGAGATTATCATTGGAAAACATATTGTTGTAAGAATCGATTTATGCCTTAGATAATACGAAATTGACATTCGGCTCGTCGCATAAATTTTTTTCCCTATTATAAGTTACAATAGTAGTGACTTGATTAAAATACATAAAATTATTGTGACTAAGGCTTTGTTTGGATACGAAAAGAAAATGAAAGGAAAGAAAGAAAGAGGAAGGAATGTTGGAGGAATGAAAGTGAGTAGAAAGTGAGATGAATATTTGGTTGTTTGTTATGAGTGAAAGTGGATAGAAAGATGTATAAATTTAAAATGACAAAAATACCCTCAACTAAAAATAAAATGTATTGGACAAAAAATTAAAAACATATATATATTTATTAATATTAAAATAAGCATTAATAACAACGTAATATAGTTATAAAATATTAATAAATTGAAAAAAAAATATCACTTAAAAAAAGTAATAGTATGAAGTTAAAAAAATTGTTATTACAATTTATACAAAAACAAGTGTCAAAGTTGTAAATGTTTTAGTCTGTTTGGGCATGTGTGTAATTTCAACCAAAAACCATGCAAAGATCTACTTTCCGTCCACTTTTGGGGGGTTGCATTTTCGGTGCGTCCCACTGAAATACTTTCTTTCCTCCCCTTTTTAATTTCAAACCAAACAATGGAAAGGTGAATATTCTTCCAACTTTCTCTCCTTCCTCTTTCTTTCCTTCTAGTTTCTCTTAAACCAAACATAGTGTAAAAGTCGACAATTCAAATAAGAACAATTGGAACCACAATTAGAACGACATCAAATCTTTAACTGATTATTGGACCCACTTTGGGTTTTATTTTTTTATATATTCACGTTGGGAATTATTGCATCGTTATTCATTATTATACCTATACCTACATGATTTAAATCATACACGATTGAAATGTCAGAACAACTTTGTGAGACTGTTTGCTAAGAAAAACATCATACGATATTTGCACAGCTTTATTAAGTTCATCAAATGATTTAGCTATTTCCTTGTGTTACAATGGTTGGACGACACTAATGCTTTGTTTGGATGAGAAAGGAAAGTGGAAGGAAAGAATGATGAAGGAATGAATGTGAGTAGAAAGGGAGAGGATTATTTTAGTTGTTTGGTATAAGTGAAAGTGGAAAGAAAGATAATAGAAGAGAAAGAGACATATTCATAAAATGACAAATTTACCCTTATGTAAAAATAAATATCTAAAATATATTTTCACAGTTTCACTCATAAAAAAAAGGGTAAATATGTTTTTGCTCCCTATAGTTTCACAGAATTTTCGTTTTAGTCTCTGAAGTTTGTTTTCGCACTTTTTAGTCCCTGAAGTTTCTTCACTCAGGGTTTTTAGTCCATACTTTTCATTCAACTCGTGCATATCATTTTAAATTTTAAATTTTATTTTTGCGGGCATGTTTAGTAAATTATGTGAATATTTGTTACAAAAGTTTAATTTTTTTAACAAGAAATTAATTAAATATGAGTTTTTTAGTTTTTTGCACATAAAAATTTATAAATAATTCATCTTATGTTAAAAAAATCTAAATTTTTATCGGAGATGTTCTTATAATATTATAAACATAAATATAAAAGATCATTCAAAAATGTGAAAGTATACAATATTTTGATTAAAAGTATGGACTAAAAACCTTGAGTGAAAAAACTTTAAGGACTAAAAAGTGTGAAAACAAATTTCAGGGACTAAAACAAAAATTATGTAAAACTATGGGGACAAAAAACATATTTAACCAAAAAAACACTAATTCAAGACAGAAGATACATCTAAATAATAAAATAAGAAACACATCAAATTATTGACAAAGAAACAAACTTAAAATGCAACAGATGCAGGGAATAAAGGCACACATACATTCCTTAAAATAAAAAAATATTACTATAACTCATTAAAAAAAGGCATCCGCATATATTCAAGAACAATAGGTCGAAAATGTCACAAATAAAACCAATACTAAAAGGAAGAGGAGAGGGACAATGGTATCTTACATAGTAACCTGTTGATAAAACACAATAATGTTTTCTTGCATCTCCCCGATTACAAAATACTGAACTACACCATTATAAATTAAAAAAAAAAAAGAAAAATACTAAACTACACCTAAAAGTAAAATCAAAAGTCCTTGGTATACAATTTTCAACCCAGAAAACTAAAAAAGGAAACTTCCATTGTTGATTAATGGAGAAAAGCTCAGCATGTTTCATTCAGATCTAGCAATTCGATTTTGATTTGAGGGAGAGACGTGAAAGAGCTTTATGATAAAAGGGCATGGTTGTCTTTTCCTTCAAATTCTCATGAACTGTGCACCTTTCCGTCCAGATGAGCGAGGAAAGTTTTTTAAGTGGGACCCGCCAAAAACTTTATTTTCTTCACCTTTCAAGGTTGTTCCAAACGGTGGAAACCCTCTCCTTCCACTCACTTTCTCTCCACTCACTCTATTTCCTTCTTCTTTCTCCTAAACCAAACACAATGTAAAGAAACTCATCCAAAATATTTAAGCTAGAAAAACTATGTGACTGACATGCCAGGTGAATGTCGAATTTACATTCACAAGCTACTTTAGCAAATTCTCCGTCTTTAAACAATAGGTTGGTGTGTCACACCTCTTGTATACACAACATTATCCTCGTTCATTATCGATGTGAGATTAACTATGAGAAGCGAGACGTTAAGTCTACAAATAAAATCTTAAGGCATTACACATGTGGGTCATGTCTCTTATATATCAAATATTACTCACATTCATAGTGAATGCGAGATTTAATTTTACTCGCACTTGAAACTCATCATAGAACTCAGGTATTGCCATTACAACTAAAAACACGACCTCATCAATTTTTTAATTTTTGCAAGTACAATATGAATCATCCTCATTTGAACAATGAGGTAATAAGCATTATAATCTATGTAGACGACAATGTGCATGAAAATTAATGAATCAATCAATGAAAATTAATTTTTCCTTAAAAAAATCAACAATCATTAATATAATAAAAAAATCAATAAATAAACAAAAATATGCATGCTAAAAAAAATCAATGATTAAACAAAAAATGCAAAAAGAAAAAATCCTTATCGCGAACATCTAGAATAAGGAGATATACTACTTACACATATCATCATTTCAACTATCCCAAATTTTTTCCCCTAAATCCTTATACGTTATATACATATTTTTGCTGTTAAAAAACAAAATCCCAATTTTTGGGTCATTGACATTAATTTTACGGGCACAATACCAAAATTAGTCCTTAGATCTAAAATTACGAACAAGGTTCTGTTGCTATTGTTGAAACATGTTGTTGTTGTATATATTTTCAATGTCTATATCCTATAATGAATCGTGACACTATCTATGGTAGCAGGACAACCATGAAGTGGAAACGTGATAGAGAGGTAGGGAGAAAATATAAGCGATTATAAAAAACATGAGATAATCAGGAAACATGAAATAGAAACATGAGGAAAGGTGAAAGAAATAAAAAAAATGAAAATCCATCAAAATCTCATGATATGAGGAAAGACTTTTTGTAGCTCAAAATTCACTAAAAAGTCCATCAAAATCCATTAAAATCCTATTTTTTAAACAATCCATCAAAATTAGAATACTTTTGAATACCACAAGACTTTTTGTAAGTTGTAAAGAGTCTTGATTGAATACCACTAGACTTTTTTAAAGTCTTTTAAAATCCTAATTGAATACCACTAGACTTTTTTAAAGTCTTTTAAAATCCTAACTGAATACCACAGGATTTTATCATCATAAAAAAGTCTTTTAAAATCCATTGAAATCCTAATTGAATACACCCCCCTTAAATTCATGCACATTGTCGTCTACATAGATTACAAGGGTTTTGCATGACAGAGAAAAAAAAAACTAAGGGGGGTGTATTGGATTGGGATTTTAAAAGACTTTTTTGGCAAAATAAAATCCTGAAGATTTTAAAGATTTCGTGAGATTTTATTGATTTTGTGGGATTGTAAATGACTTTTTTTAAATGACTTTTTACAATCAGGATTCTTAAGCAGGATTTTGATGGATTTACAATACAGACTTTTCAGATTTCAAACTACTTTATAGATTTTTATGATTTCGAATAACTAATTGAATTTTTTAAGATTTTGAAGAATTCATTGAATTTTAAGCAAAAAAATTACAAAAGTGAATAAAAAGGATGATAACTTTTTTTTTTTGTGCATATAATTCTAACTTTTTATTTATTACATAAATAAATTCTAAAGTTTGAATAAAGCAAATAAAAACGAAATTTTTTATAGCAATATTCATTATTGCCTAAAAAAATAGTAACAAAGTGATTATAAATCCATGACTTTCTAAGTAGCATTTCTCCACATATCTGAACCTATACTAGTCCTCCATAAATTTGCATCTTCTCGTTCCTGCTCTTGTGTTTGAACAATGGGTTCATAATTATTGTCTTCATGATTTGGTAACACTGAAGATGAGGATGAAGACTCATCCGTAGGTTCGACTGCATTTTCTGGCTCTAAAGTTGTTGCATCTGTATCATCCGGATCTACCGCTATGGAATTATTCCCGGTAGAAACTCCACCCCCAACAACAATCTTTAAATACTCATAATCAATCATAGTCTTTCCTCGAAGTTTGTTGTGACTTGGGTGTGACTAAAAAAAACCATTGTTAATATACTGCAAATATTATAAAGTACTAAAATTGTAACTATTAGATATGTTTAAAAGATTGTGAACTTAGCTCACCTTTAAGTAATCTTTCCATACTTCCTCAGTAGCGGTGAAAGTTTTTGTAATTGAGTCCCATCCAAAACCAGAGTTGTGACGCATAAGTGTTGACATCATGTTATATTGGTTCTTAAACCACTTCATCCGACTCAAATAGTGACTATAAGTTTTAGGGAACCCAGTCTTAGCATTTAGGTCGGGAAGTATTGATCGTTCTACAGTTTGTTTGCTAAGTGATCCATTTGCATCACGCATCCCCCTATTCATAGCATCCACCAAGAGATGTAACAACTCATTGGTTTCCTCCATTGTCCAAGTTACTCTTTGTCTTTACTTTTTCCTCTATTATTTTCTTGCGAGTCTCCCATTTGATCGCTAATATATATACATATAATAAACTAATTATTTGATAGCTGATTTTCTAATTGTCGAAAGTGTAATAACAACTATACACCGATATAATATATAATTCAATAGAAAAATCAAACCTAATAAATAACATTATAATGAAAGGACAAGTAATAATAGTGATTTTTTGAATCAAAATAATAACAATAATATATAAAATAAAAACAATGAACAATTGTGTTTTTTTTAATCAAAATAATAACAATAATATATATATAAAAAAAAAAAAACCGTAACATAAAAAGTGCAGAACATATATTGTGTTGTTTGGTTTATGTATTATATTTAAAGGGAGTTTAATATCCAAAGGGAGATGAACATAAAAAGTGCAGAACATAATATTAGGTATTAGTGTTACAGAATACATGGAAAAATTGCGGAATACATTCGCCGTCGAGTCACCAGCACAATCAATCATCATATGAATTTTTTTTGGAAAAAGTATGAAAAAATCAATCAAAGTTCTAGCATCATATGAAAAAATCATCATATCATCAAATAAACACAATCAATCATCATATGAAAAAATTCTAGCATGAACAAATTTCAGACAGATCTGTATGAAAAAATTGATCAAAGTTGTAAGAAACAACCTGATGATGGTAGTCCTGGCGGCTGGAGAAAAGTCTTGGAAAATTCTGAAAAGTCTCAAGGGTTTGAGTGGGATTGTTGGAAAAGTATTTTACGTGTAATTTGAACAAAAAAGTCTATCAAAATTCATTCCATAAAAAAGTCATCAAAATCTATAGACTTTTGAATACCAATAGACATTTTAAAAAGTATGAGAAATCTCAATTGAATACCAACAGATTTTGTTGCCTTAAAAAAAATCATAATTGTCTTAATTGAATACCACAAGATTTGTTTAACTTTTATAAAAGTCTTGATTGAATACCACAAGACTTTTTAAACATAAAAAAGTCTTTTAAAATCCATTGAAATCTCAATTGAATACACCCTCCTTATATCGAATTTATTGACTCATTTAAATCTTAAAAGTCTATAAAGTACTTCAAAATCTCAAAAGTCTGTGTCATAAAGTCTAACAAATTCTTGTGTTAAGAATCTTGATTGAAAAAGTCATTCAAAAAAGTCTTCTAAAATCTCATAAAATCAATACAATCTCATAAAGTCTTTTAAAATCTTCAATATTTTTTTTGCTAAAATTGTCTTGTGAAATCTTAATCCAATACACCCCCCTAAAACTTTGTGTCATGTAGTTTTCTCAAGCATGGACAGACAAATTTTTGGATTTAGATCCTCTCTATCACCATCCTCTCCATTCGTCTCCATCCTCTCTATCTCTCTCATAATCTCACTCTCTCTCATTATTATTTTAATTTTTTTTATTGAAAAGAGGGATTGAAATTAAGAGAGATAGAGAGGATGGAGAGGATGGTGATTAATAGGATATAAATCCCAAATTTTCACATTATAATAGCTCACGTGTGACTTTAGTGCATTTGAATGGGCGCAAAATTCCACCTATTATAAATTTCAACAATGCATCGTTGCTAATGCACAAAGCACGCGCTACAACGGTAAGAGTGTTCTGCTCAGCTAAGACCATCTCCAATGGTGTAGTACCTATTAAGTACTCATGGTACTTATTAGGTACTATCATTGGAGCAGTATTCATTTGAGTACCCAGTATGTACTATTTCTACGATAAGCATTAGTACCTATTTTCTTTTCGTGAATCTCATTTATAATGATGTATAGTTATTGGTGATATGTGTTATTAGTAGGGCCTATTTATAACTTTTTAAGAGATGTTGGGTTTGAGGGATTAAGTGCTTATTAGATGCTATTATAAAAACTTATATGTATTTTTTTAGATGCAGTTTTTTCTGTTCCTCTCATAAAAAGGTAGTTATTTATATTTTTTAATTAAAAAAAGAAAAAGAAAATTGTTTTTAAATAAAAATAACTCCCCCCATGTATCTAACACAATAAGAACTGTGTATATGAGACTGTAACTAAGTTTAGTCCTTCTTAAAATATTTTGAAAATCACATATATTGGCAAAGGAAAATATAAATGTTGGTAAAATATTATATATGGATAAATTAAAATAAGTATTTTATTAATAAAAATGACCTAATATAAAAATAAAAACATAGAGTATAAAAAAAAAACAGTTTTCCATATAAATCAATTAGCTTTTCTTTTTTATGAATTCCAAATATACATATTTATGTACAATTCAAAATATTTTTCTATTATTTATGTACAATTCCAAATATACAGATTTGGTCCAAGTAAAAGTCTTAATTGGTTCCCTTAAGCATGTGGTTAGAGGCAGTGGCGGATCCAGGACCTCAGGTCGGCGGGTGCAAACTATATTTAAAATTTAGACTTAACTACATATTCGGTCTCTTACGTTTATTTTAGGTTTTCATTTGATCATTTACGTTTAAAAGTATCAATTTGGTCTCTTATGTGTCCACTTTTTGCATTAGTTAGTCATTTCCGTCAGTTTTGTCTACGAAGTGAAGTATGAAGGTGACTTAAGAAGTGAAGTAGATACCCACTTATAAAATAATACTAACAATATTATTGTTGCTTGTCTCAAACCATGATAAGTTGTAGCGAGAAGATAAGAACAAAGTGCAGTTGGTGCAAACTTAAAAATTTGAGGGGGTACAAAAAGAATAAAATTGAAATTATTGGTATAAATTTAGGAACTTGAGGGTGTGCAAGTGCACCCACTCAAGACAACATAGGTCCGCCCCTGGTTAGAGGTACGATTTCTGGCTCATGGAGAAATTTTGGTTTGATGGAGGAGAATCCATCTTGTGTGCCCTACAGATTCCCCTACGAATATTAGTCATCGTTAATGATGGTGGAAACTTCGTACCTATATAATGGTAAAAAAAAAATTTAATAAGTTTAATTATTTTCTACCACATCTATTTTTTGCTTAAGAAAATTTATAGGATCATATTATAAATTTTTTTTTTCTTTCATTTTCCTCAATACCAAACTAGTAAATAATCATCTAGTTTTCTCTCTTTTTTCCACTTTTTATAGTCCATCAATCAAATAAAAAAAATAAGGCTTAATTGCAGTTTTGGTCCCCCTATTTTCACCATTTTGCAGTTTTGGTCCCCCTATTTTAAAATTCGACAGTTTTGGTCCTCCTAGTACATATTTTGTCTAAAATATGGTGAAACAATGTGTTTTAAATTAACTTTATGAAGAATTTTTTTTACAATTTTATCGATGTTAGTATTTTCTCATCGCCAGTTCATATGTTATGTCTTTTAAAACACATCAAATCGCCAATTTATAGTAAGAAATTACGATAGGGGGACCAAAACTGTTGAATTTTAAAATAGGGGGACCAAAACTGCAAAATGGTGAAAACAGAGGGACCAAAACTGCAATTAAACCAAAAAATAAATACGGTAGTGACTATTTTGTCCCGATTTATTTTTCTTAGTAACTAAAAAATAATTTTTATTTTTAGTCTAAATTAAATAGTCAAACTTTTCTCGAAAACTAAAATAAATTTTCACTCTTAAATTTAAACCAATTCAAATTCAACTACAAAGAATTTCCATTTTTTTTTTTAAAGATTTTGTTCAATTTATATTTTAGTCATTACAAAGTCCTTCAATCGAAATTATAAACCAAAAATCAAAACCAATATAAATATATATTTTCAGTCAAATAATTGAAGTAGGTATGAAGTCATAAAGCACACCAATCCATAATTCAACATGTCAAAAATAATTGAAACGAAGCAATATAATAAGAACAATAAACAAATAAAGTAAAAGTTTAATGATATGCATTGACGGTGTAAAATATTTTTACACGATCGTCAATAAATAATTATCATTTTATCATGCCATATAAGAAAGTGAGGTGATATGACAAAAAACATAGTTGATATGGATCGATAATTTTTTATTTATTTTTAAGAAAAAGGAGAAATATGGTCGACAATATAAAATTATTTTACTAACGATGCATATTCATTTTTCTCATAAAGAAAATAAATAAAAAAAGCAAATAAATAAAAATGAAGGTCGGCGATAATGTGTATATACATTACACATTACACACACATGTTATCTAATTGTCGCATCCCTAATTCCTTAATCCCAGTTGTTAAACGACATCACCGTGTCCTCATTTCTATTCAAAACGACCCCACCCTTCACACTGAGTACAAATCAATACTCAACCCTTCGCACCCCATCTCTCTCTCTCTCTCTCTCTCTCTCTCTCTTCCACTTCTCTCCCCCAATCCCTTTGCTTCGTTGACCCTTAAATCGAAGCAAAATTTTCTAGATCCCTCTAAATTAAGCTTCGTTTTCTTCTCTATAAGGTTCGATTCTTCACTCTATTCAACTACTACTTCATTTTTCAGGGTTTTTTCACTTCAAACTTCAAACCCTAGTTCAGTTCATTATTACGTTTACTTTTCGTTTTTTGAAGCTTCTTCTATGCTTGTTTTTGTTTCAGATCTACTTGAATCTATACTCCATATGTTGGATTCCAAGCTCAATTCACTGAATTCCAAGCTTTTTCAGGTTTTTTCATTTTACTACTCGATCTACTTTTTGTTGTTGTAATTATTTGTTGTAGATTTGTTAGGTTTTTTGAGATTTGAGATCTGAACGATCTTTTTGTGATTTTTGTTTACAGATCTGAGTGGTTTTGGTTTGGATTTCGAATTTCGGCTTCGGTTTGATTCTGTTGTTCGTGAAATGTCGGATGTACCTAAAGATGTACAGAAAGATTTACCGAAAGGTGATTCGATTCAAATCAGAGAGGTTTGGAATTATAATCTCGAAGAAGAAATTGCTTTGATTCGTGAAATTGTTGATGAATTTAACTATGTTGCTATGGATACCGAATTTCCTGGTGTTGTTCTTCGTCCTGTAGGAAATTTTAAGCACATCAATGATTTTAATTATCAGACTTTGAAAGATAACGTTGATATGTTGAAGCTGATTCAGTTAGGTTTAACTTTTTCTGATGAGAATGGAAATTTACCTACTTGTGGCACCGAAAGTCCTTGCATCTGGCAATTCAACTTTCGCGAGTTCAACATCAGCGAAGATATTTTCGCTGCTGATTCGATTGAGCTTTTGCGTCAGTGTGGAATTGATTTTAAAAAAAATAGCGAGCAAGGAATTGACGTGAACCGATTCGGTGAGCTTCTTATGTCGTCAGGGATTGTGTTGAATGATAATGTTCATTGGGTTACTTTCCACAGTGGTTATGATTTTGGTTATCTGCTGAAGCTTTTGACGTGCAGAACTTTGCCGGATACACAAGCTGGATTTTTTGATTTGATCAAGATTTATTTCCCTGTGGTTTATGATATCAAGCATTTGATGAAATTCTGTAACAGTCTTCACGGTGGTTTGAACAAGCTTGCGGAATTGTTGGAAGTGGAAAGGATTGGTGTTTGCCATCAAGCTGGATCGGATAGTTTACTCACTGCGTGTACATTTAGGAAGTTGAGGGAAACATTCTTCAACGGCGAAACAGAGAAATATTCTGGTGTGTTGTATGGATTAGGTGTTGAGAAATCAGACTAATTAAAAAGATAAAGTATAATTGGTTGTAGAGTACTATTTAAAGTGTTGTGAGAGTTTTTTACTTGTGTACACTTCTACCAGAAAGAAATGGTTGTTGTTTACTTGTAACATTTTCATCATGTTCGTTTGAATTTGTAACTGAAAAAACCTTAGCTTGTTTTGTTAGCTTGAGTTCTTTGTAAATCACTTCAGTTTAGTGTTTCAACAATAATAATTTATGATAATTCCTTTTTAATTATTGTGTGTGCTTTAGTTTGTTGTTTATTTGATTTCACTCTTTTCATTATGAAATTGTGTTTGATCCTGTTGTGAAAGGTTCTTCTGGTTCATGTATTGTAAAGGTTCTTCTGGTTCATGTTTGAAGTGGTGCACTGATCATGCTTTCAGATTGGTCAAAAACTTTGTTGCCCGAAAGAAGGTCCACGCGTATTTGTGTCAATTTTGGTGTGCTCTGCCAGCTAGCTCTTGTGTGCAATTTGGTTTTTGTATCCGATTTCTCAATTGGGTTTGTACCAAAATGTTTCTGATACCAAAATGCGATTGGTGGGATATTTGTTAGCTCTTGAAGGATCCATCCCATACACATGCTTCAATTCTTGATATTTGTTTGATTTGTGATGGCCATATTGTGCTCTTGGGATATTTGTTTGATTTGTGATGTTGTGGCATTTAGCAATTTTTGTCTTGAGGAGGGGGCCAATTTCTTGGTCAAAATTCGAGGATTGTGAGACTCAAATGAGTGATAAATTATTTGTAAACGCTCTTGAGTGTATTGAATAAGTCCGTTTCTCAATCAAAATTTGATGTATGTGAAGCCACTAGGTTTGGTCTAGTGGGGAAGGGTTTGAGTAGTATAGGTCCTCGGTTTGATTCTCAGTTCATTGTAAAAAAAAATGATATATGTGGACTCAAATGAGTGATAAATTATTTTTAAGTGCTCTTAGGGTCTGTCTGATCTGCAAAATATAAATACAGTACAAGACAGAACAGCACAAGACAAATATTTTAGGTATTGAACAAACTTTGTGTTGTACGATGTTTGGTGGACAAAAGGTTATTTTGGTATTTTAGACAACTTGTGCTGAGGACAAAAAGTTGTCGCATGGTTCTGTGAGGGACAAGAATTTCAAGTTTTGTCATGTCCCTTGGCCCCCAATTTGTCCAGTATTAGTACCAGGAACAGTTTTAAAATCAAACAAAGTACAACAGGAATTGTCCTATCCAGTCGCTTACTTTTTAGCAGATTAAACGCTCCCTTAGAGAGTGTATTGAATGGATTAAATTACACCGGTCGGTTTAAAAAGGATCTTAACCATGTAATTTGGGTCAAACGGTGGAGGTTGGTAGTTACTGGAAAATCCAACTCATTGAAATATGTATTCTCTAATTGGCCTGAACTGGTTGTGTCTAATCGAACCTAAGAGGATAGGCTGAGGGGGCATGTTTGGATTGGAAAGTGCCGTCGCCGCCTTCTATATTGTTTTTAATTTAGACGTCATCATTCCATTGGTAGGCGGCAATAATAATATAATAATATTGGTATAATTGAAGAAAATAATTGAATTGAAGAAAATAATTGATTTTGACGTGTTTTCTCACATTCCTTTCATTTGCAGATTCCTCAATTTGAATTACTAATACTATTGTTAATTTTCACTCCTCTAATCTCAATTGGAATTACTATTTTTAATTTTCAGGTTCATTGAATAAGTAAATATTCCTTTTTTAAGTTTATTGAATAGATGAATCTAAAAACAATCTTTGTTTATATGAGACCGAAGAAAATACTTTTTACTCTTAAATTATTCTCCATAGTTCATTCGGTCATTTTTATTTTTAATTTTTAACTTTTTTTTATCTTAATTATAAATAAAAGTAGATAATTTTTTCTTATAAGAAAAGTAGATAATTTTTTTGATCTATTTTATTTTATATTTTTATAATTAAGGGAGTATGTTTGAGTGATTCGTAATTCTTTTAATTCAACATTATAAATTATTTTATAACATCAATAAAATATTCAATATTATTTTTTAATTCTTCGATTATTTTTTTCATACTATTAGTGGAAGATAATTTTGTAGAATACAATAACTATATTAATAGTAATTTTTTTCATACACAATTCATTAAAATTACTATTAGTACTAATGCCAAAAAAACCTCACCCTTCTTATCAAGACAAAAAAAAACCTCACCTTTATTATAAAAAAAAATAATTCACCTTTAATTTATGTGTTAACTGAAATTATATTTTAATCATTTTTAAACAAAGTTTGGAAGCCAGAAACGTCAACAAAAATATCGAAAAAAAGAAGAAGTCAAAATTGAATTGCTGTAAAAGAGGTAATGAGCCACAGTCAAGTTTGAAGAAATACGCACGAGTTTAGTAGGCATGTGTTGACTTTAAAATTAATAGTAGAGCAATTGATTATGTAAAACTTTGTTTTTACATGCATTTAATTAAATTATGCTAGTAGTACAATCAGGGGCGGAGCCCTTCATGGGCTGGACAGGGCCATGGCCCGCCCCAGAATTTTTAATTTTTTTTTCATAGGTATACTATTTAGCGACGGTTATAAACCCCCGCTATATAGTCTGTGTAGTTTGTTAAATTTTGTTTCGCGGGGGTTTCAAACCATACAATCCAGTATTCTTTAACATGTTTTCAGTTTGCGTGGGTTTAAAACCCTCGCTAGTTTTACGTCCCAGAATTCAAATATACTTTTTAATTTATTTTTTTAAGCATCCCTTCTAATGTTTTATTGTTTAATAATTTATAGATGTCTTAAAATGTGTAATTTATTTTGTCGAAGTATTCAAGTATATTTTTTTGGAGAAAAAAGTACTCAAATTTTTATTTAAAATAGAGTTTGTGCATAAAAATTCATGTTTGATCAATCTTTTGTTAAAAAAATTTAAATTTTTGTTAGAGAGATGCATATAATATTATAAACATAAATACAAAAACTAATTAAAAAGTATGAAATTTACACATTTGACATAAAATATATTTCATAATATATTTTTAAAATTTATTTAATAAACATGTTAATGGTCCACCTTTTGACTACTTTTGAGATATGTATACTAGACAAACTTTCGATATGATATATCTTTTTTTAGTAATTTCTTTTGCATGTTCGATTTATATTTGTAGCGGCCCGCCCCAATTTTTCGGGCTAGCTCCGCCACTGAGTACAATGCTGTTTTTATAAGTTGATGTAGTTCTTAAAATATATCATTGTTTATTTACATGATGTAATTTAACTGAATGTATGTGTAAAAGTTTACACCGTTAATACCTACATAACAAGTTGATCAAGTGGTGCATGGTGCACCACTTGTCAATAATTCTATGATGAATACAAATTTTACAAAAAGTTACCGTTGGATTGAAAGTTTATATCATATAAATCATCCATACAAATTTTCAAAAAAATCAAAAATCATTTAATATGTTATTGAGACCCAACAATTAATGGTTTATGAGTTTTTATTAAATACCGTTAATTTTGATAGGTCTCAATAACACATCAAATGATTTTCAATTTTTCTAAAAATTTCCATGGATGATCTATGTGATATAAACTTTTAATCCAACGGTGGATTTTGTAAAATTTATATTTGTCGTAGAGTTATTAACAAGTGGTGCACCATACACTACTTGATAAACTTGTTCATGATAGAAGTGACCATAAATAAAGATGAAATCTTAAAATTATAAATGAAATCTTAAAATTAGTGCCCCCGATAATATATATATATATATATATATATATATATATATATATATATATATATATATATATATATATATATATATATACTATTAAACATCTTGGGACCCCTGAAAATTAGTTTAAATATTAGTTTTAATGGGAAAAAGTTTTAGAAAATGCATTCCAATTTTGTTTTTATTATGGGGCAAAAGTGAAATTTTGAAGAGGAAAAAGAGTCACAAGAGAAGAAAATACTTCCTTATTTATTTGAGAGACAATACATATATCTTTTTTGGGTATTAGAAGTAAAAAGAGTCTTGGAAGCGACCAAAGGATGATCGGGTCAAGCTCAACAATGACAGTGCATGCAAGAATAAGGGAGAGGTTGTTGGTTGTGGTGGTCTTTTTCGGGATTCAGATGATAGATGGATTAAAGGCTACACTAAGAATATTGAAACTTGTGATGCATTACATTATGTGGCGTTTGTATTTGGGTTTGGACATGGCTTAAGGGAACATTTTTGTTCATCTTATAATGGAAAGCGACTCAAGGATATTGATCGACGTGATCTCTGAGAAGTGAGTTTAATGGGAATATCTCTATCTTAGTTCACTGATCCTGTCTCGGTTCACTCTCTCGTCGTGTCAGCGATGTCTCTTAATCATGGGTCTCTCTTTCTATGCTCTTCATCCCATTTGGATCTCTTCGTCAAAGTTGCTGCATTTTCCCATTCATATTTTTTCTTTAATTTGTACTCTTAAATTACAAAATTAAATTGTATAAGATAACATATAGTACATTCCACTTCAATCATAGTCTCTTGACAAGTAAACGTGAATAAGGAGAGACGATAAAGATGGTGGTAGCAACATCCGAGTATATTGAAAGGAGCTCTGAAACTTTGGGTATTTGGTATGTGAACTTTAGAAGGTTAATAGACACGTGAGTTTCCAATTTTACTTTTTCAACCACACGTCATGTTTTTTGTAGGTGAAATCGTATAACACTGTTGAAAATGAAATGGCATGTTCAAATCGCGAAGGAAATATGAGTGTTGATTGACTAGCTAACTCTAGCACTACGATGGATCATTTGAACTTGATTGTTTCGGACAGTCTTCCAAATGATCTGCAACAACCCTCATTGGTGTACCATTAAAATTAACCATTAGATTAAATTAGGTTACATGATAATATTTTTTACTATCACACATAATTATTAGTCATTAGTCATTCAACCTCCTTGTTCATCGGTTTCTTCCCAAACACCGAACCCAATTATTTTCTTGTCACGGTGGTTCCCCACCACCATCTCCCACCCTCAAAAACATCTAACTGCCACCCCAACCAAGGAAATAATAAAAACAAGAAAAAACAACTCTAAGAAAAAGAAGGATTATTCAAACATTCTCCCATTCCCTTTTTAATATTAACATACAACCATTAACACAAAGTTTCAAGTTCACTAATTCATCATGGATGTCCAATCTCCATGGTTGAAAAGTCCAATTACTTTTCTCATTTGTGTTCATTTCCACTCAAAGACAAATACAATAATTTTCTAAATTTCCTTCGCATATATTAATGTTTACTATTTCAAATCCAAATCCTTTTTCTTTTCTTTTCTTCACAGAAATTATGGGGGGTTTGGCCTTCTATATTCTTTTTTATTGATGTGCAAATTAAGGAGCAATATATTTATGCCGTGATGGAAAATTCTGAGGAAAAGAATGGATGGTTGCAGCAGTTTTGCAAAGAGGAGATACAAGATTTTATTTTTGTTTATTTTTTTGGAAGAAGGTTATACAAGATCTGGCGTGGTAACAAAAAATAGACCATTTAATCTAACGGTGAAATAGTATGGTACATCGGTGAGGGACTTAATTGACCCCTCACCCTAGAATCCACCTAGTTTTTTATTCCCTTCCAAAATGTTGGTATAGATAGGTTAAAAAATGCAAGTGGAACACAAAATCGAACATTCAATGTTCATACGGTGAATAATATCCTTAGTTAGTTTTTTATTTTTAATACAGAGATTTAATTTCACAACACAAAATACGAGTCGCGTCGTTAACTAGCCTCACTACTTGATTAATCAAAAAAGATGTAAATTGTCAACAAATTAAAGTTTTAAAAAATTAATCAAAAATACGAATTCATTTTTTGTATTGTAAAAATAAAATAAGTTGGCAAAAAATAAAAGTTAGTGTTCACTGTATTTAATAAAGGAGAAAAATACTTAATATAAAAAGGCAAAATTACAGTTTTAGTCGTTTAACTTTATTTCAGATAACAATTTAGTTCTTTATTTTTTTACATCATTTTTGTCCTTTATGGTTATTTATTCATGTTTGTATATGATTTTTCACGCTTCAAATCTATGTTAATATTTTACGACATATGAAATATTTATGATTGAAAACAAACAAATAAATAAAACTATAAATTCAAAAATTGAAGTTCATATCCAAACATGAAAAAAGGACTAAAATGCTATAAAAAAAAATAAAAGATTAAACTTTTACCTGGAGTAAAGTTATATGACTAAAGATGTAAGTTTGCCTATAAAAAATTATTCTTAAAATTTGAACATTCAACTTTTTTAAAGCAGTTTGATAATCTACTCTATTGCAAACAACAATTTTTGTTGTTATCAATATAAAACTTTTATTTTGAGTTCCTTAACATGTGTCTGGTTAATAAATGCCACTACCAATATTTGGTATTTGATGTTTTCATCAGTAACATAATTTATTTACGAAAAATGTTAAATAGTGCCTCAAATACTAATTAAATATATTAATATAAAAATTTTGTCTTAAAAATTACGTGTTCATTGTCTTAAAAATGTAAAATATTAGTTTATCATCATTAATTTTACATTTTTTTTTGTATATCTAACAAGTGATTATTTAGCATCATCCTTTATTTACAGACAAGTTTGTGTGCTGTGGGCTGTGTGGAAGTTAAATTTCGTCACCGTCTTGTTCCAAAAAAACAAAACAAAAACAAAAACCTCGTCACAGTTTGGTGAGTCTAGACCTATTTCTTACTTTTATTTATCACACCCCTAAATTTAATTTTCATTTTCAATTTTCATTAAATTTCTTTTCTTTTCCTTTCTTTTCTCATTTCTCACCTTTCTTTATTTCGGGTTCGTTCCCGCGAATTTGAATCTCCAATTTTCAGATCGCCGGAAAATCTCACTCAACGGTACATCTCACTCTCAATCTTCATTCCAAACTTTACTTCTATTACTCATAGCTCTCAATAATCTCCGATTAACTTTTCAATTCCTCTTCTAACCGTTCTTAAAACGGTGTAAGGGTTTTTCGCCATTCTAGGGTTTCTACTTTTTCTAAGTAAATTGCAACTGTTTTCCGACGATACTGTGCTTGTTTTTAATTTTCTAATTGCTTTGTTAGTTCAGTAGGGAATTTTGTGTACTTTTTTACATGTTGTGTTGCTTAAGATGCATTTGATGCATTCGCAAACACATGAATTTATTAGGTTTTTTTGCCTTTCAACTTTCAAGCAATAATTTTTCGTTGGCATTATGTAAATATAGCGTTATTTTTGGTGAATAAAGATACTAAAAGATGAATTTTTTTGCCTAGATTTTAGGTTTTTCAGAATATAGACTTAGTTAGGACCTGTTTTGATAAACAACAGCTTATTTGCAGCTTATGGGTCTGTTTGGAATAACTTATTTTTGAGCTTATACAAAACAACTTATGAAAATACATAAGTTTTTATGTATTATTTTTTCTTTGAACAAGAGTTTTTATGTATTATTGTAAGTTTGTCAAGGTACTTTATGAGAAAATAGCTTATAAAATACAATTTTTGTTAGTAGGAACTTATAAATTAACATAAAAACTTATTTAGTTGCATAAGCTGTTTTGCATAAGCTCAAAAATAAGCTATTCCAAACGGTCCCTATAGCATGTATTGGCTTACATAAGATCATAAGCTAATTCTATAGCAAAAGATAAAATAACGATAAATTGATTTTATATATGCTACGGCTGTTTTCATAAACTATATTGGAGAACTTATGAAAATATGTTGGAACAAACTTAAGTTTATAAGCTGTTTTCATAAAATCTCCCAAACAGTCTCACAAAACTACTGCCAGTAGATAAACTCAAATAAGGCAATCCAAACAGGCCATAATTTCACAAGCAAAATGATAAACTAGTCTGCCATGATTTTTTCTCTTTAGTTCATTATAATAATAATTGTTTACTCGTTGGAGGGCTTAGTTGACAGAATTAACACCATTTCTTGTTTGTTTGTTTGTTTTTTTTTTTTTTTGTGTACCTCAGGATTTATCTATTTGTAGCAGAAAATGAGTAGCTTGGTTGAGAGGCTTCGTGTAAGATCAGAACGGAAGCCAATTTATAATATTGACGAGTCAGATGATGATGATTTTTTGGTTAAAAAACCTGGGACAAGTCAGGAAAAGTTTGAGAGGATAGATAGAGATGATGCTGTATGATACTTGGTTCCTTTTCTATTTTAATGCTTTTCATTTGAGCTTGTTATACTTTTTTTTCTTGAATTTTGCTTAGGTATTTGTGTTCAGTGCTTCATATGGTGACTGATAGTTATAATTTTTCTGGGCCACAATATACATTAGTTGTATACTTGTCTGAGTTTTTGAGCTGATCCAACGTGTAGGAATTTGCAGTCCAAATTGAGTTTTTCCTGGTAAAATTTAAAGATACTAAAGATATAATATCCCTGACCTTCTGTTGATTGGTAACAAGTGTGTGTAGTGGTGCACGACTTTCCCTTAAACTTTTCATTTTAACACTGTAATTTGGCATGAAAGTATAATAATAATACTAGTGATTTGAAGTGGCCAAGGTTTTAAAGGAAAAAGAACCCTTAAGGCCCCGGGGAGCGGAGCTTTGATCGATGCCTTGTGTTTAGCAGCGGTTGCCAGAAATAACTAATAAGCGCACACCTCTATGAATGTAGTTGTTAATATTTGAAAAAGAAAAAACAGTAAAATATTTCGGTTTTTAAGATTATTTACATATAATTGGAGCAGTCAAACAAGCTCAACATTCATATTTCATAGTGAAAATAATACATTTGCGTTTCACCTTCAATTTCCAAACCTTAAGTTTCTTGCTCCGAAGAGTACCATAAACTCTTTTATAATATTCTTCATATTTTACCACTTTTAAGATTTAAGATTACAGTTAGCAAGTTAAATCCCCAGGCTGTTTGGTTTTTAACAGTTACAATACTGTGCTGAAGGAGCTAGAGGAGTGTCCCTCATTCATGGGACAGCGCCTCAACTGGAAAGAGGTTCTGCTCCTTTCTAGTTTATTGCCTGTGCTGTAGGAGTGCCTTTCACTACACTACTCCCAGCATGCTTTACAATGTAGATTTAACCCATAACCCATTATGAGAGATGACATATGGAGTAGTCTTCTTAGCTTCTTTTTAGTAATCTGGTAATAGTTATCTAAGAATCCAGAAGTTTCTTTGTTGGATGCTTGATATATTTTTCTTGTTTATTCTGCTAACCCACCCTCCCCCCCTTTTATTTTTGGGTTTCTAGGATGAAACTGTAATCCGAGGTAATAAACAGTTATTTTTGGTTACATACATATTATGAGTATTATTATGCATTTTTTCCCATTTACAATTTCAGTTTTGTTTGGTAAACCAATGAATTTTATTGAAATGAAAAGAGGAATACCAAACAGTTTTCGTAGCACTAGTTGTTTATAATCCATAAACAAATTCGCACGAGAGATTCCAGACAACACAAAACAATGTAAATCAGCAGACCGCAAAAAAACTACCGCAACAAATTTCCCTGAGAGCCAACTTGTACTGTACCAAAGACATATAATATGGTTTAAATCTACCTGGCATTGTTTGATATAGTTGGCATCTTTGCATATATTTGGTGTCCTTGCTTCACACTAGTAAATGTTATGAACTCATTTTTCCTCACAATTTTTTATCTTTCTATCTTTTTATATAGAAAGAGGATTTATGTCAAGCCTGTAGTGAAAGCGGAGATCTCCTGAGTTGTGAAACTTGCACCTATGCTTACCATTCTAGGTGTTTACTTCCACCACTTAAAGGCCCGGCTCCCAACAACTGGAGGTGCCCTGAATGTGTGAGTGTTTATGCTTTTATAACAATACTTATAATATATTGTTGCTTGAGTGACCACTATATTTTAAATTGTTGTTGTTTTTCAGGTTAGCCCCCTCACTGATATTGATAAGTTATTAGACTGTGAGATGCGCCCTACTGTAGAAGGGGATGGCGACGATGACACCACAAAATCTGGATCAAAGCAAATTTTTGTGAAGCAATACCTTGTTAAGTGGAAGGGACTATCATATCTGCACTGTACATGGTATATTTGTTGGAACTCATCTTTATTGTGCTCTGCCTTTCCATATCGTTTATTTGACCTTCAATTTTCATTATGTATTAATTTCCAATTCCAATCCTCATTTTTTCCATCTACTTATGTATCGCTTCTGAATCTACTTTTTTTATTTATTTTATTATTTTGGGTAATTTCAATTTACCTCCTCTTTTTTTAATTTTTATTTTTCGTTCTTTAGGGTGCCAGAGAAAGAGTTTCTGAAAGCTTTTAAGAATCATCCTCGTCTGAAGACCAAAGTGAACAACTTCCACCGTCAAATGGCATCCTCCAATACTTCAGATGAAGACTTTGTTGCCATTCGTCCTGAATGGACTACGGTTGATCGAATAATTGCTTGCAGGTTTGACTGCCTGGCGATTTATTTTCCTCCTTCTCTATATTTAAAATAAAATGAGATGTTTCTGTTCCTGTTATCTGGATAAAATCTGGAATTGGAATATTTTGAAATTTCCAGCCTTTGAGTGACAAAATGTTTCTCAGGATTTCTGTTAGTGTAGCTGTGTTAGGTCAGGTCAGTTCAAAACTATCATTCTGGACTTTAGGTTGACATCAGGTGTAAGCATTGGACACTTGCACCACTTGATCATTTTTTGGGAAATGCAAAACTTCGCAGTCCAACCACTCAATGATGTGATATTATATTGATAAACACATATATAGCTAACAAAGACATTTAGAGGTATGCAGTCTAATAGTGGATTGTTACTTACGTTTTAAATAACATATTGTACATTAAAATGGAGTTGTGATGAAGTATTAAATAATTTTTAAATGGTATGAAAATGTATACTTGATCCACTTCATTAGAACTGCCAATAATAAAAATGGAGCTGTGTGATGAAGTATTCAATAATCTAAATAATAGTGTACTTTTAAATGGGGTGATATAAAGTATCAACTCAATGTGGTTGGTTCTGTTTGTAAGAATGAAAGTACTTTGGTTGAATAGTAAAGTACCACTATAGGCCCACATTAATGGTTGTTGTTGGGCCTTTGGCCGCTGATACTGGGCCAGCTAACCGACCCACTACTTGGAAAGTTTACACACGTAGAGGAAAGGGGGGTGCAACAGAAAAGAAGGTTCCTTAAGGTGCTGTGCTGGCAGTTAGTTCTAAGAGTGAGAATTCAATAACGGATTACAGTTAGGAGAGTAAGAGAATCATATTTGAGATTATTGTTATTGTATGAGAATGGAGAACCACCGCTCTTTATAGGGGATCAGCCTTGTGGCAGTTAGATTCATCTACTGTAATCCTTTTTTCTAGATAATAATACATCATACTTTGCTGTTCATTACTTGATCTTTTTACTTTCTAATTCTGGTACATAACAGTTGTGATATACCCTTGCCATTCCACCCCATTGTATATTAACCATATGCATATATTTTAAATAACATATTGTTGCTACTGTACACTAAAATGGAATGGTGTGATGAGCGATCATAATTTTTGAATGGTATGAAATTAGTAGATCTGATCATTTCATCACAACTTCCAATCCAGTTGGATTGATGAAATTTACCATTTATAAAGTTTATTAAAATGAGTAAATTAGACTGAAAGATGTTGTAAGTTATTCCTCGCATGGTCTATGTGTGTGTGTGTGTGTGTGTGTGTGTGTGTTTAATTCTTTCTTCTAGTCTTCCCTAATCCCTACTCATATTTTGGTTGTGCAAACTGCTACCTAGGCTTAGAAGGCTTGCTTAATTGTTTTGTTCTAGCTTTTTCAATAATGTCGACAAATGCATTTTCACGGAATGTGTTTAATGGTACAGGGGTGATGATGATGAGAAGGAATATCTGGTGAAGTGGAAAGAGCTTTCATACGATGAATGTTATTGGGAATACGAGTCTGATATTTCTGCATTTCAGCCAGAAATAGAAAGATTCAATAAATTTCGATCTAGATCAAGCAAACTTGCTTACATTAAGCAAAAAAGCCGTGTTAATGATGACAGTGAATTGAAGAAACAGCAGAAAGAATTTCAACAGTATGAACATAGCCCCAAGTTTCTTTCAGGTGATATTTTTTGTAATTGCCCTATTTTTCTGGCAGTATCATGCTTTATGCTTATCCTTTTCAGATTTGGATAATCTAGATTGCCTGATTTAATTTTCATGTTGGTGCAGGTTCTCTACACCCATATCAGCTTGAAGGCTTGAACTTCTTACGATTCTCTTGGTCCAAGCAAACACATGTTATACTTGCAGATGAAATGGGACTTGGTACTTAGTTCTGTTTCTCTCTCTCTCTCTCTCTCTCTCTCTCTCTCTCTCTCTCTTATTCTCTATCCATTTATTCCCTTGATTTTGGGCAGATAAATTTTTTATGGTATGGTAGGATGCTCCATGCCCAAGGAAAGGGCATATCACAAACAACCATGTGGGCTTATGTTGGTTCTTCACTATTCAACCAAAGTATTGTTACAAGCCGAACCAACCACATTGAGTTGATATTTCATTCCAAAATTGTCATAATTAGACCGAAGATCGAACTGGTGAGACCTCCTGGTCATGGTTCAATCGGTTCAGCCTTAGTCGAACTGGACGCCTAATAAATAGATACACAAAAAAGCAAAAAAAGAACCACTTGTTTAATCAATCACAATTGAACCGTGATTCAGTGTTCAATCTAGTTCGACTCAGTTCTAGGGACTAGAACCAACCAATAAGACTAGAACTTACATAATTTGTAGTTTCTAGATAATTACATTATTGCACCATGATGGCTTAGTTTTACACCTGCAGGAAAAACCATACAAAGTATTGCTTTCTTAGCATCCCTTTTTGAAGAGGGCATCTGTGCACATCCACATCTGGTGGTTGCTCCACTTTCAACGCTGCGAAACTGGGAACGTGAATTTGCAACATGGGCCCCTCAAATGAATGTTGTATGTATATGGGTATTCTCGGTAATAGACTAATATTTCATTTTGGTAGTTACTCTTTTAATTCTATCTTTGTTTTTGCAGATTATGTATGTTGGATCTGCCCAAGCTCGTAATGTTATCAGAGAATATGAATTTTACTATCCCAAGAAATTGAAGAAGATCAAGAAAAAGAAATCTGGTCAGATAGTTAGTGAAAGTAAGCATGACCGGATTAAGTTTGACGTCCTTTTGACATCATATGAGATGATCAACTTAGACACAACTTCATTAAAACCTATAAAATGGGAGTGCATGGTAAGATATGCTTACTATTATATTACCAGACAAGAAATATTAGTTTTCCAGTTACCTCTGTTGCTTCTGTTCACATTTCTGGTTTCTCCATTATGCTGATAGTCTACACCTACATGTATATGTAGATAGTTGATGAAGGTCACCGCCTCAAAAATAAGGATTCAAAATTATTTTCTTCATTGAAGCAATATTCTACCAGACACCGTGTGCTCTTGACTGGAACTCCTCTTCAGGTTCACTTTCAATTATGTCATACTGGTTTAGTGTGAATTTACTGTATGTCCTAATTTTCTATTTTCTATTATTGGTTAATTGAACTGTGTTTTTGTTGTTGTCTGCTCTTGCTGGCCGATTGTTGTTTTGACAGATTATGTTGTGACTAATACTAAGTTCCATTTTCTAAATTTGGTCATACAATTTTTGGTGCATCTCTGATTTCTGAATATCCCATAAATTTCATCAATAAAGCGTAAAAGCATGTATTTATGTTTTTAAATATATTCAACTAGTCTTTTCTTTTGTTACCTTGATTTTACCATGAATGGCCATCATAATTTGTGTAGGCTTAACAGGGATATTGTCACTCCAGTACATGTGTAAATTAGTTATGCTAAAGCTAAATTAGTCATGCACACATACTGTCATCATCATGTCACTAATATAGGGTGAACGGACTTGGCAAAGAGTAAATATATATGGAGGTGAAGCTCTCAAGAGATTCAGCTTTTTCACCTTGAGAAGCACAGTGAGACCCACCTTCATTTATTAACCAACAATTAAACTAATTAAGTTAACTGAAAGTCAATTCCAGTACCATTAAGAGCTTAAAATTTCCTTAGCATTAGTCACTGTTAAAAGAATATTTGAAGTTTGATAATTATATCAAATGAAGATTGAACATACTGTGAGTCTCAACTGTGAATTTATGGTTTGTATTTCTGTATGTCTACAGCAACAAAGTTGTACAATTCTGCATTTTTGATTAGTTAATTTGTTTTAAATGTAAATTTATCACTCTTTTATATTTTTTTTTTTGAATTTCTTGTTTAAATTTAGTAATTTATATATGCTAACTTGTCTGTTAACTTTACAGCAGACTTCTAATTTAAAGAATGGCTGCATATTTGAATTTATCTGTTGGGAGATGAAATGTACTAATAAGATAGCTTGTGCTGTGCATTGCAGAACAACTTGGATGAACTTTTTATGCTTATGCATTTCCTTGATGCCGGGAAGGTTAGTGCGAGGAATGTACTATAAGATAAACTATGATTTTTGGTTATTGAATAATTTGCTCTTCATTATCACAAATATCTTATTGACTTTATATTTAACTGCTGTCAGTTTGCAAGTTTAGAGGAATTCCAAGAAGAGTTCAAGGATATTAATCAAGAGGAACAGATTTCAAGGCTTCATAAAATGCTGGCCCCGCATCTTCTGCGAAGTATGCATTATGATCTTGAATAACTGTAGTAAATATTATAGGAATTCAAGTATTTTAATCTAATGAAAGGGTGCTCATTTTATAGGAGAGTGTACACAAAGTCAACTCCTTATGGTGTGATATACTAAAATACTAAAATATAAATAAAAACAGAATAAACTGCTATCAATAATAATAAATGCTAAAATATTTCAACACTAACTAATATACTTGGTTCAACAAAGAGAAGGGGATGGATTTTAATGGATGGAAGTGTAAACTTACATTTTTCCACCCTTATAGTTATAATATTTAAATCTAAATCGAAACAAGTATTTTAAACACCCCCACTTTTGGAGGGGAACTAAAATTAGCTTAGGAGGGATTTTGCTTCCCTCCCCTCCCTTCCCCTCCAACCAAACAGATTGTAAGTGGTACAATTTATTTTCATTTTCGGTTGTCTGGATTATTATTGATTAATCTCAATATTCCACTGAGCCTATTGGTTGAAGTTGTTTCTTATACCACTTGCATGTTTCTTATATATATATATATTCATTGCTTGAACTAGGTGAATTTAAACTTGGTTTTGTGGGGTTGAGGCCCAATACCTAAGATAATATCAGAGTCTATCCTATGTCCATTGTTGGGTAGTATGCTGGGTCGAGGGGCATAAGATCATTAGCCACAGTAACGTGATGTTTACAGGACAAAAGAAGATAGGATGAATTTTTTTTTTGGGATAAGGGGTAATATAATCAGTAGCACTAGAGTCAATAATCCAAGTCTCCAAAACCTAGTTCTGGAATCACTATTGGATGGGTTATTTATGAAGATTGGATTCAAAAGTCTAGATTGGATTCGTTTTGAGCTTAGTTTTTTTTCTCTCTCGCGTTGGGTTATTTATGAAGTTAAGAATTGTTTGTTATGTGTATGAACTTATTAATTTGTCGTCATAGTTATGAACTTAAGAATTTATGGTTATCAACTTAGTTTAATTTTGTGATTTTGAGGTTGTTTTCTTCATATATGATAATTTTTATGCATGTGTTTATAATTGTATTGTATATGTAAGTATACTTTTTGTCCTATTAGTAGGATCTTATGATCTGTGCTATGTTTCTTGAGTTATGATGTTTCAACCCCTCCCAATCTTGCGTACACTCTCAACGTTTAAAACATTGGTAAACAAGCTTTAATGTTACTAATATATAGGCCAGCCCTCTTTTAAGTTACTAGATGCATTTATTAATTTTTTCCAAACATAACCCTAATTAATACTACTAATTTGGTTTGCAATATGAAATGTTAATAGTAAATACATAAAATTTTCTTGAGTTATGTAATGTTAATAGTAAAAACATTAGTACATAGTTATACAAAACATACACATTAATTACACTATTAACGTCGATGGGTGCTTATAAAAAGGGACAGAGGGTGTACTCGTTATATATTAACGTTATTTTCTGGTTAGAATCGTTGATTCTCAATTTCATTTCCTTATTTTATGATTAGCACATATTTGGTACAGAGATGAGTTAATTTTTTGAATTCTCTGCAGGAGTGAAGAAAGATGTCATGAAGGAACTACCTCCTAAAAAGGAACTTA
Organism: Trifolium pratense; assembly: GCF_020283565.1. NCBI lineage: Eukaryota > Viridiplantae > Streptophyta > Magnoliopsida > Fabales > Fabaceae > Trifolium > Trifolium pratense. The sequence goes on along the minus strand of NC_060065.1, from coordinate 6,073,605 downwards.
TACTACGAGTTGATTTGAGTAGCAAGCAGAAAGAATATTATAAGGCAATTTTGACCCGTAATTATCAGATATTAACTCGGCGTGGTGGTGCACAGGCAAGATTCATGCTTTAGCGGAATGACCATTTTGCTTTATTCTTAATCTTAGCATCATAAGTTAAGATCGAAATTATCTTAACATTATTAGTATTATTTTGTTTTGTTTGTTTTTGAATCAGATTTCTCTTATCAATGTTGTTATGGAACTGCGTAAGCTCTGTTGTCATGCTTACATGTTAGAAGGAGTTGAGCCAGATATTGACGATCCAAAAGAAGCATTCAAGTAAGCTCGTGTCATATTTTAGACTGACACCGATTTTGTTACTTTGTACAAGTTTACCTGATATAAAAAATAGAGAGCTGCTATTGGAACACAATCAGTTCCAACACCGTAGAGCCGCTGTGCTCAATTGGGTCTGCACGGAAACCAAGGCATGATAAAAAATTGTGAACAAGTGAGATTAAAACCACCGACTGTATGTAAACATGGTCTGGTTGCCAGATTTTGTGTACCTCTAGCTTTTCTCTAAAAAATATTAAAAACCTACATTTGCATATATCTAGAATATAATCACACCAACATGAATGACCACTCTTAATTTTTTTTACATATTATTAAATATATATATATATGATGATGAAAATGCCATAGGTCTTAAGCGACACAGCAAAGTGAACAACACCAATAAAATCCAAAGAAACAACCAAGTTTTAGTATCTAAGGCTTAAAGTAACAAAACATCAAAGTTCAAATAAATGTTCTCGTTAATAGGATTCTTCAATCATATGCGACAAAAGATTGGATTTCCAATCTGGCGGAAAGCGAACATAAAAAGGAAGTAGACAGGGCCGCATAAATGTTCTCCTTAACAGGATTCTTCAATCATAGGCAACAAGAGACTGGATTTCCATCTTGCCGGAATGTGTACATAAAAAGGAAATCTACAGGGCCGCAAAAGAGGATGTGAAAACATTTATTCACTGGAAAGTTTTACAAAAATAATAGAACATATAAACAGAGCATAAATTCAGAAACAAAGAGGTTTAAAAAATTTGAACATGAATCGTGTAGTTCAGAAACAACAAAAAAAGCAAGGTTTGTCCGAGGTCCGTAACAATTGAGTTTAATAGCGAGTCAATCAGTTTTGTTCACTTGGACTCGTAAACTCAGCCGACTTCATAAGTTGAGTCACTATTTTGACAACCGTGGTTGTGGTCTACTTTTTATTAACACTATTCCTTTTATTTTCTATGCGACAGACAATTGCTGGAATCATCAGGGAAGTTGCACTTGCTGGACAAGATGATGGTGAAGCTTAAAGAGCAAGGACACAGAGTTCTCATATACACCCAATTTCAGCACATGCTTGATTTGCTTGAAGATTACTGCTCTTACAAGGTATTCATATGAGGTTGTTCTGTTTTTATAAACCAAACTTTTGAAATTGATTGTTTCAGTGTGATGTTAAGTCTGTTTTACTCTTCTTTCTCTTGGTTTTTAAAAAATAAATAGAGATGGCAGTATGAAAGGATAGATGGCAAGGTTGGTGGAGCTGAAAGGCAAATACGGATAGATCGTTTTAATGCCAAAAATTCGTCAAGATTTTGCTTTCTTCTTTCTACAAGAGCTGGGGGTTTGGGGATAAACCTTGCAACCGCTGACACAGTTGTTATATATGACAGGTGAACCTTTAACATCCTGCAATTGTGTTTCTTTTTCATCTAGAAAAATATTACAGTGGAAACACATATTCGACGTGGGAAATGAAACAAGTTTAACTGTCCAGAGGCATTTTTTGGGGGTTAAAATATTTTTCCAGCTGCCACAATCTCAACTAAGTTTTTTCTACTCGAAAGGCAAATGGAAATAGCTGCTAGATAGTGTAATTTGTTGGTGTCTAGCTATTTACTGTCATTGTTCTATTATATATGATATATGATTGATTGTTGTGTGGCAAACTTCTTTTTATTACTTATTTATTGATATTGCTCGTGTTGTTTTTCTGTTTTACCTTATGCACATGAGTTGTGAGTCTTGTAACTATGTTACCTTATAAGATCTACTTATTGTTGCTGTTAGACTGGCAGTGTCTTACTTAAGTATGACAAGGTTAAGTTTGGGGGTTTCTTGTTGGCTTCTAGCTAGCTTATAAGCATGGGGGGTCCTGTGTGTTTAGAAAGTTTAGTGGGGACTTTGATCAGAAAAATCAATCAGGTTGTCTTGATTTTTAATATTTCGCATGTAAAATTGATTGGAGGTGGCTTGTGTTTTTTTATTATATATTTGTTGGTGATTTTTGAAAGATGCCATCAAATGTGTTATTTTACATGAAATGAAAAGTCCCGCGAAGAAGTATAATTTTAAGGGAATAAGTTCTTCTCCTCCACGAGATTTTGTTTGTGCTGTGCTACCTTCTTGCTCTGTTTAAAGATATGAGGTGTAATACGATGTTCTGTTGATTTTGATCGGATAAGGATGGTGTGAATGGTATTCCAGATTCTTGCATTGCTTATTTGATAGGCAGCAACTCCCTAGTATGAAGCTGAATTTTAGGAGGAATAAAGAGGAGGATTAAATTTCTAGGTGCCAGTCATATAAAGACACAGGTGTAATATGATGTTCTATATAATCTATAGATTGGATAACGTCATATAAATGGTATTAGCAGAGGGTTCACAATTCTTGCATTGCTCGTTTGATCAGCAGTGTTTTCCTACCGAGAAGGGACGCGTATGTTAGGGGAAATACGAGAGGAGCAGAAAATTAAACATCTGGGTCAGTCAAATAAAGATACAGATCCTTGTAATAGATGACTAACTTTTGTTGGTTACTTAGGAAAGCTAAGGATGCAAACAGAAAGAATGAACACAAACATCTGTAAAGGCATGCAATTAGGCATTTCTGGAATTGGAGAGTTCAGGTCTCTCGAGCATTTAGAAAATTAGAATCATGTTTAGTTTCATATTGAAGTTGGTATAACCGTATAAGTGCTTAAATCCAACGTTCTTGATAAAACCCTAAAATGTCTCAAATGAGAAACCTTGCCCATCTAGTCGCCCCATCGATCAGCCACCATCACGGCTGGGTTGGTGGTATATGACCCATCGATCAGTCAGAAGTAGATCTTCTGTCATCTGGGTCAGAAGCTCTACATCAGGAGCTTGTATATATCTTGGGCCTAATCTTGTTTCATGGTGGTCAAAGAAACAAACCTTGGTGGCACATTCCAGTGCAGAGGCAGAGTATAGAAGCCTTGCCAACCTTATCTGCTGAAATACTATGGCTTCAGTCACTTCTGACAGAATTAGAGTGCAAGTTTTACACTCCCAAGATCCTATGTGACAATATGGGTACTGTCTCTCTAGCTTCCAACCCTACTCTGCATCATAGAACTAAGCATATGGAAATTGATATATTTTTTGTAAAAGTTTGGTTGTCTCTCATGTACCAGCTCAAGATCAATGGGCAGATGTTCTTACCAGACCCCTATCTGCTATCAGGTCCAGTACTCTTCATGACAAGTTCAGAGTCTTTGACAAGCAAAGCTTAGTCAAACCAGCATCGGATTCTAAAGGGGACTGTTAGAGTATATAGTATAAGTTGTATTAGGAGGCTTCTAGATTGGGTAATACACTGACTTTCACAGTGGTATGCATCATGGTTGTTTTTGTGACAGATCTGACAGATAACACCACTTCTGCCTCCACGTCCACCACATCCAGAGTGACCTTCCCACCGCCACAATCGTACTCAAGTCCTCCATGATTTTCCTATGCAGTGACATGACTGGATCCAAAAGGAAAATTGGGATTGGGAGAAGGTTGTATACCATTTTCAGTGCATATTAAGTTTTTGTTGTAACTCAATCCCATAAAACCGGCTCGTAAGGTGAAGATTGCCTAGTTCTATAAGTTTTATTTTGGCCATATCTCTAGCTAATGTGGGAGCTGCATTTTTCCAACATATATTCTGAATTTAATCGTAACTAGATAGGTACAGGATACTTGTTCTTATCCCTATTATCAAGGCATCTTGATTACAATGCTATTGTTATATATTAATCATTAGGTCGGGGTTAATATCCTCATTAGTCATTATAGTTATTTTCTCATGCTGACAGTTCATGTGTTGAAAGATTAAGCTTTTCTTTTTATGTTATTTCCTTTCTATTAAATCCAATATTAATTTGATCAATGCAATTCTGTAGTGACTGGAATCCTCATGCTGACTTACAAGCAATGGCTAGAGCTCATCGACTTGGACAAACTAACAAGGTTTGCGTTTTTCGTTGGTACGAAGTCGATAACTTTTGTTGGCTTTGAAGGTTATAATGGTTTTGGTGTTGCAGGTGTTGATTTATAGACTTATAACGCGGGGAACAATTGAAGAAAGGATGATGCAAATGACTAAGAAGAAAATGGTGTTAGAACACCTTGTTGTGGGGAGGCTAAAGGCTCAAAATATCAACCAGGTAAATAATTACTTTTTTAAAGAAGGCTTATGTGGTGAAAGCTGATAGAAGTTAGCAGTTTCATTGTTACGACCACATTATTTAAGATTTGTTAGGAGATGCTTTGTCGTCTTTTTCTTCTATGTTTTAAAGTAACTAAGATTGCAGAAACCTATTGGGAACATGGATATTGACTAGCATTTTTTTATTGGACTCAAGAATATCAGGAATATATTCATTTTTGTTCTGTTGTCATTGTTGGTAATGGTATTCACTGTTCGATTCCTTGTTTATGCTACCTTATCAGAACATGGCTAACTTTGTGGTATAAACTTCATACATATTTGTGCTGGAATATAGACCTAAATTGATGTTATTTCCAACTGAAACAAGAAGTACCGAGATCAAGCTCCTTACAAGCAGAGGCAGCCCTCTGTAAAGACTAGAAATGCAGGACGAAAGGAAACAAGATACTGGGAATTGTGCAGAAGGACAGAATATACAATCCCACCAAAAACCTTTCTACCTTACTCAATTCTTGCATCCATCTGCCAGATCCTTTCTTCCCCTTTAATCCTTACACCTAACTGATTCTTTTCCTTTCCCACAGTTTTTGCCACATAGGCATAGGAAAAGTTGTTACAGCTCTTTACAGTCCAAATCCCTTATTTCCCCTTACAGCTCTCCTCAAAGTAGTAGTGATATAACTATGTAAGGCCCGACATAGAGCACGGAGATTGGTTGGCATCGCCTCACTTATAATTCTATTTGGTTCTTTATTTTGTAGTCCCCATTCTCTCAACAGGTTTTGGACGTTATCTTAAACTCCCAATAGTTGTAAATTTGTAATCCCTTTGTGTTGGTTTTTTTGACATTTTTTATTGAGTAAAAGAAAAGTTCTGTAAGTCAGGATAAGGCATATGCTCCTAAAAAGGATGATAAAATAAGCTAGGTGAAGATAAAGGTACATCAGGAAAGTAAAGCACTCCATTGCCTTTAAACGCACTGAACACCTCACTTAAAAGTGTCCTTAGAATATAGAACAACCGTATACTTCAAAATTAGAGACCATCATATACGAGAATAAAAAAATTAGGTTCCTCATGGTCCAAGGCGTGCTTAATGTGTCTCTGAGGGTCATTGTATTTATCCCCCCCGCCCCCTTTAAAAAATTCCTAATATGTCCAAGTTGCAAAATCTTATTTATTTTGTTTATAGTTATTAAGTTTGGGCTACATTACATATGCTATTTTTTCAAGAGATTGATATTTTCTAAAATATTAAAGCCAAATGTGGATAGGGAAGCACTTAATAACAAATTGAACATAGTATTGCTAAGATATTTGATGGAGCTTTGATTGTCAATTGTGTTTAGGAAGAGTTGGATGACATCATACGGTATGGCTCAAAGGAGTTATTTGCAGATGAGAATGACGAAGCAGGAAAATCCCGTCAAATCCATTATGATGCAGCTGCTATCGATAGGTAATCAAGCACTCTTCTTCAAACATGAAATAGGAATATGCTTGAGGATTTTATTCAACGTATATTTCTTCACAATAGGTTGCTGGATCGTGACCAAGTTGTAGATGAAGAGACTACTCTGGATGATGAAGATGAAGATGGATTTCTGAAGGCCTTCAAGGTTGATTTATCATATAATCGCACATACACATTTTGTGTAATTAATGTTTTTTCTTATTTGATCTATCCACATTCTGGTTTGTTGTGAGTTGAGGTGCCATTGATTTCTATCAGTTTATAGCTTTAGACACACATGGACACGACGCAAACAAACGAGAATTGGTACTTGGAAGTACAATTGTACTAGTATTTTTTTATTTTTTGTTTTGCGTAAAAAGTTGAAGGTCACTCTTACATTTTGGAAAATTTGTTTTGTTGTTAAAGCATTGCCATGGCAATTCACCGGTCACGACTATTTAACTTCACCGTCCATATATCATGGTCTGTTTCTTTTTTATTTCTATTCTTTTTTATTGACCGAGTGGATTATATGATCTAGGTTGCAAATTTTGAGTATGTTGATGAGGCTGAGGCTGCAGCAGAGGAGGAGGCAGCACAAAAAAGAGCAATGGAAACCGTGAACAGTTCAGAGAGAACACATTATTGGGAAGAGTTGTTAAAAGACAAGTTTCAAGAGCATAAAGTTGAGGAGTTCAATGCTTTGGGTAAAGGGAAGCGAAACCGCAAGTTGGTATGTAATGTTGATATTTGTGCCATTTTCATGCGTCACTTTGCAAGAAACAATTATTTCTTGCCTTCATTTATGAGTTTATGGTAGATTATCTTCAACAGTGACAATTCTTATCTTGTTTACTCAATGATTTTGCTTACCACCTTTACTATCAATATATGACATATGCTAGTAATTTATATAACTAGATATTGAAATGTAGGATTTTAGTACTTGTTGGTTCTATTTTTGCGTATTAGGCGGGGTTGGGATTGTTTATACAACTATAGTGGTTAGTTTATTTTTTTATATTTTATGTTTGCTTTGCTGTAACTGTTTATTGTGTGTTTGTTAAGGTAGTATCTGTTATTTCTTGATTTCACAGATGGTTTCTGTTGAGGAGGACGACCTTGCTGGTCTGGAAGATGTAAGCTCTGACGAAGACGACAATTATGAAGCAGAGCTTACTGATGGTGATTCAAATTCCACCGGAACTACTACTAGTAGAAGGCCATACAAGAAAAAAGCACGTAGTATGTATAGTCATTTAATATTTATTTTTTTAATTTTTTTTGCGACTTGATGAACCTTGATTATCTGGCCTGGACTGTGATGCAAATATTCCTTCAAATCTATTAACAGCAGATAGCACTGAGCCACTTCCTCTGATGGAAGGTGAAGGAAAAGCATTCAGAGTACTTGGTTTTAATCAAAATCAGAGGGCTGCCTTTGTGCAAATTTTGATGAGGTTATTTCATCTTTATTTATTGAGTTGAAGAAAGCTGGTTTTCTGGAAATACCTGTGGTTTATCTCACTTTGTGTTATATTACAGGTTCGGGGTTGGTGACTTTGATTGGAAGGAGTTTACTTCCCGCATGAAACAAAAGACTTATGAAGAAATCAAAGAGTATTGACATGATTCTGTTACATATTTGTGATGATTTATATACTTTTAACTGTTTATTTGAAACACGTGTTTGCTGGAATTTATTTTGACTTGATTTTTGTTGGGAGAAAAGGGGATAGGATTTGATGACATTCACGGTCCTGTGCCCGTGCATTCTTCTTAGTTTGTGAAAGTAGAGAGAAAAGTGAAAAGGACCATTTATAGCCCCAAGTATCTAGCTCGGCTACATATTGTATATATTGGGGCCAAAATCTAATTCAAAAGGGTTAAAGTTAGTTGCAACAGTTCATCAACAATTTGACTGATATACAATGCCCGTGCATACAGTAGGCTTAAAACAAAGGAATTAACATTCTCTTATAATTCTCAATATAAAATAAAAGTAATAGTAGTTTGATATGTACAAGGTTAAGAATAAGGATATATTTTTAAATTAATTAGTCCCTTAATGTGAGTGAACTATGTGTGAAGAAGTTGTGCATGTGAATGTTTAAGTGCGTAATGAAGGGCACATGCATGTAAACGTGGGCCTGTTTGATTGAATTGTTCTTAGTAAAACTGATGGTTGAAAACTTTGGCATACACGACATAAAATGGCAATTCTGATTTACTATATAGCAATCAATATAATTATTATTGCACAGTAGGATAATTTTCTTTAACTTTGTTTAATAATTTTACTACCTATTTTATGGTTTATTTCACACTCTAAAGTCATTCTTTGTGAGTGAGTTTGATTTATATATATCTATATTTTTACAGTTATGGAACCCTTTTCTTGTCTCATATTGCTGAAGATATAACTGATTCCTCTACATTCACAGGTGGTAGATCCTTATTGCAACTGTATCTTCTTTCATTTTCCATTTTTTAATCTTTTAATTTAATTCCCTTATTGTTTTTAATTTTTAATTTCCTTGTAGACGGTGTTCCAAAAGAAGGACTCCGAATCCAAGATGTACTTGTTAGGATTGCAGTCCTGCTCTTGATAAGGGACAAAGTAAGCCCTGAATGAATTTTTTTGTTTTTAACTGCCTGTTATTACTCTATTATAAAAGTTTGAGAGAAGTCTAAGAAAGGAATTCTTGGTAAACATTATTGTAATTATGGTGTTAATGATTACCCAATGTTATTTTTTATGTTGAATTTTTTTAAGTTGATTGAAGTGTTTGTTCTTCTTGGGATGTGAACTTTTACAGGTGAAGTTTGCAACAGAACATCCTCAAACTCCACTGTTTTCAGATGACATCTTATTACGTTATCCAGGGTTGAAGGGTATAAGGAAGTGGAAGGAGGAGCATGATTTTATGCTACTGCGTGCTGTGTTAAAGTACGAATTCTCATAAATATATTTTGTTTGCTTGTACAATGTAACAATTATCTTCTAACTGCATCACTTTTAGCCATTTTTTATTTATTTTTAAAATCTTCATTATTAACAAAATATGAAAACTTAACCTAGAGTCTATATTATACATATCTAATTTATTTTTGGCACGTTTGTATGTGATTTGTGATGAACAATTATGGATGTTTGCGGATTATTTGTTGATATATTCTTTTAACACAATTGTTTCCTATGCAAGGCATGGGTATGGAAGGTGGCAAGCTATTGTTGATGATAAGGATCTGAAGATTCAGGAGATCATCTGTCAGGAGTTGAATCTTCCCGTTATAAATTTACCAGGACCAGGACAAGTTGGCTCTCACATACAAAATGGTGCAAATTTGGCAAATACAGAAATACCCAGCAATGAATCCAGGGAAAATGGTGGAAGTGGCATAGCAGCTGATGGTGCGCAAGGTTCGGGTGATGCTAGGAATCAAACACAGCTATATCAAGAATCGTCCATGTTATATCATTTTAGAGACATGCAGAGAAGACAGGTTGAGTTTGTAAAAAAGAGGGTTCTTCTTTTGGAAAAGGGACTAAATGCTGAGTACCAGAAAGAATACTTTGTAAGTGTATCAACATTATGATGCATTTGTCCTGTGGAGAGGTTTTGCTTGATTAACTTGCGGACTGAAATTTCTTCCTCATGAACTTTGTTTGCAGGGTGATCCAAAAGCCGGGGAAGTAACCAACGAAGAAATTAAAAGTGAACCCAAGTCTACCACTATTCCAAGTTATAAATCAGTGGATACTGATACCCAGATGATTGATCAATTACCACAAGTAGAAACAATAGGTATGATTCTATTGTTGCTCATCAGATACTTTTTTCTTGATCAAACAATTGGAGTTGCATAGTTTGCATCAGATAATGGAAGAAATCATGCATACTCTATAAGAGTATTTCACCTAGACAATTAGATCTTGACGTGACACAGATTTTGAATCTGGGCTGTCAAGCTTAAGCTAAATTAAAATCTGGACTGTTGTCAGGTGCAAAAATATTCCCTTGATTATGCAAGAACCTCCAAATATTTTATCAATGTTGTGATTATTTCTGTTCTTTTGTGTTGTTTCCTTCTATCATTAATTATTACCAAAACAGAATATTTGAAAAAGGGCAAAGTACCCGAAAACTTACTTGTAATGCTTCCATTTTTGCAGCTCCAGAAGATGTTCCGGTTGCTTGTGAAAGTGATCCAAATCGATTGGAATTAGTTCGACTTTACAATGAGGTAAAGTAGTGATGTATAATTGTACCCTTAATGAGTTGCTCTTAATTAAAGATCACTTCACCTTATTTAATATAAAAACGAGTGATGTTGGTAAATTAGTATTCTACAGAGTAATTGTATCAATAATCATTTCTCGGTATTAGCAGATGTGCAAGGTAGTTGAGGAAAACCCCACCGATTTAGTACAAGCGTCATTGGCAAGAGAATCGGCAGAGGTCAACACAGTGAAGAAGTTCCCACCACTAGAAACCATCTGTGAAGATATCAACAGAATTCTAACACCCACAGTTGAACAGCCTATTTCAGAAACTCCAATATTAAATTCAGATAACAAATCTGAGGCAATATCACATGGCGACGAGACTAAAGATATGGTAATAGACTCTGATCCTGTAAAAGAAAGTGGTTCAAGTGTCGCAATTGAGAAGGAAACTCCTAGTCTTGCTGAGAAAAAGGAAAGTAATACAGAGATGGATGAAAGTAGCAATGCTGAGTTGAATGAGAACACACCGAATTCTGATGCTGGAGTCGCTGTATTGGATGCATAAAACGCAATACCTTGTTGACAGTTATTTGTTGTACCATGTATAATGTAGCATGTTGATCTCACTCGACATTTTTTAAATCGTCAAAGGTGAAGTAGATTAAAGCATATGCGATATGTCTTAATTCCCTTGCAACCAAGTACATGGGAAATTATTAGATTTTACTAATTATTATTACTACGAGGTCTTTGTTTTTAACTGAAGTGCGATCAATTGTATACTTTACTACATTGTAGCAATCTAGCCTTGATTTCTAGTTTACTATTCGAGTGTAAGCATATAATTTATGGAATTTTAAAATTTTAAGGCATGCTTCGTCTAATTATTTTCATTTTCTGGTTGTGTAACCACAGTTTTCCTTCCTCTTATAACCATCAATTCATCATGAACTCAATTTTCATTTTGGCCTATGTAGTCCAGTACTTCAAAATAGGAATTGTGATGTTCCATACTTATATTGAACACTAACACTCCTTGGATACTGCAACTGCAAGTACTCAACAATTATATGAGTGAAGAATGTCTAATGTCTTTTTCTTCCAGTATTTTTGTATTTATATTAACTTTTGGTTAATGTATCTAGGCATGTCTTTGTATCTGTATTGCATCTCGACTTCACATATGCAGTTGTTGATTAATATATTAACTTTTTTTGAAATGCTTATTTGGTTTTCACCTGAGCAGAGTCAGCAGACATATTTAACTGTGATTATTTTTTTTTTGGAATAAAATCAAAATTGCAAATGGTGAAAAGTAAACATGTTATCCATCAACACTTTTTCCTAATCCAAGTATTCCAATGTGTAAGATTATTATACTACCCGGGCAGAGTAAAAATATTTTTATGCTTTTTAGCTTTCTTTTATTGTTTTTTTAGTTTTTTATAATGATAATTTCTTAAAAGTAATCATAAATAATGAATTTGAAGACTGACATTATAATAGGATCTTGTATTGTTGCCGTATGAGAAACGGTTTTGATTTGATATCAGACGCTTCAAAGTTTTTACACCGTAAATGGTACCCTCTCTCATAAAAAAGATCATCATCATCACAATCATACTCAATATCAAAACACTTTGGTTAGTTATCCAGAAACTGGTTTAGAAATACTGTAATGAAAGAAACATATGAGTTTGTCGATAAATATTTGATCAAATAGGATCATCCAGTTCCTATAGTAAAGGGTGAGATGGGAAATATAAACTACTAGCTCCATGCAGGTTTTCTGAATAAGTTATTGTCCGACAATGGAGCAAATCCAATTCTACTAAAATAGGTGTGTAACTGTGTAAGCCATCATGCTTTGTTATAACTTTTTAGAAAATAAAGGCTTTTTTCCCTTCTTTTTACTAATCAAAATTAGATGAGGCATCTCCATACAAAAAAGAGACAATCACCGACCTCGTTAAATATTTACAACGAAGATTGCATATAAATGACCGTCCGAGAATTTCAGATGTTGCTCAAAACTTGGGAATGCCAAGGAGATTTCTGTTGGTGCAACTTGGTACGGAGCATAAAGCCTGTAGATAAACCATACATCTAATACTGCATTATGGTTTATATTTGAGATTTGATCATGCATTGAAAAACCAATTGAATGCTGTCTTTTGTGACTGTTATCCCCGAATACTGTGGTCATATTCTACATCAGTAGTTGTTCTAAGCAATGCAGTATCGAATAATCTTTCATATGTTTGCATGATTTGCATCATTATCCAAAATTATGAGAGCATTGATAATGATACGGCTGCTTAGGAAACTCATTGGAAGAAAGATAAGATAGATGAAGCCATCAACGGGTTTTTTCCCACATGAAAAACACTTGTCTCACGTCTCAAAGAAGCTGAAGCTCCAAATCTTCAATTTTGTATGCAAAAACAGTTAAGATTTGCTACGCTAAATTAGATTAGAGAAAATTAGATATAACAATAAAGAGCTAAATGCTAAGATTAAATATAATTGAGTAACCATTAATTTTGTCATTGGTTCTGCTTTTTTCATTATGCTAGCCTCTAGTTATAAGTTACAATGTCCCACATCGCCTATAGACACACATATGCCTTCATGTGTTAGATATAAAAAACAACACAATGCAATGACTTAAAGCATACCTTTCTCGGCCTTTTGGCTAAGATCAAGTGTAGTATCTGTTCTTATCAGTTTAATATCTGATATGTGGACCAATGGTCCACACGATATTAAATTAATTTGTTGAGGGGGAGGGTCCAATTCAGTAGCTTGCTATTGGGATCTTCATGTGTAGTCCATGCATTACACTACAGCAAGGGCAGGCGCACCCCTACAATTTTAGTTGAAATTTTGGAATGTAATTGTCTTTTTATATTTTAAAGCTGAACAACCTTAGATGTGAACTTAGAATTATGCTTGTTTACAATTGTAATGTGCCACAATGATTTAGCATCTGTTTGGGGAATCAAACGCACATCTAGCATTAGTTTTGATGTGATTTCCTAGAAGCTACAAAATTGAGCTTTTGCGTAGAAAACTGCCGCGATTTTGGGCGAATGAACGTCTCGTTGATGCAAAAATCAAACATATACTTGAACGTCTCTATCGGTCTATGAACACCAACTTTTACTTGAGGTGCCCTTCATCAAATTTTATTGTAAAAGCTAAAATTTGGGGGACAAGGGACCAACCTGGCTTTACATGCCCCCACGTTTTGGCGTTTTTCCTATTCTAACTACAACTGCCCTACATTTGCTGGCTCACTGTGCTTGTCAATTAAACATGATAGTACAGTAGTAGTTAGTAAGCTACAGTGAAAGACCCGGTGATTTGAAATTTCCAAGATTCTAACATAGGATTTGCCACCCTATTCATTTTCTCGCGCACCCTACGAAATTATAAAAATACATCTGTCCGCTACTTAGCTAGCGGAACACCCTACCAGATTTGTGTTTTTATAACATCTGTTGTTTAAGTAGCAAGCAACATTTTTAAAAAATTTATCATTCTTATAATGTCTGCTACTTAAGTAGAATAAAACAGAAAAAAATTACAACGCGTGAGAAACTGATAGGTGGCAAAAATAAATCTCTTAACATAGAGGTTGCTTACACTCACAACTGCTCTAAAATTGTTTCACTCAGCGTTTCACTCACAACTGATGTATACTTTCTGAAAATAACCAGTTTTTTTTTTCATTCGGTAAAGTAATATCCGCATGCTGTTCTTTTCTTTAACTTTAATACGTATCCTTAGAATTATTTCTTGATAATAACAATCTCTTCAAGCACGTTATTCTGACAGCAGAGGCATTAACTATATTTTGTACAATAAACTGTTGTCAAATAGTAATAAAATAATTCGAAGCTAATTCATCAAGATCCATTTCTTAAACATTAAACAACTAATGAGAAACTGAATGATACACTTATATTTCTCATTGACTTCTTATTTTAAAGCACATGATTGACAATTCTACAGAACTTGACTCTGAAAAAAAAAGAAACAGAGAAAGCTAAATCCCACAGAAAGAAAACTAGTACTACAACAAAACTGGTTAAATAGTGTACATGAGAGGGAATTAACACTCTACAATTCATCAACGAGGACAACATGATGCTCAATGTAGTACCACAACTCTGTCACAAAGATACCCCGCCAGAGTAGCTATCGCATATGAAGTCTCCACCCAACAATTTCATCTTATCTTGCTCCTGCATGGCGTCAAATGATTATGGAAGGAAAATATTTAGGACAAGGTGCAGGATACAACAATCAAACAAGCATTGAATATAGTAAACTAAAGATGTTAAGTCATAAGTTAGATAAGGCTATATACTCGATGGACAAGTTATTTTACCAATCCAGGATATGAAAACCTAATGTTTTCACCCTATGTGAATGTTCCAAAGAACATCGAAAGTTCCGGTTGTTATTTGGCTAGCAGATCCACCACAAAGAACATCAATGAAATATATGGCACATAAAGTTTCAACAAAACAGGGTTTCACAAATTTAAATCTTCAAATATCAATACTGACAATGTAACGATTTTAAGTTGTCTGTCATGTATAAGACAAATATAACAATGTTGACTGGAGTACATGTCTCTCTAAAGCTACTGATTGTACTTTTATAATCAAATCAGTATGTGTGGTCAAGGAAATATTGATTGCGATGGTATCAAGTATCAACCATAGGAAAAATATATATATATATATATATATATATATATATATATATATATATATATATATATATATATATATATATATATATATATATACATGTAATTGTTGTATATAAATACAAACAAAAGCTACAAAACAGATACATCACCAGATAACTGAATCAGAACTTCAACTTAAAGCCATTAAGCATGTGGGAATCGGCTGTTATCAATATGTTAAAGAAGTCATACAGAAACATCTATGGGAAAGGCTACATTATATTTCAAAAATGTTATTACCTGTTCCATCATTGAACTCGCCAAGTATTCCAGTGAACCAAGATTATTAGAAAACTTCTGCTGGCTTACGATATTCACTCGAGGTTGTCTTGATGAGCTGCATTCAGTTAAATCAGCGAATCCAGCATGCTTCATTTGTCTTGGATCACAAAATTTAGTGTCCAAGTTTCTGTGCAAGGTGGAGTTACTGGTTGTTTGGCCTCGTGGAACAACAGCACCGTTAACTGGAGCAAGAGAGTTAATTGATCCATAAGTAATATTTGAGTGGTAAGTAGCATCCTGATTACGGTCCTCCCATCCTTGAAATGGCAAATTACCGTTTATATACTCAGGCGAATTAGTAAAAACACTTCCTTGGGAGTGCACATCTGCCAATGACCCACCGGGATACCCCGCTTGCAAGGGCAAAGAAGCCATGTTATCTGAAGGAGGAATAGCTGTCTGTCTAAAACAATCACTTGAAGGGAAAGAATTTGTCTGGATTCCAGATAACGGCACGACGCTTGACCAATTATCACTATGCCTACCTTGATCCAGCATAGAGAAAGAAAAGTCCGAATGTCGAGAGGATACGGAAGAAGACGAACTTCCATATCCTATTCCTATACCTCCGTGTTTTCCTTCAGTGTGTGTTTCCAACATCAAGCCATTGTTCGAGATACCAAGACTTGGTGGATGAGAACTAGAGGTGGTTACTTTTGGTATTTGATCCGGGAATCTATTTGGGATGGGAAAAGTTGGTTTCACATCAGTATTCAGGTTTTGAACAGGAAAAACACCTTTGCTGCTATTGTTTTGTAAGTGATCAAACCCTATGGACATTGGCATTCCTTGAAGAATATTCTGATTAACTGGGGTTATAGTCGGCTGGAATTTAAGTTGATCATTGGAAGAATTGTTAAAACTTTGTGATTGGCCCAACTGAAGTAGTCCGGAAGGAGAAAATCCATGCCCATTCAGACCAGTTGGAGTGTTCAGATTACTAATTATCCCATTAGGTGAAAAGGATCTGAAAGCATTATTGTGAAAATGTCCAGAGCCACCCATTCTCAAATAAGATTGATCTGCACTCCCTAAGGCTGCCACCATACTAGCTTGCTGGTTTGCCACACAGCTAATTCTTTTCAGGTAAAGTCTATACTTCTGCAGCCATTTTATAAACCAGAAACATTCAGTGAAAGAAATCGTTTAACTTATATTAAACTAAAGAGTAAAGAACTAGAAAAATGCCTGGAGATGACTCGCCACATTCTCCCTTGTAATGTTTTCGACATTCATCATATCAAGAATTTTTTTGGGTACAGCCTCTGCCAGTAAAACAACAATAACATTAAGGTCACACACAAATTCAGTAATGAAACAATTCAGAAGGCATAAATTTGAGTGATAACTGAGACATGAAATTTCCCCCCAAGTGGCACCTATCATAAAATATTCTAATCATTGGATGAAAATAAACATTGAACCAAATATTCGAAAATATTTTGATAATAGTAGTATAAAACAATAAATAAAATTTGGTAAAGCTTGAGAAAATTGAACAGATATAAAAATTGGTTTTGAATTGTAGAGGAGAGTAAAGGGCATACTTTCAATGCCCAGCTGATTAACAGCAGCAACAAACTTGCGGTGCAGCTCCACAGACCAAACAACCCGGGGTTTCTTCTGGGCAGATGGGTCCTCATTGTCATTACCATTCTCTTTATCCTCATCTTCATCTTCATCTTGATCCTTCCTTTTCTTAGTCAGCTTTCCATTTTCATCTGAATTTTCTGCTCCTGCTGATCTTAGTCCACTGCCACTTTCAGAAGTAGTTTTGTCTAGTTTGCTGGTTTTGTTTTTCTCCTTTGGATCAGACTTCTTCTTCCTAATTACATGCTGCCATATGTTCTTTAGCTCCTCTAACCTCACGGGTTTCAGCAGATAATCACAGGCACCGTGGGAAATTCCCTTCATCACCAGCTTTGTATCACCATATGCAGACAACACTGAAATCAAACATTAAATAACAATAAAGGTTCGATAAACAATCATTGATTAATAATTATATCAATAAATGAAAGTCAAAATAAACAAACAACCAAAGTTTGCATAACAGATCCCCACTTACTTATGACAGGAAGGTCCATCTCAAGTCCCACAAGTTCAAGCAGCTTAAATCCATCCATATCAGGCATGTGCACGTCACTGATAACCAAGTCAAACTTGTCTTTGTTTTCTCTTAACATAGTCAATGCTGTTCTTGCTTGACTAGTCGTGGTTACTGCAATCCCCAACCATAAATAAGATAAATATCATTCTGAAAAATACTAATCATGCAGAAATAGAAAGATTCTGAAATCCAAGCAATAACCGTCACGAGAACAAAGACAAAAAAAGAAAAACGGTCGACTATATATAACATGCAGACTCAGTTCAGCTACTAACCAAAATGAAATATGTGCCCTATGACTATGAGCAACATTTCCTACTAACCCTACAAGCAATGAAATGAAGCAGCAACAACTCTTAGAATTTTGGGTTGGGTCTAACTCAACCCTACAAAACCAACTTGTAAGGTGAGGATTCCCTCTACTTATAAACCTATGTTCGGGCCATATCACATCCGATGCAGGACTCTTAACACCAACTATAAGATTCACTTCACATCAAATATATCCAGTAAAAATATGCTTAGATACATTATCCAACCACATAACTAAGTGACTATTCAATAAATATTTATCATATAAGAATCCATGCATAATCTATTTCTACAACTGAAGAGTAAATAAAGTCAAACCCCACAAAATCTGTATAAATTGTTTGAGGTAGTTTGCAAAAAAAAAAGTTGACATATTATGATTTTTTTTAGTGTCTTTAACCCTAAATCATAACTCCCTAAACTCCATTTCCCTCAATTAGATTTGATTTCAAAGTCCAAATACACAAAATCCAAAATCAAACCAGGCCCTACTAATTCTCTAAAGTCATGATCTTTCTTCAAATTTTTGAAATTACAATCATACATTCACAAAATAAAATAAAATAAAAATTAACCATTTCTCAACACATATCATTTACTCATCAATTATCATCATGCATTATACAAATAATAAAATTAATCAAAAAATTAAGCATAAAAATGAAAAACAACAAAGAAATATTATTTTTTTAAAATTAAGCATGAAAAAAAAGCAGATCCAAATCAGGAAAGAAAAGAAGAAGACCATGGTATTGACATCTTCGGAGCAAAGTTTCCAAAACCAAGAGACAAGTAGGATCATCGTCAACGGCAAGTACACGCATTCCGATGGGAAACCGATCACCGGAATCATCCATTATTCTGTACTAGTAAGAAACCACTAAGAAGCTATGAAACAGAGGAAAGAAAGAAACAGTGATAATAAAAATGAAACAAATTAAAAAAAAGAAAAAGAAAGGATTTTTAAGTTGAGAAAATGTGAATGAATGAATAATAATTGAGAGCGAAAAATGGGGTTGGTGGAATCTGCAAGCAATAATCCAAAAAGTGGATACAAGCTGGATTGGAATCTTGAGTAGGATTGGACGGTCAAGATTGATGCAGAGACATTATGTTCATGTAATAATATAAGACCCAAATTGGGTATTGGGTCACCATGTGCCACATGGGCTTATGGTTAAGAAATCAGTTATTAATACTAGTAATCATTCAAGTCAATATCAATCAAAAACACGTAATAGTCTTTGACTCTGCATTCCGTAAGTAGTTAAGTTTCACATCAATTATCATTTATGAATGAAAGAATGTTGAATTTATAAGAGAAATGACATATTAACTTAATTCTTTAAGATTTTAGGTAAAAATGTGACGTCTCTCTTATAGTCTTAGAACATTTGTCAGAAATAGCAATACATGCATTTTGTTGTATAACTATTGAAATTAGTTGTCATTCTACTAACTCACCATTTGCTTACAAATTTGTTGTCAACCACTCTCATTTCCCTTTCTAATCATAATAATGTGTATGTCTCACTTTCTAGATACTAAAGTTGTCATCTTTTGACAATTGACACCCTATGTGAAATCATGTTTCTGCATGTTTATGTAGCAAGAAGTCTACTACATTACTATCATTCATATAAGCCATTTTTATGATAATCCTCTTATGTGAGTTCAATTACATTTTTCCAAACATCGCCTTCCACTTTAAATATGAAGTGTATTTTCATCCCATCAAAACTCCCCAAGATTCATGTTAAAGGAATTCTTTAAGTTTTTTAGATAATAGTTAGGTTATTTAAATTTTTGGTGATAGATAGGTTCGTTAAGTTCTAATCCAAACAAAACATTTGATTTTCATTGAAAATCAATCCTTGCTACAAATAAAAGACTACCAACACAAGTTTTTCATTAGAGGATTGGAAAATCAAATTAGACTCATTCCATGTTTCTTTGGTGGATTTCGAGGTGATGCAATTCACGAATGGTTCAAGAGTGCAACATTGCCGGGAAAGGAAGATAAATCGTCAAAATCACATGAAGGAGACGACATTTGCGTGGAAGAAGGTTCTATGGAGGGGTTCATCTTTGTTTGCGTTCAAGAAGTAGAACTAATGCAAGTTTTTGTTTTTTTTTTTTTTTCCAAATGCAATTGATGGTGCATTGGTTGTGTGTAGTGAAAATGTTAGATTAATGAGTTACCTACAATTCCGGCTGAGATTTCCCAAGGCTTGAAAGAGCATATTTCATCTTCTCCAAGCAAATTAAAAGATCCATTGATTTTTAAGAAGGCAATTAATTACTTTGATAACATTAATCATCTGCCTTCTAGGCTTGAAGGAGCATCTAATTACTATTTTTTTTTTTTTGGTGTGAGATATTTTGTTAGCTTTTAGTTGGTATTCTTGTTTTGTTGGGTGAGGTTGTGGTAGTTTTGTGGTTTCTCGTTGTGTTACTCATCAGGCTCTAGTGTTTTATTCTTCTAGGACCAAGTGACCTTCATCGTTCCTAATACACGTGCCAATACATACTCTGTTGCGAGTTTGTGAGAATTAGACATCAATATTTAAGTTGTTATTATTGGGTCAAGTGGAGAGATTGATTATCATCTACGTACATTCGGCCAAGAGCAACGTTAACGTGAGAGAGAATTTGACACCACATATTTACTAAAGGTTCATATTTATAAGAACATTAATTGTAAGCCATTTTCGATAGTGCATGCATGTCAAATGTCCTACCACCTATCTTCGAAAATCGCTTAATCAAATTAAGGAGAGAAGCCTCTTTTATGCCACCTTAGATAGTTATTCGAACATTTGACTCATTTTAATTTTGTACTCGAGTTCAAGAAATATAAAATTTTAGATATGACACATCTCATTATATCAATAATTGAGATTGATTAATGCGTGTAATTGTGTAATTTCTGGATAGCAACCACATTTGATCCCGTTCCAAATATAACCTACAAAGTTCAATTTTAACAACGACAAAGAACACGATGTCCTGGTTGATAGACTTTCAAGTACAAAGGAATTTTGTTTGTGCTCGTAATTAACATTGGTGTACATGACAAATGACAATGTTTGGCTTTGTCTCACGCGTGGTTATTGCATCACTTAATATATGGTCTTCTTCCTACTCCCAAAGGCCAACACCAAACGGTATCTTAGTGCTCAATTCCAAGACTATATATCATGCATTGATCCCACAATATGGGTGCGTTTGATCTGCTAAAAAATAAGTGACTGGACAGGACAACTTCTGCTGTATTGTGTTTGATTTTAAAACTGTTCCTGATACTTGACAAACTGGGGGCCAATGAATAGGACAAAACTTGAAATTCTTGTCCCCCACAGAATCACGGGACAACTTTTTGTCCTCAGCACAAGTTGTCTAAAATACCAAAATAACATTTTGTCCACCAAACATCGTACAACACAAAGTTTGTTCAATATCTTAAACATTTGTCTTGTGCCGTTCTGTCTAGTACTGTCCTGTACTGTTCTGTCCAGTATTTATATTTTGCAGATCAAACGGACCCTATATGTCTGTCTCTACACAACCACATGCATCATCAACAAAGACCTCACTTAAATTCTTTATGTTGATAATGGAAACACCCTAAACCATTCATCTCATGCACACGATGAATTTTCCGATACATATCTTAATTAAATATATATTAGACAACTGATATAGTGTTGAGGTGGATAGTTCAGATAGATTTACAAATTATGTTTATTAATTTTTGGACCTATCAAGATTATTCACCTCAATACTATACCGATATATATCCAAATAAAATGTGATTAGATGGTTCATGTATAAAAATATGTTTCACTAGGCCAATTACCAAACCAAAAAAATACCACATATTTATGTGGTGGGCCATTTTATAATTACATTGCATGAGTCTCTGTCTAATCCAGCCAGCCACGTGGTCAGCTCAGCTATAGAACTTTTCGGACCTGGATTTCCTAAAGTTGAAAAACCACACAGTTTATGAATCTTTACCACTGATTTTTGTTCAAACGGTTTTGATTAAATATACTTTAAAATAATCCTGACCATTCATTATGATCGAACGGTTCACACCGTAACTGCGTCAACGCAGTTACAGCAGGGAATCCTTTTCTGAACTTTTCAATCAAAACTAATATGAAAAACGTTTCCAATTCGGATTTCATACAGTCACTTACATGTTATCATGTTGTCATATTATTGACAGTTGGATTGAGATCTATTGGTTGATGTTTTAAGTTCGATATTTTAGATTTAAAAAATATTGAAGTTGACATCAAAATATAGATTGTTTGATCTCGATTTAACAGTTATCGATATGCAATTTGCATAATTGTACATGCAATAAGCGACTACTGTATAATTCAAATTAATCAATGCTCTCATAGAACAATTCTAGTACTTTCTTTTGTTAACATCTGAAAAAACATAAACTTAACCTTATTAAGAGGAATACCTCATGTGTCAAGTTCATATCCACTCTTTTTTTCCATTTATAGATAGGTGCAGGTATTACCAAATTAACATTCCTGCAATGGAAACATTGACTCATGAGCTATTGCAGAATCCACAAGAAATTGAAAAACAAAACACTTTTCAAGAAGAAGAAGAAAAAGAAGCAAAGCTAGACACTTTATTGGATCTGAATATTCCTAGTGAAGATTTCGATATTGGGTGCAATTCCGAGTCCAATTTAGCCACCTATTTGGACACAGGTAATTCTTCTAAAACATCATTAGAAAATTACACTCGGGGCTCTGAATCAGAGCCACGGTTTTTTTCTTGCAACTTCTGCAAGAGAAAATTCTATTGTTCACAAGCACTTGGGGGACACCAAAACGCTCACAAAAGAGAGAGGTCAATTGCAAAGAGAAGACAGAGGTTTATAGGAACACATAAGATGAAAGGAACAACTTTTGGTATCCCATTTCTTCAAAACCATTTTCACCATAGTTATGCAAATATGGCATCTTTACTACCAATTCATGGTGTTAATATTAGTAATAGTAGTTTAAGACCACTTGGAATTAAGGCTCACTCCATGATTGATAAGCCTTTTCATAATTCTTCATCAAATGGATTTGGAAGCACTTATTATGGACATCATGATCATGGTTGGTCAAGAACACTTATTAATCAACAACCTGCTGGAATAGGAAAACTAGGCATGGAAACTTACAAGGAAACCGGATTTACATCGCGAGGTAGTCTTGGTCGATTCGAAGGAGTTAAAAAAGACATGCTCAATCCAGGAACTCATATGACCTTGAAGAGTAATCAAGAAGATGTGAAGAACCTTGACTTATCCTTAAAGCTCTAAGAATGTGCTCTTATAGTATAGATTAGCATTAATTAACTAGCCAAAGTTATTTTCCCATTGTTTGTATTAATTATTAGATTCTCTTATTCAATTTCGTTTGTTATTATAAATTCTTATTGAATTTCCAGTAAGGTCAGATGTGCTATGATCATGAATTATAGTTTTGTGATGTCCATTTCTTCTCTAAACAATTGCTCATCCCCCCACCCACCCAAATGTTCATTGCCCCTCAAAATACCAAATTTACCTTTCGCAGAAGTGAATGATTTACCAGAGTAGAAATAGGTTGAGTCTGGAGTTAGACTTTAATAAATGAAGACCTAAGCCTGACCTCACATGTAGGTTTGAGTACGGCATTTTAAAAGGTTAATTCCACAAGTTAATTGCACAAATTTTAAGCGAATATTTCTACTTTTAGTTTCATAACATTGGACACATGCTATCAAAACCCTTGAAAAAAATAATTTGACTTAACTTGAACCTGCGTAAGTTAGACCGTAGATCAATCTTATTTATTCTCACTCTTAACCATAATCTACATGTATGTTTCGGTATGTACCTATAGTATGAAAATTATATCACATTTTTCTTTGTTTATGAATTATAATAAGCGTCATGCTAAACGGTGCTCCGAGACACTCTTTAAACATTCTATTTAAAAAAATAATTTACTCAAAAAGTGAAACATTTCAATTTTTTAGGCGTAACTTCACACATTTTCATAAAATTTAACAAAAATTTACTATTTAGGATGCTTAAAGAGTGTCTGAGACACTGTTTAACATTTTCTTTGTCACAAAACTCTACAATTAGAGTGTCAATTACACTACCCGAAGTTAGCTTCTAGTATTACTTACTTTGATATAGTAGTCGATAAATTGCACGTTTGTGTTGCACAAAATCTTATATAAATAGATGACTTTAGGCCATCACAAATCATAACCATTTTTGTGATACTACTAATTAATTTCTCTCATTTCAATCTTACTTAAAACAATGTGCAATAGTTCATTACCAGCATTTACACTTACAAGTAGACATAATAAAACCATGATTATGGCGAATCATCCAACAATCCAGTCACCAGTGATTGGGGTAGTGTATTTGATTATCATTTATTATTTACATTCAAATTGGGATTCAAATTCAATAGAAGAAGCACAAGAAGAAGAAGAAGAATTTTTTTTTATCAGATCATCAATTTATCCTGCAACACAAAAGGAATGAGAAATTAGAAGAAACAAAAGAGATCAGTAACCAAAAATCTTAATGAATACGAGGTTTAATCAGGGCCGGTCCCGACAATTTGGAGGCCCGGCTCCGAATATTAAGAATAGAAGCCTTAATAAAAAAAAATGCAAAAAATTTAGAAAGAATAATTTTTATTTAAATTGTAAATAACATTAATGACATAAAAAATTGTCATCCTTATAACTAACATACAAAATATTCATATTTTAATTAATCACAACAAAATACATTTTAACTACGTAAGCGCAACACTTAACTTCTATAGCAGTTTTTGAAGTAAATTCATCGAAACAAATCTTCATATTGTATTTTTTTTGTTCACTTTATGTTTTTTCCGGAAGCTTAGCCATTTTAGTTGGGCCTTTGAAATTATTTTTTAACAAAGACAGGTTAAAAAAAATATTGAGTTCTTATTTTATTTTTGTGAATAAATTTTTTTCATAATTTTGCAGAGATCTACTATCATATAAATTTTTGTTGAGGCCCCGATAAAACTGAGGCCCGGCTACGTAGCACACCCTGCACATGCTAGTAGCCGGCACTGGGTTTAATGTACCTGACCAAAGCCACCATTTACAAATGCGTTGACAAAAACAGTTCCTTAGTTAGAGTTTGAAATCAAATATAGTTTGTTTTGTGAGTGCGAAATGCACTTTAACTAGTAAATTTATAAAAATTTGTCTACCGTCTAATATCATATTTTGATTGGTCATCGAAGTGTTTGTGACAGTATCGACCAAGCACACACACACCACACCGTATAATTCTTTAAATTGAATCTTTTTTTTTTTTCATTTTTTAATCACTCGTTCATACCGTATTTCATTCAAAATATTTTCTCGAGATGAAGGAAAGGGTTCACATTTTAGCTTGTCAACTGTATTTTATTTAAAATTGTTTCATTTTTTTTGACGAAAAATTTAAAATTGTTTCATGGGAGGTGATAGAACTTAGAAGGGTGAAGAAGACAAAAATAATAATTTTTATAAGGTTTGTATTCTAGATAGTGAACTCAATTCGCATTTTTTTTTAATTATTTACACACTCATTACTTGTGAGGGGGAAGTAAAATTAAAAAGATTAGAGGGCGATTGAGAATCTCAGGAGGCATGAAAAGTAATACTCAAGTTTTGTTAGGTTATTTATAGCACAGCCGAAAAGCCCATAGAATATAATTGGGCCTATTTGGCACCTACTAATGTCCAGGTATAATTGCACGCTCTCTGCATCACAATCAGCGTCATGGGCGCTGACATGGCGCATGCGGCTTTCGTTATGGTCGAAAATTGGAAGGAAATCGAAGCTGAGCCTGAGCAAGCGTTACTGAACTGAAGTTCATGTTCCCTTGTTGTTTTGTTAAGCAACCCATTCTGAAAAGTAGTATTCGTCACTGTTCCCTATGAATTCCTTTTACAATCCCTAGGCACAAAGCCTCTTTCTTTGCACCCGATTAGTTTAACTGAGTGGAAAGAAAATTATGAAAATTAATGAATGAATTTGAACGTACTCTAAATTTATTCATCGGTTTTCGTAACTTTTTTCCTGTTACTTTCTTCTCACTCAACCAAACGGAAGGTTATTTTCTCCTCAAATTTAAGTACTCTTTGATCTCATTTTATAAGACATACTTTGATTAAATGCATGATTTATATTTCTTCTTGAAATTCAAGTTCATTAATTAGTTTTCATATTTTTCCTTTTTTGTCTCAAACTAAACACACCATAAATGAGTTTTTTTGGCCATAAATATAAGCAAAAATACATTTTTATATTAAATAACAGATGTATTTACTTTGTATAATGGTCCAAATACATCAAGTATTCGATAAATCAAAAAAATACAATTTTGTTTATAATTGTTGCAAGATGAAGTATGGTGTACTAGTATCCCTCAATCCCAAATGTATAAAAACAAGCGTGAGAACTCACTCAAGACAATAGTTAAGATATAAAAATACTCTTCACCAAAAAAACAAAAATATAAAAATACTTCTTATATTTTTTTGTAATTTAGGATAAATAAAAAAATAAAAAAATTCTCTTATAATTTTGAATGGAGGAAGTATAGCTAGTAGAGTAATTGAAAAAGACAGCAAATAGTTTTATGGTTTGTATTGTATTGATGAGAGGAGTACTTTAAGAAAGGAAGGTGGGAGTAAAAAACATGGACACGAGGAAGACCAATTATTATGGTTAGTGGCTACTACAATTTAAACATTAAAAAAATAAATAAATAAAAATAAGAATCAGATTAACCTGTGTCATAAGGATACATATTAAACTATCTAAAAATAAAAATATACTCCCTCCGTCCCAAAAAGAATGACCCATTTTGAATATATGCACTATTCATATATATTGTTTTGACCATATTTTTCTACTAATAAATAAAAATAAATATTAACATATAAGATGTTAGATTCGTCTCGATGGGTATTTTCAAAATATCAATTTTTTATAATTTTTACTATTATACAATTAAAGATATTAGTCGCCAAAGTTATGCATTGGCATGCGTGTTTCGGTCAACTGGATCATTCTTTTTGGGACGGAAGGAGTAACATTTAACAATATAAAGAATTTATTATTTAGAGAATTGAATACACTATATATTCAATAAATTTTTTTCACATTTATCTTTTTAATACGTCCCCGGCTCATATTTTCATTCTCCTAAAAATAAAAGAATAGTGGAAGGTGGGTGAACTTCTCAAAAAAAAAAAAAAAGTGGAAGGTGGGTGAAGCAATAAGAAGCCACTTTCGGCCGCCGGTGGATACCAATATTACATCCATCCCCATCCATCCACACTCACATATTGCCACTATTTCATTTCCACTTTTATTCTTTTTCTTGGCTCTTCTTTTTCCTCCAAAACTCACCACAAAATATCACAAACAATAAACTCTTTATAATTTCATTTCACACCCAACAAAAAAAAAACACAACCTAGTAACAAAAAACAACAACAAACAATGTTGTTTAAATTTGTAGCAGGTCCAAGGAA
This sequence comes from Trifolium pratense, assembly GCF_020283565.1. NCBI lineage: Eukaryota > Viridiplantae > Streptophyta > Magnoliopsida > Fabales > Fabaceae > Trifolium > Trifolium pratense. The sequence continues at coordinate 6,046,331 of NC_060065.1, read as the reverse complement.
GAAGAAACCAGGAACCGTTCCTGTTTATCTTAACGTATATGACCTCACACCTATTAACGGTTATGCATATTGGCTTGGTCTTGGAGTTTATCATTCAGGAGTACAAGGTAATTAATTAATTAATCTAGATTATTAAAAAAATTATTACTAGTAGTATATATTTTTAATTATTTTTTGTTTTGTTTTTTATTGTAGTTCATGGTATTGAATATGGTTTTGGAGCACATGAGAATGACACAACAGGAATTTTTGAAGTTCAACCAAAAAACTGTCCTGGTTTCACTTTTAGAAAATCTATTTTTATTGGAACAACGGATCTGGGTATGAAAGATGTTCGTGAATTTATGGAGAAACTAGCTCAAGAGTATTCTGGAAATTCTTATCATCTTATTTCCAAAAATTGTAACCATTTTTGTGCTGATGTTTGTTACAAATTAACTGGAAAATCAATTCCTCGTTGGGTTAATCGACTTGCAAGACTTGGTAAGAAAATATCAAAATTTGCTTACTTTTTTTCTCATTGCATTTCAATATAACTTTACCCTGAATCTGGTTTTTTTATTTTTAGCTTTGTTGGATACAAACTCACTGTGTTCATGTGTGATTGATGGATAGAAACTCACTGTGTTCAAATAGTTTTTTATCAAAGATTCAAAATATTCTTCATTAGTTCACAATTACAAGTCGGATTTGTAGAGTTAAGTTAGGTTCAACTCCCAATTATAAGAGGTATTATAGTCTCCTTCACGATCTGCTAGGCCAGCTACCAATTTTGTAGGGTTGACTTAGACTCAATATAAGAAGAGTTTACAATTACATATTTTTTCGTAACTACTAAGTTAACCATAAATACTAATATGAATGTATGAAGTGTAAAGTTAGAAAAAAAAATTTCAATTATTAACAAATTTGATATTAGCACCAACTCTTCATTTTGTGATTTAAACATCATAGAGTTCTATATTTAGTAACAAGGTAGTATCAATAAAATGCGTCCCATGAGCTTGTCTCAGTTGGCTGAGACATTACATTATATATGCAGGGGGTCGGGGTTCGAACCCCAGTCATCCCACTTATCCACCTTAAGGGGGGAAGGGAATTCACTAGCCGCTTATGCTTATGCTTATGCTTATGGTATTGTTTGCTAATCTTAAATTATTATGTACTTGTTATGTGACTGGTATTCCTATGCTATGTATTGTGAATGAATCAAACAACTAGTAAGCATTTCATGATTCTAATTCTAATTGGAAGACATTCTTCTTAATTATGAAGGTCTATTTTGCAACTGTGTTCTTCCCCCTGGCTTGAATGAAACAAAGGTTCGGCAAGATACATCAGAAAAGGTTGAAGAAAGAGAAAAGAGGAAAATCAGAAGTCAGTCCAGCCGGTATGAGGCTTCCTCTAATCGTCAAGCTTCATCAAGACATTGCCTTCCTCCATCATTGATGAAAGCTTCTTCAACCTCAACATTAACAGTAAAGTAATGATTTGACAGGAGTTAGCCCCTAAAGCATAGTGTTTGAGTCGAGAATTGTGTAAGCAACCTAAGATTATTCAGAGCAGAAAGTTGTTTATTTGCTCAATCTTTCTGTTTTGCTGTATATGTTTCATATGTTGCAATAGATCGATATTAGGCTTTGTCTAATTCGCACAAATATATTACTTTGGTATCATGCACAAGTTTTTTTTTCTACCATTAGATCAATTAGTCTTATCATATCTTATTTAATTTAAAGGTGAGATTTACTGATCCAATAGTGAAAACATACTTGTGTATGGTTTAAGATTTGTCTCACTTGTGCGCCATAGAATTGACCTAGATACTATGGAATGGTTGCTTTGTGTGAGTTTTTTGTCTCTGTTCTTTTTTTAAGATGCTTTCTTTCTTCAATGAATGGAAAGTATCTTTGTTTTTACATTTATGGGCTGTGTTTGTTTAGCTTCTTTACCTGATGTAGCAAGTAGTAATGTGTTCTTTGTGTAGAGCATTGTAACTTCACTGGAATATTGTGAGTCGAGGAAAATGGTCTATTCTTGTAGTCGAAATTTCTGAAACTTCAAATTTGTGCTTTAAGATAATGAAAAATGTATTTGTTTATTTTTTCAAATGAATAAGGGAACCAGAACCCAAAATCCTCTCCCAAATTGAGAGAGGCGGAAAAAGTAAATTATAACCAAAATTTAAAATCCTAACTGAAACATCAATGGAAAAAGAAAACTCAGCTAAAGGAACGGCCACCTAGTTGACCTCTATGAAATTTGATAATGCTCTTAACTGAACAAAATTTTCATAAAATTTGATGACTTCGTTCGGAATGGATACTGCGGGGCTAGGTTTCTGGTACTATGGTTATCTCTCCAACGTCCAAGTCAATATATGATCAAGGAGGAGCGAAGTGAAAAATTATTGAATTGTGTACCTGGCGCCAAAGCCTTGTCCATATATAGAGGGAGATTGGTTAGTGACAATCGATGACAACTAGTCCTATTAGAGTTGCAAAGAGAGTATTCGTTGTAGGAGAGTCACTGTAACATTATGTTCATTACCTCTAGCTTGTGTGGGAAGCCGCTGAAATGCATTGGGTTTGGACTTGACTTAGAGTACTTGGGTCGCTTGTATTGAGCCATGGTTCAGTCCGAAACAAATAATTTCTTAATCTGTCTCCCTACACGTCTAAAATACACTATCTGATTGTAGCATTTTTCAGTTGAAATATACATATGTGGATATGAGTAGTAGGTTATATGCGAATTTCTTTCCTCCCATACACCCATCACACCACCCCTAGTTTTCAAAAAAAATCTGCTTCTAGAATCCAAACTTCATTTTATATGTTTGAGTTCTAAAATTCGAATGTTTGCTATACATGGTTTGGAACCTACTTCTACGAATATTAAATTTTAGGATTTTACACTTGGGATTCTAGAATCTAAATTATATTTGGATTTCATAATCTAAAACTTGATTTTATCGAGACATTTTTTTTCTTAATTTGTTTATGTTGCTTCAGATATAGATGCTAGTACTAATTATTTTTTTTGTTGGTGTGAGGTTAGGCATTGTTGAAATTATGGATCTTCTCGTTGGTGCAAAATCAGACATTATAGCCCAAAGGATCATGTGAAGCATATGTATCTGAAACACTAGAGGTTAGGGTTGAGCATCTAGTAGAGGTGTGGGGGGGGGGGGGGGGGGGGGAGGGGGCAGGTTATATTGTCATATCTAGGGGTGGGCAAAAAAACTCAAAAACCAAATCGCCAAACTAGACCGAACCAAATAAAAAAAAACTGAACCATAACAAACGGTTTTAAAACTGAACTGAAACAGTTTGGTTCGGTTCATGATTATCAGTTTGGTTCGGTTTGGTTTGATTTAATGGTTCAGTTATTTTTAGTGAAAAATTAGTTATGGTTTGGTTTAAAACCATAAAACTGAACCGCTTTAACAGTTCGGTTTGGTTCAGCTCAGTTCAGTTACTATGAATTTTAAAAACAATTTGGTTCAACTCGATTCGATTTTCTTCCAAAACCGAACCATGCCCACCCTTAGTCATATCGGCGGACTTGGGTAGTCGGCCTTAGTGTGTTCACTTCACGGGCCTATGCATATGCATTGATTGTGGTGTATGAAATTGGCCTGCTTTTTGCACCCCCAAGCACCGTTAGACTATTGGGAAGAGTGTGTTGCTATCACTATAAAATTTAATTCTATTTAGCAGAAAGTAGTGTCCATATAAAATTGAGCAGGTTTGGATAAAAGCTAAAATGAAGATGAAGCTCCATTAGAGTCCACAGAAATCATTGCTGCAGTTGCCATTTCGGACAAAAAGTGTCGATAAAATAAATATTCAGGTGGATATAATTTGATTTGAATTTTAAAAAATCGTTGTTTTATTTTTTTTAAAATGAAAAAAATTTGTTCCAACCATTTGCTTAAAGGGTGTAAGAATCAATTCATTGTTATTGTTAAGATCCACAACATTTATTTATATATTTATATCTCAAAAAAAAAATGAAATTAATTCTTCGTTTTGGAGGCAATAAAATTAATTTTCTATGTCATGATATAATTCCTCCACTTTGTATAGGTGAATTTTTAATACTTGTTATTGCGTCTATCTTTAAAAAAAAAATTAAATTTTCTATTCTCACTTTCAAAATATCATTAAAGAAAGCATTATGGATTTCTTTAACCTATGTCTTATGATGCATGTAATAATAATACTCCCGACTTTCTTTTTTATAAGAAATATTTTGGTAAATTTTTTCTTTTTTATAAGAAATTTTGACCAATTTTCAAATATTTTAAATGTTTAATTTCACTTATACTCTCATTTATTATGAGGGATAATATTGAAAATAAGAAAGTTAGTTAAATTAATTAATTAAATAGAGGTATACATGAAATAAGTTTAAATTTATCACAATATTAAATAAAAATAACTATGTATAATGTGATTCCTTAGTATTATAAAAAGGGCAGGAGAGAGTAAAATAAAAATAAAATATGGTATGTTAAAGGATAAGATAAGAACACCTAATAATTCCAAGCTTAAGAATAAATACAATGATCAAAGGAACCAAAATACGCATCAGACTTATTCCAATAATTCTTATAGAATTTGTGGACATTTCTTTCATTGTTAATTTCTTTCCATTTTTTATTCTTTTGGGATAAGCCCATGCCAGCTGCAGCAATTCGATAGTAAGACAACTTAAAAACAAACCGCAACAAATTTGAGTGAAAATGTGCAAAACAATGTTGTCAAGAGGAGCTTAATAATAAATGTAAGACATAGGAGTAAGCTCAAAAAGAAGAACTAGAAAATATAGTATTATTGAGGGAAACAAATTAAAGTAAGTTGGAAGAAGAAAATAAATCTTTCAAAAAATAGATTAAAAAAAGACTCACTTAATAAAGTTTTTGAAAAAAATGCTAAATTTATACTAAGGACTAAATCAATTGATGTTTTTATTTTTAAGCTACTAAATTATAATCATTTTATAAATTTGAGAAACTAAATTATTCAAACTTCTATAATTTGAACTATCAAAATCTAATATTAAAAGAAAAGTATCCCTTCAAATTGTGACTTCAACATTCTTTGCACAATTTTAACTAGCATGAATGATTCTAACATCAATCTTTCACCTCACATGACCAATTGTGAGTCTTATTACAACAGTCTTATTACTACTAATTTTCTGTGCTGGATTGGAATAACTATCCTTAATAGGGTCTTCCCTTCAACAAGTGGCAAAGAGTCGCATAATTTTGTGGGAGATCAAAAATTGAAAAATGTGTAAATATAATAAGAATAACTATTGAGCTTGGGACATTAGTTAAGGAACTAAAAGAAATAGCAAGTTTTTTTTAGATTAAAAACAATACCTATTTTTACTTTTAAGGGGGGTTAACTACACAAATTTCAATATATTTTTACTATCTTTAGTATTTTTCATATAGTACTAATAAACTAGTTGTTGAGTAGTTTGGGGAAGCATCATGAACAACAATGAGTCAATGTTGCATGATCACAAGAAGAACGTCTTCCCCAAATTTTTTTAGGTATTAAGTATATGAGTCATCTCTCTTATATATTCAATCTTTTGTTCGTTCATAATTAATGTGAAACTTAACCACTCACAATTAAAATTCAACATTATTTATATGCAATATTTAACATATTCCAATTTAACCAAGTAATTAGTATCATCGTTTTATAAGGAAAAAAAAATGTGGTTAGAATTGTGACTTACTCCTTGTTCCAAACATAGGTTGTCACCGAAAATGTCACACAAAAAACTAGTATACTATTGAGATTGGGTGAGTTGTAACCCGTCCCAATCTTCACTAAGATTTGTCGCAACTCCTAACTACAATTCGAAAAACTTGATCGACCATCTTTAGTGATATTTCTTGTACTAATCACATTTTTCCTATTTAATTTCACTCGGACCAATATAATATAATATAATATAATATAATATAATATAATATGGATAGACTTTGACATTGTTGAAAGGGCTATTATCTAACACATTGCGTAAGGAATAATGTGGTAATGAAGGGTCGAAGACTTGCTACGGTGTAAAAAAATTTTTAAAAAAAAATGTAAATTTGAATAATGCTATTGCTATGTTGATTCTGAGTCTTCGTGGACCACACGAGCTCTTAATTGAATTTGACAACAATTAAACAAATTATAAAGACATTTTCTCGTTGTTTAGAATTTTCTACCGGGATCTAGTAGCCCATAACAATCCAAATAAATAAACAATAAAAATGTCTTAATCATTGCCTTAATTTAATTAAAATGTAAAATAGTACTACGTAAACAAAAATGAAATGATTCCAAGACATTAGTGTTGAAAAATATCTTCAAATCAATCTAAGTACTACAAATTAGCAAGGTAACCGAAAGCACCGTGTTTTTGGCTCTACGTTTCAAATGATATAGCTAGCTCCTACTTTGACTTTAGAATATGTTACACATGTTGCATTGCTTATTTTCCAACTCTATCCTAAGTGAAAAGTATCATAATTTGATTAGTACAAAGACTAATGAACAAAAGTTGTTAATTACTCTAACCGGAATCCAAAAATTTACAACTTGATCTTTCAACTTTCAAGTTCTAATGTGTAAAGCAAATTTTCAAAAATCGGCTTAGATTTAAATAAGGGCTGATAACATCTTAGTCTATGGTTTAATATCTGTACACATGTTAGCTTTCTTTGAACTAATAGTATTAATTAACTACTAAATACTAATTGCTTATTATACAAAACATTGATTTCACAGTTAACACTAGATTGGCCGGGTATTTAATCTTTGGCAAATGCTAAATAGTGCCCCAGGGGCACTTGTTAATAATTCAAATTTAGAAAGTTTTACTTGGAAATTGTGTAGTCAATACAACAAAAGTTTAGATCACAAACTCTCTAATCGTACCCGGATAGAGATGACCTCACCGGTGATGCTCTCCATAAAAGTTTTAACGTTATTGCATTTCCAAGTCAAAAATCAAAACCTTAATTAAACTAGAAGAAACTCGCACTATATGATCCAAATATTGTTGGGTTTATTCGTAATTACAATCAGAAGGAGACATTTGTTGTTAGAACAGATCTGAATCAGATTAGGCGGTCCATTAAGTCGAATACTGATAGGAAAAAAAAAATTGTTGGGTTTATCCGTAACTCCTTAGCAAAGCTTAATTACTAGATCACGTAACTAAGTGAGATGCATACTGTACATACATACATAAAATAAATTAAAAGTTGATTGATTCTATTGACCTAGCAACTAGCAAAAAGCAACACAGTTTCATTACTCAACAATAATCGCTGGCAGACAGGCTTTTAATTTAATTAATTAATTGAATTAAATTTAATTTCTACTTCTTCTGGTGTTCACAAGACTAACAGAAGAATCAATCATCTCATCTCATGTGTGGTCCACACGACAAACAACCCACTCGTTAGGCAACGCAACGCAACAAACGAGTCTGTCTGCTTGTAACCAAATTACTTATGCACTTTCCTATAATATCTTAATCTTCAAACCTTATTAAGTTTTTATGTTTTGGTTAGAAAACTCAATAGTACGTATTCTATTATTGTATTGGTTGAGTTGTCAACTAATATAACCGTTCAATTCCAAATTCCAATTGAACCGAATCCAACAATTGAATTGATTGAGTCATTCATTGTGGACTTGGTCAACTAACTTGACATTTTAGTATTGGTCACACAAAGCTGGCCACCGTCTCTACAACTACAATCTTAGCTGCCATTTGCAATTGCCAATCCATCAAAAACAATAATAGGTCCTACCTCCACTTCAAGAATCCAATCCCGAATCCAAGTTGTCCGTAATCACAACCTTATTCAATCACACACATCTCAGTTGGTTATTCCAGATTGAATTGTTCAGGTTTCAAGATTAGTTTTTTAAACAAATCTGAACAATTCAATCTTAAGCGAACAATTGAGATGTGTGTGACTGAATAAGGTTGTGATTACGGACATAATCCAAATCCTCACTCAACCTCCTCATATCATGTAATTTGGTCCAACACTTAGATTGCACACCACACCACCAACAACTATGAACATTACACTTGCACACAAAGATTTCAACACAAGGGAAAAACTAAAGTAAAGTTATAGTACTAATTGTAATTCTAATCAGAAGATCACAAGACTAAACTTTTCTACTTCAGAAAGTCATCAACAACAAGATGAAAGCAATAATTGGTTCGATCATGAAATAATCAATATGATTCTCATTTTCATAACGTGATAGCTCCAACAAACAATTCGAGTTACAAAAGAATGTGACATTCACATTGCATTGCAAGTTCCACAATCCTTAAGCCAATACACTTAAAGTAAAATTAAAAAAAAAAATACAAAGGCCTTAAATCCAACTAATGCTATCTATGATCTTCTCTTCTCCATTGTAAAGAATAATCAGTTAGATCTAAAATATTAAATCATTGAATTCTCACAAGCATCAAAATTCTAAACTACACTTATTCAATCACTATGTTCATGAAACAATTGAGTTAGTAGGGTGTAACAAAATTAAAAATCTAAACTTATAACTAGTTAGCATCATCACTGTCTAATTAAAATCATCATAATCATAAAAACAGAACAAAATGCAACCAGAAGCAGAATCAGAATCACCATTAAGCCGAGCGCATTCATCGTTTCCAAGCATAAACAAGCAAAGAAAACCCAACAGGAACAACCAATTCATTCTCTTCAACACTAGACCATTCCAAAACAGATGAACTTGCACCAAAAGATCCACCAGAAGAAGCCATTGAAACCGACGAAGACGACCAACTCTTCCCCATTTTCTCATAAAATCCCAAATTCATATTCTGCTGAGTCCATAAATTCATCAAACTCCTATCTTTACCGCGCTGTTGTTCATCGTCTTCTTCTTCGAATTTAAACATAAAAATTGCATGTCCATCACTATTATCTTTCACAAACAACCAATTATAAACATCCCATGAGATCTGAACAGAAACACCATCAATTTCAACTCTTTCATTCCCTCTAAACTTCCATTTCAATCTCTTAATCTGCAACACTTTTTCACCATCAACACTGAAACAAAGCTTCGAATGATCCCTTCCACCACAATCTATCTGAATCTCTCTCATTTTCCCACCAAACCTCGCTCTCGTGTTATAGATTTTGTTAGCATAAACATGCTCTCTTTTCATCACCAAATACTGAAAATTCTTAGGCTCTTTCGACTTAGATTTTGCATATGCATCTTTGTTAGAATCTCCAACCAAAAGGGTCATCTCATTATCAACAACAACAGCAAAGTAGAAACCGGAGTTCGGTTCGGGTCCTGACCCGAATTTGGCTTTTGAGAGATTCCAGAACAAATGGGTATTCGAAGAGAGCTTTTTGGTTCCATGTTTTTTCCAGAAAATGAAGGGTTTGATGTGAAGCTGAAAAGAAGAAGAAGAAGAAGATAAAGATGAAGAAGAAGGGTTAGATGGTGGAGAATCAAATGGGTGATGATGAAGTTGAACATGAAGAGAACGACCAAGAATGGAACGTGACCAAGTCAAAGAAACTAAACCTATATCAGTTTGAAAAAGATAGGTGGCGAGATTAGGGTTAGTTGAATGTGGCGGCGGCGGTGGAGGTGGTGGTGAATGACGGTTGTTGTCGTCGTTGGTTGGAGAGGGGCGGAAACAAGAAGGGAAAGGTGATGACATTTTTTTGAGGTTTGTGTATTTTTGAGGTTTGTGTTGTGTTTTAAGATTTGTTTTTGAGGTTGTTGATTTTTTTTTTTTTTTTTGGGATTTTGGGGAATGTGAAAGAGGATCCAAGGAGAAAGGGTTTTTGTTTGAAGTGTGAATTGTGTTTTTGGGAAGAATGGATTGGGTTTTTAATATGGATTGGGAAGACTGTGAAGGAACCTTTTACTTTACTTGTTCATTCATTCATTTATTTCATTGTTTTGCAACATGTAAGTAAAAAAATGAGGGTGTTGGAATCTAGGAATTTCTTCTTCTTTTTCCACCACAAGGGTCTTTGAAGTTTGATATTTGATTAATCATATATAGATTGGAGTTGGACCAAGCATTTTATATTACCCTATACATATACATATACTTGCCTCTCTCTAGTGCTAACTATTTTCATTTTTCACTAAGGTTAAAAATGACAATATATTCATTTAATTTAAATTTTTGATAAATTTGTTTGTGTGTGTTAATTTAGTATTTTGTATGGTAAAATAGTTAAATATATTTAAATACATCGAATAATAATGTTTGCCTTTTATTTATGTAGTATGTTATTAAAAATCTTATTTGACTATTGAAAAGGTAATTTAAATATTCAATTCATCAAAATAGTAATTAAATATTTTTGATCTTATCTGATTAGATAGACACGGCTGGTGTATCCTCTTCGGTACGGTGGTGGTGGTGGTGAAAAAGAGGTTGTAACTATAGACACTCTGACACTCAATTTATAATTGCGTGAAGCGAAAGTTTTAGAGTAAAAATGAATCGTATATAACTTTTTTGCATGAGAAGAGTATATATAGTCCATAATGTGGAGCCAATACATCAATGACAATCAAAATAATGGATGAAAAATTATAAACAGTAGTAAGGGTCAATCATTTTGACGTATGTTGTTACATAAGAGCTGGCTTCTGTGGCTGTTGAGTAAGAGGACGTGACCTTGGGTCAAAGTCATATTGGGCCGAGCTCGACGTTGAAACCAGTCATGAACAATTCTAGTAGTTATTGTGATGGAAATAATAAAATAAAACAATTCTAATAGTCATTGAAATTAAAAGGTAAAATAAATAAATTCTACTTAAAAATTCAAATTTATCAATGCACTGTAGCATGGAAACTTAACCTAGAAATAGAAACTCAATTTATATTTAAAGAAATTCATCTTATTGAGGTTTTTCAATTCGTTCAGCTAACTAATTTATCGAGGATATTTGTCCAGACGAACTTTTGATTCTTTGAGTTAATTAAATTTAATTTCATCACACGACATGAATTTAAATTTTGTTGTTGACAATCACATAAAATTAAATGTCCAGTCAAACATTAAAACTTTCTAAGGATTCTAAGGTGCTTTTTCTTTCTTTATTATGTTAGGGTAAGGACATTAGTTAAGGTAACATAAAAGTAGTATTTCCTCATTCTCATATATATATATATATATATAAGCAAAAATAGCTTTTTTAGATTCATCGAAAAAATGATGTATTCAGTCTATATTTTAGACTAAATACATTTATTTTCTAATGAATCTAAAAAAAACTACTTTTGCTTATATATGAGGCCGGATGGAGTAAATTATAAGGTCTTGCTAACGAGTGTCATCGGGGCATTCTTTAAACATTTCATTTAAAAAAATAATTTATTTAAAAAATGAAACATTTTAATTTTCAATGTGTTGATTTCACACGTTTTCATAAAAAAACCAACAAACTTACTATTTAAGATGCTTAAAAAATATCCCTAGGGACACTGTTTAACTTCGACATATGGATGATTGAGAGCAAGGATCCTCTCAATTTTTTCCCTCAATTTTTCTCAATTTGTACATCTTAACCATCGACCAACTTTACTTTACTTTACTTTTCTAATTAAAATATTATCACATGTTTTTGATCCAATAATCTAGATACAAACATTATTTCCTCAATTTTATTTATAATGAAATTCTCGAGGATTGACATAATAGAGTACATAACATGGACACACCTTCAAAACAAAAAGGGTCATCTTGAACATAAATTAGTCATTAGAGTTAAAAAATGAAAATGAAAATTTAGAAGGACAAAAACATTTCATTTTTATTTTTAGGAATTAATTAATATCATAATTCATTATATTTTAGAACTTTTTTTTTTTCAACCCTTTTATTTATTTTCTTAGATTAGGTTTATGACCCAGGTTTTTTATTTTTCTTAAAAAGGTTTTAATATATTTTTTCTCTCTATAAAAAAACTTTTATTTTCGTTCCCCATAAAAAAATTGGTGAATTTTCTTTTCTCTGCACGTAGTCTTAGTCTCTGTTATTAAATTAATGTACATTTTTTTAGTGTTTTTTATGCGTAGCCTGGGTATAGTTAGAAGATATGATTTTAAAATTTGATTTCTATGCTGCGATTTTCGTTATTTTTAAATGAAATTTTTGACATTTAAATATCATTTTTAATTTAACTCATGTTAAAATTTCTAAATTTTGCCAAAATCATGTGGTAGATACTTAAGACCATTAACAATTTAGTCATATTTTTAGACAGTGCGAATGAAAAAACATTTATTGTGTGATATTTTTTCTTTATGGAGAATGTTAACTTATGCTCTTAAGGGCACATATTAAGAAGATAAATGTGGAAAAAATTTATTGAACTTGTGGTATATTCAATTCTCTAAACATTAAATGTTTTCTATCATTAAATGCTCTATTTCTATTTTTAGGTCGCTTAACATGTGCCCTTAGGGCACAAGTTAACATAACCCTTTCTTTATTTCATCTGATCTGTATTGTACCCATAGAATAGAATCTGAGAATATTGGAGTTAGGAACCCCTGGTACAGCCTGGGTGTACTTGTTGTTGGTTCAGTTCTGACTTGATTGCAAAATAGAAAGAAGTCTTTGATCTATATTAGTTGGTGAGACCAAAATTAAATATGAACCAACAATATGTTCCTCAATCAATGCGTACGAGATTGGACTTTCAAATTATTTCATCTCCACACCCGTGATGGTAGGGGTGTATGACAGATGGGTTAGGTTAAATTGTGTGTTATGTATATATAATTCAATCTTAATATTAGCCCTAACCAATTTTTTTATCCCAATCCTCATTAATCCAACCAAAGAAAGCTTGAGGTTCATATGATATATTTACAAAGTACATTTACAAATAGCAATAATATTTACCGTAAAAAAAAAAATAGCAATAATATTGACATAAAAATATATTTACAAATTTATTTGCCATAATTTAGATAAATTAAGGAGGGAATGTATTATGTATCATCACATTCACAACATGCAATGCAACTACTATGTTGTGGATTACAAGTTTCAAATTCAATTAGAGGAGAATAAATTTTGACATAAGATATATGAATATTCTACTCTTAGGACATATAACGTGATCCTTTTGTATTATTAAAAGCAAATTTTTAATTTTAGATAACTTAATATGTACTTTTAAGACATATATTAACATGATCATAACAATCTAATATTATATAGTCAAATATATGAGCCAGTAAAAAAAGAAGTGTACATGAGACAAATTACGAGAATGAGTTCATCTACTAACAATTATGTGAGGGGATAATTAAGGCTATATGAAATAGGATGAGTTCATTACAGATGAGAATGAGATGAGGGGCTACTATAATTATGTTGCCTTTATCTTAGCTAATTAGATCCCGTATTTTTTGTGTGAAGGAGAGCAAGATGAGATTTGACTTTATCTTTTTTTAGAATATTTGAATCATAATTATAACATGTGATGTTGCCTCAAAATATAAAAGAAAAAAAAAAAAAAACAGTTTAGTGCTGTTTAGACAAAAGTGGGTCGATGGATAGCTGTGGCTGTGTAACCATCGCACTAGCATCAAGTGTGACAAGCATCCACATCAAGAAACCAAAATAGCCCCGCATTTTATCGATCGTTTGTTGGTTCGGTGGTGATTAACGTGAATTTGGTAGGAAGAACTACAGTTCAATCCCTGTAACTGCGACCGGGAGAGGGTCAGAACCACTTGATATCAGAACTGACACCCGAACCAGATTAGACGGTCCAATGAATGAGATATCAGTGTTGAAAACTAAAGAAAAATACCCCACATTTTGCTTAATTTGGCTAATCTATAACGGGTTCATAAAGTACCCTCTCATATTGGAGTATTTTTCAAGATCACTAATGTTTGGTATGAAAAATGCAAAAAGAAAAGAAGATAATTAATCCGTACAAGATATGATGTATCCTTCGTTTGCTACATCATGCTTTAAAGGCTGTCTGTCTTCTTAAGCCAGCTAGTTGGTTCATATCTTGAAAACATTAGGTTTAATACTAACTACAAACAATCCATCATGATTTTGCTTGATCAAATTAAATAAGGTTGGGTAACCAATCCTTGTTGTTGTTGGATTGAATCATCCGGGAAACAACTTAAGCACTTCTTCTTTTTTATTTTTATAAATAATTAAATATAACAAATGATAAAAATATTTTTGTAAAAGTATAAATGAATGTAAATTGATAAAACGTTAGTTTAAGATATAGTAAAAAAAAAGATTATGATTTTTTTAAAAAAAAAGTAAATATAGTGAAATCTAAAAATTAAGTAAAATCTGAAATTTAGATTAAAAAATTATAAAACTACAAAAGTTAATTGAAATTTCAAATATTTAAAATTAATTTTATAATTTTGCCACAAGGATGTCCAATTTTTTTAGTTCAATTGGCGTAAATGCCGAAATTGCTAAGTTAGATCTCATGATCAGAGTTCAAACTCCGGTCCTTCATTTTGTGTGTGTGAGATTAATTTGTTTGTGTAAAAAATAAAAAATTTGCCACAAGGATTTTATTTTATTTTTTATAAAAGTAAAAGGTTATATGATTTCAAAATAAGAAAAAATTAGATTCTCGATGAATCTAAAAATTAAGTACTCACTTTTTTTTTATTTTAAGAAAATGTACTCACTCTCTAGTTTTTAATATAAGAAAAAAAATATTACATTTTAGATTCATTTAGTATCTAATATACTTGGTTTATAATATTGACAATGACAAATATATTAGACTCTCAATGAATCTAAAAAATAAAAACTTTCTTATTAAATTCTGGTGAGAGTATTTTTTATTTTATTTTTGAGTACAACTAGTGAGAGTATTTAATCTATTATTTATATATTTAGGAGTTTCTCTCTCATAGTCTTATTCCTATGTGGCACCATTTCCTTGATCCATGTCTTACGTGGCATTCTAATATTTCTCCAATTCCTATGTGGCTAACTATGAAGGCCTTTGCAATTTCTCTAATACATGATGATATCATTTTACTTAGAATCTTTGGCTAATTTGAAAATTCAATCATTTCTCAATTATTGTTTATAAATCGTATTTAATGTTAATTCAAAAATAATTATTCAAAAGGAAACAATTGAATACATTTTAATTTTTTTTTTTTAATAACATTACCAATTCTCTTTAATTTCTCTTTACAATCATTATGAATTATTCTTATTATATTTTTTTTGACCAATCCATTTTTATAATCTTTTTATTCACATTTGATTTTTTTCATAAAAATTAAAATTCGAAATTTACTTTTAAATAAAAAAATTAATGTTTATTTTTCAATAATATTTAAATGATGTTGTAAATAACATAAAGTGTATCCATTTCAAACAAATAAAATAAAATAAATTAATATAATATTATAATATCATAATATTATAATAGTATAATATTAATTATAATATTAATATTAATAAGGCATAATCCTATGGAGATAAGAAAAAACGAAAATAATTAATATGTGATTGAATGGTACATTATTGTTCATTTGTGGCTTTCAATTTGTGTGATTTTGTTTCTAATTTCAAATTCAATTGTATAAATTGATGAGTATTAATTCACAATTACTTTTTTAGGTTTACAGCATGCATAAAATAAGGGGCTAATTATTTTGGGGGTAATTATTTTGATATCTTATATTTTTAGCTATAAATAGTGCAGATTCTCACACATCTCACACCAATTTTGAATCACGGTTGAGTTTTTCAAAAGTTTTCTTTAAATTCTATTTTTTTTCTCTTTGGGTCGTTGCCATTTTGTTGATAGTGTGTTTCTGAAGTTGTTGCAAAGTTATCAATATTAAGAACAGTTTCGTTATAATTTGTAATTTGCTTCATATTATTTTTAATTGTTATTGTAGTGAGTTTGTCATTTAATTTGTTGGTTTCAGAATCATGTAAAAGGTTGATAATATTCCTTATTATGCTATCTATTAAGAAGTTCGCTAGATCATTAGTTCTACATAAGTATATTTATTGATGTTATTATTGATGTTATTTCGCCATTGAGAGAATTCCAACGGAAGGATTCCATTCCCGGTTATATCAATTTTCAGGAATTCCATTCGCTGTTTCATCACGTCTTTCAAATCATCATTGATGACGTTAGTCATTACATGGAAATAAAGACCATTTTCAAGTGTTTTTAGAGGTTTTTGACCTAAATCATGAAGAAGAAGACATTGATTTGAAGCTACATGCGAAGAAAGATAGCAAATGAAAATTGGTGGATTTTATAGCATTTTTACGCCTGGGGCGGAATTCTTTGCGCCTGGGGCGGAAATTTCACTGAAGAAGCTGGTTTGCTCACTGTTTTGCCGTTTCAGGCGAAATTCTTGTGCCTGAAACGTAACTTTTTACGCCTGGGGCGGAAATTCTGTGCCTCAGGCGGAAAACGTTACTTTTGATCATTTTTATAAAAGGGAAACATCAGATCTGGATCATTATCGAATTTTTACGCAAAAGAACAGCTGTTGGAGCGATTTTGGAGGATCAAGAGCGACCAAGCAAGGATTCCAGTGTGGAAACACATCAAGATTCTTCTTGTAATCATGCTTTCTTTCATTTTATTTGATGTAATTTCTGAATTTGCAATGTCTAGCTAAATTCTCATGATTGGTCCTTAGGTGATTCTAATTACTTTTGATCTTGAATTATGTGATTGTCATATGATATGATTAATGAATTACGAAGTTAGTTTCTATTGATTGTTCTTTGTGCTTAATGCTTTGTATGAATTCGCGACTTATATGATGATTGCAATGATTGGTTTTACTATGACGATAGGAATAAATCATCGATCTAGGAACGATTAATCAATTAACTTTCACTTAAGACATTTCGGATTGTTAATTGAGATTAAAAGATTAAAGTTTTTCTTCCTCACATGATCATAGGTCTTACTAAGACATTAGGGATTGATGATCATGAGAGAGGATTATGTTACCAAGACATTGGGCATAATCAATTATGTTTTAATCAAATCATGAAACTAATTTGACTAATTCGTTATCATACATGAAATTACCAAGAGAAATAGTAATTAGATGACCCAAAAAGGACCAATCGCTTTTCTTACATCAATCTAAACACCAAAGCAATTCCAAAGTTTAAAAATTTGAACTTGAAACCAAACAAGAACCCCCTTTTTACAATTTATGTCAATTTACATGAGTATGTCTTCAAATTACAATTGATTTAGAACAATCCCTGCGGAGAGAACGATTTTATTATACTACTTGACGACTATTTGTATACTTGCAAATTATTCATCAAGTTTTTGGCGCCGTTGCCGGGGATTGTTGATTAAATCAACAAGGCAATTGAGTCATACTTTTAAATTTTATTGTTTTATTGATTAAGTTTTTGTTTATTTTAATTATAAATATATAAAAAAAAAATATATAAGTTCTGAATTTTATTTTCATTTTCATTCTTGTGTAGTGCAGTTGCTTCTTAAGGTATTTTCTGGTTGTTTATGCAAGGTAGGAGAGTAGCAAGAGAACTAATCTTTGATCCTGAAATAGAGAAAACAGCTAAAGCAAACAGAAAAGCAGTTCGGTTAGCCCGAGAGGTTGCCCGGTTAGCAGGTGTTGCACAAGAAAGTTGTGAAGAAGTGGTTTCTAGTCCAGACACATCGGACAACGAAGCCAACATCATGGCTGGAAATCCACCACCGCCTCCACCGGTTGTGCCTGAAAGGACATTAGGTGACTATGGCCAAAGAAACAACGGAGAGCTTGCCAATCTGGGTTTTCAACCAAGGAATCATGTGTCATTTGATATCAAGAATTCAGTGCTCAGCGCCCTCAAAGAGAATCAATACTCAGGGGCAGAAACACAATGCCCAAATCTCCACCTGGAGCATTTCTATGAAGCTTGTGACTATACAGACCCACCAGGAGTATCTGAATCAGATAAAAGATTAAGGCTTTTCAAGTATTCGTTAACTGGAAGAGCTAAAGACTGGCTGGACACAATACCACCTAACACCATCACTACTTGGCAAGAGCTAGAGATGAAATTCATGGATAGGTACTTTCCAATTCACAAGTATCTTGAAAGAAGAGCTGACATTACAAGTTTTGAGCAAGGAGACTCCGAAACATTGTATGATGCCTGGGAAAGATTCAAACTGTGCCTGAAGAAGTGTCCTAAGCATGGGCTCGATAGTCATACTCAAATGCAGCATTTCACACAAGGATTGAGAGCTCAAACTAGAATGTTTCTAGATGCATCGGCAGGTGAATCTTTGAAAAATAAAAATCAAACTCAAGCTAGAGAGTTGGTGGAATCCATGGCTCAAAATGAATACAGAGTTGAAAATGATCGTGGTGCAAAGAAGAAGGCAGGCATGATAGAGCTTGATACTCAAACTGCTCTTTTGGCCCAATCTACATTGATGAATTCTCAAATGGCAGCTGTGTTGAAACACCTCACTAGCACTCCTAATGCCCAAATGCCAGTCATGGCAGCTAATGAAGTGAAATGTGATTTTTGTGGACAAGGGCATGCTAATGGCCAATGTTTTCCTGAGGGGTCAGAAGAGGCAAAGTACCTAGCCAACTTCAAAAGGAACAACCCAAAGTATGATCCATATTCAAACACTTATAACCCAGGTTGGAGAGATCATCCAAACTTTGGTTGGGGAGGAAATCAAAACTCAAATCAATCTCAACAACAATCTTCTTCACAAAACTCTCAATAAAGGAGACCTTCTCAATTAGAGGACACACTTACTCAATTCATAAAGGTGACTCAAGGGAACTTCGAAGCTATGAAGGTCAGCCAAGATCAAATGAAAGCCAACCAAGATATTGCCAACAAGAATCATGAAGCTTCAATTAAGAACTTGGAAACTCAAGTTGGGCAATTGTCAAGGCAATTCGCGGCTACTCAAAATAATGGTTTTGAAGGTTCTACAAAGGATAATCCGAGGAATGAAAGTTGCAAGGCGATTAATTTGAGAAATAGAGTGGTTCCTTCACCTGAGATTGTAACGAAGAAAAAGAGTGAGTCTAGTGTTGAGGGAGTGAAAGAAAATGAGACTGAGGGAGAAGTTGAGAATGAGTTAGAGAAAATGATTGAGAGTGAGAAAGAGGAGTTAGTTGAAGAGGAGAAAGATAAAAAAATTGAAAAAGAGAATGATGAGAAGTTAGTTGAAAAGAGAGGCAAGGGTGTAGAGGAGAAAGAAAGTTCTGTCCATGCCAAATTGCCATATCCGCGCAAGAAAAAGGCAAAGGCTAATGATCACCAACAATTCAAAAAGTTTATGAAGATGCTTCATGATCTCCAAATTAACATTCCTTTTGCTGAAGTGTTGGAACAGATGCCTGTCTATGCCAAATTCATGAAAGAACTTATGACAAAGAAGCGGAAACCTCTTGATGATGATACAGTAGAGATGACAGAGGAATGTAGTGCCATAATCCAAAAGAAACTTCCTCAAAAGAAGAAGGATCCTGGAAGTTTTACCATACCATGTTCAATAGGTAACATCTCCGTTGGTCGAGCTCTATGTGATTTAGGAGCTAGCATCAACCTAATGCCATTGTCAATGATGAAGAAGATACCCGGAGCTGTTGCAAAACCCACAAAGATGCAGCTCTCTTTAGCTGATCGTCTATTGTACATCCCTACGGCGTACTTCATGATGTGTTGGTAAGAGTTGCTGAGTTTGTTTTTCCAGCTGATTTCGTCATCCTTGATATGGAAGATGATGCAGATGTAGAACCATTGCTGTTGGGTAGACCATTTCTTGCTACCGGGAGAGCGTTGATTGATGTGGAAATGGGAGAGCTTATGTTAAGGACACATGGAGAACAAGTGATGTTTAACGTGTTCAAAGCCATGAAGCATCATGATGATGAGCCACAATGTTACAAGGTTGACGTGATTGAGGAAGTGGTAGAAGATGTCTTAGTGGAAGAAACACCATCCTTACCATTAGAAAGAGTAATTGTTAATTCCATTGATGATTTGGAAGAGGAATGGGACAAGGAGATTGAAATTTGTCTCCGTCAACTTGAAGCATGTAAAGAAGAAGAAGCACAAAAAGATTTTGAAAATGTGTATGCTGTGGAAGAGAAAGCTAGTGGTAAGGAGGACTTAAAAGTTACTATTCCGGAGTTGAAAGAGCTTCCCCCTCACTTAAAATATGTTTTCTTGGGAGAAGATGCTTCACAACCGGCAATCATAAGTAGCAGGTTGAGTTCTTTGGAAGCAAAGAAGCTAACTAGAGTCTTGCGAGAAAATAAAGAAGCCATGGGTTGGAGCATCTCTGATTTGAAAGGGATTAGTCCCGGATTCTGTATGCATAAAATAAAAATGGAAGATGAATACAAACCTGTGGTGCAACCTCAAAGAAGACTAAATCCAACCATGAAAGAAGTGGTGAAGAAAGAGGTTCTTAAACTTCTAGAAGCTGGTATGATTTATCCAATCTCGGATAGTGCTTGGGTAAGTCCTGTCCATGTGGTCCCGAAAAAGGGTGGTATGACAGTCGTGAGAAACGAAAAAAATGAACTGATACCCACTCGCACCGTCACTGGGTGGCGGATGTGTATAGACTACAGGCGGTTGAATTCAGCAACAAGGAAGGACCATTTTCCTCTTCCATTCATGGACCAAATGTTAGAAAGGCTTGCAGGGCAGGCGTATTATTGCTTTTTGGATGGATATTCCGGGTACAATCAGATTGTTGTAGACCCGGCTGATCAAGAAAAGACGGCGTTCACATGCCCATTCGGAGTATTTGCTTACCGGAGGATGCCGTTTGGTCTATGCAATGCACCAGCTACTTTTCAGCGGTGTATGTTATCCATTTTTGCCGATATGATGGAAAATTCAATTGAGGTATTTATGGATGATTTCTCTGTTTTTGGAAAATCTTTTGATCATTGCTTAGCTAATTTGAATGCTGTTTTGAAAAGATGCATAAGTACCAATTTAGTCTTGAATTGGGAAAAATGTCATTTTATGGTTAAAGAAGGAATTGTGCTTGGACACAAAATCTCTTCAAAAGGCATTCAAGTTGACCAAGCAAAAATAGAGGTTATTAAGGATTTGCCTCCTCCCGTGAATGTTAAGGGAGTGAGAAGCTTCTTAGGACATGCCGGTTTCTATCGGCGTTTCATAAAAGACTTTTCCAAGATAGCAAAGCCCTTAAGCAACCTCCTAGTGAAGGAAAATGAATTTAAATTTGATGATGAATGTTTGAATGCTTTTGTTGTGATTAAAGAAAAGTTGGTCACCGCGCCCATAATCGTTGCACCTAATTGGGATCTCCCTTTTGAATTAATGTGTGATGCAAGTGATTATGCGGTTGGAGCGGTGCTTGGCCAACGACATGCGAAATTTTTCCATGCTATATATTATGCAAGCAAGGTTTTGAATGAAAACCAAATCAATTACACAACTACTGAAAAAGAGTTGCTTGCAATAGTATTTGCTTTGGAAAAATTTCGCTCTTATCTGATTGGATCGAAAGTTGTTGTTTTTTCAGATCACTCGGCACTTAAGTACCTCCTCACAAAAGGCGACTCAAAGCCTAGACTCTTGAGGTGGGTACTACTTTTGCAGGAATTCGATTTGGAGATAAAAGACAAGAAAGGTGTGGAGAATGTGGTCGCGGACCATTTGTCAAGGTTAGAAAATCCAATGGTGACCACAAAAGAGAAGTGCATTAATGAAGAGTTCCCGGATGAAAAATTGTTGATGGTTTCTAAAAGGCCTTGGTTTGCTGACATGGCTAATTTCAAAGCGGGAAATGAAATTCCGGAGGACTATTCCTATCAACAAAAGAAGAAATTCTTTAGAGATGCTAACTTCTATTTTTGGGATGACCCATACCTATTTAAGGTGGGGCAAGATGGCTTGATCCGTAGATGTGTTGATGAGGAAGAGGCACAAAGCATAATGTGGCATTGCCACAGTTCTCCATATGGTGGTCATCACAGTGGTCCACGAACAGCAGCAAAGGTGCTTCAAAGTGGTTTCTTTTGGCCGACACTGTTTGCAGATTGTGTAGAGTTTGCTAGAAGATGTGATAATTGCCAGAGGACCGGCAATGTTTCAAAGCGGGATGAGATGCCTCTAAACCAACTGCTCGAAGTAGAACCTTTCGATTGTTGGGGGATTGATTTCATGGGACCTTTCCCATCTTCACGGTCTAATCTTCATATATTGGTGTGTGTAGATTATGTTACAAAATGGGTGGAAGCTATTCCTTGCCAAGCGAATGATTCTCATACCGTGGTGAAGTTCCTTAAAGAAAATATTTTTACTCGGTTTGGGGTTCCTAGAATTCTCATTAGTGATGGAGGCAAACATTTTTGTAACAAATACTTGGAGAATGTCTTGGAGAAATACAATGTCAAGCACAAGGTGGCCACTCCATACCATCCTCAGACAAGTGGACAAGTTGAAGTATCTAACCGGCAATTGAAACAAATTCTGGAGAAAACGGTTTCTACTTCAAGGAAAGACTGGTCAATGAAGCTTAATGATACACTTTGGGCTTATAGAACCGCATTCAAGACACACTTGGGGTTCTCTCCGTACCAACTAGTTTATGGCAAATCATGTCACCTACCGGTTGAGCTAGAACACAAGGCATATTGGGCTGTGAAATTTTTAAATTTTGATGCAGGTCTTGCGGGTGAGAAAAGATTGCTTAAGCTGAACGAACTTGAAGAATGGAGGATGCAAGCATATGAAAATGCCGTGATTTTTAAAGCAAGGACAAAGAAGTATCATGATAAAGGGTTGGTAAGAAAGGAGTTTAAGAAAGGACAGCAAGTCTTGTTGTTCAATTCTCGTTTAAGGTTATTCCCGGGTAAGCTGATGTCTCGGTGGTCTGGTCCGTTTGTCATTAAGGAAGTTTTTCCACACGGGGCTGTGGAAATTTTTACACCAGGAGAGGAGGAGAAATCTTTCAAAGTAAATGGACAAAGACTCAAGTTTTATAAGGGAGGAGATTTTAATCGCCACAAGGTGGCAGTACTTTTCAAAGACCCTTGAGGTTTCGAGACCGTCAAGCTAATGACGCTAAAAGTAGCGCTGCTTGGGAGGCAACCCAAGGTTTTATTTAACCGTAATAGTTTTTCTTTTGATTTTTTGTGTTTTGCAGGTCAAATTGAAAAAAAGAGGAGTGTGAAAAGTGTACAACCAGGAAATTACGTTTGGGGCGTAAAAAATGGAGCCTGGGGCGTAAAAAAATACTGAAGAAAGTGGCTGTCACTTATTTTTCCGTTTGGGGCGGAAGGGTTTACGCCTAGGGCGTAAAAATTCTGAAGAATTTTGGGTGCTCTCTGTTTTGCCGTTTGGGGCGGAAAAAAGTGTCGTTTGGGGCGGAAATTTATACTGAAAAAAATGGTGCTCTCTGTTTTGCCGTTTGGGGCGGAAAAAGCTGTGTTTGGGGCGGAAATTTTCGTTTTAGGCGTAAACAAACATGAAACCCTCATTCTTTCTCTCAAACTTCATCTTCTTCAACAAACCTTATCCTTTCTCACAAAACTTCATCTCCTTCCTCACACAAATCCTCCATTAACAACCATCCAAACCTTCAAACCCAACACAAATCCTTCATTAAAACAACAACCACAACAAATTCACCCATTATCTTTCACCAATTCTACCCTCAAATCCCAAACCCCTCTTGAACCAAAACTTCCCAAATCTTTCAAAACCCCATTAAAACAACAACCTCTCTCACACCCATAACACCAAACCCACGAAAATTTTTCCATCCAACTCTATTCTTCAAAACCCATCATCAACAACAACCAATTCTTCAAATTTTTCCAAAACCCAAAATCAAAAACCCTTCAAAACCCTACACGAAAATTCACCCAAAAACACCATAAATCTTCATCTTTTCCATCAATCACCCATAAACCATTACCTTTCTCAATCTTTACCTTTCTCACCATGAAGAACATATTCAAAAAATCCTCAAAAGACAAAGAAGTTGAAGTTGGGTCTTCAAAATCAAGGTCAAAGGTGGTGAAGAAAAAGAGAGTGGCCCGAACTCCTACACCGTCACCTTCGCCTTCTCCTCCACCATCACCGCCTAGAGAGCAATCACCACCTCCTCCAACGCCGGTTGTGACTGAAATTCCTCGGTCACGTTTTGTTCGTCCAACGGCCTACAATCGGTACCAGACTCTCAAAAGTAAGGACTTCAAACCTGAAAAGCGTCTCACGGATGAAGTGTTAGCATTTCCCTTAATTGAAGCAGAATTCCGCAACAGGCATTGGTATGAATTTAATTTCTGTCTTCGGTCTGGAAATCGTACTTTAGCATTAGAATTTTTGAGTAATGCATGGCGAGTGAAAAATTTGTCACCACGGATTGCTAAAGTACGCGGGGTAGATGTAGACTACTCCCCGGAAGCTATAAATAGGATATTTCATTTTAATGTTCCTGAATTCTGTGTTCTGAAACATCGACGTGAGAATAGGGCAACCATGGCATCAGATAAGCGTGAGGCTTTAAAATCTCAGCTGACTGCACCCGGAAGTGTATGGGTGAGACCATCTAGACAGCTCCCACCCCAGCGGTTTAAAACCGCTCATTTGTTGGATATTCCACGGATTTGGGCTGAATTTTGGATAAACAACGTGGAGCCAAGTGGGAACAATTCTGAGATTCCTATGGATATAGGGCTAGCACTTCAAGCTATCTTGCTAGGTGAAGACATAGATTTGGGAACAATTCTGAGTGATGATTTGTCTGCAATTATCCAGAAAGATCCCGGGTCATATAGTCTGACACATCTCTGTTTGATCACTAAACTGTGTCTTGATCAAAATGTTGCTGCTTTTGATGATGATCAAATAGAAGAACCTAGGAAAGTCACTACGGCTTTTGTGAGAGATGTGAGAAGGAAAACTTTTGGGAAGACATTCATTCCATTTGCTGATGTGGATGATGTGATGGATTACACGGTTGAGGGAGGAGGTGAAGAAAGGGAGGAGAATGTTGAACATATGATGCACCATGACATACCACAAGGTCCGGAAATGGAGAGTTTTCCAGCTCCGCAATTTGATGCGAATATTCTTGCGGATATGGTGTGGAAGATGGACATGAGCACTCAACAGGGCATTGATATGGCGGACCACTATGACACTTCATCCGCCTTATGGCAAGAATACATGCGTTACCGAGAGCAAGTCCCGACATATTTCTATCCAAGATATCCAATAATGCATGATTTTGATGAAGCTCACAATCATAGAATTAGGAGCATGGCGGCTACACATGAAATGAACCGTGCTACCTACATTCGCCAAAGGAGGGCAGCTGGCCTTCCAGATGAAGGAGGGTCTTCATCAATGCAATTTCCTGGAAATCTGCCTCGTTTTGATCATGATCATAACATGCCTGAGCAGGATTGAGGTTTTGTGCCATTCACCTTTACTGTCCTTCTCCTCTATAAATTCTTTTTGGCCTGTGTATTATGATTCTTTTGTTTAATTTGTTGCATGCTTGATGTTGGTCTATAATAAGTACTTGAGCTAGTCGTTTTGTTTTCTTTGAATGTTTTAGTCTTTTTGAAAACCTCACACTATTGAAATTTGTTTGGCTATCATCTTAGATTCAAAATTGTTGACCAAATGTGTGATATGAATTTGTGATGTTTTTGATTGTTTCGGATGCATCATAGTGATGATTTAGGCAAGGCTTAGGGACTCTCACAAATATTGACCATAGTTTAATTCAGCAAAAACTGTGAGATTTTGAGCCCAAACACTGATTTCTTTTGATGATTATGAGAATTCCACAATTAGCTATGTCTCTAGAATTTGCGCATGTTCTCTTTAATTGATTTATTGTTGTGATGTACACACGAGGCAAGTTGTTTGGTACCTTGAGCCTGTTCTAGCCACCCTTATCATTGCTTATCCTTTGTTTAACCCCTTTTGAGCTTAAAGAAAAATGTTTGTTTGTTATCTGACCCAAGTTATCAAAATAATATAAAAAAAAAATGATTTTCTTGGAGAATTAGATACCTTTAGTGGTTTTTGCACAATGCATGTCACTAAGTTTGGGGTTGCTTTTGGAATTAGCAACAACTTAAGTTTGGGGTGGGTATACTAGAGAACTAAAAAAAATTTATGAAAGAAAAATTCAGAAGTTCACCAAGAAAAGAAGTATCGAAAAAAAAAAAAAGAGAAGAAAAATAAAAAATATATAATCATGGTGATCTTCTTGAAAACAAAAAGGAACTCCTTGAAAGAAAAATTTGTGAAAGAAAATTGTTCTCTAGTATCAATTCTTACAAAGTAGGGTGGGGTGTTGTATCTATTCAATTCAGTGGTATCTGACTTCAAGTTTTTTTACTCACTTACCAAAAAAGCCACCATCCACCTTTTAACCAGGCCACGTTATAACCTTTAAAAAGTCCTCTAATGTGTGTGCTCATGACATGGTAATTGATTTTTGAGAATGTCTGCAAATTTATAGTAGTCTAGTTATGATGTGTTGATTGAGTGATTATATTACCCTTAAACAGGAGAGTCGGTGAGGGTGTGAAGAGATTAAGTATGGTCAATCTTTGTTTGATGCTCTTTGTTTTGCTTAAATTTGAAACTGTGTGTATTTGAATCATGACGAAATTGATCATTGAAATGTTATGCAAATTAAGTCTAACTTGATTGAGTTTGAGTTTGTTTAGCCAGATGGATTGAGGTAGTGTTTTGTTTTCCTAGAGATTGAGATATTCCTTGAGGACAAGGAAAAGTTCAAGTTTGGGGTTGTGATGACGTTAGTCATTACATGGAAATAAAGACCATTTTCAAGTGTTTTTAGAGGTTTTTGACCTAAATCATGAAGAAGAAGACATTGATTTGAAGCTACATGCGAAGAAAGATAGCAAATGAAAATTGGTGGATTTTATAGCATTTTTACGCCTGGGGCGGAATTCTTTGCGCCTGGGGCGGAAATTTCACTGAAGAAGCTGGTTTGCTCACTGTTTTGCCGTTTCAGGCGAAATTCTTGTGCCTGAAACGTAACTTCTTACGCCTGGGGCGGAAATTCTGTGCCTCAGGCGGAAAACGTTACTTTTGATCATTTTTATAAAAGGGAAACATCAGATTTGGATCATTATCGAATTTTTACGCAAAAGAACAGCTGTTGGAGCGATTTTGGAGGATCAAGAGCGACCAAGCAAGGATTCCAGTGTGGAAACACATCAAGATTCTTCTTGTAATCATGCTTTCTTTCATTTTATTTGATGTAATTTCTGAATTTGCAATGTCTAGCTAAATTCTCATGATTGGTCCTTAGGTGATTCTAATTACTTTTGATCTTGAATTATGTGATTGTCATATGATATGATTAATGAATTACGAAGTTAGTTTCTATTGATTGTTCTTTGTGCTTAATGCTTTGTATGAATTCGCGACTTATATGATGATTGCAATGATTGGTTTTACTATGACGATAGGAATAAATCATCGATCTAGGAACGATTAATCAATTAACTTTCACTTAAGACATTTCAGATTGTTAATTGAGATTAAAAGATTAAAGTTTTTCTTCCTCACATGATCATAGGTCTTACTAAGACATTAGGGATTGATGATCATGAGAGAGGATTATGTTACCAAGACATTGGGCATAATCAATTATGTTTTAATCAAATCATGAAACTAATTTGACTAATTCGTTATCATACATGAAATTACCAAGAGAAATAGTAATTAGATGACCCAAAAAGGACCAATCGCTTTTCTTACATCAATCTAAACACCAAAGCAATTCCAAAGTTTAAAAATTTGAACTTGAAACCAAACAAGAACCCCCTTTTTACAATTTATGTCAATTTACATGAGTATGTCTTCAAATTACAATTGATTTAGAACAATCCCTGCGGAGAGAACGATTTTATTATACTACTTGACGACTATTTGTATACTTGCAAATTATTCATCAATCATCATCCACAAGACGCACAATGTCGCCATCTTCATCAACATAGCTCATAATGAATTTTGCATTAGCAGTAAAATTGAAAGCAGAACATATCTTAGCCCTGAAATCAACCATGCTAATTTCCATTTGATTATTTACACTGAACCGCCTGAAGCAATTTCCAAATTTCGCCTGTACAAAAATAACAAGTGACATGATATCAAGTAGTCTACTATATTTATAAAAAATAATGTGATATTGCTTATGAAATTAATTTCTACATTGATGGTGAATTTTTTTTTACACAAATTGTATGATATTTTGAATTAGTTGTCAATTGCATAATAATTGTATATAATAAAAATAATATTTCTATTTTGAATAATTGTATACTATTATTGCACCGAAAGAAACAATAAACATATAATTTTTTTGGTAATTAATAGTCATAATAATACTTTCTGTAGCAAAAAAAAAATAGTAATCATAATAATAATAATAATAATTTTATATACACGTTTTTTTTCTTCTGATAGTAATAATAATTTGTCAGTGGAATAATATTAATTTAATTTAATAGTAAATTGATGGACATTCTATGATGAATTAAATTTAATCCGTTTTTTGTTTTCGACAGGGAATTCAATTGAAAGACGGGAAGAAATGCATCACATTCTCACAAAATGAAAGTTGGAATATCAATAAAAATGTATATATGAGCTAAAATGTGGCCTATATGTTTAATTGTTGGATATAGTAAGAAATTGATCAAATGATGTATTTTCTCAATAGTGTTAAGTTTATCTTTATCTTATCTTTTTTTTTCTATTGTAAGTTTTCTTTTATGTTTTAGTTTTGAACAAGGTGATCTATATTATACTGGATTTTGTTTTTGAAAATTGCAACGGATTGAGTAATTAGGTGTTCATATGTTATATTACAAACATTTTAATTTTTGTACCAAAAGGTGAAGAAATATTTTAGTTACACATAATTTACAATTTTGCAGGAGACTAAATGTTTAAAAATTTCATCATTCTTGTGTTGTGAACAATGTAATGGGTTAAGTGATGGTGGAAGTGCAGTCTCTTTGAAATAGTTGTTATTGGTGAATTTATTTGTGGTGTCAAATATGGACTAATCTCGCCATTTTAGGGTAGATTGAAATTCTAGCATTTATTGTTTATAAAAAAAAATCTGGCATTTATTTATTGTTGAAATAGATTATGAGTTTTGAAGATTCTATAGATTTCTTTTATTCCCACATATGAGAATATTTTTCCACGCGGGGACGTGAGAGTAAATTCCCAGAAGAAAGCGAAGGTCTTCAATAGAGAGATGACGATTAAGAATAGATGCATAATACCCGTTAGATTAATTTTGCGTAGTAATTTTCTTTTTCTTTTTTGCAAAAAATAAAAGAACAAATATACAAGGACATATCTGTATATGTCCTTGCAGAGACCGATGAAACGGGGAAAAAATAACATGTAGTTTAAGTGGAATATCATTTTCCATTCCGCCATTCCTCTTTAAAATTTCCAAAATTGATAACAATATTTTTCATATTTAAATAAATTATTACATTAAATGTAAAATTAATTGAGTTTAATTGTTGTGCATCGTTGGTGTAATTTTTTTTTACACATGCATCTAATGACGCGTTGCCACATCATTTAATGAATGTGATACGTCATTGTTTTTAATTACTATATATGATGTGTCGGTATATTATTGGATGCATGTGCAAAATAACTTTACATCGACGATGCATATAAATTAAATTCAAATTAATTTTACAAATGATTAAAAAATCACAAAATATTTTTTCTGACTCAATAATTAAAAAATAACAAAATATTAAAAGTTTAATTATTCATATTTTTCATTGAACATTAACCCGTGCGAATGCACGGGTAAGTTATACTAGTATTTATTAAGGTTCCATTTGAATATATCATTTGTTTGTAAAAAATATATATATTTGACCGTCAAATATATATTTTTTTTACAAACAAATGATATATTCAAATCAAACCTTAATAAATAATCATTTATTTGATGATTTTAATGGCCATGCATTTTAGTTTTGTGGAATACGGAGTATATGGTTACATACTTCCATTTATCTACGAAGGTAAAATAAATAAATAAAACAAACAACCACAAAAAATGAGAACTTAAAGTGTGGAATCTGTACAGTGTACACCAAATAATTTTGCCTTCAAATTTGACAAGTTATTATATGAGAACTTTTCCTTTTGACACGGTTGATAAGAAATTTGAGAGTAATAGTCTTCGTTTGGAATGCAGGTGAAAGAGATTGACGACTGAGTAATAATTTCTATGGAGAAGGAAAAATGGTCAAAGTAAACGCACGTGCGCCTTTGCCCCTTTAATAAGGAAGCAGATTTCACGCAGTAATATTCCACACAGTTTTCACGCAGTTCTGAATGTGGACCGTCCGATCTGTTATGTATGGTTGTGATTGTTTTGATGAATTTTACATCTGATTTGATCAGAACCGTCTGATCAACAAGCAATGGCCAAGATTGAAACTGCATGAAAACTGTGTGGTTTTATAACTGTAGCAAATCCAGATCCGAAAATATGAGGTCTCCGAGACTGGTGTTTGACACTAACCAACCTCGTTTCTCTCAATAGGGTTGGGAATAGGCCACGCGGCCTACAGGGGTTTTCGGCCTGGCCTGTATAAGCCTGGCCTGGCCTGATCTGGTTATTAAAAATGCCAGACTTAGGCTTTGAAAACGGTCTGTTTATATAAATAGGTCAGGCTTAGGCTTCTAAAAAGGCCTACGAAGCCTGATAGGCCGGCTTGTTTATAATAATTATTATTTATATAATATTATTATTTATATCTTATAAAAAAATATTATTTATAATAATTATTATTTTTCGTAATCGTATTTGTTATTTTATTAGTTTTTAATTGTTGTGTTAATCATATTATTAGCTTTTTTCTTAATGTTGTAGAAATTATAAAAATTTAAATGTGAACTTTTTAAGGCCTGTTTAGCCTATTTAAAAAAACTATATAGAGAAGTTTTAATGCAACACAGACTTTTAAACAGGCTACAAGGCTAGGCCAGGCTTTTAAAAGGCTCAGGCCAGACCAAAAACAATAACATTTGATAGGCCGCAGGCCAGGCCTGAAAAAAAATCGTATGTCAGGCTTAGGCCTGTCAAGGCCTGGCCTGGCCTGTTCCCAACCCTATCTCTCAATATCTACTACCCCACCATTACCAAATACCAGGAAAAATTTAATCAAACCATTAAGATTAAATTAACATTTTCTTCATGTATTGCTAAAAACAATCATGATGTAGCTGTAAATTCTCCTTTATGGGATACATTTTGTTCTTGTTCTAAAGAGCTGATGGTGAAATTTATGAACAATAATGGTCCGTTTGGTTGAAAAAAATAAAGTGGGAAGAAAAAAAAAAGGAAAATCTAAGAAAGAATTTAAATTAAATCTTAGTTCAAATTTATTTTTTTATTTTCATATTTCTTTCTCCATTTCTTTCTCTCGGACCAAAAGTGTTGAAAATGAAAATTACATGTTAAAACACGTACTCTAGCATATTAACTATTATTACAATATATGTGTCTTATTAGTTGGGAACTTGGGAGAAAATAATTCACTTTGTGTGTCCTATAAGATATTCAATATAAATTAGTGATCGCTGGTCTGGTAGAGATGAAAACCTCATACTTATACTATTATGGTAACCCAAAAATCGACTCAACTTAGTGATCAACATGTTGGTTTGGGTTTGGTGATCATATCATAAGACAATAAATATTTTAAAATCCAAAAATATTATATAATTAAATAATATTTCATTTAATGTAAATTTCAACATCAGATCAATTTTCTATAATTTAAAATTTTACTAGTAACATTTTAAATAGATTGACATGTTTTTAGTTTAAAAACATAAAACATCAATTGATTGAGCTGAAATGATTAATAAGTTTTACAAATGAGTGAATTATTTGAAATCATTCAAATTTTATTCTTAGTTGAATAATTTTAGTCATACTTCACTTGTTTTATAGACGTACTTTAGATTTTCAACACGGCTTCTTCTTAAAAATTGGACCCATACAAGTGGACAAATGTACGCCAACAAGTGACAAACGTAAAATGTTGATGACGAGTGAAGAACTATTTTGGATATTTTTAGGGTTCTAAAGTAAAATTAATACATCGAATTTTGTTTAACATTTTTATGTTTTACAAAATTTTTAACTAAAAGTTAGAATTATACTTTACCTCCAAAAAATGTTTTAGCTGCAAAACATATTTTATAAAAATCATTTATACATCTCATAAGAGAAATTGTACTTTAACATAATCCCAATTTTCTAACAAAATTCATTGAAAATCTAGACCAATAAAAAACATTCATTGGAATTTTGGAATTGAATTCTCGCCTAAGTACGGCCACAACAACACAGAGAAGATTTGAACTCATTCCAGTTTTATTTATAAGTAAAAGTTATTTTTTAAATTAATTAAAAAATCAATATATCTAGTCGTCTATACCTAAGTTAGATATATTAATTGTTCAATAAATTTAAATGTAATTTTTGCGAGGAATACTCCAAAATAGAGAGACTACGGAGTACGGAGGGAAGAGGCCCCAAAACGGTGCAAAGTTAATTGATTGGACTCGTTATCCAAAGTAATTTATGTCCCGCATTTGACTTCAATGCAAACTTTGTGTCATTTATTGTTCCCTCTTTTCCTTATCTTTCCTTCATTTTAAAATGAGTAATTACTCCAGGAGAAACTCTTGCCTAGGCACATACCCAACACTTGATATTTGAGCACATTCAATAAAAATTTAACACCACGTTCATTTTATTTTTCATTAAAAAATTAAAGAAAAAAAATGAAGAGAGAGAACATGAACCGCCCAGAACCCACAACAACCACACAAACTTTCAATTTTCTCCATTGTTGCTCCACACTACCATACACAACACCTCTTCAATTGCATAGTTTTGTATGGTTGTGGTTTGGCTTTGCATCTCTTGTAAAAGTACATCACATCTTGTGCTTGCTTCTTATTAATTCAATTATTAGCCTTTTTCAAAAAAAGAAACACAACATCTCAGCAATAGCACAAACAAGAAGCTCGTTTCCTCTTCTTTTCAATACTCCTTCCGGTCCTTTTTATAAGGAATAATTTGGAAAAAAAAATTGGTCCTTTTTATAAGAAACAATCATTAAATTTATTCTTACAATCCCATTTTTACCCTTATTAAATTGTATTCATTCCAAAGTTATGCATTAATTAGAGTGATATATTCCCTAAGGATAAATTAATACACCAAGGTTAGTTTTGGAATAGATTGTAAAATTTTAGAATTTTTATTAAGAAAGATAAGGTTTCTTGGTATGTGTGTTTTTTCCAAATTGTTCCTTATAATAAGGACCGGAGGGAGTATTATTTATTTGTTTGTTTTATTTTACTTTTTATTGAATGGGTTTAATTTTTCTTTAAAATAAATAATCACATAAAACTTAAACCAACACCATCTGTTTCAAAACACCATCTTCTACTTCTCTGAAATTTTTACTTTTTCTTCAGTGTGATAAACTGCAAGATGAAGAATTGACATGGACTTGAAAATAAATTGAAAAACTGTTATTCTTTGTCGGTGACACTATCACTGATGAAAGAATCGAAATTGGTTCGGTGGAGAAGAGGAAGGACAGAGAAAGGAAGACCGTCGGGGAAGAAGAATTTTTCATTTTTTTTCAAGTTAAATATAAGATGTCATGTTCTTATTGGATGTGCCCAAATATTAAGTGTTGGGTTTGTTCCCAAGGAAGAGTTTCTCTTACTCCGGATGCTAAACAATTCATCTTTCTTTTCGGTCTTTTCTTTCATGATCTTCGTCATGCGCTCATCTTTTTAACATCTTTTTAAGATATTGAATGCATAATTTTTAAGATAATTTTTTTTATTGACATGCGTAACTCATGTTTAGGACACTGTTTAGTATTTTCCTAAGCAAAAAAACATTTTTAAGGTTCATTGAAGAAATAGTGTATCTGATCTATATATTATTGACCAGATACATTATTTTTTCAATCAACTTTAAAAAATAAATTTTTACTTTATAATAGTGATAAGAGGAAGTACATTGCTATTTACACCTAGCAGGAAACTTTTGTAACTTAATCTTCACTGTAAAAAACAATATCAAATAAAAATATACTAGCAATTAGAAGATCCACTTAGCGATTCGAGTTATAGAAATTTGAAAGGCTAAATAAATGGACACCCACATTCATAAATCATAATATTATTTTCTTTTTATATTTCATCGATTCAAAAATATAAATAAAAATTGGTCAAAATTAATTAATGTATTTGATGCAAATTTTAAACCAAGTACATCAATTTTCTTTAATTCGTTTTTGCTTATATTTAATGACAGTGAACTCACATTCATAACACATTCAATGAGTTATTTATATATTTAAATTATTTTGTTCTAATACATTCAAAGAGTTATAAGTAAATGTTTTAACATTTAGTCCCATAAGTCCTAGCTCAACCGACAAAAAATGCCGAAATTGTTAGGCCGGACGTCGTGACCTGGGTTCGAATCCGGGATCTTACAATTAATTATGTGAGTTTAATTTCAGTGGATTTACCACTTCATCTAAGACAATTTTTTTTTTAACATTTAATACATCAACTTTAAATGTTTAAGGAAAATGTTAACATGTGCACATATAACACATGTTAAGGAATCAAAAATAGAAATTATGCTTTAGAATTTGTGCATTTTAACCTTTCAATCATTAAATTTTTTGTATCATTAAATGTTGAATTTCTATATTAAGATACCTTAACATGTGCTCTATATGCTCATGTTAACAAGACCATGTTTAATATGGTCAATGATTTTAACCAAGAAAAAAACTGGTCAATGATTCAAAAGAAAAAAAAGTTAATATGGTCAAGGTACAGTCTCCCCATGTATAAATAATGGACATCTATAGCTATAGGAGTATGTTATATGTACAAGATGACCACTACAAGAATATGCGCTCTCACAATAGTATTTTTATTGGCTTTCTTCATCCTCACATCAGGTTTGAAACCAATAATTTAATTGACTAAATTATTTGTGCATTATGTTGTAATGTTTAACTTTAAATAAATTTACACAAATGGAAAATAAAGTTGACTTGGTTGTTAAGCACCTCTCGTTTGATTCTGTTCTAGTCTCATTTTTCTAGGGTTTATACCCTCTTTGTTATAAAAAAAATAAAAAATTGGCTTAGTGGCTGGCTGTGGTGAAAAACTTGATTAGAAGTTAAGTGATAATGAGGTCACGAGGTTGAACCCCATTTCCAACATAATATTAATTATTAACATTGGTCTTACTTCTACTTGTATTATTTGTGTATGCAGGTATGGTTATAAAATTAGAAGGTAATCACCAGAAAGAATGTAAATCTAATGAAGATTGTGAAGCTGGATGCGAGACTGAGCAACTTCCCCGTTGTATGCGTGGGAGGTGTTGGTGTTATTTTACACCCCCACCATCTTCTGTTAATAATTTTCTAGTCTAATATCTCCAAATGCAACTTTTAGTGATTTTCTGTGGTAGTTGAAAGTTGACAACTAATGTCACTTTAATTAATAATAATACTAAAGATTGCAAATTTATAAATTAAATAATGTGATGCAATCATAGTGCATGGATATAGAAATAATATTTTGGGGCCAATCTATTAATTCATAAAATTAAGAAAAAAATCTGTTATTAAAATAATCAATAAATCTATTTTTTAATCAATTATTAAATAAGTTTAAAAAAAATTGTAAAATAAAAAAGTTTTAAAAATTGATATATTTTCATAGATGAATTTTTTCTGAATGAATATTTTAATAGATGAATTGAATGTATATCCATCCATTTAAAATATAATAATGGATTAATTAAATGAATCATATGTTTATCGATGAATGCATCAAATAGAATTATTTTAATAAAATTTTAATGGATTGTAAGGGATTAATAAATTATTTTGATCTATCCATTATAATTCAAATTCAAACCGATCTAATTTTTCAATTTACCCTAATAAACTAGTTTAAAGACCCGTGCATTCACACGGGTCTGAGAATTTTGGTCCACCTCTCATTTTTAAGTCATCTATACTTCTATACTAATAATAAAGGGAATATTCAAATTTTGGTGTAGCATTTTTTTGTAATTTCCATAATACCCATAACAGTTTTTTTTTTTTTACTTTCTTCTTAACTTCCACATTTTTTTAACTTCTATTTTAGTAACTTCTTCTCTCAAATAAAAAGTAACTTCTATACTTTTTATTTTCATCAAATTATTTACATTTTTTAACACATTTTATTTTCATAAAATTGGGCCACACAGTAGTTTATTATAATGTGAATATTTATTTGACATGTCAAATGATTAAATTCAAATTGTTAATGATTTTTATCGATGACGAATTATTTGAGAGAACCCACGAATTCAACGCCAAATGATTGAACTCTCTTTAGAACAAATAATTCAAAAAAATTTAAATCGTTCAATTACTAAAAAAAAAATATCTTAATTAAATTTTACTTATCTCTTCTGATTCAACTCCAAATTACGAACCTTATGAATAGAAGAGTTAATACAAAAGTAGAAATTGCATTGTAATTAGCGTATAAGGCATTGCTATTTGCACATGCATGGTTAAAAATAAGTGAATTGTTTAAAGTCATTCCCTATCCAGGGGCCTAGGGGACAACGAGAAACCGTTTGTGAAAAACTTGTTCAGCAAGTTAGAGGCAACCTCATCGATTTTCATTGCTTCCATTATTTTTAAACGGTCAAAATCAGTTAATATTAATATTTTTTTAGTTCCAACCGTGCATTAACATAAGAACAATATATTCTCGAGAGCATGGTTCAGGATATTTTATATAATATATAGGGATTTGGGATTCGAACTTAGTATTCGTACTTTTTCATCTTAAATAGCAAAATTCTAACTATTAAATTATCTGACAAAAAAAAATCATAAGAATAATGTTATTTAGTAAGAATAATTTAAGCAAGAAATAAAAGAATCTACGAAAATAGAAAATTA
Source organism: Trifolium pratense (assembly GCF_020283565.1). Classification (NCBI taxonomy): domain Eukaryota; kingdom Viridiplantae; phylum Streptophyta; class Magnoliopsida; order Fabales; family Fabaceae; genus Trifolium; species Trifolium pratense. Next base: position 6,009,119 of record NC_060065.1, on the reverse strand, counting down.
AAATTTATAATTTATTGATCTGAACCATCTGATCAGTAATCAATGGCCAAAATTAAAATTGTATGTTATTTTACTGAAGCGAATCCTGATCCAGTTAAGAAAGTGACATTCTTCTTTTTGTGATATTCAAATGTGACCATAATGAATGAGCAGCTCATTTCATCAAGAAAAAATAAGAAAGAATGAATAGTTAAGTATCTTAAAATCCTCACAATTTCAACGAAATTTAACCTTCATTTTAAGAAAGGCAAAGCAAACGCCAAACAAGTAATAAAAAAAAGGTTTAAATGCATTTTTGGTCCCCCTATTTTCAAAAAAATGAAGTTTTGGTCCCCTTATTTTAAAAACCAACTTTTTAGTCCCCCTATTTTCATTTTTTTTTTTAGTTTTGATCCCCCATCCTATTTTGGGGTTAATTTTGTTGATGTGGCCTTGTAACTAATGATATGGCAACATTCATGTGGACAAATTTAATATCCATGTCATTATTATATATTTTTAAATTCAATAAAACTTTATTTATAAAATATTTTAATTGTTAGAATTATATATTCAACTGAAATAATAATTGTTAAATCTTATAAAATATGAAATTTGAAACCCTAATTATCAAACCTTCAACTAGTAGAATTTTATTCACCGGCGGAGAGAATCCTTCCTTATGGATTTCACTAATCATATGGTTTCCATTCAAACTCAACAATTTTTGGATTTTTAAAAACGTAAAGAAATTAGAGATGATTTTGTGTTTCAATAGAAATTACTCATACTCTTTAAACTATCTATAACTTTGGATGAGTTGGATGATGATGAAAGTTGAAGGTTCTTGAAACACAAAACTTGCTTTCAATATGCAATTGTTTGATATGAATCGAAGAGGATCATGTCCATGTTGTGATTGTTTGTTTTTTCTTAGGTTTAATAAATTAGAGGTTGTGAATTTTTGGATTTTTTATTTTAATGAACTTTCTTAGATTTAATTAAATTATTTTATAAAATAAGTTTTATTGAATTAAAAACAAATAATGACATGGATATTAAATTTGTCAACGTGGACGCTGATATGCATTAGCGACAATGCTACATCAACAAAATTAGCCTTAAAATGGAATGGGGATCAAAACTAAAAAAAAATTAAAATTGGGGGACCAAAACTTCATTATTTTAAAAATAGGGGATCAAAAGTGTATTTAAACCCTCTACCAAAAAAAAAAAGTGTATTTAAACCTAAAAAAAAAAGTAAATGCGACGAGTTGGTCAACAATTTACAAATGGTACAGAGTTACAAGTAATCCAATTGGCAATATCTTGGAAATGCCTCCAAAAAAATGCCAAACAAGCGGAGGAAAAATTACGACACCCCTTCTCCTAAAACAATGATGAAAGACAAAAATTATTATACATTTGATGAGATGACATCTTTTATTTCTTCACCACAAGTATTCGGCCCACTGGACCGTTTAATCTGGTTTTAAGATTAGTTCTGACATTAGCTGATTTAAGTCGCACTCGATCGTAGTTGGTGATCGAACCATATTCTTTCTATCAAATTCAGCGTCAATGACCACTAACCAACTAATGATTGATTGATGGGGATGACTTCTATTTTTTCTTCTAAACTATGGTTTCCCGAAAATAACTCCAATGAGATAAAATTATAACATTTTGCATTACACTTTCGCTCTACTTTCCTTTATCGTTGTTGCGTCTAAATAATTAATTCTATACATTTGTTTAATGTTAAACTAATATTATACTTATAAGTTATATCTATATAAACCCCCTACCAAATACCTTAGGCTAGAAGGAATAAAACAATTACTTCATTAGTTTCTTTCACAAGTGTTTGCTCTCTATTGTCTTTTTCTTGGATTTTGAAAATCAAATCAAAATCACAATGTATTGGGTGGCAAAAGCATCAGAATACCTTGTGATAACCGGAGTCGGAGTCAAAGACATAAAACTCGCAAAAAAAGCATGGGTTCTCCCCGGTCAATCCTGCACCATTTTCGACCTCTCACCGGTAAACTACACCTTCGAAGTTCAAGCAATGAGTGCCGAAAAACTCCCTTTCGTTCTCCCTGCCGTTTTCACAATCGGTCCTCGTGTTGATGATCACGAAAGTCTCCTCAAATACGCCAAATTAATCACACCACATGATAAACTCTCCCATCATGTTAAAGAACTTGTTCAAGGAATTATTGAAGGCGAGACACGTGTCCTCGCTGCTTCGATGACGATGGAAGAGGTTTTCAAAGGAACAAAAGAGTTTAAACAAGAAGTATTCGGAAAAGTTCAACTCGAACTAAACCAATTCGGTTTATTGATTTACAATGCAAATGTTAAACAATTGGTTGATGTTCCAGGTCACGAGTATTTCTCATATTTGGGACAAAAGACACAAATGGAAGCAGCGAATCAAGCTAGAGTTGATGTGGCAGAAGCTAGGATGAAAGGTGAAATTGGTTCAAAATTGAGGGAAGGACAAACACTGCAAAACGCAGCGAAAATTGATGCAGAGACGAAGGTTATTGCGATGCAGAGGGCTGGAGAGGGTGATAAGGAGGGAATTAAAGTGAGGACTGCAGTGAAAGTTTTTGAAAATCAGAGAGAAGCTGAAGTGGCTGAGGCTAATTCTGAGTTGGCTAAGAAGAAAGCGGCTTGGACTAAAGCGGCTCAAGTGGCTGAAGTTGAGGCTACTAAAGCCGTGGCTCTTAGAGAAGCCGAGTTGCAAGGTGAGGTTGAGAGGATGAATGCTTTGACTACTACTGAGAAGCTTAAAGCTGAGTTTCTTAGCAAAGCTAGTGTTGAATATGAAACCAAGGTTGGTTTAGTCCATGCAAATATATATAACTTTTTCAACTTTTCTCATTTCTGTATATAACTAATTAAATGGATCACTCTTTGGTGATTCAAATTCTTGATGGTACGTGCAGGTACAAGAAGCAAATTGGGACCTATACAAGAAACAAAAGGATGCAGAAGCAATTCTGTATGAGAAGAAGGCAGAGGCAGAAGCACAGATAGCATTGGCAGATGCAACATTTTATGCTCGTAAACAAGCTGCTGAAGCAGAATTATATGCAAAGACAAAAGAGGCAGAGGGGATTGTGACACTTGGAAATGCTCAAGGAGTGTATGTAAGTACAATTCTCAAAGCACTTGGAGGAAACTATTATGCTCTAAGAGACTATTTGATGATAAATGGTGGCATGTATCAAGAAATTGCCAAGATTAATGCTGAAGCAATACGCGGACTTGAGCCTAAGATTAGTATTTGGAGTAATGGTGGTGATAGTGGTGGTGGAATAACTGAAGGGGGTATGAAAGAAGTTGCTGGTGTGTACAAGATGTTACCACCTCTGTTTAAGACTGTCCATGAACAAACTGGCATGTTGCCTCCTGCTTGGATGGGAACCTTATCCGACAAAAATTCTAATTAGGAGTATGCAAAGTTTCAGAAAATAAAGGAGGATGCATGTATATGTGAAGTAAAAGTTGGTTAAAAATTTGTTGTGGATACCCCAAATTATCAAGGAATAGTGTAAACTTCGCCTATGTTTATACTACGCGGTACCTTTTATTGTGTGATACATGTTTGATACACTATTATAGTTTCAGGTTCAAAATCTTATATTATATGCTAATTTAATTTACATTTTTACATGTTTTATTTTGCAGCATGCACACTCATCTTATGGAAAACAAGAGCTATACTATGTCTTTCATTATCATGTTTTGAAGAGTTGTACTATATAAAGTATAAACATTAAAATACAGACATTGTATGTGACGTAATATATATGTGACATGTTTATCTATATTTTTCTCTTACTTTTATCTTTGATGAGGTATGCTATTTGAACACAATTCTGATTAACAAGTATTTGACACAGTATCAAATATAAGAGAGAAAAAGAGTGTACACGCAAATTGAGACAGAAAATATATTATTTAAAAAATAAAAATAGTATACCAACCGTATATTTGTTGGGTTTGTGTTTCAAACTTGTGTCTATGAAACATTTCTGTTTATCTTTTACATTTAATATATGGAATATTTTGAGTATCTCTTAAAATTTTGTTATTTATTTGTTGTGAAATCACCGAACTAGCTTGTAGAAAATGAAATTAACTTTTTTTAATAAAAAAACTTTTAATTAGCTACGGTTAATCAGAGGTGATTTTTTGTGGGGAATTATTCGCAAGCATTTTAGCCACGGTTATAAGCGTGGTAAAACTATGTTTAGGAACTCTGGTGCATCGTCTTGCCACGGTCAACCCGTGGCTAATAGCATATATAGAAACTATTTACTTTTATTTTATGCAAACAAATCCTTAATTAAGTGGACTTATGAAAAGAATTTATGACATGAAAGAGTTTTGAAAATAACTTGTCAAGTAAAAATTGGTTATTTTTCAAAAAGAATTTTGAAGTTATAAGGCGTACACGCGAAAGAGATTGACTAGATTATAAAGTCAAAATTTGTAGTCGGGTGTGCGAAATCGGACTGCTTTAATTTAATCGTTCTGTGCAAGAAAACATTTTTGTGTTACAATTATAAATCTTTAATTTAACCATTCTGTGCAAGAAAACATTTTCGTGTTACAATTATAAAGTACAACTAACGAGTGTAAACGGTCTACGCGAATTATATTCCGGTCTCTTGTCTTTAAAAATTAATTAAAAACAATTTATTTTCTTAGTTTCACAATCAAATTAATTCATTCGTCTTAGATAAATGTGACAATAGATAACGATATTTGACAAATTGGTCTATGTGGAATCGACAATCTTTTATACTATAACTGATATTTCGGTGCACTTGCAAACCTATCAATTACCCTCCTCCGTTGTTTCTGCAAATTTATGCATTTTTCCTATTTAAATGAGATGTATTTATAGCATAGAAAGAAAAATATTTGGATGAGTGATTTTAGGCCTAAACTTACCCTAAATCACTACTCTCCCTTAGATCAAGAAGGAGAGAAAAAGTGGCGACGGCTAAAATTAGAAGAGGAGGAGAAGAAAATGCTCGAAAGAGATCTTCAAAATTAATACTGTAACTAACACTACGATTCATGCTATTTTTTCTCAATAAAACTCGCTATTATTTTGCTCACGTTCCCTTTATTATCGGTTAATAAACTCTCCTCTACATAAACCCTACTACCTTAGTCCATGTAACGCAGTAATTTCACAACGTTTCATTTCTTATTCTAAGCTTTCCAAAATCAACAACAATGTACAAGGTAGCTAAGGCATCAGAATTCCTTGCCATAACCGGAGTCGGAATCACAGACATCAAGCTTGCAAAGAAAGCATGGATTCTCCCCGGTCAATCATGCACTGTCTTTGACCTCTCACCGGTAAACTACACCTTCCAAGTTCAAGCTATGAGCGCTGAAAAACTCCCTTTTGTTCTCCCTGCCGTCTTCACTATCGGTCCACGAGCTGACGATCGGGAAAGCCTTCTTAAATACGCCAAACTCATCTCAGCACATGATAAACACTCCAATCATGTCAATGAACTCGTTCAAGGAATCATTGAAGGCGAGACACGTGTCCTTGCTGCTTCAATGACGATGGAAGAGGTTTTCAAAGGAACTAAAGAGTTTAAACAAGAAGTATTCGAGAAGGTTCAACTCGAATTAAATCAATTTGGTTTATTGATTTACAATGCGAATGTTAAGCAATTGGTGGATGTGCCGGGTCACGAGTATTTCTCATATCTGGGGCAAAAGACACAAATGGAAGCGGCAAATCAAGCTAGGGTTGACGTGTCAGAAGCCAAGATGAAAGGTGAGATTGGTTCGAAGTTGAGGGAAGGCCAAACGCGGCAAAATGCAGCTAAAATTGATGCCGAGACGAAAGTTATATCGCTTCAGAGGGCTGGAGAGAGTGATAAGGAAGGAATTAAAGTGAGGACTGAAGTGAAAGTTTTTGAGAATAAGAGAGAGGCTGAGGTGGCTGAGGCTAATTCTGAATTGGCTAGGAAGAAAGCGGCTTGGGCTAAGGCGGCTCAAGTGGCCGAAGTTGAGGCTGCTAAAGCTGTGGCTCTTAGAGAAGCCGAGTTGCAAGGGGAAGTTGAGAGAATGAATGCTTTGACTACTACCGAGAAACTAAAAGCTGAGTTCCTTAGCAAAGCTAGTGTCCAATATGAAACCAAGGTTAGTCTATATGCAAATATATATAACTTGTTAGTTGTTATAATGTTATGTTAGTTTTTTTCCTTGCAACCTGCACCTCCAACTTCTTAACCTTTAACTCAATTAGCTTAACTAGAGAGATTAAATCACTATATTGTTGTGATTAGACAAATTAAATTTACTCAGGTGTTTAGTTTCCCATTTAAGTTTAACCTACTGTTTCACACTGAAATTCAATGGGTGGGGGAAGATTAATCCAGGGCGTTTTAATATTTTAGACGAAACTTTTTAGGCGCCATGAAGAGTAATCTTTCAACCAGGTGGACTCTCGAGAAACATGCAACAAAACTTTTGATATATGTGTACATTAGTTAACAAAACTTCACTACCTACTTGATTTTGTCGCCATAAACTTTTTATATGCGGTAGTGAAGTAGCATTCTTTAAATAAGTAGACTACTTAATTAAGTCTCTTGATTTTGTCGCCATAAAAGTTTTATAGAGTATGTAACAGTATTTTACAACATTGGCGATTGGTAATAATTGGATATCATTACAAAATTACTATAATGGATCAATTGTTTTGGTGATTTTAGGTACAAGAAGCAAACTGGGAGCTGTACAAGAAACAAAAGGAGGCAGAAGCAGTTCTGTTTGAGAAGAAGGCAGAGGCAGAAGCACAGATAGCATTGGCAGATGCTACATTTTATGCTCGCAAGCAAACAGCTGAAGCAGAGTTATATGCAAAGAAAAAGGAGGCAGAGGGAATTATGACACTTGGACAAGCTCAGGGAGTGTATGTAAGTACACTTTTCAATGCACTTGGAGGAAACTATTATGCTCTAAGGGACTATTTGATGATTAATGGTGGCATGTATCAAGAAATTGCAAAGATTAATGCTGAAGCAATACGCGGACTTGAGCCTAAGATTAGTATTTGGAGTAATGGTGGTGATAGTGGTGGTGGAATAACCGAAGGGGGTATGAAAGAAGTTGCTGGTGTGTACAAGATGTTACCACCTCTGTTTAAGACTGTCCATGAGCAAACTGGGATGCTGCCTCCTGCTTGGATGGGAACCTTCTCTGACAAGAAAACCTCTGACAGGAAAACTTAATTAGGAGGATGCAACTTTTAGGATTAAGTACTACCTTTTATTGTGTTTTACATGAGTTTGATTTACTGGTCTTTTATTAGTTTTAGGTTCAAAATTTTATATGCAGGTTCAAATTCTTATATTATATGCAATGCAGGTTTTATTTACATTGTTACATGCTTGGTGTTACCTATGAATTGAATTTTGTTGCATGTAACGCTCCACCTTGAATTTGAGAGGTTAGTCGGAATCTATATTAATATTAAAATTTGAGATGTGACGCCCGGCAGCCATAGTGAACTCAGGTGGTGCTTCCGGTGGCTGTGATGAACAGGCGAGGCGAGAGAGATGATCAATTTAGAAAAAGAAATAAAAATGAACTAATAATGGAGTATTAAGTAACAGTAATATACATATGGGTATGTATTGTATGAAACTATTTGTGTGCAAATATCTGCCATGAATAAGGAATTTTGTTACATGTAAGGTCCACCTTGTTGGGTCATGGGGGGCAACGAACCATTCGCATTAGTCTCAGAGCAGCTATACAAGTGAGTTTGACACCACACAGATTTATGAATCCTCTCACTTATAAGTGTTCAGCATCCAATTTTCTAAGCAATGTGAGACTCAACTCACCTCACACTTATCACAATAATCTCCTCTTCAAATGTAAGTCCTATAATTCATTATGCTCCCCATATCAAACGAATTCAAAAAATCAATTTTAAATACTTCTATACATAAATAATAATTTTGTAATAGTTATATTTTCTTCCTGTCTCATTTATAAGCTGATCATTTGAAAGTAACTGACCAATATTTATACTTAGTGTAGCTAAACAATATTTTTGAGAAATCTCATCCATATTAGACAAATTAAAAAAAAATATTAAAAACATACATTTTTTTTTATAGACAAATTGTTAGTATATTAGGATTAAAATAATAATACACTATCAAATGCATACATAAATTAGTGTAGCTAACCAACATCCTCAATTAAGATGACAGCTTTGTATGATAAAATAGTGAATTTTGTTGAGAATTTTTTTATGGCAAAATAGTGAATTGTCTCTAAAAAGGTGGATTTTGACCTTTTGGATCAATTAACATGTATTAATGACCAACTTTGTATGGACCACATTTTAACCACAAAAATTGATGCAGAGACGAAAGTTATATCTCTCCAGAGAGCTGGAGAGAGTGATAAGGAAGGAATTAAAGTGAGGACTGAAGTGAAAGTTTTTGAGAATAAGAGAGAGGCTGAGGTGGCTGAGGCTAATTCTGAGTTAGCTAAGAAGAAAGCGGCTTGGACAAAGGCGGCTCAAGTGGCCGAAGTTGAGGCTGCTAAAGCTGTGGCTCTTAGAGAAGCTGAGTTGCAAGGGGAGGTTGAGAGAATGAATGCTTTGACTACTACCGAGAAACTTAAAGCTGAGTTCCTTAGCAAAGCTAGTGTCCAATATGAAACCAAGGTTAGTCTATATGCAAATATATACATATATATAACTTGTTACAATATTATGTTCGTTTTTCTCCTTGTCAGAACTTGGACCTCCAACTCCTTAAACTTTAGTTCAATTAGCTTAACCAGGGAAATTAAACTACTATAATTGCTGTGATTAGACAAATTAAATTTACTCGGGTGTTTAGATTCTCATTTAAGTTTAACCAACTGTTTCACACTCAAATTCAATGGATTGTAGAAGATTAATCTAGGGCATTTTAATATTTTAGCGACTAATTAGAGGAGACAAAACTTTTCTGGTGCCGCGAAGAGTAATCTCTCAACCAGGTGGACTCTCGTGAAACATGCAACAAAACTTTTGATATATGTGTACATTAGTTAACAAAACTTCACTACCTAATTCATTTACTTGATTTTGTCACCATAAACTTTTTATATAGATTATGTAACAGTATTTTACAACATTGGTGATTGGTAATTTGGTGTCATTACAAAATTACTGTAATGGATCAATTGTTTTGGTGATTTTAGGTACAAGAAGCAAACTGGGAGCTGTACAAGAAACAAAAGGAGGCAGAAGCAGTTCTGTTTGAGAAGAAGGCAGAGGCAGAAGCACAGATAGCATTGGCAGATGCTACATTTTATGCTCGCAAGCAAACAGCTGAAGCAGAGTTATATGCAAAGAAAAAGGAGGCAGAGGGAATTATGACACTTGGACAAGCTCAGGGAGTGTATGTAAATACACTTTTCAATGCACTTGGAGGAAACTATTATGCTCTAAGGGACTATTTGATGATTAATGGTGGCATGTATCAAGAAATTGCCAAGATTAATGCTGAAGCAATACGCGGACTTGAGCCAAAGATTAGTATTTGGAGTAATGGTGGTGATAGTGGTGGTGGAATAACTGAAGGTGGTATGAAAGAGGTTGCTGGTGTGTACAAGATGTTGCCACCTCTCTTTAAGACTGTTCATGAACAAACTGGCATGTTGCCTCCTGCTTGGATGGGAACCTTCTCTGACAAGAAAACTTAATTTGGAGGATGCAAACTAATTTTAGGAATAAAGTACTAACCTTTTATTGTGTGGTACATGTGTCTGATTTACTGGTCTTTTATTAGTTTCAGGTTCAAAAAAATGTTTGCAAGTTTTATTTACAATATTGTGACATACTTGGTTTTTTATTTACATTGTTACATATGTGTTGGTCAATAATACAGCTAAAGAAGAAATATAAACAAGTCAACACAAGAATATAACTTGTAAACTCTAAGACTAAAATGAAAAAAAGAAAAAAACTACAATCATTGTCTACACCGACAACTAGAGAATTATTACTATGTGAAGTTTTTTACAACGTATGGATTTCTCTCATTCTCACCGCAATACCTCGGTACAACCATACTCTCAAAAAACAAATATTTATACTAAGTCAAATATAAATTTAAAGTGCTACTAACCGGGTGCATAACCTAGGTCCGATATATACCTAGGTCCGATATATATCTTTGGTCTCCTCTTACTTCACCGTACTAACAATGTGCATAAAATTGGTGTTGTATTTATTTTAAAATATGTTGTATTCTTTGCTTCTTAACTTTCTTTTTCTTATACACCTAATATATTCTTATTGATCATATCATATGGACATCAATGGCTGGTATTTTGCTGCATAAATATTGATTGTAGACGGACCACTTTTGTACTGTAACTAGCAATAGCCAAAACATTAAAATTTGCAAATGCATGGTCAGAATTAAGTAAATTGCATCAAATCCTTTCTATCAATATCATAGTAACCATGAAAAAAAGACAAAATATATATATTGGAACCGTCGACCCAAATTTTTTCTTTTGGACAAGAATTTTATTTTTTTTGTCAAGTGGAAATTTCTCTTACTTCCTAAAACAACTCCATTGAGATCCGATAAAATTATAACTATCTTACTATTATTATGCTCACACTCTTGCTCTAGTTTCCTGACAAATTATATATAACCCTTAATCTTAATCAGTATTTGATTTTCAATTTTCTTATAACCAGAGTCACTGCGTCCAAGATCTAAATCAACAATGTATAGAGTAGCAAATGCATCAGAATACCTTGTGATAACCGGAATCGGAATCGACGACATAAAACTCGCAAAGGAAGCATGGGTTCTCCCCGGCCAATCATGGTCCCGCTTCGACCTTTCTCCGGTAAACTACACCTTCCAAGTTCAAGCTATGAGCGCCGAAAAACTTCCTTTTGTTCTCCCTGCTGTTTTCACTATCGGCCCTCGTGTTGATGATCACGAAAGCCTTCTCAAATACGCGAAACTCATCTCATCATACGATAAAAACTCCAATCACGTTAATGAACTTGTTCAAGGAATCATTGAAGGCGAGACACGTGTCCTCGCTGCATCCATGACGATGGAAGAGGTTTTCAGAGGAACAAAAGAGTTTAAAAGAGAAGTATTTGACAAGGTTCAACTCGAATTAAATCAATTTGGGTTATTGATTTACAATGCGAATGTTAAGCAATTAGTAGATGTGCCAGGTCACGAGTATTTCTCATACTTGGGGCAAAAGACGCAAATGGAAGCGGCAAATCAAGCTAGGGTTGACGTGTCAGAAGCTAAGATGAAAGGTGAGATTGGTTCGAAGTTGAGGGAAGGCCAAACACGGCAAAATGCAGCGAAAATGGATGCAGAGACGAAAGTTATATCGCTGCAGAGGGCTGGAGAGAGTGATAAGGAAGGAATTAAAGTGAGGACTGAAGTGAAGGTTTTTGAGAATAAGAGAGAGGCTGAGGTGGCTGAGGCTAATTCTGAATTGGCTAGGAAGAAAGCGGCTTGGACTAAGGCGGCTCAAGTGGCTGAAGTTGAGGCTGCTAAAGCCGTGGCTCTTAGAGAAGCTGAGTTGCAAGGTGAGGTTGAGAGGATGAATGCTTTGACTACTACTGAGAAGCTTAAAGCTGAGTTTCTTAGCAAAGCTAGTGTTGAATATGAAACCAAGGTTAGTCTATGCAAATAAATAATTCATTCATATTACTCTTATACAAAAAAAATTATTAGCAACAAGGTTAATATATTTTTGATAGGAAAGTAAACAGCCCTGATTAGATAGAGTTTTTGGCATATATGTTATGACTATGAGACTAATATCTACTCAAGTTTCAAGTTCCTTGTCCGTTGCAAGTTTAAATATAAAGTGATTTAGTGCTTTCGAAAAGGAACATAGATGTTGGAGTGATAAAGAGATTATGAGTTCAACTCTTCTAACTAACATATATATCTTTTAAAAGAATTAAACTATTTGTGTTACGCTCAACGAGTGTCTAACAATACATGAATACTTCAATATTTTAAAGATTAATTAGAGGACACAATTTTTTGAGAACCAATGTAACAGTATTCTAGTCTTTAAAATACTTTATTCAATTGATTATGTTATATGGAGTAGGCACTTTGCAATCTGTAAATAAACTTTTGACATGAAACAGTTAATTAACACTTAATTCATATGGTGATTGTAGGTACAAGAGGCAAATTGGGAGCTATACAAGAAACAAAAAGAGGCAGAAGCAACTCTGTTTGAGAAGAAGGCAGAGGCAGAGTCACAGATAGCATTGGCAGATGCAACATTTTATGCTCGCAAACAAACAGCTGAAGCAGAGTTATATGCAAAGAAAAAAGAGGCAGAAGGGATTGTTACACTTGCACAAGCTCAAGGAGTATATGTAAATACACTTCTCAAAGCACTTGGAGGCAACTATACAGCTCTAAGGGATTACATGATGATAAATGGTGGCATGTTTCAAGAAATTGCTAAGATTAATGCTGAGGCAATACGTGGACTTGAACCTAAGATTAGTATTTGGAATAATGGTGGTGATAATGGTGGGAAATTAAGTGAAGATGCCATGGGTATGAAGGAATTTGCTAATGTGTACAAGATGTTGCCACCTCTGTTTAAGACTGTCAATGAGCAAACTGGCATGTTGCCTCCTGCTTGGATGGGAACCTTATCTGGCAAAAACCCTTAATTAGGCGGATGCAAGTATTAGGCTTAGTAGTACTAGTACCTTTTATTTTAATTCGTTAGTAGGTATCTTTCTGGTCAAGTAGTTTAGTGGCTAGAAATTTCACTCTTAAGATGAATAAATGAGGTGTATGAGGTTCAAATCTTTAAGGCAAATTAGTTGGTATCTTTTATCACCACCATTTGCCAAATTTATCAAACTCAGTTTAATGTCTAGAGATAGACACAAGTGATCGATTAGTGTGACTTATTTTAATAAGTGGATCTCACTCATTATTAGTTGCCCTAATTTTTCACTTGTGTATATCTTTCATAAATGGACAATATATAGCAGGTAAATAAATAGAGCAAATTCAAACTCCTTTTATTAAAGGGCACAGTTGTCTTATTCACTAATCTTTTGTAGTTGAAATTCAAAATCTTATATTCCAATTTTATTTTTATATGTTTGGCATTACAATTGAGAAGATTAGTCTCTTGAGGTGATGAGATCCACTAACAGTTAATTTCTTATAACATATATTGTTTTTGTACCAATCAACCAAAGATAAAAAATCCTTTATCAAATAGCTAAGAAATCTAAATATTTATTTGTTAAGAAGTCTCACATCGGATGTGAATTCTGAACAAGAGTTTATAAGTAAGAGGCGATCCCCACCTTACAAGCTGATGATTTTGTAGAGTTGAGTTAGACTCAACCCCCGATTCTAAGACTATTGCTTGTGTTATAGGTAGTATCCGTATTTAATGGAAAAACAAAGCCACAAAATAGGATGACAACCCCACATTCCACTCTTGAAAAACCATTAGGCCACTTGAGAAGAATTGTGTACAAAGACAACAAATCCACCAGAAGTTGTTTGATAACAAAAGCACGTGTGGAACGAGTGCGTCAAAGGCATATAAGGGTAATCTTAACTAGTGTTATAATTAAAGACATTTCTTTCTTTGTCGGAACAATTCAGTACAAAAAATTAACAAAATAATAAACGCTACAATACATACATGATATTAACGAAGGTCGGTCAATTGTGCTTATGTCTCCAACTTATAACAGCTGCAGTTCCACTTTATTACTGGTGAAAGGTTAAGGTTTCCACTTGCATTTAAAATTCCATTTTGTTATCACTCGTTCCGTTCGTCGGACACTGCCCACTTGTAAGTACCTATGAGCCATACCCAACGCTTCTCATAAAAACTTACTTCTTTAGACTTTTTAAACAATGTCCTTAGAAGGCTCATTAGTTTTTTTCCAATTATAAGAGATATTTACACTAACAACAAATTAAAGTAAGCTCTTTACAAACCAATATCACGTAAAGAAATTATAAATGATACCTTGAAAGTTAAAGTATCCAGATACAACTAATACAGATTAAGAAAATCAAAATCATATTTTGATTGCCTTTCTGATGTGGGGGTACCTATGAGCCCATCGAGAGAAACCTGCACAACAATGAAGAGTTTTATATATATATATATGGTGAATTCTAAGGTGAGGGTTCTGTTAAGTCCCTCACCGGTGTACCACTCAAATTGACCATTAGATTAAGAAAGTCTACATGATTTTTTTTTGTCATTATCACACTGGATCATATTTTCCCTCTCCTTTAGCAGAACACGCCTCTCCCATTCTTCTTTCACTTCCTCTTCTCCATCACAACAACAACCACCACTATCCCCATACCAAACAGAAATGAAATGAACAGAGAAACACACAAATTGTTGCACTTTTCACTAAACAACTATTAGATTGGTCCATATAAAAAATATCTGGAAGGGGTTAGAAAATGAACGATTACATGGAGAAAAAAAAATTGTGCTTTTGTTTATTTGTTAACTTATTAAATGAAAATCAAAAGTTCAATTAAATGATTTAATTATATAACCTACTTCAACATAGTGAAATTAAGAAAATAGTAAAATAGGAAAATGGTGGTATTCCTTCAACAGGGGATGGATTGGATAAAAGAAAGAGGGAGGAGGAGGGCACTTGAACTAGGGAAGGAGAAGAGAGAAGAAAGAAAAAAGGATCCAGTGTGATGTGGTGCATAATAGTTTATTTAATCTAATGGTTGTTAAACATGGTTCACCGTGAGGGACTTACTTGATACCTCACCCTAGAAGCAACCTATATATATATATATATATATATATATATATATATATATATATATATATATATATATATATATATATATATATATATATATATATATATATATATTGACTTTCAGAAAGTGTTTAAAGCTCTAATAACTAAAATGCATAGACATTCACCAGCATAGATAATCTCATGTAGATCCATATCCGTTTTATCATCCTGCAATAGATAAAAACAAACAACCAAGTATTTAAGTACTTGTGAAATTAAATTACAAATAACTAACCACTGAAACATAAAATTTCTAAGTAGACTACAAGAAGTGATCAATGGGGAAATCTAGTAAGCTTTCAGAAGGGCTATTTAGTATTGAAGAGTACGTAAATTCCAACTGTAGAAAATGCTATGGAAATTATGTCAAAACAAATGTGGTAACATGATTTATTGCGGTGCTTTTACTCATTGATAATATATTTATTTATCAATTCTTAAATTATAGCACGCTTTAGTGAGGAGTTTAATCCATATCACATATAAAATGTTTTCTTAAGCTTATTACATTATAAATAATGCTTTTTAGCATATGAGATGCTAGAGTTCAAAAATACCAAGAGAGAAACAGCAATTCAATTGAAATAATCAAGTTAAGAACAGGAATGAGCAATCAGGTATCTTCAATCATTGATTCATTGTTAAAACATTAGGTCACACTTCGTATGTGATGCAAAAATAGAAAGTGAGGTAGAAGGATTTTCAAAATTAAAGGATAATATCAAGTTTACCACATTAACTGTTGTCTATATGGAGTAAAAAGTTGCACTGCTTAAAAATTGACTAAACATACAAATATGCACATCAAAGATGGTGTTGGAATGAACATATGATCACACTAGATAGATAAGATAATGAAGGAAGGTAGTTTCAATACCAATCAATATTACAGAGAAATATAGAAGGGAAGTGATACTACTGAAGCAAAAATAAATCATTTTTAATGCCCATTCCTACCAATATTGTGCAACAAAATCTACTGAAACAATTCAATGGTATAATTTGTGCACCTGTTCTGATGAAGCAAGACATCTTGCAATCAGCTGATAAAGACTGCTAAGAGTGCCATGGTTGAAATCAGGATGGTTTAAAAGAGCCTCTTCCGATGTATAATCAAATATCAGTGCACAAATGCTTGACGCCATCATGATACTTTGCATGTCCTTAGTATTTTCTGCAAACCATGTTTCAGTAACTAAAATTTAAAACAACTGATTTACTCCATAATTTCAATTCAAATATCTTATCATATATGATAGTGCAAAATGAAAACACTAATTCCGGCGGCTGCTACAAAGTATGGTACCTGACCAATAAGCCGATGCTTTAAGAAGATCAACAAAAGCTGATTCATCTAACTTCAACTGCACTTCGTCTTTCTACAGTCCAAAAGATGCAGCTTGTGTCAGGACTTGGCATAAATAATACAACATCACAAGGCTGGTTATTACAATGAGAACATCACCTTCAGTAGAAGATTCAATATTGTATCACATGCCAGGAATACAACATTATCCTCAACCATAAAACCATTTGAGCCAATTAATTTACAGAGGCAATCTAAAACCTGCAAATAGGCCGATTATAGTTAGCCAAACAAAATAAAAACTGTAAGTAATGTTAATAAATGATACTGTCGCAATAAATGCAAAATTTGTGTTAGAATGTAAACAACACAAAATAAGTAATCGATATCATTTAGTTTATTTATTCGTAAAGGTCCTCCTTTAAGTTAAAATGCAGTTATAAACCGACAAAGATAAAAGACAGGAAGAAACAAAGAATAAAATATAAATATTGAAACCAAAGAATAACTTACAGCCTTGAGTCCACCACACGAAACCAGAGCTTTGCACCCTTCCACTTCCATAGTAATTTGACACAACAAAGGTAGCAGAAAGCAGACAGAGTTGAAGGGCCTGTAATAAAGTATTTATCTAAGCAAAAGCTACTCAAGCCCCAAAATACACATTGAGCAAAGACTTACGAATAACTATCTATTTAAAGATACCTTTGCTCATCTGCACCTTCAATAGAAAGCATATACCCTAAAAGATCTTGAACCTTTTCCTTGCATGCAACCGGTGCTTCTGCAAGATAGCTGAAGCAAATACATAGCAATAGCTCATAAATCATAATGTTTCCTTTAAAAGTTGCAGACAGAGCAGTAAAAAACACCAAGTTTCAACCCTCATAACATATCATAAGCATCAAACATAGGAGAATGTTGTCGCAGAGAACAATATATGTATAAAGTGATAGTGATATAAATCCTTTCATAATGACCTATAAGCCTCAAATTCTTGACATGCTATTAAGGCCTGAATTGCTCTTGTATGAAAAGTATGTGGAATATAAAGCAAACTTCAACAACACCTAATATAAGCTTCTAGAATAGTTAATCCATGATATAAACCACCTCTTCTCTAGGGGATGGGCATGGAGAATGAAGAAACGCCAAAGTATTTAAAATTAGCTAAGATTTTCATAGTTTACAATTATCTTTTGGAAAATAGATGAAATTTGCATTTTTCCTTTCCTGGTGCAACAATTTTTAGATAGAATAACAAAAGCTTAGTCGAAGCATGAACAATATGCATGTTAAAATGCCTATCAACGTTGCAACTTCCATACAACATCGGGTGCTACATTAATAAATTATATGAAAAATGTCTTTGACACAATATTGGAGTTAAATCATTCAAAAGGGAATAATGAGATGTCAATATATAACCTCGCACCAATCCATCCAGTGTTGAAGTACAAGTAATGCAAAAAGGCGATATAGAAGACCATACCTCCCAATAATTCGCACTGAAGCAAGTAAATCATCCCCTTTCCTTTGGCTATGTTCCTGTAAATTTCACCATTATAAATTGATGAGATATATTCAACGTTAAAATTATCTTAAATAACTAATTATCAGAATTACCTTTGCATCTTCTAAATACTCTAGGACAACAGCAATTGTCTCATTAAGTTGTAGAATCAGCTTTGTCAATGTGCCTTCATCGAGGAGGTTATCTATAAAGCAGTAGTAATGAAAATACATTATATCCAATTCAAAAGAACAAGCCCACCATTTCCAACAGTGTCAAAATACACATCAAAATCAAATGCGAGATGAGAGTCACATTTCAAACAATCAAGATTGCAATAAAAGAGATTACAACATAGTTAACACTAATTAAAAAAAGTATAAACAGTTTGACCAAAAGCTGCACAATATTAAGCATCACCCCAGATAACATGAAAAGAAGAAGAAAAAACTGAACACCATTATCACACTTAGAGTATATGGATAGGATTAGTGAGACTTTTACTAAGTTTGTTCCCTTTTCTGTTGGTTCAATTTTGCTTTGTGGATACTGCTATTTTCCCCATTCCTTTTGCTTTTCCTATATAAGAGGTTAACCCTCTTCTTCCCTTTGTACATTACACTTTTGTGATGATCAAATAATATTCGGCATATTCAGTATATTAGTTCCTGCTTCAATAACCATCCCCCCTGGCTCCAGCCTTACTCCAGTTTCTATTTGGCTCAAAATATGAAAGAACCGCATAGATTGAAACTGTTAGAATATCAAGAAATATTACATAACATCTTATCACATCACAGCAATACACAGAAGAGTATTTTTCATAGTCTCAATTTTTCAACAGTAAGATAAACAAATGAAGCCCAGATAGACTGAATTTGAGCACATGGACCATTTCCAGCATTATTATCTTTCCTAAAAGTAGAAGAAAAAAATACATAATTTAAAGGCCAAGTGATTTGTATTTCATTGAATATATACCATCATTTTCGCCAACATTTGAAATGAGTTTTATTATCTTCTCAACCAAAGAGAAGGCAACAGCCACGTTTCGTTGCTTAAGAGAATATGCATCAACAGTGGCTGGAGTATCTTGAGGCGCTTCGTATTTTAAATAGGCCAACTCATTCAGAAGAACAGCAATTTCAACCCTCGATTGCTCCAAGACAAGCAACAGACACCTAAAATCACAACATGTGAGAAAAAGTAACAGGCACTCAGTGCACGGACTTAAAAGTTAGCATTTAACAATCAAATCTTACATGTCAGCTGGAGTTGGATCTTGTGTGTCATTACTGCTTACTTGGCTAATCAACCAAACTTCTCCAAATATGGAAACCATAGACTCAGCTAAAACGAGAGCCTGAAGCCTTTCAGAAGGAGCTGCGTTTGAATGGAAAATAAAGCAAATAATCTAGTTTAGTGTTTCCTCATTTTAGCTTAAACATTGCAGTATACAAGCGCAGAATATCTGCATAAATTTTCATGAGTGCACAGAGAATGTGCTATTCATTTACTACGTGATCTTGAAACCAACTTTCGAGACTTGAAAACATAAGTTCTCCTGTAACTAATTGCGCAAAGTGTCATAGTCAGAGAAGAATAAGAGGATCACTTACTGAAAGAGACACCACAGCAGTACTTAGTATGAATGACTAATTTTTAACTAAAGATGGGGATCACTTTCACTAATGGTGTTTTTGCGTGTCTTTTTTGTTCATAAAAATAATAAGGCTCAAGTTAACTGCACTTTTGGCCCCCCAAGTTTCACAATTATGTGATTTTAACCCCCTAAGTTTAAAATGAGCGATTTTGGCCCCTCAACTTCATCCCCTTTCTAATTTACCACCCCCTCAATCAGATTTATTTTTACCAAACTTAAATTACAAAGTTTTTTTAGTTTTTACGCATGGCTACTTCTAATTGGACAGAGTGGAAAATAAAAGTTACTTCATAAAATTACAACCTTTTCTTGCTAACATAACAAAACTTGCAGATATAGAACCTATCATTATGCAAGAGCACGCCAGTGGTATACACCTTTATCAGTTAAGAGACAATGGTAGATTTCCAACTTTAAGAATTTAGCAAGGGAACAAAGAGAAACCGAGAATAAAAGGTAAAATAGTATAATGAATATAATAATTCAACAAATTCTCTGAACATACCAACACGATTCTGCAAAATGGCCATGATACCAACACGGATATTGTGTGACCAGCTATCTTGAGGCCGTAATTGGAGGGCTTTAAGAAGTTGTGACTGAAAATACCAATAACTGGAAGTTAATTGCATGGCAAATGAATCAAAGTGTACATAATCACACCAGGAGGACCGGCTTTCAAACCATAAATAGGTATACAAAACAAACAAAAAACTTAGGTGAGAATATTTAAACAATCAAATGCCCTAGACCTGCGTCACCAAAGAAATTACACAAATACAGAAAACACGATCCAATCTCTTATCCAAAATCAACATGATAACTATTTAGCAAAGACAGCAGCCTCAAATATACCAAATTAACGGAGCTTTCTTTAATAAGCAAGTTATAATTCCATCATAATATTGCAACCATATGACCGAAAATAACAGATTAAGATAATATTACATACCAAATCTGTTGAAGAAAGAATGGAATTAAGGAGGTGGAGAGCTTCGAATTTCCAGGAATTATGCAAGATAGCGAACAGCCTTGCTAATGCAGCTACCTGTAGAGAGTTACGGCAATAGAAATTTATATAATATGAAGTAAGATGACAAAACCAAAATGAGAACACAAACTTTGAAATACAATTATAAATATTTTAAAAGTGCACTCACAATAACTGAGAGCTCAGATGAGTAATCATTCTGGATTGTGTCTAATGATATCCTGCTCAGGACCAATTGCAAAAGTTTAATAGATATTTCCACCAGATGCGAACCTGCACAATGTTCGAATGTTGTGAATTATATGATGCATAGACAAAAACATGGGAACAGAAATTCACTATTCATATGCTTGTAGACATATTTGCAACAGTTATATGGTTACTAAAAAACTATCAAGGCGAAGCAGACAAATATCATACCATCTTGTAGAGAAGGCAACTGAGAAGCTAGTATCTTGATGCCTCCAGAATCATAAAATCTCGTTATTCCATTTTCTGAAGCAGTTGATACCAAGTATAAAAACTCGCAACATTCTTCAAAAAGAGGTGAGCCAGATCTAAACAAGAATTTGACAAAAATTATAAAAAAAATGAAAGACTGTTCATAATATACATAGCTAATCTATCATTTAAGTAACGACCACCTACAAATAATGCAGCCAAGGTAATTAAGTTGATTCACTCAGTCCCTTTTAATATAGGTGGGATCATGAAAATTGAGGGGGGGAATTAGACTTAAGTCGAGTAATGTGAAAGAAAAGAAAAACTCCATACTGGGTGGACATTACTTCCAATATTAGTGGGATTTTGGAATTCATGTCTTCTGAGGATGCAATCTCTGGAACACGACAAAGGGCAGCAAGAACTGTAACTGACAGGCTCAAATATGCATCCCGGTTGTTGTCCCCATCACTGGATATGGTTCCGTTTCCCATACCTTTTCAGTAGAAGATAATGTCAATAATATATTACAAATTGAATACGGCGGGAAATCGGTAGTTAATGGAAGAGAAAGTACCTGTTCTGAGCAGCCGATCAAGGAAGCGAGAACCAACAGCGTCGTAAACCCTGCGGAGTGAAGAGTGATCGTCAGGTATGCAGAACTTGGTGACCAGAAGAAGCCCAGCGAGACGCTGTTCATCTCGCTCCCCTTTCAGTAGTTTCAAGCACGCCTCAAGATTCAGATTCTGATCTTGTTGTGCTTCCTTCACAAATGGCATTCAAATATTAAATATCAAAAGCAGCGGGAAAAGAAGAGGAATCAAAGTAGAGAAAGAATGAATGAGAGACTATTCACCATTGAAAGGCTTAGGCCTGCACTGCAGAGAACTAAACAGAACTGTCAACTTCTTCACAAGGCTATCGGCTTTGCGGCTTTCTTGAATATCACAAACTGAAAAAAACATAAAGCGACAGATGCATGCAGGTATGTCAATATTATCAATCCAATATGCACTATGCCAATAGATTAAAAAAATCAGATTCTTCTAGTTTTAGACAGTGCCAGACATTAAGGACTATTAGGTTGCAGGAAGGTGTAAAGATGAAAGTCACAGAAACTATCTTTAGCAAAAGTCCCATCTATCTAACTCTAACAAAAATAGATACAATTATGGGCCTGTTATGATAAAGAGCTTATTTGCAGCTTATAACATTATAAGCACTCACAGTACATGCATATTAAGCTTACATAAGCTATTTTTATAGCAAAAGATAAAATAAAGATAAATTGTTTTTATATATGCTATGAGCTATTTTCATAAACTATATTGGAGAACTTATGAAAATTGTTGCAAACTATTTTTATAAATTCTCTCAGACAGTCTCAAAAAACTTATGTCGGAAATAAGCTCAAATAAGTCAATCACTCAATCCAAACAGCCCTATATCTATCTATAGTTATCAATTAAAGTAAAATTTTAGAATAAAATATCCAACCGAGGAATTAACCTCGTTGAGGCATTTTGACAAACACCTTATGAGTACAACTATTAAACAATAACACAAACATTACAGTTGTCTTCCTACAATCCAAGAGTAACTACAATTGAAATTAGTGAATCAGAGAATTCAAAGTTCAGAAAATCAAATATGATATTTAACATCATCTTTAGTTAGTTTTTTACCAAACCAAGCCCCCACTTGAACAACTAATGCAAAAGTGGGCTAAAACGAGCATTGGACAGCAAAATTTGGATGGTTTTTCAGTAACGGGATATAACTCCTTACCTCAGACGGTGGCAAGTTATGGAGGCTTCTCGTTGTCAATACTCAACGGAACTCAAAACACCAACAAGACTACAACGTAATCGCCTTCAAGTAGCTGTGTGTAGCACCTTCGCGTGTAGAAAACAAAACAAAATACCGCCAATAACTTGTTCGCTTTTTTTTTACGTCAAAAATATCGGTTTTCTCTATAAATTAAATTATTGATTTTAACTTTTTTATGGTTAATGATCTTTATTCGAGGGTGTCTTTGGACTAAAGTTAGTCAAAATATATTTATGGCTTAAATATTATTTTGCTTATCGTACATATGCGAGTTTTTGGTTTTAGTTCTTGTATTATATTTTTTTTTATTTTAATTCTGTATGTGTAAATCTTGTTAATTTTCGTCCCTCACTTTAAAAAATAATTGCGTTTGTAGCTAATTAGCTACCAATTAGCTGCGAATTAGCTACAATCGCAAATGGAAGGGACGAAAATCAACAAGATTTACACATACAGAGACTAAAACAAAAAAAAAATGATACAAGGACTAAAACCAAAAAAACGTGTACATACAGGAACCAATGTAATATTTAAGCATATATTTATTGGTTTTTATGTTTTTTCTCTTTTTTCAATTTTTTTTCTCTTAAATTTAACACACAATAAACGGTGAATCGTTCAAGATAACATGAGTTTGATTTTTGAATGGAAAAAATAATAGTATCGTTTGCATTATGAAGCATGGTTGAAATTTCCTTAAGCAGAAGAAAAAAAAACCACGAGTGTAGTTGAAATTTCCTAAAGTATTACTATGCTTTAAGGGTGGCGACCGCCCCTTTCTTCATACATGTAGTTCCGCCTTGTTTTTCTAGTTACTTTAATTTGAAATTTATGTAATTATTGTTTATTAAAATAATAAAATGTTGTGTTTAGCTTATGTCCCTCGTTCTAGTGCCAAGTATGCTAACATTGCGTTTCTAAGGTATTGTTCGTTTTTTTTTTTTTTTTTTTTTTTTTTGAAGCAAAAATATAGATAGATTCAAAAAAAACCAGTTTTGTACAAGGTGATCAGCCAGGATCCAACCATCAAACGGACAAGGAAAACAAAAGAGAAAGCTAAACTAAATAAGCAAATGAGCAATATGCTCCCTAAGTTTAGGACTTCTCCAACCTCTATAAACTATAGTGTTGATAATATCTTCATCTATGTTTGTATTATATACTTGATTACCAAAACAAACATCATTCCTATATTTCCACAATGTGTAAACTGTTTCAGCAGCCGCACTTTTGAGCAGTTGGGCCTTCCACCCTTTTCCTTTGCTAGATCTAGTGATCCATCTTAATTCCTCATTCCACTCCATGGGGACATGATCGACTTTCAACCACCTGAGAACCTTATGCCAGATATTTTTCAACTCAATACAGCCAAAGAAAAGGTGGTTAATAGTTTCATCATTGTGACAGAAACAACACTTCAGGTTGACTATCACACCAAATTTCTGAAGCCTATCTTTGGTTGCCAGCCTGCAATGACACGCTAGCCAGAAAACAAAAAGCGCTCTAGGCCGAGCCATATTTTGATACATAGTTTGTCTCCAACCTACCACAGCATAATCCACTCTCAACATTTGATAAACTTTCCTTGTGATAATCTTACCCTTCATGTTGTTCCACCCCTGTACCTGTTGGAGCGAGTCCCTTTGCTGAAGGATAGCTTTAAGAATCCATGAAGAATTCTGCTTTACAGGCATAGTCATCAAGTTGTCCTGCTTAATATAGTAACTATGGATCCATCGAATCCATAAGCTGTCAGCCTTGTTATTTATGTTCCAAAGCAGTTTAGTCAGGTTAGCACGGTTCCATTCTTCAAGAGATATCAAGTTTAGCCCGCCTTTGGCCTTAGGAGCACAAACATGATCCCAAGAAACAAGAGATTTTCTAGTAATCACAGCCCCACCAGACCACAAAAAAGAACGGCAGATTGCATTAATTTTATGAATTACCTTTTTTGGGAGCGGTAGGCATTGCATCCAATAGTTTGCTACTGCAAAGGTCACACTAGCAATCAGTTGAAGTCAAGGTATTGTTCGTTTTAGACCTTTGTGCCCTCATAAATTTTATCTTTTGTACAAAACGTCTTATTTGGTTGGATAGTGCCGGTGTTGTTTATAAACTATTCTTACTTTCAATATTGTGTTGAATCTTGTGATTTGTGATCGAAAGAAAAGACTCCAATAAAAATAGTTAATCAAATTATCATATTGATAAATTTAAGAAGTTTTCTCTCCCGACCCCCCTTATTTCTTTTCTACCCCCCAAAAATCTCATTTTGCCCCTTGCAGTATGAAAAATTTTTGCCAACAAACTTCGGTTTATATAAACCGAAGTTTTTAAACATGGAAAAAAAATTCGGTTTATATAAACCGAAATAACATATACCCCCCAAAAAGAAGGAAAATTTATGTGAAAATTCGTGTAGAGCTACCTGTGGTAAATTTATCATATCTCTCTGAATATAGGTCGTATGCTAATGATTTTTAATCCAGTGTAAAGAAGACAAAATTTACTACAAAATTGACACCGGAATTATTAAATTTCATTAAGTATAGTATGAGAAAATCTACCTACAAGTTTGAGAAAAGTTTCTGCAAAATGTTGTAGAGATACCTGTGGTAAATTTATCATAGCTCTCTGAATATAAGTCGTATGCTAATAATTTTTTATCCAGTGTAAAGAAGACAAAATTTACTACAAGATGGACACCGGAATTGTTAAATTTCATTAAGTATAGTATGAAAAAATCTACCTACAAGTTTGAGAAAAGTTTATGCTCTGTTTCTGTACCAGTACCCATTATTTCGTCAAACTGAACCAATTGGATAGTTAACCCTAAAAAAAAAATTATATTTGTATTCTTGACACCCTAAGCTTTCCAACGAGTGGTCATTTACTCAAATCGGACATCGTTTAGTATTTCAAATAAATTGTGGAAGTTGAGAGTCTCATGCAGAATTTATGCAGGAAAGCTGGAAAAAAATTTGGAACACAATATTTCGGTTTATATAAACCGAAATTTTTTAGCATGACAAAAAAATTCGGTTCGTATAAACCGAAGTACCCCCCAAGGGCAAAAACGGAAATTCAGGGGTAGAAAAGAAATGAGGGGGGTCAGGAGAGAAACCATCTAAATTTAATGGATACCTCACACTTATAACCTCAATACAAGTAGAGCTGCCAAAATGGGCTACTCCAAATGGGCCGGCCCGTCAAGCCCGATTTTTCTCGGATTCGGGCCTTGAAAATTCTAGCCCGAATTATTTCCGGACTTTTTAGTCCGGTCCGATTAAAATATGGGCTAGCCGAATGGGCCATGGGCGGCCCGCAAGCCCGAAAAATTAAAATTAAAAAAATTAAAATTAAAACTAAATATAAATAATTTGTTTTTGATGATTTGAACTTAGTTCGTAATATAAATTATAAAACATCGTCCGCTACTTAACTAGCGGATGAGTAAAAATAAGGCACCCGAGAAATTCGTAGGTAGCGGATAAGTTAAAATAGGGTGCGCGAGAAACTCGTAAGTAGCGGATGACGAAAATAGGGCGCGCGAGAAAGTCGTAGGTAACAGATGAGTAAAAATATGACGCGCAAGAAACTCGTAAGTAGCGGATGAGAAAAAATATAGAGCCCGAGAAACTCATAGGTAGCGGATGAGTAAAAAATAAGGCGCGCGAAAATTATTGATCATATTTATAATGTTAAGTTTGAGCACTAAATATAAAATAAAAAATAAAAAAATAAACTGGGCGGCCCGAAAGCCCGGCAACCCGTACCGGGCCGGACTCGGGCACTAATTTTGGTAGCCCGTTTTTTATCCCGGCCCGATGAAGCCCGAATTTGGCCAGGCCGCCCGTTTTGACAACTCTAAATACAAGAATAAAAAATATAGATATGCCTCTTCAAAACACTTGAACTCAACATACCTTACTAAGAGAAGAAAAAAATCACCAAAAACTAAAAATATATAAAATTTATGTTTAATTCCTTAAGACACTATAGTGAAAATTTGTCAGAAAATAAAAAAGAGAACTATAATAAAATAAAAAATAATAAAAAAGAAATCAAACCATGCTAATTCAATTTGTTATATAGATTAATAAATAAAATTAAGAACTACAGTACTTTAAGAAACATCTTATTTCTAGAGATAAATATATATTTAAACTTTTTGTTGCATCCTAGGTGCTGCTGCTGCTGCGGGCAGGCCTTCAAAGCTTCCTCATCTCTGTTTTCAACTCTGTTCTTTAATCAGAAGCAAAATGTGATTCTTTTTTCACCTATCATTTACTTTGTTGGATCTGCTGCCATCATGAGGGATTGGTTCTCAGGTTTGCCACCATTTACATGTACTAACTACCAGCACTTTAATCACCTGCATTACTTTTTCTATTTTAAGATTGGTGCAAAGTTCATGCAAAATTTAAGACCATGAAAATGACTAATTTTTAATTAGGAAAAAATCAATAGATAGATACCTCTTGCGCTTGCTCTTCAAGACATTAGAAGTTGAAGGATTGCTGTGCCAGTTTCTCTTCCTTTGATTGATAAACCAATTATTTATCTGTTTCAATTGCAAACCTGTTTCTTGCACCAACCTTGCCTTATCCTCCTCCTAAAAGCCACAACACATATTAAACTAATAATACCAAGTGCACTATGTTTGATCATAGACAAATGTGCAAGGGTAACTATGTTGATATTCCTTAAAATTCATTCAAATTTGTTTGAGAAAATATCAATGTTAAGCAAACTATGTGTTGAATCATGTAAAGAATTTCGTAAAAAAAAATAGTAAAGGGTTGATGTTGAGTTCTTACTGTAGGGTAAGGCCACTTTGAATGTGATTGCCACCAATCTTTAAGGACTGAAGTTGTATCGCCAGGAAGTTTCCCAGCTCGTCTCTTGCGTAAAATTTCCTCTCTTATGTCCACAATTTTCTCTTTATAACCCTACATAGTCAAAAGAATTTTGAGGTCCATTCAGAGATCAAACTCCGAATCAGATGATTAAGAAACTCAAATATTTACTACTTGTGTCACCATGCTGGTACACACTACACTTTTTATTACCAAAAAAACAATTGTGGAAATAATCCTACAAGATTTTCACTGGATAGTAAAAAATGTGTTGAAGAGTATATGTATATTAATTAATAATTGTAATACAGTTTAGTACCTTTCCTATTCAACAACATTTAATGTAATCCATTAGTGCCGTACCTGTTTCAATTCATGCTTTAATTCATGTCTTACACGTTCCATGAGGGACCTCTCATTCTCTGTTAGAACAAGAGGACCAAATCCTCCCATGCTGTTATCTGAACCATCCATACCACCATCAAACAGATTAACATCGCTGTCCACTTGCTCATCTTCGTCCTCGGACATTGTTGCTCCTGTACCTTCCCCGGGTGAAACTCCTGTTACTCATGTGAAAAAAAAAATCACTTAAATTAGCACTCATAAAATTAGACACAAGAGCTGTGTATGTGCTTTTGCTGTTTATTGTGCACAATAAGTTAGGTAATCTAGCAAAAAAGGTTTGTGACTACATTCATAGTGCATAATAGTTTGGCATAATACACATGCTAAAAGCATGGACAATTCTGTCCAAAAAAAAGCAAGGACAGCTGGGCCATACAGTATAACTAAAATGTCTTCAATACACTTGGAACACAACCAAACAAACAATTCAAATTTCCCAAACCCAAAGAATTCATACGGGACAAGGAAGAGACTTTTAATTCCTGTAGCCATGTTCCTCCTTGACTATCAATTATTAGAAGCTTGATTATTGTTATTGTTCCACTAAACTTTGCATATTAAGTAAATAATTGACCTTGTAAGTTGTAAGAACTAATTAACAACATCTGCAATGGTAGAATTTTAAAGAACGCCAACTTTAAGTTTTTACAATAAGTACATGTATGCCTATTAAATTTTATGATGCTCATTAAAAATTTACTCATATGAGAATATTCGTCACTGAGTTATTTAACTAACAAATACTATCATCTCTTCCATATCTCTCCTAAAATACGCAGCTCTCATTAAATCTATAAAACACAAAATTATACAAACAAAAATTATATTTTATTATTAAGAAACCTAAGTAATTAGATATATTTGTTCGAAGTGTATATATTGACTTACAGTGAGATTGACAAAATCAAAGTGTGTGACCAAAATTGTCAAAAACTACACTTTGGAACTTAACAAAATCACGGTGTCACGGTAGTTTTGCCAAACTCGCACTCAATCTGAACATGGTCTAAGAAAATTTGAAAATTAGATTACATCACTGCAGGTATAATTCCTGATTTGGAGAACTTAAGTACTCTGAATCTGAGTTAATTGAAAGAAGAAACTCTCCTAATTATGTTAAAAATGTAACAAAGACTATAATAAGAAGAAGAAGATTATATATATTGCACCTGTTAGACTTTGTAAAGACTGTTCAATCTCCCAACAAGCCATTACTGCTTCCATTGCATGGACCCGGACATGTTGTTGAAGCTGTTCTTTGAACGAACAAAGCAACAAAACATAGTGCGACTGCAACAATATCAATAACCATAATTTCAAAATCATAATAGTACAACACAAAATAAATTCCTCCACTGACCAAACTGTCACAAAAAAATAAAATAAATAAAGAACTATAATTACTTACATTCCACCATAAAAAACTAAAATAACTAATCAAAAAATTAGTATAAGTTAATTAAGGATATAACTAAAATTAGAAAGTAGTAAAAATCAAGTAAAATTAGAATAAGCTCAAAAGGTTAAATTCGGACTATTAATCCAGAGTTCGGCTACGATGTAAGTAAAGTCTGATCGATATAATCGAGAAATAAATGTAATAGATACCATGAAATGGTCGAGTTGTTTGTTATCATCATCAAGCATGCCCTGTCCAAAGGCAGAGTACTTGGCAACAACACTCTGTGACTCTGCCAGCTGAGCGTCGATTCTCGGCAACTGGTCAACAGGCGTGGCGATTCTCAAACACGCCACGTGTGCTGATAGAAGTTGTTCGTAAAGCGGATGAGCCATTATTTCACCTTTGTATTTCGCTTTCTGCCAGTTCATAACTCCTTCCTCCGCCGCTGTTTCGCCGCTTTCCGTTGTCTTTAGTCCATCTCCAGCGATGTTATCGATGACTTCGCTTTGATTACGGTGTAGGATCGGACGGGATAACCATTGACCGGAGGATTGGGAGCCAGCAGCAGCAGCGCCGGTTGTGTCAAGGTTGAGGAAATTGGTACTGTTGTTTGTTGCGGTTGTTGTTGTAGCGTTGACGTTGGTTTCGAGGTTTCGAAGAAGAGCGTTGTTGAGCCAATTAGGTGCTGTTTGGAAAGAGTTGTGAGGATCGGAGGTTGGTTGTTGTTGTTGTTGGTCTGTGAAATGATGGAGTGGGTGGTCTTGGTTGTGATAAGCCATAGTGTTACTGTGATGTGACTCGGGACTTAAGCGGTAGCTATAATAATATTCATGGAATTGAAGAATAGAAAGGAAAAGAGAGAAAGTGTGTGTGTTGTGGGATTAGGAAGATGAAGGGAGAGAAAGGGAGGGAGGGAGGGAGGGAACAGAGGTTGTTGTGAGTTACTACAGCTGTGAGAAAAGAACAACTTATAGTATCTTGATGAAAGAAAGGTTGTAAAGGTTAAAAAAGAGGTTGGAGAGAAAATACAATGAGGCGGTTTTTCTATTTCTGACAAGTCAAGTCAATACTAATTTTTTAGTAGTAAACTAATATTTTGAATTTTAAAGCTGTAATTGGAATTTAGATTTATCATTGTTATTGTGTCATGCAGTAAGTAATTGCTCTGGAAAAATGGTTGACATTTTACACCGTCTAGATCCTCTTTTGTCATTTCTCTCATCTATATTGATTTTAGTCGTTCATCAATTAGTTTATGTTATTGATTGCTATAGTGGATTTAAATCAATTACTCATATTTGTCTAGGACTTTTTTTATGAACTACAAAATTAATTTATTGAATAATAAGATGAAACAAAGTATAAGTAGTACTAAATTCCCCAACAAAAATAAAGTACGAGTAGTAACACCTAACAATAAAATAGCAAATTTATCTAAGCAAACAATCAATCATTGGGAGTGAAAACCCGTCATAGAACATACAAGGATATCCCAATTTCTTTGCCAAGAGTCACTCCCAAGAGAGCCTTTTTATAGAATCCACCACTTCCAACACTGAAGAATGTCACCAAAAATCATTATGTTTCTCGCCTTTCAAATCGACTAAAGAGTCGCATGCCATACTAACAAAAGATCTTTTCCACCCTTTTTACTTCTAAGCGAGCAAAAACTTTTAAGAACTACTAACAAGTCTCCCATAAGCGTGAACAAGACACCGAACCGATCAAAAAAACACATACTAAATGGAGCTCGAAAAGTGACATTTGACAAAAAGATGATCTTCAGTTTCTACATCTTGTCGGCACCAAACACACACCTTTGATCCTCCTCTTTGACTATAACCCCCATAAGGTTAAGGTTTCGCTTTGATGGAAGACGACCCCAGAGCATTTGCCAGGAAAAAATAATCACCTTTGATAGAGCATAAGTGCATAACTATCCCACAACCTTAGCAACCACTTCCCCTTTTCCCCCTTCCAATCCGAATGAGGAGATCCCAACAACACTAAAAAGTTATAAATCCCTTTTACTAAAAAAGAACCTCCAACACCGATATTACCACTCCCCCTCACCAACCTCCACGGAGCCCAACCCAGACAAATCTTTCCACCGTAACGAAGAGGAATTTGGAATGTTTGTGCAGGACTATCAAATGGCTGGAGAAGATCAAGTTTCGTATAAAACTATTGAACCATGTATTCAGAGTTGTTGAATCGCATGTAGCTAATCGATATTTACGTCTATGGGAAACTGTGTGAATTCACTATTGTAGTGAATTTAGAGGTTCCAAATATAGTTGCCGGAGGAACTCAAATGTTTCGAGATTTTGTATAAAACACATGTGAACTATTATTGCATGACGATTAAAGTGTCGCATAAGTCGACACGATTCAAAAAAAATATCTAGTTGAAAAAAATTGACGGAAGAACCAATGCAACCGATTTATTTTTGGACGGAACAAGTCCGGTCAACTGATTTATATGGTACAAATCTTGGATTATGATTCCAAAATGAAATATAAAAACATTTATTCTTCTACTAATCCATAATCCTATAAATAAATTTATGTAGTATAATATTTTGGTATATATATATATATATTTATTTTTTTTGAAAACTTGGTATTCGGCTCTGAGACCGACGCGTATAAATAAATTTATGTATTATAATATTTTGGTATATGATTTGATACGTAGCTAGAGTGGTAGCCACTGAGGAGAAGTCACAGGTGGATTGGACCACTTGGAAGAAAGGAAAGGGGGGACCATCCAAGTGAAGCACGCGCCTAAAATAGCTGATGAGGTCTATCTATCTATGTGGCGTGTATGTGGGGACCACCGTTATTTTTGACTTCACTTAACTGCCGCCGGCCCAATCAATGTGGACGGAGCCTGCACACATGTGGTCCCATCCCTTTCTGGGCCCATTATATGGGGTCCATTACTCTTTTGGACAAAATATTGTTTTTTCTTCACAAAATGCTTAACGAGTGTGCTTTATTTTTAAATTAAATATCAAAATATTTTCTTCAAAGTTGTATTTTCTTGCTTTCAAAGTTTAAAATTTTTTTTTACAAAGCCAAAAGAGAAAAAAACAAAAGCCAAAAGGGAGGAATGAGAGAAGCAAAAGAAACACAAAAAATAATAATAACAACAACATTGTTGTTGTTATAACTTTAGTGTTACAAAACCACCGCCGGCCCTAAAACTCTTTTTGATTTTCTTCTTCTTCTCTCACCCATAGAGGGGTGGTTTTAGGTCAATTTTTGGCCTAAAATCACCCCTTTACATTTTTTTCTTCTTGCTTTTTAATACAAATAAGTGATTTTCACATAGTTTAAGTCTTATAGTTTTGTTTTCATCTTTGCGATTTTATCCTTTGTTTTGATTTTCAGTATTGTTGTCCCGTCTTAGTGCGGAGTATTGTTGTCCCGTCTTTGTGCGGTGTTCATTTGTTTCAGGTTTGAAGATTAAGGTTGATCCAGTGCAGATCCAATCAATGACTTTTGTACCATCAACGCTACAGATCCGGCGACATGAATGTTCCGGAAACTTCAATATAGTCAAATATGTAGGCTTTTGCAATATGCCGTTTGATGCTATTAACACGGATGCTGTGAGTTTGTTCGCAGATTCATCCTTTTTGTTTTTAGCGATTTTGATTTGTATTGTATCGATGTACTCTTATCAATTTGAATAAATGAATATCTTTTATTTAGTCACAAAAAAAAAAGTTTAAAATTTTTTATTTTTGTCAAAAAAAAATTAAAATTTTATTTATTTTTTTTGTATACCAAAATTAAATTTTTTTTAACACAAAATTCTTTTTTTTTTCAATTAAATGCTTTCAAGATATTTGTTTGTAAGACTTTTTTTTCGAAGAGAAAATGTTCATTGTTCATGCCAATTTGTCTCCTCTTACGACAATTTCTCTTGCGGCCCTATCTTATTCTCCATCTTCTTCATTTGTTAGTTTTTCTAGATATTTTTAAGATAGGTTTTCATAATCATACGACCGCCGACTACATGAGACAAAAGATTCTTAAGATGTGAAAATGGTATATATTTTAATTTAAGGTGTATTAATATTTAAAATCCGTTCAAAATATTGACAACATAAATCATATATTTTAGATTGGTATAAGGTTCAATCCACATTTATCTTGGGATTTATTTTCATAAAGGCACAATTCAATAGCACTTTTCCCTCAACTTTGTATCCTTTTTGGCTCATAACAACTTGTAACAACTAAACGATTCATAACACTTTCCAACTGGCCATCTAAACTCAACATTAATGGGTTATGTCCCTAACGATTTTCTTATACCGCACAATGATTTCTTTTCGGTGTCTATTTAAACAAATCTTCAAAACAAAGCAAGGTCCACAATTTATAACCCCAAAATATCTCTCGCTATTTGCTCCCTTGTTGGTTTGAGCCTTAGGGCCCGTTTGGTGCACAGGATAAGAGACAGGATAGGATAACTATATCATATCCTGTCTCAATCCAGTGTTTGGTGACACAACAGGATATGATAAGTTAATCCTGAAGCTTATCCTATCATGTTTCTCTAGTTAAAATCCTTATCCTGAATTTGAGCTGGGTTACCAGCATGATAGGATAAGAAAAAAAAATCGTTGATTTATTCTATAAAATATATTTTAAAATAAAAAATTGAAAATTAATAAAATAATTTGATAGTAAATTAATAATAAAATAATTAATTTTTAAATATATATGTGATTTTCTCACAAGGGTAATTTTGTAATTTAAATAATCTAAAAAATCAAAATTCTCCTAAAATTACAATATTTTAAATTAAAATAATTATTAAAAAATTGCAAAATAAGAATATTAATTTAAATTTAATAACAACTTAAATATAATTCTTTTGCAATGGTAGTTTTATTATTTACATATATCATATATTTATTTAGCTTATCTAACATGTATAATTGAGTTATTTATTTGATCATGATTCATATAAAAAACTTAATTTGTTTATTTTCTCATGATTTGTATTTAAAATTTAAAGTTATTTGATTACTTTTTCTTTTTGTACAATTACTTATTTATATTTTTATTTATAAAATTCAAAGTATTACAATATAATTTTTAACAAATAACAATTGTTTTACGAGGGTAATTTTGTCATTTAAATATGTTATGTATCTTATCATATTGGTATGAACAAATATGTATTAAAAATATGATATAATAGTTATCATGTTTGTTATCCTGTGTGCACCAAACACAGGATAGGATAACTGAGGATAACTGTTATCCTGCTGATATCCTATCCTATCACTATCCTGTTGTATATCCTATCCTGTCACTATCCTATCCTGCGCACCAAACGGGCCCTTAGAGTATTTGTAGGATGTTGGTCCAACTAACTTTATTAGATATAATGACCTATGTCACATTAAGTGGCATCGTGACTTGTCCATATCGATGTCATATTACCCGAACCATAAAACCAATTTGATACTAATTAAAAATTTGCATTTTATCTGTGTTGGACTTGTGTCATCTAAACCCTAAAACTAATTAGCACTTATAAAGTGTCTACACATAAAAAAATTAAATTTTTAACCGACATCAACTTATACAAGTCACGATGTCACTTTGATAAGTGGTACTCCCTCCGATCCTATATATAAGAGAAGTTTTACTTTTTAGATTCATTTGTAAAATGAATGTATCTAGACTATATTATAATTTATATACATTCATTTTACAATAAACCTAAAAAGTAAAACTTCTCTTATATATAGAACCGGAGTGAGTATAATACTTATGTTTTAGATTTTGCGTGACATGAAATAAACTAATATAAGCCATGATGTCACTTAATTGGCAAGTCAACACCTTCAGTAAAACTACTATTTTATGGGTGAAATATTTTGACCCGGTATTAAATAATTGAGGAAATAATTTTTTTTTTTATGCAATTGAGGAAATAATTTGATATTCAAAAATAGTGATTCAGTCTATCAAATTTGGACAAAGAAAAGCTACTTACAGTAGAAACTCTTTAAATTAATACTCGGTAAATTAATAAACTATCTAAAATAATAAATTTGTTCGGTCCCGACTTGGGCCAATGTAAAACATTGAAAAACTCGATAAAATAATAAGATAATAATTTTTCGGGAGATCCCTTTATAATTTTCGGTCCCAAGAAAATCATAAATTAATAATTCATAGAAACTGAAAAAAAAATATTACACTCTATTGAAATATGATTCAATAGTTGTCTGTTTCCAATGCATATGAACACAGTAGTTACTAATTTACGTTGAGTCTCAAGGTTCGCTGTAACGTAATTCTAAGAGGCATAGACTAATTTGTCTTTTTGTTTGGTATGTACAATATAATTACTTAAAAACTCTTTAAATTAATAATTATTAATTTATCAATAAATTAATAACTCTCTAAATTAATAAATTTCTTCGGTCCTGACATTATTAATTTAAAAAGTTTCTAACGTAGTTCTTAAGAATAGCGTAATTGAAAACTTGCACGGCTTTATGATCACCTTATCGACAGAATGAAGGGATGGAATGTAGACTATGGACAAACAAGTGGTTGTTATCACAAATTAACTTTGAATCAATCATGTTACCGACTCAAAGAACTATAACTAAATTTTCAAAGAGTGTGTGTTTGTGGTTATGTGTGAGAATCGGAACAAATGAATGTTGGAAGTGTCTTAACTCAAGTTTAGGCGTGAAAATGGCGCAGCCCTAGCCATGATATGTGGTGGCCTTGTTAGATTACGACTGTTTATTGGATTTATCCATATTTTTCTTAAAGTTGATATAATCTTTTGTTCTTATTACATACTCATTCTTCGTGAATTCTTTTTTAGTTCCTATATACTTTGTGGCGGAAAACTATTGTTGTTGTCAAATTTGTGATATATTACATACCGAGAATGAATTCTCTCTATTTGTTTTTCCTCATGTTTTTCAATTTGTTTAATCATCACTTTTTAATTCACATTTTTCTCCTTTTCATTTTTTTCTCTCCACTCAAATCAATGGCTAAAAAAAATTATCCTAACCAAATTAACACGAGAGAATCCTGTGTACATGACCCATTATTCTTGGTTACAAGATATAAATCTTTTAGGCAAGCTCAGACCTATTAAATTTTCTTTTTTTTTTTTGTTAAATAATTTGGTGTCTAGAAATTTCATCCTTAAGGTGAATAAGTGGAATGATCGGGATTCAAACTTTGCCCCCCTACATATATATAATACAATGTTCCCGTCAACTGAACTAAGTTCACATGACTAAACTGATATATTAAGTAATCCCTAAAGTTTTTGTAATTCTTAAATTTAGTCCTTAAAACAAATGAAGTGGAAAATCAGTTAATTTAGTTCATAAAATCTTAAAATAACAGCTAAATTGAAAGATTTTATATATTTTAGGACTACTTATTGTATTTATATACTCCTTCTAGTCTTTATTATAAGAGAAGATGCACTTTTTAGGTTTATTGTAAAATTAATGTATCTGGACAATATTATAGTCTAGATACATTAGTTTTACAATGAACCAGAAAACTAAAATTTCTCTTATATTAAGAATCGGGAGAGTAGTTTAAAGACTAAGTTGAGAGGATACTAAATTAGAGACTAAATTGATCGATTGGGTTGGCTTTGTGGTGTACTACTTGGATTTTAGCAGTGTGCTCCTTTCTAGATTTTTATATTCAAATCTTTTAAAATATTAAATTTTTTGCGTAGAACCAGCCTACAATTAATTTTATTCTGATTCAATTGGACTATCGTTAGCGCAGACGGTGAGATTGAGTTCTAGAATTTTTTTATTATTTTAGATATTGAGTTTAAAAAAAATTGACGGTTTATTTTTATATTTTGAAAAAACACGAGTTTTAAGACAATTTTACTATATTAGGTTCATTATCTAGTGGCTTAAGATAGTTAGCGTTTTCCTATTTGAAAAATAATAATTATTGTGCCATGCCATGATGAGTTGTTTCATATATAACGAATTGAAGGTCCCCCCCCTCTATCGACCATATTATCATGTTCCTTTGCCACCCTTCACCTGCCTTCAAATTAGGCTTTCATGAACTTCAGGACCACAAAAGCACTGTTTCCTTCCTACCCAACTCTAGTATCATGCATGAGATTCGAGAATGAATACTCTCGATCAATTGTTTTCCTCTCATATTTCTCAAGTATTATTAATTTTACCGTTGATTGAAAAAGGTAAAATGAGTTTTTAATATAACAAATGAGAGTAAAAATGTTCAATATCGATCAATTGTTCACATGTTAAAAATGTTCACTAGAGTTTGACCTCGAGATAAAGTAAAATTTGACTAAGAATTGTCCACACCAATTCTCTCGAACGATTCGTCCTAAGAGAAACTCATTAACCATTATGCTCAAAATTGTTTCTAATAGTGCTTTTATAGCTACAAAATGTCCTACTATAAAAGACCTAATCATGTTCAATAGACCAGCTAGCTTTTGAAGTGCTATAATAGATGTGTGGGTGTGCAGTGATTTATGTTGCGCTTTTTTTAGCAGTTGTTTCAATAGGTGCTATTAATAGTTAATCATTAATAGTGTTTCATGTACAAAACGCCAACTTAAAAAGGTCTTTGAGAGTTGAGAGTTGAGACAAGGTTTTGGATGACAAACTTTGCTTAATGCATAAATTGTAGCCTTTTTTTGGATCAAAATATTTTAATAGCGCCTGGCAAGAACTGAGCTATATCAAAAGCCAACATCTAATTACAACGCTTGCTAAATAAGGGGTTAAGATTCCCTACCTTCAATTTTTCTACATTTACTAGTACTCCATCCGCCCTTATTTATAAGCAAAAGTTATTTTTTAGATTCATTGAAAAATCAATGTATTTAGCATGTATCCAAGCTAGATACATTGATTTTTCAATGAATATTAAAAGTAATTTTTGCTTATAAATAAGGTCGGAGAGAGTATTATTGAATGTGTTTTTAGTCTTCTTTTTTTTAATACTTCATATTTCTCTTTCTATTTTGTTTTTTATTGAAATTTAATTTTCACTAAATGTAGGTGAATTTAGGAAATACAGATGTAGAGAATTTAAATCCCTAAACAAGAGATATAAAGAGATGGAAATAAATTTTATAAAGTTGGATTCCCGTGCATTTATATGCAGTTGAGAAAAGAGTGTTTATTTGAGAAAGAGAGAAGACAACAATTTTAAAAAATAAATATAAAAAAACTGATTTTGTCATATTTGCACATTACTTAGGAACGGGAGGAAATTTCAAGTGCGGTGGATCCTAATCCATAAAGAGATGTCTAGAAAATGTTCAAATTCTTTGATGGTGGACATTTAGTAAAGCGCCATCAGACCATGGCTAACATGAGTTGATGTCGCGCATCTCATACACACTTAGCTTCGGATAAATATTATCTTCAATTACTTTTTAGATTAGATTATTGTTTGCCTTTAAACCAATCCAAATGAAAGCTATAAAACTCTTCTATTTTCCACATTTGTAAAGAATTAGTCGCAATCTCCTATCTAAGAGCGCAAATATGACTTAGTTACATAGGGGAATCAGATACTCTCCCATGAGGTTTTTACTATAGAGAATCAAGTAAAAATCTTGATCAATCAGAGTTTTTTACTTAGTCACCTGCTTACAAAAAAAAATACACTACATTATTATTGTAGTAAAGTGCGAGGTGAATTAAGTTTCGCATGGTTGAACATTTTATTAATGAAAGGACACAGTGCCTTATGATTTTGGATAAAGATGTGTCATTCAACTCATTTGTGAAGTTGCTTTGAATTCAATGTGAATTATCCATCAACTACCTTCTTATGATCCAAAAATAATTCACGATGACAAAAACACGTGTGCGGATGCACGGGTAAATTGCTAGTTATATAGGAAATAAGAGTTTGAGTTTCTATATGTGTAACAATAGTGAATAGTGACACCAACTAGAATAAGTAAGGGGGACCAAAAGTCCCTACCAAGGCAATGTAGGTGATATGATAGATGAGGAAAGAAAAAATCGTCAGAGGTGCATATATTTGATTGATTATACGAGTAAAGTTTTGCATTCAGACACAGATATGTAGTATAAATGGTCGATGGAACAATTTTAATGTCAATGCTCATGTTTTGTCACACCAATGCTTTTCATTTTAATCTCTTTTTTTTTTTTGTTGCTTGTGCATTGTTTGTGGAATCAAATAAAATACAATGAACATTAGAAGAGTATGATTTCTTTGTAAAGAACAATAAGGTGGTCATGAAATATTGCCTTTCATGCAATGGTAGGGTTTGTAATATTGTATATTAGAATCTCACTTGTAATGAAAATGAAAGGTGGTATTGAACCATGAGTTTGACAATTCAAAGTAGTGAAAGAACACTGGCTTGTCAGTTTAATTTACATAGTTTTTATATATCTATATAGTCACTGTTTTATTGATGAAATAGGATTGGAGTAATGTAATTATTAACTAGGACAATGAAAAAACTATTGGTATGCTGGTCACTTAGTTATATATTTTCAGAAAAATAAAATCACAACAAAATATATGATTCTTTACAACTAACTATTCTGGCATTTTATACCTCAAGTTTTATCTGAAAAGATAAATAAGGGGTAGTAGATGACTCACAATGATGGATCGATGGAAGAAATGCTTCGAGCTGGAGGTCGGAATCCGAGCGTTGGAGAAGGGAGTAATGCATACCTTAGGAGGTGATGAAGGTTGTACATATAGGAAAATGGATGTGACATTGGGCTGATAAATATGACATTGAGTTTAGTTCAACTCAAAAGTTTGGTCCAGAACACATACTTTTAAGAATAAAATAAAATTGATTAGACATACTACCATATAATGTATGTATATGATATATAATAGAGTTAAATATATTTTTCATTTTAATAATATTTGTTACAAAATTTTATTTTTAGTAGTTTTGGTCTCTTTTCTTAAGTGAACATATATTTTAAATAATTTTTTTAGACATATTTAGAACATTTAAAAACATTAAAAATATAAGCTCAAAATTAAATTTAGAGATTCAACTTTATATTATTTTTGTCTTGAAGTTTAGCGTTTAAAAAAAATTCTATTTAATTCATTCATTGTTAAACAATTTTAAATTTTTATTGAAGAACTTGTTATAATATTTTTTTAGGAAATACAATAGTATTCTGTCAAAATAAATAATAAAATCCAAATAGTAGTACTGGTTTAAACTATTATAGATGTAATACGATTTATGACCTTTTGGGTATGTGAACATCACATTAACAGTGAATGAAACAGAACCATGTGGAAAAAACAGAATAGGCATTAGTTTTATTATATAAAATAAAAATAAATAACAGAGTGGGCAGCTCATATATATGTAACTACTAGTATAATATATAGAGTTAATAATTGTCCACAACTCTTAGCTTAATTGACGAAAACTGCCGAAATTATTAGCCTATTAGGCCATATGTTATGATTAGGGTTCAAACACCGACTCTTTCATTTGTGTATGTAACTCTATGATGTTTGGTTCTTACTCACACAATTAGTTTAACTTAAAAAATGATAATTAACATATTTTAAATAATGTGATATATGATATAATGATGTGGAATTATCGACTTTGATGAAGTTGTAAGAAAATCTCTTAAAAATTAAATTTCAACTTAAAAAATTAACTTTTAATAATTTAATTATCGACGTGATTCTATATATTAAGTTGTATGTGGTGTCATTTAAAATCAAATTTTTTAGTCTAAAAATGATATTAAACTTCTAAAATTTTATAATTGAAGAGTCCGATTTTGTAAATGAATAAAAACATATGATCAAAATTGCAATTAAACTTTGATATAAGAAAAATATTAACATGAAATTGCCTTTTTCCTCAAGGTGACCGTGTGTCCTCAATTGTTTAAGCAAAACTCTAATACGACAAAAATTGATGGTTGAGGAAACCTTAAATCCTCTCATGCATATGCATATGCATAGTTTAGGACTTGGGATCAACTAGACATATTCAATCGCTCTCAAAGTGTGTGTGCCAAAGTACCATTTTTCTATATATTCTTTTAGGTCACTTTCTTTCTTTGATTTTAGTTACGAATGTCATGCCATGTTTCCATTCTCCCTAGTACCACAAAGCCTCCCCGTGACATCTACCCTTATCAAAAGTTACCATCAAGGTTTATAAATGTAACGAGGACAACAAAATAGTCTAGTCTATAACAAGTTTATTTGGACAAGGAGTGGAGAATGAGTTTAATTGAGAAGAATTTTAATCAAAGCTAGGATGCTTTAAGCATTCTATCAATACTATTATATGGAGATGTTTAGGATTATATATATGCCAACTTGAAAGTTCACTAAGCATGGCCACTATAGTGTAAATGAATTTAGTGGACAATAGAGAACTCTAAATGCAAAGGAATTGTCTAAAAAAATTGAGTTAAAAAATTTCCCAAAGGGTAAAGGTGTTTCTTTGGAGGACGGCGAGATGATGTTTATCAACGAGACAATGACTTAAAAAAAAAAAAGAAGTTATTTATTTGGATAGATGTGTTCATTGTTAAGGTA
The DNA here is from genome assembly GCF_020283565.1 of Trifolium pratense. Lineage (NCBI taxonomy): Eukaryota > Viridiplantae > Streptophyta > Magnoliopsida > Fabales > Fabaceae > Trifolium > Trifolium pratense. The sequence goes on along the minus strand of NC_060065.1, from coordinate 5,967,189 downwards.
AACTATAAGAATCATTATGTAGGAAGGCCTAAGACATTTGGGAGAAAGCGAGTCTTTAGCCTATAATCAATGGACCGATAGACATGACAAATAAGTTTGTTTTTGTATGTTTTTTTTGCTAGAGATGTTATCACAGAATCAAGTCCACATGTCTACAATGGCTCTTTGGTGTATTAGGAAAAGAAGGAAACGAAAAATTGTGGGAGGATGTCTAGAGGTTTGTCCATCGGTTTCGTTTCAATTGGTGCGGTTTCGTTTCAATTGGCGCGAGATGATTTGTCCATCGGTTTCGTTTCAATTTTTAAGGAGCAAAACTGGGGATACGACATCCCCCTACCCCGTGATGCCAAAGCTTGGGAGATTGAAGCGAGCAATAATCTCGTTAAAGTTTAAATGCATTTCGCCAAATCCCTAAAGTTTCACATAAATTTGATGGGACTAGTGTGAATCTCTATCAATTAGGAATGAATATGTAATAAGAAGTACTATGTTCCTCTGTCCGTCTCATTATAAATGTTTCATTTTTAATATTTTCAATGTCTCAAAACAATTGTCACTTTAAAAACACTAATAAAACATTAATTATTTTTCCACTACTCTACTAACTACAATCAATAATGATGTTTTAGTAAATAGAACTCATTTTCTCTTTGAAATAAACAAATCTAATAATTTTCTTAAGAAGTGCACACACTCAAATATGATATTTTTTTATAAGACGAGAGAGTAGTAGTAGAAGAACAAGAAATAAGAAAAAAGAACAAGTAAGCGAACCATCAAACCAAACAACACCCAAATCCGTTAATTCAATTCGTTATTGGTCCACGATAAAAGTTACATGATCTTCCTTAGGTGTTATATAAAGCCTATATTTCAATATGGCTTCTCTTCCCCATGTTTCTTTTTCCTCCCAAATTTTCAATTTTGCCTTGAATAAAAACTTCGGAACATGATTTTTGAATTTTTCCCAAATTTGAACTAGGAAAAACACGTTTCAAAAATTTTATTCAAGAACAAAAATCGAAATTTGGGACGAAAAAGACTAGGAAAAAAAATTCTATTTCCAATTCCACTTTTATGCCACCCAATAAGAACTTCTCAAGGTTGAAATCATAATAACAATGTTGTCATACAGTCATTTTATAGTAGTATTCTCTTCGATCACTATTATAAATAATTTGACTTTTTTAATATATTAAAAGACTGATATATTTAAGTCTGTGAGTCTGTGACCGTAATCATTGAACTCCTCATTGTTTCTAGATTTCCAAAATGCCTAACATATTTAACCCTAAATCCACTAAAAATTTACTAAAAGTAACTACAGAGTGATACGGTGTTTAGCAATTTAAGAGGGAAAAAAATGGTATTTGCTAACAAGTGTCTCCGGAACACTCGTTAACCGTATTTTTTTTTGTAAACTGAATATAACTACTCAAAGCAATCCATCGCATGTTCTTCGCGGTGTTCTTACATGTTAAAAGGCATTATTTACGTAAAATACATAGTCTATGAGAGTCAAAATAAAAAGAATTGTTATCCCTATGGAACACATTTTTGAAGAAAAAAAAAACTTTACATAGAAGAAAGATAAAATGTTGAACGAGATGGAACTAGAGGATCGAGATCCTGTCCCATGAGAATTCCACCGAAGGAAGTCTAATGTGAATTTGTATAATTGAAATCCCCTTCAATTGACTTTGACTGCAGGAGTGCATGCGGTAAACAAGATGAAAGACCGAGATCTTACTGGAGAAAAATTTGGAGACGTTTATAATATATTTGAATTAGTATTTATTATAATTTTTTGAAAGATAGTATTTATTATACTGAACTTTATGAAATACATAAAATTATAAAACTGACTTTTAATTTACCAACATTTGTCATTATACTATTGTCAAAAAAAAAAAAAAAATTTTTTGTCATTATACATTTTCGTTTTGACCAAAACTAGCCTTTAATTAATACTTTTTTTTTACTAAAAATAAAGGATATTCATTCATTCAAACTGATAGAGTACATCGATGTAATACAAATTCAAATTTGCTAAAAATAAAAAGGATGAATCTGCAAACAAACTCACATCATCCATGTTAATAGCATAAAACGGCAAATTACATAAGCCTACATATATAACTATATTGAAGTGTCTGAAATGTCCATGCCCCCAGATCTGCAGCGTTGAAGACACAAAAGTCGACATTGGATAGATTTGTACTTGATCAGATCTAATCATTCAACCTGAAACAAATGAACACCGCACAAAGACGGGAAAACAAAATACACCGCACAGAGACGGCACAACAGAATACACCGCACAAGGACGGGATAACAAATAACACAAAACCAAACAAATATGTGAAAAATCACACTTATTAAATAACGAGAAAGAAAAAACAATTTGGAGGGGTGATTTTAGGTCAAGATTTGACCTGAAATCACCCCTCTTTGATAAACTAAGAAGAAGAAAAAAGGTGACGGCTAGGGTTAGAACTTAGGAGATAGCCTTTAATTAATACTAGTAGTCCTCTTTGTTGATTATATGCTTCATTCTTTTTGGTCCATTTCACATTGTATGAAGGAGGCTTCTTCTAACTTACTATATGTGAACATCTTTGTAGTTGAGGTCACAAAAGTAATCGCCAAAGTAACAACAATGCACGTGAGAAAGAAACCCGAGAGGTTTAGGCACAGTTTTATTGACTTGGTATTTGTCGCATGAAAACCAGGGCATAATAGAGGGCTTTTGACCAGATTAGATTAGATGAAAGTTAGTGAGTTACCACTAAAAGTACTTCTTAATCTCATTTTTGCTTTGCCGTAAGCTTTTTGTTTGGTGAGGGACCATAAAATGTACTGAGAACAAATGAAAATTAGCAATAGCAATATCAAATGCCAACCAAGAACCGATGAAAAAATTGCAGAATACAGCTAAAGTAAATGAAAAGATAATAAAAAAAAACTTATCTGCTGAAGCAGGGTAAGGGTTAACAGGCTTTCTTACATAAATAAATTAAAACTGACATGGAGAACATGGCCTCTAATCTTAGCACATGATTTGTTTAAATTTTACAAACGTTTCCCCCAATTGATGTAATGAAATAGTAGTAGGGAGTAAGAACCGGTACTAAATATGTTTCAATTTTGTCCTGATCCATACGTTTTGATGTGAACTTTTCATAATACCAACAATACCCTTAATTTTTTTTATTAAAAAAAAAAAAAATTATTAACAAATTCACCATAACATAAGACACATATATTTTTTTTAGCTGCAAAAAAAATTTATTAACAAACTGACCATAATATAAGACATATTTTTTTTTGACATAAGTTAGACCAGGCTGGCGCGCTAGTTATAAATAATATAGAATCCTATAGTGAATCAACAGTTCAAAATTTTCAGAAATTTCTCAAGATACATGTTGAAGTAGACATTTACAGTCACCAATGACCTAACCTCTGAGGCATTTATCTCATGGTACCAGTTGAGAGAAAAATGATGCAAAAAAGAATAAATGTCTCAAGACTCAACTGAACTCGTTCATTTTCCTTAATTTTTGTCAAACATCATCCCATTCATGGAATAATGAAAACAACAAGTATGACAGTAAGCTTACTTCAAGGGATGACATTGGTTTTCTATGGCATTTCGAGTGATTTTCAAGCATCATTCTATTATAAGCAACTTATCCAAGTGTTCTATTGTAGAATTCTCCTTTAAAATAGTAAACATACATAAATGTATTACATGTAAGGGCCTTCCTCATCCATATTGTCAAGGGTAAAAAGTCTTATAGAAAACATATGGCCCAATATTTGTGTCACATTTGACTTTAAAAAGAGGCATGAGCTTCAAGTAAACACGTTCTCAGACCAAGAAACATCCTCATTCTCAGAACAATTTGCAGAGTGAAGGTGCAACCGATTGAAATTGCAACTTGTAAATAAATTTAAAGGACATTATAAAGGAATCCAGGAAGATTTTAACCAACAAAAGAATGGTACATTGGTACTTATCTTACATGAATCGGAGGAACATGCAACTCTAGTATATCTCTACTCTACAGCCTTTTACGGCTAGCACTACCCAAGAATATTTCCTCTTTTACGGCTGCCGTTTGTTTCCCTTCACAACACTTGGTAGTTGTATCAAGAAACGTTTCTCATGCACGATGCTGTCGATTGGTTAATATTGGAGGGAGTCTTCAAAATGCTCTCTATCAGCCTATACATTGTCCAGAGTGATTGTTTCAAAAGTCCTGCCAAACAATGTAGGTCTATCTCAAATCATACCATCATCAGATGGCATCATATTTAGATCTGGTATCATGAAAAAACTTTCTCCAGTGGACTCGATCTTGTTTGGCCTAGATTCCGATGGTTGTGAACGGGTATTATCTTGAGTGGGGACCTCGGAAGCTACTATTCTCTGGTGGGGTTGACCAGCAACCGTACCCTGTAGTTCAATGGAAGTTGAACTTGGCTTGTTATGAGATTTTGATCCAAAACCAAGCTGAGAATACACACAAAAAACTGGGGTAAGTACCAAACAAAATGGACATCATAAGGGCAATCCAATATGATTCAATTTTGAATTTTTAATATACCTTCATCCTCTTCAAGCTCTCATTTGTATTTCTCATTACCTCAAAATTTGCATTTTTAGTTGCTATCTCCTGCAAAACAATATCAATATATTAATAGTCAAGCATGAAGCATGTCATCTTAAACATATGCCCAAAATATATATATACCATGATCAGAAAATTACCTTCTCCAAAACTATTCTTTCCTTTAACAGGGAACTCTCCTCTTCCTTCAATTCTGTAAAGGACTGGAGAATGGCAAAAACAATCAGTATTTATTTAACTTTCTTATAACATATACAAGCAATGGCTTCTCAACCAAGTTGAATAGTCGCTTTTGAAAAGAAAAAAAAATCTAAAGTAGAAAATGAGGTGGCTCTTCATTGAAAAAAAAAAAAAAGAGAAAAAAACAAAGCCAGAAGCAACCAACCAAAGTAGCTTTACCTTTTTTTTTCTGCACCTTTTGGTAGAGGCTGAGTTGCTAGTGTATCCACTTGTAGCAGTAGCCTGAAAAAACAAATCCAGTTTCAGTAATTAAGCGTGTGTTTGGTTCTGCGGCGGAGAGAATTGATTTTGGCAGAATTGATTCTGTAAAATTGATTCTGGCCAAAATTAATTTTAAGCTGAAGTGGTTTATGTTTGGATATATTCATGAAAAAGTGAGTTGAACAAAAAATTTGAGTGTAAAAATCAATTCTAGAATCAGAAGCTACGATTTCTAGCTTCAAGTAGAATCAATTCTGGAGGCAGAATCAATTCTACTTTTGAGAAACCAAACAAGTCAGAATCAATTCTACACGTCCAGAATCAATTCTGGATGCTCCAGAATTGAAACCAAACATACACTAAGTAACATAATAATAATGACATACAGTGAATGTTGATAAAAAAATTAGATTTAGAAAAGGCTAAAGTCATGTGAATGAAGATTAAGTAAACTGAGAAGAATCATACAAATTTAATAGAACAGCAAAACAGAAAAGAAGTGGAGTCAGACCGAATATGTCAGCATAACCCAAGGTAAAGGTACAATTGAAGCTGTGATCCAGCTAAAAATATCAGAAATAATCTTATAAGAAAGTTGCTCAACTAACTGCTTCATGCTTGCTTGCTACTTATATACTATAACATATAGTATTATATCCAATTAAAAAAATATTATATCAATTTAAAAAAAAATTAAAATTAAAATCAACATGATTTACCACTACATACATCATACATGGATGATGGATCTGTTTACTTTATTATACTCCATTGGAACACGTCTCATATGAACGACAAGACAATGAAGCCCATACCCTCCACTTTCAGGCCCACGTATACACAAATACAACCCATTGATTATTCTTTTCTTTCTTTCTTTATTATTATTATAGTTGAAAAAGAAATTGCATCCACGTAGGACAGCCCAGCTGGCATTACTAGAGGCACACGATAACACGTGATCATCTTATTTGGAATGCTCACGTGACTTGGATCCCATAAGCTAGCTACTCTCTCTCGATCTCCAATTTCATTCAATTTAAATATAATATAACAAATAAATAAATTTAATTTTCGTAGCTTATTATTTATTTTTGGGGATAAGCTTATAAATAGAAAAACAAAATGAGGCAGCGCGCTGCATGCTTCTACCGACTGGAGTAGGGCCAAACAAAGGCCGCAGATTCTGCTTTGTGCTGATTGCTTGTCTCTTCCAATTGCATACCCAACCAAATCCAAAACTAGCGTTATAGAGTTTTAACTTCCTAATATTTAACACACCAACTTCAACTACCTTCACTCTCATTCCCGTGATACTCATACATCTTATAATAACTACTACCACAACACATAATAGATGTATCTCGAGATGAATCGTTTCGGTTTAAAAACGAATTCAATTGAACAATTCTTGATCAGACTTCTTTCGACCAAAACACGTGAGAGTTAACAATAGAAAGTGCAATCTTAATTTTAAATGCTTTTGTGGTTAACTTTATTTACAATTTAAAATCAAATATTGCTGGATCTGTATTAAATTCTCATCACCTTTTAACATAATTTCATTTAAATTACCGAATCCTTATCCTTAATTAATAAAAAACGAATCAAAAACATAGCAGCGAGAAAAGATAAACCCATGCCTAATATTAACCACCTCCAGTCAGGTATTGTAATTTGTAGTCACGAAGCAATCCTTAAACATTCGCACTGCACCCATCCCTATCTTAAGGGACCCACCAACCAACCATTACTAACATCAATTTACCAAAACACCCTCCTCCATCTTCTACACCCAAATTTATTTATTTATTTTTTTAAAAAACGAATCTGAAAATTCTTCACATTTGCAATTTCCTTATTGACTCAAAGTGGGCGGAGAAAGTGGTGGCGGAAGCGGTCATATTACAAATTAAAAAAAAAAAAAAAAAAAATCAACTGTCAAAGTAGAAAAGTTAATTCGCGGAATCTTAATCGGACAAAGGAAGGGTGTTTTCGTCAATCAACAATTAATTAAGTACTAGTAACACCAAAGTGCTTTCCTCTTCCATTACAGTGCTGACCTCACGCCAAATCCAGATGCCAACAACATCCAGGGGCATTTCCGTCACCACAATATCATCATTTCATAATTAAAAAAATTAAAATCAAAATTTGTAAATAAAAGTGGTAAAAGAAAAGAGTAATGAAAGATACAAGTTCTTAACATAAAATTCCCGCAATAAAAAGGAAAAAGAAAAAAAAAAAAAAAAAGATAGTAAGTATCAAACGGTTTCAGTGAGTGCATGATTTTTATTTTCTTCTAAAAAAATAAACGGAAAATAAAATGGCAAATTGACAGATTTTGCCGTCAGTATCCATCCGGTGTCAGTGGAAAAACGAAAACGAAATGCGCGATTGGAAAAACGAGAAAAGTAAAGAGATCAAGGACAGAACCGTCAAAACTAAAAGAAGCTTCGTTCCAAAGCAAAAATATCTGACACACGCGAAACCGTTTCAACCGCCGGAGCCACATCGCTCCAAGGCGGAGTTAAACGCCGTACACAGATTTCTCAGTCAAACAACAGAAAAAACAGATTTCAGATGAAGAGAAAGAGATTGATGTAGATAGTGATGAAGAGGGAAAGTAAGAATTAATAGAACCTTGGATCTGGCGGCGTTATGGTAACGGCTGGAATCTTCATAACCGTCGGCGGTGACAGATGGAGAAGCACCGCCGCTCCAAGAGAGAGGAGTCGTTGGACTGCATCTAGTTGAAACAGCACGGTCACAGCGAGAAATAGAAGCGTTTAGTCTCGATCTTGAGCGCGGTTGTTTGTGTCCCCATGAAAACGGTAATCCTTGAGATTTGGTGGCGACGCGGTGCTTGAGCCGTAAGAGAAGCTCGACGACAACCGTGTCGTCTTTGATTGCCGCTCTCATCCAGTCGTCGTTGAGTGTCATGTTGTTGTTGGTGGTGGTCGGCGTTGGTGGATAACAGTCATGTAAGAGAGAAGAGAAGAGAAGAGAATCTGTTGTAGTTGTGGTTGTGGCGTTTGTGTGTTGGGTGAAAAAGATGAAGAGAGGGTAGAGGATAGGTTTATATAGAGATAGATAATAAATTGAGATTGTGAATTGTGATAAATAAATAAATAAATAAATAAATAAAATGAAAATGAAAATAATAATGGTAAGTAGTAATAATAGAAAAATGGGAAAGAGGGGTAGGGATATTATGTGGCGGTGAAGAAGAATGATGATGGAATAGATTCGAGTAATTGTTTGTTGTTTGTTTGTTTGTTTCGTCGTTCCTAGTAGTTACTATTACTAAAGCTTATAAAGGCGCAAGAGTTTTGTTGTGTCGTCGTAGTAGAGAGTAGGGTCGGGTCTTAATCCTTTGCGCTCTTTCTCATTCTCTTTCGGATATGGGACCCACTTAGACTTGTGCCATTTTCATTTGAGGCCAAAAACAACCCTTCCCTTACATATTGAAAAGAAGAAAGAAAAAAACTTACAATAATTAGGGAGGGCTTATACGGATGCTTGTATTATTGGAGCTTTTAATACGAGTTTTACGTTATAAGCTCTTATGTATAATAAGCTATTTATGTTTGGATATGTTCGTTAAAAAATACTTATATAAATTGACGATATTTCAATTTAGTTTCTTCAAAAAAAAAATATTTATATAAATTGTTGATAAATTTTTTTTAAAAAAAAGTGGGGTACTAAGTATGAAGAAAAAAAAATGACCGTAAAAAAACAAGAAGATAAGTTTAAGATTGACTCAAAAAATAAAATTCTAAAAAATGTGTTAATATTGTGTAAAATGGATCGAGCAGAATCATTTTTCATAAGCTCCATGTTAAGCTCAACGATAAGCATATTATGAAAGCTTATTAAAATATGACATAAGTAGTTTATGAAATTGTGATAAGCACTTTTGATTAGTTTACCCAAACACTAATATAACGACTTATATCAGTAGATAAACCAACATAAACTTAAACTAAGTCATTCCAAACGGGACCTTGTACATTCTTAGCAAACGACAAATTCTTTTTCTTGGGAGTAGGTGGCGGATTGAGAGTGGTGATAATATTCGTGTTATGTATGACTCCTGGCTGCATAGGATTGATAATAGATGGGTGTCCTCGCCTCAACCAGCAGGTGTATATCAGCTGTTTGTTAAAGATTTGTTACACGACAATTATAAAGCGTGGAATACAGCTAAGGTTCATAGCTTGTTTTAGGAGATGTAATGGATAGAATTCTTGCAACACCACTTGTTGGCTCAGTCAGAGAGGATAAAGTGGTCTGGGAGGAGGAAAAAATGGGTGTTATTCAGTGAAATCTGGTTATAAGTTAGCTATTTGTTATATTATACGGAGTGATAAGCATCATGTGGCCGGTAACTGGAATGATATATGGAAGGCTCAAGCCCTACATAAAGCACGTCATTTACTTTGGCGTTTATGTAGAGGATGTCTCCCAACTTGTTATCGATTGTTACAAAGGTGAGTAGAGTGTACTCTCAACTGTCCCATGTGTGACGAGGAGATTGAGGATGATCTTCACGTGTTCTTTAACTGTTCAGTAGCTTGTGACAGTTGGTGTGCAGCTGGTCTTTCTTCGGTCTTAAATAACGTGTACCAACATATTACTGCTATGGATCGTATTTTCACTTTGTGCAGCAACGAGAATAATGATATTGTTGGAAGAGTGACTATGTTACTATGGAGCATTTGGCACAATCGTAATGATAAAATTTGGAATGACAATATCCAGATGTCGAGCCAAATCGAAAGACGTGCCTTTGATGCTTGGAATAATTTGTACTCAGTTCATAATCTACAGATTAACAGAGTGAGTATGACTATAGAACCAGATCTATTACGGTGGGTAAAATCAAATCCCGGTTGGGTAAAATGCAACGTTGATGTTGCTTTCGTTATTGGCTCTGGAAAAACCTCGTTGGGATTGTGTTTTCGAGATAGTAATGGTCAGTTCATGGCTGGTATGACGCAATGTCAGCAGTCTGTGATGTTAACTTTAGAGGGAGAAGCATGGACATTACTTTTAGCTATGAAAGAAGCTAGACATAGAGGATGAGATCGAGTCCAATTCGAAAGTGATTCGAAGATGTTGGTTGATGCTATTCACATGAAGCATAGAGGCAATTCTGAGTTTCTTTCAATTGTTCATGATATTGTTATTTTTATATCGTCTTTTCTAAACTTTGAGGTTAAGTTTGTTAGGAGACAAGCAAATTTGGTTGCTCATACTCTTGCTAGGGTGGCCAATTCTTGGGCTAGCTTCCATAGATTTGAGATTATTCCCTTATGTATTGAACATTTAATAGTTAATGAAATGCATTAAGTTTGTTTGATTAAAAAAATGCATTTTTAGCGTTCTATTTTTTCAAAAAATATTAATTATTAAAGTTGGTCTCACATTTTAAAAATCAATTTTTTGACTTTCAACTTTATTTTATTTTCATAAAAAAATTGTTTATTTTATTTTTTGGTCAATTTTTATGACGTAGCATTGTCACATTGAAAATTCATGTTAGAAAAAATATACTCAATAAACACAGACACAATAAATAAGGTTACATCATAGAAAAATGATATGATGACCCAATTTTATTTTATTCTAAAAAAAATAATATGCAAGACAAAAAAATGGTTTTTTTTTATATAATAAAAAAATGATTTTTAAAATACAGAGACTATAATTATTTTTTTTCTAAAATAAGAAGAATGCATTTAAGTTAATTATTAATCTTTTTGTTAATATATATCTTGGCACATCTTTTTTCTGGACTGATCCCTGGGTGGACGGGATACCTTTGTGTGAGTGGTTTAGGAGGTTGTTTGACTTGGCAGAGAACAAACCGGCTTCAGTGGCTGAGATGTTCTTGTTAGGGTGTGGGGGCAGGAGAGGAGGCGTGAGTGTGGCGGCGTCAGTTAAGGGCATGTGAGGAGGAGATGTTGGGGAGTGTCAGACCTTACTTCCTAATATTTCCTTGCAGGATCATCTTCAGGATAGGTGGCAGTGGCGGCCTGATTCGAATATAGGCTACATTGTCCGTGGTGCATACCAGCTCTTGGCAGCTCAGGATACGGTTACTTTGGATGCGGCGGCAGGCCTCATCTGGCATCCTCAGTCCCTCTGAAGGTGTCCATTTTTGCTTGGAGACTTTTGCGGGACAGGTTACCTACTAGAGCAAACCTGGTCTCTCGACGTATCTTATCCTCGGCGACTCATTTTTGTGTTTCAGGTTGTGGAGAGGTTGAATCGGCTCAACACTTGTTCCTCTCTTGCAGCACTTTTGGTGGCTTCGGTCTCTTATTAGCTTATGGATTGACTCTTCATCGGTGATAGCTTAGACCCTTTCAGATCATTTTGTTCAGTTCACTACATCAGCGGGTGGTCTCCGAGCACAACGTTTCTTCATGCAACTCATATGACTTGCTTGTGTGTGGGTTGTATGGAATGAACGTAACTAAAGATTGTTTAGCGGCTCAACAAATTCTTTACATCAGATATTGGACAAGATTAAGATTTTCTCCTATAGGTGGTTGAAAGCGACGAGTAGCACTTTAGCTTTAATCTGCCATAGTTGGTGATCTAGGTGGTTGAAAGCGACGAGTAACACTTTAGCTTTGTATTGTTTTTTGTATTGTGACTCTCTTGTAACATTATTTAGTCTCTTTTAGCACATCTTGTGATGAAGGGATTCTTTTATATATATCTATCTTATTTTGGCCTGTTCAAAAAAAAAAAAGGTTGCTTTTTAATATATATCTCATTATGATTTGTTCAAAAAAAAATTATTATTTTTTCCCAAAAAGAGGAGTAACAAAAAGCTAGCTCCTCTTATAAAAAAAAAGCTAGCTCCTTAAAAGGTATTGTTGTGGATTGGGCCTGAGGCCCAATATACGAGGTCTTCGCTCGCCCAAAAACATCGAACTCGACCTATCTCGTTATAGGCCCAAAGTCACATCTCTCTGCTCAACGGTCAAGGAAGCTGACATTTTATAACGGTCGACATCAAAATGATTGATATTCACTGTCAATCATGATTTTTCAGTCATTATTCCGATAGCCATTAATGGTGAGAACATTCGATTTCACTTGTTAGAGACATGATTGAGTCAAGGGAGATCATGGTATATAAGTGACACCGAAAGAAAATTCAGACGATATGTTCACCAAATGATTGCCTAGATCAAGGTTCAAGCATTGCTTGGACTTGATCAATTTTGTTGAATAGTAGATTGAGCATGGAGAGAGCAGTCAGGTGATTAATGGTTTGAAGTCAATGTGGAGAATTGTGAGGATTAACTTAAACTCAAGAAGATTCAAGTTTGTTAGCTTTAAGGGTGAACCATGCATGTCCAGAATGCACCGATGCATGAGGACCCGAAAGAAATTTGAACGGTGCATGCTGTGAATGAACCGATGCATGACACGAAAGTTGGAACCTGAAGGAAAAAATGAACTGGTTGTGCAAAAAGAACCCGTTCATGGGGCTCAGATTTTGTGAAAATTTGTTTTGATTATAATTCAAATTAAAGTATATATGTTCTTGCTTTTAAGGCTTTTATTTTTTCTATAACTAGAGACTCCTTTATGGATAGAAAAATAAGTATTTGAGCCCAACATACAAATTAGGGTTTAGAGAATTCTCTCAGCAACAAGGGGTTGAGATTGAATCATCATTGGATCCACCTTGAAGAAACATTATATCAAATTGAGTCTCCTGGTCACGAGAAGAGATTCTGGACAAACATAGAGGTAGGCTTGAAGAATGACTTTTGTAATTCATTGGGAATCTTGTGCAATGTTACTCTTTTGAATTAGTGTAAATGCAGGGTTGGTCTCTCCCCTAGACGTAGGTTATTATTCGATCGAATTGAGTAAACAATATCGTATGATTTTTCTCCTGTTCTCTTTCTCCTTTACTTGTTTATTTTGTTTCTGGTTATTAATTAACTCTATTTGGTAAAAAAAAAACTATAAGATAACTGATAGCTGAAAAGTTAACTTATAACTGAAAAATTAGTAAAATAAAATTAAAGTCTTTGACAAATTTAGTTGTTGTAAATACAAAATGAGATAAAAGTACATGGTTAGTAAGTAATTATTATATTAAAAAAAATAAAGAAATAATAAATGAAAATAAAAAAGGTAAAAATTGAATTAAAAAATAAACCCACATGGGGTTAGTCTAGTAGTGTTGGCTTGGATCCTTGAAGTATGCTCCTCTCAAGGTGTAAATTTCGGTGGGCTAAGTCCATACAGAGTAAACTCTGGCTTTAAATGGGGCCCCACAAGTGGACGGTGAAATTTGTCTCATTGAATTAATCGGTCTTAGAGCCGGATACTAATTTTTTTTTTAAAAAAAAAAAACAAAACAATGCAAGCGTAATATTTTAAATTTGAATAATTAAGTTTCAATGATTTAATATGCACAGTTATATAGTAAATCGTAAAGTTATATAGTAATTTCAATGAAATATGCATAGTTTTCTATGTTGATCGCATCCATCTCTAACATACTTTCCAAATTTGAAGATTTTCCCCAAAGTTCATAGTTTCATTCAATCCCATAGGTTCGAAAAATCAATCTTAATCCCCGATGGCCATCACCTAGTAAATGAACATCTTCGTTAAGTTCATAGTTTCTTTCACTAAGGTTTAATCTATAAATTTTTTTTTTTTTTTAAAAAAACTATGTACTTTGCAGAATTTGGTATTTTAAATTTATTTTTATAAGTACTATTTTTTTAGTACAATATAAGTACTAGATTTTTAAAGTCCTACCAATAATTTTGTTTTAGATCTCAACACGTATTGAGCCGATCCTTTGAGAAGCAACATCATTTGATGGATAAACAATTGAACCACGCAAAATGAGAAGCAATAGAGGAATACTTAGTTAGACGCAACTACAAATAATACTTAGTTAGAAGCAATAGAAGAATACTTAGTTAGACGCAACATCAATTGGTGTCGTTTGTAATAATGACCCTCTTCATCAATTTGCAACGGTTCCTATAAAAACAACTCTTCAATCAATACAATGTAAGATAAGATACACAACTTTAATCATAAAAAATCTCTCACTCTTTGATTTCTTAATCACTCGAGCATCCAAATTTCTGTAGGTACTATCTGTCAGATCGATCTCAATTCTCAACATAACTTGTTTGAGCTCAATCATTTGTTCTCAATCATGTAAGATCAATTCATTTTTTTAATCAAAGGCCTTGACCAAATGTCAATAAGACCTAACTCAACAACAATGTCAATATTTCAAAAATAAACATCTTCACTCGAGTTTGAACTCAAATCTCACAGTTGCATTTATAAATTTAAGCGGTGTTTGTTATTTTATGTATAGACAAAAAAATATTATCCAACTCAGTTTGGAAAACAATAACATCTAAACTATCTTAAATATATATATATATATATATATATATATCACATCTCCGGTTGTGTTCTCTACAACAATGATTAACTCTAACATATAAAAGCATGAAAATATAACTCATATATGTCGATATCCGACCGAACCCGCCTTTAAAGAAAAAAAAAAAACTTGAATCAAATGAGTTTAGATTTGTATTTTTTTTTATTTCAAAATTAAGAGGCAAAACAAATAACATAAACACCAATAACGAAGATATGATATGAGGCATGTAAAACAATAATTTATCCTTTTATGAGTATTTTTCTTTATGACTGAGCACAGACCCACAAAATGACTCAAAATCGATATAACCGACAATGTTAGTGTGTATGCAGCAAGCAAGCTCATTGGCGAGCTAGGCACGCGTGTGAGCCAACCGCAGCTGCCAAGGCCTGCACGCGCGTTGGTTACTTGTAGGCCAAGTTAGTTGGTTAAGTTTGTTAGTTTGTTGATTAGTTTGTTGTAAACACTTTGTATGAACTATATAAGGCCTTGCCTATGATGAATAAAGATTAGAGATTGCATTTGCCTTAACATTTGGTATCAGTTTACCTCCAAAACGATCCAATCCTTTGATTCCTAACCGCAGTTACAAAGATTTATCGTTTTTTCGTTTCTTGCTTGAAGATTCCATGGCGGAATCAAGCAGTTACCTGCAACCATCCATCCCTCGCTTTGATGGACATTATGATCACTGGTCGATGCTAATGGAAAATCTGCTGAGATCCAAAGAGTATTGGAATCTCATTGAAGATGGTGTGTTTGTTGCTCCTGCTGGAGCATCGCAAGAACAAATTCAACGTGCACATGAGAGCAAATTGAATGATTTGAAGGCGAAGAACTTCCTATTTCAAGCCATTGATAGATCAATCCTTGAAACCATTCTTGCAAGAGGTACAGCCAAAGAGATATGGGACTCAATGCGACAGAAGTATCAAGGATCCACCAAAGTGAAGAGAGCACAACTTCAAGCTTTGAGGAAGGATTTTGAAACCCTCAACATGAAGATTGGTGAATCCATTGAGGAATATTTCTCAAGAACTCTGTGCATTGCAAACAAGATGAGTAGTCATGGAGAGACTGTGACACAGTCTATGATTGTTGAAAAGATCTTGAGATCTTTGACATCTAGATTCAACTATGTTGCTTGTTCAATAGAAGAATCTAATGATACAACAACCATGACAGTTGATGAGCTGCAGAGCAGTTTACTTGTTCAAGAACAAAGAATGAGGAGTCAGAAAGATGAGCAAGAACAGATCCTCAAGGTCTCTAATGGTGGAAGAGGCTACAATGGTGGTAGAGGTGAAGGTTCTTACAGCAGAGGTCGTGGTAGGGCTAGAGGAAGAGGGGGAAGAGGTGCTAGCATTAATAAAGAATCAGTAGAATGCTATAAATGTCACAAACTTGGTCACTATCAAGCTGATTGCCCAAGTTGGGAAGAAGATCATGCCAACTATGCACAATTTGATGAAACAAAAGAAATTCTTTTGATGGCTCAAGAAACTGCAGTCAACAACTCAATTGAGTCTGATGATAAGTTGGAATTGTGGTTCTTGGATTCAGGTTGTAGCAACCACATGGTGGGAAACAAGAACTGGTTGTTTGATTTTGATGATACATTCAAAGACTCAGTGAAATTGGGTGATGACTCAAAAATGGCTGTTGAAGGTAAGGGTAATTTGAAGCTGTACATTAAGGGTTTTGTTCAAACTCTCACAAGTGTGTATTATTTGCCTGGATTGAAGAACAACCTATTGAGTATTGGTCAGTTGCAGCAAAAGAATTTGACAATTATATTCAAAGATGATGCCTGCAAAGTGTTTCATGATGAAAAGGGCTTGATCATGGCCACAACAATGACTTTCAATAGAATGTTTGTGATCAAAGCACCTGTCATAGTCCCTCAATGTATGAAGATCTCAGGAGCTGATGACTCTACCCTATGGCACCAGAGATATGGCCACTTGAGCTTCAAAGGTATGAATATACTGACTCAAAAGCAAATGGTTATTGGTTTACCTAAGTTGAAGGAATCAAATGAAAAATGTACAAACTGTATGAAAGGTAAACAACAAAAACAATCTGCACCTAAGAAAAGTTCATGGAGAGCTAGCACAAAGTTAGAACTGGTTCATTCTGATATATGTGGACCAATTAGCCCTGAGTCAAATGGAAAGAAAAGATATTTCATTACCTTTACAGATGACATGAGCAGAAAGACATGGATTTACTTCATGTATGAGAAATCTGAGGCTCTAACCATGTTTAAGAAGTTCAAAGCATTAGTTGAGAATGAATGTAAGCAAGCCATTCAATGCCTTAGAACAGATAGGGGAGGTGAGTATACTTCATCTGTTTTCAATGAGTTTTGTGACAGTCATGGCATAAGAAGACAGCTTATAGCAGCCTACACTCCACATCAGAATGGAGTCTCTGAGAGGAAGAATAGAACCATTATGAATATGGTTAGATGTATGATCAGTGAAAAGAATGTTCCAAAAAGTTTTTGGCCTGAAGCTGTGAATTGGGCTGCTCACATACTCAACAGATCTCCCACTTTTGCAGTCAAAGATGTGACTCCTGAAGAAGCTTGGAGTGGGATTAAACCATCTGTAAGCCATTTCAAAGTGTTTGGATGTATTGCTTATGTACATGTTCCAGATAACTTGAGAAAGAAGTTAGATGACAAAAGTACAGTCTGCATTCACTTAGGCTTAAGTGAAGAATCTAAGGCTTACAAGTTGTATGATCCAGTTAAAAGGAGAATTGTTGTCAGCAAAGATGTCAAGTTTGATGAAAGCAAACAGTGGAACTGGGATGAGAAGAATTCTGAGAATTCCAACAAGATGAAACAGATAGTTGACTGTGATGATGTTGAAATCCCTTCCACAAGTCATGCAAATCAGACAGACAATGATGCTGAAGAACAAGCCAGCAATTCTCAGAGTGAAGATATGGATCTAGTTGTGTCTGATTCAGAAGAGGAAGATGGAAACAATGAGAATCCATTGGGCAAAAGAGTTTCAAAGAGGCCTGACTACTTGAATGATTATGAAACAGGTGACATTGAGATTGGAGAAAGCAGCAACAGCCAAGCTTTTTTCAGTCCAAGTGAAGATCCTATATCATACAATGATGCTGCAAAGCATGATGTCTGGAGGCAAGCCATGGATAATGAAATTACAGCTATTGAAAGTAATGATACTTGGGAATTAACACATCTTCCTTCTGGAGCTAAGAAAATTGGAGTCAAATGGATCTATAAAACAAAGTATAATGAACAGGGAAAGATAGATAAATACAAGGCAAGATTGGTGGCAAAGGGATATACTCAGCAGCAGGGCATTGATTACAATGAAGTCTTTGCTCCTGTGGCTAGATGGGATACTATTAGAACCTTGTTGGCCATAGCTGCAGCTAGAAATTGGTGTGTATTTCAACTTGATGTGAAAAGTGCTTTCTTACATGGTGAGCTGGATGAGGAAGTGTATGTTGAACAACCTTTAGGCTATCAGAAAGCAGGGAAAGATATGATTTACAAGTTGAAAAAGTCTCTCTATGGATTGAAGCAAGCCCCTAGAGCTTGGTATAGCAAAATAGAAGCCTATTTTTGCAAGGAAGGCTTCATGAAGTGTGCTCATGAACACACTCTCTTTGTAAAGAAAGAAGCAGAAAGTAAAGTAATCATTGTGAGTTTGTATGTTGATGATCTGATTTTTACTGGTAATGACCAAAAACTGTTTGATGAATTCAAAATATCCATGGAAAAGAACTTTGCTATGACTGATTTGGGAAAAATGAGGTACTTCCTTGGAGTTGAAGTAAAGCAGACCAAAGAAGGAATTTTCATGTCCCAACAAAAGTATGCTTGTGAAATTCTCAAGAGGTTCAACATGGAAAACTGTAATGGTGTGTGCAATCCAATTGTGCCAGGCAACAAATTGGTTAAAGATGAGGATGGAATAACTTGTGATGCTACCAATTACAAACAGATGGTTGGTTGTCTGATGTATATGCTTACTACTAGACCAGATTTGGCTTTCTCAGTTTGCCTAGTTGCAAGGTTTATGGAGAGGCCAACTGAGATCCATGTTGCTGCAGTCAAAAGAATCCTCAGATATTTGAAGGGTACCATTAGCCATGGTCTGTGGTATGGAAAAGGAAATGGTGAAGAATTATCTGGCTGGTCAGATTCTGATTATGCAGGTGATTTAGATGATAGGAAAAGCACATCAGGTTATGTGTTTATGATTGGTTCAAAGGTAGTGTCATGGTCCTCAAAGAAGCAACCAATTGTAACACTATCCACCACTGAGGCAGAGTTTATAGCAGCAGCCAACTGTGCCTGTCAAGCAATTTGGTTGTCTAGGCTCCTTGCTCACATCTGTGCAGGCAAAGAGGAATGCATCACCATATTCTGTGATAATAGCTCTTCAATTAAGCTGTCAAGGAATCCAGTGATGCATGGAAGAAGCAAGCACATAGATGTCAGGTTTCACTTTCTTAGGGATCTAACCAAGGATGGGAAGGTTCAACTGCTGCATTGCTCATCCTTTGAGCAAGTTGCTGATATCATGACTAAGGCTTTGAGCCTTGATGTTTTTTGTAGGTTCAGAGATGTATTGGGCCTGTGTAAGATTGAAGATGTAAACTGAATCTCTGTACAGAATGCAGTTTAGGAGAGGCTATGTTAGTGTGTATGCAGCAAGCAAGCTCATTGGCGAGCTAGGCACGCGTGTGAGCCAACCGCAGCTGCCAAGGCCTGCGCGCGCGTTGGTTACTTGTAGGCCAAGTTAGTTGGTTAAGTTTGTTAGTTTGTTGATTAGTTTGTTGTAAACACTTTGTATGAACTATATAAGGCCTTGCCTATGATGAATAAAGATTAGAGATTGCATTTGCCTTAACAGACAACACATTGAAGCATCTGGTCAGATGTGGGTCGGGTATCGGGTCAGCAATTGTGAAAAATTGGGCATGAACGGTTGCATACAAGCGGGTGCTGGTCTATAAATTATATCTCTTCGTAACTGAAATCAACCAAACAATCATTAAGATGCAAATTAATTTTTTTTCTTCTCTCCATCTATTTTAATCTCGTATACTATTCACTTTTTTATTTTTACCCATCTTTGATATAAGAGAGAAATGTTATATTTTACAAACTTATAATATGTTGATCTATTTTAATTTATATGTCTCTTCTACTTGATATATTATTTTCTTTAAATATACATATTTGAAACAAAGTAAGTGCATCTCAACATCTTTGTTTTTTTATTTAGTTCTTCTATCATATGTTACATTATGTACGAGATATTGAACTATTTGAAAATTAGAAATTTTTGGACAATAAAATTTTAGATATAAACAAAGTTTCAACTTAACCCGTAATAACCGACCAGTTATGTCCGTGACATGTACGGGCCGACACTCGAACAAGTTGGTCATTTACCGTTTAAAAGTTAAACAAAAAATATGGAATCAACTTAAAATAAAGATAAGAGACCAAAAGTATAATGTGTTAGAGTGGAAGAGGGTGATAGAGATGAGAGAAAGAGATTATCAAAAGCATTGATTTTATTATTGACTTTGGTACAATTTATAGAGTTACAAATTGTACAATTACTTAACAAACAAGCTAACTAACTCTAACTGACATAGTTAGTTAGCAACTAACCAACAATACACAAAGTAGTTATAACTAACTGTTACAACTAACTAACATCAAATACTAACTTGAAAAGCAAGTAACAAACACAATACAAACAGTGAAGACAAATGTGGTGACAGATGCTCCAACATCTGTTGCAGCATTTGGAGGGATTGAATTGCTTTCTCAACACTCCCCTTCAATTCAATTTCTCTGTCTTCACAACGCCTAACATGCTCCTTAGCTCCTTGAACCTATCAGCCCTCAGTGGCTTGGTAAGGATATCTGCAATTTGAATTTCTGTCCTGCAATGCATCACATTCAGTTTGCCTTTGCTGACTTGGTCTCTTAGAAAGTGATACTTGGTTTCAATGTGCTTTGACCTTCCATGTGCAATGGGGTTCTTTGCCAAGCTGATTGCAGATTTATTGTCAACATTCAATCTCATAGGCTTCACATAGTTGATCTTCAATTCTTCTAGTAAGGATTCAAGCCAAACTGCTTGACAAGCTGCTTGTGCTGCTGCTACATACTCAGCCTCACAACTAGATAATGCCACTATGTTCTGCTTCTTTGAAGACCATGAGATGGGTGAATTTCTGAACCTGAACCAGTAACCTGATGTGCTCCTTCTATCATCTTTGTCTCCACACCAGTCAGAGTCTGAGAAACCTTCAAGTTCAATTTGAGTTTCACTGTTGCTTGTTGGAAAAGCTAGACCATAATCCTGTGTACCCTTCAGGTATCTTAGGATCCTTTTTGCTGCAATCAAGTGAGAAGTTTTAGGCTTACTCATGAACCTACTTACTGAGCCCACTGCATAGTTAATGTCTGGTCTTGTATTGCAGATGAACCTCAAGCTGCCAACTACCTGCTTGAACAAAGTAGCATCTACTGCTTGTTCATCTTCATTTTTTGACAATTTTAAATTTGCATCCATTGGAGTTTCAGCTGCTTTGCAATTCTCCATTTGAAATCTCTTTAATACATCTTCAATGTATTTTCTCTGATGCAATACAATACCATCTGAAGCATAGTGAAATTCTAATCCAAGGAAGTAATTTAGTTTGCCCAAGTCACTCATTTCAAACTCACTTTTCAATCTCCCCTTGAATTTCTCAATGCTAGTTGTGCTGTGACCTGTAATCAGCAAATCATCTACATACAGGCAAATGACAATAGCATCTGAGATATCACTTCCCTTCATGTATACACCAAATTCAACAGTGCACTTCACAAAACCTTCCTTTTGCAGAAATTCATCAATCCTTTTATTCCAAGCTCTTGGAGCTTGTTTAAGGCCATATAAAGCTTTGTTAAGCTTATACACTTTGTTCTTTTCTGATGCAATTTCAAACCCAGGTGGTTGCAGTACATAAACCTCTTCTTCCAATGGACCATTGAGAAAAGCAGATTTTACATCCATATGGTATAGTGACCAATTGTATGAACTGGCTATTGCAATCACTAACCTGATAGTTTCCATTCTTGCTACTGGTGCATACACCTCAGTGTAATCAATTCCTTCTTGCTGAAGAAATCCTCTTGCAACCAACCTTGCCTTGTGTTTCACTATCTTGCCATCTGGATCCTTTTTCAATTTGAACACCCATTTCACACTAATAGCTTTTTTTGTGGAGGTAGCTCAACCAATTTCCATGTGTGATTCTTTTCAATTGAATGGAGTTCTTCTTTCATTGCTGCATTCCACTTTGAACTTACTACAGCTTCTTTCCAGTTAATTGGCTCAGCATCTGCCATGAATGCTAAATGTACCAAGTCACCATCTTCATTCACTGCACTATCTGAGGTGATTTCATGATCATTAAGCCTGACAGAGGGAAATTTGTTTCTAGTTGATCTCCTTGGAGCTTGAGCAGGCACTGATGATAGTTGAATTCTATCATCATCATCACTTGATGTATGCATATCTTCTTCATGATGTGTGCCTTGATTTTGATTATCTACTGGTTGATGTGTGATTGCAGCATCATTCACTCCATCTTCCAGTTGCATTGTGACTTGTTTGTTTGCTTCTGAGCTCCATTTCCATTGTGATTTTTCATCAACAATCACATCTCTGCTAATCACAACTTTCTTATTGTTGGGATTATACATTCTGTAGGCACCTGTAGCATCATATCCAATGAGAATCAGCTTTTCACTTTTATCATCTAGCTTTCTTCTTTTCTCATCTGGAATATGTCTGTAACACAGTGAACCAAAGATTCTTAAGTGTTTCACACTTGGTTTGTGACCTGTCCATAATTCCTCTGGTGTGTTATCCTTCAATCTCTTTGTAGGACACCTGTTCAACACATATGCTGCAGTGTTGACAGCTTCACCCCAATAGCACTTTGGTAAACCTTTACCCTTCAACATACATCTAGCCATATTGAGCAGAGTTCTATTCCTTCTTTCTGCTAAACCATTATGTTGAGGTGTGTAGGGAGCTGTTACCTCATGAATGATACCTTTCTGAGTACAGTAAGTTTGAAATTCCTTAGAATTGTACTCTCCACCTCCATCAGTTCTGAGTACCTTGAGCTTATGTTCACTTTGTCTTTCAGCTAGTACACAGAAATTCTTGAACATTGAAAATACTTCACTCTTTTCTTTCAGCAGATAAATCCAGACTTTTCTGGTGAATTCATCAACACAAGTCATAAAATATCTGCTACCTCCTAGAGTTGGAACTTCAATTGGTCCACACACATCAGAATGGACTACATCAAGTGGTTGTTTTGACCTAGAGTACACTGAACTCTTAAATGAATTCCTGGGTTGCTTGCTTACAAAGCAACCTTCACACAACTTCTCTGGTGTGTGAATCAGTGGTAACCCTACAACCATCTTCTTATTACACAAGTGATTCAAACTTTTAAAGTTCAAATGTCCATACCTGTAATGCCACAGCCATTTCTCATCTTCAGTGATCAAACTTGAAAAACACTGAAATGCAGAAGCTTGAAGATTTACTCTGAATGTTCTATTCTTTGACAATGGAGCTTTCAGAATCAACTTGTTCTTAGGGTCAAATACTTCAATGCTGTGATCTTTTGTGGAATAATTGAACCCTTTCTCAAGTAACTGTCCAAGGCTCAACAGGTTGTGCTTCATAGATGGTACATACAGCACATCAGTGACAAAAGTGTGATTACCATTCTTCCTCTGAACCATCACTTTGCCTTTGCCTTCTACTGATACAGTGCTGTCATCTGCAAACTTCACTTTGCTTTTGAAATTTTCATCAAATTCCAATAACCAATCTCTATGACCTGTCATATGGTTTGAGCAGCCAGTGTCAAGGTACCATAGCTTTGAGGTATCATTCTCTGAGTTCGAAGTCACCATCATCAAAACACCATCTGAATCTGAATCATTGTGTCTTGCATGATTTGCCTCATTCTCTTGCTTCTTCTTTCCCTTGCTTCTGCACTCAGAAGCATAATGACCCCACTTATCACAACTATAACATTGAATCTTGCTCTTATCACCTTTCTTTCCACCATTCTTGGTTTTATTCTTTGAAGATTCAGAATGATCCTCCTCACCATTATGATGATTCTGATCATGACTGCCATCACTCTTTCCCTTATTCTTATTCCATTTATTCTTTCCCTTACCATTCTTGTTCCAAGAACCTCCATTCTTTGCATACAAAGCCTGATCTTGATTTGCCTTGTTATCTTTCCTTTCTTTCCTTTCTTGAAGCCTCTGTTCATGTGCCTCAAGTGAACTATGCAGTTCATTCACAGTCATTGTGGAAAGATCTTTGGATTCTTCAATTGCTACCACTATGTGATCGAATTGAGGGTTTAATGTTCTGAGAACCTTCTCAATTACTTGCTGATCGGATACAGTTTCACCATAGTTTTTCATTGAATTAACCAAAGTCTGCAATCTAGTAAAATACTCACCAATGGATTCCTTATCCATCATGCCTAGCAATTCATATTGCCTTCGAAGGTGTTGAAGCTTCACTTTCTTGACTTTATCTCCACCACCATGAGCATTACTGAGTATATCCCAAGCTGCCTTAGCTGTTCTAGCACCAGAAATCTTCTCAAAATTCGATGAATCTACACATTGATGAATCAAGAACAGAGCCTTACTATCTTTTTTCTTCACTTCTCTGAATGCCGTTTGTTGAGCTTCAGTCGCATTTGCTGCAAGAGGCTCAAACCTAGTACTGATGATTTCTTCAACTTCTTGATAGGTAAAGATGACATTCATCTTCACACACCATTGATCCCAATTCTTTCCATCTAGAATCGGAAGATTTGCAGGCAAAGAATTACTGTTATTGTTCATCGTGATGAATCAATGAACAATGGAACAAGAAAGAACGAATTTTCTGTGTAAAGGGAATGGAATTGATCGAAAACCTAAAGGCTAACTGATACCACTTGTTAGAGTGGAAGAGGGTGATAGAGATGAGAGAAAGAGATTATCAAAAGCATTGATTTTATTATTGACTTTGGTACAATTTATAGAGTTACAAATTGTACAATTACTTAACAAACAAGCTAACTAACTCTAACTGACATAGTTAGTTAGCAACTAACCAACAATACACAAAGTAGTTATAACTAACTGTTACAACTAACTAACATCAAATACTAACTTGAAAAGCAAGTAACAAACACAATACAAACAGTGAAGACAAATGTGGTGACAGATGCTCCAACATCTGTTGCAGCATTTGGAGGGATTGAATTGCTTTCTCAACATAATGAAGCTGTAAAAAAATTTAAAGTATCAATATATTCAATCGGAGAGAGAAAAGTACATAATAAAGATTAAAGATCAACTCCATGTATTTTCCTTTCTTTCTTCGGATGGTAAAAAAATCACCAAATAGAAAGAAAAACAAATCATAAAAATAAAAATAAATTAAAATAAGTTTTTGTTTGCATCAACTCACATGTTTGGCATGCGCTTGGACTACCTTACCATAAGTAAAGTAATAACATTAATTTTCTGTCTATCCACAATTGACCAATTTTCCCTACTACAAAAAGAAATAAATAAACTATTGAATAAAAAAATGAATAAATTATAGTATATATATAAGGACATTAACATAACTAAAACAAAAATAGAGACAGAGTGAGTGTTCAAAGCTCAAAAAGAAGCTTTGACAACAATTCTCTTACTTTGAATCATTGTTAAGAGAAGAAAAACAAAAATGAAACTTATTCTTATGCTTTTCATGGTGCTTCTCCTTCTTCTTATATTGAGTTTCATATGTATATGGATTTACCACAACAATTATTCATCAAAATCTAAAAGAAAAAATGTTCAAAACATAGGTATTTTATTTAATTATTTATTTTACACTGTTCCATTACTGAGTTTCATGTTTTTGGTATTACTGTTTAAGAATTCTGTTTTGTTTGTTCTGTTTTTGAATATACCAAGATTCAGAGAAAGGGAACACACCAACACAAATTTTGAGTAAATTCAGTTCCATTGAGTTGGTTGGTATGAAGAAAGGAATTGTTCCAATAATTGATTACAAACAAATAGAAAAATCAACCAATAGTTTTGAGGAAAATAACATCTTGGGTGTTGGAGGTTTTGGTTGTGTTTACAAGGCACACTTTGATGAAAATTTGGATGTTGCTGTCAAGAAACTACATTGTCAAACTCAAAATGCTGAGACAGAATTTGAGGTAATCATTCATTCATTAATTTCATTTGTTGCTTCTCTTCAAGCTCAAAACGCCGAGACAAAAAGGTTTAGCGTCGCAACTTGTTGCCTGTTTACCTTTCGTTCATGTGTAATTATTTTGGATATATATATATATATATATATATATATATATATATATATATATATTATCAAATTAACTAGGAAAAAAACTCCCAATGAATAAAGTTTATGTTGTATTGTATTGAATTTGCAGAATGAGGTGGAATTGTTAAGTAAAATTCAACATCCAAATGTAATTTCTTTATTGGGATGTAGCATTAATGGAGACATGAGGTTTATTGTGTATGAGTTAATGCAAAATGAATCCTTGGAAGCTCAATTACATGGACCATCTCAAGGCTCAAGATTGACTTGGTATATGAGAATGAAGATTGCTCTTGACACAGCAAGGTCAATTTCCTTAGTAGATCCTTCATACTTTTCATTGTGTCTCTTGAAGTTTTTTGATCTAACCAAAATTATGATAAAGACATAATATAAACTAATTATGATTCTTCTTTTAAGCAGAAATCATGTATCTTAGTTTTACAAATAAAACTTTTTTTTTTATGATGACCAGAGGATTAGAATATCTACATGAGCATTGTTACCCTCCAGTGATTCATAGAGATATGAAATCTTCCAACATTCTTTTAGATGCAAACTTCAATGCCAAGGTAAAAATAAAAAATAAAAAATTGCTATAAATTTTCTCTTTTCATATATGATTTTTCTTTCCTGCATAATTTATTTTATTCACTAAAGTTTGTTTATCTTTATCTATTTGCTTGCACCCATGTAATTATTGGCGGTGGATTCAGCTCTCTGATTTTGGTCTAGCTATAATTGATGGGTCCCAAAAGAAGAACATGAAGCTTTCAGGAACATTGGGGTACGTAGCCCCAGAATATCTTTTAGATGGTAATGCCAACTAAACTTGTAATTATTAATATTATTTCAATGCATATGCATTAGTGTGACATGTTGCTACATGTTTAATGTGTTACTACTTGTTAGCTAACCTCTCCTAACAAATCATATCTTAGATATTGTTTCTTTTGGACCCCTTATTGAATTAAATTACGTCATAAGTTTAAAGCGGTTTTAATTTTCAAAATATATGATCTGTGTATTTTGTCTTTATCTTGGGGATATACCTGCTCTACACATTATTTAAACTGACTATGTTATGGGTAACATTATAAAATCTAACACGCTAAAATTTGATACATATAAGTGACAAAAAAGTAGTACCAAAATGTGCCAAACAATATATCCAGAAGATTGGAATTGAGATTTGAGTTGAGCAAGTTGGAAAATGATAGTTGTCCAAAAAATGAGAAACAGTGAAAACTTGTGATAATTTGAAGGTTGGGTGGTTGGTCTAATATGATTCTAATTTTTAGAGACTCTTTTGGAGATTAGTCACACAAGCACTTAGGCAATACTGATACATCAATACCGATAATAATTTAATGAAGTTAATTCAATATTACATGTGTTATTTCATGCCGGTGTCGTACAATAGATATGTGTATGATCAATAGTGTCCATGCTACATATGATATTATGCATTGAAATATAGATGAAAAGGATCATTTCTCCAATATTATGGAGAGTTTACTTTGGTCCATATATGTGACAATGTGCAACTCATATGAACCAGAACATTTAGAATCACTTATTGAAGATATTATACAATTCAATTATATAGCAGGGAAATTGACTGATAAAAGTGATGTGTATGGTTATGGGGTTGTGCTCCTGGAGCTCCTGTTAGGGAGGAAGCCTGTGGAAAAACTGGCACAAGCTCAGTGTCAATCCCTTGTCACATGGGTATATATGGGCTGCATCTAAATCAAATTAAATAGAATTGCACCCCCTAGTATGGAGGATGACTTAACTATTTATACATGCAGGCCATGCCTCAGCTCACAGACAGATCTAAACTTCCAAACATTGTGGATCCAATGATAAAGGATACAATGGATCTCAAGCACTTATACCAGGTTTGTCATCAAGGAATTCATTCTCAGAGAGTTTGCACTTATACCTAGTTTACAATTTTGTCACTAAAAATTAAATGCAAGCATGTCATATTGTTTGTAGGTTGCTGCAGTAGCTGTGCTGTGTGTGCAACCAGAACCAAGTTACCGGCCATTAATCAAAGATGTTCTTCACTCACTTATCCCTCTTGTTCCTGTTGAGCTCGGAGGAACACTCAGAGTGTCGCAGTTTATTTCTCAAGACACTCCACTTGTGAGTTCTAGCCAGTGATTGCAATAGAGAATCCAGCACATGTTTTGTGATCGTGAGGCAACACCAGTTAG
This sequence comes from Trifolium pratense, assembly GCF_020283565.1. Lineage (NCBI taxonomy): Eukaryota > Viridiplantae > Streptophyta > Magnoliopsida > Fabales > Fabaceae > Trifolium > Trifolium pratense. The sequence continues at coordinate 5,938,967 of NC_060065.1, read as the reverse complement.
TTTTACGAAAGAAACGAAATTAAAGACAGATTAGACTGTAAGCCACATTGTTTGGGTCATAGTCACAGGTATAGCAACAATATAGAGTATAGACATATCAACTCCAAGACTTTAGATTGGTTTAAACGTACGGGGAGAGTAAGAAGACATTTTGTATTGTTTATACCAAAAGTAAAAAAATAGATTAATTTCATTTTTTTGCTTATCAATTTGATTGTTGGGGGTCACTAAAACCATGAGAATATTAATAACACAAGTGAATAAGGGTAATTCTGCAAGTGAATTGTTCAAAATAAGTTTTTTTATTTGATGAAAGGTTTTATCAAATTCATTCATTTAAGCAGAAAGTTAAAAATGAATTTCCGATCATTTAATTTCAATGACCAAACTGAATTGAAAAATTTCCATGAACAAAATGAATTGAAATATTTCATACTACTTTGATAAAAACAACCTATATAGGTTCAACATTAAAGGTTAAAAATTGACCACAGATTAGTGTAGCTTCTGGTTATAACAAAAAACAGATAAATTTAAACTGACATAACTTAATTGGGTAACCAAATTTTCAAGAAGATGCATTCGGTATCACACTCAAATAACCAAATTGGTTACTTGATTTGCTAACATATTAACAGCATAGCCTGAAATCTGGACAATAGCAATAGGGAACTGCAACAAAAGACAGCAACAATCTTGTCCTAAAACCCCACAAGTCCCTAATTCAATACTTTTTAGCAATCTTAGTAAGAAATCTCAACAATAGATTAGACTAAAAAATGCCAATTCAATAAAATCCCAGAAGACTCAAGCATATGACTCGAGTTGACATAACTAGCATGGAAAACTACACTGAATTGTGAAGCAAGATGCAAGAAGAAACACAAGTAACCAGATACAACAATTTTAAAACCAGTCATTCACATGAATGACGTGTTTTGAGTTCTATCATGGAAGCAAAAGATTTATAAACAACAAATGAGTAAACGCAAATTTGGGTTCAATGGCAAGTTAAAAAACTTGGCAACAATCAGCTGATTATCAGCATGCACCAAAAATCACAAACCAAACTATGTATCTAATGACCAATGACAAAACTTAAGCAAATATATAACCAGGGAAAGAAAAAAGAATTGCCACCATATGGTTAAATTAGGATTTCATATCTAACTTATGTTTGGTTGGGTATGACTAGCATAATCCAAACATACACTTAATAATCTTCAGAGAAATGAAATTGAGTCATAATGGAAAGGTACCACTATATTGATAGTTGGAACTTGGAATAAGATAAATTCTAAACAAATTCAATTCAACATAACAATTAAACACGATACAGAATGCAAAGAATCCCAATTGCTTCATAAAAGGTGTAGAACACCATTAATTAACTACAATAAGTTTCTCACACACTGTCACATAGATCCAAAATATGACATTACAATTCCAAAACTTGATTTCTGTCTGAAATTAAACAAAAGCAAAGAAAACCCTAACGAATTACATAAAGGGAAAAACGCAACAAAGTAATAACCTAGAATCCGAGCTTGGTGCGGCGCCAGTGACGACGCTTAGCGTTGTACCTAAAATCCAAAAACAGAACAATCAACCATAGAAGAAAAATGAAAACTAACTAACGAAACAGAAATTGAAAGAGATTTACCTGATGGTGTTGTCAGTCCTCATACGGATCCAGTAAGGGATGGGTCTATTCTGCCTCATCTTCTTCGCCAATTTCTTCTTGATCATGAAGGTTTTGTGTGACGGCTACACGAAAATAACAAAACAAATCAGAAAATGATAACGGAATTGAAATCTCGTGAAAACAGAAAGTTGGAGATTGAAGATTGGGAGTGTACCATTTTCGCTTCGCCTGGGTGAGATCGACCGATGGAACCGCTTGAAAAACCTAATCTGAAACCCTAACTCTATTTTCAACTCTTTTATAGCTTTGTTTTAATTTGTTGGGGGTTTTTTGTCCAATACAATATTTTTTTTTTCCTGTTATGGGCTCAGTCTATTGACCCATTTTGCATTCACAATCTAAAATATTCTTCTTCATATCCCACAAATTATATTCTTACCCCAAATTTCTTCTTCGCTTATTTTAAACTATATTTACAAAAAAAATAATTTTTTTTTGAACAAAATAAATAAATAAATTATTATTGTCGTTAATCAACACCCATCCATGCACAAGGTCGAATTCGAAGTGACTAAGCTTCGAAAAATATAAAGTGAACAAAAAAATATAATATGCAGACTTGATTGATGAGTTTTCATAAAAAACTGTTAGAAGAGATTATTTTTTTAAGTAGCTAAAATATATTTTGTTATTATTGATTAGTATAAGAATATTTTGTAAAAAAAAAAAGTATATTTTCAATGTAATCCTTATTTTATTTACTTTTTTCATAAAAAAAAAAACTTAAGTAAGGATTATTTTTTTAAAAAAATTATTTGCATTGTTTTAATAAGTAAATTATTTCTAATATTTGGGTTCGAGCCCCAAATAGTCGAGGTCGGTCCGGGTTAAAAAGTAGGTGTTGGCATCTAGTATGTGGCATCAATTTATCTTAGAATTTTGGAAAATGTAGGTAATCGGTGGTTATCGTGCAAAACAGTTAAAGAATCAATATCAAACTCCACATTTTGAAAATTGAGACATCTAGCATGCTTATGCTAAATAAACATTACCATAACCTGTATTTAATAAAAGAGTAATCAGTCAATTTAGGGGGATGTATTCAATTAGGATTTTAATGAATTTTAAAAGACTTTTTTATGATGATAAAATCTTGTGGTATTCAATTAGGATTTTAAAAGACTTTAAAAAAGTCTAGTGGTATTCAATTAGAATTTTAAAAGACTTTAAAAAAGTCCAGGGCCGGCCCTGTGGGTGTGCAAGGTGAGCCACCGCGCAGGGCCTCAAACATTTAGGGGCCTCCGATCGTTTATATCGGTTTATTAAAAAATTTATATATGTAAAAAAAATTAATGACTTTGTTACTACAAAAAATATTTTATTAATCAAGAAAAAGAAAATTTAATAGACACACTCTTAATTTTATAAGTAACTTGCGGTTGATTGTAAAAAACGAAGCAACATTACAAAAAAGTTTTTTTTATGTAAAGTTGATAATGATAATAGATTGAAGATGTATTTTAATGTTATTGATTAAAATATGTCAGTTTTACATGTTATTTACTATGATGACTATTTTTTATATTATTTACAATTTAAATAGAGAATGACTTTTTTTAAAAAAAGAAATTATATTTTTATTAAAGATCCATTTTTAATTTTCAAACAGGGCCTCCAAATACTCGGGACCGGCCCTGAAAAAGTCTAGTGGTATTCAATCAAGACTCTTTACAACTTACAAAAAGTCTTGTGGTATTCAAAAGTATTTTAATTTTGATGGATTGTTTAAAAAATAGGATTTTAATGGATTTTGATGGACTTTTTAGTGAATTTTGAGCTACAAAAAGTCTTTCCTCATATCATGAGATTTTGATGGATTCTCATTTTTTTTTATTTCTTTCACTTTTCCTCATGTTTCTATGTTTCCTGATTATCTCATGTTTTTTATAATCGTTTATATTTTCTCTCTATCTCTCTATCACGTTTCCTCTTCATGGTTGTCCTGCTATCATAGATAGTGTCACGATTCATTATAGGATATAGACATTGAAAATATATACAACAACAACATGTTTCAACAACAGCAACAACAAACCTTGTTCGTCATTTTTTTTGACCATTTCTATCAATTTGGTTCAAGCTAGCTAGTTTACAATGAGCTATACTTATGGGCGGTGATATATGCATCGGACAAGACTTGAAGCTGTGTAGTGATAAATTGTTTTTTTGTTTATTCATTGATTTTTTTTGTAGAATTTTATTCATTGATTTTTTTATTATATTAATGATTGTTGATTTTTTTTAAGGAATGATTAATTTTCATTGATTGATTCATTATTATTTTAGAAGGAATTTATATCGAATTTATTGACTTATTTAAATCTTAAAAGTCTATAAAGTACTTCAAAATCTCAAAAGTCTGTGTCATAAAGTCTCACAAATTATTGTGTTAAAGAATCTTGATTGAAAAAGTCATTCAAAAAAGTCTTCTAAAATCTCATAAAATCAATACAATCTCACAAATTCTTCAAGATTTTTTTTGCTAAAATTGTCTTGTGAAATCTTAATCCAATACACCCCCCTTAGTCCCTAAACTATCACTCTCTCACCAACTTAGTCCCTAAACTATTAAAAATAACTAAAAGGTCCCTAATCTATTTTTCATCCGTCAATTTGGTCCTTAAACTATCAATCTCTCACCAACTTAGACCCTAAACTATTAAAAACAACTAAAAGGTCCCTAACCTATTTTTCATCCGTCAATTTAGTCCTTAAACTATCACTCTCTCACCAACTTAATTCCTAAACAATTAAAAACAACTAAAAGGTCCCTAATCTATTTTTCATCCGTCAATTTAATCATCGGTTAACTTGCCTATAAAACCCTAAAATATTATCACCCTTTCTTCTTCCATGTGCTTCAACGAAAACAACCTCTAGTCTTCGAACTCAATTCATTCTTTCAGAATAATCATTTAGAACGAAAGAGATCTTTAGTATGAAAAAAAGTGACAATTGTCGGTTTTTTTTTTTTAACACAGAATATTTTTTGCCTTAATTAGTCTATTGGTCCCTTAAAGACATTTTAGGTTTTACAATGGTCCCTTAAAGAAAAAAAAAGGTCCGGATTGGTCCCTTAAAGAAAAAAAAAAGTCTGAATTGGTCCATTAAAAACATATATTTTTACCATATTAATCATTTCAGTTAAATTTTAACTTCCAACTATATGTGACAATGTGCAACTCATATGAACCAGAACATTTAGAATCACTTATTGAAGATATTATACAATTCAATTATATTGCGGGGAAATTTACTGATAAAAGTGATGTGTATGGTTATGGGGTTGTGCTCCTGGAGCTCCTGTTAGGGAGGAAGCCTGTGGAAAAACTGGCACAAGCTCAGTGTCAATCCCTTGTCACAGAAATTTTTTTTTTCTACCCCAGCAATCTTCACTCTACCCCAGCATATTTTTCAAAATACTCAGTATACCCTTATAAAAAATTAGTATATTTTAATAATTTTTTTTTGTCATATTATACTGTTTCGGTAGACTGTTTCATCCTCCCAAAAAACTGTTTCGATAAATATTTATCTTTACCGGTACACTTTTTAAAAAGTGTTTCGGTTTGTTAATATTTATCTTGACATATAGCTACCGCAAAATTCTATTGGTAAACTCTGTTGGTAATCCTAGTTTCTCACTCTGGACCTCCTCCCGCAACTAGGCATGACAATAAAACTCATACCCGCGGGTACCCGTCCAAACCATACCCGTTTTGACGGGGAAAACCTGAGTTGACTTGGTTCGGGTTCGGGTTTGGGTTTTCCCCGATTTCAAAAGATGGGTTTGGGGTGGGTAATTGGTACATTGATACCCACCCCGAATCCGTCCCCGAACCCGTCCCGCTTATACTAAAAATTAGATTTCATCTCTTTTAAATTAGAAACGTTTAAATGATCTCTTAAATTATATTCATATATTTATTTTTTATTTTTAATTTGAGTATTAAACAAACTATTTTTGTCTATTTTTTTCTTTATTTAAAAAAATATTGTTGAGAGAAAATAATTTTGGACATTTAACTTTTTTTTTTAATAAAAAAATACTAAAATACAATCTAAATTCATGTGGAAAGAGGCGTAAGGGGATACCCGAAACCCGATGGGAATACCCGATTCCCATTGGGTATGAGTTTGAGGTTATCATTTTTATCCCCGCTAAAATTCGTGATGGGTTTGGGGAAACACGAACTTTATTGGTTTGGGTTTGTGGAGGGCAAAACCCGTCCCCGCCCCGCCGCGCCCCATTGTCATGCCTACCCGCAACTGCCGAATTCAGACTCATCAAACAAGGCGTCCAAGATGTTGCCACTCGTCTTCTAAGCGACGCTACTCCCTTCGATAATTGTTCTCGATCGCTCCCCTTACAATTTTACTGGTTAGGTTTCGCCTATTTATTTAATTTTTTTATTCGATTTCTATGACATGATTCAAAGGATTGAAATCTGGTAGGTGTCAGGCAAGATTTCACAGATTAGGGTTCAAGCAAGAAGATTGAAATCTCTAATCGGAGGATGGGTGTCATAATCAAGTACCTTGAGTTACAACCTGGTGCTAAAATCCAAGTCAATCGTGGTATGGATGCTACCCTAATTTTCCCAATAGATTTGTGGCTCTCTTAATTGTGGTTAGGTTAAGATTCCTATGAATTAGTATGGATTTCAAATTCAGGCTAACTTGGGGTAATTTGGCAATGCTTCTCACTTGTACAATCAACGTTTTGTTTCAGATGCATATAGATGATTTTAGTGGCTCTGTTTCTGGTGTATAATCGGCCAACATGAAAGGCATCTTCTTGACAAGGTATGGTTTATACCTTTTTATTTAACATCTATCATTTTGCTTTTAATAATTTGTTTATTTGAATGCACTCTTAACAACTTATTCTTTGGTGTTTTGTGAATATGTAAGTGTCCTTGAGGAACAAAATATGCATATGGCATGTGGCTGCCTAAAGAATAAGCACGTCCATGTGAGTACATTGGCCAATTGTGCATAATATATACATCCCTGATTGTTTTAAAACCTATCATAATCTTTTAGTATTGTTCATGTTTATTGTGTTTGTGGCTAATTTTTGCATCTTAATCTATTCACTGTCTAAATTATATAAGATGATTTATATAAGATTATATTATTAGATAGCTTATAATGTTATGCATCTATAGAATGCCTTATTTCCTCGTTGAGGAATAAATGGTTTATGTTTTGTCTAGTTGTTTTGAATTTTTAATTAGGCATGCCTAATTTCATATTATAACACTATTGTGATATGTTTCAGCTTGGAGCCGGGTAATTCCTTTTGCACCAATTCTCTATGATTGTAAATTCAATTCTTCAGAGGTTTGGGATGTGTGAATAGATGCACAATCTAGTAAGTATACCTATCTATTTATCCTTTAGATAACTTGGTGCTTATTTTTCTTTTTATGGCATGTCTTACAATGTGTGATATGATTTGTAGGCCTTTTCTTGTTAAGGAGACTGACAAGCTTATTCGATTGGAGGCAACTATGAGAATCATTTTTCTGTTTTGTTGAGGTTCTTTAAGTTTTTAATGGTAATGAAAAATCTGCACTCTTTGTGTTTTCATTATTAGTTCTCAAGGCCTTACCTAAATTGTGTTAACCTTATTTGATACAGAATTTCAAAGGAACAATTTGTCAAAGGGAGCTTGATTATAGTTTTTTTTACCACTTTAAGGTTGGACTTTTAAATGTATTGGATATCTTTTGTCTTGGTTTATTGTTGATTTTATTCAGTTCATTTGAACAATTACAAACATGTTTTGAATCTTTTCTATGCTCAAATTTGAAGAACCTAAATGAATGTCATTTGTGTCCTGTTATGCAGAATGAGAAATAACAATTTAAAGCTTGAGAAGGCGCATACATTTGGGATTGTTGTAAAGCATTGGCTCTTGGATCATCCGGTGTACTTGTAGCTCTTGGATCATCCGGTGTACTTGTAAGTATGTGCACATTTTCTTACCCTTATAAACAAATCGTATTTAAGAAGTAATATATGATGAATACGCAATACTATTTTCTAATAAGTAGCAGGTTTTGATCCAAACAGGTTGATGAATTGGTAACCATCGCCAGGTTCTCTTAATACTTCAGTTATGGTTATTGTTTAATGTTCACCTAAGATGTGCATAATGTCAATTTGTGTGCCATTGTAAAATTTTCCTTCCTTTTGGCTAAGTTGAGTTTCCAACTTGTATTCTTTTATTTTCAATAGGTTCTAGATGTTTCTGGTCCCTGAGCAAACCAATTTTCTAAGTCCAGACTATTGAAGATGGAAGAGGAATGAAGATTAGAGACTTTTTTCTTTTTCTTGACAGAACAAATTTGTAAATTTAGTGGATATCATTTTATGTCTTTAAATACATTATATTACTCTTAGCTTGATATTTATAACTATATGTAATTTGACATACTTGTAAGACTAGTTAGTTCTTAAATATAATTTAAAGTTTTCTTTTATTTCACTTTTTGAAGCATTTTATTTTATCTAATAAATAATTTAAATCATATGTCAAACAAAAAAAAAAAATCCAAACTTATACCAACGGACAAATCCGTGGGTATAGCTCTCACCCTAGTCCAACACCAAAAAAGCTGGAGCTATATAGGCTATAGCGACGGCATTTTGCTGTGGGTATAGCGAGATAAAGTGAACGGAACAAAATGTCTGTGGGTATTGGTTTTACCGCCTATACCTACGGATCTTGGACCTTTACCAACAGATATTTTCCGTAGCTATATGTCAAGTATCTTGATGTGTCCGGACACTCTAGAAAAAGTGTTCCGGTAATCAAAATAAATTTTATAAAAATTTCATACCGGAACACTTTTTAAAAAGTGTACCGGTAAAGATAAATACTTACCGGAACACTTTTTTGGGAGGATGAAACAGTCTACCGGAACAGTATAATACGACAAAAAAAAATTATTAAAATATACTAATTTTTTTATAAGGGTATACTGGGTATTTTTCAAAATATGTTGGGGTAGAGTGAAGATTGTTGGGGTAGGAAAAAAAAATTTCTGTGACAAGGGATTGACACTGAGCTTGTGCCAGTTTTTCCACAGGCTTCCTCCCTAACAGGAGCTCCAGGAGCACAACCCCATAACCATACACATCACTTTTTCCTTGTCACATGGGTATATATGGGCTGCATCTAAATCAAATTAAATAGAATTGCACCCCCTAGTATGGAGGATGACTTAACTATTTATACATGCAGGCCATGCCTCAGCTCACAGACAGATCTAAACTTCCAAACATTGTGGATCCAAATTCCAATGATAAAGGATACAATGGATCTCAAGCACTTATACCAGGTTTGTCATCAAGGAATTCATTCTCAGAGAGTTTGCATTTCGTATAATAAACAATTGAAGTGGCTAGTTTACAATTTTGTCACTAAAAATTAAATGCAAGCATGTCATATTGTTTGTAGGTTGCTGCAGTAGCTGTGCACCGGCCATTAATCAAAGATGTTCTTCACTCACTTATCCCTCTTGTTCCTGTTGAGCTCGGAGGAACACTCAGAGTGTCGCAGTTTATTTCTCAAGACACTCCACCTGTGAGTTCTAGCCAGTGATGGCAATAGAGAATCCAGCACATGTTGTGATCGTGAGGCAACACCAGTTAGTTTTACGAAAGAAACGAAATTAAAGACAGATTAGACTGTAAGCCACATTGTTTGGGTCATAGTCACAGGTACAGCAACAATATAGAGTATAGACATATCAACTCCAAGACTTTAGATCGGTTTAAACGTACGGGGAGAGTAAGAAGACGTTTCGTATTGTTTATACCAAAAGTAAAAAAATAGATTAATTTCATTTTTTGCTTATCAATTTGATTGTTGGGGGTCACTAAAACCATGAGAATATTAATAACCCAAGTGAATAAGGGTAATTCTGCAAGTGAAATGTTCAAAATAAGTTTTTTTATTTGATGAAAGGTTTTATCAAATTCATTCATTTAAGCAGAAAGTTAAAAATGAATTTCCGATCATTTAATTTCAATGACCAAACTGAATTGAAAAATTTCCATGAACAAAATGAATTGAAATATTTCATACTACTTTATATACTTTGATAAAAACAACCTATATAGGTTCAACATTAAAGGTTAAAAATTGACCACAGATTAGTGTAGCTTCTGGTTATAACAAAAAACAGATAAATTTAAACTGACAATACTTAATCGGGTAACCAATTTTCAAGAAGATGCATTCGGTATCACACTCAAATAACCAAATTGGTTACTTGATTTGCTAACATATTAACAGCATAGCCTGAAATCTGGACAATAGCAATAGGGAACTGCAACAAAAGACAGCAACAATCTTGTCCTAAAACCCCACAAGTCCCTAATTCAATACTTTTTAGCAATCTTAGTAAGAAATCTCAACAATAGATTAGACTAAAAAATGTCAATTCAATAAAACCCCAGAAGACTCAAGCATATGACTCGAGTTGACATAACTAGCGCGGCAAACTACACTGAATTGTGAAGCAAGATGCAAGAAGAAACACAAGTAACCAGATGAATGACGTGTTTTGAGTTCTATCATGGAAGCAAAAGATTTATAAACAACAAATGAGTAAACGCAAATTTGGGTTCAATGGCAAGTTAAAAAAAGGAGGCAATAAACTTTACACAATGTTAAAACTTGGCAACAATCAGCTTATTATCAGCATGCACCAAAAATCACAAACCAAACTATCTAATGACAAAACTTATGCAAATATATAACCATTGATAGTTGGAATAACCGAATAAGATAAATTCTAAACAAATTCAACATAAGAATTAAACACGATACAGAATGCAAAGAATCCCAATTGCTTCATAAAAGGTGTAGAACACCATTAATTAACTACAATAAGTTTCTCACACACTGTCACATAGATCCAAAATATGACATTACAATTCCAAAACTTGATTTCTGTCTGAAATTAAACAAAAGCAAAGAAAACCCTAACGAATTACATAAAGGGAAAAACGCAACAAAGTAATAACCTAGAATCCGAGCTTGGTGCGGCGCCAGTGACGACGCTTAGCGTTGTACCTAAAATCCAAAAACAGAACAATCAACCATAGAAGAAAAATGAAAACTAACTAACGAAACAGAAATTGAAAGAGATTTACCTGATGGTGTTGTCAGTCCTCATACGGATCCAGTAAGGGATGGGTCTATTCTGCCTCATCTTCTTCGCCAATTTCTTCTTGATCATGAAGGTCTTGTGTGACGGCTACACAGAAAATAACAAATCAAATTAGAAAATGATAACAGAATTGAAATCTCGTGAAAACAGAAAGTTGGAAATTGAAGATTGGGAGTGTACCATTTTCGCTTCGCCTGAGTTCGACGGCTGGAACGCTTGAAAACCCTAATCTGGGAATCCTAACTTTATTTTCAACTCTTTTATAGCTTTGTTTTGTTGGGTTTTTTTGTCCAATACAATGTTTTCTTTTTTCCTGTTATGGGCTCAGTCTATTGACCCATTTTGCATTCACAATCTAAAATATTCTTCTTCATATCCTCAAATTGTATTCTTACCCCACGTTTCTTCTTCGTTTATTTTAAACTATATTTACAAAAAAAAAAAAATTATTGTCGTTAATCAACACCCATCCATGCACAAGGTGGAATTCAAAGTGACTAAGGTTCGAAAAATATAAAGTGAACAAAAAAAATATAATATGCGGACTTGATTGATGAGTTTTCATAAAAACTGTTAGAAGAGATTATTTTTTTAAGTAGCTAAAATGTATTTTGTTAAGTTATTTTTTTCAGCCATAACATAATCACGAGCTTTGCCTCATAATGATATAATTCGGATTACTTGTGTTGGTATTTCAAGTGTGAGTTGAGTTCCACATCAGATGAAACAGTGAATATGAATGATTTATAAGTTATATTTCTCAGCCATAACATAATCAATTTTGTTATATTTCTCAGCCATAACATAAGTAGCTAAAACAGTGAATATGAATGATTTTAGCTTCATTTTAGCAATGTTAAGTTATATTTCTCAGCCATAACATAATCACGAGCTTTGCCTCATAATGATATAATTCGGATTACTTGTGTTGGTATTTCAAGTGTGAGTTGAGTTCCACATCAGATGAAACAGTGAATATGAATGATTTATAAGTGAGAGGACCCATCACCCCCCAATAAACCTAACACCTTATGAAGTTGTTTAATTGTTTAAGGTCTGATGTGATGATCCCCCGGACCCCCTCAAAACCCAACAACTTGCACTAGGCCTCTCAATTCTTAAATTCATCCATATGCTGATCTTTATTATGCCACTCCAATTCACCTCTAACTTTCCACCCACATCAAATTAACACCAGTTAAATTTCAAAATAATTTAATTATAAGTTGTAATTTAACTGCATAAATTTCAAAGTAACTTTGTCATATTTAGTTTCTTTATAGCTTATTCTTTCTTCATAAAAAATTTAACTTGGAAGAGCATATACATTGCTATTTGCTAAGTTTTGTAGTATTGATATGTTTAATGTATTTTGTTGGCTATGATTTATTTCTTCTATTTAATATAAAGCAAAATGGCACAGGGAATGCCACTCCTACATTAATGTGATCTATCACAAATCACCATACTCCCTCTGTCCCAAAATATAAAGGAAAATTGGTCAACTAAAGTTAATGTATTTAATCCAAATTTTTAACCAAATATATTAATTTTTTTTGATCAATTTTTTCTTTTATTTTGGGACGAAGGGAGTACATAATAAAAAAGTGCACACATATTGATGTGTAGAAACATGTTGTCAAAGGCTTCTGCTTTTGTTCAATTCGGCTGCAGATGTTGGTATGTAATGTATCACTAAATTGATCATTTTCATCACCATCAACTAATGCAGGCTAAAAGTGATTAAAATAAACCATTTAATTGATTGCAGCAAGTTTGCCCACTTGCTGATTGTAACCATCTTAACTTAAAATAAATCATTTCTAGAATCTCATTTAAAAAAAAATGTTTTGTATTAATGAGGGCCGGCCAAAAAGATGTTTTCTCTTTAGGCCCCCCATGGTTCTTTTTTCTCCCTGAAATTTATTTTTTTGCCCTTCAATAAAAACTTCGGTTGCTACGAACCGAATTTTTCTTGCCTTGAAAAAAAAATTCGGTTTCTGTTAACCGAATTTTTCCTGAATTTGAACTAGAAAAAACTTCGGTTTCTGCGAACCGAAGTTTTTAGCAAGGGCAAAATTGGAATATTTGGGAGTATAAAAGATACATGGGAGGCCTAGAGAGAAAACATCGGCAAAAAAAAACACCTGTAGCCCACAATAGGGCTTGGACAACAATATTAAAGCCCATTTATAATCCCAGACTTCTTAGTTAGGGCCAAAAAAAGTGAGCCTGACATGGCCCAGTCTGATAGGAGCCGGCGAGATTTACTTCCGCCACCCTACAAGTTTGTCGTGCGTCCTACGTATTTTCCGTTTTACTCTTCCGCAACTTAAGTAGCGGACGTTATAAGAATGATTTTTTTTGAAAAATGTCGTCTACTACTTAAGTAGCGGATGTTATAAAAAAAAAATATGGTAGAATGTTTCGCTACTTAAGTAGCATACAGGAGTATTTTTGTAATTTTGTAGGACGCACGAGAAAAAGAGTAGGGTGAAAAAATAAAATCTCTTAACTGGGTAACCCACTTTGCCAACTCTACCGATCACACTGTCAAACCCACAATCTTATTCAATTGTTTGTGTACTCTGGATATTTTGACGGGACAATACAAGCTGAAATTCAAATAAAAAAGTGTAAAATATTTTTATAGATGTATCCAATTAAATTATGAAAAATAGATATTTATTTGTAGAGATATTTTATAAACTAAATTAAGAAATTGAATTCATAAATTTATTTGATTGGTTGCATGTAAAAGTTTTGTATTGTCGTTGTATACAAATTAAATCTTAAAAAAAAAAAAACAAACTAACAAAAAACATCTAAATAAAACTATATTATAAAAATATAAATTGTATAAGTAAAAATTTATGAATTTAATTTATATGCACCGTGAGTGTAAAGTTATTTTATACATACGTCCAATAATATATCGACACATCATGTATGGTAATTAAAAACAGATGATGTGTTACGTTCATTAAATGATGTGACAACGCGTCATTGAATGTATGTGTAAAAAGTCTTTACACCGACAGTGCACAATAATTCAAAATTTATAGATGTCAAAATTTTAAAATAAAAGTACTTTGATAAAAATATTATTAACTTTGATTAATTTATATATGAAATGTTCATGAGTCGGTTGTTGTTTGTTGTAAAAAGAGAGGATTAGGATCTGCTTCCTCTTCAGCGATTTCTCTCATGTTTTTTTCCTACCTTCATTTCGGTCATTCACTCATATTTTTCTCTCTTTTCTGCACTATATTTTTTTTTTCTTTATTGATCAATAACCGTTAGAAAACTGAACACAAAATACCGGAGAGGATCCAATTTCAAAAGAGTATGAGTAACAACAGAAAGAGGGAATAGTACTTCCATCATCATCCAATAAGAAACCTTGCCCCCTTAAAATCATTGATCAATTTTCAAACTCAACTGGCTAGCAATTAAGACTGGCGGGGAATTTAGACCCTTTCTTCTCTCTCACCCAACCCAAAACATCAATCAAGTCACAATGACTATAGCTAATTTACACAAACTTCCTAAATTATCGCCACCAAACCTATTCTCAAAATTTTGCCCGTTATGTAAACTTTGTAAAGCCAATTTTTAAGAACATGTCTCCAAGGACAAATAGTGGAACAACCCTTCCATAGTTACAACTTACAAGACTATGGTCAGTTGGTCACAAATCTTAGATACAAGTAAAATGTACAGTTAATTTTTTGGTAGTACAATAACATGTCCGCGATTATGTGCGAATTATCTCTATTTAGCGAATTCTCTTTGGAAGAGCCTCTGATACATCTTAGAATTAGGAGTTGATCCAACTCAATTTTACAAAATTAATTTGTAAGGTAAAAATAATTTTTGCTTATAAATTTATGTTCAAACTATCTCGTGTGAGGCTCTTAATACATAATCCCACAATAATACTAGTAATAGGTAAGTTGAAACTATGTCTCATGGTTTCTATTACCAAAATCTACTTAGGATTTTGAATAGACCATTTTGGCATGCAATTCAAACCCTCGTCTAATAATCTCCATTTACATGACAAAAAAGTAACTGCTTATAACTTTGTAATTATCTGTTTAACTTTATAGCGATTTTGACATGCATGAAGAAGGTCTTTACAATAGTAAATGCAAATTTAACATAATATTGTTATTTAATACACAAACCAAACCCTCCAAGTCTTGGCATTTTGCAGTTTTGTACTGTATTGCATGTGCATAATTTTGACTAATTTCCGTGGGGACAAAAACTACATTCAATGTCCAACCAAATGTCTTGCAATAGGGTAGACAAGAAATACACCTCCATAAATAAAACAATTTGGTACCATGCTAACGACATTACTAAAATCAATTGATTAATCTACAACATACAAGAGAATTTAGTCTCGTCGTTTCTTTATAAAGAATAAGATAAGATTCTAAACAAATTATGTATGATACATATATATTGGAGTTGTTGGAGTTAATTTTAATAAGATTGTTGTTAGTGAATTGTTTAGAACAGTTAAGTTAGAACATGCACGTGGTAAGTTGCATATGCTTCTTCATGATATAAAGGACGGATCTAGGGAGGGCATATATAGTTTAGCTAACTATTTAGATTAAAAATTAAAACTAAATTTAATAATATTTTGTCTGTTTTTCAATATTTGATATTTGTTCTAGTAGACCTTAAAATCACACGTTGCTTGAAAATCAAGATTAATGATAGTTTATATACAACACTTGTACTTTTCAATTCAACGAGACTTCGTTTACAAAAATAAAATATTGTGGTCGTTCATATGCAACACAAAACAGACAATACCTCAAATATGATGTGTCATGACGTACTTAAGTCTGAAACATAAGCAACTCAACTGTTAGTTTATATATGTTATGGGCAAGACCCAACAATTCTAAAATGGTCCGGATCCATTATTTTTGTCATAAGCCCAAAACATATGTCGACTCTTCAGCAAGGCACACATCGCCAAGACAGAGACTCAATCACACCGCCAAGAGACGAGGTAGTCATGAAAAAATAGGGATCTATCCAAAGAGTTTGGTCTTCCTACCTTATCCGATAAGGGTGATACCTAGTTACACCAAAGGGGAGATAGGTCCGGAAAAATGGAGGCACCTGAGACACCTTTTACTACTTTCTCCACTAGCTCCACTATTTTCTCCATTATTCCTATGACATGCCGATATATAAGACATCATACACATAAGAAAAAATATCCAAATGTTTCATTGATATTTAAATTAACAATGATTTTCAAACATAGAAAAGAATATAAATGAAACATCTTTTATGAGATGATGGAAATTTACGGATAAATTGACCATGGGGAAAGGTCACATCATTTCTTGATTCATCTTCACGGTTCACTCTTCATTTTCTAACTAATAAAACCGCGTCAAGACTCACGGATCAAAATCATTCACATGTTTATGGATAGCAACTTCAACTCTTGGAAAGCTTATCTTTGACCTATAAATTTTACGAACTAATTGCAATTTGGTAACAAACTAGAATTCGTGACTCATGAGTAGAACAGAACAATTTGTATATTTCATTTCCAGCTATTTTATTTCGTAAATGAATTTTTTTTCCAAAGAATTCATAGGTAGGAACCAGTTGTGAACCTCATCTAGATTCAATGTAAAAGCTAACAAAAATAGAATTTTGACATTTCTTGAGGAACAAGAGTAAAAATTTCACCTAAGTCAGGG
Source organism: Trifolium pratense (assembly GCF_020283565.1). Lineage (NCBI taxonomy): Eukaryota > Viridiplantae > Streptophyta > Magnoliopsida > Fabales > Fabaceae > Trifolium > Trifolium pratense. The sequence goes on along the minus strand of NC_060065.1, from coordinate 5,922,327 downwards.
GACAAAGTTAACTCAATTCCATAATATGACACTTGTAAGAAGAAATTTTGCAGGCCGACCAAACATGTTTTATAGCAAACATTGGGATGAGAGATGAGACACTATTAAGGCTAATAAAAGGAAAATTATGGACTTTTTTAGGTTTAGTGAATTTTTAAGTGATACTACTAGTACTGTGGTAGAATAACAAAATAAAAGTAATTCTTTTTAGGCCTGATCAACAAATAATGTTAAAAAATGGGGACTATAAAATAAGGACTTTTATGCTTATAGTAGTAAAGTATTTTACCGATCGTTAGTTGGTTCAGTGGTGATTGATGTTGGACTTAGTAGTTAGAGAGAACCATGGTTTGATCTCCTGCAACTGTGATCGAGAGAGGGGAGCTGGAACCACTTGATACTATAACTAATCCCCGAACCAGATTAAATGGTCCAGTAGACCAGATACTGATAGTGAAAAAAAATTGTTTTGGTGGTGAAAAACTTAATTAGAGTAAATGTTGAACATGTTTTAACAACGAGCTTATAGTTTGCAATTTTTTAACCATGGTGGAGGTGACCCATGATTGTTCATTTTGAGATGTATTAAGTGTGAATTAAAATTTTATATTGGATTAATGAGTTGATGTTGAACAACATATAAATAAGATGATCCATAATTTACTCTATGCCTAAGAGTTTTGGATGATAATGTGATGTTAAAGTCAATTATGTGATTGTTCGTAGTTCAATGTTTTGATCCAACTTAGTGAAATTTTCCCTCACAACCCATCAGTAGTAGTATCAGAGCCTCATTCAACTTGATGGGGAGGTCAACACATTGGATAAAAGAGTTGATGTTGATCGAACAACATATAAGTGAGATAATCTATAAACATAATGTCTTAAAGTTTCAATTAAAAATATAATATTAATTGTGTGATTACTCATAACTCAATATATTGATCCAATTTAATGAGACTCTGATGGTCAAAACTCTCAAATATACACACTATATAGATTTTTTTTTGACAGTCACTATATAGAATCAATTCTTGTAGAAAGAGGGAATGCATTGCTTTCAAAAGCAAGTGCACTGAAAAATAACAAGCTCACTTGTAGCATGAGTACTCCTAAAATGGTGAAGTACCCGTACTGGGTACGTATTAGTACCGGATACTCCATGATACTCGTATGATACGCACCGATTCCATACTCATTTTTATTTAGTTGATTTATGATGATAAATACGGAAAAAACATATTGACTGTTGAAAAATCTCTTAAAATATTATAATTTTTTATTATATTTCAATTATCTCTTATTTTTTATGAAAATAGTTGAGTTGGTAGACAAAAAAAAAAAAAACTTCAAAACATGATAATAATAATAATAATTCACTTAAAAATAATTTTTCTAATATTTTATACTAATATACCTTAAATTTTCTAAAAATATCATATTTATCTCTACTCTTCTTCTCTCCGCTTCATATTTATCTTTTCTCTTATTTAGATTAGTTTCATATCAACATTTCAATTTTTTTTTATAAATGACATTTGTGGAATGGGGATATAGGTAAATGTTGGCATATTCATTCAGCAATAACACCTTAGGAAGAAAACAAACTAATCAAAGAAAAGACAAAATGACATAGAGGAATGTCGCATATGTACATGCATGTGTTGGTTCAATTTAGTACTCATATAAAATCAAATAACATAATGTGCTTAATTTATTACTAGTTTGATGAAGGAAATCCCATGTTATGTACTTATCCACAAGCCACACCTTTGTCATCATATACTAATAGTAATATATGTATTTTGTAGTTAGATTCAATGGATTATGAACATTGTTGCCATGTGAATGAAAATATATAGTCCACACATGACACGGACATGATGGGTGTCATGTAGTACTCAACAAAACCATGGGAGGTTTAGATTATTTGCTCAAACAAAACAACCCTGAAGATAGATTAATTAGTAGTAGAATACAAATTAATTAGTTGATTAAGTAGTTATAAACACTGCTTTTGCTCCCATCACCCATGTTATGACATGGGACCCATTTCACGCGGATGTAATTATGTGGGTCATAACAAGTTTATATATTTATTTAACTTTTTTGACATTTTGTGCATACAATTTGATGTTAGCTGGAAACCAAAATAAAACTTCCATTTAGGAAAAAATAAAATAAAATAAATGCAAATATTTTGATACACATCTTATTTAAATATGTATCGATATATTGTTAAAGTGATTAATTTTATTGATCAGGAAATAGTATTTAACAAATAGTATTGAACCTATTAAAATTATATGTCTCGGTAGATGTACTATTTATATATCAAAATAAGATGTGTATCGAAGAATTCACCAAAAATAAAATGAAAAGAGACATAGATAGGGATGTTTTTATAAAAGTTCATAATCTTTCAGTCTTTGGCTTACATGTTACATGTTCTTTTGTCTCCCCTTCTATTCATTTTTCCTCTTTCTTTTTTATATTGTCATTGCTATTTTTATTTTTCCTTAATTAGGTTTAGAAAGAAACAAAAAGCAAATGTTGAATAGTTTTACCTTCCATTCCTTATAGACATTAGACAGTTATGTAAGCCAACATAAAACTGTGCTAAAAAAGTTCTTCTACAAAAGTGATTGTTCATGAAGAAAATAACAGCATAACATGGGCCTTTAATTGGCCTTTTCCTTTCTTTTTCAAGTATTTTAGTTATCAGAATTTTGAGTTTCAAATTACTCTCATAGACGCAAATAATAAAATAATAGACTTTTTTTTTTCTCTTCATAAGCCACGTATCATCTGTGTGCAATTATAGAGACTAATTTTTCGAGTCTTGTGAAACTCAAATGGACGACAAACATTCCTTAACAGTTTTAGCAATGTTGCATGCCTAAGTCAGAAATCGAATCCATGACATTACTTAAGCTAGAAGAGACATGCGTCATTTCATCAAAGCATTTTGGGTAATAGAATCCATTTTAATAAGTGAATTCCCTATTAAGTTTCACTAATTTTTCACCCGTGTCTATTTCTTTCATAAATTAATAATAAATAGAGTATAAATTTCGGATTCAAACTCCAACTCTTACGTATTATAATGTTTCTATTAACTTAACTATTTTAGTATTCTTGTTTTATATTAAAAAAATATTATAACATTGACCATAATCTTAATTCATTGAGGCTACACGTGGAACACAAACTGGAGACTTTCACTCTTTGCAAAAATGGACCCATAATTGATTTTATTCAAATTCAAACAAATAAGAAGGTATTATTAATTAATACTCCCTTCGGTCCTATATATAAGAACAAATTTGATTTTTAGATTCATTGTAAAATTGATGTATATAGACTATAATATCATTTAAATGCATCAATTTTACAATGAATTTAAAAATCAAACTTTTTCTTATATATAGGAACAGAGAGAGTAGTAGTTTCATATATGGGACTGATCATAGATGGGATGGGAGTGACCAAATTTTGTTGTCAATTAATTAAACACATAGAAAGGGATCTTCTCTGTAATCTCAGACAAAAAATAATATAATGTAATAGTAATTCTCAAAGTTAACTGCTTCATTTTTTAGCAGATAAAATAGGGAATAATATTTTACTTTTTTGCCTATAGTATTTTTTTCTCTTTGAATGTTTTTAGGATTTTATTTTATATATTGAGTAGGATTTTTTTATTCATTTAGCATTACCCTATAGTATGGTGTGCACATGGATGTATATAGTAAGGGATTTGAATTCACTGCATTCACACAAATACGTAGTGTCGGATGCAATGTGTAGGAATAAGATAAAACAATTCACATTTCGACTTTGTGTTTTGAATCCATTCTCAAAAGTCAGAAATGTTGTGGATTGTGTGATTTTGATATATGACGATTTAAATTATGTGATTGCATCAAATATTTGATCCAGCGAAAAAATAAAATTTGATTAACATCGTCTACTACCAAGTACCAACCAAGTCTCATATGCAATGTTTTTAGGACGGATTGACTATTTCAACCGATTGACCTAGAAACTAGCCGGTATGCAGGTTGGTTAACCACGAGTTATTCTTAGTCTAGGGAAATCGTATTGAATTGGGTTGAACCACAGTTAATTCAACTGTTTCATAGCTGGTCTAATTTTTAAAACACTGGTCATATGCTTATCTTTTCACTTTAAGCACAAACCTATTTTTCCTATAGTCATGATATAATGCAATCATGCAGTCAGCATGTTGCAGATTTTACGATTGAAATCATATTGTACATAATTAAAGCCCAAAAAACAAATAAAACCTAATATAATAGATCGAATAACTGAGATCATCTTACAATCACTTTTTTACTACAGGAAATTAAATTCAGCTAACTACGTCATTAAGTTGTACATTGCATTTGCATGTAAACAAGTCCATGACAGAAAATGCTAGTAGAAGTTCAACTGCTTTGTGGAATAAGAAGCCACCCAATGTCTAATTGTCTATAAATAGTCCCAATTACCGATCAATACTTTATCTCATATGTTGATATTATGATATGATAATAGTGAACAAGATTTATCAAATGATTTGATAGGTTAGGGTAATTATAAGATGGTCCAAGAATCTTTGATTTTAATCAATATGGCCCAACTTGCAATTGACCCTAATATAAATCCAATTTTAAACAGTATGATCATCAATGTTTAAACAAAGAATTATTGCAACAGAGGATCGTTATCAATGTCTAAAACATTATATTGTCTGTTTAAAAGTAACATAGAAGCTCAAAATCAACTTGATCTATAAAAATATTTTCATTAAGGCAATTGATATTTTTTATATATATTTGAGAAGGATATGCAATATGTTCAAAGATCTTGTGGATCAAACTTCACACATACAAAAGAATACTACAAACCAGTCATTATCCACAAATTGTTTCCAAAGGATCAGTTTTCACATGAGAAGAATCTATGGATTGATCTTAATAATAACTTTGATAAATTTTATACTTTTTGTGTCCCGTGTATATTTTGAAAGACATGTGAACTATTATTTCTTGAAACACTTTTTTTCTTAAATTAGATATCTTCTGCGCCCAATTATAGAGACTGATCCCTCGAACTTTGTGGATCTAAAAATGACAAATTTTTCTTAAGAGTTTGAACACTGCTTCTTGTCCAAGCTAAAAATCGAACCCAGAACCTTATTAAACTAGAAGAGATCCGTGTCATCTCATTTACTTGGGTGTTATTTCTTGAAACACTTATTCAAATAATCATGGTTTGCAAATTGCAATACACCAAGTTATTATTATAGTTAAATAAATAGGTAAAGAAAAATAAGTTAAGGCCTAAAGAAAAAAACTTAGTGGGACCCTCCTTCCTTATTAAATTGTTGCTAGATCCATTAGAAAAAAGTGCTACATTTGACACAAACCCAACTACAAAAACCCATCACCCCTCCTTCTCCAACACCTCCTCTTGGTTTCACAATAGAACTCTTTATCATAGCTCAAAAACACTTTCTGAAAAGAATACATTTCTTTTCCTAAACATGGCCAGACCACAACAGCGTTACCGAGGCGTCCGACAAAGGCATTGGGGCTCTTGGGTGTCCGAAATTCGCCACCCCATTTTGTAAGTCAACAATAATCTTTAGTCAAATTTTACTTAAATTTTTTGTCGAACTCTGATTTACCAGAACCTCTTCTTATAGGAAGTTAGAGGGTTAAGACTTAAGACCACACATTACATATATGTGTGCACATATTACATGTCTTTAATTAATGATGTTTATTTTTCATTATGTGCAGAAAAACAAGAATTTGGCTTGGAACATTTGAAACAGCAGAGGATGCAGCAAGAGCATATGATGAAGCTGCAAGACTAATGTGTGGTACAAGAGCAAGAACAAATTTCCCTTACAATCCAAATGTGTCTCAATCATCATCTTCCAAGCTTCTCTCAGCAACTTTAACTGCTAAACTTCATAGATGCTACATGGCTTCATTGCAAATCACTAGACCAATTTCTCTGCAACAGCCTCAGAAAGAATCTTCACAAAGTGTCATGAATTCCACAAACAATGTTCCTTTGAAAAACAGTGAAGAAATTGACACTACAATGAGACATGAAAATGTGAATGAATCAGAAGGAAATTGGGTTTTCAAGAAAGTTAAAGTTGAAAATTCTCAGCAATTTATTAAGCCTCTTGAAGAAGATCATAATCACATTGAACAAATGATTCAAGAATTGCTTCATTATGGGTCTATTGAACTTTGCTCTATTATTCCATCACAAGCTCATTGATTCATCAACACTTTTATTTTTTCCCTTCAAGTCTTTGACTTTTTTTTCTTCACCACAACTAGTATCCGGCCCACTAGATCGTTTAATCTGATTCGGAAGATCAGTTCTGGCATGAAGCGGTTTCAACCCCTTCTCTCAAGTCTTTGACTTTGAGTAGTATTTCACATTCTTATTATGCTAATTTTAACTAATTAATATTATTAATATTAATGCTTTAGGCATTTAGCTAGTGTCCTTTTTTGGTCCTAGATATTTTATCTAAGTGACCTATTATTGGACAATGTTGTTATTATGTACATCCAATATTATGTTGTCATATCTATGATATTATTATTATTATTTTCCATGTTTCTCGGCTCTTGCTTCTAAGATTATGACTCTTGCAATTTGCATTCCTAGTTGTAGAATCAATGCCTCAGTTTCTTGTCTGTAATGTAAGGGAGGTTTGTCAAAAGACACGGCTAGAACACTTTATTTCAAAGATTGTAGAGTTTTATGCACTGCCATTGCTCTTAAATTCTGACACAAGTGTTTGAAAAAAAATGATAATTTGAGTTTGAATTTCATTGCTATAGGACAAAATTAATATACTACATCCTCCCATTCTATAAACTTGCAACTTTCATAGGTAATAAATAAAACATTTTGGTCTTTTATTTTACGAATTTCAAACTTTAAATTTATAATTTTATTTCTTTGTTTGCTTTCAATTATAAATATATCTATGCGACTATGCCATAAAAGAAAATTATATATTTGAAGTTTGGAAAATCATATAAAAACATGGATGAAAGAGAAAGAAAACTAAAATGACGTAAAAAAAGACATGAGAAACTAAAATGACGTAAAAAAAATATAAGATTAAATCGTTACTTGAAATTAAGTTAAGTACTAAAGATGTAATTTTGCCATGATTTAAACTCCTTAAACAAGAAGTTCGATTTTGATCCTTGACTCATGTGTTCCACTAAAAAAACAGTATAAACTTTGTGCTTATAATATGGTAAAAAAAAAACTGCAGTGTAGTAATTTTATATAAAAATATGTTAAGTTCTGATATCTCATTTTTCAAAACACTTCACAAAATTAATCACTTGAGTATAACTCAATAATAATAATAATAATAATAATAATGTATTTAGTAATTTAAATTTTAAAATGGACTTCCTATTTAGGTAGGAGTATTTATTCTAATATATGTGCCTTTTTCATGTAATTTGAAAGAATAACAGTACAACAAATTAAAAATTTAAAAGACCTGTTTGTCGGCTAAAAAATTTAACTTATATATTTGACTTATGCTTAAAGGTATAATTTGTAGTATTTTACTTCACCCATCATTTTTACACTCAAATTTGTTGGGTAAATTCACATTTACGGATATGTATCTAATCCAAACACAAACTATTTTACATTCGGTACATTTTTAACTAAAATTAATTTTGTGTCACATAAGAACCAAACATGCATGCACTTTAGAGGTTTGCTATTTGAAAGATTTCCCCTATGAAATTTGGCAAATAATGGTAAACATAGGAAATTATTTTGAGCAAATAGAGTCATTATTATTTGAGACCCTTTGAGTTTGAGGATCATAAGATTCATAAGTCATGACATAGGAATAGGATTGTCAATTATTTTTTTGAAGTGAATGGGCGTGAACAAGATAATTTTGACTTGCTACACGAAAGATATGATTATGGTTACAGTCTAGGATGAAAATTTGAGAAAAAAAAAGGATATCCTTTTTGCTTTGTTTGCTTTAAAGAGAGAAAGAATGGACACTGAATAAGATTGAGTGGATATTCTAATGATTTAAGGGCCCATTTTTGTAACACAAAGAGGCTTTTAAGGTTCATTTTCATAGCTCCTTTTTTCTCTAAATCATACCTCTCTGCCTCTCATGCACGCTTCCTTTTATATATATTTTTTCCTCTCACATTAATGCATCAAAGTTCAAGACATATGTTACTTTCAGAAATTCATAGTATCTTGACGAAGAATTTCATGGCCCGTGCTAGCTGATCAGTTTGCCATATCATGGCTTACTTTCATATTTTTATTTACTTATTTTAATTTTAGTTTCAATGAGTTTAACGGTAAAACTCACACAAAAATGAGACAAACATAAATGTTCTCATTTTCAAAGAAAAAGTATTTAATGTCATATCTTAATTGGTTTAAAGGGTAAGAAATTTTGTTACATTAAGTAGTTGGTCAAAGATTCTATCATTGACTCTGGCATATAGAAAAATTTGGTTATGAAAGGAGAATCATCGTGTGTGCCCTACAGATTCTTCGGCGGAGGTTACTCAACACTTATACCTACATAGTAAAAAAATTGTAAATAGTGTATTTAATGTGTTTATAAAAGTATAATTATATTTAAGGAAAGGACTAAATTTTACTATATTGCTTCATAGCATTAGATTAGAAAAATGGTGATTCTTCCTTCAGCATCATTGAGAAAACTGCATCAACTTGTTCAAAGTTTAATTTCGCGCAATTCGACAACACATTCTTCTTCTTCTGTTGTCCGTCCAGCCCATTCCAACGGGTTTGCGAAGCATCAACGTGAGGGCGTTGTTACAGAAGGGGTCACACGAAATCCGCCTTCAAATTTTATCTCTGGAAAATTACAGGCAAGTTCTATCTCTTCGGCTGGAGATATTCTTTGTTGTAGCTCAATCAATTCTTCCGATATTCGCAATTGTAACAAAATCTTTTTAAAGAAATATGACCGGGAAGTTGCTTCTAAAGTATGGAATGGAGCTTTAGAATTAGGGGTTGAGGTGACCTCGTTGGCTGTGGAGAAAGCTAAAGAGTTGAAGACAAAAGGAAATTCAGAGGAGGAGTGCATTCAAGAAATTCAGGCTAATGAAAAGAGGGATGCAGAAGAAAGATTTAGAAGGGAGCAACAACAATCTCTCCATCAATGAAGATCGTCTCTTTGAATATGAGAGGGTGGGGTGGAAGTGCTAAACAGCGGCAGTTGAGTTCGTTTCTTCAAAAAGGTGTTTTCGTTGTTTGTTTACTTCAAGAAACAAAGAAAGCGATGATTTTCTCATTCACAACCTATGGGGGGCACAAAGATGTTAACTGGGTGCTTTCGAAATAATATTGTATTTAGAGGAGATTGAGTTAATGTATCTTTTTTAGTGAACAAAATTATTTACATTTCTTGATTTTGGTTTTTAGGCCGATTAGGGAATAATGCTAATTTAGCATTTTCTGACTGGTGTAACAATCATTTAGTCTGTCTAAGGTGATTTTATTTGAATTGTAAAAGATGAGTACTCTTTCTACTCCTTATAATTCAATTTTTTGCTTATAAAAAAAAAATTAGAAAAATGGTCAAATTTGTTTGACTATAGACCTAATAAAAAAAAAGTATCAAAAAACAGTTATGGTTCATACAATTATAAAATATACTGTAACATATAAAGAACAACAAGAGAAACATAATTTAAAACCAATTCAAAAGAAAATAAAATATAAAAATCATTTCAAAGGGTCAAACTTAAAGTAGCAATATTAAAGAAGAAAGCCAACTCTAGTACCTTTTGCTGTTACTAGTACACTTAGAGGAATTCATTATCTTTACCACAATCTTTGAAACACACCTAAGACACTAAGAGAAGCATGAAAACGATAGTGATATCAATATCACTGAATCATTTTGGTAATCCTAACCTAAGAGAAGAGAGTCAGTGTCATCAGTCTGGAAAATCTTGTTTTTGATTGGTGAAAATTTGATAATCCTATGTATTTAAAAAGTGAATATGTCATTTTCATGTACTAAAATTTACTGCAAATTCAATCATCTTTTGACCAAGTAAACTGTGAAATTTGTGGGATCATCTTTCATAATCTCATATTAGCTTCATTAACTTCAGATCTTATTCAGTTCAACATAATAATTAGCCAATTCTAGATTCCATTATTTATAGAAGCATTCTTATATAGTTATATCCATAATAATTATAGCCTATAGAGCAACAAACCGTATATAGCAAAAATTCAAAATTGATCAACTAACCGACTAAACTTAGGTTTGGTATTACGGTGGATAAGTTAGAATTTAGGTGATCCACTGTAATTTCACAGAAGCTACACTTTTGTAGCTTTTGAAAAATTAGATGAATTACATGCCACAACAATTTTTTCAAAATAAATTTTTCTTGCTGCATAACCAAATACACGCCACAACAATGGACATGATTTACTTTTATTATGCTTCAATTTTTTCTTGGTTACTAGTAAGTTAGGTACTCTCCCAAGAATGTTAAAGTGTGTTGGTTGTATTTATTTATTTTTCTCATTACCAATATCCGGCCACTAGACCGCCTAATTTAGTTCGGGGTCAGTTCTAATATTAAATGGTTTCAACCATCTCCCGATCGCAGTTGCATGAAATCGAACTGTGGTCCTTCCTATCAAGTTCAGCGTCAATCACCACACTGGACCAACTAACTATCGGTTGTATCTTTTCTTTGGTATGTTTATGCATATATTTTAAGTATAACAGTTACAAATTAACCAATAATTCAGAATTTAGATTTATTTAATGATATCTATATATAGTGTGTTTTGGTGTTCAATCTCTATCAGTGAAACTTCATGATTATTATCACCTGTTTGGGAATTGATTTTGCCCCCCACAACCATCAAATAATAAAGTAGTAATTTAGTCTCATTATTTTGTTTTCCTTTTGAATCACTAAAGTTGGTTAAATCATGGCATTTTATAGTGAGTTTTTCATCATTAATAGTTTGAATCTTGTGACACAGAGGAGAACTTTATACCTGCCCTCCACATTTTCCATATTAGTGTACAAATGACAAATGCAAATCATGTTACTAAATTGGACTTAAATTCGTGAGAGATGAATAGAGAAAGAAAAGAAAAGGGTTAAATGCTTTATTTATGGCATGCATTTTGTTTTATCTAGGAATTCCTATTGATTAACCTTGGTTAATTATGAGTGGATGAGCTCATGCTTGAATTACACACATGATGATCACACTTTGACTTAAAAAAATTGTACTAGTGTATACCTTTTATATATGTCTACTTTCTTTTTTTTGTCAAGTTATATGTCTACTCTACTAATATTAATAGATATTTTGGTAAGCTACTTATATATCAAGGTTGAAGTTCGAATATAGAATTTTTCACTTATTCATTTTAAGAGATGTGATCGCTAAATTATTTTACCAAATAAGAAGAAAAAAACTCGTGTAATATTTAACTAAGATATTGGGCAAATAGTTAATGAGCTTCACTAAATAATGGGTTGTTTATGAGAACCATGTTCGAATCCTTAGTGGAACAATTTCTTGACTAGATAGACTTTCTATCTTTGTTTAGACTAGTTCTACACTTTCTTGATTTGATGAATAGTGAATATGTATAGAATATAATTTTACAAGTTGTGGCCTAGCTTTGAGGTAAAGTAAAAAAGAAAAAAAAGAATTAAAGTTTTTTACAATTAATGAATTTTGGCATTCACGCATTTAGGATATTGAAGATTGTTCGGTCAAGATCAAATGTCTTAAGAAAATATAGGTTTAATTTAGATAATTCTATCTTCATCAAACAACCACTGATATTCGACTATATGAATATGGAGAATATCCAACTACATGAGAACAAGATCCTAGAAAACCTTAAGAGGAAAGTAAAAGTGTTTCTCAATTTAATTTCATGGTACAAAATTTCATTAGAAAGAATTCCATAAAGTTGAAAACAATGTGTGTGGATGTTAGTATTGTTAAAAGAAAGGCATGTGAAGGAGTCAAGGTTGTGTGATCCTCCTTAGAATAAAAAAGCAGTCAAAACCAATCATGTTGCAACCAATCATGTATGGTTTATATGTAGAATGCTTGAAATTGCAAAGGGAGAGACAATTATACAAGACATATTGACATCCCCCACTCCCAAAATCACATTAGCAAGATTATTTAGATTCTCTAAAAAGACTATTATTTATTTTTCAATTGATTTGGATCATATAGGTCATATAAATCCAAAAGGGGAAAATGTCTTGTTGGAAGAGATTTTTTTTAAAAAAAAGTTTGGTGGCCTACTCACCTAAAAGCCAAAAATATTCAAAGAGCAGTTTTGGAGCATAAGAAATTTTTAAATTAGTTGAGTCGAAAATGATATTTCGATATTTTTTGTGCATGTGAAATAAAATAATATTTTTTCTCTATATCCTCTAATTTTTGTGAATGTGAGTCCATATAATTTGAAGTTCAACCAAAAATTAAATAAAAACTAACTAAAAACTATTTTCTTGTAGAAATTAAATTCAAATTCTCATGAATTATTCGTCTTTACAAGAAGCTCGGTAAAATAGTATATTTAGTTATTTTCCTTTTTAGCATGAAACAAGACAAGCAACACACCATAATAAACTTCAACATACCATGACATTTGGTTTTAGTTTTTAGTAGCACAAGACATGTCTCGAATTTCCGATACTTGTCTTTCTCCATATTTTTTTTCATATGGTTGGTTGAGTGCATGTGTAGGCTTTGATCCACATGGTCTCAAACTACCCTTCTCTTAATCTAAGCAAGCAAACAAGGTCACTTGGGTCCACTTAATTATATGCACTATAGTGTTAATTATGAGTTATGACAAGAAAAACAAAATAAATATTTAGTTTATACTTCCTACGTTCTAAAATAAGTGTTACATTTTGGTTGTATGTACTATTCATAGAAGTTATTTTGATCATATTTTTTTATTAATATATAAAGACAAATATTATCATATAAGATTAGTTAGATTTGTCTCGATTAATATTTTTAGAATATCAATTTTTCATAATTTTTAATAATGCATAATTAAATATATTAATGATCAAAATTGTGTATTGACAAATGTGCAATAAGCAGATGCAACACTTATTTTGGGATAGAATGAGTATATTTTAAATGTAACATTAATCATTTTATTTTCTGTGTCAAAAAAAATTAATCATTTTATTTTAAATATACTTTAATATTAGAGTTTAATTGTTGTGCACCGTCGGTGTAAAGATTCTTTACACATACATCCAATGATGCGTTGCCACATCATTTAATGAATGTGACACATCATGTGTTTTTAAATATCATACATGATGTGTCAGTATATTATTGGATGCATGTGTAAAATAATTTTACACTGACGGTGCATATAAATTAATGAAATAAGGAATTTGTCATTTAGACGATAAAAAATAATGAGTTTGATAGAGGTACACTGACAGTGTAAAATAGTTTTAGACGATAAAAAATTATCAATTTGTCATTTCATATTTTTCATTTTATTTAAAATGTCACCATTTTATAGGGACCAAAAACATATTTAACCCAAAATAAATTTAGAATTTTATTTTTAATTTAGAAATTTTCGTATTACAAAGTTGAATTAAAGTGAAGATTCATTTTGGTACTTCGCAACTTTCTGATAGTCTAATTCAGTTTTTGACAAAAATAAAACTGAAATGTGTCTCGACATTTTCATATCAGGGACAAATTAGTCCATTTATTATAAAGAACCAGAGATTAATTTGTTTTTAGTATAAAAATGTTATAAGCTAATTTGTGTTTTTTGTTTTGTGAGGACTATATTGGGTCGTTAGAAAAATGTGAGGACTAAAATGAGTCTTTACTCCTTTAATTAAAGAAATAAGCAAAACACAAATAGTATATGAAGTTTAAATTGAATAATAGAAATAATACACAATATATTAATTTTTCCTCATATTAAATATGACTTTAGAGTCATGCATCTTAAACACCAATTGCAATTAACTGATTACATACATGACACCGCCCCAGACGCCCAAAAAGGCTTCGATCAAACAAAAAAGCTAACTTGAAATAATCCTGACCATCCAATTGTAATACTTCTGTGGAACCAAATCAAGCGGTCCAAATTTATTTGATCTAGGCCATATCATGTTGCCACGTGGCCCTTATTTAAAATCATAAAAATAAAAAAAATAAAAACAAGACGGAAGAAAGTCGAGTCTTCTTCAACCTCTCTTTCTCTCTGTCTCACATTCATTTTTGCTTATATTTTGGGACGGAGGAAGTATAAAGTTACTATCTATAGTACACTAACAAGAGCCTTGAGGGCACATGTTAGCTTTTCCCATATAGGAAAAAGTGAATGTGTAAATCAAATTTTCAATGTATCTAAAAAATGAATTTCTTCTTATATTAAGAATTGAAGGGAGTATTGTGGAACAAATTTGGTTGTTTTATTAGTAGTGTTCTTTTTTTGGACGCAATCAGAGTATGTTTTATACTCCCTCCGTCTCTTAATATAAATCCCCATCTAAATTTTTCACGCATGTTAAGAAAAGTTGGTAGTGTAATAAATGTATATTTTTTGGGTATTACAATTACTAAATTGTTATTTGTGAAAAGATGTATTTATAGTTTATTTTTCGTATTTCGATGCAAAGTAGGATTATGTTTGGAAAATGTTTTATATTTAGAGATAAATTTTTTAAAAGTGTACTTATAATTAGGGACGGAGAGAATACTAAATTAAACTTATAATTTTTTCTGCTGTTTTATATTGTTCAGAAAATTCAAGTTTTATTAGGCCAAAATGTCATCATCGGTTGCGGAGGGAAATGTAAGCAAATTGCAACACATAGAAAGTTCATAATATTACATGTAAGCAAATTGCAACACATACAAAGTTTCATTGTGATTACTCCAATATAGAACATTTTGTGGAATTTGGTTTCATTATTGTGAAATAACCGTCACTTGTTCATCATCATCGGTTCCAAAGTACCGATCTCCAAACTCGCCCATGCCCGGTATGACACGAAAATCTTCGTTCAAACCAATCTCTATCTCAGATGTCACTATTTTAATTCTTGGGAAACTTTTGCAGACCACATGAACACCTTTAGGAGCCTGAATAAGACGAGAAGATAAGTAAATGTAACATCAAAAGAGCATAAAAAGAAAGGAAAGAAGCAAGAGAAAAACAATCACACTGCAAAGGGTGAGAAGAAAATAGACATGGAGGAATTAAATTATTAGTAACTTACAGATATGAGATTAAGAAATATAATGTTGGACTCCGGTACACCCTTTTGTATAAGTAAAGAAATCGCTTGAACAGCCGAATTACCTAGAAGTGAAAATTTTCTATGGTTAATCAAAATGAGTTATCACAAAAACTCTACCAGAATGCAGAAGAAAAATACACATAGATTTACATAGTTCACCCAAGATGCGACCTACACCAACATTCAGTCAAAGAGTTTAACCGAGTGTCTAAGTAATTTGCAGTGATACCACGAGTAACATCATAACCCTAATTAAACTTATTTCACAAGGAATACAACAGAAAACACGTCTGGTCTATACGGCTACTGGCTTCGTTGATGCACCCCAAGCCCTCCGCTTCAAACACAAACCTCCCATTTTTCTCTTTTAAATGTATCGGCTCATGTTACAATTTGGGTCGACCCCATTAACATAATTCACAGCATCTCAACATAATTAGTGCAATCACAAAGACCAAATATCAAACTTCTAAGTCCACTTTCATTATGCTACCTAGTGTCTTAACAATAACATTAAGTGCATGTTTAGATTCACTTATGAGAGAACTAAAAGTGATTCTGAAGACTTGAGTTTAGTATGTTTGGTGGTTCTCGTTTAGAATTGTTTTTGGCTCTACAATTGATTCTAACTTGAAGCTAGGATTGGTAGTTTTTGTCTCCAAACATGATTTTTACACTCAAATTTATTGTATTATTGACTTTCACGTGAACATGCCCAAATATAAATTATTTTACCTTAAATTCAATTTAAAAAGGACCAATTTTACAAAAGAATTAAATCAAAATCATTTTTTGTCACCGTATAGCCAAACCGAAACTTAAGCTGTAGTAGGCTGCAGGCACTTGTAACTTCAGAACAACAACAAAGAGGATAAAGAAGAGACTATCACAAACCTGTGCCGAGGATAGGGTCCAACAGTAACACATGCCTTTCTGAGATATCATTCGGCAACTTTTCATATATTAGCTAATCATTTGATCAAAAGATAAGAAGTCAGTGACTGAAAAATGAAATATATAGATATGTACCAAAGCATAGATATAGATGGACAAACCTGTTGACCGTTGTCACCTTCTCTGTGGATCAGAATTTTCCCAATCTTAATACCTTTGCAGCATGCTCTTAAGGCATTTTCCATACTCTCCCCACTGAAATTAGCAGAATATTAATATAACAGAAAGACACTTAAGGCCATGTTTGGATAAACAACTTAATTAAGCATTTATAGCATAAGCATGTATCATATAAGTGTTTATGTAGAAACTATTTCGATACCAAAAGATAAAATAAATTCAAACTGTTTTTATATAAGCTATAAGCTGTTTTCATAAACTATTCAGGAGAGCTTATGAAAGTAAGCTAAAAAACAGTATTGAACATGTCATGAGTTGTTTCGATAAGCTCTTCTAAACAGTTTTTTCACAAGTGTTTATGCTAATAGATGAGCTTAAATAAGTCAATCCAAACAGGCCCTTAGTCAATACTTGGAAGTAGGATGAAAATATTTAATCAAATGTCGATGTAATTTGAAATTAGGGCTACTAAACTAATACCTTCTGATGACAGAGACACCACACAACCTCTTACAAAAATCCACACCAGTGTATACAGAACCTGCATTTGAAAAAAAGCATAAAAAATTACAATGAATTGAAGAAGACAATCGCATAAGAGACAGCTTTTGTTGCGATTAAGATATCAAAAATCAAGTACGAAAAGGAAAAGATTACCGGTGGGAGTGACTACTTGCTTTTCTGTAAATGGAAGATGTCCCAAACCATGTTCTACAACCTGCTCAAGCGCATAATTAAAGAAAATGTCACATCACCACCAAATTAAGAAAGTGAAAATGAAACATATTTACTTACCAAACGAATCAAACGGTCAGCATAAAATACAAAATCATGCTTTGTTATCTGAGCATCACGTATAAGGGTATGCATGCCCCGTATCTGCATATAAGCAATTATCATGATGATTCAACCATTATTATAACAGAAATCAAAGCTTGGAGCTTAAGGAAGGATAATTGAGAACTTTAATAAATTGTAATAAAAGGAAACCTGAAAAGTTGACTGAATGACGTATAAATTTGGATATATTTTACACAGGTCATGCTGACCAAGCTTTGTGCGGATATGCTGAACAATCAAATCAACAGCTACATGATTATCTCCTCCACGAGGTATGATTATATCGGCATACTTTTTTGTTGGAAGAATAAAGTCGTCAAAAGCTGGCTTCACAAATTTTGAATACTGCAACAAGTGCAACACAAGAATCAGCAGCCGAAATCCATTTAATTGAAGGAATTGACCATCACAATATCATAAAGAATGTGTTAGCTTCAAAATCAATCCTTAATGATATGGTTTTAAATTGCTACCTGATCAAGAATTGCTCCAATATCCCGATCCTTCTCACTGGTATCACGTCTAATCCTTCTTGCCAAACGAACATCAGCATCTGCACTGAACATTTTAAAATGTAAAGTGACAGCTTAATTTAGTATTTCAACAATGACACGGAAAATCTACCGGATTATAAAACAACAAGAAGGTACAAAGGTAAAATCTCGGTATATAAAGATTCGACAAATAAACGAAAGAAATAACCAATGTGAAGATAGAGCGTCAAAATGTCATATAATCATAGTAACACCCCCTCCGAAAAAGAATTTATTTTAAGTAATACAGAACAGTATACCAGTTCCACAAGATAAAATAAAATTAATCTAACAAAAGATTCCATATAAATTAACAAATTCTGAGTTGAAGGAAACAAAAGGACCTGTGTCAACAAATATTTTCATATTCATCAACTCCCGAACGCGTGGATCGTGAAAAACAAGGATGCCTTCCAAAATTATAACATCTGAAGGGTTCACCTGAAGACACATTAAAGCAAAATAAAATGAAATGGTAGTGAGACAAGCTTTGTTACAAAATTTAGTCTAAATACACATTTAGATTATGATATCATCATTGATTCATTATTTTATACTTGTGATACGTACTAAAAAAGAGAGGTATTCTTTTGCATGATATTTGCAACTTAAAAATTGGAATTTCAATCTTATGTTGTTAATCATTTTAAAAACACGGGGTTAAAACTGCTAAAAAAATTAAAGTTCCAAAGATATACCCTTCTTAAGGCATCACTTTTGTAACTCTTAAAATCATACTTTGGAAGATCTACAGCTTCACCATGCTTCAACTTATCCATAACACGAAGCAATTCCTCGGTATCAAAAGCATCTGATGATAAATCAAGAAAATTCATATGGTTATTAAGAAAGTAAACTTATCCTGCTCTTAGCCTATCAATTTTCAGGATATTATCTGTTATAACTGGTAATTCACTGAGTCGAATTACTTTTTTTATTCACAAGAAATGGTTGGGTTCCGCTAGTGAGCTACACCACACCAGAGTACAAAATGTTGAACAAACTGCTAGTGAGTCAAACTATGAAGTGTAATTGTACTAACCAGGATGATCAAAGTTGTAATCTTGTACTCTTGCTCGTTCCTCCTCGGTCAAGTTATTGTAAAAAGAATCCTGTCATATGTTATATATAGTTAACTTATTAAGCATAATGTATCGATATAAGTACAGCCGATTGATTGTGCCCTCATTGATCAATTTGAGCTGCAAAAAATAAGTATTAATATTTTCTTGATTTGACCAAAATATGTATGCATAGAAAGAATTTGTTACCTGATTAACAAGCACAACTCGTTGGTCATGAAGCTGTTGAACGATCATATCACAAACTGTTTTTTTGCCAGATGCTGCACCCCCAGCAACACCTGAAAAAATAGATAAATAAATTAGAATCGTCGAGATAACAGAAAAAATGATGCTACAACTCATGATGCATCCACAACAAACCAGACTTGGGATCTGATAATGTGCGATAAATGTGGAGGAAGCTCTACTCTATAAACATGACATGATATATAAGTCGACAGAAGTGAAATGATAATATGATGCTGGAACTCATACCTACGTATTAAATGCTAACTAATTTAATATCGCGTTAATTTTTAATAAGAGAAGTGTGATTTCTTTTCACAGCAAGCGTGAATTCTGACATGTTTATGTCACTTTTCTTGCTACATAAATCTACTAGTTATCTATTTGCTACATGAGTCGAACAAAACCAAAACCATTTAATTATGGTTTCTAGCACCTCACAATTCCTAGCACCAAAACCATCAAGATAGTACAAACACAAAGCAAAGTCCGTCCACCACTGACGGACACAAATAGGAAGTCGTCAATGACTTTACTAGTACATTTGCGGCTTTGCCGTAAGAAAACACACCTATGATGAAAGGTTGATTGTACATGTCAGTTGCCGATGTTGTTGGTTGTTCTGTGTTAGCCTCTCTTTTCTCAAAACCATCCATGTGAAATCCAGAAAAATGAACTTCAGAAGAAGATCCCATTAAATCCACAGCTGACTTACCCATTAATGAATACCTGGAAAAATAACAATAAATTAAAAATAACAGATTGATATATATATATATATATATATATATATATATATATATATATATATATATATATATATATATTATAAAAAAATATTAAAGAAACGACAGTAAACATATTCGTTATGGATATGGAGGGCTTATGCAGGACTTTGAAGGATACCACAATCTAAAAGCATTTGAATCACATCTTGCAAATATGTGTTTAATTGGATCAAGTCAAAATGTCAGATAACCGATTATCCCAAAAGCTTAAGCTGTTAGGATAGAGCCACATCAATGGTTTTATATTATTTCTAACACACCCCCTCACGCAAGAGCTCACTTGGGCTTGAAGCGTGGATAATGCATATGTACACCTACCATATGCTTAAATTCCACTTTTTAATTAGAAAGTGAGGGAAGCGGGGATCGAACTCTAGACCACTTAGTCATAGAGGCTCTGATACCATGTCAGATAACCGATTATCCCAAAAGCTTAAGCTGTTAGGATAGAGCCACATCAATGGTTTTATATTATTTCTAACACAAAATATTTATTTATTCAACCCTTCAGCACTTTTAGTCATCGCTCAATTTTATTATAAAAAGATTAGGAATATTCTTATGCTGATCAACACATGCATTGACTAAACCAGCTTAAAGTAGCATATTTTTCCTTTGTCTTACCACCAGAGTCATTGCAGATTGAGATTAAAATTAAAATAAAGCTGCTAAAAGCATACCAAGCGAATAATGCTAAAAAGGGTTGCTAAGACCTAGCAGAAACATTTTCTCAAATCTCCCCAAAAGCCTATAACTAAACTAATTCCTCTAGACCGTGTTTGGCTCAAGTGGTTAACCAGCTTCATTTAAGGTCGAATCAATCATGTGCACACGAGTTCCATCCCTCTCTAGAACAATCCTTGGCTAAGATTTACTTAGCTCCTAGTTGAACTCCGAATTATTACGAAAATAAAACTAATACCTCTAAATTCTTCAAGCAAAACAAAAATTCATTCTCCAATTTCATTTCCAATTATATATGAAAAACAGTTATTTTGAATTAAACATCTATAGAGAGAAAAAGAAACCAAACATCTTCAAACATGGAAATGCAATTTGCACCCAAAATAGAAACAAAGAAACTAACTTTAAACTCACCCATTTCATTTCATCACTGTACAAATAAGAAACCACATCCCAATTACAAAACAATCAAATGGGTTTTCCAAAAGTAAATCTAGATCCAATAAAAAGAAGAAAAAATTGCATCTTTGATTAAAATTTAATTCTACACAAAAAACCAAGCAATGCACTGAAAAAGATGGTTGAACTAAGTAGTGATAAGCTGAGATGAAAAAGGTACCTTGTTGTTAGCACAAGAAATTGAGTGTGATAGAAAGAAGTGCACAGAAATTGAAGAAGGTGAGAATTTTCAATCAAAGATAGAGTCTCTAGAGTACAGTAGTTAATATGTCAACAAAACATTCAATGGTGAAACATCATGTGTATGTAGACGGATTTGGGTTCGGTCCGGTCAGCAATTTAGTGACTGCAGTGCAATCGGCCACGTCCAGACCGTCTGATTAAGATCAGACAGTCCAAAATTTAAGATCAATTTTATAATTAAAATCTAATCTTAAAATCTAAGCGTCTGATTTTGATCGGACGGTCTAGATTTAGTGACTGCAGTGCAGTCAACTGCACAGAATCCAAATCCGTATGTAGACGCCTTAGTTTTGTTTTGTTTTGTTTTGTCGTGGTTTGGTTTATATAAACGGATACTAAAAACTTTCTCCACCTAAAATATTAGAATACGGATTGCTTTAAAATTAAATATAAATTTTGAGTTTATTTTCCAAAAATATATGATTAATAAGTCCGAGTCAAAACTTAATCCAATAACAACCCTGATTCGATTCCTGTAACTGCGATCGGAAAAGAATTGTAACTACTTGATGTTAGAACTTAAGAGGAAAAAAAAAACTTAGTTCAATAACGAGAAATTTGAGTAGTATGCTAGAGTCTAGAGATCATTCATTCGATCATCAGCTCCACCATAAACAAAACAAAAAAAAATATTAACTCAATTGACAAAAAATATCAAAATTGTTAGGCCGAACATCATGACCAGAGTTTGAATCATGACTCCTCTACTTTTATGTGAATTTATAATGGCTTGTGATTTCATCAATCTAAAAGAAATATTAATTTAAGGGTAAAAACTAAAATTGCTTATAGAATAATTAATTTTTTTTTTTACATTAAAGCCAGTGAGAATCGAACCTAAAACTTCATGTATACTATCCAAAATTTTCACCCCTAAATCAAATCTAGCGGCTTTTGTGAAATAATTTTGTTAGGATTGAGTAGTTTTTTTATAGGAATAAAGAATAAAATTATAAAAAAAAAATGAAAAATATATGTAGCATGTGTCTTTTTAATCAAAATCTGTACATTCAAATTTACATTTTTTTTGAGAATCTATTTTATCAAAACCTCTATCTATCCATACATGGAATGGAACCAAACATAGATTTATCACTACTGTGCGTACTTGGACTTTAATGGATACGGTCGTTGTACGTGTCGGCATGTGCTTAAAAGTTGATAAGAATCTTTTCTAATCCACCGTGGCGCTGAATCAGATATGGGGCCCACTTACTTCTCTAACTTATTCGGTCAAGTTTGGATCTATACTCCCAACTCAGCCCAAACTGTTGATGCTGCTTTTTTGGCCCAAAGTAAGAAAGTTGGTTCAAATTCAAACAAATTAAGAAAGTTTTCAGAATAAAAACTAATATCAAACTCAATAAGTTTTGTTCCATATCTTAAAAAAAATAAATGGAACATGTTGTTCTTCTTTATTGTAATGATCTCTTTGGTGTTAATGGGACTCAGGAGAAGACAATATTGTTATGTATGATCATTTGAACTCTTTTAAAAAGATTTATAGCATCAGATGCTAGAAAGAGAAAAGTGTCATATATAAATAGTCAGGGATGGATCTGGCGGGAGTAGACAGTGGCCAAGGCCCCCCTCCCCTCCATCTCTTACATATAAATATACATATATTATACTTATATATTATATATTATATGTTTCACTCCAACTCTAATAGTATATATACTTAGTATTAGTATATTATATAATTTATATTCATATAAATATAGCTCAGTCAATAGGAATATTGCATGTAATATTAACTTATGTTCAAAGGTTTAATTTCGGACTCATGCGTATGAAAAAAATTCAGTTGAGAGAGAATAACTTCGTACTTATAATATGATACCAAAAGAAAATTATATGGACAACGTAAACAAATATAATTTCTATAAATAAAATAGGTTAGTTACTTTTCGGCCCCCGGTATAAATTGTTTCTGGATCCGTCCCTGCAAAGGGAGAAGTTATTATACATAAGTGTAATCCTTATGCATGGTACATAAGTCAATAACATCCATTAGATTGAGCATCCACATGTAATAATCCTAGCCAATCTCAACTCACACACTCACACCTAATCTCACACCCCCCAAATTTCTCACGTACCCCCCAAATTACTCGCGCACCCCCAAATTTCTCGTGCACCCCCCCCAAATTTCTCATGCACCCCAATTTCTCGCGCACCCCCAAATTTCTAGCGCACCCCCCAAAATTTTTCACGCACCCCAGATGACTTGTGCGCCCAATTTTTTTTTAACCCCCCATATTTCAAGCCTAAACCATTTTGCTGTGGGAATGGTTTAAAAAATATACACTCCAAAACCATTAAGTGCATAAGATGGTTTTGAAGTACAACCTATAATTAGAATCATAATTGTTTTTTTTTTGTACAATTATAATCATTATTTAAAACCAGTTAAATGATTTCAGATAGTTATACACTAAAACCATTTGTATTGTAAAATGGTTTTATGTGTGTTTTTATGGTTTCAAAAATTCTGAAAACCATTATGCTGGTTAAATGGTTTCAGATAGTTATACACTGAAACCATTTGTATTGTAAAATGGTTTTATGTGTGTTTTTATTGTTTTAAAAATTCTGGAAACCATTATGTTGGTTAAATGGTTTCAGATAGTTATACACTGAAACCATTTGTATTGTAAAATGGTTTTATGTGTGTTTATATGGTTTTAAAAATTCTGGAAACCATTATGTTGGTTAAATGGTTTCAAATCACAATTATTGTTTGTATTCTAATTATAGGGTTGTACTCTAAAACCATCTTATACACTTAATGATTTTGGAGTGCATATCTCTGAAACCATTCCCACAACAAAATGGTTTAGGCTAGAAATGTGGAGGGGACCAAAAAAATAAAATTGGGGGGCAAAAGTCATATTAGGGGTGTGCGAGAAATTTTGGGGGTGCATGAGAAATTTGGAGGTGCACAAGTAATTTGGGGGGTGCATGAAAAATTTGGGGGTGTGCTAGTAATTTGGGGGGTGCACAAGTAATTTGGGGGGTGCACTAAGTAACTTATGCATGGTGCATAAGGATAGCTTATGTATAATAACCAATCCCCCCTGCAAATAGTATAAAAGCATATGTTAATTATCAAAATGCATTTTTTCATATTTGACCATTTTACTTAAAGCAGTTTTTTTGAATGTTGGGTTAAATCCAAACTAAATTATAACAAATAGATAATAAAAATTCAGGGAAACACAGTAATCCATAATCCCAGGACACCTTTTATCTATTTGATTGATTGGTTAGACCCCAAAATAAAGATATATACAAGAATAGAAAAGTATATGAACACTTTGGACAACACTTTACACTTCTATTGGATCATCTAAATGTGATGTAGATATGCTTTATTTTTTTAGTCATGATAAAAACAGAAAAAACAAGCTTCACATGTGTATTAGAGATTCCATTTAAGATATTTTCTTTTCGGGCCCCATGTATCTTTTATACTCCCAATATTCCAATTTTGCCCTTGATAAAAACTTCGGTTCGCAGAAATCGAAGTTTTTTCTAGTTCAAATTCAGGAAAATTTCGGTTAACAGAAAACGAATTTTTTTTTCAAGGCAAAAAAAATTCGGTTCGTAGAAACCGAAGTTTTTATTGAAGGGCAAAAAAGTAAAATCCAGAGGGTGAAAATGAACCATGAGGGGCCTAAAGAGAAAATATCTCCATTTAAAAATTTGTTGTGACTCACACCATAATAGATCTCTTGAGGGATGAGGGATGAGCTCTAAGCCTTTGAAGGATATATTCAATGGGCCAACAGTTTGGGCCTGCCTCAAATCAGTTTTGGAATTAATTGCCGAGTGATTATAGTGGAAATGGGTCTGAGCCATTCAATTTTATTAATGTATTTTATTTATTTAATCAAAATTTAATCCAAAAACTTTAATGCAATGACTGCACGACTGCACCACTCTTTTGACTGCATGGAATCTAGGTCTGATTGTAGTTCATCTTCATCTTCATCATCATCATACTAATCTAAGAGAAGATCAACGAGTTTAATTTTGTAAGTACATTAATGTACATTACAATAATATTGTTGTATGTAGTGAAAATTCTCTCATATGACATTATAATATTTGTTTTGGAACAAGACAAGTGAATCATATTGTCCACAACTTGACCAAATATAACGTTATTTTTTTTTTATCATTATTCATCTTGTATTGTCTCTTTAGTTAGTCATGGTGGTTTTATGACCCGCAAATAAGAAGAACATTCAATAACGACCTTCCTATGTGTTCAATTATAGAATGTGAACCATTCGAATTATAGAATACAATTTATTTCTTTTTTTAATATTTTCATTTACGGGGATGCAGACATTGAGTTTGAGTCAAATAAAATTGTCACTCACAAAACAAGATGCGAATAGTGATCACATTCTAGAATGTGATGAGATTATTTTGATAATTTCAATGGGCACATAAGAATTTTTAGGCTAAAAGTAAATTTGGATCATAGTCTTTTACAATGTGTCTCCTTAACATTTTCCTTAAATAAAAAAGCTTATGAGTTATTAAAGGTCCACATTCAGAACTGCGTGAAAACTGTGTGGAATATTACTGCGTGAAATCTGCTTCCCATATTTTCCCTCTTATGTTCTGTTCACAGTCACACTCTCTCTCTCCCTCACACACTCACTCTTTGCCAGTGGCTACAACTCAGTCTCAGTTTACAACACAAACACCACTATTTCTCCACTTTTTTTTTTTTTATGTAATCTTTCACTCACTACATGATAATGTTTACTAGTTACAGGCTATTACTTCATTTGTGTTTTCTTCTCACATTTTTCTTCTTGTTTTTTCATTCTTCCACTTCTTCTTTCTTGTCACAAACAACTCACTTCAGGTACTCTTTCACTAACACCTCTCTTTTTCCTTTTCTTTATTCTTTTTGCTAAAATGTACTAAAGCATAAAACTTTCTGATTTTTTGTATTTTAGGGAAAGAAAATGAGGGAAATGGTGTAGCATTTTCACGGTGGGATGAAATTGCTGCTGAACCATATGAGAACTCACCACCATCACTACCATTTGAGAACTCACCATCATCACTTCCCTTAGCTGCAGAGAGAACAACAAGAAAAGATCCTTTTCATGGCTTCAATAAGTACACAACTAGTTGGAATATCTGACCACCATTATTGGACTGTAATCTCATTCAACCCTTGCTTCTTTCTTCTGTATTTGTTTTAAGTTTTCTTGTATAAAACCACTATTATTCCTGTTAATTAAGGTTTCAATTTTGAGCATAGTTTCTAGGAGGGCATTAGTTTATTTTACAAAATAGGAAATAGATGGTTAATTTTACTTTAGGGTTAATAGCATTTTTTATGCAATTTCACCCTTGTAATTTGAAGATTCTTTGTTTTTAGTCCATCACAGTACTTGGTGGCATTTTACGGGGGGAAATCAAATTTCGCCCAAATTGTAGGGGACAAAAATGCTATTAACCCTTTATTTTAGTTGACTGCACAAGCATTAATGTCATATTACTATATTTGATTCCTTAAACAGTGCCCCGGGACACAGTTTAGCATTTTCCAAAAAAAAAATTAAAAAATCGTTGAGTTTGATATTAAAAGCAATGTCAAATCATTAAAAACTGCTGACACAACGTGCCACATTGTGTATTTAGTACAGTACAAGAGACGAAAAACAAGGAATCTTCACATTACATGGTGGAATCGCAAAAATAAATATTACGGGCGGAAAAAACAATGTTGAAGCTACGAACTAAATTATTCAAAGACGTCTTATATCTTTAAATTTTATGTCACTTCAGAGATCTATTTGAGAAATTATGTCAATTTGTAATGTTTATTAATTGCATGCTGTTATTGATAGTGTGACAGCAGATACATGCGTAGCCATGAATGAATGGAACCAATATCCTACTGCAAATACAGCCCTTGATGATATTCTGCCTTGTGTGGACAATACCACTGCACAAGAAACATTATTAAGAAGCAAAGAAGTAACATCTGAACTAGTTAACTTGGTGAACCAAGTTATTACCAATGTCTCTAACATAAATTTCGCACCTAATTTCACGCCGTTGTACTACAACCAACCTGGTCCCCTTATGCCACTCCTGTGCGATCCGTTCCGCCCTGACATGACAGATAGACAATGTGACTCTGGTGAAGTGAACCTAAGCAATGCAACACAGGTACATAAATTGAATCTTCATAGAACATGAAAACACTATAATGCACTTGGTTTGTGTTAACCATGTGACAGGTCTAAAATGTTCATTTATATTAGGCGTAATTTTTTTAGTCTAGCTAGAATCAAGGTTTATGGAAGTCACGTTTAAGAGTCAAAATGAGCTGTGTTCTGTTCACCTGATGAGTTGGGTTGCAAAAAGCACGATTCATTGAGACCTCGGGTCATCGTGAGCCTGACCACTCAACCCGCAGGTTGAGGTTGGCTACCCCTTGTCTTTACTGTTGATTTCCAATCTCAAATTTATTGTTCAACCAACTTTCTATATGGACCCCAAACATAAATCACTTTACATTCAACAAACCAATGCATAATGTCATCCATCATATGACAATTTGAGAGTTACTATTATCAAGTTAACTTTGTCATCATATTTGTTATCTTTTCTGTGATGCAGGTATATGGGAACTTTGTGTGCCAAGTTTCGCCATCGGAGATATGCACGACTCAGGGGTGTTTAACCCCAACCTTCTATAACCAAATATCTACTGGAATAAATGTTGGTAAGGCCTTTTATAACTATGCGCCATCCCTTGTTGAGCTACAAGACTGCACCTTTGTTCGAGAAACATTCACGGATATATACGATGATCATTGTCCTGGTCTACGGCGTTATATTAGATGGATTTACGCTGGATTAGTAATGGTCTCTTTTGCTATGATGTTCTCTTTGATCTTCTGGGTTGTGTATGGAAGAGAACGGAGACATCGTCTATATACAAAAGAATCAAAAGACTTAGTAACTCCTACACGAACACCAGCACAAGCACCAACACGGGCACGAGCACCAGCACCGGCACCAACACTAGTACCAACAGAACATGCACTGGCACTAAATCCATATTGAGCAACATCATTGATAAATGATGTTTTAACCAAGTTTAGATTTTTTTTTTCATTGTTGGTGTACAATGTTGTAGCTTCTTTGTAATAAAACTAGTAGTAGTATTTTGCACGAGTATTAACGAAAAAAATGTTATTCTGTGATGAAGGAAATGTTATATGGCATGGAAAAGGGGAACAAGGACAAAGAATACGATACAAGATAAAACAGAATGAATTAAGTAGCTTCTGCTTTGTTATTTTGAGCTAGCCCATTAGTACCAATATTAAAGGCAAAGGTTAACTAACATGTTCCTAAAATTGGTGAAAGGCCAGCTCGAGGATTCGAGGAATAGTAGAGTACCCCACTTGCCGTTTGAGGAGCCTGCAAGAAAATGGATGATTTATTGCTTTCAAGAGGATGTTATTTAGTGAGGAGACTAAGATAGAAGAAGCTCAATTTGATTTTATGTCGGGCAGGTCTACAACATAAGGCATCCACCTCCTACGAAGGTTGATGGAAAAGTATCGAAGTATAAAGAGAGACTTGCATATGGTTTTTATTGACTTGGAGAAAGCATATGATCAGGTGTCTAAGGAAGTGTTGTGAAAGACTAAGGAAAAGAAACGGGTACGCGTGGATATATTCGAGTTATACAAGACATGTATGAGGGGGCGACTACTAGTGTGAGAACTCTTGGGGGTGTAACTGATGCTTCCCTATAAAGATAGGGTTACATCAAAGCATTCATCCTCTCAACCTCACCTTGCAACTCGGCTTCCCTAAGAGATACAGCTTTAGCAGCGTCTACTTCCCTAAAAAAACTCGAAATGAGATTTGGAAAGAATCGGAATCTGGACTTATCTCTGGTATGATGGTTTCCTTTTCGATTCTTAGAGGATTTCAAGCACCAATGAGCAAAGAAGGATTTCGAGTTTTGGGGGTTTTTTTTTTATTGTTTTTAGCGAACAGTTCAAATGAAGGGAAGAAGGTGAATGCATCTTATATAGGAGTTTGGTTCGCTTTCTAGAACGCGAACAACTTATTAAAGTTTGCTTTAGGGTGTGTTTGGTTCAGGGGTTGAGAAGGGGAGGGGAGGTAATATTTTAAATATTTTGTGTTTGGTTCAATTTTTATGTGGGAAGATGAGGGGAGGGGAGGTGAGCAAAATCCCTCCAAGGAGCATTTTTTGCTTCCCCCCAAATTGGGGGGATTTGGAGGGGAGGGGAGCTGGTTATACTTTTATTATTTTTACAAAATTATCCTCAAATTTATTCTAAAATTCCAAAATTATCCTTAGAATATTGATTAATTTTTATCCAGTGAGTCTCATACTTTTGTCAAACATATAGCTATCGATTAATAACATATAATAATACGAGGAGAAACTCATATGAATCAACAAAATCATATTTCATGAAAAACATATAATAATCAATTTTTATACATATGATATGACTATAGCATGATATATACTATGCTATTTTCATTTCCTGTTCACGTTAAGTATATGTTTCATGAAAAACATCTACTAATCAATTTGTATATGTTATTGATCGTGTTGACCAGAATGATGCGACTTCGCCGGCGTTTGCGGTGGTTGAGAGCGTTTGAGACCCCTGTTGAAGCGGAGGGGGGTTGTGTACCTACAGGCACTCCGACGCTCAAGTCAGTTTGTGTATGTGAAGGTTTTCTTAGCTAAATAATGCGTACCTTGCAAATGAAGTGGAGATGCATATATATAGCCCCCAGCGCTGGGCTAAGGCCCTTGATGGCATTAATGGCCATCAAGTGGCTGCCGGAAAACGGCTTGGAGGCCTTGATGTGCAGTAAATGCTCATCATTCCGGTTTACGGCCGTTACGATACATAAGAGTATCAGACCGTTGGAAGGTCGAGCACGTCTTGCGGGCTCTTCATGGTAGGCTTGCTCGAGACGTATTTGTTCGACATCCTCTGATGCTCGAGCGTCTATGCTCGGCCCAGAACAGGAGCCCCCCAAGTTGTTATGCTCATTGATGAGGATAATAACTTTGAAGCTTGAACGATTCATCTTGTGTCTTAGGAGATCTTTCGGTTTTGTCGAACATAATTATCTCGAGCTTGCTCGCCGTGTTTTTCTTCCTTGCACTTTTATTTATTCGCTCGCCCTTTTACCTTTATCTTCGCACTTAGATTTAGGTTTTATGCGACGATTTTTGTGCGACGTTTTTGTTTCTAGCATTGACTGTTTGCTTGTAACTTTAACTTAAGCAATTTTCCAAATATTCTATACGCCGAGCTATTTGTGCCTTCGCGCTAGTGTGTATTTGGACGGTGGTCATCGTTATGATAGCTGGTATCATTGATGCCGAGCTCAGAAGGTGCGGGGAACCATTCTAAGTGTTTGGAGATGTTTATCCAAACTAATAACGAGGAGAGGGGCTGTTGTTAAGCTTTCCTCATCGGGGTGTGAACATCCCATCGCGAGCTGGGGTTCTACCGGTCGTGTACTGCGACGATGGTGTTCCGTGGTCTAGAACTTTCCTCGCCAACATCATCGAGCCCCTAATGTCTCGACTTTGTTTTATATTTTAAGATTCATGCCCGTACCTAAGCACTCCTCCGTTGTATAGGCGTGCTTCTCATGGGCGAAGACACAGCCTTCGTTGAGGGACGGCTTTGAGCTTCCCTCAACTGTAGTATTGCTTGAGCTTTTCGGCATTCCAAGGTCGGGGAATTTCTTTTCCGTAAAGGTCTTCCGAGTAATAGGCACCGTTTTCGGTTTTGGCTCGGACTAGATAAGGTCCTTCCCAATTTGCCGCGAGTTTGCCCTCGCGGGAGTCTTTTTGGTTACGTCGTAGTACCAGTGTCCCACGTCGAATTCTCGCTTGACGACCTTTTTATCATGCCGTTTTGCTATTTTTTGCTTCAAAGTTGCTTCTCGGAGGGCCGCTCCGTCTCGGAGTTCTTCCAAGAGGTCGAGCTCCTCTCTGAGCATTTCATGGTTGTCTTGAACTTCGGGGGATATCTCTGTTCGGAAAGAGGACGCCCCGGTTTCAACTGGAATTACGGCCTCTTCAAATCTATGGCCTTCTGTTTTTCCTCGTAGGCAATGTACTTTTTTGCTTTTTCGAAGAAAGCATCCAACGTCTTCGGCTCTTCGATCCCGACAGCTTTGGCAAAGTCGCTGTCCTGACGGAGTCCCCTGTCGAGTAGGTACAACTTCATACTTTCTTCGACTTTCACTTCCACGGCTGCTTTGTTGAACCGTTCGAGGTAGGACCTTAGAGGTTCGTTTTCGCCTTGAATAATAGCTTCGAGGGTGGCTTCAGTTTTTGGATGACGCTTCGAAGACGTGAAGTGGGCCCGGAAGCGGGTGCATAGGTCCGACCAGGAATCTACGGATCCTGGCGCCAAGCTCTTATACCAAGCCATAGCGCCTTTCCACAGAGTTGTGGGAAAGAGCTTACACTTGATAGAGCCTCGTACATTTCTGTACTCGAGGAGAGCTTCCAGATTCTCGATGTGCTCGTCTGGATCTGTCGAGCCATCGTAGGTATCCATTGCCGGTGGTTTCTCGAGGCCGACCGGTAGGGGGAGTTCTCGTATCCTTCGGGAAAGAGGGCCTTGGTGGCTGTCCCTTTCTTCCGGGGATCGGTTCCTTTGGCGGCGAGGAGGGTTGTCCCTTCTAGGGGAATGTCTCCTCGGTGGGGTGGAGTTTCGAGATAATGCCTCGTTTCTCCTTGGGCTCGACCTCCTCTCGCTTCTACGGCGAGGTGGTGAGCGTGACCTGGAGTAGGTTCTGCTCCTCACAGGTGTGGGTGAACGGCGAGCTGGGCGAGCTTGCGCCGTGACCCTCGATTCAGCAATTGCATCGATGCGACGGCTTTGCTGCTCGAGCCTTTGATTTTGCTGCTCGTATCGCTGGTTCTGCTGCAGTAATAAGTCCGACTGGCGGTTGATTGCATTGACCAGCGCAGCCATCATTTCTTGCATGGGAACGCCCGGAGGGATAGCCACTGCCAGAGTCGCCTGTGGCGGGGTAGCCACAGGGATCTGCGGTTCTTCTGGGTTGTAGGGCTCGTAATGCGCGTCTTGCCCCTCTTGGCCATCTTCCGTTACGGAGGCGAATTGGCCGTCCAGCGGGTGGTACGTCGCGTAGTCCATCGGTGATCCATGGTTCTCCGCCACGTGCTCCGGGATTTGGTGGTTGTTAACGCCAGCCATTGGTCGTGAAGGAGGTGTTTTGAAGGAAGTTTTTTAGTTTTTGGTTTGTTTAAACAGGGAAACTACAGTTCCCACAGACGGCGCCACTGATCGTGTTGACCAGAATGATGCGACTTCGCCGGCGTTTGCGGTGGTTGAGAGCGTTTGAGACCCCTGTTGAAGCGGAGGGGGGTTGTGTACCTACAGGCACTCCGACGCTCAAGTCAGTTTGTGTATGTGAAGGTTTTCTTAGCTAAATAATGCGTACCTTGCAAATGAAGTGGAGATGCATATATATAGCCCCCAGCGCTGGGCTAAGGCCCTTGATGGCATTAATGGCCATCAAGTGGCTGCCGGAAAACGGCTTGGAGGCCTTGATGTGCAGTAAATGCTCATCATTCCGGTTTACGACCGTTACGATACATAAGAGTATCAGACCGTTGGAAGGTCGTGCACGTCTTGCGGGCTCTTCATGGTAGGCTTGCTCGAGACGTATTTGTTCGACATCCTCTGATGCTCGAGCGTCTATGCTCGGCCCAGAACAGTTATATTTCATGAAATGAAAAACATCTAACAATCGATTGCTGCTTTGTCAAATCCCTTTCTTGCTCTCTCGCTCAATTGATTGTTGCTTTGTCAATCATATATTTTATTGAGGGTAAAAAGGTAAATTAGTTTCAAAATCCCTCCCCTCCCATTGTGAACCAAACATATATTTAATTAAAATCGCTCACCTCCCCTTCCCTCCCCTCTTTTGAACCAAACATATATTTAATTAAAACATTTCCCCTCCCTCCCCTCCCTTCCCCTCCCCTCTATTAAAATCCCTCCCATCCCCTTCTTTTTTTTGAACCAAACAGACTCTTATGGAAAGCAAACGGTATTTTTCTCAAATTTCAAATGGAGGGTGGACGTATCTTGCTTGTGGAAGAAACGTCGTCGTAAAATTAAAACACTCCGGGTTAGTTTGGTAATTTTCAAGGTGTGATAGAGGAATTTCAGGGGCGCGAAAAGTAGATCCGTCTACCTTTTCCTGTTTGGACCTGTTTGGTACAATATTTATTTAATAGAAAACCAGTGATCATCATTCACGTCATTCATTCTCAACCCTCCTTCCTTTTCGTGCGTCAATCAAATGAAAAACCCTCGCTATCGGGATTCTCAGCCGCCGCAACAACCACCGCAATGTTCCGATGTCTTGGCTGCTTCGCCTCCACCGTCTCTTCATCCTAAAGGTAAAAACGATCAAATCTGAATATTTTTTCTCTCTTGGTAATTGCAAAATAATAATTAAACCTAACCTTGATTATTGTTTTTAGGAGAGAACAGTTTGAAAGAAACGGTGATGAGTGTTACTTTGTCTCTCTGGTGTATTCTGGATGATTGGGTTGACCTTATCTTTGTCTATATCAATTTCGAAATCTGGTGCTGGAAATGTCGCAAAACATACCCTTCCTTAAAAGAGAAACTCTACAGATTCAGTGTGTTCAAGAAAAGTTTTGAAGAGAATGACTCAATGCCGAACGGTTTGGGTGATCTAACAGAAGATGAATTCCTTTTACGTTTTGGATGTTATGAAGACTCTGACAGTGAAAACGAATTCTATGAAAGCTTTAACTCTGACAGTGAAGATGAATATTTTTCTTTATTGTATTCCTTAGATTAGTTTTAACTCTCTGTGTTGTGTGTGTGGAGTTGGTAATGATTGAACAAGGGAACAACCGATACTCTTTAGTTTAATTCCCAGCAACTCTTTTAAGTTTGGAGAGGTAATCTCTCTAAACATTAATTAACATTGAGTGAGGATTTTGAAAGATTAAACTTGAGAGCATGAATGTATTAAACTCAAAAAGAAATAGTATAAAGTGGATTAGGCAGGGAAAAGGTGTTGTGCAGATTAATTAATTAATTAATTACTGCCAGTTTTAGTTTTGTTTGTGATAGGAAAACAAACAATGGTGAGAAATTATTTGGATTTCATTTGTTAATTTTGAGTGTGATTTAGTTCTCAGTAACAAACAAGCATTCCATTGGGCATGTATATTTGGCAGGCATTACTTTTATTTTATTTATTTATTATAGGTAGTTTGGATTTTCTGTTATTTCCTTCTATTTAGGAGTCCATAACAAAATAAAATAACGTAGTTGGAGCCAAATACTTTCCTTCTAATAGGAGTCCATAACTAAGAGATTTAGGCTCTATTTGTTAAAAAATAGTGCATGCCACTTGAAATAACGTTTGAAAAATAAGCTATAAACTAGTAAAATAAGTTATATGCTCTTTTTGAAAAACGCTTACCAAACAGAGTCTTTATAAAGTGAGATTAATGAGAGTTCTTGGTCTTTTTACAACTCTTACTCGAGGGACTCAACCCCAGATTCGGTCCACACACATGTATCGGATGTACGATAGTATCGTGTCTTAAAATTGAGACTTCATTCTCAAAATGTTGAAGTTGTGTAATAACGATTGTATATTGTTAAGGGAAATTATAATGAGTTCAATCTAAATATATACAACTCACCCCTATATTTTCTCAAGTATCATGGACCTCCCCTCCCGTTACATCTTCATTTTCAGGGGCTTAAGAGCAATTCTATGAGTGAGTTTGACATCACACTTTAATACAAAATCTTAAAGTGTTATTAGGTTTATGGGTCATCTCACTTATAAAGTGTTCAACCTCCACTTTTCTAAGCAATGTGAGACTGAACTCACACTTGCCATAACAATTTCCCCCTCAAGTGTGAGTCCTTCAATTCATTATGATCCCCCTCAAGCGGAAGCTTTCTTCCATCCATACACTTGTCTTGTACCGTCGTTGTTGTGTTCAATGGAACCCGTCATCTGACCACATTTGTCAGGAAGACTTTCGATACAGGGAGTCAGTCAAACACCTTCGTCGAATGATCGGCTCTGATACCACAGTTGGGTCACGAGGGGCAGCAGGGGGATCATCCACATTGGACTTAAGAACAACTCTACAAGTGAATTTGACACCACACTTTAACTCAAAACCTTAAGGCGTTAGGTTTATGTATCATCTCACTTATAAAGTATTCAACCCCCACTTTTCTAAGCAATATGAGACTTAACTCACACTTGTCACAACAGTTCTCTCCACAGAAACATTTGGAACTTACATCTTTGTTGAGCTAGACACAACCCTTCATATACCCCCCATAACTCAGCATTGAAGACATTCGTGGTACTGATATTTTTTGCATAACCTCCAATCCAAGCTCCTTGATGATCTCGTAAAACTCCTCTGCACCCAGCTACATCGTGTTGCACTGCTCCATCTGTATTAATGCAGTGCCAAGATGCTAATGGTGCTTCCCATCGGACATTAATAGTAATACGGTGATGTTCCATTATCACTGCTATCATGCGTTGTGCTTTATAGTAATTCTCCACATAATTATGAATGTACCTATGTGAATAACACGGCCTTACAAACTCAGAATCAGATTTATCTTTATTCCTCTATAGCCAAATATGAAACACGTGGTAGCCCAAATAACCCTCCAACCAATACCCCATTCTAATGATTCATCAGATTCCATGTTCCTTTGAAACCAAACATGATAATTGTAAGTAAAGAATTCCAAGCGGTATTTAATGGGGACTAAATTCTTCCAAGTATTGTGTGCCAAAGGGCAATCTCGTATTGCATGAATGACAGTCTCCTCTTCACCAACACAATTATCACAATATGGTGTACCATATCCCCATCTATTACACACCTTGTTGGTGGGAATTCTACCATATCTCAACCTCCATATAAAACATCTTATTCTTTCTGGGACTTCTAGCCTCCATATACGTTTCCATATTGCATCCCTTTCCAGCTCATGATAACCACATACAAGTTTATATGCATTTGAAATGGTAAATCTTCCCATACAGTCTCTTGGCCAACCTCGCTCATCTG
This sequence comes from Trifolium pratense, assembly GCF_020283565.1. Taxonomy (NCBI): domain Eukaryota; kingdom Viridiplantae; phylum Streptophyta; class Magnoliopsida; order Fabales; family Fabaceae; genus Trifolium; species Trifolium pratense. The sequence continues at coordinate 5,885,787 of NC_060065.1, read as the reverse complement.
CACCATCAGCCTCTATTGGAGGAGGCAAAGTTGTTATCTTACTAATTATCTCAGGAGGTAACATAAGAGATAATGTATGTATTTTCCAATTACCTTCATCGTCCACCATATGTCCACCATATATGGAAAATTAGAGTTTAATTGATATTTAGTTTTGATGTAAAAATTGTTTACACTTGCATCAAATAATATCTCAATAAAATTGATAATTATAAAGAATTAATATATCAAAATAATATAAAAAATATTGAATAAAAAAAAGTTAGACTTTATTTGACTGAGCTTGATAAATGTTAGCCCAATAATAATCGGATCGGGTCAATCTAGCCAATTTATTTGACTGGCTCATCTGGCTGGACCAGCCCATTTAACAGCTCTAATTTTAAGTGTGATTGATTTAGTTCTCATTAATTCTAAAAGTTAGACGTTTTAGATTTAACTTCTATAACATTTAAAAATAATAATTCTAAATTTACATTTTTAACAAATACCCTTAAAACACTTGGTAGTATTTGCCTAATTATAATCGCTTGAAAAGTTAAAACAAACATAAAGACAAAATTTTTATTGTAAATAAATGTCTCTTTCACTATGACCAGTACTTAGTTGAACGATGATAATACATGCTAAGTATTTGTAATTTTGTAAGGTATACAATGATTTGTTATCTCTACTTTGGTCGTGTTAAACAGTGCATTCGGTGTACTTGTTAAGCATATCAAAAATAGAAATAAAACATAAAGTTAATGTCGATAAAAACAACTTTTTATACTTTCAATGCATTGAATGCACGAATTTCAAGACAATTTTTATTTATTTATGTGTTTAACTAATGTACCAAGTACACTATTTAACATTTTCCTAGTTTTAAAAATATAAATAACAAACATTTTTTTATATACATCAAAGTATTCAATAGCATTGATAATAAAAAATAGAGAGTATCTTAATTCGTAGTATATAATATTGACTAATGTTCAATGAGCATGACTTAAATGATAAAATACTGAAATAACATTCGATATGTTGTCTCCGTGAGCTTAGCTCAGGTGATAGGGATATCACATTACTAGCATATGTGCAGGAGTCGGAGTTCGAACCTGGACACTCCACTTATTCAACAATAAAATGAATTTTCTTAAAAACAAATGTATTTAAAACTATAATACTAATAGACTTCTTTAAGGATATCGCTAGTAAACTTCACCATTGAACTTTTTTTATATAAAATTTTCACATCAACTTTAGAATAAAAACAAAATGTGTCCCGTAAAGGAGAATTTACAGCTACATGATATGATTGTTTTAGCAATACATGATGAAAATGTTAATTTAATCTTAATAGTATGATTAAATTTTTCGCGGTATTTGGTAATGGTGGGGTAGATATATTGAGAGAAACGAGGTTAGTGTCATACACCAGTCTCGGAGACCTCATATTTTCCAACAGTTAAACCCTTTTGTGTTCACACTCTCTCACTGTTTGCCACTTGCCAGTGGCTACAATACAACTCAGTCTGAGTTTAGAAGACAACTCCACAACACAAACACCTCTTTCTCCACTACACACTCACTGCATAATGTTTACTAGTTACAGGCTATTACTTCTCACATTTTTCTTCTTATTTTTTCATTTTTCCACTTCTTCTTTCTTGTCACAACTCACTTCAGGTACTCTTTCACTAACACCTCTCTTTTTGCTAAAATGTACTAAAGCATAAAACTTTCTGATTTTTTGTTTTTTAGGGAAAGAAAATGAGGGAAATGGTGTAGCATTTTCAAGGTGGGATGAAATTGCTGCTGAACCATATGAGAACTCACCACCATCACTACTACCATTTGAGAACTCACCATCATCACTTCCCTTAGCTGCAGAGAGAACAACAAGAAAAGATCCTTTTCATGGCTTCAATAAGTACACAAATGGTTGGAATATCACTGACCACCATTATTGGACTGTAATCTCATTCAACCCTTACTTCTTTCTTCTGTTTTTGTTTTAAGTTTTCTTGTATAAAAACCACTTCTTTTTTCTTTCTTTTTTTTTTTATTAATTATCCTAGTTAATTAAGGTTTCAATTTTGAGCATAGTTTCTAAGAGGGCATTAGTTTATTTTACAAAATAGGAAATAGATAGTTAATTATGTTCCATAGATGGTTAATTTTAGTTTAGGGTTAATAGCACTTTTGCCTCTGTCATTTGGGCGAGTTTTGGTTTTTTCCCATGAAAATTTTATTTTTGCAATTCCACCCTTGTAATTTGAAGATTCCTTATTTTTAGTCTCTCGTAGTAATTGGTGGCATTTTAAAGGGGGGAATCAAAATTTGCCCAAATGGCAGGGGCAAAACTGCTATTAACCATGCAAATTTATTAACCACGATTTTGAATCTGATTAACCACAAATTTCACTTTTCAGCTATTCTAATCTATAGTTTAAATGAGCCTTTTAGTTAGCCCTGCAGGTATTGAATTTTCATACAAAAATAATTCCACTCACTATTTTCCTTTTCAATGAATTCAGTCAGTGTCATATACTGCAGTTCCTGTACTCAGCATTGCAACAATATGGTTCTTAGGTTTTGGCTTGTGTTTACTGCTCCTCATTGTCGGACACTTCTGTCGTAAATCTGAGCCTTATGGTTATTCTACAACATGCTATTCAGTTTCCCTTATTCTCCTCATATTGTTCACATTTACAACACTGTATGTACAAATCTCTCTCTTTGTTTTACTGGTTTCAGTTTTTTAGTTGGATCTACATTACAAAATTATATGTCTTTTACTATGTTACAGGATCGGATGTGGGGTTCTGTATATTGGACAAGGTAGTTTTCATCGCAGCACAACTACGACATTGCAATATGTAGTGTATCAAGCTGATTCTGCTGTGGATAAACTAAGGAATGTTTCTGATTACCTAGCTCAAGCTAAGCTGGTTGGAATCGATCGAGTTTTTCTTCCTGCCAATGTTCAAACTGATATTGACACAGCAGAAGCAGATATCAATACTTCTGCTGCCACAATTTCTGAGAAGACAAAGGAGAATTCAGCTAACATACAAGATCTCCTGGATTCTGTGTAATGATTTAATGATTGACAATGGCTTTCAGCTTCATATATTTTTTTCTTATCAATTTTTATCTATAAAATGAATACCGTGAGCCTCATACAGGAGGATGGCGCTAATCATAATAGCTGCAGTTATGCTAGTCTTGACGTTTCTTGGATTTCGTAAGTTTTTATGTCGCAATTTAGATGCATAATTTCTTATTGTTATTGAGGTATTAATTTTTTGTTCTGATTTGTTACTATACAGTGTTCTCAATTTTCGGAATGCAGGTCCTTGTGTATGTGTAAGTGTAATATATTGTTACCATATACACTTATATAATACTTGGGCGATTCTTTGCTAGCGAATATGATTCCTCTTATCATTACATTCTCTCATCAAATGCTTTGACATAAATAATTGCAGCTTGGTAGTCGCGGGATGGTTTCTTGTTACTGGCACCCTTATATTATGTGGCTTATTCGTTATTCTCCACAAGTAAGTTTCCTAAAAAAAATGGTTTTGCCATATAGTTTTATAGATATGTTGCTGATGATATAGTAATATACAACAATGTTGTAGCTAAGAACTAAATTATTCAACAATGTCTTATATCTTTAAATTTTATGTCACTTCAGAGATCTACTTGAGAAATTATGTCAATTTGTAATGTTTATTAATTGCATGCTGTTATTGATAGTGTGACAGCAGATACATGTGTAGCCATGAATGAATGGAACCAATATCCTACTGCAAATACAGCCCTGGATGATATTCTGCCTTGTGTGGACAATACCACTGCACAAGAAACATTGTTAAGAAGCAAAGAAGTGACTTCTGAACTAGTCAACTTGGTGAACCAAGTTATTACCAATGTCTCTAACATAAATTTCGCACCCAATTTCACGCCGCTGTACTACAATCAATCTGGTCCCCTGATGCCACTCCTCTGCGATCCGTTCCGCCCTGACATGACAGATAGACAGTGCGACTCTGGTGAAGTTAACCTAAGCAATGCAACACAGGTACATAAATTGAATCTTCATAGAACATGAAAACACTATAATGCACTTGGTTTGTGTTAGTTTTCGGGTCTAGCTAGAATCAAGGTTTCTGGAAGTCACATTGTAAGAGTCAAAATGAGTTGTGTTCTGCTCACTGATGAGTTGGGTTGCAAAAATCACGATTCACCAAGACCTCGGGTCATCATGAGCCGGACCACTCAACCTGCAGGTTGAGGTGGGCTACCCTTGTCTTTATAGTTGATTTTCAACCTCAAATTTATTTTTCAACCAACTTTTTATATGTACCCCAAACATAATTCACTTCACATTCAACTCACTTTTAGCCGGAATCAATTCATTAAGCATGGAATTTTGTCGCAGCAGAACTAAAAAAAACTAATGCATAATGTCATCCATCATATGACAATTTGAGAGTTACTATTATCAAGTTAAGTTTGTCATAATATTAATTAGCTTCTGTGTGATGCAGGTATATGGGAACTTTGTGTGCCAAGTTTCACCATCAGAGATATGCACGACTCAGGGGCGTTTAACCCCAACCTTCTATAACCAAATATCCGCTGGAATAAATGTTGGTAATGCCTTATATAACTATGCGCCGTCCCTTGTTGAGCTACAAGACTGCACCTTTGTTCGAGAAACATTCACTGATATATACAATGATCATTGTCCTGGTCTACGGCGTTATAGTAGATGGATTTACGCTGGACTATTAATGGTCTCTTTTGCTGTGATGTTCTCTTTGATCTTCTGGGTTGTGTATGGAAGAGAACGGAAACATCGTCTATATTCAAAAGAATCAAAAGACTTGGTAACTCCTACACGAACACCAGCACGAGCACCAACACGGCCACCAGCACGAGTACCAGCACCAAGACTAGCACCAGCACCAGCACCAGCACCAAGACTAGCACCAGCACCAGCACCAACACTAGTACCAACAGAACATGCACTTGCACTAAATCCATATTGAGCAACATCATTGATAAATGATGTTTTAACAAAGTTTAGATTTTTTATTTTCATTGTTGGTGTACAATGTTGTAGCTTCTTTGTAATGACACTACTAGTAGTATCTGGTAAGAGTTGATGTGATGAAAGATATGTTATATGGCCTTGAAAAGGGGAACGAGGACAAAGTATAAGACACAAGATAAAACAGAATGAATTAAGTAGCTTCTGCTTTGTTATTTGGTGGACCTCATAAGATAGGCATTGGATTTTGGACAATGTTTATTTTGAGCTAGCCCACGAGTACCAATATTGAATGCAAAGGTTAACTAACATGTTCCTAAGAATTGGTGAAAGGCATGCTCGAGGAATAGTTGAGTACCCCACTTGCCGTTTGAGGAGCCTGCGAGAAAATAATGAGAGGGAAAAAAAAAAGGATGTTTTATTGCTTTCAAGAGGATTTTTATTTTTATATATCTCTTTTTTAAATAGTTCAATGGATTTTCAAGCAAGCTTTGAATCATCTTGAGATTTGAGTTTGGACCTGTTTCGGTCTTACAAAATTGGAGTCGTAAGATGGTATTAGAGTCTTTTTAGAATTCGTTGAACCATCTATTAGGTAACTGCTGTCGGATCGCCTATGATTTATATCCCACCAACTGCTGTAAATATATAGTGTTTGTCGTTAGGCGTGTTAAGAATCTCACATTGGATGAAAGATGACCTAAAGATATTCATAGTGGATGAATGATGGCTTAAATATATATTTACAAATGGGGGTAATCATTGTTAGAAATAATATAAAATCATTGATGTAATTCTATCCTAACAGCTTAAGTTTTTGGGATAATTGGTTATTTGACAATCATCGCCTTACAATCCAATTTTATAAAGTTGAGTTAGATTTAATTCAAATTCTAATAAAAAAGAATTTACTTGGTGACATGCTAACAAGCCCCTTGTTATGAACCAACCACTTGCTGCTTTGATGAAGTTTTGTAGCAAACACGACCCCTTCCATGCAATCAATCAAAGTTAGTAAAAGATGGTAAATTAATACATGAGATGCTCTATGTTTAGCTAGATAGATAGTAGAAAACGAACAAACTAACTAGTAACTACTACTAATAAGTTACTCTCTCTAACTAACTTTGATATTTCTTTCTTTTGGTACTACTAACTTTGCTATTTCTATTAAGTGTTTGTAACATAAATGACCAATTGTTTTTAGAAAAAAAAGTTGATTGACAAATCTGCCATTTTTTAAGACAAAGTTATCCTTCCTAAATTTTGGCATATAGTGTTAGAACTTAGAAGTTAGAACACAAAATGTGTACCTTAATGTTAAGGAAGTGTTGAATTGTAAACTGTGTCCCGTATAAAATGTTGTGTTGCGGTTAAGTTAAGTTACTTCAAACAAATAAAGAATTAGTGAAAGTTAGATTACCCAATAAATAGTGGAAAAAGAAAAGCATGAAAGATCTTCCAAGATATTAAAACTACTTAGTTACGTTACGATTGCTTTCTATTTTTACTAATTCTTTCTATATTAAATCCTAATTGAATACACCCCCCTTATTTTTTAGATTTTTTGGGTCAAACGTGAATATTCTTTACATTTGTTTTGGGAAGGATATAAAAAGGTCATATGCTATAATGCTATAGTATATACTATATGTGACCAAAAAATATATCCAGGAAACAAAATTAGAACTTTAGGTCTTTAATTTTTCAATTATTTAGGCCTTTGAATTAAGAATTTAATTTTTATGCACCGTCGGTGTAAAGTTATTTTGCACATGCATCCAATAATATTCCGACACATCATGTATGGTAATTAAAAACACATGATGTGTCACATTCATTAAATGATGTGGCAACATGTTATTGGATGCATGTGTAAAAAAAATTTACACCGACGGTGCACAACAATTAAACTCTTGAATTAAGGTCTCCAAATTAATTTTGGTATAATAGAAACGATTCCAAAAAATTGTAAGTAAAAATCAGTGACAAAGTGGTAAGTCACAAGTACAATAGAGAGTTCATTCAGTATTAAAATACTTATCTCAATTTTTTTTTGAATTCTCTATAACATTAACAATTCATATGATTGTTAAATTGTTAAGTCTCTTTAGCAAAATTTATAGTAATTGAGATCATTTTATTTAATGAAACTGTTAGCTGACCCAATTACCGTTCTGTCTAGAGTTTGGGGCACAGCCCAATAAGGGGAGGCCTTTCCGGCCACGTCAACACATGACGTGGCCTCCAGGACATAACGACTTCACAGCACGATAAGCACGTGCTCAGTTATCCAACCGCCTTTTCGGTCAGGGAGCTTATCCATCATCCACATATAGTGGAACGGCTCCAACCAAGATATGGGCAAGTAACTGCCTCCCCTACGATACGGGGTTCATCTTGGCAGTCGAGTCTATTGGGCCGGTTCGTTTCAGCCCATTAGGGCGACCTTTGGCCCAATGCTGGGAGGCAACTATATAAGCTCTCCTATACAGAAGAGTCAGATATTCAATTCTTTACGCTCTCTCTTCTCTCTAGTATCTCTCTCATTCTCTTGCTGACTTAGCATCGAAGTGCCTGCATGTACAACCACCCTTCGATGGACGAATTGCTGCTCAACGGACTGGTCATCACTTATTCTGATCAACGATTATGTAACTAAAACAAATCATACCATGACAACCCAGCTGATCATGAGTGCCCTATATCATTGTTGATGCACACCCAACCAACCAACATCATGAGACTACTATTAGTATTTGAAATTAACCAAATTTTGCGGACCTAACTCCAACAAAATTCCTTTGATGCCGCGTCACGGTCTCCTATTTTTCTCTCTAGAACAAGCTACAGTACAGTAGAATAAGTCCTTAGTTCCAACCTAATGTAATGTCAACATTAGCTCAAACCAATAAAAAGTCCAGCTTCAATTATTGACTTGCAAGTTACATGTGACGTACCAACTTGAATTAGTTTAACTAAACCGCCACTGACTTTTTCATTTTCATGAGGGCTTAGAAGGTCAACCCTTCCCTCATATATATTTAAATTTTAATAGTCCACACTTAGCAATTTAACAAGAGTTACAAGACTACGTTTTTGCCTAAATATAAAGGGAATGAAATTACCAAGTTTTTAAGCATTACCCAAGAATGTAAAATTGAATTTAAAATAACCTAATCTATTATTGTAGATGTATGATCGAGATTAACTAACATGTCAGCACGATAATTAAATTCTTGATAAGTACGAGTCATAGACATTATATGGTCAAGAGATTGGAGTAGATAAATAACCTCTTGAAGGAGGAGAGGTTGAAGCGTAACATTTATAGAAGATCTCGACTAACAACTAAATCTAATTCAATTGTTAAAAAAAAAAAAAAACTAAATCTAATTCAAAACCAACAATTTTTTTAGAGAATAAAAAAATGTCATTTGAGTCTCGACACCCAAAATAGCACCCTAAACCATATAGTATCACCTAGTTAAACACCTTTAATAAAGAGACTATTTGAGTCTCGAATGATTTAGTTATTGATATTGAAGTTGTTCCTAGTTTATTTCGAATTCAACATCACTCAAATTCTTAGATGAGTAATCAGTCAATTTAGTCCCTAAACTATCACTCTTTCACCAATTTAGTCCCTAAACTATTAAAACCAACTAAAAGGTCCCTAAACTATTTTTCATCCATCAATTAGGTCCCTAAACTATTTTCCATCCATCAATTTAGTCCTCCGTTATCTTTTCCGTTAACTGTTCTTTAAAACCCTAAAATCCAAAAGCTACTTTTACGCTTATATATCTCTTTTGATGGATAATGGATTTGTTGACTTATGTAATGAATTTGATGGATTATGGTTTAGTTGATTTATGTAATGAAGATTATGGTTTATGGTTTGAGAGAATGTAGCAAATAGGGAGTGGGTGATTGGTTAGGCTGTACTGAGGAACATTTTCTTTTTTTATCAGGCTACTGGCCTTACCTTGCTTTCCTAATTGTTATCGTTTAAGGAGCTTGCTTCATTTCGTTTGCCTTATTTTTTTCTGTTTCGTGAAATTTCTTCTATAAGAATGTAACAGAGAATCGATCCTCTGGTTGTATTTTCCTCTTTTGGCTTATAGCTTGGGGCTAAAGAGGATTTGTCCTTGACTGGGCGCATTGCTTTTTTCATTTATCTATTGATCTAGCTCCTTTCAGTAATACAATTTCTTCTTCTAGATAAGAACTAGTAGTAGAATCATGAGACATAAATATTTCAAATGTTTGTGTCTGCTCTTATGTGTTACAGTTGCTTTTTCAGTGTTGTTTAGCAGTAATGAATTATGTTAAAAATGAATTTGATTTAACAGTATGGTTTAGAGACTATTTGTTTTAGCAGTAATTTGATTTAGCAGTAATGATTTAGCAGTGTTGTTACTATTTTGTTGTTTTTTAAGATAGTTTAGGGACTAAATTGAAGTATTTTTTATAGTTTAGGGACTACTAACAGTCACTTAACGGAAAAGTTAACCGAGGGATTAAATTGAAGGATGTGAATATAGTTTAGGGACCTTTTAGTTGGTTTTAATAGTTTAGGGACTAAATTGAAGGATGTGAATATAGTTTAGGGACCTTTTAGTTGGTTTTAATAGTTTAGGGACTAAGTTGGTGAGAGAGTGATAGTTTAGGGACTAAATTGACTAATTACTCTTCTTAGATTGTTGGATATATAAATATGTTTAGTACTTGGGTGAGGGGTTATTGGATGTATAAAATTTAAAGTATTTCTTAAAATGTAACTATCAAATAAAAACGTGTTCAATATAAAAATAAAAACAAAGTTTGGCTAAGCTCATTCTTAAATAATTAAGTTAAGTATTTGAAATATTATCAAATATATTTAGTCGATAGAGTTAGATATTAAGTTTTAGAAGAAAAAATAAAATATATTTCATAAATTGACCTTTTGAGAATGTAAAACATAAAACATTTTTGAATATATTTGACCTAATTTTTATCATTAAAAACTTTATAAAAAGTATTTTGGCTTTAGTCACTATTTGACGACGAGTAAGAGGTTATTCAAATTCGGTTGTAGAAGAATCACACCATTTCACATTATAGTCAATCTTAACCATTAATTTTATGATTTAAATTTCAAATTATTCTCCTCTGGTCCTTAATATAAGAGAAAATTTGTTTATTAGATTTTCAATGATCTAAAAAACAAATTTTCTATTATATTAAGGACCATAGGGAGGATAAACATTATACATGGCAAAACAATCTTAACCGTGGATTAAAATTCAGACAATTCACATCTATTACACCCTCTTATTGTAACAATGGCAATTGGCAATTGGCAATGTTGGCCTCAGTTATTTGAGCTGTAGGGACACACACGGCGGTTAGTTACGACAAAAGTCTGTGAATTAAGAAAACCAAAACAACACCCACCAGGCACTCTTCCTAGTTCTTACCAACACGGAAGGAAATACCTCTGTGGTGTTTTCCTATTAGACCGTTCCCAAATATTCTGATACGTGTCACCCTTTTACTCTTTCCCATAAATAAAATAAAACCTCTGTCTTTTCATCGTTTTTACAAGTCCACATCTCACAGGCCGTTAGATCCGAATCCTAACCATACAATACAATAACCCCACAACTCAACTTTTCCCAATTTTTTAATAAATAGTAAACTAACTAGTACACCTCACTTAACCATGGTTAAGTTAACTCAAACCCACGTAACCTTCATTATACCGATAACACCCTTGTTTTTCCAATTAATCACTTTTCGCCCTTTTCATTCTTCATCTATTTAACCAGCCTCCGAGACTCGCTAGGTTTGCCAAACCAATTCCCCAAAAAGGGGTCCTTAACAGGACTCAACCAAACAAACAAACCCTAATCTCTCTCTTTCTCTTCTATCTCTCTCTCATTCACAAACAAAAAAAAACCATGGCTTCTTCTCGAGAAAAAAATTCATGTGGCCCTGTTCTTCGTTCACTTTCACCTTCAGGTAGATTTTGTTCCTATACAACATCAAGAACCCCTTTCTCTACACCCTCATCAGCTTTCGCTTCTTCAACCAACTCTTCCTTTTCATCATCCTCTACTTTCTACATCGATACCCATGATCATCATCACCATCATAATTATCATCATAACCGTTCAGCTTCACCTACACGTGTCAATCTATACAATACAAATTCTCTATCCTCTGGAGTCCGGTTCTCGATCGATTCCCGGTCTATCTCACCGAACCGGTCAATTTCAAATCATGTTATTACAACAAAAAAGAACCGTCCAATTCCGGCTCAGAAAAAGACGTGTATGTGTTCACCAACGAATCATCCCGGTTCGTTTCGATGCAGTCTTCACAAAAACAACGGAAACAACAACAGCAGTGGCGGTGATTCGTATCATCCTTCAACTCGTCTCAATATGCGTAGATCTGCGATGAAGAATTCGCTTGTGAGAATCGGTGGTGTTGAAGGTGAATGGGTGAAAAGAGCTTTAACCGCGTTGATTCGACCTTCTTCGCATCAACAGAGGAGAAGATCGGCGTTCGAGCCAAGACCTAGTCGTCTCTCCCTCATGTCCAAGGCTGAGGATCTTTGATTTTATCTGTTTTTCAATTTTACAGGTTACGCTTTTGCGGTGGTTGATTTTCACCCACTGCGTTGATCTGCCGCCAGATTGATGGATTCCGGCGAGCAGTTTGTTAAAGCGTGTCTTCTCCGGCGAGTTTTGGGAGCAGATTGATGAATCAGACATCGGAAAGAACTACAATACAATCGTCGAAGAATTTCTGAATAGATCTAATGAGATTGATGAATTTGGAATCATCATTGCATTTTGTACATAAACATTTGCTATGGAAGCAGAGAATTTTGGACCGTTTTTTATTTTATTTTCCAGTCGCTAAAAATCGTTTCAAGAAAATTAAAAACTTAATTAATTTATTTCAGGCGTAATTAATTTAATTAAAATTGGAATTGAAAACCCTAAAAATTGGTATTGTGAGTTCTATTGATAATTGCGTGATCCGTTTCGGTTCTCTGTGCAGAGTGTTGTCACTGATTACGTTATTTCCGTCAATTGCCTCCGTTCCGTTTGGGTTGTTTCGTTGTTTTGGACCGTTCCGTTGACCCGTTTGCCGTGACGTTCGTAACGTACGTTCGTTCAATGGCGTTGCGTTTGGTGCAGGTATTTTTTCCAATTTTCATTATTATTATTATTTGTGTATTTTAATTTATTATTATTTTTTTTATTCAAGTGTACTGTATTTTTATTTAAATAATTTGTTTATTTGTTTAATTGCAGGTTGGTTGTTGAGCTACTATGATGTGAAGGACAGACTCCATCTCTGTTTTAAATGAATTCTTGATTTGGAAAATGATCTTAAGCTTTTAATAAATTTGAAAGCTGGAAGAATTAATTGACATCTGTTGACAACCTGTGCAAGGAAGGAGCGAGCACCTTTGTTTTGGACTGAAATAATAGTAGTATCATAGAGGACATAAAGAAAAATAAACAATCAATAATTAAGAGGAATTAAAATTTACAGTAAAATATACTAAAAGTTGATTGAAAAAATATCTAAAAAAAATACTAAATAGTAGCCTGCAATCATGGTCCACATGGAAGAAGGAAAAATTCAAAATTTGGAAACTTTAATTAGATTTCAAAGTTGGGTGAAAGGAGATGTTGAAAAATAAAGGAAACTTGTTAAATGAGACATGCCACCAGCAAGCTAGCTGGCCATGTGCTGTTTCATACGGTACTTTCATTGCTTTGCTGCTTACACGATACTATTACTAATGCTCTATAGTGTGGTGGATCTGGAATCCATGTATTTAGATTTAAATTTTGGTGATTCAACTTTAAATATGAATGACTGAGATTCACCTAAAATCAAATGGTGATTGCAGGGGATCCATGAACAACCGGCAATTGGAATTTTAATCGCTACTTTAAGGATTTTTAATTTCAATAATTAGAGATATTATAATTATACTATAAATTGGCATCCATTTTATTAAAAATAAAAATAGAAATATAGGAGTATCAAGTTTTTTTTTGGTACATTAAAAATATTGGAGGGTATTGGCAATTGCAAATCCCAAACCTAATTGGAATAGAGGGCAAAAAGTGGTCCAAGCTGAGTTACATACCTGACTGACTCAATCCATTATCCATAACTGTCTATACCATACATGTGGCGTTATCATATGTGCAGCATGAGCATAGTACTCCCTCATTCATTCATTATCTTATCTTTATGATCTAGCTAGCGGCTGGCATGTCAGAATTGATTCCTTACTTTCTACCAGATTTATGGACCACAAAGTAACCGTTCTCAATCCGGTACTTCTTCACACTTCATAGGGTAAATTAATAGTGAAGTAGGTTAGGGTTTTCACTTTTAAGTTCTGATTTTTTATAATCTTTTAGATAGAAAATTTAGTTTTAAATTAGATCATCCCATCTTATATTGGACGTTTAAGATGTGGCTAAATGCATTGTAATTAATAATGACCGACCGCATACAATCCTGATCCCTTTATATAGTACTTCATAGGTCCCGTCTAAACCATTATGTGCATGTATGATTTTGTGGCAGAAATAATTGAGTTTGATAGTATTGATTTTGAAAGAATTGAATTTTCATCGGCTAAAGTATCCACAATTTTTGTTGGCCCTAGCTTCACATTAGTGAGAGAATCATGAAAAATATTTATATTTGAAACAACATAAACAACTTATAAAAATATAACATTAAAAAAAAAATTATAAAAATATAATTATGTTAGTAAAAATATATTCCGGGTTTTAAAATCCAAACATAATTTTGGATTATAAAACCTAAACTTATAAAATCTTGAAATGTCACTTTCACACAAGAAGATTTTAAATCATGTATAATGGACGTCTGTATTCTAAAATTTTTACATATATTTTTTTAAAGGAAAATGTTAAACATTGTCTCTAAGTCTGGGGTACTATTTGTCTTGAAATTTATACATTCGATACTTTAAGAATATAAAAAGTTATTTTACCAATTTCTTTTTTCCGTATGCTTAACAAATGCTTCAGATGCACCGTTTAACATGAGGGCGGGAGAGGTGGGGATAAACAACTTTCTTGGAACAATGTTCTGGCCCATAGCTCTATTGTAAGTAGCCCATGTGTAGGAGTTATGACGGGCATAGATTTTTGGGCCTATCAAGATATAAACGTGCCTATCACCCAAAAAAAATGGTACTCCAATAATATTTGATGTTTTTTCTCCCGATCCACGTGATTATTTTATACCCCTAATATTCTAATTTTGTCATTGTAAAAAACTTCGGTTCGCAGAAACCGAATTCTTTTGGGTGCAATTTCAAAGTAGATTTCGGTTATTATAAACCGAAATTTGTTTTCAAGACAAAAAAAAAACTTTGGTTTTCACATACCGAAGTTTTTTGCAAGGGCAAAATTGGAAATTCAGGGAGCTTAAAAGAAACACGGGGGGTCGGGAGAGAAAACATCATAATATTTTGGGGTTATTTTTCCCACTCAAAATCAGTTTGGATGCTACATATGAAAATATCAGTAACCTTTTTACGCCTAGACCTTCTAATCCTTATTATATGTAAATTTATGAAATTTGATGTATATAGTTTATATCATAGACTAAATATATTAATTATTGGATGAACCTAAAAAACAAAAGTTTTTTTATAATAAAGATTAAAGGGAGTAGTCCCTATGAGCATATCTCAGTTGACAATGACATTGCATTTAATATGCCGTGATCAGGTTTGAACATGGTACTCTCACTTATTTATCTTAAAAGCTAAATTTCTAGCTATTAAACTACTTCTTGATATAAAAAAAAAATTAGAGGGAGTAATTATTCATACTTTGCGCATGAATATATACTTTAAATCACACCCTTATATTTATCTTACTACCTTACCTTTCTTTTTTTTCACAATTTTTTTATATAGATTGAATAAAAGTACAAATGACACTATAACCAAAAATCAGGATTAAGTACAAGAGATACTTAACTCAAACCCAAAAGGTTACACTAATCGACAATCATACACTAAAGGAATTCAAATCATATATGAGAATACAATCCAATGGCAAGTCTTCTATTCATAAAAACTAAACTACTCCCTTCTTTCTAGCCGTTAACTACTTTCAAGAAACCATCATAATTTCTTTAAAAATTTCATCTATTTTCACTACTTTAGTGGAAAAGATCTAATCCTTTCTTGCTCTCCAAATGGACTACGCTAAAAGAAACCCCTTGAGTCGTTTTCCATTTGCATTACCAAAACAAAACGTCTATAACAACGCAAAGGGGTCACAAGACACTATCGAGGTCAAGCCGAACCAATTGAAAATCTTATACCACAATGTGATAGCAAAATGGCATTCTCCAAAAAGATGTCTCTCGCTCTCCACCAAATCAAGACACCACACAATTTGAATTTGGACTAGCACCAAGACAACCCCTTTTAGAGAGAGATTTCCTAGTTGGTAATCGACGTCGAAGAAGTTGCCAAGAAAATACAATGACTTTTGGGGCCAATTTAGCCTGGACCAATTCATGTATTGGTCTAAGTTACACCACTTTTCTCCACCTTAGATTAAATCATCCCACCAAATTTTATCATGGTCCAACAACACAAAATCTGACCCATCAACTCTGTATTTCTCTTTCCTTGCTTCTCTCTCATTTCATTTCTCTCTCAAAGTGGGTGAAGTTCCTGCTAAGTTTTCCATATCATAGAAACATCAATTACAAGGCTGAAGTTCCTGCTAAATTTTGCAAAAGGTTCTTGCCCGTCTACCTTTTATTCATATTAATTATTATAATTATAATATAGATTTAACATTTATAATAATTGCTACACAAATAAAATTCAATTCCATATTGAAGTAAAAAGCAAGTTTGATATTATTTTTCTCAACAAACAAATCTAAATCACAGGAAAAGCATATTTTATTTTTTAAACAAATCAATATTCTTAATACGTGTATAATTAATTACTTTTGCTTATAATTGATATCGAATTTTTGTTTCAAAGAAAATTGCAAATCACACGAAAAAGTAGAGATATAGTTTTGATACTTGCCTTGCCACCTTACCTATACTTTGCAAAAGAAGAATCATAACACCAAACAAAAGTAAAACATCTTTCAAGTTTCTATGTTCTTCTCATTTGGTTAATTTCTTTTCACCTTTGAAACTAGAGCATGCCATTGTCATTACAATGTCTTTATTTTCTACTCTCCGTCGATCCTCCTTCATCCGATGCTTTCGAACTTCGACCACACAATCTTCTTCCTTTACACCATCGTTACCGAATACCAACCCACCTCGATATCCAAAGTTGGTTCCGGCCGTTGTTCTTGGCTCTGTGCTTGCTCTTTTGTATTACGTCTCCAAAAATAATTCACACTTCGACTCCGCTTTCTTAAACAATGCTCTTAGAAAACTATCCCTTAGTGAGAGTACCAATAATAACTTACTTTTTGGAGGCATGTAATGTATTTATTTAAGATGATTTACTAAATTTAAATATTAATAATTCTATCTCACTAAATAATTAATGTTTTGTTGCAGATGCGTATAGAAGTAAGGTTTTCTTCAACTATGAGAACCGCATACGGTTGCATAGTCCACCTGAAAAGGTCTTTATTCTCTATACTGCGCTTCGTTTTAAAATTAATGGTGAAAATTGAGAAATCATTTTTTTAAGAGTAATTTGATCCGGACATTAACATCTTCCACTCTTTTGCATTAAGGTTTTTGAATACTTTGCATCTTGTCGTACACCAGAACCTCTTATGACTCCGGCAGATTTAATGCGCGCAGTAGTTCCTGTTTTCCCTCCATCAGAATCAAACCTTGTTAGAGAAGGACACTTGAAAGGAGAAAGAAGTCCTGGCCACTTGTTTTGTCCTCCTTCAGATTTTTTTATGCTTTTCGATGTAAATGGCGACGGCCTTATATCTTTCAGAGAGTGAGTTGTCTGAATTTTCTATTATTACGGAACATTTGTGAAGAATGTTTTTAATAGAGGACAAGGTTTTAAACTATTTATATTCTTAACAATACCCCTATTTTAACCGCAACAGGTATTTATTCTTGGTAACACTGCTTAGCATCCCAGAATCAAGTTTTTCTGCAGTGTTTAAAATGTTTGACATGGATAATGATGGGTTAGTTGTACTAATGCTACCTTATTTGAATGTTTAGCATCAATTGGTAGATTTAATTTATGATATATAAGTAGCCTAAGGTTGCATATTGTAATTTTTGATTATTTATTTCTGGCGAAGTATAAGTTATATGCAGTTTTATATTTCAAACTATGTGATTGTGATGCAATCTAATAGTACTAGTTTTGTTGAGCATCATTACATTGCTATTACTGCTATTATGGCATCAAATTCTAAGAGACTTACATTGCACTTCTCTCAACATATTGAATTGGATTTAATGGTTAATAAGTCTTGTCCATCTTTAGAGAGATAGATAAAGAAGAATTCAAAAGAGCTGTGACATCAATTCGATCTCATAGCAGGCACGGTGTTCACCGAAGGGATGAACGACTGACAGATGCTTCAATAGAAGATGGAAGGATGGTGGAATACTTATTTGGTAAAGACGGAAAAGGACGGCTCAAACATGATAAATTTGTGAAGTTTATAAGTGATTTGCATGATGAAGTATGTCTATAATTCTTTCTTTCTCCTTATAAGTCGATACTAATTATAGTAACCTTTGAAATGATTATGAATGTCAACTAATTATAGTATTATGTTTGTAGATTTTGAGGCTGGAGTTTGTTCATTATGACTTCAAATCTCAAAAAACCATATCAGCCAAGGATTTTGCACACTCCATAGTCGCTTCTGCAGATGTGAGTCATCTGAACAAGTTACTCGAAAGGGTTGATGAAATGAACGATGATGCACGGTTCAATAACATAGGCATCACATTTGAGGAGTTCAAGAATTTTGCCGAACTGCGGAAAAAATTAGTACCACTTTCATTGGCTCTTTTCAGTTTTGCAAAAGTAAATGGCCTTCTAACAAGAGATGATTTTCAACGAGCTGCGTCAAGTGTACGTCATTTCTCTGTTTTCTTTATCAGTTGTATAAAATATGTAGTCAGATAGAATAAAATCTTTCTTTTTTGTTACAGGTTTGTGGTTTATCTCTCTCTAACAATGTGGTGGAGATTGTTTTCCATTTGTTTGACACAAATGGGGATGGAAATCTTTGTTCAAATGAATTTGTTAGAGTGCTACATAGGCGAGAGAGAGATGTTGGTCGAACTGTGGAGACAGGAATCATTGGTTTCTTGTCATGCTGCTGGAGCTGTACAGACACATCTCCATATTCACAGTTGTTTTCCTGATTGAACATGCACATACTCATGGTAGCAAATTAGTGACAGCGAAAGTCCTAAACAAACTAAGCCTGCACTAAACAACATGCCAACTTCGAATTTCTTATCCTGTTAGATGACAGAAGAACTAAATTGATTAACGATTACTTTCAAATACTAATCTGTTATTGCATTAGACTTAATTATGAATATTCTACACAAAGGCCTCATAGGTTACACAAAATTAATTAATTCAATAGTGACCACCAATACAAAAGCACTAACCTTGTGACATTTTTTATCAATGCAAAAATTATAATTCACATCTTTAAGGCATCAATGAATGATTAAGGAAGAGTTGTCTCCTTATACCAGAATTGTGACTTCCACCTCTTGATTTTGCTCGGCAAATGTTGGACAACTGATGCTTATTTTGACTAGAGCTGCTCTTGAAGCGGAATAGGAATGGTAGGCCTCCAAGCTGTGCCATTTGGACTATCCATAAGAGCAATACCAACATCAGCCAAATCTTTCCTTATGGCATCAGATTTGGCATACTCCTTTTGTATTCTAGCAGCATCTCGTTCTTCAATCTTCTTCAAGATTTCATCTTCTGTCAAGTTTGCACGCGCAAGAGCTTTTTCCTTAAGCTGCTGCAAAACCTGCAGCATGATATTGATTACATAAGAAAAGAAAGCAGGCAAATAACAAGCATTTGGAAAATAGATCAGAAACACCATACTGATACATGCAGAAAGTAACCTATGTAGAGAAAATGTAGCCCATAAAACATAATAATTAGAGTTCAAAAATAACAATTACACAGGCAAATTGTTTTTACAGGAAATCACTCCAACCCTAAATGGGATCTCTGTTATGTACACAAAAGTTAAGGATTTGTACTTGGAATAAACCTAATGGACATGATGATATCAAAGTCAATAATTGTAAAAAATTGAAATGAAACCATCACGTCAAATGTATTCATATACTCATACCTCGTAGTAACTTGAAGGCATAAGACCTAAAACTGTAAGGACATCTCCGATGCTTTTCTTCAAAGCTGCAAGTGATTCTATTCGAAATTGTTGTTTTTTCCCCTGCAAGGATTATGAACTCAGAAATATTATACACAAAATTCATGTAGTATATTTTATTTGTGTCGATAACAAATAACAAGCATTCATATGACAATCTACAACATAGCGGTTTTTAAGTTGCATATCTACCACCGTAAGTCTGAAAAGTAGTATTCATGTCTTACAAGATTATGTGTAAAACCAGGAGTAGTTCACAAAATACCCTTTAGTTTAACCTTTGCTAATATTGGGTCTTTTGTATCATATTTATCAAAACCATAATCACAATTCAAATTCTTTATTTCTCTCTCTTTCTTCACTCTTTATCTAAAACTCTATTACTTCAACATGAACCAAGATGGATTGGAAGATATAAGTATAATAAAAAATCTGAAGCTTAATATATAAATGTTAAATAAAAAAATCATCAAAAATATTGTAAATTCCTGAAAATTATCCATTTTCAAACTTTGACCTCATTCAAAGTCAAGAAAAAATAATAATTAGATCATGAATGGATTCTCATGTGAAATTTTCACATGATGAGGTTTTGCGAAAATTTGTACAAATCTCTGTTCATAAACATTCAGAGTATGAAAGGGGACAAACTATTTAAGATCTATGGAGAAAGAGATTCAACAATAACTAAGCTTTACACCACTAGCTTGGGTTAGCTGCATTCAAGATTTTTAAAAAGGTCAGGGACAACAATTTGGGTCACACCATCAAGGTTTTTTACGTTTCTGCAGTGTGACTGCGATTGAGGGTGTGGCCACATTTAACTGAAATTCTGTACAGTATCAAGGATCTCGACCACAATTTAGAACCTTGGCTACATGTATTAGATATCGCAATATTTACTATCATGTAACTAGTTTAGAGATAGAACATTTACTTCTAAATTCATCTTAATGGGCAGACCTATAACTTTTCTTGATCTCCTTCTACCTCTAACCATTTGGACTATCCTCCATTTGGTCAACCTCTCTCAGAAATTTCATTAAGATATCCAAACTCCAAACCACCCAAGACATCTATCATGTTTTGTATGAGAATTACCTCAATTTTCTTTTTAAAAATTGTATTCTTAAGTGTGATCACGTAACCATCTTAACATACTCATTTCCATGACAGTTTACTAAGAGAGATAGACACAAAATTTCATATTAGAAAATCCATCTCCATCCTCATCTTTACACGTGCCAAAATAATATACCTTGCGAGTATGCAGCAAGTCGTTCACTGATTTAAGTGGGTCAGACAGTCCAGCCAATACAACTGGAGTGTGAAGATCATCAGACATTGAGGTCAGAAAAACATCATACAGACTATCAATAATACTCAAAGTATCTGATGGGACGGAGTCCTTCCTAACCGTCTGATCATGCTGGTTCAGCAAGCTTTCACATTCATGTAATGTCTGCAAACAAACATAAATATCAATGCACATCTACAGTACACAACATATATAATATAATGAACAAATGCGTGAAAAATTTATGCTTGACAACTGCATCAACAAAGGCACACACACACAACAAGGGGAAGAAGACAGTTTGTAGCCAAATAAAGCAGTACCTCATATATATAATAAACACGGTCTGAAGCACTTTCAAGGTGTATATTAGAGTAGTTCATAGGAGATCTATAATGGGCGCTCATCAAAAAATATCTCAAAGCCAGCGGATGGTAAACATCTACAACCTGCCAACATGAAAGGTTTGTGGAATAGATCTTAACCTTTTTGAGTGGTAGCCAACAACAAATGGGAACTTTGGGTCCTCGTGAAAGATATTATACAATAAACTTAAACAAAAATAAGTCTAAACTATGAGGACTGTGTCACCTGCCGTATTGTGAAAAAGTTTCCCAGAGATTTAGACATCTTCACAGAGTCAATGTTGACAAAACCATTGTGCATCCATACACTAATATCACTTTTACTACAAGCCGCACAACTCTGAGCAATTTCATTTTCATGGTGAGGAAATACAAGGTCAATCCCTCCACCATGGATGTCAAAAGAGTAACCAAGATAAGCTGCACTCATAGCACTGCATTCAATATGCCACCCAGGTCGTCCAGGACCCCAGGGACTTTCCCAAAATGGCTCCCCTGGCTTTGTAGACTGCAGAACAGCATTGAAAATCCACAATAGATGAGTTTCAAACCAAATTAGGATTTATAAGTATTTTATTTTATAACCATCCATTTGTTTTGAAATATATAATGAGGTTGACATTTGTAACATGTCTGCATTACTACTATATATAAACAATTTATTATACCTTCCATAGAGCAAAATCAGCAGGATTTTTCTTCCTTGAATCAACAGCAACCCTCTCACCAGCTCGATTGTCGTCTAGACCTCGACTAGATAATTTCCCATATTCTGGAAATTTTTCTACATTAAAGTATACATCCCCATCAACATTGTATGCATACCCATTATTAAGAATCTGTCAACAAGTAGTTAACTGATTAACAATGAATCAATACTGTATTTTCTGAATCTGACTAATAAAAGAGAGCTTGCTAATACACTATGACGAGAATCATTTCATATACCAAATTACCAATAGCATATCCATGTAAGCTTTCTTAGAAATGGAATACAATCAACTATATGGAATTTGTCGATCTTCTCATGTTTGATTTTAATGCCATAGTAAAATGAACGACAGTGATACCTTCTCAATCATATCAATGATTTGTGGCATGTGCTCGGAGACTTTTGGTTCCTCGGTAGGAGACAAGCAATTAAGAGTTACCATGTCTTGACAGAACTCTTCACAATAGCGTCGACTCAAACTAATTGGATCTTCTCCTAACTCCGTTGATCTAGCAATTATCTACATAATTCGAAAATTGCAGACTAAGATCCTGTAATAGCAATTTAAAAGTAGTGGGTACTTGAACTTGCAATAAAAGGATATAGTCAAAATCAACAAAATTCTTAAGGTTGAAACTCTTAAGTGATTAAAAGTACTACTTATAGAATAACAAACCAAATAGTTAAGAGACAAGGAATGTCATATAGATTGTGAGAGGTATTAAGTTCATTTCCGCACAGACATAATTCAGATACATCATTAACTTAAACCTATCAAGGATTCCCCTAGAACCTCATTTTCCTCTTCCACTCAATGTAAAGCAACATTAAGCAGCTAATTCCAAAACTTGCATTTTGAAGGTTTTAGTTTCTTCAACAGTATTTCAATTAATATTTTCAACAAGTGAAAAGCTTAACCTAATCAAACCATAGTTAAAAGAACTTATTAAAACAGATGCCTAGTAATAAGCTGAAGACTTTTACTAAACTATGAAGGTAAATGCTCAATGCTGCCAATTTATATAAGATCACAAACAAACATCAACAAGGCTTTTTTAAAACCAAAGTCGGGGCAAGTAAGCATATGGCCTGTTTAGATAAACAACTTAATTAAACGCTCACGCTCATATCATATAAGTGCTTATGTATAATCTCTTATTTTTGTCGGGTAACCTAATGGCTAGAAAATCCTTGCATACTGCATACAATGTCTCTATAAACTGAGCTAGGCGAGACTGTATAATCTATTTCAAATCAAATTGTTTTAAAAAATAGCCTATAGGTTATTTTCATAAGCTATCCTAGAGAGGTTATGGAAGTTGTTTCAATAAGCTATCTCAAAAATTCTCAGATGATAAGCTCAAATAAGACAATTAAAACTGACGAATCAAAAAGACACTGACCTTATCATCTACATCAGTAAAATTGCGAACATAACAAACTTCAAATCCCAAGTGCTTAAAATATCTGCCTAATTATCAAACCAAGCAAAAAAAAAAAACGAAAACTGATTAGTACCAAAACAAAAAGAAAGCAAAAAAAAAAAAACAATTTTTTCATTAGGGTATTCTCAAGTGAAAGAGATGAACCTATAAAGAAGATCAAAATTGACGTAAACACGAGCATGACCAATATGGCTAAGATCATAAGCAGTGACTCCACAAACATACATTCCAACTTTAGATTCAACTTTGGGTTTAAAAAGCTCTTTCGTTTTACTCATTGTGTTATGAAGCCATATTTCAGGAGATGAACTCTTTGAACGGAAATTTTCACCGTGGTTGCAATTCTTCTCAGCCGTTAACGGCTGAGAGGATGATGAGACGGCGCGAAAGGAAGGAAGTTTATTTTTTCTGAAAACGGCGGCGCGGGGGAAAACGGGTCGAGCTGAGTGGGAGAAAAGCGTGGAGGAAAAGGGTGAGTAGAATTTGAGAAGAGACAGTGTAAGGGTACCCATTGATTTTTTGAGTCTGTTTTTCGGTTGTTACAATTGTGTTATCAACATTGGAGTTGAGTCGAGAGTGAGTTGATCCTGAAGCAGTCTCAAATTGTCAATATGAGGCTACGATTATAGAACGTGTTCCTGCTTATCGCACTCCCTGTTTTTGCTAAGGGTCCGTTTGACCGGCTTTTGCAATTTTTATATATTGTTATAAGTTTTTTAATATAGTTTATGATAAAATAGCTTATAAAAATACAATTTTCACTAGTGTGAACTTATAAAATAACATAAAATCTAATTTATATTGCATAAGTTGTTTGCATAAGCTCTAAACAAGATAGTACCAATGTGTAGCTGTTGCAAGTAAACAAGATATCCTATTGAAGAGTCCACCCTAATTTCTTTTTGTAGTATTTAATCCAGAGTTTTGCCGCAAAGTAAGTAAAGTCTGACAAAAAAAAGTTTTTCTTTTTTTAAGAAACTAAATTAGTCCATCCAAATTGGCACCAGAGAGAATCGAACATGAGACCTTAAGGAGGAACACACTCTCAGGTCTCAATCCAATAACACAAGACTAATGTGACATAAAAAATTAAATGTTGTGTAGGTTGAGTATGCTATTTTATGCAATGCTATTAATTTAAATTTAAATGTTGTGAGTTTATTTGTAAATTCATACTTGTTGAAAAAGTTACTTTTGGATGAAAAAACCCTTGCTATACAGATATACTTTTGAGTGTTTTTTGACCGGGTATCTAAAATGGGTGGCAAAACTTTTTCTCAAATTTTTTTAACACCTCCATATTCAGGACTACATTTGAATTCAGGATATTTGATTAAGCTGAAAAAAAACTCTCAACCATTATAAACAATAATAAAAGACTCTTACCATTCCAGTGCGCTTGTTGCTTGCGATTATATAATTTGTGCTAAAATATAACATGAGCAATGCAAGCCAAAACATACCATAAATCAAATATATTTTTTAGCATGAGGACCAAATGTAAAAAGTAAACGGTTTCGGCAAGCAATCCAATACATTTTATCCATATCGGCAGTCTATTGGTTATCAACATTGAAGAAAGTGAGGACAGTTACATGGAAGCCTATTCGTGTCAGTTTAGATAAAACATGCTAACATATCCCTATAGAAATTTCAAATTCAACAATTCCATAACATAAATAATCAAAGATTTCTCTAAGCACCAATTTGTTATAACAAAATTCTCTAATCTTGGTACGTAATATGTCTTCAGCTCCTGCTCGGGAAAACAAATGTGCTCACCGGTTCTCATCATTACTTGTTCAACTACTAGTTTCTTGCCGCACCAGGTAACAAGCTTGCTAAAGATGGAACTCCTTGATTTCTCATTTCTTCTTGAGCGCGTTTCATTTCTTCTGGATCTGTTGCACCACAAATACAGTGAAGCCATGAGCACAGATTATGCAAAGAGTACTGCAATAATGTGCATTATAGGTCTATACAATACAAAACAACTGTCATTCAGATTGTTTCATAGATGATGGATGTCATTTTATCACACAATAATATGAAACGACAAGAAAGTACACACAAATAGAGAAACTCTAGATTGTATGTGTATGTATTGCCTACTTCTGAAGACGTGTAACTCTCAATACTCCATATTTGGGATAAGACTAGTCTAATAAAATTCTAATGAAGGAAATAAATAATCAGTTCATTCTTTCAAAGGAAGTACAGTCACGCAAACATGCAAATGAGATAAACTTGAAAGGAAATGATAGTTCATATACCCATGTTCTCCATCAATTTGGGCATAAGGAAGACAACAATCAGCATAAATCCCATCATCAAACCCATTGGACTCTTCACAATGGACATAATAGAGAATGGCTCCCTAATCTGTAGCAAAACAAGATAACAGCAGGCAGACATTCAGATAATAATCTTAAGGAATGTGGAAGGGAGCATGAACGGGAAATTTGTAGTCTAAACCAACCTCATAATATTGTTCCTCCTTCAATGGCTCTAAGACAAACTCAGTCAGCCCCCTCCTATTTTCTGTCAATGCTGCCTGAATTTTGCCAGGGTTTCTGGCACTGACATCAACTCGTACCTTTTTTTAATGAACACAATAATTTAATACATGAGCATATATAGGGAAAAATTATTAGGGAAAATTTATAGATGTAATATCCAAATTGAGTACCCACTGGAGAAAAGAAATAGCCTATTGCAGCCACTTCAATTAAATGAGTCCCTGCAGGCACATTGTGGCTTAAAGCATACACGTTAAGGAACTTGATCGTTTCTTTAACAACGATTTGCCATAATCAACTATAACTTCTCACTTAAAAGCAAGAACATGAAGATAAGCAAATATAGAATTCAACAGGGCTTAATATCCCAAAAAAGTCATCATGCAAATGCAAATTAAAAGGAAGTTGAAATGAAGTTGTAATGTAATAGTAAATCAAAGGATACAATGAGAAATATCCATCAGGCCTCAGAAAAGAAACTCTTTGACCACCATTAAGTATCACTTTGACATTTGAAACTTTTGCTGGAAGGCTGAATTCTTTTGTTCCATAACCTGCCAAAATAATCCAGCGATACCATTATATAACCAATATTTACAGCAAATCTATGTATTGTCACAGAGAATAGACGTGCAACACACACAGTAAGCATTACGGAATATGGGTAATGAAGTATTAAATTTTGACATTTTAATCCCCTGAATAACTAATCATTAACTTCCCCCTAACCTTGCTAAACTTGACAAATCTAATCTAACACCACCAGATAAAGGTGATCAAGGACGAGAGAATAGAGACACCGTTTCCTATATAAATTTTTTAAAAATTGAAATAACACGAGGCCAAAGTGCAGTTTTTGCAAAACGAAATCAGAAAATGAAAATAGAAACCAAACATACTCTTTGTTTATTGACATATTGAGCATAGAAACAAAACAGTGCACATCCCCGTGGACATAGTTCAAATTGATAGGGCATCGCATTATATATGCAGGGGTAGGGGTTCGAACCTGAGATTTTCCACTTATTCACACGTCAAGGGCTGAATTTTTAGCCACTTGACCAAAAGAAAGAAACAAAACAGTGCAAAAGGCATATCGATAAAACGGTGCATTAAAGCATGATTGACAACTATTCTAACATTCCAATTTTGGTCTAAAATCCTAGATATTAAAAAAAAGAATGAACAACTTGAAATCTTGAATGACCAATTATCAAAGTACCATTACCAATCCCATGAAGGATGCAAAAAATCAATCTTTATGCCATTATCGTGTATTAATTAAGTTTAATTTACAGATCGAAGTTGAATACTTCTATTATTCGAAATTATGATTGAAATTCACATGAAACAATGATTGGGGAATTCAGAATATACTAAATGATGTGATGATGATGATGAAAGAACTTACTAGGGATCTTGACTCGACCATAAATGGTGTATCCATCAGAAGACCTGCAGAAGTTACGATATTGGTTAGAATAAAGAGGAATTAACCGATGCAATCGAAAAAGTGATTATGAAATTAGGGTTTGTGTAATATGAAATTGATACCCAGGGGTAGGCGATTGAGCGAATGATGAGGGTAAAAGTGAGAAGCAAAATTGAATGAAAAGAAAAAGAAGAAGCGATTTGGTGGAGGAAGCCATAGGCACAATATTCAGAGTTGATTCAGGGCTTTGTTTCCTCAGCCAAAAACACAGTCTTATGTTATGTTCTTGGGTTTAATCTCAACTATGGTTTTGTTCTGCTTTTGCGCGCACGATCCCCTTTTCACATATACGTTTGGTTAGATTCTTTGGGAGGAAATATAATTACTTCTCAATGATATGAAAGGGTTAACTTTTTATAAGAAAAAAAAAATTAAATATAAAATTGTTTTTGTTTAAAAAAAATAAAAAAATAAAATTGTTTTAGAATTCTGTTTTTAAGAATAGAAAAACAAAACTTCTTGAATCTGTTTTAAAGGAAGCTAAAGAAAAAATAATAATAACTAAAAAAAAACCTATTCAAGCCACTAGGTTTGGTCTAGTGGTGAGGGGTTTGAATATTACATTATAAATTATGGGTTCGATCACCAGCTCATTGTAAATAAAAAAAAAAACTATTCACAAAAGAATAAGGTTTCAATTGCGTCGTTTCTAAGAATATCACGAACGCCTTCTGGAGGAGAAACATGAGTCAAGAAGTCGGCATCTGAGAAGACTCCAAGTTTAGCGAAGAAATTTGAACATTGATTCCCCTCTCTAACTGTGTGATAAAGGGAAACATTGGTTTGAGAGAGTAGCTCTTTTATATCGTGTAGTTTCACTAGTTTGTTTATATATATAGTATTTAAAAATATTATTTACTTTTTTTCGTAAAAAATATTATTTACTTATGACTATGTTTTATTTTATTTTTATGAGTTCTAACTTATATTTTACTAGCGGGCCAGGCAGGCGGTGAATAATATCAACCATTTCTCTCCCTTGCCATAATTGTTTCCCAGAAGAGCAGAAGTAATAACCAAGACCATCCATAATACAAAGATCTTTTCATTAAGAATAGGTACTCTCAATGGGGAAGAAAACAAACGGTACTTATAGGAGAGATGTGTTTTGTTTTACCAAGCTCTCTTTTCGCATCAACCACATATTTTTAATATTAAAAAATTAAAATATAATGATATAGAGTTATTGATAGACGGAAAGAATGTCATCTATTTTTTAGTCAAAAAAGATAATGACATTCCTCCATCTCATATTAAATGATATATTTATATATTTTGTATAGTTTAAGAAAAATATAATAATTAAAAAATAGAATCAGACTTGTACTTAATTGCCATTAAAAAGAATAGATGACTTACATTTTTTTTTACTAAAGAATAAATGACTTACTCAAGAGTGATGAAAGTAGTATTATCCATGTTCCTAAATATAAGACTCTCCGTGTAATTTTTTTATAAGATCCTTTTTGAATTTTCAATCATATTAATTACTTCATCCGGACAGATGTTCTTTGCCAAGATTTTTTCCCAAAAGAACAGAAGCAGTAAGGAACTAAGTGTTGTTTGAATTGACTTAATTTTGAATTTATATAAATTAAAATAGCTTATGCAAATAAATAATTTTTTACGTATTATTCATAAATTTTTCAAGGTAGTTTATGAAAAAATAGATTATAAAGATACAATTATCATTACTGAAAACTTATGAATTACCATAACAATATACTACTTATTTGCATATGTTATTTTTATAAGCTAAAAAATAAGTCAATTCAAATGTGTCCTAATTATACTTAAAAGAACCTGTTGGTGGATCATAGAATTATAAATTAACAACTAATAAATGCGAGGGGGGAAAATAGAGAAATTCGAGACATTGTATGAGCAAAATAAGCAAACTTCATTTCACTTTATTAGACAAGAAAAAGAAAATGGCAAATCTTAAAACAAAGACAAGTAGTTTGTCTGTGTGCACTTATGTGGCTTATTATGGTTCCAAGTTCCTTATTTATCCAACTTAACTACTAAGCACACAGTTAAAACTTAATGAAACTACACACCACTCAAATCTTGATACATCTCAAGAGGAAAAGTGGAAGCCTTATGAAACCTAAAATAGTAAGGTTCATCAATACCTTCACCAAGAGCCAAAACTTTAGTTCCATCAGAATCTACAAAAGTACCAACAGTAGTACAAAGAGCACCATAAACAAAAGAAGGACAATACTCAAAGCTATAAATATCATAAGCATGTTCTCCTTGAAGCTTCACAATCTTGAACTTGCTATAAAGATCTCCAGCTATACCACGAGTGCTCACAAACCATAAATCAGCTCCAACCTTTGTTATCTTCCATATTCTTGAGTCTTGAACGCATGGACCCAGAATTTGAATACGAATGGTGAGATCAGTGAGTGTTGGAATGAAATCAAGATCACCTGGTGGAGTGAATAATATTGGCTCGCCAATTGAGTTAGGGTCGCGAATTACATCGAGAGGACATGTTTTGTTTCTTGTCTCTCCCAATCTTATGCCACCATTGTTGGCCCAAAGTGGCCATGCATAGTAACCTACTCTTGGTTGAAGAGGGTTACCTTCCATGTCTACAACTGGCTCTGGTTCAGCTCCTTGTAGTGGTTTTGTGTTGAACAACACCAAGAGAGAAATTAGGAAACATAGTGGAATGAATTTCATTGTTTCTTTGATTCTTTTTTGAATTTTGGCTTATGATGTTTGTGTTGTGAGTTTCTTAGAGTTAACTACACGATCATTTATATAGAGATAATTAATGCATAAGGTTTAATTTGGACATGTTTATGTGGTGATGATATAGAAAGTTGCCTGTATGTAACACATGGTTTATGTTTGTCTATATGAGTCTCGCTAACGTGTG
The DNA here is from genome assembly GCF_020283565.1 of Trifolium pratense. Classification (NCBI taxonomy): domain Eukaryota; kingdom Viridiplantae; phylum Streptophyta; class Magnoliopsida; order Fabales; family Fabaceae; genus Trifolium; species Trifolium pratense. Next base: position 5,855,585 of record NC_060065.1, on the reverse strand, counting down.
TCATAGAGACACATGTACTCTAAGGATATATTGTTAAGGAAACAAAAAATAAAATTATTGTTGCATTGAAAAATACAACAATTTAAATTTTGAAAAAGTTGAATGCACAACTTTTAAGATAAATATTTTTATATTTAATTGTTTATCACGTGCCTTTAGAATACATATCAGCATTTGTCTCTTTTTATTTTGTTGTCATATCCACCTATTCAAGAACCAATTTGTTGTTGGTAATACATGGTTTAGGTTACTTGTTGAGAAAATTTACATTTACCTTTAAAATATCTCTCTCAGTTTTACGATCAGTGTCATTTTAACAAAACAATATTATTTTAAAATGAAAGGAATTTAAACTTGGTAACATTGAAATGGACGGAGTATTATAACAGTTCGGAATGCCTAATTTAAGTGATGATGTTTGTTGTGAATTTGTCTAACAAATCACACCAATAAAATAACTTGATGTGTGGAGCAATAGAACGACAACCAATAACAAGCTGAATAAGCCATAATTATAACAACACCGATAAAGAAGATAAAGAAGAAGAAAGAACACAATATTTGTTTACCCAGTTCGATCAAACAATGACCTAGTCTGGGGGAGAGAGCAGCCCCTCCCGTTCCACTATATCAAATAAGTAACTTTACAAAAGAAATTCTCAATTGAGTTACAAGAATTAATCCTAATTCTACCCAAAACTTGAATCTCTTCCCTTGACCAAGAGACTCAATTTGATATGTGTTTCCCAAGGTGTATCACAAAGATAGTTCGTCCACCCTAGAGTTGTACCAAGAGAAAACTTTTTTTCATCTCTAAAACCCTAGCCCTTGTGTGGTGGCAAACCCTAATCCTTGTCTCTACATGATTCCTCTCTCTCTTCCTCAATTTTTCTATGAATAAAGTGATCCCTATTTATAGAAAAATATATGCCAAAAAACTAGTAACAAATCTATTTTAAAATAAAACAAATTCAAGTCAGAGTGCCCCCCAAGAAAAGATTTTTTTCACAAAAAATCAACAAACCCGCGTATTTCCACCTGGGGCGCAGGAAATTTCTCCTGGGGCGGAAAAACATAAACTTTTTCCTTTTCCTGCACACAAATTTCGCCTAGGGCGAAAATTTTCCGCCTAGGGCGAAAAAACAGCAACTTGAAAAATTTCTGACTTCTTGTTACCGAGATTTCAAGGCTTATCCAACAATTCTCCACCTTGTCTTTATTTTCAAGGCATATCCAACAATTTACCATTTTTGAAAAATAAAATAATTGCCCACGTACTCACCACTCACACTCACATTATTTTCTCCAGTTCTTCTTCTCGGATTGTATGTCAATCTCAAGCATTGCACTTACCTATATAGTAATTTTTACTTGAGCACAACCCCAAATAATATCCACTTAGGCAGTGGCGGAGCCAAGAAAAAATGTTGGGGTGGGCAACTAAAAAACTTATAAAACGAAAATTATATTGTCTACAAAAATTTAAGTTATAATAAGCAGATCATATTTAAATTATATTGTCTACAAAAATTTAAGTTAAAATAAAATAGGAAAAATGCAAAAAATAAAATTAGAAGGGGTCGAACACTAGGCTACTTCTTTAAGTTTGTGATGTAACACACCAATAAATATATATAGCATAACTTATAATTTTATTAAAATTCGTAGGGCATATTAGTAATTTCCTATTTATTTGGGGTGGGTCATGGCCCAGCCATGCCACCCCTAGCTCCGCTACTGCACTTAGGCGCACACACACAAAATTGAAAAAAAAAAGTTAAATAATTTAGTCACATCATCACTACAAGAAAACATTCATTTACCGGCGGAAATTACTGGCGGTTTTGGCCCTCTGTAGCTTACTGGCGGCCTAAGCCCCCAATAAGTATAAAAACCGCCAAAGTTGTTTCATAAAATAATAAAATAAACATGTCATATAATAATTCTGTTTTAATTTTTATTTAAATAAAAAAAAAGTTTTTTTTTTTAAAAATAAAATGTTTTATATTTAAATAATAAATAATGATGTTTTAAATTAAAACTATTAAATTTTATATTTAAATAAAATAAAATGTTTTTTTAAAGCAATTAATATTTAAAAAAACATTTTTTTAAAACAAAATAATTAATTAAAAACGTTTTTTTTTTTAAAAATTCGAATAAGCCATAGTGGCGGTTCAGGCCGTCGCTAACTGGTCAAATCTGAGAATTGGTAGTGGCAGTCTAGGCCGCCAGTAGTTCTGCTGCAGGCTTCTGACATTATTATTTTGCGGCGGTCTAGGCCTCCAGTAATGGCTTTGGAACATGAAATGACCGTTGCTGGCTTGTGGCGGTCTGGGCCGCCAGTATATTTCGCCATGCCAGTTTGCGACGGCTTTGACCGCCAAGAACGTTACCGGTGCCTTATTTACTGGCGTAACGTGGCCGCCAGTTGGCCGCCACTAATTATTCACATGGACTTAGAAATAAACAAATTTGGCCCGTTTCATGTCATGATGTCAAACAAATTTGGCCAGTTATTTAGTATTTTTTTGGGTAAAGTAATCTTTTGAGATTTAAAGTGAATTCTATTGATTTGATGATAATTTGAAAATTTTTCAAAATGATGAAAATTATGATCTATTTTGTTCAAGTTAAATTTAGAGAATTTCAAAATGACACATAAAATCAAAGAATTTGAAATTTATTCTTCTCTATAAACTTTAAAAAATTATTAATTGATCGAAAAACCTAAAATCGACGATAAACATTAAAATTGGCCAAAAAACCAAAAATCGACTGTAAACCCTAAAATCGGCCGAAAACCCAAAAAATCGGCAGAAAAACCTAAAATCGGCCAAAATCCCAAAAATCGACTATAAACCATAAAATCGACCAAAAACCCAAAAAATCAACTGAAAAACAAAAAAAAGTGCCGAAAAACCCAAAGTCGACCCTAAACCCAAAAAACTCGGCCAAAAACTTAAAATCGGCAAAAATTCAAAAAATTGACTATAAGCCCTCAAATCGACCAAAAATCCAAAAAATCGGCTAAAAAACCAAAAAAATGCCGAAAAAACCAAAGTCGACCCTAAACCCAAAAAACTTGGCCGAAAACCTAAAATCGGCCAAAATCCCAAAAATCGACTATAAGCCCTAAAATCGGCCGAAAACACAAAAAATCAACTGAAAATCCAAAAAATCGGCTGAAAAGCAAAAAAAATGCCGAAAACCTAAAATCGGTCAAAATCCCAAAAATTGACCGAAAACCCAAAAAATCGACCAAAAAACCTAAAATCGGTAGAAAAACCTAAAATCGGTCAAAATTCCAAAAATCGACTATAAACCAAAAATCGGCCGGAAAAACTTAGAATCAACCATAAACCCTAAAATCGACCGAAAACTCAAAAAATCGACTATAAACCCAAAAAAACTCGGTTGAAACCAAAATCATTTGATATATTATTGAGATACATTAAAATTAGCGGTTTGAGTGTTTTTTTATATGTCGTTAATCTTTATGAGTCTCAATAGCGTATCAAATGATTTTGGATTTGTCTGAAATTTTACACAAATGATCTATATGATATAAACTTTCAATCCAACGGTGGATTTTATAAAATTTATATTGGTTAAAACGTTATTGAGAGGTGTAACATTTGGTATCAAACTAGTTGGTGTCATTTGATCCTGACCATATATATATATATATATATATATATATATATATATATATATATATATATATATATATATATATATAATATAACATTAATCGGAAATCATTTGATACGTTAATGAGATACATCAAAATAACGGCTTACGAACATTAAAAAAATGAGTTAATTTTGTTGGGAGAGATCAACCCCTTAATGTATCTCAGTTACCTCGAGATGATTAGTCTCTGCAGTTGCGCGCAAAAAATACATTTGGTTTAAAAAAAATAGTCAACTTTGTCAATGACACAACTCAATATTCATGTTACAAAAATAATTGTCTATATTTTTTTTTTTAAAAAAAAATTCATATAAATTTACAAAAATAAAAAAGCTTCAACGCTTGCTCCAACTGGTTTGATCATTTATGTAAATTCATTTGTAGTATCAATATGTCAATTTTGATTTGCATAATGATCAACCAATTTTATGTGAAGATAATTGTTTAACATTTATACTTTTAGGCTCTAAGCAAATTCCCATATTCTAGCTATGCTTGGAGCTTGCAAATTGTAATCCTTGAAAAAGCCCAGTAGACTACACTACTGTTAGCAAAGTTTGTGCATCCAGAATGAAATTAAGGTGTGTAATTTATTATAAAGAAATTAATTACTTTTGCATCTTTTAAGTTTTACTTTTTCAATGAAAGAACAAGGTTTACAGTACAATGCTTGCTGTGCACATAGTGTTCAATTAGACGTAAATGATTTTATTGTGGCCGGGGGTATGGAAAACATGTCTAATACTGTACCGACATACTTGTTGTAGTTTGTGTTGTAGTTTGTGGTGTTGGATCCTTGTTAGGCTTTGGTTGGTTGGAGGCTCTCGTGTGTTGGTTATACTCGGTGATTGATTCTTATCTCTATTTTGAGGGTTTTCTTTGGATCTGTTTGTGGTGGCCGATGAAGGTCTTTAGTTTAATTTTGTGTCTTTTTGTTTACATTAATTTTTATGGAGTGTACTTGCGTCACTCCTTTGTATATTATGAACTATCTCTGGTATTTTTTTATTAATATATAATATTATTTGTCATTTAAAAAAGGTTTAAATATGTTGTTGGTCCCTGCAGTTGTAGCTCATTTTGGTATTGATCCCTGCAATTTTTTTTGTTTGGTATAAGTCCTTACACTTTGAATAAAATTGGTTTTAATCCCTCCTGTTAGTTTGACCGTTACAAAAATGGAAGAAACTAACAGAGTACCACGTGGCACAATCATTTTATGTCACGTGGCACAGTCAAAGTCATAATTTTTTATTTGTTTTAATGTTATTAGTTTGATAATTTTATTCTTTTCCAAAAAAAAAATGTTTTATAATTTTATTAATAAACATTAAAATAACCATCACCACCAATATGTGTGGATCTTTCAATTCATCGTTCAATCACCACCACCAATATGTTCATGTTCATCATCATCACACCACCACATCTTGCGACGAATTGTAGCCGGCGCCGCTGCGATTTATTCTCGTTTCTGCCTATGTTGTTCGAGTTTGTGGCTCTGTAACTGTCTCACTTTGTGAATCACGTCATCGTTTTGCAACTAGCGTTCGAGTTCGTGCAACGATCGCTCTCTGTGATTGCTTGTAATCATGTTGTTTGTTTCATAGTGGGAAGCGGCGGAATGTTTTTTGTTGTTTGTCCTTTGTGCCACTTTGTTCTTTTATTTTATTTAATTGAAAAGATGAAGATGAAAACATGGTGATGATGGTGGTTTTTTTTTTTTTTTTTGATAAGCATGGTGATGGTGGTGGTGAAATTCAGAGGTAGAAGATGAAGACACAGTGGTAATTAGTAATATAATATATTAAAACAAATTTAAAAACAATATATAGGTATGACTTTGACTGTGCCACGTGGCATAAAATGATTGGGCCACGTGGCACTCCGTTAGTCTCTTCTGAAATCTGGCACGCAGTGAACACAATGCTGCACAAGATGCTATAACATATGTTGCAGCAAGACAGTCGCAGAACACGGTAAATAAATAAATAAATTGCAGAATAATAAATAACACAGATAGTTGTTAACCCAGTTCAGTGCAACGTCACCTACTCTGGGGGATACCAATCCAGGAATGAATCTACTATAATAGCTCTAGTTCAAAGCCCTCGACCAACACCCGATACTTGACTTATCACCTAGACACTACCCGTGCAATCCTACCTAAGAACCTCTTAGATAATGAGACCCCGTCCCAAATTCCCTCTAACAACACGTACTATGTTGCTGTCAATAATAATAATCAGGATGGAGACACTCTCCTAGAAACTAGACCACACTCTTGCTTAAAAGCTTATGAGTGAATCACACACGCTAACTCCGTGCTTCAAAGCTTAGGAGTAGCTTACAATAAACAACCAAAACACAGTCCTAAACTTGCATCAAATAGACACAAGAAAGGCCGACAAAAGACACACACTCTAAACCTTAAAAACGCACACTTTTTGTAATACAAGGTTTAGAACACACAAGTTGTAAAGGCTTGAGGCTTCACATATTTATAGTCTTCAATTGTCTTGATGTCCAAGTTAGGTCTTCAGACATATACAGCTGTAGGAATTGCGGCCCAACCCTATATTAATTTCAAAAATATAATTTGTTTGTTTCATGTGTTACCAAACAAAAAAACGCAAAAATATAATATAATTATATTTTTGTTTTAAATAACATTCCTTCAGCCGACTTCAATAAAACTTGCTGAGCAAGACTCGTTTTGCCCAGGCGCACGTGCTAGAATATATAATTGAAGCAAATCTTGATTGAGATTTGAAATAAAAATTCTGCACGAAAACAGAGCATCAGTATGCTGTACTATGATGCTACCGCACCCCAGTCCAGCATCTGGCTGGTTGGCTTTTGCAAAAATGTAGCCAATCAAAACACCAACATCTTCCATTTTTGTAACGGTCAAACCAACTGCAGGGACTAAAACCATTTTTATTCAAAGTGCAAGGACTTAAACCAAATAAAAAAAATTGCAGGGACCAATATCAAAATGAGCTACAACTGTAGGGACCAACAACATATTTAAGCTTTAAAAAAAAAAAAAAAAACTTCTACTGATATTGACATGAAGTAGTTTATAAATTTGAGTGAATGATCAATCACATGTTTTATGATAATGGCATGGGTATGAGTAGGAAAAATAGATTGGGGTGAATGTTAATTTGGAAAATTATTGTGTGAACTATCTAGAACTCTCGAAATGACGTTTTTTTTTTCTTTCGGTATGAACTTTTTCTATTGAGTATCGGGTCGGTAGGGTGAAACTAGAGGGGGGGAACAGGCCAGGCCGGCCTACGGGGCCTTAAGGCCTAGCCTACATAAGCTCAGGTCAGGTCAGCCTATTTCTTTAAATAGAGCAGGCCAAAACTTTTTTATAAGCCTATTTAGTTAAATAGGTCAGGCTATATACCATTAAAAAAGTCTTTTAGACTATCTCCAATGGTGAATACTTATTTTTAAGTACTAGTACCTAATATAGGTACAATCATTGAAGCAAAACATAAATGAGTACTTATTAGGTACTAGTTCTACAATAAGAAGTGATACCTATATAATTTTTATGGGACTCATTTATAATAATGTAGAGTTATTGGAGAGATGTGTTATTAGTGAGAACAATTTAGAACTTTTTAAAATGTGTTGGGTTGGAGAGATTGAGTACTTAGGAGGTACTATTATTAAAAAATTTAAAATAAATGATGTGTACACGTGAGGCCCAGTTAAGTACTCAAAAATGAGTAGCTCAATTGTGGATGCTCTTAGTCTACTAGGCCGGCCTATTTAAGTTAATACGAATAATATTTTTATTACTATCATTATTTATATATTAAAATTTGTACTTTAATTAAATTATAAATTATTTAACTTTTTCAATATATTATTATAAACTAGAATTGAAATATGATGACATATATAGTCAACGTCTCTAAAATATCATGTTAAATATCAAAAGGACATTGGTTTATTAGTTCATAAGTATATTTAAAAATAAATATAATTATATATTTAAATATGTTTATGTGAAATAGACTTTTAAATAGGCTAACATGTCACATTAAACTTTCAAAAGGCCAGACTCAGGCCTAAAAAATAAGTCTATGATAGGCCACAAGCCAGGCTCAGACTTTCAATTTTTTTACAGGCCAGACTTAGGCTAGTTAAAGTTTAGCTCGGCCTAGCCTATTCCCACCTCTAGGTGAAACGTTCATATTGGAAATGGTTCCTAGGTAAAAATCTTGGATCCCCCTTGTTCCTTTTACGAGTGAAGTATGCACCCTATTTTTTGTTGGAACCAATAGAGTTTATCTTGCTTGGTGGTTGATCATTGTCTCTCTCTAAGGGGTCCTTATGATCTTGCGGTGGTGGATTAGATGTGTTTAGCTTTTGGTGTGTCTTCTTGTAACTATGACTGTGTATTTATAATGAAAATGTTATTGACGACAGTGATGGTGCTGCTGCATTAGTTTTGATGAGCGGAGACAATGAACTGAAGTACATAATTTATTTAGATATGAATACACCTTGACGTTGTTAAAAACAAAAAGAGAAATGTTCCAGCCATACTGCTATATATTCACATTATTTGTACGGGAGGATGTGAAGATATACACTGAGGAAGAAACCATTTGATGATAACGATGGGGCATCTTTTATATAAGTGTACTATTACTAGGAAAGTAAATGTATCGTTACAATGATTGTGTGGGTACATATGAACCTTTGATGTAATCCCTCTGTCCCTTAATATAAGTTTTTATTGTGATTTTTCACAAATATTAAGAAAAGTTGGTAGTGTAATAAATGTGTATTTTTTGAGTATTACAATTACTAAATTGTTCTTAGTGAAAAGATGTATTTGTAGTTGACTTTTAGGATAGGGTTATATTTGAAAAAGTAATAATAAATGTATCTAGGAAATTGAAAATGAGTTTATATTTAGAGACAAATTTTATCTTTAAAATGATACTTATAATTAGGGACCGAGGGAGTACATGACTATAGATGAAAGCATAAGTTTTTTTTTTGTTTGACAAAAAGATAAAAGCATTAGTTGAGCATTTTAATATTATTAGGAAAGTAAATGTATCAACATCTTTGATGTATTCATTCTCTCTCTAATTTATTTTTTTTACACAACATTCTCTCTTTTTTATATATAATTATTTTGCCATTAAAAAAAAATATTAATGCTAAGTTAAGCTAGATATTTCGTCGAAAAAAAAAGTTAGGCTAGATATAGATTTAATGTAATTATGGATTTTATGTATAATAATTTTTATTTATGATATTCATATTAATTTTTAGTTTAAACAAATATATTTTTTATTATTCAATTTTTTTAGCCATAAATTAAGTTAGAGACCGATTTAGTGACCAAATTTTTATTAACTTAAATCGGTCACTAAATTGATCTCAAAAATCAATCTTTAAATTCAGTCACTAATTCAGTTTTTGGCCTTAAAATAAGATAGAGATTGATTTAGTGACCAAATTTTTATTAACTTAAATCGGTCACCAATACAATGAGAGATTGCAAACAAAGAGGAGTACTCACAAAAGAAGAAAAACATATATATAAAGACGATACAAACACAAGAACCAGAAACAAACAGAAAGACACAAATCTTAAAAACAGAAACAAGTAGTACTCTGTCTAGTGTGCACTTTATGTGGCTTATTATGGTTCTAAATTCCTTATTTTATGACCCACACAACTTCACGTACTATGCACACATTATGAAACTACTCAGTGCTCAAATCTTGATACTTCTTGAGTGGAAAAGTTGAAGCCTTATGAAACCTAACATAGTAAGGTTCATCAACACCTTTACCAAAAGCCAAAACTTTAGTTCCATCAGTATCTACAAAAGTACCAACAGTAGTACAAGTAACTTCATAAGGAACACCCGAAGGACAGTACTTAAAGCTATAAATATCTCCTTCAAGCCTCACAATCTTGAACTTGGTATCAAGATCACCACTTCTTCCACCGGTGCTCACAAAGAAGAGGCCAGAGAAGCCAGATCCAACCAATGAAGCCTTCCATGTTCTTGAGTATTGAACACATGGACCCAGAAGTAGAATATCAATGGTGAGATCAGTGAGTGTTGGAACGAAATCAAGATCACCTGGTGGAGTGAAGAGTATTGGTTCGCCAATTGAGTTAGGGTTGCGGATTACATCGAGAGGACATGTTTTGTTTCTTGTTTGTCCTAATGTTATGCCTCCACTGTTGGCCCAAAGTGGCCATGCATAGTAACCTACTCTTGGTTGAAGAGGGTTACCTTCTATGTCTAAAACTGGTTCTGGTTCAGCTCCTTGTAGTGGTTTTGTGTTGAACAACACCAAGAGAGAAATTAGGAAACATAGTGGAATGAATTTCATTGTTTCTTTGAATCTTTTTTGAATTTTGGCTTATGATGTTTGTGTTGTGTGTTTCTTAGAGTTAACTACACGGTCATTTATATAGAGATAGGTGCATAAGGTTTACTATGGACATGTTTATGTAGTGATAATATAGAAAGTTAGTAGTATGTAACACGTGAAGGCTCAAATATCACTTATCAATAACCCTATAACGAATACGAATTATACAAAATTTACCATCGGATTGAAAGTTTATATCATATTGATCATTCATACAAATTTTTCAAAAAATTGAAAATCATTTGATGTGTTATTGAAACTCACAAAAATTAACGGTATTCAATACAAATTTATAGACCGTTAATCTTGTAAAATTTATATTCGTTATAAAGTTATTGACGTGCACCACTTGATTAACTCTTTCGTGTTAGAAAAAGTCTGTAACATATGGTTTATGTTTTGCTATATGGGTCTCCCTAATGTGTACTCTAAAATACATGTTAAGAAAATAAAAAATAAAATTATTATTACATTGAAAAATACAACAATTTGAATTTTGAAAAATTGAATGCACAACTTTTAAGAAAAATACTTTTATATATAAATTGTTTATCATATATTCTTAAAACACATATTAACGTTTGTCTCTTTTTATTTTGTTGCCATATCCACCTGTTCAAAGACCAATTTGTTGTTGGTAACACATGGTTTAGGTTACCTGTCGAGAAAGTTTACATTTACCTTTAAAATATCTCTCTTAGTTTTAAGATCTCTTAGTTGTTAGATTTAAATCACTAAATTAAGATTAAACACATATACATGTGATGACAAATCGTCACACTCTCTAATCCATGCCTATTTTAGCAACATTAGATACATTTTAGTAGGTTTTTAGCAATAAATATGAGAGAAATCTAACCATTCGCTTGATTACTTGTTTTGCAAGAAAACAGGAAAAACTGCAGGAAATGAATGATTTTCACTACGCTGGGGGCGTAGCCCATCACGCGCCGCGTGATGGAGCTCACAGGGAGCCAAGATTTTCACTCTGATCACGCGCGGCGTGATGCCTTACCACGCGCGGCGTGAAGCTTTGCTGAAGAAGAAGATTGTTCTCTGACTTGATCACGCGCCGCGTGATTCTGTTACCACGCGCGGCATAGTGATGGATTTACAACCACGCGCGGCGTGGTAGATCTGGCGCGCGGCGTGGTTGCCTTCTGTATATATATTTTCTGCATAATTCTGTTTTCGGGTTGGAAAATTCTGCAACTTTTCACTACATTCTGGTTTTGGAACTTGAAGATCGTGATTCAACACTCCAGCGGAGAGCTCCAAGCACATCGAGAGCATGGATCCACAAGCCATGGCGATGAAGCGAGGAAGCGTACGAAGAACGATGAGGAGCTAAACTCCTTGGAGGTAGGATCTAGGATAGTTTAGGATGTAGTTCAGCTGAATGTAACCTGCAATTGTGTAAGATCATACTCTCTTTATAGTGTTCATTCAATTCAAGTCTGTTTCTAATGCTTTACAATCCTTCATTAGTGTTGTAATGATTGTGAGTTAAGTCACGTGCGAGAGTATTGATTTAATGTCTGAACTGAATTGTATTGAGCGCTCGAGTGTCTCCGGTCGAGAGATTGAGGCATAGAGTGTAGCGAACGATTGACGCGCGTTAATATCATTCGTTGTAGGTAGCTTCCGCCCGAGAGATCGGGGGAGTATCGACAACGAATAGAGTGGATTTTGACAAGAGATTGCGATTCACTAATTTGTCGATCTAGTTGTGAACACTTGAGTAGTTCTTATACATTGTAGGTTGCATGCGGTTAGCTATAGACTAGATGATTCCGATGATTCTACCTCGCTTTTCCATTATTATCAAAGCACATTTTCTAGCAATTCATTACTCAACATACCCCCAATTTATGTGTATTTTCTATATAATGTCTATGAACACAATTCGACTAGTTTGATCACACAATCCCTGTGGATCGATATTTTATTACTACGTGATTTTCGTGCACTTGCGAAATTTAATCATCAAGTTTTTGGCGCCGTTGCCGGGGATTGTGATTGATTCAACTAGGCAATAGTGTTCATATTTTCTGTGTTTTCTTTATTATTTTCTGTTTTATATTTTTCTCCCGGAGCGTTCTACTTGTGTGTTTCATTGTGCATGCGGAGAACAGGTCCTCAAGAGCTGCAATTTGATCCGGAGATTGAAAAGACCGCTCGCGCAATTCGAAAGGCAACAAGGGAAGCTCAAGCTTCAAGGGGAACAGCTTTGCTAAGGGATACACCGGACTGTCAAGGAAGGACTGCAGCAACAATGGAGGATGAACAGGTTCCACCGGTTCCTCAACCGCCAAGGCGTACCCTTGGTGATTATGGGAGGAGAGACAATGACGCGTTGGCAAATCAAGGCTTTCAGCCGGAAAATCCTGTCTCATTCGACATCAAGAACACGGTCCTTTCCGCCCTAAAGGAAAATCCGTATTCAGGTTCGGAAGCTCAATGCCCGAACTTACACTTGTCTCACTTCTATGAAGCCTGCGACTATACCGATCCACCGGGGGTGAGCGAATCGGACAAAAGGCTGAGGCTATTCAAGCATTCTCTCACCGGCCGTGCTAAAGATTGGTTAGACACGATACCCGCCGGAACAATTGAGACTTGGAGACAGCTGGAGCGGAAGTTCTTAGATCGTTACTTCCCTATTCATAAGTTCCTAGAAAGAAGGGCTGAAATTAGCAACTTCGAACAAGCGGATGGTGAGACGTTGTATGATGCTTGGGAGAGGTTCAAAGTTTGTCTTAAAAGGTGTCCGAATCACGGTTTCGATGGCCACAATCAGATGCAAATGTTTACCCAAGGTTTGAGGGCTCAAACGCGAATGATACTTGACGCATCAGCCGGTGGTTCGTTGAAGAACCGTGACGAAACTGAAGCAAGAGAATTGGTGGAAAGCATGGCTCAAAACGAGTATAGAGCTACTAATGATAGGGGAGCCAAAAAGAAAGGCGGAGTGTTGGAATTGGATACTCAAACAGCTCTATTGGCACAGCAAAAGCTCATGACTAGCCAAATGGAAGCAATGATGAAGTTGCTGTCCAATCCACAAGTTCAATCTTCTCCAATAGGTAAAATTGACAATGTGCGCTGTGATTTTTGTTTGCAGGACCACCCTAATGGCGGATGCTTCCCGGAGGGTTCAGAGGAGGCTCGCTACTTGGCCAATTTTCGGAAGCCGTACAACAACAATAACAACGGTTCCGGGTGGGGGAATGGTATGCAAGGTCAAGGTACACAGCAACAGCAGCAAAGGCCTCCATCAAGGATGGAAGAGACTCTAAATCAGTTCATGCTCATGACCCAAAGCAACTTTGAAGCAATGAAATCGAGTCAAGCAACCTCTAACAAGAATCATGAAGCTTCTATAAAGAATCTTGAGGTGCAAATGGGTCAGCTGTCAAGACAGTTTTCTATGTTGCAAAACCAAGGAGGTTTCGGTGGAAACACTCATGATAATCCGAAAAATGAAACTTGCAATGGAATCACGTTGAGGAGTAGAGAGATACCGGAAAGGCCAGCTGTGGAGAAACCCTTGAAAAAGAAGGTCATTGAGGGAGAAGTTGAGAATAAGCAAGAGGTCGTAGTCGAAAATGAGCGATATGAGGGAGAAGTAGAAAAGGAAACTATACTTAAGGAAGTTGATATTAGTGAGGATGAGAAAGAAGAAGTTGAAAAACAGAGGGAGATAAAAGAAAAAGAGAGTAGGAAGGTTGAGAAAGGTAAAGGAGTTGATGAATCGCCATATGCTAGGATGCCTTTTCCTAGGAGAAAGAAAGTTAAGAATCTTGAGCGGGAGAAGGAGTTCAAGAAGTTCATGAAGGTGTTGAACAAGCTTGAGATGGCTATACCTTTAGTTGAGGCTTTGGAGCAAATGCCGAGTTATGCAAAGTTTTTGAAGGAGCTGCTCACAAAGAAAAGAAAACCATTAGATGATGAAATGGTAAGTATGACGGAAGAGTGCAGCGCCCTCATTCAACGGAAGCTACCTCAGAAAAAGAAAGATCCGGGGAGCTTTACAATCCCTTGTTCTATTGGAACGCTCACCATTGAAAAGGCCTTGTGTGATTTGGGTGCTAGCATTAATCTGATGCCGTTATCAATGATGAAGAGGATACCGGGAGCTGTAGCAAAGCCGACAAAGATGAGTCTCTCTTTGGCGGATAGATCGGTTGTGCATCCGGAAGGTATTCTCCATGATGTGTTGGTTAAAGTTGCTGGGTTTGTGTTTCCCGCAGATTTTGTGGTCTTAGACATAGAAGAAACTAGGGAATGGGAGCCTTTACTCCTTGGCAGACCCTTCCTAGCAACTAGCCGTGCCCTAATCGATGTAGAGATGGGCGAACTCATGCTAAGGACCGATGATCAGCAGGTTACATTCAATGTCTTTGATAAGATGGAGTGTGATGATGGAGACCCACAATGTTTTAAAATCCAGGTTTATGATCATATTGTTAAACATGCTCTTAAGTTACCTTGGAATGCGCACTACTTACCACATGGTGGCGCTTCTTCTCCGTGACCCGTAGGGGCATGGAACGTCAAGCATCGGGACGTTAAACAAGCGCTGGTTGGGAGGCAACCCAACAGTTTTTAATGTTTTAGTGTGTTTTCTTTTGAGGTATGTAGGTAGGTGTGCAGCAGAAGCAAGGACGAAAGCAGAACAGGGCAAAACAGAGTTCTACTACGCCGGGGGCGCAGTACAATCACGCGCGGCGTGATCCTTCATCACAGAGGAAGGAGTTTTCAGAAGCTATCACGCGCGGCGTAGGGGTATATCACGCGCGGCGTGAAAACTGGAGAAATATGGAGTCTCTGACTAAGTGGTTACGCGCCGCGTGATGGTTCTGACGCGCGGCGTGGCCTGTTTGAAAGGAGTTCTTGACCGTTACAATTGCTACTACGCGCGGCGTAGAAGGGCCACGCGCGGCGTGGTTACACAGGAAAGCGTGTAAAAATTTGAATTTCTTCATCTTCTCAACCACTCCATCCGTCCCATCATCAATTCACACGGTCTCCCACACGGAAAACTCCATTGACAACCCATTTTCACTCTCCAAACTTCTCCAATTTCACTTCTAATCACCTCCAATCATCCATTTCCTTCACAATCACATTATACCCATACCACCCACTCCTAATCCCACTCCAAATCCCTCATTTCATCTCATTTCACCATTTTCCCAAATTAACCCATTTCAATCTTTACAATATCAAGATGTTGACTCGGCTAACTGGAAAGGGAAAGAAGAAGAGTGATGCTAATCCACCACAAGAGCCTCCGAAGAAACCAAGAACGAAGATGAGTGCAAGCAAGGGCCAATCTTCTCGGTCTGCTCAAGCATCTCCTCCTCGCCGGAGCAATGTCACTCGGCAACAGGTTCATCCCCACTTCATCAGTGAAGTTCATGAGAAAAGGTACTCACAAATTCGAACCTTTACTATTAATCAAGAGAAGGGTTTTGGTGAGGATTTGTTGAAGGGTGTAGCTGAGTTAGGAAATGAGATAAAGTCTAGGGGATGGGAGAAATTTAATAAATTGATGATTAAAGATGAAGTGAATCCTGGAAATCAGATGTGGGCTAGGGAGTTCTTTGCGAATGCCTATTTACCAGATCAACCAATGTTTCCGGAGTATGTTTCTGTGGTTAGGGGTGTTAAAGTGAGTTATTCTTTTGAAACTATAAATAATCTGCTTGGTTGTGCTGCTGGAGGAGTGTGTGAACTCTTGCGTGATAGAGAGAGGATTGACAAGAGTGGGATCGAAGTTAGGGAGGAACTAAAGAATATAGTGTGTCGTCCGGGAGCAATGTGGCTGCCCCACTCTGCAGCTTCCCTCCCTAGAAGGTTGAGCTTAACAAGCTTTAATCCCGTTCACCGAGCTTGGGGTGAATTTTGGTTGAAGAATGTGAGGGTTGTTGGCAACAATTCAGAAATTCAGCTTGATAATGCACACGCGGTGCGATTGTTGGTTGAAGGGAAGTTTATTAATCTTGGGTATTGGTTACAAAAAGATCTTCATGAGATAGCCAATCATCCGAATCCGACCTTTACTTTGGGACATTGTAATCTCATCGCTGCTTTGTGTAGGGCGAATAATGTTCCCATGAATGTGCAAGAAGGTGATCTTCATCACGTCCGACCACTGTCTTTATCTTACTTCATCAAAAAGTTTGAGAGAGGTCCTATTGTGCCCCGAGGTGAGGGGAATGCCGCGAGAGAGGAAGCTTTGAGGGAAGAAGAAGAAATAAACCGGTTTGAAGAGGGTAACCATCCGGATCAACAGGGGGATCCGGCATATGAGTCTCAAGAAATACCGGCACATGCTCCTCCACGTTACTCTCATGATATGAATCAGCTTGCGTCCATGTTGCATCAAATGGAAATTTCTCAATATTCCGGGCTGCCGAATCTCTACTTTGATACCGCCTCTTCCATGTACACCGAGGCGATGACTTACCGGTCTACCTTCCCTCCTCCTACTTTTGGGACTTTGTATCCCGTTGATACGGATTGGGAGGCGCATCAGGCAAGGGAGCTGAACTCATTTCAGGCCAGGCAAGCATACAATTCGGGTCTGAGAACTTCTGAGTTGGCTGAGATCGAGAGGCGACGCCGGGTTGAGCAGGATGAGGCTGCTGCGATGGAGAGGGAAATGCTGGATGTGGATGGGCTGAATCTGAATTTGAATAGCCCGTTCACAAACTACTTCACTGGCCAGCCGGATGACGCGGTTTGATGTTGTTGGTTCTGATCTGCTGCTGCTGCTACTATTCTACTACTCTATCTCTATCTTTACTTAATTGTCTTTTATTTGCTTGGTTTGTAATAATATTCTGATGTTGCTTGGATATTAGCTGGATATTTTGCTTATGTACTCTAAAATTGAATCTTCTTTTGTTTGATTGTGGAATGGTTTTTACTTCTAGAGTTTGTTTCAATATTTTGGCATGTTCTTTCTAGTCACTTGAGTATCAATTACTTGATTTTCTCCGTGTGTGATATGTGAAACTTGCAGTGCAATAGCTTGTTGCACTCATGTGATCAAGAGGCAAAGGAAGGGAACGCACACTTTTTGACCGGTTCTTTGATTCGACCCAACCGAGAGGTATTGAGCCAAACACTCCTTTTTCTTCTATGTGTGATATCCGCTCATGTATTGTCTCTCGATTTTGCTTGTCGTCTTTTTGTTTGATTGGTACTCTTGTAGCACACACGAGGCATGTTTCTTGGTACCTTTGAGCCTTTCTATCCACCCTTACATATAATTATCCTTTGCTTAACCAATTTGAGCTGAAAAAGAAAATGTATTTTTGCAAAGCCTTAAGAAATTTTTGATGAAAAAAGGAATGACTTTCTTGGAGGTTAGGCACCTAATTAGTGGTTGATGCGCATTGCTCACCACTAAGTTTGGGGTTGCTCTTTGGAATTAGCAACAAATAAAGTTTGGGGTGAGGGTACTAGAGAACTTACAAAAAGTTTTGATTTGAAAATTTTCAAAATTTGCAAGGCAAAGAAAAAGAAAAAAAAAGATGTATGAATGTGAAAATTAAAAAAAAAAATATAGAAAAGAAGTGATAGCCTTGAGTTCAAAGAATTGCAAAACCTTGTTTGATGATTTGGAAAAGTTCTCTAGTCCACTATATTTCAAAAGGGGTTTGGTTTATGAAAATGTTTTTTGACTAATAGGGGGATCTAACTCCAAGTTTTTCTACTACTTATCCCAAAATGTCACCATCCACCCTAGCCAAGCCACGTTATAACCCTAAAAGACCTCTAATGTGTGTGCACAAAATGAACCGAATGAATTCTTAGATTACTTGCAAAATCATTGTTGACTTGCATTGATGTGTTGATTTGAGTGAATTACCAAAAACTGAAGAGTGCATGTGAGTAGTGTGATGAAATCATAGAGCTTTGGTCGAAAAGTGTGAACTACTTGAAAATGTCTTGCGGGAACGATGGTGCAATTGAGCATTGTTTGCAGGTGGATCATTGATCATCAGGTGAGTCTCACGTATGTATGATTCGAGTGAATTTAAGGAAAGTGCCAAGGTCTTGACACAAAAGCTTGAGGTAAAAGTTGTTTCCTTGAGGACAAGGAAAGGTTTAAGTTTGGGGTTGTGATGACAAATCGTCACACTCTCTAATCCATGCCTATTTTAGCAACATTAGATACATTTTAGTAGGTTTTTAGCAATAAATATGAGAGAAATCTAACCATTCGCTTGATTACTTGTTTTGCAAGAAAACAGGAAAAACTGCAGGAAATGAATGATTTTCACTACGCTGGGGGCGTAGCCCATCACGCGCCGCGTGATGGAGCTCACAGGGAGCCAAGATTTTCACTCTGATCACGCGCGGCGTGATGCCTTACCACGCGCGGCGTGAAGCTTTGCTGAAGAAGAAGATTGTTCTCTGACTTGATCACGCGCCGCGTGATTCTGTTACCACGCGCGGCATAGTGATGGATTTACAACCACGCGCGGCGTGGTAGATCTGGCGCGCGGCGTGGTTGCCTTCTGTATATATATTTTCTGCATAATTCTGTTTTCGGGTTGGAAAATTCTGCAACTTTTCACTACATTCTGGTTTTGGAACTTGAAGATCGTGATTCAACACTCCAGCGGAGAGCTCCAAGCACATCGAGAGCATGGATCCACAAGCCATGGCGATGAAGCGAGGAAGCGTACGAAGAACGATGAGGAGCTAAACTCCTTGGAGGTAGGATCTAAGATAGTTTAGGATGTAGTTCAGCTGAATGTAACCTGCAATTGTGTAAGATCATACTCTCTTTATAGTGTTCATTCAATTCAAGTCTGTTTCTAATGCTTTACAATCCTTCATTAGTGTTGTAATGATTGTGAGTTAAGTCACGTGCGAGAGTATTGATTTAATGTCTGAACTGAATTGTATTGAGCGCTCGAGTGTCTCCGGTCGAGAGATTGAGGCATAGAGTGTAGCGAACGATTGACGCGCGTTAATATCATTCGTTGTAGGTAGCTTCCGCCCGAGAGATCGGGGGAGTATCGACAACGAATAGAGTGGATTTTGACAAGAGATTGCGATTCACTAATTTGTCGATCTAGTTGTGAACACTTGAGTAGTTCTTATACATTGTAGGTTGCATGCGGTTAGCTATAGACTAGATGATTCCGATGATTCTACCTCGCTTTTCCATTATTATCAAAGCACATTTTCTAGCAATTCATTACTCAACATACCCCCAATTTATGTGTATTTTCTGTATAATGTCTATGAACACAATTCGACTAGTTTGATCACACAATCCCTGTGGATCGATATTTTATTACTACGTGATTTTCGTGCACTTGCGAAATTTAATCATCAACATGCTTTGACAATATTATGACATATACTTTAGTACGGAAACAAAATAGTCATGGAAGCATGTATAAAATCATAGGATCGACAAGTTGATCTTTAGGAATACCTGGATCCATGGAAATGAGTCTTTTCAGCAGTGATCCTGAAACACAAAGAAATGACGGCTAGATTGGCTCTTCCTCAACCGGTACCCTGATGCCTTGATTCTCTTCAGATGGGGAGAAGAGAGTGTTTGCTTTCGTACGGTGTATTGGGGACCATAGCCTTATATAGGGTGATGACCCATTAGGGTTCCCATTATCCCAAAATGGGCCATCCTGACATCCACCCATTTGAGCCCATATCTAACTAATTAAATAATTAATTAATTCTAAATAGAAATCTAATAGCCTTTTAACTTTATTTGACCACTTAATCAATTTAGGCTCTTAATTGATAAATAGCTAATATAATTAATATAAATATATATGCCCACATAATAATTATTGGAATATAATAATTGAATAATATAAAATATTCCAACATTAGTTTTAATCAAGATGAGTGTCATTTTAACAAAACAATATTATTTCAAAATGAAAGTAATTTAATCTTGGTAACACTCATTTTGAGTTACCTATTTGTTGTCGGTAACACATGATTCATTTAAGTTACCTATTGAGATAGTTTGTATTTACCTTTAAAATAGGTGACTACTTCTCTACCCTCACATAAATTGAGGGTAGTTGCCCTATGCTGATGTGGCACCAATGAAATTCATCCATGTGTATTTAAGTCAAACATAATTAATTTTTTACCATAAATTATTTTGACTACTTTTATTTTCAATTATTTATATTTTATGTTACTAGTTTTCTTTAATTATATTTTAGACTATGTGTAAATATAATTAGAATTAATTTGATCATTGAATGCTTGTTTCTAAACATTATACTACTCTGTCCCAAAATATAAGGGAAAATTGGTCAAAGAAAGTTGATGTATTTGGTTAAAAATTTGGACTAGATACATCAACTTTAGTTGACCAATTTTCCCTTATATTTTGGGACGGAGAGAGTATATTTGATCATTCCTGTTTACTCATTGTAACCCATTACTTGGTGCAATTAATTCGATTCATTTGAGTTTTGAATTTTCAATTTTCTTACCCAACTGTATCGTACTATTTAGCAAATCCCCAAAAGAAAAATAGATGTACGTATCACATCACGTGGACTTACAAACAAATTTGGCCCATTTCATGTCAAACAAATATGGTCTGTTTGTACATTTGTGATTTTGGTTTGAATTTTTTTTTTCTTTTTCAGTACCATCTGAAATTTTAAAATACTCTACTCGAATTTTATATCTAAAAAATTTTAAAAATTTATTTTAGAATGTAAAATGAATAACTTTAATCATTGATTACTAAATTAAATATTTATATTATAATATAAATAGTGTACATTTGATTAATGAAATAATAGACTTTGTCAATGACACAACTCAATATTTATGTTAAAAAATAATTATTTATTCGAGTTTTATAACTCGAACTGTATTTTATTTACTCAGTTTTAGAACTCGAACATCCAAATATATATATAAAAAATTAGCTCTTGTAGTTGAGTAAATATATACCTCCTAAATTCTAATATGCTATCAAAGTCTATCCTAGATCCATTTGTTGTGGAGATGTTTCATATTTGTTCAGTCCTACACATGAATGTGTGTGTTAGAAGTTTCACATTGGCTAGAAATATGACATAGATAACCTTTTTTATGAATATTTAGAGTAATTTAATAAGTTTGATACTAATTAACTTTATTATTATTAGTGGTTAGTAGTAAACTTGATACTAATATTGTTTATGTTTTTTTTTTTTTATGAAAAATATTGTTTATGTTTTTTTTTTTTACAAAGTATTGTTTTTTATTAATTATTTATGTATTCTTATTTTTATGCGGTTTCTTCTTATTTTTTCTATAATTTTTTTATTGACTAAACTTTATATAATGTTTTTATTGTTTTTTTTCCTATTTTTATGTGTATAGATTGTTCTATTTTGTTTCTATCTATAATTTTTGTTCCTATTTTTAAGCATATCATTTTTTTGTATTTATCTTATATTTTTTCTATATATTTTTTTATAGTGAAATTACAATTAAAGATATAAAACTTACAACGTAGTTAAAAATAATAAGGATAATTTAGGAACTTTAGTGGTAATTGATTTTAATATATTAGTAATAGAAGTAATAGATGTAGTCAATAAAAAAAATTAGAAAGGAGTGTATAATAGACAAAATATAACCTTAAATTATCAAAACGATAAGTAATTTGAAACAATTTTTTTCTTTCTAAAACGACAAGTAATTTGAAACGGATGGAGTATTAACACTAAATCATTGATTAATTGGTTTAAAAAATTGGTAATGATCCGTCTCTAAAAATTATTAATAATTAATTTTAACTTTTTAATTTTTTAAGATTTTTATTTTGAAATTGTTTGTTCTTTGCTCATATGAATACCGTTGAAAAAGAACGTAACCATTTTGGAGATGAAATTTGGGATTATCCCACTGTTCCAAAATACAACTATTTCAGATGATGCTCGAACAAAGATGCCATCTCAATAGCAGTCAATGCAGCCTCAGCATCCTTATTTCCAAATTTTCCACATGCTCGAGATTTATAGCCTGAGCCATGTCCAAATATGCATCTTTTGAGTGAAGAACAAAAGCTTGTTATTGAGATTTTCATCCATTTAGACCCATTGATTTTTATTTTTTTTTCTGTTGTGAAACTGAAAGGTATCCATTGATGCCTTGCGTTGGGACAAAGGTTATTACTAATGATATGGAACTTAAGAGCATCATTATCATGATAAAAGAAATTGATTGCAAAATAATTACTTAAATGGAAAATTATAAACATGGTGCTTAATTTGAAACACTCATGTTGCTGTTAAGAGAAGAAGAGAGCATAAAGATGGGAGAGCATAGAGATGACTCATGAGAGAGAAAGGGGAAGAGGAGAGAGTGATGATGTGTGGAGGCACCGCCATAAAATCTGTATATCCTACTAAATCAATTGGCAGAATGAGTGAGACAGTTGACTGCGTTGCATGTCAATATATAACTTTGACGATTGATATTTTTAATTGTATAATAGTAAAAATTATAAAAATATGATATTTTGAAAATACTCATCGAGATGAATTCAACATCTTATATATTAATATTAGTTTTTATTTATTATTAGAAAAATAGGTTCAAAACAAATATGTGAATAATACATGTAAGCAAAATGACTCATTTATTTTGAGACGGAGGGAGTATCACGTACAGCCAACAAAAAATCACACATCACGCATCACAGGAAGCTAAGGAGAGGTTCATCATGGATTGGAGACTAGCAGACGAATAAATTCCTTCTGGGTTATTTTCTTCTTATTATGTTGCTTATTTTTATATCTAGCTAAATTTCTATTGATTAGAATTAGTAGATGATCTTTCTTGAATTGATTTGAATTATGTAAATTGTTGAGGATCTTTGAGACTTTTTTAATATTATTGTTATATATATCTATAGGAAAATGCTAAACAGTGCCCCTGCCCCCGGGGCACTGATTAAGCATGTTAAAATAGAAATTTTGTCTCGAAATGCGTGCATTCAATGCCTCAAAAGTACAAAAAGTTATCTTTTCAATATAAATTTTATTTTTTATTTCCTTTTTAGGTATGCTTAACAAGTGTCCCGGGGGCACTGTTTAGCATGACCCATATCTATATTTCTAATATAGATAAATATAGATATTGATAGTGTACATTTGTATGATTAATGAAATAGTAAACTTTTTTTTCTTATATATAGAATGAAATAGGAAACTTTGTTAGACGATCTCCAATGGTGCAATATCTATTAGGTACTCATGGTAAATTGATATTTTTTTAAACGTAAGGGACCAAATATGTAGTTAAGCCTAAAAAAAACATTTGTTTAAAAAATGTTTTTATTTTTATTTTTTACACAGTAAAAAAAATGTTACTAACATGAATTGTGTCTTACTAAGTTAATTATAGACAATACTTATATAGAGATAATGCATAAGCTTTGTGTAGTGATGAGATGACAATATATAAAATTGAGGTGAATGTAACACGAGGTTATCAGTTTAATGTTAAGAGACAGAAATGATAGCTATGAAAACAGAGTTGATATTTTATTGATTTTTTTCTCTAATGACTATCTCCTATTTTGGATTTATGCTCTGTATGCTATCATCGTGTTCCACGAAGTTCTCAAAATCTAATTTTTAAACTCACCCCGCGTGGCACTCATGGCAAATATAATATAATATAGCATAATATAGGACTAAGATTCACGTTGTGATGTCGTAAATTCATGCAATTTCATGCTATTTTTTTTTAAACTAAATCTATCATTCACGCGCAACTGTAGAGAATAATCCTCTTGAGGTAACTCGCAATTTTTATTAAACACTTCCCCTTTCTTCTTTTAACTTAACTCATGTTGATTATATGTTGGTTCCAAAAATATAACAAATTAATTCATATGGCTTAGTGTTAAATCTAATAAGAATTGTAAGTAAAAGGTTAAGGGTTCGATTCCTACTAAGAAATTTTTTAGCATTTTTCTACTAACGTTTTTTAATAAAGACACAAAATAACCCTGAATTGATTATGTGTCAAAAAATGAAAAAGGGGTAAATTAGAAATTTCATAGGTACTTTCTTTTCTTATATAGTAGATGTTTTTTTTTAAACTAAATGTATCATTCACGCGCAACTGTAGAGAATAATCCTCTTGAGGTAACTGGCAATTTTTATTAAACACTTCCCCTTTCTTCTTTTAACTTAACTCATGTTGATTATATGTTGGTTCCAAAAATATAACAAATTAATTCATATGGCTTAGTGTTAAATCTAATAAGAATTGTAAGTAAAAGGTTAAGGGTTCGATTCCTACTAAGAAATTTTTTAGCATTTTTCTACTAACATTTTTTAATAAAGACACAAAATAACCCTGAATTGATTATGTGTCAAAAAATGAAAAAGGGGTAAATTAGGAATTTCATAGGTACTTTCTTTTCTTATATAGTAGATGAAATATTAAACTTTGTTAAACCATTTACAATGGTGTAGTATCTATTAGGTACTCATTGTACTTATTAGGTACTATCATTGGAGCAATATCTAATAGGTAGTGGTTCTACAATAGTAAGCATAAGTACCTACTTTGTTTTTGTGGGTCCTATTTATAATGATGTATAGTTATTGGTGAGATGTGTTATTGGTAGGGCCTATTTAGAACTTTTTAAGAGATGTTGAGTTGAAGGGATTGAGTACTTATTAGATACTATTATTAAAAAATTATTAATGAATGATGTGTAGACGTGAGGTCCAATTAAGTACTTAAAGATGAGTATCTCCATTGTGGATGCTCTTAATGACACAACTCAATATTTATGTTACAAAAATAATTATCTATATTTACCAATCGTTAGTTGGTTCAGTGGTGATTGACGCTGAACTTGGTAGGGAGGACCGCAGTTCGATCCCCCGCAACTGCGATCGGGAGGGGGCTGTAACCACTTGATGCCAGAACTGACCCCCGAACCAGATTAAACTGGTGGTGAAAACAAAAAAAATAATAATAATAATAATAATTATCTATATTTTTTTTATAAAAAAAATAAAAAATTGACAAAAATAAAAAGTATTGTTAACCATATAAATAAGGTAAACATTACGAGGTGTCTCATATTATTGTCACATTTTGCATTCCCATAGCATTACTCATAAAAATCAGAGGTAAAAAAGAGAAAGTTAGAGTGGTTGTCGCTGGCATTTCTCTGTAAATATAGTACTTATGTTATTTCTGTCGTAATAACAAAAAAATTAACTTACATATTTGGTCGTTACGTTTATTTTACGTTTTAATTTGGTCCCTTACATTTAAAAAATATCAATTTGGTCCTTTACGTTTATTTTAGGTTAATTTCAAGTTAGTCATTTCCATCAATTTTGTCACATGTGGCGGTCAATTTGCATATGTGGATTGACATGTGACACTTGGACACAGTGACACGTGTACTGTTCAAACGGTGTTAGTGACAAAACTAACGGGAATGACTAACTTGAAACCTAAAATAAACGTAAGGGACAAAATAGATACTTTTTAAACGTAAGAGACCAAATATGTAGTTAAGCCTAAAAAAAACATTTGTCAAAAAAATGTTTTTATTTTTATTTTTTACACAGTAAAAAAAATGTTATTACTAACGTGTTAATGTTAATTTTTTTTTGACCGCCTTGTTAATGTTAATTTTAGGTAGTACTTCTTCCGTCCCAATTTAATTGACACCGTCAACTTTATCAATCAAATTGAGACGGAGGGAGTAACTAAAGTGGTAATTTGGCAACCAAATTAGTATATGCGCACTAAATCACAAAAATTAAGTCATATTTTTTACCAAATTAACCTGCACTTATAGGTATTGCATTGGCTATATTATTAAGTCATATTTTTTAAGTCAAAGGAACTCTCCCACCATCAGGAATTTAAAAATAACTGATCGTGTAGACCAGAATGATGCGACTTCG
The DNA here is from genome assembly GCF_020283565.1 of Trifolium pratense. Taxonomy (NCBI): domain Eukaryota; kingdom Viridiplantae; phylum Streptophyta; class Magnoliopsida; order Fabales; family Fabaceae; genus Trifolium; species Trifolium pratense. Next base: position 5,829,483 of record NC_060065.1, on the reverse strand, counting down.
CCGGCGTTTTGCGGTGGTTGAGAGCGTTTGAGACCCCTGTTGGAGCGGAGGGGGGTTGTGTACCTGCAGGCACTCCGACGCTCAAGTCAGTATGTGTGTAAGGTTTTCTTAGCTATAAAAAATGCGTACCTTGCAAATGAAGTGGAGATGCATATATATAGCCCCCAGCGCTGGGCTAAGGCCCTTGATGGCATTAATGGCCATCAAGTGGCTGCCGGAAAACGGCTTGGAGGCCTTGATGTGCAGTAAATGCTCATCATTCCGGTTTACGGCCGTTACAATACGCAAGGGTATCTGACCGTTAGGACGTGCTCGGATGATGTATGTGTCCGACACCCTCTGATGCTCGAGCTCTAAGCTCGGCCCAGAACAATAACTTTGCTTAAAGAACATGCTGGTAGATCATAGAACTCTGAAAAACTAATAAATGGATAAAAAATAAAGTAGAAAACAGAGAAATTTGAGATAGATTGTATGAGTAAAATGCTATAATTTATTTTTTCATTTCACTTTTGTGCCTTATTATGACCCATCCTACTTCACTACGCAGCACAAAATAAAAAACAAACTACAATTACATGCTGCTCAAATCTTGATTTTTCTTCTGAACAAAAGTAGAAACCTTCTGAAACCTAACATAATAAGGTTCAATACCATCACCAACAGCCATAACTTTAGTTCCATCAGCATCTTCAAAAGTACCAATAGGAGCACAAAGAACACCAGGAACAGAAGGACAGAACTTAAAGCTATAGATTTCATAAGCATGTTCTCCTGCTAATCTCTCAATCTTGAACTTACTGATAAGATCTCCAGCTACACCACCAGTACTCACAAACCAAAAACCAGAACCAACCTTTGAAAGTTTCCATATTTTTGGTTCATTGCAAGGAGTACCCAAAATTGGAATTTGAATAGTAAGATCAGTGAGTGTTGGAATGTAATCAAGACCTGATGCAGAGAAAGTCACCGGCGAACCGATTGCATCGGGGTTACGAATAACATCAAGAGGACATGTTTTGTTTCTTGTTTGTCCTAATGTTATGCCTCCATTGTCTGCCCAAAGTGGAAAAACATAGTAACCTTCTCCTGGTTGAAGAGGGTTACCTTGTTTGTCTACAACTGGTTCTGGTTCAGCTCCTTGTAGTGGTTTTGTGTTGAACAATACCAAGAGAGAAATTAGGAAACATAGTGGAATGAATTTCATTGTTTCTTGGATTGTTTGTGGTTTATGATGTTTTGAATTGTGTCTTACTATGTTAATTATAGACAATACTTATATAGAGATAATGCATAAGCTTTGTGTAGTGATGAGATGACAATATATAAAATTGAGGTGAATGTAACACGAGGTTATCAGTTTAATGTTAAGAGACAGAAATAATAGCTATGAAAACAGAGTTGATATTTTATTGATTTTTTTCTCTAATGACTATCTCCTATTTTGGATTTATGCTCTGTATGCTATCATCGTGTTCCACGAAGTTCTCAAAATCTAATTTTTAAACTCACCCCGCGTGGCACTCATGGCAAATATAATATAATATAGCATAATATAGGATTAAGAATTTAAGATTCACGTTGTGATGTCGTAAATCCATGCATTTTCATGCTATTTTTAATCTTGACGGTAAATTTAAAATCGGATGATTTATATTAAAATTATGTCTTTTCCGTTAAAATTATGTTAGCCGTTGATGTATGATCGAATTGATTATTGTATGTTACAGCGTGCTGATGTAACTACTGGAGAAAATAATATAAGGGTATTTCTCTTTAAATTTATCTTTGTAAATTTTGGAAAATAATATGTAAACATAAAATATAAAGAGTGAGTTATTGTATTGACTATTGTGCAACATAAGAGAAATTCTTAAGAATACTTTAAGGCTCTTTTTGACAATACTTTTTTAGCTTAACTTATAAGTTTATATGTTCATATGATAAAAAAAAATTATTTGGTAAAGTTTTTTTTTCATTAGCTTCGAGCTGATTTTTACTATCTTATATTTATTTTGACAAACTAATTTAATTAGTTTATAGCTTAACATTTTTTTTTCTATTTTTTTCCATACCAAATTAAATATCAATTAAACATACTTTTTTTAATGTCATTTCATACTTATCACCTAGTTCGACCGCTAATTTTATCAAACATTACAAATTCAATGAGTTAGCTTATTCTCTATAAGCTATAAGCATATAAGTTAGTTTATAAGCTATTCACGATAAGTTCACCTGCTATAACTTAGTTTATCATCTATCCACTAATTTTTACCAAACAAAACTTAAATAGGCGAATGCAAAATACTTTTTTTTTTTGCTAAGTAATGCAAAATACATTGTTTGCTCTAAAATGGAACTCTCTTTTTCTCCTTCCTAAATGCATCATTTTATAGTTCATTATCCTTTGACTAATAGGCCTTTTTCAAAATTTGGATGTCTAGATTCAATAAATTATAACTCTAATATCCGTATACAACTTGTCTACACAGGACACATGAAGTTGAACCATGCGTAGCTCACACCATTCGTCCGTGCAGATTATGTGGAGCACGCGTAGCTCGTGTCATTATGCTCGTAAGGATGCGTAGCAGGCCACACCGAGGTCTAAATGACTTGCATAGTTGAACTAAGGGTGAAGCTCAACATGACATAAATAACCACATTAAACTTGTCATGATGAAGGTTGGGCTCAACATAACCTGGATGGTCAAGTTGAGATAGACACGTTGAAGCTAGAATTCATGATCGAGTTGAGCTAGACATGCTGAACATGAAACTCATGGTCGAGTTTGGCTAAACATGTTGAAGGAGGAGTTCATGGTCGAATTGAGCTGGGCACGCCAAGGGGGAGTTGATAAAGTTATTTATGAACCTTTTTGCTCACATACTCACTACCTAGCATATTTGTTTTGAGATACGTATGTAACTCATGTTATGTTATACTGATGAATAAAACCAAGCCCTTAATTCTTTGTTTATAGTGTGGAATTGTTATAGTGTGGATGCTGTGTTTCAGTTTTATGTCATTATCTTAACTGAATTTATAAACCAATTAAACTACTAAGTTAAGCTCGTATGTTGATGACGTATCGTCACACTCTCATAATCCATGCTTAATTGAGGAACATTAGACTTATTTTAGAGTTTTTAAGCAATAAATCAAGAGAAAATCGACTCGAAAACAAGATTACTTGATACACAAGAAAGCAGGAAAATATGCAGGAAAAATCTCATTTGCACTACGCTGGGGGCGTAGCCCATCACGCGCCGCGTGATGAGGTTCTCAGAGAGCCCAAGTTTTCACTCTGATCACGCGCGGCGTGAAGCTTTGATCAAGAAAGGATTGCTCTCTGACTAGTGCCACGCGCGGCGTAGCATTGATCACGCGCGGCGTGATGGAAGGAAAATGAACTACGCCAGGGGCGTGGGACGTTACACGCGCAACGCAGGATGAAGATCAGCAACCACGCGCGGCGTGATGGATCTGACGCGCGGCGTGGTTGCAATTCCTATATAAGCAAATTGGATTTTCTGCACCTAGGTTCGAAATTTTAGAATCTGATCTTGATCTTGAGAGTTCCAGTGCACGAATTGAAGATTGATCCTGTGTTCCAGAGGTTAGGAGTGGCTAGATTGGAAGCATTCAACATCATGAGAGCTGATTCCTTGAAGTTGGAGCAAGAATTGAGCTACTTCACCATGAGAGGCTAGACCTCCGTTGAGGTTGGATCATGATGAGGAACTAAACTAATGTATTCCATGTAATCATTTGTATCAGTATCGAATCTCTCTTATGAATGTTATTCAATGAAATTCTGTCTTTAATGCTTTACAATTTCTAATCAATCTTGCAATGAACTTAGATTTTAATTATGTATGAGAGTATGAGTTAAAATCAGAACTGAATTCATTGTGCATTTGAGTGTTTCCGGTCGAGAGATTGAAACATAGAATGTAGCATACGATCAACGCGTTTTCAAATACTTCGCTACCGGTAGCTTCCATCCAAGAGATTGGAGAAGTATCGGTAGAGGATAGGGTGGATTTATCAAGAGATTGAGATTCACTACAATGTTGATCTAGTTGTAACATTCGAGTGGTTCATTACGATATAATTGAATTGCATGTGAATACTATTGTTTAGGGAATTGTCGACGATCCAACCTCACTCTTAATCAATTGATTTCTCAACGTTTTCGTACAAACCAATCATTCAAACCAAACCCCCAATATGTGTGTTATCTTTAATATGTTTATAGACACAAATCTACTTGTTTAATCGCGCAATCCCTGTGGATCGATACTCTTTTATTACTACGTGGCGCAATCCCTACTTGGGTTACTGGTGGAGAAAACATAAAGCAGAAAGTTAAACATAGTGAATCCATATTGCTGGCAGAATGTAATAAAAGTTCTCAAATAGAGATTTGTTGCTCATTAGATAATGAAGTTCTTCACATAGAAGTTATTTCTACATAAAACTAGAGGCCATTCAATAATGGTAATATGTCAATCATTTCATTGATACAGATAACAAATTAGTTTGCATATAGAAATAAAGTAAACAAGGTAATCTCCCAATAATTATTGTAATGGAGTAAAACAAGAAAAACAATTAAATACTTACTCCTTCAATTGAAAGAATGCCATCCTTGTATATTATTATCCACAGCCTAGTATAAGGCTCTCGTTTGTAACCAAGCTCTCTAATCATTTGGGTACTTAAATCAAGCCAAACTAATTCTTCATCTTTTCTTATGAAGAATATTTCTCCTTTTGTCCCAACTATGATAGGACGCTCAACGCAAGGCAATGGTCCAGCAATAAAGAGTTTAGTCCATGATTCCTTCATACCAAATTCACTCAAAATTGATATGTGAAAAGTAGTCGTTTCTGTATGATATGAGATCAATGCAATGGACTCATTTAACACGGCCAAGTTTATCCACGATACGTTAACATGAAAACAATCATCTATATCTGAGGGTATTGGTGTTAAGAAGAACTCCTCATTGCTCAAGTAAAATGATACCAAACACGGTTCAAAGTTATAATGTTCACACAACCAATGACACACTCCATCCATGCAGACTTGGGTGTCGCCATAACATTGCAATGTATATGGCATGTCAACATGAAGTTTCCTCCACGAGTTACTTGTTAGGCTATATATCTCCCATAAGTGATCTGAATCAAGGTCTTCCAACCAATCTTCATCCCCAGTGTATGAATCTACGTAAATACCCACATACTGAATGACCTTATAGTCATTTATAACACGGTCATAACCAAATCCTTGAACATGATATAAAAAAGAAACATCAGCCTCATCCGGGATAAACATTTTAAATGACTCAGCCACACTGTCTGGAAGAAGCTTGCGTGTTTGGGTAGCTGGTGTCCACAATACAATTTCGGAATAATCCACAGATCCATGGAGACAAAATGTGCCATTAATACTACGAGATCCAAAAATATAGTTTTCACATGGATTTGACCAATCTAATAATTTAACCTTATTATTATTATTCTCAAACCTCTCACCAGAGAAAGAAATAGAAAAGTTGTTTACGGTTTTTAAAAACCCTTAGGATGAGCGACGCTGGCGGGTCAGAATAAGATAATAAATTATCACGGAACATGTTCATGAAGTGATGATTTTCAAATAAGATAGACCATGATTTTTTAACACATTCAAATCGTTTCAAAGATTTAAGAGATAACTTTGATAGAATTGAGTAAGAAATTTCATCAGGCATGTAGTTGCTCACCTTTTCGTTTTCGTTTGTAGCAGCAGTCATTGATTTCTTTTCTTTCTTATTTTCTCCCTTTTCCTGGATGCTGCAAAGTTTGGTCAGTCAGTCAGGTGGGTGTTTGGTTTCATTGACTCTTGAGGGTGGCATTTTATTTAGGAGTTCTCATCAATTCCATTTCCTAGTGTTCTATTTACTCGGTTCTTTTCTAGATGTTTGCCATGTGGCAATCAAAGGTTTTTTTTTTTTTGAAGGAACAAATGAAAGTTTTTAATTGCCCAGATTTGATCTTAAAAATCAGGTTTTTTTTATTAAAAAAATAAAAAGTATGTTCCATACCAAACATTAATGGAGTGAAATGCCAAATACCACCTGAAATTTTAGAATTCATCAGAAATTTGAAAATTGTCTAATATATATACTGATGCCCCTATTCTGTTAACCTGATTTAAAAAAATATGATGTTGGAAAATCAAGAGAATGGTAGCTAGAAATCTAACTGTCTTATAACTTAAACTTTTTTCCCACAAAAAGTGTACTTAAACTCAAAAATGAGATTGTCCAACCAGCTCTTGATGTAAGCAAACAGCTCTTCTTGCCTGATTAACGCTTCATAAAGAGCCTATTGCACAATCCAGAAAGTGTAAATGTAAGAGAATGACTCAGGTAATGAACCAATGAGAAGCTATGCCCACATAAAGAATATAAGCACGACCGCAACAATCAATTTGAACAATTCACCATGAAGCGAATGGCTGATCAGAAATGAATATAACAATTTAAAACTTCTTGAACAGAATAAGCACTAGTTGAGTAGATTTCATGATCGAGTTTGGCTAGGCATGCTGAAGGAGGAGTTCATGGTCGAGTTGAGCTGGACATGCCGAAGGGGGCAGGTGATAAAGGTATTTATGAACCTTATTATATATGTTAGGTTTCAGAAGGTTTACACTTTTGCACAAGAGAAGAATCATGATTTGAGCAGTGTGTAGTTTCATAAAGTTTTAAATTTTGTGCTTAGTAGTACTGATGTGATGTGGGATGAATCATAAGCTAGGGATATTGGATTGTTCACGTTGGTAACACTAATACACTATGGTGTTTTGGTATGTTTTGCTTAGCAATGCTTCTGATGTTACTAATTAATAATTAATATCAAACCAGTGGGGTTTTATCAGCTCATTATTTTTTAGATTTTAAATTTCATGTGCTCATTCAACTTTGTTCCTTTTTCTCACATACTCACTACCTACCATACAATAGATCTTGGTATTTGTTTTGAGATAGTATGTAACTCTCATGTTATGTTATACTGATGAATAAAAACAAGCCCTTAATTCTTTGTTTATAGTGTGGATGCTGTGTCTCAGTTTTATGTCATTATCTTAATTGAATTTATAAACCAATTAAACTACTATAAGTTTTTAAACTCCCCTATAAGCTCGTATGTTATCCGCTATCTTTAGATCTCCAAATTATCAAGTTCAAATAATATACAAAAATGCAAATAGAGCTTAATATAAAATGTTCTTGTATCCATTTTGTCTCCTTTTTCTTTTTGTCTCGCCTTCTTATTCTTAACATGTAAATAAAATAAATAACAAATTAAAGTAAATCCTAAAGAAGAGGACTCAACCCAAAAAGATACCCTAAAGTAACCTATTTACTCGTAGAAAGAACATGGATCCTCCACAACAAACCCTATTTAACACAAATGTCTCACCTCTTCTAACAAACCAACGCAACCATTTGCACATACCATAAACGGATGTTGATCCTATCGAGTGTAAAGCGTCTCTAGTTAAATCTCAACCGCACGCTTTTCACTCTAGTATTGAATAGCCAGAATGCACACTTTACTCCCTCGTTTAAAAACAACACGAGAGAGGATCCCTTCCCGATCATAAACACATCAACCCCGCCACCACTAGCACAACATTAAATGGAAGAACAGTCATCACCCTCAAAAACAATCACAATTTTGGTCCAAAAACCACCAAAGCAACCAACCAACCAATTTTCTTAATCTCTAAATCCTAAGGTGAAGAACCCCACAATATTTCAGCACTAATAGTAGCAAACTCTGCATCTGATCTTGAAGCCTCCTTAACCAATCTCAATATCTCCAATTTCACTTCTCTTTTCTCATCACTACTCAAACCTTCCCCAACTTCCAATTGTATTGCAAACCTCGAAACACAACCATCAAAAACACAATCATCAAAATCAAAATCTACCCTTTTATCTCTAATCTCCTCCACATTACATAAACCCTCTCTTTGCAAATCCATTAGTATCTTAATCAACTCTTGTTGTAACATTGCTTCAACAACTTCTTTTCTACCAATATAACCAAGTTCAAAAACACAATCCAAAGCAGCAACACAAAGACACAAATCACTCGACAACAAAAATCCAACAATTGTCGGAATCATTCCATTAGAAAAAATCTCATCAACTAAAGGACTACGAATAAATCTAACAAGCAAAGAAAGAACCTTAATAGAACATTCAGAAGCCATTGTTATCAAAGCTTTAATAGTTGGACCCATTAACACTAACCCTACAAAAACATTTTTGTTGAATTTCACCAATTCTGCTATAGCCATAGCTGATTCTTCTTTAACCCTTTTTGAACTAAACGGTTCAATCAACATGCGTTCCAAAAGGGTAAACAATTTTGCCCTCAAAATCAAATCTTGAAACTCCAAATCAAAACCCTTTGACAACCTCTGTTCAAACTCGACAATAACCTTAACTTGTTCATCCTCGTTCTGATGATGTTCTTGCAGCGTTTTCACAAGGTTTATGACTATTACTCTGTCTAAGTAGGTTTGAATTTCTGATTCTAAGGTGGATGAAGCTTGGGAAATTTTGTATGCAGTGATTTGGCGTTGAAAGATGGATTTTAATCCGTAGCCTTTGAAATTTTGGAGATTTTCTATCAACGTTTTGAGGGTGGTGAGGGAGTGAGAGAGATTGTGAAGATTTGGGTGAGTTGAGAAGATAGCTATGGCTTTTGATTCGAGCTCTAAAAGAGCTTCAATGGCGGATTTAGAGTCGGTTTTGAAGAGAAAAGCTAAAGGGTTGGTTTTGATTTGAAGATCTTTGGAAGCTTCTTTGAGAGCGTTGAGAAGAGTTAAGACACGGTGTTTGGAAGGATCATCATGGTCCATGGATGATTGATATTGAAGAGAGAAAACAAAAATGGAAAATTCAGAGCATTTTTTTTGTTGTTGTTTGTTTGGGAGGAAAGTGGTAGAAGAAGGGAAAACGAAATTCAACTATCAGTCATTTGATTTCATCGGTCTGTCCTTCTCATCAATGGAGTGGACCAAACCAAACAGTCCACGTAAATGTTATGTTTCATTTTCCTGTTTTGTTAGGGACTATTCTACCTAATTTTCTAGAATATTTATGTGTACATCGGAGTAACATTTGAGTAGTTAACAAACCGTTAATCTTGATGAGTCTTAATATTGGAAAATATCGGACGAGTATCAATATCGAGTATGTATCGTCACGATGTTTCGCCCTTTTTAGAGTATCAGGGCTTCGAAGGAAAGATTTGTGTACAAATGGTGCCTTGACTCAATTGTTGAAAGGCGTTACAAGTTGAAGAAGAAATGAGGTTGGGAAATTGTCCCTATTGGATTGGGTCCTTGTGGAAACGGGTCTTGAGGTAATGAGAGATTGCACCTTGGGCCAACATGACGGTCACTAGGGGTGGATATGGTTCGGTTTTTAAGGAAAACTGAAACGAACTGAACCAAATTGTTTTCAAAATTTATAATAACCGAACTAAACCGTTTGTCTTTTAAACCGAATTGAATCGAACCAAACTGTTAAAATGGTTTGATTTTATGGTTCTGAACTAAACTATAACTAACTTTTGACTAAAAAGAACTGAACCATTAAGATAACCGAATCGAACCAAACTGTTTCATTTTAGTTTTAAAACTGTTAGTTATAGTTCAATTTTTTTTGTTTGGTTTGATTTAGTTCTGCAGTTCGGTTCAATTTTTAGTTTTTTTTTTGCCCACCCCTAACAATCACCCCCAAAGTTGTAAATTTGTGTGATGACAAGGGGAAAATCTTAAGAGCTTACATTTTAATGAGAAAGTATTGTTAAGTGTTATTGTTCTTTAACTGCAAGATTGCTTAGGTTCCTTTTGAATATATTTGTCTACCAAATGAGAGGAATATGAGATTGAGATTTTGAAACTTGTGGTGGATAACATCAAAACTCATTTATCAAGTTTGTCGAAATTTTGTCAAAATATTCTTTTCTCAAATATAATGCTTTGTTTTGCTCAAAGATTGGTGTATTTACTAATGTGGCAATCCTTCAAGCGGTTGGGGTTGATTGCAATGTAAGTCTCACATTGCTAATGAAGAGGAAAAAAAAAAGTCAAAAAATTATATTGAAGAAGTCCCACATCGCTTAGAATGGTGAAGCAATGAGGGAATCAAGGCTATATAATGGACTTAAGTTCTTTGTTTATGATTATACCAAGCAGTAACACTTGTAAACACTTTAAGTTTGTATTTGTGTCTTTTTGCTTTTCTCTTATGCTCTTGTTTAAGAGTATTTGAGATGTAGTTCAAATATTTACTTTGGAGAGTGTGGGTGTATTGGGGCATGGGGTGGTTGAGAGTGAAGTCTATGTGTTGTAACAATTTTCACATAGTGTTTATTCTCTGGTTGTCGGTTTTGACAACGGCCGTGGTTTTTTCTCAGGTTTTGGAGTTTCCACGTTATATTCTTGTGTTGTTGATTGCGTTCTTTTATTTTCTCTATGCCGGTTTTTCCCAACAACTGGTATCAGAGCTCTTGGTTTGATTCAGGAGGAGGGAGTTCCGCTGTGAAGTTTAGGCTAGAGAAAATTGATGTTTGGCTTGTAGAAAATCAAGTCAAGGATGTGTTGATGCAATCAGGGTTACACAAGGTCAGCTTGGAGAGGCGGTGGTAATAATACTCGACATCAGCCTGGAGAGGCGGTGATAATAATACTCAACATCAGTCTGGAGAGGCGGTGATAAGAATACTCGGGTTACGTCTGAAACAACAACTTATTATGATGCGGAGGTGCTAGTGGAAGTTGGGAATCGGTGGAGTGTTGAGTCGATGGACTTTGGAAGCTCCTATCACATGTGTTTGAAGAAGAAATACTTTTGAATCCCTAGAGCTAGTTAAAGGTGGAGTTGTTCATCTTGAAGACGGGAAAAATTGTAAGGTTCAAGGTATGAGTGAGTTTCTTTTAACACAATGCGAGGTATTTTCTTGAACTTTGATGCATAGATAGTAGGTAGATACTTGTTAGATAGTTATACTATTATTGGTTATGCATCTGTTACTAGTGGTGATTCTCATGTTTTGGTTAAGTTGTGGATCTTCGGGTGGGTACTTGTTAGTGACATGAGTTTAGTTGGACTAGTGAAACAAGGTTTACTAGGTGATGTAACTAAACTGGAATTGTTGGAGCCTAACAATGGCCTGAAGGTGGTTTCACAGATGTTTGAAGTTGTTCAAGTGACACATGGGCATCGGTTGACATGGATGCAAGGTGTGTGATGATAGCGTGCGGGCATTGGTTGGCATTGATGCAAGGTACGCGGTTATCTCGATGGCTGATGAACTTCCGGAGAAAGCCAACATGGAAGTTGCACCATAAATTTTCAGCGAGGTTTCGAGATGAAATTCTTGGGATGGCTTGGTTCCAAGTGAAGAAAAATCTTGAGATGGTTTAGTTTCAAGTGAAGAAAATTCTTGGGATGGTTTAGTTCCAAGTGAAGTATACTTTTTTATGGTGGAGTATGATTGTTGGTATAGACAATGAAGCAAAAGATAATGATTGTCGGTGTAGACAATGAAGATTGAAGACCATTACAATCAAGGTGGAGATTGTTGGGGTTGATTGCAATGTAAGTCTCACATTGCTAATGAAGAGGGAAAAAAAAAGTCAAAAAATTATATTGAAGAAGTCCCACATCGCTTAGAATGGTGAAGCAATGAGGGAATCAATGTTATATAATGGACTTAAGTTCTTTGTTTATGATTACACCAAGCAGTAACACTTGTAAACACTTTAAGTTTGTATTTGTGTCTTTTTGCTTTTCTCTTATGCTCTTGTTTAAGAGTATTTGAGATGTAGTTCAAATATTTACTTTGGAGAGTGTGGGTGTATTGGGGCATGGGGTGGTTGAGAGTGAAGTTTATGGGTTGTAACAATTTTCACATAGTGTTTATTCTCTGGTTGTCGGTTTTGACAACGGCCGTGGTTTTTTCTTCGGTTTTGGAGTTTTCACGTTATATTCTTGTGTTGTTGATTGCGTTCTTTTATTTTCTCTATGCCGGTTTTTCCCAACACAAGCTTCTCCAAATTCAAGATGCGTAACTATCTTCTAAATTTCTCAAAAGAAACTGAAGTGTTTGTTAATATAGTTATGGAATGAATAAAGAATACAAATGTGCACATTTTTAAACCTGTGACATTAACTAGACATTTATACACAAAAATTATAGTAATGCCGCTTTTAAAAAAATGAAGATGATGTTTACTCATTCAACACACAGTTGAACTATTCACCACAATTTTTCTAAGATCATGTGATTGTGTCATAAACTTGACTAATCAATATCAAACATTAGATTACTAAAGCGATTTGGGTTGAACAATATATTAAGGGTCACGGTACTTATGTTGTGCAGCCCATCTTAAATGCAAATTAATCTTTCCGGATTTAGCATCATCCAAATCAAATGTTTCGTCGTATTCCCCTTCTAAGATGACTTTGGTTAGTGTCATGATCACTTTACCCATTTTTTCCTGAAAAAAGAAAGAAAAAACACTTAATTTAATTTGCGCATGTTAAGAAATGTAAAATACTTAACTGAAGTTTCCAACTCATAGAGTATGTACTTTGAATCAAACAACTTCAGTAAGAGATTACCTTGCCAAATGTATCATGATCCCAAAGTTCAACAATTAACATGTCGTGTAAGCCATCTTCTACAACGAAGTCAAATGTTTGATTCCAAACTGGATTTAGACTTTCATTTACAACCTAAGAATACATGAATTAATGTTTAATTTATTGAAACTATGTAGAAATAAATATTTGCACATACTATTACTTGAAAAGTGTTTGGCTTGTAAATTAGAAATTAAAAATATCACAAATCTTACTCTTGTCTTTTGTTTTTTTTCCGATTTTTTCAATGAAAGGACAACAAACGGGTCAGCCTTGCCCATTAAATCGACTACCGGTAAGTCTTCAGCTGAAATTACAGTGACCGATAGAACTCCTCTTACAATTACATTGCTTTTTCTTCGTGATGATGCTGCTGAAATATCATCATCCTCTGTGTCGCTCTTGAGAGTCTTTTCGAACGTGGTTAATGAGTAATCAGTGTGGAAAGGGCTCTTAAGAGTGTGCTCAACTCCATATGGGCAGTACAAGAGCTCCAAGTGCACCTATGTGGGTAGATATTAGAATGGCATGAAGCAATGCTATGTGAATGTAAGAAAAATGCGAAGAATTAATATATTACCTCACCCCTGTATTTGTTATCTCTATGGACCTCTAAATCCTTAACTAATTTCAACCATACAACCTTGACTTTACCAGGTTCAAGTTCCTTTAGGGAAACTTGGGCACAACCAATAAGCTCAGCTGCCTGAATTCCTTCGTCGTCGAAGATTCTTATGGTCAAGTGTTGTGTTGATGCATCTTCAATAATGAATTCAAAGTGCTCATTCCATATTGGATTCAACTGGTTATTCTGAACATGTCCGAATATATCAAATATTCAATGAACTTTAAAAAGTTATTTGTTTGTTATAAAAAAAGGATCGGATGGAATAAATAATAAAGAAAGTCCTTACGATTGTTTTACTAGTTTTGGTTCTGTCGCGAAGTGGACGTACAAATACGACAGCAAAAGGATCAGATTTCCCAATTAAATCTTTATTTGTTAAGTTCTTTGCTTGCACTAGTTTTACATCTAGTGTTCCAACAGGTTTCAGTTCCAGGTTACTGGGAAAGGAAGAAATAATATTAGTTGTTCATGTCAATAATAAAAATTGTACTATAGTACTTTTAACTTAGAAGTTTTAAACCTTATACTAATTCCATTAAGGTTATTATTAGACATCCACAATTAAAGAAAACTTTTACATTGGTATTATCATTATCAACATTGATCGATTTTTAATTAAGGTTTCTAAAATATAACTTAAAAAGAAAATAATCCTGTACTATTTTTGTAAAGAAAATGAGAATGAACTTTTTGATACCTGTAATCTCCTGGTATAATTGGTATAATTTTGCGTACTGGCCAAGTTATAGAGTCTTCGATGGCATCTCGAATGGTTTCCTGAAATAAAAGTAGAGTAGTTTATCTTGTAGGTAGAGTGTTGTATGAGTTGAAAATAAATTGACAATGTCATACACCACCATATGCCTTTTTTTTAAGAGGCTAAAGTTTAATGTATGAAATAAGTGAAAAAGAATAAGTACAAGATGTACCATATTCCAAAAAGGGTGTACAAATAGAAAAACACAAGGAAAAGGAAGCAAAAAAATTAGGCCCAGAAACAGAACAAACAAAAAGGCTATAGATCAAACTAGCCCAAACTGACCAAATAACTAAACACACCCCTGGCTAAAAACTAACCCACCATATGTCTAACTTAAGTATTTTATTATATTATATTTTTCCATGATTCAAACAAACTACAGTGCATCAAATCAATAGTAATATACCTCTTATTCATACATTTACTAACAAAGTTTAATGATCAATAATGGAGATTTAAGAAGATTGAGGAGAAAAAGAAAAGATTTTTTTTAGAAAAATACCCTTAAAAACATTTCAAATATAACAAAGATTTTCAATGATTAAAAAAATAACATACAACACTAAAATTTGTAAAACCATAAAACTACTTGTAGATAATGAATGTGAATTTTTGTATTTATTGCTGTATTAAACAACTGCAAAATCTTGTGTACACATAAAGATTGTGTTCATGTTGAGCACATCCACAAACTAATACATAATAACTTAAATCAAATGAATAAAAAAACTGTAAGAAATAATTTTATTGTACCTCTATAGCTTCAGATACCCCTGGTAAGGCTGAAATATCACCACCAATAACCTTAAGAGTAAAATCAAGAGCTTTCTGTTTGCACAACAACAAAAAAATTGAATTATTTGGATTTTTAAAATTGTACACTTTTAACATACAAGACAATATAACTCACCTTTTCTCTTAGGGAAAATAAAACAGCTCCAAAAGCAGGAAAATCATTTACTAGAGGTTTGAAGATCAACCTGAAAACCCCAGTGAATCCAATATTTTTTACCTATATAAACAAGTTGCAATGAAATAGAAATAATAGAGTGGTAGGGAATAACCAATACATATAAATGTATGCAACCTAATTAACAATGTCACTAAACCGTCCCCATGAGCTTAACTCAGTTGGTAGGGACATCACATATATTATGCAGGAGTCGGAGTTCGAACTCCAGACACTCCACTTATTTATCTTTAAGGTGGATTTTCTAGCCACTAGATTACTAAAAAAAAAAAAAAAACAATGTCACTAAGTCTACATTTCTTTCAAGCATTGGAAGACAAACATATCTAAATAAACTATGTAATTGAAAGCTGAAAATATTCACCTGAACTAGCATGACAACCTTAATTTAATTGTCTAATGCAATTTTCTTTTGTACTTTTTGATATAAAAAATAGTGCACAATTTTGTTTTACATGTAAAATATTATTCAAATAAAAAATTAATATTTAAAATTATCCTAACAATTATTTGTATTACCTGCACAGGCAATACAACACCAACTCTGGTTTTAATGTCAAGAACAATATTGGGGTTGCCATCCCACTGCATGTCAAACTCCATTGTCACTCCAGTAGGCCCACTACCCTCTTCAACAATTGAAATTCCTACATATTTCAAGCAACATATTTTAAATTCAGTATAATACACTCTGTTCTTTTTTAAATGTCATTTTAGTTATGCCATACCCATAATTAGTCATAGCACATAAGAAAAATTACTTAAATTTCACAAGAATTATAATAATATATCTAACCTGTAAATTGTGGAGCAACAGTACCAAGTGTCAATGTGGAAAATGTGAGAGACGACAAAATCAACGGTCTATATTGTTCAAGAATAGGTTCAACATTGTTTTTTATCAATTCTGATGCTGCCTACATACATTTTCACATTTCAATATTGCATCATTAAAAAGTATACATCCATAGCCATGTCTAATAAAATCTAATGAATCACAGAGAAACTGTTCAAATTAGGTGTATCGGAGACATGTTAGTGTCAGACATCGACACACATTGACATTCATGCTTGCACTAAATTTTGTCATTTTTTTAAATTATTATCAGTGTCGACGTGCCGGTATTCGTGTCGTGTCTGATATCCATGTCTGTTTCCGTGTTTCATACAATAAAATACATATTTCCAAACTTGATAAGAAAAAAACTAAAGTACCTCATCGACGAAAGGCCAAATCTTATCTAATAAACTGTTAAGCCAAGTTAACTGCATTAACAAAAACGTTAATATTAGATGACATATCAAAATTAAATTTGAAGGCTCTACAAATAAAAAATTAAATGTGAAATTAACAAGTTGAACTCAATTTTTGTTTCTGAGAAAAGACCACCCATGACGGATAAAAATTTTCAGGTAGAAGTTTTCTAGAATCTTCCACCGTTAACCTCGCAAACTTTGCTATCGTCTTCGCCTATAATAGATTCACACCATAACACATACAGTTAAAAAAAAGAAAAAAGAATATGATATTTAAAATGAATTAAGTGAATGTGAAATCTAGAATAGATATACCAAATCGGTGCGACGCTTGGATCGGGTGCTTTCTTGTTTAGCGAAAGCGATGATCAATGTGATACCAATCGCAATACCAATGATCATGCCGCTGAAGAATCCCATTTTTGAAGGTGAGATTAATTGCTATATGGAAAATGTAGGAAGATGATCGCAATGTGTGAATCTACATTGTCTTTATTGTTGTCATTGTTTAGCTCAAGCATGGTTTTCAGATTTCAGATCATGTTTGTTAGAATACACAAACTTTCATTGGTCATTCAAACGAAGAGAGAGAGAGATATGTTGATGAGTTAGTTACGATGCACATAGAAGAGGAGCACACACGAGTAATTACTCGAGGAAAACAGTTTATGGATATAATATATTGATTTTTTTTAATTAATATAAACAATTATGTCATTATTATAAATATTGAATAATATAAATAAACATTTATCGATTATTGAAAGAGCAAATTATGTACTTCATTTGGTCACTTGGGCCTGAATATATAAACACCCCCCTCACGCTGCAGCCCGGCCCCATGGGCCTGAAGCGTGAACGATGTAGGAAGTCTAACGATGTAAAGTCCAACGATAGCTTTTGGGGATGAGATCCAAACATATTTAACAAATTTAAGGTTGAGAAACACCTTCAATGTGAGTTTCATTATTCATCTTTGTTCTTGAGCAAAAAGAGAAAAATAGAGAAAACGAGTATTGTTCTTGAAAAGCAGCACTAGTGAGCATTTTATTGATACCTTTGTTGAATCTCTTATTCGTGGGAAGAGATTGAGTAATGAGTAGAGAATATTATTGTTCTTGGTGAACTTGTGGAGCTAATTTCTTGTAACTCATTTGATCTCTTGTAACAAACTTGAAATAGTGAATCGGAGGGCTACTCTCCCTCTAACGTTAGGTTATTGTTGGATCGAACTAAGTAACAAATCTCTTGTGTGTTTGCTTCCTCTTTACCATTTCTTGTTATTTGCTTGATTGTTTATGCTTACACTTAAGTTGTTAGAATTATTATTGCTTGGATTTGGTTGTGATTAAAATTTTGATCCACTCTTGTTATTGTTGGATTGAGTAAGAGGTTTAGAATTTACAACATCCACATTTATATCAAGCTACCTTTCAAACAACATATTCTCGACATCAATACACCAATCCCTCCCAAGACCCGATCAACCCATATCGTTCAGATTAGAACGATTCTAGTACACTTTAAAGTCATACATTTTCAAAAATCAAAATTAATGGTAGTTTATAAACAAAAATACTTCACTCCTCAATCTAAAAAAATGCATTTTATCAAAGACAAATTTGTGAGCACTTACATCCAAAAACGACAACACCTTAAAAAGTGGGTAGTACATATTAAAAGTTAGAACAAAATATTAACCGTAACTGGCTCGCTTGTGTAGAAGGAACTAGTCTTGAACGACCTACAACTCCATCAAAGTAAGCTTATCATATTCAGATTTAATTTCATAATCAATCAATGATAACTTATTACCTTATTAATAATACTCACTTTATGAAGCGAGATATATTTTGTATTAATACAAAATATTTACTGTACCACTTTACCAATATGATTAATCTCTCTTAAAATGACTTTTTTATTTTAATAAAAAAGTGAGATAGAGTGTTCTATTAAAGAAGCTAAAAGTAATTAAGGGGAAAAGAAACCACATGAGTTGCCGTTTCCGTTTAAAGAGATACAAAGATAACAGCTTTTGTTCCTAGTCCGTGCAAAACCTCCCTGTTTACGGCGGGAAATTAAGTTAACCCATTTTGGTTTTGAATAATCACATAAAACGTGTCCTTGGTCACGTGCCTCTTTCTCACTCGCAAGGTCAATTCAGTCATTTCAATCAAAATTCATAGGGCCAAAACAGTCATTAAACATTGCACAAGTTCAAATTTTCCACACCATGATATTGATCCGTAACAAAAAGTCTGAAACAGAAAGATATCATAATAACATCTATACCTCCATCTCCATACCATAGCTCTCATTCACTTTATCTCTCTCTCTCTCTCTCTCTTAAAAGTTTGTTACAAAATTGAAGAAAGGAAAATGGAGATTTGTTGTAGAAAATTGATGTTAATGCTCTTTCTAGCTTTATTCACTGTCATCTTTACGGTGGTGCTTCCTTTGCATTGGATGCGATCCACCACCGCCGTCGTTGAGCCGTCGTTTAATTCAGTTTCATTTCACGACTTACTAACAAATGTTTACGGCGCCGAGAACGATCACATCTTTGCCGTTCAACCTGCTGGTCGTCACTCAAACTCTACCGGACCGGTAATTTCACTACTCTAACTACTCAACTTATGCCAGTTTTAGTTTATCGCAACATTCATTTCAATATCAATTATAGATCGATCAGTACTGTATTTGTTTTTGTGAAACAGATCGATTAGTAGAGTTAGATTAATTTGATTAATTTAATTTGTTTCTATATACTTCAATCATCGATTAATTTGATATAATTAGTAATGTGGTTGATTTGAATTTTAACAGAGGGAAGTGAGAAAAGTGAAGAACAGAGAAGAGAAGCGAGAAGAAGGACTTGCACGAGCGAGAAGTTCCATTCGCAAAGTTGCATTAGGAGATCATAGAAGCAATCTCACTCCGTCAACACCACACCACGACGGTTACATTCCCGCCGGAGCTGTTTATCACAACCCGCGCTTATTTTATCAGTATATTCTCTTCCATTTTTTTTTTCTTCTCTTCCTTAATTTCTTCTTTTTTTCCAATATGAACTTATAAAAACAATACTAATCTACAGCAAAATATAAAATAATCTACAGCAATCTCATAAAAAAATAAAATAATGATCTACAGGAAAATATAATAAAAACTGTAAAAGTACTAACAATCAATCATAGTTGACCATTTTAATTATGAATTTGTTATGAATAGTACAGTTTTTTACAAATTTAAATACATATGATTTTTTAAAATACATAGACTATGTACTTTTGATTTTAAATATAAATGAAAAAGGTAAAACAAATACATTTTGACTTTTTGTTTGGATCAAAATTTAGTTCAAATATGTTTAACTTTTTGTTTCAACTATTTATATTTTTCATTTATATTTAAGATAGGAAAAAGTTGAGTAAAAATTAAAACAAAAAAAAAATTAGAAGAAGAAATATATAATAAAATATAAACTAAATCCAAATTCGATCCCTGCATCATGGCCGGTCACCTAATCGAATTGAGTCAAACGTAAAATGTAACGGATCAATTCACAAATTATAGCTTAAACCAGCAGAAATGTCAAATTGCTAAGCCAAACGCCAAGATCGGAGTTCAACCTATGTCCTTCCACTTTGTATGTATAAAAAAAATTGTAACAGACCAAATTGAGTCTTTATTCTTTTTCTTTTTAATCTCACACACTTTTAAAAGTGTGGAAAATTCTTTTATAAATCAATATCTTTAATAATTATCAACTGAACTGCATTTACAACACAATTCTTTATTCTAAGAAAGATATATCTACAACGAAAATAGACACTCATATTTTATACTTATTAATAATAATAATAATAATAATAATAATAATAATAATAATAATAATAATAATAATATCAACATCAAAGCGTGGAAAGCTTATTCTGAGCTTTGCTTATAAGTCACTGTACTAGAACACTTTTATGAGATAGTGTACATTTTTTTCTTTTTCTTGCAATATAAGATAACCTAAACTAGGGGTGGGCTGGGCTTGGGGGTGGCTGAGTGCGCTAGCATTCATTTGCTTTCAGAGTTTTACACACTCATTGTAATGATAAAACTTGCGCGGAAAAATATGTTGGACACTCACTACTTGTCGTGATCATTGGTATAGTATTGTGTTACTGTTACCCCAAACTTCCATGATTTCTAATGCTGTGTCTGTTTCCGCGTCTACAACGCGACGCGACACACGTTTTTGTGAAGCAACAAATAGTTGCTTCTCATTTTCGCGGCAAGATCATGTTCGGACGTGTAGCTGCGGCAAATATAAGCTAAACCAAACACATGCTAACTATTTAAAGTATATTGAATTGTTGATACTATTAATATGTCCACATCCAATCCCTAATCTTGAAAATTATGTTAGCAATTAAGTTTGGAACTATATTAGTCAGGCATGATGGTGAGTGTGATCTTTGATTGTGCCAACTAATTTCAGTAACATTCCATGCCTTTTATGCATGAATATGTTTGTAAGTCTTTTGAGCAAAAGGAATTTGAATTCCTTACGCTTTCGTTTTTTTTTTCCCGACAGATTTACGCTTTTGATTTGGCAATTCGTGTATAAAAATAAAATTGTGGGTACATTTATCAACAATATTTTTCAAATTAGTGACGGTTTCTATAAGGATTTGGAGTAATCTTCAAATAATTAAAGATTTTTGGGTCTTTAAAGTCATGTAAAATTAGTGACTGTATATCAAAATTAAATGCTATCATAAGTACTCAAAGAAGAAATGACTGTCCACATGAACCATATATGAGTTGTTTCTAACTTTCTATAATTATTACGAATAACTTATAAAACAAGTTGAAAATAAATTACATCTACACATCTTGTTTTACACTCCATCTTGAGTTTTTTCTAACTTTATTTCTTTTTTGACGAAAATTGTTTCTAACTTTCTATAATTACATCCACGTCTTGAAAATGATCGGGGTTCGTTCGAACCCCGACTCCCTACACATATAATGCTATCAATTGAGTTAAGTTCACGTGACAAAATACATTAACTTTGTTTAACTCTAGCACGGAGTAATAATACATTTTGAAATTATTTACGGTTGTATTTAAGAGCCACTTTGAAAAAATATGTGTGATTAATAAGCACCCGAACCTTACGCACTAATTAAACGATTGTGACAGAAACTACTGCTTTTTCATACTCCTATTTTGCCTATTTTTCATGCGTCAATGTCACAGTTCTATGTAAAAGTTCTTAATGGCTATACTCAAAGTCCTGACATAGGACCACAAATTCCATCATTCTGCAGGAAAATTCCAATTTTCTTTGGAAAAAGGGAATGTAACAGTTAAAATATCCATTTCTTATGGCTATTTACAGCACTACCTATAATTACATTTACAGGAGCTACTTGGAGATGGAGAAGATATTCAAAGTATATGTATACCCAGATGGGGACCTACCAATTGTTCACGATGGCCCTTGTAAGGACATATATTCCATTGAAGGAAGGTTCCTCCATGAGATGGAACATGGGGTTGGGAAATTTAGAACTAATGATCCTAATGCAGCTCATGTTTACTTTTTACCATTCAGTGTGACATGGATGGTCAAATACCTCTATACACCATCCTCTTATGATATCACTCCTTTAAAGCATTTTGTCTCTGATTATGTGAAAGTGATATCTATGAGGTACCCCTTCTGGAACAGAACTCGTGGTGCTGACCACTTCATGCTTGCTTGTCATGATTGGGTAATTTGTTCAATTCCCTATTGTTTATGATACACAATTGAAACATTAGCCACATTTTTACCTCAATTATCCTTGTTATAGCAAAGTAAAAAATATATATGATTGATATTTTAACAAATATGATACTGATATTATTTACTTTACATTCTAAAATGATTGACTCGCTTTCAAACATAAGTGTTTTACAATGTGAGTTTTAAGCCATTTTTGTTTCCTTATAATTTATGCAGGGTCCACATGCATCAAAGGGTAATCCTTTCCTCTACAATAACTCTATCCGAGTCTTGTGCAATGCCAACACTTCTGAAGGTTTCAATCCTCTAAAGGATGTATCTTTACCAGAAATTCATCTATTTGGAGGTGAAGTATCTCCTAAACTTCTTTCACCTCCACCGGACAACGCCCCGCGTCGCTATCTTGCCTTCTTTGCCGGTGGTATGCACGGCCCAATTCGCCCCATTCTTCTCCACCACTGGAGAAACAGAGACAGTGATTTCCGTGTCTATGAGTATCTCCCTAAAGGGGTAGATTACTATTCTCTAATGCTAAACTCCAAGTTCTGTCTATGTCCAAGTGGCCATGAAGTGGCTAGCCCAAGAATTGTAGAGTCAATTTATGCAGAATGTGTACCTGTGATTCTATCAGATTATTATGTGTTGCCCTTCAGTGATGTACTGAGATGGGAGGCATTTTCAGTGCAGGTTGATGTTTCAGATATTCCAAGGTTGAAAGAGGTTCTTAGTGCTATTCCAGAGAGTAAGTATAGGAATCTCAAGCAAGGTGTAAGGGCTGTGAGGAAACATTTTACTCTGAATCAGCCAGCTAAAAGATTTGATGTTTTTCACATGATCTTACACTCAATATGGCTGAGAAGATTGAATATAAAACTCGGATAGCTAATTTGCACTTAAGCATAATAGAGTATACTATATATATAGTGATTTTTATTTTTTTATTTTGGCTTCAAATAGGAACAGGTGAACTAAATGTTGGCCAGAATGGTATTAAAGGAAAACTGCCATTCTTATTTGTATTCCTTGCATGCAGAGTTCGGAGTTCCTCTATATTCATTATCCTTTTTTTTTTTGAAGGACTATATTCATTATCCTTATAACACTTAATATACACATATTTTTTGTTTTTTTTTGGACAGAAATGGGGATAAAACCCCAAAGAAATCAACTAAAATCCACGGGAACCTAACAAATAGCTAATAAATTAACTTATACAATAAAAAATCCTTTTATGAAAAATGCAAACCTTCCGTAACAAGAAAAGTCGGTGGTGTATAAAAATTCATTCTTATTACTTAATTATTGAAAAAATGGAATGAGAAGAATCGAACCCGTGCATGTGAGGTAAAAGGTAGCGATTTTTACCACTACGCCAAGATGCGGATTTTTTATTTACATTAAATGTTACTAATACTTATTATAAATATGGCCCCATCTAAAATTTTAGTCAAGATCTGCCACCACATTTACCCTAAAAAAGACCTACATGAAATGCATAATCTAAGAGACTGAGACATGAGAGTAATCAAAGGGGGTAAGGATTTTCTTTGTTGATTACGTATTAAAAGAAGCTATCAATAGAGATTTCTTACAGTGCTTCACATCTGGCCCAGGATAAAATAGATGCAACCACTTTGGCCAAGCTATGCAGTAACGGTGACATATAACTGTGGAAACTAAAAAATGCCTATAACTATTTTTGTTTTTCTTCTCTTTTTCCCTCAAAATGTAGGCGCAAATGAGTATGGCATTTGCAAAATTTCACCCAACCCTTCTAACCTTAGGTACTCCTTTTTACCCAACATCCTTGCTTGCTCCAACACTTCTACCAGCCAAAATGCCAAAGAAATAACGCGAAAAGAATAACATCCTATGACCTAAGAATTCAAGGGTGATTAAACCAGGGTCCTACTGCACCATTCACATGTCCGTTGCTATGGATACCTACGCCATTTGGGATGATTGATGGAGGAAGTCCCACAGATGCAGAAGGATATAATCCATGGCTGTGAGGGAGAGCATGGGGACTCAAAAGAGGACTCCCAGCTGGACTCCCTTTACGCTGTTGAAGGGCATGGATCTGTCTCAGGCCCTCTTCATGAATACGTGATATTGTTTCCAACTCTTTCATTGATAGAGCCTCCAGACCAGCACCATATAATGGGGCATGTCGTGACATTTCCTCTTGGAGTGAGGCCTCAAGGGTGTGGATATATTGCTGGAAAAGAAAAAACAAGGCATTAACTTACCAAATTAACCTCCAGAGTATGATCATGAAGCCAATATTTTGCAAATTCAAGAAAACAACGTACAATGGCATCAATGTTCAAAGATGAAATAGACATTGTGCATCATTCTGACCCATCCAACAAAATACTACTATAAAGATTTCCAACACACGATATTTGAGCTAGAGAACTTTAGGCAAAAGAATGAAACAGTCCAGCATCGATAGTGAAAACCTGCCTAATATTATGGATACCCAGTTGAACTCATGCACACACATTATGATTTCAAGGTCACCCAACAAAACCCGTTCATCATCGAACTAAGCATTTGAGAATAGCAGACAGCATTGAAATTGCAGAGAAAGTAAGCTAGATTAAATCCAAGAGATGCGAAAAGTACATATAAAAAGCAATAAATATGAAAAGTACAATCTATATGTCAAGACAAACCTGGCAGGCCTGCAACTTTGATTCCATGCCATCAATATATGCTTCACACCTAGCAACCTGCTCCTCCTTCTCCCGCTTTTCTCCCTCGGTTTGTCCAACTGTTTGAGTCAATCTACGAACTTCATCTTCAAGCGATTGCCGGATTTCTTCCCGAGATACGTTTTCTGTTGCAAATCTTTTCAATTCTTCATCAAATCTCTTGCGTGCAGCTTCAGCATTTTTCAATCTTTCAGTAAGTGCATTTTTCTCCTTGACTATTTTCTGTAAAATATACAAATTACATCAATATTGACCTTGCCTCATTCAAGACATAACAAGCAGACTAGTTATCAATTCATAAACGAAAGCGAACAATCATAAAAATGCTTTGGTTTTTTAAACCTTAGCCTAACATGCATAACCCCTGTGGAAGTCAAAATAAACTGCAGTTTAACTATTCCTTATTCGAGATGCAATCTCATCAAATATTTAATTATAATCTGAATGATGTGGACAGAATCTAGGGACAAGAATGGAAATCTGCATTGAAGAACACTTTTTGCCACACTACCAAAACAATGCCCTTGTATCCAACAAGCAAAACAATGCCCCCCCCCCCCCCCCCATTCCTTGCTTTTTTATTCTACTGTTACTATTTTATACCCAGTGAAACAAATTATGTAATAAAATCAGTCAGCTAGTCATGCATAAACATCCCTCCCAGCTCACCTAACCTCGAAATAGGGGGTATGCAAACATAAACATTGTAGGCAGCACGTAGTTGTATAAGATGCAGTGTTTAACATCAGCATAGATGGATGCTTATTTTTCAATCATATAGGAACAAATGTTTTTTCTGTTTAAAAAAGTAGTAATACCTTTAATTCATCACGTTTCCGAGACTTCAACTGAGAAAGTTGTGTCTCTGCATCATGCAAACGATCATGAAGAACTTTCTTCTCTGCAGAGAGCTTTAATATTTCATCATCCCGCTCTGAGCGATGCCATTCGAGCTGACTCTCAACTTCTTGAATTTGTTCTGTCAGTTCCTTCTTTTCCCGAGAAAACCGGTCTATCTCGGCCTTCATTTCGGACTGTTGAATCATAAAATGCATCAGAAGTAAATTCTCCAGTATATGAGGTATCCACAATAAATTATCAACCAAGACATGTGAAATACCTTGAGTCGACTGTTTGTGGCCTCGGATTCACTCAGCTTTTGTGATAAAGTAGCTTTTTCCTTAGCCATATTAGAAATTTCAGTTTTGCATTCTTCACGAACACGGATAATTTCATCTTCACTAGCACATAACTGGTGCCACAGAGCAGCTCGATCAACATTTGCAAGTTCAGCAACTCCACGAATCATACTCAAAACAGGCCTAATATACTCCTGTTCCTCACAGACCAAAGTAACCAAGATATCCAAATCAAAATCTACTCCACGGCCATTATCAGTAGTGCTGGTGGCGCGGTCAACAAGCCTCTTCAGCATCCTCCCCCGATAAGATTCATTAGCATACCATCTAAAGATTATCATGTAGAGCAATTTCACAAATTCTTGCACACATAGGTCCCTGGAGAGGGCCAAAGTTTCAGCAAGACCAAGAATTGATGTAAAATCATCCCTTTGAACCAATTGCTCACAGGCATCTTCCTCTGTTGCACCATCTAAATGTTGAAAATTTTCGGGTCTGGCATTATTGTTTAATCTTTGGGAAAGAAGACTTTCCAATACCAGAGCTACAGACTGAGCACTTATTGCACCTCGAGCTACAGCTCTCTCGAATGTTTGAGAAGCTTCAACGGCAAGACAAGGTATAGATAACATCTCTAACAGTATATAAATATCAGAAAAATGACGACTAGCACGAAAAGCTTGCTCATCAATCATGTGCAATCCAGTAGCAGCAGCGCTATGTTCACCAAATAAGAAAATCCCACACGGCAGAGCGGTACAACTTTCACCATAATCCTCATCACAATCAATGTCCCTCAGTATGGTTTCAGCAACATCCCCCCAACTATTTATAGTCTTGCTCAAAAAGTCAAGGACAAAAGGCGACACATCAAGTCCTAAATTTTTCAGCCTGACACGAACAGACCTAACCTACATACATGGGAAAAAAATAATGTTACAAATGCTTCATAAACTATCTTGGAATTGGAAACAGTACATAAGTATAATATTTTGCTTTTGATGCATTGTGAATGTAAACTTTTTAACACTATCATCCAATCCTGTGTCGAAATCACATTAAATGAGTTGTTTGGATATATTATTAATAACATGATATGCCAATTGACAAACGCATTAAATGACATGGCAAAACATATTAGAAAATTGTATAAAACTCTATTGCATTGACAAATTAATTCTAAGTAATTAAAGAGGCACGGAGCTATTTCCAATTATCTTCGAGCTTACTGCTTCAGGGAGATGTTGGCATTGAGATGCCGCTTTGAATATAAAATCTATTGTTGCAACTAGAGGTTCGTCATTTGAATCCGTCAAAAGCGCAAATGACTGAAACAGAATGCGCTCCCACACTTCACTACCACACTCCAATTGACTAAGCGCCCCAAAAACCTAAGAAAAAAAATATTCATCAATAGTAGTAAAACAATGCAACCATAATCAAGTTCGTAGAAGTGTAAATGCAGCCAACGTAAATCTAAAATTGAAGACTGTTCTCTGAACATAAAATGCACACAATAAAACAATTTGTATAAGAATTATGCAAAAAAAAAAAATGGTATAAGAACATTTGGGTAAAGAATAATAGTTTATCTCACAGGTATTCGTAAAGCAGGTTCGGCATCTGGCTGTTGTAGGCGCTCAAGGAGTGCATGTGCAGCCTGTGGGTGTTCTGACTGCTCAACCAATTTGGGTACCAAAGCAACCAGGTCTGCTTGCAAATGCTTAGGAGCCTTGTCCAATACGAGAGCAATTTTCTGTGCTGACTGAGGTCGCCGTCTTGGCTCCGGACAACCTTGTGGAACGGCCCCATCCAAAGCTCTTAGTGAATTTACAATCAAACCTAAGAGCTCCTCAGACTGCTCTGGCCACTTGGTCTGAAATTCCAAATTCACAGAATCAAAACCATAGTATATTTAACAAAAGTTTAATCTTATGAATGCAGAGCTGTACCTTTGACCGAAATGACGCATTTTCTGAAACAGTGGCACCTGTTTCTGGTGGACAAGTAGGCTGTCCAGGAAGAGCTTTTTCCTGAATACCATTCCCATTTAAATCAAAACTCTGTGCAGAAGACGTACTACTGCTTTCTTCGACAACGGAATTCAATCTATCATGAACAAGAACTTGTGCAGACTCCACTGCTCTATTTTCATTATCACGTTCAAGTGGGCTAATGTTTCCACTGCTATCTGGAGAAAGCTTAGAGCATTCATCAACAGAATCAACAACAGGACCCACTTCAGAAGGTTGGCAGCACTCAACCATTATATCCAATAGTAAATCAATGATTGCTTGCTGTAAGACTTTAACTCCCATCAGCAAATTCATCAAACTTGGGGAAGACTCGTCAGCCTTGGTGGCCTTCTTCCCATCAGAAATACCAGAGAGCTTCGTAGGCAGAAGCAAGCGCTTTACTTTTGCAGGATCATCAAGATAAACCCGAAGTCCAGTCAAAAACCCGGCAATTGCACCAGCATCCATTAAAAGTTTCTCTCTTAAAGTAACCTGTGGCTGTGAAGGATTATCTCCATAAGTTAAATGAAATCCAGCTCTGGAAAGAAGATTTCTAAAAATATCTTCCTCATCTCCACTTAACCCTTCACTGTCTTCAGAGTCTATCACTTCATCGGGATCAGTTGTCAATGCATCCTGATCATCCTCCGAAGCAAAAACCTGTACATTAAAGATCAAATTATTAGAGGCACATGAAACCTAACAATAAGAGCGATAAGCATTAAAGACAACCGGCAGTTGTAATGAAGTTCATAACAAGAACTTCTAACTTCACAACAAGAAGATACGAGGTAAACATATAGTCGTTTTTTTCCCTTTTCATAAAAGGAAAACAATTATATTTTTTGGCTCGGGTATGGGATAGAAATATGCTTACAAGTAGGGATGCAAAATTTTAATCAACTTCTGTAACCAATGAGTCACTTATCAGCTTGTTCCATGCATCTTATCAGCTATAACAAGAAATTCCAAGGTAGGGGCCATATTTCCTAACTTGCTTGTTCCAATCTTACCAGACAGAATATAAGTCAGATTTAAAACCAGATATTATTTATATGCTAAATTTGTGACATGTCAGAAACAGAAGAGTCGGGGTCGTCAAATAATTACCCATGTATATACAGGTATTCTTATATCTAAAGCCAAGAACAAATCATCCCATGGACAGTGGGACATAAGAAAAAAATAAAAGGGCAAGGCAGAGAACATTTGGTGTGTGTGCGCGCGTGTGTGTGTGTGTGAGTGAGTGAGTGAGTGAGAGAGAGAGAGAGAGAGAGAGAGAGTATATGTATATCAATTAATAATAGCATTTACAAGTATAAGACATTCCTGAAAGGACTAACCTCTAAGTCTGAAAAGTCAAACCAAGGGCAGCAATCCAATATTTCACACACAAAAACAACGGTGTCACGGGAAAGAAACCCTGCATCTGCTTCTAACATATCAGACACCTTCATGAATTGCAAAACAGAATTATTCCAAGTTTTTGTGCAGATAGAAGATTCTTTCCATACAGTCTTGGCTGGGTTTTTTTGATTCACAACAGCCATTCGGTATCTGACCCAGAAGTTTTTATCAGGATCGCAGCCAACAGCCTGGTCACTCTCCAAATAAATGCATATGGTATCAAATGACTCATACACACCTGGAGCATTGAAACATAAGCTTTTAATGAGAGAACAACAATTCAAAAGTTTGCAATCACTACTTCCAGTGGATACAATGCAGGAAATAAAATATGTGCAATAAAACACATACCAATTCGAAGTTCGCATCCACCAGCCTGAAAGAATTTACTGAAGATTTTTCGAGTTTCCATTATTTCCTTAAAAGAAAGGAAATTCTCCACTTTCCATGTAAATGAACTTCTTTTCCCACTACTATCAAGAAGGGAACTGCTGCCGTTTAACTCAGAAACATGCTCAGTAAAGTCCTGCATTATTGATGTCTCTTTCAATATGAGAACTTCAGCTGAGAAAATGACAGTGTCCTGGACAAGAAAACCTGAATCTTGATCAAATAGACTAGTGAGTGTCACAAATTCACGCCAACCCCAATCCTTTGCAGCTTTAGAGTAGCGGTTTTGAGATTCCTTAGTGACAGATTTGTCCTCCATCCTCTGGTTTACAACCGACAACCGATGACTAACAAAACAACTCCAATCACTAGAAGTATTTCTTGAATCCGTAACTTCAAGAAACACCGAAAGGTGGCATGGTGGCTGAGACTGCCCTGATAGCATCAAAACCATATAAAAATTCATCACAACCTAAGCATAATTTCAATGTTTTTGAATAATCTGAGTGCATGGACTAGACTCGTGCACAAAGAAAAAAGATCTAGATTATCATCCCTAATCACAAATAGTAGTTGCCATTCAACATTGGTAGAAATAAACTAAAAGCGTAAAATATCAAACTGAAGAAAAACTCATAAAACATAACAAGTATATGCTCCTAAACTTTCATCAACGTAAACAAGAATTGTACCAAAAGCGTAAACAAATAGTAGTTGCTATTCAACATTGGTAGAAATAAACTAAAAGCTTAAAATATCAAACTGAAGAAAAACTCATAAAACATACCAAGTATATGCTCCTAAACTTTCATCAACGTAAACAAGAATTGTACCAAAATGCACATAAAAATATCATATCTACTAATGGAGTTAAAATTTACTAAAATGACTGGTACACAGAGTAAGGAAAGGGATTCACCTCGGGGATAAACAATAAGACGGCAATCCCGATTACCAATCTGAAACCTCCTGCTCTTAATGCAAAGACCCGTAATTTTCCTCTTCTTTAGTAAATCCTTCAACCTTGTGAAATTCTCAATCCTCCAAGTGAATTTTCCAATGTGGCCATCTGACTTCCTCGCACCACTGCCGCTTCTCCCACCAATGACAGCCCCATTCTTGGAGAAGCTGCTAAATTCCTTGATCACATGAAACGAGGTACTAAAAACCGCAGTGTCATCCACCACAAACCCCGAATCCGACCCAACGAAATCCGACATCTTCATATAATCATTCCAACCCAAGCTAGTATTATCACCACTCTTATTATCAGCCGCAAACCGACCATAAGAATCCCTATGCATATGATTTGAACCAGGCTTCTGATTCAAAACAGACATTCTAAACAAACACCAGCAACTCCTATCAGACAAAACCACATTCTTATCTGTATCTTTACTTTCCAAACACATCGAAAGATACTCAACCCCATTAACCGAACTCTGATAAACACTAATCCTCAAATTACACTCCCCAGCAGGGAAAACCGGACTCATTATCTTCTGCGTCTTAATCATATCCTTAAACAAACTAAAATTATGAACTTTCCACGTGAACTTCCCACTCAAAACATCGGAAACAGGAGCCACAACAACCGACGAAGATATGGAATTTGAAGAAGAAAGCGAGGAAGACAACAAGTCATTGTTATCGCGAGTGAAATTAACAGACTCATTAAGAATAAGAATATCAGCAGTTACCAATACAGAATCATTATTAAACAAAAAACCCAATTTAGGATCAAAAATAGTAGAAGCAGGTGTGAAATCACACCAACCATGTGATTTCTTCTTAGCAGAAAACCTATGCCAAGAATCACGATGAATAGTTTTAGAATCATCAACAACATTAACAAATGCTAAACGATAACTAGCAAAACATTCCCATTTTGAAGAAGTTCCACGAGGGTCCATGATTTGAAGATAAACAGAAACATAACCAGGTAAAGCTTGTGAATCACCTTTAGGGTATATCAATAAACGACAATCGTAACCACCTACCTCAAAATACTTGCTCCACAGTGACCTAGCTTTTACTTTCGGAAAATTCTTAACCGTCCATCTACATACAGCGGAGTACTCACCTCTCCGATCCACAACAACCGCTTCTTGACCGCTACCTCCGTCGCGAGACCCTATTGTAAGGTCTTCCGCCGCTGCCGCGGAAGAAGATGATGACGTGGCGGGTTGTGATTGGTCCGTCGTGAATGATGGTACGGATGATAGAGATGGAACTGCTTCGGATGAAGTGTGCTTCATTGTTTTTTCAGTATTTAAATAATTTCTGTTAATTTTTTTTTTTTGCTTCTTCTTTTTTTGTTTTCGTGTTTTTTGTTTTAGTTATATTGTGTTTTTCGATTGAAGAAGAAGAATAAGAGAGAAAATTACACAGAGAGAAATGAGAAAGACGAAGGAGGCACAGAGAGAGAGAGAGAGAGAAAGCACACACAACACGCAGGTTTGGACAATAAGGCGCACGATAATGTCTTGCGCATTTTTTCTTCTTTTGTTTAGTAACTGTGTGGCGTATGATAGTGAACCATGCGCGTTTCTTGTTTTCGCTTCTCGTTTTATTGGTTGAGTTCAAATGTAGGAAAGAGTGAGCGTGTTGCTTAATATGAACTATTTGTGACCGTAGGATTGGTGAAACTTGATGGGTACTTGTGGATTATTTGTTTATCTACGGCCACGTTATTGAAACGTTAAATTTGGAGTATGGGTGGATTGCATTGGATTGGTTTATAATCAGGTTACGCATTTTGACCATTTGATCTGATGCTTTGATCGATCTTGTGTTGGAATTATTAGAGCATCTCCAACCGTGAACCTATTTTTGGGTTCCTTGTGGGACCTATTAAGCCACGTCAGCTTGAAGCAACTCAACTAATTTTTATCTCCAATGGTGCAACTCTGAAGAACCCATATTGGGTCCCACAATTTTACTTTATTTATTAATATTTTATTCATATTAAATTTTATAATAATTAAAATAATAATTTTAATTATTTAAATTAAAATTGATATAAAATAAAGAAGTGGCGCCAGCCACATTAAGTTAAGGCGCCGGCCACAAAGCAAAATCATGGCGCCAGCCATGCATATTGTGGCGCCAGCCACACCTAAATTAAAGGAGCACATTATATCTAGGTATTTATTTTACAAACCCCTTTTTAATTATTATTAGCCTTAACCTTACATTATATTGAAAACATAAGCGAAATATTAACTAATAGTCTCTGTGGGATCGATAATCTTTTATAACTACACGATAAGTCTGTGCACTTGCAGAAATATCGCAACAGTTTGAGAATTTTGAGGATTAGGATTTTGATAATTTTGCATGAAATTGAACATAGCTTGTTGATAATGAAAATGATTAGGATCCATTTGACCTAAACAATTGTAATTTGAAGTAAAAAAAAATGAAAATTTGAATTAAAATGATGAAATTGTGAGAGAGAAAATTGAAATTGAAGAGAAAATATAAGTGTTGGTAAAATTTGTGTTGGTTAATTTTTTTCACAAAACTATATTTATAACTAAAAAATAACTAAAAAAAAAAAGAAAAAAAAAAGAAACTAGCCGTTGGTAACGGCTACTTTTATTATTAAAATCAAAAAAAAAATTGAAGAACCATTGCTTGTTTATGGACTGATGGCCAGGTGGAGCTTCAAAGGAAAGAAAAAGTGGACCCAAATCATACTCCAGCTGGCAAACTGAAGAAAGAACCAGCCGCTGGAGTTGGTCTTAGGGTTGCCATTTTTTATGCCTATTTTCTTTTGCTGGACCATTTCTCTAACTAGGAATCTAGGATGGTGACAATTTTATTTTATTTACTTATTACTTTCGTATCACGAGTTAGGATCATTTTCATTTCACATAGTTTTGTGAATATAAATGCAAAAATATGACATTAAGTAGGTCCAAATATATTTTATACACCCAAAAACATTTACAACTTTTGGTAATGAAAGAAATGGAAAGAGTACAAAATGGAGAGATCTCAACTCACGAAAAGCTTAACTAATTTTTGTTTTTTTTTTTTTTGGTGTACATAATTTTTGTTTTTTTGTTACACTGTTTATCATTTTTGTTTATCATTTTTCTTTCTCTATAATTATGATGGGTGTGAATGAAGCATTATTTTATTTTTATCGTTGGTAGAGAATGAGGCATTAGTATGAGCAGTGTGTTACATGAAGACTCACAAATTTACTTGATTTACATATTTGATATATTATATTATAGATTGTATTTTTCTTTTTTTTGGTTACATTATAGATTGTAGTTTTTACCGTTGTTTAGCGTGATTAATTTCTTAAAAAATATCTTCGAAATACATGTTAGTATTTTTTTGGCAAAATTACACTACATGTCCTTTATCTTATTTTTTTGTAACAGTTTGACCCTTTATTTTATTTTTGTAACAATTTGGTCTTTTATCTTTTTTTTTTGTAACACTTTGGTCCTTATCTTTTTTATTTATAAAAAATAAAGGACCAAAGTGTTACAAATAAAAAAAGATAAAGGACCAAACTGTTACAAAAAAAAAAGACTAAAGTGTTACAAATAAAAAAAAAATAAAGGACTAAAGTGTTACAAATAAAAGATAAAGGACCAAAGTATTACAAAAAAAAGATAAAGGACCAAACTGTTACAAAAAAAATAAGATAAAGGACATGTGGTGTAATTTTGCCTATTTTTTTCCTTAAAAAAGTCCTAACGACACACTCACTAATATATGTTTTCCAACAATCATCTTTTATAGAAAATTCGTGCGAATCTCACAAAATCGTGAATTCCATATAAATTCAAATAATAATAATAAAAAAAGGAAAATGATGAATGGTGCGAATAAAAGAGTATGCGAAAGGCGACGAATGACGTGGCGTAGTATTTTCATAATTAATCTGAAAATCCAAAGGTACAAATCTAGCATACACCGTGTACGACCTACGTCTTTTCTACACTATGATTTTACCAATCACCAATATCTCCACCACCGCTTCATCAACATTAACCACCCATGGTATCTTTAATATCTTGCAAGTTGTGACTGGGTGATTTTCTCCAGCAGGGGTGGTGTGGTGGATAACAATGGATAAGAGGTTGTAGATAAGGGAGTTAGATTCAACGGTGAGCCTGCCGTGTTTCTGTTGCGACGGAGGTCACCGTCGTTGCGGGCTTGCGGAGGTTCCGACGTGAGGAAAATCCAATTTATGGATTTCACAACCACACCTATTATATTGCTGGAGGAGGAGTAACTATTAGGAACAAGATTCAGAATTTTAGACATCAAGAATAGATTTCATACACCAAACACAATGAATTAAATCAATAATAGTAATTGAAGCTTGTTAACTGTTTATTTTAACTATAGCAATGACATTGCTATAGTTAAGATTCTTATTCACCGGTGGTTGTAAAAAACGAAACAGTCAAATTGTGCGGTAGCCGGATATATTTCTATGAAGGGAAGGGTTGTACTGTGGTACAAAGTGTTTTTGTATTTACTGCACGTGGAGCTAGCGGGAGTTAAGCTTTTGCAAGGGTATTCGTCGAATTTCGCACCGCAGCCCTTCGCACCATATAGCATTTCTCATAAAAAAAGTGTGTTTAATACTGTGTTACATGAATTAAGGTTATATGCACTCAAGCTTTCGCATATATTAAGGACATCATTCATTCATTCAAAACCAAATCATTCAAATTTAAGTAATATTTCAAATTATAAAATAAATTAAAACGGTTTGATTAAAAGATACATTTAGCACTAGGAGAAACATCGAGACCCCTAGTAGTGAGAGTTATGCCTACTACTAGGTTGGGTTACAAAACCCAAATACGGCAACATTTGTATTCCTGATGTATATTATCTCCGTTCCAAAATATAAACAAAAATGAGTTAAATAAAATTGATGTATTTGGTTAAAAATTTAAATCAAATAAATTCACTTTTGTTGATCACTTTTACTTATATTTTGGGACGGATGAAATACTAGGTATTGTGCCCACCTCCACAAGATATGTGAAATTCCAAAAGAATCCTTTAAATATATTTTAATAAAGAGAGTATGTTAATATGTATTTTAAGAGCACGTATTAATGTATTTAAACATGATTTATTTGTATTAAATAATATAAAAAAAATAAGACTTTCTAAAAACTAATTACAGAGTTAAAATTCTTTTTTTAAAAATTTTGTGCATCCACTCATACGTTTCATTAGAGGATTCAATCAATTGCAAAATTGTGGGCTACTTCTTTCATTTCTGTCTAGAGTACTTCGAT
The DNA here is from genome assembly GCF_020283565.1 of Trifolium pratense. NCBI lineage: Eukaryota > Viridiplantae > Streptophyta > Magnoliopsida > Fabales > Fabaceae > Trifolium > Trifolium pratense. The sequence goes on along the minus strand of NC_060065.1, from coordinate 5,793,384 downwards.
GCAATGTTTTATGTTCACCGCGCAATTCGCCCGACTTGGTCACCCTTAAAAGAAAACTATCATATATGCCAAGCATGATATACACACACATTTGCTCTAAATTGACATTATAATGGTTGAGAAAAACTCGGCAACATTATGTTGATTTTGAAATACTTCTTCAAGACCTCAACATGATGTTTAGTAGTAAGATGATGACTAGTAATAGCATCAAAATCAATTCATTTCTCTTCAAGGACACTACATTTTTCGTTAACGTCACTTAACGTAAACTCTATCGATTCTACATTTTTAGGTATAACTTTCGTGTTAAATCAATGCTAAAATAGTTTTGGATAAAATCGCAAGTCCAAACGAGTTTACATGTTTTTACCTACTTGAACGTTTTTAAGCTAAAATATTTTTTTATAAAGAGTAATCTTGTTAAAATACATATAATATAATATTAGTAATAAATAGTTAGAAGTGTAATAATTTTTTACACTCGTGAATATTTTAACAAGGTTCAATATTCGGCCTATATTATAGATAAGTATTTCAATTATCTTAGTGAATTTTTGTTTATAGCAGCCAGTAGGAAACAACGTCTCTTATTTTATGCATGTCGTGCGAGAATAATAAAGAAAAAGGAAAAATATACAAAAAATGGATGAAAATGTGTGAGAGACGAAACATATAAGTAATTAGATTTTGATAAAATAATATAATATTACAAAATTTTATACAATTATTCAATAAATACTCCCTCCATTTTCTTATAACTTATAAGTATCCGATTAGAATGATAACACCAAATTAAGAAAGTGGATTTTTGCATCTTATCTTCTATTATACCCTCATCTTAATTCACAAATAAATTCATATTTTCTTGCACTCTTTCAAATAAATTTATTTTTATTAAAAAATAAATTGTTACTTTAAATCTTCAATGAACAATTATTATAGATAACAAAATCTGTTTAAATCTGAATATAACAAGAAGCAACAAACTTTCCTATCGTAAAAAAAAAAGAACAAACTTTCTTACATGAAAAAAAAAAGTCATGACAAGCATATATTCATTCTTACATGACAAGCATGATTTAAAAAGTCATATTTAATACATGAAAAAAAAAAAGTATTATTATTCTTTACAAGACATATTGTGGATATATAGTTGTTGTTGCCATTTGTTAGAAAAATCAAGACTCTTCAACATTTATATTTTCAACCAATACCAATAATATTTGTTATTGAAATGCATGATATAGTCATGTTTAATTCATGAGAATGAGAAAAAATCAATTGAGTGTGAATTATCTAATATTTAAAATTAATAATATATTAATTTTGTTATGTTTTCTTTAATTAATATTCATAACACTTAAAATTTATAGATTAAAAATAAAATTATTAATTTCAAATTAAGTTAAAAATTAAATAAATTATATGTATAATTTTAATATAAAGTAAATTCTATGAGCTTATGAGTCTAGTTTATATTTCGATTCCACCTAAATTAAATAAGTTTACGTAAAAAACGGATTTTGACAACTTCGTTATTTACACTTGAAATAGAATCAATCATGGATATAACCATCTTGGGGTGTATGGGTCACGTGATTGATTCAAGGCATGATTCAATTTCAATTTGAAAGGACAACGCCAGTATCTCATTTTTCTGACAAGTATAGTCCATTTCATAAAAATATTAGGTTAAATTGTATTTTTAGCCCTGTAACTTTCACAAATTTATAATTTTGATCTCCTAACTTTTATAATAACACTGTTATCTCCTATCTTTAGCTTCTTTTGCAAAATCTCAATTTAGTTCAAGTCAACGCTTATATGGACAAGATTAACATGCCACCTCAACATCTCATGCCACCTAATTATTATTTTGTGATTAATGTTTAAGACCATCTTCAATGGTGGATACTTATTTTTTTAAGTACTAGTACCTAGTAGGTACTCCCATTGGAACAAAACACAAAAAGTACCTAATAGATACTTGTTCTACAATAAGAAGTGGTACCTATTTTACGTGTTGAAATGCTTACTCCAATTCACTTGCAAGTAACCATGTTTCTTTAGGTTTCATTCTCCATCTTCTTCTGCATTAATGCATTCATGATATTAGAACATGAAACTCCAAATTTCAATGAGCCACTTCCCAAAACCACACCAAAATTACCTAATTTGGAATAGCCCGCATCACCTGCCAAGTGCCAACGTCGACATCCTCCTGTCGACGACATCTTGCCGTTTTAGTTATTATCGTTGCCGTTTGTAGTCAAGACCACGATTCCAGCACCAAACTGTATTGGCCAAACTGAACACATCACCAGAAAAAAAATCCATTAAAACATAAAACCCAAATTACTCCCATGGACTTGACTTTTCAGGTGCATTTTCATCGCAAAAAAACATTTTTCATTGAAATTAAATGCTTCATTTTCATTGACATTTTCATCGCAAATAAACATTGTTCATTGAAATTAGATGCTTCATTTTTCATTGACAACCACCTTGTTCTTTCTTGATTTCTTCTTATCTTTCTTAGGTGCTACTGCTAGACCACTAATTTGTAATTTTTTAGTTCACATTTAAATCCTTGAAAAAGCAACTAACTGTAAGTTCACGGCGGCTGGTTGACGGCGTGCCGAGGATGAACGGAGGTTTGACGACGTGCAAAGGTCCGGTGGTGTGCAAAGATTCGACGGCGACCGGAACTTCCGTTTTTGTGTGTTGTTAGATTGCTTCAATTTTTTTCCTTAAAGTCTTCTTTCAAGTGCTTTATGATTTATTTTTTTTTATTAATAATTAGGTCGCATGTGATGGTGATGTAGCATGCGAGTAATATCCACATGAGCATTGACTTAGTTAAAATTGAGATTTTACAAACGGAACTAAAAATGTTATTATGAAAGTTATGGGCTAAAATTGTAAGTTTGTAAAAGTTAGAAGGCCAAATTGTATAAATTGATTGCAAGAACAATATTACTTAATTTAAAATGTTATCATATTTTAATTTAAGAGTCATTTTGCTCTGCACCTAATTGTGCTCAGTGAGACAAACCAGGGACTACCACTACTCAAGCATGCATCCTAACTTCTAAACATGAACATGAAATAAGATCCAAAAACTAACGGGCATGAAAAAGTATCTCAGAACAAAGGTACGAAGCAAATCGCAGCGTCTGTGAGAATGATTTTTCCAGGGTCACTGAGATCGAGTTGTTGGAGCAAAGGAAAACAATCCGAGATGAGTTTGAAAGCATGAGTGATATTGATGGAGTTTAAGTTGGAGCAAGTGAGAGAGGTTAAAGTGGAGGAGAAGGAGGAGGAAAAAGCTCGCAAGCCGATTTTGGGAAGGGCGGGTTGGTTGGAGAGATTGAGAGATGTGTGAGTTGGTTGAATGAGAAAGTTGAGATTTGGATGAGAAGATTGTTGAGGTCACCATGGAAGTGGGAGAGGTCGAGGGGGGTGAGTTTGGTGAATCTATGGAAGAGGCGAGGGAGGAAAGGGAGGGTTGGATTGGATGGCAGATTCTCAGACATAATTTGTGACGGTTTGTGATGGAGAGGAAGCGTTTTGAGACGAGGGAGAGAGAGTTCAAGTAGTAGCGAGCGACGGTTGTTGTCTTCTTCGTCTCAGTTGTTCAAATCTAAATTTGAACAAGGCACCAATTTGATTCTCTGCCTTTTCATCGCCACTGCCTGCGGTAGTCGATTTCTGATTAGGAATGGCGGGGAGAACGACGAAACAATATTGCAGCAGGGATTATTATTATTAAGTTAGGGTCATACACACATGCTAAGAATACTTCCAATTGTAATTGAACAAAACAAGGTTTGGCTATTAACAAGTGCCTTAAGGCACAAGTTAACTTTTCCCATTAAGAGGAAGGAAGAAGAAAAATAAAAAAAAGATAAGCACAAACTTTTACTATTTCAACGGACATATAAAATGTCAAGATTTTCATAGTTTTTATAAAAAGGAAACCTAATCCTCCCTTATAAATATATTAAGCTTAGACAGAAGATTAGGATTAGATTACCCATCACAATTTGAGATTTTAGAAAAAAGTCGTAAAACTAAGAACAAACTTCTGCAGAATATAAGGTAAGGGGGAGGGTACTTTATGCAAAGAGGGCTGTTATTAACATTATTAAGAGTTGTTTCCCATGAATGATGTGTTCTTTCTTTTGTTGATGAATAGTTCTGATTTCCATGAATTAGTACTTTGAATTCTGTTTTTACCATGTTAAATTCGTGCTTAATTTTGGAAAATCACAATTTGAGTAGTTAATTATGAACTTTGTAAATTCTGCAGTCTTTTAATAATACTAATTGATCTAGAATTAGTCCTAGGATTTCTCCGGGTGTATGGAATCAATAATCGGAGTTCAAATCGAACTCGAATGGTGAAAAATGGTGTTCATCTGGTTGGATGACGGTCATCATCGCCGCAAAGAAGATGAGCGTGACGCCTGACGGGCGTCAGCGGTCTGCTGAAAGTCCTACCTTCATGGCCTACAAACCCGTTCCAGCACTGTTTTCGTAAAATTAAAGTTAAACCTTTTGAACTTGGATAATAATTTTAGTATTTTAAATGGTTATAAACTAAATATCAAAATTTTGAGATTGGAATGTATTTATTCATAAATCAGATTTTCACAAATTAAAAATTAAGGCTTTAGAGCAATCTACATGTGTCACACACAACACATAAAACATCACATTAGAATTCAAATCACAACCTACATGTGTTAGAGCATCTACATCTACATACATATTTGTGTCACGATAAATATGACAAATACGGACGTCTTACTCCAATTGCAAAAGTCCCTTAATCTTTCTCAACATACTTCACCCGGTTGAACACACCCCTTAGGTATCATGAACCATGTTAACAAACAACCCTCATGGAATCTCCTTGAAGTTCCACACGAGGAAAATCCAATCTCTACCCATATTTCAAACCTTCCCACACTCCCCACAAGTCCGCCACCAAGACACTACTCTCTAGACCACAAGCAAAACCACCAATCCACTCACCACTATCACCTCTAATGAGACCACCACAACCACACCGTAGGTAAGCTTCTCGCGCTCCATCCATATTAAGCACAAGACACACTCTAGAAGGCTTCTAACGGACATTACCAATATTCTTCAAAGTTGTATATATAACTTGATTTATCCTAGTAGCTGCTACATATTCTCTCAGGTGGTGAGATATATGTTTGTTCGGTTCACAGGGCTAATTAAAAGGCTGGCATTTGGAATTTTTTTTTTCAAACCGCATTTTGGGAATATTTATTTCAAGTGCTGGCATTGTGTCAAAAAAACCACAAAATGCTAACACCAATTCCTCTAATACTACCATTCAAATTTATGTTTATCCATTGTTGTATATCAGAGCTAAAGAACAAATCTCTTGATATAGAATTCCTCTAATACTATAATATTTTTTTGAATTTTGATTTGTTGCGTCCATGTATAATATATTTTTGTTTTAATTAATGTATGATATTTTGTGTGTACATATTGTATTACGTATATGCTTTACATTAATTGCTTCATTATCTCATTGCAATTCAATAAATCATTATACAATACAAAATGTTTTGGACAACTTGTCAAAAATATATCCTAGAGAACAATGTTGTATATCAAGAAATAGGAAATGGCCTAGTGCTTTTTATGAAGGCTGAGGACATGGATATGTAATTATGCAAAATATCAAGAATGGATACTCTCATGTTTAATTTTTACATGAGAAAGTAGAATCTAATATTTTATAGTTTAAAATGGCAAAAAATTATAAGAAATTTACTCTTTCAATATGAAAATTACATTTTTTTTGACAAAATATGAAAATTACATTTAAAACAATAAGATATTACATTTTACTCTTTCAATATGAAAATTATACACTGCTTCAATATAATGCATATAAATCAATTTTAATTGACCCAAATTGTCTCTTATAAAAAGACCTAAAAAAAAATATTTATTTTGTTTATTTAATATATAGCGACTATAAAATGTTAACATGCACACAGTACGCCTAAACTGTACAAATTATTACTCAAAGTCTCAAATCTCTCACACAGTTAAACCAATGATAGTAAATATCTTTGTTAGGTATCAATGGATGGTTGAGAAAATTAAAGTAGAAAACAAAGTTTGATTTTGGTGTTGTTCTGGACTCATGCAACTTATAGAAACCATTAATACATCAGAAACCTAAAAATATAGAGAAAGAAGTACACACTTTCTATCCCATGCTCATCTCATCTTATATATCAACACTACACGTAAATTGTTGTTCAACTTCAACCACAGTCAATATATGGAGCTAATTAAATTAATCTCTCGATTATAATATATTCAGATTAGGTGTATTTGTTGTCAAAAAATGGTTTTTCATTCCAATCCAACACGATGTGACCGTAGATCGAGATCGTATATATAGGTTCCATCAAAGGATGTTGAGTGTTGCCTGCCACGTCTAGAATATAGGCAACCGGGCATGTGCTCTTGGATTAGATTTCAATTATTTGATTGGTAATGGTCGTGAAAACAAGACAAACTATTTGAAATAACGACATAGTTAGCATGGAAATAGCAGCTAATAATACTACTACACTCCACTGGAGTGGTTTTGATTTTATGTTGGCGAGACGTACACGTTGTGCGATGTATTTTGTTTTTTCATTTTGGTGCGATATTTATGGACAAAACTTACATGCATTTCCATACATGCATTTCTTACTTTTCTTCTCACAAAAAAATAGTTTTTTTTATTAAAAAATAATTTTCTTTTATTTTTTGAAAATGAAAAAACACAAATAACCACCTCTTTGTAAGTGAAAAAGTAAGAAATGCATGTATGGAAATGCATGTAAGTTTTGTCCGATATTTATTTGTTTTAGGTTAAAGTTTCGATCTAGTGCAGATCAAATTAATGATTTTGGTGTCATTAAATCTACATATCCAAATACTTGAATATTTCACACATTTCAACGCAATCATATTTGTAGACTCATGTTCTCCTGAACGATCCGTCTAATCAGGTATTAGTTTAATTTAGAACCAGGATGATTTTTTTAGGGATTATTTTCGATTCCCTTAGAGTTTTTTCTTTGTTTTCCTTTTTTTTTCCCTTCTTTTCTTTGTTCTTTGTTCTTTGTTTTTGTCTTAATTCACCCAAAAAAATAGTATGGATCCATTTACATACTCATAATCTAACCGGTGGTATTTGATTTCAAATTCCAGTGGTTGTTAATAATACTTTAATTAATGAAAGTTTCTCCCTTCACAAATTTTAAAAGAGAAATAATATACTTTTCATTTGTACCAAAAAGAAAATAATATATTTTTCATTGATCTTATTACAATAATATGATGCATTTTGAGTTTTGATTTGTTGCGTCAATGTATCATTTTTTTTTGTTTTAATGTATCACATGCTTTTCATTACTTAATTGCAGTATCTCTTTACAATTCAATAAAGTCATTATATATACAAAATGTTTTAGACAACTCGTCATAAAAATATTCCTAGAGAACAATTTTGTATATAAGAAAAATAGGAAATGTCCTAGTTCTTTTATGAAGGTTGAGGACATGCAATTATGCAAACCATCAGAAATGAATACTTTCATCTCATGTTTAATTTTTACATGAGAAAGTAAACTATAATATCTTATAGTTTGAAATGGCAAGAAATTAATATATGAAAAATTTATACAAAATGAGTTTGAATATTAATAGCGACATTTTACTTTTTCAATATAAAAATTATTCTACACCGATTCCAACAAAATATCATATAAAAAAAATTGCTTAATTTAAGTAAAAAGGTTCAACAAATCGCGGTATCAGATAGCGATTCTTTCAATATTTTACACTCAAAGCCAGCGAAAAGAATAGTAAACTTATTTTGAAGTTCTTTCCCACAACCACATAAGCCAAATATGCCCTTTTCATTGGAGGAACAAACAAGCTACTAGATAGTACGTAAATTTGTGATTGTTGGGTACTCTCATTTTCATAGCCTTGAAAACATTATCACTTCCCGCGTAATTAGAACCTTTTGTATGGTGATGATACAAAAAATAAAGCTAGTCCACATGTTGAAGTGACACATGCACCTTCTTGATTGTGTTTGAATTTATCATCAATGGGTCACAAACATAATCACAAATGAGAAAATGGCACGTACAACCCAATTTTTCATAAGCTTACAAAAAGTACAAACAACAAATATTATCTCACTTTTCATTCACTTCCACCCAATTAGATTGATTAGATTTTTAATGTCCACCCTTACAATAATTTTTTTGCCTATAAAATGGTTCACTCATTCAACCTATTAATAACACATATTGCTACATTTAATTTGTAAAATATAGTCATGGCTTCCAACAACAAATTCTCTGCCATCATTTTTTTGCTTTCTCTTCTTGCTTACTCAACATTCACTCATGCTAATGTTCCATGCCCACCATCACCAAAACCAACACCTTCACCTAGTGCTTCTCCACCATCCAAAGGTCAGTGCCCCAAGGATACCTTAAAGCTAGGGGTTTGTGCCGATCTTTTAGGGTTGGTTAATGTTGTTATTGGAAATCCTCCTTCCGGTAGCAATTGTTGTGCATTGATCAAGGGTCTGGCGGATTTGGAGGCCGCGCTCTGTCTTTGCACCGCACTTAAGGCCAATGTGCTTGGAATTAACTTGAATGTACCTATCACGCTAAGTTTGATCCTTAGTGCATGTCAAAAAACCATTCCTTCTGGTTTCCAATGTCCCTAAGGATTCAAATTAGTTCGCGTATATGTCTCGTTGTTGAATAAGTATGTATTTGCATTATATAATAATTGTGGATCATTGTTAACAACACACTCTCTTAATAACATTTGCTCTATTATGGGTTGAAATTCAAAGATATTTACATTCACATTGGAAATGTGACAGACATGAATTACTAAAACTCAAGTGCATTTCAACCAATATTAACAAGAGTTTGAAAGAGTGTGTTGATATCACTTTGTTTTTTTTATTGTCATTGTTTTATGTAGTTGTTAATGTGTGTACTAGTAGTTTGTTGAAACATTTGTTTGTGTAGATTTCTTAAGTGTGTTTCGTCAAACTAATAATTGGGTAAGCTTGTTTGCCTAAATTAGTACGTCGTATTAATTTTTAGTAATATACTGTGAAATTTTATGTTTGTTTGCAAAGTCCAAATGTCATGTGCGTGTACAACCCTTCATGTGTTATGAATGAATTCAATCTCATCGTGTGAAATGAATAATGATGATACAATTTAATTTTTTTTAGTTTGGTGTATAGGCTCACACATTTTAAATGTAGAGAGTGGAAAATTTTGGATTCATACTTAAATCTCTACAAACGAAAGAGAATTGTATATCGGATTGATCAAACTACAGGGTAAGTAGATTTCTCTCTCATAACTACAACTAAATTGGTAGCTACTACAGACCTTATTTGTAGGGATTGAAGTTCGAACCCAAATTCTCAACTTCTGCACACTTGAATATGTGAGTCAAACTACTAGACTACTTAAAAAACAATTATATTCTCCCCACAATAGATTTTTAAGGTCATGTTTTTCTATGGTAACCAATAAGTAGAGTATTTCATTAATGAAAACCTCTGAGTATGAACAAATATACTTAAACAAATCATTCAAAAGAATCTAAATTAAATTCTTACAAAAAATAACTTTTTGTAAAACTTTAGTTATAGTGTAAAAATTATCATGTGATAGACAAATACAAAACTCAAAAAAATGAGAACATAAATCCAAAACCAAAATGAATGTAAATGGTACTCTACTCACTTGTAGAGTGTCTACATTATCATGTGATCGACAATCAAGCAAATTATAAGTACAACAAATATTCGATTGAACATTTTTTTTAAAGTATATTAATGACTAGAATTCCACCTTTTGAAGTGAATAAATAATAGTGTTGTGAATTCTTTATAAATCACACCAATAATCTTGATGTGTGGAGCAAATCGAATAAGCAATCAAAAACGTGGAAATAGCAATAATAATCACGAACAAAAGATAAGTAATAAAACTGTAAGAACACGAAGCAATTGTTTACCCAGTTCAGTCAAAACCGACCTACTCTGGGGGAGAGAGCCACCCTCCGTTCCACTATCAATGAAAAGCTTGATTACAACGAGATTCAATACAAAAGAGTTGCAAGAATTAGACTTCAACCCTAATTCTACCCTTTTCCCAAATCTCTTCCCGTGACCAAGAGATTTCAATGATAAGTGATTACAAGATGAAAGAATCAACACCCAAAACCTAGAGATGAACCAAGAGTAACCCTCTTAACCCTAGCCGCCGTTTTGGTGAAAGAAACCCTCAAAACTTCCTCACAAAAAACAGAAAACGTGACCCTTTAAATACTCTGCAGCGATTTCCGCCTGAAACACAGCTTTTTCCGCCTGGGGCGGAAACTTCCGCCTGAAACACCAGTATTTCCGCCTGGGGCGGCAAAACAGTGAGCACCCCTTTTCCTGCTTCAAATTTCCGCCCGGAACACAGGTTTTTCCGCCCGGGGCGGAAAACAGCAGACTAGTGTTGTTTTTTCACGTTTTCAAGGCAAATTTGCAACAATCTCCACCTTGCCTTTAAAACGATGGTGATGTCAACTTCCCATCAACCACCGTGCTGCTCTCTCCACTTGTTTACACCATACCCTCTTCGGCCCCCGGAGTCTACCTCTCCGTACTCCCGAAAAATGCTTGCCTCCAATTGCCCTTGGATTTTTAGGACAATACACAAGCTAAACCATACCCTCTTCAAACCCCGGATTGTAGCTTTCCGTACTCTTGAAGATATGCTTGCCTCCAACCAACCTTGGAATTTTTAGGTGGTTTCACAAGCTGCAACCTCAAACTCTCCTTGTGTCCAACTACCTCCAGCAGTCTAGCAAGTTACCAAGCTTGATCACCGTTACTTCCACACAAGGTCTTCATAGCCATACCACTTTGGTGTACCTCCACCTCAAACCGAGATTCCTCCACCAAAGCCTTAAACCGGTATATCCACCATGTCTTCCACCTTGTAACGTAAAACTTTTCAACTACTCCGAAACACACATCAAGTCATTGTTAGTCTCCAACACTTCCCGGTTTAGTTCCACCACCTAGTAAACTTCATTTCACTAGTACAACTAAAACCAACCGATGTCACTAACAACCAACCGAAGTTTCACAACTTATCCACACCATGAGAATCACAACTAGTAACAAAGCTCAAGAATAATACCTCGCATTGTGTGAAAGAAATTCAACCATACCTTGAACCTTATAAGCTTTCCCGTCGCCAAGATGAACAAACTCCACCTTCAACTAGCTCTAGGGCTTCAAAGTACTCCTTCCTCAAAACACATGTGATCGGAGCATCCAAAGTCCATGACTTCAACTCCATTGATTCCCAACTTCACCACACTAGCACATCCGCATTCTCACAATAATAAAGTTGTTGTTTCAAACGTAATCCCGAGTATTATTCCACCGCCTCTCCAGGTTAATGTTGAGTATTATTACCACCGCCTCTCCAGGCTGAGCCTGAGTATTCTTATCACCGCCTCTCCAGGCTGATGTTGAGTATTATTACCACCGCCTCTCCAGGCTGATGTTGAGTATTATTACCACCGCCTCTCCAGGCTGATCAGCAAGCTATGAGTGTCAACTGGTGACTATGAGTGCTCCCGCACTCTCATAGCCTTCCTCCTCATCAACGGCAACATGAGCTGACGAACTACCGCTGCCCCTTCTCTGAGGACAGTCCTTCTTGAAGTGACCCGGATCCTGACAATAGAAGCATCTGAACCTGCCACCATTATCACCTTTTGGCCTAGACTTTGACCCATATTTCTTCCCCTTTCCTCTACCGTCGTTCTCACTTCTATCCCTCGTCACATTCAGCCCTTCCGCACTATCATCAACCCTCAAGTCTCTCAACTTTGTCAACTCCTTGGTCCTCAAAGCCGATTGAACTTCATCCAATGTGATAGTACCTTCTTTGCCATAAAGCAACGCATCCTTGAGATTTTTAAGTGACTTGGGTAAAGCACACAACAAATGAAAGGCCTTGTCCTCGTCTTCCAAATTCACGTCAATGTTCGCCAAGTCGTCAATGATCTTGTTGAACTCCGAAAGTTGCTCCACCACAGGCTTGTTCTCCACCATTCGAAAGAAAAACAACCGTTCTTTCAAACACTGCTTATGTGCCAAAGACTTCGTCATATACAACGCATCCAGCTTGGTCCACATAGCCGCCGCAGTTTTTTCTTTAGCTACTTCCCTCAACACATTATCCGCGAGGCACAGGATAATGACACTCAAAGCCTTATCATTCATCTCGCTCTTTTCTGCATTCGAGAGAGTATTTGGCATATTCGATATGCCCAACAATGCTTCAACACACTTTTGTTGTGTTAATATTGCCCGTACCTTCACCTTCCATAAACCGAAGTCATTTTTACCGGTGAACTTCTCAATCTCCCACTTAGAACCCATGATACTTAATTCGTTTGATCCTTTGCCCCACGGTGGGCGCCAATTGTTGTGAATTCTTTATAAATCACACCAATAATCTTGATGTGTGGAGCAAATCGAATAAGCAATCAAAAACGTGGAAATAGCAATAATAATCACGAACAAAAGATAAGTAATAAAACTGTAAGAACACGAAGCAATTGTTTACCCAGTTCAGTCAAAACCGACCTACTCTGGGGGAGAGAGCCACCCTCCGTTCCACTATCAATGAAAAGCTTGATTACAACGAGATTCAATACAAAAGAGTTGCAAGAATTAGACTTCAACCCTAATTCTACCCTTTTCCCAAATCTCTTCCCGTGACCAAGAGATTTCAATGATAAGTGATTACAAGATGAAAGAATCAACACCCAAAACCTAGAGATGAACCAAGAGTAACCCTCTTAACCCTAGCCGCCGTTTTGGTGAAAGAAACCCTCAAAACTTCCTCACAAAAAACAGAAAACGTGACCCTTTAAATACTCTGCAGCGATTTCCGCCTGAAACACAGCTTTTTCCGCCTGGGGCGGAAACTTCCGCCTGAAACACCAGTATTTCCGCCTGGGGCGGCAAAACAGTGAGCACCCCTTTTCCTGCTTCAAATTTCCGCCCGGAACACAGGTTTTTCCGCCCGGGGCGGAAAACAGCAGACTAGTGTTGTTTTTTCACGTTTTCAAGGCAAATTTGCAACAAATAGTATTAGAGTTCCAATTTTGATCCCTATATATTTCATGCAATATCCCTACTGACTGGACTATATTTACGGGACGATTCGATTGAGCATTTTAAAAGTTAAAGAGGAAAACTGAAACTAAAAAATAAAATAAGATATCTAATAAAAACTTCTAATTGTTAGATTATTACTTCTTATACAAAAATGAGATAATTTAAAAGCACTCTTAAAAAGAAAAAAAAGAGAAAATAGTATTATTAATGAAATGAGATACTAATGAATAATGTGTGTACATAATATTACTGTTTTCATTATTAGAATGTCAAAGTTTTACCGCCAATTTCATACTCATATCTAGGTAAAATGGTGGGTCATAGAGATAATAAAAATTATGAGAAAAACCACACAATCATCCAAAATATTACAACCCATTTTTTCATAAGCTTACAAAAGTACCAACTGGAAACGTTATCACAAATTCACTCACTTCCACTCAATTAGATTTCTAACATGTACCTTACAATTTTTTTCCCCTTTAAAAAAGGTTCACTCATTCAACCTCTCAATCCACACATATATTTTGCTACATTTTATTTGCAAACTATAGTCATGGCTTCCAACAACAAACTTTTTGCCACCATTTTAGTGTTTTCTCTTCTTGCTTACTCCACATTCACTGAGGCTAATGGTTCATGCCCACCATCACCAAAGCCAAAACCACCACCTTCATCCAAAGGTCATTGCCCCAAGGACACATTAAAGCTAGGTGTTTGTGCCGATCTTTTGGGACTGGTTAATGTTATTGTTGGAAATCCTCCTTCAGGTAGTAATTGTTGTGCATTGATCAAAGGTTTGGCTGATTTGGAGGCCGCGGTATGTCTTTGCACCGCAATTAAGGCCAATGTGCTTGGAATAAACTTGAACGTACCTCTCACACTCTCTTGGGTTCTTAGTGCATGTCAAAAAAATGTCCCTTCCGGTTACCAATGTGCCTAATGTTTTAAATTAGACGTATCTCGTTGTTCGATAAGTATATTTGTGCACTATATATAATCGTGTGGTTATATAAGATTCTATTTGGTAATTGTTTGTTTCATTAAGGGATTGTTAACACTATTCACTTACACTTTCTTTGTAACATTTGCTTTATTATTGATTCAAAATTGTGGGTTACATTAACCTAAGAAATGTGACTCACATGAATTAATAAAACTCAAGTCTAAGAGTGTAAGAGTGTATTGTTAATTCTTTTCTTTTAGATGTAAATGTAAGTTGTTAAGGTGTAGTTTGTTCAAACATTTGTATGGATTTCTTACTCTGCTTCGTCAAACTAATAATTGGGCAAGCTTGTGTGCCTAAATTTGTATCCTTATTTATTTTCAATAAAATATTTGTTAGTTAAGTCCAAATGTTTTGCCTTCTTTTCTCTACAACTTTGTTTGATTATATGCCTTCTTTTGTTTCCAACTCCCTCATGGATTTAATTTTAAAAAATATCATAAAGGGAAATTATGTGAATTGTGCATATTGTCAAACACTTAAAAAAGAATGCATTGGAATATTTATCTGGTCTATTTTTTAATGGAGAAGTGGCTACAAGCATACAAGGTAGCAGCTTCTTCTAACTAGGGATGGCAGAAAAACCCAAACCCGTGAGACCCACCCGAACCCAAACCCAAGTCAACGGGCGAAACCCGAATTGACTGGGTTTGGGTTTGGGTTTGGGTGACACCCGAAAATATGGGTGTGGGTTTGGTATCACTCAAACCCACACCCGAAACCCATACACCCACCCGAAACATGTTAAAATTACCTAAATACCCCCACATATATATATAAGTGTAAAAGTAAAATTAGGTTTTTCACAAACCACAAACCAAAATTGTGTTTGAATTTTGCTTGAAAGTTGGAAGAACTTAATTTTGGTTTAGTTGTAATTTAATTTCTTGAAAGACTATTTTGTAATTTTAAATTCCCTTGTAATTTTAAACCTATGTTTTTGCTAAGTGATTGACAATATGTTTAAATTCCATTGTTTTTGCTTAAATTTACCTTGTTTTGCTTAAATTTGCAAAGTAGTACAAAATGTGTTGTGGGTTTGGGTTTGGGTGTAAAAAACCCAAACCCAATGGGTGTGGGCGTGGGTGTGGTTTTGCCACCCGAACAGATTTGGGTTTGGGTTTGGGTTTGGGTGTTGATTTCGGGTGTGGGTTTGGTATCACTCAAACCCGCACCCGTGGGCGCCCATTGCCATCCCTACTTCTAACCACAATTAGAAAGTTTAGTAAAGATAGATAAGTTTTATATAACAGACTATTTAATGGTTGACTTAAATATAGTCATAATCATAACCATCAGATTCAAAGAGCTTCAAAATTAACAAAAGGAAAATGCTAAACAGTGCCCCCGGGCACTGTTTAAGGAAGCAAATATAGTAATATGACATTGAACTTTGTGCAGTCAACGCCTCGAAAGTCTAAAAAGTATTATTTTCAATTTAAAAATTTCCTTTTTTGGTTTCCTTAACCAGTGCCCCGGGGGCACCGGTGAGCATAACCCTTAACAAAATAGTATACTACCCAAAAACGTTTAGATGAGATGTACAAGTCTCTTCTAGTCTAATTAAGATTTTGGGTTTATTTGGACATACACTAACGTTAAAACTTTTAGGGTGAGTTTGCCGTCCATTAAAAAGTCACAAGACTTGAGAAATTAGTCTTTACAATTGCACACATAACTAAAAAAAAATACTAACATTTGTCTTAGGTACAAGTTAATAAATCACATATATAAATATTTTCTTGAGATTTGTTCAGTTTTTCAAAAGTTTAAAAATTTAGTTTTTACAATATAAAATTTCTATTTTTAAATAATTAATAGGTGCCACAAGTTAGTATGACGTTTTAAATTATGCACACTATAAAATGTTTGTCTTATTTTTTCAAAAGAAAGGCCACTTCTTTAAGGCATTTCCTAAAAAATATAAAATTGAATGACAAATATATAAATATATAAAAAGAATAAAAATACACTATAACAAAAAATAGTACCTGCAGTACTCAGAACATAAGAAAGAAAATCAAAGAGAAAATAAAACAAACTCCCAAACACCACAAAAACTCCAAAAAAAAAAAAACACCCTAAAACCTCTCTAGCAAGAAAAGCTAAAGAGGTAAACACACGGGAAGAAATGGAAATTCACGATGGAGCTCCCCATTTTTTGGTACTTAATTGGGCTTCACATGTACACATCACTCATTTATAATTTTTTAATAGTAGTACCTAATAAGTACTCAATCTCTCCAACCCAACAATTCTTAAAAAGTTTTAAATAGGTCCCGTCAATAACACATCTAACCAATAGCTCTACATCATTATAAATGAGTCCCACAAAAAATGATATAGGTACTAAGTCTTATTTTAGAACTAGTACCTGTTAGGTACTATTTTGATTTTGCTTAAATGAGAGTACCTATTAAGTACTAGTACTTAACAAAAATAAGAACAACCATTGGAGATGGTCTAAGGTGGTATGCGGAGGAATATAGGGATAGAGTGATAAGAAGATTATAACAAACCCCCTCTAACAAAATTAACAACTAACTATTAGTATTTGTCATTTTTTTTCTTTCTAAAAAAGCCTAAAATGTTTAAGCTACAAGATAATATATGATTATACATATAGCATAAGTCGGAGTTCAAATTCAAAAATTTTCACTTATTTATCGAAATTATGTCCACTAAACTACTTAATTAAAATAATTTCATTTAGCATTTCAATCCATATTAATTGTTATTGATAATTTATCTATGTGTATATTTCCTTCCAGTTCTAAAGAGTACATGAGTAAAATTCATACACTTGAGGCTTTATTTGGGAGTTTGAAGGGAAAAGGAGGGTAGGACTTTGGATAGAGGAAAGTAGAGAAAAAAATCCCCTCCAATACATATTTTGAGTTCCACAAAATTAGAAAATTTTTGTGTTATGAAAAAAAAAAAACCCTCAAAACTCCTTTATTTCTTCCACTTAATTTTTTTTAATTTTCAAAATCCTCCCCTCCCCGCAAAACTCGCAAACAAAAGGGGCTTAAGAGAAAGAGGTACCCCACTTGTCATGTTAGTCTGTAGGGTGCAGTTGTTCAAATATAGGGTGCGGGTAATAATCCCAACTAATGTTAAATAAAATAAGCCCAGATGGCCCCCTTTCCTTTTTTTTTTTTTTTTTTTTTCCTTCAGTAAAAACTTCGGTTTCTGGTAATCGAGTTTTTTTTGCCTTAAAAAAAATGATTTCTGTTAACCGAATTTTTCCTAAATTTAAACTAGAAAAAAGTTCGATTTCTGTTAACCGAATTTTTTCCTAATTTATTTTGTTACATATTACTTTGGAAAAAAGTTTTTTTTTTTTTTTACATACCTGCACACTTTTTTTCAAAGTGTTTAGATAACAAAAAAAAATTAGAAATATTTTACATATCTGAACACTTTTTTCAAAAGTATGTAGATAACAAAATAAATTTGAAAATATTTTACATACCTACACACTTTTTTCAAAGTGTTCAGGTAATAAAAAAAATTAGAAAAATTTTACATACCTGAACACTTTTTTCCAAAGTGTGTAGGTAACAAAATAAATTTGGAAAAATTTTACATACCTACGCACTTTTTTCAAAGTGTTCAGCTAAAAAAAAATAGAAAAATTTTATATACCTGAACACTTTTTTCCAAAGTGTTCCGGTAACAAAAAAATATTTACATATTAGAACATTTTTTTTCCAAAGTGTTCCAGTAACCAAATTTTTTTCTTCGAGGTTTTAGTTTATATATAAGAGTAAATTCGTCCATTCAAAATTAATGTTGGGGTAGATTGACAATTGTTGGGGTAGAAAAAAAATTATTCTTATATTTTGATTGAGCCCAGGCCCAATCGTTTTTCCCCTCGAAAAGAGTGTTGAGAACTTTTGTTTCCTCTAAATCTCTAATGCCGGGTGTGTGAAGAAGACAGTTATAGGTGTTGTTGCTGTTTTTGGATTCACTTGAGCTGCAAAAGCAAACGCACTTAATTTTAAAGTGCTTTTATCACACGAGAGAATTGTTCTGTTTTCATTGGAGAAGAAGCCACGTGTACACAACACACGAAACACGCACTATGCACAATTGCACATAGGCTTCTCTTAGCCACGTTACCGCTTCTAACTCTTAGCGTGCGCCTTCTCCACTGTGTGCCAACGCCGGCATAGATTCCACCTTCAGCATCGATCCGATCGGAGAAACCCTAGTTTTTTCCGGTGCTTTCACCTTCACTTCAAATCTCAATTCAAATCGCAAATTCCGATTAAGCTTATAGCTCAGATTATTAATAATAATTGATTGATAATCGCGTCATGATCTTCGAATCGTAGAAAGATAAAGTGGATTTCAATCTGTAACGAAGAAGAAAAAGATGCAGAGACGAAGTCCTCCCAAGCATAGACACGATGGGACTTCGCCGCTGCCTCTTGGCATGGATTGGAGTCCTGCACCGAGAAAATGGGTTAGTTTCTTCTTTTTTCTTATCTAATCTAATCATAGGTTTATTCGCGCGATTCTGTGCAGTTTTTTTTAATGTAATTCATTAATTAACTAATTAATTACACTTTCCTTACTTCATTGTTGGCGATCAAGAGTTAATTATTATATTATTATGTATTATGTGAACGGCTATTATCATGATTTGATTGACGCCGATGATCATGATGAACTGTTATTGTGTATTTGATTCAGTGTATAAACTCTCAGCATAATTGCAAGGACTTAGGTTATAGTTGCTTTTAAATTTTAAGCTGTGCCATGGAGATCATTGATTCTTGGGGGCCGTTTGGATTGACTTATTTTTTAGCTTATGCGAAACTGTTTATGCAAATAAATAAGCTTTTATGCATTATTATAAGCTTTTCAAGGTAGTTTATCAGAAAATAGTTCATAAAGATACAATTTTTGTTAGTAAAAACTTAAAATTTCATTTATTTCCATAAGTTATTTTCATAAGCTCAAAAATAAGTCAAATCCAAACGGACCCTTGATCACTTGGAGGCGATCTTGTACCTGAAGAAGTTGATGATTCGACTTGCCTAATTTGTTTCCAGTTTTCCAAGTCCTGGTTCGCTTTATGCTAGCTAGCAAAATTCATCACTTGCAGTGTTTCTCTGTATACATAATTTTTAGACATTCTGTACTGGTTATGTTAGGACTAGGACGCCCAGTCCAAATGTAAATTCACAATTTTTCAAGTGGAAACCAAACAAACACCATTCCTCGGCTGCATTGGAAGAGTTTGAATTTAGATGAGTATAAATCCTATTGACATTTGAGCTTAATTTTTTTAAACATTTATTAAGATGGATGTCATGTTTCTCTTGCTATGTGTTGATGATTGGTAAGGAGAGGGAGGAAAGGGAAAGTGACTCAAAATCTTGTTTGGCAATTTTTAAATTAGTGGAATTTGAAGATAGAGGTTGGATTAAATCTTTTAGAAAACAATGTGTTTTGATAATGGTTTAAATAGGTTTCTAGCACTCAGTGAAAGTTATGAAGTACTTTCCAAGATGAAAATTTGTTGAACAATATTGACATTATTGTTTGTGTGGATTAGAGGTGCATAGTGAAAACCAAGTGTAGATTCGAATGCTTCTCACAAGCATTTAAAGGGGGCTTGTTGGCCCCTTCTTTTTTTTTTTGACAAATTGTTGGCCCCTTCTTAGTTAGCTCTTGATGTCTGGTAGTTCTTTATCTCTCACGGACAAAACATTGGCAGTTGTTTTGAAAATATAAAAGTCATATATATAGTATGATGGGGTTTGCTAACTTAGACCCACCTAAAAACATGAAGGTCTCAGTTAGCAAGGTGCACCTTTTCACTTTAGACCAAAACACCCTTTTTTACTATTTTAATATAGTTTCAAGCCAAGGGTAGTTTAGTAAAATTGATTTGATGTTTTAACGTGAAGGTCTAAGTTAGCAAGGTGCACCTTTTCAAAGTTGAGTAACATGTTTTCTTAAGTTGTCATTTTTTGATTTCCTATGTTGTTTATTTAGATTGCATATATTTATAATTAAGTGGGTGTAAATTAGCAAATGAGTGCACCAACATTTAATAAAATTTACCTAACTAACCCTCAATTTTCTAGTGTAAAATAACTAAATGTCAAGGTTTTTTTGTCCAAAGTGAAAAGGTGCACCTTGCTAACTTAGACCTTCATGTTTTTAGGTGGGTCTAAGTTAGCAAACCCCATAGTATGATATGTGAATTCCTTGTTTTCTCCTTAAAATTTTGGATATAATTTTCTTCAATCTTCATTGCCTATATAAACACATCATTCAAAGAAATGTTGTATTTTCTGGTATTTTAAGCTAATTTATCCTCTCCTTCCTATTATACAGAACGGGCGGGATACCGAATGGCCACACAATCATCGTACCGGTTGGAGTTATTGCGTCATAATACCCTCTTGGGTTTTTGTACCAAAATCAAGGAACTCGGATCCAATAGTGGTAAATTTGCTCAAAATCCAAACTTCTATTCATGATTAAATTTGAACTCTAACAACATTCCTAATAATAGTATTATCTATATGTTGCTAAATTTGAATGACACTGCTGTAGGGTTATTTTTGCTCTCTTTCGAATTTTTGTTCATAGCCTAACTGCTTAAACTATCAAGAGGCACACGACAATATTCTTTTCAGTGACAAAACTTTCCAACATAAAGGCACTAAGCAATATTAAAGTAATTTAATTCTACATCATTTGTTGTTATGGAACGTGATTGTAAAGTCAAACTAGGATACTGTTCTATTGAAAAGATAAACTTAGGTGGCTTAGGCATTAATGATTTACAGGTTTTCCACGATTATGCATTTACACTGTAGTTTGTTGTGGAATAGAAGCTTCTTTGTTAGTTTTCATTTTTAACTTTATTAAGGGACAGTTCTACAGGCTTCAAGTTGGTATTCAATCACCAGAAGGGATTACAAATATCCATGGAGTACTAAGAAGGTTCAATGATTTTCTAAACTTGTATGTTGATGTAAGTTTATCATTGTCAATTGCGTTTTAATTTTCTGTTTAGTTTTTTCATGTATATCTACTTTGGCTATGATTCTGACTATTGAATTTCACTTACTCATTATATCCTCACATGTGCGGGCATACACAGAGACATGTATCGTCGAAAACCATTTTAGTATTTTTAACCATTTTATTGTAAATTTGAAAGACATAAAAGATAGGAAAAAAATATTCAATGAACATATATTTAAGTCTCCAATACTCTCACACTCAGAAAATGAAGACAAATGGGAAAATGTGTCAATAATGGTGGAAGAGTCCATTCCATTTCTACTGCATTTAAAATTAAGGGTCTTGCTAACCAGTGCCCCCGGGGCACTAGTTAAGGAACCAAAAGAAGAAATAAAATAAAAGTTGTGCATGAAAAACATCAAAATATAGACTTTTGTTGTATTGACTACACAATTTCCAAGTAAAACTTTCTAAATTTGAATCCTTAACAAGTGCCCCTGGGGCACTATTTAGCATTTGCCTTATTAAAATTAATATAGGATGAATCACCCATATACTTATACCATTTTGTTAAACTATGAAGCACTTTTTACTTTCTCTATTAAAGGATTAAATCTACTTTAACAAATCTGCATATGGCTAATTTTCTTATTTACTTTTTCGGAATTGTCAATGAGAATTCAAGGAATAATGAGTATCATTGTTCATGAGTTGTATGTTCTGTTCAAAAACAGTATCAATGTAGTTTAGAAGTTTCAAAACAGGACATATTTAGAAAACTGATATCGAAGTTTTGGATTTGGAAGTTGGAACTAAACCAGATCTGAAAGAAACCCATATACTAACCTTTGAGGTGGAAAATAGAGAATGATGTGAAGCTTTGGAAATAATATGCCTTGTGATCAATGAATAGAATGCTCTCATAACACATGTGCACAACAAAATGAGGGAAGCTGACATATTTTGAAACATTGCTAGATACGAGTAAGACAGAGTCTTCTGCGGGAAAATATAATTTATTTCAAGTATTAATTAGTTTGAAGGAGAAAACAATGTTAGTCATTAGACGATGAGAATAGAACCAAAATCAAATATTTATAAATTATAAATGGTTTAACAAGCACACTGTCTGACCTATGTCGTGTGCATATGATAGAGATAGATAAATATTATGTGTATGTCCGTGCTTGTTTATTTAACACTGATTAGTTGACTATTTTGCCATATGCTGTCTGTGTAGCTTAAAAAGGAGTTTCCAAGGAAAAATATCCCTCCAGCGCCACCCAAGGGACTCTTACGATTGAAAAGCCGAGCTTTGTTGGAAGAGGTTGGAAATTTCTTAGACTTGTTACAGTACCAATTGTTGTGTGTTCGGGATTATGGATCTGCATATGTCGTCTTGCTTGAATTCAACACAAACATACTTGGTCTAAATGCGTTGCAAACTGAAAATTACTAGCATGTAGAAATTTAATCAAGTTATTTTCTAACCTCATATGTCTGTTTTAGATTTTTGTTAAACATGCTTACATTCAAATATTACTTAACATCTGCCACTGTCTAATCAAGATGGATTCCGTTACTGTATTTACCAAAATGATCGAAAGATTAGTAATAAACATAAGAATATGTCTTCTTGTGCTTCTGTATTAATATACATTAAAAATGTAGCTGGAAAACTACCTCCTTGTTCTCCTTATTACGTATAGGTAAAGATTATTCTAAATTATTTAGTAAGAATTTTCTCAATATTTTTCGTAGTGAGGTTCTTAATATTCTTAGGTAAGGTTGTCTAACTGAATCTTAACCGAGGTTGTTTGTGTTTAAAGATTTGTGCCACCTGTACACTTGTATCAATACAGGAGTTGAATAGGCAGTTTTAGATTTTAAGACATTTACTTTTGCTACAGAGAAGGCGCTCGTTGGAGGAGTGGGTCACCAAACTATTGTCAGACATTGATATATCAAGATGTGCACCCGTGGCCTCGTTTCTTGAGCTAGAAACTGCTGCTAGATCTTGTATGTGATTTTGTGTTTTGCATCTTGCATTTAGTTGCTTCAGACATGTCAGTTGAACTGTTTATGCTAATTGATTGTCAGCTTTCTTGAGTGTTTTATAATGTTTACCTCATGTAATCACATGTCAGCATTTCAAGATGCAAGCCAACAGAATTCAGTAAAAGATCCCGATTCCAATAACAGAGATTATTCGGAGCAATCACCTCTCCATTCGAGCTTATCATTAGCTGCTGGTAGTTCATCTGTTGCATCAGATTATGGTAGTGATACTCCATATGATGCATCGGAAGTAGGAACTCCTAGAATTGGACGGGATGATAATTCTGAAGTTGGGACAGATGACCTGACACTAGATGAAGATACGACAAATCCAATAGAAAAGCTTGTAAAATATGGCATATCAAATATTGATGAGGGTTTGTTTATGGGTCAGACTATTCTAGAACAATTAGAAGGACTTCCTAGGCATAAAGTAAATACCAGACATGTGAACAATGTTACGGGGAAGGACAGAAGTAATGGTAATTCATATGATTCTTCACTTCTAGCTAATAATACCCTGGAGCTTTTCTCTGAGCCTGGGCATGCTAAAGTTTTTGGTCACATTCGTAAGCTTTCAAATGATAGTGTTGCAAGTGATGGAAGCTCAGTACGAGGTAGTGACATGTCTAATTTTGGGATTCCAAATTCATCTAGTAACGGCTCTGTCGACCTTCCTGGATATGCTTCGGTTTCAAGAGAAACAGATATTGTCGGCCACACAAAGTTGAAAAGTACTGGTGATGCTCAATTAGTGCTTCCGCTAGATCAACGCAATAAACTGAACA
This sequence comes from Trifolium pratense, assembly GCF_020283565.1. Taxonomy (NCBI): domain Eukaryota; kingdom Viridiplantae; phylum Streptophyta; class Magnoliopsida; order Fabales; family Fabaceae; genus Trifolium; species Trifolium pratense. Next base: position 5,769,227 of record NC_060065.1, on the reverse strand, counting down.
GGATTCTTTCAACCATGCAGAGAAGGTTAGTCACAGCGAAAACTGATATGGAGGACCTTATAGTTAGATTAAATCAAGAAATAGCTGCAAAGGATTTTCTTACGACAAAGGTATACCATATGTGATTTGGCATGCATTTCATTGTAAATTAATTTATTTATAGTTTTCGTATAGCTGAAATTGGCCAGAGGCTACTCGAATAAATATATCTATAAATATATTCTATGGATACCGGATTCTTTATGTTCCACAACATGCATACAAGCTTCAATTTTTATAGATACTATGTGTCCATAATTGATTGGATCTGTTCAGGTCAAGGATTTGGAAGTTGAACTAGAAACTACCAAACAGAAAAACAAGGAGAACTTGCAGCAAGCTATTCTGATTGAGAGGGAAAGATTTACCCAAATGCAGTGGGATATGGAGGAACTTAGACGAAAGTCGCTGGAAATGGAGATGAAACTTAAGTCTGAATCGGTATGACATTCTTATATTTGCTTGATAGATATTAAACTTTTCGCTTTGGGGGACTTACTGTTGATTTAAAAAATGGCTCATACTATCTCACATGTGATACCAGGATGGAAATGTTGGTCAGAATTTGACAAAGGAATCAATTGTTCAGCAGAACGATGTGCTGTTGCAGGATTTAGATGCTGCTAGAGAGCAGCTGGATGTTATGTCAAAACAGTATGGAGAGCTAGAAGCAAAATCCAAAGCAGATATTAAAGTTCTGGTTAAAGAGGTCAAATCTCTCCGTAGTTCCCGAACAGAATTGAAGAAGGAACTTAACGAGTCCATAAAGGAGAAATGTGAAGCTGAGGTAGGTTCTGCGCACATGTTTCACACAATTTTCTTCCTCTCTGCAGTTCATATACAAAATTGTGTCTGTTAGAAGTGTGAAATATATATTGTCTTTTTTGGGTTCTTGCTTTCAGCTATTGATCTTGACTTTCCTATCTTATTTTGAATTTGTTTATGCTATGGGTTTTTTTTGTTTTCCCTTTTTTTCAGAGGTTTTAATAACTGTCTTTATTTCTTTGTGAATTTATATGGAATGTAATTAGCAGGACATGGTCTGGAAGTTAAATTTTCAAATGGCAATTACTTCCTCACTGCCTTACCTGAATATTCGTTTGCTTGGCTAATGAACTTAAATCAAGCTATGAACCCAGAATGCATGACTTATGTACTGACAATATGTTTGTTGTTCTTGTGTATTCAGAAACTACTACTTCATGAAAGAGAGAAGAGGGAACTGGCAGAAACTGCTTGGAGAAAACAGCTTGAGAAATGCGGGGTTCTTTTTAAGCAGCTTCAAGACTGCAATCTCAATCTTCCTTACGAAGACGATGATAGAACACTCTTGCATCCATCATCATTAAATGATGCTTTTAATCAATTAAAGACATCTGATGACCAAATTGACATCCTACTAGCAGAGGTACGGATGATCTTTTTCCTGTGGCTTGCTATGCGTTTACCAGTTGCAGAGTCGAGCAGTAATTACTTTGTTTCAATAGAACTCAGTTTGACAAAATAACTTCTCTCTTGCAAACCCCTCTATAGTTACAGAACTTATTTAAATTTGATCAGGTTGAAAACTTAGAGGAGGACTACAGAATTGCAGCTTCTGACGTAGATAAAACCAATAATGACATAAAAGATGGTGTAATCTGTGGTGATGAGGTGAGAAAGATCATAGCAGATTTGTTCATTGATAATGTTAGATTGAGAAAACAGACAAACCGAGTTGCAAGACATGCTCTCAAATTGGATAGTACGACGAGTGTTGATTCTCCTTCAAATGAAAATGTAACAAATATTTAGAAATATATGTGAAGTGGTATCATATATTGTTCTTCCACTTTTGACCTAGATCTCACTGTCTCATCCTGGTCGATGAGTAAATCCTGTAGGTGAGTTAAGCTTATATTGAATACAGTAGCTCCCCTAATGTATTTATACCTGTTCGAGTTTTTATTTTGCACACATATACGAGCTTTTACATTGCACCACTTTTTTTGTAAACTTGCATATATAAAAAATAATAGACTACTTAATTGATAAAATTTTGTTTGCTTTCCCTCTCTGTTTTTGTCAAGTAAAAAGACATTGTATGTGGTTATGGAGAGATGATAGCAGAAGTGTTCTTTGCTGATGCAGGGCTGGTTAAGGGTGGGTTTGGTTGGGCCCAATCCCCCATCCTGCCCTTCACCTCACTTGTCTTAGGAACTTAGGAAAAACAAACATATATTATGTTGCTTGCTGTTATTAATTCTTTAGGATAAATGGAAGATGTTTATGGGGTATATTGAATTAAAATCAAATAACCTTTTGATTGATATGAACATTTGTGAGGTTCCCGGATCGTTCAGTCCTTATGAAATGAACTCGTACAAAAATAAACTTAAGACAGGAATGTGAACATAATTAACTATAATGGTCATTCTAGTCATTCAAAGATGCTCTAAATTTAGTCCACTATATACAGGATAAGTCAATTACTTGACAAAATTACAGCTGTTTGGATGAAAGAACTGTGGCTAGACTGTACTGTTAAAGTAATTTAACTTGATTTGTGATTCAAATGCTGTCCATGTCTTGGGAAGATGACTTTTTTTTTTAACTACAAATATAAAATTTGCAACATAACTTTTATTTTTGGAATGATTGGTAAAAATATATTTGGTTTTTAGATTATTATTTGTTCCTTACTATATAATGATCATTAACTTAAAATCAAATTAGTTCAGCTTATAGTGAGGCCCAAAAATAAGATTTCAATTTAAAAATCACTTCATATCTTGTAATCAATAATTAGTTCAACTTCAACATATAGTAAATCTAATCATTTCTCATCTTTCAATACTAGAAACTTGATTAGACGTTCTATGAGTTTAGCCCAGTCATCTTACTTATCCACCTTAAGGGTGAAATTTCAAACAACAAAAAATGAAACATGATTAGACAAATGAGGCCTTAAATTGACATTTTATTAATTAAATGCCAGAAAAATAAATCCCTTGATGTTTTGTTCGAAATTGTTAACCACCATACATGATATCCTAACATGTACAAGATAAAGATACAAAGAGGACAATTTCCAGGATGATCTTTTGTCAGGAAACGACGCTCCACAGGCGAAAGTTCTTGCATCACATTATGGCTTGTGTTTGTAAGATGAAGCATGCTTTTGTAAAATCACATCCTGCATGAATGAATGCATATACATTTAGAAGGATATACTACTTTCAAAATGGTAACAGTAATACACTTGTGGAACAAAGAAATTAGATTATAAGTTGTTTTAAGTCTGTCTTTTCAATTGATGAAAAGAACCATATTGGTCCCTCATACAGATCAAAAGACAGAATCGACATAGAAATGTGTCTTTATTTGTTTTCTTCTGTTTTTGGGACGCACTAGCTAAATTGTTAGGCCAGTTACCACGTTAGCATAAAAGGTTAAAGTTGACAAAGAGTCAAAAAACAATCAACAAAAGCTGATTTTGAAATCTATTGACAATGTGAGATCATTCACCAAAATGAATAGAGTCACACAACAACAATGATGATTTAAAGTGAAAAAAGTACTATCAGAATTCCCATTTCAGGAAAAACAGTGACGAACCTCAAAAGCATTGATCTACTTGACGTGGCTCCACAAGGACATAAAGTGGCTTTCCAAGCAGTTTACACCGTCCCTGTAAAAAGATGGCTTCATTACATTACATTTTCATCATCATCATTTCAAATAAGAATCATCTATAAGAAGAAAAAACAATATCACTCTATAAGTTTAAAGTATTCTTTATTTTTTTATATAAAGAAACAATTTAGGCGAGTTAGATCCCGGGACTTGCTAGAGCCGGGGAAGACCAACTCAACGAGTCCTTATAGAGCTAATTACATATTAGGAGAACTCGCCTCGCCAACGAGGCCTTTACATCAGCAACGAGAGAAGTTTGAAGTATTCAAATAACCATAAGCACGTCTATAAGGATATCAATTGTTTCCTTTGCCGATAAATAAATCAAACAGAAGAGAAATAACGGGCAAAGCCTTTGAAAGTCATGTACAACAAATTTGAAGTCCAATAGGCTATCAAGATGAGAAACAACACACGAACTTAAATTGTTTGTGTATTTAATCATTTTTGTTTAAGAATTTTATGCTTTTGAAGTAGCTATAACATAGAAAATCTTGGTCTTACCTTAACCTCAGGCACACCAATCACACAAGCACATTCCACTACTTCAGCACCAGCACGTTCTACAAAACAAGTGGAAAGAGACCATAAAGTATATTGGGGACCAGAACTAGATACATTGAACAATTATAGGTCAAATAATGAAGCGGGGCAAAAGAATATTTGACAAAATCGCGTATTGAACAATTATAGGTCAAATAATGAAGCGGGGCAAAAGAATATTGACAAAATCGCGTATAATCCACACCTAAAAGTCTTATTCCAGCTGATAAAGTTCCACCTGTTGCCACCAAGTCGTCAATAACTATAGCACGTTCACCAGGTTGGACAGCACCGACATGCAGCTCCAAGCAATCAGTACCGTATTCTAGAGAATATTTTTCGAAAATGACTTCACCTGAAAATAAAGCATACAAAAGATTGGTCATAATGTGAATGTGAAGACCAAATTATCAGCATCAGAACTGGTACTTCAAATAGATATAGCCTATTAGTGTGTTTGGAAAAACGCATCACTATGCGTTTAACCAAATCTACAATTTAGAGCTCCGTAAAAATTACTATGAATACTCGATGGGACGCAAGAAAAGCTATCTCACTGCCAAACCAAACATATGCATATATAAATTGAAGATTGGGGAAAGTTTCAGAACTCTAAAAGCTTTTATTTCAAAATTTAAGTTTGAACTTAAAACACACTGAAAAAAAGCTAATTTATCCAAAAAAATCACTTCCAGCTTATTATCAGGTGTGTACCTGCGCTTGAATATTTAGGAAATGAAAGTAAGCTGAACATAAACTACTGTACCTTAAGATAAATTATTGTAAAATCCCTATCATATAGCATACAACTTATCCAAATTAGGCCCCAATTAGTTAAGTTAAAAAGAAAGAGTGATGCCCAAAAGACACATTTATCTCCACCTATTACAATTCTGATTCATGCAGTATCAATCAGTACCCATAGAAGAAGGCTTCTTTTACAAATTTTTCATCATTTGATGCAGCAATGACTCAATTTCAAAATCTTGATCTACCAATTAGTCTATATGCAGACAAGTTATGCCAATGCAGATCAATAAAACCAATATATAGATAAACTAAGCAACAGTACCACCACATACATTTGTTTCACTAAAAATCATGGATTAATAATCAAAGAAAACTTGTTTATCACTGAACATTGAATATTTATACAGCACATTGAAACTTATGTCATTTAAGCTATGACTCAAATTTACGGACCTAAAATCACTGCTGTTGCAAATTCACACAGTTTGCTGCAGTAGTGAATCTCGGTCGTCCATATATGATTTCATGGTTCTTATTACACAATCCAGATTTTGATAATTTCATATAATATTAGATCTCGGCCGTTCATTCATTTGTAATCAGACGGTTCAAATTCATTACTGTGTATATGCAGTAACTGCGTTATATCCAATCCCCATACTTACAAAGCATTTCAGTTTCACACTTTCCTCTTAGATATTGTTTGAGTCACATAACCAAGAAATATGAAAATTGCAGCAAATTGACTTTATGTGATGGAACAGCCAAAGTAGGACAAGGCCTTTCCACACATAGTTTCAAAAGGACCGTCACACCCTTTATCCCAAAAGTGCTTATAAAAATTGTTACAGGAAAAGGTAGTTGTATATCAAATATTGAAGATGCAAGTTTTCAAAAAAAATCTTTAACTTCAAGCAGTAAAGAACATCACATTTCAACATAAGTCAACTTAACTTTCTTCAAATTAAGTCAAATAAAATTTGGACTCAAAACATAAACTATAGAAAAAGAAATATAAACCAACCCCAACATCAATGTCAAAATGGGCCATCCCATTTCACAGAAAAGTTTAGTACTTTCAAGTTTCATCTTACAGTGATTAAAGTTTAGAAGCAAGTTCTACTAATTTAACACTCAACAACATAAACAAAAAATATATACCTGGCAGCTTCCGAGGTTTGCGTAAAGGAACAAACTTTGCACCAATGCCCAACGCAACTGAGGAACCAAACACAAACCCACGTGCTTCAATTCCTGTATACCAACAAAAACACAAACCCAGTTAGTACATTAAACACATAAACCTTAAACTTAAACCCAAAAACAATTTTTTTCTCTTTTTTATTTTATTTTTATAAAAAACATTTCTTTTTAAATAAAAATGGAAGAACAAGTAACAATATCTTGATATATCTTCAGTCAGAGAAAAATAAAAAATTTGGTTCTAAATTTCTAATATCAAACACCCAATTAAAAAATGTGTTTTTTTTAATGAAAAAAAAAATAGTGCATGAGAATAGAGTGAAGTGGCTAGTACCAGCAACAACTGAAATGTGCATGTCTCTGTAGCGATCGACAAAAATATCGACAGTATCTTTAAACGCCTTATGATCTAACAACAATGTCGTTATATCTTGGAACATTATTCCTGCAAAATTTACCAGCTTGTTGTTAATTTAATAATCCAAATCCAACAAAGACAAAAACAAAACCGACCCATTTTTTATAAAATAAAAAAAAAATACATAGTTGCAGATAGATCTGTTGATTTCAGATAGAAACTAAACTACAGCAACAAAACAAGGTCCGATTTAAAATAAAAAAACAGAGACAATAAAAATAAAAGAACCATTTTTGGGGAAGTGAGGGACGACTCTGATGGATTGAGAGATGTGTTGCAATCTTGGGTCACCCTTAAGACCATTTTCTTCAGCAAACATTTTTGGGTTTTTTTTTTTTGTTTCCCTCCGAAACTCTGATTTTATGGTAAGTTGATTCTTTCTTTCTTGTTTGTTTCTACTGTGTATTGTAAGAGTGAAGAGTGAGTGAGTGAGTGAAAAGTTGTGAAGTTTGAAAGTAGTATTTAATGAGTAATGCAATGCAATGGGTACTTTCTTTATTTACTTTCTTTGTTTTGTTTTTTGAGAGAGAGAGAGAGAGATATCTCTTCTCTTCTCTCTAATTGTATTTATTACTATTGTACACCAGCACGTCACTCCATCCACCCCCACCACGCCACAGTTTAACATTACTGCTCATTACCACGCGATTTTCCATTCTTATCATCACACGCCCCACTTCTCCTTTTACTTTTCTTTTTCCATAAATTAATACTATGTTCTTTACGACAAATTCCTCGAGTTTTGTTAGACTTAAATGAACGATAAACTTTTTATAAATATTTTAATATTATTTTATGTTCAAATTAAAGATTGAATTTAAGATATTGATTAAGTTATGAGAGATTCGCATCATCTTATCTAAATATTATTGAATATTTTTTATTCTTTTCATTATAATTTTAATTGTTTAACTAATGCCCTTGTTAACATTTGATCGTACCTAGATCAGAGATGATCTCGCATGTGGTGCTCTTCTTCCGTTCCGGTGAATGGGGGAAGTTTTGTACATGCAAGCGCTCCAACGCCAAGTTAGTGAATGCATGGAGCAGAGATTTTAAAAGTGAGTAGAATGTACCTGACTCCTCTGCATGAGATGAATATATATATGGCCCTCAGAGCTAGGCCAAGACCGTTGATGAGTATGTTTAGTGTCATCAATGGCTGTCGAAAAACGGCTGGAGAGCCACGATGAACAATAAATGTTCATCATTTTGATGTCGAGCGTTACGATTGTGCAAGGCAGATCGTCTGTTGACTTAAGTTGTGTCTTCATGGGTTGCTTCGCTTTTGGGCCCTGCTCGACGGTCCAAGAGGAGGGTTTCCTCAGCGATCGGACCTTAGGCCGAGTATAGGACAGTTTTTTTTTTTTGTCAAGTGGCCTAATTGTTAAAAATTCGCCTCTCAAGGTGGAAGTGAATAAGTAGAAAATCCGAGATTCGAACTACAATCTTACATATAAAATACAATATTCATATTAATTAAACTATGTTATTGAAGACGCATTTGTTGACATTTTTCTTACTAAAATTTTATATAATTCTTTTTCTTTCACGCTACGTACTCGTTTTTAGGACTAAACATTTTAAATTCAACGATAACACAAAAATGTCAACTAGCTATCTTCACTTTGACCCTTGACGAATGACTTATAATTTTGTCTGAATCAATTACTAGCACAATTCTAAATCATAAGTCACTGTTGTAAGTTACGAAAAAAATTAAATTAGACCTAATCAAAGACGGATTCGAGAAAGGGCAAGGGTGGACTCCAAGTCTCCAACCCATCCCTCCTCCCAAGTCACAATATTCCTCCCACTAGTAGTACATTACTAGTGCTCTATTAATTTTCATTATTGCAATTATAATTTATAGTAACATATTTAATATATGCAAATATAGAAAAACTAAAAATATGCATTTGATCAATTCATTGATTAATATTCCCTTTCAACAATAATTTTCTTATTATGTCATTTTACACAAATTAAATAGAAAGTAGAATTAAAATTAAAGAAAGATGGTAAATACAGATGGTGCTAGTAAGAGCACTTTGTTGGTTGCAAGCCACGATCTAATTAGAGGAAATGATGGTAGTTGGCAGTGGCGTCTCCGACTCTTAGGGTGCGTTTGTTTCTCAGATTCCAAATTCTTTCTAAGGAAATCTATTCCTAGGATTATAATGGCAGGCATTTTATTCCTAGGCATTTGTAAAAAAAGTGTTTGGTTAACTATAATTATTTTTCTTTCATTTTAAATTTTTATAAATAATTAAAATAAGTAAATACCATTGCATGTCACATGGCAAAGTGTTGTGTACGTGTCACATAAAAAACTGCTTCCTTGACAAAACTATGGTGAAAACGTGCATAAACTAGTGGATCATATATCGGTTATACATAAAACTGACCGGAATGATTTATTCAAGGTTGTTAAAACCGGACCGAACCGGCCGGTCGGACCGGTCGGACCGTGAACCGGTCGGTAAAGCGGTCCGGTTAAGCCTGAAAAACGGACAGCAAAAAACCGGTAAAAAAACCGTTCGAACCGGCTCGGAACCGGGCCAAACCGGTGAACCGGCCGAGGCGGTTTAGCGGTTTAACGGTTCTGTTTTTTTTTTCTTTTTTCAAATGGGTCAAAACACAGCATTTTTAGTTGATTTTATTTTTTAAATGAAAAACACCATGGACAAACAAACACGCGAGGAAAAGGAAAACAAAACAGAAAAAATGTTTTATTTTTTTATATACATGATTTGTTTAATAATTGATAAAGGTTTTATCTCCATGATTGATTTGCAATTAACTTATAGCAAGAGTATGGATTAGATGGATGAAATATCAATTTTGTTGAACTTTTTGTTGAATTGGGAAGCTTGAGACTATTAACCATGGTGAGTGAATATTGATACTAGATGGAGTTTTGTTATGTACACAAGCATAGTACCAAAAAGAAGAAGAAGAATAAACAAACAGAGAAGGACACACTTTATCAATCAAAGAAATTAGAGATGAGTATTAAGAGAATATAGAAAGAAATTGAAGATGAGATTTGAGAGAATATGGAGGAGTGTGGCTGCTTGGCTGCTGCTATTGTTTTGAGAAAGATTTGTTTCTCATTTCTATTTATTCCAAGCATTTAGGGTTAGGAGGACAAGTGGGCTTGGACCAAAAATAACATTAGGAAAACACACACATGAAAAGCCCGCATAAAGATTAAATCTAACATATTTCTTTTACATTTTTGTTATTCATTTTAACTTTATCATGAAAATAATACTAATACTATTATAATGTATACTACATGTAAAGGTTTTTCTTTTGACATATATGATAACAAAAAAAAATTATGATACTATTGTTTTGTGTTAAAAAAATTATAATAAATTTTAGGAGGGAAAAATAATAAATGATTTTGTATGTATTATTTGTGTATATAATAAAAAAATATATATTTCATTAAAAACGGTCCGACCCGATTGAACCCGGTCCGACCAATTGAACCTTGAACCGGTGAGCTCGCCGGTTCGATGACTGGTCCGGTTCTGACAACCTTGAATTTATTCTCATGCTTATAAGGAGGGAATACAACTTCGGGCTTTAAAGGAATAAAAAGTTCCTGGTAATAATAATTTCTCAGGTATCATTATTTATTATCTCATAACAAACATAGGTATTTTTTATTCCCATCTTAGATTTCCAGGAATAAGTTTTTAATCTCCGAAACAAACGCCCCCTTAGGGGCTCTGTGTAAAATATAAAAGTGGCTCCTTAATAAAAAAATATAATTTTTTTTTTAAAAAAATTGTCCATTTAAATTTTATATAATATAAAAAAAATCACTCTTATTCTTGTAAACATATAAATTATCAATATTAAATCAAATGGGACACAAGATACAAAACAATTATCTTTGTATATAACGTAAAAAAGGAACATCATAATCTAAGATTAAATTTTTTGCAAAGATTAAAATGGACTAGAACTATATTTACGAGTATAGATAACTAATTTATTGATACTCATATGATATTTTATGAACATTAATAATATATAACTATTACTTTAGAGCCTAAAATTTAATCAATTAATATACATCTGATATTTTATAGGTATAAATAATATATAACTAATATCATAGGACCTAAAAATTTTGAGTTGAGACCCTCAAAATTTTGAGGCCCGATGTCGTTGCACATGTGTGCAGGCCGCCTCTGGTAATTGGTGTGGAGGGTTTTCGAAGCATCTCGGTTGGTGTATTGCATATTTCGGCTTTGGGGCGTTTTATTAGAAGGTTTGAGATTCGCTTGGGATCATACGTTTAAAAAAAGTTGAGTTTGAGATAAATTCGAAAATTGTTGTGCATACTCTGAATAGTAACATAATGGATAGTGTGACTTGTTAGCGCTTAATGAATCAAATTGGGCAATCAAAATGTGTTACACTTGTCGCGAAACCGGTGTGTCGTCGATGCTTTGGCAAATATGGGATGTGATCGAGAGGAATAGTGTGCAAGGGGAAGAGTTTTGAACACGCACCAAGCATAGGAAATAGATGGAAGTGCAATGGAAGAAGTGGTTAGCTAGATTAGTATGTATGTTGTGTACTGTTGATGCGCACGCGAGATGAGATATATATTGTTGTACTATAAATAAAAAACATGATAACATGATCATTAATAACTTTACACCATCCATCACATCTCATCCCTTGCGTTACATTTTCCATATATTCTCTTGCTCCCCCTTCCTCTCACGTTCACCTCTTTCTCTTATTTTATACTAGTACGATACCACACAAAATTTAAGATGAGTGATATATCAACACAAATTTGTAGACACATATTCTTTCTCTTTCTTCGCAGCACGTAATTCGAAATATATAAAAAAATATTAAAAAAAAATAAAAAGTATGTAAATAGGCTTAATTAATAAAATGGTCCCTTAAAGACATTTTTAGTTTTAGATTGGTCCCTTAAAGAAAAAAAGGTCCAAATAGGTCCCTTAAAGAAAAAAAAAGTCCGAATAGGTCCCTTAAAGACATCTCCGTTAATCAGTTTGGTCCCTAAAAAGAGGTCTAAATAGGACCAAACTGATTAATGGATATGTCTTTAAGGGACCTATTCAGACCTTTTTTTCTTTAAGGGACCTATTTAGATCTTTTTTTTTTAAGGGACCAATATGAAACCAAAAATATCTTTAAGGGACCATTTTATTAATTAAGCCTATGTAAATATTGTATATTTGTTTGATATTTGTGTTTGAATAACATTTTTTAAAATTTAAATACAACAAGTAGAATAGTGATTAATTATTAGAGAAAAAAGTTTTAGATTTCATCTCTTATGATTCAATTACAGCGGGTTATATATGATAGAGTTGTTGCAACTTGCATTTGCATGGACCCTATTTTTTTGTTGCCAATTGTTTTCACTTCTGCTCTATATAATATTGAGAGTTGATTTGAGATTAGACTGTTTTAGGTTGCAGAATTAAGTTATGTTTGACCTAACTTTTTTCAAACGTAAAAGTTTTTAAACTGCCGACTTAAATTGAATGTTTGAGTGGATCTAAAAAAGTTTAGAAGACTCGATTAGTAAATACTAAATACACATCACTTTTTTTTTTCCTCTTTCAATTATGACAATGTCATACTTTATGATTTGTTTGTAATAAGGATTATTTAAATGAGATGTTTTATCTGCCTAGTATGGTTGTACCTACTTCAAAGAACCAAAAATCTTAACGAATGCATACTAAGAATATCTGAATTATTTTGTCAAAAAAAAAAGAATATTTGATCATTATAAAAAAGTATGGAAGTAAAATAATCACACACACACTTCAACCAAAAAAAGCTACAAAATTGACGATTAAAAATAATTAAAATTTGAAGAGGTATACATATTATTGGTCAGGTTCGAGTAAGAACATCCACCAATTTCTTAAAAGCTGCACTAGTCCAGAAATATATTTATAAATGCAGTCAAATTTTATAATGAGCACCGCCTAAATAAGTCCCCCAAAAAATGGAGCATGAAGTCCGAAACCCCCTTACCCAAGCCTTATATGTTCGAAAGTCAAAAAATCTTCAATCCTAACGAGCACCGCTTGAATAAGTCCCAAAAAAAAAAGAGCCATGAAGTTAGAAATCCCCTTACCTAATCCTACAAAAAATAGAATGGATTGGGTAAAAAAATATTTTCTCAATAACTAAAAGAGTTACTAGAAGGTTTAGTGAATGAAACTTAGGAGTTTAGGATTTATTATCCCTTTAAAGGATAGAATTTCTTTTAAGTTTTAAGAATATATTCATGTTCAAATGAGAAGATTTTGAAAATGGAAGTCTCTTACACTACAATTTTACTAAGTGTATGTTTGGTTTAGTGGTGACAATAATTAATTTTGACAGAATTGATTTTGGAAAATTGATTTTGAGTAAAAATGAGTTAAATGTAAAGTGATTTATATTTGGATACCTTCACAACAGAAGTGATTTGCATGAAGATGTTGTTTGGATATTTTGTGTCAAAATTGCTTTTGAGTGTATAAATGACCAAAATGAATTTTAACATATGTGAATAGCTTCTTCAAAAAAATATGTGTGTATATATACAGATCAATTTTTTTATTCAATTTTAAATATATATTCAAATTTATGTTGTATAATTTTTATTTAATTTTTAAAATTAATAAATAGAAATATCATCCATTGATTAATATATATATATATATATATATATATATATATATATATATAAATTAACAAAAATAATTTTAAAGTAAAAAAAATAATTATTTTTCTCAAAAAAGTAAAAGAAAAAAAATCATTATTGTTTTACTTTGTATTTAAGGACAGGGCTTTGGACTTGGCTGTTAAACAGTTGGGTCAATTAAGCCCAATTAATCATAGTTATCTCTAATTTTTTTTTTTTGAAAGTATAGTCATCTCTATCGATGAGAGAGAGCTACTGTAGCAAATTAACACTAAAGCCTGAAAACACAACAAAGAAAATGGGTAAATTAGGAAAATTAGCAAACGAGGAGCATAAAATTGATTTTGCCAGACGCAAAAGCTACAAAAGACAGCTTCATCTAGAATTGATTTTGGAATGGAGAATCAAGTTCTTAATTAATTGCCAAACATCTTCCCACACCACAAAATCACGTTTGCTTTTCCAAACGCACGTCGATGACTGCTAAACGCTGAACCAAAATAGATACTAAGCTACTTCCATTTTTTATTAAAGATTAATAAAATGGTCCCAAAACAATACTAGCACTATTCACCAACAAAAGAATTTTATTAGTGGAATTGAAGAAATGATGAAAACCAATAAATACTACTCCCTCCGTCCCAAAAAGAATGACCCATTTTGAATATATGCACTATTCATATATATTGTTTTGACCATATTTTTCTACTAATAAATAAAAATAAATATTAACATATAAGATGTTGTTAGATTCGTCTCGATGAGTATTTTCAAAATATCAATTTTTTATAATTTTTACTATTATACAATTAAAGATATTAGTCGCCAAAGTTATGCATTGGCATGCGTGTTTCGGTCAACTGGGTCATTCTTTTTGGGACGGAGGGAGTACTAATGTTTATAAAAAAGAAACCTAATATTTTTAACAAAACACGACAATCTTAACACTGTTTATAATTTAATTAAGGAATCGTTTGTTATTGTTGTGATGGATTGAGATCTTCATAGGATCAAGAGGACCCCACGTTTGTGTTAGTTGCATGATTTTGCTTGTCAAAAGCTGCTTGTTGTGGACCTCGTACACTATGGACTACCACGAGAGCCAAAATCCTATTACACCTAATAATTAACCCAAACCAATTATCTACTAATTTTACACTTTATAGCTAATCATAGTATGACAGATACTCTTACTAGCTATGCTTACGTTTGTTTAGTGCTATCCATCAATAACTAATTAATTAACTAAACAGATCCTGTCCTAATCTAAACGTCCTTTAATTTGTTTACTTTTAAATGTTCCTTAATTTGAATTTTAGCATTTGGATGTGGGTTTTAAAATAAATTATGTCTAGATAACGATACGAAATCTTGTACTTTTGCATGTTTGCATATTCTATAGAGGGTATTTCTTGTTTCATTGATGGTGCTGCTAGCTAATAAATCAAGCTTTGCAAAATGTGGGGGCTGAATTCAATAATATACATATGTTTTGGTACATATTCAATACTTTTCTACATATGAATTCAATACTTACATTTAATCTAAATTATCACATTATGTCTTTGCAATTTAGTCCATCAAATATTTTTTGGTATTTCTGAAAGCTCTTATTTTCATTTTTAGCTTAGTTTCTAAGACGTAAAAATGCCGAGCCAAACGATACCTTAGTATAAAAAAGGTTTCATTTCAAGACATAACTTGTCTAATATTCGTCGGAAGATGGCTTCCAGAAATATAATATAGCCTATTATTATAGATTTTTTTTAACAGCCAATATATACTTTTATAAATAGTGAACAAAGAATCAACACTACTAAACTCAGAGAGAGCAAAGTATCCAGGGTACTGAAATCACCAAACACAAAATATCAGAAAACTCCTATCTAATTATACAATACAAGAGATTAAAAGACAATGATCCCCACTTTTTGGCTGGGTTGGTGTCTTCTGGTGGCCTGAAATCCGAGGGTGCCTTTCTGATTTTGGGATTAGGAGGTGAACCTCTATTAGGTAGTGTTTGTTTTGGTGTTTATTTTTTGCGTTCCGCATATATATACCGCCTTGTTATGTAGTTACTTTTATGCCGGTATCTGTTTGTCTTGTGCAGATATAGATATCTGGTTAATAATAAATTTGCTAGATCAACATGAGAATGAATTCTCTCCATTTTTTTCCTTCAATTTTTCTCAATTTTACATCTCTACCTTTTAATCAACTTCTCTCCTTTTTTTTAATTTCGAATTGATCCTTTTTTTAAAATTTTGACTTGATCCTTTTTTTTACAATATGAATGGTCTAGATTGCATATTATTTTCTTAATTGTTTTTTACAATTGAGAGAATCCATTCTCGATCAACATTAACCCCCTTAACTAGAATTTTTGTCTAAAAGAAGAGACAACAACTCTAAAATAAATCCTCAAGATTTTTGACCAGACTCCTAGCTAATTAAAAATTCTATACCATATTGAACTTGCAAATGAACACTTAACAAAAATATGAGCTTCCGTTTCGCTAACATTTGGACACTATTAGCACATAGGTTTAATACTAGTAATAATTATTTTTAAAATGGAGTTGATGATCAAATTCATAACATCATGTATACTATTCAAATTCTTCACCATTAGATCAAACCTAATACAAGTAATAGTAATTAGTTGGCCATGAGAGAGATGTTCATTGGGGAACAGCGCACGAGATAGTGGTTAATTTTGATCAATATAATTTAATCATCCTAATCATTTGTTTTACATATCTTCCAAAGTGATAGAATTTAGGGATATAATAAAGTTAGCAACTAGACATTAAAGATGTGGGCGTTGTATGTATATTCTAATGTATTACTGTAGTATATTCTTTTAACAAAGATTTGATGTAGTAGTATATAATAACTTTGGTATTAAAATTGTACCAAGGGCATCAAATCTTAGAGGGGACAAGGTGCACCAATTGCCCTGTCTCATTCTTGATTCGTTAAATATTATTATATATACGTCCTTCGTTCATAGCTCAACGATCAATATCAAGATTGGTTTTTCTATCTCTTCAATCATCCATTTTCTCTTTATTAATTGAAAACGTTTGTGTGGGTGGACAAAAGAAACTAGACAAACCAGTGGTCAATAAAAGACCAACTCATTTCAACGCAACAAGTTGAAGACAGTACACAAGGAGGGGAATAATCAACCATATAGATAGTTATAGTTATCTATAACAAAAGGGGTCCCTAACAAAAGTGTATAGTATGTGTTAATTGGGTTAAAGAGAGAAAAAAAAAATTATGTTTAACATGATTCTAAGCAACTTGCTATTGATATGATGAAAGATATATCCTCGCTTTCATATTTAATTTAATGACCATGCATTTGGATTTGGATGAGCAAATTGGATTTGGTATTGATTATGAAAGATTAAGACAATGTTTTTGCGGTGAAATTGCATTAAACAGACATTCAACTTGAAGCGAAAATCTCTAACTTGTTTATTTTTGTGTGTGCATATTAATTAGTTGTTAGATTAATATTCTTTTTTTTATTGGGGTTGAAATCTTAATCCTCTATTTATTTAATTCTCAACTAGCATGACACCCGTGCGTTCGCACGGGAGTCGCGGCGTTGCCGCTCCTCATTTGGTAAGATGAAATTCATTGGAAAGTAGATTAAAATATAAAAAAAAATAGAAGGGATATAATATTTGGTAAAAAAAATAGAAAAAGAACAATGGTAAAATCATCACCAAAAAATCTTAGGTCTCGTATTAATATAGGAATATAAATATAGATAATGTCAAAATTATGAAAAAAATAGGCTACCTTATTAATATATTAGTAAAAACATAGGTCTTGTAAAAATGACCAAAAAACTTATGTCAATGTATTAATATATGAGTATAAATATAGTCACGTAAAAATTATTAAAAAAATAGGCAATCGTATGTGAAAATATAGGTCCCACAACAATCATCAAAATAATTAGGTCACTGTATTAAATATGAGTATAACCTGTAAAATTGTAAAAAAAAATAGACAACTTAATTTTTATTTTATTTTTGTTACAAACAACTTAATTAATATATAATTAAAAGTATAAGTCCTCCCGTAGAAACCACACAAACAAAAAAGTTTTCATATTAATATATGAGTATAAATATAGGTCCTCCAAATGTTATAAAAGATGGGCAAGTTTATTAATATGAGTAAAACACATGTGTCCCCATGTACCCAAAAAAAATAAACACATAGGTCCCCAGAAATCACACAAAAGATTAGGTTCTCGTATTAATATATGATTATAAATATAGCTCTAACAAAATAGTAAAAAATTGAAAACTAAAATTTATTTGAAAAAGTGCAATAAAATAGGAATTTATTGGTGAATTAAAAAGAGGGTATAATAGGAAGAGAGTGTGCAAAAATCCACTTTCTTAATTTAGTGTTATCATTCTAACTGAACACCTATAAAAAAACGGAAGGAGTAAAATATTAAAATGGAATTAACCACCTAAAAAAAATTAAAATATTGAAATTATTTACTAAGTTTCAAATATGACACAAAATACCCATGAAAGTGATGATGTGTCAAATTATTAAGTGGGGTAACATGAGATTTTCACATGTATCTTATTTTCTTAGGTCCTTGTAATAAATATATGTATGAGTATGAATATAGTCCCATAAAAATTATTAAAAAATATGCAATCTTATTAATATGTTAGTGAAAATATAGGTCTCACAACAATCATCAAAATAATTAGGTCACCGTATTAAATATGAGTATAAATATAGGTTCTACATAAATTATTAAAGATCAGAAAACCTTATTAATAAGAGGATAAATATAGGTCCCACATAATTCACACAAAAGATTATGTCCCCGTATAAATATATGAGTATAACTCGTAAAATTATAAAAAAAAACTTTATTAATATAGGAGTAAAAATATAAGGCCCGTAGATATAACAAAAAAAAGAGGTTCCCGTATTAATATGAATATAGTCCGTAAAATTATTTAATAAAATAGACAACATAATATATTAGTAAAAACACAAGTTAGAATCACAAAAAATAGTAGATTTTCGTATTAATATATGAGTATAAATATAGGTCTCACAAAAAATAGTAAATAACTGAAAACTTCATTAATAAGAGTAAAAACACAGTTCTCGCAGAAATCCCACAAAAAATTAGATCATTGTATTAATATATGAGTATAAATATATGCCTTGTAGAAATTATGAAGAATGAACAACTTTATTAATATATGATTAAAAATATAAATATCGTAGAAATCAGAAAAATAATAGGTTCTCCTATTAATATCTTTAGTATAAATTTAGGTCCTACATAAATTATTAAAGATCAGGAAACCACCTCAAGAAAATATTAAAATATTGAAATTAGTTATTAAAATATCTGACCAATGTATTGATGACACAAAATATTAAAATGAAAGTAACCACCTAAAGAAAAATATTAAAATATTGAAATTAGTTATTAACTTTTAAATATGACACAAAATACTCTTGAAAATGATTATGTGTCAAAAAATGAAAAAGGGGAAAATTGGTGATTTCATATGTATCTTCTTTTTTCCTTAAAAAAAAAGTATCTTTTTTTCATATATTGTAGATGTGTAATATGTTCATTCGTCGGTCATAGTTATTAATTTTATGTGAATATCTATGTGTTATTTATTTTATTTTTTTGTAAGGTAAATATACGTTTTAAATTGAGTAATTAAAACAAAATTAATACCGCCTATATTAATTCGCTTATATAGTAGATTGTATAGGATATATCGATGCCTCGTTAATTGATTTTTGTTTAATAAAAAAATTGAATTTGTATAAAGTGAGGTAATTTGAATTTGGGTTACATACAAAAAATTGGAGTTTTGATAAAAAGAAAAAAATCGAGGGAGAAGTAACAAATAAAGTGGAGTTTTGTGGTTACAATTGGACATTTAACTCATATGGGTTCCAAAAATCTACATTATATGAAAAGAAGATACATATGAAATCACCCTTGAAAATGATTATGTCTCAAAAAATGAAAAAGGGGCAAATTGGTGATTTCACATGTATCTTCTTTTCATATATTGTAGATATAAAGTGAGGTAATTTAATTTGAATTTGGGTTACATACAAAAAATTGGATTTTTAGATAAAAAGAAAAAAAATCGTGGGAGAAGTAACAAATAAAGTGGAGTTTTGTAGTTACAATTGGGCATTTAACTTATATTAGTTCAAAAAATATAACAAATTAATTCATATGGCTTAGTTGTATATATAATAAGAAGTGTAACTAAAAGGTTAATGGCTCGAATCCTGTTGAGACATGTTAGAAATTTTTTAGCATTTTCATACTAACTTTTTTTAATAAAGACACAAAATACCCTTAAAAATGATTATGTGTCAAAAATTGAAATAGGGGCAAATTGGTGATTTCATACGTATCATCTTTTCATATATTGTAGATATAAAGTGAGGTAATTTAATTTGAATTTGGGTTACATACAAAAAATTGGATTTTTAGATAAAAAGAAAAAAAATCGTGGGAGAAGTAACAAATAAAGTGGAGTTTTGTAGTTACAATTGGGCATTTAACTCATATTAGTTCCAAAAATATAACAAATTAATTCATATGGCTGAGTGGTAAATATAATAAGAAGTGTAACTAAAAGGTTAAGGGCTCGAATCTTGTTGAGACATGTTAGAAATTTTTTAGCATTTTCATACTAACTTTTTTTAATAAAGACACAAAATACCCTTAAAAATGATTATGTGTCAAAAATTGAAATAGGGGCAAATTGGTGATTTCATACGTATCATCTTTTCATATATTGTAGATTCCAAAAATATAACAAATTAATTCATATGGCTTAGTGGTAAATATAATAAGAAGTGTAACTAAAAGGTTAAGGGCTCGAATCTTGTTGAGACATGTTAGAAATTTTTTAGCATTTTCATACTAACTTTTTTTAATAAAGACACAAAATACCCTTAAAAATGATTATGTGTCAAAAATTGAAATAGGGGCAAATTGGTGATTTCATACGTATCATCTTTTCATATATTGTAGATTCAAATCAGTTAAACTACTTGACCTTTCAATCACGTGCATTGTTAATGTGTCTTGAGTAGTAAGCTTGATTTTATAGATCACAAAGGTATTCAAGCATTCTATGTTTCATGGTCCATAACTTAGTCAATAGCATTATTTTCACTATTAGATCAATATGTCACATTACATTTTGATCTAATGAATAATGATAATACTTATGATGTTTTTTCTCCCCACCTCCCGTGAATCTTTTATCCCCCTGAATTTCCAATTTTGCCCTTGAAAAAACTTCGGTTCGTAGAAACCGAACTTTTTTTTTGCCTTGAAAACAAATTTTGGTTTCTAAAAACCGAAATTTACTCTGAATTTGCACTAGTAAGAATTCGATTTCTGCGAACCGAATTTTTCTGCAAGGGCAAAATTGGAATATTGGAGGGTATAAAAGATTCACGGGAGGTGTGGAGAGAAAACATCGATACTTATTAAATGGAAGGCATCTAATGGACCAAAGACCTGACCCAATGATAATTTTGTTTGTCGGGTCCAACTCCAAATATATAACGTCTTTAAAGAATTTTTTTGCCCATCCTTCAAATTTTACTCTACCCTCACAAATCCCATAAAATCCAAATTTTCTTCTAACATTTTATTAGAAGAAAACTCCCACCCTCACCTCCACTATGTTCTGGAAAATTTAAATGCCTAGTTTGTCATAACTCATAAGTATTCCAAGCACAAATGTATTCTAATAAAGTCAAAATTTGAATTTGCTTAAACACATTTCTATTCGGACAAACTTAAAGTTTGATTTTGTTGAAACACAAATATGTTCTTTTTTTTTTTGTTGACAAAAACACAAATATGTTCTAAAAAAAATTCAAACTTAATAGTTTGTCAAACACATTTGTGTTCCATCAAAGTTTAAGTTAGCTTGAGTACATTTCAATTTTGCCAAACTAAAACAAATTATATAAAGTTTGATCTTGACTCAGCCCACGCTTGCTGCTATGTTCGGCTCAATATTCAAGGACAAGAACCGAACCAACCCACTTTGGGGGCTCAGTTCACCATTTTTATTCCAACGGGCAGAAACATCTTCATTTGTAACATCCGTTCATACATTACAAGCTTTAATGACCTTGAATCTCTCAAGTCATTGATTGATATAACCATCTCCTCGTCATAAATGATTGAGGTTCCACGCCATGCCTATAAATACTCCTTCCTTTGAACGACTCCTATCTTACATCTCACTATACGCATCATACTGACTTAAATATCAAAATGTTTGTAGGTACACTCCAACGTCCACTTTGACATGACATGCTTAATGCTGACCACCACTTTTTGAGCAGGTAAGATCAAAGTTATTTTTTATTTATTAGGGTAATGCATAACTTAGATACTTCAAATTCAAATAATTTGTAGAAGTTGAGGTATAACTGGAGAGATAGGATGTAAATTATTCCGGCTTAAAGCCATGAGTCATATGAAGTGTTATTTTTATGTGAGAATGAGAGGAATGAATCTCAATCATTGAATTAAAATGGATGGATAAGTGGATTAAATATATTTTTATTGGATCTAATCTAAGCTATTATTAAATTGTGCGAAAAGAATCAAGTGATTGAGCTTGAAATGGTTGATAACCTCTCCCTAAATGACTTTATTTATCTTGCAATTAAACTCCACAATACTTTTTTTTGAACAAGCCAAAATGAGATATATATAAACAAAAAGTCTTCTTAGCACAAGACGTGCCAAGAACGACCAGATAAAGTTACACTAGAGTCAAAGAAATACAATAACCAAAAGAAACTATACAAGGCCCAGACAAAGCATAGGACTAGACCACCAACTATGGCAGTTCAAAGCTAAAGTACTACTCGTCGCTTTCAACCACCTGTAGGAAAAAATCTTGATCTTGTCCAACATATACTAGAGTCTCTTCTCCTAAAATTCTGGTAAATGGCAGCTACTTTGTACACCTCTCAATTCTAAAAAATCCCCAAAGTGTTTTACTTCCAGATTTATCATGTCCGGCCGGATGTTATTGTTCAATTTTGTTTAACTGTTTTCTCTTCCAAAATCCCCAAGGGGCTTTTTCTTCCAAATGCAATTTTATTTGTTTTCGAAATCAGTAGTTTGTTAGGAGTCTCACATCGAGTATATCAAAATATTCAATGTGGTACTTAAGTCATGAGGTTCTCCCACTTAATGGACTAGTCTTTTGGGTTGAGTTCTCTTTATATGCTTGAGTCCTAACAATTGGTGCTTTCATTGAGAGCTGAACCATGGAACGGGCGAACGGGTTGCGTTGCTATGAACTTCGGCGCTTAAAGGGCGTGGCAATGTTAGGAGTCCCGCATCAAGTATATCAAAATGCTTAATGCAGTACTTAAGCCACAAGACTCTCCCACCTAATGGACTAGACTTTTGGATTAGGCTCTCCTCATATGGTCAAGTCCTCACCTAGTTCATTCCATGTCATCCACTCTATATGTTAACATTTAAAATGGAGGT
This sequence comes from Trifolium pratense, assembly GCF_020283565.1. Classification (NCBI taxonomy): domain Eukaryota; kingdom Viridiplantae; phylum Streptophyta; class Magnoliopsida; order Fabales; family Fabaceae; genus Trifolium; species Trifolium pratense. Next base: position 5,746,298 of record NC_060065.1, on the reverse strand, counting down.
TAAATTTCAACCTACAGAGTGATATAGGATGCCATGATTATAGTTTTTCATTTTGTAAAAGAAGTGGTTAGGAAGGCTAAACCCATTATGTTATGGATGTGTACTAGCTCCAACCGGGTGGCCAATTTCTATTTTGAGATTTTTTTTATATAAGAACTCGAACTCAGTATTTGAACTTTACAACACTCTTGCACACCAACCACTTCCACTAGACCTACCTCATATCCTTTTTAGTTTGGAACTACTATTTCATATATAGCAAATTTTACAAATGACCTATGGGTTGATCAAACATGAACATCCAAACTTTACTTCCCTATACAAACAAATGAACAAATAAACTATGAAACACGAACACTCCTAGAATTAAAGTGTCTCGGTGTCAAACAGTTTCGGACAGCCTCCAACACCAACACATGTGATTGAGTTGATTTATGTTATTTTTTTCAGATTATCATCAGTGTAGTCATATCAATATTTACTATCATTTACCGTTCGTGTGGATTTACTAGTAGTAGTAAGAAAATAAGTACTCCTATTGCTTATTTCATCTGATAAAAATGTTATGACACTAACTTATGTTAGTATTGTTTAAGATAATATTAATAACATCGTTTCAATTTATTCAAATAATCCATACGTTAATTGGAGGAGATTATACATATATAGAATATAAAATTGTTACTTGATACAACATTTGAAATATCAAAGAAAAACAGAGGAAAAAGGCACTGTAATAAAATTACAATGGATCCATTGTTCTTGGTGGATTGAAATTTATAACAAAAATATATATATCATATAGATTACAGAAACAGAACTAAAAGTGATTATCAATTAAGCAGTAGGAAGAACCTTATCAACAATATCCTGGCTAAGAGCAGTAATCTGAGAATCAAGAGCCTTAACAGTTTCTTCCTTTTGCTTTTCCAAATTGGCAAGAGCTTCTTGCAATTCAGCATCCACTTTCTTCCTACCTTCAGCAATCTTCGCTTCAACTTCAGCTTGAGTTTCCTTCTTCATCTGATTCAAAGCCACCGCTATTTCCGCACGCGCCGCTCTTAAAACAGCATTTGCTTGTTCCTCCAACTGCTTCACCTCCTCCGACGTATCCTTCACGCTGTTCAATTTTCCTCTGATGTTAGCGTCCCTTTCATCCATGAAATTTCCGAGAGGTGTGAAGTAAAGTTTGTCAAGAGCGACCATGAGGAAAAGAAACTCGACGACTATGATTGGGAGAGTGAGATTGAAATCGAAGAGTGCTGCTTTTTCGAATGCGAAGGAAGGTGGTGCGAATGCTAAGGAGAGTGAAGTTGTTGCTAGGGTTAGGGATTTGAGTTTTGAGAGTTGGAGTTTGAGTTTGGGGGTAATGGTTGGGAGTGAAATTTGGAGTTGGGGAAGTTTTGGGGTAGAAGGAAGGGAATTTGTGGTGACTCGAATTATGGGTTTTGAAGAAGCCATGATCATTGTGGCCATTGTGAAGGTTGGTTTTTTTTGGAGGATTTTGAGGATCTCTCCCTCTCTCTTTGTGTGTGTTTTGGTTCAGTGGTGAGTGTGGTGATTGGAGTAGAGAGAAAAGGAGGATTTGGAAATGAAGTTCTATCTGAATTCTTTGCCACACGATTTCATGAGATTGTGTGATAATGGTTGGTGTTTGGAGTTGGATGCTGACAAACAATATTCACATTGGGTTGGGCCTTTGTTTAATTAGATGTCTCCCATTGCTCCTAGGCCCAAATATTTTAAACCTTCAATGACTTTCCTCGGTTCAATTCCAAAAGATTGATTTTTTTTTCTCCCGTGACAGAGAAAATACACTACAGGGAGATATCTTTTAGGATACCTTCCGATAAAATTTGTGCAACCGGAAGATGTTTTCCGATCGATGAGAGGTTTATGATCAATTCATGAGAGAAGAGCAATTACCTCAATTCCAAAGCTTCCTTGAAACTTGAGTCTAGTAATTTTAGTAGTGATATTTTTTAGTCTAGTAGTTTACACAAGTGCTCAAACAAAAACCAGAATGAATAAACTTTGCCAACTTTGAAGGGTAAAAGAATGTAAGAATTGGAGAGCTTTCTCTATTCACTTGCTTCATCTTTAACTTTTTCTATTTTTCTTTCTTTTGTAATCATGATATACATGATTCTCTCATCTCAATGGAGAACTAACCCGTCTTAATCAATCCTTGGGTGTAGACATTATTGAAGTTTGATTTATGAAATCTTGCTCTAATTGGATATGTTCATTATGAATTACATTTTTCTTTTGTTCTAAAACTTAAAATTATAAAAAGGTTGTATAATCGTTTTTAAGCAAACCAACCAATGTTTGCAGAAGACAAAATCAATGCTTATTCTTATCTGTACATGAAAAAGAATAAACTGTACCGTAATATCACAATGACGATGAGCCACATTATTTGTGGCAGAATAAAATCCTTTAACAGTGCTGCATTGACAAGAGAATAAAATCATCACGATGAAAACTCTTCTTTCCATGCGTGTCTTTGATGCGGCTTTCTGCAATTTCCTACAATCCCTTTAACCTTCTTTAAACTGCTCGCTATACCTCTGGAAATTCCGCCTTCCATTCTAGCTCTTCTCACAACTGCCATCCGGGCCTCTGAGAACATCCCTCCCAAATATCCAGTTAACCTGCTGCTTACTCCAAGGCGATTTTCTTCTGCACTGCAATTCTGGACCTTCCCATTCTCTATGACTATATTCTCTAAATCAATGTTGTCTTCATCACTAAATTCTTTCTGTTGACACCTATTATTCACTTGTGACGATGACCTGCACCTTCCATCCAGCTAGTGTAAGCGCTTGATTGCTGCGATATTATAGCAACATACAAGAAATCCAACTGATGGACATTCCCATATTAAATTAACAATCAACAATTCCACCATTCTGTGGACAGACCTGCTCACTTATTTGAATATTTATACTGCTACGCTGTGGTATCTTATCTTATTTCCAATGATTTCAAGACATTACCCAACAAAGAAACCATTCATTCAGTATAATTAAAACGGGATAAAAATCATAACGTGTCATAAAATTCAAAACCAAATTCCTCCATGCTGCAATGCTACTGCGCCACAATAGCCACTATTTAACAACACTTAATACTAAATTTGTTCAAATATCTTTATGCTATAGCTCTACAATAACAGCTGTTTGACAGCAATGCATAGTCTGCATAGTAATTGAAAACTTCGTACCTCCCATGTTTCGAATTGACAATCCTTTTCTTCGATGGTTTTCTTTGAAAATTATAGATGTTAGAGACATGGTGAACGAAACGAAGCTGCACCACAGCCACAAATCAAAACAAAAGAATCATCAACACAGGTCACGACTAAATGGAATATTGGAATGGAGTTCAAATTCGTAAAACGCATTATGATGATGACAATCAAACTATATCTTAGCCGTGAGCTTAAAATGTAACCCAATCCTATTCCTGCTTAAGCACTGTTTTCTACAAGGTGTATGCATGACTTAGGCGGGACTAATTGCGTTTATGATCTCTCAATAAAAAATTCTAATGTCAAGAGGAAAACCTCTAGTTAAAAAATTAACCACAAAAATATATAATTATCAATAGCCACCAGTGGATTTATTAACTACAACACACTATAAGAATTAAACTAGTCTTGAACTATCCTTGGTATCGAACATATCAGATTCATTTTAAATTATGTTAATGACGTACCTGATCACCATCCTTGATACCATAATCTCTAAGATAATCCGTTTCTGTAACTAACTTTTGTTCTCCATAGCATAAACAAAATTGACCCCAAACAAGTGGCCTACTCAATCAAACCAAGGAAAAACGAAAGCTCGAGCAATTAATTAACAGATTATGCTAATTTAGTAACTGCAAACAGTAACAATTAAGAAAATATTATATAAATCGTTCCATGAGATTAAACAAAATCATAATGTGAATCTGAACTGAACTGAAAATCGAAACATCTATAGCAAGATACTCTAATATTCTCCACTGAAATTTAACAACCACAATGTGGATCGGAATGAATCAAATCCTAATCCAAAATCATAATGTGAATCTGAATTTAATCAAATCCTAGTCCAAAATCATAATCTGAATCGGAATTGATTCAAATCCTAGTCCAAAATCATAATATGAATCTGAACTGAATCAAATCCAATTACAAAACTTAACAACCAAATTAACTTTCTAAAATCAAAATCGGCGAAATTAATAAACGCACCATGATATTTTCTCCGGTCCGTCCAGCGGTACGTGACTAAAAGCCGCTTCCACCGCTTTCTTAAGCACTGCAACAGTTGCTGTTTTTGCAACTTCAACCTCTGAAACAATAAAATGCTTGCATATAAATTCAAGATCGAAGTAATGTAGTAACAGTAGAGTGTGAATTTGAACTAGAGTGAACGGAAAAGAAGCGATTACGGAAGGAAGATGAATCCAATTTGAGGATGGAGAGTGTGAGAGTTTGCGAAGGAAGTTTATCGTAGGATGATAATCCGGCATCGACGATCATCAATGAAGAAAGTTGAATGCTCAGCGATCGCCGAGGACTTTCTTTAGATACAATCATCTCACTCATGATTTCACTGTAGCGTTCTCGATTTTGAGTCAAGTGAAGAAGAAGAAGAAGAAAAAGAAACTCATTCTGAAAATGGAACTTCGATCTGAATTCTCGAGATTCTGAAAGAGGTGTATATGGTTTGTTGAGTAGACGTTGATGGCGGTTACGCGAACGGCTCAAATTTTTATAACGGTTTTCACCGGTCACCCGCCACATTCACTTTCCTTCCCTCTGTTTTTTCTAGAAATGGAAATGGGAGAGTTTAATTTTTTAAATATTTTTCTAAAAATATTTAAAAGAAAATTAATAATGGAAGCAAAATAATAAAAAAGGAGAGATCCTAACTGTTTAATATGATTATAGAAATGAGTTTGATTCGCTTAATTTTTTAATAAAAAATGGAGAGAACTTCAACTCTATAGGAATCAATTTTTTTTGACAAAACACACAGTTAATTTATATGGTAAAATTATTTTAGACAGTCATATTCTATTTTTCAAATTAAAAAAAATAAATAAATGAATATTTGGTCCTTACTTTACTTTAAGAAACAATTCATTTTTAAGGTCATTGAGTTGATGTATTTGATCATCTAATCTATATTAGACCAAATACATCAATTTAATTAATGGTTTTAAAAAATAAATTGCTTCTTAATAAGACCAGAGGAATACAAATCAAGTTTGGTTGAAAAAAAACAAATGGGATTGGATCCATGTGGAAACGACTAGGCTACAAAAAATAGGTAGCAAACTAGATTCAAACGGCCGATAATGAGAGAGGTCCTTACATTTAGTATTTGACATAGTCCCAAATAAGTTTGAACCTACTTGGAGTTGATTTAGTGGTGTTGGCTTGAATTCTTGGAGTATGTTCTTCTCAAGGTCCCAGATTCAATTTCCCTTTGTGCCAATTTCGGTGGATTAAGTTCATACGGAGTAAAAAAAAATATGGCTTTAAATGGGTCCCCACAAATGAGCGGTGATATTGGTCCCCTTGAATTAGTCGGTTCTAGGGTCAGATATCAAGTTTTTGTTAAAAAAAAAGTCCCCAATAAGTTTGCATTCAATCAAAGAAATCTATGAAAAATTAAAAGTTCACTTGAAAAAACTTAAAAATATATATGATAAAATGCACATAACTTAAAATAACGACAAATGCAATTTTACCAAAAATTTTTTTGGTAAAACATAAATTTTTTGACAATTTTTTTCTTCTTCTAAAAAGTGTTTTAACACTCTGGATAGTTCAAGAGATATCTTTGATTTGAAGGTTCTAAATTCTAATTTCAAACTTTTCTAATATCTTTGGAGAAGGTAGGAGTTATAAGGGTAATTTGGTGACTGAAGTGGAAAAGTTAACAAGTAGAGTGATAACAAATTAAAAATTAACGTACTAACACCAGCTGTTTCAAAACAAAAATTAATCTCTTTGGAGGAGGTAAACGTAAATGATTTTATAAATATTCTAAGACATAGGGTCTTATGTACCTTAGGGGAGATAAATGTAAAAACTTTTACGAGTATTCTGAGCCTGAGGCCTGAGCTATTTTTATTTATTTTTTCCATAAAAAAGTGTGTTTAACTTGTGCTCTTCTTTTGCACTATACAAGTGACTATCTTTTGGAGAACTCTAATATAGTTCAAGGCTAATGGTGGACCTCATGAACTGAACTACTACAACAGATTTCATTTGTAATAATGCAAAAAGTTAATAGCTGAAACTGTGTATAATGCCAAAAGAAAACATGGTTTTCAAATTCAAGCTATTACGTTAATAAATTGAGATATACGAGGCATCAAATCGAGTCGAGATCATTACCTCAAGTAGCATAAAATATCTTAAGTAATGTTTGATCCTAAAATTGAATCTCACAGAAAACAATGAATAGATACATGGAACTTTCATAGATTTCTCTACAAAGAAATGGGGGGGGGGGGGGGGGGGGGGGGGTGCAACTGATTCACCTAAAGCACTGGGTGAACTCATGATTGGTCAATAATAGTTTGAACACACCGAAGCCAACACAGCATAGATTGTCCCAATCCCTGGAAATTTTAGGTTATGTCCATTTCTCACTCGGTAAAATCTAACAAGTTAGATTAGCTCAATCACAAGTTTGATAGATCTAAGGTCGATTCAGATTCTTCTGCTTTTAGATGGATTTAGTAAGATCAGATTACCAGAGCAAGCTGTGTTCCTAAATTCACAAAGACACCAACTGAAGAACTTTTATTTGAACAACACCAACTGAAGAACTTGGCAAGTTATTTGCCAATTAGCTTATAGTAGGCATATAAACCAGAACCCGCAAAACCGAGAGATTGTCCAATTACATTCCACTGCATCCAAAAGACCATACATTCATTCAATACACTCAAGTGTTAAGTCAATGACAGTAGGGAGACAAGAGCACTTACATAATCAAATGGTAGCCCACCAAAAATTATCCAGCCAAAGCCAATAGTAAATAGATCCTAGATATCAATTCAGCGCATTTAGAGTCCACACATAAAAACTTCATACAACCATCGATGTATCACATAAAAAGGATACATTTCTAAAGCATCTGAAACGACGGAAAAATAAAAAGTACTCCTATAGACATAATAGGTGCACATTGGGCTCCATATCCATGGCATCATATGGAAAGACACTATTCATCAAATTAAAACCAACATAGGATGATAAGTCTTAGCACTGGGTCCTAGTTAATAGTTGTTGAAGTTTTCCAATGTGAAAATCTCGTAATAAGTCTCATCAATCAAAAACAACTCTTCGACACTACATATAACTACCAAGTTCTACATTTTTTTTCACTCCCAAAAATGTTTACAGTGATACCGTTGCTCTATTTAAGTACTCTCTAAATACTCAGTAAGTAGTTTAAATGCCACTGGCCCATCTTCCATGTCTGATCAGTTAGGTAATGTACCTCATTTCAATCGAGGAAAAAAAAAAGGTTTTAATAGCCTAGAAGTGTACTAATGCACTCTTCCTCAATACCAGTAAAATTTTAAAAACTACAACCCACCAATCAGTATATGCAGAGAAAAGCCTGCACAGCAGTTAAATACCATGATAACACCCTGAAAGAGAAGAAACATCATCTATGCTAACCTGGAATAGTAGTTGCATCATGGATTTAAGGAAAAACAACTTGCTAGTAGTGAACATACCTTCAGATTACCACAAATTGTCTGTGTCAAAGCTGAATTCAAAGTTGTGTTCAGGAAGATACTGTAATTCAAGAAGAAAGCAAGGATGCAGGACAAAAGCAAAACAACCTGTCTCCACAAAAATTGCAAACTTGTCAAAATATCAAAATTAGGTAACTGAGTTAAACTTTTTATGCAGAATGATATAGGAAGAAGGTAGTTTTTCCCCAAAACGAAGACTTGAACCATTGCAAATATGTATACGACTCTCCATGATAGAAAACTGGTATTTTTTGAACTAGTTTGAAATGGGACAGACCCTGTGACTGAGATTAATACACACACACACACACACACACTATGAACTGAATTTGTGTTTTTTCTAAAATAGAATCATGACAAGAAACTGGATTACTACAAATGCTTATTGATAAACCAAGTCTGGAGAAAATATTTATAGTATATCTGGCTATTAAATATCAAGTTTAATTTTGCCAATTTATACTGTGGTCATGAAGCTTTAAGTGTGCTAAACTTCCTCAGAACATAATCACATCTACAAATTTCGACTGAAATTTCAACAGAATAGACATGTTGATGATATGATAGCGCCATCAGGCTTGGCATGTTTGCCTTTTCCCACATGTGATCAATCTTTTATAATTTATTATGTAAGCACATAACCCTCTACCCATCAAAATGTGGCAGAAAATAGTCCGGCCTAGCAAAGTGCAAAAGGGGGGAGGGATATCTAATTGTTTACCCTTATCTGACTTACACCAGATAGACTCCTAGACTACTAGTTTACTGCCCAAGGACAAAACAAAAATCTTTCTTCAAAAAACTAAGAATATTTGCTACTACTAAGTAAAAGGAGGAAAGCTCAAGCAGAACATACAATAAAACCAAGTGAAAGAAGATGAGGAAAATTAATAGTCATCGTCAAGTCACCCCGAACCAATGTCCAAATAAACAAGACTGGCCCGCATATGATACCTATGATAAAACAGATAAATTGTTTCACATCAGAAATAGTTAAAAAGATGCACATACATTCTTTCATCCAAAATTTTTTTATGAAACTTTACTCGGCCCTGTTAACACAATCTGCCGGCTTACCATTGCACCACATAAGACCAAAGCTATTAAGGCCACTAGTTTTTCCTGAGAAAAAGACATATTTAGGATTGAGAAACAGCAGGCCAACTATACGGGGAAATGATTTTAAATTTTTAGTAGTGTTTTTGTGTATGTGTGTGTGTGTGTGTGTGTGTGTGTGTGAGAGAGAGAGAGAGAGAGAGAGAGAGAGAGAGAGAGAGAGAGAGAGGTTATGATACAACCAACGCGAGCTATCGTTGCAAGATATACAGCTGTTGTGATGTTTGACAGGAAAACAATGGCATAACCGTAGGCATCGAAAGATAAGTCCCGCACTCCAGCGATAAATGCACCAAAGACAATCAAGCCAACACTGATAACAACCTTACAAATTTCAGTTAAATGAAGGAATCAGGGAGATGCTCATTGAGAGAGCAAAGTGAAAATGAATAGAAGAGAAACTAAAGATGTACAGAATGAATGAGTTATTCGAACATGATATGGATTTGTGTGTCACATCATACAGCGGAAAGAAAGTAATTTACCTGAAAATTATAGAAGGTGTATACCATTGCCCCACCAGCATATACTCCATAAACATTGTAAATACTACCGTGGTTCTCCTAAGGGTGGTATACATTGGCACATTTACTCCACGAACAGACTCCATGGTGACTAGCTTTCAAGGGGAAATCCAGGAGTAAGTGAAATAATAGAAGGAATCAAAATTAAGACTGTCCTTAAAAAAGGAAGGAAGAACATACCATATAAAGTAAATATGTTCCTGCAATAGGAAAAGTGTGCCTCAAAGTCTTCAACGACACAAATATTTTGGAGTTATCTGCTATAATTAATGTTTCAACGGTTGTGAAAGAAATTATCCTCCAGCACCTCAATACATAGAGAAAACAACACGAACATACCATCTGCAGCAATAGAAAGTGTGGTTGAAAATGTAGGAAATTTAAATTTTGCATTATTGGCAAATTTGATGCCGTGGATCGGTATAAATATTGACTTTGGAGCTGATTGGGAATTTGATTTCAATAGGAATGCTTATTGGGATATGTCGTGTCACTACCTTTGGAACTGGAGAAACAAAGAGAGGATCAAAGTGAAAATGTTTCGCGCCCTCCTGCAGTCCTGCTTTGTGGTTACAGGTTCTTAGAATTACTAAAGATTATGCTAATTCGAACAAAGAAATTGGTAAAATGCATTTGGTTCCAAAATCTCGAGTTTTGTTTCATTGGCTTCCTCCCCCAACAGGGTGGGTAAAATTTAATACGGATGACGCAAGTTGTAGATGTCGTTTGGCGGTGTAATTAGGGACACTAATAGTATTTGGTGTGCTGGTTTCTCTAATGGTCTCACTATTGTAATGTGATTACTGCTGAGTTATGAGGAACGTATGAGGAGATTTGTCTAGCTAAAAACTCATTATATTGTCATATAAGCTCCACTTTCTAAATACCTTTTTATTTAAAATAAATGCAAAACACTAAATTTTTATAGGGCTTTAGTGTAAAACTAGTTTACACAAGTTTGTGCATATCCCTTTCTAATTGTTATCACTTCATCTCAAGACACATAGCTTAATAAGACAGTACAATGAAATGTGGGTAGAAAAAAGAAAGAAAAAGCCTTATAAAAACCAACCTGAAGAAGTGCAATGAAATTTGCAGATGGAAAGTTATAAGATGAAAGAGCCGCTTTATTGAACATCACCAAAAGCACTACAAAACAAAAATAGAGAATGCTGAAAATTTGATGATAGAATAGAATAAACCGAAGATTTCTATTCTAATTTATAAGATTGGTAATAGAAAATAAAATTGAATAAGAGTATAGTGAAGCGAACCAGCGCAAGACATGTAAGAGAAAGCAGCGAATGCTCCATGTTTAGTGATGGAAGAACCTGTGAGGATCTTATCATCGCTCTTCAAAAGCCTCTCTCGATCTTCGTCGTAAGGAGGATCTGATACTGGAAGCATCAGATTCTCCGATGAATAAGATGATTGATGAGACATTTACGATTTTCAAATCACAATGACTGAGTCTCGTCACTCGGAAATCCCAACTCGGAAGTTCACTCACTTCCCGCACCTCTTCAACAGGCAACGGTGGCATAGAGATTACAGTTTTTTACTTCTTAAAAGATTATTATTATTTTTTTCTTCTCCTTTTTTTCCCGCCGTCCCCACTTTAACCTAGTTTTTTTTTTTCTTCTTGATCTATCAAGGAGGGGTGGTTTTAAGGTCAATTTTTGACCCAAAATCACCCTTCATAATTGTTTTTCTTTTTCTTCTTTATTTAAATAAGTGATCTTCACGTTGATCAAGTTTTTCTTTTGTGTTTTCTTTTCTGTGATTTCGCCGTCTGAGTGCAGCGCTGTGTTGTTCGTCGTCTTGTGCGACGTTTTTGTTGTCCCGTATTGTGAGGTGTTCATTTGATTTCTATTGAAAATATCGACTTCAGTCAATTACAGATTCAACCAATAATTTGGGCTTCAACGCTGCAGATCCGGAGGCATGAATACTTCGGTGACTTTAACTTTATCATATTATTTGTTGTAGGCATTTTGTCGTTGTATGCTATTAACTCGGATGCTGTGAGTTTTGTTCGCAGATTTATCCTTTACGTTTTTAGCGATGTTGATTATGTGGTTGTATTTGATGTAATCTATCAATTTGAATGAATATCATTTTGTTATTGTCAAAAAAAAAAAAGATTATTATTTTATTTTATTGTTCTTTTTTTTTTACTACTATAAGATTGGTCATTTTTACAGTTTAGTGGCTAAAAATTTCATCATTAAGATGAATAAATGAGATAGCTGAAATTCAAACTCGATCACTGCATATATAATGCAATGTCCTATTAATTAAACTACGTTGATGAAACTTAGTTTTCATTACAAAAATATTAGAATGGATCTTTTATAAAAAACAAAAATATTAGAATAGTCCAAGGAATTAACTCAAATTAACTATTCCTAAAATAAAATGAATAACATGATTTTGATTTTTGATGTAAAAAATTATTATTTAAAATTTACTACTTAGAATCATAGGAGAGTTTGCTCCAATGAGGTAGTATTAGGTATCAATATTTAAAAAATAGGTATTCATCATTAGAGATACTCTTTTCGTCCCAAAATATAAGCAAAAGTGAGTCAATAAAAGTGAGTGTATTTGGTCGAAATTTTGAACCAAATACATCAAGTTTGTTTGACTCACTTTTGTTTATATTTTGGGACGGAAGAAGTAGTCTAAATTTTACATTGTGCAATTTTGACCTCTAAATTTAAAATGAATGGTTTTAAACCCTTAAATTTATCCATTTTTGTACTTGTTAGTCCCTCATGCACATTTTGATCCCAAAATTGTGACGTGGCTAATTTTAATGATGTTACGTCTTCATGTAAAGTTGGGAAGAAGATGAAAGAGGATTTGATTCATTTTCACGCCGTAGAGATGATGGAGACCCCACGTTATTAAAATTAGGTATGTCATTATTTTTGGATAAAAATTGGTCCAAATGTGCATGGAGCTAGCAAGTACAAAGAAGGGTAAATATGAAGGGTTAAAATCACTCATTTTAAGTTTAAGACGCCAAAATTGTACGACTATAAATTTGGGGTAAAAAATACAATGAAACCTAAAAATAATTATAGGTCTTAGAGAAGAAAAAAAAAAGCAAGATAAAAATGCACAATTTGATCCATTTTCAGTCACCGACAATAGATAAAAATGGACAATTTGATCCTTAGATATTGCGAAGTGGTAACTGAGTTTAGGTCCACTATGCTTTGTGAAGATTTCCCGGCCAAATTATTCAGTTTGGAATGACATAGGCCAGCTTGAATTCAATTTGAGGATCCCTAATGTGGGTGAGAGAACAACAGGGAACAAAACATTGCCATGCTTTGCTTTGATTTCTTGATGTCATTGAGATTTGAGAGTGACATCGTATCTTATCACTTTACATTTCAATTCAATCTAAAAAATTTATTAAAACAAAAATCATCTATATGTTTTTTTTTATTACTTGCTTGATCAATCAAACATAGATACTACTTAACCAAGTGAGTTGTAGAGTGTGGGTGAAGTAATGGGTGCTAGGTAAAAGGGGAGCAATGAATTAGACTCATCATACTTCTAGGACCCTACTAATTGAGTTTGTACCCCTCACCGCACGGGAACTAGAAATCCAATCCATTGTTCGTGCGGGGTAGTGAATAGGAAGATAGCATAATTTGCCATTTACATAGCACCATCACGTGGCCTTCACAATGTATACAGTTTGCCAAGCACTACATTGTGCTGTATTTGTAACCCTACACTTGTATTCTGGACCACATACTAAATAATATACGATATATTCCAAGTTGCAAGTTCTTAATTTTTTTTCATACATTGTGTAGAGTCAACTGAAGGAAAGAGGACTAAATAGTCTATATTTGGTATTACGGTGAGTATGTCAGAATCACGGTGATCCATCGTGATTTTGCTGAAGTTACAGAACTTAGCTTTTGACAAATCACAACAGAGACAAACTCACCGTAATACCTAACTTACTGTAATTCTAACAAAATCACGGAATAAGTCATTATGAACAAATATATCATTAAAGATCTTGAAGAAAGAAAAAATCTATAGTGCATACTAGTAAGTGGAAACGTGCAATTTTGTGAGTTCTAAAATCATGACATGTTTGACGAGCATTGTTTGAACATATATTAGCAAACAAATATCAACATGTTCATGAGCTACTGATTTCTTTCATTTTCTTTTACACATCAAATCTCAATTTTCTTTGGAAGTTAGGTCTTTGCAATAAAAAATAAAAACCAAAAGCAGCAGTATGTTTGCTACGCACAATTTTGACACACTAATGTTTGGCTTAAAAAAACGGATTCCCATTAAAAAAAACATAGATGTTCAATCGTGCCATATACAAATGCAAGTTGTTCCCTTTTGATAAATAATAACAATATTTGTTTATATGCTTATCTGTATCTTGTTTATCTTTTAATAAATCAACATATTGTTTTAAAGATCAGATTCTTCCTACTCTTAATGAACCCAATCTCAAATGTCTCTTTAGAGATTATGAATATGACACTTCCTTATTAAGTATGATAATTAATGGAAATTAAAAAAAAAAACAAAGAACCTATAGATAAGAGTTTCATGATCAATTCAACTTAACTCATCTATACAAAACCGTACAATAAAATGAGGATGTCATTTTTTTAGTCTTTTGCATCGTTGAACTTGATGTTGAATAATTTGCTTTGCTTAATGAATTGATGAGTGGATTGGATAGACTCTCATATCGTATTAATTTTAACTCGGTCTTATAAAATCGAATTCGATCTCGGAAGAGAATATGTATATGTGGGGACACATTGGTTGGACAATTGAGACCATTAGACCAATAAAAGAAAGTGAGTAAAGTGGCCGTAACATATTGGTGCTCTCATTTCTCAACTACCTTATAATGCTGCTACTCTTTTTGCCGACCCAACTTCCATGTTGTCTCTAACAATCCTTGTTCAACAAGACAATGGTCATTTTCATTCCCCTCCTTCACTCACACACAAACACATATATATACTCACAAGCCCCAAAAGTCAAGTAATCTCAATTACTTAGAAAACTAGCTAGCAATAGTAGTAATATATCTCTCTAGCTTTAAAATTTTCCAATATATGTGTTCTTAGTGAACTATAGCCTATACTTAGCTAGCTTTTTATGCTTCATGGAACTTCAGTTAGGCCTAGCTCTACCAATTCATAGTTCCATTGATGGATTTAATCATAGTGGGAGTGGCTGTTCTGAAAACAAAAAGTATGTCAAAAACAAGCGTAGCTATGAAGAGTCTTTTGGACATTTTTTGAAACCTTTGCCATTATTAGTATGGAGTGGACAGCCAAATGAAGAAGATGATCGCAATAAAAAGATGAACACAAATATTCACACATCAAATAAGTAAGTTGATTCTTTACTTTTATGTTTTCCATGTTTACCTATCCATTTTGAAATGCATGTCTGGATTAGAGATGAGCTTGACAGAATCAATGTGATAATTCGATTGAATTTTTTGATGTACGTGCATGAATAGTGAAGGAGAAAATCATTTGGTGGGGTGGCCACCGATTAAATCGTGGAGGAAGAAAGAGCTTCATGATCAGCAGCATCATGGCCATATAAGGATTGATCATAGGATGCAAGGTAATGAAAATCAAGATAGACGATTAAGACCTTTATATGTTAAGGTTAACATGGAAGGGGTTGCCATAGGTAGACAAGTCAATTTAAGGCTTTACAACTCTTATCATACTCTCAAAGACTCATTGATTAACATGTTTGTTAAATGTAAGTATCAATGATTCATATAATATCACTATCAATTTTATTTTTTTTGTTTTCTTATGGTTTTGTTATCTAACTTATAAAACATATTTTTGGATTCGATTTGATTTTTATTTTTTGCAGACCAAAATTTTGAAGAAGATGGAGTAAACTACACACTCATATTTCAGAATAAACAAGGGGATTGGTTGCTTACCGAACACATACCATGGCAGTATGTGCCTTTTTTATATAGATATTGTTACATTACATACTTTCATCACAACTCACTTAATTTCATATCCTTCAAAAAAAAAACTCACTTAATTTCATAGTAAAGTTGATTCATCCAATAATAAAAACTAATTCTTGACTAAAAAAAAAACTATTTTTATTTTTACAAAAAAAAAATCACAAAATTGGCCATATGAATAACTCTTAGAATTGAGACTTGAGTCCAACTCAAGTTACTCGACCCTACAAAACTAGTTTGTAGGGTGAAAATTGTCCTCACTTATAAACTCATATTCAAGTTATCTCGCAATTAATGTGAGACTTCTTAACCATAACATCATCATATATTATATTATATATATAAAATAAAGGTAAAGTAGTGTCTAAACTCTAAAGATTGAACATGTGATTTTTGTTTTTGCAGATCCTTTATTGGCACGGTGCGGCGTTTGGCTATATTGGGGAATGAAAAAATGAAAATATTTGACAAATATTAGCAATTTGTGCTTCAATGTTGTTTTTGTTTTCTTTTTACGAGTTGCTTTAATGTTGTTTGTGCTTAATTGAGTAAAGTATTGTATGCTTGAATATGTCGAGAGAGCAAAAGCAAAGCATGAGTAATAGATAAAAATGTAAAATTACAATCATTCAATAAATTTAAATAGTGAAAAGTTGTTTTGTATTAGACTGTATAAATTTTTAGAGAGCAATTTATTGTCTTAGAAATCTCTTTTATATTTTATGTTAAAACTTGACTGATTATTCCTTATTTCAGTCTCAACATTTTAAAAAGTGTTGAAATGTTTAATTCAGTTTAATCGACTTATTGGAAGTAATCTTGTGTTGAGTAGAGTGAAAGAAATTGTGCCCAAATAATAAGGTGTGACAAAAATAGGAAAATGCAGGAAAATGATAATTAATTACCAAAATAACGATCACGGTGGGACTCGAACCCACAATCTCCCGCTCCGGAGGCGAGCGCCTTATCCATTAGGCCACGCGACCAATCCTGTTAGTCTCGGAGCATAAACTAATTTAATACCACATTCCAAATAAAAATGTTTGATATGATATGCATATATTTTTTGACTTATCTCTTGCTCATGACACTTTTTGAAGTATTTATCACTACTCTACTTATTTCTTAAATGGGTTACATATTCTTTGGTATTCTTCTACGAACACATCTATAAATTGAATGTTGATGGCTTCCATAATACTATCCAACTAAACATTTCTCTCTTAATTAATGGATAACTAATTTAAGATTCTTAAGGTAACTTCATCTAAATATTTAATTAATTAATAAAAAATTTAGGGACTAAAATTTTCAAATGGTACACACGAGTTGAATGAAAAGTAGGGACTAAAAACATTGATTGGTGAAATTTCAGGGACTAAAAAGTGTGAAAAACAAATTTCATGGACTAAAACAAAAATTCTGGAAAACTATAGGGACCAAAAACATATTTAACCCAAATTTTTAAAATAATTATCTAATGTGAGAAAGTTCTAACCAATTACAATTTGTTTTTTTTTAAAAAAACTATCTTATACGAGATAAGTTCGGCCTTATATAAATTTCAAATTAACTATCATATATATACGAGGCAATTTCTAACTGATGAAAATTTCAAAATAATTATCAAATGTGAGGCAAGTTCTGACTAATAACAATTTTTTAAAAAAACTATCGTATACGGGATAAGTTCTAACCGATATAATTTATTTATTATTTTTTTTAAAGAAAAACAACTATCTTATATGGAATAAGCTTCTATTATTTTTTTAACTTTTTTTTAGTTAACACAATTTATTATTTTGTTTTTACATATTTAAACATATTATTATTTTTTAATTTATTGAAAACTTCTTTATTTCTTTGGGACTTTGTCCCTCTTTTGTACAAAAAAAAATAATTTATTTAACATGCTACTTTAAATATCAAAATTTATACCTAAATCTATACCTGGATAAGTTATAACTGACAAAATTTCCAAATAACCATCATATACGGGACAAATTATCACTGATAAAAATAGCTAAAGAATTACCATATGTGAGATAAGTTTAAACTAATGAAATTTTCAAAAAAAACTATTTCATACTAGATAAGTTATAATTGACAAAAATTTTAACGATCATATACGTGATAAACTATCACTGATAAAAATTTCAAAATAATAATCATGTATGAAACAAATTCTTGCTATTAAAAAATTCAACATTTTTTGTATCCAAAATAGCTATCATACATGGGACAAATTATACTACTAACTTATAATACTGATTAAATAATTTTTTTCAATTTTAATTAGCAAAGTATAACTGCTAAAAATATTGTCGTAACGTTACGGGTATAGCACGAATCTATTACTAGTTTTCTTAGAAATCTCTTTTATATTTTAATCGATTTATTGGAAGTAATCTTGTGTCGAGTAGAGTGAAAGAAATTGTACCCAAATATTTATCAAAAACAAAAAGAAATTGTACCCAAATAAAAAGGTGTGTCAAAAATAGTAAAATGCAGGAAAACGATCACGGTGGGACTCGAACCCACAATCTCCCGCTCCGGAGGCGAGCGCCTTATCCATTAGGCCACGCGACCAATTCTGTTAGTTTTGGAGCATAAACTAAGTTAATATCGCATTGCCATTAAAAATGTTTGATATGATATGCATATATTTTTTGACTTATCTCTCGCTCATGACACTTTTTGAACTATTTATCACTACTCTACTTATTTCTTAAATGGGTTACATATTCTTTGGTATTCTTCTACGAACACATCTATAAATTGAATGTTGATGGCTTCCATAATACTATCCAACTAAACATTTCTCTCTTAAATAATGGATAACTAATTTAAGAGTCTTAAGTATCTTCATCTAAATATTTATTTCTATATTTTGGAGCTCTATCTTACGTTTATGTTAACATGTGCATCAAGACACATGTTAAGCTACCTAAAAGTAGAAATATAAAATTTAATGATACAAAATATTTAATGTTTGAAGAGTTGAATTTACAAACTTAACATTTAATGTTTATCATATTCATCTTCTTAACATGTGCGCCAAATAACATGTGCATTTGGTGCACATGTTAACATTCTCCAAAATTTAATTGCAACTTTGAGATACTAAGCGGTGACGGTGACTCGATGGGTAGAATTAAAATTGGAAAAAGATGAAATTGGGTGAGAGTGTGAGATTAACGGAGAAGAGAGTTTCGTTAAAAAAAAAACAAAACGGAGAAGAGAGTTACCGGGAAAAAGTTTGACATGGGTTTGACCTAGATTAAATAATCCACTTGTAATAACTTTATTGGAGAACAATTTGAACAACACATAAAGAATTGTATATAAGTTTTCTCCTAAAATAAATAGACCAAATTTTCAATTAACTCTTATTCTTACCTTATTTCATGCAACAAAAAAAGGTGAAGTGATTTTTTTTGTCAAGTAATTTAGTGGCTAGAAATTTCATCCTTAAGGTTGATAAATGAGATAATCGGGGGTTCGAACTCCATTCCCCAGCATATATAATGCAATGTTCTGTCAACTGAACTAAACTCACGGGACAAATCGTAGTGTTTTCTACTTTGAGCTCTTGACATACATATATATGCATAATACTCATTTGGTATTTTTTTTAAGAAATATAAAAGTCATTTTTTTTAGTAAAAAAAAAAACTTAATATATTTTATCCATGAAGATTAATATATCAACTTTTATAAAAAGGACGGAATTATGAGATGACATTTTTTTCCTTCTGAAAAATAAAACATCCTTTTCAAAGTAGAAGTGGATGAAGTAATTTAAAAGCGAGTGAATAGGTTTAGGACAAAAAAACTTTCAATTTTCGCCGAAACTTTCAGTGTTCGCTGATTTTTCTTTTCAAGTTAGACGACCAAACAATTTCATATAATTCGTTAAAGCCTGCGTTTAATCTCGTTGAATTTTCTTTGTTAAGTCAAACAACCAAAGAAATGGGTTGCAGCCGGTCAATGAAGCATTCCAATCCAAATTGAAGCATTCCAATCCAAATTGAAGCATTCCAATCCAAATTGCATGCGTTGGATCAATGATTTAACAGCTAATTAACGTTCCTATTTGGGAGTCAATTATTCTCTAGATGCACCTTTTCTCTTCTAAATTAGATGTTTACAGCAAATTAAGTTTTGTTCTCCCTGTTTAGAGCTGGCAATGCCAAGTAAACAATGTTGGTTTCTCACAATGTATGCACACTTTAGAATTTGAAAGATCTTAAAATTACGGTTTGCATATTTACATTATTTTTGACAAATTAAAAATATTTTAATAAAATGTTGTATATTTGTTTCAAGTTATATTTATAGATCACATGACATGTTGCCGCGACATACCTTTAAAGGAAATATCACATGTCAAGTCAACAAATCAATTGTCAGCGACACGTGGACAGTAAGTCACATGACATGCTCCCGTGACACACTGGTCACATGTGCATCATCGACTTTGTCAATATTAACGGAGACCAAAATTTTGTAAAATGAGCTAAAATTATGGGGGCAAAACTACTATTAATAAACTTAAAGATCTAAAATTGCAAGTTCTTTAAAATTATCGAACAAAAAGTGCAATTTAGCCTTTAAATAATCATACAAACCAAATTGAACACATCATCTTACTTTTGGATAAGATTATTATTATTATTTTTTTTTTGTTAAGTAGCATATTGACTAGAAAATACACCTTTAAAGATGAATAAGTTGAGTGTCTCGGGTTCGAATCCGGACTCTTGCACATATAGTGCGATGTCCCTACCAATTGAGTTAAGCTTACGGGGATAACTTATTATTTTTTCTAAAATCGATAAAAACTACTTCATGGAGTATAAGTCCATAACATGCTAAAAAACAATAGCATTCTATTTATCCCAAGACACTTTAAACAAAATCGTTGCTGTCCCGTAAGCTTAGCTCAGCTGGCAGTAGTGACAGTACATTAAATATATATAGGGAGTTAGGGTTAGAACTTCGGTTATCTCATTTATTCATTTTAAATGTTGAATTTCTACCCACTACGTTACTTGACAAAAAAATATATTCGCTAATGAAATATTTAAAAAAATATCTATCATATCTTTTACTACTATTTATTACTCCACCTTTTTCAAGTTGTTTTAATTTCTTATGTAATTAACAAATAATTTTTTTTATAAAATCACTCAACTCATAAATTTTAAACAATTTATAATTTTTTTTTGGTATAAACACAATTTATAATTTAAGTAGAAGAATTGACACATTATTTAATCCATAATACTATAAAATAGTCAAAAACCATTTATAATTTATTTTGTTGATACAAGCATTAAAATAGAAATTTCCTAATACAATACTCCCTTCATAATATTATATAAGCAAAAATTATTTTTTTAGGTTCATTGCATAATTAATATATTTGATCTATATAGACCAAATACATTAATTATGTAATGTACCTAAATTTTTTTTTTTTTTTTGCTTATATAGTGTTTAGAGGAATTAGATGATTAATAATCGGGTATTACTAGACTAAAATAGAAATTTGAGTTTAGTGTTTTCTATTTTGACTCATTAAGGAAAGTTTTGAGACTTGAGAGTCCAATAACGAGTGCCATAAAAAGTAGAATAAATAAGGAAGAAAAGTACCAACTAAATGACTAAAAAGCCAGAAAAGGCAAAGAGTATCGAACAAAATCATCACATTGGTTTTCTAATTTTTTGACAATTAATGACTTAATTAATTAAAATCCCCAAATTGGTTGTTTACCGTAAATACCGAACATTGCATATTACTACCATCCCACCACCGACGCCGTAAATCACAACCTGGACCCACCTAACAACCGGAACATCCGGTTCCCGTGTCCGCATCAAAACTGGAAGGGAAAACTTCCGGAAAGAAATGATAATCAGCATAAATAAATCAGAAAACGAGTCCAAATCACCGTATACCGTACGCGTCGTATGATAATTAAAAATTACCTCAAAACATACAAACCCAACCCACCCTCTATTCTTTTCTTCAGACATCTCTCTCTCTCTCTCTCTCTCTCTCTCTCTCTCTCTCTCTCTCTCTCTCTCTCCGGTTGCTACCAAATAGCAATAGTACAATTCAACATCTTTTTTTAGTTTCAGCTTTTTCATTTCTCTCTCCATTCTCAATTCCCACAGATCTGAATCACTGTTTACACTGTTCGCGCCTTTGACCTTTCAACTCTCTCTCTATCTCTCTCTTCTTTCTCTCCATTGGTCCTTCTTCCACTAGATCCGGACCATCCTAATCGGAGCTCCATACCCGTTTTTGTCGCTTCTCTGCGCGGATCTAGCTAGAGAGGTAAGCTTCAACGATCTATCTATCTATGTATTGACTCTTGCATACTTCAATTCAATTTCAATTCAACGTTTATTAGGTTTTAGTTTTAGTTTTCTACTTTCACAAAATCAGTTAATTCAAACCTCTTTCAATTCTGTTATAACCGTTTCGTTCATAATCATAATCATCAATTAGCTCAAACTGAGTTTGTAACTAATTAACTAACTGAACAGATTGTGATTGGATCGGAAGAGGTAGATTCAAGATGACTTCGAGCACGATCCGGAAAGCGATTGGTGCGGTGAAGGATCAGACGAGTATTGGAATTGCGAAGGTGGCGAGCAACATGGCGCCGGAGTTGGAGGTTGCGATTGTGAAAGCGACGGGACACGATGAAGATCCGGCGAGTGAGAAGCATATAAGGGAGATCTTGAACTTGATGTCTTATTCGCGTGGTTATGTTCACGCGTGTGTTTCGGCTGTTTCGAAGCGTTTGGGGAAGACGCGCGATTGGATTGTGGCGTTGAAGGCTCTTATACTTGTTCATCGTTTGATGAATGATGGAACACCGATCTTCCAGGAAGAGATCATGTATGCTACCCGTAGGGGAACAAGGCTTTTGAATATGTCTGATTTTAGGGATGAGGCTCATTCTAGTTCTTGGGATCACTCTGCTTTTGTTAGGACTTATGCGATGTATCTTGATCAGCGACTTGAGTTGATGTTGTTTGATAGAAAGGCTGGTAGTGTTGGTGGTGCTGGCATTGGTGGCGGTGGCGGTGGAGATGAGAGGTTTGGTGGAAGAGAAAATTACAGGTCGCCACCAAATGAATATGAGTATGGAGGAGGTGGACAATATAGAGGGGAAGGTGGGATGAGGAAGACAAGGTCGTATGGTGATGTGAATGAAGTGTCGGGGAATGATGATAGAAGGATTGTTACTGTTACCCCTTTGAGGGATATGAAGCCAGAGAGGATTTTCGGTAAGATGACTCATTTGCAGAGGCTCTTGGATCGTTTCTTGGCTTGTAGGCCAACTGGCTTGGCCAAGAACAGCAGGATGGTTTTGATTGCCCTGTATCCCTTGGTTAAGGAGAGCTTTCAGTTGTATGCTGATATATGTGAGGTTTTGGCTGTGTTGCTTGATAAATTCTTTGATATGGAGTATCCTGATTGTGTGAAGGCGTTTGATGCTTATGCAAGTGCTGCCAAACAGATTGATGAACTGCTTGCCTTCTACAATTGGTGTAAAGATAGTGGCTTGGGGAGATCCTCTGAGTACCCAGAAGTTCAGAGAATTACTAGTAAGTTGTTGGAGACGCTGGAGGAGTTTGTGAGGGATAGGGCCAAGAAGCCAAAGAGTCCAGAGAGGAAAGTGGAAGCTCCAAAGCCGGAAGTACAAGAGGAGGAACCAGTACAGGATATGAACGAAATCAAGGCACTGCCTCCACCTGAGAACTATACCCCGCCTCCTCCTCCGGAGCCGGAGCCTACACCAAAGCCACAGTTTACGGAAGACTTGGTGAATCTTAGGGAGGATTCAGTCACTGCAGACGACCAGGGTAATAGATTTGCTTTGGCACTCTTTGCTGGTGCACCGGCTAATAATGGAAATGGATCGTGGGAAGCCTTTCCATCAAATGGACAGCCAGAAGTAACTTCAGCTTGGCAAACCCCTGCCGCAGAACCTGGGAAAGCTGATTGGGAATTGGCGTTAGTTGAGACAGCCAGCAATTTATCAAGGCAGAAGAATGATTTAGGTGGTGGGCTTGATCCCCTATTGTTGAATGGTATGTACGATCAAGGAATGGTAAGGCAGCATGCTAGCACCTCCCAACTTAGTGGAGGGAGTGCAAGCAGTGTGGCATTGCCAGGACCGGGAAAGACCACAACACCTGTTTTAGCTCTCCCAGCCCCAGATGGATCTGTGCAGGCAGTTAATCAGGACCCATTCGCTGCATCATTGAACATTCCACCACCTTCCTATGTGCAAATGGCTGAAATGGAGAAGAAGCAGCAATTGCTTGTGCATGAGCAGCAGCTGTGGCATCAGTATGCAAGGGATGGTATGCAAGGCCAGTCTAGCTTGACCAAATTGAATAATGGTACTGGATACTATGCTGGAGGTCCCATGCCTTATGGAATGCCCCCAGTTCATGGAATGGGACCTCCAAACGGGTATTACCATACTCCTCTCTGATAAAACACTTTATTTTTTTGCCACATATCTATAGGTTGTTTCGTTTATTTTTTACTATGACATAGTGTTTTCATTTGTTTTAAATGGTGTCATCTTATTCTTGAGATCTGCATTTAGTATGATGGGATGCAAAGGAGAGACAATTGGAGGAAACAATTTCTTGTTGGGTTTTGATGCTGGGAGATGTGTAACTCAATTGTGATGTCTCTGTGTATTTTGTAATAGTAACATTTTCTTCTCGATTTTGTACTTCAAGTGATTCTTGCTCCTTAAAAAACAATCGTTTAACTACTGTAAATTTTATAAAATGCGGGTGCTGACGATATTGATTGGTTATGCATATTTCTGTTATGGTAACAGTCTTGTTTGTGTTTTTGTTTCACCAAATTATGGTAACAGTCTTTGCTGCTGCTTATTCGTAAAAGTTTACTCACTAGAAGTCTAGAATACAATACTACAATACTGGTGTAGTGGTTCCGAGGCTAGTTCTTGCATGAGACTGTTGGGATGAATGATAATCAAAAGTTTAATCTAGTATTCAAATAATTCAAAATGGGTTTAATTATAATTTCATTTTTGCTGTTATTTTGGTTGTTTACAAAAGTGCTCGTGTAAGAAATACTTGTGGGTCGTTTAATCGTTTTAGGTGGTGTGTTTTTCGGGTAGTAAATTAGTAAAATAGGGGGGACGATGATTATTAGTATCTTATTATACAAACTACAAAGTGATTTAAGCTATTTTGGACTTGAATTTCATTTGAACCACCAATTTATTATTATGATGAATCTTGATTAGTATAATGAATCTCAATTCATTCAACTTCGTAAAGACCTTACGTTTGTTTTTTATTTGATTTATGACATGAATTTTGAAGTTTATTATATGGTATTTCAGTTTATAATTTTAGCATTTATTTTTACTTTAAAATGTCATAATTTGTTGATAATATATATTTCTTATGATTTATTATTAAGATTTCACTTACGATTCAAAAAATAGTTCTTTCGACTTCTTGATTTATTTTATGCGCGTATTTACAGCGACAATTTTATCACGAATTTTTCACGAGCGCGTGGCCATCTCTCTTTTATTGGAGCGTGAACATGCTTCTTTTGTTTGAAAATGTGGGCCTCTTATTTCTTTGACAGGTGTGAACCTCTTTTTTATCATCTCAAAAAATTACTCCCTCCGTTCCAAAATATAAGAATTATTTGACCACTGCATGTCCACCAATTCATAACTTTGATTTCGAATATCTTTAATTGTGCATTAGTAAAAAATAGAAATTTGATATTTTGAAAATATTCGACGAAACAAATAAACAAGATCTTATATGATAATATTTACATTTATATATTTGTAAAAAAATATGATCAAAACAAGACATATGAATAGTGTATTTAGTCAAATGTGATATTTTATAAAATGAGACGGAGAGAATACTAAAAAATATTGAACTCATTGTGTCCTGTTTTTTCATGTGTGAAGCTCTAACAGGAACAGAGATTCAATAGAAAAAATTATCAAGTTTTCTTCAAGTTGTGTATAATTATTAGTCATTCACAATAGGATATCTGTGGAAATGATACTACTATGAGCAAAAGAAAACTAGTAGAACAATTTGATGAGGTGATGTTATGTTAATGTTATTGTTGTTGTGTTAGCTGATGCTCAAGTGTATTCAGAGCATGCGGGAATCGACTGTGAAGTTCATCACGGTGAGACACATGCCTTGATGACGAGGCTGATGCCATAAAGAACCGCCAGCTTGATGGGTTTTCAAGTGGATGGAAGGAAGATCCGCAAAGGGGAGGCGTGGGAATGACGGTGGGTTGTTGGATTATGGAATTATGTATAGTAACGGGGCATTTATTTGATCCAGTAAATGAATATTTCCAATTAAGATGCAGTCATTGGCAGAACGAGATCTAACATTTCCCTTATTTTATTTTATGAAATACTCCCTCCGTCCCAAATTATAAGGGAAAATAAAAAATCACACTTATTAAGAAAAAATAAAACATGAAAATTTGAAGTATGTTTTTGTGGGTTTTCCTTGGAATAAGTTGCATAAGAAAATGTAAAAACAATTTTTATTGGTCGTTGTTTATTGAGAAAATGAGAGAGAGAAGAAATTAAATGCAATTAATTTTATGAAAATAAGGAAAAAACATTCTTGAAAATTATTTTTCTCTTATAATTTGGGACAAAAAATATGGGCTTTTTTTCCTTATAATTTGGGACGGAGGGAGTAATTTGTTTCTGGATTTGATAACCATGCATATCAAAAAGCTTTTATTGAATGATTTTTATATCAAAAAGCTTTTATTGAATGATTTTTGAATGGTTAAATTACTATTCTGTCCTTTTGACCTTAACTCGGTTGGTAATGATATTGCATTATATGTGCAAAAGCTGATGTCTGAATCCCAAACACTTCATTTATCCACCTTTAATGTGCTATTTGATCCAAAATAAAAAATAAAAACTTGTATTCCTAGCCCTCATATTAAAGTGAGTTATGTATGGCTCTGACTTGAAGGAGTGAGTTTTCAATTTTGTAATTTTGCATTTCCTTCTTACCTTTGGTTATCAAAATTTTAACTATATTATCATTAATCTTTTCCTTGGAGTTGGATCCTAATTAGATGTAAGTAACATCACTCCTGGTATTAATATTTTCAGCATTACCAAATGGTTGGACCATACTCTTTCAGTGCCTATCGTTCGCACCTATTCGGATTGAATATTGAAACTATTGTTTCCGATATGTTTGGTGAAAAATTGTACAAAGGATGATCTGGCAACACATGGAGTAGTTATTATCTGTAGTTGTGTATAAAATTGGGTTTAATATTGATTATTGTCATTTTATTCAAGAAAAAAACAAATCACATTCTTGGTTTATCTTCGTAGAAATTTATTAAGCATGCAAAGTTTGGATGCAAATGTATCCAATATTAGACACAAGTAAAAACCAAAGATCAGGACAAACACTATCAACAAATTGTAAAAATATGGGATAGTGGGTCAAAGTTGAGTTAGAAAATGGGTACACTTGTTTAGGAGCATGACATATATACCAGTTTGGGTGGCGCAAAAGATGATAGTTTATTCGAAGAGAATTCGGAGCGTAGGATAATGAGGTATTTTTCTATGGGCACAAGCCCAAATTAATTTTATTTAGGCACACATACATAAATCTAAAAAAATAAAAGAAAAATAATTAAGTCACATCAATCAATATCATTTTAACTATTTCTCTTTAAATTTTTTGCTTCTTTATGTGAGTGTGCCTAACACTATATATTTATACTTGTGCCTAGAGAAGTATTTCTCTAGGATAAGATGTATGATCTTTTTTGACCATATTGACAATAACTAGAGAATTAACTTTGTAGAAGATTTTGTTTACGAAAAAAAGATCCCTCATCTTAGTAAATATAGCATTACTCGAGTTGATTTTGCCATAAAATTCTTCGATGGAATGACCATTATGATATCTCAATATACCTTACAAGATGAGCTGCCACTCTTAATAGAATGAGATTCATCAACATAGGGGTCCAATTACCTAATTTTCAAGAAATGGATTACTCTATAGAGTCATCCAATTACTTCCCCGTTACGCTACGGCAATACCACCATTTTACCCATCAACATGACAAATTTTACAGCAATTAATGACTTTAATCATGAAAGATCACGCTGTCAGCCATCTCCATCAATGGTTGTAGACAATCAGGGGAAAATTTCCTCGCGAATAAAAATAGGTCACGCCGTCTCAATATACCGCCAACACTATCTCCATGTACTATATTTGGGCTTTGCGATGGGATAGACACATTACTCCTACCATTTTCGTTACCATATCTAGGCCTATCTCTTCGTAAAGCCCAAATAAGTTCAGGACATATCTCAGATGCCACGTAGGTTCTAGGATGTCCATCGTGTCTCCCTTTCCAATCCACATGTGTGAGCGTGGCATTCACGCTCCCCTCCGGGTCCCACATATTAATAAGGGTAGGAAAGTAATTCTCCTCCGGATAACACATATCATAACGCACGCACGGAATGTAGAATTTAGGCCAAATTTGTCCATCACTGACAACTAATCTCGCATGCTTACGTGTCAATGCCCAAAACTGTGATCCAACACGAAAGTCCTCAAACTTTACCGTGGGGAGCATTGTGTGAGGTCCACGTGCCGCCCAGCGGTCGTGGGATCCTGTTTCATTGTTAAGAATTTCGATGAAGCTCTTGTTTGAGTTAATGAGAGTTTGGTAAGTAAAATTGAAGGAGTGAAGAGGAATGCAAGAGGAAGATAGAAGGATAAAAATGTAATTTGAACTGTCGTCAATGAGAGCGCGTGCAAGTAATCGACGTGCCGCGGCGGTCAGAGTGGGGGAGAATCTAGCTGTTGGTTTTGAAGGAATGAGACGGTTAGAAAAAATACCAGAAAAAGGTGGGTCATAAGAGAAAGTGGGGTCTGCATGAATGTAAATGTTGAATAAATTTTTTGGTATTTGGTTGAAGTATGATTCCCATAATGAAGCAAATGATAGAGGAGTGGTTGTTAAGAACATGAAAGCTAATTTTCTTGGCCATGTTGGTTTTTGTTTTGTTTGGTTAGCTACAATGAACAATGTTTCATCTTCATCTTCATCTTTTGTTGTACTTAAGTAAGTGGTTGTTTGGTTTGGGTTTGATTTTTTAGGGGTGTGTATGGTGGAGTAAAAAGTGGTTGTTATCGTTGTGATTGTGATTGTAGTTGTTGTGGTGAATAAAATTACTAGAGGTAAACTTAGAAGTAGTGCACACAAAAGAGAAAGTGGCTTTGGTGATAGCATTGTGGAGATGAGATATTTTGAAGATGAAAAAATACAGAATGGTTATAGATTGATAATATTTATAGGCTGTTGTGATTAATTGAAACTTTTAATTGTAAGGTTTCCATGCTTGATTTTTGTTTCCCTTTTCTCAAAGTTAAGAGGTAGAGTGTGTACTTATCTACACTCTACACAGCCTATTCGATTGACTTAGCAAAACCTGTTTCATCAAATGAAACAAGCTGGAGCTTAAGTTTTAAGGCACGTTTACCCTTTGTTTTGCAAATTCAACTATTTGGACACGTGGCACTCATGTACTCTCGATCACTCTGCATGCTTCTGACAGGAAAACACGTCACTTGAAGAGTCAAACCAAAACAACAATTTATATATACTTGCTAAATAAGTTCAAATAAGCTGTTCTCATAAGTGAGTCAAACCAAAACAATTGATACCGTTCAAATAAGTTGTTCATATAAGTTGAAACAAACTTATGAAAATTGTCATAAATTATTTTCATAAGTTATCGCAAACAATTTTACAAAGTTATGGCAATAAATAAGCTCAAATAAATCAATCCAAATATACATATAATCCCAAATGAAATCAACTTCCATTGTGAAATTTCCTGTATCCTCAATTTTCTCTATGTTTTCTGCAATCTTAAGAAAAAGAAATAGAAGCCAATAAAATCCAAGTATCCATAGTTTTTATTTTTGATATCTAGAACCATAATAACTGCAGCCATGGAAACTCATGAAAATCACCATGGTCTTCCTGTTTATCAAGGTTGGAAGATTTAATACCATGGCCTTAAATAGTGTCATCATGTGGGAGAACTTCCTACCCTTTACCCTCTTGAAGAACCTTTTTCCAAGCATTACTTAATCATTCCTTATCTCAGTGGTTCTTACATACCTTTGCATAGTATTTTAATCATGACCTTCTACCCAGTCCCAAGTCATGCAACTCTGCACTTTGTGGAGCAGTAGAATTTTGACAGCTTATCCGCCTAGTGAACTACTTCCTCCGTCCCAAATTATAAGGGAAAAAAGCTCATTTTTTTGTCCCAAATTATAAGAGAAAAAATTATTTTCAAAAATGTTTTTTTCCTTACTTTCATAAAATTAAATGCAAATTGCATTTAATTTCTTCTCTCTCTCATTTTCTCAATAAACAACGACCAATAAAAATTGTTTTTACATCTTCCTATGCAACTTATTCCAAGGAAAACCCACAAAAACATATTTCAAATTCTCATGTTTTACTTTTTCTTAATAAGTGTGATTTTTTTATTTCCCCTTATAATTTGGGACAGATGGAGTACACCTTATAATTACTAATTCCTTAGATTATAATTTAATTGTCAAGTGATCCATCCATGTTTAATAAACCAAATATTTCAAAGAGATGGATTCTGTCACGAATATCGAGGCCTAACTCATCCTTACAAAACCGGCTTGTAAGGTGAGGATTGCCTCCGCTTTATAAACTCTTCTCAAGAGTCCTATCTATCCGATGTGGGACTAAATCCCACCGAGTGTTAGCTGCTAACACCCTCCCTCACGCTTCAGCCCAGCGGAATGGGCCTGAAGCGTGGACGACGGAGGAAGGCGGAAGCCCAACGATAGACCCGATAGGCTCTGATACCATGTCACGAATATCGAGGCCTAACTCATCCTTACAAAACCGGCTTGTAAGGTGAGGATTGCCTCCGCTTTATAAACTCTTCTCAAGAGTCCTATCTATCCGATGTGGGACTAAATCCCACCGAGTGTTAGCTGCTAACACCCTCCCTCACGCTTCAGCCCAGCGGAATGGGCCTGAAGCGTGGACGACGGAGGAAGGCGGAAGCCCAACGATAGACCCGATAGGCTCTGATACCATGTCACGAATATCGAGGCCTAACTCATCCTTACAAAACCGGCTTGTAAGGTGAGGATTGTCTCCGCTTTATAAACTCTTCTCAAGAGTCCTATCTATCCGATGTGGGACTAAATCCCACCGAGTGTTGGCTGCTAACGTTTTGTAAGGATGAGTTAGGCCTCGATATTCGTGACATGGTATCAGAGCCTATCGGGTCTATCGTTGGGCTTCCGCCTTCCTCCGTCGTCCACGCTTCAGGCCCATTCCGCTGGGCTGAAGCGTGAGGGAGGGTGTTAGCAGCCAACACTCGGTGGGATTTAGTCCCACATCGGATAGATAGGACTCTTGAGAAGAGTTTATAAAGCGGAGGCAATCCTCACCTTACAAGCCGGTTTTGTAAGGATGAGTTAGGCCTCGATATTCGTGACAGATTCCATCTATCTATGTTTAATAAACGAAAACATTAATACAATCAAAAGAAAGGTAAATATGGATTCCTTTGAGAAATCAACTATTTGTTTAATCTTTATCCATGCAGCTTCTGTGTCAAGGAGAAAAGATAAAACATGACAAAGATAAAGATGAGAAACATTTGCAAATTTTACCAAAAACAAGGATAAACATGGATCTAGCTTATTCAAGTCATTAATAAGCAAGAAGAGATGGTTGACAAAGAACATGGAGGAACTACTACTTACATTCAAAGAACAAAAAACCAATTGATGAAAACTCTTTTGAGATCAACTACTCGTTTAATCTTTGTCCGTGCATTAATTGAGTCATGGCAGTTAGTTAAGTTTCTTAAGCTTGGTGTTTGTGGCATCTATTTTTTGAAGTTGTTTGCTCAAGTGTATGAAGTTGTAACATGACATTGTAAATGTGCAATGGCAAAATAGTTAGCAAGAGCATAAGAAATGTTATCCCTATGTCTTTAAAGTTGAATCTATCTATCAACCATCTCCTACATTTAGTTTAAATTGGCGGTTGAATAATTGAATTGAAACCGTTAACAGGCTTCACCTAATGACTCATCAAGATAGTTCAAAAGCTTCCTTCTCATTCTCAATTCAATATTCTTTTTAACTAATTAGAATTGATTTCTCACAGATATACTGAGTATTGAAGGAGCAATTGATGCCTAAGTTCAATGGTTCCTTACAATCAGTGTAACAGTTGATACAAATTAACATATCATTAGTAATCTGGATAATCAATCCATTCATGAAACCGCCATGGAACAAAGGTATCAACTAACTTACACCAATTTCTTTGAGAAATCAACTACTATTTCAATCTATGTATCCATGCTTTTATGTCAAAGAGGTCAAGCATCTCATCAGAATTTAGCACGAGAAACACTAACGTACAAATTTCACTCTCCAACCATATCGCCATGCATTGGAATCATAAGTTAACGTACAACTAACCAAAAAATGGACAACATAGATTTAGTTGAAGTCATGAACATGTTAAAATCAGCTCTACAAATAAAAGCATGAAACCTAGCAATTGCATGGTACAAGTTAATAGAAGTACTACTTACATACAGATTTAATAATAACATCACATATAGTAGAGGCCCTTGGGCATGAGAATAACTCTCTTTCTATTTTGAGGTCTTCGCTGCAATGGATTTTCATGGTTTGCAAAACTCTTGCATTCTTCAAAATATATTTTGCAAATAGAAGCTCGCCTTCTTGGCCTAAGAAGTTCAGAAGTTTGCAAGTTCTAAGCTGTAATGAAAGGCATTGCGGAACAAATATTGGGTCCACCCAATTATTTTCCACGACATCTTGTATTCCCCCATTGGCGGTGCCCTATTAATATAGATAAAATAAAATAAATTGCAAAGGCATGTTAGGAAGTAATAAATCAGATATGATCCCTAAACTTAACTAACAAACCTGACTAAGCACAACAATTTGAAGGTTAGGACAGTGCTTGAGCACATTTACTAACAAATGCCAATTATAGTTGATAGAGTAAAGACCCAAGTTGGTCAAATTATGAAAGGTAGGAATTTCGTCACAACCGCGATACACCTGAACAAATAAATAACATAAAAACTGTCAAACATAAAGTCAAAATTCCCAAAAACAGAAATACAAATCAGGTAGCATCATGTTCACAATAAATTTATGGTCTCCTTTCCCTGGGAAGTGGGAACCAGAGAGTTAACACCAAAAATAATAAATTCCAAACCTTATTTATTTCTATGAACAAATGCTCCACAGTTTGAAGTGCTTTCAAGGGAAAGTGACAAAAAGTGTAACCCAAATTTGCTTTGGTCAACTTGTTTAAGCTTAAGCTTTCACGCTCTTGATAGGTAAGAGTGTCTTCAGAGTCGAACAGTAAATAACTTGCTCGCAAATCCTCAAGAATCGGACATCCAGCCAAAAGCAATAGTAAATCTTGAACATTTGTGAACTTAATATCGTTAAAACGAAGGCTTTTGAGAGAAGGGAGTGTAATGGAAGAAAAACCCTTGACAACCAACTCCTCAAACTGGAGAACAACAAGGGTCCTACAACTGAGAATGCCAATGGGGAATTTGGGAATGAAATTTACAGCGCCTATGTAGATTTGTAGGAGCTCAACTCCATGTTGTACCACATAATTGATCCATTTGATGACATTGGGAATACCTTGACGGGCAAGATCGGGATCATCATACCAAATGTCGAGGAAACAACTCTTGATGGAATTACGCGAGAGCAAAACTGAGTACACAAATTCATTAAAAAGAAAATAGGTTTCTCGGTCAAATAACTCCACATACTTGAATTTGAGAACTGGAACTGAACGCCAGAGATCGAACCACCTCTTTGAAAGAACGCTGGTGGCAACAGACTGTTTGGTTTGGAGAAAAGAGAGAATATGACATATGACAGCGTCTGGTAAAGTGCTGATAATATCAATGTCATCACCAATTGATGACATTTCTAGTTTGATTTTCTGTAAAATGCAAAGCAACTAAAATGCTAAGTTTCATTCAGTACAAAATACTAAGAACAACTAATTCACCAAAAATTTGTGTTGCAAAATTTTCTACATAAACACCATAACTGCTGCAGAATTAAGAACAAATAATTTATATATGAAAATTGCACAGTATACTATACAACATATGGAAAATGCACATCATGCAACAAAATGTAGTAATTAAGAACAAGTAATTTATATATTCAATAAATTAATTAAAGATGCTACTCACAGTTTTTATTGAGTCTCTTCGAGCTCCAATTTCTAGTCTCTTCTTACTCTTACAAGATCACCATTCATCTTCTGTTGATTTGGGGCACGAGCACTGTTCTTTCAGACCTAGATAGATAGATAGATTCAGTGTAAAACGACGTCGCCTAATTTCATATAAGGTTATTTTTTTCTTCCTCAAATTTCTAATTTTTATAAGGTGTGTTGTTTATAACATACGCTACTTAAAGTAGCATAAAAGTAAAAATAAAAATGAGAAGGATGCGAGAAGTAGATAGGATGCTAAAAGAGCTCTCAAAATTGATTTAGGTCATTTAACATGTTTTTCTAGATTTGAGAGCCTTAGAGTATATTGAGGTGCTAAAGAGAATTTTTCAATAGTTTTTAATGTATTATTATAAGTTTTGTAACGTAGTTTACGAAAAAAATAAATTAAAAAAAATACAATTTTGTTAGTAAAAACTAATATTAATTAACATAAAACTTTATTTACTTTGCATAAGCTCCAAAATAAATAAATCCTTATTAGACAAAGAAAAAAAAAGGCAATTCCTATTTGATTTTACTTTTAGAATTAATTCTAATTTAAAGTTAGAACTTGGAACATTTGAATCTAATACATTTCTACATAACCTTAAAAAAATATATCCTTGTACCCTTTTTATTTTTGAGGAGACACTTATACACGAATTTGGATTTTCTCCAACACTTTCTCTTACATTTTGCATTCTGTCATAATTTTGACAATTCATTTAACACTTTTTCTCCCTTCCTTTTTCTTTGTAGCTCAAAGATTAGAAAAAGAATAGAAATAATAATATAGCTTAATCCAAATTCCTTATACACTTGATGAATCATGATTTTAAATAATAATTATTCACTAATAATATTCAAACGCAATTGTCTAACAAATATACATTTTTTGATTATTTAAATATTATTTACACGCTTTGGGTTCCGTGCTCGCGAGTGGAGAGAGGGAGATGTTAATTTTTTGCTCCGGGATGCGATGTTCAAATAGAAAATCTCATAATTATTTTATTGTCAAAAATTAATAATCATTTTAATTAAAATAATAATGAAAAATGATTTTTTAGGCAGGATAGAAAAAAAATGTAGAAGTAACTTGGAGATTTTGTTTAATATGTGGAAGTATATCACTTTTATATACCAGTAACTTCATAATAATCACCAGCATCACTTTAAGTCTTTAACTTCATGTCTTCATCAAATAGGCAATAGATTGTTCTTATTTTTGTTTTTGCTGGATCATATATTAATAATATTATGAGACATAAAGCATATTATGGAGTCTTTAAATTCTACTTCCTCCCTTCCTTATGCATAGATACTTTCACAACATTAGTTGGCAGCTTACTTCTCATATAATAACAAAAATTGTATACCACACACACAAGAAATTATGAGGGCATCATTAAAGAACAAAAAATCAATAGATGAAAATTATTTTGAAATCAACTACTTAGTTAATCTTTGTCCATGCTTTGATTGAGTCATGGCAGTTAGTTAAGTTAATAGAAGAATTACTACTTACATAGTCATTGAATAATAATAAGTTCACATGTAGAAGAGGCCCTTGGGCATAAGGATAATTCTTTTTCTATTTCGAGGTCTTCACCACAATGGATTTTCATGGTTTGCAAAACTCTTGCATTCTTCAAAATATATCTTGTGAATTGAATCTCACTTTCTTGACCTAAGAAGTGTCGCATTATGCAAGTTTTAAGTTGTAATGAAAGACACTGCGGAACAAATGTTGGATCCACCCAATTTTCCATAACATCTTCTACCATCCCAATGGCACTGCCCTATTAATATTAGAAAAATAAAACAAATCACAAAAGCATTCTAGGAAATAATAAATCAATCAGATATGATCCAAAACTTAACAAACCTGTTTGAGCTCAACATTTTGAAGATTAGGGCAGTGCTTGAGCACTTTTACTAACAAATTCATATTACAATTGTTAGAGTAAAGTCTCAAGTTTGTCAAATTATGAAAGGTAGAAATGTCATCAAAACTTCGATACACCTATAAACAAATAAGGTCAAAATTTCCTGAAACAAAAATGCAAATCAAGTAGCATAATGTTAATAATAAATTTCAAACCTTGTTTATTTCTATGTCCAAAAGCTCCACATTATGAAGTGCTTTCAATGGAAAGTGACAAATAGTGCCAGCCAAATTTGCTATCCTCAACTTGTTTAAGCTTAAGCTTTCAAGCTCTTGGTAGGTAAGAGAGTCATCAGAGTCAAACTCTAGATGAAGTGCGAGTAATTCCTCAAGAATCGGGCATCCAGCCAGAAGCAATACTAAATCTTGAACATTTAAAAAGTTAGTTTCGTTGAGACGAAGTATTTTGAGGGAGGGGAGTCTAACGGAAGAGAAACCCTTCGCAGTTAAAGTAGAGATATCGAGAACAACAAGTGTCTTGCAACTGAGAATGCTAATCGGGAGTTTGAAAATATTATCATATGATTCAATGTAAATATAAAGCCTCTCAACTCCGCACTGTACCACAGCATTGATCCATTTGATGACGTTAGGAAAGCCAAGATGAGCAAGATGATAATTGTCATACAAAATATCGAAGGTACATCTCTTTATTGAAGTTTTATGTGCAAGCAAAACAGAGTAGACGAACTCATTAAAGCGAAAATAGGCTTCTCTGTCACTCAACTCTGCAAAGAAGTTGAGAAGTGGAACCGAGTCCCAAAGACGCGTCCATCTCTTTGAAAGGACGCTAGTGGCAACAACCTCTTTGGTTTCGAGAAAAGAGAGAATATGACATAGGACTGCGTCCGGTAAACTGCTGATCACATCATCATGCCCAGTTGATAACATGTCTAACATAAGAGAACTTAATTTTCTGCATAACATATAACAACGAAAACGCCATGATGTTCCAAAAAAAAAAATGCCGTGATGTTCCTATTGAATGTGTTAGTTGTGATGTTGGAGTTTGTTTGAAGTCTCACATTGCTTAGGTTCTCGGGCGGTTAAGTGTATAAATATGTGAGGACAACCTCACCCTTTGAGCTAGCTTTTGGGGTTGAGATCCAAGCATATTTAACATTCCAACATAAGAAATACATTTAATTTTACAAAGGAAACTGATTATCGTAGGAAAGATAATTCCGGTTAAATAGACAAGTACATGATTAAGCATGCATATTCATATTAGGAAAATGCTAAACAGTGCCCCCGGACACTGGTTAAACATGTTAAAATAGAAATTCTATCTCGAAATACGCCTAAAAAAAGTACAAAAAATTTTCTTTTCAATATAAATTTTATTTTTTATTTCCTTTTTAGGTATGATTAACAAGTGCCCCGGAGCACTGTTTAGTATGATCCTGACCCTTCATATTATTATAGTTGTAGTTGTAGCAAAATACACCAATCCAATTCGAATATACGACCCACATGTTATGTAATGTATTAATAGAGTAGAATCCTAGGCATATTCAATGAAGAGATGGAAAACGGAGACATACCTTGAATTGAATCGTAGAAAAAAGAGGGTTTAGATTTTACTAACAAATAGCGAGGGAAGGATGGAAAAATAAATAATCGAACGAAGCAAGGTCAGGGGGTCGTATTTATATGTAGGTTGTGATCAAAAACAAAAGATGAGTTAGGCTCCTCACTTGGGCTTAGCCCAAAAGAATATTTTCCCACAACACATAATAGAAAATAACTCAAAAAGTAACTAATCAAAATCATGTAGTAAATACTAAATAGTAATAGTAATCATTAATAATTCAAAATTAAATTAAATTGTTTCATGTAAACCTAATATAAACCTAATTATAATTATAATTAAAATGATACATAGTATTCGAGTCCTGCTAGTGTCTTTGGAGGGAGGTAAATGTAATTACCTTTGTAAGCGCTATTTGAGCCCTAAAGTTTTCACTACCTTGGACTGGGGCACCATCCGTCGCCCTAATTTTTTTATATATATAAAAAATGATACATAGTAGTCCGCATGAAGGTCTCATTATGGATGATTCGTAAATACTTTGTAAATTTTTTTAGCCTTCAAACTTATCTTAATCCTAAATGAACTCAGAACTTAAAATGTAACTTACTTAAATTTTTTTATTGAGCATTGCTATTTATCACGACACATTTTCTCCCGAATCTCTCACGAACAGCACACGTCATTGTCAATTGCCAATGAAATTAAGATTTTAGCGGAATTCACGGAAGCAGACAATTACCACTATGAAAATCATTGTTATTCTATTTTTGTTTCCTTCTTAATAAATTAAATAAATATAAAATCAATCTCGACAAGTCCCCAAAGCCTTGGCATCCATGTACTCTGTTTTGCTCACAAATGGTAAGTGAGCCACCATATCAAAATCTAAAATAAAAGTTCAGCAGAAAAATCTTTTGAGAGCTATTGGTAAACATTCAAAGCAAAACTGTGACCTTTTGAGAGCTTAACAGTATCCAATCCAATGGAAGCTTCTGCAAAGCAAACATAATTCCATCATTGTCTGTATGGAGGTTTTTGTTAGTGGCCAACTGAAAATCAATTGATTCAATTCACAATGGAAAGTTATCCAATTTACACAGAAAATCGATCCAGCAACGCCGAACAACGGTAAAGCAACGAAGACGGTAATGAAAAAGGCCAGCGATGATGTGATATCAGATATTCAGACACACAATGAAGATGAGAGAAACAACAGTGTAAGATTTGATTTTGGAAAATAACAAAATCCAATTGCAGAAGAGGCATAGTTGTTGTTGTTGGGACGGTGGAAGTCTGGAAGATGATGAAGGTGAGCGAGAAAACGGAACTGAATAAATTGTTGAATTAAATAAAATAAAATAATGCAAGTGTGGTGAGCTGTGTGAATGACAGGTCATTCGGTAGGCTTTCGTGAAGGAAGTTTTCGCTACAACTAGCATTTCCCTTTTTTATTTTTTCTTTACAAAACTCGCCTAAGCTTTATCATCAGCAAACAAAAGAAAATAAAAATTATCCCAGTTGTGTTAATATTAATTTTTTTACTCAATTTATATCTATATCTATATCTATCTATATCATATTAAAACCTAGATAATTATTAGTTTTAATCTATAATTACGAGATTTGTCACGATTTGAATCTCTATGTTCAGAAATTTGGTCTTTCTTGCATAGCTGGAACCTCCTTGTGTTGAAATATAATATTAAATTAAAAGGGTTAAATAACTTTTTGCTCTGCAAAAATATAGCAATTTTGATTTTAGGTCCTAAAAATACAAAAAGGAATATTTTTGTCCTTCCAAAAAAAATTATTTTGTTTTTTATCCATAATGATAAGTTTATGTTCGCATTAATGTAAAAATACCCACATTATGAAATGTCTTTTTTTTTGTTAAATAAGTTTACATGGAAGAGACTCTGACTTATTGTGTCTATGAACCTTATGATCTATACACAGATCGCACGAATACCTTTGTTTAAGAGAATATTTTTGGTGTATAAAGTCTCAAATTCAGGATCTTCCGCTGCGCGGATGCAACAAAGTGCCGGTCACAAACAGAAACAGCTTCCAAGCAAGCAATTTTTGCAACCTAAAATGCCATCTCAGCCACATGAGCATAGCTCTATCCTCACCTGGTAAAATATTGTATTTTATCTGTAGGGACCGAAATTTATACCAGGACTCTCCACTAATTCACCTTTGAGGTGAATTTTTAGTCATTAAACTACTCGACAAAAAAAAAATGCATCATCTAATGTAATAGTTGATTATCTGAAGTATGCCATAGTATAAGGCAAAAAAAAAACTATGCAGAATATAGGTCCAAAACTCCAAATAGTTTACTACGGTAGTTAATAAAAAATAACATGTGACCATGTTTTTGGTTACATTGAAATTTTTTTATGCCAAATCTGTAACAAATTCAGTATTATATAAGGATGAAATCAAAGTAGAAAAATACAGGATCTTTAAAAATAGCAGCAACAAAGAAATGCAAGTCCAAATTTTATCAGTACTACAAAGGTTAACCAGTATATAAAAGTTGAGATATCAAAACAGAGGATTGCTACGAACATTAAATTAAGCAAAAAGAGGTGGTTGACAAGTTTTAAGGATAACCTTTTCTTAACATTTGCACAGTTCAATCCACCAAACCCAGCAGTTGCGTGGTAGAAGTTAATGAAACAACAGGATAGAGGAACTACTACTTACATTTAAAGAACAAAAATTCAATTGATGAAAATTCTTTTGAGATCAACTACTCGTTTAATTTTTGTCCATGCTTTAATTGAGACATGGTGTTTGTGGCTTCTATTTTTCAAAGTTGTTTGCTCGAGTGTATGAAGTTGTAACATGACATTGCTAATGTGCAATGCCAGAAACTTAAGTAAGAGCATAAGAAATGTTATACTTAATGTCTTGAAAGTTGAGTCTATCAGCTATCTTCTACAGTTAGTATAAATTGGCAGTTGAACAATTGAATTGAAACCCTAAACAGACTTCCCAAATGCCCATTAAGACAGTTCAAAAGCTTCCTTCTCATTCTCAATTCAATGTTCTTTTTAACTCAGTAGAAGTGGTTTCTCAGTTCTCACAGGTAATCTGGATAATCATTTTGTACATGAAACCACCATGGAACAGAAGTCTCCAAAAGCGCCATCCAAGCTGGACGGATTCACTTTTATGCTTGCCATTATTGTCCTCTCTACTAATTATTATTTTTTATTTGCACATTATCATGCATGACGCTTAGGCCATACACGGTCATTTCCTTTGTTTCTGACTTTCTGTTAAATAACAGAATAGGCTTTGACTATGTATTTTGCTTTCAACTTTAAGTTAGGCCTATTAATGATGATTCCCTTAGTTCCCTTAGTTCATGTTTAGTAGTCTGTAAAATATAACTCCAACTAATTTACACCTATTCCTTTTAGACGTCAGCTACTGGTTTAATCTTTATCCATGCTTGTGTCAAAGAGGTCATGCATCAATCATAAATTAGCACATGAGAAACACTAATGTACAACATTCACTCTTCTGCATTGGTCATGCATAGAAAATGAATTTAGCATACAACTACTGGAAAATCGACAAACACTAAAAACAAGGATTTAATTGAAGTCATTAACAATTTGAAAAAACAGGTCTACAAATTTAGGTACAACTTTTCCTTATAACCTATGCAGCGAGATAAAAGTTCATGATCATTAAGGTTCATATTCAAGCCAAAAAACCTAGATATTAAATTGTAGAAGTTAATCAGAGAGGGACTCCTCCTTGTGGAACCTGAACACGTGAAAAATAAGTTCACATGTCGGAGAGACCTTTGAGCATAAGGATAATTCTCTTTCTTTTTTTAGGCTATCACGGCAACAGATTTTCATAGTTTGCAAAACTCTTGCATGATTAAGAATATACTTTGCTAACTGAAGCTCACCTTGTTGGCCTCTGAAATACCAAAGTGTGCAAGTTTTAAGGTGTAATGAAATGCACTGCGGAACAGATATTGGATCCACCCAATTTTCTTGGTCATTGTCTCTTTTCCCACCACCATAGTCGGTGCCCTATTAATAAAGATTAAACAAATAAAAAAGGCATGTTAAGAAATAATAAATCAGACATGATCCCTAAACTTAACAAACCTGACTAAGCTCGATGTGTTGAAGGTTGGGGCAATGATTGAGCACTTGTACCAACAAATTCCAATTATAGTTGATAGAGTGAAGTTTCGACTTTGTCAAATTATGAAAGGTAGGAATCTCATCAAAACTTCTATACACCTAAACAAGAAAACATTGAAAGATATACGGTCATAAATAAGGTCAAAATTCTCAAAAAGACAAGAAAAAGAACAAAGCGAACACAAAAATACAAATCAATTGTATTCTTCTGGTACAATGTATTCCTATAGCAATAATAAATTTCAAACCTTATTTATTTCTATGCAAAGTTCATTCACATTACGCAGTGCTTTCAACGGAAAATGACAAAAAGTGTGAGGCATTTGTGCTTTGATCAACTTGCTTAAGCTTAAGCTTTCACACTCTTGATAGGATAGAGAGTCCTCTGACTGGGATTGTAAATTACATGCATATAAATCCTCAAGAATTGGACATCCGGTCAGAAGCAAAAGTAAATCTCGAGCATTTAGAAATATAGAATCTTGGACACGAAGGATTTTGAGGGAGGGGAGTCTAACAGAAGAAAAACCCTTCACAGTAAACCCAGAAACATCGAGAACAACAAGGGTCCTGCAACTAAGAATGCTAATAGGCAATTGGAGATTATCTTCAACCATGCCTACGCACATTTCGAGGCGCTCAAGTCCGCGTTGTACTATAGAATTGATCCATTTGATGACATTTGGAAAGCCAAGACGTCCAAGATGAGGATCATCATACCAAATGTTGAAAATGGAACTCTTGATGGAAGTATTATTACGTGCGAGCAACACAGAGTACACAAAATCATTAAAACGACAATAGTCTTCTAGGTCATCCAAATTCACGTCACAGATGTTGAGACTGGGAACTGACCGCCATAGATGAGTCCACCTCTTTGAAAGGACACTAGTAGCAACGGCCTCTGTTGTTGGAATAAAAGAGAGAATATGACAGAGGACAGTGTCGGGTAAACTATTGATCACATCATGATCATTCGCAATTGAAGACATTTGTGGAGTGATAAAACTTGAATTTCCTGCATAACATAAAGCAACCAAAATGCCAAGTTCCAGCATAAGAAATAAAACTAATATACCAAATTTGTGCTGCAAATTGATTTATAAACACCACAACTAAATGAAGATTACACATGAATGTATATTTCCTTAAATAAAATAAAAAAACTTCGTCCAAAGATACCTACGAAGCACGGACACATGCACGGACACCAT
Organism: Trifolium pratense; assembly: GCF_020283565.1. Classification (NCBI taxonomy): domain Eukaryota; kingdom Viridiplantae; phylum Streptophyta; class Magnoliopsida; order Fabales; family Fabaceae; genus Trifolium; species Trifolium pratense. The sequence continues at coordinate 5,703,508 of NC_060065.1, read as the reverse complement.
ATACGACACAGACACATACACATACACAGACACCACGAACACCAGATACGACACAGACACATACATGTTGACACCGATAATAATAATAATTTGAAAAAATTATATAATTTAATGTAATCATAAGTGTTGGTGACACCGATGCTTGTCCGACACTGGGACTCCTCAATTTTAGTCTCAACAATAGAAGTACAAACCTTAAGTGTTCAGCTAGCCACATTAGAACCCGACTGTTAAGTGAAATCTCCATCACACTAGCCTATCGGTTAAAATCTAAAAAGATCAAACCTTTACTCGTAAGAGAAAATTCGAACTCAAGCTCATCTACATGTTAAATGTACAACTATTATTAAATTCCTCGGATTCTGAAATGAATCCCCTGACATGGTAACTAACGACCACGCATCCTGATAATGGTACTATTGACCAAACATCCTGATAAAATAATACATGATCGATTTAATGAAATAAAAAAGGGTTATGTTAACTTGTGCCCTAAGGGCACATGTTAAGCTACCTAAAAATAGAAATAAAGCATTTAATGATAGAAAACATTTAATGTTTAGAGAATTGAATACACCACAAGTTCAATAAATTTTTTCCACATTTGTCTTCTTAACATGTGCCCTTAAGGGCACAAGTTAACATTCTCCAATAAAAAATGGCAAATTATGATATGAAGGATTGAAGAATGATTAAGAACAAATTAAACACTTACTAGGTTAATTAAGGATACAGTACTATTACTATTGCTAACCCCATTCTTTCTATTGAGTTGGAGGCACAATCACTATTCTTCAGACATAAACGGGTCTTTTACCATTTTCAGCTTCAAACCAAGTTTGTCTAATGGAAAGAAAACAGGTTTTAAGAAACGGGCAAACCGGTTCTAACCAGCAAAACCGCCTAAACCGGTCATACCTGACTAACTCGGAACCCAAGATGGGGCGGTTTCTTTTTTAATGCTTAGAAAATACTCTACGGTCATTTTTTAACAAAAGAGTTTAATTGATATGCACCGACGGTGTAAAATAGTTTTGCACAATCGTTTAATAAACAATCATTATTTTGCTATGTCATATCAAGAAAGTGGGGTGGAGTGAGGTAATGTGGCGGAAAATATAGTTGGTATTAGTTGACACTGTAAAATTATTTTACACTATCGGTACATATCAATTAAATCCTTAACTAGAAGATTTTTTAAGGTTCATATTTGGTTTGTCAAATTTTTTTTTTTTTCATATTTAGTCTATAATAATATAAATCTGATAGTTTTTATAAAAATACCAAAGGGAGTAAAAGAGGAGGATTCATTTTAATCTATTATGACTAATTGGGCCATTTTTATATGGTTTGACCTTTAGGTTCATTAAATAACTAATATATTTATATGGTCTATAATATACACTAAATATATTAAATATATAATGAACGTAAAAAATGTGTTGTTTCTTATAAAAAGGATGTGATGGAGTATATCCAATTATTATAAAAATAAATTTGTTCACAAGTTCTAGTTTAACTGACAAAAAAATGCCGAAATTGTTAGGTCTGACACCATCCATGATCTGAGTTCGAACTTTGACTCTCTTACTTGTGTGTGTGTGAGTATATGATACTTTTTTATTTCGTCTATGTACAATTTTTTTTGGTCAAGTAGTCTAGTGGCAAGAAATTTCACCTTAAAGGCGAATAAAAAAAAATTCAACCTTAAAGGCAAATAAGTGGAGTGTCCGGAGTTCAAACCCCGACTCCTACTTATATAACGCGATGTCCCTACCAACTGAGCAAAATTCATGGGACATGTAAAAAAATAGATTAATCACTTATATTTTCATATTGGTGACTAATTTGTTAAGGAAAGATGAGAAGTTAGTTTCTTATAAGACCAATTAGCTAGCATTTTTTGGTTGAGAAAAGCAAGAATATAGCATATAAAAGTATCTTTACCAACCGAGTTATGATCACGTGACGCTTTGCATAAATTTCTATAGGCGTTTATAAATTTACAAAAGGACCGTTATATAAGCCAAAAAATGTAAACATTTTAATTTTTAACTCAAAAAACTTTCGCAAATAGCCAATCAAAACCGAGAGATGCCTTCCTAGTCTAAACGAGTAAAAAATGCTAAATATTGGGAAACATAGTTGAGGATTCTAATTTTCCACGGTTACACAGTTGTGGTTATGTATTGTCGACGACGATTGTACAATTAGAAATTCCAAAATGTAGTTAAGAGATCGATATGATAAAGTCAAACTCAATAATACAAATTATTCAATCTCCATCCAACGGTCAAAATTCCTTAAATTTCTTACCGTAATTTTCCTAACCGCAAGTAGGTCCATTTAATTTGTTAGGCTTTTAGATGTTCATTTGTCAAGAAATACAACATAGAAGATGTAGAAGACGACAATGGAGTGCTAAAATGAAAATCAATCTGTAACTGCCGATGAAGATAAGGATTTGAAACACACCAATTCTTCTCCTCTTTCTCAAGTTCTCTAACTGATATTGCAGCAAGAAATCGTTTGATAAACTCTTTACAACACTCTTTTCCACGACAAACTATCTCAAAACTTTCGTCGCCTTTTAAATTACTCTTCACACCCCCATTTTCCTTTAAAGTTGAATTAACTTCTTCAACTAGGTCCTTTTTCCCATACATCACACATGAATCATCAAATTTCAACACAAATGCTCTTTGACACCCTTCAAAAAGTCTCTCACCCAATGAATCAATAATATAGTAAGCATCATTCTCTACCTTCAAAATAAAGAAATGATCATTCCAACTAACTATGTAAATTCTTGGCTCAAAATCATCCACATTGTTATTGTTTATCTCATTCCATATCTCATCAAAAGACATAACTCCTTCTAAGCAATGAAACTTTTCAGGAGAGAAAAAACCTGTGTATGATTTTTGAGGCAGAACAATTAGAGGTCTCAAACTAGCATCTATGACTGTCTCTAAATCAAAATGTTTATCCGGAAAGAGTTTCGAGTAGTAATCGTTTTTGCATAACTTTCTCCATTCAGATGAACCTTGTGTGATGAGATTGTCAAATTGTGGTCTTGTTGGTATACCTTGATTTGAATGGAGCCAATGAGCTATTAATGCAACTAACACTGTGCATGCACTCTCACCTGATGCCTTTTCACTTCTTTGATCAAAGGAAGCATAAAACACATTGGTTTTGAGCTTTGCTTTGCCATCTCTGCTTAAAATATATTTGGTTTCCCATTTGCTTGCATTGCCTTGAAGGTTTGATCGTGGTGAAAGTTCGTCTGATTTCTGCAAAATGTTGTTATAGAACCATTTGTTAGTCATGCAATTTGTTGCAAACAAAAAGAATTGTTCTATGTCAAAATTGACCTCCGAACCAGATCAAGCGGTCCAGTGGGCCGGATACTGGTGGTGAAATTAAAAAAAAAAGTTCTCATCGGGAATCAAAACTCGGAAATTAGATTAGAATATACATACCGTGAAAGGAGTTTGAGAGGTTGTAAAAGGTTGTTGTTTGGTGGTGCTTGTCTTAAAGTTCCACCCCTTGAAACTTCTATTCCTATGTAATGTGTCCAAACTTGTCTTTATGTCTGAGCTTAGAAATGTAACTCTTGGCTCTGTGGGGCTATTGCTACTTGAACTGCCATTGCTTCTTGTTGTTGTGGACTCGTTCGATGAATCATCGGAATCAAACACAGGGGATCCATCTGACTCATAAGGATTTTCATCACCTTCATCAAATTTTCCATTGTCTTTCTTCGTTAAACATGTCAAATACTTCGCTTTTCCTATAATCCCGTCTTTCTTATCTGACTTCACCGTGTTTTCAAAGGTTATTGTTGGCTCATCATCATCAGAATTTCTATGCTTCATTAACCTTAGAGAAACCTGTTAAAAAGTATTAACCATTAGCTAAGAATTGATTTTTTGTGCACAATTAAGCAATAGAGTTTTTAGTCTTTACTAGCCAAATTTTTCACAGCAATCCTATTAGCATTGTTAAGAATTGATTCACTTTTTCTTTTCTAAAGAACCAATGGCATAAAACTCACACACATTATAAGCTGAAAATTGAAAAATTGCAGTTTTAAATTCACAAATGTCTTCGTACTTACAAATAAATTGATTCACTTAATAGCGCATATGTGTTTTTTTAAGACTAATAGCGCATATGCTACAATTACTCGTTTTTTAAAAACGATTAATATTAATATTGTTAGTTTTAGAATGAAAATGTGAAAGAAGTTAGATTAGAATTTACATAAAAAAAATATTAATATTTTATTTTATTTTTGACAAAAACAAATTAATAATTTTAGTATTTAGTATTATCAATTCACACATTCACCAAATCTATCAACCTTCTCATAAAATAATAATAAAAAAAAAGACAAGTCTTTCTAGGGTAATTCTAATTTGGACCACTTCATCAAGTAGTCCATGGTGAACCAGTTATGAATAACATTATAACGAAAACGAATTTTACAAAATCCACTGTTGGATTAAAATTTTATATCATATAGATCGTCCATAGAAAAATTTAGAAAAATTGAAAATCATTTGATATGTTATTGAGACACATCAAAATTAACGGTTTATTAAATAACGTAAATTTTGATGAGTCTTAATAACATATCAAATGATTCTAAAAAAAAATAAAAAATTTATGGATGATCTATACGATATAAACTTTCAATCAAACAATGAATTTCGTAAAATTCATATTCGGTAAATCACTTATCCACGGTGGACCACTGTGAATGTGATTCACCGTAGCATTAGCCGGTCTTTCTATATGGAAAATGAAGTTGATTGACAGAGAAATGTTCTTAGTCAATTAATCAAGTCTTTCATATTGCATACAACAAACAATATAGGACATGACTAATTTGTCTTTATGAGCCTGTATTGTAGCGGTATCCACTATCCGTATATACGTACCAAATGGGTAATAGATTTATTGCCTACCATTTTTTTTTTATTTTTATGCTTGTGCTTGTGAATTGGTTTGACCAATTGAATAAAAAGTTGTTAAAAGTTTTCATGAAGTAAACTAATGACTAAAATTTTATTTTTAAGGTGAATAAATGAGAGTATCAGACTCAAACACCGGTTCTATTATTATATGTAATATTCATACTAACTAGACTATGACTAGTGGACGAGTTGTTAAAACTAAAAAGTTAATAATTTTTTTTGATTGGAATAAAAGTTAATAATTAAACAAATGGTCATGTTAAACAGTGTTCGATGCACATACAAAAAAAAAATTAATATTAGTAAAATACCTCTAACTTTTTACACTTTCAAGGTATAAAAATTATGTCTTAATATGTTTAACAAGTGTTTGACATTTTCCTTAAATAAAAACCTAAAATAAATAAAACAAAGGAAAATGGAGCATACCGAAAGAGTAGCTTCGATGATTAGACCATTGACCTTCAAGCGTATTGGAAGCTTCCTTTGAATATTGGATTCAGCCTTCATCTCTTCCATCCCAAGGATCATAGAAACTTTTCCGACCACCTTCATTTTAGCTTTTGATTCTTCCACATCACCATGTCCCTATTCCCACATCATCACAAATTAACTAAGTAAACAAAATATTAATGATAAATGAAGTTAAAAACAGAACAAGATTAATTTGTTGATCAACAAAAAATAACAAGATGTTACTATATCTTCTTCTTACATATAAAACATGAAATGCCACGTGGCAGGAATCTTTGAGTACGAGGTCGAAGACACAAAGGTCACAATTGTCCCAAACAAGAGAAGGATCTTTAACAGCGGTGACAAATCTACGGCAGGGAGTGGTGTGAGTACAAGGTTGTTTTATGGTACGATGAAAAGGAACCATTGAACAAGAAGAAGAAATTTTTTCATTTTCATTACATTTCTTAATCTCAATTATCTCAATGGCTAATTTGTCTTTTGCAGTGGCAACGTTAGCTCCAAAAAGACCAAATTCAAGCTTCAATTGATTGAATTTCAGTGCTTGTTTGTTGCTATGCTTTGAACCCAACCACCACTTCTTCATCATCATCATTGTCATAGCTAGCTAGCTCCTTCTTCTTATGCTTGTTGCAAGCACAATTAAGCTAGCGTAATTAATTATAAATGTTTGATTAGATGAAGAAGTGATGGAAGGATTAATAATATACTATTTGATTAGTGTGTGTGAATATATTGATATATTGGACAAAATTATGTATAGGATGAAATAGACTAGTGTTCCAATGAATCATAATTTGGCCATTGGCTTCAACGACAGCGTTTAATAAGTAATAATTAATAGTTTAAGTAAATGGTTAGTGTATGATTTTGATTAATTTGTGTAATGAGAAAAGTGTAGTCAAATAGAATCGGTCACAGTTTTTTTTTTTGTTTTTCCATATTTCCGTGTAAGAGGACCGCACCCATCACACACGCACACGCTTGCTTACATTGGGTTTTCATTTTCATTTTTTTATTTTAATTAAATATATAATCATCAATTAAATTTAATTTAATATCACTTGGTAGGAAGAACCACAGTTTGATCTTCCGCAACTACAATGAGAAGACAACTTATATATAATACATATTTTCCTATTCATCTAGACGTTTTTTAAAGGACAAATTTGTGAGACTTACACACAAGACTCGAAGCGAACAATATCTCAAAAATATAGTTGCAAATCGAAACAAGTATATATTTATGTAAAAGTGTGAGTTGAACAACAAATTTTAATGTTCAACTCAAAGATGGTTCATAAACGAAGATGATTTAGAAGATGATTTAGCGTGCATGCATTCAGACAATAACTTCCAAAGTAGATTCACATCTATCTATAACAATATTAACAATAAGCATTAGACGTTACGTGGTCAATACAGAGGATATTGCGAATTTTTTTTTAGATAGACGAAATAGTAATGACATTATAAATTCACACATTGAATATTTTTAAGGAGCTTAAGTTTTCGACCTAACTTATAATTACTCTGGATTCGGCCTCAAAACAGAAGTTAACAGATATCAAGTTGTTTCTAACTTCAGTTGTTAGGAAAAAAGAAGGTTTGACTTAACTACACATTTGGTCCCTTATGTTTATTTTAGGTTTCAATTTGGTCCCTTACGTTTAAAAAGTATCAATTTGGTCCCTTACGTTTATTTTAGGTTTCAAGTTAGTCCTTTCTGTTAGTTTTGTCACTAACATCGTTTGAACAGTACATGTGTCAGCATGTCCAGGTGCCACGTGTCAGTCCACATATGCAAATTGACTGCCACATGTGACAAAATTGACGGAAAGGACTAACTTGAAACCTAAAATAAACGTAAGGGACCAAATTGATACTTTTTAAACGTAAGAGACCAAATTGAAACATAAAATAAACGTAAGGGACCAAATGTATAGTTAAGCCAAAAAAGAAACAAGTATAAACATTATAACCTTCTCAACATTGTACTAATTTTGGACATTTATCAATTTGTTGGTAAATTGTAACAATTAAAACTTTGTGGACATAATGTAGCACAATTTTTTCAAACAATTTACCAACAAATTGTGAATTTAAAATTGTTATAGTGGAAAATGTTACAGCTGACTATTAATATTTAAATTTTTTAAAATTTTGACAACCATAAATAATATTCTTTAAAAGTAAAATATTATAATTTTTCTTATTTTTACGGCTAAAGCAATAACATAATTGTGAGTTTGTGATGTTAGTTTAGTTAATTCATTATTCTAATAGTAAAACTAAATTTATCCTTCCAAACAACAACTTTTATATATCCACATTCACATGGTTGGTAAATTGTTTGAAAAAATTGTGCGTCTCTTTCGGATATATTTGGGTCGAATCTAGTTTGGGCTGTGAACTAAAGATGAATGGACCCAAATGGTTGAGTAATAAGTGAACGATATTAGTTCATAGAGAGTTCAACATCATGCCAACATCAATGAATAACTTAAGATATATAATCACATTATTAAAATAAAAAAGAGGGCTATATATAGTTTGTCACACTAATGGCCAATAAAAATCAAGATATCTACCAATTTGTTATTGCACACTTGATGAATGGCATATTGTTGACGGCAATAACAGTGATTAAGTATGGTCAACTCAGTTGCTAAGGGATATCACATTTTATATATAAGAGTCATGATTCGAATTTCGGATATCTCACATATTTATCTAAATGGTAGAATTTTTAACCATTAAACTATAAAAAAGTAGTAGCTCAACATTCTATTCAACATGTTGGGCTAAATCTAGAACAGGTAGAGGTAGTATAGGTTTGATATTTGGCAACCCGAAGAGCTAACGACGTATTTTCATCCAGTTATTCACTAGACAAAAATATGGGATAAATATATTGTTAAAAATTATACATATAGTTGGTACATTTTTTTTTTATACATATAGGTTATGCATCTGGCCTTTATGCAGAACAAGAGACACAGTCTCTCCATGTCTCGATTCTTTGTTGTTGTTATTATATTATATTTAATTTACCATTTTCATTTTTATTTTAGGCAAGATTATAGTACTTCTTTAGATTTATTTTAGGTTGCATTCTAGTTTCTTTACGTTTTATTTGTTCGTTTTGATGTTTTAAATTAAAAATATTATTATATAGGCTTTTTTAGTTTCATTTTGAGCTCTTAAGTTATGAATATTTAATACTTTGATCTTTTAAATTATATATATTAAGATATTTTAGTCTCTAATATGAGGATTAAATTGTCTAAAATTTATAACTTAGAGGATTAGAGTGTTCAAGATTCTAAACTTAATTAAAGGACTCCAATGAAATGAAAAATACTTAAAGGACTAAATGTAAAAATGAAATAGAAAAAACAAAACTTAAACCTGAAATTAACTTAAGTAATCAAAAGTATAATTTATTCTTATTTTTATCTTTTATTCATTTTAATATAAATGTTGGTAGTACTCCCTCCGGTCCTTAATATAAGAAAATTTTCACTTTTTAGGTTCATAAAATGATTGATGTATTTGGTCTAGAAAATGGACTAGATAGATAAATCATTCCATGTATCTAGAAAACAAAAGTTTTCTTATATAAGAGACTAGAGGGAGTAGTTGATTAATAATGTATGTTCTGCCACTCAATAAATATTGGTTCAATTGATAAAGAATTGATGATCATATTTTACAAGGTCATAAGTTCATGAACTCATGTGTTGGCATGAAGACCTTACTTAGACCAAGTGCAATGGTAAATTAAAATAAAAAGGATCCCCAATGATATGTTTAATGAAGTGTTGAAAATGACATGGAGGGGAGAGATGTTGAGAAAACTCAACACATGTTGAACCTGACGCAAAGGACACGTGTGAACATCTGATTGGCTGGGCGAATACTTTGAACTCAATTATTTCATCGCAAAATATTTTTTTATTTTTTTTACCAAAATTCATGATTTTTTTTTTGTCTATAAATAGAGACTTGGTTCATTTGATTTAGACAAAGAAAAAAAACGGATTTTTTCATTATAATAATCTTATTATTATCTTCCTATTAGTGTTAATATTGAAGTATTAGTCTTTTTTTTAGTAAAATGGATCCCAATAATCACTTCAACAACACTCAAAACTCTTCTAATCATCCCAACAATTATCAAAATCCCAACAAAAATGTATCGCAAATTTAAATTATTTGTATCGTACTAATTATCTTGCTTGTGTGTTGTATTGCATTTCAAATTATTTGTATCGTACTAATTACGTTACTTGTGTGTTGTATTTTAAATTAAGTTAAAATGATTTGTATCGTATAAATTATTTAAATAAATTTGTTTTTATTAAAAAAAACTAAAAAATAAATTGTTAAGTGTTTATTATTTTAATTTAATTTTAATCGATAATTGTAATTTTATGTAATCTTATAAACAAAAATATAAATTTAAATAAGAATATGAAATGAAAAGTGGTGGGGTTAGAGAAAGTGGTGGGGTAGAGTGTTGAATGAAAAAACCATTGGAGAGGATAAAAGTTGAATGAGTGTTGAATGATTAGGTTGAAGAAAGAGAAAATGATATAAAGTGTTGGGAAGTGAAAAAGTGGTGTTGAAGTTTTATAACCATTGTACATGATCTTAGTGAAAATGTTCTCTTTTGAATCATGAGACATGTCATAGCTCTAATTCCCAAAATTCAACTCACATTAACTTTATTTCATAAAAATAAAAAATACTCGACTTCATTACATAAAATTAGATTTACATCTTTAAACATATATTGGATTGACTTTAATGAATAAATGTAAAAATCGTAAGATACACCCACCCTCCGGTCATTTTTATAAGGAACATTTTGAAAAAATCACACAGATCAAGAAAGCACCTTGTACATAGTAATTTTTATTTAATACTCATATAAATTTAAATTTATTCCACATATACCCTTATTTAATTATTTTTTTGAACCATTATTTAATTATTCTTAATTCAACTAACTTATTTTTAAATTTTCTCTCATAATAAATAAGAGCAAAAGTGAGATTAAACATTTAAAACTTTTGAAAATTGATCAAAGTTTCTTAAAAAGGACCAATTTTTTTACAAAATGTTCCTCATAAAAAGGAGCAGAGGAGTAGTATCTCAATCTATATCGGAAATGGTTTACTAGAAATACATTTTGCCTCTTTTAGTTTAATTATCTACCCTTCTAACAAAATTGATATCATTGTTCAATGGCCGATTGAGAACTATGAAGTGTAAACTCTTAAGTTTGATCTCATATTCTCATGAGATTTTTTTAAATGGTTACTTGATAAAAAAAGAAAAATATATATATTTGGTCACACTCACAAAAAAGCAAAATAAGTATTTTTTTTTAATCAAACAATTTCAATGGATTTCATTAACTAGTAAACGTTATCTCAATTCTATGAAGACTAGCCTAATAATTGACTGTCCGAGCAAGAGTATGAGCAAAGCAATCATATCTGATTGTCTCTTAACAAACTTTAGTACAAAGTTTACACAAGATAACATAATTTGGGTAATATCGACAACAATTAAACTAAACTCTAAGACACCACTATGCCTGGTTTGAAAAGCTTCGGTCAACACATTATGTGAATTGCTTTCAAACTGAACTCTATCGGACCTCTACGATTGACTTTCTTCATGGCATGCAAGAGAGCTCATGCTTCGTCTTCCACCGTTGACATGGTAGCTTGTTGTCTCTGTGTGAAACCAGCCATAAAATTTCCAACATATGATCTCGAAAATAGGCACCCGTCGTTGTTACCTCGACTTCAACAAAAAATGCAGCATTAACATTACATTTTACCCAACCAATGTGTTAAAATGTAATCCCGCCACATGGAATTTATGACTATGATTCTATGAAAAATATGTCGCATAGCTAACTTGTACCCAAATTTAATAGAATAACAACCATTTATTTCTTCAACTCATACGAGTTTATTTTCATGAACTAAAGCAATTAAAGGTGTTTTAATAATTAAGTTTCTCATCGGACCCAAAATATAGTCTGAACCTTAGCAATATCCTATGCTTTATAATTGTCCGATAGCAAGAAGGAAACCAACATTCATCAATACGATCACAAATCCTTCATGATATTTATTTTACCACCACCACTTATACTTTAGTTACATGACCACATGAGAATACTCCCTCTGGACACAAATATAAAAAATAAAAAATCGTTTACGTGGTGTTTAAGAAATTTAGTTAAGTGTAGTTAATTTTCTTGATTTAATGCAAAACATGAGTTAAGTTTACTATATTACCCTTTGAAAAGTGATTTATGCCTTGGAAATCCAATAAAAAGTGAAATGATTAAATAAAGATATATTATGAATAGTAGTATTAATTAGTTTAAAAGTAGTTGACTTTTGCATATATTTGTGTCCAAAATTTGAAGTGTTTTTTTTCTTCTTATATTTGTGTCCGGAGGGAGTATCTCTATTATGATTTATGAATATATTTTGCCTTTGTTGATAGACTAACACTATTTTTGGTTCAAGAGAAATTGGAAGGAAAGATAGTGGAGGGAGGGAAAGTGGGTGGAAAACCAATCTTTCCATTGTTTGGAACAACAACCAAAAGGGAAAGGAAAGAAAATTTTGCTGGGCCCCACGCAAAAAAACTTTCCACCCAAATAGGGACGGAAAGGTGGTAGGAGTAGGCATGATAATGGGGCGGGGACGAGTTTTGCCCTCCCCAAACCCAAACCCATAAAGTTCGGGTTTCCCCAAACTCATCCTAAATTCTAGCGGGGATAAAAATGATAACCCCAAACCCATACCCAACGGGGATCGGGTATCCCCATCGGGTTTCGGGTATCCCCATTACGCCTCTTTCCACATGAATTTAGATTGTATTTTAATATTTTTTTATTAAAAAAAAGTTAAATGTCCAAAATTATTTTCTCTCAACAATATTTTTTTTAAATAAAGAAAAAAAAAGAGAAAATGGTTTGTTTAATACTCAAATTAAAAATAAAAATTAAATATATGAATGTAATTTAAGAGATTGTTTAAACGTTTCTAATTTAAAAGAGATGAAATCTAATTTTTAGTATAAGTGGGGCGGGTTCGGGGGCGGGGTGGGTATCAATGTACCCATTACCCGCCCCAAACTCATCTTTTGAAATCGGGAAAAACTCAAACCCGAACCCAAATTAAACCCAGTCAACTCGAGTTTTTCCCGTCAAAGCGGGTATGGTTTGGGCGGGTACCCGCGGATATGAGTTTTATTGTCATGCCTAGGTAGGAGTATACTTTTGGGCAAAAAGACCAAAATGCCACAATATATCTATACATAATATAAAGAGGATACATTGTTTTTGGTGTAGACTTTTCAAAATACCAACAATACCCTTGAGTTTTTTTAGTAACAACAAAAATCTTTTATCAACAAATTCACCTTAACATAAGACATGTATTTTTTTTAGCAGTAAAAACCTTTTATTGACAAACTGACTATCATTTTTTTTTGGACATAAGTCAGACACAGGCAAGCGCGTTGCCTGGCCCGCTAGTTACTATAATTTACAAATTGAAAAGCATGTAACAATTTTTCGTTTTTTTTTCCTCACGAGATATTGATGAAAGTGCGAAGGGAGTATAGTTTTATTTTTTTCATTAAAATAATATAACTTATTTTGTGATATGTAGTTGCGTAATAAAAATATATTTTTTTAATTCAATTGTATTCTACTTTATAGATAGCGGTATTAATGTCTAAGAAAAAATACATCTTTCTTTCATTTAACTTTCACTCTATCAAACGGCCAAAATATCATCTCACTTTCCATTCACTTTCTTCTTACTTTCTTTCCTCTAACTATCATTCTTCTTACTTTTTTTTCTTTCACTTTCTTTTGTGATCCAAACGAAGTTTAAATGAATACCTGAGCCAAGTTCGCTCAATTATCAATGCACTATAAAACACCTTTTTTTTTTGTCGCATCGCACCTTCATCTTCTATTGTCAGCTGTACGAATATTGGTACTAGGATTCCTTCATGTGAAAACTTTTGATATAATTAAGGTTGATGATATCAATCAATATAAGCAATAAGTTCCCAATCCCAATGATAAGTTCCACTCCTACTTTTTTTTGGTTCAACTTTTCAAACCACTTTTAATCGTACAATATGGTACCGATTAAAAACAAAATTATATTTGTAATGCCATGGTAGTGTTTTTGATAAAATATTCGTAATGCCATGGTAGTTATATGTCCATAATATAATTCTACCAAACACGGAAGAAAATTTCTATAAACTTTGTGACAAATGTGTATAAAGAGTACGGACATACGTTAAGAAATCAATATAATAGAAATATTATCTTAGAATTCATTAAAAATTTATTCTTTTCAATACATTTATCTTTGTTTAATTATTTAACACTAAACGCTTACACGTGCGATGCACGGGTTTTATGCGCTATTTTATAGTATAACGTTAAAAAATTATTTGTATAATTAGTAAATTTAAAATTGAAACAATATGTATTATCAAAATAATAGTAACAATAGAAATTATCTAAATATGATATAAATGTTAAATGTGTGTTTATAAATTTAAAAAACTTATTTATAGCTTCTTCGTTAATATTGGCTAGCAATATCTTTAACTCATTCTTTAAAATAACTTTGGAAATGACAACATATAATTGACCATGAAAAATAATTGATGTTGAAACATAAGTTTTTTTATATTATAAATCACATTAACTATCTAGCATTAACTATTTTGAAAGAAAAAAAATAAAATACACAAAATAATAAAATGAACAAAAAAAAAAATTAAAATGATTAATAACCCAAAACAATAATGATAATAATAATAATAATAATAATAATTACAGTTAGTACCACACATTAAATGGATGTAAGCGGATGATGTGTCCAAATGAAAGATTTTTATTTGTTTGTGGATTAAGGTTTAGATAGGCAATTGGACAACTATCTATGATTTTTATATATAGATTTGTTATTATGATCTGCTAAAAAACAAGGGACTGAACAACTTTTGTTGTATCCATGATTGATTTGAAACTGTTTATGAGACTGAACAAATTAGGTTGCAAGGGACAGGACAAAAACAAGAATTTTTGTCCCTCACTGAACCATAATACAACTTTTTTGTCCACCGTATAACTATAAAAAACACGAAAATACTCATTTTATTTTTTAATATAAAACTATTACCGCCATATATCTCTTCGGTACAGTTTTGTCATGTCATATATTATTTTATTCAATCATGTACTGTTCTGTACAATCCTTGCAGTTTTACGAATCAAGCGCACACATCAGAACACTTGTTAGCAATACCTTACGCTCTATTAATTTGAGTATTTTAAAATGAATAGAGTGGAGTGAAACAAAATATAATGGAGTTGAATGGTATGGAGGGGATCAAATCAATGAAATATAATTTTCATACTATTGTTTGGATATTTTAAGATAGAGTAGAAAAAGTGAAGGAAGATCATGAAATAGAATAGATCCTATCATATACTATTCCATTCTACTTGTTTTTTAAAAATCCAAATAATAGAACTACATTCCATTATATTCTATCAATTATAAAAATAAAATAAAAACATTAATGTTAATAATCCAATATCGTGAATTTTTTAGATGGTTTTGAACTTTGAATCATGGTGAACCTATTATAAGGTTACCTTCCCCGGTTTGCAATTGACAATTACACATGGTGTTGGGTGTTTTCCATCCCAAATGGATTAGATTAATAGAGAAATGGTGTAAAGTGAAAAAAACTTTGTCCTATATAGTGGGGCATATACATAACCATCTATATCTAATATCTCACTCCATTACCTATAACCAATTAATTTATTTGGATTAGGATTACAGTCAACACCTTTGCAGAACATTTTTTTTTTAGCTAGATCCATACGTATACTTATAAATGTGATGTGATAAAGTAGAGAATCTAAAATTTAAACTCAGTCTATCCAATAATGTCCTAGTAGCTACTAATCGACCTACTCTTACCGGACGCAGAGACATGCTTTTAGTTGTTTTATTATTCAAAAAGTTAAAATTTTGTAATTTTAAAAATATGTTTAAGAATGTTCTAATGAGCTTGTATATATATATATATAGGGGTTTTCTAACTTAGACCCTAGTTAGGTCTAAGTTAGCAAGGTGCACCTTTTGAGTTGGACAAAAATACCCATTTTTTTTTTTTTTAAACAACAGAGCAACTGGGGCATGTATGTAATTTGCATCATAAAAATACCCTTTTTTTTTTTTGAAACAATAGAACAACTATTACATTTTTTAAATTTCTTCCAAATTTCGACCTCATTTTACGTGCGAATCGAACGCCGATTTCAAAAACTAATACCGGAAACCTTTGTAAAATTGAAAAACGATCAAAATCCATATAAGGAACGTCGAGTTTCGTTGAGTATTGAGGGAGATCGAACCGGGTCAAAAACCGGGTCGCACGACCCGTTTCTGCATAAAACGGGTGGGAGGGACGATGAACAGTGCGCGTCGCCCACGCCCACTCTCACCGGCGGCGCGTGGGGGCGCGTGCGGCCTCAGGGAGGCTCTATTTTTTTTTATTTTTTCATAATAAAATAGTAGATAATATTCTGGAAATTTTGGTATATTGTATGAAATTTTTGGAGACCCGAAACTATTTTTAGTTAATTAAATGAGTAAAAAGGTAATTAAAAATATTATAATTCCATAAAAAATTTCCAAAATTTTATGTAAAGTACTATGAATTATTTAGAACCCTCTTGTGTACCTCACTCTCCCTAGTTCAAGTCATGAAATTATTTTCACAAATTCCGCTGATTATTTAAAACCATTTAACAAATAATAATAATAATTTCATAGATTTGTACTCTGAAACCAATTGTTTTTTTATTTGTTTCTAATAAAATATTAGATAATATTCTGGAACTTTTGGTATATTTTATGAAATTTTTTGAGACCTGAAACTATTTTTCGTTAATTAAATGAGATAAAACGGTAATTAAAAACTATTGTTTGCTTCTGAAACCATTTAGCTGGAAGAATGGTTTCAGAGAGTTATACTGTGAAACCATTCTAGCAGTAAAATGGTTTCAGAAGCAAACAATTAAAAATCAACTCCCCTGAAACCATTCTATCAGTGAAATGGTTTCAAAGTATAACGCTCTGAAACCATTGTACCAGCTAAATGGTTTCAGAATGGTTTCAGAAGCAAACAATTAAGAAATTACTCACTGAAACCATTCTACCAGTAAAATGGTTTCAGAGAGTTATACTGTGAAACCATTCTACCAGCTAAATGGTTTCACAGTATTATATAAAGATAATTAAAGGTAGTGAAAAATTGAGTTTTTTTTTTTGTGTCCAAATCAAACGAACCAAGTCTCTATTTGTAGACAAAAAAAAATTATGAATTTTGGTATAAAAATAAAAAAATAATTTACAACGAAATAATTGAGTTTAAAGTATTAAATGAAAAAAAAAGAAAGGGTATTTTTGTCCAACTCAAAAGGTGCACCTTGCTAATTTAGACCCAACGGTCTGTAACGGTGGTCCTGCGGTAGGCGCGCGACACTGGATCAGCGCCAATATGTTTTTTTTTTAAAAAAGAAAGGGTATTTTTGTCCAACTCAAAAGGTGCACCTTGCTAATTTAGACCCAACTGGGTCTAAATTAGCAGCCCCCATATATATATATAGGGGGCTGCTAACTTAGACCCAGTTGGGTCTAAGTTAGCAAGGTGCACCTTTTGAGTTGGACAAAAATACTTATTTTTTTAATTTTTGAAAGAATAGAGCAACAGGGGCATTTCTGTAATTTTCTGCAATTTTACACGCGCCTCCCACTTCTTTTTCCCCCCCCAGGACACGTGTCACGCTATTAGTGGACAAAATCAGCGCGCGTGCATCACACGCGCCGACAAGAGCGCGTGGTGTGAAGGATGGGAGGAGAGAGAAAGCCTTTTGAAAAAGGCAGCCACGTGTCAGCATATGAATGGGTCTGCGTGATTTTTTTCCATTTTATACTTTAAACTCGATTATTTCGTCGTAAATTAATTTTTTATTTTTTATTTTTTATACCAAAATTCATAATTTTTTTTTCTCTACAAATAGAGACTTGGTTCGTTTGATTTGGACACCGAAAAAAAAATGCAATTTTTCACTACTTTAAACTCGATTATTTCGTCGTAAATTAATTTTTTATTTTTTATTTTTTATACCAAAATTCATAATTTTTTTTTCTCTACAAATAGAGACTTGGTTCGTTTGATTTGGACACAGAAAAAAAAACCCAATTTTTCACTACCTTAATCTCATTTTTCACTACCTTACATCAACTCACTAAAACCATTCTACCAGAAAAATGGTTTCGGAGTACAAATCTCTGAAACCATTCTACAAGCTAAATGGTTTCAGAAGCAAATAACTAATAATCAACTTACTGAAACCATTTTACCAGCAAAATGGTTTCAGATTACAACTCTCTGAAACCATTCTACCAGATAAATGGTTTCAGAAGCAAACACAATTAATAAATTACTCACTGAAACCATTCTACCAGTAAAATGGTTTCAGAATACAACTATGTGCAACCATTCTACAAGCTAAATGGTTTCAGAAGCAAATAACTAATAATCAACTTACTGAAACCATTCTACCAGCAAAATGGTTTCAGATTACAACTCTCTGAAACCATTGTACCAGATAAATGGTTTCAGAATACAACTATGTGCAATCATTCTACAAGCTAAATGGTTTCAGAAGCAAATAACTAATAATCAACTTACTGAAACCATTCTACCAGCAAAATGGTTTCAGATTACAACTCTCTGAAACCATTCTACCAGATAAATGGTTTCAGAAGCAAACACAATTAATAAATTACTCACTGAAACCATTCTACCAGTAAAATGGTTTCAGAATACAACTATGTGCAACCATTCTACAAGCTAAATGGTTTCAGAAGCAAATAACTAATAATCAACTTACTGAAACCATTCTACCAGCAAAATGGTTTCAGATTACAACTCTCTGAAACCATTCTACCATATAAATGGTTTCAGAAGGATTTCGGTGTCCAAATCAAACGAACCAAGTCTCTATTTGTAGGAAAAAAAAATTATGAATTTTGGTATAAAAAATAAAAAATAAAAAATTAATTTACGACGAAATAATCGAGTTTAAAGTAGTGAAAAATTGCGTTTTTTTTTCGGTGTCCAAATCAAACGAACCAAGTCTCTATTTGTAGAGAAAAAAAAATTATGAATTTTGGTATAAAAAATAAAAAATAAAAAATTAATTTACGACGAAATAATCGAGTTTAAAGTATAAAATGAAAAAAATCACGCAGACCCATTCATATGCTGACACGTGGCTGCCTTTTTCAAAAGCAAAATTTTCTCTCTCCAGCTTATAATCTAGTGTGGCGCAGACAGGATGATCTGATAGATCAGGATGATCTGGGCTGTCTGATTGATCAGACAGTCTTAATGAGATCACATCTTGGCTGTCTGATGGAAATCAACGGTCTGTAACCATGGTCCTTCCGTACGCGCGCGACACTGGATCCACGTCTATTAATTGTTTAAGAAGGTGGGGCGCGTGTTGTTATGTTTTTTTTTTATGTAAAATTACAGAAATGCCCCTGTTGCTCTATTCTTTCAAAAATTAAAAGAATGGGTATTTTGGTCCAATTGAAAAGGTGCACCTTGCTAACTTAGACCTAACTAGGGTCTAAGTTAGAAAACCCCTATATATATAGGGGTTTTCTAACTTAGACCCTAGTTAGGTCTAAGTTAGCAAGGTGCACCTTTTCAATTGGACCAAAATACCGATTCTTTTAATTTTTGAAAGAATAGAGCAACAGGGGCATTTCTGTAATTTTCTGCAATTTTGCCAACCATATACACGCGCCCGACCTTCTTAAACCATTAATAGACGCGGATCCAGTGTCGCGCGCGTACCGAAGGACCATGGTTACAGACCGTTGATTTCCATCAGACAGCCAAGATCTGATCTCATCAAGACTGTCTGATCAATCAGACAGCCCAGATCATCCTGATCCATCAGATTCAAGCGCCTGCGTCACACTGGATTACAACCTGGAGAGAGAAAAATTTGCTTTTTAAAAGTAGGACACGTGTCACACAATGGTTGGCTGGGCGTGATTTTTGTTCATTTTTTACTTTGAACTCAACTATTTCGTTGTAAATTAATTTTTTATTTTTTTATTTTTATACCAAAATTCATAATTTTTTTTTTCTACAAATAGAGACTTGGTTCGTTTGATTTGGACACCGAAAAAAAAACGCAATTTTTCACTACCTTAATCTCATTTATTGTTTACTAAATATGTTACTTGTGTGTTGTAATTTAACACGCACCACTCAACCAACTCACTGAAACCATTATACCAGGAAAATAGTAGATAATATTCTGGAACTTTTGGTATATTTTATGAAATTTTTGGAGACCTGAAACTATTTTTAGTTAATTAAATGAGATAAAACGGTAATAAAAAACTAATGTTTGCTTCTGAAACCATTTTACTAGTAGAATGGTTGCACATAGTTGTATTCTGAAACCATTTTACTGGTAGAATGGTTTCAATGAGTAATTTATTAATTGTGTTTGCTTCTGAAACCATTTATCTGGTACAATGGTTTCAGAGAGTTGTAATCTGAAACCATTTTGCTGGTAGAATGGTTTCAGTAAGTTGATTATTAGTTATTTGCTTCTGAAACCATTTAGCTTGTAGAATGGTTGCACATAGTTGCATTCTGAAACCATTTTACTGGTAGAATGGTTTCAGTGAGTAATTTATTAATTGTGTTTGCTTCTGAAACCATTTATCTGGTACAATGGTTTCAGAGAGTTGTAATCTGAAACCATTTTGCTGGTAGAATGGTTTCATTAAGTTGATTATTAGTTATTTGCTTCTGAAACCATTTAGCTTGTAGAATGGTTTCGGAGATTTGCACTCTGAAACCATTTTCCTGGTAGAATGGTTTCAGTGAGTTGATTTAAGTAGTGAAAAATGAGATTAAGGTAGTGAAAAATTGGGTTTTTTTTTCTGTGTCCAAATCAAACGAACCAAGTCTCTATTTGTAGAGAAAAAAAAATTATGAATTTTGGTATAAAAAATAAAAAATAAAAAATTAATTTACGACGAAATAATCGAGTTTAAAGTATTAAATGGAAAAAAATTAACGTAGCCAATCATATGCTGACACGTGGCCTGCCTTTTCAAAAACTTTCTCTCTCCGCGTCATCCTTCCACCAAACGCGCGCCTGTCGGCGCGTGTGATGCACGCACGCTGATTGTGTCCAATAACACGCTGCCACGTGTCCTGGGGGGAAAAAGAAGTGGGGGCGCGTGTATTGTTGGGTAAAATTACAGAAATGCCCCTGTTGCTCTATTCTTTCAAAAATTAAAAAAATGAGTATTTTTGTCCAACTCAAAAGGTGCACCTTGCTAACTTAGACCCAACTGGGTCTAAGTTGGGTCTAAGTTAGCAGCCCCCATATATATATATATATATATATATATATATATATATATATATATATATATATATATATATATATATATATATATAGGCGTTGTCTTGAATGTGATCCTCATCAACAGCAGAAAATGTCAAAAAAGGTTAAAGTCATAAAATGGACCCACACAGCCATGCAACTTGAGTTGGTTGACGCTTTTCTCATGTTCGTCCAACTCTCCATTGAATTCTAGTGATCACCAACTCTTTCATTAATCTTTGTTTTTCCTTCATTCATAGTCCCACCATCGTATTTTGAGTCTTGTAAGAAACATAATGTGTATACTACTTTTTGTTATGGTTTTCTGTGTTTTTGATATTGCGGAATTTGGTGAGATATACTTTTAGGCAGAAAACTCTCCTCAAATATAGGTTATATGAAGAATACTAAAGTTCTTGTTTTATTCATTATGCTTATGGCTCTATATATATAGAGCTACATAAAAACAAATCATATATTTTTAAAACAAAACTAATCCTATAATAAATTCTAAACAAATCTTAAATATTCTAAATAGAAATATAAATCATAAAACCTAATATTATCATATTTTAAATATAAATCTAAATAATATTTAAATCTAAGATCTTCAGAAGATATTTAGGCATATTATTCTCAACACTTTTCAATGTCGAAATATCTTATTTTGAAAACACTTCAATTCATTAATCTTATTTTGTCATATTTAATATATTTTCTTGGACTCAACTCCCACTAATTAGAGAAGTCGTAATATGTATTTGAGGATGCAATGACGGTTTATAAGAGTATGAATTATTGTAAGCTATTTTATGGATTAAAGAGATCAGAATTGACAACGTTATATTTGAGCTTTATTTGAAAGTTGTGGTAGATAGTTTTTTTTTCTTCTTTTTATCATGATATTTATACGAAATTTTCATCGCCGTTAGCTATTATTAATTTCCGTCGAGAAACTTGTGGGGCATACAAGGTAGGGTTCTCCCCTCCCAACTAAATTTTCTCTATACGCATGATCCATGAATGAAACTCTTGACCACATACTTAAAGGGGACCAATATCCTTACCATTTAGACTAATTTATTGTCGGTAGTTTTAACAAATCCAAAATATATCCAATTTTGGTTCTATTTTAAAAGATTGTATTGCATTTTTATTTAATTTTTTTATAATATTTTTTGCCTAAACTCATTGATTGAACTCTTTAGAAAACAAGTTAATGTTGCTCAAAAGCAAACAAGTTAATGTAGTAGCCATTGATTTCTCTAAAGTGGCTACATTTATCGTTAATCCTAGTACTTTTGTATTGTTGAAGTATTTTATACTACAAAAAAAAATATACGGTACACTTTTTGTAGAGTTTTCAATCTTACGGAAAATGTCACCAGAGATGAGATAATCTCAATCCGTCATGAAATGAATTTTTTTTTTTTTTTTTTACTTCTTAGTCAGAAAAAGAATTGAAATGCAATGGTTACCTTAGAGAAAAGACAATTCAATAATAGAAAAAATATAATTAAAAAGAAAATACTGACAAGTGGCACTAAAACAACCGTTAAAAAAATCAAATATAAAAAAAATATAAAATTTGTATAATCAACATTTTAAAAGTAAAAAATATTTTTTTTCTTCTTAACTACAGGAGTGATCGGTTAGAAGCACCGGTTACAAGACCAACCCTACTTTAAATATATGCCACAATTTCACGCAGTAGTCATTGATTTAAGATTGATCGATTGATATTACACTTTTATAAAATTAGTACGAAACAATCTATGTCAAAAGAGTTCATACCATTTGTATTTGACACTTTTGATCTTTTAATACTGGAGGTTGTGAGTCTTCTGTAAATAGTTCAAAATTTTATGAATAACAATGTTGTGTCCCCTAGAACTATGAATGTTATATTTAAGAGAATTAGTATTATCATTCAAAAATTGTTAATGACAAAGCTTGTTACCCGTTTGCTTTTCATTTATATATAATTATCTTATACTCCATCCGGTTCTTAATATATGTTGGGGTTTTTATATGTTGCCTTCATTTTGTTAAAATAATGTTCAAGCAAGATGTTGGACCGAATGCTTCACCATCGAGTACGATATCCAATGTGCTATGTTTTCACGTTTCTTGAAAGGTATATTTTCGTGTGAGATCTCTGAAAGATTTGATTAATTAATCCACGCCTTTTTACTTGTGCGCCAAGTAGCGCCTTTCCTGATGTTCTAGAAGGCGGCCATGACCTAGTTTTGTTTCAGAATGCATCAACTATTTTAGGAAACAAAATGTTTGATTCAAGAATATTCCTTGATGGTTCTTTCGGACCTGCTGCGTTTTTGAAGCCCAATTCAAGACCTAGCCCGTGCTAGCTCAGGCTATTTAAAGGTGGAGCGAAACCTTGTGCCAACCACCGAAACAAGAATCAAAACTAAACATCAAAGATGTAGTCTTTAGGGTTTCGTGTCTTGCAGCCACTCTCTAGGAGAGTTGGTGTAAGTGAACCACTCGGGTTGTGAGATGGTCGATCACTATGTCTCACTCAGAAACCTTTAGGTAATGAGTTGAGTATTGTACTTGGAGGAAGCTTGTAAGTAACTCCAAATTGTGAACTTAGTCAAGGATGTTGGTTAAGTATTAGTTTTATGGAAGTGTGACTCCTTGCAGATTGCTATCAATTGTAAACACAGGTTATGTTGATTGAGGGGATGTGAGCAGAGATTCTCATATCTAGGAGTTCCTAGGTAGAAATTAGCACATGCAGTGTCTAGGTGATAAGTCATAAACTGGGCGTTTATTGAGGGCTTTGAACTGAAACTATTATAGTGGATTTCCTTCCCGGATTGGTATCCCCCAGATTAGGTGACGTTGCACCGAACTAGGTTAACAACTCATATGTGTTATTTACGTTCTGCACTTTATTATTATCTTGTCTGTACTGGTACGAGATGTTTTAACATCTGTCTCAACATCAGTATACTATCGCTCCTGACAGGTGTTGGAGAATCGTGTAGAACATCTGCTATTTTATTTTAAGTTGTCTATTGTGTTCTATGTTGGTACGATGTTGGATCCTCAGACTCAACATTTGTCACTAGCCTGCCTGAATTTCAATATAAAAAACAGTTTATTTTTTAGATACATTGAAAGATGAATGTATCTAGTCTATAATATGGTATAGATACATCAATTTTTCAATGTTTCTAAAAAATGATTTTTTTGTTATATTAAGGACAGAATGAAGTACTATATTTATCAATTGTACAATATTAATAACTATCACGTAATCTATATCATTGATTCACGATCGAGCGACTATAATTAATTACAGCAGCACCAAATTACCGGTACAAACCGTTTCCTCAAAAGTTATTAATTAAGATAAGTTCTTGGTAACTAAGAGCATCCACAATGGAGCTCTCCAAATTTGAGTACTTAACTGGGTCCCACGTGTACATATCACTCATTTATTATTTTTTTAATAATAGTATCTAACAATTACACAATCTCTCCAACCCATCACCTCTTAAAAAGTTCTAAATTGGTCCCACTAATAACTCTATATCCCATCAATAATTCTACATCTTTATAAGTAGGTCCCATAAAAAATATTATAATGAGGAGAGAGATGATACCTATTTGAGAAGCAATACCTATTAGGTACTTAATGAGTATTGCTTCAATGGTAGTACCTAATAAGTACCTAAGGCTATGTTTGGATTGGTGGTACAAAATTGAATGGAGCGAAATGGAACATAATGGAATGAAGTGGAACGGAGCGGAATGGAGTAAAGATATCATTCCATTGTTTGGATATATTTTATAAATATTCATTCCACTGCATACACCCCAATTTGGAGGGGAAAGAAAATTAGAAGATTGGATGGTATGGGATGGAATGAGTTTCATTGTGTTCCATTCCACTCCATTCATTTTTTGCAAATACAAACAATGGAACTTAGTTAGTTACCACTTCATTCCATTTCATCCTTTACAACCAATCCAAACATAACCTAATAGATACTACTATTAGAGATGATCTAAGAGCATTCACAATGGAGCTACTCATTTTTGAGTACTTAAGTGGGCCCCACATATACACATCACTCATTTATAATTTTTTTAATAATAGTACATAATAAGTACTAAATTCCTCCAACCCAAAACCTCTTCAAAAGTTCTAAATTAGTCTCACTAGTAGCACATCTATCCAATAACTCAACATCATTTTAAATGGGTCCCACAAATTTTTTTAGGTACTATGTCTTATTGTAGAACTAGTACCTATTAGGTGCAATTTTATTTTTGCTCCGATGGGAGTACCTATTAGGTACTAATACTTAAAAATATAAGTACTACCATTGGAGATGGTCTAATGTACCTAATGCACTAATTGATTAATGAACTAAAAAGAGAAACAAAAGAAAAATATATACATTAGAAAACTAAAATTTAGACTTTTAAAATGTTTCACCGTACAATACAACTTTCAAAGATTATTTTTTTCCTAAATTTGTACTCTTAACTATGCAATGCATTAGTCAGCATTTGGCATTAAAATATGCAGGCAACAGCCCACCATACCAGTTTTTCACACATAACATAGAAAGAGCAGTTGTTTCATGGATCCGTCAATTCATCAACGCGCACACACAACTTGTAAATAAAAAATGTACTAGAACAAACAATACCAACAACAAGGAAGAAGTGAAAATCAATCACCTCCACTGCATTAATGTGCTTCACGGCCTCACACATGACACAACAAACAACCTTTTAAACAAGACGGTGCTGATGCTGATGCTGAATCAACCAAAGTCAAAGTCAGATCTACATGTTTTATGACATACATATCATATCCAATTCAAATTCTCATCTACCGTACCACTTCTTTCATTCATTACCATACTCATCCCTTTACACTTTGCCAGCTAGCACCACCATCACTCTTCTACTCTTACAAACTTCCATAATTTTCTGAAAGAAACCACCGACCAAACAAACAAACATCATCATGGTAGTAGTAGTAGTAACAAAACATTGGTTTTCACCATCCCATGTTTTTGTTCTTGTTCTTTTCATTTCAATCTTCCTCATGTCAAAACCATGTTTCTGTGGTATTCAATATACAGGCCAAATCTTACCTGGTACTCAAGGTTCAGAAATGGATTGGGTTGACAAAGAAGGAAAATTCCTCATCTCAAAAAACCAAAATTTTGTTTTTGGTTTTACCACCACCGCCAATGACACAACCAAGTTTCTATTAGTAATCGTCCATGTACCAAGCTCCAAAGTGATTTGGACTGCTAATAGAGCAAAACCTGTTTCTAATTCTGATGATTTTGTCTTTGATAAAAAGGGTAATGCTTTTTTACAAAAAGATCGAATTTTGATCTGGTCTACAAACACAATTAACAAAGGGGTTTCTTCAATGATGTTGCAGGATAATGGAAATTTGGTTTTGCTTGGGAGTGATAACAGTACGGTAATTTGGCAAAGTTTTGATTTTCCTACTGATACTTTGTTGCCTGAACAGGTTTTCAAAGAGGGAATGAAACTTACTAGTGAACCTAGTTTGAATAATTTGACCTATGTTCTTGAGATTAAATCTGGTAATGTTGTTCTTTCAGCTGGTTTCAAAATTCCTCAGGTTTATTGGTCTATGGAGAATGATAACCGTAAAATCGTTGATAAGGTTGGTGATGTTGTGGTTTCGGCAAATATAAGTGATAATTCTTGGAGATTTTATGATGACAAAAAGTCTTTGTTGTGGCAATTCATTTTCTCTGATATTGCAGGTGTGAAAAATGCAACTTGGGTTGCTGTTTTGGGAAAGGATGGTGTTATTACTTTCTCTAGTCTTAACAGCGGTGGATCCAACAGTGAGTCATCGACAAGGATACCGCAAGATCCTTGTGCTACACCGGAGCCTTGTGATCCTTACAATATATGCACAGGCAACCGTGCGTGTAGTTGTCCTTCTGTTGTTCCTAGTTGTAAACCTGGTTTTGTTTCTGCTTGTGATGAAAAATCAGAAAAGTCTATCGAATTTCTGAAAGGTGATGATGGGCTTGATTACTTTGCACTTGATTTTCTTCAGCCTTTTTCGAAAACCAATTTGGTAGGTTGTCAAACGTCTTGCCGTGGAAATTGCTCTTGTCTGGCAATGTTTTTTCATAAAAGTTCAGGAAACTGTTTCCTGTTGGAAAGGGTAGGAAGTTTTCAGAAATCTAATGACGGAGATTCTGCTTATGTTTCTTACATTAAGGTCTCAAGCAATGGAAACACAAAAGGAAGTGGAAGTAGCAATAAACACATCATTGTTGTTGTTGTAATTGTCATATTAACTTTGTTTGTAATTTCTCTTCTGCTCTTTGTTGGGGTTAGATACTACAGGAAAAAGAAAAGGTTACCGGAGTCTCCTAGAGAATCAGAAGAGGACAATTTCTTGGAGAATTTAACCGGTATGCCGATCCGTTACCGATACAAAGATCTCGAAGTTGCAACTAATAACTTCTCAGAGAAGCTTGGCTCAGGAGGTTTTGGTTCAGTCTACAAAGGAGTTCTACCTGATGGAACTCAATTAGCTGTGAAGCAGCTAGAAGGTATTGGTCAAGGGAAGAAAGAGTTCAGAGCTGAAGTTAGCATCATTGGAAGCATTCATCACCTTAATTTGGTAAGGCTTAAAGGTTTTTGTGCTGATGGAACACACAGGCTTCTAGTTTATGAGTTTATGGCTAATAACTCATTGGATAAATGGATATTCAAGAAGAAAAAAGGCGAATTTCTTTTGGATTGGGATACGAGGTTTAACATAGCAGTAGGAACAGCAAAAGGGCTAGCGTATTTACACGAAGATTGTGACTCAAAGATTGTTCATTGTGACATCAAGCCTGAAAATGTACTCCTTGATGATCATTTCACGGCTAAAGTTTCAGATTTTGGTTTAGCCAAGCTCATGAATAGAGAACAAAGTCATGTTTTTACAACAATGAGAGGAACACGCGGCTACCTTGCACCTGAATGGATAACAAACTACGCTATATCAGAGAAAAGTGATGTATACAGCTATGGAATGGTGTTGCTAGAGATTATCGGAGGAAGGAAGAATTATGACACTAATGAGAGTTCAGAGAAAAGCTATTTTCCTAGTTTTGCTTTTAAGATGATGGAAGAAGGGAAAATGAGAGATATACTTGATTCTGAGCTGAAAATTGATGAGCATGATGATAGGGCTCAATGTGCTATAAGGGTAGCATTGTGGTGCATACAAGAAGACATGTCTATGAGACCTTCAATGACTAAAGTTGTTCAAATGTTGGAAGGTCTTTGTGCTGTTCCTATACCACCAACTAGTTCATATTTGGGTTCTCGGCTTTATGCTACCGCGTTCAAATCATCTAGTGAAGGTGGTAACTCTTCTGCTCCATCAGACGGTAATAGTAATAGTGATGCTTATCTATCGGCAGTTCGTCTTTCTGGCCCAAGATAACAGCAACAATAGATCTATGTATTTTTCTTTTTTCTTTTTTGGTGTTTTGATTTAGTAATATTGAGGAAATTAATATGTAATTAATCATGTGCTATTTTCTGGCTTGGTTACTCCTGTATAGGGATTTTATTTTATACATTTGTATGTTGTAAATTTTGTTTTGTAAGTTCCTGAAATCTTTGTATCCTAGTATTAGCCTATAGTATTTTAGAGTCAACAATGGATTTCTCATTTTACATAACTCCCCCAAAAAAAGTACATAGATCGGTCCATTGATAAAGGGTCCACTCATGCATCACATGAGCGTTAATTAATTTATCTCATTGTCAATATTCTCTTAACTTTTAAACGTGACCTCAAGTAATGGAATATGATTTTCTACCGTTATTGCGTCACATAGTTACAACTCTCAGCTATCCGATTTAGATTGACGGTTGAGATCATTTTACTATGTGAATTAAGTCGATGATCTGTATAATCTAAACTGTCCAATCTTAAGTCAATAATTAAGATTTATTACTACGTGGTTAAAGTTGGACGATAGGCAATATTCATCCAACAACTAACAAGCCTCACGATTTTTTTTTGCTTTCACCACCAGTTTAATCTGATTCATGGGTCAGTTCTGACATCAACTGCTTTCAGCCCCTCCCGATAAGCCTCAAGATTTAAGTCAACCCTAACTTCTCATTTTTATTTTATTTTTTAAAAAAGGAGTTAAATGCAATTATTGTAAATAAATAAATAAAAATTGTGTATTTAGTGGCAAGTAGAGTTAGAAAAGGTGTGTATGGTGTCCCTTAACAGTTAGATACTATCCTTAAAAAAAAACAGATTAGAGATAATGTGTTCATGTGTGACTCACCGTATTGTGCAGTGCTCAATCGCATCAGGTGGTGAAACCAATTATCCCGCCAAATTACACCCGTCATCTTTCTCAACCGTTAAGTTTCGCTCCGACAGGCCCAACGACCATGCTTCTTCAGGTGAGTGAGGCAACTTTGTAGCTCCAAATCCGTTGGAATTGTTATTGTGATGTGATTATTATTTACACTAATGATTATGATTATGATGCAGAGGTTTCAAGTAGCAGTAGGAGAGGGTTAATGTTCAGCATAGCCACGTTGCCATGTCTTCTTCCACTCACTCACATCTTTGCTTCTCTCCCAGCCAACGCCACGCAGTAAACACTCTTTCTCTAACATAAACACTTGTGGCGCTATTTTCACCTTATTTCCATAAGCTCTTCAAGATAACTTACAGATATAGCTTACATCAAAACAATTTAACTTTATTTTATCTTTTACTAGATAAATACTCGTACGCTTATATGATAAGCGCTTAGTTAAGCTGATTGATTAAATAGATTCATTTTCATCATATTTGGACTCGTTAATAATGATTTATATCCCTCCAATTAAATATGACACCTTAACAAATAATTTTCTAAAGTTCTCTTTTTAATTTCTTTTATTTGGCCATTATGTTATTTTTGAATTTTCAATGTTGCTATAGTTACCGTGCTTGTTTGATGTATTGTTTGTGTTCTTCTGCTTTACTTTTACCCGTCATGAAGACAAGATACAAAAGAATATCTTCTAATTAAAGAAGAATTGAGGAAGGTATTGTCAAAGAGAAAGGCCGCGGGTGTGCTTCGTTTGGTTTTCCATGATGCTGGAACTTTTGAAATTGATGACGATACAGGTAATACATCTTAGCTCTGGTGATTAATCTCTAAAAAACATGTTAATTTTCACACAGTATAATGGATGTAAAATGCTTCTGTGGAAAGGACTGATATTTTCACGGTTAAAGATTATTTTCAGTTTTAGGCACCAATTAAATTTGTAGATTCTTCACATTTCTGGTGCCGGTACCATTGTTTTGATTTTTTTTTTTTACTTACATAGTTAAGTTTACACGGTCTAGTCCACTTAATTTCTTGATCACCTAATTTAGCATTAAGCACATGGCATGGCTCATAACTATGTAAAACTCCACGCCGAATCTGATTTTATATTGCTAACTGCTAAGTTGCAAGTTTTCTATCTTAACAGCTTTTTAAGTCTTGTAAAAAGATCCTTATAATCCCTACAAAGCCATGCTAGTAAAGTAGTAATGGATTTTTTATTTTATTTTTGGTTACAGTAATGGCTTTTTAGATATATAGTATTAGTGATTAGCAAGCCTCGTGGATGGTTCCTTTCAAACAATATTGTCATCCGAAGACTATGAGATCAACTCTTCAAAAGCAAAAAACGAGTGAAAACGGAGCAAATAATGGCTAATGATGAAATTACTTAGATTAATCTATTATCAATTGGACTGAGTTTGTTAAAATTATGTTAGATTTAAATCTATCCCTTAGTTTTAAGTTAACATGTTGTATGGCCCAAAATGCCACTTGGGGCAAAATCATGATAATCTACAATAGTTTTGGATTTAAATAATTCTACTATATTTGGATTTAAATAAGGGAAAAGCTAACATGTGCCCTTAAGGTACTTGTTAGTATACTATAGATAGTAAATTTGCATTAAAAGTTGTGCATTTCATATCTTTAGAAGTCAACAATTGATTTGTTCAAGACATAAATACTATTTAAAGTATCCTTAACAGGTGCCCTAAGGGCACATGTTAGCATGACCCCTTAAATAATTGCAAAGCGTTCTTCAATAGCCTTCTGAGCATCTTCCTTGGTGACATGGCTGTTCTTCGGGTGACCCAATCAACTTTCATGGTGCATTTGTCCCAGCCATACACATACCCATTGCGTTCTTCAATAGCCTTCTGAGCATCTTCCTTGGTGAAAAAGGTAACAAAGCCAAATCCCCCACCAAGGCCAGTTTCATGATCAATAGCAGCAAGCTTGGCACTGCTCACATCACCAATAGGCTTGAAAAGCTCAAGCAAATGAGCGTCCTCCTTTGTTTGACGCGAGAGGTGGGTTGCCAGAACGGTTTTATCATCAGACTTAGCAATCATCTCCTTGGCAAAATCCAACAGAAAGGGAGGTACAACCATACCCGGAATAGGGGTGGCCCGATCAACTTTCATTGTGCATTTGTCCCAGCCATACACATACCCATTGCATTCTTCAATAGCCTTCTGAGCATCTTCCTTGGTGACAAAGGTAACAAAGCCAAATCCCCCACCAAGGCCAGTTTCATGATCAATAGCAAGCTTGGCACTGCTCACATAATCAATAGAAAGGGAGTTAGCAATCATCTCCTTGGCAAAATCCAACAGAAAGGGAGGTAGAGCCATACCCGGAATAGGTGAATAATAATCATCATCACGGCTATCATCACATTCACAACGATAATCACAAAGAGTATATCCATAGCCCTTGTAAGCATCATCCATGACGAAGGAGGGAACTGCAGATACATACATACAGACAAAGTAACCACCAATACATATCATGAGATTGATACATGCTTATTGACATGCATAAGGCATTTATTTTGTTTATTTGACTAGATTACCAGTGTGCAGAGAGTAGAGTCTCTCTTGTGTATCATTCTCTTCTGTGATTCAATAAAATACATGTACCAAGAATTCCCTTTTTGCGTGTGTTTCTTCTCAAGAAACCTAGCAGTTAGTAAACAAGTAGAATTAAAGACACCAGAAAGTGAAATTTGTGTACTGAATGAATGAATTGTCCTAAGTAAAATGTATTATCTTTGCGGAAAAATTAAGTCCGTATGATATGTAATTCATTCATTCAAGGCTTTGCCCGGCAATTGCGTTTGTACAATGTCTGAGCAAAGAAATTAAATTGGAAACATGTGGTCTTTTGTTATGCTTTCTTGTTAATAGTTTCATCACCAGTAACAAGTGTATTTCCATAATTATTTTCAGAAATTTGATTGACGGATATTGTTTTCATATTTTTCTCAATTTTTTTAAAAAATGTGGTTTGTTCATGTTGTTGCAGGTGGCATGAATGGTTCTATAGTCTATGAACTTGAAAGACCTGAAAATACTGGTCTGGAAAAATCAGTAAAGGTCTGTCTCACTATTTTCTCAGATCCCTTCTTCCTCTCCTCCTTTCTTTTATCACTTGCATAATTCTACATGATTGCACGCGCCAGTCTCTTTTAATTTCTTGATCAAGTTAGACATCTTATATTTTAACTGCCAGGCCCAGCTAACGTCTCAGTGGACTTATCACATGTTGTTTAGGTTCTGCAGAAAGCAAAAACTCAGATAGATGCTATCCGTCCAGGTCCTTGTTTTCTCTGATAATTGCTGCTAATAGAAAATGTTGATTTAGTCTAGACCAACAATTTTCGGTTTACCTTTATTAGTATCCTGGGCGGATCTTATTTCTGTGGCTGGAGCTGAAGCAGTTGAATTATGTGGAGGTCCTACCATCCAAGTTTTGCTCGGCAGACAAGATTCGCTGTAAGATTATGTTTGTCTAATGCTCTAGTCACTTAGTCGGTAGATATGATATATCAAGCAACTGGTCTTTTCTCCTAAGGTTGACAAAAAAAAGTTATATGTTAGTTAGACGAGTTAGTTTCTCTGAAGATATCATTTAACCTATTTTTGAGTTTTGTCCATGCTGTTGTTTAAAGAACGAGCAACCATTTTACTTAAGAAGTAGAAAGAAATAGCTTTGTGTAGATTAACTCATTGGTTGTTACATAACAAAAACCTGTTTCTGTTTTCTGCTTATGACATTTTCATTCATTTTAATGGTAGGGGACCTGATCCTGAAGGGAAACTTCCCGAGGAATCTCTTGATGCTTCTGGTTTGAAGAGAAACTTCCAGAAAAAAGGTTTTTCGTGAGTATGAGAAAAAATCCAATTTATTTTGCATTTGTGTGATGCATAATGCATGGATGATGCTTTGCCTAAATTTCCATTCATCGGACAAAATTATTATTTATTTGATACTTCAATTTTTTTGCAACTTTTCATTCTCTTAAAGCTGTCCAGTTGCGGATTGTCCATAACTTAACCACAGAATCACAATGTTATAGAGACACACTGAACAACATTATTGAAGATATGCTAATATTTGTCATTGGGAAAATATCTTCAGCATATTGCGCCAGATTTAGTTATGCTCATGCATTGTTATCCATTAGGAACTTTTCTCTCACAGAACACAAGAACTAGTAGCTTTGTCTGGAGCTCACACTCTTGGAAGTAAAGGTTTTGGAAGCCCTACTACTTTTGACAATTCATATTATAAGGTTCTTTTGGAGGAGCCGCGGACACCTTCCGGTAAAGTAACAACTTATCTCATTTAAAATTTTGATTTCTCTAACATATTTATATTTATTTATTAGACCGTTCTTGTCAGTTTTTATAACCAAGAATATTTTTGTTCTCATCTGCTGGTTCTCTTTTATATAGGTGGTATGTCGACTATGATTGGTCTTCCTTCAGATCACGCACTTGTTGAGGATGATGAATGCTTAAGGTTCTTTATCGTTTAACAAGCATTTATGTCTCCCTTACTATAAAACTGTCCCCATTGCATTTATATGATGTGAGCATGCGAGTATTAAAAAAAGTGGCGAAGCCTTTAAATAATATTTAGATTAGTCTCTGGAGTATCAGTTTACTACCCTGTGATCCTGAACCAAATGCGGTGATGGAGCCAGAAACTTGTGTCAAATATACAATATGGGGAAAAATTATTGAATGAAAATTAGAATTGTTAACTAAAAATATATACTAGTATTCAAGGAAAATTATAGAGTTGGAAACACATGCCCCGGTTAAAGGGAGCAACTTTCTCTGCCCCTGGTATTTCTAAAAAAAATACATGGTTTTGGAAGTGTACTTCCAGATGACATATTTTGTCTGAAAGTGTACGTCTAGACGAAAACGAGGTGCTGAAAAAGAACCTTTTTTCTATTTAGTAAATGACTAAAAATCCACTTGCATGTGACATTGAATGTCCCAGTGCGTGGCATGTGTATGTTTCAGCATATTTCTTTTTATTACCTCAATGTTCATTACTTATGAGAACTATATTTATTGAACAGATGGATTAAAAAATACGCAGACAATGAGAGTGTGTTCTTTGAAGATTTCAAAAATGCGTATGTCAAGCTGGTGAATTCTGGTGTGAGGTGGAATAGCTTATAAACAAGAGTTGAAAGTTCCAACTTAACACTCAAGGCACAACTTTTTATTTTTTTTATTTTGGCAGCTGCATTAAAATTTTGATCATCAAGATGTACTACCCCAGAAAAATCAACCAAAGTGTTTACATGCAGAGTCATTAAATTTGTGTACCAAAGTGTTTAAATTTATTGGTTTGGTGGACATCCTTGGATCTTATAATACTCTGGTTCAAAACCAGCATACAGAAGAACAAGAAAAAGTTACAACTTATAAGTACACCCCAATCTTTAGACTAGGTTTGGTTTGAATATAATCATAAACTCTTTTAGTGTGTAACTGCGCTTTCTTTGTATTAAAAGTATTTGGAAAAACTGCAAAAAATTATCAATCCATGATTGGTGATTAGAAGTAGTGTTTTGATCGGATGGTAGAAGGCAAAAACTAGTGTAGCACAATCACAAAATTTATCTTTGCAGAGTGGTATACATAATACATGTGTCTAAGGTGCCAGAACAGACATCAACTGATTAGACAGATTATGTTAAATGATTATAAATGTACGTCTAATATCAAGTCATCAAGAGAGAACTCTGCATATCTCTTATATTATAAGTTTATATACACAATCAAATCCTAAATCTAATTTGTTTTCCCTTCATTTTAATCTTGCAATTTTTATTAAAGGCTAAATTTTCAACCACTATGGCAAGTATATCAATTGTAATTAAAATCATGTGCAATAATTGATAGGCACCATCGATTTTGATAGGAAAGATTTCATACAACAATTAAACACCATCAAATTACATTGCACAGTTTAAACAATTAAAAACCGATAATTATAAATCTATCAAATCATCAAACCGATAATTATTTAATCACATCAAAATTCTTTCTATATTTGTAAATTCTATGAGTAAAAACAAAAAGAGGAAGAAAAGATTGAGAAAATAAATATGATGTCCCTTTCAAAAAAATAGTTAATGTCTTTCATATAAAATATTTATTGATCCCTCTTTTTAGAAAATATAATTCTCATCATGTATAGAAATTCAGTCTCACACACACACACACACAAATATATATATATATATATATATATATATATATATATATATGAAGGAAAAAAAATTCAAATCACTTGGTATTATTCTTGAGAGGAAGAACTTTGTTTTCATCCATCGAAGCATTGCCTTTTGAAACACAATCATCTAAGTATGTTGGCACCTCGAAATAACTTTCCTCAATCATCTGATTATGCTCTTTAACTTCGACCGTTGTTCGTTCCGGAACAAGAGCAACGAGTTTGTTCAATTGGCCCTCGAGTATCATCTTGTCTAAATATTCTAATAAATTCTCCTCAAATCCTTTATCTTCATCCCATGTCCACCCTTTTAATTGGCCATCGTTATTTGTGTTTTCATTGACACGTTGTTTCCACGAATATTGATCCATGATTAATTCTCTAGCTATCTCCAAATTTCTCTGCACTTACAAAAGATATATGTTGCTACTATACTCTGTATATATAGTTAAAATTGGATCAAGTTATCCGCAACAAATTATCTAAAAAATAGATGAAGTTGTTGAAATAAATAGGAAAAGAAGATATATTTATATAAAAAGTATCCAACCAAAAATTTATAATCATCTTTATAAAAAAAAATAAAAAATGTATAACCATCTAGTATTAAAATCTATTACGGTATATTTAACACATGAAATATTTTTATAATCATTTAATAGCTGGATTTACTAACGAGATTTACATTATTCGTTGATAATTTTCAAGTATTTATTTAACGATTAATAAAAATAAATAACATAAATATATGGCTTATTTTTATTAATTGTTAGATAAATAACTTTTTTTTTTTTTTTTTATATTATCCTGAAAATCGAACCCAGGACCTATAGCCTACTACTCAAACCCCTAATCACTAGACCAAACTTAGTTGATGTATATTTTCTCAATTATTCATTAGGGTTGATTTAGGTTTGAAGTTAATTGTATAACTTGTGATCGCACATCTTAAACATTCTCTGGACCGAGTTAGGATCCTCTCCATTTCCAATTATTTCCATTTCCTCAATTATTATATAGTTTTGGGAATATAAATGTAAAAGTGTGACATTAAGTGGGTCCAAATATCATTTATACACCCAAAAACATTTAAAACTTTGATAATGGAAGAAATGGAAACAATAGAAAATTGAGAGGATCTCAACTCCTCTGGTCCGTCATTGTTTTTGACTAACTCAAATACTCCGATAAATTTTCTTCAGCATTTCTTTTGTTGCCTATCATACTTAACACAATTCTCATAATCAACCACCACCTCCCTGAGTAATTGCTTAAAATCTATAGAAACTCCTTTTTCAGCGGTCCTTAATTTTTTTTCAATACCCTTTCCACATTGCAGCCTTTATTTATCCCTTCGTTGGTATCTTTAGCTCTTTGTTTCCGTCTGTCAAACAATTTTGTATTATGGACATAAAATTTATTTTGGGAAAGGAACAACATCTTAAATTGCCTCGGAGAAGAAAATGAATCAAACTTTCTTGAGATTAAAAATAATTTAATATTGTAACTACCTAACAAAAAAAAAATTCAAAATTGAAAATAATTTAATAATGTATCTTGATTTTATATTTTATATTTTTTTAATCAATATTTGTTATTGCATATGTTTCATTATATTATACATTAGTTTATTATATATTGTTTCAAAAAGAATTATTTTATTATAAATAAAAAACATTGTAAAACTAATGGTAATGTACATGTACCAAGTTACTCCCACACACAAATTCTATCTCTGCCATACTGTGTCACTTTGTAAAACTGAATTAAAATTCGAACTGTATACCAATGAATGTTATAACATTAAGGGTTCGTTTGGTAGGATGAAAAGAAAGTGGAAGGAAATAAAATTACGAAAATCGATGAATAAATTTGAATTGTAAAATAGTCCAAATTCATTCATTGGTTTGCGTAATTTTTTTTCCTCTCACTTTCTCTCCATAGAACCAAACGGACACTAAATTATGAGAAAAACCTACAATAGTGAATTTCAATCCCATTGAAACACAATAAATAATTTGAACGCGAAACTAAAAATAGACTTAAGAATTTTTTTTTTTTGTAAATTAAATGTATTCTCTGCACAACTACAGAGACTAATCACACGAAGATAACTGAGATTCATTTAAGAAATTGACTTAACATTAATTTGAATTGACTTATCTTTAAGCTTTTGAGAAATCAATATTTACGTAAGTTGAAAGTGTTTAGATTCTACTGTTGGAACCAATGTTTTTAAAACCGGACCGGCTGGTCCGACCGGTTCGCCC
Organism: Trifolium pratense; assembly: GCF_020283565.1. Lineage (NCBI taxonomy): Eukaryota > Viridiplantae > Streptophyta > Magnoliopsida > Fabales > Fabaceae > Trifolium > Trifolium pratense. The sequence goes on along the minus strand of NC_060065.1, from coordinate 5,665,524 downwards.
GTGAACCGGGCACCTCAGCGGTCCGGATGACTAGCCAAAACCGCTAGTCAGTGGAACCGGTAAAAAACTGGTATTAACCGGCAAGAACCGGCAAAACCGGCCGGTTTTTAACTCCGTTAAAAAAATGATTTTTTTTTTTTAAAAAAATTCATTTTTCTTTTTCTTTTTGCTGAAACTGACACGCATGAAAACACTGAAACATCATCTTTGTCCTTTCAAAGAAAGACCTTTCTTTGTTTCATTTTCTATTTTCCACTAAAATTCCAATCTTTATTGTTTTTTTCTTTTTTCAGATTTATTGATTTGAAATCTTTAATTCCCTTTTCACTCTCTCATAAGATCCAAGAATCCCAAAAGTATTTGATGGAAGTGAAAGAAGAAATGAAATTGGGAAGATATTTTTGAATGAAATTGAAAGAAGTTTTTGATAGAAGTGAAGATGAAGAAACTATTTATTTGTGTTGTTGTTTTTTAATTCATGGTAATGGTTAGAGAGAGAAGAGGGAGAGGAAGAAGAAGAGATGAATTTGAGAAGAGATAGATAGTGGTGGTTTTCACTGTGTTTTCATTCTTTTTGCATATGCATGTGAGTTTGCAACTTTCTTTTATATCTAGGGTTAGTGTAATGAGCTTGAGCCATGTCTTCTTGAAATGTGGGTTAGTGAAATAGACATTTGTATTTTTATTTTTTTTTACCATTGAAATTTGAGTTTGATGTTGAAATATATATTTTATATTTTATTATATATTTATTTATTTATTATCCGGTTCAAACGGTTCTAAAACAGTCGAACCGATTGAACCGATTGAACCATGAACCGGAGGCCACAACAGTTCGACATCCGGTCCGATTTTTAAAACATTGGTTGGAACTACTCTCTTCATCTCAATATAAGTAAAAATTAATCGGCAAAAATAAATATATTTCATCCAAATTTTGAACCAAATATATCAATTTTTTTTGCATTTAGACTTAAACTAAGCGTGAAGGGCGTGTAGTAGATAACCGCAGAGTGAGTATGACTTTTGTGTGACTAGAAAGAAGTCGAGCACAGGAAAGCGACATGATCTGACCTGGATATTATAATTTCAATTCAATTCAATTTCAACCCCCCTTCTCTCTCTCTCTCTCTCTCTCTCTCTCTCTCTCTCTCTCATTTTTATAAAATCAATTTTAAAATAAAAAATCATCATCTACAACACTCTGAATCTTTCTTTCGGATCTTGTTGCTTCGATCCTCACTTTCTCAGATCTCAATCATCAAACTATGCTTTTCTTCTTTTGATACTTCAGGTTAGTAACCACTATTCACTCATCCTCCATTTTAGTAGTAACATTGTAGTAATATATATGATAATTTTGTTGTTACAGTTAGATAATAATACATGTTTTATATTTATAAATCTGAACATGCTAATGCTACTGTTTACGTGTTGCTTGATTTCATTTCATACCCTAAGTTGAACTTCATTGGTTCTTCTATCTATCTATGTAACTTGTAGTAACTTGGTTTGAACCATGGATCCGACTGATTTTTCACTTCAAGATGGATTTCAAGTAGTAAACCAAAATGGTGTACATCAACAACAACAACCACTATTTGATTCTGAAAAGGATGCTGTTCATTCTTTAGTGTCCAATGGAAATTTTGATGATAGTTTGTCTATGGAAGAAATTAAAGAAGGATCCAACGCTAAAATAGAGGGAAACAATGTTAATGTTTCTAAGGTGAGACGAATTTTCCACTTGCTCTGAATTTGTTCGTTGATTTATTTTAGTTACTTATTTTGAATGTTTCGTGTATTTTTTTGTAAATTATAGGAAGAGGAAGTGGGAATTGTAGTTGAAACGGATAAATCTAGAACACGAAAGGGTGTTGTTAAGAATAAGAATGTGAAACTGCCAAGTCCTAAAGGTGTTCATACAAGTTCGGTAAGAAATAACAAAGACGGGAAAGATAAAGAGGCGACAGCAGCAGCAGCAGCAGCAGCAGCATCTGTTTCAAATGGTACTTCCACTTTAGACTCTCATCTTAGACAGCCGATTAAGAACAAAGCAGTTAATGACAAGCAGACTCGGTTGTCCAAGGTATACTTTGTTGTTACTGTCTCTTATATTTTAACCATTGATTGCTTACCGAATGTTTCGCACGTAGTCAAACATTGAGATGATTGTGCTTTCTCAGTATTTTTATTTCATCTTTTTGGTTGTGTAATAAAAAAAATGTTAGTTTTGGCATTCCCTGATATTTTTTACACTTTCTCTCAGCATCCTGGAAAGTCTGATGCAGCATCTTCTGAAGCACCAACGTACGAAATGTTTTGTATTTATTCTGAATAATTCATAATATGTTCACTGAAGAAAGAATATGATATGAAGATTCCATCATTTTAATTATTTGACGTTTGCATTGCAATTTATTGGATGCAGGGAGAAGACTAGACCGCGATTAGTAAAGAAAGAACCCCTTGATAATATTCCAGGAAAAGCTGAATCATCTTCGTATCCTTTTTTTTTGCTCAAGTTTTTATTTTTCTTTCTTGTTAAGTGGAAATAGGGAGCAAAGGGAGATTTCTTTATACCTAAATAGTAATTGTATGACATCTGGAAAATGACAAGGGAGAAAACAACACCCCTAAAATGTTTGTTTAAATTAAAATAGACTAAAGTGTAGCACATATTCATCTCTCAAGAGAGGGGGTGTAATTTTTAAAATTAGAGGGAAGGGTAGTGTGATTTAAGCATATCTTACGGGAGGAGAGTGTAACTTATTGTAAATTTATTATTGAGAATGATGTAGTTTATGGTTTAATGCTTTATCCTTTATCCACTTATAAGTCCTACATCAGAAGATGCCAAACCTCGTAGAGTGGGGACAATGCCAACTTATGGATTCAGTTTCAAATGTAATGAGCGAGCTGAGAGAAGAAAAGAGGTAAATAATTATTACTTGCTTCTCCCTTGGGTTACCATGAGGGTTTCCTTTGTATAAACCTGTAGTTTTAAAAAATGTTCATATTTTGGATGCCAGTTTTACTCTAAGCTCGAAGAAAGGATTCATGCAAAGGAAGTTGAGGAGAGCAACCTGCAAGCAAAAACCAAGGTGATGATAATATTTTATAGCTAGGCTGAAAACTTGCAGCTAATGCCTTTTAACCAAATCAACCTTTGGTTTCTTTTTTATAGGAGAGCCAAGAAGCTGAGATTAAGAGGCTTAGGAAAAAACTAGCATTTAAAGCAACTCCAATGCCAAGCTTCTACCAGGAGCCTCCTCCTTCTAGGGTGGAGTTGAAGAAGGTTAGTTTCTTTTTATGTGCATACATACATGGATGCCTGTCTGCCTGATTACATACAATCTCGCAGCCCGCTGCATGTAATCTGCCTAATTATTCAGATTTTTTGGGCCATAGGAAATGTAGTTTCTTTTGGCATGTCAATGTTTAAGTGCACAAATTTGCACGCACCCACATACTTGACTTGGCCAATCTTCTGAATTTATTTGAAAAGAGCAATATCTACTGATTGAAGCTTTCTTCTCCCTGTTCCCACTTCACTCTATCAATTAGTGTCTGTCTAATTAAATGTCTTGCTTGTTCTGAAATATTCCATTGTTAAGAATGATTGCTCTCTACTCATTATATAAAATCTCTTTGATGCTGTCTTTCTAGTTAATGCATAAATTGCGTTGTTATGCTACCAAAATGTCTGTTGGATTTAAAAATGAATTGGACTGTTTATTGTGGAGATTGAGTGTTTTTATTAACATTATTCTGGGGTCGTTGGACCAACATTATTAGGGAGTTAAAATAAATTTAAAAAATGCCTGTTATATTATCCTTATCCATAAGTTCAAAGTACTACAAAATATATTGCATACTTGTTAATTATGAATTCAATTTTCAATCTATGAATCTGATGGTTTATTTTATAAGATTATGAACTTTCAATTAGAATGTTGAATCTTCTTTTCAGTTACCTGCTTTCATTGATCTTCATCTGGAACCTGTAGATTTGGTTTGTGCTTTGGTGCCTTGTACATATTTTGTGGGTTTTGAAATTTAGGTAGTTTTGGTATTTCCAAAGTCCAAATTGATTTTGATATTCTATCTGATTCAAAAAATGAATAGTTCTTAATTTGTTATTCTAGATGGCTTTATCTATGCATAGGTGTGTAAAGTGCATTTAAACTTTTAACTTTAGTTTATAAGATGATTTGTCATCTCGTCATACAAATGCAATGTCAACTTAAGAAGAGCAAAGCTTAGCTCCAGTTAGAGATATTTAAAGTTATCTAGTTGGCTAAACTCAATTATCAGTGTTAGATAATTTAGCAGAACTGACAAGAAGGCTTGCCTCTATTGTATTTGTATAGCAATCTTATGCTGATCTAATCGAAATGCTTTTTTTTTGCACAAATTGAAGTTGCTTCAGAACGTGGGCCTGAACAAATTTGAAACCTAATACTTACATCAGTAGATATTTTTGTGGGACCCTTTATTGGCCCTCTGAATCTAACTATAATGTGATGCTAAAACCCAGTTTTCTTATGGAAAAGTATTTTTTTGCTATGCTATTTAAACTTGTAATTGGGCATGTAGTTTTGGCCATTTTCCGCTCTGAAACTGTTGATATTCTACATGAACTTTTTTAGTTAGCAAGTTTGGTCTATGATTTAGAAATTGAAATTCTTGAGCCTTTGCACTTGCGGATTTAGATACCAACGACAAGAGCAAAATCTCCCAAGCTTGGTCGTAAGAAGAGTTCAACATCTTCAGAGCCAGAAGGACGCAGCGACAGCAGTGTTCTACAATGTCGTTTAAGTCTGGATGAGAAAGTGTCTCAGAATAACACCATTAAAGGAATTAGTCCTGTTCATTCAAAGAAGCCGCAACGAAGATCTCTCCCTCCTCGACTGACTCCTGAAAAGATCAGTTCGTCCAATTCAGCAACTGCACGGACTTCGTCTAAGGCGGTGAATAATGAGAAAACCTCCGTATCTAGTGTAACAACTGAAGTTACCACCTTGTCTATTGCAACAAGGGAAGAGAAAGCTGAAGCTATTGAGGAGAACAATGCCTTGTCTGATGAGACAAGTGAAACTCCGTCTCTGAACATAGATTCAGGTGAAGTAGAATCCCATGTGAATGGTGATATAGTCATTGAAGACAAACCACGGCGCACCTTGGTACAAGAACCTATAGCAGCAGAGTATTAAACAAGCAGCAGCAGCAGCAGCAGGAATATAGCCAGCCCAGGTGTTACTATCAGAATTATTGATTCATCACGTGAAATATTATAGAATCATATGATTGAGATTATTTGACAATGAAGGCTTGCATATTTGCATTATATGGTTTGTGATGTCATTTTGTCCAAGCGCCATTGTTTCTTTTGTGTTTACTCCAAAAGCTTGCTGGTTTTGTCCTTATGATTCTGTCTCCTCCTTGCAGCATTGTATGTAATAATGTAACCATTTGTCAAGTTGTTCTAGTTGATGTTAATTTGGCTTCTAACACTTGTGTCTGTTTGGTTGACATGTCAGCGAAAATTTTGAGAATGTTTGCCATCAGTGGTTCCATTACATTTTGTTTAGGCCTTGCTCTGTTAAACAGTTGGCATTGTCACATGAAATTAGCTGTTTGTGCTGTGAACACCACTCTGATTAGTCATATTACAGCTATGCTTTGTTATGCAACAGATTTTGTAGTCACTGTCTCAATTGATTTTCAACTCCTACTTGCCAAATGCACATGCACTTGTCCAGCGAAGGCAAAGTGAATAGTAGATTTTCTTTCCCTCTCATTTTTATACAGGTTTTTTCCTTCATTATTTTATTTGTTTTTGGATAGACAAATATCATTACTTTAGTGATTATGTTAATTTTTTTTTAAGGGTTTGAACTTTTATCTGTATTTTTATGAGGAGATTGTTTTGTGGTTTTATTTAGTAGTAGTTTTATAACAAATGTGTTGGTTGATTTTAAAATTTGTCTGAATAAGCTTTTACTGTACAGCAAAAAATATTTTAAGTTACAATATTTGGAACAAGTGTAGAATATTTCATTTCTGATGATATCCTTTGTGCCTCTATAATCCACCATTTCTTCAATGTGCAAATAACAGAGTATTGAATAAAAAAGTGTCTTGCTTCCATTAATAGATCATGTTTTTTAAGAGATATCTTTTCTGCAAGAGCTTTCATCTTCCTAAAATAAACTTTCATAATTTCCATAAACTATATCATCATTTTCATCCTACCACTTTCATTTCTTTATAAAATTTAACTACAAACTCATTTTTGCCGGTCTTTTCAAATCCTGACAAAAGAGTGGTGTATAGGTATAAACATCAAGCTTAATTTAATTTGTTTCTCCACCATTTGGGTTTTAAGTTGAGGTAATTCTTCCATCAAGCATTCTCTTTTTTTTTTTTACTTTGTCAAATAAGAAATGAGGGCAACTCAAAATCTTCAAGCTTAAACTGAGACCACCATTATTTAATGATAGTCACAAAAATTGAATATTACTAGCAATTTTTTAGTACATTATTCAATCCAATGACTTAAAGAAATAATATATTCATTGTGACCACTTATAGTAGTGTTCCACCATAGCAGCCACCTTATTTTAGTAATTAACATTTTCTATCTTATTGAAGTTTAAATAAAATTCTTTTGAGTTGAGTCAAACTAATAATGATATTAATATTTATTCAAAAATAAATAATAATATTAATACTCTTGTGAAGGAGAGTACTATACTCAATTTTATTTTAGCTACTTGGGAAAAGAAGTAGGTTGCATGCATCGAGCCCTCCCTCAATCTGATTCCACAAAATTGAGGGTCTCACTCTCGTGCACTTTACTTAACTTAACTCATCACATTGAAAAAGTGGTACTATGAAATTGGTCAATTTTATTTATTGTATTTTTAATAAACCTTTGGGGGTGCCTGTGGGCCTGGATGACTGTTGAGTGTTTAAAAAATCAAATTCTATGTCGGAAATCTAATTCATGTACCCTTCCTGTTTATTTGATTGATTTGAAGTTGGTGGCAGTGTGGTATTGAATCCATTACACATCCATTCATTTGAAGGTTCCACTAAGGGGAGTGAGAGTGAAGCTAGATTAGGTTCACAAGTTTGTGCCTAATCTAAATAACCTTATTTGTCCCTTGTTATAAGAAGATTCATTAATGGGAATATTTATTTGTCTCTAAATAGTAGCATAATCTTTTTTGCAATGTTATCTTAATCTTTCTCTAGGTAAATATACAGATTGAGTAATAATAAAAGAGGAGAATTTTTTTACCACCCTATCACCTTCTCGTGCGTCCTTCTAGTTTCTTATTTTACCCTTTCGTTACTTACTTAAGTAGCGGACATGTAAAATCTTGAAAATTTCATATTATGAGGGGTTTTTTCTTTTCATGTTAGGTGTATTATAATAACATTAGAAGGCGGAATCCACTTGGATTGATCTGGTGGTATTTGGCTTGGGACCTGGGAGTGTGCTCCTCCTTAAGGTCTTAGGTTCGATTCTCTCTTGTATTAATTTGGATGAACTAGTTTAGCTTCTTCAAAAAAAAAAACATTAGAAGGTGAGTGTTACAGTTGCCTGTCGTAGATTAGTGTTTAATATCATTATAAATTCTATCGAATATTAATAATACTCTTTAAAAGTAAAAAATTATGAGTTACATATTTCTTTTTTGTTTTTGACTTAAAAAAAAAACATGTAACCATTAACCTATATTTTCAAACAATAATGTATATCGTCGTTAAAATTTTAAATATTTTTTAAGTACTGATTTACGATAGATCACGTAAAAATGATTCATATTAAAATTTCGGGTAGGTATATTAGGTTATTTAGTTAAACATGGTTTTCAAAATGGTCTTATTTATTTATTTAAAGAAATGTGGGGTCTGGCCAGAACATGAACATAGACCATGCTACACAATTTGAACTATTACATGTTTACAACCCCATATGGAAAATAAAATTGAAAAAAAAAAAGAGAAGAAAAAACTATATTCTTTTCTCCAACAACATATCAGAGGTCAGAAAGGACTAATTTTGGCGATATTCATTCTGAAAAAGAAGATTTGAAAAGAATATCTTTATGATGCATAATAAATTTCTTGATTTGGAGCTGTGAGTTAAAAAGCTATGATCATAAGAGAACAAACAGCAAATAAGCATTTACAGAAAAAGAACCTTTTGATTCATTGGATTTGGATATCCTTCTCAACCACTACAGATTTTCCACTAAAAAACCTCATCATTCAACTTGTTGAACAATAAAAAAGTACATGCTTCTATAATTAAACACCTTCACATTTTAACAAAAAATAATTATAGCTAAAATAAGGTCATGAATTAGTTCTAAGTAACTTGTAGCATACATAACCACCAAATATCTTGTAGTAACTTTTAAGTTATCTAGTATGTGGAAATGTAAAAATTAACAGTTGAAAAGCTTTATCATTTACTATTATATAGTATTATATATACTAGATGTATAATTCATTATATTACAACAAGTATAAGAGTATACCAATATAAAAGGAAACTTGGTATTAATAATGTAACAAACAAACAAGAGTGAGATGATAAAATAAAGTCATAGCACCTATATTCATGTGGAAACTTGGCCGACAGACAAGGCCAATATTTCACTCTAAAAGGAGGAAAAAGATGCGTAGAGACTTCAAAAATAATGCATCAATAATTGCTTTACTTTATCACAAGAGAATGCACATGATGTCAAGTACATGTACCATCATATTCTGCGATTTAACCTAACCATTTTAGCTAACTTTCTTCATAATATAGCTAATAAAATGTACATCTCAAGTTACCTTATAATATGTTCGGTATTCTGTATGGCAGTGGATCGCCATGATTTTTCAAAAGTTACGCTCTCTCTGCAATGAACCATTGTGATTTTGCAAAAACTACTGAGTTTTGCTTTCGCAAAACCAAGGTAGCTCAACGTGGCCATGTTTTTTGCAAAAATATAGAATTAAGCAGCTAATTTGGGAAATAATTTTGTGAATGAGACAACAGAAGTACAAAACATTATTCATTAATTTTCATAATACAATAACAACCATTCAGTACAATGGGCAAATATCAGTATTATTGTTACATAATATATATAATATAGAAGTTACAAAGACTAGTTCAGAAAAAATGAAGCCTAAAAAACCAGGGATTGGTAAAACAACAATCCTTTCCAAAAGAAAAAGATTGTTAAGACAGACAGGTATAACTTGCTGCCATGGCCAAAACCCTAGAGTAGACAGTGCATTCATATAACTTTGAACTGTACTTAGTAACCAAAATAACATCACATAAGCTGCAACTTCAACATGCCCCTTGACTAAAACTGTGATCCCAAACATCATGTATAGAACATGGTCCAAATACGCGAAAAGAGGGTAATAAACATCACTCTGGACAAACTTTGGTACAGACTGCTGCGAAGAAACAAGAACAACGAAACATGGTGGCAAAACCAATACAAAGCGGAGCTAAAAGCATCAGGTGCCAACACCAGAAAGAAAGAAACCTAAATCCAGAACTCAGTAACTATGTTCTCAGAGATAAACAGTCATTCTAAAAACGGCATCCTATCGATAGGATGCCAAAAAACTTTCAACAGGTTCCGATTAAAAGGAAACCTGCAAAAATAAAGATTGAACAACTGTATGCTCCGGAAAAAGAGAACCGAGTACTGCAATGACCAAGACCCACCGATAATTAGTGGACCCAAAAACACTACCGCACCAACAATGATTAAAAAATCTGGAGCTCTTGCTACCCAGATTTGTGGTATAGATATCAAGGCTACCTGCTCAGAAGAGGATGTCACACATCCAAAGATGATCAATAAGCTTGTCAACTGTGCGGCTGCTGAGTGACTTGCAATTTTTTATATTTAATCCCTGGAGAGAATCCATTTTTTTCAAAGCTTGCAGGCTCTTGTTTGTAACGGAATTGCAACCTGCCAAACAAAGCACCTCCAGATCCACCTGGTCTCCATGAGCAATGGCCCTAATCCCTGCATCAGTGATTGCGCAACTGGAAACATCAAGATCACTCAGCAATGGGCACTCTCTTGCAATTGCTGTCAAGCTAGCATCGCCGACTTTTTTACAACAGCTGAGGTTTAGCACATCAAGAGTCAAACAATGCAACTTGACCATGCACAAAACTCCTGCATCTGTCAGATTAATGCAACCACTTAGATTAACATTAAACAAACTGGCCTTAGAACTCTCAAGCAGAGAAATAAACCCTGTGTCTGTTACTCCCTCAAGTCCAACCAATTCAAGTTTATGAAGCAAAGGACAAAGCTTCCCAATGACAGCAAGAGTAGAATTACCAACTCCAGGGCAGTTAAGGATTGATAAGGATGAAACTGATTCACAAGGAGATACTGCTGGCAATACAAGATTCATATCTTTGATCCCATAGCAGCGTACCAGAGTAAGAGCCTTCAATTTTGCACTGCAATAAAAAAGGACACCGACAAGTCCTAGTTGGGTAATCCTGTGGCACTCTTCCAATTGTAGGCTCTTAATTGATGGAGCTACCTTGGTGAATGATAGCAATCCATTATCCGACAGAAATGCACACCTATGAAGCTCAAAGTTTTTCACATTTGGACAACCCTTTCCGATAGCTTCAAGCCCAACATCTGTTACTCCTGGGCACGACCCAATTGTGAGCGACGTCAGTTTCTGCAGTGCACGGCCATTACCCATCACCCAGAATCCCTTCTCGGTGACATTTGCAAGGGAATTTAGGACAAGATCGGTAACCACAAATCCATATTGTCCAATAACTGCTAGTGAGTAATCAGAAACAGCAAGCGATTCAAGTGTCACATTTGTTAGAACAAAGGATGCTGCAGATACCATGCCAGCAATTCCCTGATCACCAACTCCAGGACAGTTTTTAATTGATACAGACCTTAGATTGGGACACAACTTCCCAATAGCTTTAAGACCTTCATTACCGATATTAGGACATGACTCTATCGATAACTCGTTCAGCTTCGGGCAGTTCTTTGCAACTGCAATTAAAGCCTTGTCAGAAATTGTGGGCAACTTGCAAAGGTCGAGCTTCTCTAACTGGTGACAACCATTAGCAATCTCAACGAGGCCTTCGTCAGTAATGGTAGCAACATCCCAAAGATTGAGAAACTTTAGAGACGGGCAGCCATGAGCAACTGCCTTGAGACCTACATCAGTCAATGGACGATCTGAATTGGATCTATGAATCGAAAGCTTCCCTAGTCCTCCACGAGATGCTGTGCCAACAGCAATGGCAGCTAGTCTAACATCTGTTGCTTTCTTTCCGTCCAAGCTTCGAGAAAGATACCCTTCATCACTATCCTCGTTTCCATTTTTGGTACTTGCATTGCTGCAGATTTCATTCTTGCAAATACTGCTCAGAAGCATAAGCCAGCGTTTTGATACAGAAGCGCATAAACTCCTGTCCTGTCCTTCAGGCAACCTTCTAAGGATCTCGAAGAGACATTCATCGGGCAATGTTTCGATAGTTGTCTCTGGCTTCTGATCAAACCATTTTTCTCCACTGAAATCAAATGGAACGCTAACACGAGATCTCTTCGGAAGAGGTTTGTAACCATACTCTTGACGGCCAAGAGACAAGAAGAGACCCGCCTCCTTCGGATTAGGGTATAATGACCTCCCAGTAAAAAAATCATCACTTCCTGAAAAACCAAACACACACAAGGTCAAGATCTAAAATCACACGTACAAAAAAAATTACAAAAACATAAAAATTCCACCAGTAAACCACATGAATACCATACATATATTCTATGAGTAAAAGATTTGAACACAACAACAATTACTGATATGTCATATATTAATGAAATCCAACTCATACTCTAAACACAACAAATCAACGTTGAACAAAATTACTGATTTGTTAGGAGAGGTCAACCCCCTTAAATGGATCTCATATACCTCGAGGGGATTAGTCTCCGCAGTTACGCAGATGACACCTTCCGTTTACCAAAATTACTGATCTCATATGTATACAAAAATTATCTATCTTATATGTAAACATGATCCATTTCCCACAAAAGACCAATAACTACTACCAACAAAATTATCTTTTAGCACTACAAACAAATTCTTTAAACAATTCCATGCTAAACTATATATCACTATCTCATGCATGAAAAGAAATAATAATAATTAGACCCTGAATCTATTCATATGGTTCAAGAGATCCACCAAGAACAAAAATTTAATTTTCAAAAGCAAAATAAAAATCCTAACAAAACCAATATAGAACAAATGAAACTAATATCAAGACATCAAATTCATATCTATGATAACAAAAAATCAACCATCAAGCATCAAACATAATCAAAGACACAAAACAGCAAAATCCCATGAATCAGATGAAAAGCTTACCAGTAAAGCTGAAAACTTTAGACATGGGTAAAGCTCCAAGAACAACAGAAGGTAAAATCTGAAGTTTTCACCAGAAAAGAACCCTCAAGATAGAAGGAAAAAGAAGAATAAGAACTCTTAGGAGCAAAAAAAGTATGAGAAGAAGAAGAACCCTATTGCATAGGGCAAAAAAAGAGAGTGAGAGAGAGAGAAACAAAAAATGAAGGATTTGAGATTGTCAAAGGTGTGGTTTATATTGGGAGTGAAAAAAAGAAGAGAATTGGGTACATGACTGTGACAGTACGATGAATTGGTTCAAATGCAATGTATTTGTGTTATTCTTCCAACAAACCAATACCAGAAACCAGACCCTGGTTTTCTTTTTTTAAATTATTTTTGGTAACATTTCTACTTTTTGTAACATTTTTCCTTTTTTTTTCTTACTTCATTTTATTGTTTTTTTGACAACTTGGTCAATCAGGGTTTTTTTATAGATGCATGAATCTTATCAGAAATTTTGAGGAAATATTAGTACTAATTTGTACTTTTACCGGATCTGGGTTATGATTTATAATATTAAAATAAAAAAATAAAATTAATGCATTAAATATGTAAAAGTAGTATAATATTTTATTTTAGTCAAAAGAAAAAAACTAGTAATAGTTTATTTTAGTTTTTTATAAAATAAATTATTTTTGTATTTGGAAATATCACATTAAAAAACCGTACATGGACCGTGATTTTGAAGAAAAATATTTTTTTAAAGAAACTATGAATGTGGACAATATTCAAAAAAAGATAAATTTGAAAATAAACAGTAATAATAATTATAAAAAATATTTATTTTTTTTGAAAACTTGGTATCCGGCCTTAGGACCGACTAATTCAAGGGGACCAATCCCACCGTCCACTTGCGAGGGCCCCATTTAAAGCCAGAGTATTTTTGCTCTGTATGAACTTAGCCCACCGAAATTGGCACCAGTGGGAATCGAACCTAAGACCTTGAGAGGAGCATACTCCAAGGGCTCAAGCCAACACCACTCGACCAACCCCAAGTGGGTTTAATTATAAAAAATATTAGTAAGATGCATGAATAAAAAATATTAGTAAGATGCATGAATGGGTGATAGTTTATTAGGTATTATTTAATTTAATTTGAATTTTTAAAATTTAATATTATATTTTTTGAATATTTTTTTATAACGAATCAAAAATATAATATTATTATCATTAATCATTGATAATAAAATTAAGGGTTAAATATGCATAAGGTCCCTGCATTTACGAGTCATTTGAGTTTTAGTCCCTGCATTTTAAAAACATTTCATTTTGCCACTGTACTTTCATTTTACTTTAAAAATGGTCCCCAGACTTTTTTTGTTGTTGTTTAAATGACACATTTTTGTTGATCTGTCACTGTTGACTGGACTTTAGAGTTGATGACTAATTTATTTTTGCAGTGAATCGATCAAAATATCCTTAAATAAGTAATTTTTTAAAAGTAAAATAAAATTGACACATCATAAAAAAATGTGCCACTTCAACAAAAAATGGGTTCAGGGACTATTTTTAAAGTAAAATGAAAGTGTAGTGACAAAATGAAAAGATTTTAAAATGCAGGGACTAAAACTCAAATGACACGTAAGTGCAGGGACCTTTTACATATTTAAGCCTAAAATTAAAAAATAGTGGATTATTTGAAAACCATTTTCAACATTTGAGAACAACTTGGTGGTAAGGGTGAGTAAAAAAATAAAAAAACCTTGGCAAAGGTATTACTCCCCCGTCCCAAAACTTGAATTATTTTGAAGTTTTGCACGGAGATTAACAAATGATAAGTAAAGTCATTTTTACCCTTACTTTATTAAGAAAGAGAAAATATATTTAATTAATGTTTTAACTTTATTAAGAGTACAAATGGTAAAGTATCACTAAATGTGCACTGGTTTCTTAAAAAGACTAAAGTTTTGGGACAAAACTAAAATGGTAAAAGACTAAAGATTTGAGACGGAGGGAGTATTAATTAGGGTCAAAATATATTTAAATAACATGTCAAATTTAATAAAATGCGGTACTTTTAATATTTTTTCCTTCAGGAATAATATTAAATTTTTTACTTGACCAAAAAAAAAATTATTTTTTTAATATTAAGCATAGCTGAGTCAATTTTTTATATGTTGAATTATTTTTTATATTTTTAATTTAATATCAAATTCAATTTTTATTTATATCTATATTTTATTATATTTTAATTTTTTATTTTAAATTAGATTTTATGGGAGTAATCGGTAATTTATTTCTTATCATATTCCGCCGATTTCTAACTCGGTTCATCTTTAAGAAAAAAAAATAGAGCAAAAATAGGATAAGTTTTAAGATTAGTGAAGACCCACTTTGGTCCTTCATAAATTTAGAACGGAACAGTTCAGTTCCTAACACAAATAAAATCTAAATTAATCCCCGACATTTTCATACAAGAAATGAATTAGTCTCTGTTATAAAAAACGGGGACTATTTTATCCGCAAAATGAAAATGTTGAGAATTATTTTAAATTTTATTATGAACTAAATTGACCCGTCAATTTTTTTAAGGGATTAAAATGAATTTTCATTCTTTTAAAATTAACGCGGATGAATTATAAAAAAATGATTGCATGTTTGATCATTGGGATGGATAAGTTGGAATTCTTATTTTGATGAATTTTGCCTGCAAAATATTTTCCTAAGGACAGAAATGACATCTTGCGTCTATGTTAATTGACGTATTAACTAGACGTTTATCCGTGTAATGCACGAGTTTTATGGTGTTGTATTATAATATAACGTCAAAAAATTATAATAGTAAAAGTATATATATTAAAAAAATTCATCTAATCTAAAATATTTTCTCTTTTAAATTTATTTGAGAGTTAGCTTGTTTATGGGATGAGAAAAGGGGCGCCGTTAAAATTAGAGCTGTCAAAACGGGCGGCCCGGACAATTTCGGGCCGGCCCGGTCGGGCTTCGGGCTTCGTCGGGCCGGGCTAAAAAGCCCAGATGAAAAACGAGCTATCAAAATTAGTGCCCGAGCCCGGCCCAGTACGGGTAGTCGGGCTTTCGGGCCGGCCCGGTTTTATTTATTTATTTATTTTTTTTACTTCTAGTGCTCAAACTCAACCAAGTAAATATCATTAATAATTCTCGCGCGTCCTATTTTTTACTCATCCGCTATATATATATATTATAATTCTCGCGCGCCGTATTTTTACTCATCCCATATCTACGAGTTTCTCGCGCGCCCTACTTTTACTCATCCACTACCTACGAGTTTTTCGCGCGTCATATTTTTACACATCCGCTACCTACGAGTTTCTCGCACGCCCTATTTTTACTCATCCGCTACGTACGAGTTTCTCGCGCGCCCTATTTTTATTCATCCACTACGTACGAGTTTCTCGCGCGCCCTATTTTTACTCATCCACTACCTTCGAGTTTCTCGCGCCCTATTTTTACGCATCCGCTACTTACGATTTTCTCGTGCGTCATATTTTTACTCCTCCGCTACCTACAACTTTCTCGCACGCCCTATTTTTACTCATCCGTTACGTACGAGTTTCTCGCGCGCCCTATTTTTATTCATCCACTACGTATGAGTTTCTCGCGCGTCCTATTTTTACTCATTTGCTACCTACGAGTTTTTTGGGTGCCCAATTTTTACTCATCTGCTACTTAAGTAGCGGACGGTGTTTTATAATTTATATTACAAACTAATTTCAAATCATCCAAAACAAACTATTTATATTTATATTTTATTTTTTTAATTTTAATTTTTTCGGGCTTGCGGGCCGCCCACGGCCCATTCGGGCTAGCCCATATTTTAATCGGGCTTTGTCGGGCCGGGCTAAAAAGCCCGGAAATAATTCGGGCTAGAATTTTCAAAGGCCGAGCCCGGGAAAAAATCGGGCTTGGCGGGCCGGCCCATTCGGGCTCGCCCATTTTGACAGCTCTAGTTAAAATGTCTACTTTTTCCCCTAAGCTTTCTCCATTTGCCTTATAAAAATATGCCATAAATATTTAGCACTTTTTCTTTTGGTAGAAAAAAAAAAAATGACAAAGATCATTATAAACTCACACATATAAGTCAAAAAGTAGGAGTTCGAACCTCGATCATTAGCACATCTTTAGCAAATCTACATAAATTTAAAAAACCAAATATCACTTAATAAAATATGTATTTGATATCCCTACGTGCTTAGCTCAATTGGTTAGAACATCACATTATATATTCAAGGGTTGAAGTTTGAATCCTGGACACTCCACTTATCCATTTAAGGGTGAATTTTTATTTTATTTTATTTATAATAAGCTGAGAATCGAACCCAGAACTTATGACATACTATCTAAATCTCTAATCATTAGACCAAACATAATTAAGGAATATGAAAAAAGAAAAAAGGTACTTTCAAATATCATTTTGATTCGTGAATGACCCTGAGAAAACTAAAAATGTTTATTATAATAATGAAAAGGTAAAGTAAATATATCTATAATTGATAAAGTATATACTTACCTCTGTAAGTGTCTCGAGGAATGGATTTGTGGAGCTTGAAGTTTTGTGAAAAATTGTGAAAATCACAATTCCACTTTTGCAGTAAGAAAGTTAGGTTGGAGATTTTAAATGTCACGAAATGAAAACGAAGATAGAATGTTAAAGAATATTTCTGAATGAGTTCATCCATAACAAAGTAACAGTGAACGTATAATTTTTTATATGAAAAAAAATCAACGGCATAACAATCAAATAAAAATGTAATTGATTTTGCCACACCAAAACTAAAACTGATAATATACCACCCTGCTAAAATCACAATATTTCATCCAAAAAATGATGAATCGATACTTTTTATATAGACAGTGCATAGGAATAGAAATAATTTAAAAATAAAATCGATCAATTTAAATAAAATACAATGGATTTTTATAGCACACTAAAATACAATGGATTTTTAATGTATTAAACTATGCAACATGCATGAAGTGAATTCGATGGAAATTTTTGCAATCTGAATTTTTAATGCATTAACAGTAAAAAAAAAACTATGTAACATGCATGATGAAAATCGATGGGTTTTTATTTTTGCAACCGATGGAATACGGTGAGTAAGTAGTAAAGAGTGGCTAGTCAAGAATAGAAAAATTAGGCAATATTATTTTAAAGAAACTATGAATGTGGAAAATATTCTAAAAAATTATTTGAAAATAAATAGTAACAATAATTATAAAAGTTAATCAATATTAATAAGATGCATGAATGGCTGATTTTTTTTAAAATCAAAGGTATTTGTGCGCAATTGCGTAGACTAATTTTCTCGAGATAACTGAGATCCATTTAAGGGGTTGATCTCTCCCAACAAATATTTTTTCATACGCAAACCGGTCGGTGATCGAACCCAAGACCAAATCTACAATTTGTGTTGTACTATGTTAGTTGAATGAATGAATTTTTTTTTTGTTAGTAGAATGAATGGATGATATTTTATTAGATACTAGTATTATTTAATTTTTAAAATTTAATATTAATATTTTTTTTTCAAATAAGCAATTTTGTTTATGTCAATTGACCTTTCTTCTTTTAGAAACTCTAGAGGAGAATCTGTTGCCTGCTTTGCTTTGAATTTAGGCATTAAAAATGCTCTTCATGTTGAGCTAATAAGAGTCATTCTTGCTATTGAATGTGTATTTGATAAGCAGTGGAATCAATTATGGATTCAGAGTGATTCTATGTTAGTTTTTTTGGCTCTTAAGTCATATAGTGTTGCGTCTTGACAGTTAAAAAATAGATGGTAGAACTGTTTAGCTAATGTCAGATGAATTTTTTTATATCTCATATCTATAGGGAATGTAATCAATATGCGGATGATATAATAGTCTTTTGTAGAGGCAAGATGTCTGATATTAATGCTTTAAAAAATCTTTTTACTAGATATGATAATTGTTGGTACTTTACCTTTCGTTTACCTAGGAGTTTCGATATTCAAAGGAAGACCAAAAGTTAGATATTTAGATATTCTTATGCCATTGCTGATAAATTTAAGGCAAAACTCGCCTCTCTTCTCTCCATTGTTGGTAGAGCTCAGTTAGTCAGAAAACACTAGTACAAAGATTCAGCTTTTGTTGTAGAGTTATGTGAAACAATGAGGCAATTGAAATTGCTTCAAATCATAACTGGCATAATTTATAGTTGGAATTAGATTCGGTTTTAGTATTACTTGCTTTTTAAATCTTCCGACTTGGTGCCTTGATCATTAATTAACAAGTGGTTCAATTACTCTAGGCTTATTATAAATATGAATTATGTTGTATCATTTTTATAGAGAGGGGAATTTTGCTGATGGGTTTGCAAATCTCGGTCTCACTATAGATAGATTGACTATTTGGTATAGTCATTAGAGAAACTTTTAATTTTAATAGATTAGGTAGACCTAGCTTTAGGTGTACTAATGTTTAAGGAGGTCTTGGCCTAGTCGCCCTCCTTAGTTTTGTATGTCCTCTTTTCCTACTAATATATGAATTTTGAGGTGTTAGTCTTTTGCTGCCCATTTTCATGGTTAAAAAAAATAAATAATCACTGTGCAGATAAGCTTAATTTTTTAGGTTTGTCTGTAAATGAATATACTTGGTGGACTTCACCTCCTATTGGTATTAGAGAGAAGCTCACTAGAAATAGACTTGATCTATCTAATTATAGATTTTGCTAGTTTATTTCGAAGGTTTGGCTAGATCTCCTCTTTTATATCTAACTTTTCTCTTTATCAATATATATTAGCTTTTATAAAAAAAAAAAAAAAATTGACCTTTCTTCTTTATTCATAGAAAAATTCACAATGCCACATCCATGGATTGAAGAATATTAGATAAATAGATTAACGAGGACCATAGACTAGTCTCAAAGAATACCCGCCATATCTTATCCATCCAAACTTTTTTTTTTCTTTCAATTTTACTTAGATAAAATGACAAAGTTATCATAAACCCACACACACAATTGAGAGAGTTAGAATTCGAACTTTAGTCGTTACATCTAGCTTAATAATTTCAGCATTTTTTATCAATTGAGCTGTAACTTATTGACATTTATCTATTCTTTTTGTTTGTTGAATAATTAATTCAGCCGATGAGAGTATGAGAGTATTAGGATTCGAACTTCGATCCCTACATATTAAATGTAATATCCCTATCAAGTTATACTCGCGTGAATATGTTTTGATTTTTTTAACAAGTGTGAAACTTTTTTATTTTTATTTTATAAATTAAGACTAGAAGAGTATAATTTGAGGATTAAATTGTAAAGATAGTTTAGAGACTAATGATGTAATCGTAGAACAAAGTAGCTGGACATAAATAGTACGATAATGAGTTATATTGTCCTCTTAACAACCTTATTATATCCTTACAGGACCCGTGTAAATCGAGGTACAGATTATCTTTGTCTTCTTTTACACAAGAAAAATACAAACAACGATTAACTAATCTATATTTATGTTATGAATAATAATGAGTCGGTTAATAAGCGTTTTGGTCCAATTTGGAGGCTACAGGCTTAAAATTATTCTTCAGTCCTCACTTTCACACCTGTTGTTATGTTATCTGTTTGACTCATCCAAGGTGCTTCTCCCCTTGTTGCCTGCCTCTTAACCAACATCATCACCAAATTAAGCATCCTTAATTTGACACATACACACATTCTCTCATGCAACGTCATGAAACATTAAGTCACTATCACCACTTCAGCACAAATTCTTCGTTCACACCTGGCTATTGACAATTCCACTTTTAGTTAAAAATATTTGTGCTACAAGAATGCATACCAAAACTATGGCAAGTTACAATATTGACTTAGTTTGAGGAAAACTAGACTTGGATGTTGGTCAGCGGAGAGGGGAATTTCATTCAACAAAACATTCATAATACAAGATGGTACGTAATCAAAGCTTTGTTTAACATGCACAAGTTTCTTATGTTGTGCATGGTGGACAAGTGGCCATTTATATTATAATGAATACGAATTTTACAAAATTCATCGTTGGATTGAAAGTTTATATCATATAGATCATTCATAAAAATTTTGAAAATTTTTAAACATCATTTGATATGTTATTGAGACCTATCAAAATTAATGATATTTAATAAAAACTCATAACCGTTAATAAAAACTCATAAACTCTTGGTGACTAGCAAATAACAATGATGTTCTAGCTAACAAATGAGCAACACTGTTGGCTTGTCTCCTAATAAAATTTATCTTCAAGTTTTGTAATAACAATTTCATATATAGCCTTACAAACAAATAAAATAGCACCAAATTCAGTTTTAGAATTGGGATTTTACCGGCGACACCATCTACAACTAGTTTACAATTTAGTTCTAATGATACGTTAGTATAACCCAAATTCTTAATCCAATGTAGTGCTTCCTTCAAGCTTCAACCTTCGGCTTCATGAGGTGGAGAGCTACCTTTCCTCCACATGGTTTGTGCTCTAATGAAATTTCCATGATCGTCTCGAATGCACATACCTGCTCCATAACAATTTCTATCCTTTGACAATAGCAGTGTCAACATTGCACTTAAATGTTCCTTGCTCCGGAGTTGTCCAAATAGGATTATTCATTCCAATTTGATGTCGTCCATCTCTTATAACAACTGCACCAGCAGGGTCGCGCTGCTGTTCTCGCCTTCCAGCTCTGTCGACTGCATAATTGCTATAATTGGCCTCTGCTATCTCAGTTTGCTGCATAACAGCGCACCTGCATGATCATTAATATGTCGCATTGGAATAAACGGTCAACTTCAACTTTTCCAATCAATATGAAACTTAATCTGCACTTGATAGATCTCAACATCTTCCTCATGTGTAAGTTTCTTTGTGTCCAAGATCCATCACCATTCATTTAGTGCAGATCAAACAAACCTTTGATTCACATGATTAAAAAGGTGACACGATCAATGTTAATTTGATAAAATGATCTGAATTATGGCACACATCTACATTTATCCTGCTTTTGATTATTTTGAAAAGAGAAGAAATGATTATTAGGTAATGTCCAAAGGAGCTGGAACTTATCTCAAACTACCGTCTATGAAAAATAAATAAATAAAATAGTTTTTTTTTTATTTATTTTTAAACTACCTTTATAATTCGGGGTATTACAAGTCACATGCATGTGAAATAAAAGTTGATTACAAGTTAGTTGTAAGTTTTACATGCAAATATACTTATGTAATTTGTTCTCATTAGTTAATAGATAAATATTCTAAATTATGAAGAGATATAATAAGTTAATAGGTTCCTTCAAAAAATAATTAGTTAATAGGTAAATATTCTAAATTATGAAGAGATATAGGAGGTCTCACTAAAAAATCATCTTACCAACAATTGTCCCAAAATTATTTAAATAAAATTTTATCTTGAAAATACAAATCAAATACTATCGGTTACATGTTTTTCTACACAGTCAAATAAAACATCATTTTCTACACAGTCATATATTTTAATTCTTTAAACAATCCTCTAATTATATATGTTAGCATTTTTCAATAAAAATGGTTTCATATTATATGCCCTTACTTTTTTAGAACAATCATCCTACGTTTAGAAATTCTTTGCACCTCTTCCGTAGGGTGCCTTATTAAACTATATTGCCACCATCCTTAAACCAGAAAAAGGAGGATTGTGATCCCTCCGGTCGCAAATCATGAAGAGTTTGATCACTAGGAGGATTGTGATCCCTTCGGTCGCAAATCAAATGCCTAATTTCAATAGGATATTTAGACTCAAACCAGGGTTAAAATGTGAGTCGTTCAATTTTGATTGGACGACCTACGATCTGCAACTGCGTCAAATGTGAAGAACAAATATGGTCACATAAAATTAGCATCTGAAAACATAACTTTGTTAATCTTTAGAGTATTCTTACAGCAGCACAGGATAATAAATCACATGTTAATCTTGGAAGCAACAAATACTGGTCCACAGTGTCATTTGAGTGATGGTAAAAAAGAAGAAAAAAAATGTTTCCTTCTAGTGATAACATAACATCTCTTAGGTCAGTTATTGATAACATCATTTTTTAAATAGCAGCACTTGGGAGTGAAGCTTGCATCAGCTGAAACATGAAATTAACTTTGTATTCCCTTTGGTGCAGTGTGGATGATTTGTCCATAAACCAACTTAATAGAAAATCAGAAAGCATCAGACAACTAATGTAATCTTACTACTACATGTAGAACACCCCAGAAAGAAAAAGAAGAAAAAAAAACTACCACAGTTACCCCATTTACAATTATCCAGTAAACATTAGGAGGATGAATACCACACCTTCCCTTCAAAATCTAAAGGGGAATAAAAACCTGTTTAGCCTCCTCAATCATACATGCCCTCTAGTTCCCATATATCAACAAGAAACTCAACCATTTCCTGTCAAGAACAATATTACCATCAGTTACAGTTAGGGAGCATGTGTATCAGAATATGAGTATATAGACAAACAAGTTAGAATGAAAGAACTTACTCCAAGAGGAATGCGCCGAGGGAAAGGCTTGTTGGTCCCAAGTAGAGTCTCATAGGTGGCGTTCCAACTGAGGAACATAAATTTTAAAATTAGAACTTGATAAACATCTTAAAAAGTATTCGATTTGGTCCCAATCATAAGACACAAAAAAAAAACATTAAAACCAACGAACTTATTTATTACTGTAACTTTTTGAATGATTTTCCAAAAATAAGCTCAAGGGAAATTGCTAGACATTAGTTAGGACCGGAGGGAGTAACTTCGAATCAAATGCTATTGCTAAGCTAGAAACCTAGTTTAATTCCCACCACTTCTTGATCAATTTCCCTACTTGTTTTAAGAATGCTGTTGCACCAGATCACATGTTCATTTTTTTACTTGCAGCAGAAGTTTTCTATGGTCTAAACAATGAAATACGCACCTTTTAATCAAAAACCAATGGAAAAATAGAGGGAAGTTTTGTTTGATACTTGTACAATGTAGATTGTAGAAACCCATCGAAAGTGAACAAGCACAGGCAGCAAGCAAAAAAAAAAGAAAAATTGTAGAAACCCATCGAAAGTGAACAAGCACAGGCAGCAAGCAAAAAAAAAAAAATTACACTTACAGGCAAAGACAGAAATGATCAAATGGAAACATATGCAATACTATATACTTTCCTTAGTAATATGTTCATTTTAGAATTCAATACTTGATGCTTCATGCAGAAAGCTTATATTTATATTTTATTTACCTTATTTTGGGTTCTCCAACTTGTGTCTGACGCTCGGACCTTTTATTTCCAACCCAATGTTGCCTCATTTGGTTCCAAAGAAGAAGACCTGCATACATCAAACTTTTGTGTTGTTATTACAAGCAGTTGATAAAGATTCACGAAAATGTAAAAATTACAACAAGGAATACATCCTATAAAATTGAAAGAAGAAAATACAAAGATCACAGAGTATCCTAGTAACTAGTTTTAACTTTAAGTTTCATACACAGCAATCACATATATTTAAAGTGATTCCATCAAGATAAAAGAAACAAAATTTAAAAAGAAGGGTAATAATAGATAAATTAGAATATAACAGCAAACTTGCCATGATTGACAAATTCTGGAGGATCAGTCTGAATGCCATCACTACTTTGAGGATCAGAAGGATGGTTTGACACGGCAATCGACGAGATACTTCTCTGGGACTGAGGTGCCCCGTGATCCAATTCAATAGCACTGCTGCTCCAAAAATCTTCTGATCTGTTGTCTGTGTTCATTGTTTGTGCTTGAGTTTTTTGTCCCTTAGATGCATCGGCTTCACCCATTGAAATAATTACTAGAGGTTTTGAGAAACATCCAAGACAACCTCTGCTCTGTTACAAAGTAGGTTTAACCACAAACATGATTAACACAGTTATTAACTATCATTAATCCACTAACTTGAACTAAAATATGACATTTTTTGAAGAAGCTAAATTAGCCCCCCAAATTGGCACCAGAGAGAATCGAACCTGAGACCTTAAGGAGGAGCACGCTCCCAGATCCCAAGCTAATATCACCCGACCAACTCAAGTGGGTTAAACTAAAATATGACATTGATTACAAAAACTTGAAGTTCCCAAATATGATAAAGAAATAACACCTATCTGCATTAAATTCATGATATTTTCACATAGAAACATAAAATCTGTATTTGCTCTTATGAAGTCTTATAGGGGCAGCACAATTCTGTGTATCATATAATGCCACCAAGACAGTCTCTTACTCACTCTTTGTTGAGTGAAATTGTGAGAGAGATTCACTAAATTTGAGAGTGGGATTGCAAATAAATTTGACCCAATTAGGTCACTTGAATGCAAATATTATAAAGATATGAAATTGATAATTTCCTAAAATTTCCAAAAGTACAAAATCACCTAAAACAAAGTAACCAGTTCTATATGTTCCTTTGATCTTGCTTGCATAAACCCAATTTCTAGGGTAATTATGAAAAATTGGGTAATCTTGATATAAAAGAAAAAAAAGAATCTTTTTTGTGATTACTAGTATGATTTTAGCAAGCAAAGCAAGGAAGGAAATAGTAGAGAAGTGAGTGACTGACCCCATGCAGGCGAGAATCTGATAGAGCCAAGGTGGAAGGAACATATTTATGATTACAGAACCACCACCACCACCACCCAGATCTGTTGTCACCTGAAATTATTATATCAAAGAACAACATAATTATATACAAGAATTTAGTACTAATAAAGAGAATAATTAGTAGTAGTAGTACTATAAAGAATTGAATGAGTAAAAAAAAAAAAAAAATGAAACCTGGAAGATGACATGGTTGCAGTGTGGTTGGGGCGAAATGTTGAAAAGTATAAATATCTTGTGATTGATTGATAATTGGATTGGATAAGATGGATGGACTTTTGTGTTTTCCTTCAGAGATGAGATTGGTGGCCAAAGCAATTGCGTTTGTTTCAGTTCCTTGTCACATTCATCATTCATTCATTCCAGAGAGAGAGAGACACCGCACTCTTTCCTCTTGGCTCCTCAATTGGCCCATAGGATTATAACATTATTTATTTCATATCCAATCAACGTATGACAACTCTTCCTAATATTCCTTACAAAAAAAAGTACTACAGTATAAAAATTAAAAAATCATTAGGATATTTGGAGTTTCTTTTTACCAAGTTTTCACCTCCTATGACTAATTTTTATATGGAACCTATGGGGCACCTAAGAATGTTTTCATTTCAAATTGAGTTTTTTCTATACGCATGAGAAATCGAATATCTGACCACATGCTTAAAAGGATTAAGATTTTTATCATTTGGACCAATATAATCTAGATTCAATGGATGTATTTAGACTAAATTATAGTTTAGATCCATTAATTCTATGATGAATTTTAAAATTAAACTTTTTTTATATATAGGACATGTATGCATGGGCGGATCTACAGCTCAGCCAGCCCGGTAAAATTGAGATTTTTAGAGGTTAGTTTAGGGTAAAATTGATTTTTTTTTCAAAACTGAGATTTTTCAATGCAAAAATTGAGATTTTACTCGGGCTTTATAAATTTTTTGGCTCTGCCACTGCATGTATGCATTTGACTTTTTTTCTTGTTTACAATGAGTTAAGAATCGAACTCATCACTTCATGCACACTACCCAAACTTCTTACTACTAAATCAAACCTAATGACTTGTATTTGACTTCAAGTAGCTTATAATGTATATTTTTTTCCCAATATTTATAAATTAATTCAACTACTAATTTTATTAAGCAGTACAAATTCAACCATTTAACTTATCAATTATCGTTATAAAGTCATATGCTATAAGGTTTTTTTACATATAAGTTATTTGCTATAAATTTATAGAGCTATTCACTAATTTTTGACCTACAAGAGCCCAATAACATGATTTCTAAAAAAAATTGGAAAAATAAGAGAACTGCTAGGAACGTGATGCAGTATATTTTCACAATTTTAGTTTAAATTAGGAGTGATTTCTGTTTCAAAAAATAAATAAATAGGAGTTACTTTAGTTTTTTTAAGGTAATTGCGTTTCTCTAAAGAAAAACTAGTTTTAACTTTTAAACATTAAACTGTCACTTAATATTTTCTAACTCTGATTTTATATTCAGCTTTTATCGTACTAGGGGTTTGTGATATATAGCTTTAGGAAAATATTGAACCTCCATGTGATAAATACATCAAACATTACTTAAAGACAATGTGTTATGTGTTACTTAAATATTAAATAGTAATAAATTAAATGGTAATTATTTATGTGAATGCACACTCAATTTTCAATATGTAATTACATGTTTCAACTTTTCAATGTTTTATCTCAAGCTATGTTACACATATAAGTTCCTGTTTAGGTGGTGAGAATTGGAGGAAGGTAATCAGATTTTGAACCCAAAATCCTAGCCTTAGTATCAGGAAAACATTCAAATCCTGGAAGAGTTGTTATGGCTCCATTATTAGTTACTTCTATTGGATATCTCATGAGGTGATGAAATGAATACTTGTATTCCTCAAATGTATCCTTTGAGTATATGTCCCAATTGGTCCCAGCAAAACGATTCACAAGATTGATGCAGTTCAAACTTTCTGGATTATCAAAGTGGCTTGTATCACCAATATCTCCAAGGTGCTCATACCATAGTGATCTTCTGAATGCATATATTTGTCCTTTTGGTGGCCTATTATTGGATGCTATATGGTTTGGTTGGAATGCACCTATTGCAATCTCACTGTCTCTAGCTCCATCCATTGATCTTTGGTTTATGTTTGCAGAACCAATGATTATGTATTCATCATCAACTGAATCAAGCAGCAAAGAAAAGTCACAAGAGTTTGTTAATTCTTGACCAAATAGGGTAGGAAATAATGAAGCAGCATAATCAAACGTAAAGACAGAAACTTGTTGCACAAGGTAACCTAAAAACAGTCGTACTGGTCCCGTAAGTGCAACACAGATGTTAGACTGTGAGGACATTTGATATGTTGGGGTGCGGGATCAAACCCGCAATACCCTATTCTCGCCACTTAGTGTGTGTGAGTTTTGTCCTCTACGCACGTTGACACACAAAAAACAACGTTGTCCTGAGTTGTCGGTTCAGTGGTAAAGACTTGGCTTGTAACCTCAAGAGGCATAGTTCAAATCTCCTCGAGGTTGTAAAATGACTATTAGTGTCAATTCAGTTAATGATAATAAATGTTAAACCAAGTGATGTATAGTATGTTCGATCCCTTACCTATCATCATTTTGGCATGAACATATATCATGAATCTTCTAGAATTTTGTGCTCTACTATAATCACTGTCAGGTTCAGGTTTTTCTGTAGGAGTATATTCATTATTTTTCTTACTTTCTCTGTTTCCAAGGCAAAAGAATGTCAAGTACTCTCTTAGGTTGTTGCCTCTGATTCCTTTTCTTTGAAGAGCTTCCGCAATATCAGAATACATCATTTCCATAGTCCTTCTCTGCCAATCTAATATAGCCTGAACTGAAGCACTTTCAGGTATACCTTCTGGCCACATTGGAATGACAATGTACACAGAAAATCTCTCTCCAGCTTCAATCTTGCTAACAATCTTCAATGAAAGTTCCTTTGGTATAAGATGCAAAGCACCAATATCCTCAACTTTAATATCAGATGATTTCCAACTATATGAACTCCCGAGAAAATACTGATTTTCTATGTAGATGAAGTTTTTCGCTCGTCGAATGGCGTTTATGTAGGCATCTTGAATGCTTCTATCAATGATGTTATCTTTTCCACTAACAAGACCTTTTTCACAAGCTTCTCTTGGATCTTGAGGGAAGCCTGAAGCAGCACCACCATCGATCGATCTAAACAACTGAACATTCCATTTGTTGTTTTCATTGGTCGTTGCAACATTCGGTACACGAGCAATACCATATTCACTAAGCATGCTTGAAGGGACTGGGACATTCTTATTCCCAACTTGCTTTTCCCACCTTTGCTCAAAATTGCATAACACATCCCATGCAACAGGTCCTTCTAGCTTACAATGAATGTCATGCCATGGCTCTCTAGGACCACCTTTCTTAATAGAAGCACCTGTTGGACATAGACCTTTTTCAATTAGTAGCTTTAATTTTTTATTCAATTATGTGGACATGTATCTTCATCAATTAGGAGCTTTAATTTTTTAATTCGATAATTAATTGATATGGAATAATGAAAACTCTAATTCGCCATCACACTAAATCTAGACTATGATCAGACATAACACACATTGCATCTTCTTTCAATCTAAAGAACTTCTAAGACATAAGTAATTTCGGTTCAGAAAGAACCACAGGCCAATGATTGTTCATCACCGCATCTCTCTTTGTGTTTCAGGATTAACGCCGAAAGACTATTGGCAAATGATTCATGTTTTTCGATTATCTTCGACTAACCAACTTACGTAAATCCTGAAGTTATCTGTATGCATGCTCATATATTTATTTGGCTTACGCACTAACATATGATTATAATATATCAACTAATCAACCTATGTATCTAGCATGTCTTGCAATTTATGTTATAAATTATAAAATTAATTCAAACCTGGGAAGTTTGGTTGATGAAAATCATCATGATGGACTGTATTCAAAGTTGAAAACAAAGGATGTTCCATAGTATCATATCTTCCATCACACAAATCAATCCCACCAACAAAACTTGTGATTGTTCTCTTATTCCGTTGTCCAGAACCAACAATTCTACTGTCAACAATTATAGTCTTTTGATGATGAGTGAACATGGTTGAAATTTCAAAACCTTGAACTATACTTCTTCCATGACCAGGATTACGCGGACACAAAACACAATGAACATTTGTGTTTCTAAAATATTGTCCAGTTTCTTGATCATGAGTTTCCATCAAACCATCTTTCTTAAAATCAGGAACAGAAGTCCTATCATCCCAAACAAGCATAAGAACATTAACACCTTCATTGGCTTTCTTCTTAAGAAGCTCTCCAAGTGTGATGCTTGTTCTTGTTGACTTGTTTAAGTCCCTAATCAAGGTTATTTCAGTGTAAACAGACCAACCAGTTATGCAAATAAAATGCTTAGCATCATTAATTGCACTGTAAATATCTTCCCAACATTTTCCTGGCACGTAACTTTCTACTCCGTCCAATGGAATATGCGGAATAGAACCATCTATAACATGTGCATCTTGGTAAAGAGTGATTTGGCAACCATTATTTTGTTTAAAGAAAGTGTGAGGAACTCCTTGAAATTGTGGACTCTTTAGTCCTTGTGACCAGTTTGGATCATTTTTAACATGTGAGAATTGAATTTGAACATGGATTTTGGAACCACCTTGTATTGGACGATGTTCCACATCCAATATTTGAATCCATGTGTTTACTATGTTGCCCTTTATGACTTGTTCAACTGGAACATAAGCTCTACCAATTAGTGTTGCTCCAATGGGGTTATCTTGTTTAACCGTGAATATGATATTGGAGATTGAATGAGCAGAATAAATGTGAAAGTTTTCATTCCATTTCGGGTTATCTATCATTCTAGTTCTTCCAACTCGCGCCTTGTCTAAATCAACTGTTGCATACAGACCCATCCCAATAATCTGCGAAACGTTTTTACATTTTATTATTGGCTTAGAAAAATAATGAAGTATGTTTCTTACCTAAAATTACATTACATATTATATAGTAAATAGTAAATAAGGAAATAAAATAGTATGTGAAAATATAAGATACCTCGGCCGGCTGGCATTGACACATAAAACAATTCTTGAGTTGTGACAGAATTTTCTTCCCCGTACTTGTACATGTTCCCTTGTTTACAAAATTTGAACATATATAGAATAAGATTTTATTTTTCTCTTTCTCTAGAGATTAGACTATACTATAATGCAATTTTAGATTTCACATGTACAAAATATAGGAACACTTTGAAATTGAGAAGCTTTAATCAATCTACTTAATATGAAATTGGAAAAAATTAGCATAGAGACAGTGTTGTGATTAAGGGCACCTTGTTGCAGAGATTGAAATTGCATCCGGGAAGAGTTTGAGTTTGTAGCGTATCAACCTCATATATAGTCACATCGAGCCTCCCGTGTAGCAACTGCACCATCACGTTCGCTTATGTTCTTGCTGCGCGCAATAAAAATAAGTGTCATAGATATGCAATGTGTTATGTATGTACTATGTAGCATATTTTATGGAATGACTAGAATATAAAATGACATGACAGTTAAAGCAAAAGTGAAATTTTTATGTAGATGTAGCTTACATGGGAATGGAGGTTGAGGAGAGAAAATGTTGATGATGATGGTGATGGTGATGGTGATGTTGTCCTTATGATGAAGGCATTGGTTTGAATTGCATTGGTACATTTATAGGCCTTTGGAGAATGAAGATGGACAAGGAGAGGGGAGAATCTGATCCATGTATTGTCTTAAACTCTTAATTCAAGCAAGAGATGTTTACATAAGATTTATAAGTTGAAAGGGAGATTCCTTTAATTCATACTTTCTCAAGCATATTGGAATTAGTTCTCAACTTGAGTTTCAAGAAAGATATATGTATTCACCTAAGTTCTAAGGGCCATGCTAAGGCCAACATTATTCAATTATCTGTACATTTTTTTGCCGGGTCCCCCATCAATTTTCAAGCACCAAAATCACCATTATAATAAGGAATTGGATTTTCCTTCGTAATTGCGTCCAGTTGAAATTGAGATTCATTACTGCGTGAACTGTGTTGCGTGTGTGAAAGTTCAACAACAATTGTCTAAAATATAAAAATAATATGGTCCATCGAGCCTTATGAAAACAAAAATTTATTCTGTTTTATTTTATCCATGCTTATTTTTGCAAATCAACGGACATTTATTGTAACGAGTGAAAATCTAAATTCAAGTAACTAACCCACAAAGAGTAATTAGGTTGTATTTGACCCTACTTTTTTAAGACTTAAAAGCTGCTTTAAGAATAAAGTTAAAAATAAAAAAATTTAAAGTTAAAGTTATTTGGTATTTATTATTTTTTTTCAACTTAATTATCACTTTTAAATTAATATCATAAATTTATTTTAAGTTACTTATATTGTGTTTCCTTTATTACAAAAAAAATGCTTTTTATTTTAAGAACTTTATCGAAATTATGTTTGACTCCACTTCTCCTTAAAAGAAGTAGCGAAGTAAAAAAATAAGTAGCGCCCGTTGCCATCCCTATTTATCGGGACAGTTCGATCTCCAGCAACTGCAATCGAAATGAGGGTGAAACTACTTGATGTGGAACTGACTCCCGAACTAGATTAGGCGATCCAATCGGCCATATACCAAAGGTGAAAACAAAAAATAAAAATAAAAATTTATTTATCGGGCCTTCAATCGCATTACTTTTTTCAATTACTCTGCACCAATCGACAAGAGAGGCAGGCCCGTGCAAAACAACAACAAATCTGATTTTCTTCGCCGTTACTACGTAGTAGAAGATGATGAAGAGGAGAATGATAAAGGAACATACTCAGAATCAGAAGAAGAAGAAGAAAAAGAGACTAATGAATCAAATTCTACTACTACGGATGAAGAAGAAGAAGATACAGACACTTTAGTATGACCCTTTGTTTTGTTCTTTTGTTTTTTAGTTTTGTTCTTTTGTTTTTTAGTCTATGCAAAATAAATTGGTTTTCATTTTAAAAATTCAAAAAATGTAGTTATGTATTCAGACTATTGAAATTCAACGGTTTTTTTTTAAGTTTGACGTACGTTCAATTGAAGTTATCAGAAAAAGTATCAAACGGTTTTGAATTTTTATAAAAATTTGTGGCGTTGATTTACTCAATAAGGTCTTTGAATTCAACGGTTGGATTGAAGAAATATAATGTTGATATCGAGTTATTTAGCGGGGTAATGAAGACTTACTCCTGGAGTGAACGGATCCCTCCTTATCTATCTAACTAGTCGAATTAGTTCACACTAAAGTTCTTCAAGAAGTAGATAATTTTGAATAATATTCATCCAACATGTATTAAATCAATTTTTTACTTTTTGAATAAAGAAATGTTAATTTAAATAATATTAGTGGGATATATATATTTTTTGTCTCTAACCTAGTAAACTTCAAGTTTAGTTCTTATTTTATTTTTATTTATTTTTTTGTCTTACAATATTTTTATGGACTCAATTTTAGTCTATATATGTTATTAAGTCATTATGTATTTTTGAATGTATTTTTTGCATGCATATTTAGAAAATTATAAAATGATCATCCACAAATGAGTTCAAAATTTTATTTCAATGTCTTGTTTTCCTTAATTATCTCACATTAAAAAAATCTAAATTTTAGTAAATGAACTTTTTATAATATTTTAAATATGTCTAAAAAAATTATTCAAAAATTTAAAAGTTCAAGATTAATTAAACTAATTTGTTTTTAGTATTAATCCTCTGATTCTCAGAAAAAATGTGACCTTGATAATTCAAATTTTGGCCGCTAATGTATGACCAATAAGGGCTCGTTTGGATTAGCTTATTTTTTAGCTTACGCAAACATGTTATGTAATATAAATTATGTTTTATGTTATTTTATAAGTTCACACTAGTGAAAAATATATTTTTATAAGTTATTTTATCATAAATTACTTTAACAAACTTATAATAATACATAAAAATTACATAATTTGTTTGCATAAGCTCAAAAATAAGCTAATTCAAACGAGGCCGAAGTATAACTAATTTGGTTTTAGTAGAGACTTAAATTTCTTGAAGAAAAATTTTGTTGACACTAAAAATATATTTATCCCTAAAAATGTTGATAAGAAAAGCCTCAAATGAAAAAATAGCTGCAACGGAAATGGGAAATGGTTAGTTATATTTTTGATTGGTGTTCACGTTTATTTTCATTTCAGTTCAAATACTTTCATTTTCCCTCTCTTAATAGAACTAGTTTATTTTTAGATCAGATATTTTTTATCTTCAAAACTGATCTAAACCAAACCGTAAATGAGATTTTCTATCACAATGAAAAACGAGAAAGAAGGCAAAACTCATTTGTGCAATGCATTAAATGAGATTGAGGGGGGACAATTCAACATTCATTGTCATCATCATATGATATGGCTCCCCTCCCCAACTTTATCATTGCAATCTCATTTTTTTTATAAGGTCTCATGTGATTCAATTCATGGTTACAACTAAGACTTTGTCTAATGAAAGTATGAATTGGTTTATATATGAGAAAGTTTGGTGAACAAAAAAATATCATATGAATGATTACCTAACCAGTAACCACCACATGCTTACCAAACAATATAGGTTATTTTCTTCTCTTATAAATATGTAGTATATCACAAAAAAGGAAAGGCAAATCAGTGAGCCATGGAGTACCAAACACTTGTACTAGGAACTATCTTTGTAAGTGCAACCATTCTCATCTTCATTTTTAGAAAGTTATACCAAACCCAAAATAATTCTACAAAACTTCCACCAGGGCCACACCCACTTCCCATTCTAGGAAACATCTTAGAACTTGGCAAAAACCCACACAAAACTCTCTCAAATTTATGGACCAATCATGACACTAAAACTAGGAACCATAACAACCATAGTAATCTCATCACCACAACTAGCCAAACAAGTCTTACATGAAAATTCCCAAATATTTTCTAATAGGACAATCCCTCACGCTGTCTATGCAACTGAACATAACAAATTCTCAATGTCATGGCTACACCCCCTAACAACATCATGGAAGAAACTTAGGAGAGTTTGTGCTACAAAAGTATTCTCTCCAAAACATCTTGATTCCACAAAAGTCATTAGACAACAAAAGTTGAAAGAATTATTGGATTATGTGAATGGAAAATGCAACAAAGGTGAGGTTTTTGACATTGGTAAAGCTGTTTTTATAACTATGCTTAATTCAATTTCAAACACTTTGTTCTCTAAGGATTTGTCTCATATCACACATGATGAAAAGTCTCAAGAGTTTAAAAATATTGTTTGGGGTATCATGGAAGAAGTTGGTAGGCCTAATATTTCAGATTTCTTTCCAATTCTTCGTCCATTAGATCCACAAGGTTTGTATGGAAGGATGACCAATCATATGAAAAAGTTGTGCGAGATTTTTGATGGAATTATTGAAGATAGAATTTGTTCAAGAGCTTCCAAAGTTGATTATGAGGTTTGCAATGATGTGTTAGATTCACTTCTAAACAATATTGGAGACACTAATTCTGAATTGAGCCGCAATGAAATGGTGCATTTGTTAATGGTTAGTATTATTTTTTCGATAATTAAATTTTTATAAATCATAATCTAAAAATAGAGTAAAAGGTTTGTTTAAGGTTCAATTTAAAAATTAAAATAAACAAATGAATGCAACTTAAGAGTTTGTTTATAGGTTTTTAAGTTAAGAAAACAAAATCAATTCTAATTGTTACAAATTTTCTTCAAACTATAAAAGAAAACAATCAACAATCAACGAGAATTAACCACAAAACAAATCCATAAGTGATATCTTCAAACTAACTTTTACTCTAGTTACAAATTTATTTACGGGGCTAATTGTTATTGGTTGTTGGATAAATTACTCATAATTATTTTAAGTGTACCCTAGAAAAAAGGCAACTTAGTTGTAAAATTGAGAAATTTTGTTTCTATGAATAATTTTTAGTATTTTACTTCATTGCATGGTTTCGCTAATATAATGTGTTAAATATTTGATGTTCTATATAATAGGATTTATTTGTTGGTGGGATTGACACATCTTCAAATACAATTGAATGGATTATGGCTGAGTTATTACATCACCCCGAAAAATTAACAAAAGCAAAAAAAGAATTATGTGAAGCAATTGGCAAAGATGAAACAATTGAAGAATCACATATTTCCAACTGTTGAGTATGGTTCATATATGCATCAGGGTATTTTCGACATTCTCTTGTTATTATATATACCGCTTGTAACACTGAAACCCTAATTCATTCTTTCATCTAATAGAAACGAGCTGTAGCGAATTCTGCAGCCGGAGACGTACCTAAGGGGAACTCCGTTATCAAACTTCTTGTGTTCTTATTGTTTGCAATTTCGTTATTATTACCTTCTGTTACTATTTGTGCACAACAATTGGTATCAGTGATGACGCTTAATCCTGCGAAATTCGAAGTGGCAAGGTTCGACGGGACGGGCAATTTCGGATTATGGCAGAGAAGGGTTAAGGATCTGTTGGCGCAACAGAGTCTACAGAAGGCGTTGCGCGAGACGAAGCTGGCAGACATGGACGACACCGACTGGACAGAGATGAAGGAGAAGGCTGCGGGTTTGATACGCTTGTGCGTTTCAGACGAGGTCATGCATCATATCCTTGATCTAACAACTCCGAAGGAAGTTTGGGATAAATTGGAGAGTCAGTACATGGAGAAATCGCTTATGAACAAGTTGTACGCGAAAAAACGGTTGTACAGTCTCAAGATGGAGGAAGGATCAAATTTGCAACAACACGTCAACGTCTTCCAAAACATTCTCACCGATCTGACGAGGCTTGGGGTTCAGATGGACGATGAAGACAAGGCAATCATACTGTTGTGCTCGTTACCAGAGTCATACGACCACTTGGTGACTACCCTTACTTACGGTAAAGAGTCTATTACTCTCGCTTCGATTAGTTCTGCACTGTTGTCTCATAATCAAAGGAGGCATAACACAGAGGGCGGTAGTCAAGGCGACGGTTTGTATGTGAAGGGCGGTTCAGATCGTGGACGGAACAAGGGTAACACAGGTCCTGCAAAGAAGAGGAATAAATCTAAGAACAGGAAAACAGCAGAGTGCTACGGTTGCAAACAGATTGGCCATTGGAAGAGGGATTGTCCAAACAGAAAGCAAGGGGCATCAACTTCAGCCAATATAGTTCAAACTGATGACTCTGGCAGTGAGGGAGACTTACTTTGTGTTTCATCTAGCAAGTGCACAGATGCGTGGATTCTTGATTCTGGTTGCTCCTATCATATGACGCCGAATCGGGAGTGGTTCACTACATTCAGGTCAGGCAGTTTTGGTTTTGTTTATTTGGGTGATGATAAAGCTTGTGCTATCACTGGAATAGGGCAGATTAAAATTGCTATGGATGATGGTGGTGTGCGGACACTGAATGATGTTCGATATATTCCAGAATTGAGAAAGAACTTGATCTCCTTAGGTACTCTACAGGCACATGGTTACTCATACAGGTCTGATGGAGATAGGGATATCTTGAAGGTTAGCAAGGGTGCATTGACAGTGATGAGAGCAAAGAGGACTGCAGGTAACATCTACAAGCTGTTGGGGCATACTGTTGTAGGTGATGTTGCGTCGGTTGAGTCTAATAATGATGCAACAAAACTCTGGCATCTGCGTTTGGGTCATCTCAGTGAACGTGGGATGATAGAACTTCATAAGAGGAGTCTGTTGAAGGGTGTTCGTAGCTGCAAAATGGATTTATGCAAATATTGTGTTCTTGGGAAACAGTGTCGTGTTCGGTTCAAACCTGGGAAACACAAAACAGAAGGGATTCTTGATTATGTACATTCTGACGTGTGGGGACCAACTAGAGAAGCATCCATGGGAGGGTCAAGGTACTTTGTCACTTTTACTGATGATTTTTCTCGCAAGCTTTGGGTTTATTTCATGAAGCACAAATCTGAAGTCTTTTCAAAGTTCAAATTGTGGAAGGCAGAGGTAGAGAATCAGACAGGCAGAAAAATCAAGTATCTACGGTCAGATAATGGGACAGAGTACACCGATTCACAGTTTTAGAAATTTTGTGAGCAACATGGTATTCAGAGGCATTTTTCAATTCGCAAGACACCGCAACAGAATGGTGTTGCAGAAAGGATGAACAGGTCTTTAACTGAAAGGGCAAGATGTCTACGGTTGAATGCAGGACTCTCAAAAGGTTTCTGGGCAGAGGCAATTAACATGGCGTGCTATCTTATTAACAGGTCACCACGGGCTTCTTTGGAGGGGAAAGTCGCAGAGGAGGTATGGACAGGTAAACCCATTGATCTTAACAATTTAAGGATTTTTGGGTGTCCAGCTTTTGTGCATATATCCAGTGAAGATCGATCCAAACTTGATCCAAAGTCGAAGAAGTGTGTCTTCGTCGGTTACTCTAAAGGTGTGAAGGGGTTTAAGTTATGGGATCCGGTTTCAAAGAAGATGGTTCTGAGTCGAGATGTTGTTTTTGATGAGCAATTTATGTTGAAACAACCCGAAGTGACAGAATCAGCAGGAGGAAGTCCTAACAAAGAAGCCATTCAGGTAGAAATTGAGCCGACACCAACCAATAACATATCACAGGTACATCAACAACCACCTGAAACTACAACAACTAATAATGACACTGAAGTTTTAGGTGGAGCAACTGAAGATTTAGCTGGAGAAAATGATTATCAGCTTGTCCGTGATAGAGAACGACGCTCCGTTAAGCCACAAGAAAGATATGGGTACGAAGACTTGGCAGCATATGCACTTCTTACTAGTTCTGGAGATCCTTCCACATTTCGAGAGGCTATGGCCAGTCAGGAGAAAGAAAGGTGGATGGGTGCTATGATGGAAGAAATGGAGTCGTTACAGAAAAATCAGACATGGGAGCTTGTTCAGCTTCCTAAGGGCAAGAGGGCTATCGGTTGCAAGTGGGTGTACAAGAGAAAACCAGCAGTAACAGAAAAAGAAGGGGAAAAGTTCAAGGCTCGTCTTGTAGCAAAGGGGTACTCACAGCAGAAAGGGATTGATTATGATGAGATTTTCTCTCCGGTCGTTAGACATACTTCTATCAGGGCAGTGTTAGCCTTGGTAGCCAGCCGAGACATGCATTTAGAACAGATGGATGTGAAGACAGCATTCCTTCATGGTAATCTAGATGAGCAAATTTACATGGAGCAGCCAGAGGGTTTCAGTGACACTGGAAAAGGCCGACTAGTTTGTAAATTGAAGAGGTCTCTATATGGTCTAAAGCAATCTCCCAGGCAGTGGTACAAGCGGTTTGATTCCTACATGCTTCAGATTGGCTACAAGCGGTGTGAGTATGACTGTTGTGTCTATGTCAGGAGCCTTGATGATGGCTCTTTTATTTTTCTGTTACTTTATGTTGATGATATGTTAATTGCTGCTAACCATTTACATGATGTAAATGAACTGAAAATTTTGTTGGGTAAAGAATTTGACATGAAAGACTTAGGTGCTGCTAAGAGGATTCTTGGGATGGAAATTCACAGGGACAAGGGAGCTAGAAAATTGTGGCTCTCTCAGAAAAGCTATGTTGAAAAGGTACTAAACAGGTTTGACATGAGTAATTCGAAAGCTGTGAGCACTCCATTGGCGAATCACTTTAAACTTACATTGGATCAGTGTCCGAAGTCAGATTCAGAAATTGAGTATATGTCAAAGGTTCCTTATGGCAGTGCTGTTGGTTGTTTAATGTATGCTATGGTCTGTACAAGGCCAGATTTGGCACAAGCTGTAAGTCAAGTTTGCAAGTTTATGTCTAAGCCAGGAAAGCATCATTGGGAAGCAGTCAAATGGATTTTCAGGTACTTGAAAGGTACAACAGGTCATGGTATCATGTTTAGCAGTGAAAAGGGTAATCCTTCAGTTGTAGGATATGTTGATTCAGACTACGCCAGTGATATGGATGACAGGAGGTCTACTACAGGTTATGTGTTTACTCTTGCAGGAGGACCTATTTGTTGGAAATCGTCAGTTCAATCTATAGTGGCTATGTCAACAACTGAAGCAGAGTACATGGCAGTAGCTGAAGCTGCCAAAGAGGCCTTATGGCTTACAGGATTAGTGAAGGAATTGGGTGTTGAGCAAGGTGGAGTTCAACTGCATTGTGATAGTCAGAGTGCCATTTACTTGGCCAAGAATCAAGTGTATCATGCCAGAACTAAGCATATTGATGTGAGGTTTCACAAGATCAGAGAGCTACTTACAACTGGACAGATATTACTTGAGAAGGTTCATACTTCAGAGAATGCAGCTGACATGTTGACCAAGCCAGTCACCAGTGACAAGTTCAAGCATTGCTTGGACTTGTTACATGTTTCTCAGTGTTAAGAAGGAAACGACCCCCCCTAGCGCTAAGGATGCGGATGTCATACAGAGGTTCTTCATATGGGTTTGATATTCACCAAGGTGGAGATTGTTGAGTATGGTTCATATATGCATCAGGAAGAGGCTGGGGGCGGCCCGGAGCTGATGTTTTGGGGGCGATAGGGGGGTGCGGGGGGCGATAGCCCCCCGCGGTATGGTACAAGGGTATTTTCGACATTCTCTTGTTATTATATATACCGCTTGTAACACTGAAACCCTAATTCATTCTTTCATCTAATAGAAACGAGCTGTAGCGAATTCTGCAGCCGGAGACGTACCTAAGGGGAACTCCGTTATCAAACTTCTTGTGTTCTTATTGTTTGCAATTTTGTTATTATTACCTTCTGTTACTATTTGTGCACAACACCAACTTACCTTTCTTACAAGCAATTGTGAAGGAGACATTTCGATTACACCCTCCAGCTCCATTATTGATACCCCACAAATGTGATGAAAATGTATACATATTAGGCTTCTATGTGCCAAAAAATGCCCAAGTGTTAGTCAATGTGTGGGCCATGGGAAGAGATCCAACCATTTGGAAAAATCCAAATATGTTCATACCAGAAAGATTTTTAGAGTGTGATATTAATTATATGGGTAAAAATTTTGAGCTTATCCCCTTTGGGGCAGGCAAAAGAATTTGTCCAGGATTGCCGTTTGCTTATAGGGTTGTGCATTTAATTGTGGCATCCCTTTTACACAATTTTGAATGGACACTGGCCGATGGGCTAATGTCAAAAGACATGAATATGGATGAACAATTTGGATTAACCTTAAAGAGGGTCCAACCTCTTCGAGTTCAAGCTAAATAAGTCAAACATGGTTGATTATATAAGAGTAATGTTGCTCATGCTATATGTACGTGGTTGTCGTTGGTGTGCTTTTGGGTGGTGGTTGTCGTTGCCTCCACTGCGACAGTGACTTAGATGGGCCATAAATGGTATTTTCGCATGTTGTGATTGTCACATCGAGTTGTTGACTTTTGGTTCTATATCACGTTGGCGGTCGACCTCAATGCCATTCTAAATTGTTTGAGTTCGTTTGGACTCGGCTCTCTAATTATTACTTGTGTGTGTCCGCGCATCACTATTTTTTTGCAATTTGGTTTCAGGTTCATGCACGGGACCGCCCAATTGTATCTGGTGATGTGTGAATGTTCACTTATTGTTTTGATACCTTTTGGGTTGGATTGTAAAACACTTTGCGTTTATTTTGGTTTACTTTACTGGTGATCAGGCTATATGTCCCCCATAGTGTCTTTTGTAACTTTTTTATTTTATTTTAATCTATCTAATATAGTTAGATGGTTTCATCTGCTCCTTTTGCTTAAAAAAATTAAATAAAACAAATCCTAAAATCATAAATTTCATCACAAAATATATATTCTTTAATCCATTTTTTTAAATTTTATGGAAAATCACATTATAAACAAAAATTCATCCTAATGATGTTTCCTTTGGCATAAGGTCCTATTTACGGTATAGAGGACCTTTAATTTTGTGTCTTTTAGTAGTCACGATGACATTATTACATATTACGTACATTAAAGTATAAAACTGACGAAATTCTGGTTACTGACTTGCTACAGCCGTAACACAACACTACGGGCCGTAGTAGGCTCTTGGCACAAACTAGTTAGTTTTTGACATGCCTGCTACGACCGTAGGCAGCTACGAGCCATAGCAGGCCCATGATTAATGAGAATGTTTTTTTATGTGCTTTGGCTTTTTGCGACGGTTTCTTGACAATTTTGTAACACCCAAACTTGATTTCCATTAATTTCCACTATTTCATCATTAAGGGAAGCATTCCACTATCATAATCTAAGTCTTGGACTTAAAGACACCATTATTTGCATCAATTCCACTATTTTCTTCATTTTTCAAGGATTTATACCTAATAATAAAAAAGAAACAAAAATAACTAAAATATTGGCTATGTTTTATAAAATAATTTTATTATTATTATTATTATTATTATTATTATTATTATTATTCTTTAGAAAAAATGAGACATTCATTGATAGCGTAAAATAATTTTATATGTTATCGGTTATCCAATATCAATCATGTATTCCGTCAAATCACCCGAGTATCCCCCACTTTAATGATGTGATGTGGAGGAATAACTTATTTTTATTGAATGTTTATGTAAAACCATTATACAATGCGTCACATGTCCATTAAACTTTATTAAGCATAGTTTTGGTCCCATATTTTTACTATTTTGAGGAATTGGTTTCCCTATTTTAAAATTTGATAGTTTTAGTCGATCAATCAAATATTTTGTTTAAAATACAGTGATACCACATGTTTTAAATTAATTTTATAAATGAATTTTCTTACAATTTTATTAGTTAGTATTTTTTTCATCATCAAATTATATACCACGTCGTTTAAAACATATCACATTATCAATTTTGAACAAAATATTTGAGGGATGGATTAAACTGTCAAATTTTAAAATAATGGAACCAATTATACAAAATAGTGAAAATATGAGAATTAAGACACTGTTTGGTAAGTCCAAAAAGCTAGCTTATAGCTTATTAAACTAGTTTATAAGTTTGTTTGATAAAAATG
The DNA here is from genome assembly GCF_020283565.1 of Trifolium pratense. Lineage (NCBI taxonomy): Eukaryota > Viridiplantae > Streptophyta > Magnoliopsida > Fabales > Fabaceae > Trifolium > Trifolium pratense. The sequence goes on along the minus strand of NC_060065.1, from coordinate 5,623,345 downwards.
TGAAATGTTTGGTAACGAGCTTCAGACTTTTTATTTTTACCAAACATAGCCTAATTTAAAACAAAAAGCTACTCTATTATTTGTTCATTTGTTTTGTTTTTCATCGTCTTCATTACAACAACATCATCATCAGTATATTTATATGAAGGTATAACAAATTCCCAGATTTTTTTCTTTGGTTTCAGTTCTGAGTTTTTCAGATCTTCTCGCGTGAGTGGAAGAGAGGGAAATTGTGAGTGGGCTGTTGAGAGTAAAAGTGAGGGTGGGTATCTATTTACTCAATTTTCAATATGTAATTACATGTTTCAACTTTTTAATGTTTTTCTCTCAAGCTATGTTATTCATAAGCAGTGGCGATTCCAGGAAGGTTAGAGAGCCTAGGCAAAATTTTAGAGGGAATTTTATCAACCAAATTTCTGGATACAGTAATATTTAAACCAATAAAATATAAGTCAAATAAGGGGATGAAATATAACATACCAATAGTGTACTACATAAAACTAGGAGGCAAATTTCCTTTCCGAGACTTCTTTGCGGTGAAGGTTCTGATAATATCAACATCATCAAGTGACTTGAATATCTCCCGCTCGGTGTAATATATCATCAAGTCATTGAACCACTCATCGTTGATCTTGTTGCGCAATTTAGTTTTAATAATCTTCATTGCGGAAAAAGGCCTTTCAACGGATGCTGACACCGATAATATCAAAGCCAACTCAATAAGTCTGTAGACCAATGGAAATACAAAATGTTTATCAGTTTGAACCATCTTCACAAATAGAAAATGAAACATGTCTTTTCACGTGCACTAATGATTTTTCTTTCTTCTGTTTTAATAAAATGCAACCTGAGATTTTTATTTCTTTTGTTTTTTTTTGTAGTATTTATTTCTTTTGTTTTATTATAAAAATTAAAAATTGGCAGCCTAGGCACGTGCCTGGCATGCCTGGTGGTGAAATCGCCACTGTTCATAAGTAATAAATTCTTTAGCAATAGAGAGAGAAAAAAAAATAGTGGATTTGACACTCGAAACTCAATGCACCTAAGTTTTTTCCTTTCATTTTAAGTAAAAATAAATAAATAAATAAAAAGTCTGCGGGCAAAACCCACCCAGCCATTGCCCTATTTTTAAGCGGATTAAGTGGTGCGGGTCTGGATCGTGCCAAAAATTTATGTAGCTTATGAGCTACATAAATGCCCTATTTTTAAATAATTTATTTTTTCAAATGCTATTTTATTTAGCTTATGAGCTTATAGCTTATTATTTTTTCTTTCAATTTTACTTCTATCATCTTACTTGAAAAAATTAAATATTAATTAAACATATCTTTTTTTACGTCATTTCATACTTATAAGCTAGTTCAACCGCTAATTTTATCAAACTCTACAAATTCAATCAGCTAGCTTATTCGCTATAAGCTAAAAGCTACCTTATAAGCTATTCGATATAAGCTAGCTTATCAGCTATCCGCTATTTGTTTTTTACCAAACAGAGCCTATGTACAATATTTGATTTTAGTCCTTATGTCACTACTATTAGTGGAAGACTAAAATTAAAATAGTGGAATATTTGCAGTTGCAGGACCAAAGACATATCTTTAAACCTTATTTTATCATTAATTCATTATTGTTGTTGTTGTTGTTGAATAGGATCAGGAAGAGGTAGCAGTGATTGATAGTCTCTTCCGAAAGGCCCAACTATATTGGAAATTCCCAGGGTATTCGAGAGGCTTTGGACTCTCCTAATACCAAAAAAGGCCCCTAGTCTATACTCTATACAAATGATAAAATAGCTTTCCGTCTAGTCACTAATCTCTATTTATAGACAACATGCCTCATCTATTTATTTAACTAACTCCCTAATTTAGCTACAACTAACTGATAGGATTCTGGATAGGGCCCAAGAGATAAAAGGGGCGGAGGAGGATATTTTAGTGGGGAGGGTGTATGAACATAAGAAGACGAAAGAGAAAGTGAAGAGTGCGAGGGCTGATTGCCAGCATGTCAGTTAGTTAGGATATTCCACACTATAGAATAGTGGAATGTATAGGAAGTTGGACTATGGAAAGTGCTGCTTAGTGCAACTTCTTAGAATAGTGATGATAACAGTGAGATTGATGATCAGCTTGATGAAAAAGCTAGAAAACAAGACATGTATCGTAGTTTGGTCTATTCAGGCAATGGTTCAGATGAAGATTCTGAACATGACATTGGCCAAGAGATGGAGGTGACCTTCCATTCAGGATTGGAATGTCTAAATAAAAAATTAATGGAAAAGAAGAATAAAATATCAGAAACAGTTTTGGAAGCATCTCTGAGGAAAAGGCGTGAGAAAAAGAAGGCCAACAAAAATAAATTGAAGTGTTCATCAGATGATGATAGTGATCAACAAGCAATTGAAGGAGCAGATGAGTTCTTCATTGTGGAACCTTGTGTTAAGAAGAGGAAGAAGGAACAAAGTAGCAAAAATAACAAAGATCATAATAAGCTCCAACATATGGATATGGTTGTAGTTGACAAAGCAAGCAAAGAATAACTCACTTATTATTCACTCACCATTGATGCAAATATCGATGGTTTATCTTTTTTATGCACAAACATGTATAAAAAATCACGTGTGTGTTTAATATTCACTTTAGAGGACTCAAATCCATTCAATACCGGTTGTCCTGGTAGTATTCTTTTGTTTAACATAAAAGGTGACATTGAAATGCAATGTATTTTCTGCAGTTCAAGATGCTTGTATAAGAAGTATTTCATTTCATATAGAAAACTCACTTTTAACTGTGGATGTTATCAGGAGTGCTGCATATACCAGGCAGCAGCTAGCACACAAGCACAAGAAGAGTCAAATGGAATTTTCAGTTCCCAAAGAAATGAAAATGTCTTTTGAAGATTCTGACAATGGCAACATGATGCATAAGGATAACAAAGATAAAGATGAGTTCTCCTTTCTTGTTAAATCGGTCAAGATGAAATCAAAGCAAATCCTTGATGGTAAGACAAGATGGAAAATCACAATTTAAAGGTGTGGAGAAAAAGAGGCAGCACTAGTTCTCTCAACCTTGTGCTCCAACTCCAATCAAGAATGTTTTCAATCCAAATAATGTTTTTCTTTTGTTGCAGAAGATGCAGATGATTTAAATTTTTATTTTATTTTATGAGAATTTAATTATAGTTAATTTATTACCTTTTAAATTTACTAGTTTTTAACCGTGCGATGCACGGACCGATGAATTTTTTTTGTTTCGTTGGGATATTTTTTACTGTATATATTAAAAAACGAATCAAAATAAGATGTTTTCTCTTTAGGCCTCCAACATATATTTTATACCTCTAAAAGTTCAATTTTGCCTTTGATAAAAACTCCGGTTCGTAGAAACTGAAATTTTTTCTAGTTCAAATTCAGGAAAAATATGGTTAACAGGAACCGAAATTTTTATTGAAAAATAAAAAAGTAAAATCCAGGAGAGAAAAAGATGGGAATGGATTCTCTCAAGTGTAATTTATACTTGAGAGAATAAAGTGGGGTTTATTACCATTGATCAAGAGAGAGAGAAACATATAAAAATTTAGATAAAATGAATTTAGATAGTGTTAGATTACACTTTATTCTCTCAAGTATAAATCACACTTGAGAGAATCTACGTTAGGGTCTAAAGAGAAAAAATCTCAAAATAATACCTTGTAAATTTCTTTTTTTTTTTTTTATATCAATACCTTGTAAATTTCCATAACCAATATTCTTAACTTTTTCATGCTACAAAGTTCAATTAGTGGTTTACGTAATACCATAAAAAAGCCCATTCTTTTTTTTTTGTTGGATTAAGAAAAAAACTCATTCTATAACACTTACTGTTGCACTAATCCAAATATTTAAATTGAAAGAAAATGCATTTGATTAAAAAATGTATATTCACACCGTTGTTTTAATTCTTTTATTTTAATTTTTTTATTGTGAGTGTACCTAAGATGAATTTATTTGGTTTTGTATCTATATTAGTAATTCTCTATAATTAAAATTCAGTCAGGCAATGTACCAAAAAAAAATCAGTGAGGGCGAATAAGATAAACTTAAGATTCAAAAACTAATTCAAATTCAACAATAAAAATTACTAATATTTAAATAATTTTATTTATTTTTTGACGAAAAATAATTTTATTATTTTTAATAAAATTTAGAGATATATTTTTTGATGTAGGTATTTTCAAAATTATGTGACATAAACCGTAGGTTTGAATTTTTTTTTAATTATTCACCAAAAAGAAAAAAATGTTTTACTAAATTTAATATAAATGTATTTTTAGACATAATACTATTCACACCACACATTTAGGTAGACACTATAGATAACAAGTTTTTCTACTGATTTGATGACGGATGAAGTTAAAATTTTGCATCTTCTTTAAGTTATATTAAGAGGATACCCGCAAAAATTACCCAGAGGGTAGGGTAAAAACCCGCATTTTGGGTACGAACACGGGTATGAGTAATTACCCGCAAAAATGAACGGGTATGGGTGCGGGTACGGGTACCTTAGTACCCACCCCGCCCCATACCCGCATAATATATAATTATTTATTTTATTTATATTAGTATATTATAAACTATTACATATTTTTAATAAAAATGTTTATTTATAACATAATATAAAAATAATATAAATATTTAACATAAATATGAACTTTAAGATAAGGTTAGTAATAATTTTGTTTATAATTTTCATTAGTCAATATTAAAATTTTTATAATTTTTTTTAATTATATTAAAATTATATGATATTTTATAATTGATCGATTTATTTTTAGTAAAAATGCGGGTAACAAATATGGATATGGGTATGAGTACCTAGGTACCCATAGGATATGGGGACGGAGACAAAAGTTGTTACCCACACGATTATGAGATGGGTACAGGTATTTTTTTCAATCCGCGGGTATGGGAATGAGTACTATAGTACTCTATCCATACCCTACCGATTGTCATTCCTATAACCAAACAAGTGCTTCTTTATTATATATAGTGCAATTTCAGCACAATCATCAAACTAGTACACTACATAACATAATTATTTCTTCTTCATAAACATACCTTGGTTCTCTAATTTCAGCTACAGGGTCTGTATAATTTGGACCTGCAAAAACATTGGTCCAACTTTGACCAAGATTGAGGTGGCCATTGATTTATTAATATATTATTTTGACGAATCAGATTTAAAGTTGTGTACTTGCTAACCAAGTTGCAATGTTAACCACGCCTACGTAAGATTGGTATAGCACTGAATTATGTTTTTCTTTTCGATGGGGTTGGCTCAATTGTTGACAAAATAGATAAGTACACTGTATTAGCCAAAAACTGTGTACCCTATTGGCAAGATAAAAAAAAAAAATTATATTGTTTATGTTTTATAGTTATAAATTAAAAATAGCTTATAATTTATTTCAGATGCTATTTTAATTAGCTTTTGAGCTTATAATTTATAGTTTATCGTCTTTTCTTCTATTTTTACCTTTATTGTTTTATCTAAACTCCACCTTTACAGTTTATTATTTATTGTATAATTTAAAATAAAACAAATGTTATTTTGAGAAATGTTATTTTGACATTGGATTATCATGATATAGGTATGAAGTTTTCACCGCTATTATCGATGATTAATTCACTATTTGTATTTTTAGTTATCAAATACAGTATATACAATGTTGTTTTTTAATTACATTTTTTCTTCTTTTCAAGTCATATTAATGTTGAAATTTTAAGAGGGTTTTTCAAAATTTTAATCCTCTTAACAAAACAATTCTGATAAATAGATCTTGGTTTGCGATTAGGACTTACTCCAATAATTCTTTTTCGACGATACTTTCACAAAAAATTCTCTAAATGATGTCAGTCAGCACAATGGAGGCTTAGAAATAATCAAAGTTTGCGGTGATATCTCATTTTGACTTGTTCAAAAAAAGTTTGCGGTGAACTATTTGGGTGTTCGAAAGGTCAATGATACTTGGTTTTTACTCTTCCCTAAACTCAGTTGGATGAAACAAGAGGCTGCTCATTTTCTTACTGCACATGGAGCACGGCTGTTCTCTATCTCCCCTCGATTGGAATGCCGAAAAGAATAAAGATATTGTGGAACACTTCATTTATCATGAGCTAAATGGTGAGAATGACTTGAATTATGGTCAACTTACAAACTATCTGGTGATGATGTTTGGTTTGGTGCACTTAAATTGGATAATAAAGTGTACAGGTTCATATATTCACTAAAACTGAATGAGCTGTTTCTGATGGGCCAAAGGGATGCAGTTGTTGAGTGGGAGGCACAAGGCAGTAGTGTTGCAGCAGCCAGCAGTCAATGATGACTGCAAGCTAAATGTCAAGGAAAAGTACAAGTTAAAGAAATTTGAACTTTGATATAGTTTACAATGCAAAAAACCCAATTATTAGATGCTTTGAAATATAATTAGAATTTGGATATTTCATCCTACATTTGGTAAAATGTACAAACTTGTATTCACTGTGCCACATCATGAAAGTGGAAGGTTTTCATGTTTGTTATGTGATGAATGAATGAATATGCGCGCGCATAACATGTTTATGATAATAATAACTCTGTCTGTGAAGCACTCACTGTGCTAGCTAGGTGGTAAGTATGGGAGGAAGGTAATCAGATTTTGAACCAAGAATCAAAGCCATTGTATCAGGAAAATATTTCATCCCAGGAAGTGATGTTACACTTCCATCTTCACCAACTTCAACAGGATACCTCAAAAGGTGAGTATTTACACTTTCATCCAATGTATCATCACAATATAATTTCCAATTCCTCTCGGCAACACGATTCACAAGTTTCACACATTCCACACTTTCAGGCTCGTCGAAATCATCACTGTTATCTCCAATATGTTCATACCATAATGCTCTTCTGAACCCATAAATCTGACCTTGTGGTCTTTGTGAGCCAATATTGGATGTGGATGTGGATGTTAGATGATGAGGTTGGAATGCACCCATTGCAATCTCTGTGTCTCTTCCACCATCCATTGATCTTTGGTTTATGTTTGCTGAACCAATCATTATGTATTCATCATCCACTAAATCAACAAACAATTAATTGTTAAATGTTAATTAGTGTATTACTCTTTATCCACAATTTGACACTATACTATAGCAGCTCGAAAATGTTAATTAATAATTATGCCATATATTTTTTTTTATAGGGAATGAACATATCAGTTACCTATCATCATCTTGGAATGAACATAGATCATGAACCTCCTAGACTTTTGCGCTCTATGATAGTCACTGTCAGGCGCCGGTTCCTCTGGAGGAGTATACTCTCCATCTTTCTTACTTTCCCTTTTGCCAAGGCAATAAAATGTCAAATAATCGCGAGGGTGTGCTTCAATGTTCTTCTTTTTTATGGCATCAGCAATGTCGGAATACATCATCTCCATGGTCCTTCTTTGCCAATCTAATATTGACTGAACTGAGGCACTTTCAGGTATACCTTCTGGCCACATTGGAATCACCACATACACAACAAACCTTTCTCCAGCTTCAATTTTGCTAACAATCTTCAATGACAACTCCTTTGGTATGAGATGCAAAGCACCAATGTCCTCGACTTTAATATCACTTGCATGCCAACCATATGAACTCCCTAGGAAATACTGATTTTCAATGTAGATGAAGTTTTTTGCTTGTCGAATAGCATTTATATAACCATCTTGAATACTTCTATCAATGATGTTATCTTTCCCACTAACAAGGCCTAATTCAATAACTTCATCCGGTGCTTGAGGGAAGTTTGAAACAGCGCCACCATCAATCGACCTAAACAACTGAACACTCCAAGTATCTCCATCTTCTTCTGATATCATTGCATCAGAAGGGTGGATTAGAATTCTGTCAAGAAATTCAATTGGGAATAAGAATTCCTTCCCAACTTGCTTTTCCCACCTTTGCTCAAAATTGTACAACACATCCCATGCAATAGGTCCTTCTAGCTTGCAGTGAATATCATGCCACGGTTCTCTAGGACCGCCTTTCTTAATAGAAGCACCTGGGAAATTTGGTTGATGAAAATCATCATGATGGATTGTATTCAATGTTGAAAACAAAGGGTGTTCCATGGTATCATATCTCCCATCACACAGATCAATACCACCTATGAAACTGATAACGGTTCGCTTCTGTGATCCTTCAACATGATGGCCATCAACAACTATAGTCTTTTGGTGATGAGTGAACATAGTTGAAATTTCAAAACCTTGAACTATGCTTTTTCCGCCATCAGGGTTACGCGGACATAAAACGCAATGTACTTTTGTGTTTTTAAAATACTCAGCAGTTTCTTGATCATGTGTTCCCATCAAACCGTCTTTCTTAAAAGCCGGAACAGAAGTTCTGTCATCCCAAACAAGCATAAGAACTTTAACACCTTCATTGGCTTTTCTCTTGAGCATTTCTCCAAGGGTGGTGCTAGTTTCTGTTGGCTTGTTTGAATCCCTAATCAAGGTTATTTCAGTATGAACAGACCAACCAGTTATGTAAATAAAGAGTTTAGCATCCATAATTGCATTGTAAATATCTTCCCAACATCTTCCAGGAACATAATATTTTGTTCCAGATATCGGAATCCACGGATGAACACTATCAGGGACATGAGCATCTTGGTAAAAAGTAACACTACAACCTTGTCTCTGGTCAAAAAATGTACGCGAAACTCCTAAATATGGCATATGTATTCCCTGAGACCATAAACATTTTCTGTCCTCGAGGACACTAGAGAATTGCATGCTAACACGAATTTTAGAACCACCTGGTACAGGACGATGATCTTCTTCGTCTAATATCTCAACCCATCTGTTAATTATAGGTCCCTTGAGAACTTTCTCGGCAGGGATATAAGCTCTTCCAATTAGAGTTGCTCCAATTGGATTATCATCTTTGACAGTGAATACAATGTGTGATATGTAATGAGCACAATAGATTTCAAAGGTCTCATTCCATTTCGGGTTTGAGGGTTGGTTCCCTATCATTCTGGTTCGTCCAACTCTTGCTTTATCTAAATCAACTGTTGCATAGAGTCTTGTCCCAACAATCTTCAAAACAAGTGGTTTGCATGTTAAGATAATGAAGATTATTACATTAAAATGAAGAATCATGTTGCTTAAAAATATGGTTAAGATATGTACCTCAGGCCTGCACAACAGACAACCTTTGACTTGGGCTAGAAATCTCTTCCCCTTGTTTGTAGTTCCCTTTGTTCCACAATATTTGACAAGAAAATGAAATAGTAACACAAATTGAAATAAATAAGCTTCAATAAGAATGTTAATTTGTCTTGAAAAGAAAGTTATGCAATAGAAAACGTATTAGATGTTGTGATAATCATGTCTAACAAGAAACTACTATTGTGCAGACTCATTGGAATTGGATGGCAAAAGTGGCTTTTAGACAAGACAGGTATGTTAGAACAACCAATAGTTCTCTTCTACTGAACTTTCATGACAAAGATTATTTGTTTCAACAACTATTTTTTTACATTGCTGCTAAGAATGGAGGATTTTATTCTGTCATGCTTTAAAAAGTAAAAACTATCTAACTCTGCATCATTTTGAAGAACTTATTTTCAGCCAAGAGTTTCCTATACATCAAAATGAGACGGGGAAATAGATTCTAGGGACAAACTGGTAGAATTCAAGTCTCAAGTACGGATTCAAAAAAATTATAATAAAATCCGGTACAATTGAGAAATTATGCAAGACAGTTTTGTAACATTGAGATAAGCCGGAGATTATCCTCATCTATAAACATATCTTCAGACCATCTTCCATCAATGTAGGACCCTTAACACAACATTTCACGTCAAACACTATTGACTTGGTGCGTGAATATAAATAGTAGATGGTCCAACCCACTGTAATATCATCTATGTGAAAAAAAACCGGCTTATAACATAAACATTATCCCTACTTATAAACATATATGTGTGAAACTAAAAAAAAAAAAAAGACTAATCTTGTACGGTTATACTATAATTTAAGAACCATGTGATATGTTTTGCCTTTTCCTAATTTTTTTTTTTTTTTGAAGGAGCCTTTTATAAAGTTAAACTCTAACTTTTTTCTCTCTTTAATTATCAAAAAACAAGAGAAATTTTCTATGAATATACCTTTCGACAGAAATCCAAATTACATCCAGTTTGCAACCTATCAACTTCACTTATGGTTACCTTAAGTGTCCCATGTAGCAGCTGAGGCATTTTGTGTCACACTTTCTATTCTAACCACAGAGGATATTAATTAAAATGATGAATTAAAATTCAATTTCTTTTTACAAAATCTAGGAGGCTAGTGAAGAAATAATAATGGCTGAAAAAATCTGGGAACTAGTAAATGTATGTATGGAAATAAAAAGTTATATTTGAGTTGTTATTTACATATTTATATGTGAAGGAAGAGACATGAAGAAAGAATCTAAGGAATATTTTGTTTGAAGAAAGAGAAGTCTCTTTAGAGGACTAAAACCAAAATCCATTACCTTCTTGACTTGCATGGAGAAGTTGCTTATTTGAAATGGACTAGAAGCCCGTTTTCACAAGGTACCTGACTTGTCCACGACCCAAGTTACCATTTTAATTACTTAGTAGTATTATTTTTTAAGCGGCTACTTCATCGCTTTTTACCTATACACATGTCAATGTACAACTTTAATTATCTATTATAAAAAAAATGTTTGGTCATATTGGTGGCTCTAAATGGAGGACATGATGCGCCTAGGGACACTTTGGTGGTGGCTCTCTCTGATGAGGTCATTTTGTCACTGGATTTGTTGATATGAGTTGAACTATAAGTCAATTATTTTAACTCAGATCATTAAATATCGTTAACTCCATCACCCAAGTCACACACATTCAGCAAATGAGAAATCATTCATCATAGCAACAAGTTTTAATTTCAATATTTTAAAATAAAAATAACATCACATCTACAAAGATTTTAAATGACTTACGATTTTTTTTCTCTAACAATTATCATTAAAAAAAACTCACACACCTGTATTTAAATTCGGGTAAAGTTGTTTGGTCTAATAATATCACTTTGTTTGTTTCAGCTTTTTATAAAATATATTCTAATATAATTTTGTGTAAAAAAATTTTATAAATAAACTTTTTATAAAAGTTTCAAATGAAAATTTGGTTTGAATAGTTATTCTTAAAATGTTATTTTAGGTATTTCATCATTTATTAAAAAAAAATTGGATATCAAAATTTAGAAAAAATCACTTAATTTTGTAGCTATTTCAAATAGATTTTCATAAAAATCATTTTTGAAATACAACTTATTAATTGCGATTTTGACTATGTTTTAATCTTCAATAATGTATGTTTATGTCATATAATGTCAAAATTAGTGATTCAATTTAGAAAAAATGAATATAAAAAAACTTGTAATATTTTGAAAAACAATTTTAGAAAATCTATTTTCAAAAATACAAAGAAAAAATTCATTTTTTTAAACCTGAAACAAACATGCCCAATATTTGTTAGTTTAGCTAAGTTTTTTTTTTTGGTACATTAGCTAAGTTTTACTATACATAACTTACTATTTAATATCATCTATAGGAGATACTTAACATTTGTGTCTTGTCTCTTCTCATTTTATTTACTTTGGTACAAGTTGTCTCTTCTCATTAGTAATTTAAAATATGTTTAATTGTATTTGTGCTCTCCTATTTTATCATATTTATAAAAATAGAATAGTCTTCCTATTTTAAAATTTGTTGGTCCTTAATTTTTTTTTTTTTTTGCAATTTTCGTCTAAATCCATAAATTTTATCCAAAAATGGTGATTTTTAACCTAAAAATTAAATAGTAACTTTAAGGGCTCGTTTGGTACTAAGTAGAGCTGTCAAAGGGGCCGGCCCGGTCCGCCCTTGAGGGGCCCGGTCAAATAAAGGGGTCGGCCCAGCCCGGCCTGTTAACTTCATGGCCCGGACCGTTTAGCCCGGCCCGATAAGCAAAAGCCTACATGGCCCGATGGGCCGGCCCACTAATTTTCATAATATTTTTTTTGAAAAAAAAAACATATTCTACTAAATTTATGTTATATTTCTCAACTAAATCTTCAAGAAGGTAATTCGTATCCCTATATTTTCTCACATAATCTCCCAAACAACAATATCTTCCTCTTTATCCTCATCAAACAAACAAACAAATCTCTAACAAATAATCTCATTCTAATCCAATAAGTTTTTTGTCATATTATTATTATTACTACCAAAAAAAATTCCAAGTTTTATATCTTTCATTCATCCATCGTAATTTAAGTAAAAAAAAACAAAAATATAGAAAGAATATAAAATAAATACAATAAAAAGGTGATAGACTTAAAATAACCATATTTCAAGTTTTATATCATTCGTTGTAATTGCACAAAAAAAAATGATGATATGCTTAAAAATAGGAATAAAACAGATTATAGATAGGAACAAAACACAAATAATAACAATAAAACAAAAAAAAAATTATATATAATTTATGCATAAAAATAGGACCAAAATATAACAATAAAAAGATTATAAAATTTTTTAAAATAATTTTTTAAATTCTTTAAGGGGCCCATGACGGCCCATGAAAAAATCTGACCTGATAAGGTCCGGCCCCCTTTTTATGAAGTCCGACCTGTATAAAATGATAGGGCTAATGGGCCGGCCCGATAGCCCGACACTTTTTGACAGCTCTAATACTAAGGGTCTAAAAATTTATTAGTCCTTCTTATCACATTTTTCTCTATATTTTATCATGTGCGAACTAGTGACAAAAAATTATACCGTATAATTCTATATTTTTCTATAAACGCATAGTGACAAAAAAAAAATGTAATCAAGTTGTCAAAATAAAACTAATAACCTAGACTTGATTACTCTTATGTCTTTCTTTTATGGCCTCAACATAGTGAATGGAATGGACTTGCACATGTTATATCGTACCCGGGCTGCTATCACAATATTTCCAAAAAAACACATTTGGCCTACAAAAAAATTGACGTGACAAAACCTCAAATAATAAAGTGACATCTGGTTTTTTAGTTTCTAAATAATTAGTTAATTAGTTAAATAGTAGTAGTTAACTATCTCAACAACCAAAGACCCATTCCTTCCCAAAGACACACCATTATGGATTTATAGCCATAAAATTATCAAAGACTATGAAGTTAATTAGTTGTCTCCATAAATGGTTTCTTTGCCTTAAGCCACACGTATATTAAAGGACAAAATAAAAAATCTTTATTATGATCACGACTAATAAGAAAAATATAAATAGAAAGGCATAAGAAAGTATTGCAAAAAAGAGGTATAATTAAAAAAGTTGGTATTGTCTTAAGAATTTTTTTGTTTTTTTATAAGAGTGCTTAGACAACAATTGCTATCTTAATCTCGTGACAAATACTAAATATCGGCTATGAAGTTTAGGTGCCAATGACTTGATTTGTCTCTTATATTCAAATATTCTTTTGTGGAAAAATAAATATCATTTTCTTAATATTCTTGCAATAATATTGTATGACAAATCAATTTGACTACCCAATACAATTATTCATTTACAAAAAAAAAAAAACATGAATTTTATATATTTTGTTTCATTAACTTCTGAAATTAAATAATATGCCAAATTATATTGAATATTAAGTGTTTGGTTGAAATCCCTTCACAAAGTTAATTTATAGGATTATTACTTAGTTAGCTAGTCTTACCTAATTGAGTCAAAAAAGAATTTAGTCTTACCTAAAAGTGAGACGTATAAATAATAGAGTAGTTTGTGTTGAGTTCTTCTTTTAAATTTATGATCCTAACAATAATAGAAACTAACTAAAAATTGCCAAAGAAAAGTTAAAAATTATACATAAAATTTTGTATGTTAGATTCTTATTTTTTTTCAAGTAGTCTGATGGTTAGAAATTTCATTTAAGGTGAATAAGTAAGGTGTCCAAGATTCAAAATTCGGATCCTACATATATAATATGCGACATCCTTACCAACTGGGCTAAGTTCACGAAGACATGTGAATGTATGATTCTAGTACTTCACAAATTCAGACTCTCTTGTAGTAACACAAATGACGCAGTCAGTATATCAATGACCGTTTGATCCATATCTATGTTAAAAACTAAATCGTTCAATCTTAATCCAACAGTTACCGATATATTACCTGTGTAAATGCATGATATCTTTAACATAAGGAAATCCAAACTCCTACTTGACATTACAGAAAAGTGAAAGCAATCCGTACCAGATCATATGTTAGTTGATCTTTGAAGTTAAAATGCATTAATATATTATGAAAAGAAAAAGAAAATACATTACTTGTATTGTACTACTTGTTTAATTTTCTTCACATTATGTATGTCTATAGTAAAAGAAGTGTTATAACATGTGGACATAGTGTAGTCTAGAGTTTAGTGATTAGTGAGTAGATCACAGCTTTATAACATTGCATATGCATACATTATAGTATCTATCTATAGCCAAAAAGTGAACCCTACCTGCTTCACCTCATTTATTTGAGTAGTTAATTAATAAGTTAGTTATAGATTTTATCAAACTTGTGCTGGTGAAACTTTTATTGCATATGTACTGTTACTATCCACCCCACTTTCCGTCCTATACTCCAATTTTCCACACCGACACCACAATATAAATATATTTAGCAACATCACTACTCTTTACTCATCATATCCACATTTTCACATTATATTAATTCATTCCCAACAAAGAAGACAGATATGGTACAACAAACAAAGAAGTTCAGAGGAGTCAGGCAACGCCAGTGGGGCTCTTGGGTGTCAGAAATTCGCCACCCTTTGTTGTAAGTATATATAATTCCACTTCATTTAACTCTATTTCAATCCAATCCACACAATGTACCTATAAATATATTAGTATCATTTTTTGTTGTCACATTATATGTGTTTTGTTTTGATAAAATGTGTGCAGAAAGAGAAGGGTGTGGCTAGGGACATTTGAGACAGCAGAAGCAGCAGCAAGAGCATATGATCAAGCTGCAATTTTGATGAATGGTCAAAGTGCTAAGACTAATTTTCCAAAGAAACAAGGTGAAGATGATTCTGCTATTGACACCTCTTCTAATAACAATGGTGGTGGTGATGATTCTTTCTTGTCTCCCAAGGCACTTTCTGAGTTACTTAGTACTAAGCTTAGGAAGTATTGTAAAGACCCTTCTCCTTCACTTACTTGTTTGAGGCTAGATAATGATAATTCTCATATTGGAGTGTGGCAAAAAAGAGCTGGAACACATTCTGATTCTAATTGGGTCATGAGAGTTGAACTTGGTGGGAAGAAAAAGACAGTAGAATCAGAGATAGGGTCAAAAGAAGATGTTATTGATGGTGGTAGTAATAATGGTAATGCTGATGATATTCAAAATAGGGTGATAGTAGAAGAAGAGGAAAGAGTTGCTTTGCAGATGATTGAAGAGTTACTTAATTGGAATTATCCATGTGGTTCAACTTCAAGTAATTAACTATCAGAATTCAGAAGGAAGAAAATAGGAACATTTCATGTCATGGTTCTTAAAATTGTAGCAAATCCATGCATGCCATTTTCTGCTATATTTTTCATGTACTTTTCTGTTTTCTGTAAAATATATTTATATATGTATATGCTGTCAAAGTGCTGATAAATAGATAATAGCCACTTTGATAGTTACTTAATACAATATGCAATATATATTATGGATTTGTGGTTGGGAAACATTAGAATTTGGATCAGATTAAGAAGAAGGATGTGTTGGAATTATTGAAAAGTTATATAAAAAGCAATTTAATCTGTCAATTTCAATTGCTGTTTCATAATGAAATCATTAATAATTATAGGATAATTTCAATTGTTTTGAATTAACAAGTAGTGGTTGGAGAAAAACTAGTCTTTGCCATACCAATCAGTACATGATTTGATAGGTAAAGGATCCTTTGGGGCCTAATTAAAGATTTGTCGTATCAAATGGACTCACTGATTCATAATTGAAGCAATAATTGTAATTGACTAAGCTGTTAAGTATAGTGTTTTATTTTCTTCTATATATTTGCATCTGAGTTCTGAGTTCTAAGTTCTAACTAATTATGCCAAAAACTGCAATACATCTTTCTCCTAAAAGAAGTACTTTTCCTGAGAGTTTTCCAAATCCATGTTACTAAATTCTATAAGGTATACATATACCGATACATAAATGACTGGAAAATAAAGCTAAGGAGGCGGTCGAGGTGTTGGCAGACTAGAAGATGACAGTCAGAAATGATTTCACAAAAGCATTAGTTGTAACAAGGGAGGAGTGCTCAGATGCAGCGTTGATGCGATGGCGCAGGGCACAAGGCGATGGATAGATAGTACAAACTATCATAAAAATTATGATGGTGGCGGTGGTACCAGAATGGCGCTGTAACGAGGACAATCAACTGTTTGTAAATTGATGTTATTTTCTTATCATGTACCTTATTATACCCTACTCTTCTACAAATATCTTTAGCTGACAATACTTTGGCCTTGCAAATTTGTCCCTAGTAGTTATGGCATGTAAAATATAGGCCATTCACCTTTATTAGTTGTTAGGACCATGTCCTCTTAGCTATGGACCTTTGGTGGAATACTTATCAATATTATTTTTTAATATTTTTCCTCTGAAAAAGAAAGTGTAAGAAAGAATTGTTAATATGCTAAGATATGTCCTACCATTTAAATCACACACAGGAATGTATACATCCTAAGATACGTAGTCTCAATCTCCAATTCTTCATGGCCAAAAGCAATTAAAACTTAATCTACCTTTCCCTTTCTACCAATATAGATTTTATTGTTTTAACATGGCATTTTTTCATCTTATGAAATAATGAAAATATCATCTTTCATTTGCATACCTGTCATAATTCACAAGATTTAAAAGAATTAGCTGTATCACTAACCACTTTGTCTGCAATCACATGTTTAGGTTGTACATGTTTATAAATGAAGATTTATAACCAAAATAAATTAGACTATGAAAAAATCACATGCCACTAGCCATTTTTTTTTTCTTTCTAAAGTCTTTGACATAATTGTACTGATGTATCATAATTTCAAAGTTGAGTTTAAAGCAAATGGTTGTGAAGCTTTAGAAGTAACAAAATGAATGAAAGCTAACGGTTTCAGAGCATAAAAAAAGTATATGGCCTACATTTATCAGAGTTAAACAAGCATAGCATAGGTGCCACGAAGTCTAAATATGTAAATATCATAAATAAGAAATTGACATAAAGGAGGAGATGAAACAGGTAGCTGGATTATCAATAAATACTCCCATGCATCATGGAGTAAAGTAATGCATATTGTTGCCATCAATGAGATAAGACTTTTTTATCAGTACTATGTCCCTTAAATATAGGACTTGGTAGACTAAATCACAAGAATTAAGAAAGTTGGTAATAGTATTCAATTTATTGACAATTTGTATTGTTTTAGGAGAGAGAATTAGTTAATATTTTGTCCCCGTGCATAACTTATTTGATAGGAACATTAGGTTCGAACTCTGGTACTCCTACTTATTCACTTTAAAAGGGTGATTTTCTAAAAGAATAAGGGAAAATTTCAATAGTCTTATAAGTTGAGGTGAATAGCCTTTTTTTTGGTGTGTATATATCATGCTACAGTGTGTATTAATGTCTTTCATTTATGATCGTTGAAATGATACAAGGTCATCTCTGAAATGTCTTTCTCTATGTACTTTAGTGGGGAACTAGTACAATCTTTGGAATAATTGATTTGTAAAGTTTCTTTGGTGGCTTATACATCAGTATGCTTGAAGTTTCACTCTGTAAAGTGAACTGCTATATCTGTCAATTGGGAAGGGTGAATTTTCTTCAAAAGGAATAGCAGTTGCCAAACAAAATGTAGGTTTTTACTCTAAATATAAAAAAAGACTATCAAGAATAGCACACACTTGACAGAGTAATGATCTGAACATATAAAAAAGTTCAAACTAGAGCAGTTTCAGAATGGAAGCAAAAATTTAAACTATTGAGCTGCAAAATTACCTGTTTGGTGACTCAGCTTGTTTGCCAATAGACAGAGGGAACATAATGCTGAACCAGAGTCCACTTTAAGAACAAACATGAGACATGAAAATATCACATTTATATCGAGAGTGGTAAGTACTCTTCAAGATGAGGAGGTACATCCAAGTTCACATAAATACCACATTCAGCCTCATTTTCATATATAAATTAAAGAAGGAATGTAATCGAAAGTAAAATACCATTGTACCATGCACGAGTTATTTTTCTACCATTGGATCTATAAGTCCCACCATATCTCACTTGATCCAATGGTAGGACTTATACAACTAGCCACAACTGAAATACAATGGTGATTTATTGACCTTTTATTTTATTTTTTAATGGAGATCTTAAAGACTTGGTGAGGGAATAGAAAAACCGGGTTCTTGATTGATAATCTTGATACTTATCGGGGAATGGGCATTGAACTCGGTATCGAATGATTTGACCTTTGTAAATTGCAAGTTGTATGCTTTTACTAATTTTACATACAGGAAGTCTGAAAGTTTCACAACATTATACTTTCTTCAAACTATATAATCACAAGCACAACAGTGCCAGACTACAATCAAAAGCACTGATTACAATCTGCAGTCTCAGAAACAAGTGCAGGTTCAGTAAGTAAATATAAATATCTTGTTACAACCAAAGTAGCTTAACTAAATGCCAAAAAGAAAACCTATTGGCAGTGGCAGAGCGGCCTTGTAGCCATGATCAAGCACAATATAACTATAACCTTTCGGATAGATATTTCGCCAGAGAATCCACTGCCTTAGTTGAATCAAAATTTCCAACTTTCCGATTCCTTATCTTTATGCGTGCCAGGTAATCAACAGCAATCCAGGGAAAACTCAACATCAATATATTCCCAGAACTATCTGCCTCTTGGTTATCCGATGATTTAATTTGCATATCGAGAGACTGTTTCAACCATTTAGGGTGATATGTCACCTGGTACCAAGCAGAAGCTTTCCTTTCATACAACAAATTTTTTTCTTCATCACTTACGTCTCCAACATCGGAATTCAGTTTGTCAAAACTATGCCTAAATTCTTTTTTGAGGGAACTGTATGAGTGCTTCAGCCTCTCCTTAAGTTCCCCTTGCTTTCTGCTGTTGTATCTTGGCATGGACCAGATCTGTCCAGTGACAACCTCTTCCTCTGTTTTGACTTTATACTGGCCTAATAATCCAGTTAACTGGCCATCATAAGAGCACTTTTGCTCCCATGCATCAGCAATAAATTCAGCAGATCCCGGAACCTCGAGATCTGCATCATAATGTATATCACCAGATTCACAGTTCAATTCAGGAGCATCAATATCTTTATAGTAAGCATCTTTGATCTGTCGGTAAAGCCTACCGAGGATTTTCTTTGACATGTACGACTGATGGTGCTCTTTCCCCATAAAATCAGGGTACAGTTTGGGCTTCAAATTAGGGGGCATTGTGACAAGCTTTCCGGTCTTGGGGAAATCAACAGCAGTGGCTGCTAACTCAGCCAAGTGGATGCATTTTTCATCTAAGGCGCCATAGCCACTGGAATCCGCATGTACCACATGTGCATTGCAGATTGAGCCCAAATGCTCATTCACCATGTTTCTTACAAAAAAATCTATGATGTCCTGCAGTGTGGAAGACAGCACAATTTAATACAGCTCACTCGTTTTCACAACACATACTCAACAAGAGAATTCACCCTTATGTTTGGTACATCAAGACTAGTTAATACTGAATAGACAATGTGCAGAGTATATACAAAAACATGTGCAACATAACAGACTCACAACATTCAACTCAGACGCTATAATTTTATGTGTAGAAACAGTTCCGGATATGATCAATTTAATGCACGGAAATAAAAACAGTTCCTAGCATGCTCAAAGTATTATGCTCTATCAGAAGAAATATTTAGAAATCCTTGTAAAGATATTGCTAACCAAAGGCATTAAGGCACGATGCTATGAATAATTCATGTGAAAAACAACAGTCTTATATTATTATTACCCATTTACATTCATATACAAATCATACAGGCATTAATTATGGAACTAAATAGATGAGATTCAAAAAGCACTTACCCGTATAGTGACTTGCCGTGTTTGAAGACGGCTTTCTTGAGCAGTGTAATCCATAGGTGGCCAGCTCCTCTTACTAGGTGGAATGAGATTTCCATCCCATGTGACAAAATACAGATCCCCATCAAGGTCGCTTCCAGAAGCTTCATTTGCATGGGGTCTTTCACCCTTTTGAGGAAAAACAAGACAGTCATATAAATGATGCAAAGCCGGGACATCAACTGCCTCCAAAATTCTCACATCTCCAGGGTGAAGACATGGATTTTTAGCTATAACCACAAGACCTTTTACCACATGCGAGGTTTTTGTCTCTGAAAATCTTGAGCCGTGCTTTGAGAAACAATTTTCAATAGAAGGAGTAGACACTTGCACAAAGCATTGCCCTTGTTCAAGCACACCCAACTCATCTAAGATACCCATCAACCATCTCCCAGATGAAACAAAAATCCTAGACTTTTCTCGAAGGCCCCAAAGCTGCGCAGCACGTATAGAATTTAGCATGCCTCTAAGATGAGGTTCTGTTTTCGGACTGAAGCCACAACTTAACATTATTGCTGCAGCATTTCCATGCTCAGCACAAGACTTGGTAAGAACATCAAAGGCCACTTCTGCATCAACAAGCATTTGATTTAATTCTGAAATCATCCCCTCCTGCATTTTCCAGAATATTTCATCAGGCACACCCAAAGCTGAAAGCAGTGTTATAATCTGCCTGTTAAGAAAACCAGGTTGAAACCTAGTCCATGAGCAAATCTCCAAAGTAGTATGATTGGATTGAAACTTGTTCATGCTGGGTCTCAAAGAAAGTCTGATTCCATCCCCTTTAGCAGGCCAAGAGGCTACAACCCCTTTAAAACCAGCATACCTGATCTGGTAAGCAGAGGGTACCTTGTCCAACTTCAATTTTTTAGCAACTTCGACTGCAAGATCAGTAGTGATAATACCAATACCGTCAGAGAAAATATAATTATTCCTCTCCACGTCAGGTAGCATCGAGTTAACTTCATTAGCAGGAACTTCCACCGATGCATATGTGGATGAGAAGCATTGCCCCATCCTAGCTGCACACTTTGCGATATTTTTCTGATTAAACTTACCCATCCAATTTCTTATAAAATCACAACTGATGTTCTTTTCTTCAGCAAAAAACCAAGCAGAACGATCTCTAAGTTGATTGGACGAAAAGGCTAAAAATGAATATTTTCGGCCACAAAAGTAAAACCCATCTTCCAGGATTGTCTTCACTCTTTTATATATTCTTGTCTTCTGTGGAAAGGAGTTTGATGTGATTTCCTTCACAATGGGAGCAACATAATAGTTAAGAGCATATGTATTAAGTGTTTGCATTCCTTCATCCATAAAGGTGACTCTCAAGAATCGGTCTGAAACTTCTTTAAATCTTCTCAGGACCCTATTAGACAATTCAACTTCTGGTGCTATACAATAGGCTTTTGTTGGAGTAACAACCAGTCTTCTAACCTCCATAATGTCATCGGACTGCTTGGAGATTTCATAAAGTTTTGGATTTCTGAGCAACCATCTTTGGACCATTTCCAGCCTCTTAGCTGCATCAAACACTGGGCGCTTGTAAGTACATAAGTGCTTCAGGGCAGCTACATTGACATCCTTAGGTTGATTTCTGAGTAATTCAAAAAACTTGTTTGATAAATTATACTGATTGAATATTCCTCTGTGTACAATTGCGTTAATCAAGAACATTATATCAAAAGAAATGTCCTTCTGAAAACCTATGTAGAAGAAAGCATCTGACATGGGCACCCCAAAATCAGGCTCATTTAGTATCCTAAGTGGTCGCTTAAGCGGAATGCTTTGCACTCTTTGGCATCTCAGATATTCCAAGGCCTTATTCAATTTTGCACCATATCTAGGTGGGATTGCAATTCTATAATAACCGCATCGACCAATGGCTCCACTAGGGGTAAAGTCGGTCGTTCTAATCCAAGGATCATCGTCGTCCAACAAATCAATAGTGACCGATTCTTCAATGTCATCATCGGCAGTTCTGTACCAAACCAAAGGTGATGAAGCTAGATGTAATAAAACAACAAGATGAGATGTATCGTCATATCTTACGATCTCATTTATGTCTCTAACCAAGAAGCCCACCTTAAAATCACACTTTATCACTACTTTTTTACCGATTCCTTTGAATTCGAAGGCAGTATCCTGATTAAAACAAAGCTTGCACATGCTGTCAAAAGGATCCACTAGAAAGTTTACCCCTTTAGCAGGTCCTCTCCAAGCAACATTAAAATCCGTTTGGCCAACCAAAGTCCCAATTTCAACGATTACATCCGACATCTTAAAAGGAGCCTCCGTTCGCCTCCTTTGGTTCAGGAAATTAGGATTCTGTGGCCCACTGATGACCTTTAATACCTTATTATTCAAAATTAGGTCACAGCGACCTGCAGCATTGATGGCCTCAGTTGCAGATTCCGGCAAAGTAAAATGCACAAAGGCATGAGGCGCCACCTTCTGATAGTCATCCGTTTTTTCAATCTGTTTGGTATCAATCATCGTAAATTCTGGATACGATTCTGGAGGAGTGCAAGAAGTCTTCAGCCGACATCTGTCTACATATCCAATCTTTGACTCCAAGAATGATACCAACTCATCAGCTTTGACATCAGTGTCAAATCCACCAATGCTCACTTGAGTAGTAGTAAGCACATAGTCCTTTTCACTTCCTTCTAAATCCAAGCTGCCCATAGTCTGTAATTTAAAACCGAACAAATTGAGATGACCACCATAAACCAATACTTAATATAAAACAAAAAATGTGGTATTGAAAAGCAAATATTTTCATCTTGTAAAGAAAACTTAACAAATCAGTCATCAAACATTCAAATTTTTTATTTACTTTTTTTTTTTTGAAAACTTGGTATCCGGCGCTATGACCGACTAATCCAAAGGGACCAATACCACCGCCCACTTGTGGGGGTCCCATTTAAAGCCAGAGTTTTTTTTTTTTTTTGCTCAGTATGGACTAGCCCACCAAAATTGGCACCGGCGGAGTCGAACCTGAGACCTTGAGAGGAGCATACTCCAAGACCCAAGCCAACACCACTAGAACAACTCAATTGGGTTTAAACATTCAAAAATTGACAAAGAATGTTGAGAGAAAGAGACACAAAGAGACATGGATTCAAAATCTAAACACGGTTTTATTTCACGCTTTCATATATCAGCAATTCTGCAAATTATTTTTTTACTTGAAAGAACCCTAAGAATGAAAATCTTGTTTATACAATCACTAAAAATCCTACCTTTCTCTATCTCTATACATATGAATTAGAAAACTAACCAAAATATGACTAAAACATAAAAACAATGTTGACCCATTACAGCAAAATTGACTAAAAACATAATCATAGGAAACAAAAACTTACAGAATCTACGAGAAATTTGGTGTTCTGATCAAATTAACCACACGATGAACAACTTCAATAACCTGCATAAATTGATGAAAATATGAATTAAAAAAATATATATAAAAAATACCCAAAATTGAAAAGAGAATAAAGTACCAAATTTGAAACCCCTTTCCCATTCTCAGAAAATGAAGAGTCGCACAATATACCTTTGATTGAAGGAAATAGAAGAAAAGGTCTTGTAATGTAGAAAAAATGTGAAAGTAGAAAGTGATTTAAGGAAAGAAAGAAACGCGAATTTGAAATGGAAGAGACTGGGTTCGGTGGTTAGGATTTGACGGGTCAAGAATCGATTGTACAAAAGTTTACAACAAACAACAGTTTCAGTGTCAGTGAGAGTGGGTATTTTTTTGGTACATCATTCGATGTGAATGTATTTTCACTTCATAAAGTACCGTCAATGCGATTATTTTATAAGAGTATTATTTATTTATTTACGTGTTTATTTTAAAATAATACTACTCCCGAGAGTCAGTTATGTTAAGTTGTTAATATGGAAGACTTCGTTCATGGTGCACAAGTTACTGATATTGTTATAACGAATAAGAATTTTATAAAATTGATTGTTGGATTGAAAATTTATATAGTATAGATCATCCATGATTTTTTAAAAAAAAAAATTGAAAATTATTTTATATGTTATTGAGACCCATCAAAATTAACGATTTGAGTTTTTATTTAATATCGTTAATTTTTATTGGTCTAAATAACATATCAAATGATTTCCGATTTTTTTTGAAAAAATTATGGATGATCTAAACGATATAAACTTTCAATCCAATGATCGATTTTGTAAAATTCGTATTCGTTATAATATTATTGGCAACTTATGCACCATAAAAGACTTGGTGAAGTATTTCATGTTAGTCAAAGTCATGTTATCAAGTGATTTCAGCCTCTTCCTGGTCACAGTTGTTGGGGATCGAACGGTAGTCCTTCCTACCAAGTTTAACATCAATCATCACTGAACCAACTAACGATTGGTAACTCATACATATTTTGCTTCAATCACCACTGAACCAACTAACGATCGGTAACTCATACATATTTTGATGTCATACAATATTAAGGGAGCTTCTACGGTACATTGAAATAATTCGAATGTACTGGTACATTAAATTGACAAATTAACGATTATTTTTATGAATTAACCCGATTATTATACTTTAGAGATAATAATATCACAATAAAAATCACAATTTCACTAATTATAAATAATTCGCTAATTTAAAAAAAAAATCATTAAAAAATTCAATAGTGACTATTATAACGAATCAAAAAATATCAAATTTTATATTTTTTACAATTTTGATAGATAATATTTGGTTATTATAATGTTTTAAATGATAGAAAAAATTTATTTATTTTAAAAAAATTCATTTACTTATCATTTTAATAACATGATGGGGAAACAGTCATTTTAGTCCCTGAATATGCAACTCGCTGTCATTCTGGTCCCCGACTGAAGAAAAAATACAAAATAGTCCCTGACTCTACAATCCGTTAGTCACTTTAGTCCCTGACGTTAAAAATGATCGTTAACTTTACAAAAAAAACTGATGTGACATTTTTTGGGGACACGTGGCACGTTTACTAGGCATTAGTTGGACAACTGGTCTGATGATATGGCGAGGGACGAAAATGACAATACGAGGGACCAAAATGACAATATTTTTTCTTTTCTTTTTTTTTCTTTTCATTTCTTCATCTTCTTCCTCTCACTCATTGTTCATACATTCATCAATAAAATCCAGAATTTTAAATCCAAATTTTTTAAAATATCGTCAATGAAAAATTTGTAAAATTTTAACCAAATTTTCAAACAAAATCGCTAAAACCTCAAATGAAAATATTTTTGATACAATTTGGTTGTTCCAATTTTTCCAGAAGTTATGGTAAATAGCAATCGATTGATGGTTGAGATTTAGGGGAAGATGAAAGTGCATAAACAATTGGGCGTAGCTGAGAGCGGTGAAGTGAATTCATTTGAGAAAAGAGGAAAAATCAAATAGAAGAATGAAAGTTGGAAAAGAGGAACAATATTATGATGATCTATTGTTATGTGTTTTGGGTTTGGTGGGATTTAGATGACGGTTGATGAGAGAAAAGACAAAGTCGCTCTAAAATTTTTTAGATTTAGGGATTTTGTTAGAAGATTTTGTAATTTTTTTATTGATGATTTTTTAAAAAAAGTTTGATTTAAAATTCTGTGTCTTATTGATGAATGTATGAAGATGAAAAGCTGAAGAAGATGAAGAAGGATGAAAGGAAGAAAAGATGAAGAAATGAAGTAGAAAAAAATATTGTCATTTTGGTCCCTCGTATTGTCGTTTTGGTCCATCGCCATATCATCGGGCCACATGTCCAACTAATGTCTAGTCAATGTGTCATGTGTCCCCAAAAAAATGCCACATCAGCCTTTTTTGTAAGGATAACGGTCATTTTAAACGTCAGGGACTAAAGTGACTAACAGATTGTAGAGTCGGGGACTATTTTGTATTTTTTCTTCAATCAGGGACTAGAATGACAGCGAGTTGTACATTCAGGGATTAAAATGACTATTTCCCCTAACATGATGTACCGATACATTAAAAATTATCAAATGTACCATAAAATTTTCTGTTCTGGTAAAAAACATAGGGGGTTTGTATTATTGATCAAATGGTGTGATTACACTCAGTTCAATCCCAACAACCCTGGGAGTTTTTATAAGTCAGAATTCGATCAGAACATAGGGGTTTGTATTATTCAAGATTGATAATGGATACAAGTATGATTAGAGGAAAAATATTTTCTCTTTACAAGATTGAAAGAATGGTGATTTCTCCGAACCAGAGAGAGAGACCTTCTTCTCTTGAAGAAGATCCTATTTATAGACAAAATATCTCCTTCTTGTTGCTTGATAACCGCCTTGCTTGGAGAGGAATTCATGGGTAGTGGGCGGTTACTTTTCCTTCTTCTCCAAGCTTCTTCCTTCTTCTCCAAGTTTCTTCCTTCTTCTCCAAGTCATGGTGGATCATGCTTATCATGTGTTTTTCATTGTTGTTTTCACGCTTCTCCTTTAGATGCTCCCATTGGGCTTTTTCGTATTGGGCCTTAACAAATCACACCCTGGTCCATGGCCCGGTACACAGCCCCCCAAGCACGAGGCTTCAAGAAGGCGAAGTGCTTTTGAATGAAGTCATTTGGCAATTATTATGCCTCGATGTTGTTCTATGTCGCCCATTTGTTGCTGACTCATATTCTTTGTTTGCTTGTCGCCTTTGCCTTCCTTTTGTTGTTGATATTTCTTAGCTAATTTGTACGCCCTTCTATGACTTTTGAATATCTTGATGTACGCCATTTGTGGCTTTGAATATTGTTGTCATTGTTTCTTGGCGACTTTGAGCAAGTTGGCGAGTCGCCCTTCCTCTTTTTTTCATTGTATTTGCATTTTCAAGCTAGCGTTGTCACCAATCTCGCCTCTTCATCTCTCGCGATTCGTCCCTCCTTGTCTTCTTGAAATCAAATTGAAACTTTGAGGATAGTAACTTTGTTGGTCTGTACTTCTGCTTCTTCTATTCAACATGAGTTTCTTATTTTCTTTTGACATTCTATATTTGAAGATTGTAAGTAGTCTAGCGTAATCTGTCTCGTTGTAGTTGATTTTCGTACTGTCAGGCTTGCACGCCTTATTTTGTAACTATTGTTTCTTTGGAGATTTAGAAAGAATTGGCGCTGCTCGGAGTCGCCCTTCCACTGTACTTTGTGTTTGGTGTTGAAAATAATCTCGCCTTTGAAATTTTTAACTTTGCACCTGCAATGTCTTTAGTACTTTAAATATAATTATATATCATTTATGAATGACTTTATACCTGTTGCCTTTTGGCGGTTGCAAATGATTTGGCGTTGTGATGAATCGCCTTGCTTTGGTTATGTATAAGCTTTTTCTGGCGGCGTCAATAATCTCGCCTTTCTTCGCTGTATCTTTTCCTGACACCCCCTACTCGTAAGATTTACAGGTAGCGCCAAAGCATTTCAACTTGTCTTTTTCTGACGCCCCCTACTCGTAAGATTTACAGGTAACGCCAAGGCCTTTCAACCTTGTTTTCTTTTCTTTTTCTGACGCCCCCAACTCGTAAGACTTACAGGTGACGCCAAGGCCTTTCAACCTTGTTTTATTTTGCTTTTTCTGACGTACCCAACTCGTAAGACTTACAGGTAACGCCAAGGCCTTGCAACCTTGTTTAATTTTTCTTTTTCTGACGTACCCAACTCGTAAGACTTACAGGTAACGCCAAGGCCTTGCAACCTTGTTTAATTTTTCTTTTTCTGACGTACCCAACTCGTAAGACTTACAGGTAACGCCAAGGCCTTGCAACCTTGTTTAATTTTTCTTTTTCTGACGTACCCAACTCGTAATACTTACAGGCAACGCCAAGGCCTTGCAACCTTGTTTAATTTTTCTTTTTCTGACGTACCCAACTCGTAAGACTTACAGGTAACGCCAAGGCCTTGCAACCTTGTTTAATTTTTCTTTTTCTGACGTACCCAACTCGTAAGACTTACAGGTAACGCCAAGGCCTTGCAACCTTGTTTAATTTTTCTTTTTCTGACGTACCCAACTCGTAAGACTTACAGGTAACGCCAAGGCCTTGCAACCTTGTTTAATTTTTCTTTTTCTGACGTACCCAACTCGTAAGACTTACAGGTAACGCCAAGGCCTTGCAACCTTGTTTAATTTTTCTTTTTCTGACGTACCCAACTCGTAAGACTTACAGGCAACGCCAAGGCCTTGCAACCTTGTTTAATTTTTCTTTTTCTGACGTACCCAACTCGTAAGACTTACAGGTAACGCCAAGGCCTTTCAACCTTGTTTTTCTTCAGAGCTTTCATATGAGTTGATCTTGAATAATTTTTTGTTCAGAGCCCGCAGCTTAATCATGATTACTGCAAATAAGCTTTGATACATTAGAGGTTCAACAATAATAATATATGAAAAATAAAACAAACGAAAATGATACCGCCATGGGCGGTTTGTTGCGGTGCTCCTCGTCTAGCAAGAAAACCAATTATGTTTTGGCGAGGCGAGACTGAGTTCCTTTGCAGTAGTTATCGCGGAATATGCTTCAACCTGAAATATTAGTTGGCGACTTCTATCTCGCCGAGTGGTAATTACTGAATTTTCATGTTAATTTTCCACATTTGTTTGTTGCCCTGCGCATGCGATGACGTTTGTCTAAGTTGAGATCTTTATAATATTTTGTTTTCACAAATTCTTCCACAGCTTCACTTCCTTTGTAAACAAATTCTGAATATTGCAAGCTGATCAATCGGACGAAAGATCTTCCAATATCAAATAATTCATGCTCAAAGCTCTGTGATTACTGCTAGATGCATAATTTATGCTCAAAGCTTGTGAATATCCAATTTCTGAAAAGTTAGATATGAGATAGTGAACGTGCTAAGCTAACAATGCTTAAGATATATAGATATATTGTTTTAATCGAAAAATTCAATTGCACCTTATGAACCAACAACAATATCATTCATAATCATAAATGGTGAAGAAACAAGTATATATAACATGACTCAATACATTGTGTAATTTTCTATAGCAGAATTTTTTCTAAAATGTGCTATAAATTAAGGATGAAATTCACCAGAGTTTAGATTGATATCACCTGGATTGTGATCATTCAAGCTAGCAAATGATCCGATATAGTTTTCACTTGCGTTTAAAAAGGCGATGAGCAAAGTTGCAGCTCCAACGATCAACAGCAAGATGGTGGCGTTAGATGGCAACAACGGTTCGCGGCGAGATGTCAGATTTAGCTCCACATCATTGATTAAATCAAGTCAAAAATAAGTGAACCAAGTTAAAATAGACAAAATAGATGAATGACACCAACTAGAACGGAAACACATGTTAGCACTTCATCTCTCATTTATAATGCATTTAATCTTTTCAAATACTGTGAATTACTTCTATATACAACCTTAATAAATGGCGTTGGCAAAATAACATACAAGTGTTGACTACGATATCGTATTCAGAACAAATCTTAAAAGCAAATATGTGTATAAACAAGAGACTGAACATGTGGGCAACTAGTTAAATCGACAAGCAAAAAGAGAGATTAGCTAACTATAAAAATATGAACTGATTATTCTTATAGTATGTAAGAAAGATGATTTGAAACTCGGACACGCTCTTGCTTTGCAGAAAACTCCAAGGCTAAATTTCATATATATTTATATTATGATGAAAAATTCTATTGATACGTAATATTTGAAAGAAAGAAAAACTCTATGGGGTTACAAGAAAGCATCAGGATCATATTGATTCAAACGAGCGTTTATTATAAGAATCATATTGGCAGAAATAACAATTAATTCATTACCTTCTATTCATCAGAATATTGAAGCTTGTGTATAAATTTTAGTTCATCGAAAGTTAAGTGGCCAAATCTTATAAATGTTTTCAATCACGGAGAAGATAAATAGTATTTGATAATTATATATAGACCAAAGCACGAGTTAATTTTATGCATCTCGCCGTGACGCAAGGCGGGTCCGAGGGCGAGGTTATTAACAATAAGGATGCTTCCACAGACAACATTAAACTCACAACCACTTATAAATATATATCACTGACGCCGACACATTCTTAACCAAGATTTTATTAATCATCTACTTAAACAAAATCGATAAACATAATTTTCTACATCACAGGAGGAGTAATTTAGAAGTACAGTGTTACCACATATTCTAACCGTTTTTGCTGTGTTAAACACAAAAAGATTAACACAAATTTATCACATGACCAAGTCTCATGGAGATTATATCCCTTTTGATTATTAGTTTCATGTGGATTCCATTTCTTTTCTTATTTGACGGATTAAAACAGAAACATCAATCTATGATAGCAAATTGCAGCCAAATAAATCCAAACATTTGTCAGAATAGTATAGTTTTAAGACATTGCAAACAAAAATAAAGGATTGAAAGCACCTGGGCGGAATTGGTTCGCATCACCTCTTGTCAACTGACTGTTTCTCTCTGCGTCGCTAACACCGTTTTCTTTGGCTTTTTTCTTCTCTGTATTTCTGTGTTCTCCAGCCATGTGGAGATGCTTGATTTTTGTCTAGTTTGCTGTGGTAGGCTGGGATCAAATGTTTTTACCGCAGCCCCACGGTGGGCGCCAAAATGTTCTGGTAAAAAACATAGGGGGTTTGTATTATTGATCAAATGGTGTGATTACACTCAGTTCAATCCCAACAACCCTGGGAGTTTTTATAAGTCAGAATTCGATCAGAACATAGGGGTTTGTATTATTCAAGATTGATAATGGATACAAGTATGATTAGAGGAAAAATATTTTCTCTTTACAAGATTGAAAGAATGGTGATTTCTCCGAACCAGAGAGAGAGACCTTCTTCTCTTGAAGAAGATCCTATTTATAGACAAAATATCTCCTTCTTGTTGCTTGATAACCGCCTTGCTTGGAGAGGAATTCATGGGTAGTGGGCGGTTACTTTTCCTTCTTCTCCAAGCTTCTTCCTTCTTCTCCAAGTTTCTTCCTTCTTCTCCAAGTCATGGTGGATCATGCTTATCATGTGTTTTTCATTGTTGTTTTCACGCTTCTCCTTTAGATGCTCCCATTGGGCTTTTTCGTATTGGGCCTTAACAAATCACACCCTGGTCCATGGCCCGGTACATTTTCCTATTAATAAATAGTCTCTTCTATATGCTTTTAAACTTATATTGATGACATTAAATTGGTGATACAGTATATTAAATAAATTAACGTATCATTAATTTTGATATTATATGCTCACGTCATGGAATTTCAATAATAAAAAATAATTAAGATATGGATCATTGGCCTATAAAATTCTCTTTGATACTTTTATTGGAGATACTTTAAGAAACCAACAACATTATAATCATGTTTTTTTATAAACTTAAGTTAGAAGTTACGTAAATTGGAATCTATCTTATAGTAAAGTTTTGTATAATACATCCAAAAATTGAATCACCCCTTTACCAAAAAATAAAAGATTGAATTATCCATGAGACAATGGTTAAAACCTAAAATAGTCTGGTTTAACTTGTTTGATAGAAATATTATATTATAATATAAAAAGTCAATTTTCGAATTTTGAATACGTCACTTATTTATTTCAAAAGTATTTATAATTATTAGAC
The DNA here is from genome assembly GCF_020283565.1 of Trifolium pratense. Classification (NCBI taxonomy): domain Eukaryota; kingdom Viridiplantae; phylum Streptophyta; class Magnoliopsida; order Fabales; family Fabaceae; genus Trifolium; species Trifolium pratense. The sequence goes on along the minus strand of NC_060065.1, from coordinate 5,591,516 downwards.
TACTTGATGATAAAATAATAAATTAAAATGGTCTCTTGTATCCAAAAAGAACTTAAAATGGTCTTACATGAAATCAAATTAACTAAAATGTTACTTCATTATTATTTGAAAACAATAGCTAAAAATGTTTTCATAATTAAAATAAGGCTTTATTTCTCGATCGTCACGCGTTAGTGCCAAAGATAAGGCTATGCGACTTTATAAATAACTTGGATCGATGTTGGAATATTACATATTGAGATTTATTGTTGTAGAATTTTCATATAGTTTAACATTGCAATCGATCTCGGTCATGAATATCTAATCAGATGGTTTATATTTTAACTCAATTTTATGAAGTAAATCAATCTCAGTCATTCATTTTGATCGAACGATTGACAGTTATAACTGCGTGACGCAATTACATCAAGAAATCTGATTCCGAATGTAACTACAACCATGATTTCCTATAAAACATGTTAGAATAAGAGTTGGTGAATTTGGAGCTATTGTTTTAGATTGTGAAAAATTTCCTCTCTTCTTTTTAACAAACCATTGTTTATGTAAAGAGACAAGTCAAAAAAGTTGCTCATAATCTTATTAGATGTGGCTGCATCTCAATCTTATTCACCATATTCATGAAATATAAATATATATATTTTATCCTATAAGCATAACTTAATCGGTAGGAACATTGCATGTAATATACAAATTAAATTATAACCACTAAATTATTTGAAAGAAAAATATATATATTTCGTCAAAAAATAATAAAATTAATGAGTATTTTCTTGTATAGAAGAGAAAAAAGTAGGATACACTCCCAATTTGTTGAGTTTCATTAAACAAAACAATCCACTTTTATTTCTCCTTTTCTTGTCCACTATCAATAAGATGCCATTGCATATTCTATATATCTATCCAAGACTTTTCAAATTCTTCTATTTTTAGATAATGAGTCCAAACTCCAATTATATAACTAACTCCTCGACAATTACTAGGGCATATTATTATTCACTACGGTGGCTTCTATGACCAGGCCAATATCCAAGCCCCATGGAGTAGCACTAGATTGTCCCAAGAGAATATCCTTCATTCAACAAGACAAGAAAAGTAACATACTAGAATTATACTCTCATATACCATACTATATTATTATTATTATACATGAAAAACCGGCAAAAACAATGCTACTTGTTGAACATAGAAGGTTATAACTTATTAGTTCATAATTTATTCAGTTATAAATACACTTCACTCATTTCCATTTGGACACTCCCTTTGATCATTCTGTTGTGCAAAAAAGTGAGGAAAAAATCCTTAACATTGCCATGAAGTTCTGGAAGATCTTGAAGAGCCAGATCGAGCAGACGCTGCCAGAATGGGGCGACCAGTTCTTGTCTTACAAAAACTTAAAGAAACAGCTGAAGATTATGTGTCCTAAAGATGCTCACACCCCGGCAAAATTGGAAGCTTACCAGGTCAACCATTTTCTTTACCTATTGGCGGTCGAGATTGAGAAGTTCAACACTTTCTTTGTTAACAAGGAAGAAGAATACATCATTAAATGGAAGGTAACATAAATATAGGTAGCTTTATTTTAAATTCGTCTTAGACCACCAATCGTTAGTTGGTCCAGGGGTGATTGGCGCTGGGCTTGGTAGGGAGGACCACTTGATGCCAGAAGCCCAGAACTGACCCCAGAAGTGGACCGGATACTAGTGGTGAAAACCAAAAAAAAAAAAAAAATCGTCTTAGACCTCAATATGTATTGGTCCGGCCCTGACGTTATCTGTTGTAAATTTCACATTTTTCTTTATGCAGTTGTTGCAAGACAGAGTTGATAGAGCCATGGATTATTCAGATGTGGAGTTGATGTCATTAGGGAGAGAAATAGTGGATTTCCATGGAGAGATGGTTTTGTTAATGAATTATAGTGCACTTAACTACACAGGTATGATCTAAATTCTAATCTAAGATCTTATATATGCATGAATAATGAAACTATTGATTTGTGTGTTTTTTAAGTCATTTGAAATATAAACTTATTAGATTATAATTTATATATGATGGATGTCTATGCAGGTTTAGTGAAGATAATAAAGAAACATGACAAGCGAACCGGTGCGCTGCTTCGCTTGCCTTTTATTCAAGAGGTGCTGAACCAGCCTTTTTTCGAAACCGATGTGCTTAATAGCCTTATTAAGGAGTGTGAGGTGATACTAAATATATTTTTCACCAACAATGATGAGCCTTCTTACCCTTGCACATCAACTAGTGAGGAAAATGAGGAAGATGGAAGTGGTTCCAATGTGATTGGAGCTGAAAATAAAGAGAAGCTAATGCAGGTTCCTAAAGAACTTGCTGAAATTGAAAATATGGAGAATGTGTTCATCAAACTAACATTATCAGCATTGCATACCTTAGAAGAAATTCGGGGTCGAAGCTCAATGGTAAGCATTTTCTGATTAGGATCTACCTGGATTGGATTAGCTTATTTGAGCATATCTATTGATATAATGTACTTGTAAGACTGTTTGAGATATAACTCATAGAAAGTAGAAACAGCTTATGTCATGTCCATAAGTTGTTTTCGTTTTTTTTCCGCAAACTATGTAGGATATCTTACAAAAATAGCTTATATGAATAGATTTTGACTTTATATATAAGTAGTTACATGATAAGTGCTTATGCTATAAGCGCTTAATTAAGTTGTTGATTTGTTTTATCAATTTACAAGGTGATTGAAATTGAAAACAACTCATGTATGCATAATTTTTTCGCAGCTCGTCTATGCAGAGATTTTGCAGAAACAAGAGGTAAAAACTAAAAGATCAGATGAAGCTTGTGGAGAAAAAAGGAAAAGGTAGCACATGTTCCATTACATGGATTCTGAATCTGAATCTGAATCTGAAGCTACTCATCATACTCAAAATCAGATGAACCAAAAGTCTTGAAGAGATATATATTACTACTATTTAGCATCAATTATGGCTGTGAATTGTGATCAGCTGAATATTTATACTGTTATAGATGATAACTAAATAAAAATGTACCAGTAGTACATAGTAGGAAATTAAGGCTGTTTTGCCATTCTATGAAGTTTATAATAATTGATGAATATTTGATATATGTACTGAATTCGCCGGCCCTCCCTACTGATCACCAGTGCTCAAGAAGCCGCCACAAAAACCAGCTCCATTGCAATTCCCACATAACATCTCCTTCCTACCTCTGAAGTTAAAAAAAAAAAAAGAATATTATAAGGCACATTGCAGAATAAAAAATAAAAACAATGGCTTATGACATGTCCATAAGTTCGGTTTTCGGATAAAATGCACATAATATAGAATGGTATTGTTAATTAGGTACCCGCAAAGCCAACAGGAGGCACCAGCTTTAAACTGTCCATTGAAAATATCAACAGAGTTCACTCCACTACCTTTGCATTGAGAGCAGACAACAGCTCCTGTTAATTTACACAGAATATAAGTAAACAGTTAATATTAAAACTAGAATTGATTAGTCACTAACTTACCATTTCCATCACAATCAGCACAAATGACACTATTTGGTTTTGTGTTTGGTTGGTTGCCATTTGAAGCCTACACAAGTAAATAAAAGCTTGTTAATTAGTACCTTTGCTTAATACGGATATTGCTAACCGACAAATGCCGATATTATTAGGCCGAATACTTTTATTCGGATTCGAATCCGGAGAGTTTCTGGTGGTAATTCTTACTTTGTCTACAAACAAAAAAAAGTCAAAATACAAATATAGCTAACTATTTACACTAAAGTATAAAAGTTTAAGACCATAAATGTACCTTTGTAGTGATAAGGAAATATTTATCTGGGGGAGGGGCTTGGAACACATAATTGATCCTCAAATGTCTTCGATTGGTATTGGTTTCTAAGTTGATACCTAAACATTCTGAATTTTGAGCACAAACAATCTTAGTACCAAGACATGAAGGGGTTAGGCATAAAGCAGAGACCATTGAAAAAGTTAAAAGGACAATAACAAGAGTATTTTGTTGAAGTTAGGTGCGTGATGAACAAGAATTGGAACTATGAGTGGTACAGATATTCTGTTGTTAAAGGACATTGGACACTACGTTGAATGAGGGAAAGAATGGAATGGATGATTGAGATATTATTATTGGTCAGATAAGATATTTTTGTTCTGAGATAAGAATCAAGTTCATTTTTGTCGTCACTTTTTATCCATTCATCCATATATTCTTAAAAAGTCAAATATTTTTAGGCCTCGATTGGATTAACTTATTTTTTAGGTTATGCAAATAACTTATGCAATATAAATTAGGTTTTATGCTATTTTATAAGTTTTTTTTTGAAGGAATGCTATTTTATAAGTTCATACTAGTGAAAATTGTATTTTTATAAGCTATTTTATCGTAAACTACTTTGACAAACTTATAATAATACATAAAAAAATGCATAAGCCATTTGCATAAACTCAAAAAATAAGTTAATCCAAACAATGGCTTAGTAAATAATTATATTTGATTGTTGATGTAAATAATATTTAAGCTAACATTGCTTATCAATTACTTAGTACTACGATGTATCTAAAAACATGATAAGACTTGATCGATTAAAACATAATATTTAAGAAAAGTAATATTTATTTTTCTTTTTAAAATTATTTTTCATTTAATGTGAAGTATTTTTTTTATAGGTTTGCGGACAAAGTGAGAAGTAACACCTAAAACTTTACACACTCAATTGTGTGATTTTTGGATTCGAATTTAAGTAAAGATGTTCAATCTAACAATATCAATATTGTCAATATTTAGATAAAAAACTAACGAGTAATTGTTTCAAACTACAATGAAAAAAAATAGCATGATACTCAAATCTAAGAAGATATCTCAAAACGTCCAAAGCTATTGGACAATCTCTTAGACATTAAGGCTGTGTTTGGCCGTGAAGAGAAAATGAGAAGAGAGAAAAACATGAGAAAGAGTATGAGAAGAGAGAAAGAGGTAAGAAATAGAGTAGATTTTATGTATTGTTTGATATAAGAGAAAAGAAGAGAAATAGAGAAGAAATGAGTGTTGATTATTTTTAAAAGTACAAATATACCCCTAACTTGAAAAAGACTATAATCAAAAGATGCGGGGTAACATAACAAGGGTATTATGGACATTTTAAAATAAAAAGTTGGTTCCCTTGCTTTTCTTCTCATACTGGGAGATGAATAAAAAAGATGTAGGGTCCACACACTTTGTGTCTCTCTTCTCTCTTTCTTTGTTGGCCAAAAAGAAGAAATACTCAATTTCTCTTATAACTCTCTCTTCTCTAACTCTCTCTTCTTAAATCCTCTCATACCAAATAAGCCCTAAGAATCTCCTCTTTCCACAATCTCCGAAGCCCTAAAATCTAAATCTCTTACATTGTGAAACACATTAAACCTTTTTAAACCTAAATTTTTAGGTCACTAAACCCAATTGCCGTGATTAACCATTTTCATCAAAACCTTGTTTCACTATTTTCAACTAAAAATACATCTTTACTTAATTAAAAATAACTGAAAAATACTAAGATATAAAAAGACATACATTACAAAGGGATAAATAAATAAAACATATAAAAGTATCTTAAGATACTTAAGTTGTTTTCTACCTTTAACTTATGTTGAACGAACTGTGACACCATCCTTCATCCTATATTTTTATCAACAAAAAATAATAAAATATAAAAAATCTAATTACACTTTTGATCATCTTATTTTCACCATTTTGTACATTCATCCTCTTATTTTGTCTAATTACAAATATGTGTATAAAATATGATGGTATCTCATGTTTTAAACGAAACTTTAAAGTCAAATTACTTACTATTTCATTATTAATGATCTTTTTTCATCTTTAAATCATATACAAATACAACGTGATTTAAAACATACAACACCAATTCTTTAGTTCAAATTATGCTGGAGGTCAAAACTAACCGATATTAAAATAGGGATAAATCTGCAAAATAGTAAAAATAAGTGACTAAAATTACAATTAAAGAAATAAAAAAATATAAAAAGCAATAAATAAAAAGATGGGGGTGGTAGTGACATAATATAAAGCGCTTCTATTCTATCCATTAACCAATTCACAATTTTATCAATTTATTTATTTATCGCTCTGTAGTGTTTGTTCACTCACCGCCACCGCTACTAATTTCTATATCGCCGCGGAACGAACTTTCACTCACACTTTATTTTCCCCAAATTATTTTTCATCTAACAAATTTACGTTGCAGACTCTCTCGAAACCCTAACCCTAATCCCCCAAATCACAACCTTCATTCATTTCGCAGGTACTTCCACCTTCTGCTTAAACCCTAGATTATTCTATCTTTTTCTTCAATTGATTAGATTTCTGTTTGTTAATTTGCTTCAATTATTGATTCAATTAACACTTTGATTCGCGCAGCTAATGGCAGAAACAAAGGACGAAGCTTACGAGGAAGAGCTTCTCGACTACGAGGAGGAAGAAGACAAAGCTCCCGACACCAACGGAGCTAAAGTCAACGGTGAAGCTACCAAGAAGTAAGTCTTTTGCCTCATGTTTCATAGTACAGTACCAATTCGAGTTTAAGACATAGATCCATGATGTTTTTTTTATGTTGTTAATTTATATATTTTTTGTTTTTATTGCAGGGGCTATGTTGGAATACACAGTTCAGGATTTAGAGACTTTCTTCTCAAACCAGAGCTTCTTCGGGCTATCGTTGATTCCGGATTCGAACATCCATCTGAAGGCAAGTTGTTAAATTAAATTCATCTTTGTTCACTTTAACTCTACACTTTGCAATTTTGGATCCTTTATATTTTTCAAGTTTAAAGATCTATATTTCATGATTAATTAACTCTGGTGGTCCTGTTATTTAACTGATGAATGTGGGATATGAAATAATTTTGGGAAGTTGATCAAGTTATAAATTTTGATGAAGTTTTAATTGCAGTTTTAGCTGGTGTGATTAGGTTTTGAAGATGAAATTGTTTTTTGTTTTGTTTTTGTGAACTTTTAAAAGAATAACTATGTGGTAGTGGGACTTGATTGTAAATTTGGAGGACTAAATTCATTCAGAAGTTTGTTGAAGAATTGGAATAACACCTCACATACATATCATATAAAAACTAAAAGTATGATAAGTCTTTTTACTCTTTATGTAGGCCGCAGATAATGTGATGGTTATTGTGTATTCAAAAACTTAATGGTTATTATGTTGAATTATTCTGGTTGTAGCTTCTAAATTATTGATTTTTCATTCCTTTTGCCCTTGGTCATTCTCTTTCTTTTTATCTTTTCGAATTTTTGATTTGGAGGTTTTTAACAGAGTATTTACTATGTACATTTTGCACGCCTGACTGTTTTTTCATCCATCTATTCTTATGTAATGTTGTTGAATGATATGCTGTTAATTCATAGAAATGAAAAGTTATCTAAACTCCACCTTTGTTTAACATTTATTTACAGGTAATGCGTCTATTACAATCATGTTCTGGAGAACTAACATGCTTTGGTAACACTATCAAATCAAATTAAAAGCGTCAGAATGGTTTATTTTACTTACCGTTGGTTCCTTCGGACCTTTTTTCTTTGCTTCATCATCAGTGCAACATGAGTGCATACCTCAAGCAATCCTTGGAATGGATGTAATTTGTCAAGCTAAATCTGGAATGGGAAAGACTGCTGTCTTTGTTCTCTCAACTTTGCAGCAGATTGATCCTGTTCCAGGCCAAGTTTCTGCACTCGTTCTGTGTCATACAAGGGAACTAGCTTACCAGGTATTCATTGGGTACTTAGTATACGAAAGTTATTGAATTTGCTATACTAGAGTCTTTTGATTTAAGATGTGCAACCTTTTTCCTTTCAGATATGCCACGAGTTTGAGAGGTTTAGTACCTACTTACCCGATCTGAAGGTTGCTGTCTTTTATGGTGGCGTCAACATCAAAGTTCACAAGGATCTATTGAAAAATGAGTGCCCTCAGATTGTTGTTGGAACGCCTGGAAGAATACTTGCATTGGCTAGGGAGAAGAATCTTTCTCTGAAGAATGTTAGGCATTTCGTTTTAGATGAATGCGATAAGATGCTCGAATCACTGGGTATGTGCCGAATAGTCATTCTGTTAAGTTAAATATTACAGCTGGATTCTCTTATGTTCTGCATGATTTTTATTATTCTTATAATACTTTTTGCAGACATGAGGAAAGACGTTCAAGACATTTTCAAGCTGACTCCCCATGATAAGCAAGTTATGATGTTTTCAGCAACACTCAGCAAGGAAATCCGCCCGGTCTGCAAAAAATTTATGCAAGATGTAATGTCTCTCATGGCCAGTACTACTTGAATTTGAAGTCTCTTTTTCATACTGCCCAAATTCACCGAGACGTTTTTAGTTGTTTCGAATGCTGTGGTTTCATCAATCTTTACTTCTGATAGGGTTTCTGTTTATGCACTGCTTTTCATTTGTCCAAATTTTACTAAACAACCAGCTGGTGAGGTGGAGTGTGGTTGACACTGGATTGGAGTAGAGGATGTGGGTGGTTTTTTTTAGCAATGCTCCTGCCTGTGGGGTTTAGGCCTGTTCGAAATAACTGTTGAACCAAACTGCACTGAAACTAACCGAACCTATGTTAAAAGTTTACGAACCGAACCTATATTTCACATACAGTTTACTAACCAGAATCGAACTCCAAATAACTGAACCGATAAGAATCCCCTCACAATTCAGTTATTCTAATGTTCAGTTTCATACATGAGAACCATATGAACCCTCAATCCCCTCACAAACTGAAGAACCCTAAATCCCTAAGTCTTTGCAAGTTCAATCACGAATTGAAAAACCTAAATCCCTAAACCATTTTTGATTTCAGTCACAAACGGAAGAATCTCATTGTCATGAGTCACAATCTGTTTGCAAGAGGATATTTAAGAAGGTTCCTGACACTGACACGGTGAAAGGTATATCCACCGAGTGGTGTGTATGTATATCAATTGCATTCCAAGCAGTAAAGGACAGTACCTGTAATTGTTTGACAACAACCAGATGTTCCAATTGCGACAGGTGGAGAATACATGGCAAGTTTAAAATCATGATAACAATACCATTGTCTTCCCTATATCAAAGAATCAAGATGTTTTTTGAGATCACGCCATTGTGTTAAGAAAATTTTAAAAAAATTGGAGACTAGGCTAATAAAGAAAAGAAATGGTTCAGAAAAGAAACAATTCGGGAAAATGAAGAACCGGTTCACCGAACTGTAACATCGGTTCAGGCCGAACTATTAATGGGTTTGGTTTTCCCGAACTGTAGTATGGTTTGGTTCAATTTTCTTCTTGAGCCAAACCATGAACAGTCCTAGTGGTGTTGTGTACTTTTGTCTTTTCTCTTATTGTTAATGTCGGAAGTTTGTTTTGTCTCTAATATATGCTAGTGTTGGATATGGGCTTTCCACTGTGTTGTGTGTTCTTTTCCTTTGACGAGGAGGGTTGAGGATTATTTTTGGGGTATTTTGGGTTTGTTGGTGCCATTTTTCTTTGGTGCAAGTGTCCAATGTCCGTGGCGCTTGCTTGGCGAGCAAGGAGACAAACACAAATGGAAAAATACTATGATTCAAAGGATCTGCATTCATCATTCATTTCCTTGTGGATTTCATTTGCTTGAGGATGGTCCCTAACATGATTTACTGTCAAATTTGTTCCTTTCAGCCTATGGAAATTTATGTTGATGATGAAGCCAAGTTAACCCTTCATGGACTTGTGCAGGTAGGCTTTTTGCAAATTACTTGCTTTTGTATTTTTAAATTTTCCCCTCTTAAATGTCTGATGTGTACGGCTTACCTTCTTTGTCGCGGCAGCACTACATCAAACTGAAAGAGGAGGAGAAAAACCGCAAGTTGAATGATCTTCTTGATGCGCTAGACTTCAACCAAGTTGTTATCTTTGTGAAAAGTGTCAGTAGAGCAGCTGAGCTGGACAGACTACTTATTGAGTGCAATTTTCCATCAATATGCATTCACTCTGGCATGTCCCAAGAAGAAAGGTTTGTTTTATTAGATGTCGGTCGATGCCGAGGAATTCTTTTAATCATATTTGGCGATTCAAATGGCCAAATTTTGTTTGTTTTGTTATGTCTTTTTTTCAAACTTTTTGGGGATTTTATGTGAATGTCAGAGAAATGTATTGACCTTTACTAAGTAGCACATGATAATGGTGACGAAAGGAGGTGTCATTGCTTGTTTTCCTTGTAATTTTTATATGTAGAATTTACCTCTTATCTACCCATTTTCAGAGCTCATTAATTGTATCTGGGTTTGTATAAAAAATAAAATGAAATAGCACACTTGTGTGTGAGATTTTTGAAAATAAGACATTTGTTAACAGCAAAGACCACTTCTTGAAAATAAGACAAAGGAAGTTTAGGGAAGAAGTGTTGTTGCTACATATACATTAATTGTGTATTGACAACTCCGCTGTAGTGGGTGTTTATTATATTTATTTGCTGTTGTGTCATTGTCTTTTTGCCCCCAGTGTCATTGTTATTCTAATGTAGTGAAGTGGTTGTGTGAACAATTGACATTTGTGTATGATCTTCGATTATTTAATTCGTAGGTTAAAGCGTTACAGAGGTTTCAAGGATGGGCATTCAAGGATTCTTGTTGCAACAGATTTGGTTGGCAGAGGAATTGACATTGAACGTGTCAACATTGTTATAAACTATGACATGCCTGATTCTGCAGACACCTACTTGCACAGGGTATATATATATACACGTTATCTTCTTGATTTTGATATTTATGTTTTAGCACGCGAATTTTGGTTGGGGTAGTCTGACACTTTGGAGGAATATTATACAGGTTGGTCGAGCTGGAAGATTTGGTACCAAAGGTCTTGCAATCACATTTGTTTCTTGTTCTAGTGATGTTGATGTCCTCAACAATGTAAGCGACTAACTTTGTTGTCATTGTTTTATTGTCTATTACTATTAGCACTTCTAATCATGTTTGGTGTGATTTGCAGGTCCAGTCAAGGTTTGAAATAGATATAAAGCAGCTTCCTGAGCAGATTGATACCTCTACCTACAGTAAGTGTTTTTTCATCCATTGATTTTAATTCCTGTAATGGTCTCTCTTTCTGAAACCTAATTTTTATATTTATGTTTGGAGTTGGACTGGATTAATTGTAGTTGTTGTCTTTCCAAATATAAATTTTCTTAGTTGCACATGCTTATGTTTCCTGATGTTATGGAAATGCCATTTTTTTTTCCTTCATTTTATGTCCTTTAAAATTTTGCAAATTATTGGATAGTATATTTAAATAAAATTATTGCACTTTTATCCCCTTAAATATAAATAAGGTATGATTTTGGTTCCAAAATTTTTTTGAACGAGAAAATTCCGACACCAGAGGCTAAAATAACTGAGGGGCCAGCGGCCAGCCAAGTTGCATAATTAGTTTGAAGCACTATTTTGTTAATTCTATATATTTTCTGCTTTCTGCTGTTGGTCTCTAATAACTTTGTTTCAACCGTGTGCAGTGCCATCGTAGAGGATATTGCCTTTGCCTTGGGGCAACGCTTGAGCTGTTTGGATGGTATGAGTACCCTCATCTCCTGAACTTGTTACAGTTTTCTGAAAAGGCCAGCTTGATGATTTAACCTTGATTATGTCAGGCCCTGTTACTTGGACTAAGCTACTTTACCGTTGATCGGTGTTAGACATTCTGTATGATAGCTTATGTATTGCCTTAGTTGTGCTGTACTTTTATTGTTTTTATGATGTGTTTTGAGTTAGTATGTGATACTGCGGTTGAATTTGATATACTCTTTGTATTATGAAAATTAAGTTGGACAAAATTTGGTTATTGATCGTCAGAAAAAGAAAACCCTGCTAACCCTGTTTTTGCGATTATTTGTTAGTGTGGGTTAGACTTGAAAAGTTGACGATTTAGAATAGCTCGGTCCGTTATATTCTTTCTTGTGGAAAGTGTCAGCATGTTAAGAATGCACATTTTTTAATGATTAAACATGTAACTTCAATTTTGTCAAAAAAAAAACATGAAACTTGTATTTGATTTTTGCATCTGCTGAAAACAAATACTGGACGACAACTTTGGTTAAAATTGTATGAAGGCATTTTATTTATATTTTTGCACCAAAGCTTGACTGTCATGTAGTTTTTTGAAGTGGTCTGTGTGAAATTAGTATTTGAAATTTTTCTCCCTATATTCTGGAGATGGTGATACATTCCAAAACTCTTCCATCTTTGCTCTGTCATCTCCTTCGTCGTTTGTGGTTCACATTCCTCTCCACACTTGTTTCAATTCATGTTATAATTTGATTGTAATTGAGTTTAAAAAGTAGACAGGTTTAAGCCATCTATTTGATCGAGCTTAGATAGAATTATATCGGTTGGCATAGATACATATTGTACGTGCATGATATGTGAATTACAATGTGTTAAGTGATACGGAAGGAGATTGAGCTGACATCTGAATATGAATCGAAGATGGAAGTGAATGTTGATTACAATGAAGTTGCTGGTGAAGAAGTTATGATTAAGTCAATGGTTATGATGGAGGTGATGTTGATGATGGAAGTGATTTTGATCTTGTAGTCTCTTGGTTGTTTTAATAACTTAGTCTTTTTAATTCTTTCTAATCTCGTTAATCTCTTTTTGTTCGGTGTGTTTGATCATCAATCTAAGAAGTCCTGTTATTCAAATTTCTCCCAATCAATCAATGTTTGAGTTTTTCATAAAATAAAATGTCATTATGTAATTTTATTAATTTAATTTCAATACACTAACAGTGTAATTTCTTTTAAACATGCATTCAATTAAATTATGTCATGTAAAAATTTTAGGAGAAATTTTATGAACTAGACGTGATTTGATTGAATGTATGTTTAAAAAAAATTTACACCGTTAGCACATAACATTTAATTTCATAATGTTCTTTGAGAATTTTTTTAAGAGTTTAATGGAGGTGTAGTAACTGTGTAAAATAATTTTGCACGACCATCTAATAAAAAATTATCAATTTGTCATGTCATATTAAAGAAGTGGAATGACGTGACAAAAAATATAGTTGTTAATTGTTATTAGTTGACAGTGTAAAATAATTTTATATCAACGATACACATTCTTTTTTCTCATTTTTTAAAACGTTATATCTAATAATTGGTACAACCAACCCAACTTAAACCAATTTGTTCCTAGATTGAGTTATTTGAATTTCACATAAAAAGATAGAAGTTTTACACTCGACGCAAATCAATTAAAATTTGACTGAGTCGAATAACATATTTAACCAAAATTTACACGATATGTGTGTGTGGTGAGAGGAGAATTTCACAGACTAAACTTGTAACATGTCATTTTCCAACTAATCGACCTTATAACTTTCAAAAGAAAAACTAATACACAATTTTACTTTGTCCTCCCTTGTGCCTGTACGTGACTATTCGCCTCCTTCAACACTCGTCTACGTTTCGTCGTTCATGTGCGCCATCATCTCCCTATGTAAGGTTTCGGAAGAAGAAGGAACGTGCGGGAGGAAGAAGGAATTGAAGCAGAAAATATGTTATATATAATCGATTTAGGGTTATGCGACGAGAAAGATATCAAACCGAAAGGTTTAGAAGCTATTAAAAAACGTGTAAAGGTTTACATGGAAGCATACACTTCTCTCTTTTGGTCTCTCCGACCTCGAAAAACTATACGGTAATGCTTTACTCATATTTCTTGCTGAATGAGACATGGTTGAAGAAAAAGCTGATGATATTGTTTCCCAAGCTCAACTTTCTCATAGTTGGAATGTCTAATATTTCCTTAATGCTTTACTCACTCTAAGTTTACCAACAAAAAATCTACCACACAACAAAATTGCTAACAAATTGGATCCAATCCATTAACTTAATAATATTGATGAATCCCAATTCATCCAACAAGAATCACTTTAACTTTTTTTTATTTTAATTATTATTGAAATTAAGCAAATTTAATTTTTCTAGTGATAAAATAGAAAATAACATAATTTTTCTTTTTTTATAATATTTTCTTTTTATAAATTTTTCTAGTGATAAAATAGGGAATGATAGTATCATTTGGAAACAAATCTAATACAATACTTATTATAAAAAAAATCTAATAAAATACTTACTAAAACTTTACCATATTGTCTATATTAATTTAAGAATGGATTATTTTTCTAAGAATATTTAAAAATAATTTGTTGAAATGTCAAATGTGAATAAATGAATTTAACTAGAATAACGCATTAGAATTTCCAATAGTAAATATTTTTATCAAAACTTTCTCATAAATTGAATGGCATTATTAATATTTTTAATAGTACATTCGAATTTTCAATTTTTTCTTGTTATTAATATTCTAGTTATCGAGGGGAGTGGAGTCTGACAATCCCGAATTTAGTCGGAACTCAGAAAGTAAGTAAAGTCTGATTATGAATTGTTTATTGCAGAAATTCAACTTGAATTTTTTTAAATGTTTCTTCTTTATGACTATGATGAGTCACTAATCCGTTGAGGCTAATCACTTGGTTAAAATTTCTAATTATTTAATAATAAAAAACTCTCACATGAATGAAATATTGTTCTTAATTTTTTTGAGAACTTTTTTTTGGTAAGCTAAAGTATGTTCGATAAAAAAGCAAAAACAAAACAGAATTATAATATTTTTATGAGGAATTATGATATTTTGTTGTAGTAGTAGTATCATATCATGCATGCATTTAACAATTTTTTTTTTGACTGCATGATTTAGCATTTTAGTAATTTATTGTTAAGATAACTTAATAATATAATAATAATAATATTTAGATAAGGAAGTACATTAAAGATGGTTAATGAATTATAAAATAATAATTATTTATTTAAAAACAAATAGCTCTTTTGACTCGTTCAAAAAAAAAAAAAAGGTCTTTTGACCAAAAAAATCAATATAAATTTATACTTTAAATATTATATAAAAAAATTATACTTTAAACAAATATTTTTATTTTCGTATTTTAAGAAGTACGGATTAGTACCATATTATTTTTTTGGTAAGTACGGAGTACTTTATTTATAATGGTTTTTTACCATAAAAAATAATATCAATTTTTTTTTTCATTACTTGATGAAGTTTGGGTAGTATATCATAGGTCATGGGTTCGATCCCCAATTTATTGAAAACAAAAAAAATAAGTCTAAGAATTAATTTTGATTCGTAATTTTTCTAAGAAGTTAACTTTTTTTTTTTGGTTTACAATGAGTTGGGGATCGAACCCAGGACCTATAACGTATTACACAAACCCTCACCACCAGACCAAACCTAGTGTCTTAGAAGAAGTTAACTTTTTAGATACATTGAAATATTAATGTATCTAGTCTATGATATAGTCCAGATACATTAATATTTCAATGTATCTAAAAAGTAATTCTTATATTAAGGAACGAATGGAGTATATTGAGTGTCACTTTATATTTTTTTACATATATTAAAAATTGTAATATTCACCAACAATGAATTGATTCGAGTGGTAAGAGTTTTGGTCTCGTTAAACATAGAATCATAAGTTCGATTATTGACCATGCATATATGGAAAACATTCGGTTGAGAGGTGAGAACTCATCTTGTGTGCTCCACATGTTCCTGATGGAAATTAGTCATCGCTAACGGCAGTTGAAACTTTGTAGCAATATCATGATAATAAGAAAAAAAGTGTAATATTTTTTAAAACATAAATTTAGAAATTGTTTTATTTGACTATTTTAAAGGTATAATTAAAATAAAATATATAAAATGATTTTTTTAGACATTTTAAATTTCCCTAAAGTGTTGTATTTAAAATACTTTTTTTAATGATATTTAAAATCTACCAAATAAAGAAAAAGAAAAAAAAGTTTTTATACCAATCAAACATGAGTGAATGATTCATATTTTCCTCATAAGCGATCAGCGTGTACGTGCAACGCCGTTAAAAAAAAGTGTGTACGCGCAACGATGGCTCTAATTTCCACTGAACAACTCCGTTTATTTCATAAAATGGATCGCAAAATTTTCTCATTGCTAGTCATTCAATTGGCTCGTAACCCATCACAATCTCTTTTGGTCATGGCCTTATGGCTATGGCTAGAAAGCTTGGGTTATCCAAGCCTTATTTCAAAATTGGTTGGTATTTCTCTTAATACCATCAATGATGTGGCTAATGAAGCTGAATCTTGCCTGATGTGTTTGGAGTTGGAAAATTTCCCCATTCCAAAAAATGGTGGTTTGCTTCTAACAACAACTATATTGGATATGGCGATTTCTCTCAAATTTTTCAAACTGAGAAGGTTTAGTATCATATATGGTGTAAACTATGTGCTAAATCAAACATGTGCTAGAATTTTCGATGATATTTTACTACATGTTTTAGGTAAGACTTATGTTAGTAGATTACTACCACCTTACCCTTATTGTCGACCCATGATTAATATTCCTGGATTTCCTCATCCATTATTTGGTAAATTCCCACCAATAAAATTTGAGGAATTTAATTGTGATTCATTTGGTCGAACGATGTGGACAAATAATCGATTATTTGATGATGTCGAAAATGAAGATAAAACTATGTTCTTAACATTTTCGAAAGGTTTTCCGGTTACCGGAGAAGAAGTGCGACATTTTTTTACAATTAATTATGGCGTTCATTGTATCAAGTCAATCCGCATGGGGAAGAGAAATTCAAATGGTCAAGTTTTGGATGCAACTATGGTCGTCAATAATCTGGAGACACTCGACATAATTCTAAATGGAAGACGCCTCGCAAAATTTGATTTCAATCGGAAGCATATTTGGGCTCGTAAGTATGAGCGGCGAGAATAAATTTTGTTAGTTTTGAGAGAGAGAATAATACAAGAGGGACCAAAACACACATTTTCCTAGTTTTAATGTTTTGTTTGGTAAAGTACATTTTTGTACTTTTGAGAATTAAAATGTTACACTAAGACTCAATACACAATTCTATAATATGTATGGCTATTCTATAATAAAGTGATTATTTCTCTCTCTATCTATCTCTATTTAGTTTTATGCTTAAAATCTCTCATTTGAAAATGCTACTTCGATTGTTTTCAAATTCATTTCTCGATTGTCTTTGTAATTGTATTGATGCAGAATAATTTTTTACAAGATTAATGTATCACAAATGGGAATGATTCTCTCGAGTATAATTTACACTTAAGAGAATAAAGTGTGGTTTGTTATCATTGATCAAGGGAGAGAAACATATAAAAATTTAGAGAAAATGAATTTAGATGGTGTTAAATTACACTTTATTCTCTCAAGTGTAAATCACACTTGAGAGAATCCATTCCCATCACAAATGTACCAAAAAAAATGTATTTTATATACAACCCGATATCCGACACCATATAAATATATGATTTTTTTAATTTATTATTTTCTTTCTTCTCAAATAAAAAAACACTAGCTTGAATTATATCACGTATGGTGTCCACCATACGATATCAGTTTTATGCCAAAATAACAAATCTATTGATGTATATACTTAACCATTGATATTCGATTATATGTTGTATACGGAGGAAATATGGAAATTTTCACAATTGGGTATTTTAATGTGTTATATAATTTGTCCGCTAACGGTTTACTGTAAATGAAACGTGCATGTATTTTTTATCGTGCAAATACAATGCATATGACTATTTACTTTAAATGAAATTTTTGTGTTATTTTTATCGTGCAAGTATAATTCATATAGTTGTTACAAGGACAATTGACATATTGGAGCACATATTCAAATTTGCAATGTCGTATACTCTACACTTAGTTTGTGTGAAGCCATTGAATTTAGTCTAGTGGTGAGAGATTTGGATAGTACGCTATAAGTCATGAGTTTGATCCCCAACTTATTGTAAACAAAAAAAAAAGTGTGAATTTCTCCGCCAAACTATTTTAAACCAGAAAACATAGATTTATTATCATGTGTATCCCACATTATTTTTTCTCATGTGGATAATGGATAAAAGGGAGAATATTTGCAAAAATTAATCTATGTATCGAGTGACTTATAGTAATTAATAATAAACTACGAAATAATATTTGTACTAATATATGTCCTGAATGGTTTAAAATTATTAATAATATAGTTGAATTAATACTCTACCTAAAAAAAATTATTTTTTTGGGGGTGGGATGGGGTTGGGTTGTCCATGGCCTCAACCACACCCTAGTTCTTCCGACCCTAGCAGAGCCAAGTCAAAAGTTTTTTCATATTTCTCTTCTTTAATTTCTTGGCGATCAAAAATTTGAACCAGACATAAAAAAGTTTTGATAATCAAAGTTTCATACAAGAACACTTATAAACAAGATATTTAGAAGGTTACAATTCATAACCAAGATGAATTACGAACCGAAAAATTTGGAAAAAAAATTCGAATGATTAATCACAGTTAAATCGTGGGTAAACTATAAATTCCGAAAATAACATCATCAACCATGTTGCCTGCAATTTTGCGGTGGTAGACAATTATCTAAGTAACTTTTTTTGGGTATTCAAGTAAACAACAAAACAAATTATATCATGGCATTTCATAATTGATTCGTGAAATGGCATTTCAACAGTTTCTTGTCAAAGTGTTGGAGAGTTCGGGGGAAACAATGGGTCAATGCTTCAGGACCACACAAGAGAGGGAGACGCCACATCCCCACCAAAAACCTTAAGGTGTTAGGTTAATGGGTCACCTATCTTATAAATCCAACATTCTTCCCACACATAGTCGATGTGGAACTTAAACACTCACACTTAAAACCCAACGCAAAGATATGAAGATAAAATTGCTCAATGGGGTGAAGGACTTGCTAGATCATTGGTATGAAGATTCAAGCATGGGGATGGTTTATTCAAATGCTCGGGTCCCATGATTAGAGCTAGGAATAACCATGTAGTTAATGATATGTTGAAAATTCCTGAGATTACATTTACAGATCCCGACTCTCATTGTGATTTCGAAGATTTTGTATATTAGTCATGATTTAACCGTGATTAATCTTTTAAAATTCATTTTGGTTATTTAAGTGTTTCGGTATGAAATTTTGACTACCAGTTTTTTTTTTTGTGTGTGCTGAAAAAAATTGTAGGATTAAAGTCAAATAATAAAAAAGATAAAATTGGGAAAGAAAAATAAAAAATTTATTTGCAAGGTGAGAGTTTTTTTTCTTTCAAAAATAGGTGGTGCAATTGGGCCATTTCAAACATAATTGGGTGTGATAAACAAACACTGAATTTTATTTTTTCTACCCCAACAATTATCTCTTTACCCCAACATATTTTACAATATGCCCATTCTATCCTTATCAAATTTTAGTATATTTTAATATTTTTTATTTTGTCGTTGTATAACTTTTCCGGTAGACTGGTCACACCCCCGAAGCACTGTTCCGGTACGTATTTTTTTTTCCGGTATGATAATTTTACCGGAACACTTAGTGTTCCGGTTTGGAATAAAAATATGGATTGTTACCGGAACACTTTTTAAAAAGTGTTCCGGTTTGTATCATACCTGCACACTTTTTAAAAACATACCGGCACACTTTCAAATCAAGTGTTCCGGTAGGCAAATTAAGCAAAACTATCCATTGGAACATGTTAGACATTACGTCATACGGCAAATTGTGAGTAATTGTAATTCTGCATAGGCTAATTATTGGTTCATCAAATAAGTGATAATAACAAGATAATATACTTTATCTTATTCTACCTCCTTATCTACACCTATTCCGGTAAGCTTCTCTACTTTTCCGGTTTATTAAATTTACCGGAACACTTTTCAAATGTGTTCCGGTTTGTATAATTTTAAGAACTGTTTCAATTTTTTTATCAGAACACTTAGAAAAAATGTTCAGGTATTTACAAATTTTCTGAATTTTTTTTTTTGCTTGTTAAAAGTGTTCCGGTGAATCCACAATATTAAAACCCTGCAATACTAGGACCCCAACAATTCAAGTCCCAACACTTTCTTCAAAGATTCTTCCTTAGTTCTTTTCACCTTATTGCAAACATCTGCAGAAGATGCAGAGGACAATTTCTTTGCCTGAGTGTATGATCTGATATTATTCTTAACATGTTGATGAAGTGATCTAAAAGTATAGTTCCATCCGCAAACACCAAGTTGATATTTTAATGTCTCTACTGCTCCTATACTTGATGCTACTACCCATGCTCTTGTTGCATCAGTCATGTTGTTGTTGTACCAATTTTTGAATCTGAATTAGTGTTGATTGCGTGATTTAGAATTGGGAGTTAAGAACTAAACAAGGGGCTTAAGTAAATACAAGCAGAGTAAAACTAGGGGCGGTTTTGTTTGGAAAGAAATTACTACATCAACAAACCGGAACGGTTTTGGTAAGCTGGTAATAATAAAAAAAATCAGAAATTTCTTACATACTGTTTACGTGGAAATTTGGTAAACAACCGCTAGTTTGAGTGTTTAAACTCGCGAGACCAACTAGAAATCTCAGGACAATTTTGTGTTTTGTTTACTTGGAAAAATGTTTGAATGTTCGTTTTCAGAGAAAAACAAACACATAAGAATTAGATCGTTTTCAAATAATCAGAGGAAGTGCTGGTTCGAATTGCCTCGAAAACAGCAGTTTCTTAAGAAAAACACTTAAATTAAACTAAAGAACATTGCTGAAAAGTAAATTGCATTGAAAGTAAAGCAATTACAAGTAAATGGTTCACAAAACATACATTTCTCCTCAACTATTCTTTTCGTTCGAACGCTGAGTACTCAGAATTTTAGAGAGAGTTTTGTATAAAATTTTGTGACCTTTGTTCTGAATGAAAAATTGCTATAAATACTAAGACAAAGTGGTAACTGCTTCTTGATCATCTGGACGGTCTTCGATTTTCCACGTCGACCCACGTTCTCCACTTTCGATCTTCATTCCTTCAGCGCGCGCCAATGTTTATTGGGCCTTTACCGCTCCTTTTGGGCCTGGCCCAACTAGCCTTTTGACTCCATTTGCCCTTTCGACAAGTTTTTTACAAAGCTTTTCTCAACCATGTCCTTCTGAGCCTTCGAGACTTTCCTCCACTTCGACATGATCGAAACTTCGACGCGATACTTGAAAGCCACATTTTATTAATATAACCTTCAAATAAGTAATGGACCTACTAATTAATTTTTAATTAATAAGCACCAAATTTATGCCCAACACATACCTGAACTCTTCCGGTATGTATTAGAAAGGATTCTGCATATGATACAAAGTGTTCCGGTAAAAACGATTGCAAACCGGAACACTTTTTCAAAGTGTGCCGGTAACATTAACATACCGGAATGAAAAGTACATACCGGAACACTCTTGCAGGGGTGTAACCAGTCTACCGAAAAAGTCATAAAACGACGAAATAAAAAATAATATAGTAAGATAAGGGTAGAATGGACATATTTTAAAAATTGTTGGGGTATAGAGATAAATGTAGGGGTAGAAAAAAAAATTTCCACAAACACTCGACGTGTGTTTTATATTTGGTCACAAAATAGAGACGATGAATTTATTTATTTATTGGTACAAGAGAAGATGAATTTTATTATATATGAAAAAAACAACAAAGGACATGAATTGATTAAAGTACACACAGTGATGTAAATAGACCATTTCAGTCAACAAAGAAAGATAGTTATGAGATTTAAACTTCTTTTTCACAAAATTTTGTTTGGAATACTTAAAATATTTGTTTTCTTATTTATTTAAAGTTGGATCGTGTAATGTGGTTTAGATCGAGATTTGGGCTCTCTCTTTGGACATTAAACATGTTAAGAATTTGTTGCTTTCTTCGCGTCAGTTTTTGAGATATAAAAATGAAAACGAGGAGTAGAGGCTCCCAATAAATCATCTTGGTACGTAGAAACTAGTAACCTGAAAAGGTGGCTGTTCAAACATAGTCATTGGATCTCTTCATTCACACGTCAAGGAAACCAAACCATCTGCAATCTTATTCGCCTCACGGTATATATGTCGAACCATCACATTTCATTCCCCGTGCATGAGTTCCATATCCGCCGAACCAAGTGTTCGCATCGCATCATTGTTGTTCAACTTCAAGCAACTAACCACTGCTTTTGAATCTAGTTGTATAACTCCACCTATTGATAACGAGCAATAGTTAACCCATGGCTCGGCAGTGAAAAATGAAAATGACACCCCAAAGCTCGACAGTGAAAAAGGAAAATGATGTTTTTACTAGGGTGATTGTATTTTTTATTTTCAAAACACAAAACACACGCTTAAATTAAAAGTAGTGTGTTCCTGTTTCCACCAACAACTCCCTCCTCTTTGTGATTGTAGTGGGTCTTTTGTTGTCCTTATCTAAAGAAGATCTTCTGCGATTGTTGAAATTTAAAAAACTTATGATATGACCCTCCAACAACACTTTAGGAAGTCTTCAAATCACTTTTTTATTTTATAGAGAAGGCGACAAATAAACACTCCTTCGTTTTTTAAGTGCATTTTGACGTCGGATTTATCGTTTCTATTTTAATAGTTGTTTTTATATTTTAAAAGTACGCTTTGTCAATTATACATACTGTCAATTACTCTTACATTTTTCAATAAAACTAATTAATACTATATTTTTGAAAAACTAAAGTTATTTTTTAAAATTTTATTTGGTACATAACATTTTAATTTTTTTACATAATATATTAAATTTATTAAAAAGAAAAAGTATGTGAAAAAAATAGAAATTTATAGGTGGATTAAAATTAGAGTATAATATAAAGATAAGGTGCAAAAATACACTTTGTTAATTTAGTATATAAGACTCTTAAAAAAAACAGAGGGAGTACCACTTAAGATTCATACACTATATATATATATATATATATATATATATATATATATATATATATATATATATATATATATATATAATCTCCTTCACAAAACGACAAATTTTTCCTAAGAGATAATACTATCGCATGTTCAAGTCAAAGATCAAACTCATGACTTTGATATATTAAGATAGAAGATACTTACCATCCAAAAGAGACCTACCATCTCATTTTAGCGATATTGAGTAAACGAGTTTGATTTTGTTCAATTTATTTATCTCTATTTATTGTTCATGGTTTAATGGATCAATTTTTTAAAATGAGTCTCACTAATTCATACTATGTGTTTATTTCTCTTATAAATACATAAATAATAAATATAGATAAATTGATCAAACCTAAACTCAATTGGTAAAAATATGGTGCATTTACCTAAGATCACTTAGATGAGACGACGCTAACCTCTTCTAAGTTAGGTTAATCAAAAAAGGTCCTATGTTTGATTTCTAGATTGAGCATGCAGCAATGTTAAAACCCTTATAAAAACTTCTCATCTATTTGAGTCATACAAAACTCATATGATTAAGTTGAATACATAATTTACGCTAAAAAAAATATGTGATGTAACTTTGTCAACATCAAAAAGTATAGTCTATGGCCTTTTATGAGAGGCCCAACCCCACACAAACGATAGGGCCATCCATCATAACCTAACACAAAGAAACATAAAGTAAACAATGTTGTAGACATTCGAACTTGGAAGTTTGGCAAAGATATTGGAATAAGTGGTAATTGAATTAATTATGAGTGTTGTGAATGCAATATATAGAAGCTTGAAGTTACTCTTTTTTAAGCTAGTGTTCAAGAAAAGAAATTAAACGATGCAATTGCACTAGACTTGATTATTTTGTATTGCTTGAAGGTCAACAAGGGACTCTATCTTATCTCTTTATAGTCTTCACAAACTTATTGATTGAGTTAATTTCTTTGTCACCTTCCTTGCCTTCACGCCTCGTTAATTAAGTCATGAAATGAATTAATGGTTTTTTACTTCTTTGAATGGGCTGACGCAATGTATAAGTTATGTGATTTTTTAATTTTTAATTAGACTTGTGACTAGAATTTCACTTGTGACGCAATGTATAAGTGGAAGTATCGGAATTTGAACTTTGGTTATGACATATTATATTCAATGAATGTCCTTTTTTTTTTTAAGTAAAAAGTTTATAGCATTTCATTATTTAGAATGTTAACAATACAAGTGGGTATATCAATGAAAAGGTGAAAACTAGCTATAGAAGTGGCCACCCTTGCTAGAGCATGAGCAACCTCATTGGCTTGTCTCCTAATTAACTCAACACTAGAGTTTCTAAAATAAGTTTTGTGCAAACGAACACAATCTCTAATAACATCACCAAGCTCAGACACATTATTGTGCTTACTATGAAAGCTTGTAACAACATTCTTGGAGTCTAGTTCAAAGTCCAAATTTTCTAGCTGCAAATCATGAACCCATTTCAGAGCGCTAAGCAAACCAAGAGCTTCACCAATATCAGTATCTGTGATGGGTGACATCCATTCAGTTTTGGCTAGAACAAATTGTCCTTGATCATCTCGTATACACATTCCTATTCCAACTTTATTCTGCCGAACAGAGAACGAAGCATCTATGTTACACTTGTACCGCCCTGTATGCGGCTTTTGCCAACGAGTTTCAGTTACTTGTTGTTGCTGCATACAGTTTCGTTGCTTGTATTGTTGCGCATTTCTCCAGTCCAATAATAAGTTGGTGGTTTTGTCACAAACTACATGAGTTGGTTCAATTTTATTCCTCCACACCCTATTGTTTCTTTGTTGCCAAATGCTCCATAGTGTCACCATGAACAACGTTGAATGCTCTGAGTTAAAGACCTCCAAAAGAGAAAAAATGATCTCTGCTATATGATTGTTAGCCTGCAAGTGTTGTTGAATAACATCTCTCCATCCAAGCTTTTGCCATATATTCTTTGCATTATTGCATAAGAAAAATAGATGAATATTATCTTCAAGCTCATCATCACAATGAACACAATTACCAGGACAATTAACACCCTTTTGGTTCAGTCGAAATCTAGTCGGAATGCAATTACGACATAACCGCCAAATAAAGTTCTTAATTTTTGGTGGAGCCGTTGCTTTCCAGATATAATGCCACTGACCTGGAACCTTCAGATGTGTTGTATCAATGGCCTCGTCAATGCAATAACGATATGCACTCTTAACTGGATAGTGCCCATCCTTTTCTAATCTCCAAATAACTTTGTCGACTGGAACTGAGTCTAACAGAGGAGTTTTCAAAATTTTCCTCGCACTACTATCATCAAACAAGGAGCAATTAAGAGGCAAATTCCACATCTTTGAATCAGACATCAACAAATCTGAGACTCTCATAGTGTCCATCACATGATTCATATGTACCGGTCGTGTAAAAATATCACCATCCAAGGGCTGATCCCAACTATTTGAAGGTTCGATTTGAATATTAAAAATGGACCCTTAATAAAAAATGTTAAAAATTACTAAAAGAATCATTCTCTATTTAAAGATGTGGTCAGAGGTTTGATTTCATTGCTCATGCGTATGGAGAAAATTTGATTGAATGGGGAGAAAATTTCTAATCAAGAAACATGTATTTTTTTTTACTTGATTACGATTTTTTTACTAAACATGTGATATTTTATGAATATCGATAATATATAACTACTATTATAAGGTCTCAAAATTTTGAGTTGGTGCCCCTAAAGTTTTGAGATCTGATGCCGTCGCTCACCCTATACCCCCATAGGTTATAGGGGTCAGGTCTATCCCTACCAACTAAACTATACTCATAGAGACAAATTATGTGAGTTTTATTAGTAGAGTTCTTTTTTTTTTTATCTTGTGTAAATTAATTTAGCAAATTACTAAACGTATTAATTGGGTTTTAATTAAGGTTTTTAACAAACTCTCGTATTTATTAGACATAAAAAATGGACACAAAATCATACAAACACAGGTAGAGTAACAAGTCAGATTGTACCAAAGCAAAGTTTAAGTTATACTAACAGAAAGAAGAAAAAAAAAGTAACAAGTCAGATTCACTTTGCAATTTTCACATAAACCAAAATCACATAACTTAAAAGGTGCAATTTTCTTCTTTAGCTTTATAAAATATCATATATATTTTTTCTCCGTTAACATGATTAATATCCGTCGAGTAACCTATAGTCTGTAGAGCATATAAGGTGAATTCTCTCCTCAAATTGCTCTAATGCTAGAGAACCTATGATAGAAAATTGCTCTAATGCTTTTCATATACTGCACTATGCAAAATATATACAAGGGACTCATAATAACATATCCTAAGATTGAGCTAAACAAATTGATACTCATAGTATTATAAAAAAAAAATAAAAATTGATACTCATAGTATAAGTAAAAAAAAATTTGACACTCATAGTAAAAACTCCTATGTTCACGTTAGACATAATTGAAAGCAGTTACGTGGTATTGATATCACTGTATCAATCAACTTGCCACACTAATTAAAATCTATTTCTTCCTAAAATAATTCCTCTGTCATAATATGTTATTACAACCAAATTTTTTTCCATATATATGATATGAGCCAGAAATTGAAAATCTGATCACATGATTAAGGGGAACCAAAACTTTTACCACTTGTACCAAATTATGGTTATATTTTCTAACACCCTATTAGATAATTTTACGGATCCGGTTGAAAAATCGGAAAATTATTAGTTGCTTCCTGTTCTATTTCTAAAACGAAAATGTCTCTCTTTTTTTTTTTTTTTGTTGACAACATTTCCAAAATGAAACCTTGTTTTATTAGTGATCTGCTTTGTAGTTTTTTTACCCTTTCTTTTTATATTTTTCAAAGAAAGTATATCTACTTCATTAAAAAATACTAATAATAAGAAAGTATATATTCATGTCTTACACTTGCCAATGCCATAATCTATTTTCATATTTTCACGACTTTATAAAATAAAACGCGTTCCTTTTTGTGTCATTGGCTGTCTTATTGTTTCTATAAATAAAAACTTACCTTCTTTAATGAACTCAAACAATAATCAATAATATACGTTTCTTGAATATTAATCAATAATTGTATAAAGGTTTACAAATATACTAAATCAGTTTTTTTTTCTTCATATATTAATATTCACAAACATCATAACTTACGATTACACTAAATTATGTTATTTTTTCAAATTTTTATTGGTGTCGGGCTGTCGGCATGATCAGTGTCCATGTCGTGTCCGGTGTTCGTGCTTCATAGATGTGGAGTATTGGTATCTGCTTGAAAATGAATCCCCTACTGTCATTGATTTGACACACGCAATGAATGCACTAAACATGTGAATGTGTGTTCCACCGATTGCCGAAAATTATGATCGCAAATACTAACGTCAATGGTACACGCAGTTGCGAAGAATTGATATCTGCTTGAAAATAGATCCCCTACTGTCAATGATTTAATGCACACAATCAATGTACTAAATGTATGAATGCGTGTTCCACCGACCGCTAAAAATTAGGATCCCAAATACTAATGTCAGTGATTTAACGCACGCAATCAATGTACTAATCGTATGAATGCGTGTTCCATCGATGCCTGAAAATACCAATGCAGATAGTACATCTCTATTTTTAGTATTCAAACGTCATTGATCATAATGAACAAGGTTCAAATCACACTTCTAAAATCTAAAAATTTATTACATTTTCGTGTTTTTTGAAGAAACTTTGCGTGAAGAAAACAAATATGCAAATTGGTTAGCTGATTATAGTCTTAATTAGAATTAGAGTTTCGTATAATGTTAATTTATGAGAACCCTTCCTACAAAACTCTAAAATTTGTGTATTTTTTTTTAAAAAAACTTTCCCCTTATTATTCATTAGGAAAAAAAAATCTATATTATGTAATTGATAATCAGTAAGATAACATAATTTTATCAAAAAATAATAACTTCAAATTATATTGACCAATAAATACATTCCACGTAAATTAATTATGCCAAAATAAAGCCAAACACGTCACTTACTTGATGACTGTAGTAGTTTGAATAATAAAATATAATAATATTATTACAGTCAAAAAGACAATATAACAGTAATATCACTACCAACAAAAATATATATATATATATATATATATATATATATATATATATATAAATAACAACTTAACTTTATTTATTTATTTTTGTAAGCAGCGTGACTGGAAAATTCACCTTAAAATAAATAAATGGAGTGTCTCGAATTCGAACTCGTGCGATGTCTTGTCTCTGACAATTGAGCTAAACTCACGAAACTATTTATTTATTTATTTATTTATTTATATATATATATATATGGTTGTTAATAGCAAAAACTTGATTCAGTTATAAACACATTTTCTCTCTATCTCTCTCTCTCTGTGACCCTTTCTTTGTTCTTCTTCTTCTTCCTCTCGTTTCTTCCCATCAACAACAATGGGGAAAGGTGGATCTGTTAGCGATGGAGTTATGAAAAAGATCATTCTCTCATACACATACGTAGCAATATGGATCTTTCTATCATTCACCGTTATCGTTTACAACAAATACATCTTAGACAAAAAGATGTACAATTGGCCATTCCCAATTTCTCTAACAATGATTCACATGTCATTCTGTGCAACCCTAGCTATTCTTCTCGTTCGTGTCTTCAAAATCGTCGAACCCGTTTCAATGTCTCGTGAAGTTTATCTCTCTTCCGTTGTTCCAATCGGAGCACTTTACTCTCTTTCTCTCTGGCTTTCTAATTCCGCATACATTTATCTTTCTGTTTCATTCATTCAAATGCTTAAAGCTCTTATGCCTGTTGCTGTTTATTCAATCGGTGTTGCTTTGAAAAAAGAATCTTATAAAAATGATACAATGTTTAATATGTTATCTATTTCAATGGGTGTTGCTGTTGCTGCTTATGGTGAAGCTAGGTTTGATACATGGGGTGTTATTTTACAGCTTGGTGCTGTCGCTTTCGAAGCCACCAGATTGGTTATGATTCAAATATTGCTTAATTCTAAAGGAATTTCATTGAATCCAATTACTTCTTTGTATTATGTTGCACCTTGTTGTCTTGTTTTCTTATCTGTTCCTTGGATCCTTGTTGAATATCCAATTTTGAAAGAAACTTCCAGTTTTCATTTCGATTTTGTTATTTTCGGGACTAATTCTTTCTGTGCATTTGCTTTGAATCTTGCTGTTTTTCTTCTTGTTGGGAAAACATCTGCTTTGACAATGAATGTGGCTGGTGTTGTTAAAGATTGGCTTTTGATTGCTTTTTCATGGAGTGTCATTAAGGATACTGTTACGCCCATTAATTTGTTTGGATATGGACTTGCTTTCTTGGGTGTGGCTTATTATAATCATTCAAAGTTGCAGGCACTTAAGGCTAAGGAAGCACAGAAGAAGGTTGCACAGGCTGATGAAGAATCTGGAAGGTTGCTTGAGAATAGAGAAGGTGATGGATCAAGGGAAGAGAAATGATCACCAACATAATTGGTCTTCATTATGATTTTGATGAAGAATCAGGAAAAAAAAAAATAGTATGTTACAGAATAATAAAACAAGAGGAAGAGGAGCAATTGATGATTAGATCTGGAGGTTTGCATCCTCTGAACAAATTGGCCATGAGTCAGTAATTTTTTGTTTCTTTTTATAGTAGTATTATCTGGATTCTGGAATTTGAGATTTGCATTTGATTGATGCTTGTAGAGCCAATAATGTGTTACTATTAGAGTAAAAATGTGTCTCAAATCCTTTATTTGTCATTAATTTTATATGTTATGTTGTTAATGTTGTAGAGATTCTCAGTATTTTGAGTTTAAATGCTTATTAATTCATCATACCATTGCATGTCTATTATCTGTGTTTGTAGTTGCTTTCTGGTATTGTGAATTCTGTGTTAAAGGATAACCAACAGCATATTTGTTTTGGGTGTGGTTTGACAAATTTTACTTGTCATTCAAAGTTTATAGCTTAATCAGAAGATTGAGTTATCACTAATAGAATAATTGGGTGAGTACTAATAGAATAATTGGATGTTAAAGTTTAACTCTGGCG
The DNA here is from genome assembly GCF_020283565.1 of Trifolium pratense. Lineage (NCBI taxonomy): Eukaryota > Viridiplantae > Streptophyta > Magnoliopsida > Fabales > Fabaceae > Trifolium > Trifolium pratense. Next base: position 5,561,532 of record NC_060065.1, on the reverse strand, counting down.
AGATTTGAATACATAATTGGTTTTTTTGGCAAGATGTTGTGGAATTAGTCTGCTTCTGTTCTGTGTGTCCACTGTTTCTTAGTGCATGTTTGAAATGACGGTAAATTTGACAGAAACATGGTGTTCTGCTGTAGTTTTGATAACAACTACACTTTAGAGCATCAACAAAATCATTGTGACACTGTGAATTTGCATGCACTTGTTTATATGAGTGTTTGAACTTTGAATAAGTAACCATTCTGCTCTATGGTTCCATGCATAGTTCTAGAGCCATAATGATATAGGGTGTTTTTCTTTTGCCCTGCATCCAAGCCAGTGACTTGTGCAGATGCTCACTGGGCTCAAACATGGCCATATGAAATTTTTCCATTGCTGTCAGCCTGTCATTGGGTTATTTTTGAATTTTTAGATTGATATCAAACCAATTTTGCTGTTTTTACTTTTTACCATTATGAAATTGCACCTGATCTGATCAGCATTTGTCTGGTGTGTACAATTTAATCTTATCACTTCCCTATTCTATTCCTCTTAATAGGAAACAATTGCCCCATCATCACAATATAGAATTGATGGGGACATTGACAAGTCCACTAACATTTTTGTTATGAAAGAACAACTTTTCGCTTTCTGGCTGCAAATCTACCCAATAGATTTTCCCACAAACTGAAAAAGACTACTTTTCTTTGCTAAATGGTGATACTGAACTGTTGCATATCTTAGACTAATAGTATAGTAGTCTTTGTATTCATGCAGTTTGATTTAGCAGAGTTTGTTCTGTTTCTGATTGTCTACATAATATACATTAATATCTGTTTGGAAATTAAACCATAATTTTTGTCCATAATTTGAAACCACAATTGTTGTTTTTGTCCTTCCATCACTGTTTGAATCAGCAACCGACAATTTTTAAAGATAGTAGATAGTACCACTTTCTTTTTAACCCAATGAGCAACACGTGTAATTGTAAGTATTCATATTTTTTGTCCATTTCGATTTGATTTATAGCTGGTAGCAGGCATAGTTTTGTTTTTATCAACCGTAAGATGAGGTATATACTCTCTCTTTTGATTTTAACCTTATGATATTCTTAGGGAAAAAAAGTTTGGTAATCCGGGTTCAACTACAAAATAAATAAAATTTGATCAAGAGTTTTGCTTCTTAAGAATTGAATTCAGGTTCTTCTAAATGATTTCATCTTAAAAGAAGTTTATTAACCACTTAAATTCAATTATTTGATTAAAAGCTCTTCTGAAAGTCGTAATTTTTACTCGGCTATAGTCGGAAACTTATTTACGAGTCTTGCTACGCACCTCTATCCGATTAAGATTTTCACTTTCCAATTTTTCATAAGTTAGAGATTGGTTACAAGGGTCAATACATAAACTAGCCAATAGGTTATATCAAGCCCTCTCACTCCTCGTTTACATGGGAATCTCGTGGGAACCGACTTGGAAAGTTTTTCCAGTGGGTCTAAATAGTTTTTACCAATACACCACTCATTTGTTGGGTTTGATGTGTGGATATAATAACGGGTAGGTCTGACAGGTAAGTAATGATATTATGATACTATATTAGGTTTTTATACAATATTCAACTCGTTCTCACCTCACCTTGATCCGTAGAGTGATTTGCATCCCATGCAAATTAAATGATACAATAGTCTTTAAATAATTGTCACTTTCTCCTTTAAGCACGAGTCTTAGAATTTTTTCTATAGTATCTGCCTTAGTTTTGACCTATGAAGCACACATGCTCTTCATATTAGGTGTGTCCGGTGTCTGATATGCACTGGTGTTCGACACAAACACATATATTTACATTATGTATTTTTTGAAATTATTATCAATATATTCGTGTCCTGTGTCCAAGCTTTATAGATTTTGACAGCCATGCAAAGACACTCATTCATGATCATAGAAGAGGGAAGAGGTAACAAGCCAATATGGTTGGTATATTGCCAAACAGGGTACTACCTTCTCTAGAAGAAAACACAAATCTGACTGCAAAAATGTCTATGAAGGTAAAGGCCCATCAATGAATTAATTTAAGCCGTACCCATGTATGATTGTGTCTACGCATCTAGCATGTTATGCAGTACACTCTGTTTGTGGTATGGTGTTGATTTTCTTCAAGTGTGAGTAATGAACCATGACCATAATGAGGATGCGGTAGCTCTGTTAGGTACTAAAAGTGATTAGTTCATCAACTTCCTCATTTATATAAAATTTATTACTATATAAATAGATTTTATTTTTATGTAAAAAAACACATGAAGATGTTTGTTTTTGTTAATATATATCCACGTAATTAAAGAAAATGTTAACATTTGTCCTAATCACGGACACATGTTACAAATACAAATGTAATAATATTTTTTTGAAACTTGTGCATTATATTTTTTCCTTTAAATAAAATATTCCTCTTATAATTTTTTAAATGCATTCGTATTTTTAACATGACCCTTTATTTTATTTATTTTTTGTCAAATAATTTAATAATTAAACTTACACTTTTTAAATATTTTAAAAAAAAACCTCGAATTTAAACTCGGAATTTTATAAATTAGCATCTTTGCAAAATATGTCATATTTTAACTTAGTTAATTAATTGATATTTAGGAGTATTTTTTTAATGGTAAAGTAAAATTTTATTAGGGAGAACCGCAGTTCAATCCCTTGCAAATGCGATCGGGAGGAGCTGAAATCACTTGATGTCAAAACTGACTTCAAACCAGATTAAACTGGTGGTGAAAACCAAAAAAAAAAAAAAACTTATTAATAATTAAAATCAAAGGTACAATGAACACAGGAAGTAATAACCATTCACTTGGCTTATTCACGCATTTTCAAAGCCTAAGATTGCGCCGCGGGCTTTGACTTTGTCTCGTATTGCTTTGATAATTTGTTTTTTTACCAAATTTATAGTGAAACTGAGAGTTTTCAATTGACATTTTTTGTTAGAATTTGAGAGGTCTGTACTCAACCACAAAAGCTAGCTTGAGAGTTGAGGTTTGCACTACACTTATAAAGATTATCTTTACCATATCTCTAGCCAATGTGGGACTTCTAACACACCCCCTCACGTTCAGAACTGAACAAGCTGAAACGTGAAATCAACAACAACGGGTGGCCCAAATATTGGAGGTCTCCACAACAAACAACAAATGGATCTAGGATAGGCTCTGATATCATATTAGAATTTGTGAGGCCTATACTCAACCGCAAAAGCTAGCTTGAAAGTTGAGGTTTGCACTACACTTATAAAGGTTATCTTTGTCATATCTCTAGCCAATGTGGGACTTCTAACATTCTTCAATCACATTTTAGATTAATCTCCTTCACTGAATTTATAACTTTTTACTGAAAACTAATAAAAATGAATACGAATATTTTGGTTAAGAATGTTTAGTTAAGTCGAAAATTTGAAGAAGAACCTTTAGCAATTAGCAACTAGCAAGGGAGAATAAAAAATCTCATAAGTTTTCTCTTCCGACCCCCGTGATTCTGTTATACCCCAAATATTTCAATTTTGCTCTTGCAGACAAATTAGGTTTGCAGAAACCGAATTTTTTCTAGTAAAAATTCAGAGTAAATTTTGATTTTTAGAAATCGAATTTTTTTTCAAGACAAAAAAAATCCGGTTTCTAGAAACCGAAATTTTTTGCAAGGGCAAAATTTGAAATTGAGGGTGTATAAAAGAAACACCATGTCGGAAGAGAAAACATCAAAATCTCAATAGGTCTTAGAGAGACAGATGTAATATTAGTCTATTTGTAATTCTTGTGTGATCTTAATTGATTCTTACCAACTGAACTATCCTAGTTAGCATAATTGTTCCGGTCACTTTCATTTGCAGCTTGAGCTTAAAAGACCATATTAATTCTTACCAGTGAACTATCACCTCAAGTGTGTATGATGTCTCATACATCAAAGCATTTAATTGAATTATTTGCTTACATATGTTGGTTGACAAATTAACACTTAAAATTGTGATAAAACAGTTATTGAAATTTCAGCTGGTAGTATGAAATCCACCTCTCTGGTATGTGGAGACTCAAATTCTGAACTTTAGTATGGCACATTGGTATGAGGTTTTTCAATATATATTGTGCTTAATGACTGTGCAGAATAAATAAAGTTATTAATTATAAGTTGTACTAATTATTACTAAACTGATTATTTGTATATATAATATGGCAGCCCTTAATGAGTTCGACACCACTTTCTTCTGGTGTGCTTATAATTAATACTCAATTTTATAAGGTCGGCTAGATTATCAACTTAGTGGGAGATGTATCATGTATCCATAATACTGCATATGATTAACTGAAATTTGCAACGATCCATTCACATTAAGTGTAACTAATTACTCCTTATAAAATTGAGTCAAAACCTTTCTAAAATTGAGTTGACTGAGTGGAAAAGGTTTGATTAAGCCTTATCGTGTGTGACCACTTCATGCTCAAAAATTCATTACTTTAATATAGTATTAGATTAGAGGTAGATGAAGATTCGGGTACATATCTTATTTAAATATGCACCGTCACACCAATAAGGTGGATAATTTTTTTTTTATCAAGTAGCCTAATGACTAGAAATTTTACCCTTGAGGTGGATAAATGAGATGACCTGAGTTCGAACTCCGACCCGTTACATATATAATGCAATGTCCCTGCAAACTGAGCTAAGTTCACGGGACGTGAGGTGAATAATTTTAATAGGTTCAAAAATTAATAAACACTCTTTATGAACTACAGTGTATCGATCGATACATATCTAAATATGTATCAGAATTATTCACTTTCAGCAGTGTATCGATACATATGATATTCACCTCATATGTTAAGCTAGCTATTTCAATCCTCTTAACAAATATATTCTAGTTGAATTTACTCTGTAAATAAAACATGTTATTAAACATTCTCTAGATGAAATTGTAACTTTTCTCACTATTAAAAACAACAGTGTATTGACTACAAACGTGTATTATTTATCGATCAATTCTCATATCATATACTTGTATAGTTGTGTTTACACATTACTCTACTTTGGAGGAGCTATCAACAACAATTTAGCAATGGTCTCTTAATGGAATCTCATATCATATCCTGCATGAACAATAGAGGGGATTAATAACTGGATGAGGAGGTTGCAATTTGCATATATAGCATGAATTAATTAATAATGAAATGTATAAACTTACTGGATATATTCAATATTGATATTTGCATGAGGGAAACGAGAGATAGCAGAAAAGGCTTCAGTTGACATGTGAAAAGTATGAGGGCATGAAGATGATTTAGTACAAGCAATAGAATCAACAACTTTAACATCAATACTAGTACCACCTTTGCATGGCTTATTGATTCCACTCACACACCTTACTCTGTATCTTCTTCCACATGCTGCACCATTATCCCATAACCCTTCATTTACTGCCACAAATATATTTCCTGGAGGAAACTGTTCCCTCCTATTTCCATCACAAGCAGTAGCTGCACAATAGTACACATAACGAGTTCAATGGACCGAATACTGGTGGTGAAAAAATAAATAAAAATTACTCTGAATATACAAATTAAATCTTAACATATAATAGAATGTACATGTAAAAAATGTGCATTATATCATTGTTGACTCACGTATATATGGAGGTCCATAAGAAGAAGCAGTACCAACATCTGCAAGAATTAGGCTCAATTGTATGAGCAATAAAGTTGAAATTATTACAAATGTATATAGCTTCATTATTTTTTTCAGCCAAGACAAAATATGCTATAGCTAGTAGGAGGATTAATATGCTTTGCTTTGATGCTGTGCGCACATCCTCTCAATTTATAAGCATCATCAAGGTGATGACATAGATATATTAATTTTCATGTTTATCACCACTATGTATGTTTTAACATTTAATTAATTTAAATTAATCAATCGTTACTGTACTTTTAGGAATGGAAATCATGTCATGTGATAATCAAGTAGTTCATGCATGATTAAAATAAATTTGATTTTAAAAACTAAGTTCTAGATGAGTGTTGTGGGATTGTAATTGGTCACGTGTTCAATTTAATATCATTTGACCCAGCCAATTAAGTTTGTAGGATGATAAGCCAATTGTAGTTCCAAATACACAGATATTGATAATATATATATATATATATATATATATATATATATATATATAAGTAAGTATCCAATTTGTATCGTGGTTGTGAAATTAGAATGCGGCGAAAGGAACGACCCACTGAGATCTTAATGGAATATGAGACAGCAAGATCCTAACCCAGCTCCATTACCGACCGACTACTAATTAGTGGCAGCTAGTTTTGTTTTAATCTAAGATTCAATGTATTCTTGATCGTGTCCGATCAAAATATGCGACCGTGCCGGTGTTGAGCTCTTGATGACCCTCGTTGAAGTGAAGGGGGGTTGTGTATGTTAGGAAGCTCTTTTGGGCCTAGATTGATTGGGCTTGGCCCAACTTTGTAAGCCTATATAAGGCAAACTTTACTATTGAATGAGAATGGATCAATTGATTACCCAACAAGTGGTATCAGTTTAGCCTTGATCCGAGACCTCCTTTTTTCGCGCGCGCGCCAACTGAATTTCAAGAAAACTGCAGTTTTCCGGTGACAGTTACGGTGGTTTGTTTAGGAAGTTACGGTGGTTGTTAACGGTTTTCTTCATCCTTTTTGCTCGCATTCATCATCATTCAGCTCATTCCTTCCATCCGCTTTGAATTACAATGGCAGAAAACTCCAATTTTGCTCAACCATCCATCCCAAAGTTTGATGGTTATTATGAACATTGGGCTATGCTTATGGAGAATCTTCTCCGATCGAAGGAATACTGGACAATGATTGAACATGGAGTTCTTGCAGCTCCGGTGAATGCAACGGTGGAACAACAACGGCTTGCAGATGCAAGCAAGCTTATGGATTTGAAGGTAAAAAACTATCTTTTCCAATCTATTGATCGAACAATTTTGGAAACCATATTGGAACGTGACACTGCCAAGAACATTTGGGATGCAATGAGACGCACGTATCAAGGTTCAAACAAGGTGAAACGTGCGTAATTGCAATCCCTAAGACGTGAATTTGAGATTCTTGAGATGGAAGAAAGTGAATCTGTCACTGAATTCTTTGCAAGAACTCTCAAGATTGCAAATAACATGACTGCACATGGTGAAAGAATGGAGCAAGTGACAGTTGTTGAAAAGATTCTCAGATCAATGACTGAGAAATTCAACTATGTAGTGTGCTCAATCACTGAATCAAATGATGTAACTACTATGTCCATAGATGAGTTACAAAGCAGTCTCCTTATTCATGAGAAGCTTATGAAAGGCAAGAAGAGTCATGGTGTCACAGCTGGAGAGGAGCAAGCTCTCAAGGTATCCAATGCTGGTAGAGGGAGAGGTCGTGGTTCTTCCTCAAGAGGGAGAGGGAGAGGAAGTCAGAATAAAGAACATGTAGAATGCTTCAAGTGTCACAAATTGGGACACTACAAGAATGAATGCCCTGATTAGGACACAAATGCAAATTATGCTGAGTTTGGTAGCAAAGAAGAAATGTTGCTAATGGCTTTTTCTGGTATGGATACTGACTGCAAGCATGTGGCTTGGTATCTTGATAGTGGCTGCAGCAATCATATGGTTGGCAACAAAGATTGGCTGTTTGAATTTGATGAAAGCTTCAGAGAATCAGTGAAGCTTGGGAATGACTCAAAGATGGCTGTAATGGGCAAAGGTAATGTGAAATTGGATATGGAAGGAAAAATAATAGTGATTACTGATGTGTATTATTTGCCTGGCTTAAGCAATAATCTGCTTAGTATAGGGCAATTACAGCAGAAGAGTATCACTATTATCTTTAAAAACAATATGTGTCAATTGTTTCATGAAGAGAAGGGATTGATCATTAGCACTGCTATGACTGCAAACAGAATGTACATCATCTATGCATCTGTGATAATTCCAAATTGTCTGCAAATAACAAAAGAGGAAGAAACTGATCTATGGCACAAAAGATATGCACATCTCAGCCTTAGAGGGTTGAAAGTATTGACTGGAAAGAAGATGGTTAGAGGCTTGCCTGAATTGAAAGATAGTGAAGACAAGTGTGGTGATTGCTTGTCAGGGAAGCAACACAGAGATAGTATTCCAAAGCAGGCAAATTGGAGGGCTTCTGAGAAATTAGAACTTGTGCATTCAGATATCTGTGGTCCCCTAAACCCTAAGTCCAATGGAGGGAACAGGTATTTTATCACTTTCACTGATGATCTCACTAGAAAAACTTGGACTTACTTTATGCAAGAAAAATCTTCTGCATTAGAACTGTTTAAAAGGTTTAAATCCCTAGTTGAAAAGGAATCTGGATGCTTGATTAAGTGTCTTAGAACTAATAGGGGTGGTGAATTCACATCTGCTATGTTCAATGATTTCTGTAGTTCTCAGGGTATAAAGAGACAATTGACAGCTGCTTACACTCCACAACAAAATGGAGTTTCAGAAAGAAAAAATAGAACACTATTAAATATGGTGAGAAGTATGTTATCTTGCAGAGAAGTGCCTAAAAGATTCTGGCCAGAAGCAGTCAATTGGGCCACTCATGTCATGAACAGGTGTCCTACTTTTGCTGTAAAAAACATCACACCAGAAGAAGCATGGAGTGGACACAAACCATCAGTGAAGTACTTCAGATTATTTGGGTGTGTGGCTCATCTGCACATTCCAGATGCTCAGAGAAAGAAGCTGGACAAGAAAAGCATCAGATGTATTCATCTTGGTGTTAGTGAAGAGTCCAAGGCCTACAAGCTCTATGATCCAAAAGAAAGGAAGATCATTGTCAGTAGGGATGTGGTGTTTGAAGAAAATAAAAGTTGGAACTGGGATAAAAAGGCTGAAAGTTCAAGGAACATTCAGTATGGAAGTGATAATGATGATGATAATGTTGATATTGCAGCAGGCAATGAAGGTGTTAATCATGATGAGGCTAACATTGACAATGAAAATGTCAATGGAAATCTTGACAGTGACATGGACTTAGAAAATACAAGTGATGAATCACTTTCACCTAGGCAAAGAAGACCTCCAGGATATCTCAGTGATTATGTGACTAGAACAGAAGAGCTGGACAACATTGATCAGCTACAAAACCTTGCAATAGCTATGTTCAGCACAAGTGAGGATCCAGAAACATATGAAGATGCAGCAAAATTAAAGGTTTGGAGAGAAGCAATGGAATCAGAAATCAGCTCAATTGAATCAAATGTTACTTGGGAGTTGACCACCCTTCCTCAGGGAGCAAAAGCAATAGGTGTTAAGTGGATATTCAAAACCAAGTTTAATGAAAATGGCAAAGTAGAGAAGTACAAAGCCAGACTAGTTGCAAAGGGATATTCACAAAAATATGGTGTTGACTATGGTGAAGTCTATGCACCTGTTGCTAGATGGGATACTATAAGAACAATTCTTTGCTTAACTGCTTATGAAAAATGGCCTGTGCTGCAACTTGATGTCAAGAGTGCTTTCCTTCATGGTGAGCTAATGGAGGATGTGTATGTGATGCAGCCACTGGGATATCAGAAAGGAAAGAGTGATGAAGTGTACAAGCTTAAAAAGGCCCTGTATGGTTTAAAGCAAGCTCCCAGAGCTTGGTATAGCAAGATAGAATCTCACTTCATAACAGAAAAGTTTGAAAAATACAGTCATGAAGCTACCTTGTTTGTCAAGCAAGGCAGTAATCAGAAGATTTTGATAGTTAGCATATATGTGGATGATCTTATCTACACTGGTAATGATGCTTTGATGATGAATGAATTCAAAGCATCAATGAAAGAGAAATTTGCAATGACAGACCTTGGGAAAATGAAGTATTTCTTAGGAGTTGAAGTAAGTCAGAGTGAACAAGGAATCTTCATTTATCAGCATAAGTATAGTGCTGAAATTCTGAAAAGGTTTGGAATGATGGACTGCAACAAGGTATGTAGCCCAATTGTCACTGGATGCAAGCTAGTGAAGGATGAAAATGGGAAAGCTACTGATGCTACTACATACAAGCAGATGATTGGATGCTTAATGTATCTACTAGCCACTAGACCAGACATGACTTTTGCTGTGTGTTTGGCTGCTAGATACATGGAAAGACCAACTGAAATGCATGTTGCAGTGGTGAAAAGAATAATGAGGTACTTGAAAGGAACAATGAAGTTTGGTATTTTGTACAGATGTAAGAGCAGCATTGGATTAACTCTGCAAGGTTGGAGTGATTCAGATTATGCTGGAGATTATGATGACACGAAAAGCACCTCAGGTTATGTGTTTACATTAGGGGATAGTGCAATTTGATGGTCCTCAAAAAAGCAACCTATTGTTACTCTATCAACAACTGAGGCTGAGTATGTTGCTGCAGCCTCATGTGCTTGTCAATGTTTATGGTTAAGAAATGTTTTGGATCACTTGCACATTGAGCAAGTTGGCAGCATTACTGTTAACTGTGATAATAGTTCCACTATCAAGTTGTCTAAAAACCCCATTATGCATGGAAGGAGCAAGCACATTGATGTGAGATTCCACTTTCTGAGGGATCTAAGCAGAGATGGAGTGATTGAATTGAAGTTTTGCAGGTCACAAGAGCAGCTGGCAGATATCATGACCAAGCCCCTCAAGCTTGATAGCTTTTGCAAATTAAGGGAGGGAATTGGCATGTGTGAATTTTCAAAATTGAATTAAGGATTGGTGTGGCCTGCATGTGTTGGTTGTGTTAGTTTGCTTGGTTTGTAGCTGGATTGTAGCTGAAATTGCTTGTTTTTGATGGAATTGCTGGTTTTGCTTGACTGTGTTGGCTTGCAGCAGGGTTCGTGTGCTTTGCTTATTATTGCACTACTTGTGCTCATAGGCGCGCCTGCAACCTGTGCCTCCAACTTGTGTCAAGCCTACAAGCTGTTGACTGCAACTTTATTACTTAGTTCTTTGCACTGTATTTTTTCTTTGTTCAGTTTTAATTGTAATGTTTGAATTTGGTTTTAGAAGGTTTAAGTTGATCAAGTTTGTAATGATCAGCTTAAGGGAGGGTATGTTAGGAAGCTCTTTTGGGCCTAGATTGATTGGGCTTGGCCCAACTTTGTAAGCCTATATAAGGCAAACTTTACTATTGAATGAGAATGGATCATTTGATTACCCAACAGTGTACGCACTCCGACACTCAAGTCAGTTTAAGTGTGGAGTGTGGTTTTCTGTGCTAAAATAATATGTACCTCTTGAATGGTATGAAATCACGTATATATAGCCCCCAGCGCTGGGCCAAGACCCTTGATAACATTAATAGCCATCAAGTGGCTGCCGGAAAACGGCTGGAAAGCCTTGATGAGTTAATTCTCAACATTCCGGTGGAATCTGACGTTACAAGTGTCCCAGGAATGTAACTGTTGGAGTGTCGAGCAATCGTCATATGTCCGCATATTAGGGGCCAGCTCGGTTGTGTTTGCTCGTGGTGATTGGGTGTTCGGGCTTGTAAGCTCGGTCTAGAACAATTCTAAAGTTTTCAATCAACCATTTCATCTCACAATATTGCATCTTGCGCCAATTTATGCTCCATTAGTAGTTCCATTTTGGACATATGTTTATTTACTAATATGAAATTTTTAGGGTAGTTTATGGCAACTAATATCTATTAATGTGAGACACAAAATAAATTTTACATTTTCAACGGATTTTTTTCGATATACAAAAGTCAGAGATCGAACTCCTAACCACTTATTCAAATGATCTAAATTTCTGACCATTTGAACCGCGATACATTTGCTTTCCATTTTTAAGTAAGGACATAAGTTTTTTTTTAAAAAAATCTTTCAATTAAATGAATTATTCTATCAATTGCATATGTGTGTCCACTTTTAGTTTTGAATATTTTTTTGCTAAGAGATTAATTTTCAATATAATTTTTTTTGTTGTGAAGTAGCATAATGGCTAAAAATTCATCTCTTCAGGTGAATAAGTGAGAGATTTCGAATTCGAACCTCGACCTTGCATATAAAATGTAATATCTATACCAATTGAGCTATGCTCACGAAAATATTTTCAATATAATTTTAACTAATATTTTTCAATTTATCATCTAATTAATACTATATATATTATTTTATTTTGAAAAAACTAATTTTCAAACTAAACTCTAAAAAAGTGATTAGAAGATTCAACGACTTCAATACCACCAACATATAATAAAGAATTCAAATGCACTATTCCGCGATCGATCAAATTGTCTTTTGATGGAAATCTATTATCTAGTAAACACCAGGCAAAAAAAACACCTTCAATAATACAAAATTGTTGCAAATAACATCTTTGTGAACAACCAACTCTACCAAAATTGGATGAGTTAACATGTGATAAACTCCACAAACATGTATACCCTGAATCAGGTTCAGGATCCCAGTTCAAATGATCAAACACATCAAGTTGCAAAACAAGTTATCTAAAGCACTACAACCCCCCTCCCCTCCTCCTCCGTAACATCCTTGTAAAGACATACTTCATCCAATTAATTTTCCCAACAACCTCACTCCTCCTATCCAAATCTATTAGAAAGAATAATACTTGTGGAGCCAAGACAAATTTAAGCAACACTGACGGACCATAATTGATAATTATCTACTCTTTCAATCATATAACCTCTTCGGAATTTTCTCAATCAAAGGCAACTAAATCACATGACAATGAGGACTGCCTCCGATGAGAAGACCAAGATACAAAAAATGGATAAGACCAATTCAACAATTAAACACCTATGAACATACTCTTATGAAAATTTACTTTCAACCTCGACACCAATTCAAACAGAATTAAAATAGATTTAATTGTCTTAATATTCGTCCAAATTTTCTCAGCCACAATCAAAGTACCATCCGCAATTTGTAAGTGTTTAACAAGTAGCTAGGATTCTGGTCGATCACCAATCAAGTACCCTTTAAACAAATCAATCTCAATAGATGGCTTAAGCATATCACACTCAACCTCTCTACCGCGATAAGAAAAAGAAACAGAGACAAATAATTAGAGCTGTCAAATGGGCTGGTCCGGCCCAATGGGCCAGTCAAAATAAATGAGCTAGGCTGGCCCGATTATTATTGCGCTAGCAATTATCAAGCTCGGAACTTACGGATTTAATTTTCTTTTATAATAATTTATCAATTAAATGATAATTTTTTATTGATATTATTTTTACAAAAATCACATAAATGTGTTTTTATCAATTAAATGATGGGCTAATGGGCCATCCAGAACTCTTCGGGAGAGGAACACTTGTGCAGATTTCCTAGCCAAGTTTGGAGCTCGCAACCCTGAAGCTTATTCTCCTATAGCTGTTCCACCGGATGGAATGAGTCTTCTCCTGCTAGCTGATGCTGGTGGGACTATTTTTTCTAGATAATTTTCTTTTTTCTTCATCTTGTACCAAAAAAAAAAAAGGGCCATCCAGAGCCCGATGGGTTAGCCCAGTCCAGCCCAATATCCATATGTGCTAAATAGACTTGCCCCAAAAAAGCCCAATTGCATTTTGAGCTATGTTTTTTAGGCCCAGCCCACCCAAGATCGTGGGTTAATGGGCTGGCTCATCAACTCGACCCATTTTTGACAGCTCTACAAATAATCACCATGTCTCAATCCTTTACCAAATTGGAACAAATGTCTTTATTAGGGGTGGATATACAAAACCGAACCGAACTAAACTGTTTTCAAAATTCATAGTAACCAAACCGAACTTATTTTTAAATTATTATTTTCACTTTATATAATTCTTTTTAATTAGTGTAAAATTGTTAAACGCGATAGATATTATGAAACCAATGGAACAATAATAAACAAAAAAAATTAGAATACTTATGAAGAAGAGTAGGAGAAGAGAAGTCAAATGCGTCAAAATGCAATCTTATTCGTGAAAATGAGACCATTTGGTTCAAGTACCATAAAAGACATGAATATAGGAAAGAAACACGTGATGACATGTGTTTGGTTGATTGAAGCTTCAGCAACTACCATATAGATTTAGAAGCTCCAAGGTATACCGACCTAACACACTCTCATTTTCTACAAACAAACAAAAAGTAACAAATTTTATTGGTATTTATTATTATTATTTTATTTTTTTGAAGTAATTTAGAATTTTTATTTAATGAGCGATAAATAAATATAATAAAATAAGAAAAAAGAAGTTATGGATTCGGTGGCAGAGCAACGCTACACAAAAAGGAAGCGCATACAACCTAACTTCTCCGAACTGCAAGAGCCACCCAGCCGCACGCACCAAACTAAAACAAAACCACTCTCATTCATTAATTAACGTAAGATTCCTCAAAAAACAATCTTAAACCTTCAAAGTTCAATTCAAACCAACCATGTCTCTCACATAGTACTCACTCACTCACTCACTGTGTGTGTGTGCTACTATTGCACTTTCTATAGAACCAGCAAAAAAGCTGCAAACTTTATCACAGATAACAATCCACAACCTCTTTTTAGTTCATGGGTAGGAACAAAAACCAAATTTTTGATGACAAAACAGATGGGTTTTTCTCAGTTTCAGATTTGGGGTCTCAATCTCACCATGAAGATTACTATTATCCTGGAGGTTTGTTTGCTAGCGTTGGTCAAATGGGAATAGGCTTTGGTGTTCAGCAACCAAACCCTCCTGATTCCTCTCAAAATGGTGATGACCCTAAACTTCCTTTCAATGAATTATATGTTAAGTATATTCAATCACTATGGAAATTTGAGCCAAATGGGGTTAAGAATGTGAAGGGGGGAGGTGAAGAAGTTGTTAAGGTGAAGAATACAAATGGTGGCTTTAAACTTAAGATTAAGATAAGGAATCCTTCTATTAGGAGGTTGTGTAGTGGAGCTATTGCTGGGGCAATTTCTAGAACAACTGTGGCACCTTTGGAGACTATTAGGACTCATTTGATGGTTGGAAGTAGTGGTCATTCTACTACTGAGGTTTTTCAAGATATTATGAAAACTGATGGATGGAAGGGTTTGTTTAGGGGTAATCTTGTTAATGTCATTCGGGTTGCACCTAGCAAAGCCATTGAGGTAATGCATCATATCATTTTGTGGCTTTTGTTTTATTTATCCCTAAATGGATTGTACTTGATAGTGATACTTGGTTGTTTTTTAAGGTGTTTTGTTAATGTTACTGAATTACTCCACATGATTGCATCCCTGATATCATTTTATATATACTATTACTATGCTATGCACATAGAAATTCATTTGTTTTTAATCGTTTATTATAGGCAAATGTTAGGGGAGGGGGAATTTGTTAGTTGTAGGCGTCGAACCCGGACCTCTTTCTTAATAATCATTCGGTGTCCCAATCCGTTTCAATAGGTTACAGCTTCATTTTTAATCGTTAATTTTGATACCGAGTCTAGGATTTTTCATTTATTTATCTACTTTGTTCTTTGTTGGATTGGAGAATTACTTTGTGTCTTGAATTTACAACTTTTGGCAGGACTTGTTTTAGGAAGCAATTCATAATTTCATTGTAAATAAATTCTTACAGGAGTCTTGAGTCTATTAAAGATGTATCAACCATATTGAAAGTCTATGATCTGCTGACTACAATATCCACGATTTTAAGGACAGTCACTACCGGCTTTATATCCCAAAAATTCTTATGGTTTTAGAAACAGTTACTTAGATACTTGTTAGAAGTCCTAAAATGAATTTAATATGCCAAAGTCCGGTACAATTTCTGGATTGAATGTAGGAAGGAATTGTAGATTTAAGCAGGTTTTGCTGGGAATTAATTCTCGTAGTAGATTTATAGATGATTGAACAGGGTGTGAATTTGCAATGATAGTCGCCCCTATGATCTATCTAGAGCCATAGACAACATCCTCAGGCAGCAATGGTGTTTGACTCTATGGAGTTTTGTTATACTATTAGCATAAGAGAAACAAAATAGATCTTTAGATTGGTTAATTCAGTTCTCTCACTAAGGGTACTAACCAAAGAGACTGTCAAATTTTGCTTGAAGACATGCGGGGAATAGCTTCTCCAACTCTTTCCTCTAATATCTTTGCTTGTCTTTAATCAATTTTATACAATTGTATAGGTCATCATTGAACAGAATTACAACATATCGTAATTCACAATGTATGTCAATTTTTCCTTCAAACCCTTTTCTGTTTTAATGTTTTAAGATTCTGGTATTAATTGATTCATTTGCGGAGACAACTTCTTTGCTTATGTTGGGAGCGTCATGCACTCGATTACCCTTCTGTTGTTTTTGTCAAGAGATTCTCGTTGATTATTTGTGCAATCATTTTTTACAGGGAAATATTAGTAAGTTAGTGGTTATGCTAGTTTCCAAGGTTCGAACCCTAGACCTCTTGCTTAAAACTCTTTTGGTTTCCCTTAGCTCGCCAATCGAGCTACCTACTTGGGGCTAATGCCATCATTTATTTGTAGCCATTGTCTTCCTTCAACTTTTTACTCTTAAGAGTATATTTGCTTGTCTTTAACATATATATTCTTTTCATTGTCTTGCTGAAAAGGATGAGTTTGTCTGTGAAATCTATAAATAAGGGGGGGCATATACTATTCTTGAATTTTAGTATGTTAGATTTTGTTATACCAGTTCATAAAAAAAAAGATCGTGTTATACCTTAAATTAAATCAAGGATGGATGCACCTTACCTGTATGCATTAGTACACGGGCTTTAGAATTTAGATTTTTGCATATTTTGGCCATGTTCATCCTATTTGAATGATCTTCATGATAAATAGTTGGTTTTATCGCCCTTAGATTTCAGTTACTTCTTAAGCTTTAAGTTTTATGCTTTACATCTTTTTGTCCCTCTTTTAATTCTTTAGCAGTTTTAGGGCTTAAGTTTCTTTGATTTATTTTGCTAGAGAGCTTTCATATGATGGTGCTTTGTTCTCTTTTCTAGGTGGGGGTCTTAAATATATAAATGGCCCATCAGGTAAGTAAATGAGCAAGTATATCTCGTTAACTTGTTTAATTAAATTTCTGTCAGGTCAGCCGAATCCCTGAAATCAAATGAACATCATAAATGATTCTGTAGTCTACATTGTGGCTCTTTATCTCAATTATTTTCACCTATTTCTGCAGCTATTTGCTTATGATACGGTAAACAAGAACCTTTCCGCAAAGCCTGGGGAGCAGTCCAAACTCCCAGTTCCTGCATCATTGATTGCAGGTGCTTGTGCTGGAGTGAGTTCAACTATATGCACGTATCCACTTGAACTACTCAAGACTAGACTAACTATCCAGGTATGTACATATAATGATATAATATTTGAGTTATCTACTGACAAGTACCTGTGAGGCTTTCTGGAAAAGTTTATAGAAACAGCATATGACATGTCCATAAGCTGTTCTCAGCTTATTTCCATAAACTCTCCAGGATAGCCTATGAAAACATTGACTTTAGCTTATACCGAGAAAACATTGACTTTAGCTTATGCATGAACACTTATACACTGTTTATGCCATAAGCGCTTAATTAAGTTGTTCATTGAAACAGGATCTAGACTGAATACATAGTTTGCTTTCCCGTATAATGTTTTTAGCATCGTATTTGAAAATAGAAGGTGAAACTTAAACTTGATTAGTGATATTGCAGAGAGGTGTTTACAATGGTCTTGTTGATGCATTCGTGAAAATAATTAAAGAAGAGGGTCCTGCAGAACTTTACAGAGGCCTGACTCCTAGTCTTATTGGAGTTATTCCATATTCGGCTACCAATTACTTTGCCTACGATACTCTACGGAAAGCATACCGAAAATTTTTTAAACAAGAGAAGATTGGCAACATTGAAACCCTTTTGATTGGTTCAGCAGCCGGTGCTATTTCAAGTACTGCAACTTTTCCACTCGAGGTGGCTCGCAAGCATATGCAAGTTGGAGCTCTTAGTGGAAGACAGGTCTACAAAAATGTGGTTCATGCACTTGTTAGCATACTCGAACAAGAAGGAATCCAGGGTCTATATAGAGGGCTTGGACCTAGTTGCATGAAGTTAGTACCAGCTGCCGGAATCTCATTCATGTGTTATGAAGCATGCAAGAAGATATTGATAGATAACGACGAGGAGGAATAGGCCGAGTCAAGTGTTTGGTTTCCACCGAAGCCAAGTTGTGGAACTGCTGCATACTTTTTTTATACATTCGGTTAACTTATTCTGGTTTCTCTTTTATACTGGATTTTTTCACCCTCACAAATCACATTTCTAAGCATCTGAGAATGAATGTTGGCTTTTTTGTTTATTTTTGTTGCTGCCAGGTTTTTCATTGTGTCTTGGCTGCACATCTTCAAGGTCAAAATCTACTTTGTAATCTTGTTCTTCTTGGAAATTGACTGTAACCAATCATATTCTATGAAGTTAATTTTTGTTGAGCATGACATTGCCATTTTTTCTCTAGATTATATTGTGCAAACATATTTTATGAAGTTATTTTTTTCTCTTTAAGTTTAGTTGAAAACAGTACGTTGCATAATAGGAACATGTGTTGGTGAAAACATATTTGAAGAGTGATAGTGATTAGTAGTTAGGGGAATCATTCTATCACAAACTGTGCATGTCTTTTTCTGTGTTATATGTTCAATTCATCTAGTGGTTCTTTATTTGCAAAAAAAGATTTTATAAGATTATAGATGTTTATGGAGAACTAAATGAGATAGTTTCTTAAAAAACTTAATCTAGTAGCTATGGTCCATTAACAACAACAACCTCTGATATACTCTCTCCGGTCTTAAATATAAGCAAAAGTTAAAGCGTATGTGGCTCAAATTTAGACTAAATACATTTTGACTTTTACTTATATTTAAGACTGAAGGGAGTATATGGTAAGGTTAATGGCTCTACCATCTCAAAGGGGGTAGAAGAAAGTAGAGAATGTTCTGAAAGATCAGTAAGAGACATTCATGCAAATTATTAAAACACCAAAACTTCTCTAGATAAATTTGTTCATCACTTGTGAGATACCAACACAAAAACTCTGACCATCAAAATATTACATATAAATACTCATCACTTGTGAGACACCATTTAGCTCACAGTAGATAAACCACCAAACAGCACATTGTACCTTGTTTGCTTTCACTATATATTATAGTCATAAACAAATTTTATAGTATGCGGACAAAAAATACATCGACATACACAACTCAACATAACTATCCTTGTAAGGACCTCAAGAGGAAACATGTGAATAAATAAAATAAACAAAAGAAACAAGAATGCTATGAAAGTTTACATTTTATCCCCCATCCTATTTTTCATCATGCATAAATAGGACTCCATACTGAATTCTTGCTTATATACACTAGTGTAATTTTGAATGTATCCAATCAAAAGGGGATATTAAAACACAAAATGAATCTTTAAGATAAACTAACAGTTGATACCACATTGACCATTGGCTGATGATTTGTTGGGATCCTTGATGAAGGGGTCAATCCTCACCCACAACAAAGAGAATATAGAAGCAAGGAGAATAGACCAGACGATAACGATAGTCGGGGTACGGTTTGATTTCCCCAAAAGACCCTTCAAGAAAGGGTATAAATGAGCAATGACCCATATAGCAAAGAAGAGCTTTCCGAATAGTGGACCCCAAGATTGGTAACCACTGTTAATGGCATAGGATACACCAGCCACAATACCTATCAAATTCACAATAAGCACTGTTGTAGGAGGGATGAGAAGTGATGTCCATTTGAACACATAAAGCTCGGCGAAGTCCCCATCTTCATCTGATGCCTTTGATGTAACGGTAAAATTTGTGTCGATACCTGCAAGTACTTTGAGGAGACCTTGGAACACAGCGAAAAGATGTGCGGATGTTCCACCGATAACCCAAAACTGTTCATTTCTCCACCAGTCTTCTATACCGACACCACTCCACCTAAGCTCGAGGATCGAAGTAGTAAAAATGGAGATAAAGAGGAGAATAAACCACATACTGGCAAAGTTACTTATCTGCATAAGATTGACAAAATGTCAATGAGTTTCCAAAGTTTCAAGACAAAAATCCAGTCAATTGGAGATGGAAGAAATGGTTTACCTCGGGAATAATAAATTTATTTGTGATAAGACAAAATGCAGGAAGAACACAGTACGCAATCAATGGGAGTGAGGTAAAGGGGTAAACAATTGTGTTGATATAGGCCAGCCTCATGAGAGGCCTCATTCTTCCATTGTAGCCATACCATAAAGGACAATGCCTGCTAAGGAAAATCTCAATAGAACCCAAGGCCCACCGAAGCACTTGATTAAGACGGTCAGAAAGATTGATGGGCGCAGAACCCTTAAATGCTGGACGAGGTGGCATGCAATAGACGGAAATCCAACCACGCGCATGCATCTTAAACCCAGTCAAGATATCTTCAGTCACAGAACCATAGATCCATCCAATCTGGTGAAGTAAGAAAATGTTAGTTAATAGCTAAATAAACAAGCTACTCATCAATCTCATAGATCAATATACTGTCCGTACAAATACTTTTTACAGTCAATCAATCACAATCCTCAAATCATTAAAAACATTTGACATTAACCATAACTCTTCTAAAATCACACATATGGCAGGTTGTGATTTATTGACAGCGTAAAACATTTTACACTGACAGTGTATCAAAAGTAAAAAACACGGTGTAAATAGACATGCAGACCTCTTTGCCCCATTCTGTCTTGTCTTCATATCCACAACTGATAACGTGGATTGCTTCCTTAAGAAGAGTTGCAGGATTGGTTGCAGGTGGAATGCCACCCTGCTCATATAAGGTAGCAGCAATAAAAACCGGTGACTGTCCAAAACGCTTCTCCAAGCTCTTCGTAGACATTAGAAGTGACCTTTCCTCGTCATAACCTGCAAAAAGACATTGTAATATTGTTTTTTAGGCAAATCTATGAATATATTAGAAGTTACATCAATCCATTTTCTTGCATGAAATTAACATTTCAAATTCTAAATGCACTGACGGTTTAGCATACCTTCAACACCCTCATCATCCTCCATATTAAATATGGGAATTGTGGATTCAGTTCTTTTAACTCCCCTCTTCTTGTCACCATACTTCTTGTTGCCACCCCTTCCCTTCTTTCTAGAACCCCAACAACTCTTCACAATAACGTTAGGTTCGAGATCTTCCTCAGTCAAAACAGGATCATAACCATACAAAGCTTGCCTATTGAAACAGCAACCAGTTCCCACATAGACTGGACCCTGAATACCATCATGACCTTTCATGTTGATCTGACAGATGAAAAAATATGAAGTTTAGCCAAAGCAGTGGAGAGTAATGCTAGGAAAGAAAATAATTTGTTGGTTAAAAATTGGAAAAATTACAAAAGAATAAAGACGTACATCGAAAAAGACAATATTGCGATTGGCATATCGATCGTGCAAATCAATGCCATCAAATCTCTGAGGAAATTGCACATAACATGTCTTCTTTCCATAAGCGGGATCCATCATGAAACACATCGCTTCTTTAAGAGCTTTGCAATTATTGAAATAGTGATCACAATCAACATTCAAAAGATATGCACCGTTGGTCAATACAGCAGAAACTCGAATCTACATTGCACAAGATAAACCAAGGTTAGATATGTTCAAACTTATCTTTCTAATAAATAAATAAAAACACAACCATCCTACCCAACCATCGACTAGCAGCGTCATTTTCACATCCTAAAGAAGCTTATCTTTCTAATAAATAAAAATAAAAAAGCAAAACCATCATACCCAATGATCAAAAGTTGTTTTTCATATAGATTCAGTTTTTTAACATCATCTTTCAGTGGGAACAAAACAAGATACGGGACAAGACACAGTCATTAAGAAGGAAATAAACCAGACAATGTCATCAAACACATAATATAAGAAGTTTCGGTATGACAAACCAATGCATTCATAGCTCCAGCCTTCTTGTGATGTTGGAAACCTGGTCGCTTTTCACGAGAAACATAAACAAGCCTAGGAAGCTCATTACCATCTGTATCAAGTCCTCCGCTATGACCTAAAAACACCTGCATACCAAAAAATAAATATAACTAAACTGAAAATATCAATGACGGCATAGGTTATGTGCATTATAGAGAAAATCGTAATACCTGAATCATTCCAGGATGATCCCTGGAATTATTTCCAGGCCAAGGAGTTCCATCCTGCATTGTCCAACCTTCCTCTGGCGTCTTCTGAGCTTTGGCCACATAGCTATTGATCCTTACTTTGAATTCTTCATATTCTCTCTGTTATGCACAAATATCCATATTTAATATTTCTCCATATCTAGATATAAATATTGAACTGGAAATTGAAACATGACTGATGCATCAAGAACAACCTTCATTGCTCGTCGCTCCTTAACAAAAGAAGGTTGAATCTTGTCCTTTAAGTAATCAATCTTTTGAGCAAAATAAAATTCAGGTGCTCTTGGCTCAATATTGTGCTTTTTGCAAAAGGGCACCCACAACTTTGCAAACTCGGCTGTTTCAGATAAGGCTTCAAAAGTCAACATAGCTGAACCATCATCTGATACATAGCAGGAAACCTTGTCGACAGGGTAATCAACAGCAAGTATAGACAAGACAGTATTTGCTGTTACAAGAGGTGGCTCTTTGAGAGGGTCCACAGTACTAACAAAAATGTCAACAGGAGCCAACTGTGATGGTTCTCCTTCACGATCATATCTACACAAGACAAACTAAGATTAGTGGAACAGAAAACATCGGATCATAGTTAGTTAAACCAAGCCAAGTCCAACGGTGCAGTGAAACAGAACAATCCAAACCTTATAGCAAGCCTATCAAGATAAGTCTCACGATTAATGGGAGACCATTTGGGAAACTGATCCAAAATCCAAGATAAGGCAAACCAAATCTCACAGATAACTGATGTCAACCACAGTGGGTATGCATCTTTAACTGGATGAGTAACACGATATTGTAAGAAGAAACCAAGAATTATCAGCCGGAGTACGATAACAACACGATAAGGGGTCAGCTGAGATGAAGGAATAGGTACAATCCGACTCATAGGTTGTCGAGCATCATCAACCCTGCAAAAACAGAAACAACGGACCATTTTAACTTGAAATGAAATTCAATCCGAGTAAATATTTAAAGTAAACTCAAGAGAAAGTTCAAACATACATAATATTATTAGGTTTGCTATAATTCAAACATTACACAACCAAAAGTCCACCAAAGAAAATACTCCAAGCCTAGGACTATAGATAAAATCCCTAATGCGCCAATCAGGATAATCATGCTACGTAACATTGACAATGTAATTTGTCTATAGGTGCAGTTGTGGCTGCACTACTACCACCTCAATGTGTGAAGCAATGAGCAAAGAGGGTAAATTCGAAGTGGCATTTTTGGGCACATAAAGAGTTTATTTAAAATCTGGGATTAGGGGAACAGGGCTGCACATCCCAACCCGAAAAATTGCCCTTTTTTGGGATCGCAAGAGATCAAATGATCTCACTCCAATCTTACTAACTTGATCCGAGTCTGAACAAGGTGACAAGATCAATACAATCTTCGATTTAGATCGTGAACTTGACAAAACTGAGATGGAGAATGAAAATCGCTTTGAATTCTTTCAACAGAAAAATAAATTAATCCTCTTTAGCATAAACAAGCAAATATTGCTCCCTGACACATCCCAAATATGATTAGCTAGTGATTAAACATCAAAATAAATGGCATAAGCGGCTTACATTTGAAGTTCTTCTCCATTGGAACCAGTCCCTTCAATGTCTCCTCCTCCTCCACTTTTCCCCTCAGAGTATCTACCAGTCATTTGTACCATATTTTTTTCATGCTTCAGCTTCCAACCTTCAACCCTTTCCTTCCAATCAACATTTCCCAAACCATAAGAATTTAAGTCCTTCGATGGATCCACAATTCTCACCGGAACTGTAATAACAAATATACGGTCAATTAAAAAATCACGATAATCTAATAACTACAAAATATACCTCAGCTTCAACTTAAAATTATACCTGGTAGCCTTGGATCGATATAGGGAAGTGAGTGAGATTTCTCAGATGGGCCCAAAGGACCTGAGGTTGTTCGGACGGATTGATTATCGGGCGTAGGGATCTCACCAGACATCTGCCAATATTAATTGTTAATGAAAGATAAATGAAAAAACTATGCATTTTATTCATGTAATACGCGGTAATATATACTCTTAGGTAGGAACACACAACATTAAATACATGGAATAAAGAAAAAGTTCTTCTTTTAGTTTCTTCGTTACAGCTCAAGAATAAAGACAAATTGCAGATAAAATATAAAGTGAGATCCACAAATAGAAACCATATACAGAATCCTAAAACAGATGAATGGATTACCGTCTGGCCATTAGTGAGAAGTGGAATCGGTTGCTGATAATCGCGTCTAGAAGATGAAGAAAGGTCAGCATCATCGTCCCACTGTGTCCTCGATTTAGTATTTCCTTTCGTGTAATTGAATTCATTCTCGATATCATCACCATCATCTTCATCATCATCTCCATCCACTCTAGCACTCCCTGATACATCCAGATTCATATAATTTCAAATCAAAATTAGAGTACATAAAAAGATCAAACCAAAAAACAAAAACAACAACACAGTCAAACAAACAAACTAACTAACCTTTGTGTCTTTTGTATCTAGTTTTGCACTGAGGACAAGATTGATTCCCTTCTTTTCGCTCATATTCATAACAAGGACGACAAACTGGATAACCACACTCATTGCAAGCAACAAACAGATCACCAGTTGATGTCAATCCAACATTCTCACCACATATTTGACAGTTTTGTCCATTCAAATTCTTCAATGGTTTCTGTATTGAATTAAACATTTATATATCAAAATTAGAATGATAACATCAAATACCAATTAATCAATCAATTACTGATAAAACTTGAAGATCAACTCGAGTTTATGACCACACAGATCTGATCTAAACTTGAAAAAAAATCAGTAGACACAAAACGTAAGATGAATCAGAAAAGTAGAACAGAACAACATTGTTATTAACGTTTGAGAATTTAACTAACAAACTAACTAACTAACTAACCCCGCTGTCGGAAGAATCGTGACGAATCCGAACAAGCTCGTTACGATTGTGGGAGCCAGCAACCATGCCAGAAGAAGCTTCCATGTTGTGTTGTGAAGCAGATCAGTGATGAAGAGTTCACGATCTGCGTTTCAGATTTGGTGGCAAAGAATGAAAATCTTCGCCCCGCTTAACACGCCATTTTTCTCTTTCTCTTTTGCACTTTGTAACACAACACACACACACACTGCTACAAACTACAACTAGTGTCTGATTTTATGGTTTTTCTGAGGTGGCACCAGCTGTCGGTGCCAATGGGTTTGTTGAAATCAGTGTTTTAAAAACCGAACCGGTCATCGAACCGGTGAGGGTACTGAGTCACTGGTTCATTGGTCGAACCACTGGGTCACTGGTCGAACTGCATGACAAACCGGATTAAATCGGATTAAACCGGTGGAATGAACCGGTCTCTATAATAAAATTATATAGTTATTAAACCTATATAAAAAATCATATAATTAATAAACCTATATAAAAAATCATCACAACTAATTTTTTCTTCAAAATCTCTAAGAATCTTCAAAGAAAAAACAATAGCTAACCATTTTTGTAAGAATCTACAATATAATGAATGTGTGACTATTATTTTTCTTAAATGTTCTCTACATTATAATATTTGATGTAAAAAAAAATTAATATATATTTCAAAAAAATAAAAAGTAATATCAATAGCAAAAGAGTTAAGTATATACAAGTGCTATAACTTTTTCAACCTTTTTTTCCCTTTACTACTAATCTCACGTATAAAACTCTCTCTTTTGGTCCAAATAGATATACATGGTCCAAGCCCAAAATGAAATAGATGTATAACCCTCTCTTTTGGTCCAAATAGATACATAACCCTAAATCCCCTAAATGAATCATCATCCTTCATCATTGAAAAATAGCAGCCGCCGTATCTTCTTGTTTCTTTCTTTACTACTTTATTTCCTATCCTTCTATCAATTGTGCATAATAATTTTATATGCTTCTTCTTCATCTTTTGTTCATAAGTGTTTATGAGATTGACTATTGCTGGAAAATTAAATTTTCAGGGGTTCAAAACAAACAAAAAAACAGGATAGTATACACAAGTTTTCAAAGTTTAGCCCTCAACTCCATATGGATCTACCACTCCTTTGCTTCTCAAATCTCAATCTCGGTTCACGTTTATATTTTCTGCTGTATTTAATTTTATTTATAAAAAAACAAAATGACGTTTTTTTCAACCAGATGAAAAAAAAAATGCAGTTTTTTTTTACGCAAAAAATAATGCAGTTAACCCGCCGGTTTTCATAATTTCCGGTTCACCGGTTTTTCCCGGTTTTTCCCGGTTTTTTCCGGTTCACGCCGGTTTGACTGCTTATCCGGTCCAGAAGTCAGACCAAACCGCTAAACCTCCGGTTCCCGGTCGGACCGGTTCAACCGGCCGGTCCGGTCCGGTTTTTAAAACACTGGTTGAAATATACTCCATCAATGGTCAAATTACATAATTGACCTTTTATTACACGCTTTTAATCAATCCAATTATTATTATGCTGCCGATTAATCATCTTACTGTCATAATCCATTTAACAGAAATAATAATATTCATATCTATTTTATTTCTTTTTTAAGTCCACACTATACTGTAGTATTTTCGGATCGAGACTGTCTTATTTTTCTCTTAGAGTTGTTATCGTCTGAATAATAGTAACTGGTACTATTAATTATTAGTTGGTTCCGTGATGATTGACGTTAAATTTGATAGTGATGATCATGGTTCGATCCCCACAACTGTGATCGAGAAGGAGCTGGAACAACTTGATGTCAGAATTGACTTTCGAACCAGATTAAACCGATGGTAAAAGAAGAAAAAAAAATAGTATCCAGCTCTCTACCAAAAAAAGAAAAATAGTAACCAGCTTTAATTTGAACCAAAAAATAAAAAACAGAATTCATTTTCTATAGAATGTTACATTGAAAAAGAAAAAGAAGGCTGCTTGTGTTGTACTCCACACTACTCTAGAGTAGTACTTTTAAATGATGCATAATGATTCATGCAATTAATATATGTTGAATTAAATTCTGCTAGAAATACTTCAATCAATATTTTAGGAATTTTTTAGTTTGCAATTCTTTTTATACAAAGTTTTTGTACATTCACTGTTAATTGGTTTAGTGGTGATTGACGCTGAACTTGATAGGGAGGACCACGGTTTGATCCCCCGCAAATGCGATCAATAGGAGGCTGGAACCACTTGATGTCAGAGCTGAAAAAAAAAAAAAAAAAAAAAATTGTACATTCTTTTATCTATTCTGTCTTGTTTTATGAGTTTTGCTAGTATTTGTAACCATCAAGACTATGCTTGATAATATGTTAGAAAAAGCCTAGATTTTGGACTTATAATATGCCGTAGTATATGTTTATGTGACAAAAAAAACTTTTGTTTGATAAATCTTTTTCTTTCTAACAAGTTTATAGTCTATTTTTACCAATTATTTATGTCGTAACTTTATATTAAAAATACTGCAATAATTATTTATTAAAATATTATACATTTAATGTACCAAAAAAAAATTATACATTTAATATAAAATGCACAAGTTCCAAGACAAATTTACTATTTTAAACTTTTTAACATGTGCAAATTTGCACATGATAGAAAATTGATCAAAATTGTACTTATAAAAATTTGCAACGATTACAATAGAACTTAAAAGAAAAATTGTACTTAGAAAAGAACAATAACATTGCTAATTGCTACCACAATCGATGGTTAAAAATTGACAGGCAATTTTTCTAAATCTAGATCTTGTCCTTTTTGGACAATAAATAAAAAGGAATGATTGGATTATACATTTATTCTATATTTTTATATGACCGACAGTGAGACTTCCACCAAACAGCCTTTTTAATTCAATCAAAATTCAATTGTTTTTTGTTTTTTTTTTGACAAATAGACGGAACCTGTTAAGAAGTCCCACATCGGTTGCGAGATGGTCTGACTAAGTGTTTATATACTAGAGGCAATCATCACCTTACAAGCCGGTTTTGTAAGGATGAGTTAGGCCCAATACCCATTTCTAAGATGGTATCAGAGCCTCTCCAAGATCCGTTGGGCCACCCGATATCGGGCCACCTACATTTATATCCGCGTACTAATTAGCCCAATAGCGCTGGACGCGAGGGGGTGTGTTAAGAAGTCCCACATCGGTTGCGAGATGGCCTGACTAAGTGTTTATATACTAGAGGTAATCCTCACCTTACAAGCCGGTTTTGTAAGGATGAGTTAGGTCCAATACCCATTTTTAAGAGAACTATTTTTTGAATTGTTAATTCAATTTTTATATGACCCATAGAAGCAGAGAATGAATCAAATGATGAACTGTCCTCATACAATATCTAACAAGCTTGGATCTGTTGCAGTTACGGTGACTACTACATCAACAAAATTGCTGCCGCAATTATGAATACGGACCGCAATTTAAAACCGTGTTTCTTCTGTCAAAAAATTAAAATCTCAAATACATATCAAGATATAAACTTCATTTCGAAAACATCTAGTAACTTACAAGTTACAAACATAGCCTAATTGACTAGTATATGATTATCTTTTTTTTTTTCTTCTGAAATAGCAAACTTTATTAATAAAGCAGGTGCCCATACAAAGACGCACAAGCGAGCAAGAAAGAAATAAACACACAAGGCAAAAGAGCGACAAAAAATTCAAAATAGTAGAAAATAACAACACACAAGACCAACAAAAAGCAACCACCTAAACCCCTGGTACTAGAAATATCTGGAAAAGAGCGATGATAGACACTCCAAATTTCCTCACACCAACATATCATATCATTCTTCATGGTACTCTTCAATAACTTCATCTAATATTCTCTGCCAAAACTCAGTTCCCATCTGCATTGAGAAAATAACAAAATTCAATTCAGAAATTAATAAATATGCGTTTCAGTTTGAATATATATATATATAGTTTATGTATATGTAATGGTATTGGTAGGTACCTACCTGTGCAACAATTGTATATAGTGGTAAGGTGCTGTAGCCACACAGTCCCAGAGTAAATACCCTATTACGTACCCCAACATTTGAGAGTTCAGAATTTACAAGCAAATAAAGAAATCATATATAAATGCTCAAAAGAAAAGAGAAGTATTGCGGTTACCCAGCAATGAGCCTTTGATAAGGGTAATAAAGTTGTTTCATCATACAGGAGTCAAATCCATATGTAATCTGAGAATACATACAAATAGATTATATTCAAAACTAACCCTGTCACAATATATATATATGCAAGTTATCTTCAAAATAATTTGCTTACCCCTATCCACAAAAATATTGCTATCTGAAAAGCATTTTCAAAAAGGATAAAGTGAATCAAGTGTAGAACGAAGTGAGGCCAATGAAACCAAAAGTGCGTATCTGATGGTTGTATTTGTATATTCAAATCCGGTCCACCAATTTGGGGGGGGTGCATGCTTTACAGATATTTCAAGAGCTCGACGGGTTACTATATGCTCCAGAATAGTTCCCATAATAATTAAAGGCTGAAATACAAAATGCAAAGACAAGAAACAAATAAATAAATAAATAAATTGGATACATACACACATAATTGCCTATTTAGTCTTTTACTTTTATTTTAAGTTTAGTCCTTTATATTTTCTTTAAATATGGGTGATAAAACAGGTCCAATTCGTCGGGCCGGCCCGTTTAGCCCGTCAATTTTGGCGGGCTGAGCCAAAGTTTTGAGCTCGAGCCCTTTAGTTGGTCCGTCCCGCCAAACTCACCTAAAAAGGGCGGGCCCGTCCGCGAGTTACATAAAAATATAAAATCTATTTTTTTTACTAATGAATAGTATAGCACGGCTCAACCCAATAAAATACGAGACTTATTTAAAATAAATTTAGTTTTTTTCTTCTATTCATTCAAACAATCGGTGTCAAATTTAGCTTTACTTGTCGCCGCTTTACTTTTTTTATTGTCGTTGTTGCTTCTTTTTGTCTCTTCGATCTTCATACTCGTTCTTCTTCTTCATCGAATTTTTAGTGTAACTTACTTTTTTTATTTTATTACATGAATCAACATCGCATACGGCGTGGTTCACATTTTTTCCCGGTTCATTACCTCAAACACATAGTCAAATACTTTCTTTATAATTAGAATGACTACATACATGTTTATAAGTATATAATCAATGGACTCATGACATACTTCCTTGATGATTTTGTCTCATAAACTACATACATGTTTTTCGTAACAACAAAAATGTCAAAATAAAAAATAAAATAAAAAACAAAAAAAAACTTTTTGTTTGATGGGCCGGCCCGCCAACTCGCTTGTCCGCCATTAAATGGGGCGGACTGTATTTTAGACTCGACCACCTAAGTTGGCTCGGCTCGTACCGCTTTTAGGCGGGCTTAAGCGGGCCGAGCCTAAACGGGGCAGACTTAAGTTGATCCCTCAAATTTCCAAAGTTTAAATTAGTTACCCCTTCACTAAAAATATAATAAGAAAAATAACATTAAATGTTTCATTAGTAATATAAAGCTACTTATAATTTGGTAATTTTTTTCCTCACAGTGACTTTATAATTTGATACGGAGGAGTAGTTTTCTAACTATTTTGATTTTTTTTTGTGAAATCTAACTAATTTGATTTATTAATTAATAAAAATAATAAAATTATAATATTTTGACCCAAAAAACTAACTGATTCAAACATTAAAAATTTGAGAACCAACGTGAAACATTTAAAAGATAAAACAACACCTTAAAACCTAAAATAAATAATGAATCAATTGTGCAATTAAACCTTAATTATCTCATAAAAATACATTTTTTAATTATTTAGGCTTGTGTTGGCCATGAAAATGAACAAAAATACTTACAACAACAGGAATAAAAGCAATCCAGAAATATGCATGCCAACCTGAAAGAGTAAAGCAGATATCTTAATTTTGAGATTCAAAGATAACAAGCAAAACCAAAAGAAATGATTAGTTCAACGAGTCCTTGTACAAAAATGCCACATTGCCAATTCACAAAATATATTAAGATTCTCTTCCTTTATCATCGCAGAAGATCAACAGAATTATTTAGCAACAGAAAAGATCAACAGAATTGTAAACAAGAATACTTGGTATACGAGTACCATGGATATTTAGCATGAAAGCATAGATCAATGTCTCAAAGCATACCATGGATATTTAGCAACAAGAGGATGACCACAAAGATCCAAAGATACAAACTGCAACCATGAAAATAGAATTAGAATTGCGCTATTACAGGAATCAATAACTTAATGCAAGATGATAAAAATAAAAAAAATAGAATTAGAACTGATGTATCTATGAGTTTTTTGTATTTTTTTTTCTTCTTTTCGTTAAGGCTCAGTACATCTTGTTTATAGTCCCTTTTGTGGACTCTTTTGTTGTAGAAGTTTTTTTCTATAATTTTTTTTTTACTGATCAAGTAGTTTGGTGACTAGAAATTTCATCTTTAAAATGGATAAGTAACCCCTGCATATACTAATGCATTCTAGACATATCGCATTATATAAAAAAAAAAACAATTATGTGTTGACAAAGTTATTCTACGGAAGCACTTACCTTATACCAACAATTTGCTTGAAATATTCTTCATGGATTCGAGTAATGTAGCGGTGAAAATAAACCCTATTGTTTGTGAAGCTACCATGTGACTACAAGAAAGAAATGGCAAAGGATATATGCATGATTCATTTATTGGTGGAGTCACCGATGAAGCCTACTTTACCCTTTTAATAATTTGGGGATATTTATCCAATCAATCAATAAAAACAAATTATATAAGTAGATTTATATGTGATACCTACAAATAATTTGTAAGTAATTTTTACTTCATTTGCATATGACTTGTTCTCATTAATAGTTGAATAAATATCCTCGAATTATTGACGGATAGTATAGAAAAAATTGAAGAACAAGATAAAAGCAAACTGAGATTATTTGACAACAAATATGGTACAACAGAACCTTACCATACAAAAACCATATTTTAATATCATATAATCTGAATCCGTCACAAAACCGATAAATTGCTTGAAAATAGATTCCTGAAAGAAGTATAAAGGATTAGTAAAAATAAAAAGTTAAAGAAAATCATGGCATAGAAGATCTCTAAAAAATAATCCCTAGTTTTTTCAAAATAAAATTATTTTTTTAAAACTTAAACAAACAAACTCGTAATTCCGGTTTGAAAATTCTAGAGCATGAAAAACTAGTGATTAACTTACACAAAAGTCCATTAAACCGAAAAGACAATTGTCGTGTGATCGTCGAAAATTATCCAAGTTTTGTTCCATAACTGCAATGAAGAAAACGATATGCAAACAAGAAGTCGTGAGAAAGAGTAAAATGAGAAACATTATTTACAAAAGGCAAAATTACACTACAAGTCCTTTATCTTATTTTTTTGTAACACTTTGGTCCTTTATCTTTTTTTTATAACATTTTGGTCCTTTATCTTTTATTTGTAACACTTTAGTCCTTTATTTTTTTTATTTGTAACATTTTAGTCCATTTTTTTGTAACAGTTTGGTCCTTTATCTTTTTTTATTTGTAACACTTTGGTCCTTTATTTTTTATAAATAAATAAGATAAGGACCAAAGTGTTACAAAAAAAAAGATAAAGGACCAAATTGTTACAAAAAAAAGATAAAGGACCAAACTGTTACAAAAAAATAAGATAAAGGACCTGTAATGTAATTTTGCCTTTACAAAATTCTTTTGACGGGTTTAAGGGTTGACAGATTAACAATAATTTTTGGTCTAGCCTTTTTTATTAATTAGTGATTAGGGGACATTATTTACAAAAGTAGAATTCTTTTAGCTTCGTTAACTAGAGTCATTAGGGGACATTTACCATGGCTTTAAAAGATTTGAAGAAAGAGAGGAGGGATGCAAGTTTTACTTACCATTTTCATAACGACTTGCAGTTCTGTTTCTATTATATTCTCCCCAGCGTTGTAGCTGTGATCATCATCATCATAGAATAATAAATAAATAAATAAATACAATAATAAGGACATATCTATAAAATTATACATTATGAAATAAATAGAGTAACAATTACTGCGGTCCTTTTTATTAGAAATAAAAGTGAAAAATTTTTAAGACAAAAAAAAAGTGAAATTTTTTGTTATCATTTTTATAAGAAAAAATTTTGACCAATTTTCAAATGTGTTATATGTTTATTTTTACATGTGTCCTTATTTATTATGAGAGATAATATCAAAAGTAAATAAGTTAGTTGAATTAAGATTAATTAAATAGAAATATTGATGTAATATATTTAAATTTATATGACTATTAATTAAATGAAATATCTATTTACGATGTGTTTCATTAATCTTAATGATTTTTGTGTTTTATTTCTTATAAAAAAGAATCGAAAGAAATATAATATTTGAACATTTTTTAATCTCTTACACTCGTTTAATATCATATTTTATCTCTATTTTTTTTGTCACTAATTAATAGAGATGAGTTAGACCCAAGAGCACTGTACATGTCTCTTCTAGCTTAACCAAGGTTCTGGGTTCGATCTCTGGCTTGGGCATGCAGTTTGCCACCCATTTGGGTCCCACAAGACTCGAGAAATTAGTCTCTGCAGTTGTGCGCAGAGTATACGCAGTTTACACAAAAAAAAAAATAGAGATGAGTTAGGCTCTTTTGAATTTTGATTATTATTAATTTAAAAAGGGAAAAAAAAGGTGCTCACTCTTTCGTTTCCAAGAAGAAAGATGAGAAAGGACAATATGATGTGCACTGCGCCAAGGAGGAAAACAAAGATGTGTATCTCATGCACAACTTCAGCAGATAATAAAGGAACTTTGTTCTGAAAAAGGACCAAGACAATATCGAGAGGAAACTCACTAATTAGTTAGTATATAGAAGGAAATGAAAGAAAACATACAAATAGTATTATTATATACCTTGCGAGAGCAGAAAGAGGTTGTAGGATTGGCGTCGGCTGGTCCGTCTCCTTCTGCTCTGAGGCGATCGGCGAGACTACAAGGAAGCAGCAGGTCATGGTGGAAATGGAATACATCAGGAGCAACGCATATTTTGGTAAGGAGGCTTTCAGAAAACGTCAGACACAGAGAAATAAGACCCAGAAGCGCCAACTCTTCCAATAACGCTACACGCAAAAACATTAAGTTAAGTTTAATATTGAATTTAAAGCTAAGACACGTGTTCTGGACTGGGCCTAAAGCCCATTCACCGAGGATCTCTTCCTCTTCTGCGTCAAACTCGGCCTAACTGGACATAGGCCTGATCAACGGTCAAGGAAGCTAGCCTTCCGTAACGGTTGACGTTGGAATGATTGACATTTGTTGTCTATCATGACTTTTAATTTAGCCGTTATTCCGACAGCCATTAATGGCAAAAACGTCTTATTCGTCTTCACATTAATGGTTTTGGCTCTGCGCTGAGACTATATAAACTCTTCTCATGCAGAAGGCTCGGGTACAATATTTTCTATCTCTGAAACTTTCACTTGACACATAAGCTAACTTGAGAGTCGGAGTGTGTGCAAGTACAATCACTGGCTACGTCAATTCTGATCAGGTAAGATCAAAACGAAACAAGAGATAAAATAAAAGAAAGACAGACCTTCGGTGGGCTTCTGAAGAGATAGGTAAATCGGCATTCGGTGCTCTCTTAGAAACTTTCTAACACGGTAAAAAATATGCACCACAGTGTAGGAAATGATGACCATGACGGTGCAAACGCCTGCCATTACCCAGGTCGGAGTAAACTCGAGTGAGTTCTCAAATTCACCTTCGCCACCCATTCTCTCTCTCTCTAAATGAATCACACCACCTTCTTGTATCTACAATATATAAAAAGAAGATACGTATGAAATTCCCAATTTGCCCCTTTTTCATTTTTTGACAAATAATTAATTCAGGGTTATTTTGTGTCTTTATCAAAAAACGTTAGTAGAAAAATGCTAAAAAATTTCTTAGTAAGATTTGAACCCTTAACATTTTAGTTATACTTCTTATTGCATTTACCACTAAGCCATATGAATTAATTTGTTATATTTTTAGAATCAACATATAATCAATACGAGTTAAATGCCCAATTCTAACCACAAAACTTCACTTTATTTGTTAATTCTCCCACGATTTTTTTCTTTTTATCTAAAAATCCAATTTTTTTGTATGTAACTCAAATTCAAATTACCTCACTTTATAAAAATTCAATTTTTTAATTAAATAAAAATCAATTATTAACTGGCCATCGATATATCCTATACACCATCATTTTCAAGGGTATTTTGTGTCATATTTGAAAGTTAATAACTAATTTCAATATTTTAATATTTTTCTCTAGGTGATTACTTCCATTTTAATATTTTGTGTCATATATTTATACTCATATATTAATACAATAGCATACTTTTTGTGTGATTTATGCATGACCTATGTGTTTTACTCAAATTAATAAGTTTGCCCATTCTTTTATAACATCTGCGGGACCTATATTTATACTCATATATGGAAAACAATTACGGGACTATATTCATACTCATATATATATATATATATATATATATATATATATTTAACTAGCTGGGTACCCGTGCGGACGCACGGGAGGAGCAGCGTTGCCGCTCAAGAATATGTATACTATAGAATATAGATTTATTGGTTAACAATGAAATATAAAGGGTGAAAAAATAAAGAAAAAATATGTTGCCAATTTAAAAAAACTGAATAATGTATATAAGAAGGAAAAAAAATAAAATAAATGTTTTCAATAATTTTTTAATGTTAATGTTACGGGACTATACTCATACTCATATATATATATATATATATATATATATATATATATTTAATACAGGGACCTAAGAAAATAAGATACATGTGAAAATTTCATGTTATCCTACTTAATAATTTGACACATCACCACTTTCATGAGTATTTTGTGTCATATTTGAAAGTTAGTAAATAATTTCAATAAATTGGTAATAAATTCTATTTAAATATGAATATAATAAGGAAGAAACAAACTTTCTTATCGTAAAACAAAAGGAACAAAATTTCTTTTTAAAAAAACTTTAGTTTTACAAATATTATATATATATATATATATATATATATATATATATATATATATATATATATATATATATTATTGAAAAAGATAATAATAATAATAATAATAATAATAATAATAATAATAATAATAATAATAGTAATAATAATTGACAAATCGTATCCTTAAAACACAAATTGGGCAGTTAATTAGAAACGTTAAATTTGATGAAACTGGACACTTATAAAAAAACACGGGAAGTAATATTTTGTGTAATCAATACATTGGCCATTTTTTTTGGAATAGATTGACCATCAATACCATTAGCAAAATCTATATTTATACTTATATATTAAGACGAAAAATCTACTATTTTTTGCGACTCTCACATAACTTGTGTTTTTACTAATATATTATGCTATCTATTTTTTTAAAATAATTTTACGGGTTATATTCATATTAATACGGGAACCTTTTTTTGTTATATCTACGTGCATTATATTTTTAATCATATATTAATAAAGTTGTTTATTTTTATTTTTTTTATAATTTTACGTATTATACTCATTATATTTTTCTTTTGTGTGAATTCTGCGGGACCTATGATTTTCCTCTTATTAATAATGTTTCCTGATCTTTAATAATTTATGTAGGACCTAAATTTATACTCAGATATTAATGCGAGAACCTATATTTTTTTTCTGATTTCTACGAGACTTATATTTTTAATCATATATTAATAAATTTGTCATTCTTTCATAATTTCTGCATTACATATATTTATGGTCATATATTGAGTTGCATTGATCTAATCTTTTGTGTAATTTTTGCGGGGCCTATGTTTTTACTCTTATTATCGAAGTTTTCAATTTTTTACTATTTTTTTTAGACCTATATTTATAATTATATATTAATACGAGAACCTAATCTTTTGTGTGATTTCTAGGGACCTATGTGTTTTTTTTTTGGTACATGGGGACCTATGTGTTTTACTCATATTAATAAGCTTGCCCGTTATTTTATAACATCTGCGGAACCTATATTTAAACTCATATATTAATATGGATATTTTTTTGTTTGTGTGATTTCTACGGGGCTTATTCTTTTAATTATATATTAATTAAGTTGTTTGTAACAAAAATAAAATAAAAATTAAGTTTTCTATTTTTTT
Source organism: Trifolium pratense (assembly GCF_020283565.1). Classification (NCBI taxonomy): domain Eukaryota; kingdom Viridiplantae; phylum Streptophyta; class Magnoliopsida; order Fabales; family Fabaceae; genus Trifolium; species Trifolium pratense. Next base: position 5,524,141 of record NC_060065.1, on the reverse strand, counting down.
TACTATTTTACTGGTTATACTCATATTTAATACGATGACCTAATTATTTTGATGATTGTTGCGAGACCTATATTTTCACCTATATTTTCACTAACATATTAATACGATTGCCTATTTTTTAATAATTTTTACGGGACTATATTTATACTCATATATACTCATATATTAATACCTGGACATAAGTTTTTTTGTGATTTTTCAAAACGTATGATTTTACTAATATATTAATAAGGTAGCCCTTTTTTTTTCTTCATAATTTCTACATTATCTATATTTATATTCCTATATCAATACGAAGACCTAAAGTTTTTTGGTGATGGTTTTACCATGGTTCTTTTTCTATTTTTTTTTGCCAAATATTATATCCTTCCTATTTTTTTTATTTTTTAATCTACTTTCCAATAACTTTCAACTTACCAAGTGAGGAGCGGCAATGCCGCGACTCCCGTGCGGACGCACGGGTGTCCTGCTAGTTGTTTTAGTAAAACAAAACACGAACTTAATTAGTCTAGTAACAGGAAGAATGAATGGTTCATCATATATAGGCATCATGCATACTTCGTGGTCTTTTTTTATTTATTTTTTGTACAACTTCGCGGAAATAGTTTCACAACGTCTTTTTCCCCTACTTAATCTCAATATTAGCAAGCGCCAAAACCAGCACAAAAGTCATTCCTTTTCCTTCTATATAGTTAGTAATAATATTAGGCAAATGCTAAATAGTGCCTCCGGGGCACTCTTTAAGCCCATAAATAGTAAATTTTTTATATAGAATTTTTATCGGAATGCGTAAAATCAACGCATTGGAAATTGTAGTGTTTAACTTTTTGAATAAAAAGTTTCTTTAAATAGAATGCTTAAAGAGTGCCCCGGGGGCACTCGTTAGCAAGACCCATAATATTATTATAGTATAATCATAAAATGTCATACTCATACCTCATATACTATACTTTTTGGTTGATAAGCAAAAGTGTATACGAGTTGAATTTCTAAGATCTCATTAAAAATAGATATAAACCATTCACTTAAAAGAGGTTGTCACGCATTTCAAACGAACCATTAGTCAACCATTCAACTTTCTTTTTCAGCGGCCGGCCCTAAAACTCTTTTTGATTTTCTTCTTCTTCTCTCACCCATAGAGGGGTGGTTTTAGGTCAATTTTTGGCCTAAAATCACCCCTTTACATTTTTTTCTTCTTGCTTTTTAATACAAATAAGTGATTTTCACATAGTTTAAGTCTTATAGTTTTGTTTTCATCTTTGCGATTTTATCCTTTGTTTTGATTTTCAGTATTGTTGTCCCGTCTTAGTGCGGAGTATTGTTGTCCCGTCTTTGTGCGGTGTTCATTTGTTTCAGGTTTGAAGATTAAGGTTGATCCAGTGCAGATCCAATCAATGACTTTTGTACCATCAACGCTACAGATCCGGCGACATGAATGTTCCGGAAACTTCAATATAGTCAAATATGTAGGCTTTTGCAATATGCCGTTTGATGCTATTAACACGGATGCTGTGAGTTTGTTCGCAGATTCATCCTTTTTGTTTTTAGCGATTTTGATTTGTATTGCATCGATGTACTCTTATCAATTTGAATGAATGAATATCTTTTATTTAGTCAAAAAAAAAAAAGAGGTTGTCACGCCCGATAGTGCAAATTAAGCTTACATCTATGAAAAGTTAATTTATTATCAACTGAATCAACTTTTATTGTCTTTTTACTCGACATTGTAAACGGGAAGAAATTGACCAAACTCACCAGGGTCACGGACACAAATACACTGATATTAGCCGCTGAAAAAAATAGAGGCAAAAGGTTACGGGTAGCTATGGTGATCTCGTCGTCCAAACCAGCGGGTAAGGTTCACTAGACCGGGACTAGACTACCCTAAATCCACGTGTTTTCACTTTCTAGAAGATTTTGGAATCTTTGCAACAATGATGAAAGCGAGGATCGAGATGCTCATTCTTAAGCACGTGAGACCATCTACAATGGTTTAAATATTCAACACCCACTTTTTCAACTCCCAACACTCCACATCATTTTCTCTTTCTTCCACCTAATCATTCAACACACATTCAACTTTTATCCTCTTCAATAGTTTTTTCATTCAACACTCTACCCCACCACTTTCTCTACCCCACCATTTTTTATTTCATATTCTTATTTAAATTTATATTTTTGTTTTTATGATTATATAAAATTACAATTATTGATTAAAATTAAATTAAAATAATTAACACTTAACGATTTATTTTTTAGTTTTTTGTAATAAAAACAAAATTTATTTAAATAATTTATACGAAATGATTATTGGGATCCATTTCACAAAAAAAAAAGACTAATACTTCAAGATTAACACTAATAGAAAGATAATAATAAGATTAATATAGTGAAAAAATCGATTATTTTTTCTGTGTCCAAATCAAATTAAACAAGTCTCTATTTATAGACAAAAAAAAATCATGAATTTTGGTGAAAAAATAAAAAATTAAAAAATTAATTTGCAAATAAATAATTGAGTTCAAAGTATTAAATTGATAAAAATTCAACCAACCAATCACAGCCAGCCATGTGGCTGGATCTTATCTCCCAACACTCTCTCTCCGCGTCCAGCCCATGACCACTCTCACCTTGCGCGCGTGTGGCACACGCGCCTGCTGTGAGCCACTAGAAACTTGCCTCGTGGTCCCCCTTGTATGCTTCAACTGTGTTGAACATTTTCATCACCTCTCCCCTCCATGTCATGTTCAACATGTCCTTCAACACACCATTGGAGGGTTTTTTTTTAGTTGAATTCAGTTTCAACATGACCATTGTATATGGTCTGAGAGGATTTTCCCAAACAACATGGTCGCTCCTGGTAGAGGACCCAAAAACTTAACTATTGGCTCCATCAAGAGAAAGTTTCAAGAGTTGTCGAGTGTTGCCTATCATGTGGTAACATCGGATAAAACGACTGAAGGTCTCCCTTGGCATTCTTTGTTGAAGAAATTTTTTAGATATCGTTACTTTGATGCCCCCACTTAGGTTACAAGTTGGAGCTACCCAACTCTCCAACATGGCGAAATTTGACGCAAGCATGGACAATTGAAACTAGCATGTGTGGCCCTTTTTAAATATTTTTTTTAATGTATCATCTTTTTGTTAATTCCTTTTAAAAAAACTTGAAATGGGAAATTGATATACATAAAAAATTATCTTAAGTGTTTAGAATTTAGAGCTAAAAAAATAAATTTTGAAATTATATCAAACAAATTCTAAAAATTTGAAACAGAAATATCAATCTTAATTAAATTTTAAAGATATATTATTTCAAATCTAAATTTAAAATATATTTAAATCTAAAATCTAAAAAAAAATATATATATATATATAAGTATAACACAACATCTAAGAACGGTGTTTAATTCTTTAAAAAGTAAAAAATAAGAACGATGTTTATTAAGTTTTAGGTACGTTATAAAATGATAATTTTATTTGAGAATGATGTGATGAATAAATAAATATTTGATTAAATTAGGTGGTGAGATTAAAACTTAAAAAGGCTTTTAAAGTGTGAATGATGTGTGTGTATTTGCTCCAAATCAAATAATTCGAAAACTTTTTCATCTTCTTTTCTAAGCAAACACCGGCTGCCATTGCCATTGCCATTGCCATTAGCCCTTTATTAATATTTTCATTCCCTTGTCCCTGGTCTTATTTTATTGTAATCCTAAGTGTGAACAAGCACATACTAGAAATTAATCTCATGAGAATTCCAAAATGAATCACACGGAAACATGAAAGCAAGTGGAGATGGAAATTTGCTTATCAACCCATTCATACGTAAACTTGCTTTTTTAGAAATAGTGGTCACCCACTCACCGTTTACACAAACCACTCGCATTTTATTTTTGTTACATACACAACCACTCTTGCATTAACCCGATGTTTTTAATAAGTGAAGACATTCCTCATTTTACAAACATGCTTTTCATAAAATTGTGTTTAATCCTTACCAAAAAAAGAAATTGTGTTTAATCCAACCTAAATATTAAGAGGACGGGAAGTTTAAACATTGGCCTAGTCCATAACCGTATATGCCACAGACATCTCTATGTTAGGTGTGTAGCGGTGTCCGACACGTATCGGTGTCCGATACTCATATGACACTCGTATGACACGTGTCGAATAGCTCAAACCGGTGTCCAAAAAACCTCAATTTTTCTTTACTTTGACACTCCTTTTATCGATGTCCAACATCTGTAAAACACTCGTACAACACATGCCGGACAAGTGTCCCAAAAAAATTGTTTTTTTTCTTATACTCTCATTGGATACATATCAAACATATCTACAAATGTTAAAGATGTGTCGAAACAACAATATTGATCAACGAGGAATTGAAGACATTACATTTTGATTACAATATTTTCAATTTTTTCGATAATAGATAGATAAATAAAGGTTAAATATTATCATATCTTATTTTAAATTTTTTTTTTAAAAATAACTTGCTCGACTTAGATTTACATGTATATATTACTCTCAATTTATATCTTTTATAAATATGTAGCGATGTTAGTGTCATATATTTTTTACATTATTGATGTCGCCGTGTCCGTGTCGTGCCGCCGTGTCCGTGTCAAAGTCCGTGTTTCATAGCTGAAATATTTGTTGGAAATGCAGTGCATCAATGTTGCAAAAAATTGTGATCATAACTAATTCCCCGCGAGCTTAGCTCAGTTGGCACATCGCGCTATATGTGCAGAAGTCGGGGTTTGAATCCCGGACACTCCATTTATTTACTTTAAGCTGAAATTTCTAATCACTAAGCTACTTGACAAAAAAAAGGTGCAACTAATTTTGTGTGAAAAATTATGAACAATTAATTTTACAAGAGTATTTTGGCAAAAGGCTACGGAATAAGTTAGAAACTATAGTTTTCGGCCATTAGTCACGCTTTCAAGATCTCCCATGGTGCTAGAATTAAGAACTAGTGACCTAAAAGGCTACGGCTTTGTCTTCAAGATTTGTTAGCTTGGAAGATAAGGAACAATTTTGCTTAGATGAACCAGCTTGGTGGATAAGGAACAATTTTGCTTAGATGAGCCGAGATGACATAGACACAACAGGAACACTCTATGATCAAAGTAACACCCTGATACAAGCAACAATGGTGATGAGCCACCAGTCACCACACTAAAGAACGAAGGTGCGACAGAGATATTCAATCGCCTTTCGGTGTTGTTGGAGAAAGATTCATCAATGCATGACCCATGGAAGCAGGGAATGAATCAAATGAATCGTGCCTCATACAATATCAAAGAAGCTTGGATCTATTGCAGAATGGAATTTCTGATTCACATCCATGACAGCAAGAGTTGTGGAAGCCTCGTGATATTGCTTTGATACCATATTAGTATTCTAAGGATGCGAGTGATAAAACATTGGCTAGAGCCTGTTAGTTTAAGACTTTGAGAGAATTAAAATCCTAAAGACAACTTTTTTTTTTTTTTGACAGAAAGACAACATTGTTGATTGATTAAAAGACTAGTATTGGATTAATGAAATGAGTTGAGTTTGTTATTGTGAAAGGAAAAAAAAAGACTAGTATTGGATACAATCAGTGCTCTTATTTATAGCTCTTGTTTATAGTGACTGTAGAACACCGTGTCGCTAACAAACTAACAAATTAACTTATGTAGTACTCTATTAGTATCAATGGATCACATCCTAGTTTTGATGATCGCTGTAATAACCAAACCGATAATTACTATCAAGGCTAACCAAGGCTGGTGAAACATTTTTTTTCCATACAGTTATAAGATTTCTCACATTGCTTGCATCATTAAAAACAACTAAAATCTTCAACCAGTTTCATGAGCAGAGTGCTGGTAAGGAAGACGGCGTTCTGGAACTCCCTCCTCAGCACGTCTGTCTTCGAACCACTTAATAACCTTTTTCCGTGGAATGTTTGTAACATGCACGATACTGCTTATCATTGCATTCTGCATTGTCATTCAAGGCAGACAGATAAATTTGAAGTTAACAAGTTATGCAACAAGGAGAATTTCAAAATTACTATATTAACTACCAAGACTCATGTTTCCCCCTATTAATGTAAAATATCATAATATGTAATGAATACATAGTGTTTAATAACTTTCAATAGAGTATATACACACAACAAAAAGAGGTGACAGTTGACATTGTGGGAGGGGTTAATCTTAATTACAAAACCATAAATCTAATATTGACCAATATGTACAAATACATAATCAAACACTTAGCTTGAGGACTGAGAATGAGAACGGTTGATTAACCTTCATTTTTGGTAGTTGTATTACTAGTCTTGGATTTTGCAATATAAAGTATTAGTGCAGCACAACATAAAGTATGAGTACATAAAATAATCATGAAACACGGTGAAAGACATACATGATATATATAATTACGCATCTTAATTGTTTTGTATGAAACCAGACTACTAATACAAGCATCATTTATTTTAAGATTCTCAAACATAACTTTTGATTTAAGAGGGAATTGTTACTGGACTAGAAAGATGGAGACGTTAAATCAGAACTAGTTAAATAAGCCAATGAAGATTTCTCTAGTTGTGTATGGATGATTTAGCAACATAAAACTTGTGATAGTGAAGCATGGGAAATTTTACTTACAGTGGGTCGCTTTGATCTCATGTAAACTCTCTCCAGAGTGTCAAGTTGGGCCTTTTTCAATCTCTTTCGAGATGACCAATTCTGTTGCATGGTATGAATAGGTAAGTCAGACTTTGGCTCAGATTCTGCATGATCTGCATGGTCTGCACTTGTTTCTTTATAAAGAGTCTCCCCGGGTGTAGTTTCAGGTACTATTGCTGATGGTGTGGGTTCATCAGGTATCGATAGGCTCAGCATCAGAAGATTCGGAGGAGGGTTACGGAGCAAATTAAGAACGAGAGATCTATCCAGACAGACATCAGCAGCAAGGGCTTTTACCTGCAACAAATTGGAAAGATAAATGAGAAATGAGTCCCAAAGTCAACATTCGGGATTACCTCGCAACTGAGGCACAGGTTCTTTCACGTTGAGTATGTGTGATAATACAAAGATCCCTCACTTTCCTTCTTTCTTTTGTCTCATTAACACATAATAACTACCTTCAAACTTGCACCACTTTGAAGGAAAAATCCGTCTCAGATTCTTAATATAAACATTTTAAAAAAGTATCCAAGTTGAAGTTAAGATGTTTGCATACTAATCGAAGATTCTCTCCACAAATTACTATTAACTATTATGGGCCTGTTTGTTTCAGATTTTTCACCAAAAAAATCTATTTTTTTATCTTACTTGTGTTTGTTTCAGATTTTTTCAAAAATCATTTTAGTAAAAAAATCATTGTTTTCATCAAAATGAGAATTTATTTTCAATAGCTTTTATCAAAATCCATTTTTTATCACTCATCATCCCTCACCATCTTAAAAAAATAAATTTTTATGATTGTAAACAAACGGTAAATAGCTTTAGATTTTCTTCAAAATCTCTATAGATTTTTTTCATAAAAATCCTTTTTTTTAAAGCTGAAACCAACAGACCCTATATTTGACTTAATTCAGGACCAGTTACAAGTCATTCAAGAGCAAGAAACCCAACCTGACTGCTATATCAACTTTTTCCATCAACTTAACAATTAATCAGGACATAGGACATAATAAGCTTCATATATACTGTTGTAAATGTCTGTACACTGTCGATCAATGATAATCGTCATATCATTAACAATATTTGATTTCAATCATAAGCAAACTTAAACTCATAACTAATTACGTAAAGAAATGAAATTAGAACAAATTGAAAGATATGTAAAATCTAATCTGGCAACAAGTGAAAAAACAAATTAGGCTAAAAAAATTACTTAATCAAAACACTTACACTTATTTTGCGGCGTCCAGTTTTCAAGGCTCTAGCCAATTTATTCAATTGCCAAGTTCTAAGCTTCAGTGAATTCTCATTTCCATCAGCACTAGTTTTTTCAGCATCATTATCAGCTTCTGTTTCACTGCTATCTGAGTCCGACAATTCATCATCATCATCATCTAATTCACCTAACAGACCTTCTAATTCATGTTCAAATAAAGCCATTTCTTCTTCAGTTATATCATCATCGTCATCGTCGTCACCGCCATCGTCATTTTTGAGATCTTCTTCGAGTTGCTTGAAGAGCAACTCAAACGCGTCTTCCTCTTCATCGTTCCCTTCGGTAACATGAGATGATTTTTTCTGCAAAAAATAAAAAGTAAAGTATAAATTAAGCATTTAGGAAGTATGAATTGTATTGGATTTGGAATTGGAAGAATATTGTTGAAATTGAGATAACCTTGTTGGTTTTCTTTTTGGAAGAGGCAGTGACAATTGAGGAGTGAAGGTTCAGAGAGCGAGAAGAAAGAGTGGCGGAGAAGAGAAGAGGTTTTCGTTGTAGTGGATAGGATCGGTTTCCTCCGACAGTGACGAAACGAGCACACGATAGACATTGAATCGCCACCGCCATTTTTCTCTGATTATTTTATCTTCTTTTTCCAGTTAGTAGTTACCACCGCGGGGATGACGTTGAAGGTTTAGATAATCTATCATCAACTATTAGACCAAGTGCAAAAGGAAATGCTACTAATGTTAATTTATTTGTGAATCAGCGTCTATATAATATGACATACTATCTAGCTGACGGTATCTACCTTTCTTATCCAACTTTCGTCAAATTGATTAGACTTCCTCAAAGTGAACCCGATAAGTTATTTGCAAAATATCAGGAGGGATATCGGAAGGACATCGAACGTGCATTTGGAGTTCTTCAAGCTCGATTTAAAATCATCCGTGAACCAGCTCGCTTGTGGGACATAGCTGATTTGGGTATCATAATGAGATCATGCATCATATTACATAATATGATTGTTGAGGATGAACGAGACTCATATGCTCAACGTTGGACCGATTTTGAGCAATCTGAGGAAAGTGGATCTAGTGCACCGCAACCATACTCGACCGAGGTGTTACCCGCTTTTGCAAATCATGTGCGTGCTAGATCCGAGTTTCGTGATCCAAAAGGTCATCAAGATTTGCAAGCAGATTTATTAAATAAATTTTGTTTTTATTACAAAAAACTAAAAAATAAATCGTTAAGTGTTAATTATTATAATTTAATTTTAATCGATAATTATAATTTTATTTAATCATAAAAACAAAAATTTAAATTTAAATAAGAATATGAAATAGAAAGTGGTGGGGTAGAGAAAGTGGTGGGGTAGGGTGTTGAATAGAAAAACCATTGGAGAGGGTAAAACTTGAATGTGTGTTGAATGATTAGGTGGAAGAAAGAGAAAATGATGTGGAGTGAAAAAGTGGGTGTTGAATGTATTTTGGTGTTGAAACCATTGTACATGGTCTTATAAATAAATTAAATTTAAATAAACTAAAGTTCGTAAAAAAATAATTTTAGAAAATTAAAAATAAGATAAATTAAAAGTTTCTTGTAAAAACTTTCATTAAAAAAATTTAAAATAAAATAAATTATAGATTTTTTTCTTGTTTTCAATATAATCACTTTAGTACATAATTTATTTATTTTGCATTAACCCTCTAGTTATTGAGGGAAAGGGATTTGATAATTCAAAGTTTAGCCTGAAGATGAGTAAAGTCTAACTAATAATTATTTTTACTATGAATTGAACTCAAATTCTCCCGAACGATTCGTCCTAGAGGGAGTTCGTTAATCACTTTAGCCCAATATCAAAGTTAAAGTGTATGTTTGCTTATGCGGCTTAGAATAATTTATTTTAAATAAATTAATTTTGTAAAATTGATTCATATTAAATAATATAACATATCGCATATATTAAATATATCATAATTATTATTTTTATTTTATTATTCTAAACACTTTAAAAGTCAAATTTTTGTTTTACTCCCTCTGTCCCAATCTGATTGACATGGTTAACTGTTTCACGCATGCCGATGTATAACTTTGACGATTAATATTTTTAATTGTATAATAGTAAAAATTATAAAAATTTGATATTTTAACAATACTCATCGAGACGAATCAAACAACATTTGATATTAAAACTATCTGTCATCCTACGTGGCGTCTGCCGTTAGCCTAGTCACCCAAAATTTAGAGAAACTATTTATCAAAATTTAGGGACTATTTATCAAAATTCCCTAAAATATATGGACTAAAAAATATATTTAACCCTTGTTTAAATGGTGGATTCTAGAATGAGGGATCTGTTAAGTCCCTCACCGGTGTACCATTTATTTTAACCATCAGATTGATTAGGCCTACTTGATCTAATAATTCATCGCCGCACACAATTTTTCACTCTCTCTCACGGATCTCATTCTCTACCTTTCCTGCATGTTTTCTTTCACCGTGTTCCTTTATCTCTTCACCACCGCCTGAACATTATCTTTTTCGGCTATGTGGAAGCATAAATTATATTAATGGTGACCACCTTGTTACAAAATTGTTTTCTATTCTCTAAGGTGTGACTCAATTGGCAGTTTAGTTTTTATGATAAAATTGTAAAAATTAACTTTAATGCAAAGGATAATCAATAATGGTCTTTGAATTTCGTCATTTAAACACTTTATTAACAAAACCAATAACAAGAACATGGAAAAAAGAATCAGTGTAGTTGATGTCTTTTTATTCTATCAATTTTTCTAACTGTGTTTGAACTTTTGAATCTAGGTAGTGCACCTCTGGTACAACCATGAAAACTTTGCAAAGAACAAACATGTTTTTTTTCTTTCTTTTTTGAATAATTAGAAAAAACAACAGGGGGTTGTTGATATGTAAGAAGCTTGCCCAACACAATTTTGATCGGTGCTGTATGCGTTGCTTGGAGAGAGAAACAATTTTCTACAGATTTTGTGAGCGGACCATGATGCATATGGGGGAAGAGATAGAGTTAGGATTGTGTGTAAATATGAGTAGGAGTTCTTATTTTAATTTCTATAAAATCTAAACCGTTAATTAGATCCGATGGTATTATTTTAGTGCCTCACCGGTGAGGGACTTAATAGATCCCTCACCCTAGAAGCCACCTAATACTGTAGTATTAAATACAATAGGCGGCGCTCGTATTTATTGCATTCGCATTGTCCTTTAGGCGGAAACATAAGGATAATTGAAGATCACACTTTGTAATTGATGTGTGATGCAGTGACTGCTACATCAACAATACGGTCGCAATTATGGATACAGATGATTACAATTTAAAATCATATCAATTCTTTCAAAAATTTAAAATCTCAAATACATATCAAAATAGACTTAGGTCTCCAAATCATCTAACTTACAAACATAGCTTAGCTGACTAGTATGATTATCCTTTTTTCTTTTTCTGAAATAGAAACTTTATTAATAAAGCATGTCCCCATACAAAGTAGCACAAGCAATATACAAACAAACACCAGAAACACAACCAAACCACAAAAACATACAAGGCAAAAGAACCAAAGCAGACAGAAAATTCAAAATAGCACTGCTACTAAATAGTAAACAACAACACACAAAACCCCTGGTACTGCAACCACCTGAAGGCAAAATCAACACAACCACTGCATTACGAACCTGAAGAGCGGAGGTACAAAGCAGCCACACAAATATCTGGGAAAGAGCGATGATAAACACTCCAAATTTCCTCCAACCAAGATATCATATCACATCTATCATATCATTCTTCATGGTACTCTTCACGAACAAAATTAAATGCCCCATAGTTAAACTGATCACCAGGGCCCACCTGCATTGAGAAAATAACAAAATTCAATTTAGAAATTAAATATAGGAAAAAACGATGATAGACATGTTGAATTTTATAAATTCATTGTGTAATTCATATCTCTAAAGTTGTTACTTGTTGTGTAAGTAACTAAAAAGTTAGTTGTAACCACTTGCTTAGGTGTCAAGTAATTGGTTAGTTTTGTTAGTTAGTGAAGCTAACAAACTCAATTAGTTTGTTAGATGTGTTTTAGAGTTAGTTGGAGAGTTGTTATAGTTAGTTTTCAATTTTTGTGTATGTGATTGTTTGGTGTGTCAAGCAAAGTCTATAAATGCATAGTGTGCATTCATTAGTGATTGTAACTTTCTTTTGTGCCCCAAAGTGGATGAATAAAACTCTCCTTTTCTCTCTATGTCAGTTGTGAATATTCATTCATTCATTCATTCATCTTCTTCTTCCTTTTGCTATTTTCAATTTTATGTTGTTTTCTGATTGATGCTCATAGGCTTGCCCTGAGCCAGTAGTAGTGTGTGTATGTGTAGTGTGTGCATCAAAACTAAAGTGAGTTTTGATCTTTTGTTGCGCCAACAAGACACTCCAAATTTCCTCACACCAACATATCATATCACATCTATCATATCATTCTTCACAAGGTACTCTTTAATAACATAATCCAATACCTGTCGAATATTCTGGTCAGGATCCACGTTGAGTGCCAGCTGCATTGAGAAAATAACGAAATTCAATTGTGAAAATAAATATGAGAAAGAGCGATGATAGACACTCCAAATTTCCTCACACCAACATATCATATAACATCTATCATATAATTCTTCACACAGTACTCTTCAATAACATAATCCAATACCTGCTCGTTAATATGAATAGGATCCCCGTGGGCTTCCGGCTGCATTGAGAAAATAACGAAATTCAATTGTGAAAATAAATATGAGAAAGAGCAATGATAGCCACTCCAAATTTTCTCACACCAACATATCATATTATATCCCATCTATCATATCATTCTTCACACAGTACTCTTCAATAACATAATCCAATACCTGCGGGTTAATCAGATTAAGTTCCACCTGGAGTTCCGGCTGCATTGAGAAAATAACGAAATTCAATTGTGAAAATAAATATGAGAAAGAGAAATGATAGACACTCCAAATTTTCTCACACCAACATATCATATTATATCACATCTATCATTTCATTCTTCAAACAGTACTCTTCAATAACATAATTCAATACCCGCCGGTTAATCTGAGTAAGTTCCACCTGGAGTTCCATTTGCATTGAGAAAATAACAAAATTAAATTCATAAAATAAATATGAGAAAGAGCGATGATAGAGACTCCAAATTTCCTCACACCAACGTATCATATCACATCTATCATATCATTTTTCACGGTACTCTTAAATAACATAATTCAATACCTCCGGGTTTGATCCAAGTCGCATTCTACTCCGATTCTGCATTGAGAAAATAACGAAATTCAATTGTGAAAATAAATATGAGAAAGAGCAATGATAGACACTCCAAATTTTCTCACACCAACATATCATATTATATCACATCTATCATATCATTCTTCACACAGTACTCTTCAATAACATAATCCAATACCTCAAGGTTAATCGGATTAGGATCCCCGTGGGCTTCCGGCTGCATTGAGAAAATAACGAAATTCAATTGTGAAAATAAATATGAGAAAGAGCAATGATAGACACTCCAAATTTTCTCACACCAACATATCATATTATATCACATCTATCATATCATTCTTCACACAGTACTCTTCAATAACATAATCCAATACCTCAAGGTTAATCGGATTAGGATCCCCGTGGGCTTCCGGCTGCATTGAGAAAATAACGAAATTCAATTGTGAAAATAAATATGAGAAAGAGCAATGATAGACACTCCAAATTTTCTCACACCAACATATCATATTATATCACATCTATCATATCATTCTTCACACAGTACTCTTCAATAACATAATCCAATACCTGCGGGTTAATCGGATTAGGATCCCCGTGGGCTTCCGGCTGCATTGAGAAAATAACGAAATTCAATTGTGAAAATAAATATGAGAAAGAGCAATGATAGACACTCCAAATTTTCTCACACCAACATATCATATTATATCACATCTATCATATCATTCTTCACACAGTACTCTTCAATAACATAATCCAATACCTCAAGGTTAATCGGATTAGGATCCCCGTGGGCTTCCGGCTGCATTGAGAAAATAACGAAATTCAATTGTGAAAATAAATATGAGAAAGAGCAATGATAGACACTCCAAATTTTCTCACACCAACATATCATATTATATCACATCTATCATATCATTCTTCACACAGTACTCTTCAATAACATAATCCAATACCTGCTGATTAAATTCAGGTTGTCTAGATATCCTCTGATTCTGCATTGAGAAAATAACAAAATTCAATTCAGAAAATAAATATGCGTTTCAGTTTGAATAGTTTACGTATGTAATGGTATTGGTACCTGTGTAACAATTGTATATAGTGGTAGGGTGCTGTAGCCACACAGTCCCAGATTAAATACCCTAAACCCCAACACAGAGGGACGAAAACCAAGAGAAAAAAAAGATTGGGGGGTTGAGACTTCAGAATTTACAAGAAAGAAATCATATATAAATGCTCAAAAGAAAAGAGAAGTATTGCAGTTACCCAATAATGAGCTTTAGAAGAAGGTAATAAAGTTGTTTCATCATACAGGATTTAAATCCATATGTAAGCTGAGAATACAATACAAAATAGATTATGATATTCAAAACTCCTCTAAACCCTGTCACAATATGACCTTGTGAAAATGAAAAGAAGAATAAGTAAAATGATAAAGTAAGAATTTGCTTACCCCTATCCACAAAAAAGATGCCATCTCAATAGAAGTTTGGAAAACGATAAAGTGAACCAAGGGGAGAACGAAGTGGGGACAATTAAACCAATATGTCTTATATTCGTCCGGTATAGTTGGTATAATTTCCGCATTTGGTAACCGCATAAGCGGATCAGCATTAATTATTCTTGCATGATCTTCAGATATTTCAAGAGCTAGTTGGGTTACTATGTGCTTCAGAATAGCTCCCGTCAAAATTAAAGGCTGAAATACAAAATACAAGGACCAGAAAGAAATAAATAAATAAAGGATATTCAGAATTTAAGGGTTGTTAAGTATTAACACATCAATTTGCATGAAAAAATTAGGCAAGTAGACAAACATGCCATCTGCAAACAAGGTTAACAAGAAACCATAAGTGATAGATAGAAAGAAAGAACAACACTGTGACTCTTCTATAACCAAGAGTAATAATCATAACTGAAAAAAACTATAAAGAGAAATTCCAATACAAAATAAATAGCAATGTCATTTAGGCATACACTCATAAAATAGATATCATTTAATTATTTCATAAGAGTACATATTATTTAATTATCTTATTTTCTCCTTCATACATTTTCATTTATGCGTGTGTACGTAAATAGATTGTGTGACCATAGAAATGAACAAAAATACTTACAATAATAGGAATTAAAGCAACCCAGAAATTTACAGGCCAACCTGAAAGAGTAAAGCAATATCTTAATTGTGAGATTAAAAAAAAAAACAAGCAAAACCAAAAGAAATTATTAGTTCAACGGGTCCTTGTACAAAAATGGCCATCATGCTTGAAACTCATAGCCAATTCACAAAAATTCGAAGATTCTCTTCCTTTATCATCACAGAAAGTGTTGTTAAACAGCGAAAAATAAAAATATAATCTACTTCAATCATGTCATTATTTCAAGTAGCGTTTGAGCTTGTGTGGAATGGGTAGCTCAATTGGTTAAGCTAGTTTAGCTAAATGATAAGGAGTTAGAGGTCCAGGGCTCAAGTCCCTGGCAAAGAGAAAACTAAAATTGCAATATACTAACAACTAACAATTTATCTTTCAAAAAAAAAAAAAGTAACGTTTGAGCTTATAACTTTTTATATTTTATTCCAATTTTAATCTTATTATTTTAAAAAAACTATCCACTCACAAAAATAACTACCACTCACATAAAAATAACCATGTACTTTTATGTTATTTTATGAATACAAAAGTTAAATTTACTAAACACTTTAATTTCATTTTACTAGTTTTTCGGTTATCAACTAACTTATATCTTAATTTTAACAAACAGAGAACAAATGTAAAATAGGACTTTTAATTTGGATGCCAGAAGCATCCAGTTACACTTGTTATGGATCTGGATTTCCTGCGGTGCATTTTGCATGCAGTTTCACGCGGTTTTGGATTTCAGCCGTCCGATCATAAACGACTGGTTCAGATTGCAAACAACCGAGATCCAAAATCGTGTGAAACTGCTTGCAAAATGCACCGCAGGAAATCCAGATCCCACTTGTTACCCATGTAAGACTATCTCCAATGGTAGTACCTATTTTTATAAGAAGTGATTCTTATTAGGTACTATCATTAAAGCGAAAAGAAAATTGGTACTTATTGAGAAGAGGTATTCAAATAAGCTCTCTCTTCATGAGACCCACACTTTTTAATATTAAAAAATTGAAATATAGTAGTGATATATAGTTATTGATAGATGATATAAAATTATAAGTGAGTCCTATTTGGAGGTGCAAGATTGAAGAATTGACAGTTGTTCCTGCCAAAAAGTATGGGGGTGTATTCCGTAGTAGATGATTCTTCCTTCCATGAGTATCTTGGTTTTTCTGTATGTATGACGGTATGAGTTTTAAACGTATCTTCCTTGTTGTGATGAGAGACTTATATATAGGCCTTGGAGGAGTTAATGGAGGGAGTAGTTGATTAATTATGGAGTAGAGAGGTGATGAGCGAGTGGCCCAATTAGGCGTGTTGGACTTAAGTAAATGGTACCCTGATATTTTGCCCGGTACAACAGCTTATTATATATCATTATTAAAAAATTACAAATGAATGATGTGCACACCTAGAATCCACTTTTTTTTTTTGACAATCACCTAGAATCCACTTAAGCACTCAAAATATTGGATTTTTCCTTTCCGACAAAGTCTATGGTGCACAAACTCTCAAGTTGTGCACAATGCACAAGTTACCGAAAACACTATAACGAATACGAATTTTACAAAATCCACATTTTGATTGAAAGTTTATATCATATAGATCATCCATAAATTTTTTACAAAATAATTGAAAATCATTTGATATGTTATTGAGACCCATCAAAATTAACGGTTTATGGATTTTTATTGAATACCGTTAATCTTGATGGGTCACAATAACATATCAAATGATTTTCAAAAAAATTTAAAATATGTATAGAAGATTTAAACGATATAAATTTTGTATCCAACAGTAAATTTTGTAAAATTTGTATCCGTTATAAAAATATTGAAAACTTGTGCACCATGCAGTGGTGCATGTTAGACAAAGCCTTTCCATTGTAGATGTTCTAAGAGCCAATTAAATGATGACATGAAAATATGATTTATTAAAAAATGACATGCAATATATTTTATAATGAGTCATATAGCTGTGTGTCTCAAAGCATACCATGGACATTTAGCAACAGGTAGAAGAACGCAAAGACCCAAAGATTCAAACTGCAACCATGAAAATATAATTAGAATTGCTATTACATGAATCAACAACTTAATGCAGTGAGATGATAAAAAATAAAGTATTCTTGACAACTACATAATACATGTGAGTATGCATATAGTGTGTTAGTATTTGAGGTGTTGGTTTTAATTCAGAATGTTGTTGGACTTGGATAGTGTAGAAGGATTTAGATAGTGTTAAAAGATAGTAGCAATTAGCAAGTAGTGTGAGGACTTGCAGTAGAATATTTCGCATCATGGACAATAGGCAATACATTAGTAATCAAACTTATTATAAAAGGAGAGATATAATATGGTGAAGCCTCAATATTATCGACATTGCATATAATAAAATGCTTAAATATAATTATACATTAGTAATCTTCTTTTTTAGTTGAATCCATATTATTTTCTTTTTCTTTTTTATGTTTATAAACCGTACATATATTTTTTAATTATAGAATTATATATCTATTTTCTTTCATGCCATTTAAAATACATTTATATTATTTGTAGGAAAAATATGGAAAATGATGGCTCTAAAGAAATTTTTCTTGGTCAAGTTGTGAATAATAAGGATGATGCATACAACTTGTATCAAGAACATGCATTCAAAGTAGGTTTTAGACTTTTAGAGTAGTTCTAAATATTAATTATATATATATATATATATATATATATATATATTTCTTTTTTATTTCATTTAATTCAACCGTAAATTAATTCAATTTTCTTGTGTCACCCCACCTAACACATACAAATTGAGATGAATATATGATACTAAAAATCTGGGGCAAAAACAAATTACTCAAAATATGGCGCAAAAACAAATAATCTGGTACATGAGTTTCATTATTTCCCTATTTTCCAAGATTTGGTTAAGATTTGTTTTTATTAATACTCTATTATTTACTTATAATTATTTAATATATTAATGAGTTGTAAAATTATTATTGGTTGTGTCTAACCATTAATGTTTAGGTGAGTACTCACCTAAGAATTTTTCATGTGCATGGTGGACAAGTAGTCATTTATATTATAACGAATACGAATTTTATAAAATTCACCATTGGATTGAAAATTTATATTATATATATTATCCATAAAAATTTTGAAAATATTTGAAAATCATTTGATATGTTATTGAGACCAATCAAAATTAACGGTATTTAATAAAAGTTCATAAACCGTTAATTTTGATGAGTCTCAATAAGATATATCAAATGATTTTCAACTTTTTTCAAAAACTTTATAGATAATTTATACGATATAAATTTTCAATTCAACGATGAATTTTATAAAATTCGTATTCATTATAATATAAATGACTACTTATCTACCATGCACAACATAAAGAGCTTGTGCATGCTAAACTTGGTCTCTAAATACATCTAAAAATGTGAATCATATTTCAACGCATAGAACCAACAATTATGTTTAACAAAGTTATTCTACGGAAGCACTTAGAGCACCAATATCGAGGCCTAATATCGAGTGTTCTTTACAATATGTAACCACCCATGTCTCAGAATCCAACCAATATCGAGGCCTAATATCGAGTGTTCTTTATAATAATTATCTTTTCAAAAATGTTCTTACATTATCAAACGCTCTTCTGTCCGTCTATTTTATTCTTTTAGTGCCATAGTGCCATTGCATTATATTCTTTTAGTGCCATAGTGCCATTGCATTATGTGGAATATTGTGGGGTCTATTGAGATTTATTTTAGAGTTTTTATGAGTTATATTATATGGATATTTAATAAATGAGTAGTTGTATTGTTTAAATAATTGCAAAGTGTCAAATAATATAAAAAAATTTAGATGATCGATTTAAAGATGGGTGTTATATGGATATTGATGCTCTTACCTTATGCCAGCAATTTCCATGAAAAAGTCTTCATGAGCATGTCTCAGTTGGTGCTCAAAATTTTCCCATGCGGTATCAAGCAACTACAAGAAAGACATAGAAAATGATGTATGCGTGATTCGTTTATTGGAGCAACCGGATAAAAGCGAACTGAGAGATTGATTATTTGAGAACAAATATGGTACAACAGAACCTTACACTACAACATTTGTTGCTTCTGGCAACACTGTTTGTTGCAACCCATGTAAACTGTACTCTAAAAATGGTATAGGCAACAATTTATGACTATTACCATATAAGTTTTCGCAACATGAGAGAATTGTTCCCTAAAATCTTACTGGAAACGGTTTTCAAGCGTCGCTTTGACATTGTTTTGGCAATAGGTGATAACTGTTCCCTTAACCATCTCTAGGAACAGTTTTGAACAGTTACACTACTTTTAATAAAAGGCTACATTTATCAATTGTTACAATTAAAATTCAACACATGAATTGTTTTGCGGTGGCTTCCCTCTTTCACTTTTTTGACTCAATTGGTTTCCCTCTCAAGTTTTTAGTTTTTATTTTTTGATGACGTTAATATAATAATATTATTAATAATTGTACCAAAAAATAATAATATTACCTGCTAAAAAAAAGTATAATAATAATAATGTATCTTCTATTACTAATCTATTACTATAATATATTAAAATTCATTACCACCAAATTTCCTAATTTATCCTTATTAGTTTTAACCACGTTGCAAGTTTTATATCCTTTCTAATAAAAATCAGTAGACCCGTGCGAATGCACGAGTCTTTAAACTAATTTATTATAACAATCAAAGCAAAATTGCAATTTTTATTTTTATTGTATATTTAATATATTTGTTCTTCATTATAAAAATAACCTTGATTAAGATGTGAATATAAAACAAAAAATTAAACTCGGATTCTCTTGATTAGTTTATCCTAAGGGAGCTTGTTAACACCACTTGAACTTAATGTATTGGTTAAATCATCGGAGAGAACCAAAACATACTATTTTATTTTTAATAATAATATTAATTAAAATAAAATTGATTTATGAATTATTTTTTATTTTTATG
Source organism: Trifolium pratense (assembly GCF_020283565.1). Classification (NCBI taxonomy): domain Eukaryota; kingdom Viridiplantae; phylum Streptophyta; class Magnoliopsida; order Fabales; family Fabaceae; genus Trifolium; species Trifolium pratense. Next base: position 5,503,792 of record NC_060065.1, on the reverse strand, counting down.
TTATATCTCTCGGTTCAAAAACAAAAACGAGAAAACCTTTTTTTGCCAATTGGAAAACCCTAACCCCTTTTCAGATTGACATTGAGAGAAGCTTCGAGATGAAACCACGAGAGGCGGCGCGGTGAGAACCCTTCATCGGGACTGAAATCTTTGTCGAGACAGAGAACGACAGCGAGTTCTGATTTCGCGAACGCTTCCGATTCCCCTGCCATCGTGAACCCTTCTGAGCACCGTCGAGATTGTAGTGCCGTCAAGAACTTCCCACTGCAGCTTCCAATTTGCGACATCCTTACCGTTCGACTCATGTTGCCTTCGAAGATTTGAGACCACACATGCAACAACTCAGTTTCGCACTTGACCCTTCTATATTCAAAGGTTAGTTCAGTTTCCCTTTACCCACTCTGATTTTTTTGATGTTTTGTTTCTGGTTATAGAAATAATTGACATATCAAAATTTATGTAGTATGTGTCTTATTCTTGTTGAAGGTTTATTATTATGTTAGTAAGAACAAGGTTTTATGATTTGTTTTGTAGGTAAAACGAAAATGGTATCATGATTTGTGTGTAGGCGATGGCCTTTATATTGGTAGAGAGTTGATGTTGCTCATGTTGAAACAACATAGACACCCTTTCATATGCGTGTTAAAATGGATAGTGATAAATGATATGCAAATTGGATTTTTTGAAAACTTAGCACACTTTATTGGACCTCATCCTCTGATAGATAGTTGATGTTCATATATGCCTCTAGTTTGGTGTGGTATAAAATAATTCTATGATGAACTTCTGTACTGAATGGTTATATTTTTATTTTTTATTGAAAATAAACATGCCAAAGATGAGTTAACTAACTCTTTATCTAGGTAGAGTAGTTAATTTCTGGAGTCTTTACTTTAAGGACATTCTTATGCATTAATTTTAATAATTTAGTTCTGATATAGGTATTCAGTTTTTAATATTTTAATTTATGAATTAGTTCTTGTTGGGACTGTGATATCTTTTACATAGTATTGATCCTTTTGCTTTTAACTTATTTAGCTTTTAATTCCTGTAATTTAAGAGACGATGATTGTGGAAAGAGAGCATTCTTCAAGTAGTGGTTCTTCTGGAAATTGGCTTTCCCAAAACAAGGAACATGAGAAGACTAGTGTTGTAGCAAGACATGTGTGACTCGTGTGAGTACAAATTTCATTTGCAATACTCATATCAATAGTGTGAGGTATGCCTTAACAATTCTATTTCATTTTGTCTTGGACTTTAAAATGCATATTTGAAAAGCTTTGAATAAAGAATTTTATGGCTTACATTGTAAGATATATGTAAGACATATGTGCATACTCTTATTATCATATATTTAGATTTCAATGATAACGAATAATACTATCCCGTTTATGTTTTTTTTTTCGGTCAGAGGTTGATTTAATTGCTAACATTTGATTTTGAAATGATTTTCAGAGAGCAACATAAATTTTGGTAGAACTAGGAGAATAGGTAAGAGTTGCTTCTCTACTTGATGAGGAGATGGAGCTACATAAATATCAGTAGAACTAGAAGAATATACAAAAGCTAATTCTACTCGATGATGAGGGAAGACCACCAACCCCTTTGTGACACTTCGATTTTTTCATAAAAATTTAGTCGAAAGTTTCTTCTGGTGTGGTGCTGATGTTGCTGTCATGATGCCGTGGTAACAGTTCTAATGTTGTGAAGTTGATATTCTCGAATATTGACTCATGGAAGTTTGTGGGAGCCTTAGTCTCTTTCTATGCCTTATGTATGGTTTTATAAATGGTTCTTAGGGCTAGGCAGCCATAATATCCTTCTAATGGTGTGTCCTAGTTAGGATATGGTTGCTTAATGTTTTGTCAGAATGTAACACATTTAGGATGTTAGTCTTTGATCATGTATTGCTTGGGTGAGACACTTATATCTTGTAAAGACTTTGTAAGATATTGTTTGAAATTTAATTGTGATTATGATTCTATTTGTAAAATAATGGATTAAACATTACTGAAGAAATGTTTAATTAGTATTAGAACTTTGCCATTTAATTTTACAGACAAAAAATATCTAAAATAAAAATGTTGTCTATATTATATTGATACCGTTAAAAACCGTTGCATTTAAGTTTTGGCTACACTCAAAAATTGTTCCCTTAGTTTAATGTTTAGGAAACGGGTCCAGACTGTTAACATCAATGGCAACATGTAGAAATTGTTGCCTTAGATTCGTTGTAAAACTGTTCCCTTTTCCCCGCAACTTAGGCGACAGTTTTAAATAATGTGCCCAAAAAGCAAAAAAACTGTTACCTAAGACTATAGGTAACGCTCGCTTACAAAACAGGTGAAAACTGTCGCCTAAAGAGATAGGCAACATTTTTCATAGTTTAGGCTACAATTTTTAACTGTTGTTGAAAAGCAAAAATGTTGTAGTGTTACCTCACCGAAACCATATTTTAATATCCTATAATCTGATGGTGTCACAAAAACTAAAATAGATCTCTGAAAGAAGTATAAAAAGGATTAGTAAAAATAAAAAGTTAAAGAAAATCATGGCATATATAGAACCTCACTTAATAGATAAGACTTTTGTATCGATCTTTTGTAATATCATCCGCAGAGCTAGGAAAAAAAATTTAGGTGAGACGCTAAAAAATTATAATATATAAATTAAATACAAAAAATATTTTATATATAAAAATTGGAGTTGTAATAAGTACAAAGTTGATCAATAAAAAATTAAACTCGTACTTTAAAATAATATTTACATGTACCAAATGAGTTGAAGTTTTCGGTATTTAATTGTGAAACAATACTTGCATAAAAATGTTCATAAAAAATTATCTGTTTTATTATATTCCACATGTATATTAAAAAGAGATCAATGATTATTTTTACTAATTGATAAAAAAAAATATTGTGCTTTATCATTTATGAGAAAGGGGAGGGGAGGGGAGAGGGATGTACCACTTATTTGAAACATATACGCTTGTAATGATAAATTTATTAGTAAAATTCATTTAAAGATTTAAACATTATGACTCTTATTATCCTATGAATCTCTCTAAGAGAGTAAGAAAATATACTCTAATTTATGATATCAATTTCCTTTAATATTCTTGATTCTTTTATGCAATTATTTTCGTCTTTCTGCCATCTATCTTTTTCTTGTATTTTTGTTGATATAAATATTTTTTTTTTTGGAGAAAGTGAACCGTGAATGTGCTTTTTTATAATTACATTTATGGTTCACTTTCTCAAAAAATGACACCTACAAGAATACAACAACAAAAAAAATAGACGGTAGAAAGATAAAAACAATTGCATAAAAGAATCAAGAACATTAAAGGAAATTTATATCATAAATTAGGTATGTTTTCTTACTCTCTTACAGAATTTCATAAGTCGTTAGGTTTGTTTTAGTGGTGAAAAATTTAAGTAGTATGCTAGAGGTTTTGTGTTCAATCCTCAGCTCCATTGTAAATAAAAATAAAATAAAATTTCATAGTATAATAAAGTCATAATATTTAAATCTTTAAATGACTCTTACTAACAAATTTACCATCACAAGCGTATATATTCCGTTTTCAAAATTCTAATTCTAGAGCATTAAAAAATTGGTAATTAACTTACACAAAAAACCCTTAAACGGAAACGGCGACCATCGCGTGCATCTTTGAAATTTCTCAAGTTGTTTGTCATAGCTGCAATGAAGAGAAAGCGAAATGCAGGCAAGAAGTAGTGAGGAAAGAGTAAAATGAGAAATATATGATTTACAATTCTTTTGATGGGTTTGAGGGTTGGACAGATTAATTAACAAAAGGGAAATTTCATAGACACTCTCCATGAATTCATACACCCATTATTTTAAAAACAATATAATATTGAATCAACAAAATATCTTTTTTACTTTTTAAAATTGTTATTTCATTTTATTTATTTATCTTATTAATTACTGTATTTATTATTAATAGTGGTACCAAACACCCTAATTAAGGTCGCCGAACCTTTGCCTTCAGTCGTCCGCCATCAACAACCACAAAAAACCCTTAAACGGAAAAGGCAACCACAAATGGTCAGTTATTTGGCTGTACAAATACTCGTTCCGGTCATTTTTATAAGAAATAAAAGTGAAAAAAAATTAGTTCTTCTTATAAAAAACTTTGACCAATGTTTAAGTGTATTAAATATTTAATTTAATTTGTATCCTTATTTATTATGAGAAAATCTTAAAATTAAGTTTGTGGAATTAAGAGTGATTAAATAGGGGTATTCAAGGAATACATCTAAATTTACAGGAATATTAAATAAAGATAACTATTTATAATTTTTTTTTTAAAAATTGTTTTTTATAAAAAGTACCGGAGAAAATAGTTCCTTCATTTACTTAATTGGAGAGAAAAGAACATCTGCTCTGCAATTCTCATTTCAACACCTTTCACTCTTTTTTTTTCTTCTTTCTATTAGCTTGAAATTGTATTGAAATGTTATTTACAATTTAAATAAAGTAGTTTGAGTTTGTGCTTCATTGGTGAAAATATAATAATTTTAAATTATAAAAACTGCATTTTTTTTATTAGGGACCCATTTTTAAAGTGTTTAAAACAACTCTAGATCTTCAAAGTGTTTAAGACAACTCTAGATATACTCATTTAAATGTAAGTATTGATAACAAAAAGACCGGACAACTAATTAGAAAAAGTAATACCGTACTAAAGAGTGTACTGTACTTTCTCTGTCTCAAAATATAAGGGAAAATTGGTCAAATAAAGTTGATGTATTTGGTCCAATTTTTTAACCAAATACTACTCCGTCCCAAAATATAAGCAAAAGGAGGTCAACAAAAGTGAATGTATCTGGACTAAATTTTAAACCAAATACATCAACTTTCATTGACCAATTTTTGCTTATATTTTGGGACGGAGGGAGTACATCAACTTTGTTTGACCAATTTTCGCTTATAATTTAGGACGGATGAAGTATTTATAAAATTGATTTTAAAATCATATAGGAATATTGCTTTGGAAAGTGGTAAATTCAACTTTAATATTTTTCAAAAACATCGTTTTTAGTACCAAATTAACTACTATTTTTCAAAAAAATATAAGAGATACTCAATTCACTATAGTAAAATCAGTACAGCTGGTACGTACTCGATCCAAATACACAACCAAAATACAGTTAGAGAAATTAGAAATCAATGATAGTTAAACTGGAAATCTACCCCAAAATACTACCTAAAAATACAATCAAAATGCTCCGCACCCCACTCATATAAATAAGCATGGTGAGTTTTGCTTATTGTCATCTCTACTGCTATAGTCATTAACTGTTGGATCGACTTTCTCATTTGGAACCGCTCGATGCACTTGTGTATTTATAAAACGAGTTTATGCCTCAACTCTTGTTCAACGCATAGTCAATTTTTCATTGTAGTAGCTGTTATGCATAATTTATTACATATTATTTTAGTTTAAAATTTATACATAGCATTCAATATTAAATGGATAAATATTTTTTATATATTATTTTTATTAACCCTCCAATTTCTAAAGAAATGGATCTAATAATTTAGGGTTTGACCGTATAATAAATAATATTTTGACGTAAAATAAAATTGGGAGTATCAAAGCTTGATTCCCGATCCTAGCATATTATGGGTCCGTTTGGCCCGGTTTTTTTTTCACGTTTTACCACTACTCTTAGTATGATTTTTTTATTTTTTTACTAAACTTTTAGTATGATTTTAATGTTATATTCTCGTGTTCTATATTTTAATTATAATTCGTCAAAAACAAAATTAATTATGATAATAGTATGTTAGAATAGCATTGTACAAAAATAATTACAATAGCACTATAAAAGTATATTTGAATTTAGTCGTAACCAAAAAAATCTTTTAATTTCCCTATCAACCGAGTTATGCTAATTGGGACGTAAAATAAATCTTTTAATTTATCTAACTATACCAACTTTTATTTTTAATATCTGAAAACAAGTTTTTAATCCCTCTAAATAGACCAAAGTTTGAAAGAAAAAATTAGAGAGGTTAAAAAGGAAAGTTAAATATTTAGAGGGATAAAAAGCATAGTTAAATCAAGTAATTGAATTCAATTGGTTAATGTAAAAAGTTCCTCATAAGATGAATCATTTGAAGAATTAAAGTTAGAATTTTGAGAAATAAGTTTTTATATAATTTTACTTATTGTACGGTCTAACCCTAAATTATCAGATCTATTTCTTTAAAAATTGGTGGATTAATAAAAAAAAAAAATATCCATTTAATATTGAATGCTCTGTAAATATTTTAAACTATGTAATACATTATGCACAACATAACAACGTACTATAATGAAAAATTGACTATGCCCCACTGAACAAAGAGTTGAGACATAATTGCATAAACTTCGTTTTATTTTTGGTTGATGCATAAACTTCGTTTTATAAATACACAAATGCAGTATCCAAAAAAAATATACAAATGCATCATGCAGTTGCAAATGAGAAAGTCAATCCAACGGTCAATGACTATAACAGCAAACAAAATTGCTGTCGAGGATCCATATTGTCCCACAATGTCCTCAACTACTATTACTCTTAACTTCTTTAACTAGCGTAATTAGGGGACATTTACGGTGGCCTTAAAAGAATTGAAGAAAGAGAGAAGGGATAAAAAGTTATATATAGTTACCCGCTGTATAACGACCAAGACTTGGGTCTGTATCATATGTTTTCAAGTGACGCATCTGTTATTATAGAATAATAAATACAATAATAATGTCAGATTATAAAATGACAGGTGTAGTGGAACTGCACACAATTTTTTCTCTCAATATATATATATATATATATATATATATATATATATATATACACATACTCGTATGGATGTACACAAAATATTTTCTCGTAAGTAATGATAATAATATATGAGGAATGATATTTTGAAACACTTTTGTTATACAATACATACATAGGAGAGAAAAACCAAAGGAAAAAGAAGACGGAGAGGTAAAATATTATCAAGCTGCCCTGTGTATGTATTGGTTTAAGAAAAAGTGTGTCAAAATATCATTTATCATAATATATATACAGTTAGGCTTATTTTATTATGATTAATTTAATATAAAAAAAAATACTGCTCACTCTTAATTGTCCAAGACCAAAGATTGTAGCGGACAATATGATGTTCACCACGGGGAGGAAGAAAACAAATAAGTGGATCTGTTCCAGAGCTTCAACAGATATTAAAGGAACCATGAACTGAAAAAGCAACAAGACCACATATCGAGAGATAAAAAAGGAAATTTACTAGTCAGTGAGTATATATAGAGTTGGAAATGAAAGAAAATATATGAAATGTTCCATACCTTGCGAGAGCAGAAAGTGGTCTCAGGATGGGCGGGGGCTTCTGCTTCGAGATTGGGGCGATCCTCGAGACTACAAGGAAGCATGTAGTCGAACATAGCGGGCGGAATGCATCTTTCGGTAAGGAATTTTCGAAAACAAAGCATTATAATTTGAATAAAAGCCTGGCTCACCGCCTCTGCGGATGACACAGCACGTACACAAACATTTTAGTTTAATTGAATTTAATGATTTTTTAAACAATAAATAAAAGAAAGACAGACAGACCGTCTCTAATCTTTTTTGTAGCTTGTTTGCTAATCTTTCGGTCGTGTTGTTTCTTGCCGCTGCTGCGGAATAACGTTGTAAAAAACAGACAAATATTAAACGCGGTGTAGGAAATGAAGGCAAAGCCGGCGGAAATGACTGCCATTACCCAGGTCGGAGTGAACTCGAGCGTGTTCTCAAATCTATCACCCATTCTCTCTCTCTCTCTCTCTCTCTCTCTCTCTCTCTCTCTCTCTCTCTCTCAAAGTCTTGGTAACAAGAGAAGAATGGTTCATATCATATATAGCCAAGGACGGACCTCTTCGAGGCTTGGTGCAATTTTTTTCTAAAATAAATAAATAAATAAATATTTTATAAATAATTTTAGGTCATTTTGTATATATATTCGTACAAATATTAATGTAAATATTAGTTTAGAGTTTATTATTGATGACTGTAAGTCCCTCATACATATATTAGTTTAAGTATTAGTGCAAATATTAGTTTCTAGTCTATTATTCATGATTTCAAGACTTTCATTATATGTAAAGTATTATTTTAAGCAATAAATAGTTTAATTTTATAACAATTAACTTTAACTTTGTTTGGCAAAAAAATGTGAATAATTAATTGAGTTTGTAGTATTGGGTAAAATTACCAATTCAACTGAAATATAAATATGAAATGACATAATTAATATTTAATTTTTTGAAGTAAGATAATACGAGTAAAATTGAAATAAAAATTAATAAGTTATAAACTATATGATAGTATAATTTTGTGTTCTATATATTTTGGTCCAAGGTAGGATCTTGTGGACTCTAACAATAGTGATATGCATGATTTAACAATTATAGTCTTTTTCTTATTCGAATAGAAATTTTGTGGGTTTTTTTTTATGTTTGTTTTTTTAAAAGAAATTTTATAGTTCGTTGATTTGTTGTTCTGTTTTGGAGATACATGTTGTATTAGTAAATCTCTTATATCGTTTATTATTCAACTGAATTATCAATGAATTTTTATTCAAGTAGTGCCTAAAATTTTTAACCCCACCAATTATTTGTGTCTGGGTCCGCCCTGTATATAGGCATCATACTTCGTGGTCTTTTTTTATGATTATTTGCTTTTATACAACTTTTTTTTCGTGGTCTTTTTTTATGATTATTTGCTTTCATACAACTTTTTTTTCGTGGTCTTTTTATATGTTAAAGGAAATAACTTCACAACGTGTTTATCCCCCTAATTACTCTCAATTAAGCGCCAAAACCAGCACAAAAGTCATTCCTTTTCCTTCTATACTTTTGTAGTAATGCTATAGTATTATAGTATTAATGTCATATTGTCATTGCTCTATGTAATCATATACTATACTTTTTGGTTGTATAAACTTGACCAAAAATTGTGAGAACTTGTGTGTTGGGGTCTGTTGCGAATAACATGAACTAGAAGAAAATGATGAAGAACATGACGAATATTGCATATAAATTTCAAAGCGTGTATATCATATTAATTTTTAGATATGATTCATTCCCACAAGTTTATACAAATTAGATGTAAATGGGTTAACTAGCGAATCCACTTCAGGATATTTTGAAAATTTTGATATGGATTGCACACTCATATTAAGCATATCGATCAACGATAGTTTATAGAATAAAGTTTTTTCAATGACTCTCGTGCACTGAAAAAATGAATATATGATTTAGAAATATTTTAGACAGAATTCTGACTCATGAAAATATGATTTTTGTTGTTTGTTTTTGTCTCCTAAATGTCTCTATTTATAAAGAAACTTGTGTCAAATAATAAAAAAAATTAAACTAACCATTGCAATCTTCTAAATATATAATAGAAATACTCAAAAAACAAAAAAAAATCTAGCTATTTCATAAACTAAAATAAAGAGACATATGTATTTTGAAATTGAAGTGCATGAATTATGGTAACATTGCAAATTCAATCATCAAAGTTGAATGTGCTTGCATCATGATCATCGTATGAAACGAAAAGGTAGCTCACATGTGCGCTTTATTAAGTTTTACGTACGTGAGAATGATGTGTTTATGAAGAATGAGAATATGAGATGATGAATAATGGGCTTCAAAAAATGTTTTAAGAACCGGACCGGACCGGCCGGTTCAACCGGTTCAACCGAGAACCGGACACAGCAGCGGTCTGGGCTAGTGCTGAGAACCGGTAGTCTGCAGAACCGGAAAAAAACCGCTTGAAACCGGTACGAACCGTCCGGAACCGTTCGAACCGGTGAACCGGGGGCGGATTGAAAAAACCGGCCGGTTCGGAATCTTTTGAAAATTAAAAAAAAAAAAAAAATTCAATTTTTTTTTTCGTTTTCTTTAATTAATATTTTTCTGAAGGAAACAAATGAGTAGTAAGGAATTAATCCATAGCCTATATTGAAAAACCTATATTAAATACAATTTAATGCCTAGCCTATAATTTGAGTTTATTGGAAAACCTATTAAATACAATTGATACAATTTAATATAATTGATATACTTTTCTGATATGCATTGACCAACATTGTTTACATGTCTACCTTATTGATATGCATTAATATGCATTCATTGATATATTGATATTTGCCTTAATTGTATAATATATTCTTAATTTTTAACAAACAATTTTAAGTTTATATGATTATGTAAAGTTTATATGATTTTGTCCAATTTAAAGTTTAACAATTTATATGAATTATGAATTTCGAATTTATGTATAATTATTTGGTATAAATTATGCATTTTGGATTTATGATTTCTTTATTTTAAGTTTCTAAATTTTCTATTTTGTTAATGTTACTTTATTAATTTGTTTATTAGTTGTGAAATAAGAAAGTTATATAAACGGTTTAATAACGATTGAACCGGTCCGACCGGTTGACCCTTGAACCAGTAGCCACACCGGTTCGACCTCCGGTCCGGTTCTTAAAACATTGCTTCAAACCCTAATCTCTTATCATATAATAAATAATATAAATCTTAAATCTATTAAAAGAATATACTATGGAAATGACCATCTTACCCCTCCTTTACCTTTCTCTTATTTTGGCACCTCATTATATTAGGGTCAATTTTGTCTTTTTAAACCAAATTTTAATAAAATAATATTATTATAATCACTATATTCTATTACACATTACTTTTACATTTTATTTATACTATTTATATAGGACTTATATTTTTGCTTATGTATTAATAATGCTGTCTATTTTTTGATAATTTCTACGAGACCTATATATTTATGCCCATATATTAATACGATGATTATGAGACCTATATTTTTACTCATATATGCATAAAAAGTTGTCTATTTTTTGATAATTTCTTTAAGACTTTATATTTATATTCATAGTACATTTATAAAGTATAGTGTGATAAATACTAAGTGAAAAATGTTGAATTGAGAGTTATGACTTATGAAAGTACTGATAATTAGATTTGTACGATTTATCAATTATACGCTTACTTTCAATAACTCCACTTCAAATTTTCCATAAAATTTAATGAAGAGAGGAGGAGTGTATACGCTAAATTTATTTGAAAAGATAATATAATGGTGGATTAAATGAGGGTAAAATTAGAAAAATAAAACAACAATCCACTATTTTTGTTGGAGAGTTTTATACTAAAATGACACTTAAAAATGAACGGAGGTAGTATTATATATACATGACAAGTTTCATCAATAGTTTTTTTAAAACAACTATTATACACATAATAAAATGTTGGTGATAAAAATTAAAGTGAACTATTATATACGGGGAAACAAGTTGCTACTAATGAAAATTTTAAATAACTACTATACACAAGTTTCTGCTAGTGAAAAATTTAAATAACTACAATAAACGAGGAACAAGTTTTTGTTGACGAAAATTTTAAATAACTAATATATCAATCTTTTAATTATAAAAAAAAAACTTTTTCATCAAATTTTTCAACTTTAATACTTAGTAATATATATAATTCAAATAAACGCGCAATAAAAAAATACAGGATATATATTTATCAACAATGCCTAAAATAACTGCAAAATACTAATATTCCTTAAAAAAAATAGTAATACTAATATATACTCTTGCCTCTTCAATAATATAATACTAATATACAAATTGTTTGAGCGGTATACGCGTTCTAATGTCTCAAATTCCCAAACGACAACCCTAAGTTCCTTCTCGCCTCTCAGATCTCACAATAGAATATTATACCCTTCTATGCAACAACATTATTCCATGTAATTTTGTTTTCATTCTAGGCATTAGAATACTAGTCAATGCAAAAGCATATGTTTCAATCAAATTTTCACCTCTTCTCAAATGATATGAATTTGTATTTGTTTCAGCTTGTTGTCTTTGATCAGATGAAACGTGAGTCTGTGTTGGAATTTTCAATAGAAGGATATATGAATGCAAAAATTCAGCTCGGTGTAGGTGGAGTTTTTGTATTTAGGCTATGTTTTCTCCTCTGTTTTGAGGATTGTTTTTTTAGTAGTCCTCCTCTTGTAACTTGCTATGGGAATTATTTGTATCTCCCATCTCCTCCTTTGTTGTACTTGAGTCTTGGATTCAATATCGGTAAAGTTAATGTGTTTCAAATATATATATAATTTTTTTTTGGCATACTCAGTGGCAACGGTTTTTAATTGTTCTCAAAAGATATTAATGGCAGCGGTTGTTTTTCAGTATATAAATAAGCAACACGTAGGCAAGTGTTCCCTAAAGTCTCATGAAAAAACCGCTGCCTATAGGGCCTGGTTAAAAAGCGTTGCAAATTTCAAAGTATAAGCAGCGGGTTTGTGTTACCGTGGCCTAAAACTGAAAAAAACCGTTGCAAAGGAAACGGCCACGCCGTATAAAGTGCACTTTCAAAACCGTTGCCTATTGTTTTGGCCACGGTTTTTCGACTTATAGCAATGATTTTCGGCTACTGTCAAAAGTCAAAAATGTTATAGTACTATAAAACAAGCTTGATTAAGGTGAGAAAGCAAGTGGAGATGGAACACACCAAACTCGTTCGATGCTAAGGGAGATGACACAAAAAGTAGAAATGGAAAGACAATTGAGAGAAATGTGTTAAAAGAGTCTCGCATTAATTGATAAATTACCTAAAAATATTCTTTATAAATAGAGACAATATCACCTTAATTTAGTTTTGTAAAATTATTAAGTTAAACTTAACCTAAATTCTAAGAAGACAAGAAGTTTGGACAAAATTGGTTTTGATCATTGTTAACAAATATGGTTGGTTTTGTAACCTATATGGTTGGGTTTTAATGGAGTTGAACTAGATGCACCAAAATCCAAAAATGTTGTGAACCCAAATGTCAAATACACATGTCAATGTGGATGCATAGTTGAAAAAGCAATCCCAAGGTACAACAATTAAATACTCCATCGTCTCAAATATAAGCAAAAATTAGTCGATGAAAATGAATCTATTTTATTCAAATCTTTAACTAAATACTTGCCCCGATCCTTTTTATAAAGAGCACTCTAAAAAAATCACACAGACCAATTAACCGCATTAAATATAGTTATTTTCATTTATTACTCTTACAAATTTAAACTTATTTTATGTATACTCGTATTTAATTACTCTTCATTCAACTAATTTACTTATTTTTAATATCCGCTCTCATAATAAATAAGGGTACAAGTGAAATTAAACATTTAAAACATTTAAAAATTGATCAAAGTTTCTTATAAAAATGATCAATTTGAGAATCATGTCCCACTTTCATTTACAAAGTTCGCAATGGATATTTGCCATGATCATGAAGTGAAAAAGTTTCTCACATGGGATCAAGAATATACTGTTTCTCCTCTTCTTTTCCATGAACACACCGGCCGGCTGCCATTGCCATAAGCCATATATTAATATTGGATAGGTGCAGAGTGCAGAGCTTGTACTAATTATGTTCCACTAAAGAGATGTTCTTTCCCTTTTCCCTTGTCCCTGGTCTTATTTTATTGTAATCCTAAGTGTGAACAAGCACGTGGAAATTAATCTCATCTAGTGACCGAGCCCGAAACATCGAATAGTGGAGGCAACATTTAAATAAACAAAAATATAATATTAATAATATAACATATCATTTCAATGCATATATTAAATATATCATAATTATTATTTTTATTTTATTATTCTAAACACTTTAAAAGTCAAAAAGTTTTTTACTCCCTCCGTCCTAATTTGATTGTCACGGTTGACTATTTCACGCATGCCGATGCATAATTTTGACGATTAATATTTTTAATTGTATAATAGTAAAAATTATAAAAATTTGATATTTTGACAATACTCATCGAGACGAATAAAACAACATCTTATATGCTAATATTTATTCTTGTTTATTAGTAGAAAAATAAGGTCAAAACAATATGTGTGAATAGTGCACAACAGTCAACTGTGTCAACTAAATTGAGACGGATGGAGTATTTATAAAAAAAGCCCGTATTTCCTTTTTTAATTTCTTAACAAATCTCACTTAGAGCATCTCTAATAGGGGTATCTAAAGAAGTTTTATAGGTTAAAGATTAGTACCTTATCTTTTCTTATCATTAGAGCAACTATGAGTTGCTTAAAACTTGCGTAATTTTGCATTATTTGAGCAAAATATGTATGAGTGCATAAATATTACATTGCATTTTAGGAAATATTTTTTTTATAAGAGGATAAACCACTTGTTGATAATGTATAAATTCAAAATGACGTCGCCATTGGGTAGGCTCTTATCAGTAGAGACCCTTAAAATAACATATTAATTGGGTCAAAAATCAACTTAGATATTAATTAAATATAAAAGGAAAACATATACACGAATTATAGTGAAGACACATCGGGCCATTTGTTGTTGTGGTAATTAAATATATGCATCTTTTTCCAAAAAGAAAAAATTTAAGCTATATCAAAAAAAAAGCTATATATGCAATGCTAGACACATATACATATTATATAGTAATAGCAAATTAAAATTGAAGTGGGCTCCTGCCCACACATTCATACAAAAAATGAATTTTATAGCGCTTTTTATAGTGCTTAAAAGCGCTATAAATGTTGCCGCTATAATAGGTTTGCTGCCTATTATAGCGCTTTCAGAAAATGCTATTGTGTAATAAAACGCTATAATATATGTGATTAAGGCGCCTTGGCAACAATATTTAATAGTGGTTTACAGAAAAAGCGATATTAAAGGTTCCAGATTTAATAGCACCTGTGTATAAAGCGCTATTTTTTTTCAAACCTTTTACATCGGTTTATAAAGAAACGCTATTGTAAACATGGAGTTTTTTTTATTATTCAACCTGAAGCTTTGTTTTTTATTATTCAACCTTGAGCTTTTTTTTTAATATGTAAACTTGGAGTTATTTTTTAATATGTAAACCTGGAGTTAATTTCAAATTTAAAAACTAGTAAATAACATCAACTAATTTATAGAGAATAAAAAGTACTTTTTCAATAAAACATGAAAAATATACTAAATTTGGTCTAAAACAATATTTGAGTACATCTCTAACCAACAAAACAAACTTATGCTACTACAAAGGTCCTATGACCTCAAGAAGCTAACTGGGTACATAACTCTCGCCACCAAAACAAATTAACTTATGCTAAGATATACTAATACAAAGGTCCTATGAGCCTCAACCTTAATCAAATAATAACAACCTGCACATTGCACAATAACCTCCCAGCATACCATTTCCTGCAACCAGGTGAGTTCAAAACACCAAAGCAATCAAACTAACTTAAGCACTCCTCTGCCATTTTCCAAACCAAGTCAGCAGTACCTCTCATGTTTTCAAGTCCCTGAAAAACCACACGAACCAAGACACCTCCAGAACTTCAAACAAAACACCACAGGAAGGCAGCAACACAATAGCAGAAAAACCAATCCATCAGAGAATAACATGATTATGCAGTTAAACGGTCTCCAAAACTTAGCTCCAAACTCTACCTGTCAAAACAATTCACAAGGAGCTATCTTTAATTGACAAAATTTTGAAGGTCATCGTAAAGACAACTATCATAAACACATCTATATAAGATCTGCAGAGTTTTCATAAACATATTTTTCAGTTTCATGTATTCTATTAATGAGTTCAACAACTCTGAAAAAGTGCATGAAACACAAATTAATCAAAAAAAAAATTATTGGAGCCAAAAACACATTCATGGCCCAGGAAAGACAACACCTCCTAGGAGCTAAATAACACACACAAACAAAATCAAAGTCCATGTAATTAAAAACATCTATTGGCCCTGCCATATTCTTTTATTCTTTTATAATACAAATAAAAATAAAGTCATATATCATTTATTATCAAAGCTTCATAGATATCTGGTGTAAGAGTACCAAGAAACCCACCCATATTGGTGTACATGCAACACCAACAACGCACCGCGGTAAGGTAGAAACATAGATATCTGTTGTAAATATATACCCTGCGGCAGGTCACTAACCTGCATTCAGGTAAGCTAGCAACATACACCTATTAAAAGAAATAACTAAACAACTCATACACCTCGGTGCCTAGTGGATTACAACCCTTACACCAAATTTCAAATAAAACTAGATAATCAAGTTAGCAAGTTACTAAACTCTTAAACAACTAAAATAAATGATCTAAAATAAATAAGATTGGTATTATTAATGGAATTGGACCAATTTATCATCCTTTTAACCTTCTGGTTGCAGCAAGAGTGATGCCCCAATAAATCCTTTCTTCTATTCTTCTCTCCCTCCATTGATCAACAATGATGACTAGTTTTGAAATTAATACCGAAAAATAATAAAAGATGAAATGAAAGGAAAACAAAGAAAGTTCTAGTTTCAATAGCTTTAACCGTAGCCTAAAAGAAAAAAGCATAATTTCAACAGCAAGGCATATAAGGTAACGCTCACAAGAGCTACCTGGTAATGTTTAAGCAACTGTATCTTCTTAAATGTTGGTGCTATAAGATCGCGTTCCATGTCAAATGTAACTGGATCAATATGAACAGCTTTAATAAATTCAAAGTCTTTCAACTGCAAAAAGAACATAGGATAAAACATAAATCTTCAGGGTATGTACCTAAACATACCTTGGATGCAGACACTTTTATTTGCTACAATGTTAATTATGAAAATAGTGTGACGGTGTATAAAATTTCAGATTTATGTGAAATTTTACCAACATGATTCATATGGAATATTAGAGAAATATTATGAGGCATAAAAATAAATAGAACCTTCTTTTCTTTCTCAATCTTTACGAGCTCTCCAAGAATGTATATTTTCGTCCAAGAATCTTCACAGAGAGAACCAAACTCCATCTTCATATCATTTTTTCCTGCCCAAGCTTCAAGTGCTTGCTTGTTTGGGTCAATAACAGCCACAATGAAGTACTCAATTATTTCCATAGACCCATATCTGAAACAAAAGAGGATATAAACACGTCACAAAACATTGTCTGCTCATGAAAAGAAGCATAAACTAATTCCTTTATTGAAGGGAATATAAATTCATTATTACAAGATAGATCTTGAAAACTATTCAAAGGCTCCAGAAGAATTACTGATTCAATAACAGAAACTTTAACATAAATTTTCTCCAGCTTTTCAACAGCTACATATTCTCCTTGTGAAAGCTTAAATATATTCTTCTTCCGATCTATAATTTTCATGCTTCCATTAGGTTTCCACTCTCCAATATCTCCGATCTATAAATTGCAATGCTACTGTATCTAAAAAGTAATTTAAATTTGTACGAAACATCACAATATGAAATTAAAAAGCAATTAGCTCAAAAAGAGTCAATTATTTCCCTCTCAATCATCACTAAAAAGAGCGACCTCTAGTTAGGTTCACCGCACGAAAGACTAGCAATTTCAAGAATATCAACTATATATTAAATAAATCTCATTCATCTCTACGAATATCTCACATTTTTGTTGCACTTTCATTATAAATATTATTATTTCTCTTTCTCGAGAGAAGACGAAGATTGGTATGAATAAAAATTAGATATTCATCTCTCTTTGAATTGAGCCAATTCATTTTCAATTAATGAGTGAATAATTTCGGCGGCTACTTTGTTATTGTTTTTAGTAGTAGTTGCTACCTTTATATTATAAACAAATAAAAAACCTAAATCTTCCTATAAAAAAACTAATACAAGAAAAACTAATACAAGAAACTAATCAGTTTTTTTTTATTGGTGTACTGCGCGCGTACCAAAAGCATACCACGCGTCATTTCAAAAAAAAAAAAACTAGGTACGCCGTCGGTGCGTACCGGGAGAGTACCGTACGCGTACTGGTACCCGATACGTATCCGGTACCAGTACTCAGTCTAAAAAAGAGTACCCATGCAACATAGAAGTAGAGGAACAGTGGAATGATAGATAGATAGAAAGAAGATGGAGGTTATTCTTTTTTTACGCAAGATGAAGGTTATTGTTTGTTACAACTGAAGATGTGTTTAATTTATTTTTGTTTTATATTTTCTTTTCTTATTATTTTTTTATTATTAAACTTTAGGGCTCCGTTTCAACTTTTAATAGCACTTGTTAAAAAAGAGCTATTAAATAGGCGCTATAGTAACCCAAAATTGTAGTAACATTTAAGAAAATATAATCCGTCCCTAATTATAAGATCTTGTTTGACTACTGCACGTATGCCAATGCAGAATTTTGATCACTAATATCTTTAATCGTCTATTAATAAAAATTATAAAAATTTAATATTTTGAAAATACTCATCGAACCAAATTGAACAAGATCTTATATGATAATATTTACATTTATATATTATTAAAAAAATACGGTCAAAACAAGGTAAATGAATAGAACATTTTTGTCAAGCAGAGTCTTATAATTAGGGACGGAGGTAATAATAACATAACATATCATTTCAATGAATATATTAAATATATCATAATTATATATTTTTTTTATTTTATTATTCTAAACACTTTAAAAGTCAAAAAGTTTTTTATTTTTTTTTTAAAAAAACTCTTATTTCCTTTTTTTTAATTTCTTAACAAATCTCACTTATAGCATCTCTAGTAGGGGTATCTAAAGGAGTTTTAGGCAAAAGATTTGTACCTTACTTTTTCTTATCATTAGAGCAAGTGTGATCATGGCAGAGTGAGTATAAAAAAAATATTCAAGTACCTTATTATATCAATTTAATATTGGCTTTTTTCTATTAGTTGCTTAAAAGTTGCATAATTTTGCATTATTGGAGCAAAATATGTATGAGTGCATAAATATTGAATGCATATATAATTATTTATTTATATAGGAGAAAATGTTGGAACAAATGTTGAAGCACTAGGCATAAACCTGGCCTATGTGCTAACACACACTTTGTGAATTGAAGTGATTTGAGAGAGATGAAGAAGAAGAGAGGAAAGAGTTATTCTTTATTGATCGTGAGAATGAAAGTTATACTAGATGTGAAGTTGTACAAGTTGTGAATTACAATTATTATCTAACACTAGTTATAGAAAATGAAAAATACAAGGTATTTAACTTGTTAGACAAGTAACTAACCAACTAACTACTTAAGTAACTAACACAAGTTAGTTACATCTAACTAACTTTTAAAGTAACCAACTACCTAGGAAAGATGCTAGAGCATCTCGTAGAGCATCACGGTTTGAATATGTTTGACAATTACAAAACAACATGCTCCCTTAATTACCTATACATCAGTTCTTAAGTTGAAAAACACCAAGTGAATTCCTTAAGCTCAAAAACTTGTCAGTTTTCAAACTCTTGGTCAATGTATCACTTCCAAGCTATTTGAGAACCAGTTGCACAATGTATCACTTCCAAGCTTCCTTGATTGACTTGCTCCCTTAGAAAGTGAAATCTTGCCTCGATATGCTTGCTTCTTCCATGTAGAATTGGATTTTTAGCTAAGTTTATGGCAGACTTTTTGTCAATCTATAACTTGATTGATCTTTCAACATTTACCTTTAACTCCTTCAATACCGATTCAATCCCTAATGCTTGACAAGCAGCATATGAACCAGCAATATACTCTACTTCACATGATCAATACTAGAAAGTTCGCGTTAAAGAGTCTCATGTTGATTAGAAATAATTTAAAAATATATTTATAAGTCAACACATTTCCCATTTAACAAACATATTTTATAAAATTGTGTTTAATCCAAGCTAAATATTAAGAGGACGGGAAGTTTGGACATTGGCCTAGTCCATAACCGTATATATTTGTAGGAAATGCACTGCATCAACGTTGCAAACAATTGA
Source organism: Trifolium pratense (assembly GCF_020283565.1). Taxonomy (NCBI): domain Eukaryota; kingdom Viridiplantae; phylum Streptophyta; class Magnoliopsida; order Fabales; family Fabaceae; genus Trifolium; species Trifolium pratense. Next base: position 5,483,903 of record NC_060065.1, on the reverse strand, counting down.
GATGATCATTATTAATAAATATATTATCTCTCCTTTAAATTATAAGTCGTTTTAGCTATTTCACACAAATTAAGAAGTGTAACTAATTTTCTGTTAGCTTACAATTAGTAAGTATAACACACAAACCCATTATTTAATAAAATTTTACCGTGATAAATCTTTTTTAAAATACGCGACGGAAAATCAAAGTTTGTTATTATAAAAACTTGGTTCAGGTATTACATACTTCATAAAAATACTACTAATTTAATTAATTAGTAAGACTACTTGTTTATACAAATCTTAAATCAAATAATGTATTTATTAACTATACAAAACAACCTAGATAAGGAGACTCTGTATACATATAAAACCCCTTTTTCCCGTGTCACAATCAGAGCGGAGCTTCACCGACGACTCGACATCGATAAACACATAACCTGTGAAATCTGGTCTCAAACCAGTCAAATACACAAAACGGAGAGTTAGATAAACATAATCAAATCATACAAGTGTAAGTAAGTAATACTTAAACACTTCATCACAACATCATGCATATTCATAAAATATAAATATACATCATCATTCATACCAATCATATTATATACCAGAGATTGAAGCCAATTACGTTTATAATCATCGAACAATCAACACCAAAAAGTAAGTCTAACACATATAGACAAATATCACCAATTCCAAAGATTTGTGTCACATAACAATTATCACAAAAATTACACATATCCTAATGCAATCTAATGCTTCAAATTCATGTTATGTCACCCTAGACACATCTAATGCATGTGGTACCATCGTATTTATTAGAGTATCTCACCTCTAATATTCGTCTTTATCAGATAAATATAATCTGATATCCTTCTTTATTGGAATATCCAATATACATCAACAATTCATGAATGCATGTATGTAATTCATGAATTCACACTCACACAATTAGCATTTTGCTCGTCATTTATAATGTGGAACACTATCCGACATTTTCGTCTTTATTAAGATAACATTATACCTTAATATACGTCTTTATCAAATAACATAATTCGATATACTTCTTTATTAGAATAACATACTCTAATATTCTTCTTTATTAAGTTGATTAACACCTTAATATACTTCTTTTGACATTTAAACATGTTGGTGTAAGCCCTAGAGGCCAATTATTTATAAATGCATGATACTTGTATTGGATAATTTACTTATTAAATAAAGGCTTTTCATTATTATGTTTATGTGTTAAATGATAATAGAGTCCCTAGAATAGTAAGTTCATTGAATGGAACGTTAAGTGTGACTTAATCGTGAGAATCCATTACACATGAGAACACTATTCTTAAAAACATCCGTAGTCGAGCTTTGCTGTGAATTGGGATAACATCAAAACATAGAGACTATTATGTTGACAGACTGATGATCACATCTCACGGATCATAGATAAAGAGTTATCAAGTCTTCACATAGATATAAATATTAAGAGTAATATTTATATCGGATTGACCCACCATGAGAATACTACATAGTATGTTATGAAATGTCATAAGATATTCTCATAGTGATAAGTGGTGTATTCCACCCTTCGACCTGAAACCACTATGTTCCCTAGATGTAGGAGTGTAGTACTTTGTCGCCATTCAAAGTTATCCGTAACAGGATGACTATAAAGTTGGTTGATGGGTATTCCACGAATCATGCTAAGGGGCATGAGTGACCTAGATGGAATTTACCCCTCCTACATAACAGGAGATATGTCTATGGGCCTAATATTGAACTTGACAAGGGTGACGTACTATGCCTTGTGTTCAATATAGACATAAGGGTAAAAGGGTAATTATATACATGAGTTTTATCACGGAAAGGTTTGTCAGATCACGTGACATTCTTGTGACTTGGGTAGCAGTGATGTGTTGCTAGATACCGCTCACTGTTTATAATATTAAGAATAATATTATTGCTAACGTCAAAAGAACCTACAGGGTCACACACTAAGGACAGTCGATATGGAAGAAATAAGTAAGACTTATTTTGAGGGTGCGATTAGTGAAAAACAGTTTTGGGCTTAAGAAGACCAAACACCGTTTGGCCCAACTGACCACACAAGAAACTCTATAAATAGAAGCTTGTGTAGTTTAGTTTGTGCTTGCTTTTTCACAATTCGTTTTTCAGAGAAACCCTAAAACTCTGAAACCCTAACCGCACTTCCTAAGCCTTCATCTTGTAGCAGCTAGCACTGAAAGTTGAAGACCTGTTCGTGTGGACTAGCTAGAGGTGCTGCCGTCGTGTGGTGCTTGTGATCAACGAGGAGAAGCAAAGAGTTTGCTGTTTCAGTTCACCAAAAGGTATAACGTTTAACCCTGATCATGCCCATTCGCAAGGATCCATCGAAGGAAAAAATTTAAAATTCCGCTGCGTTTTACACTCTGTTTTAAACACGATTTTCCTTCAGTGGTATCAGAGCCACTTGTGAAACCATGAATCGGTTTGTTGCTTATTACTGTTTTATTAATATGGTTTTGAATCAGTATTAATAATAATAATAACAAGGATTAACAAAATTTGATTGATAGGTTTTAAAATATATATGTGATATATAATTCTGATACGACGCGTCGGTGTATGTGATACACTGATCGTGTCATTCATTCGAATGTTTAAGTGATTGGCGTTTAATTTGCATGATTGTGAGCGTGAGCTTAGGAACCGTTTATGGTGAAGCATCATATATCCGATCGTTCATCTAGAACTAGCAGTCCTGAAACGTTTTGATGAATGGTCGTTGTATTAGGGTTTATAACAATACAAGTGTTGTATTGTTATATAAACAGAACATATTGTTCATTGAAAGTTTTAAGTGATTGTCGTGAGCATGGATGATTGTGAGCGTGAGCTTCGGAACCGATAACTGGTGAAGCATCATATATCCAATCGTCTGTGATGAACAAAATCCTGAAACGTTTTGATGAATGATTACCGTAACAATACAAGGGTTGTGTTGTTATACAAACAGAGTACGGCTAGGGTTTATATCTGAAGCATCAAGTGTTGGTGCGATTAGGATTCATTGATGAAGTGTTCATCGAAATTTAGCTTCCGGGGCTCCGCCCCGGAGGCCCCGCAAGGGGCGCTGCCCCTTTGAACCCCGTCCGCTGACTAACTCTGCGTAAGGTGATCAATCATGGTATTTTATTAATTGGACTAATTTAATAATAATAATTTATGTGTTTATTGTTATTAAAGTTTCATGATGAATGGTTATGGCCTTAGTTCTTCTTTTCGTTTTATTTGGGATTTTAAATACGGCCTGCGTGTCGTGCCTCTCTTATATTCTCTTGATGTAATTTCTTTTCTCATCTCACTCCTTCGTATGAACACGAGTTTCTTGTAGTGATGTAATATAAGATTAGCAAATAGGACAGGAAGGACAACAATGAAGATCTATCTTGGAGAAGTATAGGTCGTTCTTAGATATAGCATAGGTTCTCTCATTGACTTGAGGGAACAATCACGCTAGGGGCCATAACCATGTCACTTTATTGTATTATGTATGTTGATGCATGTTATGTATGGAGTGACGTCATTGTATGTAAGCCGTGGTAAGGTGAGATCAAATTAATTATAAAAGCCCTCAAAGGAATTAATATTAAGTTTTATAGCTTTCCAACAAATAGCGCCCTTCAAGATCAATATCGATCAATGTAGGTTTTGCCACCGCGAAGTGCATTGTCAATATTGATAAGTTGCGGTGAGGTAATTTGTTTATCCGATCGCTATTTAATGGGTCTAACTTAACTAAAGAAAATATAATAAGATTATATGACTTTAGAAGCAAGTATTGGGATATTCCATGTGATGGATTAGAATAAGCGTTATTCACCCAATAGAAAGGATATGAGAGTTGTATGAGATACAATTGGAAAGGAGTTTCCTACCTAAATAACTAAATTTTGTGTAATCAGCACAACGCTGACTTAAAATGAAGAGAAATATGGATCTCATTCTCACTAGAAAATCTTCCAACGGGATTTTCCGAATCAAATGTCGAGGGTCATTTGTTTTGAGTAAAATAGTGGGAGCACATGTTTAATTAAAGGCCTAATTAAATCTACAATATATGAAAAGAAGATACGTATGAAATTCCCAATTTGCCCCTATTTCATTTTTTGACACATAATCAATTCAGGGTTATTTTGTGTCTTTATCAAAAAAAGTTAGTAGAAAAATGCTAAAAAATTTCTTAGTGAGCAGGATTTAAACCCTTAACCTTTTAGTTACACTACGTATTGCATTTACCACTAAGCCATATGCATTAATTTGTTATATTTTTGGAATCAACATATAATCAATATGAGTTAAATGCCCAATTGTAACCACAAAACTCCACTTTATTTGTTACTTCTCCCACGATTTGTTATATTTTTGTGTCATATATTTATACTCATATATTAATACGATAGCATAATTTTTGTGTGATTTATGCATGACCTATGTGTTTTACTCAAATTAATAAGTTTGCCCGTTCTTTATAACATCTGATGGACCTATATTTATACTCATATATGAAGAAAAAATTATTACGGGACTATATTCATACTCATATATATAAATTTAATACAGGGACCTAAGAAAATAAGATACATGTGAAAATCTCATGTTACCCCTACTTAATAATTTGACACATCATCGCTTTCATGAGTATTTTGTGTCATATTTAAAAGATAGTAAATAATTTCAATATTTTAAATTTTTTCTCAAGGTGATTAATTCCATTTTAATATTTTACTCCTTCCATTTTTTATAAGTGTTCAGTTAGAATCATAACACTAAATTAAGAAAGTGGATTTTTGCACATTATCTTCCTATTATACCCTCATCTTAATTCACCAATAAATTCTATTTTTTGCACTCTTTCAAATAAATTTATTTTTATACAAAAATAATTTGGTAACAAATTCTGTTTAAATATGAATATAACAAGGAAGAAACAAACTTTCCTATAGTAAAAAAAAAGGAACAAAATTTCTTTTTAAAAAAAACTTTAGTTTTTCAAATATATATATATAAAAAAATTATTGAAAAAGATAATAATAATAATAATAATAATAATAATTATTATAATAATTGACAAGGGGTATAATTGACAAATCGTATCCTTAAAACACAAACTTGACAGTTAATTAGAAACGCTAAATTTGATGAAATTGAACACTTATAAAAAAACGAGGGGAGTAATATTTTGTGTAATAAATACATTGGCCATTTTTTTGGAATAGATTGACCATCACGGAACTTGTGTTTTTACTAATATATTATGTTATCTATTTTTTTTAATAATTTTACAGGTTACATTCATATTAATACCAGAACCTTTTTTTTTGTTATATATACGGGCATTATATTTTTAATCATATATTAATAAAATTGTTTATTTTTTCTATAATTTTACGTATTATACATTATATTTATACGGGGACATAATTTTTTGTGTGAATTCTGCGGGACCTATGATTTTCCTCTTATTAATAAGGTTTCCTGTTCTTTAATAATTTATGTAGGACATAAATTTATACTCAGATGTTAATGCAAGAACCTATATATTTTTTTTATTTCTACGAGACTTATATTTTTAATTATATATTAATAAATTTGTCATTCTTTCATAATTTTTGCATTACATATATTTATGATCATATATTAATACAAAGATCTAATCTTTTGTGTAATTTCTACGGGGCCTATGTTTTTACTCTTATTAATGAAGTTTTCAATTTTTTTAGACCTATATTTATAATTATATATTAATACGAGAACCTAATCTTTTGTGTGATTTCTGGGGACCTGTGGTTTTTTTTTTTGGGTACATGAGGACCTGTGTGTTTTACTCATATTAATAAACTTGTCCGTTCTTTTATAACATCTGCGGGACCTATATTTAAACTCATATATTAATATGGAAACTTTTTTGTTTGTGTGGTTTCTACGGGACTTATACTTTTAATTATATATTAATTAAGTTGTTTGTAACAAAAATAAAATAAAAATTAAGTTGTCTATTTTTTTTTACGATTTTATTGGTTATACTCATATTTAATACGATGATATAATTATTTTGATGATTGTTGCGAGAACTATATTTTCACTAACATATTAATACGATTGCCTATTTTTTAATAATTTTTACGGGACTATATTTATACTCATATATTAATACATGGACATAAGTTTTTTTGTGATTTTTCAACACTTATGTTTTTACTAATATATTAATAAGGTAGCCTATTTTTTTTTCATAATTTCTACATTATCTATATTTATATTCCTATATTAATATGGAGACCTAAAGTTTTTTTGTGATGGTTTTACCATTGTTCTTTTTCTATTATTTTTTACCAAATATTATATCATTTCTATTTTTTTATCTTTTAATCTAATTTCCAATAAATTTCATCTTATCAAGTGAGGAGCGGCAACGCCGCGACTCCCGTCCGGACGCACGGGTGTCCTGCTACTGTGTATTAAAATTGTTCAATACTTATATTTTCACTTTTACAATTGTAGATCACCATGTCAAACACCAATACTTCGAACAACATTTTGCGAAGCATTCTTGACAAAGAGAAATTGTCTGGGACAAATTTTCTTGATTGGCATCGTAACTTGAGGATAGTCCTCATGCACGAGAAAAATCTGTATGCTATTGAGGAACCCCAACCTAACCCTGAGGATGAACCTGCGGCCAATGCTCCTAAGGCTCAAAGGGATGCTTATCAGAAGCGTCTTGATGATGCCATGGATGCAAAGTGCCTCATGCTGGCTACCATGACCTCTGAGCTTCAGAAGCAACATGAGGACATGAATGTGTTCGATATGATCGAACACTTGAAGACGCTCTACCAAGAGCAAGCCAGGATTGAGAGGTTTGAGGTTTCCAAAGCCCTGTTTTCAGCCAAGCTATCTGAGGGATCTCTAGTAAGTCCACATGTGCTCAAGATGATTGGGTACGTAGGGAAACTTAGAAAAATTGGGATTTCCACTTGGAAATGAGCTTGCAACTGATCTGATCCTGCAATCGTTGCCGGAGAGTTTTAATCAGTTTGTTCTGAACTTCACCATGTCGGACATGGAGAAGTCTCTGCCACAACTGCTAGGCATGTTGAGGCAAGTTGAGCAGAACATGAAAACAAAAGGGAAGTCCAACCATGTTCTTATGATTGGCAATGGAAACAAAGGGAAGGGCAACAAAGGGAAGGGAGGCAAAGGGAAGGGCAAGGAAGTTGCCAAACCCAAACCTACCCCTAAAGCTTTGAAGCCCACTGGGGAGTTGCAAAGGAGGGTAGGTGCTTCCACTGTAACAAGATTGGACATTGGAAGAGGAACTGCCCAAAATACCTGGAAGATAAAAAGAATGGAGTAGAGAGCTCCAATTCAGCAGGTATCTTTGTTATTGAAATTAATTTATCTACTTCTTCTACATGGGTATTAGATACCGGATGTGGTTCTCACATTTGTACTAATGTGCAGGGGCTGCAAAGGAGTAGAGGATTGGCTAAAGGTGAAGTCGACCTACGAGTGGGAAATGGAGCAAGAGTTGCCACATTAGCTGTAGGAGTTTATGCTTTAACTTTACCTAGTGGACTAATAATACAGTTAGAGAACTGTTTTTATGTATCTGTCATTAGCAGGAATATTATTTTTGTTTCTTGTTTGGATAAACTTGGCTTTTCATTTATAATAAAGAACAATTGTTGCTCCATTTATTTAAATGATATCTTTTATGCCACAGCACAAATGAGTAATGGATTATATATTCTTGATCTTGAAATGCCAATTTATAACATTGATACAAAAAGGATTAAACCTAATGAGTTAAATCCTACATACCTTTGGCACTGTCGTTTAGGCCATATCAATGAGAAACGCATTTCCAAGCTCCATAAAGATGGGCTCTTGGATTTATTTGATTATGAATCTTTTGAAACATGCAGATCTTGCTTATTGGGAAAAATGACAAAGACCCTATTCACTGGTAAAGGTGAAAGGGCAAGTGATCTCTTGGCTCTCATACATACTGATGTATGTGGACCATTGAACACACATGCTAGAGGAGGTTTTCAATACTTCATCACATTTACTGATGACTACAGTAGATATGGATATGTGTATCTAATGAAGCATAAATCCGAATCCTTTGAAAAGTTCAAAGAATTTAAAAATGAAGTACAAAACCAACTAGGAAAGAAAATCAAAACCCTTCGATCAGATCGAGGAGGTGAGTATTTAAGCCTAGAGTTTGATGACCATCTAAAAGAGTGTGGGATCTTATCCCAACTTACTCCTCCTGGAACACCACAATGGAATGGTGTGTCTGAGAGAAGAAACCGAACCTTGTTGGACATGGTGCGGTCTATGATGAGTCACGCTGATCTTCCAAACTCCTTTTGGGGACACGCCCTATTAACAACAGCTTATACACTTAACCGTGTTCCTTCTAAAACGGTTGAAAAGACACCATATGAGATGTGGTGTGGCAAGAAACCACATATGTCTTACTTAAAGATTTGGGGTTGCGAAGTTTATGTAAGACGCCAAATTTCTACTAAACTTGAACCTAAATCTGACAAGTGTTTCTTTGTGGGATATCCTAAAGAGACAAAAGGATATTACTTCTACAATCCTTCTGAGGGCAAAGTGTTTGTCGCTAGGACAGGAGTATTCCTAGAAAAGGATTTTGTTTCCAAAGGAATCAGTGGGAGGAAAGTAGATCTTGAAGAAATTCATGATCCACAAAGTAATGACACACCAATGGAGGAACAAGAGCAGGATGCACAAGAGGTTGTGACAGAGAATCCTACTCAAGTAACACAAGAACCGCGTAGGTCTAACAGGATACGTCAAGAACCTGAAAGATTTGGATATTTCATATCGGAGCAAGGTGATGTATTACTCATGGATCAAGATGAGCCTGTGACTTACCAAGAGGCTATTACTGGCCCTGAATCTGAGAAGTGGCTAGAAGCCATGAAATCTGAAATGGATTCCATGTACACAAATCAAGTTTGGAACTTGGTGGAAGCTCCTGATGGGATCAAACCCATAGGATGCAAGTGGGTCTTTAAGAAGAAGACTGACATGGATGGAAAGGTACAGACCTACAAAGCGCGATTGGTTGCTAAAGGTTTCAAACAAATTCATGGGGTAGACTATGATGAAACATTTTCACCAGTTGCGATGATCAAATCCATTCGGATCTTACTTGCCATCGCTACATACTATGATTATGAAATCTGGCAGATGGATGTAAAAACTGCATTCCTTAATGGGAGTCTCCTTGAGGATGTGTACATGACACAACCTGAAGGCTTTTGCATTCCAGGAGAAGCCAAAAAGATATGCAAATTACAGCGATCAATCTACGGATTGAAGCAAGCTTCCAGAAGCTGGAATCTTCGTTTTGATGAAACTGTAAAGTAGTACGGATTCATTCAAAATGAAGATGAGCCTTGTGTTTACAAAAAGGTTAGTGGGAGCATAGTCGCATTCCTAGTATTATATGTAGATGACATATTACTAATAGGAAACGACATCCCTACCTTGCAACAAGTTAAAACTTGGTTAGGGAATTGCTTTTCTATGAAAGATCTGGGTGAAGCAGCCTATATATTAGGAATAAGAATCTATAGAGATAGATCACAGAAACTGCTTGGCCTAAGCCAGAGTACATACATAGATAAAGTGTTAAGACGCTTTAATATGCATGATTCCAAAAAGGCACAGTCTCCTTCATCTAAGGAAGAAAGGGACCGCATGAGTAAGATCCCTTATGCATCGGCTATAGGATCTATCATGTATGCCATGATATGTACTCGACCAGATGTTTCGTATGCCTTAAGCGCAACAAGCCGTTATCAGTCTGATCCTGGTGAGGCTTATTGGGTGGCTGTCAAGAACATCCTTAAATACTTAAGGAGGACTAAAGACTCATTCCTAATATATGGAGGCCAAGAAGAGCTAAATGTAATTGGTTACACTGATGCTAGCTTCCAAACAGATAGGGATGACTTTAGGTCGCAATCAGGCTATGTGTTTTGCATAAATGGTGGCGCTGTGAGCTGGAAGAGTTCAAAGCAAGATACAGTTGCTGATTCTACAACCGAAGCTGAGTACATCGCTGCATCAAATGCAGCAAAGGAAGTTGTTTGGATAAAGAAGTTCATTACTGAACTTGGCATATTCCCTAGCATTGTGGATCCCATTGAATTATTTTGTGACAACAATGGTGCAATCGCACAAGCTAAGGAACCTAGATCTCACCAAAAGTCCAAACACATACTCAGGCGCTATCATCTTATTCGAGAAATAATTGATAGAGGAGATGTGAAGATATGCAGAGTACCAACACTTGACAATGCCGCTGATCCACTTACAAAGCCTCTTGCTCAACCGAAGCATGAGGGCCACATTAGGGGCATAAGTATTAGGAGTATGCCTGATTGGCTCTAGTGCTAGTGGGAGATTGTTGGTGTAAGCCCTAGAGGCCAATTATTTATAATTGCATGATACTTGTATTGGATAATTTACTTATTAAATAAAGGCTTTTCATTATTATGTTTATGTGTTAAATGATAATAGAGTCCCTAGAATAGTAAGTTCATTGAATGGAACGTTAAGTGTGACTTAATCGTGAGAATCCATTACACATGAGAACACTATTCTTAAAAACATCCGTAGTCGAGCTTTGCTGTGAATTGGGATAACATCAAAACATAGAGACTATTATGTTGACAGACTGATGATCACATCTCACGGATCATAGATAAAGAGTTATCAAGTCTTCACATAGATATAAATATTAAGAGTAATATTTATATCGGATTGACCCACCATGAGAATACTACATAGTATGTTATGAAATGTCATAAGATATTCTCATAGTGATAAGTGGTGTATTCCACCCTTCGACCTGAAACCACTATGTTCCCTAGATGTAGGAGTGTAGTACTTTGTCGCCATTCAAAGTTATCCGTAACAGGATGACTATAAAGTTGGTTGATGGGTATTCCACGAATCATGCTAAGGGACATGAGTGACCTAGATGGAATTTACCCCTCCTACATAACAGGAGATATGTCTATGGGCCCAATATTGAACTTGACAAGGGTGACGTACTATGCCTTGTGTTCAATATAGACATAAGGGTAAAAGGGTAATTATACACATGAGTTTTATCACGGAAAGGTTTGTCAGATCACGTGACATTCTTGTGACTTGGGTAGCAGTGATGTGTTGCTAGATACCGCTCACTGCTTATAATATTAAGAATAATATTATTGCTAACGTCAAAAGAACCTACAGGGTCACACACTAAGGACAGTCGATATGGAAGAAATAAGTAAGACTTATTTTAAGGGTGCGATTAGTGAAAAACAGTTTTGGGCTTAAGAAGACCAAACACCGTTTGGCCCAACTGACCACACAAGAAACTCTATAAATAGAAGCTTGTGTAGTTCAGTTTGTGCTTGCTTTTTCACAATTCGTTTTTCAGAGAAACCCTAAAACTCTGAAACCCTAACCGCACTTCCTAAGCCTTCATCTTGTAGCAGCTAGCACTGAAAGTTGAAGACCTGTTCGTGTGGACTAGCTAGAGGTGCTGCCGTCGTGTGGTGCTTGTGATCAACGAAGAGAAGCAAAGAGTTTGCTGTTTCAGTTCACCAAAAGGTATAACGTTTAACCCTGATCATGCCCATTCGCAAGGATCCATCGAAGGAAAAATTTAAAATTCCGTTGCGTTTTACACTCTGTTTTAAACACGATTTTCCTTCAAAACAAACATCATCAACAATCATCAACAACAATTGCATAAGAACACAATTAAATCATACTATCAACATACATCGTTTCTTACATACAATGTATTCACTTGCATTTTAACACAATACCAAAAACATGAGCTAATTTTATTAAACATGCATTATCTCACAAAACAAACTCCGGAATCGGAATCTACACGAAAAACTGGGTAAAATAGGTTCCGGGTGCAAAAGCTATCAAAAAGTCAACCCTAAGGTCAATTGTTGACTTTGTAGTCTGTTGACTGCTGCGCATGGCGCAGAAGCCAGGAAGAATTGAAGCAGAGTTGTGCATGGCGCAGGTAGTCTGACATCAGTCCAATAGCTGTCAAAACGCGATTTTACACTAAAAATCACTTATTTCGACCCAAAATCACTTATTTGACTTCCAAAAAACATACCAAACATAGATTATGATTATACATGCTCAAAAACACTTAAAAGCAACTTATTAACATCAATAATCACTTATTTCATGGTTTTTGACACATTTTGATCTAAACTCATAAACTATCAAGTTCTTACAAAAATATCTACAAATTCCCATCCAAAACCCCATTAATTTGTTCATACAACTTGTTAATGGTTTATTAAACATGTTATGATCAATGGATTTCATTTTCATTAAGAAAAATCTCACAACCCAAAACGAAAATGAGTGAAAGAGTTTGGGAATGGAGGAATCGACATCCTCCCCTCTTTATGACCACTCACGAATATGCAATCTAACTCTCGTACCTTAGATCCGACGAAATCTCGAGCTTCCTCTTTGAATCTCAAGCTTTTCCTTGCCCTAGCTCTCCTCCTCTTCCTTCTCTCTTCATTCTTCTTGAGCTCACAAGGAAAATGAGTTTCTCTCTCTCCTTTTGAGCTTATAAAGCTCTCCCCTTTATTGTGACATAGGCCCAATGGGCCAAAAGCCCAATAACTCGGCCCAACTAAAGCTCACGGACGCTAACTCTCACAAACGCGACTTAACTCACTCATTAACTAATACACTCGATAAATAACTATTCGCCACTAACTTAATTAAAAGTCATCGCAACAATTAATTAAACACTTAAATAGCGAATAATAAAAATCGGGTCGTTACAGTAAGAACATCACATTCTATATGCAGGAGTTGGGGTTCGAACTCCAAACGCTCTATTTATTTACCTTGTGAAATTTCTAGCCACTAGGTCATTATTCAAAAAAAAAAGTGTAACTAATTTTGTGTGAAAAATTATGAACAATTAATTTTACAAGATTACCTTTCACTAATTATATAAAAATAATAATTAAAATTGAAATAAGATAGTAATAAATAGTTAAAAATACAAGATAAAAAATAATACTCCCTTCATCCCACAATGAGTGACCCATTTTGAAAATATGTATTATTCATATATCTTGCTTTGACCATATTTTTCTATTAGTAATAAATAAAAAAGAAATATTAACATATAAGATGTTGGATTCATCTCGATATTAAATTTTTATAATTTTTACCATTATACAATAAAAAATATTAATCGTCAAAGTTATACATTGACATACGTGAAATCAACTTAGTCACTCATTATGGGACGGAGGGAGTATTAAATATTTGACTAATATTATAACATGGTTTATAAGTTAGTAGAATTAGCTTATTGGTCATAAGTTAACCGTCATCATCAGTTATAAACTATAAGCTTTTAGCCATTAGTCAGGCTTTCAAGATCTCCCATGGTGCTAGAATCAAGAACTAGTGACCTAAAGGCTACGGCATTGACTTCAAGCTTTGTTAGCTTGGAGGATAAGGAACAATTTTGCTTAGATGAGCCGAGATGACATAGACACAGCAGGAACACTCTATGATCAAAGTAACAACCCTGATACAAGCAACAATGGTGATGAGCCACCACCAGTCACCACACTATAGAACGAAGGTGCGATAGAGATATTCAATCGTCTTTCGGTGTTGTTGGAGAAAGATTCATCAACGTATGACCCATGGAAGCAGGGAATGAATCAAATGAATCGTGCCTCATACAATATCAAAGAAGCTTGGATCTATTGCAGAATGGAATTTCTGATTCACATCCATGACAGCACGAGTTGTGGAAGCCTCGTGATATTGCTTTGATACCATATTAGTATTCTAAGGATGTGAGTGATAAAACATTGGCTAGATCCTGTTAGTTTGAGACTTTGAGAGAATTAAAATCCTAAAGACAACATTGTTGATTGATTAAAAGACTAGAAATGAGTTGAGTTGAGTTTGTTATTGTGAAAAGAAAAAAACAGACTAGTATTGGATACAATCAGTGCTCTTTATTTATAGCTCATGTTTATAGTGACTGTAGTACACCGTGTTGCTAACAAACTAACAAATTAACTTATGTAGTACTCTATTAGTATCAATGGATCACATCCTAGTTTTGATGATCGCTGTAATAACCAAACCGATAATTACTATCAAGGCTAACCAAGGCTGGTGAAACATTTTTTTTCCATACAGTTATAAGATTTCTCACATTGCTTGCATCATTATAAACAACTAAAATTTTCAACCAGTTTCATGAGCAGAGTGCTGGTAAGGAAGACGGCGTTCTGGAACTCCCTCCTCAGCACGTCTGTCTTCGAACCACTTAATAACCTTTTTCCGTGGAATGTTTGTAACATGCACGATACTGCTTATCATTGCATTCTGCATTGTCATTTAGACAGATAAGAATATTTGAAGTTAACAAGTTATGCAAAAAGTTGAATTGCAAAATCATTATATTAACTACCGACCCATGTTTTCCCCGATTAATGTAAAATATCATAATACTATGTAGTAATGATTACGTAGTGTTTAATAACTTTCAATAGACTATATATACACACAAAAAAAGGTGACAGTTGACATTGTGAGAGGGGTTAATCTTAAGGTAAATTCTTTGATACCCTTAGAGTTTGGTTGGGTACCGGTACCCCCACAATCAAAATTCATTCAAAATTTGAATTTATTGTAATATGAATTAATATAAAATATGGCATAAGATTTAATTTTGTCTTTGGGGGTACCCAACTAAAAGGTACCGGAGTGTTCACCTAATCTTAATTACAAAACCATAAACCTAATATTGACCAATTATGTACAAATACATAGTCAAGATCAACACCTCTTACATCCCATGCTCTGAACCGATACTATTAAGTCAAACACTTAGCTTGAGGACTGAGAATGAGAACGGTTGATTAACCTTCATTTTTGGCAGTTGTATTACTAATCTTGGATTTTGCAATATAAAGTATTAGTGCAGCACAACATAAAGTATGAGTACAGCAAATAATCATGAAACACAGTGAAAGACATACATGATATAACTATGCATCTTAATTGTTTTGTTTTGTATAAAACCAGAATACTAATACAAGCATCATTTATTTTAAGATTCTCAAACATAACTTTTCATGTAAGAGGGAATTGCTACTGGATGGAGACGTTAAATCAGAACAAGTAGTTAAATAAGCCAATAAAGATTTTTCTAGTTGTGTAAGGATGATTTAACAACATAAAACTTGTGATAGTGAAGCACAGAAAAATTTACTTACAGTGGGTCGCTTTGATCTCATGTAAACTCTCTCCAGAGTGTCAAGTTGGGCCTTTTTCAATCTCTTTCGAGATGACCAATTCTGTTGCATGGTATGAATAGGTAAGTCAGACTTTGGTTCAGATTCTGCATGGTCTGCACTTGTTTCTTTATAAAGAGTCTCCCCGGGCGTAGTTTCAGGTACTATTGCTGATGGTGTGGGTTCATCAGGTATCGATAGGCTCAGCATCAGAAGATTCGGAGGAGGGTTACGGAGCAAATTAAGAACGAGAGATCTATCAAGACAGACATCAGCAGCAAGGGCTTTTACCTGCAACAAATTGGAAAGATGAAAATGAGAAATGAGTCCCAATTCCCAAAGTCAACATTCGGGATTACCTCGCAACTGGCACAAGTCTTTCATGTTGAGTATCTGTGATAATACAAATATCCCTCACTTTCCTTCTTTCTTTTGTCTCATTAACACATAATAACTAGTAACTACCTTCAAACTTGCACCCCTTTCAAGGAAAAATCCGTCTCAGATTCTTAATATAAACATTTTAAAAAAGTATCCAAGTTGAAGTTAAGATGTTTGCATACTAACCAAAGATTCTCTCCACAAATTACTATTAACTACTCCCTCCGGTCCTCTATATAAGAAAAAGTTTGATTTCTAGATTCATTGAAAAGTTAATGTATCTAGATTTACAATGAATCTAAAAAATAAAATCTTTCTTATATATAGGACCGGAGGGAGTATTATATTTGACTCAATTCGGGACCAATCCCAAGTCATTCAAGAGCAAAAAACCCAACTTGGCTGATCTATCAAATTTTTCCATCTGCTTAATATATACCGTTAACCGTTGTAAATGTCTGTACAATGTCGATCAATGATAATCGTGATATCATTAACAATGTTTGATTTCAATCATAAGTTCATAACTACTTCTAACATCACACATATGATTGGTTATAATTCGTTGACATTATTAAACTTTTTACCCTAACATTGTATCAAGCTTAAACTCATAACTAACAATGTTTGCATACTAACCGAAGATTTTCTCCACAAATTAGGCTAAAAAATTACTTAATCAAAACACTTACACTTATTTTGCGGCGTCCAGTTTTCAAGGCTCTAGCCAATTTATTCAATTGCCAAGTTCTAAGCTTCAGTGAATTCTCATCTCCATCAGCACTAGTTTTTTCAGCATCATTATCAGCTTCTGTTTCACTGCTATCTGAGTCCGACAATTCATCATCATCATCATCTAATTCACCTAACAGACCTTCTAATTCATGTTCAAATAAAGCCATTTCTTCTTCAGTTATATCATCATCATCGTCGTCATCATCACCGCCATCGTCGTCATCATCACCGCCATCGTCGTTTTTGAGATCTTCTTCGAGTTGCTTGAAGAGCAACTCAAACGCGTCTTCCTCTTCATCGTTCCCTTCGGTAACATGAGATGATTTTTTCTGCAAAAAAAAAAAGTATAGTATAAATTAAGCATTTAGGAACTAAGAATTGTATTGGATTTCGAATTGGAAAAATATTGTTGAAATTGAGATAACCTTGTTGGTTTTCTTTTTGGAAGAGGCGGTGACAATTGAGGAGTGAAGGTTCAGAGAGCGAGAAGAAAGAGTGGCGGAGAAGAGAAGAGGTTTTCGTTGTAGTGGATAGGATCGGTTTCCTCCGACAGTGACGAAACGAGCACACGATAGACATTGAATCGCCACCGCCATTTTTCTCTGATTATTTTATCTTCTTTTTCCAGTTAGTAGTTACCACCGCGGGGATGACGTTGAAGGTTTAGATAATCTATCATCAACTATTATAAATAGATTAAATTTTTTTTTTTTGACATTAAACTATTATAAATAAATTAAATTTAAATAAACTAAAGTTCGTAAAAAAAATAATTTTAGAAAATTAAAAATAAGATAAATTAAAAGTTTCTTGTAAAAACTTTCATTAAAAAAATCTAAAATAAAATAAATTATAAATTTTTTTCTTGTTTTCAATATAATCATTTAAAAATACAAATTGACTTAGCAACTGAACAGCTATTTTCAAAGTTGAATCCACTGCTAAACCTCTTGATAGCTCATCAAAGTCTAAGCTTAAATAAGTGATTCTCATTTTGACATGTTAAACTTGTACACGTTTCTCCCAAATTCCTTTTGGAATAGATAGGCATTGTTCAGCTTTTTTTTCCCAGAATTGTTAAATTTTCATTTTACAATGTCATTACTATTAATTGAGTCAGCTTGTTGATCCGTAGAAGGTAAAGAAAAGACTTCTTGGCAAAGTTTACAAACAGGCTTCAACTAACTGATAAAAATGGTTATTCGACTCACTGGTTCGGATCATATGTAACTTTCAAACACTATAGAGGGGTTTGTAACTCAAATATATACATCAGAAAATCGTATACAATACAACTTATGTTTCTGTCTTAACACCTTTGCAACTCTCTTCGGTGAGTTTTTTTGGTGTACAATGATGACAATGAGGTTTTAGACGAGATTAAATGCTTAATGCTTAATCATGATTCCGTATAAAGTTACTTAATGCTTCAAAATACAGTTTCCAGACAAGTTTTTGAGGGTTACGAATCGAGAGAGATCTTTGTTCTTGAGGGTTTGTTGTGTGAGCTTCACTTTTGTTCTTCGAATAGAGAGAGAGAGAGAGAGAGAGAGAGAGAGAGAGAGAGAGAGGGAGAGAGAGAGAGAGAGAGAGAGAGAGAGTGTTTTGTACGTGAGTGAGAGTGTTATTACTTAATTGATTTATTTGGTTCCAAAAAAATTATACTTTTTTTTTACTCAACCTGACTTGTTATATCTGTCGAAATATATGCTCAGATATATATTTGTTTTAGACAATTTTCGCAATAAATATAGAATTGCCACCGCGTTCAGTTTTGTTTCTGGGGATATTGAAAACGGATGTAAAAAGTTTTTTCTATATGTTTTTCACTTCTGTGGATATTGAAACCAGATGTAAACACTACTCCATATAGCTTTTCACATCTGACATATGTTCCACAGATGTAAACTCCTTAAGTAATATGTCATTTTTCTACTAGTGCGTTGCCTATTGTTTTGGCCACGGTTTTTCGATTTATAGCAATGGTTTTCGGCTGCTGTCTAAAGTAAAAAATGTTGTAGTACTATAAAACAAGCTTGATTAAGGTGAGAAAGCAAGTGGAGATGGAACACACCTGACTCGTTCGATGCTAATGGAGATGACACAAAAAGTAGAAATGGAAAGACAATTGAGAGAGACGTGTTAAAAGAGTCTCACATTAATTGAGAAATTACCTAAAAATATCTTTATAAAGAGAGACAATATCACCTTAATTTAGTTTTGTAAAATTATTAAGTTAAACTTAACCTAAATTCTACGAAGACGAGAAGTTTGTGAAATTCCTGGCACACAGTGGACAGGTGTTGCTCAAGGTGTAGCAACACTTGTCTGTTGTAGACAGATGTTGTTACTGGTGTGCCAACACTTGTCTATAAACAGAGCAAATAACATAAAACAATACAAACAGTAAAGTAAATAACACACGAGAGTTGTTAACCCAGTTCAGCCTAAAGCCTACTCTAGGGATACCAATCCAGGAATGAAGTCCACTATCAGCAGTATTACTTCGAAGCTAAACTCACCCGTTTACAACTTCTCACTTAATCACTACCCAATGACACTTCTACCTAGGAACTCCTAGATATGAGACCCCGTCCCAATTCCCACCTTAGCAACACAGACAGCGCTGCTATTCAATTCCACAATCACAACAGGTGGAGACACACTCCTAAGAAACTAGGATTCACTCTTGCTTAAAAGCTTGCGAGTAAACCACACAACATAATAGAACAATCTCCGTACTTCAAAGCTTAGGAGAAGTTCACACTTACAACTCAATAACACTCAGGTCCTAAGCTTGCATCAATGAGACACAAGAAAGGCTCACAATTAACACTCTAAAATCCTAAAACACACGCTTTGTAAGAACACGATTTTAGATGCTTGAAACCATATGCTTGCCTTCGTATTTATAGTAGTAGAATGACTTGGGCTTCAAGACAAAATTAGGGCTTCTAGAATTGCGGCAGCAGTGATATATTTTTGAAAACAATAGTTATATTTTTGAAACGCAAAAATATATTTTCCAAAAATATAATTCCTTTGGAAAATAAAACTAGGGTTTGGCTGCCTCATGAAACACACTAAACACGTGCGCCTTCCTCTGTAAGAAACCTTGAAATAATTCTTCAAACAGATCTTCAAAAGATTGAGTAGAAAATAATAACATCCAGCTGGCGCGCGTAGAACAGAGTCAGGTGTTGTTCCAAAGTGTCCCAACATTTGTCACAACACTTGGGGTCAGCACATTTGTCTCAACACTTGGCTAAAATATGTTTTTGCAAAATGTAGCCAATCATACAAAAACCCAACAATCTCCCCCTTTGGCAAATTTTGGCTAAAACAATATTAGACCAGTATATAGAGAGATATAGTATTACCTTTCCTTCGAGTCAACATGATCACACAACTAGGAAAGAAAGTAACACATAATAAAACTACCTCAAAGATATTTAAGTAGCATCAGAGGCAATGCAACAGCGGAATAAGAACACAACTAGCCTCATGGAACAACACAAGGGAGAAATAAACTCCCATAGTAGATGCTAAGAAATAGGAGAAATAAACTCCTAATAGTTTAACGCGCATCCATACATCATAAGAACAACAGGGAAAAATAAATTCCCATAAAACATCTGAGAAAAATAAATTCTCAGTCATAAGAGATAGTGGACTCAATAGTCAGGTGCCACAACACTTGGCACAACATTTGTCATCAAATACATTCAGGCGATCAAGAGATAATATCACTCACACTCCCCCTGAATTCATGCATACGTACACCAGATAAAGAAAGAATATTCACTACTCCCCCTCAGTACATGCATATTACTCACACTCCCCCTCAATACGAGCATACGAACATTAGCACAAAAACAGTCACCAGATGTGAGAACATCTGTCTTCACACTTGTCACACACACACACTACTCCCCCTTTTTAGCCACAATTTAGACAAACAGCATGCATAGGAAATAGAAGTGTTAGGGTGCAAATATTACAGACCATAGAGCACACACAGGTGCTAGAAATTCAGGGCCTTGCCCATAAAAGAACAACAAAGAAACACCAAAAGTACATCAGAAAAATATAAGGAAAACATCAGAATTATATTGAAGAACTTTCATCAGAGTCCTCCATCACATCCTCAGAGCCATCCTCAGAGTCACTCGTTCCTTCTCCTTCTTGTTCATTAGGCTCACCCTCAACAGTCTCAGTAGCCTCCTCAGCCTTCAGTGCCTCAATCACACGATCAATTTTCAATTTTCTTGCCTCAAGGGCTCTGCTAGTCTCAGTAAGATCAGCAATCATCTGCTTCCTTGAAAGTACACCACCCTGGACAGATGTGCCAACACCTGCTGCAGCATTTGTCCCATCCAGCAGCCTCTGCTCAATCACCAACACCCTTTCCTTTTACAAGGAACATCAGTACTTCTTAGTATATCTGGGTGTTGCTCAAGAATGATATTGCATAGCAGAGTGGGGAGAGCAACTGGCTTCTCAACAGCATATGTCAGAGCATGACTTAAAGTTTCTTGAAAGAAATAAGCTCCATAGTCAAAATTGGCCTTGGTACCCACAGCATAGATGAACCTACCCAATCCTCTTGCCACATCTCCTGAGTGGGTTGTAGGCACCCAATTATGGGCAGCAATCCTATTTAAAACAGCATAGAATGGAGAGAGGGAAGTTGCAGACAACTTAGCCTTGCTTGGCCAAACCTTTATTCTTCCACCAGTGAGGACCTTGCAGACCTCATTGTCTGTGACTTTTAAAGGAGTCACTTCATCAGAATCCCTTTGCAAATATTGGTTGATTATAGTTGGTGAGAACTTAACACATTTACCACGAACAAATACCTGCCTGTATTCAGGGCTTGCAGGATCATTACAGTTGTCAGCCACATTTATCAAAAATTCTTTGACAAGCCTGTCATAGCACTTGTCCAAACCTACCACAGTTTTCATCAACCCAGCATACTCAAGAGCTTCAACAATACTTGGACATTCAAGAATATCAGCTTTCAAATTTCTTTCCAGAGCCAGCCTCCTATGATATACAAATTTCCATCTTGCAGATCCATTTTCCAGATGGAATGACACATTATCCAAAGGAGCATAGGGAACAGTTTGAGGAACCTTCTTCCTTCCTATACTTTTCCTAGATGTGCTGCCAGATGCAGCAACATCTGTCTCTGGCTCAAAATCAGAGTCACTATTTGGTGGAGCCTTTCTCTTCTTAGTTTCAGTCCTAGGAACCACTTTACTGACAGGTTTTGGAGGTCCATACAGAGGCTTTTTACCAGTATCTTTTCTAGCCTTAGAAGGTTTGGGTGTTTGGACAGGTGTGTTAGCAGTCTCTACACCTTTACCAGCCCTACTTCTAGTCCTCCTAGCCACACTAGCTTCAGAATTTGCAGGAATAGACTTTTCACTCACAGTTGTTTCATTAACAATTACAACCTCAGGATTTTCATCTACAACCTTATTAGGAACAGTTTCTTTATCAGCAGACTTAGGTTGAGGACTCTCATCAGACTCAGAATGATCCTCAATATTTTCCTGTGCCAAAGATGTGGTAACATCTGGCACAACATTTGGCGCAGCGCCATGTGTTGCAACATCTGGCGCAACATGAGTCTCAGGAGTAGTTTTCTTGAGAGACTCAGCAGCAACAGCCTCATTGGTCTCAGTGGAAGCACCAATATTAGTATCAACAACAGTAGGGGGGTTAGGAGCAGTTTTCCCCAATTTTTCAGACACAGCAGGATCTTTTAAACCTAGGGTTTCACCAGGATTTGGAACATTAAGGTTTTGATTAAGAGAATTCTTACCAGATGTGTCAACATTAACCTCTGCAGCTTTTACGACAGGAGTAGCAACACCACTCGATGGAAGTGGATCAACATGCAGTTCAGATATTGTAAAACTTCTTCTTGATTCAGACTTTGATTTCTTGCTCTTACGCTTTGAAACTTTAATCGAAGCGGAGGGAGATGAAGGATTTGTACTTGTTCTAGATGATTTATCCTTCTTTGCAACAGATTTTCTCCTTATCGTTGGACTTATGGCAGGTATGGTGTTGAGAGGGATAGCATTTATCGCCACTTGTGGTGACGGAACATCTTCATTCTTCGTTGGTGAGGATTTTCCAGAATCAGACATGATTATTGAGTAAAATTTTCTGAGAAATGTAAGGATTAGAGAAATGTTGATGAGGAAGATGGAGAGTTCGTGAGAGAGAGAATGGATGAAAAGTAATGATTGTGGTTGATGGAGGTTGTGGGAAGTTGAATGAAAACTTCCTTGATTAGCGTGTAACTTTAAGTGAAGAGAGGTAGTTACACGCATTACATGCTGTAACTGCTATTTGTCTTCAAAAAGGCAAATTCCAAGTTTGCCTCTCAATTTTTCAAATTGACTTGCGTCCAAAGCTTTAGTAAAAATGTCTGCTAATTGTTCTTCAGATGCAATGTGCTCAAGTGTAACAATTTTTTCTTCTACAAGTTCTCTTATAAAATGATGACGTATATCAATGTGCTTAGTCCTACTATGTTGAATAGGATTTTTAGAAATGTTTATAGCACTCAGATTGTCACAGTAAAGTGTCATGACACCTTGCTCCACACTATACTCTTTCAACATTTGTCTCATCCATAACAATTGAGAGCAACTACTCCCAGCTGCTATATATTCTGCCTCAGCTGTTGATAGAGACACGCTATTTTGCTTCTTACTAAACCAAGATACTAGATTGTTTCCTAAGAAGAAACATGCACCAGAGGTGCTCTTTCTATCATCAGCACTTCCAGCCCAATCTGCATCACAATATCCAATTAAGGTAGAATCATTACCATGAGAGTATAGAATTCCATAGCCACATGTGCCATTGACATATTTGAAGATCCTCTTTACTTGAGTCAGATGACTCATCTTGGGTTCAGATTGGTATCTAGCACAAACTCCAACTGCAAACATGATATCAGGCCTGCTAGCTGTGAGATATAGTAAGCTCCCAATCATACTCCTATAGAGACTTTGATCCACATCAACCCCTTTCTCATCTTTGGTAAGCTTCAAGTGTGTAGGTGCAGGTGTCCTTTTGTGACTACCACCCTCCATTCCAAATTTCTTCACAATGTTTCTTGCATATTTTTCTTGAGAGATAAATATGGTATCTTCCATTTGTTTGACCTGAAGACCTAAAAAATAAGTTAGCTCACCTACAAGACTCATTTCAAATTCAGATTGCATTTGATGCACAAAGTGTTCCACCATTTGTCGCGACATTCCACCAAATACAATATCATCCACATATATCTGAGCTATCATTAGCTTCCCTTTCTCTTCTCTAACAAACAGGGTTTTATCATTACCACCCTTCTTGTATCCATGGCTGACGAGGAATTCAGTCAATCTTTCATACCATGCTCTAGGGGCTTGTTTCAATCCATAGAGTGCTTTCTTTAGTTTGTAAACATGGTTAGGAAAGCTTGGATCTACAAACCCTTTTGGTTGCTCAACATATACCTCTTCATTTAGATAGCCATTTAGGAATGCACTTTTTACATCCATTTGATATAGCTTGAATTTTAGAATGCATGCCACAGCCAAGAGTAATCTTATGGACTCCAAGCGAGCAACTGGAGCAAAAGTTTCATCAAAATCTACTCCTTCTATCTGGGTGTATCCTTGTGCTACAAGTCTGGCTTTATTTCTAGTAATATCACCATTTTCATCAGTTTTGTTCTTGTACACCCACTTTGTACCAATAACATTTATACCATCTGGTCTAGGTACTAGATCCCATACCTCACTTCTTTTGAACTGAGTTAGTTCATCCTGCATAGCATTGATCCAGTATTCATCAGTCAAAGCTTCTTTAACATTCTTTGGTTCAATCTTTGATATGAAACATGAATTGGAGATTGCTTCTTTTGATCTTCTTGTTGCAATTCCTTGATTTGGATTTCCAATGACAAGTTCCAGAGGATGATTCTTCTGTGTTCTAGTAGATGGTCCCTTGTTTGGTCTAGGAACCTCTGTAGTAGATTCAGAATGTTGATCAGGTTCAGGTTCAGTTTGATCATCATCAGGTGTTGGGACAGGTGTTATGACATCTGTCTCTTCAGCTGGATCTGCACTTGTTGTATCACTGTCATCAACAACAACATTAATTGATTCCATCATAGTTCTTATTCTGGAGTTAAAGACCCTGTAGGCTCTGCTGTTGGTTGAGTAACCTAAAAATATCCCCTCATCACTTTTGGGGTCCAATTTTCTCCTAGGTTCTCTATCTGCCAAAATATAACATTTTGACCCAAACACATGGAAGTACTTCACAGTAGGCTTCCTATTCTTCCATAGTTCATACAGTGTTGTAGCAGTACCTTTTCTTAATGTTACTCTATTGTGAATGTAACATGCTGTATTCATGGCTTCAGCCCAGAACTTGTAAGGAACATTTTTGGCATGCAACATTACTCTAGCAGATTCCTGTAAGGTTCTATTCTTTCTTTCAACCACACCATTTTGTTGAGGTGTAATTGGTGAAGAAAATTCATGAATTATTCCTTCAGCAGCACAAAAATCAGCAAATTTAGAGTTTTCAAATTCCTTACCATGGTCACTCCTGATTCTTACAATACCACAATCTTTCTCTTTTTGAAGTTGTACACAAAGATTTTTGAATTCTTCAAAAGTCTCAGATTTTTCCCTAATGAAATTCACCCAAGTATACCTAGAGAAGTCATCAACAATAACAAGAACATATTTCTTACCTCCAAGACTCTCAACTTGTATGGGCCCCATAAGATCCATATGTAGTAACTCAAGAACTCTAGAGGTGGACAAGTGTTGCAACTTTTGGTGCGACACTTTGGTTTGCTTCCCAATCTGACATTCACCACAGATATTGCCTTCCTGTATCTGTAAGATTGGTAGTCCTCTGACAGCTTCTTCTGATATGACTCTCTTCATGCTCTTCAGGTTAAGGTGTCCTAATTTTTGATGCCACAGCTTAACCTCTTCATTTCTAGTTAAGAGACATGTAGATACATTACCTTCTTCAAGAGGGATCCACAAGTAGCAGTTGTCTTTTGATCTAACACCCCTCATAAGGATGTCTCCTTCATTATTGCTGACCAGACATTCATTTTTTGTAAAGTTGACTTTCATGCCTTGATCATATAGTTGGCTTATACTGATTAGATTGGCAGTTAGTCCTTTTACAAGGAGAACATTTTCAAGTTTTGGTAGACCATGGTCAATAAGTCTTCCAATACCTTTGATTTCCCCCTTTGCTCCATCTCCAAATGTCACAAAACTTGTGGCATAAGATTTTACTTCCTTTAAATATTTTTCAACACCAGTCATGTGTCTGGAACAACCACTATCAAAGTACCAATCTTCTTTTGATGATGCTCTGAGAGATGTATGGGCAATCAAACTTTTCCCACTGCTTTCAGCTGTATACTCCTTGGTATTGGTTGCATCATCTTTTTGCTTCCATTCCATCTTTGTTTTAGTGATGGATTGATCAGATTCTTGTGGAATTTCACTTGGATAACCATACAGTTTGTAGCAATAAGGCCTTATGTGCCCCTTTCTTCCACAGTGATGACATCTCCATGAATGGTACCTGCTTCTTGGTCTAGGTATAAACCTAGGTCTCTGCCATCTTTGCTGATGTGGTGCCACATGTGGCAACACTTGTCTCTGCTGTCTAGGAGACAGGTGTGACGACATCCTGTCATGCATTTTTGGAGACGGTTGTTTACTTATCTCATGCATATATTTCCCTTCTTTGTTGTAATCCATAATCCTATTAACATTTTTGTATTCATACCCAATGCCTGTTTTGGATCTACTAGGAGCAGGCAAAGTTTCCAGAATTTCATCTAGATCACTTCCTTTGAATAGCCTAAGAACATGCTTCTTTAAATTCTCAAGATGAGAGTTTAATTCAGTTACCTCTTCATTCAGATGGGCTATTTCAGTCAGTTGTTTGATCTTGTCAGCTTCTAAGTTGATGATAGTTGCCTTCTGTTCCTCAATGATCTTTAAACTATCTTCCCATTTAGTACTAAATTCAGAGATTCTTGACATATTAGCAGCTCTCTCAGTTTGCAACTTAGTGATTGTTTCTTTTTGTTCTTCAGAGACTCTGCAGACTTCTGCACTCTTCAGACACAGCTTTTTATATGATTCAGCAAGTTCATCAAAGGTCAGTTCTTCTTCACATGATTCAGTGTCAGATGTGCAAACACTTGTCAATAGATGTATAGCCTTTGCAGTATTGTCTTCTCCCTCAGAATCTTCATCTGACCAGGTTACAGTCATTCCCTTCTTCTGTTTCTTCAGGAAGGTTCCACATTCACTTCTAATGTGACCAAACCCCTCACATTCATGGCATTGAACACCTTTATTTGGAGCTGATTTCTCATCTGTTACAGGTTTTCTGAAATTCCTGTAAGTGTTGCGACCAGTGTCAGCTGCACCTGTCTTAGAGCGTTTGTCCATTCTCTTTAGCACCTTATTAAATTGTTTTCCCAAAAGAACCATTGCATCAGAGATGCTGTGTTCAGACTCTGTGTCACTCAGTTGATCTTCTTCCTCAGCATTTGTAACAAAAGCAATGCTTTTCTTTTTCTTATCCATTTTTTCATTCGTAGCTACCTCATAGGTTTGTAGTGAACCAACCAGTTCATCTAGCTTCATATCTGTGATATCCTTGGTTCTTCTATAGCTGTGACTTTCATGTCAAACTTCTTAGGTAGAGACCTGAGCATTTTTCTTACCAGCTTTTCTTCAGGTATCTTTTCACCCAAGGCATCAAATTGATTGTCAAAATCAAGTATGGTCATGTGAAAATCCTGAATGGTTTCATCATCATTCATTCTAAGATTCTCAAACTTCGTTGTTAGGAGTTGTAGCTTTGACAGCTTTACTTTAGAGGTACCTTCATGAACAGTCTCAAGAATTGTCCAAGCTTCTTTAGCAGAGACACACTTTTTAATGAGTCTGAATATGTGCTTGTCAACACCATTATATAGTGCATATAATGCTTTTGAGTTTGCAAGAGCAAGCTCATCCTCTTCTTTGGACCATTCTTCAGCAGATTTCAACTCAAGAGTTGGTTTACCATCTTTGTCCATCTTCACAGGTGGAGTCCACCCTCTCAGAACTGCCTTCCAAGTCTTGCTATCAATTTGTCTTAGAAAGGCCATCATGCGGGACTTCCAATAGTCATAGTTTGAAGCACCAACCAGAAGAGGTGGTCTGGTAGCAAAACCTCCTTCTTTGTCCATCCTTGCCAGAAAAAGTTTCCCTGGAGCTCACCCTAAAATTCAGAACAGGGTGCCTGCTCTGATGCCAATTGAAATTCCTGGCACACAGTGGACAGGTGTTGCTCAAGGTGTAGCAACACTTGTCTGTTGTAGACAGATGTTGTTACTGGTGTGCCAACACTTGTCTATAAACAGAGCAAATAACATAAAACAATACAAACAGTAAAGTAAATAACACACGAGAGTTGTTAACCCAGTTCAGCCTAAAGCCTACTCTGGGGGATACCAATCCAGGAATGAAGTCCACTATCAGCAGTATTACTTCGAAGCTAAACTCACCCGTTTACAACTTGTCACTTAATCACTACCCAATGACACTTCTACCTAGGAACTCCTAGATATGAGACCCCGTCCCAATTCCCACCTTAGCAACACAGACAGCGCTGCTATTCAATTCCACAATCACAACAGGTGGAGACACACTCCTAAGAAACTAGGATTCACTCTTGCTTAAAAGCTTGCGAGTAAACCACACAACATAATAGAACAATCTCCGTACTTCAAAGCTTAGGAGAAGTTCACACTTACAACACAATAACACTCAGGTCCTAAGCTTGCATCAATGAGACACAAGAAAGGCTCACAATTAACACTCTAAAATCCTAAAACACACGCTTTGTAAGAACACGATTTTAGATGCTTGAAACCATATGCTTGCCTTCGTATTTATAGTAGTAGAATGACTTGGGCTTCAAGACAAAATTAGGGCTTCTAGAATTGCGGCAGCAGTGATATATTTTTGAAAACAATAGTTATATTTTTGAAACGCAAAAATATATTTTCCAAAAATATAATTTCTTTGGAAAATAAAATTAGGGTTTGGCTGCCTCATGAAACACACTAAACACGTGCGCCTTCCTCTGTAAGAAACCTTGAAATAATTCTTCAAACAGATCTTCAAAAGATTGAGTAGAAAATAATAACATCCAGCTGGCGCACGTAGAACAGAGTCAGGTGTTGTTCCAAAGTGTCCCAACATTTGTCACAACACTTGGGGTCAGCACATTTGTCTCAACACTTGGCTAAAATATGTTTTTGCAAAATGTAGCCAATCATACAAAAACCCAACAGTTTGGACAAAATTGGTCCTGGGCCTAATGTATGTAATGTTGGTAGATACTGTGATGATCATTGTTAACAAATATGGTTGGTTTTCTGTCAAAAAAAAATGGTTGGTTTTGTAACCTATATGGTTGGGTTTTAATGGAGTTGAACTAGATGCACCAAAATCCAAAAATGTTGTGAACCCAAATGTCAAATACACATGTCAATGTGGATGCATAGTTGAAAAAGCAATCCCAAGGTACAACAATTAAATACTCCATCGTCTCAAATATAAGCAAAAATTGGTCGATAAAAATGAATCTATTTTATTCAAATCTTTAACTAAATACTTGCTCCAGTCCTTTTTATAAAGAGCACTCTAAAAAAATCACACAGACCAATTAACCGCATTAAATATAGTTATTTTCATTTATTACTCTTACAAATTTAAACTTATTCTATGTATACCCTTATTTAATTACTCTTCATTCAACTAATTTACTTATTTTTAATATCCGCTCTCATAATAATTGATCAAAGTTTCTTATAAAAATGATCAATTTGAGAATCATGTCCCACTTTTTTTTTTTTTTTTTTTATAAAACATTAGCGTGCACAAGCATCACATGATAACTATGACATCCCAACTATGTTGGCACCCCATAATCATCACCTATCATTTGCAGCACCCTAAAAAATTTATTAAAAAGAAAGAAAAAATAAACAAACTTGGGGGGACTAGACCAAAACCCAAGGAAACAAAAATACAAGGAACCTGCCACTGCCTCATTAAAAACCTTTCCTGGAAAACCCCAAGGGATAAAACCAAGGATAAGGGAAAAAGAGTGCAATGGATTTAATGAAATCTAAAAGACGGAAGACCCATTAAATTGCTAATATAATCTCCTTGAACACTAGGCGGAACATTATCCCACCAATAAAAACCATCAACATTGATGCCTAAAGCAGCCATTTTATCTGCACAACAGTTCCCTTCACGATAAATGTGTGTCACTCTAAAATGCATGGTTTTAGTCAACTCCAAGCAATTGAACCATCTATTACGGAGCTTCCAAGGGACAATGAGGGAGGACTTAAAAGCTAAATTAACCAATTGTGAATCGGATTCAAGCCAAAGATAATTCCACCCTTTTGAATGAGCGACCTCAATAGCATTCATAACACCTATAAGCTCAGCATGGAGGGCGTAAGAATTTCCAATATTAATAGAAAAACCTCCAAGAAAAGTAGCAGTATAGTCTCTAAAAAGACCCCCACAAGACGCAATACCGGGGTTACCCAGCGCTGAACCATCTGTGTTGCATTTAACCCAATTATAAAGCGGAGGATGCCACCATACTTCTTTGATGACAGGTGCATTAGGATGATGGACATTGACATTAAAAGCTTTCAAAATGACGAATTCCTGCATAGAAACGAAAGAAGATTTTTTAGATAAATTGCCAGATAAAGAAACATTGGAGATAATTGTGTTGATTGCAGATCTCCAATGGATAGATTTCCCCTCAAACCTGTGTTGGTTCCTGCACCACCATATAATAGTAAAAATATTAATAACTGCAGCAATAACAACAATTTTACATTGAGAGTTCCAATTTTTGTTACAAATATCAAAAATAGAACTAACAGTACTCGTGTCAATTCGCAAGGAAATAACAGAGGCAAACCAATGCCAAATAGCCTTAGAAAAAGAACAATCACAAAAAATATGATGTATGGTTTCAGCCTCCTTCCCACAAAGATCGCATTTTGAGACAATATAACAACCTCTATGACAGAGAAGATCATCCGTAGGTAATCTATTATGCATAATTCTCCACATCAAACAAGATTTAGAAGGAGGAATATCCTCACACCAAATAATTTTAGCCCAATGAATATGTTGCCCTATAGGCCTGTGAAACAAGTAAGCATCTTTAAAAGAAAGGACCCCACTATCAGAATGAATCCATCTCAACTCATCGTTAGCTTTAGTAATGGGAATAGTGACAGAATTTAATAACGGCACCAAATTAGGATAGATCGAAGTAATAGAGTGAGGAATAAGCCAATGGTCATTAACAATAAAGTGAGCCGCCTTAGCCTGTAAAAGAGCATGGGAATGTCGAGGAATATTCAAAAGGTCCACCAAAGGGTCACCCACCCAAGAATCAGTCCAGAAATTAATCTGATCACCCTTACCGAGTTGCCAACAAGTATTATTAGTAACATTAGATATATGACGCTTGATACCTGACCAAATTAAAGAAGAAATATGATAATCAATAATACCATAACTACGCATCACCCTAGCTCTAAGAAGGGACGCCCAATGATTAGAAGAGGTAAATAGCTCCCAGCACAATTTAAGATTTGCAGCTTCGTTAATATGTCTTAAAGAACGAAGACCAAGCCCTCCTTCACTGGTGGGAGTGCAAACTTTATCCCAAGCAACAGTAACTAATTTACGCTGATCGACATTACCACTCCAAATGAAATTTCTAATCCACCTGTCCACATCTTTCAAAAGACTAATAGGCCAAGCATATATCATGAAACTATAGATCAACATTCCATGAATAATACTCTTCACAATTTGAATTCTGCCTGCAATGGATAAAAGAGAGGCTTTCCAAGCAGCTAATTTAGCTTTAATTCTATCCGCAATCGGTTGAAGATGGCAAACTTTTGGCTTTCCTTTAAAAATAGGCACACCAAGATAAATAAAAGGCAAAGTTCCAACATTGAAACCCAACATATCAGCAATTCTATTAACTCTGGTGGCAGAAATAGATCCAACATAAAAAGTGGACTTAGATGGGTTAATGATTTGCCCAGAAGCTTCTCCATAACGTTGAAAAAGTCCCTTAAGAACATTAATATTAGCTTGAGATGCCCTGCAAAAAATCATAACATCGTCAGCATAAAGAATATGAGAGGGAATCGAATTACCACGAGTTCCAGGAATAAGTCGCAGAGTTCCATCATCAACAAGTTTTGAAATGCTTCTGCTTAAAACTTCCTCTGCTAAACAAAAAAGAAGAGGAGATAGTGGATCCCCTTGACGAACCCCTCTTCTGCAAGTAAAGTAACCGGATGGTCGTCCATTGATAACAATTGATAAACATGCTGAATGAAGAATCACTTTGATCCAATTACAAAACACAGGACTAAAACCAAAATTGTGAAGCACTTTTAGGAGAAAGTCCCAGTCTAAAGTGTCAAAAGCCTTCCTAATATCAACCTTCATGGCAAGATTACCACC
This sequence comes from Trifolium pratense, assembly GCF_020283565.1. Taxonomy (NCBI): domain Eukaryota; kingdom Viridiplantae; phylum Streptophyta; class Magnoliopsida; order Fabales; family Fabaceae; genus Trifolium; species Trifolium pratense. Next base: position 5,451,715 of record NC_060065.1, on the reverse strand, counting down.
AAAAGTTTTGTTATTTAACATGTTAATAGCCTCAGAAGTTAAACAAATGCAATCAGAAATTTGTCTCCCTGGAATGAAACCTCTTTGATTTGAAGAAATAATGATAGGAGCAACCGTAGCAAGTCGACTTGCCAAAATTTTTGATATAATCTTGAATTTGAAGTTAGCAAGAGCAATAGGCCTAAATTGATTAATAGCATCTGCTTCAGAAGACTTAGGAAATTATTAGAGTTATAGTTGGGAAGAATCCAACCAGTAGAAAAAAATTGCAACACGGCCTTGTACACATCATTTGCAATTATGTCCCAAAAAGTTTGATAAAAAACAGCTCCGAAACCATCTGGACCCGGCGCCCCTTCTTTATTCATAGAAAAAACAGCATCGTGAACCTCCTGCAAACTAGGAAGACAAGTAAGAGAAATATTTTGATCATCCGTAACAACGTTAGGGATAACCTGATCAATGATACCATTATCAAAACACATGTTAGGAGAGCTAAAAATATCTTTAAAATAGTTTACAACATGACTCTCAATATCACTAGCATTAGTTATCAAATCATCACCATTACGGAGAGAAGAAATAAGCTTCGTAGCATATCTAACTTTGGCTAACTGGTGAAAATATTGAGTATTGCGATCACCATCAGTATGCCACTTTATTCTCGCTTTTTCATGCCAAAACTCTTCTTCAAAGTGAAGAGCCTTATCATACTCCAACTTAGCGACTCTTTCCTGCTCCATCAGAATATCACTATAACCAATAGCATCAATTTGATGTTGAATTAAATCCAAATGAGTAGCAGTTTCTTCAACTTTTAAATGCACATTACCAAACACATTTTTATTCCAATTCTTAAGGTGAGACTTAAGAATTTTCAGTTTTTGAGATAAAATAAACATAGGACAACCAGAGATAGAAGTATTCCAAACCTGTCTGACGACATTGACACAATCATCATGTTTTGACCACATACGAAGAAATTTGAAAGGAGAAGCATGTCTCACATTATTGTTGTTATGTAGATGTAACATAATGGGATAATGGTCCGACTCACTTTTAATGAGCGTATTGCAACTAATCGAGGACCAAACATCAATAAAAGAAGTATTACAAACTGACCTGTCCAAACGTTTTTCAGTATAGCTCCTACCTTTTCTACCATTATCCCAAGTGAAGCGTGCCCCTTTAGTAGGCAGATGAATAAGATTATGAGAATTGGTCCAATCCTGAAAATCTTCATAACAAATTCTGGCTGGAGTATTGTTTCCCCTATATTCATGCATGCCAAGAATAGTATTGAAATCTCCAATAAAGCAACGAGGAAGATCACCACTCGATTGTTCTACATTAAGAGCAGCCCAAAGATCTCTTCTCTTTTGATAATCAGTAGAGGCATAAATAGCACTGAAAACCATGTTTTGCTCAGAAATTTTGATCATAAATGAGACATGTTGATTTGAAGTGTGCAAGACAGTAGGATTGATATCACTGGAACAAAGGCACCAAAGATTGGGATCATTAGTTCCTCTATCATTAACAGCAAAAATTTTCATATTAACAGAATTAAGTAAACGCTTAGGAAATCTATGAAAATGTATCCAAGGTTCAGCAATAAAGAAAAAACTAGGTTTATGTAGAGTACATAACCTCTTAAAAGCCAATTTAGATGAAGGGTTGGCAATTCCCCTTATGTTCCAATAGATGCAATTCATTTGGCAAGATTTCTGGATCCTGCCCTAGTGAGGGTAACACGCGTCCTGGCTAACTGTTCTTGCTTTTTCTTTTTCTTTTTCTGCGACTTAGTGAGAACAGTCTCAAACTGTTGATCCTCTGTGTTGTCTAGAGTTATTTCTCCTTCCTGATTATTCCTGTGCTCCTCCGAATTAGATTTTAAGATTTGCATATCCTGATGAACCACCTTCGGTATATTTGGATTATCATCATTAGCATTGAAATCATGCTCTATGATCTCTATCTCCTCATCAGTGAGTTCGTCATTTAGGGGGGTGTCCGGCACAAATTTAGGCACTTCCTGTGTTATTCTATCATTACCATTCACAAGTTCCTGGTCTTCATTTCCAGACTGACTAATGTGATTAACATTCACAACATCATCATTATTTTGCTCATTTGCATCGAGTTGCGCTTCACTCCCACTTGCAGTTTCATTATTAACAGGTTGTTGCCTAGGTTGATTTTGACGATTATCACGCACCTGTATGAATTCCTTTCGCAGTTTAGAAACCTTTTTATCCATATCACGAGCTGCAGTTTCATCTGTTTTATTCCGTTTGCAATTTGCATTATTATGCCCTATATGTTTACAGTAATCACAAAAATCCGGGAGATTTTCATATTCTATCTCAACAAAGAATGCAAATCCCTTACGTTCTACTAATACTTGATATCTGAGCTGCACGGTTAAATCAACATCAACAAGAATGCGTGCATAATGCCCAAACGATCGCTCAAAAGCAGGTTTACTAGTATTCGCATCTACACAAATCGGAGTTCCAATACTACTAGCTATGGCAAAGATGATGTTCTTCCTCCAATATTCCTGTGCAAGACCAGAGATACGGATCCACACCTGAGCAGTAGTGTGATGTTGAGCATTTGGTTTGAAGTCATTCGTCCAGGCAAAAAGTTTAAGATAGCCGGGATTTAGAGACCAAGATGCCACAGAGCGAACCCTTCTCACGTCCTCCACTGAAGAGAAATAAAATTCATAGTAACCTTTGCCAAGAGAAATCATTCCCCAACGACCCAAAGAATTCCACAAGGTAGCAAGCTTCGCCCGTAACTCATCAATTTTCAAAGGAGACGAACCTTTCGGCCAGATAATTCTTCCATGAAGATTGTTTTTGCATCCGTCCATACCAGCTAAATATTCATTTTCAGGAATCATAATTGCAATTTCTCGGCCTTTCACACAAGGTTGCGGGAATTGACTTACTGGAATGTCGCAGACATTTGCGAGTGCATCAGCAAACGTTTTCTGTTGTTTCACATTATCGACACTAGACGTCGATTTTTGGGGCTGCGCTGTTGTTGCTGCAAGACATGGCCAAGGTATGATTACATCTCCGTTCATGATGCCAAACTTGAATTTGGGATAGCGCAATCAATCTGCGTGTTCGATCTACACAGGTGAAGCACCTGTTCAAACCGTTCAGCAGTCTGGGAAGAAACCTTGTGCGAGAGAGACAGAGAGAAGGTGTTGTGCCCTGCGCCGACGGGATGTTGCGGCAGCGAGACGTCTCTGTCAATCTCTTCTCAGTTCGTTCAGAGAAAGTATGGTGTCGATGGATTGTGATGAACGATGAAATTGAAGAAACCCTAAAAAGATGAATTTGGGATCGGAAGAGAGCTTTCACCTTTCAGTATTTGTATGAAAAACCAATTCCACTCTGATCTTCAACAATGGCTGAGAAAATCAGAACACCACCTCCTTCAAATTTTCCAATTTGCGATAAGAAATTTTGAGTAAGGTTATACCAATGAACTTCCACCTCTTTCTTTTGGGTTATCATAAAAAATATTAGTGACATGATCATGAAGTGAAAAAGTTTCTCACATGGGATCAAGAATATACTGTTTCTCCTCTTCTTTTCCATGAACACACCGGCCGGCTGCCATTGCCATAAGCCATTGTTGGAACATGATGAAGAATTTGGAGGGAACTTGGTATTGAAATAAACACAAGTGCAAGAACCATGTGTAGTGTGAATTGAAAAAAGACTTTTGAGTCCCACATTGGAAAAATCACACCACTTGGTAGTGTTTATATATCACAAGTTGGCAACCAAGGGTGTGCCCTTGGGGTACCCACTTGGGGTACCCACTTTTATAAGAAAGGGAGACCACACACAATGTCGAATATCACACACGCGCGCCGCCGTCCGTCCGGGCTTGGGCTTGGGTGATAAATACACTTCAAATCTGTTAACGGTCAAAATACGTGTCCTTTAAATCCCTGATTTTTTGCCACGTTTTTGCCTTTGACTGAGCAACTTCAGCTCCTGAAAACTCTCTGATTTCAGCTCCCTACTTGCCTATAAATACACTTCACTTTCTTCAGTTTTGAATCACTTCCTTTTCTCTGCATTCTGAGAAAACTGCTTCTTTCCTTCTCTTATTTTTCCTTCTTCGAAAATTGTTTTGTTGTTTCATATTTTGAACGGTTGTAAACCGTAGAATTGATATTCGTATATCAATTAGAGTGGTTCGAAATTTTCGACCATACATGGTGTTATTCTGGCCGATACTACAGTGCAGTAGTTTATCGGTATTTTCATTGAAAACGGCTGTTTTATCCTGGGGACTTCGCGGTTGATATACTACAGTGCACTATTTCGAGTAGTTCCGCGAAACGTCTTAAAGAAAGCGACCTAGTACGCGACTCAGCCAATAATAGTTTCGTTGCCATTTTTAAAAATTCGTTTTCTGTTTTTTATTAAACTCAGTAAACCGCTTTACAACAATTTTAAGACGTTTCGAAAATATCATGGCAAACGAAGAGATTATTGGTAATTCTTCTGTCGGTGCTACCGAAAGGCCGTTTAAGTTTGAGGGCAATCATTTCAAACGTTGGCAACAAAAAATGTTTTTCTTCCTAACTCTTAAAAAGTGTGCCTACGTTTTGAAACAGCCCATTCCTGTGGTTCCTGCTGAAGCTTCGGCTTCTGCTTCTGGAACTAATGAACAGACCGTTAACACCAACGGTGATGCTGTCTCTGCCGAGAAAGACAAAGGCAAGGCCACGGCAGAACAGCTGAAAGAGAAAGCGCTGCAACTAGAAATAGATAGGCAGCTCTGGATTGATAATGATTATGTTTGCAAAAACTATATCATTAATGGATTGGAGGATGATCTGTATGATTATTACAGAACCTATAATACAGCCAGTGATGTGTGGGAGGCTCTGAGTAAGAAGTATGATACTGAGGAAGCTGGAGTGAAGAAGTATGCTGTGAGTAGGTATTTGAAATACCAGATGGTTGATGAAAGGTCAGTGGAAGTGCAGTCACATGAACTGCAGAAGATTGCTCATGAAATAATAACCGAAGGTATGCCTTTACATGAGCAGTTTCAAATTTCTGTTATAATTGATAAGCTGCCCCCCAGTTGGAAAGACTTTAAGAATCAGCTCCGTCATAAGACAAAGGAGTTTTCCATTGAGGGTCTGATTACCCGTCTTCGTATAGAAGAAGAATCTCGGAAACAAGATATGAAAGAGGAAGAAAAGATATTGGTTGTTTCTAACACCAATAAAAAGAAATTCGGTGCAGCTCTGAAGCCTACGGGCAAACCTTTGAAAAATCAGAATCAGAGCCGCATTCAAAACCGAGTTAAGAATGGCAACCCGGTTAGGGGCCATATTGCTAAGCAACAACAGCAACAACCACCTCCTAGAAATGACGCTGTTGAGCCATTTTACTGCTTCAATTGCTGGAAAACAGGTCATATATCAAAGAAGTGCAGAAATCCAAAGAGGCCTAAACCGGCTAATCTTGCACATATTAATGTGAATGTGGCTGATGAGCCATATGCTGCAATGATCACCGAAATTAACATGGTCGGTGGTACTGATGGATGGTGGATAGATACTGGCGCTACCCGCCATGTCTGTTATGATCGTGCTATGTTTAAAACATACACGAATGCTGAAAATAAGAAGGTGCAGATGGGTAATGCTCATACATCTGATGTTGCTGGTGTTGGAGATGTGGTTCTGAAGTTCACATCTGGAAAGACTCTTATCTTGAAGGAAGTCCTTCATGTTCCTGAGATGAAGAAGAATCTTGTTTCTGGTTTCCTCTTAAATAAGGCTGGGTTTAATCAAACTATTGGGGCTGATATGTACACCATCACTAAGAATGGTATTTTTATTGGGAAAGGGTACGCCTCTGATGGCATGTTTAAACTTAATGTTGATTTTAATGTTATGAATAAAATTTCTCCTTCTGTTTACTCTTTGTGTGATTTTAATAATTGGCATTCTAGACTTTGTCATGTTAATAAACGATCTATTTTGAATATTAGTAACTTATGATTAATTCCTAAACTTAGTTTTAATGACATAGAAAAATGTGAATTTTGTAGTCAAGCTAAAATAACAAAGAGCAAACATAAATCAGTAATACGAGAATCTGAACCAATGGACCTTATACATTCTGATATATGTGAACTAGATGGAACCATGACTAGGAATAACAAACGTTATTTTATCACTTTTATTGATGATTGTTCAGATTATACTTTTGTTTATTTAATGAAAAATAAAAGTGATGCTTTTGATATGTTCAAAATTTTTGTGAAAGAAATAGAAAATCAATTTAATACGAAAATCAAAAGACTTCGTAGTGATAGGGGAACCGAATATAATTCTAGTTTATTTAATGATTTTTATAAACAACACGGAATTATACATGAAACGACTGCACCATATTCCCCTGAAATGAATGGTAAAGCAGAAAGAAAGAATAGAACTCTTACTGAATTAGTTGTTGCTATTATGTTAAATTCTGGTGCCGCTAAACATTGGTGGGGGGAAATAATTTTGACTGTCTGCTTTGTTTTGAATAGAATTCCCAAATCTAAAAGAAGCGAATCCGCTTATGAAATATTAAAGAAAAGACAACCAAACTTGTCTTATTTAAGAACTTGGGGATGTCTAGCCTATGTCCGTAAACCGGACCCGAAGCGAGTTAAACTCGCTAGTAGAGCCTATGAATGTGTATTCATTGGTTACGCAGCAAACAGTAAAGCATATAGGTTCTTCGACCTAAATGAAAAAGTGATCATAGAATCTAATGATGCAGATTTCTATGAAAATAAATTTCCCTTTAAATCAAGAAATAGTGGGGGCACTGAACAGGATAATATTCCTGAGTCGAGTCACGTACCAGTGATACCAAATACGGATAGCAATGACGAAGTAGAAAATGAACTTCGTAGAAGCAAACGTGTAAGAGTTGCTAAAGACTATGGTCCAGATTATGCGACCTTTACATTGAATGAAGATCCAGCAAATCTTCAAGAAGCCTTGTCATCGATGGATGCAGATCTTTGGCAAGAAGCTATTAATGATGAGATGGATTCTCTAGAATCTAACAAAACATGGCACTTAGTAGACTTACCTCCCGGTTGCAAACCAATTGGTTGCAAATGGATTTTGAAAAAGAAACTAAAACCCGACGGCACGGTTGAAAAATACAAGGCTCGCCTTGTAGCCAAAGGTTTTAGACAAAGAGAAAATATAGATTTCTTCGACACATTTTCACCTGTCACTAGAATAACGTCCATTCGAGTACTTATTTCAATAGCAGCTATTTATAACTTAATTGTACACCAAATGGACGTTAAAACTGCTTTTTTAAATGGTGACTTAGAAGAAGAAATCTATATGGAACAACCTGAAGGTTTTGTTATACATGGACAAGAAACTAAGGTCTGCAAGTTAGATAAATCTCTGTATGGTCTTAAACAAGCTCCGAAACAATGGCATGAAAAGTTTGATAACTTAATGATATTGAATGGGTTCAGACTCAATGAGAGTGACAAATGCATTTACTATAAATGTGATGGCAACATTTGCACTATAATATGTCTCTATGTAGATGACATGTTGATATTTGGCTCAAACCTTTCTGCCATAAATAATGTGAAATCACTGTTGAGTAACAACTTTGATATGAAAGACCTCGGAGAAGCTAGTGTGATTCTTGGAATAAAAATCACTAGGTCTGAGAAGGGGATATCCCTAGATCAATCACATTATGTGGAAAAGATCTTAAAGAAATACGGTTACTTTAACTGTAAACCTGCCTGCACTCCTTATGATCCCAGTGTAAAACTGTTTAAGAACACTAGTGATAGCGTAAGACAAACAGAATACGCGAGCATCATTGGTAGTCTTAGGTATGCCACTGATTGTACTAGACCCGACATCGCCTATGTCGTGAGACTCTTGTGTAGGTTTACCAGCAGACCCAGTGATGAGCATTGGCACGCTATTGAGAGAGTCATGAGATACCTGAAAAGGACCATGAATCTCGGATTACACTATCAGAGATTTCCAGCTGTACTTGAAGGGTACAGTGATGCTGATTGGAACACCTTGTCAGATGATTCCAAAGCAACTAGTGGCTTTATATTTAGTATAGCCGGTGGAGCTGTATCATGGAAGTCTAAGAAACAGACCATTTTGGCACAGTCCACTATGGAATCTGAAATGATAGCACTAGCAACTGCTAGTGAAGAAGCAAGCTGGTTGAGATGCTTGTTATCTGAGATTCCCTTATGGGAAAAACCTATGCCTGCTGTCTTGATCCATTGTGATAGTACTGCAGCTATCGCTAAAATTGAGAATCGTTTTTATAACGGTAAAAGACGTCAAATTAGAAGAAAGCACAGCATAGTGAGAGAGCTCATCACTACAGGTGCTGTGAGAGTGGATCATGTACGTACTAATGATAACCTAGCAGATCCTTTGACGAAAGGACTGGCTAGAGAGAAAGTCCAAAATACATCTGTCAAGATGAGACTAATGCCTATGAAGTGAATTACTTATGATGGTTGATCGTGGGACGCGACGATGACCGCAAGTATACAGTCGTGTCGTGTAGTTTTAAAAGATATCGAACCCAAAGGACCAATAATCGACCTACCGTATTCTAGTGTTGCTTTGTAAATCTAAGGCTAATGATTTAAAGGGTTATGATTAATTGAATAACTAAAATAAGAGAAATAAATATATTTTTCTTAGATTTTTAATATGTAAATAAAATATTGCTAGGACGTGCTATTAGTTGCTTCAGATGGTTCAATACTTAGTTCGCGCTAGACAAAATTACTACCACATCTAATTGTCGTATTTTAATAAAATCGATGCTCCAGGCGAAAACCGTTCTCACTTCCAGCTCTCACAACTCTCATCATGAAATTAATAAAATACTTTACAAAGTAGTTGCATTACTTCTAGATTTTAGTGGTGTAAACAATTAAATTTTCGAAACTATATTGTTTTAAAAATACAATTCAGATAGTATTATAAATTATAAAGGTGGTGCTTAACTCTCGTCCTCACACCCGCTAATAAAATACTCTTTGAAAAACAATATAATTTAATTAACTTTAATCCCAACTCTCGTTGCGAATTAGATTTAATGTTCAGTTTTTACTATCTAGTAGAAATCTCACGCTCTCGCTCTATTGATTTTTACTTTAATTAATTCTCACTCTTGTGACGAATTATAATCAACGCTTAATTAAAAACTGCTTAAGAAAATAAAACCGTTGTCAGTTTTCAAGAATTATATTTAATTTAAAAACACTAATCTCAGCTCTCGCAAATCTTGACTAGCGTTATACTTAGATAAAATAAATGCTCAGCTCTCACGCGCTCACTTACATATATAAGTACCTTTGAAAATCAATATAAAACTCATTAATCCTAAATAGCTCTCGCGGACTTTAGAACTAACGGTCAGTTTTAACTATCCGACCCTAAACCTCAACTCTCGTCAATGTTGGTTTATTGCCTTTAAAATAATCCTCACTCTCGTGACGAATTATTTGATAACGTATTTATTTAAAACTGGTGGTTGAAAACTATTAAGCGCGAATTAACTACTGAACCCCTATTAGCTACTAACTACACATCCTAGCAACGCTAAATTTAGCTAGACATAACTAAAACTAAAGACATAAAATAAATAAATAAAAATAAAGACATTAAATAAAAACAGAAAAATAAAATAAATAAAATAAGCATAAAAATAAAGAAAAGAAAATAAAATAAAGAACCTGAATTAATAAAGGAAATCTTGAGTACGGACACCGACAGCGCAACAGCAGGAAATAAAAATATTAAACTAAGAGAAGAAATCAAGAATTAAATCTTAGTCTCAATTCTCTTCCTCAACTGTTACCAGTTGGTGTGTGTTTTTGAGTGAAGAGAACTAGCCTATTTATACTAGTAGCTAGGGGAACAAAACAACAAAATAACCGATGTGGGACTTGAGTTAAAATCACGCCTGGCCGTGTGATCAAAATGGATGGCCATGATTTTGTGTAGGTGGCGAGGGCCACATGGGAGAAGCTGGCGGGCGCCATTTGCTTCTTGCTGGCGGGCAGCATTTGCTTCTTGCTGGCGGGCTTGGCTGCATGTGGCTTGGGCTGCACTTGTGTGGCTTGGCTGCACTTGTGTGGCCCATTTTGTCCATTCTTGCTCCTTTTTAGTCCATTTTCGGTCCTTTCTTCAACTCGTACACTTTTTATCTGTTTATTTAAAATATGAGAAATAAGCAACTATTTATATAGTAAAACTTCGGAATCGAAATAAAAACATATAAAATATAATAGTAAATTAACTAAATAAATAGCATATTTTTAGGTGTATCAAACTCCCCTAAACTTGAACCATTGCTTGTCCTCAAGCAATTTAGCTTGCATATAGAAAACATTTGAAATGTGAAGCAACTCACACGCACAGACTTAGAGAAAAATAACATCACAAGTACTCATACGTGGTCAGAAATTCAAATCGGCTAAGACTAATTAGTTAGGTTCTTTACACAATCAAGAAGGGTATTTCAACGACACACAAAGTTCTCCCTCTTATACATATCGAATTTGGATCATGCCGTTGTACTAAAATCTAAATCTTCTCCTTTGTTTCATCTTTTTTCATTCTAGACAGTCACATTAAGACCCTTTATCTATGTCACACACATGGTAAGAAAATCGGTTAGCGTCTTTATTCATCTTTTTCAACCTGCAATTAGCTTGATGATACAAATTTTGATGATACAAATTTTGTATTAGCAATCATATAAATATTTTTTCAAGGTTTAACCGTATTACCACAGTATGACCTTATATATTTTTTTCTTTAAGGTTTAACCGTATTACCACAGTATGACCTTAAGAATTTTGCTTAGATGATTTGCTTATATTCATCGACAAACCTACTTAATGCGTGACTTTATAGATGGTGTCCGACTGGATAGATAAACTACTAAAGGATTCCACAAATTTAAATCAGGAGATTTTGGCACAATGGTTATTCAAATTGATATCTATACTAGGGAGACTTCTGGGTGTTGGAAAAATACCGATTTTGTTGTGAAATTCCCTAATTTCCTTAACTTAGCCTCTCGTCTTTTCTTAACCTATATACTTTCTAAGTGAGCTATTATCCTAAGTCTTTGGAAAAATTTTTAATTTGGCTCAAGAAAAGGAAAAATTTAGAAAAACCAAAGAAGATACTATAAATTTAATTTTTTTATTATGCGAAAGGAAATAAAAATTCAAATAACTAAAAATTAAAAGTAAATAGAGATAGTAGAATACTCCCCTAAACTTAAATCCAACAGTGTCCTCACTGTTGCGACGCAAGAGTAGCTTTGGAGCGTAAAACCCGTGGTAGATCATGGAGGAGGCTGTTGATGGTTTTGGAAATTGTTGAACTGAAGCCTCAAACCGCCTAGCTCTTGTATGACATTGTCGAGCTGTTGTTGACGGTGCTCTTCTGAGCTCTCCCATCTATGATAATAGCCCTGCATCTCATGTTGGTTTTGAAGAATTTGGTTTTGCTGGGCTTGCATGAATGTCATTCGTTCCATCATCTCCTCTTGTTGTTGGTGCATGGCATAAAATAATCCATCGCGCTCTTGATTTAATTCATTTTGGGCGCGTGTCTCATGGAGTACATCATCGATAGTGCTTTGCCTTGATGAGGAGGAACTACCTGCAAAAGTGTTAGAAAAATGTGTAGTGTGTGCAGGTGGAACAATGCTTGCGCCCCCACCAGCAGCAGCATTTGGAGAAATGTGCGTGGGAGCTCTATTAGTCACAGGATCATCAGAGATAGTCATAAAAAAAAAATCAAAAATAAAAGAAAGCAAAAAAATTAAACAAGAATTTAAAGAAAACCCATGGGTTGCCTCCCATGCAGCGCTTTGTTTAACGTCGGTTAGCTCGACTTCTTAACCCTTTAGATTAGTATGGTGCCTCTTCCAAACTCACGTCCTTAAAATTATGTCCAACATCCTTAGGTCTCCATTTAAACATGTCAAACCATCTCATAGGTGTTTTCCTTTTTCTTTTCTTTTTCTTGGAGGCAAACGGAGATGTTTTATTTTGGAAGATATTACTTTCTGGGTGGGCTTTTAGTATGTCGGGAGGTACTCGTTTAAAGGGTGTGTTATCGACCTTTGTTTCAGCTATGTCGAGTTTATAGCAAGAGCTTTTCTTTAAACATTTAGCTAGGTCGTCATTACCATTTTTATGAGTTGGAGGGATGGGAGTTTTTAGAATTTCAGAATTTTTGGTTTTATCTTTCTCCATCTCTTTTCTACATTCTTTGACGACGTCTAACATATAGCAACTATCTTCAATGGCCGATGCGTTCATGAATTGTGTTAAGATAAATTCAACTTTTTCTTCACCTACTTCAAAGGTGAGCTTTCCTTTTTTCACATCTATTATGGCACCGGCGGTTGCTAAGAATGGCCTTCCTAAAATTATGGGTGTATTGGAATCTTCCCTAATGTCCATGACTATAAAATCAGTTGGGATAAAGAATTGACCTATACGTACTGGCACGTTTTCTAGTATACCTAGGGGGTATTTGACAGAACGGTCAGCGAATTGTATTGACATTTTAGTTGGTCTCAATTCTCCTAACTTAAGTTTTTCATATATGGGCATAGGCATTAAGCTTATACTGGCTCCTAAATCGCATAGTGCTCTATCTATGACATGTTTTCCAATGACACATGGTATGGAAAAACTTCCTGGGTCTTTTAGCTTAGGAGGCATATTATTTTGAAGTATGGAGCTACACTCGGCAGTAAGCATAACGGTTTCTTCTTCCTCGATCTTTTTCTTATTAGTTAAGATATCTTTAAGAAACTTAGCGTACGAGGGCATTTGTGTGATAGCTTCCGTAAAAGGTATTGTGATGTTTAGTTTTTGTAGAAGTTCTACAAATTTCTTAAACTGCCCTACGTTTTTGGATTGTACTAATCTTTGAGGATATGGGATGGGTGGTTTATATGGTGGGGGAGGAACGTAAGGTTTCTCTTTATCTTTGGTTTCCTCTCCACTATCCTCCTTTTCTTTTGGTTCACTCTCCTTCTCAGTTGTCTTATCGAAATTGGGTTGCATGGCAGGATTTTTAGTTCTAGGATCAGCTGGTCCATCATATTGTGTCCCACTTCGTAATATAACAGCATTCACATGTCCCCTAGGGTTTGGCTGAGGCTGGCCAGGAAATATGCCTGCAGGAGCAGAGGTAGATGCTTGTTGTTGTGCCACTTGTGCGATTTGTGTCTCTAACATCTTATTGTGAGTGGTCAAGACATCTAACTTGCTTGTTATTTGTTTAATTTGCTCACTAGTTTGAAGGTTGGTTTGAACTTGGGTAGTTATGAAGTTTTCCATTAATAGTTCAAGGTTAGACTTCCTAGGAGCAGGGTATGTAGTATTTTGGAAACCTGGTGGTGCTTGAGCAGGTGCTTGGGCGGGTGCATATAAAGCGTTGTTGCTCTTGTACGAAAGGTACGGGTGATTTCTTGGACCTTGGTTGTATGGATTTCCTTGAGTATAGTTCACTTGGTCTGGGGAGACTTCCGTTAGAAGTTGACATTCAGCGATTGCATGACCTTGAGCTCCGCACAACTCACAATTTTGTGTTGTTGATGCCACGGTGGCTTTGGGTGCGGTGGTTAGATTCTCTATCTTTTGAGTTAAGGCATCCAACTTGGCGTTGATGTGGTCCATGTTGCTGATTTCGTACATTCCACCTTTCGTTTGAGGTTTCTCTACTGATGCTCTCTCGCTTCCCCACTGATAATGGTTCTGAGCCATGCTCTCGATAAGCTGATAGGCTTGGTTGTATGGTTTATCCATAAGTGCGCCACCAGCTGCGGCGTCTATTGTCATTCTTGTATTATACAAGAGACCATTGTAAAAGGTGTGGATAATTAGCCAATTTTCGAGCCCATGATGAGGACATATCCTAATCATTTCTTTGTATCTTTCCCATGCTTCGAAAAGAGATTCGTTGTCTCTTTGTCTAAATCCATTGATTTGGGCTCTTAGCATAACAGTTTTGCTAGGCGGGAAATATCTCGCTAAAAAGACTTTCTTCAACTCGTTCCATGTTGCGACTGAGTTGGATGGTAGGGACTGGAGCCAGGCTCTAGCTTTATCTCTTAATGAGAATGGGAATAAGCGAAGTCTTATAGCTTCGGGACTGACACCATTTGCCTTCACGGTATCTGCGTATTGCAAGAATATGGACAAATGTAAATTGGGGTCGTCCGTGGGGTTTCCGGAGAATTGGTTTTGTTGTACGGCCGACAACAACGAAGGTTTAAGCTCAAAGTTATTTGCTTCAATAGCGGGGGCAGCGATGCTATTGTGAGGTTCAGCTTGTGAAGGGATAGCGTATGACTTAAGTGGACGGTTTTGCGGTTCTTCAGCCATATCTGGTTCGTTAACTATATCGGGAAGAGGAATCTCTAATTGATTTTCTAAATTTCTACGTCTTAAAAGACGTTCGGGTTCGCTAACTAGTTGCACCAATCTTTCGCCTCTAGAGCGAGTGCTTGGCATGCAACAAACGAACTAATCGGGGTAAAATAAAAATAAAAAAAATAAAAATAAAAAATAAAAAAATAAAAATAAAATTGCCTTAGTCTCTACGGTGTAACACCGGAGTTACGATATCGACTAAATTGGTCCCCGGCAACGGCGCCAAAAACTTGATCGTGGGACGCGACGATGACCGCAAGTATACAGTCGTGTCGTGTAGTTTTAAAAGATATCGAACCCAAAGGACCAATAATCGACCTACCGTATTCTAGTGTTGCTTTGTAAATCTAAGGCTAATGATTTAAAGGGTTATGATTAATTGAATAACTAAAATAAGAGAAATAAATATATTTTTCTTAGATTTTTAATATGTAAATAAAATATTGCTAGGACGTGCTATTAGTTGCTTCAGATGGTTCAATACTTAGTTCGCGCTAGACAAAATTACTACCACATCTAATTGTCGTATTTTAATAAAATCGATGCTCCAGGCGAAAACCGTTCTCACTTCCAGCTCTCACAACTCTCATCATGAAATTAATAAAATACTTTACAAAGTAGTTGCATTACTTCTAGATTTTAGTGGTGTAAACAATTAAATTTTCGAAACTATATTGTTTTAAAAATACAATTCAGATAGTATTATAAATTATAAAGGTGGTGCTTAACTCTCGTCCTCACACCCGCTAATAAAATACTCTTTGAAAAACAATATAATTTAATTAACTTTAATCCCAACTCTCGTTGCGAATTAGATTTAATGTTCAGTTTTTACTATCTAGTAGAAATCTCACGCTCTCGCTCTATTGATTTTTACTTTAATTAATTCTCACTCTTGTGACGAATTATAATCAACGCTTAATTAAAAACTGCTTAAGAAAATAAAACCGTTGTCAGTTTTCAAGAATTATATTTAATTTAAAAACACTAATCTCAGCTCTCGCAAATCTTGACTAGCGTTATACTTAGATAAAATAAATGCTCAGCTCTCACGCGCTCACTTACATATATAAGTACCTTTGAAAATCAATATAAAACTCATTAATCCTAAATAGCTCTCGCGGACTTTAGAACTAACGGTCAGTTTTAACTATCCGACCCTAAACCTCAACTCTCGTCAATGTTGGTTTATTGCCTTTAAAATAATCCTCACTCTCGTGACGAATTATTTGATAACGTATTTATTTAAAACTGGTGGTTGAAAACTATTAAGCGCGAATTAACTACTGAACCCCTATTAGCTACTAACTACACATCCTAGCAACGCTAAATTTAGCTAGACATAACTAAAACTAAAGACATAAAATAAATAAATAAAAATAAAGACATTAAATAAAAACAGAAAAATAAAATAAATAAAATAAGCATAAAAATAAAGAAAAGAAAATAAAATAAAGAACCTGAATTAATAAAGGAAATCTTGAGTACGGACACCGACAGCGCAACAGCAGGAAATAAAAATATTAAACTAAGAGAAGAAATCAAGAATTAAATCTTAGTCTCAATTCTCTTCCTCAACTGTTACCAGTTGGTGTGTGTTTTTGAGTGAAGAGAACTAGCCTATTTATACTAGTAGCTAGGGGAACAAAACAACAAAATAACCGATGTGGGACTTGAGTTAAAATCACGCCTGGCCGTGTGATCAAAATGGATGGCCATGATTTTGTGTAGGTGGCGAGGGCCACATGGGAGAAGCTGGCGGGCGCCATTTGCTTCTTGCTGGCGGGCAGCATTTGCTTCTTGCTGGCGGGCTTGGCTGCATGTGGCTTGGGCTGCACTTGTGTGGCTTGGCTGCACTTGTGTGGCCCATTTTGTCCATTCTTGCTCCTTTTTAGTCCATTTTCGGTCCTTTCTTCAACTCGTACACTTTTTATCTGTTTATTTAAAATATGAGAAATAAGCAACTATTTATATAGTAAAACTTCGGAATCGAAATAAAAACATATAAAATATAATAGTAAATTAACTAAATAAATAGCATATTTTTAGGTGTATCAATGGTAACCCAACCTAAAAGACTGGAGATCCCAAGAATTAGGTTCCAATGGGTAAACAACAAGTTGTGAGTAATATGAGATGAACATGCAAATTAAGAGGCATGAATCCTGTAATGATAAAGGTTGAGTTAGCAAAACTCTTAATGAAATCTATACTCTATAGGAGTGGAGTACATCAGGAGTACTCTTGATAGAATCACCTATATGAATGTGGAACTGAGGCCGGTTCCTCTGGAGTTTCGGGGCGAATTCCTAGAGCATTCATGAAACTGGGATAGACGTGCAGGGCCATTAATGCACGGGCCTTAGAAAACACCTTACGAAAGGTTGTGTGCTGGTTTGAGGAAAATCTGAGATAGAGTTCCAAGACTAAAAGTCACTCTTGCTTAATCAGGCTCTTACTGGCTACGTTAAGGTTCCAAGACTTAGCTCACCTTCGCTTATGCACAATCTTACTGAAACGTTTAACGTTATGAATGAAACAACTTTTTTAAATTCAAGTGGGGGATTGTTGGAACATGATGAAGAATTTGGAGGGAACTTGGTATTGAAATAAACACAAGTGCAAGAACCATGTGTAGTGTGAATTGAAAAAAGACTCTTTGAGTCCCACATTGGAAAAATCACACCACTTGGTAGTGTTTATATATCACAAGTTGGCAACCAAGGGTGTGCCCTTGGGGTACCCACTTTTGTAAGGAAGGGAGACCACACACAATGTCGAATATCACGCGCGCCGCCGCCGCCGTCCGTCCGACCGGCCGGCTCGGCTCGGCTCGGTTCGGTTCGGGCCGGGGCTTGGGTGATATATTAATTTTTTAATACTAAGAAAAAAGAAATTTTTTGAATTTAAATTTCTTTTATGTGTGTCCCTTAATTCGCACATGTTAAATGTGCTGAGACCAAGTCTGAAACAGATTTTCAAATCTGTTAACGGTCAAAATACGTGTCCTTTAAATCCCTGATTTTTTGCCACGTTTTTGCCACGTTTTTGCCTTTGACTGAGCAACTTCAGCTCCTGAAAACTCTCTGATTTCAGCTCCCTACTTGCCTATAAATACACTTCACTTTCTTCAGTTTTGAATCACTTCCTTTTCTCTGCATTCTGAGAAAACTGCTTCTTTCCTTCTCTTATTTTTCCTTCTTCGAAAATTGTTTTGTTGTTTCATATTTTGAACGGTTGTAAACCGTAGAATTGATATTCGTATATCAATTAGAGTGGTTCGAAATTTTCGACCATACTTGGTGTTATTCTGGCCGATACTACAGTGCAGTAGTTTATCGGTATTTTCATTGAAAACGGCTGTTTTATCCTGGGGACTTCGCGGTTGATATACTACATTGCACTATTTCGAGTAGTTCCGCGAAACGTCTTAAAGAAAGCGACCTAGTACGCGACTCAGCCAATAATAGTTTCGTTGCCATTTTTAAAAATTCGTTTTCTGTTTTTTATTAAACTCAGTAAACCGCTTTACAACAGCCATATATTAATATTGGATAGGTGCAGAGTGCAGAGCTTGTACTCAGTGGCGGAGATGCCACCCGGCATGCCCTGGAACGTGCCCGGGCTGCCCCACCCCAAATTTCTTGTAGTGAATCCTGGCTCCGCCACTGCTTGTACTAATTATGTTCCACTAAAGAGATGTTCTTTCCCTTTTCCCTTGTCCCTGGTCTTATTTTATTGTAATCCTAAGTGTGAACAAGCACGTGGAAATTAATCTCATCTAGTGACCGAGCCCGAAACATCGAATAGTGGAGGCAACATTTAAATAAACAAAAATATAATATCTATAATATGTAATAAGCCAGACATATTTACCTTTCTCTCTCCTCTCCTCATTCAACCTCATTCCTCATATTTAATGTTGATATACATATTAATTAAGAGAAGAAATACAATTATGAGTTTTAATGTCCATTTTCTCACATTTTGAATTTAAAAATTATTTCCTTAATTTTCACGGAGCAATAAATGTGATATAATTTCAGTAATACATTTATTTCTAATTATGGTAAAAATACGTTTTTCTTGGCAATAGAAGAAAAATTATTATATTATTTGTGAATGAAAATCATACATAATGATGGATGAGATGTTTGAACTAATTTATTATCATACGTTGTATTTTTGTTGATTTTTATGTATATATGTTTTTTAATATTTTTACTTTTAATTTATACAATATACTTTTTTATGTGGTTTTGCATTGGTAGAATTTTGTGTTATGGTTCTTATTGTTAATTTGATGTAAATATACATGTTTTGATTTCCAGGGATTCCCATGGAGATTGATTTGTGGAGATAAAGTTGAGATTCATGTAACAAAATATATGCAACATTCATATTATTGAGGTACTATTATTTTGTGCAATTGTTTATTCTTCTATTTTTCCTACAATTATAATTAATCATGTTATGAAGGACTAAACATATACTCGATTCATATATATATATATATATATCACCATTTTATTTATGTGATAGGTATTATTTTTCCTACAATTATAATTAATCATGCTATTATTTTGATATTGATTTATATTTACCAGCAATATGTAGATATCACCATTTTATTTATGTGATAGGTATTTCAGGTATAGTAATATCACTCTTTTTTTGTCTTTATTTTTTTTATTCACTTTCTCATCAAATTTTCCTCACATTAATTTTAATCTTCTTATACTTTTGTTTAATCTATTTTTTTTTCCAGCTACAACAATCATAGGTATTCTCTTTTTCTCTTCACCTCTTTTGTGTGACTTATTTGTATGACATTTTTTTTGGTCTAATTTTTTATACATTTCTATCATAATTGAATACCCTGATTCGAGTGTTTGCAACGTGTATAACCTTAATACATGGTTTCTAATTTTGATTATAATTGTTTTCATTGTTTATTGCAGATTCATGATCCAGTAAAAAGATAAGAATGTTATACCATCTATATATGTGATTGATCTGTGGTTTTTATTTATTTATTTGGTCAAGATATGTTGTTTTTATTTTATATTGGTATTTCTAGACATCTATATCTTTTTTTTTTTTTGACAATAGACATTCATATCTTACATGTTAAGAAGATGAAATAATTACATGTAGTAGACATCTATATTAATGGACCTCTCTGTTATTGAGAAGATGAAATATTATATTTATCTTACATGTTTATTGAACCTCTCTATTGTTATAAAATAAAAATTTGAAACTCTCTATTTTTTTAATTCTTTTTATACGTATTTTTTCATCTCTCATTCTTTATTCTTTTGGTTCATTCTACATATATATATATATACATATATAAATTATTATTCTTTTATTATTAAAGCTTAAGTAAAAAAATGTAATTTCTAATTTATATAATTCTTTATAAGCAATCATATATAAACCGATTTCATTTTTTCTCTCCTATATCATATGGCCTGATTAAAACAACCAACACATCTCCTTTGATTTTGCCTTCAATGAAATCTATCTATATTTATAATCTATAAATCTATACATATGATAAAACCAGATTTATTTGTCTTTCTCTTTCCTCTTCTCATTTATTCTCATTCCTCATGCATTTGAAATTTAATGTGATTATTAAAATTAATGACAAAAAAATAATCTGTCCAAAGTGATGATAAAAAACGAAAATGGTACATGTAGAAAAAGCTGTCCAATGCAGTCCATTTGTATATATTTTTGAACAACCAATTATCCGGTCCAGTCCATTTGCGTATTTTATTTCATTAAACCAAATTAATAAAATTGTTGACCACACACCATATGTAAATATGATAATCCCAATTATCACATTAATTACATTCATGATTCTTGCATTTTTTTTTTAAACGCATCATTGATTTATTTATTTGATGAAATAAAAGTCATTCCATTTGTTAGACCAATAATGTGTTTTTAATAAGGAAAAGTTTTTCTATAACATTAAACTGATATAAATACAAATAATAAAATGACTTAAAAATTTATTTGAATCTTTTTATGACAAGAAAAAAGTTGTCTAAATATAGCAATAGCAATAATAAATTCCACAATTTTATGCGAAAAAAAAATTTCACATAAATTGTTCAATTTATACTTTTATTTTTGGCCAAAATCGTATAAATGGTAATCAATTATGTAATTATGTAATTAAAGAATGACATAAAAAAAAGCTGTACATATGAGAAATATATGCCATTAAAGACTAAGAAATTAATGAATGATGAATATACATAACCGATAAAATAAGAATTATTCTTACTATTAAAACAATTTAAAATAAGAATTATTATTAGTCATTGCAATTGTAATAGGATAAAAAAAAAATGATTGTAAACATGTTTATTAAAAAAAAAGTGTGATATCCTCTTTTAATTTATTTTTAAAAATTGAGAAGCTTTATACGATTTTGTTTATAATTCAAAATTACAAATTTAGAAAATGACTACTATTGTACAGATTTATTTGTTAATATTTATTTACACTTTTAATTTTAAGATATTTCATCCATAAATCAGGGAAAATAATTAATGTGATTATTTGATGTCTTTCTGTTCTTTTTTTTTTTATTCTCATATCTTATTTTTCTTGCAAATATATGATGTATTTTTTTTTATCAGTATTTACTCCCGATTTTTTATTTTTATTATGATTTTGTCAATATCATGTTTTATATTGGATTTAATCATCTGTTATATTTCATTTGCAGATATGTAGAAAGAATGTGAAATGACTCAATTAAGATCAAGATAATTGCAATTGAGGAGAAAATTGATTTATTTTTTATTAGGTTAGAATTATTTTCCGTATTATTTTTTATTTATTTAGAGTAGACCACCAAAGAGGAGAAAAGGCGATATAATTTCTCATACTCCTTTATTCTTTTATATTTGGTTAGTTAATCTTTATTGTTAATTTCTTTCAAAACTTGAATGTGATTTATTTGATCCAACTTTTTTCTTTTTTGCAGATGATTCAAGGTTTATTTTTGGTACTTTCAATATTTTTTTTATTGGCAGTTTCAAGATTCATAAACTATTGATTTTATTGTAATTAAATTTGAATTAATTAGAGTTTTGAATACCTGAAATACAATTTTTATTGTTCAAATGAATATGTTATAGAGTCGATTGAAATTTGATTTATCATTTAATTAGTTTTGTGTGTTTGTCACTTTTGGTTGATCTTATAATTGTAACATGGAAATTTGGATATTTTGTCCAAAAAGTTTATATAAGGGAAACAATAAGAAAAAAGTGTTTATGTGTCCAAAAAAAATAAAAAAAGTTTATATAAGGAAAACATGAAGAAAAAAACGGAAAAAGGTAATTAAACGAAGAAAATTAAAGTTTATGTGTGTAAATTTTTGTTTTGTACGTGGAATATTATTTAGAAGTTTCACTGCCAATTTCGATAAAAAAAAATTTCATTGTCACTCAATTGCTCAAGTCAAATATAGAAATAATATATAGCTAGCGTATTAATATTACACTAACACAAAATTGGGCACACAAAGAAAAACACATAGTATAGTTTTTTAACAAAAGAAAATAACAAGTCTACAAAAATATGCATTCTCACCCAACAAAATAAATTAATATGCATTAATTATGACAATAAAGAAATCTATAGATTCATACATTATTACGGGATCTATTCTATTTTTGTAATATATATTATAGTTTGTATTTCTACTCATGTTAATATGAAGGACTATTTTTTTGTAATTTCTACGAAAACTTATATATCTATTAATATATATTAATATGAAGACCCATATTTTTTTTTTGTAATTTTTATGAAATCTATATTTTTATTCATATTAATACGATGACAATTTTTTTATATATATTAAGGAGGCCTAAAATCCCAAAAGAAAAACAATTACATAGAAATCACTCGAGGGGTAGTGTTTTCCAAGAAATCAAAGTGAAATATGTAACGACCCATTTTTCGTATTCGTATATTTTATTAAATGTTATTTTATTTATTAATTGGCTTTTATTATTTTAGTGAGCGACGAATAATTATTTAGCCGATCGTAAGTTATTAGGCGCGCGAACCTAGTTTTGGGCTTAAAGGGGCGTGAGAGGCCATATGGGCCTAAGCCAATTGGGCTTGGTCCATGACTTTAGGGAATGGTATAAGTAGCAATATCAACTTTGAATAGTATCATAATTTCATTTCCTTGAGTTTTGAGTGAGTAGAGCAAGAGCAAAACCATAGAGCTAAGCTAGGGTTTGATCAAGAGAGAAAGCTTGAGCAAGAGAAGGCTTGGATCATCATCTTTGCTTAAGGTAAGAGATTAGAATTCATGATTCTTGAGTGACAAGGAGGGGGGAGATTGTCTATGTCTCCGTTCCCGAACTCTCCCACTCAATTTCTTTTAGACTTTTGATAAGCTTTTGTATGTGAGTATGATGTTCTTCATCATCACTTTGTATGTGTTAATCACTAACTTGATTCCATGATAAATATGTATATGTTTGGATCATTTTTGAAAAGTTTATGAAAGTTACTTAAAACCCAAGAAATTGGCATGATTTTGATTATTTGAGGTATTTGGATGTTTGGAAGGGATGATTAATGTTCCTTGATACCATATATGTTTGGAATGGCTGTTTATATGAATTTATAACATGTTTGGATGCATTTTTGAGTTGATTTGAGGTTAAACCGCCTTAGATAGCTCAAGAACAGATATTTTCTTTCTGGTGTAGTTCGCTTCGCGAACAGTAACTCGCTACAGCGAATAAGCTCGCTACAAGCTCGCTACCTGTTCGCCATGTACCTGTAATCCTCTGATGTAGTTCGCTACAGCGAATTGAGCTTCGCTTAGCGAATGAGTTCGCTACCTGTTCGCTATGGATTCGCTTAGCGAACAGTGCTGAACCTGCAACTTTTGTTAATGTTTGTAAGTGTATTCAGGCACTTGTAACATGGTTTAAGGGTATCCTTACACGATTGTTGATACATGTTGATACTGTTAATGCTTATTGTTAATCGTTATATGATTGATAAACGTATATGCAATAAGATTGTAGCTTAATGTGAGCAATGTTATGTTTTGGCATTAATTTGCAATGTTAAGTGAATGTGTTAGGATTGTGTTCCCGCGTTCATAAAAGAGTAGCTTCGAGCTAGAGAAATATCATATTGATGATATGTGTAAACATACATGCATTCATGTATATATATGTTGAATTGGAAACTAGGGTTCCAATAGATTTAAATGGATTTTTGAGTCCATAAGGAAGCCGAGGATCGGATTAGATGAATCCATAAGGTCTAGAGCTGCTATCCAGCAGGATATAAAACTGTTTAACTTATCCATGAGGGATATGAAGGTTTGGTAAGTTCCGAACAATCCGGCAAGATGTAAAACTGTTTAACTTATCCATGAGGGGTAAAAGGCAATTGGTACCACATGCATTAGTCGTGTCTAGGGATGACATGACATGGAATGATTGGCATTAGATACATTAGGGTAAATGCGCATATATTTGTTAAATGGTATGTGACATTATCTGGTTGAACTGTGTTAAACTTTATTAATTGATAACTGTTTAGCACGACGTTTTGATGTGAGTTAGAATATGTATGATAGTTCGAAAGTGTAAGGCTTTTCTTATACTCGTATGATATGCGGTTATGTTTTCTAACTCTCTGCTTTGTGTTATTTGCTGGACCTTTGGGGGTTCAGATATTCAGGCTGAGGATTGTGCCGACGTTTAGACTGTTGTTCTAGCGTGGTGTTGAAGTACCTTTTGGTGAGGAGACTTAGCATAGATTACTCCTCTTAGTACTAGCTTTTGACTAGAGTTTGTAAATAGTAAATGCTCTGGTAATGTAACATCGAGTCGGGGTTTACGCTTGGATTTCATCGTATATCGGTGTTACCTTTTTGTTATGCTAGTTCTTGTATAAGTGACATCCTTAGGGATGAATATGGCTTATGTATATATATATGTATATATATGCATGCTTGATGTGATTGAATCCGCTGTTGCTTTTCATGTTAAATTTCATGACGCTCTGTGTGTATGCTTGTGTTTTTAATTACCGCGTGGCACTCTGCCTTTACACTTGTTAAAAAGTTTTTAAAATTACGTTTTTAAGGGTAGTATGGGTTAGGGTGTTACAATAGTGGTATCAGAGCAGGTCGGTTCATGTGAACCAATTAGGACTTTTCTTTTCCCCGTATGAGCATGTGTAGGGAACACTGTTAGTACTTTCTAACGTCTAGTTGTGATTCGTTCAGGAATCATGGCTGCTGCGAGAACGAATGCTCAGATTGCGGAGGCTTTGGCCGCACTCACCAACATTGTGGTTAGAGATCATCAACCTGGAAGAGAGGTAGAGATGAGGTTGGAAAGGTTCATGAAGCAGAAACCGCCAACATTTACCGGAGGTTACAACCCGGATGGAGCTCACAAGTGGCTGGAGGAACTTGAAATAATTTTTGAAGCAATGGATTGTTCCGAGGAAGGGAAGACAACCCTTGGGACATATGTGTTGCGTGAGGAAGCGAATGTGTGGTGGAAGAATGCTAAGTTGAGGCTAGGACCCGGTGGTATGGCTATACCATGGGCAATGTTTAAAAGAGAATTTTTGGTTAAGTATTTTCCTGTGGATGTGAAGAATAAGAGGGTGGTGGAATTCATGGAGTTGAAACAGGGAAATATGACGGTAGCTGACTATGCCGTCAAGTTTGAGACTTTGTGTGCGTTTAGTCCGCATTACAACACTATGGAAGCGGAGAACGACAAGTGTGTGAAGTTTGAAAGTGGTCTACGTCCAGACATCAAGCATATGATTGGATTTTCGCAGATAAGGGATTTTGCGACTGATCATTGTCGTTTCGTGATCAAAATAAGTTTTAATTAAGAAAAGTAGTAGCAAGGTAGTTAAACCTTGGTCGTCTCACAAGGACCTCTAACTTGATAATCAGCAAAAATAAGAACGATACACAATGAAATTATGGGGGTTTTGGGTTTGTTGTTTTAGAAAATAATGCACGAAGGTTTCAATTAATAGAAAAAGTAGTCAATCCACTAGTTTAGGAAACTCGTTATGATTCTATCATAGGTTCATGAAAATATTCATTCAATTGTTTATGCCATGGTTGATCATAAAACTAATTACACAAGCGGCGATCAGTTTTATACAAATTCATTTGATTAAGCATCATAAGTGTTCAACTAACCATGGGTAGTGAACAAGCGTCATCTAGAACACGGTTAATATCATGACAAATTCAATCAACCCTATTGCTAAGCGCAAAAAGTTGTATCAATTTCTATTCGAATTAATTTAAACAAGCGATGAATTAATACGAATAATCTCAACGGTATAAATTCGAAACAGAATAATTAAGCATCATTGAGAATCAAAATTCATACAGATTATAGAGAAACAAAATTGACACAAGAAGGCAATAAACATATAAACAAAATTGCTATTAAGAATTGAACCTCAAGAAGTCATGAACGATGTTTCCGTATGCCAATGGATCAACCTAGGAATTAGCTCTCCATGAGAATGAAGCAGCCTTTGTTTTCTATTTTGCGTGAATAAGCCTCTCTGACCTAGGCTGTGTTTTTGCTTAAGTACTCATAGAAAATTGGGCTTAAAAAGCTACGGGTCGAAAAACATAAGTTTGACCCGAAATTACATTATTTTCATAAAGTCTGGAACATAAACGTAAATATTTGACTGCTTTGCGCTCCGAACTGGCTTCTGACCTCAACATGAAAGTTACAGCTCTTTCTTGTAGCTTTCTAACGCATATTCACACACTTCAATCCGATACTCGTAGCTCAAGTTATGACCTGTAGAGTGAGCAGGATCAATATGCAAATAAATCCGAAAATTAATCAACGAAATACATTAGAGCTCAATTATGACCCAAAGTTTAGAAACATGGTAAAAAGTTAATATTAGGCTAGAAAAGCTTCCAATATGTCAAAGTACAAAGCCATAAAATATGTGCCAAAATGCACTGATCAAATTCCCCCACACTTATTCTTTTGCTCTCCTGAGCAAAACTCAAGTTTAAAGACTAAAGTAAAACCTTTTTTTTTTTTTTGAAGAGATAACAAAGCATGATGCAACGTCGTAAGCAATCAACACATTCTAAGATTCAAGCTACAAGCCTTGGATTGTTTTTCAAAGATTGGCATAACTCTTGTATGTCAACTATCAATGATAATCATGCGTGTGTGTGTGAACTGCCTATTACTGTCAACCAGAGTCATGACATGATCCTTCTCAAAAACTACACAGTCAGGATACTAAGCTACCTTTTCTTTCCTACAACTCAGAGTTTGAGTTTAGATTTCAGCTTGAGGGGAAGCTATTCTTTTCTTGTTCTCACAGGCTTTTTGATTTTTATATGCAGGGATACCACTTAAGTTCATTTTAGTTATGCTTTAGGTGCTACTCTATCTTTTCACCTGACGGGATCTCACTTGTAATGAGTCCAACCTGTTACTCCGAATAGAGCACCCTACACAGCATTTGTTCCTCCAGTTTTAGGCACAGGAACTCAACATATTCATTATTGTTCCTCCAGTTTCGGGCACAGGAACTTATTCTATTTTTTTTTAATTTTTTTTATTGTATAGTATCCCATCATTTATTCTAGCCATGATCCTACAATCAAGTAATTCAGTTTTCCCCCAAACTTAGTCCTAATCATACCTCTTTATCGTATTCTATACTCAGACAACTTAGCTGATGACTGTGTATTTTAAAGATTTATCAAGCCACTACTAAGTTTGCAAGTTTTTCAGCAATTGTGCATTAAGGTGCAAAGATCATCATATCAAGTATGAAAACGAGAATTTCCAAAAATTTCACCAATCCTACAGTTATATTGCTCTAGTCCTAAAACATGTAACTACTCATAACAATTGCATGCATGCTAAATTTATTTATTTATTATTATTATATTTTTTTTTAATTGACAGGAAAATAAAATAAATAAATGCCCCCCACACTTAAAACAGACATTGTCCGCAATGTATAACAATAAGCATAAAGAAAAGGAAGGAACACACCCGAGGGCTAAGGTGTAGCTTTCATGTCTGGTGGTTTTGGAGGAGGTCGTTCCACACTACGAATACACGTAACAGGAAGAAGCAAGTGGCAAGTGGACTTGCCCTTTAGTAAAAAATCTGGCGGCTTAGGAGGAATAGCCAATGTATATGGTGGACCTGCAATAACAAAAGCACGAGAATCACAAAATCCACAGTTAATTGGTGAGTCGGATAAAATAGGTGGAAGAGATGCATAAATAGTGAAGGACAACTGCATGTTGCGTGGCTTAATCAGAGGTTCCATCAACAATTTTTCCGCTATGGGCAATGGTTGCTTGCGGCTAACATCCACACTTGTAGTGTCAAATTCAATTGTTATTGAATTCTTTTGAATTTCTGCACAAGTGGTTGTCGACATCAAAATTTCTTCACTTACAATGGCTGCATTGATCTCACAACAAACATTACAAACATCACATTTAGAAGCAAAAATTTCAAAAGACTTATCTACTTTAAGCGAAGTATATAATTCATCTATATCAGATTCGAAGGAATTTTGTGGTGTGATCTCTTCCATGCATTCACTTGAATTTATGTTGCTTATTTTGTGTTCATCAACAGAAACAAGTATTGTTTCAATGGGCTCACCTGGAGTTTCATCAACACTTGTATCACATTGCATTACCTCTAAGAGTGCAGCAGGTTGTACATCATCATGCAACATCTTCTTCTCTTGAATTAGATGGGCATTGGAGACTATTTGCTCAACTTGGACTGCTAAACTTTGAAGAGAGGATTGCATCCATTCATCCATTTGCTTATTATGTTCAGCCATCTGCTTTATCAATTCTTCCAAACTAGGTTGTGGCTCAACCACCAATGAATCAATTTGCTGAAACTGTGGATATGACCAAATAGGCTGCTCAGTAGGATATGAATTTTGTTCTTGATAGTATTGTCCTTGAAAATTACCTACAAATTGCGTCTCACCACAAAAAGTATCTAAAAATGTAGGACAATCATCACTAATATGAAAACTCGAAGAACAAATAGTACACATCACAGTTGGAATATAATTTTGATAGCAAGATTGTTGTTTTCTTGCATCCAAGCAATTTATGATATAAGCCAACTGGTCCGATGAATCTCCCATTTTTTTATTGTTTTTTTTTTTTGTCTAAATAAAATGAAGAGAAAAATAAAAAACGAATCAAAAAAATCTAAAAAAAAATTAAAAATAACACCTAAAATCTCTAAAAATCAAACAAATCTAAATATAATTTTTTTGGGATTTTTTTAAATGTATGGAAAATTCAAAAAAAATAAAAAGTGGTCTAAACGAAGGAATTTCGCAATTTCAGCCTCAATTTTCGTATCATAGATACGAAAGTTTTGTTCCTTGATTTTTTTCGAATTTGTGGACCAAATTTCGGATCAATCTGAGATATCAACCGAAAATTAATTATTTTTCAGCTTCACTGCAAAATTCAAATTCAACGTCAGAACCTGAAACACAACAAAAACTCACACAACAAAAAGTGTTAGTAACGTTAGTTAGTTCTAAATTTTACTAATCCTAATCAGAGATCCCCGGCAGCGGCGCCAATTTGATCATTGTCGTTTCGTGATCAAAATAAGTTTTAATTAAGAAAAGTAGTAGCAAGGTAGTTAAACCTTGGTCGTCTCACAAGGACCTCTAACTTGATAATCAGCAAAAATAAGAACGATACACAATGAAATTATGGGGGTTTTGGGTTTGTTGTTTTAGAAAATAATGCACGAAGGTTTCAATTAATAGAAAAAGTAGTCAATCCACTAGTTTAGGAAACTCGTTATGATTCTATCATAGGTTCATGAAAATATTCATTCAATTGTTTATGCCATGGTTGATCATAAAACTAATTACACAAGCGGCGATCAGTTTTATACAAATTCATTTGATTAAGCATCATATGTGTTCAACTAACCATGGGTAGTGAACAAGCGTCATCTAGAACACGGTTAATATCATGACAAATTCAATCAACCCTATTGCTAAGCGCAAAAAGTTGTATCAATTTCTATTCGAATTAATTTAAACAAGCGATGAATTAATACGAATAATCTCAACGGTATAAATTCGAAACAGAATAATTAAGCATCATTGAGAATCAAAATTCATACAGATTATAGAGAAACAAAATTGACACAAGAAGGCAATAAACATATAAACAAAATTGCTATTAAGAATTGAACCTCAAGAAGTCATGAACGATGTTTCCGTATGCCAATGGATCAACCTAGGAATTAGCTCTCCATGAGAATGAAGCAGCCTTTGTTTTCTATTTTGCGTGAATAAGCCTCTCTGACCTAGGCTGTGTTTTTGCTTAAGTACTCATAGAAAATTGGGCTTAAAAAGCTACGGGTCGAAAAACATAAGTTTGACCCGAAATTACATTATTTTCATAAAGTCTGGAACATAAACGTAAATATTTGACTGCTTTGCGCTCCGAACTGGCTTCTGACCTCAACATGAAAGTTACAGCTCTTTCTTGTAGCTTTCTAACGCATATTCACACACTTCAATCCGATACTCGTAGCTCAAGTTATGACCTGTAGAGTGAGCAGGATCAATATGCAAATAAATCCGAAAATTAATCAACGAAATACATTAGAGCTCAATTATGACCCAAAGTTTAGAAACATGGTAAAAAGTTAATATTAGGCTAGAAAAGCTTCCAATATGTCAAAGTACAAAGCCATAAAATATGTGCCAAAATGCACTGATCAGCGACCCTTGTGAACAAGAGTAGGATTTGTGATGAAGATGGTAGGGCAAAGGTGAACTACTACAAGGCTGCGAATGACCGAAAAGGGAAAGGACAAGAGCGCGGGAAACCTTATGACAACCGCGGTAAGGGGAATACAAGTGGAAGTAGGAAACCGAATAATGGAAACTGTTACAAATGTGGAGAGCGGGGTCATATGTCGTATGATTGCCCGAAGAAATTGGACAAGTGTTTGAATTGTGGGAAGTTAGGCCACAAAACTGAAGCGTGTAGGACAAGAGTGTTTTGTTTCAACTGTGGTGAGGAGGGCCACAAGAGTATAATCTGCAAGAAGCCCAAGAAAGTGATGGGCAAGGTGTTTGCTTTGAGTGGAGAGGATGCTAGCCTTGAGGACAATCTCATTAGAGGTACGTGTTTCATCTATAACACTCCTTTAATTGCGATTATAGATAC
Organism: Trifolium pratense; assembly: GCF_020283565.1. NCBI lineage: Eukaryota > Viridiplantae > Streptophyta > Magnoliopsida > Fabales > Fabaceae > Trifolium > Trifolium pratense. The sequence goes on along the minus strand of NC_060065.1, from coordinate 5,420,859 downwards.
GGGAGCGACACATTCTTTTATTTCTTTGGATTGTGCGAAGCGTCTTAGTATTCCTTTAACGGATATGACGGGTAGGATGGAAATAGAAACTCCTGCTAATGGTTCAGTGATTACTCGACAAGTATGTCGTAATTGCCCCGTAACCATTTTTGATAGGCACTTTGGTATGGATTTAGTATGTATTCCACTTAGTGGTATGGATGTGATTTTTGGTATGAATTGGTTAATCTTCAACCGAATTCATATCAACTGTCGTGAGAAGACCGTTGTTTTTCCGAAGCCGGAGGAGAACTTGCATTTGATGAGCGGGAAGGAAGTATCGGAAGCGTTGAAAGAACATGCCGAGATGTTCATGATGTTTGCATCATTGAAACTCGAGGGAGGAGTTAAGATAGAAGAGTTACCGATCGTTTGTGAATTCCCAGATGTGTTTCCGGAGGATATATCTGACGTGCCTCCAAAGCGAGAGGTAGAGTTTTCTATCGACCTAGTACCTGGAACTAGTCCGATATCGATGGCGCCGTATCGAATGTCAGCGTCTGAGTTGAATGAGTTGAAGAAACAACTTGAAGAGCTGCTTGAGAAGAGGTTTGTTCGACCGAGTGTTTCGCCATGGGGAGCGCCGGTATTGCTTGTGAAGAAGAAAGACGGAAGCATGAGATTGTGTATAGACTATCGTCAGTTGAACAAAGTGACGATTAAGAATAAATATCCACTTCCGAGGATAGATGATTTGATGGATCAACTAGTTGGAGCTTGCGTGTTTAGTAAGATCGATTTGAGATCTGGATACCATCAGATTAGAGTGAAGACGGAAGACATACCTAAGACTGCATTTAGGACGAGGTATGGGCACTACGAGTATTCAGTTATGCCGTTTGGTGTGACCAATGCACCCGGAGTTTTCATGGAGTATATGAACCGAATTTTCCATTCATTTTTGGATAGATTCGTGGTGGTGTTCATTGACGACATTTTGATTTACTCAAAATCCGAGGAAGAGCACGAGGAGCACTTGAGGATTGTTTTGCAAGTCTTGAAGGAGAAGAAGTTGTATGCCAAGTTGTCGAAGTGTGAATTTTGGATGAAAGAGGTGAGTTTCCTAGGGCATATAATTTCAAGTGGAGGAATCGCGGTAGATCCTGCGAAGGTTGACGCTGTGTCACAGTGGGGAACGCCGGAATCTGTTTCAGAGATCAGAAGTTTCCTTGGTTTAGCCGGTTATTATAGAAGATTCATCGAAGGTTTTTCGAAGTTGGCTTTACCGTTAACCAAGTTGACGAGGAAGGATCAAGCGTTTGTTTGGGATGGTATTTGTGAGAAGAGTTTCCAAGAGCTCAAGAGAAGATTGACTACTGCACCCGTGTTGATTTTACCTGATGCCAAAGAGTCGTTCGTCGTGTATTGCGATGCTTCGAAGTTAGGACTTGGTGGAGTGCTTATGCAAGGGGGTAATGTGGTAGCATATGCTTCAAGGCAACTGAAGGTTCACGAGAGGAACTATCCGACGCATGATTTGGAGTTAGCCGCAGTGGTGTTTGCTTTGAAAGTGTGGAGACACTACTTGTATGGATCGAGGTTTGAAGTGTTTAGTGATCACAAGAGTCTGAGATACTTATTCGACCAGAAGGAGTTGAATATGAGGCAACGAAGATGGCTCGAATTCTTAAAGGACTACGATTTTGAATTGAGTTATCACCCTGGAAAAGCCAATGTGGTGGCCGATGCATTAAGTAGGAAGACTTTGCATATGTCATCATTGATGGTGAAAGAGTTAGAGTTGATTGAAGAATTCCGAGACTTGAGTCTTGTGTGTGAGGTTACTTCTTCAAGTGTGAAGCTTGGAATGTTAAGATTGACGAATCCTTTTCTTGAAGATATTAAAGAACGTCAGAAATCGGATAAGAAATTGATGGAGAAGATGGTACTCATCAATGAAGGTAAGGAGACCAATATCAAGATTGACGAGAGTGGAGTCACACTACTACAAAAAATGCATTTTATAGCGCTTATTTTGAGCTTTTATAGCGTTTAAAAGCGCTATAGATGTTGGCGCTATTATATGTCTGCTGTCTATTATAGCGCTTTCAGAAAACGCTATTGTAAGTAATAAAACGCTATAATATATGTGATTAAGGCGCTTGGCAACATTATTTAATATCGGTTTAAGGACGAAGCGCTATTAAAGGTTCCAGCTTTAATAGCGCCCGTGAATAAAAAGCTATTATATGTCATAAAGTTCAAAAGCTTCTATAGCGCCCGCGTGCAAAGCGCTGTTGTAAATATGTTTTCTTCCAAACCTTTTACAACGGTTTATAAAGAAACGCTATTGTAAGTCTTACGTTTTTTTTTAATTCAAACCTGGAGGTTTTTTTTTTATTATTCAACCTGAAGCTTTTTTTTTTAATATGTAAAATTGGAGTTATTTTTTAATATGTAAACCTAGAGTTAATTTCAAATTTAAAAACTAGTAAATAACATCAACTAAATTTATAGAGAATAGAAAGTATTTTTTCAATATAACATGAAAAATATACTAGATTTGGTCTGAAACAATATTTGAGTACATCTAACCAACAAAACAAACTTATGCTAATACAAAGGTCCTTATGATCCTCAACCTTAATCAGATTAAAACAACCAACCACAAGACAACAAAATTGATTTACTACAAGCTCCCAACAGTCCATTTCCTGCAACCGGTTGATGATCGTCAGAACACCACAGCAAACAAATTAAATTTAACCTAAGCATTCCTCTGCCATTTTACAACCATGCCAGCTCCTCTCTCATGTTTTCAAGAAGTTGCTGAAATATTAAAAATATACTCAATATAGTCAATATGTTGTGTTCATGAGAGATTGATCCAAATTTTGTTTCAAATTAATATTATACTAAAGAGAAAATGAGTATAACATCATATGCAAATCAAGATGCAAGAAAAAGTTAACCAAGACCACGACACCTAACTCACTTAAAGCACAACCAGTTTAACACTAAAACAAAACACCAACCTATGTCTCGCATAAAGCACACCTCACAATTATAACACCACCATAAGAGCAACCACTCAAAACTATATATAAAGAGTAAAATATAGGTCCTGCGACTAGACCAAACACAATAGCAAAGAAGAGAAGGCTGGAAGCCACTCACCTCAACACAAACAATTGTAGCAGCTTTGTGCACAAACACAATACAAATTTAAAAAATAAAAATAGCAACTGCAGACTTCATGTAACTTATCCACTTTTGTTTCCTACCTTAAAATTTTTGCCTCAGGAACAATATTTGTGACCATATAATATTTCCATTCCTCCTTCACTTCATGCAACTTATCATTAGAGAATAAAAACTAACATAACATCAAATACTTTATAGAGAATAAAAAGTAGAGAATAAAAAGTACTTTTCCAAACACATTTAATCTTGACAGAAGCATAAGGCATGTAGTATTTCAGTTGAGCAACGCACCAATAAAAAATTAAACAAACTTAGTTCAGAAGTATAGTATCTCAACTCAGCAACAAAAAATAATCCAACAACACTCGAGTTCTTCAATTAATTATAGTCAGCAGAACTATGTATGGCATATTGGTATTCATTTCTCTAGTCAACATTGATCTCTAGTCAAAATTACATTGTCTCTAAACTAAAGTTGCAACGTGCAATTAGTGTTATTCCTATAATCCTATAACAGACTACACTTCCATTTCAACCTACCTATGTGATTCAACTTTCAGTAACAAGTATGCTAAACCAGAAAGATAATAACTATTAAAAGTTACATATACATTTAGCCTATAGTTTAATTCAACTAGTAAAAGAAAGAAATAAACAACTCACATACCTAAGCCACTAGACCAAGAGTTGTTTTTGACTGATAAATAACTCTCATTGACAACAATCTTTGCCAATTAGTTCTTCGATAAGCCAAAAGTAAGATGAAGTAAATAAATACCACAAAAAAAAGAAGGAAGGCGAGGAAGAGAAGATTTGCCATCATCTTCTTTCTTCCCTCAATAGGCAAAACATTGGTAGTTTTATTACTTAGTCAAGACAATAGGCATACTATATGAACTCATGAATATTACAAATAGACAATTCACAAACTTAATATTGCACAGATTGAGTATGGGAACTTACTTGATGACGTCGACGAGGATGCAAGTGATCTCTTTTTGTGGCAACAACTTCTAGCAATGTACACAACTGCATGAAAAACGGGAAAAACCAAAAAGAGATGTAAGAATTTAGAGAAAAAAAATGAAGAAAACGGAAAATCAATCAAACATTTCCTACATGAGCTACACCCAAAAACAAACACCTAATAATCATCCACCACTACACACCACAATATTACCAACAAACCAAACCAGCATAACTACTCAAAGCAAACTGCAAAGTTTCGCTAGTGATGCACCTTTGATCTAAATCATGTAGAAATTTGACAAAGTGAAATTATTATTCTTTTTGACAAACAAAAAAAAGTAAATATGATAATTACATGTCATGCCCCTGTCTAACCTTATAAAGATGGATTGGCAAAAATATGTGTTGAATATAGATACTAAGTTTTCCCTAGATATACTGAAGGTTCTTTATAATTTTAGGAGTCATTGATCTCTCACATTTCCTAATGTGGAATCTTCCTACCCAACTACTACTCAATTCTATTTCGGTAACCAATCATTTAGCATTTGTAAAGCAAAATACGAAATGAGTCACTCAAACTGAATCACAAATTGATATCATTGAAATCTTGCTATCTTTCTACAACTATAGTTTGGCTTGAATGAGCATAAATGATCAAAAAATAAAAAAGATCAAGTGAATCAACACATCTATCTCATTGGAAGTCTCCTATATTCTCACCCTTTTCCTATCAGTAAATTTTCTCTACATTCTTTATAAAATACACCACCTCATTCTAGGCACTTGAAAGTCCCTTAGAGGAGCTCGGGTCGAAACTATTGTCCTCTTTACCACTCTTTTTACATATACAAGCCTTCCAATCTCTGATATAGGTAATTCCCTTAACCTGCAGATGTGTAAGTTCAATGGTGAGCAATGTAGTCAGGTTCGGGATCCTACGTAGGATCGGGAGGCTGGTGGAGGGTCGTAAGGTCGGGATCGTAGCTCGATTCGTAAGAACCTACTTAAGGGTAAAATGGTAACTTCACATATATACATATACACAGAACCACAAAATAATAATAATAATACATGAACACAATAAACTTAATTAATATTTCATATATATATATATCATTCCAATTGTTCATAACTTCATAACCAACCAAGTATTAAGTTAATAAAATAAGTAACCAACGGCCTATGCATCATTCACAATTAAAGGCCTATGCATCATTCACAAAAGGAAGACCTATCATTCACAACTAAAGGCCTATGCATCATTCACAAAAAAAGACCTATCATTCACAACCACAACTAAAGGCCTATGCATCATTCAAAAAATCACAACTTAAGGCCTATGCATAATTCAAAAAAAAGGACCTATTATAGTATCATTCACAAAAGACATAATCTAGACATTCAAAATATCTTCCAATCCAACATCTTGATAATAGTCATTAAGGAGAGATGAAGGACAAATTAACACAGATGAATACAAAGAGATAGATGAAAACAGAGAGATGGATGAGATGAAAACAGCAGATGAAGGAAAAATTAACACAGACAGGATAAAGGAAAAAATGAGATAGATGAAAACAAAGAGATGGATGAGATGAAAACAGAGAGATGGTTTGAAACAGAGAGATGAGATAGATGAAACAGAGAGATTGATGAGATGAAAACAGAGAGATGGTTTGAAACAGAGAGATGAGATGAAACGAAAGTGAAGGAAAGGAACGAGATGTTAGGTTTGAAACAGAGGAAACAAAAGGAAACAAAAGGAAAGGAACGAGATGTTATGAAGGAAGCAAGGCTGAATCGCGATTGAAGAATTGAGAAGACACATGACGGCGTTTCTTTCTTCAGAGAAGAAACGCGTATTTTTCTTAGGGTTTCTGAGAAAAAAGAAGCGTGTTTTGTACTCTGTGTCTTGACCCGACCCGGTTTGACTGCAAGGCCCAACCAATTTTAAACCCAAATCGTTTTTTTTTTACGAACCTGCTGTTGCTTTACGCACCACCACAAAAAAGCGCGAACCTGACTTCAAAAAGCCCCAAAAACGAACCTCCATGGGTTCTTAGCTCGTTTAGCCTTCATGAGCACGTAGGATCGTACGATCCTACGACCCGGTGCGCGAACCTGACTACATTGATGGTGAGCAAAATTGATTTTCACTGAGATACAGACACAGGCACGCGCGCGTGCGCACACACACAAAATCACAACTTCAAGGCCTCCAATTTCGATTAAAAATATGTTAAACTAAAATGAATGAAACACGAACGAAAATTAGAAAGGAAATGGATATACCTGACTTCAGCTCCATAACGAAACACTTATAGGCATTTTGTAAATAAGGTTCAGGCAATGATCAATGTCGGCTATATTAAATAAGCAAAGAATTTCTAAACCAGAACACAGAGTATAAGGAATTTCTAAATAAGCAAAGAAAACTATATTCAATAATAAGGCATATGGAATGCTTAAACCAGAACAGTCAATAAATATCCCAATATACAAAAGCAAACTTGAAGAAAACCACTTCACCCCAATACAAATCTATCTCCCTATGATAGAAGCAAAATCCTCCCTCTACTCCTAAAGATAGCATCTCCATAAGACAAATAAGATAAGCATTTGAGCTTCAGAATTCAGTTATCTAAGATAAGTATAATAGAGTGAACCACTCCGAACATTGCCACAAAAGTGAATTTAGCATTTGATTTGTAATTACCATGAGTAGCATATTTCTCACAGATTCATATGCTTTGGAACCTGATGGACAAAACCAAAATGACCAAAACAAGTAATGATTACACTTAATAATTCCTTATTAATTTAATCAATTATTATTCAACTGGGATGATAGATCAAGACCTGGAGCATATGCACAAAATATATTCAATTTCAATTGTAAAAATAAGTATCAAACCATATATTGTGATATAGAACTAGTTAATTTTTTAACACATGTATCTAATGGCTCTATTCCTAAAGCATGTCACAATGAAAAGGATACACATAATATTAAGATTTAAAAACATATAATTTATGACCAATTATTATATTATAATCATAAAAAACAACACAAAACTATGCATCTTACCAATGGTATCTTAGCTTTTGTGCATTAGAAAGTTCTCCAATGGTAGATACAGCCCCCGTGGGATGGTCTAAAACAAAAACTATGCATCTTACAAAAAAACCAGGAAAAAAAACCCCAAAAAGCAACATGAAATTAATACAGAGCAAAATTGAAATTACTTTGAGCTCCTGTAAAGCAACAAGTATTTCCCTAAAACCTTTCAGGTATGCCTTTCTTATAATAACCTAAAATAAGTAGAAGAAGGGCGTGAGGTGTTGAAAGCAAGAATTTAGGGTTTGATAATCACGAGGATTAGGGTTCAATTGCTGGGCCGGGAGAGAAATCACGAGATTTAGGGTTCGATGATGGAGGTGCTCGGTCGAAACGAAAGAACTAGGATTGACGGAGATGGAGGTGAGGTGCTAAGTTGAAACTAAGGAACTTGAAAAGGATAAAGATGGAGGTTTGATGAGATGGAAAGTAGAAGAACCAAGGGTTCGACGGTGAGTGATCAAAGAGGAACGACAGATAGTGAGAAACGAATTAGGAAAGTAAGGGATAGCAAGGACTGTTCTATTTTTGCTATATACTCCTATATTTTTTAATTTATTAATCAACAACTAAGGGGTCAAAGGTTCGACACCCGGCAACCACAAATTTCTTTTATTAATTTTGACTACTATAGCGCTTGTGTCAAAAGCGTTATTATATAGTATCGGATTTAATAGCGCTTTCCTTAGAAGTGCTATTATAATGATCCGCGTTTGCACCTTTAATGGCGTTTTCTCGAAAAGCGCTATTATATTTTCACTGCGTTTGATTTTTAATAGCGCTTTCCATATAAGCGCTGTTAAATGGGCTCCGTTTCAGGTTTTAATAGCGCTTTTAAATAAGTGCTATTAAATGTGCGCTATAAAAGCTAATTTTTGTAGTATGAGATTTCACGGAAGAGTTTGTGTACCGGATGTACCCGAATTGAAAAGAATGATCATGGAAGAAGGTCACAGAAGTGGTTTGAGTATTCATCCTGGAGTAACCAAGATGTATCAGGATTTGAGGAAGTTATTTTGGTGGCCGGGAATGAAGAGGCAAATTTCTGAATTTGTTTATTCATGCTTAACTTGTCAGAAATCGAAGATTGAACATCAGAAGCCGTTTGGTTTGTTACAACCAATGTTTATACCAGAATGGAAATGGGATAGCATTGCAATGGATTTTGTGGGAGGTTTACCGAAGACCAAGAAAAGTAACGAGGTGATTTGGGTAGTGGTAGATCGTTTGACGAAGTGTGCTCACTTCATTGCTATCAGGAAAGGTACTTTGGTGCCTAAGTTGGCCGAGATCTATGTGGAGCAGATTGTGAAGCTACATGGTATTCCAACAAGTATTATTTCGGATAGAGATCCGAGATTTACTTCCAGATTTTGGGAAAGCTTGCAAGAAGCTTTAGGAACGAAGTTGAGGTTGAGTTCAGCGTATCATCCTCAGACAGATGGTCAGTCGGAGAGGACGATACAATCCTTAGAGGATTTGTTGAGAGCTTGTGTTTTGGAGCAAAACGTGAATTGGGATTCTTGTTTGCCGTTGGTAGAGTTTACATACAACAACAGTTACCATTCCAGTATCGGAATGGCACCGTTTGAGGCTTTGTATGGGAGAAGGTGTAGGACACCTCTGTGTTGGTATGAAACTGGAGAAGGTGCAATTCTTGGACCAGAGATTGTACAAGAAACAACGGAGAAGATTCGGATGATTCGTGAGAAGATGAAAGCGTCTCAGAGTCGACAGAAGAGTTATCATGATAAGAGGAGGAAGGACATTGAATTCCAAGAAGGGGATCATGTATTCCTACGAGTTAAATCGACTACGGGAGTAGGACGTGCGTTGAAGTCAAGGAAGTTGACATCGAGGTTTATTGGACCGTTTGAGATTTTGAAGCGAGTTGGGAAAGTTGCGTATAGGATTGCATTACCGCCATCATTGGCGAATTTGCACGATGTTTTCCATGTATCACAGTTGCGCAAGTATGTGTCTGATCCGACACACGTGATTGAATCGGACGATGTTCAAGTGAGGGATGACCTGACCATCGAGACTGTGCCTTTGAGGATAGAAGGAAGAGAAGTGAAGAGGTTGAGAAACAAAGAGATTGCATCCGTGAAAGTCGTGTGGGGAGGACCGGCTGGTGAGAATGCAACGTGGGAGTTGGAAAGCAAGATGAGAGATTCTTATCCCGATCTGTTTCTAGGTAATTTCGAGGGCGAAATTCTTTTAAGGGGGGTAGGATTGTAACGACCCATTTTTCGTATTCGTATATTTTATTAAATGTTATTTTATTTATTAATTGGCTTTTATTATTTTAGTGAGCGACGAATAATTATTTAGCCGATCGTAAGTTATTAGGCGCGCGAACCTAGTTTTGGGCTTAAAGGGGCGTGAGAGGCCATATGGGCCTAAGCCAATTGGGCTTGGTCCATGACTTTAGGGAATGGTATAAGTAGCAATATCAACTTTGAATAGTATCATAATTTCATTTCCTTGAGTTTTGAGTGAGTAGAGCAAGAGCAAAACCATAGAGCTAAGCTAGGGTTTGATCAAGAGAGAAAGCTTGAGCAAGAGAAGGCTTGGATCATCATCTTTGCTTAAGGTAAGAGATTAGAATTCATGATTCTTGAGTGACAAGGAGGGGGGAGATTGTCTATGTCTCCGTTCCCGAACTCTCCCACTCAATTTCGTTTAGACTTTTGATAAGCTTTTGTATGTGAGTATGATGTTCTTCATCATCACTTTGTATGTGTTAATCACTAACTTGATTCCATGATAAATATGTATATGTTTGGATCATTTTTGAAAAGTTTATGAAAGTTACTTAAAACCCAAGAAATTGGCATGATTTTGATTATTTGAGGTATTTGGATGTTTGGAAGGGATGATTAATGTTCCTTGATACCATATATGTTTGGAATGGCTGTTTATATGAATTTATAACATGTTTGGATGCATTTTTGAGTTGATTTGAGGTTAAACCGCCTTAGATAGCTCAAGAACAGATATTTTCTTTCTGGTGTAGTTCGCTTCGCGAACAGTAACTCGCTACAGCGAATAAGCTCGCTACAAGCTCGCTACCTGTTCGCCATGTACCTGTAATCCTCTGATGTAGTTCGCTACAGCGAATTGAGCTTCGCTTAGCGAATGAGTTCGCTACCTGTTCGCTATGGATTCGCTTAGCGAACAGTGCTGAACCTGCAACTTTTGTTAATGTTTGTAAGTGTATTCAGGCACTTGTAACATGGTTTAAGGGTATCCTTACACGATTGTTGATACATGTTGATACTGTTAATGCTTATTGTTAATCGTTATATGATTGATAAACGTATATGCAATAAGATTGTAGCTTAATGTGAGCAATGTTATGTTTTGGCATTAATTTGCAATGTTAAGTGAATGTGTTAGGATTGTGTTCCCGCGTTCATAAAAGAGTAGCTTCGAGCTAGAGAAATATCATATTGATGATATGTGTAAACATACATGCATTCATGTATATATATGTTGAATTGGAAACTAGGGTTCCAATAGATTTAAATGGATTTTTGAGTCCATAAGGAAGCCGAGGATCGGATTAGATGAATCCATAAGGTCTAGAGCTGCTATCCAGCAGGATATAAAACTGTTTAACTTATCCATGAGGGATATGAAGGTTTGGTAAGTTCCGAACAATCCGGCAAGATGTAAAACTGTTTAACTTATCCATGAGGGGTAAAAGGCAATTGGTACCACATGCATTAGTCGTGTCTAGGGATGACATGACATGGAATGATTGGCATTAGATACATTAGGGTAAATGCGCATATATTTGTTAAATGGTATGTGACATTATCTGGTTGAACTGTGTTAAACTTTATTAATTGATAACTGTTTAGCACGACGTTTTGATGTGAGTTAGAATATGTATGATAGTTCGAAAGTGTAAGGCTTTTCTTATACTCGTATGATATGCGGTTATGTTTTCTAACTCTCTGCTTTGTGTTATTTGCTGGACCTTTGGGGGTTCAGATATTCAGGCTGAGGATTGTGCCGACGTTTAGACTGCTGTTCTAGCGTGGTGTTGAAGTACCTTTTGGTGAGGAGACTTAGCATAGATTACTCCTCTTAGTACTAGCTTTTGACTAGAGTTTGTAAATAGTAAATGCTCTGGTAATGTAACATCGAGTCGGGGTTTACGCTTGGATTTTGTAACGACCCAAATTTATTATTCACTATTTAAGTGTTTAATTATTTGGTGATGTGGTTTTTAAGTAAGATAATGACTTTATGTTATTTATCGGGAGTTTTAGTTAACGCGCGAGTAGAGTGAGTTAACGTGTTATTGGGCCAAGCCAATTGGGCTTGAGGCCCAATGGGCCTTGTGTGTGTGTGTGGCGCCATATAGCCATGAGAGGGAGAAGAGAAATTCATTTCTCTTTTGTCCTTGTGTTCTTGAGAGAAAGGAGAGAGCTTGAGGAGCTAGGGCGAGAAGAAGAGCTAGGGATTCGAGAGCTTCGTCGTGTTTTCTTCGAATCCAGGTAAGAGAGTAGATTTCATATTCGTGGGTGACTCGAGGAAGGGGAGAATGTCGATTTCTCCTCACCCGAACTTCCTCCACCCCATTTTCGTTTTAGCTTAGAACGGATTTTCTTGATGGAAATCGTTCCTAAGGTTCTTAATATGCTTAACATGCTTTTAACATGATTAATGAACGAAAACTATGGTAAAAACGAGTTGTATGAAAGATTAAACTCAAGAACTTAGTGTTCTTGAGAGTTTTGATGAAAAAGTGTTTAATCTCTACTTTTTCGATGTTTATGATGTAGATCGGTAAAATGAACTGTCCTTTTGTGTTTAGATATGCTTGTTGCACATGAATATAAACTTATTTGGGGTTTATAACATGAAAAATGGGATTTTTGGGTGATTTGGTGTAGAAATCGCAAGTTTTGAACTGTCCTGACAGGAGGCATTCGCTACGCCTTCGCTCAGCGAACGTGTTCGCCACCTGTTCGCTACCTGTTCGCTAATTGGATTTTGGCTCTGTGTTTGTTCGCTACCTGTTCGCTACGTGTTCGCTACGTGTTCGCTACCTGTTCGCTACAGCGAACAGCTCTGTGACAGCAACTTTTTGATAGTTGTTTTAAGTGTAATTAGGCACTTGTAACATGGATTTGAGGTATCCTAGCATGCAATTAGGTGTTTATAACCATGATTAATTGTATTGTGATGATAGTTGTTGATTATATGTGTGGAATATAATTGTTGTTGATTGTGTTGATGATGTTTGTTAAAATGTCAAAGAAGTATATTAAGGTGTTAATTAACTTAATAAAGAAGTATATCGAATTATGTTATTCGATAAAGAAGGATATTAAGGTATAGTGTTATCTTAATAAAGAAGTAATGTTGGATAGTGTTCCACATTAGTAAATGAAGAGCTTAATGCTATTGATTGTGAGTGAATTCATGAAATACATACATGCATTCATGAATATATGTGATATTGGATATTCCAATAAAGAAGGATATCGGATTATATTTATCCGATAAAGAAGGATATTAGAGGTGAGATACTCTAATAAAGAAGATGGTACCACATGCATTAGAGGTGTCTAGAGGACATAGCATGAATGTGAAGCATTAGATTGCATTAGGGATTATGTGTGCATTTTATGATAAATAATGTTTGACACGTACTTGGTAAATGTTGATTGTTAATCCGTATGTGAGGAGCAGAGTCCGTCATGACTATAAAATGAACAACGCAGGGTCCGTCATGACCATAATCTGAACAATGTATTTGTGATGTTAGATTACATTAGGAACTTTATGTATATCCCTATTTGTAATTGAGTTATGTGATAATTGTTGATGTTTTGGTATTGTCCGAGACGACGTGAAACTATATGTTTGATGCATTTTGTGAATGATTGATTAGGTGATAAATGAAGTATATGCATGATATATGAATATGCATGAATGATAGTGATGTATATGTATAATGTATGATTATGCATGTTTTATGAAGAAGTGTTTAAGTACCCTTTACTTACACTTGTATATTTTGAGTATGTTATCTAACTCTCTTTTATGTGTTATGTGCTGGACCGTTGGGGGTCCAGATTTACAGGTTTTGTGGTATTCGATGTCGAGTCGTCGGTGAAGCTCTGCTCTGATTGTGACACGGGAAAGGGTTTTATATTGTATATAAAGTCTATTGTCTAGGTTGTTTTGTATAATCAATAAATACATTATTTGATTCAAAGATTTGTATAAACACTATTTTTACTAATTAATTACATTAGTATTATTTTGATAGAGGAGTGTAATACTCGAACCAATATTCAATAAATTAAATGTGATTTTCCGTTGCGTATTTTGAAAAAGATTTTACTAAAGGTAGAAATATATATAAATAATGGGTTTGGGTGTTACAATTGGTATCAGAGCCCCGTTGTCTTCGGACTGTGTGGGTTATGTGTCGATCAGAGCAGGTCTGTGCAGTCAGACCAAGTGAGTGTTGTGTGTCAGTCGTGTTTGTCTAACGATTTTGTTGTGTTTGTTTTGTGAAATCACTTTTATTGTTCATTTAGGAACTATGAGTGGTGTGAATTGGATTAATCGATCCATTCTTTTGTTGAGTAGTGGTGTGAGTGCTATACTTCTATGTTTATAATAGTTGTATATGCTTAGAGTTTAACCTTGGTATAGTTTAAACTTGATTGATTGATGCTTATTTGCTAAATGTGATGATCCGGCATGATGTAAAACTGCATGTGATGATCCGGCATGATGTAAAACTGCATGTGATGATCCGGCATGATATAAAACTGCATGTGGTAATGATTTGAAATAATTTTAAAAACTAATATTATTTCTTGAAGATTTTGGTGAAAATATAGAGTTATTTTCTTTTGAATAAGTGAAAAATTAAATTTTCAAGATAGTGAGAAGAGTAGGATGTTAATGAATCCTAGTGTGTGTTTGTTATATGTTTGTTTATAACATGTGCTAGATAATTACTAGGCATTTGAATTGCTATGCGTTTTATGAGTAAAAACATGAAGATCTCATAATCCTATGTTGTAATTGTGATGCATGATTCTAATTGTGCTTTCAAGTCTATAATGATGTTATATGCTTGATGTTTTGGATTTTGTGGATTAGTGAGTCGAGAAAACGAGAGTTTAGTGAGCGTAAGTTCAAAACCGTAGCAGAGCACCCAGATTTTTGGATGTGCTCGCTAGGCGAAGAATGAACCTCGCTGAGTCTCGCTAAGTCTTGCTAAGTCTTGTGAATGTTTTTGACTTGTCTCGCCGGGAGCTCGCTAGCTTTTGCTAAGAGAGGGAGCCAGACAAGAAATTTATTTTGTTGATGTCTTGTTCTGAGTTGATTGAATGTGAGTATGAATTATTGCTATGCAATGTTCATTTTTCTTGTGTTGTTTGATTTCCTAACTTTGAAAAGTGAGGGAAGTATAGGTTACTTGAATGCTTGCATGAATTTGTGTTAGTGTTTAAGTATCGTGGGTTAGGTTTTGTCCCTTGTATGCGACATGCGTGTAAACGATGTCGATACTAGTTTCTTCTTAGGAAGAATATGTTTAGAGACGATAGAACCGTTAGGTGTGAGCACCGGAAGTTCTAGTGGAAGAGTACGAGTGAGTTTGAGATAAGTGGGGGAGAAGGTTATATCCCTCCGAGATGTTTCGAACGTGAGAAGATGAGATGAGTAGAAATGCTCTTGAAGCGGAATATTCAGGAATTGGCGACGTTGTTCGAAGTGGAATGAATGGGCGCAACAAGTTGTGAGAAACTACTAGAAGGGAAGTTGTCAGACCAAGTGTTACGCTGTGGGGCGTTAGTGAGATTGGTTAAGTGAGATGAAGGGTATTCGGAATGATTGGAGATCGTATGTTGCACTAAAAGTATGGAGGCGTGTTTTGTGGACCAAAGTTGAAGTACCTATTCGATTAGAAGAAGTTGAATATGTAGAAGTGGAAGTGATTATGATTCTTGAGAGGTGATGATTTTGAAGTAAGTTGTCATCCAAGTGGACCGAATGTTGTAGCGGATGCTTGAGTAAGAAAGTTTACATGAGTCGTGCATATGGTAGTGTGTTGAATTGGTTGGACAATTTGGAATTCTAAGTCTAGTGTGTGAAGTAATTTTCATAAGAGATGTGAAGATTAGTGAACCGTTGGTGTTAATTAATCGATGAAGGGAAGTAGGCTTTAAAGTAGACGAGAATGGAATTGAGAAATATCATAATAGGATTGGTATGTTTGTTGAATCGTTGGAAGTAAGGATTGTATGAGTAGTCGAATTTATTCGAAGATGGAAGTAGGATAACGATTCAAAAGATTTTGTGAGAGGCTTGCCGAAGAAAGGGTAATTGGATTTGGATAATGACAGGGCAATTTGTGTCGAAGTTGAATGAGATCCTAGAAGTGGAGATGAAGCTAAAAGAGAGGTATCATTTTTGAATGATGAAGAATAAGAAAGTTAGCCGTTAAAGAACGTGCAGAGAATGAGTAGTATGAGGTCATGTTGGAAGTGACTTGTGTTAGGTGAGAATTTGCGAAAAGTATTATCGCACATGCGAGTAGATGTTGTGTTTGAGCACATATAGTAAGGGGTTGAAGGCGATGCCTAAAGTAAGTATCGGAGAGCATTTGGTAGTGCCCACCAGATAAGAGTGAGTAAGTATTTGCTAATGAATTTGGATTCATGGAATGGAAGAGTCGGTAGAGACTAGTTTTGTTAGATGCATCGTGGATGTTGATGTGGTACGGTCACAATCGGCGACAATGAAGTAAAAGATTTTAAGTTGTTTCATCATGGATGATGGGACGGTAGTGATTTGGTGCATAACTGAAAATGTGGTTTGGACGAGAATTTTAGAAATTTTCTAGAGATGTCATATTGGGAGTAGACAAGGAGTCATTAGTAAGAGTACTAAGACAAAAGTCGATTAGAATTTGATGGATAGAATTAGATCGTATGGCGAATATTGGAGCTTTGTAGATTTAATTCAAGAGTTTGATTTTGGTATCGAATGTACTAAGGAGGAGTTTAAAGATAGCTATCCAAAGAGAGATGATGATTGTTAGAGGTCGTAAGTGAATAAGAATTCGATGAGTGAATAAACGGAGAAGATTATGCTTATTGCAATGCAAGATGATGAGGAACATCGATAGATGGATTATGGGCAAATTGAAGATGTCGTTTGGAATCAACGAGATAGAGGTTGTGATTGTTTGGAGAACCAATTTTAGGCGGTAGCCTAAGTTTGAAGTAGCGAATTGCTAAGGGATTAAGGAGAAGTGGTATTGGAAAATGTTTGCGTTAAGGAATGCAATTATCGGTTGAGAGATTACTTGGAAACAGAGTAGTCGTATTGGATTCGACTCAATGTGAGAAAAGGAATTTGACGGTTAGAGACGGTAGTTTTTAGCATGTGTCGAGGAAGATTTGAGAATGTGGGTCATCAAGTGATAAGTTGGAATAAGATTCGAATATGAATAAGTGATGTAACACGGTTAAGTGATTCATGAGGGAATCAAAGGTTTATGGGAATTATGGAGTTGTGGAAGTATTCCACGGGAGTATCTTTCGGAGAGTTCGATTGTTTGTACCTGTTTTGGGGTAAAGATTGTGAGTACCGTAGAATGTGTCTGTGGATGTTTCGTGCGAAGTTGACGTTTTAGCGGTTTGATAAGAATGGTTTATGCCGATATCATGATTGTTGAATATTTATCGACAAATTGAGGGACTGGCCGTCCTTGATCTCTTGTTGATAAATGGACAAAAATTGTGTTGGATGGAATAAACTAATTTTGTCATACTTGGTAATGTGTAGCGTTTTGAACGTTTCGTTGGAGGGTCGGATACAGGAGTTATCCGAAGTTGTTTTAGTCGCGTAATTTTCGAGGGCGAAAATCTTTTAAGTGGGGGAGAGTTGTAACGACCCAAATTTATTATTCACTATTTAAGTGTTTAATTATTTGGTGATGTGGTTTTTAAGTAAGATAATGACTTTATGTTATTTATCGGGAGTTTTAGTTAACGCGCGAGTAGAGTGAGTTAACGTGTTATTGGGCCAAGCCAATTGGGCTTGAGGCCCAATGGGCCTTGTGTGTGTGTGTGGCGCCATATAGCCATGAGAGGGAGAAGAGAAATTCATTTCTCTTTTGTCCTTGTGTTCTTGAGAGAAAGGAGAGAGCTTGAGGAGCTAGGGCGAGAAGAAGAGCTAGGGATTCGAGAGCTTCGTCGTGTTTTCTTCGAATCCAGGTAAGAGAGTAGATTTCATATTCGTGGGTGACTCGAGGAAGGGGAGAATGTCGATTTCTCCTCACCCGAACTTCCTCCACCCCATTTTCGTTTTAGCTTAGAACGGATTTTCTTGATGGAAATCGTTCCTAAGGTTCTTAATATGCTTAACATGCTTTTAACATGATTAATGAACGAAAACTATGGTAAAAACGAGTTGTATGAAAGATTAAACTCAAGAACTTAGTGTTCTTGAGAGTTTTGATGAAAAAGTGTTTAATCTCTACTTTTTCGATGTTTATGATGTAGATCGGTAAAATGAACTGTCCTTTTGTGTTTAGATATGCTTGTTGCACATGAATATAAACTTATTTGGGGTTTATAACATGAAAAATGGGATTTTTGGGTGATTTGGTGTAGAAATCGCAAGTTTTGAACTGTCCTGACAGGAGGCATTCGCTACGCCTTCGCTCAGCGAACGTGTTCGCCACCTGTTCGCTACCTGTTCGCTAATTGGATTTTGGCTCTGTGTCTGTTCGCTACCTGTTCGCTACGTGTTCGCTACGTGTTCGCTACCTGTTCGCTACAGCGAACAGCTCTGTGACAGCAACTTTTTGATAGTTGTTTTAAGTGTAATTAGGCACTTGTAACATGGATTTGAGGTATCCTAGCATGCAATTAGGTGTTTATAACCATGATTAATTGTATTGTGATGATAGTTGTTGATTATATGTGTGGAATATAATTGTTGTTGATTGTGTTGATGATGTTTGTTAAAATGTCAAAGAAGTATATTAAGGTGTTAATTAACTTAATAAAGAAGTATATCGAATTATGTTATTCGATAAAGAAGGATATTAAGGTATAGTGTTATCTTAATAAAGAAGTAATGTTGGATAGTGTTCCACATTAGTAAATGAAGAGCTTAATGCTATTGATTGTGAGTGAATTCATGAAATACATACATGCATTCATGAATATATGTGATATTGGATATTCCAATAAAGAATGATATCGGATTATATTTATCCGATAAAGAAGGATATTAGAGGTGAGATACTCTAATAAAGAAGATGGTACCACATGCATTAGAGGTGTCTAGAGGACATAGCATGAATGTGAAGCATTAGATTGCATTAGGGATTATGTGTGCATTTTATGATAAATAATGTTTGACACGTACTTGGTAAATGTTGATTGTTAATCCGTATGTGAGGAGCAGAGTCCGTCATGACTATAAAATGAACAACGCAGGGTCCGTCATGACCATAATCTGAACAATGTATTTGTGATGTTAGATTACATTAGGAACTTTATGTATATCCCTATTTGTAATTGAGTTATGTGATAATTGTTGATGTTTTGGTATTGTCCGAGACGACGTGAAACTATATGTTTGATGCATTTTGTGAATGATTGATTAGGTGATAAATGAAGTATATGCATGATATATGAATATGCATGAATGATAGTGATGTATATGTATAATGTATGATTATGCATGTTTTATGAAGAAGTGTTTAAGTACCCTTTACTTACACTTGTATATTTTGAGTATGTTATCTAACTCTCTTTTATGTGTTATGTGCTGGACCGTTGGGGGTCCAGATTTACAGGTTTTGTGGTATTCGATGTCGAGTCGTCGGTGAAGCTCTGCTCTGATTGTGACACGGGAAAGGGTTTTATATTGTATATAAAGTCTATTGTCTAGGTTGTTTTGTATAATCAATAAATACATTATTTGATTCAAAGATTTGTATAAACACTATTTTTACTAATTAATTACATTAGTATTATTTTGATAGAGGAGTGTAATACTCGAACCAATATTCAATAAATTAAATGTGATTTTCCGTTGCGTATTTTGAAAAAGATTTTACTAAAGGTAGAAATATATATAAATAATGGGTTTGGGTGTTACAGATTTCATCGTATATCGGTGTTACCTTTTTGTTATGCTAGTTCTTGTATAAGTGACATCCTTAGGGATGAATATGGCTTATGTATATATATATGTATATATATGCATGCTTGATGTGATTGAATCCGCTGTTGCTTTTCATGTTAAATTTCATGACGCTCTGTGTGTATGCTTGTGTTTTTAATTACCGCGTGGCACTCTGCCTTTACACTTGTTAAAAAGTTTTTAAAATTACGTTTTTAAGGGTAGTATGGGTTAGGGTGTTACAAAATATAACCCTAATTTGAGTTGGACAAGCATAAAAAAATTACAACATACATCAATAGGGGCCTATTTTTTTATTGTAATTTATATGATAACATATATTTATACTTCTGCATATATTAATATAATTTTTAGTTATATATTAATAGGGAGACTACTTTTTTTTAATTTCAACGATAACCTATATATTGTAGTCTATATTTCTATCCACAAACATTGTTTTCCTGTAATTCATATCTACCTCAAAGCCTTTTTACGAAACCTCAAAGCCTCTTCCATATATTCCATAGAGAAATTATTTTCCATCAACTTTATAATTCTTTTAGTGGAGAATAATATAAACAATAAGTATGATACAATTTAAATTTGATAAAAAAAATACGAACTATAGGAATATTTCTTAAAAAAAATCTATGATATTATACATAAATTTTACTGTTAGTTTTTATCACAAAGTGGTATTTTTATTATTAAATTATATAAGATTGTAAATATTCATGTAGTTGTCATTAATTATCTTCTATTAACAATTAAAATTTTAATTTTTCAGCTTAAAATAAAATATATTATTTATAAGTCAATAAATTTACAAACGCATTTTTACTCGTGACATTTCGAGATAATGCCCTTCCATCTAATTTACAAATGCATTTTTACCCATGATATTATTTATAATGCCCTTCCATTGCTTATACCGTGACATTTTTAGAAAGAAGAGTTTAACTTCATTTACAGCAATCTAAATCCTGCATTACACATAAACTCAATTAAAATGCAAGGATATTTTGGTCTTTTAAAAAATTAAACACACTTCTCTCTCTTCGATTTCTTTTCTTTTTTCTGTTAAACCAATCAATACATCAAATCTACTATATTTCTCATCTATTTCTCTCTTCTCACACTCTCTCTCACATATTTCTCTCTTCTCATTTTCTTATCACAACCACACACACCCTAAGAAATTATGATCAAAGTCTCTAATTAACTTCTATTTAATTGCAAAAATTTACAGCTTCAACCTTCTTTTTTTTCCTTCAAAATTTACAGTGACATCAAAATGATTTTGTTTAATAGCGAAGGACCATTTTTATGTGCATAGATTTTACAGTCGTTCTACTATACTATAGTTCCTTTACTTTCTTTTTTTTTAAAAAAAATTATAAGTGACAAAAAAAGATGATGTGGCAGCTGAGTCACTTAAGTGACTTACCACATCAGCATTGACTTGGTCAAAATTGACCTTTTGCAAAATGAGGTAAACATAGGGGACCAAAAATGCTATTTTGAAACATAGAGGGCCAAAATTGCAACTTTGCAAAACTTGGGCCAAAAGTGCAATATAGCCAAAAATTGATTATATTTTTTTTGACAAAAGGTAAGGGATTAATTTTAGACTCAACTAATTAAGTTTTTAAGTTCTCGCTTCTTTGCCACATGATGCGAATAACTCTAGCATGTGTTATACTTGAAATTCTCATATCCTCCACCTTATGTGGACAAAATGATTCCACTTGACGAACGTTAAAATGATCGTTTATGAAAATTTACTTAGTGGTCATAAATAAAAACATGAAAATTTGACTTTAAAGGTTCATGATAATTCCACTATTTATCTACAATTTTTCATTATTGACTTTTTACGACTATAAAGACATCTTTTATAATTTATATTAAAAAATTGCAAATTTTATAAAGAGTTAAATAAATTTTTTATTTTTATAAATATCTCAAATTTCATTTTTACTCTTTATAATTTTTTTTTAACAAATTTTGGTCCTCAAATATTTTTCGTAATAACTTTTAGTCTTTGCTTTTAAGTCAATTCATGTGTCTTATTTTTCGTAACGACTTTTAGTCTCTGCTTTTAAGTCAACTCATCTTTTGTTAAAAATTCTAAACTTCAATAGGAGAATTTCGATAAAATTTTTAACAAAAGATGAATTTTTAAATGCCAATTTTTTTTTTTTGACGAATTAAGCGTCACAAACTTAAAAATTGATATTTAACTCATCCCATGTTAAAAACAAATAAAATTTTGCAAGATAGATTTCTATATATTTAATAAATATGACTGTGAAAAAAATTCAAAATTTCATCATTTTGAGATTCTTATAACAAAATAAACATAAATATGAATAAAAAAACTCTTTTAGAAATATAAAGAGTGCATATGAGTTGACTTAAAAACAAGAATCAAATATTGTGACAAAAAAATTTAAAGGACTAAAATATGTTAAAAAGAATACAGGGACTAAAAATAAAATTTAAAATATTTATAGAGATGAAAAATTTCTTTTAACTCTTTTATAAATATATTTTTTACTCGTGCTTGGCACGGGTCCGGATACTAGTTAATAATATAACATATCATTTCAATGCATATATTAAATATATCATAATTATTATTTTTATTTTATTATTCTAAACACTTTAAAAGTCAAAAAGTTTTTTACTCCGTCCCAATTTGATTGACACGGTTGACTATTTTACGCATGCCGAAGCATAATTTTGACGATTAATATTTTTAATTGTATAATAGTAAAAATTATAAAAATTTAATATTTTAATAATATTCATCGAGACGAATCAAACAACATTTGATATTAAAACTATGTATCATCCTACGTGGCAGAGGCGTCTGCCGTTAGCCTAATCACCCAAAATTTAGAGAAACTACTCCCTCCGGTCCTTTTTATAAGGAACACTTAGGGCAAAAAATTTGGTCCTTTTTATAAGAAACTTTGACCAATTTTCAAATGTTTTAAATGTTCAATTTCACTTATGCCTTTATTTATTATGAGAGAGAATTTAAAAATAAGTAAATTAGTTGAATAAAGAGTAATTAAATAAGGGTATACATGGAATAAATTTAAATTTATAAGAGTATTAAATGAAAATAACTATGTTAAATGTGCTTCATTGGTCTTTGTGATTTTTTCAAAGTGTTCTTTATAAATAGGACCGGAGGGAGTATTTATCAAAATTTAGGGACTATTTATCAAAATTCCCTAAAATATATGGACTAAAAAATATATTTAACCCTTGTTTAAATAATACTGTAGTATTAAATACAATAGGCGGCGCTCGTATTTATTGCATTCGCATTGTCCTTTAGGCGGAAACATAAGGATAATTGAAGATCACACTTTGTAATTGATGTGTGATGCAGTGACTGCTACATCAACAATACGGTCGCAATTATGGATACAGATGATTACAATTTAAAATCATATCAATTCTTTCAAAAATTTAAAATCTCAAATACATATCAAAATAGACTTAGGTCTCCAAATCATCTAACTTACAAACATAGCTTAGCTGACTAGTATGATTATCCTTTTTTCTTTTTCTGAAATAGAAACTTTATTAATAAAGCATGTCCCCATACAAAGTAGCACAAGCAATATACAAACAAACACCAGAAACACAACCAAACCACAAAAACATACAAGGCAAAAGAACCAAAGCAGACAGAAAATTCAAAATAGCACTGCTACTAAATAGTAAACAACAACACACAAAACCCCTGGTACTGCAACCACCTGAAGGCAAAATCAACACAACCACTGCATTACGAACCTGAAGAGCGGAGGTACAAAGCAGCCACACAAATATCTGGGAAAGAGCGATGATAAACACTCCAAATTTCCTCCAACCAAGATATCATATCACATCTATCATATCATTCTTCATGGTACTCTTCACGAACAAAATTAAATGCCCCATAGTTAAACAGATCACCAGGGCCCACCTACATTGAGAAAATAACAAAATTCAATTTAGAAATTAAATATAGGAAAAAACGATGATAGACATGTTGAATTTTATAAATTCATTGTGTAATTCATATCTCTAAAGTTGTTACTTGTTGTGTAAGTAACTAAAAAGTTAGTTGTAACCACTTGCTTAGGTGTCAAGTAATTGGTTAGTTTTGTTAGTTAGTGAAGCTAACAAACTCAATTAGTTTGTTAGATGTGTTTTAGAGTTAGTTGGAGAGTTGTTATAGTTAGTTTTCAATTTTTGTGTATGTGATTGTTTGGTGTGTCAAGCAAAGTCTATAAATGCATAGTGTGCATTCATTAGTGATTGTAACTTTCTTTTGTGCCCCAAAGTGGATGAATAAAACTCTCCTTTTCTCTCTATGTCAGTTGTGAATATTCATTCATTCATTCATTCATTCATCTTCTTCCTTTTGCTATTTTCAATTTTATGTTGTTTTCTGGTTGATGCTCATAGGCTTGCCCTGAGCCAGTAGTAGTGTGTGTATGTGTAGTGTGTGCATCAAAACTAAAGTGAGTTTTGATCTTTTGTTGCGCCAACAAGACACTCCAAATTTCCTCACACCAACATATCATATCATATCATATCATAACACATCTATCATATCATTCTTCACGGTACTCTTGAAAAAAATAATCCAATACCTCAAGGTTAATCTCATCAAGTTCCAGTTGCATTGAGAAAATAACAAAATTCAATTCAGAAAATAAACATGAGAAAGAGCGATGATAGACACTCCAAATTTCCTCACACCAACATATCATATCACATCTATCATATCATTCTTCACAAGGTACTCTTTAATAACATAATCCAATACCTGCTGGTTATTCTGAACAGGATCCACGTTGAGTGCCGGCTGCATTGAGAAAATAACGAAATTCAATTGTGAAAATAAATATGAGAAAGAGCGATGATAGACACTCCAAATTTCCTCACACCAACATATCATATCACATCTATCATATCATTCTTCACACAGTACTCTTCAATAACATAATCCAATACCTGCGGGTTAATCGGATTAAGTTCCACCTGGTGTTCCGGCTGCATTGAGAAAATAACGAAATTCAATTGTGAAAATAAATATGAGAAAGAGCGATGATAGACACTCCAAATTTTCTCACACCAACATATCATATTATATCACATCTATCATATCATTCTTCACACAGTACTCTTCAATAACATAATCCAATACCTGCGGGTTAATCGGATTAAGTTCCACCTGGTGTTCCGGCTGCATTGAGAAAATAACGAAATTCAATTGTGAAAATAAATATGAGAAAGAGCGATGATAGACACTCCAAATTTTCTCACACCAACATATCATATTATATCACATCTATCATATCATTCTTCACACAGTACTCTTCAATAACATAATCCAATACCTGCGGGTTAATCGGATTAAGTTCCACCTGGTGTTCCGGCTGCATTGAGAAAATAACGAAATTCAATTGTGAAAATAAATATGAGAAAGAGCGATGATAGACACTCCAAATTTTCTCACACCAACATATCATATCACATCTATCATATCATTCTTCACACAGTACTCTTCAATAACATAATCCAATACCTGCGGGTTAATCGGATTAAGTTCCACCTGGTGTTCCGGCTGCATTGAGAAAATAACGAAATTCAATTGTGAAAATAAATATGAGAAAGAGCGATGATAGACACTCCAAATTTTCTCACACCAACATATCATATTATATCACATCTATCATATCATTCTTCACACAGTACTCTTCAATAACATAATCCAATACCTCAAGGTTAATCGGATTAGGATCCCCGTGGGCTTCCGGCTGCATTGAGAAAATAACGAAATTCAATTGTGAAAATAAATATGAGAAAGAGCAATGATAGACACTCCAAATTTTCTCACACCAACATATCATATTATATCACATCTATCATATCATTCTTCACACAGTACTCTTCAATAACATAATCCAATACCTGCTGATTAAATTCAGGTTGTCTAGATATCCTCTGATTCTGCATTGAGAAAATAACAAAATTCAATTCAGAAAATAAATATGCGTTTCAGTTTGAATAGTTTACGTATGTAATGGTATTGGTACCTGTGTAACAATTGTATATAGTGGTAGGGTGCTGTAGCCACACAGTCCCAGATTAAATACCCTAAACCCCAACACAGAGGGACGAAAACCAAGAGAAAAAAAAGATTGGGGGGTTGAGACTTCAGAATTTACAAGAAAGAAATCATATATAAATGCTCAAAAGAAAAGAGAAGTATTGCAGTTACCCAATAATGAGCTTTAGAAGAAGGTAATAAAGTTGTTTCATCATACAGGATTTAAATCCATATGTAAGCTGAGAATACAATACAAAATAGATTATGATATTCAAAACTCCTCTAAACCCTGTCACAATATGACCTTGTGAAAATGAAAAGAAGAATAAGTAAAATGATAAAGTAAGAATTTGCTTACCCCTATCCACAAAAAAGATGCCATCTCAATAGAAGTTTGGAAAACGATAAAGTGAACCAAGGGGAGAACGAAGTGGGGACAATTAAACCAATATGTCTTATATTCGTCCGGTATAGTTGGTATAATTTCCGCATTTGGTAACCGCATAAGCGGATCAGCATTAATTATTCTTGCATGATCTTCAGATATTTCAAGAGCTAGTTGGGTTACTATGTGCTTCAGAATAGCTCCCGTCAAAATTAAAGGCTGAAATACAAAATACAAGGACCAGAAAGAAATAAATAAATAAAGGATATTCAGAATTTAAGGGTTGTTAAGTATTAACACATCAATTTGCATGAAAAAATTAGGCAAGTAGACAAACATGCCATCTGCAAACAAGGTTAACAAGAAACCATAAGTGATAGATAGAAAGAAAGAACAACACTGTGACTCTTCTATAACCAAGAGTAATAATCATAACTGAAAAAAACTATAAAGAGAAATTCCAATACAAAATAAATAGCAATGTCATTTAGGCATACACTCATAAAATAGATATCATTTAATTATTTCATAAGAGTACATATTATTTAATTATCTTATTTTCTCCTTCATACATTTTCATTTATGCGTGTGTACGTAAATAGATTGTGTGACCATAGAAATGAACAAAAATACTTACAATAATAGGAATTAAAGCAACCCAGAAATTTACAGGCCAACCTGAAAGAGTAAAGCAATATCTTAATTGTGAGATTAAAAAAAAAAACAAGCAAAACCAAAAGAAATTATTAGTTCAACGGGTCCTTGTACAAAAATGGCCATCATGCTTGAAACTCATAGCCAATTCACAAAAATTCGAAGATTCTCTTCCTTTATCATCACAGAAAGTGTTGTTAAACAGCGAAAAATAAAAATATAATCTACTTCAATCATGTCATTATTTCAAGTAGCGTTTGAGCTTGTGTGGAATGGGTAGCTCAATTGGTTAAGCTAGTTTAGCTAAATGATAAGGAGTTAGAGGTCCAGGGCTCAAGTCCCTGGCAAAGAGAAAACTAAAATTGCAATATACTAACAACTAACAATTTATCTTTCAAAAAAAAAAAAAGTAACGTTTGAGCTTATAACTTTTTATATTTTATTCCAATTTTAATCTTATTATTTTAAAAAAACTATCCACTCACAAAAATAACTACCACTCACATAAAAATAACCATGTACTTTTATGTTATTTTATGAATACAAAAGTTAAATTTACTAAACACTTTAATTTCATTTTACTAGTTTTTCGGTTATCAACTAACTTATATCTTAATTTTAACAAACAGAGAACAAATGTAAAATAGGACTTTTAATTTGGATGCCAGAAGCATCCAGTTACACTTGTTATGGATCTGGATTTCCTGCGGTGCATTTTGCATGCAGTTTCACGCGGTTTTGGATTTCAGCCGTCCGATCATAAACGACTGGTTCAGATTGCAAACAACCGAGATCCAAAATCGTGTGAAACTGCTTGCAAAATGCACCGCAGGAAATCCAGATCCCACTTGTTACCCATGTAAGACTATCTCCAATGGTAGTACCTATTTTTATAAGAAGTGATTCTTATTAGGTACTATCATTAAAGCGAAAAGAAAATTGGTACTTATTGAGAAGAGGTATTCAAATAAGCTCTCTCTTCATGAGACCCACACTTTTTAATATTAAAAAATTGAAATATAGTAGTGATATATAGTTATTGATAGATGATATAAAATTATAAGTGAGTCCTATTTGGAGGTGCAAGATTGAAGAATTGACAGTTGTTCCTGCCAAAAAGTATGGGGGTGTATTCCGTAGTAGATGATTCTTCCTTCCATGAGTATCTTGGTTTTTCTGTATGTATGACGGTATGAGTTTTAAACGTATCTTCCTTGTTGTGATGAGAGACTTATATATAGGCCTTGGAGGAGTTAATGGAGGGAGTAGTTGATTAATTATGGAGTAGAGAGGTGATGAGCGAGTGGCCCAATTAGGCGTGTTGGACTTAAGTAAATGGTACCCTGATATTTTGCCCGGTACAACAGCTTATTATATATCATTATTAAAAAATTACAAATGAATGATGTGCACACCTAGAATCCACTTTTTTTTTTTGACAATCACCTAGAATCCACTTAAGCACTCAAAATATTGGATTTTTCCTTTCCGACAAAGTCTATGGTGCACAAACTCTCAAGTTGTGCACAATGCACAAGTTACCGAAAACACTATAACGAATACGAATTTTACAAAATCCACATTTTGATTGAAAGTTTATATCATATAGATCATCCATAAATTTTTTACAAAATAATTGAAAATCATTTGATATGTTATTGAGACCCATCAAAATTAACGGTTTATGGATTTTTATTGAATACCGTTAATCTTGATGGGTCTCAATAACATATCAAATGATTTTCAAAAAAATTTAAAATATGTATAGAAGATTTAAACGATATAAATTTTGCATCCAACAGTAAATTTTGTAAAATTTGTATCCGTTATAAAAATATTGAAAACTTGTGCACCATGCAGTGGTGCATGTTAGACAAAGCCTTTCCATTGTAGATGTTCTAAGAGCCAATTAAATGATGACATGAAAATATGATTTATTAAAAAATGACAAGCAATATATTTTATAATGAGTCATATAGCTGTGTGTCTCAAAGCATACCATGGACATTTAGCAACAGGTAGAAGAACGCAAAGACCCAAAGATTCAAACTGCAACCATGAAAATATAATTAGAATTGCTATTACATGAATCAACAACTTAATGCAGTGAGATGATAAAAAATAAAGTATTCTTGACAACTACATAATACATGTGAGTATGCATATAGTGTGTTAGTATTTGAGGTGTTGGTTTTAATTCAAAATGTTGTTGGACTTGGATAGTGTAGAAGGATTTAGATAGTGTTAAAAGATAGTAGCAATTAGCAAGTAGTGTGAGGACTTGCAGTAGAATATTTCGCATCATGGACAATAGGCAATACATTAGTAATCAAACTTATTATAAAAGGAGAGATATAATATGGTGAAGCCTCAATATTATCGACATTGCATATAATAAAATGCTTAAATATAATTATACATTAGTAATCTTCTTTTTTAGTTGAATCCATATTATTTTCTTTTTCTTTTTTATGTTTATAAACCGTACATATATTTTTTAATTATAGGATTATATATCTATTTTCTTTCATGCCATTTAAAATACATTTATATTATTTGTAGGAAAAATATGGAAAATGATGGCTCTAAAGAAATTTTTCTTGGTCAAGTTGTGAATAATAAGGATGATGCATACAACTTGTATCAAGAACATGCATTCAAAGTAGGTTTTAGACTTTTAGAGTAGTTCTAAATATTAATTATATATATATATATATATATATATATATATATATATATATATATATATATATATATATATATATTTTATTTCATTTAATTCAACCGTAAATTAATTCAATTTCCTTGTGTCACCCCACCTAACACATACAAATTGAGATGAATATATGATACTAAAAATCTGGGGCAAAAACAAATTACTCAAAATATGGCGCAAAAACAAATAATCTGGTACATGAGTTTCATTATTTCCATATTTTCCTAGATTTGGTTAAGATTTGTTTTTATTAATACTCTATTATTTACTTATAATTATTTAATATATTAATGAGTTGTAAAATTATTATTAGTTGTGTCTAACCATTAATGTTTAGGTTAGTACTCACCTAAGAATTTTTCATGTGCATGGTGGACAAGTAGTCATTTATATTATAATGAATACGAATTTTATAAAATTCACCATTGGATTGAAAATTTATATTATATATATTATCCATAAAAATTTTGAAAATATTTGAAAATCATTTGATATGTTATTGAGACCAATCAAAATTAACGGTATTTAATAAAAGTTCATAAACCGTTAATTTTGATGAGTCTCAATAACATATATCAAATGATTTTCAACTTTTTTCAAAAACTTTATAGATAATTTATACGATATAAATTTTCAATTCAACGATGAATTTTATAAAATTCGTATTCATTATAATATAAATGACTACTTATCCACCATGCACAACATAAAAAGCTTGTGGATGCTAAACTTGGCCTCTAAATACATCTAAAAATGTGAATCATATTTCAACGCATAGAACCAACAATTATGTTTAACAAAGTTATTCTACGGAAGCACTTAGAGCACCAATATCGAGGCCTAATATCGAGTGTTCTTTACAATATGTAACCACCCATGTCATGTGTCAGAGGCGGATTCTAGGGTGGGCAACCCAATCATATCTCTCACAGGTGGGTTTAATGTTATAACCGTTCGATGAAGAAGCTACATAGATCATATCATATGCTATCCACACACAATTATTTTTAGTTGCTAATTTTTCTTCTCTTTCTCTCTCTAGCTTTCTCCCAAATCATTTTACTATCACAAATTATCAGATTTAGATGAAGTTACAAACTCTTTTAATCATGGAGTTCTTTTGTTTGGTCTTTTCATGTAGTTTCATTTTTTATTCTTCCATTTCATCTCCTCTACCCTTATTTTCCATAGCTCTTGCAATAATCTCTACATCACCACCACTTCTTCAAAAAAATTTACATCAATCACCACCGGTCCATTATCTTCATCCACTCAATTAAAAAAAAACACTGATTTAATTGTTATTGATTATTACCATTGGTATTGTAGTGAAAAGGAAACACTGAAGAACAAATAAGAAAATAGCAAAAAGGATTTTAGATCTAGAAAATTCTAGATAATAGAGGAAAAGTGTTTGTAAACATCATTTAATAAAACAACGATAAACTAAGATCAGGATTTGAGACATGGAAGATGAAGTAAAAGTAAGAGATGAAATCTTAAAGGTATTTTCATGCCATGAACAGTACAAATTTGTGTTTCTTTTTGAGAAAGAACAAACCGTAAAAAAGAGAAGGTTGGGTGTGGACTGTTAAGAAAGTGGTTAATTCATCTTGAAGTTTGTTTTGTTTGATCCTAGGTAGTTAGTTGGTTAGTCTAACTACCAAAAGTTGTTAGGAATTAGTTTAGGCCTAAGGGATGAGCTGGCTTGTTGCATAAGCCACCCTATATAAAGTGCAACTAGTGCATTATATTGTAATTCAATTTTTTGGCCCATTAAGGATGAATAAAATTTCTATTTTTCTCTAAGCTTTCATATTCAGTTGTTAATCAATTCATCAAGAAACTTGTTCATCTTGTATATAGCAGTTTCTGCAAAACTGCTAGTTTGCCCACAGTCAAGCCTGCGTGCCTGCTGAGCTTGCCTGCAACCATCCTCTGAAGCGCAACAGAGTCAGAGGCAACACAACCTCTGAACCTTGCATCCTCTGAACCAGCCAAACTCTTGCTTCTGCTGCGCCAACAATTGGCATCAAGAGCCTGGTTCAATCACAGGTAACAAGAGTGAATTGTGAAGGAATCAAGTGGAGAAACACAAAGTGAGCTGTGTAGATTGATTTCTTGAAGATTCAAGATGAACACCCAAGGTTTTGGTACAAACATTCTGATTCTTGATGGAAAGAATTGGGATAGATGGAGTGCAGTGATGAAGTCCTTATTTGGAGCACAAGAGTGTCTTGAGGTAGTGGTAAATGGATACGATGAGTTGGGAGCAAATCCAACCAATGATCAGAGAAATACCTACAAAGAAAACAAGAAAAAAGACTGCAAGGCTTTGTTCTATATCCAGCAGAATTGTGATGCACAGCATTTTGAAAAGATTTCAAAATCAACTAAGTCCAAAGAAGCTTGGGATATACTCGAGGGTTACCACGATGGTGGAACCAAGGTCAAGAAGGTGAAATTGCAGGCCTTTAGGAGGCAATATGAGTCTATGGTGATGGAAGAGGATCAAAAAGTAAGTGATTTCTTCTCAAAACTTCTTGCACTTGTACATCAAATGCAAAACTGTGGAGAGACTGTCACTGATGAAATGGTAGTAGAGAAAGTGCTTAGATCCTTAACTCCAAACTTTGATAATGTGGTAATAGCTATAGAGTATGTGAAAGATACAGCTACAATGAAAATTGAAGAATTACAAAGTGCTTTGGAAGCACATGAGATTAAAGTTCTCAGTAGAGGTTCAGAAAAGAAAGAACAACAAGCCTTGCAAGCTCAAACCAACAAGAAAGAAGATAATGGCAAGAACTACAAAAAGAAAGGCAAAGATAAACCAAAGTGGCTTAAAGATCAGAGTTCAAAAACTGATGACAAAGCTGAATCCTCTAAAGGAGGAGGTTTTGCCAAAGGTAAAAACAAAAAGAAGAACTTTGATAAAAGCAAGGTGAAATGCTACAATTGTGAGAAGCTTGGCCATTTTGCAGATGAGTGAACGTACAAGAAAGATCAACAAGAGGCTAATGTTGCAGAAGAAAGTGATGTAAAGTCAGTCTTGATGATGGCTACTATAGGGGATGAGTGTGAGAAGAATGAAGAATGGTTTCTTGATTCAGGGTGTTCAAATCATATGACACCACATAGAGAGTGGTTAACCAATTTTGATGCAAGCAAAAGGTCTAGTATAAAACTAGCAGATGGGAGAAAACTTGCTGCTGAAGGTATTGGTAACATAGTGATCAAAAGTAAGAAGGGAGGTAAAGTGATCATCTCTGAAGTGTTATTTGTCCCTAGTATGAATTGCAATTTGCTCAGTTTAGGTCAATTGGTGCAAAGAGGGTTCTCTGTAAGTATGGAGGATAATGCACTGAAGCTGTTTGACAAAATGAAGAACTTGATCTTGATGTGCAGCTTGTCAAACAACAGAACCTACAGGTGTAAAATCTCAAGTGTAGATATGATGTGCATGTCTACCACAGTGATTGATGAGGTTGAAGCACTTTGGCACAAAAGGTATGGACACTTGAACTATAGAAGCCTCAGTGATTTAAATTCTAAGGAATTGGTGTATGGCCTGCCTAAGTTTAAGACTAAGAAGTCCATATGTGAGATATGTGTGAAGAGTAAGCACAGTAGAAAACCTTTTGTAGCTGAAATGCCCAAGAGAGCTAGTGGTGTATTGCAAGTGATTCATAGTGACATCTGTGGTCCATTTGAAGCTGCATCATTAGGGGGAAGCAAGTATTTCATCACATTTGTTGATGAATACAGCAGAATGATCTGGTTATACACTTTGAAGCTAAAGAGTGAAGCTTTAGAAGTATTCAAGAAGTTTAAAGTCTTAATTGAAAAGGAAAGTGAGAAAGCAATTAAGATTCTGAGAACAGATGGTGGTGGAGAGTACACCTCAAGAGAGTTTGAGAACTTCTGTACTAATCAAGGCATTACACATGAAGTTACTGCTCCATACACACCACAGCACAATGGACTAGCTGAAAGAAGAAACAGAACATTGTTAGATATGGCAAGAAGCATGATCAAGCAGAAGAATTTGCCACACAAGTTCTGGGGTGAAGCAGTACTTACTGCAGCCTACATTCTGAACAAATGTCCAACTAAGAAACTGAAAGTTGTGCCAGAGGAAGCTTGGTGTGGGAAGAAGCCAAGTGTGAAACACCTCAAGGTTTTTGGCTCATTATGCTATAAACATGTACCAGATGCTAGAAGAACCAAACTTGAGGATAAAAGTGAAATAATGATACTCATAGGATATCATCCAACTGGTGCCTACAAGCTATACAATCCAGTTACTCAGAAGGTTCACATTAGCAGAGATGTAATTGTGAATGAAGAAGAGAAATGGAAATGGGAGAAGGAACCAGTGTACAATAGTGAATTGCAGTCAACTTTCATCTATCCAAGTTCAAGTGATGAATCTGATGGAGGTGATGAAGGTGAACCTGCTGCTGAAACTATTCAGAATCAAGGTACTGATAGTGATGGTAATATGAATTTATCAAGTGATGATGATGATAGAATTCATATGATTGCAAGGACTCAAAGAACCAAACGTGTACCAGCTAGATTGAATGATTGTGAAGTTACTCAAGACAATGCAGTGAATGATGAGGGTGATCTCATTCACTTTGAATTACTAGCTGATTCCGAACCATTGAACTACAGAGATGCTTTGAAAAGTAATGTGTGGAAGAGGGCAATGGAAGAAGAGCTGAAGTCAATTGAGAAAAATCAGACTTGGAAGCTAGTTGACTTGCCAGACAAGAAAAAGAAAATTGATGTGAAATGGGTGTTCAAAGTGAAATTGAACCCTGATGGCACAATTTCAAAGCATAAAGCAAGGTTAGTTGCTAGAGGATTCTTACAGAAACATGGAATTGACTACAATGAAGTGTTTGCACCAGTTGCTAGAATAGAGACTGTGAGGTTGGTTGTAGCATTGGCCTGTAAGAACAAATGGAGCCTGTACCATCTGGATGTGAAATCAGCATTTCTGAATGGTCCACTTGATGAGGAAGTGTATGTGTCACAGCCTCCAGGTTTTGAAATAAAAGGAAAAGAATCAATGGTGTATAAGCTGTATAAGGCACTATATGGCTTGAAACAGGCTCCTAGAGCATGGAACAAAAGGATTGATGACTTTCTGATTCGGATAGGGTTTAAAAAGTGTGCTGCTGAGTTTGGTGTATATGTACATTGCCCTAAAGATGAAGATATAGTCATAATCTGCTTGTATGTTGATGACTTGCTCATAACTGGAAGTAGAATTGCAGAAATTGCAAAAGTGAAAGATAAGCTCAAAAGTGAATTTGAAATGTCTGATCTTGGTGAACTTTCATTCTTTCTAGGAATGGAATTTATGAGAAGAGGAGATGGTATAGTAATGCACCAGCAGAAGTATATTGGTGAATTGCTTGAAAAATTTGAAATGGAGAGCTGCAATCCATTATCAAATCCATCAGAAACAAATACAAAAATTGATGAGTGCTCAGATGAAGAGAAGGTTGATCCAACTGTGTTCAGACAAATAGTTGGCTCATTAAGGTATGTGTGCAACAGTAGGCCTGATATATGCTATGCTGTGAGTGTTATCAGCAGATTTATGCATGATCCAAGGAAGTCACACATGATAGCTGCTAAGAGAATCCTCAGATATCTCAAAGGTACTTTGGAAATTGGCTTGCTATTCCCTATTGGTACAAACAGTGCAGGGAGTACTTTGATAGGGTATTCTGATAGTGATTGGTGTGGAGACATAACTGATAGGAGGAGCACATCAGGGTATGTTTTCAAGTTCAACAATGCTGCAATCTCTTGGTGTACAAAGAAACAAGCTGTGACTGCTCTCTCATCTTGTGAAGCTGAGTATATAGCAGGCACCTTTGCAGCATGTCAAGCAATTTGGTTGAATTCAGTGATGATAGAAATCAAGTGTGAACCAGTGAAGCCTCTAATCCTAAGGATTGATAACAAGTCTGCTATAAGTCTTGCTAAAAATCCAATTTCACATGGCAGGAGCAAGCACATTGCTACCAGATTTCATTCATTAGGGAACAAGTGACAAATGGAATGATTGAAGTGCAGTATTGTCCAACTGAAGTACAGCTTGCAGATGGTTTTACAAAGGCTGTGAAGCTTGACAGGTTTGAGTTTTTGAGGAGGAGCTTAGGACTGGTTGTTTGCAATTCAAGCATGAATTAAGGAGGAGTGTTAAGAAAGTGGTTAATTCATCTTGAAGTTTGTTTTGTTTGATCCTAGGTAGTTAGTTGGTTAGTCTAACTACCAAAAGTTGTTAGGAATTAGTTTAGGCCTAAGGGATGAGCTGGCTTGTTGCATAAGCCACCCTATATAAAGTGCAACTAGTGCATTATATTGTAATTCAATTTTTTGGCCCATTAAGGATGAATAAAATTTCTATTTTTCTCTAAGCTTTCATATTCAGTTGTTAATCAATTCATCAAGAAACTTGTTCATCTTGTATATAGCAGTTTCTGCAAAACTGCTAGTTTGCCCACAGTCAAGCCTGCGTGCCTGCTGAGCTTGCCTGCAACCATCCTCTGAAGCGCAACAGAGTCAGAGGCAACACAACCTCTGAACCTTGCATCCTCTGAACCAGCCAAACTCTTGCTTCTGCTGCGCCAACATGGACCGTGTGGTTGTGTAACTTGTGTTGGTTTTTAAGAGAGAAAAATCAAGTGTATGAAAGAACATGTGCAAGATTTAAATCCAACGGTTCTCATGGTTTATAGCCCCAACCCACCTGTGAGAGATATGGTTGGGTTGCCCACTCTAGAATCCGCATGTGTCAGAATCCAACTAATAATTATCTTTTCAAAAATGTTCTTACATTATCAAACGCTCTTCTGTCCGTCTATTTTATTCTTTGGTGCCATACTGCCATTGCAAGTGGAATATTGTGGGGTCTATTGAGACTTATTTTAGAGTTTTTATGAGTTATATTATATGGATATTTAATAAATGAGTAGTTGTATTGTTTAAATAATTGCAAAGTGTCAAATAATATAAAAAAATTTAGATGATCGATTTAAACATGGGTGTTATATGGATATTGATGCTCTTACCTTATGCCAGCAATTTGCATGAAATAGTCTTCATGAGCATGTCTCAGTTGGTGCTCAAAATTTTGCCATGCGGTATCAAGCGACTACAAGAAAGACATAGAAAATGATGTATGCATGATTCGTTTATTGGAGCAACCGGATAAAAGCGAACTGAGAGATTGATTATTTGAGAACAAATATGGTACAACAGAACCTTACCTGACCGAAACCATATTTTAATATCCTATAATCTGATGGTGTCACAAAAAATAAAATAGATCCCTGAAAGAAGTATAAAAAGGATTAGTAAAAATAAAAAGTTAAAGAAAATCATGGCATATATAGAACCTCACTTAATAGATAAGACTTTGTATCGATCTTTTGTAATATCATCCGCAGAGCTAGGAAAAAAAATTTAGGTGAGACGCTAAAAAATTATAATATATAAATTAAATACAAAAAATATTTTATATATAAAAATTGGAGTTGTAATAAGTACAAAGTTGATCAATAAAAAATTAAACTCCGTACTTTAAAATAATATTTACATGTACCAAATGAGTTGAAGTTTTCGGTATTTAATTGTGAAACAATACTTGCATAAAAATGTTCATAAAAAATTATCTGTTTTATTATATTCCACATGTATATTAAAAAGAGATCAATGATTATTTTTACTAATTCATAAAAAAAAATATTGTGCTTTATCATTTATGAGAAAGGGGAGGGGAGGGGAGGGGAGGGGAGAGGGATGTACCACTTATTTGAAACATATACGCTTGTAATGATAAATTTATTAGTAAAATTCATTTAAAGATTTAAACATTATGACTCTTATTATCCTATGAATCTCTCTACGAGAGTAAGAAAATATACTCTAATTTATGATATCAATTTCCTTTAATATTCTTGATTCTTTTATGCAATTATTTTCGTCTTTCTGCCATCTATCTTTTTCTTGTATTTTTGTTGATATAAATATATTTTTTTTGGAGAAAGTGAACCGTGGATGTGCTTTTTTCTAATTACATTTATGGTTCACTTTCTCAAAAAAGGACACCTACAAGAATACAACAACAACAAAAAATAGACGGTAGAAAGATAAAAACAATTGCATAAAAGAATCAAGAACATTAAAGGAAATTTATATCATAAATTAGGTATGTTTTCTTACTCTCTTACAGAATTTCATAAGTCGTTAGGTTTGGTTTAGTGGTGAAAGATTTAAGTAGTATGCTAGAGGTTTTGTGTTCAATCCTCAGCTCCATTGTAAACAAAAATAAAATAAAATTTCATAGTATAATAAAGTCATAATATTTAAATCTTTAAATGACTCTTACTAACAAATTTACCATCACAAGCGTATATATTCCGTTTTCAAAATTCTAATTCTAGAGCATTAAAAAATTGGTAATTAACTTACACAAAAAACCCTTAAACGGAAACGGCGACCATCGCGTGCATCTTTGAAATTTCTCAAGTTGTTTGTCATAGCTGCAATGAAGAGAAAGCGAAATGCAGGCAAGAAGTAGTGAGGAAAGAGTAAAATGAGAAATATATGATTTACAATTCTTTTGATGGGTTTGAGGGTTGGACAGATTAATTAACAAAAGGGAAATTTCATAGACACTCTCCATGAATTCATACACCCATTATTTTAAAAACAATATAATATTGAATCAACAAAATATCTTTTTTACTTTTTAAAATTGTTATTTCATTTTATTTATTTATCTTATTAATTACTGTATTTATTATTAATAGTGGTACCAAACACCCTAATTAAGGTCGCCGAACCTTTGCCTTCAGTCGTCCGCCATCAACAACCACAAAAAACCCTTAAACGGAAAAGGCAACCACAAATGGTCAGTCATTTGGCTGTACAAATACTCCATCCAGTCATTTTTATAAGAAACAAAAGTGAAAAAAAATTAGTCCTTCTTATAAAAAACTTTGACCAATGTTTAAGTGTATTAAATATTTAATTTAATTTGTATCCTTATTTATTATGAGAAAATCTTAAAATTAAGTTTGTGGAATTAAGAGTGATTAAATAGGGGTATTCAAGGAATACATCTAAATTTACAGGAATATTAAATAAAGATAACTATTTATAATTTTTTTTTTTAAATTGTTTCTTATAAAAAGTACCGGAGAAAATAGTTCCTTCATTTACTTAATTGGAGAGAAAACAACATCTCCTTTGCAATTCTCATTTCAACACCTTTCACTCTTTTTTTTTCTTCTTTCTATTAGCTTGAAATTGTATTGAAATTTACAATTTAAATAAAGTAGTTTGAGTTTGTGCTTCATTGGTGAAAATATAATAATTTTAAATTATAAAAACTGCATTTTTTTTATTAGGGACCCATTTTTAAAGTGTTTAAGACAACTCTAGATCTTCAAAGTGTTTAAGACAACTCTAGATATACTCATTTAAATGTAAGTATTGATAACAAAAAGACCGGACAACTAATTAGAAAAAGTAATACTGTACTAAAGAGTGTACTGTACTTTCTCTGTCTCAAAATATAAAGGAAAATTGGTCAAATAAAGTTGATGTATTTGGTCCAATTTTTTAACCAAATACTACTTCGTCCCAAAATATAAGCAAAAGGAGATCAACAAAAGTGAATGTATCTGGACTAAATTTTAAACCAAATACATCAACTTTCATTGACCAATTTTTGCTTATATTTTGGGACGGAGGAAGTACATCAACTTTGTTTGACCAATTTTCCCTTATAATTTAGGACGGATGGAGTATTTAGAAAATTGATTTTAAAATCATATAGGAATATTGCTTTGGAAAGTGGTAAATTCAACTTTAATATTTTTCAAAAACATTGTTTTTAGTACCAAATTAACTACTATTTTTTTTAACATCAAAAAATAAGAAAAAAGTATAAGAGATACTTAATTCACTGTAGTAAAATCAGTACAGCTGGTACGTACTCGATCCAAATACACAACCAAAATACAGTTAGAGAAATTAGAAATCAATGATAGTTAAACCGGAAATCTACCCCAAAATACTACCTAAAAATACAATCAAAATGCTCCGCACCCCACTCATATAAATAAGCATGGTGAGTTTTGCTTATTCGCCAACAACCATTTCCACAATGCGTGCGATTTCGATCCTCGCAGCAATTTTGCTTATTGTCATCTCTACTGCTATAGTCATTAACTGTTGGATTGACTTTCTCATTTGGAACCGCTCGATGCACTTGTGTATTTATAAAACGAGTTTATGCCTCAACTCTTGTTCAACGCATAGTCAATTTTTCATTGTAGTAGCTGTTATGCATAATGTATTACATATTATTTTAGTTTAAAATTTATACATAGCATTCAATATTAAATGGATAAATATTTTTTATATATTATTTTTATTAACCCTCCAATTTCTAAAGAAATGGATCTAATAATTTAGGGTTTGACCATATAATAAATAAAATTT
The DNA here is from genome assembly GCF_020283565.1 of Trifolium pratense. NCBI lineage: Eukaryota > Viridiplantae > Streptophyta > Magnoliopsida > Fabales > Fabaceae > Trifolium > Trifolium pratense. Next base: position 5,380,973 of record NC_060065.1, on the reverse strand, counting down.
TGACGTAAAATAAAATTGGGAGTATCAAAGCTTGATTCCCGATCCTATCATATTATGGGTCTGTTTGACCCGATTTTTTTTTTACGTTTTAACCTATTTTAAGATTAAGCCAATATATAAGAACTTTAAAGTTAAAGTTGTTTAGCAATTTTATATTTTTTCTAACTTAATTATAGTTATGTTTAAATAATTTGCTTTCTTTTCTAATAACGTTTGTTTAATTTTTTTTATTGAAAACATGAAAAAAAATAAAATAAGTGAATGAAATATTTTATACAGAATCTTTTATAAAAGACGACTAATTTTGAGAATTTATTTTTAATAAATTTATAAGAGTAATTATAAGAAAGTGAATTCAATAGTAATACATAAAATATAAAATTATAATTATCTAGTAAAATGTTTTACCACTACTCTTAGTATGATTTTTTTTTTTTTTACTAAACTCTTAGTATGATTTTAATGTTATATTCTCGTGTTCTATATTTTAATTATAATTCGTCAAAAACAAAATTAATTATGATAATAGTATGTTAGAATAGCATTGTACAAAAATAATTACAATAACACTATAAAAGTATATTTGAATTTAGTCGTAACCAAAAAAATCTTTTTTAATTTCCCTATCAACCGAATTATGTTAATTGGGACGTAAAATAAATCTTTTAATTTATCTAACTATACCAACTTTTATTTTTAATATCTGAAAACAAGTTTTTAATCCCTCTAAATAGACCAAAGTTTGAAAGAAAAAATTAGAGAGGTTAAAAAGGAAAGTTAAATATTTAGAGGGATAAAAAGCATAGTTAAATCAAGTAATTCAATTCAATTGGTTAATGTAAAAAATTCCTCATAAGATGAATCATTTGAAGAATTAAAGTTAGAATTTTGAGAATAAGTTTTTATATAATTTTACTTATTGTACGGTCAAACCCTAAATTATCAGATCTATTTCTTTAAAAATTGGTGGATTTAATAAAAAAAAAATATCCATTTAATATTGAATGCTCTGTAAATATTTTAAACTATGTAATACATTATGCACAACATAACAACGTACTATAATGAAAAATTGACTATGCCCCACTGAACAAAGAGTTGAGACATAATTGCATAACTTCGTTTTATTTTTGGTTGATGCATAAACTTCGTTTTATAAATACACAAATGCAGTATCCAAAAAAAAATATACAAATGCATCATGCAGTTGCAAATGAGAAAGTCAATCCAACGGTCAATGACTATAACAGCAAACAAAATTGCTGTCGAGGATCCATATTGTCCCACAATGTCCTCAACTACTATGTGTATGTTTGGTTTCAATTCTGGAGCATTTAGAATTGATTCTGGACGTGTAGAATTGATTCTGACTTGTTTGGTTTCTCAAAAGTAGAATTGATTCTGCCTCCAGAATTGATTCTACTTGAAGCTAGAAATCGTAGCTTCTGATTCTAGAATTGATTTTTACACTCAAATTTTTTGTTCAACTCACTTTGTCATGAATATATCCAAACATAAACCACTTCAGCTTAAAATCAATTTTGGCCAGAATCAATTTTACAGAATCAATTCTGTCAAAATGAATTCTCTCCGCCGCAGAACCAAACACACGCTATTACTCTTAACTTCTTTAACTAGCGTCATTACTCATTAGGGGACATTTACGGTGGCCTTAAAAGAATTGAAGAAAGAGAGAAGGGATAAAAAGTTATATATAGTTACCCCTTGTATAACGTTCAAAAACTCGGTGTGTATCTTTTTTTCTTAAACGATAAGCATATCCTTCCAAGTGACGCATCTGTTATTATAGAATAATAAATACAATAATAATGTCAGATTATAAAATGACAGGTGTAGTGGAATAAGTTGATTTGAATTGACTTATTTTTGAGCTTATGTGATATAATTTATGCAAATAAATAAAAGTAGTGTAGTTTTAAAAAAATTACAAAAAGGTGTAAGTTTTGGTACTTGCAACCTACAACTTGTAATTTTTTAAAAGCAAACTCGACGACTATGACTTTTCTAATAAATGACACGATTGACCATTTTATTTGATCATTAACATATTTAATTGGTATTTATAAAAATTATAAAAATTTGATATTTTAAAAATGTTAATAGAAACAAATCTAACAAGATCTTAGAACATCTCCAATGCATCGTCCCTTATTTTAAATCCTTAAATTTTTTGAGTGGATCCCTCATGACACATCATTTATAACAACACAAATTTATTTCACTCCAACGTAATGGTTCTTAAAAAATGAATCTCCACGTGTCATATTTTAATACTTTAATATTTACATTTAAAGCATTTAAGCCAATTATCTTCTTTTAATATTATTCTATTTGGGATAACGACAAAATAAAATAATATTTTTTTAATTAGACTTTTAGTGAAGGACTTTGTCTTAATTTCACTAGAAGTCAATTTTTTTTTCTTAATTAGCTTTAAAAACATGGTAAACCATTTTTGTAATTTTTTTAAACTACTATACACTGCTTTAGTAATAAATTAAATGGTAAAATATTTTTTCAGTCTCTACCGAAAGCTCAACTTATAGTGAAGGACTTTGTCTTAATTTTACTAGAAGTCAATTTTTTTCTTAATTAGCTTTAAAAACATGGTAAACCATTTTTGTAATTTTTTTAAACTACGATACACTACTTTAGTAATAAATTAAATGGTAAAATATTTTTTCGATTCCTACTTTTATAGTAAGTATTGTTTTTCGTCCCTATAAAATAAAATCACTTGTTTTCATCTCTACAATTTTATTTTTTTTAGTCCCTAATGAGCAAAATTTTTACATGTTAATGCCAATATTTTGACATTTTATGTTCAAAATGATCTATATTATGTTTATATAGCATTTAAACCTATACAAGTTTACAATATATTAAAATGTCAAAATTATGTCCATTAGGGACTTAAAATAAATTGTAGGGATGAAAACAATTGATTTTATTTTACATGGACGAAAACTGAAACTCGTTATAAAAGCAGGGACTGAAAACATAATTGATCCTAAATTAAAAAAAGACAAAATTACACCGCATGTTTTTTATCTTATTTTTTTTGTAACACTTTAGTCCTTTATTTTTTATAAATAAAAAAGATAAGGGACCAAAGTGTTAAAAAAAATAGACTAAAATGTTACAAATAAAAAAAGATAAATTAAAGGGCAAAATGTTAAAAAAATAAATAAAAGACTTGCAATATAATTTTTCCATTTAAAAACTGCACACAATTTTTTCTCTCAATATATATATACATACTCGTATGGATGTACACAAAATATTTTCTCGTAAGTAATGATAATAATATATGAGGAACGATATTTTGAAACACTTTTGTTATACAATACATACATAGGAGAGAAAAACCAAAGGAAAAAGAAGACGGAGAGGTAAAAATATTATCAAGCTGCCCTGTGTATGTATTGGTTTAAGAAAAAGTGTGTCAAAATATCATTTATCATAATATATATACAGTTAGGCTTATTTTATTATGATTAATTTAATATAAAAAAAATACTGCTCACTCTTAATTGTCCAAGACCAAAGATTGTAGCGGACAATATGATGTTCACCACGGGGAGGAAGAAAACAAATAAGTGGATATGTTCCAGAGCTTCAACAGATATTAAAGGAACCATGAACTGAAAAAGCAACAAGACCACATATCGAGAGATAAAAAAGGAAATTTACTAGTCAGTGAGTATATTATATATAGAGTTGGAAATGAAAGAAAATATATGAAATGTTCCATACCTTGCGAGAGCGGAAAGTGGTCATAGGATGGGCGGGGGCTTCTGCTTCGAGATTGGGGCGATCCTCGAGACTACAAGGAAGCATGTAGTCGAACATAGCGGGCGGAATGCATATTTTGGTAAGGAATTTTCGAAAACAAAGCAGAATAATTTGAATAAAAGCCAGGCTCACCGTCTCTGCGGATGACACAGCACGTACACAAACATTTTAGTTTAATTGAATTTAATGATTTTTTAAACAATAAATAAAAGAAAGACAGACAGACCGTCTCTAATCTTTTTTGCAGCTTGTTTGCTAATCGGCTTTCGGACGTGTTGTTTCTTGCCGCTGCTGCGGAATAACGTTGTAAAAAACAGACAAATATTAAACGCGGGTGTAGGAAATGAAGGCAAAGCCGGCGGAAATGACTGCCATTACCCAGGTCGGAGTGAACTCGAGCGTGTTCTCAAATTTATCACCCATTCTCTCTCTCTCTCTCTCTCTCACTCTCTCAAAGTCTTGGTAACAAGAGAAGAATGGTTCATATCATATATAGCCAAGGACCTCTTCGAGGCTTGGTGCAATTTTTTTCTAAAATAAATAAATAAATATTTTATAAATAATTTTAGGTCATTTTGTATATATATTCGTACAAATATTAATGTAAATATTAGTTTAGAGTTTATTATTGATGACTGTAAATCTCTCATACATATATTAGTTTAAGTATTAGTGCAAATATTAGTTTCTAGTCTATTATTCATGATTTCAAGACTTTCATTAAATGTAAAGTATTATTTTAAGCAATAAATAGTTTAATTTTATAACAATTAACTTTAACTTTGTTTGGCAAAAAAATGTGAATAATTAATTGAGTTTGTAGTATTGGGTAAAATTACCAATTCAACTGAAATATAAATATGAAATGACATAATTAATATTTAATTTTTTGAAGTAAGATAATACGAGTAAAATTGAAATAAAAATTAATAAGTTATAAACTATATGATAGTATAATTTTGTGTTCTATATATTTTGGTCCAAGGTAGGATCTTGTGTGGACTCTAACAATAGTGATATGCATGATTTAACAATTATAATCTTTTTCTTATTCGAATAGAAATTTTGTGGGTTTTTTTTTTATGTTTGTTTTTTTAAAAGAAATTTTATAGTTCGTTGATTTGTTGTTCTGTTTTGGAGATACATGTTGTATTAGTAAATCTCTTATATTGTTTATTATTCAACTGAATTATCAATGAATTTTTATTCGAGTAGTGCCTAAAATTTTTAACCCCCACCAATTATTTGTGTCTGGGTCCGCCTTGTATATAGGCATCATACTTCGTGGTCTTTTTTTTATGATTATTTGCTTTTATACAACTTTTTTTTCGTGGTCTTTTTTTATGATTATTTGCTTTCATACAACTTTTTTTTCGTGGTCTTTTTATATGTTAAAGGAAATAATTTCACAACGTGTTTATCCCCCTAATTACTCTCAATTAAGCGCCAAAACCAGCACAAAAGTCATTCCTTTTCCTTCTATACTTTTGTAGTAATGCTATAGTATTATAGTATTAATGTCATATTGTCATTGCTCTATGTAATCATATACTATACTTTTTGGTTGTATAAACTTGACCAAAAATTGTGAGAACTTGTGTGTTGGGGTCTGTTGCGAATAACATGAACTAGAAGAAAATGATGAAGAACATGACGGATGAAGAACATGACGAATATCGCATATAAATTTCAAAGCGTGTATATCATATTAATTTTTAGATATGATTCATTCCCACAAGTTTATACAAATTAGATGTAAATGGGTTAACTAGCGAATCCACTTCAGGATATTTTGAAAATTTTGATATGGATTGCACACTCATATTAAGCATATCGATCAACGATAGTTTATAGAATAAAGTTTTTTCAATGACTCTCGTGCACTGAAAAAATGAATATATGATTTAGAAATATTTTAGACAGAATTCTGACTCATGAAAATATGATTTTTGTTGTTTGTTTTTGTCTCCTAAATGTCTCTATTTATAAAGAAACTTGTGTCAAATAATAAAAAAAATTAAACTAACCATTGCAATCTTCTAAATATATAATAGAAATACTCAAAAAACAAAAAAAAACCTAGCTATTTCATAAACTAAAATAAAGAGACATATGTATTTTGAAATTGAAGTGCATGAATTATGGTAACATTGCAAATTCAATCATCAAAGTTGAATGTGCTTGCATCATGATCATCGTATGAAACGAAAAGGTAGCTCACATGTGCGCTTTATTAAGTTTTACGTACGTGAGAATGATGTGTTTATGAAGAATGAGAATATGAGATGATGAATAATGGGCTTCAAAAAATGTTTTAAGAACCGGACCGGACCGGACCGGCCGGTTCAACCGGTTCAACCGAGAACCGGACACAGTAGCGGTCCGGGCTAGTGCTGAGAACCGGTAGTCTGCAGAACCGGTAAAAAACCGCTTGAAACCGGTACGAACCGTCCGGAACCGTTCGAACCGGTGAACCGGGGGCGGTTTGAAAAAACCGGCCGGTTCGGAATCTTTTGAAAATTAAAAAAAAAAAAAATTCAATTTTTTTTTTCGTTTTCTTTAATTAATATTTGTCTGAAGGAAACAAAGGAGTAGTAAGGAATTAATCCATAGCCTATATTGAAAAACCTATATTAAATACAATTTAATGCCTAGCCTATAATTTGAGTTTATTGGAAAACCTATTAAATACAATTGATACAATTTAATATAATTGATATACTTTTCTGATATGCATTGACCAACATTGTTTACATGTCTACCTTATTGATATGCATTAATATGCATTCATTGATATATTGATATTTGCCTTAATTGTATAATATTGTTTACGTTGGAATTTGGTAAACAACCGCTAGTTTAAGTATTTAAACTCGCGAGATCAACTAGTAAATCTCAGGACAATTTTGTGTTTATTCGTTTCAAGAAAGCTGTTTGAAGGTTCGTTTGAATAAGGAAACGAACACTTAGGAATTAAAATATTTTAAAGCATACAAGAGAAACTAATTCGAATCGCCTCGAAGTAGCAGTTTCTCAAGCAAGTACCTGGATTCAGACTTAGAAAAAATTACTGGAAAACAAATTGCATTGCATTGAATGAAAAACAATTACAAATAAAGATGGTTCACAAAACATACATTTCTCCTTCGAATTCCGTTCGTTCGATCGCTGAGTACTTAGAATTTTTAGAGAGAATGTTTGTATAAATTTTGTGACCCTTGTTCCGAATGAAAAACTACTATAAATACTACTACTAAGTGGTAACTGTTTCTTGATCATCTGGACGCTCCTTCATTTGCCACGTCGACCACGTTCTCCACTTTCATCTTTCATTCCTTCAGCGCGCGCCAAGACCTTTTGGGCCGTTCGTTGTTCCTTCTTTGGGCTTGGCCCAACTCTCCATCGGTTCAATTTCGCGCTTTCGATAGCTTCCTGGCAGAACCAAAATTGGGCGCATTATCCATATCTTTCGAAGCGCTTTTTTGGCTTCGACCTAGCTGGCTTTCGACGCCACTTTTGAAAGTTTCATTTTGACAATATCACCTCCAAATAAATGCTGGACCCACCAATTATATTTAATTGATAAATACCAAATTTATATCCAACAAATTGCCCCCCAAAAATGCCATTTTCGACTGTGTCTATCGAAAGAGGAAGTGGCGTTTTTGAAAGTATTAATGGATATCTTTCTTTTCCATTTATCTCTCCTATCGTTTAGGCTGCCATTCAAAACTTTGGATTGGCTCCAAAACTTTTTTTTTTCTTTCCACCTGTCAAGGGGTTTGGACACTTGTCAACATAGGAAGTTGAAAAAATTTGCTATTTTCCTCAATCTGTGTGCCTCTATAAATAGCCAGATTCTTCCTTTATTGCGTTTTTCTCCAATTTTCGCTCTGTCAACTGTTCATCTTCTTCTTCATCTTCTGCGATTCTTTCTTGAATTCTTGCTTTCAAAAGACTTCTTGTTCTCACCTTTCTGTTTATCACCAAGTTATTACTTTTCTTTTCACTTGAATTCTCCTCAACTATCTCAAACAACCTGTGATTCCCAAATTTAACCCTAATCCGTTCTTTTACACCATCTTTACATCTTCATCAATGGCGTCAGGTTCAAATGTTGGAAAAATCCTTCCTTCCGCCGGTAAGTGGACCGCCGCCACTCTTTCTTCTTACGATACGGATGTGGTTCCAGAACCGTCGTTGCGTCTGGACTTGCAAAAGTTTTGGGAAAATCAATTGATCTTTCCTTATTCTGTTGATAATCTTGTGCATGCGTTTGGGGGATCCAAACCAAGTGATAAAAGTCGGAATTCCAAGGTTTTGTCTATTTTTCCCGTTTATAAACCTTGTGCTCCTAGGGTTTTCATCAGTGAACCCTATAATTTTAGCTATATCAAGGCGCCTAACAGAGTGTTTCGATCGGCTCCTTCTTTGAATGACCAATACCTTGGCTGGTTAGACAGGGTACAACGTGATAAGGCTGATATTTGGCAAGCCTGTGGTATTTATGACCTTATTCAGCTCTCTCGGACAGGCCTTAAATACCAGCAAGAGATGATTATTGCTGCTTTACACTTCTTTGAGTCTTCTACCAACACCTTCCACTTCGAATGTGGCATGATGACTCCTACACTGCTGGATGTTGCTGCCATTACTGGCTTATCGCCTCTTGGCGACACTTATGATCCTTGCAAAGCTTCCGACACCATCAAATTTGATTTTCGAAACAAGTCTTACTCCAAATACATCGTGGAAAATCGAAAGACTAGCGATGAAGTAAGTGACGAGGAACACGTTGCTTTCCTAACCTTATGGCTATCGCAGTATGTCTTCTGCACTCAATCTCTCCAAGTAGCCAAAAAATTCATCCCTATGGCTATTCAACTACATGAATGTCAGCAATTCAACTTCGCTCGACTTATTCTTGGATGTCTTTATGAATCCATGAGGGATGCTTGTGAACACCTTAAGAGAACAGGCGATGGATCTACCTTTTTAGGTGCTGGCCCCTTTTGGCTGCTGCAATTATGGCTAACTGCCACTTTTCACGCTGAACTTGACCTTTTCTTACCTGAGCCATACTATGAGGAATCGAGAACACGTCAAATCGAAGGCACAAGGCTGGCGAGGATGGTGCCTAGGGAAAGAGGCCTTGGTTATGATGTAGCCTTCCAACAGTATTTTAATGCTTTTCTCAGCCTGAAGAAGTTCAAGCCTAGCTTTGCTCCTTTTGTGGATAGGCCACTTGGTCCTCCTTGGTTTACTCACAGATTTCCTTCTCCACCAGAATTTGAGATGGTAACCAACAATATTTGGAATGCTTACTTGATGCCTACAGTCTTGTCTTGTCGAATTGGCTTGACCTCTGGAGATTTTGGGTTAGTTGGCTACTTCCCAAACCTGGTGTCTCGCCAATTTGGCTTAACTCAAATACTCCCTAAGAGCATATACTTGGAAGAGAGGGAGGTTTGTTTAGGCAAGCATGGCATGACAGAACCACAGTTCGATTCATTCTTGAACCACTTCAATCAGCCTTCTTATGAGCTTACCCCATTCGACTTCGCTCCCTCACATGCCTGCACTAGGGAATTTTTTACCTGGTGGTCTCGACACTATGAAGGACGCCTGGTTGACAAGACTGCCTTACTCACTGCTATCTCTAATGGGTTCGACTCATCTATTTTGAACAAGATTAAGTCGAAATTGAACGCCAGAGGTATTCTTTTAGTTTTACTTTTACTTGCATCATTTTTACCTTGCGTGCTTTTCTCTTATGCGCACCTCTTCGATGCAGGGAGTAAGTCGAAGGCAGGTTCCAGCGACTCTAGCAAGCCTCTTCCTCCACCATCTAAGGTTGAACTACAGGTAGGCTTTTATCTTCTTGTGGCTTCTCACACTTCTGTAAGATTTCTATGTTAACTTTGATATGCCCTTCCTAGATTGCTTCACGCAAGAGGCCTCATTCAACTGAAACTCCTTCTGTTTCGAAAAAACAAAAGCCTGTTCCAGCCACTTGTTCGAGTGCTCCAGATAAGGTACTTATCTAGCAAAAGATTTTTCTCTTCTTTTCCTTACCTGCGAACTTACGGAGTTGTGGCTTGCAGGATATTCCTGTTCTCTCGACCATCCCCGAACAGACTACCGTTGTTACTACTCAAGATCTTTTTCCCAGTGCTGAACCCATTACTGATGAGAAAAAGAAAAAGAAGAAGAAGAAGAAAGAACACCAACCCACCCAAGAAAGTACTCCTGAGCGCAAGTCCTCTGAGATTGAGGCACAACATGATACTCTGGCATCACCTGAAGACCCTCCTTTGGAACCATCGGAGAGGAAGATAAAGAAGAAAAAGAAGCAGAAAAAATCTCCTGCTGCAGCTACTGTTGTCGAGGCTTCTGCTACTGCAAAAGAAACAACTTCACAACCTGAAGCTTCTGCTACCCCTCAAACCCAAGTAAGCCATTCTTACTTCTTGTTACTTCTCCAGCTTTTGACTGTGTTACTCATTCTTTCATGGTTTTATTTGTTTCAGCCACAAAACTCTGCTCAAGTTATTCCTCAGGATGAGCCTGCTCCTAGCAAAGCGGCTGAGGGGGTGGTCGAAGGACCAAGCGATGCCCATCCTGAAGATGTTGCAGAAAAAATCCCATCTCCTCAGCCTGTCGAAACGGCCATTCTTATTGAAACCTCATCACCGCCCAAGGCTCCTGGCTCGCCTCACCGCGCTTTCGAAGATGACAACCTTAAGCCTGACAATGAAGAAGACCAACTCGATCAAAGCTTACCACAACAGAATCCTTCGACAAATCCTGCCCAAGTATTGGCTGATAATGATCCTCCAACCAACTTTCAAGCTGACCCCATTGCTAATACTGAACAAAGGCCAACAGTTGATGGCGAGCACTCCACTACCAATCACCCACAACCAAGTGGGTCAAACCATGAGTCTAGTTCACCCAGTGCTGGCACTTTCGACTCTGAAGATGGGAACTCCTATATTGGTGATTCACTTGGTGAAGAGGGAACTTCCGTGTCGAAGCCATTTCCTACTGTTGTCCTGCCGGCTGAACTTGCCAAAAAGTTAAAAGATTTAACTCCAGTAGATGCACTTAACAAGCTTTTATCAAGCTATGGCACCTCTAGCTCCGCTGTTGAGGACACAGAGGGTAAGGAAGATGTACTTGAGCAAGAACAGTTTGAGCATGAAATCAGGTTCAGGAGAGAAATTCTTAATGGGGATATGCTGGGCTTGCTTGAGCGTGACTCTTCTATATATTACAACATCAAAGCCCTTTTTCGCAAGCTGCAGAACCCAAGGACTGACGAAGCCATGTTCCTTCTAGTGACTCAGGCTGAAACCTTTTTAGAACAATTCGTTAGTCAATCTCAGCTCCTAACCAGGACTAGCAGCCTTTTGACATCTCTGCTTGCCACCCAACAACACCATTTCGAGCAAGCTAATAGTTGCAATGCAGAGGTCACAACTATCAAGGCTGCCTCTGATGAAGCTCTTGAGCAACTTGTGGCTTGTGAGAACAATATTGCTCAATGGCAATCTGAAATCGAAGCGCTAAAGGAAAAGGTTCGACAGGAAGAGGCTAAGATGGAAAAGCTAGCTGCAGTAGCTATTGAAGCACAAAAGGTTAAGCTTGATGAGCTAGCACGTGAAGGTATCCAACACTACAGTGATGGTCTAGCTGTCCAGAAGCGAGTTGAGCACCTTGCTAGTGATAAGGAAATGCTACAACGTAAACTGGCGTCCATTCGAACTCAGTATTACCAATTTCAAGCGGCCAATCGAAAGCCTCCTTCAACATCCCAACAACAACCTTGACTTTATAAATTTTCCTTTTAGTCTCAAGTTTTTTTTTTTTTTCTTTTGGATGTCGTAATTGTAAATCTTTTAACACTAGCAACTGTCAAACAATTTCGTACATGCCTTTTGAATGCATGCCCGTTTTGGCTTTTTAATGCTGCATGTTCATATATTGGCTGAGTATTTTATTCCTTTGTTGTTGTTTGCTTTCCTTCTTTTGGGCCACTCTCCCAAGCCTTATTAATGGCACTTTGTAAGGAATGAAGCGAACATGTTTCCAAAGCAGTCAACATAATTAACTACATGGCTTTGAGCATTAATGCAATGGCATTTCCTATGCAAACTGAACGTGGTTAGTTGTAACTGCCTAGCTATTAACGCGTATTAACCCTTCTATAAATACCCACGCCTTGCAACTCTTTTGTTCAGCACTTTGCACCAATTAACGCATCAACACCTCTCCACAAAGAATGGATAACAAGAAAAATCTTCCTTCCTCTACCCCGGGCTCAAGCACACCACGTCCTCTTGGAAGGGGACGAATCAAGATTCCAGCTTCCAAACCTCCACGCACTAGAATCCTTCGCCCCAGGCCGGCACCAGCCAAGGTAGTAGAAACCATCATTCTCTCTTCCGATTCTTCAAGCTCTAGTTCAGATGATGAAGATGAGGATTACCTTGAGTTCCTCAGCACCCTAGAGCCTGACGAAGAATACCCAGGAACTCCGTCTCCTTCTTCTGAGGATGAAGACTCTCAGGTCTCAGAACTTTCCAATGCTGATTCAAAGGATGAGGGAGCTCGGGCTCAGGGTAAACCTTAAATGGTTACCCTTCAACATTCAACCGATTCTTGTACTTTCTTGAACATTCTTGAATGATTGGTTGTATTGTTGATTTTGTATGAATAAAAATTGATTCTTGGCATTTTCTTTTACCATCTTGCAAATTTTATCCTTGCGTTATTCATTTTTTATGGTTATTTCTTGCAACATTGGCTTGTATTTCTTTAAATATTTGCCATTCATATTGACTGAACGTTTCTCAGGGGTTAACTCTTCAATCTCATAAGCTCCATTTGACAAAACTTGAGAAATCTTAAATGGTCCTTCCCAATTGGGTGACCATTTTCCAAAGACTCGATCTCGTCTGTCCATGGGGAGGATGACTTTCCAAACTAAGTCTCCTACGTCAAAGAGTTTGGATTTAACCCTTTTGTTATATGCTCTAGCAATTCGTTCTTTTTGTCGAATCAAAGCATCTAATGCCTGCAACCTTTCCTCATCCACGTCTGTTAACTCATCTAACATTATGTTCTCATAGTGATCAGGAGGTAGTTCCCATTGCCTTTGTACTCGCATCGACTGCATCATTATTTCAACAGGTAACACGGCATCGTGACCATATGTTAGTCGAAAAGGTGTCGAACCTGTTGACTCTTTAGGAGAATTCCTACATGCCCATAGGACTTGGTCCAGGGTCTTATGCCAATTCTTTGGCTTTTGGGCAACGTGCTTTTTAATTAAACTAATTATAACCTTGTTGGCTGCTTCAACTTGGCCATTTGCTTGAGCATAGTAAGGCGTCGAAGTCATTAGCTTAAAACCCAATTGTTCAGCAAAATCTTGCATCTTTCGACCAACAAACACCGTTCCTTGGTCTGTAGTGATCGTCTCAGGAAGCCCAAACCTATAAATAATATGGTCTTGGATAAAATTGATCACTGTCTCCTGATCCACATTTGTTAGGGCAACAGCCTCTATCCATTTGGTAAAATAATCAATCCCAACTAGTATATAACGTTGGTTCTTGGATGACGCAGGCCTTATCTCACCAATTAAATCTAAAGCCCAACCTCTAAAAGGCCAAGGTTTGATAATCGAATGCAACTCATTGGCAGGAACGCGTTGTATCCCTGCGTGTTTTTGACACTCTTGACAGCCTTTCGCATATTCTATGCAGTCCTTAAGCATGGAAGGCCAATACAAGCCTTGTCGAAACAAAAGCCATTTCATTTTATGGCCTGCTTGATGGGCACCACAGGCTCCACTATGGGCGTTTGAAATTGCTACATACGCTTCGTTTTCATTTAGGCATTTCAACAAAACCCCTTCAGGAGTCTTCTTAAATAGTTCATTTCCCATGATTGTGTAATTCAAGGCTCTATACTTAACCTTCCTATCGGCTGTACCTGTTGGATTTTCTATGTATTTAACAATGGGTTGTCTCCAATCCGTGTTAGCCAAATTGTCAATCACGAAGACTTCAGTCATTGCTTCATCAAAGTGTGCATCAGCCCTTTCGGACTCCCTTTCGACCTTTAGTTCATTTGCCCCCAGCTGATGGGGTATTACCTCACATGAGATTAGTTTTTCTTTAATTTCAACTATCTCATCTAATTTTTTCCCCGTTACCTTATAACCAGAAGCAATTTGGGCTAAGTCATTTGCTTCTTGGTTTTCGATTCGAGGCACGTGTTGAATGTCACATGAATCAAATCGTTTTAGTAGCGAGAAGGCAATGACAAAGTATTTCATCAAATGTTCTTGAATGCATTTATATTCCTTTGTCAATTGTCTTATTACTAACTCAGAATCTCCTCTGATTTTAACATGTTTTGCCCCCAAGTCCAAAATAATCTTTAGACCTACAATTAAAGCCTCGCACTCGGCTTCATTATTGGAGCAAGTTCCATTAATCTTGTACTTAAACTTTGTTGGAATCTTTGAAGGAGAAATGATTAAGATTCCAATTCCTGTACCATGTTTGTGCTTCGAGCCATCAAAGTACAATATCCAAGGTTCATGTTCTACGTATGTTATTGGGGTCTCAGCCACCGAGTGGTCAACAAGAAAGTCAGCCACTACTTGACCTTTTACAGCCCTCAGGGGTTGGTACGTCAATGAATATTCAGTTAGAGCTAAAGCCCATTTCCCAATTCGACTATGCAAAATTGGTTTTAATAACATATGCTTAATGATGTCAAAATGGGAATAAACATAAACATGAACTGGTTTGATATATTGCTTAAGTTTGGTACAAGAGAAATACAAACATAGACAAAGCTTTTCAATTGGACTATATCTAGTCTCAGCATCATTCAAGATTCTACTTAGATAGTAAATAGCCTTTTCTACGCCATTTTCATCCTCTTGTGCGAGCATGCTTCCGATAGTCGAATCTGACGCTGCGATGTACAACTTCATTGCTTTGTTTCGAATAGGAGGCATTAAAGTTGGAGGCTTTGACAAGTATGCCTTGATATCATCAAACGCCTTTTGTTGTTCCGTTCCCCATTCAAATACATCACCTTTCTTGAGCCTCAGCAGCGGAGAAAAGGGGTGAGCTCTGCCACTTAGGTTTGATATAAACCTTCTCAAGAAATTGACCTTTCCTAGCAAAGATTGAAGCTGTTTCTTTGTTCCTGGAGGTTCTGTCTCCATGATAGCTTTTGTCTTATTTTGATTAATTTCTATGCCCTTCTTATGCACAACAAAGCCAAGGAAATCTCCTGCATGTACACAGAAAGCACATTTCAGTGGATTCATTTTTAATCCACATTTTCTCATTCTTTCGAACGATTTTTTAAGATGTTCGATATGTTCATCCTGGGAAGAGGATTTCACAACAATATCATCAATGTAAACCTGCATAAATATTTCGATAAAATCATGAAAAATTAAGTTCATGGCTCTTTGGTATGTTGCTCCAGCATTTTTTAATCCAAAAGGCATCACTACCCACTCATAGGTGCCTAAAGCACCAGGGCAACGAAATGCGGTTTTTGGCACATCATCTTCGTCAATAAAGATTTGATTGTAACCTGAATAGCCATCTAACATACTCAAATATTCATGCCCTGCTGCTGAGTCAACTAACATTTCGGCTACAGGCATGGAATATTCATCCTTAGGTGTAGCATTATTCAAATCTCTAAAGTCTATGCAAACCCTAAGTGATCCGTTTTTCTTAATAACAGGAACAATGTTAGCTAACCATTCCACATACCTGGTTGTTCGAATGAACTTGCATTTGAGCAACCTTTCAATTTCTGCTTTGATCTTTGTCATGATTTCCGGTGCAAACCTGCTTGGAAGCTGCTTTACAGGTTTCTTATCTGGTCGAAGGGGTAGCCTATGCTCCACAAGATTTCTGCTTAACCCAGGCATTTCGTTATAGTCCCATGCAAAGCAGTCTCTGTATTTCTTAAGCAACTCGACCATTTTTTCTCTTAAGGTTGGGTCTATATTGGCACTAATGTAAGTTGGCCTTTTAACAGAGCCATCTCCAATATCAACCTCCTGCAAAGGGTCTTGGGCTTGCATTCTCTGAATCGAACTATGTGGATCTTTCTCAAAACCCAAAGGCTCATCATCATAGATGCAATCTAACCTTTGCTTTTTCCCATCATTTACTTCACTAGCCTCCAAGGCCAGTTCGTCCCTTAAGTCATCGTTGGCTTCGACAGCCATATTTTCTTGAACATTAATGGCCTCAAGAGCCATTTTGATTCTATTCTCGGCTGCGTAAGCCGTAATTCGATCCCATGCTGGGGACTCAATCATCAAACTCATCATGGTTGACCCATCCAGACACTGGTGGGTATGCATCCTCACACAAGGGTTTCTCTATGTCTTCCCTTTCCCAACAAAAGCCATGGGTTGGATGCAACTTAACTGAGTGGTATACATTTTTTGATACCACTTCATTTGGATCGAAGGCAGCATCTTGCTCACCACAAGGAGCAATCGAGGCCAGGTTTTTGTCGAAGTTCTGTAAAGTCACAGTGCCTGTCTCTGAAACATATGCACTCTGATCTGCTTCTACGTTCTCGACTAAACCATCTTCTCTCCAGATGATTAATCTTTGGTGCATGGTTGAGGGAACAGCTCCAACACCATGTATCCATTCTCTACCTAATAACAGATTGTAATTAGGTTTGGCAGCTATGACCATAAACAAGGTCTTTCGAACTGTACTACCAACACAAACTTCCAACTGCACTGCCCCCAGGGAATGACCAGTTTTTCCTTCATAGTTGGCCAACACCACATTGTGGGAATGAAGGTCTGTGTCATAGAGACCTAATTTCTTCAACATGAAGTGAGGCATAATATTCACCACGGCTCCTCCATCCACTAAGACTTTATTGATTCCCACATTATTGACTTTTGCCCTAATGAACAAAGCCTTCAAGTGGTTCTGCATTCCCAGATCTGGCTTTTCGAAGACAGCTTTTTGCTCTTCAACACAACCATTTTGCATAACATAATAACACATTGGCTTATGATCAGCCAAATTAAGGGCTTCGAAGTCCTCTTCCAGCTCATTGACTTCAGTAGGTATATCATATTCCAGTGGCAGAATCGACACCACATTGACCATGACATCAAAATCAGACCCCTCATCCAGGAGATCATCATCCTCCATGTCATCCTCATCTTCTGCCCCTCCTTGGGCATTTTCAGCTATTGGCTCTTCCAATATTATGGAAAGCCTCTCCTTTACTGGCCTCTTGGCCATTTCAACCTTTTCAACCTTCTGGGTTGCAACAGCCTTGCCCCCAGCCTCTTTTGCTGTCAACTTTTGTTTCCTCTGGAACCTTCGCCACTGAGTGCGGGTCATAGGATTTTTTCCCTTATAGTTATTCCTATAAGAGTATTTGTTGACTTCAGTGGCAGCATTCACTGTTTCCTTCCCAGCTACCACTTTTGAACCCTTGGGTTCAGCTACAATGTTCACGTTAACATTGCTAGAGCTTCCATTTTCCATCATCCTTCGATTGAAAGTGACGTACTGTCCATTCACCCATTGGTTAACAGGTGCTCTCCCAGATGGTTTGAAAGTGTTTTGGGGGCCTAGCCTTTGCTGGATCGAAAGGCCTTTGGTAATAGGCTTTCCCCAGTTGGCTCCTTTGTAAGGCCAAGCTTTTTGATTTGGCCTAGATTTTGGCCATTTTCTCTTGTTTTCAGCATAAGGTACAACACTTTGAAGGCCTGCAGTAGCCTCTTTGTCGCACACAGCACTGCATCTAGGGCAAAGCATCACTTCAGCATTCTTCAGCTTGCACCTATTTAGGAAGTCCACCAATTCTTCCTCAGCATTGGGGTACACCTCACGTACCCTCTTTTCATACTCCTCTTCAGGCACAGCCTTGATTGGAGCAGTAGCATCTATCACTTCGACCATGTTGCAGTCATAGACTTCGACATAGGTAGCGTCTGCAGGTGGCAAAGGGTCTGAATCTACCTTCATTGGAGGCTTAGCCTTATCAGCATACTTCAGCCTTCCTTCATTCAGCGCTTTTTGCACCAAATCCCTGAAAACAACACATTGATAAGTTTTATGTCCCAAATAATTATGAAACTTACAATAACCTCTTTTCTTTCTTTGTTCTATTGGTGGTATTTTCATATCTTTTGGCACAATAATTTGGCCGTCAGTCACCAATAAATCAAAAATCTCATCACATTTAGTGATGTCGAAAGTATAAGTCTTCGTAATAAACTTATCATTTTTTGGTTCGATAGGATTTTTTCCATTCGACGGCCTCAACAATTTGCAAGTGTAAGGAGGCCCAGGCTTTAATTCAGCCACATTAATATCACTATCGTCGAAATCTAAGTATTCATCACTCATTTCATAATCAATTTCATTATCATAGGAATCAACAAAACCTATTTCTTTCTTTTTCTGAAACTTAGAATTTCTAACTTTTTCAGCTTTTAACCTTTCGATTTGTCTCACTCTGTCAGCCAACTGTGACATGTCTCGAAGGTATTGGGTATCCAATTTCTTTCGAATTGAATAATCTAACCCACCAGCAGCCATTTCCACTAGCTCGTGTTCAGGCACTTGAGTAAAGCACCTGGATTTCAGCAAACGAAACCTATTTAGATAGTCATGAATTGACTCTTGGTTTTTTCTTTTTACACTGGCTAACTCTTTCAGACTTATCTTGGTTTGGCCCATATAAAATTGCTCATGGAAAATCCTTTCCAATTGGGCCCAACTATTGATCGAATTGGGAGGCAAAGTTGTAAACCAAGTAAATGCATTCTTGGTAAGCGAATTAGGAAAATACTTCATTCGCAAATTTTCATTATTCGCCAAATTCCCAGACTCAGCTAGATACCTAGCAATATGTTCTACGGTTGACTCATTAGTGTCCCCAGCAAACTTAGTGTATTTTGGGACTTTCCAACCTCTTGGTAACTCGGTTTGCAGCACATATTCAGTGAAAGCAGAGACAAAGTTTGGCCTTCGACAACCCGTGTTTAGGCCGTTTTGGGCCAAAATTGTTTCGACCATGTTAGCCAAATTGTGTTGGCCAAGCAAATTATTGTTTTGCACCTCTCGCACTACCTCGTCAGGATCCTGGTTCCTCCTAACCATTACCACTGGGGGGTTCTGATGTACCACTTGTGGATTTGGGTTCATAACAGGAGGGTTTTGATTTATTACTTGAGGCATTTGATTAACCTCGTGAGGATAATAGGTTTCTTCTTGTACAACTGGCGTAGGTGTTGGGTTAGGAACTGTTTCA
The DNA here is from genome assembly GCF_020283565.1 of Trifolium pratense. Classification (NCBI taxonomy): domain Eukaryota; kingdom Viridiplantae; phylum Streptophyta; class Magnoliopsida; order Fabales; family Fabaceae; genus Trifolium; species Trifolium pratense. Next base: position 5,361,800 of record NC_060065.1, on the reverse strand, counting down.
GTAGCCACATAGGTTGGCCTTTGCTGCACTGGGGTCGAAGACATTGCAGGTAATATTACTTGTGGAGTAATGGGATTTACTCTAGGAGGTGGTGGAGGTGTCCCAAAAAAATCTGCAATTCGACTCATTTGAAATGCCAACATTTGATAACTCTCATTGGTATTCTGAATTAATGGATTAAACACAGTACCCATTTGTTGTGTTAAGAGATTAACCATTTCGTGGTTGCTCTCATCCATTTGCTGTCTTAAAGACAATACAGATGCAGTTGTTAAGGGTGTGGGAGTTACCCTTGACGAAGTATACCTATCAGGTTCGAAACTTGGCATTCCTAAGCCAAGTGTGGGGGGAGGCCCATACATAAAGCCCTGACCTGATGGCGGTTTCGAACGTCCAAAACCAGCAGTCACGGACGGAATTGCCATAGTTGGTACTGGCAAGGTTGGAATAACATCATGCACAGTCGAAATGGTTGGACTGGAGAATATTGGAACATTCACCAACTCAGATGTTACCAAACTTTGTGGAGGCGGATCGACTCCACCACTCGAACTTGCTTCACTACTCATCGCACTAGAACTTGGAGTTTTACTAGGATTAGATCTCTGAGTAGTTTTAACCATAACCTAACTTATCATGAGTTATATGCAAGTAACAAGTTTTTTATTCCACAATATAAAAATAAACACAACTTTAACAAACACAAAACCGGTCCCACTGGGCGTGCCAATTTGTTTACGTTGGAATTTGGTAAACAACCGCTAGTTTAAGTATTTAAACTCGCGAGATCAACTAGTAAATCTCAGGACAATTTTGTGTTTATTCGTTTCAAGAAAGCTGTTTGAAGGTTCGTTTGAATAAGGAAACGAACACTTAGGAATTAAAATATTTTAAAGCATACAAGAGAAACTAATTCGAATCGCCTCGAAGTAGCAGTTTCTCAAGCAAGTACCTGGATTCAGACTTAGAAAAAATTACTGGAAAACAAATTGCATTGCATTGAATGAAAAACAATTACAAATAAAGATGGTTCACAAAACATACATTTCTCCTTCGAATTCCGTTCGTTCGATCGCTGAGTACTTAGAATTTTTAGAGAGAATGTTTGTATAAATTTTGTGACCCTTGTTCCGAATGAAAAACTACTATAAATACTACTACTAAGTGGTAACTGTTTCTTGATCATCTGGACGCTCCTTCATTTGCCACGTCGACCACGTTCTCCACTTTCATCTTTCATTCCTTCAGCGCGCGCCAAGACCTTTTGGGCCGTTCGTTGTTCCTTCTTTGGGCTTGGCCCAACTCTCCATCGGTTCAATTTCGCGCTTTCGATAGCTTCCTGGCAGAACCAAAATTGGGCGCATTATCCATATCTTTCGAAGCGCTTTTTTGGCTTCGACCTAGCTGGCTTTCGACGCCACTTTTGAAAGTTTCATTTTGACAATATCACCTCCAAATAAATGCTGGACCCACCAATTATATTTAATTGATAAATACCAAATTTATATCCAACAAATATATTCTTAATTTTTAACAAACAATTTTAAGTTTATATGATTATGTAAAGTTTATATGATTTTGTCCAATTTAAAGTTTAACAATTTATATGAATTATGAATTTTGAATTTATGTATAATTATTTGGTATAAATTATGCATTTTGGATTTATGATTTCTTTATTTTAAGTTTCTAAATTTTCTATTTTGTTAATGTTACTTTATTAATTTGTTTATTAGTTGTGAAATAAGAAAGTTATATAAACGGTTTAATAACGATTGAACCGGTCCGACCGGTTGACCCTTGAACCAGTAGCCACACCGGTTCGACCTCCGGTCCGATTCTTAAAACATTGCTTCAAACCCTAATCTCTTATCATATAATAAATAATATAAATCTTAAATCTATTAAAAGAATATACTATGGAAATGACCATCTTACCCCTCCTTTACCTTTCTCTTATTTTGGCACCTCATTATATTAGGGTCAATTTTGTCTTTTTAAACCAAATTTTAATAAAATAATATTATTATAATCACTATACTCTATTACACATTACTTTTACATTTTATTTATACTATTTATATAGGACTTATATTTTTGCTTATGTATTAATAATGCTGTCTATTTTTTGATAATTTCTACGAGACCTATATATTTATGCCCATATATTAATACGATGATTATGAGACCTATATTTTTACTCATATATGCATAAAAAGTTGTCTATTTTTTGATAATTTCTTTAAGACTTTATATTTATATTCATAGTACATTTATAAAGTATAGTGTGATAAATACTAAGTGAAAGATGTTGAATTGAGAGTTATGACTTATGAAAGTACTGATAATTAGATTTGTACGATTTATCAATTATACGCTTACTTTCAATAACTCCACTTCAAATTTTCCATAAAATTTAATGAAGAGAGGAGGAGTGTATACGCTAAATTTATTTGAAAAGATAATATAATGGTGGATTAAATGAGGGTAAAATTAGAAAAATAAAACAACAATCCACTATTTTTGTTGGAGAGTTTTATACTAAAATGACACTTAAAAATGAACGGAGGTAGTATTATATATACATGACAAGTTTCATCAATAGTTTTTTTAAAACAACTATTATACACATAATAAAATGTTGGTGATAAAAATTAAAGTGAACTATTATATACGGGGAAACAAGTTGCTACTAATGAAAATTTTAAATAACTACTATACACAAGTTTCTGCTAATGAAAAATTTAAATAACTACAATAAACGAGGAACAAGTTTTTGTTGACGAAAATTTTAAATAACTAATATATCAATCTTTTAATTATAAAAAAAAAACTTTTTCATCAAATTTTTCAACTTTAATACTTAGTAATATATATAATTCAAATAAACGCGCAATAAAAAAATACAGGATATATATTTATCAACAATGCCTAAAATAACTGCAAAATACTAATATTCCTTAAAAAAAATAGTAATACTAATATATACTCTTGCCTCTTCAATAATATAATACTAATATACAAATTGTTTGAGCGGTATACGCGTTCTAATGTCTCAAATTCCCAAACGACAACCCTAAGTTCCTTCTCGCCTCTCAGATCTCACAATAGAATATTATACCCTTCTATGCAACAACATTATTCCATGTAATTTTGTTTTCATTCTAGGCATTAGAATACTAGTCAATGCAAAAGCATATGTTTCAATCAAATTTTCACCTCTTCTCAAATGATATGAATTTGTATTTGTTTCAGCTTGTTGTCTTTGATCAGATGAAACGTGAGTCTGTGTTGGAATTTTCAATAGAAGGATATATGAATGCAAAAATTCAGCTCGGTGTAGGTGGAGTTTTTGTATTTAGGCTATGTTTTCTCCTCTGTTTTGAGGATTGTTTTTTTAGTAGTCCTCCTCTTGTAACTTGCTATGGGAATTATTTGTATCTCCCATCTCCTCCTTTGTTGTACTTGAGTCTTGGATTCAATATCAGTAAAGTTAATGTGTTTCAAATATATATATAATTTTTTTTTGGCATACTCAGTGGCAACGGTTTTTAATTGTTCTCAAAAGATATTAATGGCAGCGGTTGTTTTTCAGTACTCCCTCCGGTCCTTATTATAAGGAACACTTTGACAAAATCACACAGACCAAGGAAGGTAAATTTTCTCATTAATGATTCTAACATTTTATGTTATATTCCAAAACTAACCTTTGACTAGCATGAGAAATAAGTCTCTCTAATTAATGCACTAGCATTATAATGAATTATTTGATTGTATTTAATAAGGGTACAAATGGAATTGTGTCAAAGTGTTTCTTATAAAAAGGACCAAATAAAAATTTCAAAGTGTTTCTTATAAAAAGGACCGGAGGGAGTATATAAATAAGCAACACGTAGGCAAGTGTTCCCTAAAGTCTCATGAAAAAACCGCTGCCTATAGGGCCTGGTTAAAAAGCGTTGCAAATTTCAAAGTATAAGCAGCGGGTTTGTGTTACCGTGGCCTAAAACTGAAAAAAACCGTTGCAAAGGAAACGGCCACGCCGTATAAAGTGCACTTTCAAAACCGTTGCCTATTGTTTTGGCCACGGTTTTTCGACTTATAGCAATGGTTTTCGGCTACTGTCGAAAGTCAAAAATGTTATAGTACTATAAAACAAGCTTGATTAAGGTGAGAAAGCAAGTGGAGATGGAACACACCAGACTCGTTCGATGCTAAGGGAGATGACACAAAAAGTAGAAATGGAAAGACAATTGAGAGAAATGTGTTAAAAGAGTCTCGCATTAATCGATAAATTACCTAAAAATATTCTTTATAAATAGAGACAATATCACCTTAATTTAGTTTTGTAAAATTATTAAGTTAAACTTAACCTAAATTCTAAGAAGACAAGAAGTTTGGACAAAATTGGTTTTGATCATTGTTAACAAATATGGTTGGTTTTGTAACCTATATGGTTGGGTTTTAATGGAGTTGAACTAGATGCACCAAAATCCAAAAATGTTGTGAACCCAAATGTCAAATACACATGTCAATGTGGATGCATAGTTGAAAAAGCAATCCCAAGGTACAACAATTAAATACTCCATCGTCTCAAATATAAGCAAAAATTAGTCGATGAAAATGAATCTATTTTATTCAAATCTTTAACTAAATACTTGCCCCGATCCTTTTTATAAAAAGCACTCTAAAAAAATCACACAGACCAATTAACCGCATTAAATATAGTTATTTTCATTTATTACTCTTACAAATTTAAACTTATTCTATGTATACTCGTATTTAATTACTCTTCATTCAACTAATTTACTTATTTTTAATATCCGCTCTCATAATAAATAAGGGTACAAGTGAAATTAAACATTTAAAACATTTAAAAATTTATCAAAATTTCTTATAAAAATGATCAATTTGAGAATCATGTCCCACTTTCATTTACAAAGTTCGCAATGGATATTTGCCATGATCATGAAGTGAAAAAGTTTCTCACATGGGATCAAGAATATACTGTTTCTCCTCTTCTTTTCCATGAACACACCGGCCGGCTGCCATTGCCATAAGCCATATATTAATATTGGATAGGTGCAGAGTGCAGAGCTTGTACTAATTATGTTCCACTAAAGAGATGTTCTTTCCCTTTTCCCTTGTCCCTGGTCTTATTTTATTGTAATCCTAAGTGTGAACAAGCACGTGGAAATTAATCTCATCTAGTGACCGAGCCCGAAACAACGAATAGTGGAGGCAACATTTAAATAAACAAAAATATAATATTAATAATATAACATATCATTTCAATGCATATATATTAAATATATCATAATTATTATTTTTATTTTATTATTCTAAACACTTTAAAAGTCAAAAAGTTTTTTACTCCCTCCGTCCTAATTTGATTGTCACGGTTGACTATTTCACGCATGCCGATGCATATTTTTGACGATTAATATTTTTAATTGTATAATAGTAAAAATTATAAAAATTTGATATTTTGACAATACTCATCGAGACGAATCAAACAACATCTTATATGCTAATATTTATTCTTGTTTATTAGTAGAAAAATAAGGTCAAAACAATATGTGTGAATAGTGCACAACAGTCAACTGTGTCAACTAAATTGAGACGGATGGAGTATTTATAAAAAAAACCCGTATTTCCTTTTTTAATTTCTTAACAAATCTCACTTAGAGCATCTCTAATAGGGGTATCTAAAGAAGTTTTATAGGTTAAAGATTAGTACCTTATCTTTTCTTATCATTAGAGCAACTATGAGTTGCTTAAAACTTGCGTAATTTTGCATTATTTGAGCAAAATATGTATGAGTGCATAAATATTACATTGCATTTTAGGAAATATTTTTTTTATAAGAGGATAAACCACTTGTTGATAATGTATAAATTCAAAATGACGTCGCCATTGGGTAGGCTCTTATCAGTAGAGACCCTTAAAATAACATATTAATTGGGTCAAAAATCAACTTAGATATTAATTAAATATAAAAGGAAAACATATACACGAATTATAGTGAAGACACATCGGGCCATTTGTTGTTGTGGTAATTAAATATATGCATCTTTTTCCAAAAAGAAAAAATTTAAGCTATATATGCAATGCTAGACACATATACATATTATATAGTAATAGCAAATTAAAATTGAAGTGGGCTCCTGCCCACACATTCATACAAAAAATGAATTTTATAGCGCTTTTTATAGTGCTTAAAAGTGCTATAAATGTTGCCGCTATAATAGGTTTGCTACCTATTATAGCGCTTTCAGAAAATGCTATTGTGTAATAAAACGCTATAATATATGTGATTAAGGCGCCTTGGCAACAATATTTAATAGCGGTTTACGGAAAAAGCGCTATTAAAGGTTCCAGCTTTAATAGCATCAATGTATAAAGTGCTATTTTTTTCAAACCTTTTACAACGGTTTATAAAGAAACGCTATTGTAAACTTGGAGTTTTTTTTATTATTATTCAACCTGAAGCTTTGTTTTTTATTATTCAACCTGGAGCTTTTTTTTTTAATATGTAAACTTGGAGTTATTTTTTAATATGTAAACCTGGAGTTAATTTCAAATTTAAAAACTAGTAAATAACATCTACTAATTTATAGAGAATAAAAAGTACTTTTTCAATATAACATGAAAAATATACTAGATTTGGTCTGAAACAATATTTGAGTACATCTCTAACCAACAAAACAAACTTATGTTAATACAAAGGTCCTATCAAGAAGCTAACTGGGTACATAACTCTCACCACCAAAACAAATTAACTTATGCTAAGATATACTAATACAAAGGTCCTATGAGCCTCAACCTTAATCAAATAATAACAACCTACACATTGCACAATAAGCTCCCAGCATACCTTTTCCTGCAACCAGGTGAGTTCAGAACACCAAAGCAATCAAACTAACTTAAGCACTCCTCTGCCATTTTTCAAACCAAGTCAGCAATACCTCTCATGTTTTCAAGTCCCTGAAAAACCACACGAACCAAGACACCTCCAGAACTTCAAACAAAACACCACAGGAAGGCAGCAACGTACAATAGCAGAAAAACCAATCCATCAGAGAATAACATGATTATGCAGCTAAACGGTTTCCAAAACTTAGCTCCAAACTCTACCTGTCAAAACAATTCACAAGGAGCTATCTTTAATTGACAAAATTTTGAAGGTCATCGTAAAGACAACTATCATAAACACATCTATATAAGATCTGCAGAGTTTTCATAAACATATTTTTCAGTTTCATGTATTCTATTAATGAGTTCAACAACTCTGAAAAAGTGCATGAAACACAAATTAATCAAAAAAAAAATTATTGGAGCCAAAAACACATTCATGGCCCAGGAAAGACAACACCTCCTAGGAGCTAAATAACACACACAAACAAAATCAAAGTCCATGTAATTAAAAACATCTATTGGCCCTGCCATATTCTTTTATTCTTTTATAATACAAATAAAAATAAAGTCATATATCATTTATTATCAAAGCTTCATAGATATCTGGTGTAAGAGTACCAAGAAACCCACCCATATTGGTGTACAGGCAACACCAACAACGCACCGCGGTAAGGTAGAAACATAGATATCTGTTGTAAATATATACCCTGCGGCAGGTCACTAACCTGCATTCAGGTAAGCTAGCAACATACACCTATTAAAAGAAATAACTAAACAACTCATACACCTCGGTGCCTAGTGGATTACAACCCTTACACGAAATTTCAAATAAAACTAGATAATCAAGTTAGCAAGTTACTAAACTCTTAAACAACTAAAATAAATGATCTAAAATAAATAAGATTGGTATTATTAATGGAATTGGACCAATTTATCATCCTTTTAACCTTCTGGTTGCAGCAAGAGTGATGCCCCAATAAATCCTTTCTTCTATTCTTCTCTCCCTCCATTGATCAACAATGATGACTAGTTTTGAAATTAATACCGAAAAATAATAAAAGATGAAATGAAAGGAAAACAAAGAAAGTTCTAGTTTCAATAGCTTTAACCGTAGCCTAAAAGAAAAAAGCATAATTTCAACAGCAAGGCATAAGGTAACGCTCACAAGGGCTACCTGGTAATGTTTAAGCAACTGTATCTTCTTAAATGTTGGTGCTATAAGATCGCGTTCCATGTCAAATGTAACTGGATCAATATATATGAACAGCTTTAATAAATTCAAAGTCTTTCAACAGCAAAAAGAACATAGGATAAAACATAAATCTTCGGGGTATGTACCTAAACATACCTTGGATGCAGACACTTTTATTTGCTACAATGTTAATTATGAAAATAGTGTGACGGTGTATAAAATTTCAGATTTATGTGAAATTTTACCAACATGATTCATATGGAATATTAGAGAAATATTATGAGGCATAAAAATAAATAGAACCTTCTTTTCTTTCTCAATCTTTACGAGCTCTCCAAGAATGTATATTTTCGTCCAAGAATCTTCACAGAGAGAACCAAACTCCATCTTCATATCATTTTTTCCTGCCCAAGCTTCAAGTGCTTGCTTGTTTGGGTCAATAACAGCCACAATGAAGTACTCAATTATTTCCATAGACCCATATCTGAAACAAAGGAGGATATAAACACGTCACAAAACATTGTCTGCTCATGAAAAGAAGCTTAAACTAATTCCTTTATTGAAGGGAATATATCGTTTAGTATGGACCAAAACATGTTTTTGTCCATAATGGACAAATGGTTAGAACCATTGGATTAAATAGATTCATTGATTTTGTGACTTACTCTCTACATTAGATAATGTCCTCTTTTGTTTTTCTCTCTCATCTTTAGTGTCTTCATCTCTATCTCTTTCCAGTTTTCGTTCCAGCAACATCAATACCTTGTGTGGCTATGGAAAACTAAACTACCAAACATCATTCAATGAAATAATATAAGGAATTTCAAAAAGATTTTATTTTTTCTATAAAAAGAGAAGAGAAAATTAACTTTTACAAGATAAAGTTTATGAATATTCAATGCATGTCATATTTTATTTTCTATGAATGAAAACCCAATCCAATTGTTCTATGCTCATTTTTTAAACAGATTGTTTCATGCCTGTGTTAATCTGACTCTCAAATCTCATCTTACTTGTTCCCTCTTTCTCACTTCATTTTTTCTTCTTTAAATAAATGATTTTGGTTCTATCCCTTTATGTTCTGCAATATGAATGAAATTTAACAAAATATGATGAACCATAACAAGGATGAGATTATAGTGTTGGACTTTGGGGGTTTGGAGAATGCAGAGAAAAAGTGAAATGAAAGAGAAAGAAGTGAAGCGTTAAATTTAGTGTGTGGATGATGTAATCCAAGGGTGAAGAAAAAATTGGTCCATGATAGACCAATCTTTTTACTGGTTCATTTTATACGGACCCTAAATTCATTATTACAAGATAGATCTTGAAAACTATTCAAAGGCTCCAGAAGAATTACTGATTCAATAACAGAAACTTTAACATAAATTTTCTCCAGCTTTTCAACAGCAACATATTCTCCTTGTGAAAGCTTAAATATATATTCTTCTTCCGATCTATAATTTTCATGCTTCCATTAGGTTTCCACTCTCCAATATCTCCGATCTATAAATTGCAATGCTACTATATCTAAAAAGTAATTTAAATTGTTCGAAACATCACAATATGAAATTAAAAAGCAATTAGCTCAAAATGAGTCAATTATTTCCCTCTCAATCATTACTAAAAAGAGCGACCTCTAGTTAGGTTCATTGCACGAAAGATTAGCAATTTCAAGAATATCAACTATATATTAAATAAATCTCATTCATCTCTACGAATATCTCACATTTTTGTTGCACTTTCATTATAAATATTACTATTTCTCTTTCTCGAGAGAAGACGAAGATTGGTATGAATAAAAATTAGATATTCATCTCTCTTTGAATTGAGCCAATTCATTTTCAATTAATGAGTGAATAATTTCGGCGGCTACTTTGTTATTGTTTTTAGTAGTAGTTGCTACCTTTATATTATAAACAAATAAAAAACCTAAATCTTCCTATAAGAAAAACTAATACAAGAAACTAATCAGTTTTTTTTTGGATTGGTGTACTGCGCGCGTACCAAAAGCGTACCACACGTCATTTCAAAACAAAAAAAAAACTAGGTACGGCGTCAGTGCGTACCGGGGGAGTACCGTACGTGTACTGGTACCCGATACGTATCCGATATCGATACTCAGTCTAAAAAAGAGTACCCATGCAACATAGAAGTAGAGGAACCGTGGAATGATAGATAGATAGAAAGAAGATGGAGATTATTCTTTTTTTACGCAAGATGAAGGTTATTGTTTGTTACAACTGAAGATGTGTTTAATTTATTTTTGTTTTATATTTTCTTTTCTTATTATTTTTTTATTATTAAACTTTAGGGCTCCGTTTCAACTTTTAATAGCGCTTGTTAAAAAAGAGCTATTAAATAGGCGCTATAGTAACCCAAAATTGTAGTAACATTTAAGAAAATATAATCCGTCCCTAATTATAAGATCTTGTTTGACTACTGCACGTATGCCAATGCACAATTTTGATCACTAATATCTTTAATCGTCTATTAATAAAAATTATAAAAATTTAATATTTTGAAAGTACTCATCAAACCAAATTGAACAAGATCTTATATGATAATATTTACATTTATATATTATTAATAAAATACGGTCAAAACAAGGTAAATGAATAGAACATTTTTGTCAAGCAGGGTCTTATAATTAGGGACGGAGGTAATAATAACATAACATATCATTTCAATGCATATATTAAATATATCATAATTATATATTATTTTTATTTTATTATTCTAAACACTTTAAAAGTCAAAAAGTTTTTTATTTTTTTAAAAAAAAAACTCTTATTTCCTTTTTTTAATTTCTTAACAAATCTCACTTATAACATCTCTAGTAGGGGTATCTAAAGGAGTTTTATAGGCAAAAGATTTGTACCTTATTTTTTCTTATCATTAGAGCAAGTGTGATCATGGCAGAGTGAGTATAAAAAAAATATTCAAGTACCTTATTATATCAATTTAATATTGGCTTTTTTCTATTTGTTGCTTAAAAGTTGCATAATTTTGCATTATTGGAGCAAAATATGTATGAGTGCATAAATATTGAATGCATAATTATTTATTTATATAGGAGAAAATGTTGGAACAAATGTTGAAGCACTAGGCATAAACTTGGCCCATGTGCTAACACACACTTTGTGAATTGAAGTGATTTGAGAGAGATGAAGAAGAAGAGAGAAAAGAGTTATTCTTTATTGATCGTGAGAATGAAAGTTATACTAGATGTGAAGTTGTACAAGTTGTGAATTACAATTATTATCTAACACTCCTTATAGAAAATGAAAAACACAAGGTATTTAACTTGTTAGACAAGTAACTAACCAACTAACTACTACAGTAACTAACACAAGTTAGTTACATCTAACTAACTTTGAAAGTAACCAACTACTTAGGAAAGATGCTAGAGCATCACGGTTTGAATAGGTTTGACAATTACAAAACAACATGCTCCCTTAATTACCTATACATCAGTTCTTAAGTTGAAAAACACCAAGTGAATTCCTTATAAGCTCAAAAACTTGTCAGTTTTCAAACTCTTGGTCAATGTATCACTTCCAAGCTATTTGAGAACCAGTTGCACAATGTATCACTTCCAAGCTTCCTTGATTGACTTGCTCCCTTAGAAAGTGAAATCTTGCCTCGATATGCTTGCTTCTTCCATGTAGAATTGGATTTTTAGCAAAGTTTATGGCAGACTTTTTGTCAATCTATAACTTGATTGATCTTTCAACATTTACCTTTAACTCCTTCAATACCGATTCAATCCCTAATGCTTGACAAGCAGCATATGAACCAGCAATATACTCTACTTCACATGATCAATACTAGAAAGTTCGCGTTAAAGAGTCTCATATTGATTAGAAATAATTTAAAAATATATTTATAAGTCAACACATTTCCCATTTAACAAACATATTTTATAAAATTGTGTTTAATCCAAGCTAAATATTAAGAGGACGGGAAGTTTGGACATTGGCCTAGTCCATAACCGTATATATTTGTAGGAAATGCACTGCATCAACGTTGCAAACAATTGAGATGATCATTATTAATAAATATATTATCTCTCCTTTAAATTATAAGTCGTTTTAGCTATTTCACACAAATTAAGAAGTGTAACTAATTTTCTGTTAGCTTACAATTAGTAAGTATAACACACAAACCCATTATTTAATAAAATTTTACCGTGATAAATCTTTTTCAAAATACGCGACGGAAAATCAAAGTTTGTTATTATAAAATCTTAGTTCAGGTATTACATACTTCATAAAAATACTACTAATTTAATTAATTAGTAAGACTACTTGTTTATACAAATCTTAAATCAAATAATGTATTTATTAACTATACAAAACAACCTAGATAAGGAGACTCTATATACATATAAAACCCCTTTTTCCCATGTCACAATCAGAGCGGAGCTTCACCGACGACTCGACATCGATAAACACATAACCTGTTAAATCTGATCTCAAACCAGTCAAATACACAAAACGGAGAGTTAGATAAACATAATCAAATCATACAAGTGTAAGTAAGTAATACTTAAACACTTCATCACAACATCATGCATATTCATAAAATATAAATATACATCATCATTCATACCAATCATAGTATATACCAAAGATTGAAGCCAATTACGTTTATAATCATCGAACAATCAACACCAAAAAGTAAGTCTAACACATATAGACAAATATCACCAATTCCAAAGATTTGTGTCACATAACAATTATCACAAAAATTACACATATCATAATGCAATCTAATGCTTCAAATTCATGCTATGTCACCCTAGACATATCTAATGCATGTGGTACCATCGTATTTATTAGAGTATCTCACCTCTAATATTTGTCTTTATCAGATAAATATAATCCGATATCCGTCTTTATTGGAATATCCAATATACATCAACAATTCATGAATGCATGTATGTAATTCATGAATTCACACTCACACAATTAGCATTTTGCTCGTCATTTATAATGTGGAACACTATCCGACATTTTCGTCTTTATTAAGATAACATTATACCTTAATATACGTCTTTATCAAATAACATAATTCGATATACTTCTTTATTAGAATAACATACTCTAATATCCTTCTTTATTAAGTTGATTAACACCTTAATATACTTCTTTTGACATTTAAACAAACATCATCAACAATCATCAACAACAATTGCATAAGAACACAATTAAATCATACTATCAACATACATCGTTTCTTACATACAATGTATTCACTTGCATTTTAACACAATACCAAAAACATGAGCTAATTTTATTAAGCATGCATTATCTCACAAAACAAACTCCGGAATCGGAATCTACACGAAAAACTGGGTAAAATAGGTTCCGGGTGCAAAAGCTGTCAAAAAGTCAACCCTAAGGTCAATAGTTGACTTTCTAGTCTGCTGACTGCCGCGCATTGCGCAGAAGCCAGGAAGAATTGAAGCAGAGTTGCGCATTGCGCAAGTAGTCTGACAGGAAGTTGCGCATGGCGCAGGGGATCAGTCCAATAGCTGTCAAAACGCGATTTTACACTAAAAATCACTTATTTCGACCCAAAATCACTTATTTGACTTCCAGAAAACATACCAAACATAGATTATGATTATACATGGTCAAAAACACTTAAAAGCAACTTATTAACATCAATAATCACTTATTTCATGGTTTTTGACACATTTAGATCTAAACTCATAAACTATCAAGTTCTTACAAAAACATCTACAAATTCCCATCCAAAACCCCATTAATTTGTTCATACAACTCGTTAATGGTTTATTAAACATGTTATGATCAATGGATTTCATTTTCATTAAGAAAAATCTCACAACCCAAAACGAAAATGAGTGAAAGAGTTTGAGAATGGAGGAATCGACATCCTCCCCTCTTTATGACCACTCACGAATATGCAATCTAACTCTCGTACCTTAGATCCGACGAAATCTCGAGCTTCCTCTTTGAATCTCAAGCTTTTCCTTGCCCTAGCTCTCCTCCTCTTCCTTCTCTCTTCATTCTTCTTGAGCTCACAAGGAAAATGAGTTTCTCTCTCTCCTTTTGAGCTTATAAAGCTCTCCCCTTTATTGTGACATAGGCCCAATGGGCCAAAAGCCCAATAACTCGGCCCAACTAAAGCTCACGGACGCTAACTCTCACAAACGCGACTTAACTCGCTCATTAACTAATACACTCGATAAATAACTATTCGCCACTAACTTAATTAAAAGTCATCGCAACAATTAATTAAACACTTAAATAGCGAATAATAAAAATCGGGTCGTTACAGTAAGAACATCACATTCTATATGCAGGAGTTGGGGTTCGAACTCCAAACGCTCTATTTATTTACCTTGTGAAATTTCTAGCCACTAGGTCATTATTCAAAAAAAAAAGTGTAACTAATTTTGTGTGAAAAATTATGAACAATTAATTTTACAAGATTACCTTTCACTAATTATATAAAAATAATAATTAAAATTGAAATAAGATAGTAATAAATAGTTAAAAATACAAGATAAAAAATAATACTCCCTTCGTCCCACAATGAGTGACCCATTTTGAAAATATGTATTATTCATATATCTTGCTTTGACCATATTTTTCTATTAGTAATAAATAAAAAAGAAATATTAACATATAAGATGTTGGATTGATCTCGATATTAAATTTTTATAATTTTTACCATTATACAATAAAAAATATTAATCGTCAAAGTTATACATTGACATACGTGAAATCAACTTAGTCACTCATTATGGGACGGAGGGAGTATTAAATATTTGACTAATATTATAACATGGTTTATAAGTTAGTAGAATTAGCTTATTGGTCATAAGTTAACCGTCATCAGTTATAAACTATAAGCTTTTAGCCATTAGTCAGGCTTTCAAGATCTCCCATGGTGCTAGAATCAAGAACTAGTGACCTAAAGGCTACGGCATTGACTTCAAGCTTTGTTAGCTTGGAGGATAAGGAACAATTTTGCTTAGATGAGCCGAGATGACATAGACACAGCAGGAACACTCTATGATCAAAGTAACAACCCTGATACAAGCAACAATGGTGATGAGCCACCACCAGTCACCACACTATAGAACGAAGGTGCGATAGAGATATTCAATCGTCTTTCGGTGTTGTTGGAGAAAGATTCATCAACGTATGACCCATGGAAGCAGGGAATGAATCAAATGAATCGTGCCTCATACAATATCAAAGAAGCTTGGATCTATTGCAGAATGGAATTTCTGATTCACATCCATGACAGCACGAGTTGTGGAAGCCTCGTGATATTGCTTTGATACCATATTAGTATTCTAAGGATGTGAGTGATAAAACATTGGCTAGATCCTGTTAGTTTGAGACTTTGAGAGAATTAAAATCCTAAAGACAACATTGTTGATTGATTAAAAGACTAGAAATGAGTTGAGTTGAGTTTGTTATTGTGAAAAGAAAAAAACAGACTAGTATTGGATACAATCAGTGCTCTTTATTTATAGCTCATGTTTATAGTGACTGTAGTACACCGTGTTGCTAACAAACTAACAAATTAACTTATGTAGTACTCTATTAGTATCAATGGATCACATCCTAGTTTTGATGATCGCTGTAATAACCAAACCGATAATTACTATCAAGGCTAACCAAGGCTGGTGAAACATTTTTTTTCCATACAGTTATAAGATTTCTCACATTGCTTCCATCATTATAAACAACTAAAATTTTCAACCAGTTTCATGAGCAGAGTGCTGGTAAGGAAGACGGCGTTCTGGAACTCCCTCCTCAGCACGTCTGTCTTCGAACCACTTAATAACCTTTTTCCGTGGAATGTTTGTAACATGCACGATACTGCTTATCATTGCATTCTGCATTGTCATTTAGACAGATAAGAATATTTGAAGTTAACAAGTTATGCAAAAAGGAGAATTGCAAAATCATTATATTAACTACCGACCCATGTTTTCCCCGATTAATGTAAAATATCATAATACTATGTAGTAATGATTACGTAGTGTTTAATAACTTTCAATAGACTATATATACACACAAAAAAAGGTGACAGTTGACATTGTGAGAGGGGTTAATCTTAAGGTAAATTCTTTGATACCCTTAAGAGTTTGGTTGGGTACCGGTACCCCCACAATCAAAATTCATTCAAAATTTGAATTTATTGTAATATGAATTAATATAAAATATGGCATAAGATTTAATTTTGTCTTTGGGGGTACCCAACTAAAAGGTACCGGAGTGTTCACCTAATCTTAATTACAAAACCATAAACCTAATATTGACCAATTATGTACAAATACATAGTCAAGATCAACACCTCTTACATCCCATGCTCTGAACCAATACTATTAAGTCAAACACTTAGCTTGAGGACTGAGAATGAGAACGGTTGATTAACCTTCATTTTCGGCAGTTGTATTACTAATCTTGGATTTTGCAATATAAAGTATTAGTGCAGCACAACATAAAGTATGAGTACAGCAAATAATCATGAAACACAGTGAAAGACATACATGATATAACTATGCATCTTAATTGTTTTGTTTTGTATAAAACCAGAATACTAATACAAGCATCATTTATTTTAAGATTCTCAAACATAACTTTTCATTTAAGAGGGAATTGCTACTGGACTAGAAAGAAGGAGACGTTAAATCAGAACAAGTAGTTAAATAATAAGCCAATAAAGATTTTTCTAGTTGTGTATGGATGATTTAACAACATAAAACTTGTGATAGTGAATCACGGGAAAATTTACTTACAGTGGGTCGCTTTGATCTCATGTAAACTCTCTCCAGAGTGTCAAGTTGGGCCTTTTTCAATCGCTTTCGAGATGACCAATTCTGTTGCATGGTATGAATAGGTAAGTCAGACTTTGGTTCAGATTCTGCATGATCTGCACTTGTTTCTTTATAAAGAGTCTCCCCGGGTGTAGTTTCAGGTACTATTGCTGATGGTGTGGGTTCATCGGGTATCGATAGGCTCAGCATCAGAAGATTCGGAGGAGGGTTACGGAGCAAATTAAGAACGAGAGATCTATCAAGACAGACATCAGCAGCAAGGGCTTTTACCTGCAACAAATTGGAAAGATGAAAATGAGAAATGAGTCCCAATTCCCAAAGTCAACATTCGGGATTACCTCGCAACTGGCACAAGTCTTTCATGTTGAGTATCTGTGATAATACAAATATCCCTCACTTTCCTTCTTTCTTTTGTCTCATGAACACATAATAACTAGTAACTACCTTCAAACTTGCACCCCTTTCAAGGAAAAATCCGTCTCAGATTCTTAATATAAACATTTTAAAAAAGTATCCAAGTTGAAGTTAAGATGTTTGCATACTAACCGAAGATTCTCTCCACAAATTACTAGAAAAAGTTTGATTTCTAGATTCATTGAAAAGTTAATGTATCTAGATTTACAATGAATCTAAAAAATAAAATTTTTCTTATATATAGGACCGGAGGGAGTATTATATTTGACTCAATTCGGGACCAATCCAAAATCATTCAAAAAATCCAACTTGGCTGATCTATCAAATTTTTCCATCTGCTTAATATATACCGTTAACCGTTGTAAATGTCTGTACAATGTTGATCAATGATAATCGTGATATCATTAACAATGTTTGATTTCAATCATAAGTTCATAACTACTTCTAACATCACACATATGATTGGTTATAATTAGTTGACATTATTAAACTTTTTACCCTAACATTGTATCAAGCTTAAACTCATAACTAACAATGTTTGCATACTAACCGAAGATTTTCTCAACAAATTAGGCTAAAAAATTACTTAATCAAAACACTTACACTTATTTTGCGGCGTCCAGTTTTCAAGGCTCTAGCCAATTTATTCAATTGCCAAGTTCTAAGCTTCAGTGAATTCTCATTTCCATCAGCACTAGTTTTTTCAGCATCATTATCAGCTTCTGTTTCACTGCTATCTGAGTCCGACAATTCATCATCATCATCATCATCTAATTCACCTAACAGACCTTCTAATTCATGTTCAAATAAAGCCATTTCTTCTTCAGTTATATCATCATCGTCGTCGTCATCACCGCCATCGTCGTTTTTGAGATCTTCTTCGAGTTGCTTGAAGAGCAACTCAAAGGCGTCTTCCTCTTCATCGTTCCCTTCGGTAACATGAGATGATTTTTTCTGCAAAAAATAAAAAGTATAGTATAAATTAAGCATTTAGGTAGGAAGTATGAATTGTATTGGATTTGGAATTGGAAGAATATTGTTGAAATTGAGATAACCTTGTTGGTTTTCTTTTTGGAAGAGGCAGTGACAATTGAGGAGTGAGGTTCAGAGAGCGAGAAGAAAGAGTGGCGGAGAAGAGAAGAGGTTTTCGTTGTAGTGGATAGGATCGGTTTCCTCCGACAGTGACGAAACGAGCACATTGAATCGCCACCGCCATTTTTCTCTGATTATTTTATCTTCTTTTTCCAGTTAGTAGTTACCACCGCGGGGATGACGTTGAAGGTTTAGATAATCTATCATCAACTATTATAAATAAATTAAATTTAAATAAACTAAAGTTCGTAAAAAAAATAATTTTAGAAAATTAAAAATAAGATAAATTAAAAGTTTCTTGTAAAAACTTTCATTAAAAAAATCTAAAATAAAATAAATTATAAATTTTTTTCTTGTTTTCAATATAATCATTTAAAAATACAAATTGACTTAGCAACTGAACAACTATTTTCAAAGTCGAATCCACTGCTAAACCTCTTGATAGCTCATCAAAGTCTAAGCTTAAATAAGTGATTCTCATTTTTGACATGTTAAACTTGCACACGTTTCTCCCGAATTCCTTTTGGAATAGATAGGCATTGTTCAGCTTTTTTTTCCCAGAATTGTTAAATTTTCATTTTACAATGTCATTACTATTAATTGAGTCAGCTTGTTGATCCGTAGAAGGTAAAGAAAAGACTTCTTGGCAAAGTTTACAAACAGGCTTCAACTAACTGATAAAAATGGTTATTCGACTCACTGGTTCGGATCATATGTAACTTTTAAACACTATAGAGGGGTTTGTAACTCAAATATATACATCAGAAAATCGTATACAACTTATGTTTCTGTCTTAACACCTTTGCAACTCTCTTCGGTGAGTGTTTTTTGGTGTACAATGATGACAATGAGGTTTTAGACGAGATTAAATGCTAAATGCTTAATGCTTAATCATGATTCCGTGTAAAGTTACTTAATGCTTCAAAATACAGTTTCTAGACAAGCTTTTGATCAGTACCTGATTCCTGGTAACATATAAGTAAATCAAAAGTATGGGAATTGCATACCATTGCACAGCCCTTAGCATACATCTGTATGGTTCATAATGGCATGTAATGTTTAGCTCTTTGAAAGAAACTAGTCAAATACATTCCCCAAAAAGAGAAAATGAAATTGATGAAAGCAAAGTTCTAAGCTTCGAATTTTCATATCCATCACCACTGTTTTTTTCAGCATCATTATCAGCATGTGTTTCACTGCTATCGGAGTTTAACAATTCAGCACCGAAATCACCCAACACACCTTCTAACTTTTCTTCAAACAAAGCAATTTCTTCTTCAGTTATATCATCATCACCGCTATCATCTTTTGGTAAATCATCGTTTTTGAGAGCTTCTTCGAGTTTCTTGAAGAGCATCTCAAATGCATCCTCCTTTTCATCATTCCCCTCGGTAACATGAGACAAATTTTTCTGCAAAAAAAATAATACAAAGCATAAC
Organism: Trifolium pratense; assembly: GCF_020283565.1. NCBI lineage: Eukaryota > Viridiplantae > Streptophyta > Magnoliopsida > Fabales > Fabaceae > Trifolium > Trifolium pratense. The sequence goes on along the minus strand of NC_060065.1, from coordinate 5,341,921 downwards.
TTCTTCATAGCTCAAATGATACTATTGTTATGTCCGTGCTTCATATCTCAAATGACTATCATACAGGTATTTCAAGTAGGGAAGAAACTAGAGCACATAACCTCTTTAAACTATAATCAAACAATCCCATCATCAAACTCCGCTATGACTCTTATTGAATCAACTCCCGATGCCGGAACCGGTGTACACTTTAGTTATGGTACAAAGAAAACCCGGACATTTTTATTAGCTATAAACTCACAATATATAACTAATTTGTTCCAACTCATATATGCTGTAAATATAAATATTTGACGCAGTCAATCAATGATAATCGTCAAATCCTTCAAAACTTTTGATTTCAATCGTAACTACTTCTAACGTCCTACATATGATTGGCTGTAATTTGTTGACATTGTTAAACTTTTTCACACTAAAAGTAACAGGGTATCAAAATTAAACTCATATCATAACTACTTAACTAAAGAAATGAAATTGGAAAAAAGTGAAAGATAGGTAAAATGTAACATTGCAACAAGTAAAAAAACAAATTAGGCTGAAAATACAGAAACAAAAGCACTTACACTTGTTTTGCCGCGTCTAGTTTTCAAAGCTCTAACCAATTTATTCAATTTCGAAATTCTAAGCTTTGGTGAGTTCTCATTTCCATCACTACTACTTTTTTTGGCATCATTAACAACCTGTGTTTCGTTGGTATCTGAGTTCACAGCATCAAATTCATCCAACGCACCTTCTAATTCACCCAACAAACCTTCAAATTCACCCAACATGCCATCTAATTCACGTCGAAACAGTGAGTTCTCATTTCTATCACCACTGTTTTTTTCTGCATCATTATCAGCTTGTGTTTCACCGGTATCTGAGTTCAACAATTCAGAATCAAATCCACCCAGTACACCTCCTAATTCACCCAACACACCATTTAATTCACGTTCAAACAAAGCAAGATCTTCGTCAGTTACATGATCATCACCGCTATGATCTTTTGAAAAATCATCGGTTTTGAGAACTTTTTCGAGTTTCTTGAAGAGCATCTCCAATGCATCCTCCTCTTTATCATTCCCCTTAGTAACATGAGGTGTTTTTTCCTACAAAATTTAAAAAGCATAATATAAATTAAGCATTTGTGAACTATGAATTGTATTATAATGACTATTTTTACTATATAATTTGTATATATATTCAAGATAACTACACAGACAAACGGGCAATAAGCTGCGCTGCGCCGATAACCTTTTTGGATGATAAAACAAATCCTCTTAAAAACTACTAATGCTAAAGACCTAGGAGACACAACATTGCTTGTATTTCGAATTGGAACAATATTGTTGAAATTGAAATAACCTTGTTGTTGCTGTTGTTGGCAGTGGTGTTATTGTTGGTGTTGTTGTTTTTGTTTTTGGAAGAGGGGGTGAAATGAGAAGAATTTTTCTGCAAAAAATTGAAAAGCTTTAATATAAATTAAGCACTTGTGAAGAATATAATTGAAATTTTGAGATAACCTTTTTGTTTTTGTTTTTGTTTTTGGAAGAGGCGGTGACAATGAGATTCGGAGAGTTTGAAGAAAGAGTGATGGAGAAGGGAAGAGGTTTTGGTTGCAAAGGAAAAGATCGGTTTCCTCCGAAAGTGACGAAACGAGCACATGATAGACTTTGAATCGCTACAGCCATTTTTGTCTGAATATGTATCTTCTTTTACCAGTTACCACCGCGGAGATATGGGGTTTAAGGTTTTTTGTTTTTGACACAAAAGTAAAAGATGGGGTTGAAGGTTAGCTAATCTTTTTTTTTTTTTAAGCAAGAAGGTTAGATAACCATCAATTTTTTTATTTTTTTTTATGAGAACTAGTTTAAAACCCGTGTGATGCATGGGTCCATTGATTTTTATTCGATATTTGAGTTTGTCATCCAAGCTTATTCACTATCTCTGGTTAGTGAAACGGTTTAACTTAGGATGACGAGCACGAACAATTTGTCCCTATATTTGCGTAGAAATCCTGAATGTCATCCATTATGGGTGGATAAACTATGTCATAATAGAGACATTTGGCCTAGCGTCGGAGGCTCTATATAAACCATCCTCATTAGAAGACCGGGTATTCTATTCTTTACCCACACTTTCTAAACCTCTAGTGACTTGAAACGGAACACCTGCAAGTACAACCCCCATTTGTGGATCGCTTAACTACGGATGTGCTTGCTGGCCATCCCACTGTCTGATCCAGGTAAGATCAAATCTAAAATTGATTTTTAGGTAGAATAATTTTTTTATAATTTACTTACTTCGTTTCAAGATATTACTTTTTTCGCAAGTAATTTAGTTGTTAGATTTTTATCTTTTAAGTTCCAACCTCATCACCTTCATTATAAAGATGAAATAAAATAAATAGTTAAGGGCGTGTTTGGTTTAACTTATTTTTGAGTTTATTTAAAACAGCTTATGCAAATAAATGCAAAATAAATAATATTTTATGTTAAATTATAAGTTCACACTAACGAGAACTGTATGTTTATAAGCTATTTTTTTTCTTCATAAACTACCTTGACGAACTTATAATAATACATAAAAACTTATTTATTTGCATAAATCATTTTGCATAAGCTCAAAAATAAGCTAATATATTTTTGGTACTTCATTATAAAGATGAACCTCAACACTCTTGTCTTTACTTTTTGAAATTTAAAAAATTCATAATTATTATTTTTTATTTTAAAAAATTCTAAAGTTTTGTAAAAAAACTTTTTGTTGTATTTTAAAATGTTTGAAAAATAATTATTCAAAAATTAAAAGTTCTACGATAATTAAACAATTTAAAAAAATTTAATAATACCTTAAAATTTTGTAGAGACCAAAACATTTCATTATTTTCTTATAAAGACTAAAAATAAAATTTGATTATTATTTTATAAACACTAAAAATATATTGAACCCCTCCATAAAAAAAATAATATATTTAACCCCAAAATAAACTAAATACAAATTGTCTCGTGAGTTTAATTCAGTTGATAGAAATATCATATAAATTATACATGAGTCGGAGTTCGAAGCACAGACAATTCACTTGTCCACCTTTAAGGTATAATTTCGAGTCACTAAACCTCAGATAAAAAAATAAAAAAATATACAAGTTTATTTATTATAAACAAAACAAAAATGAATAACAAATATTGTATGGGAAAAGGAATAAAAAAATAGAGTGAATCCATCCAAAATAAAGTAGTGAAAATGAGATGGGGACACTCTGTTCCTGTTTGTTGATTGATTCCATCCATCCATCGTCTCAGATCTTCCTTTCTCCATGGCAACACCGGTGGTATCTTCCCGATCACCATCTTCATCCAAATCATGGACCAAAAACATTTCTTCAATTGCTGCTCGCATCTACTTCCTCCTCATCCTCTTCCAAGTCCCTCTTTTCAGGTACTCCTACCAACCTATTAATCATGCACACAATTTTCTAATTGAATATCAAACACTTTTCTTTGCAGTATTTTGCAGTTAAAATCATATACTTTCTTACTAGGATATTGTATAATTGAGCAAATTTGAATTGAAATTTATGATTTTTATGTTACTTTGATTACAGGGTTACATGTAGATCTGGTGTTTGTACAACCCCTTTACATGTTACATCATCACAGTTAGTTGCAAGTGAGGTATTTCCAGTTCCAATTATTAAGGGTCTTTTGTACCCAGGTGCTGCTTTAAATGGCCTTATCAACAACAGGACTGTACCTAGTTGGGATAGTTTGTTTGATTTGTATAACTTGACAACTATAAAGGAAGCTTCTGCAGTAACTGATCTTCAACGCTTGGAGGTTCGAACCATTTAACCGACCATTTGTCACTTTTGAGTTTTGATGATTGAACTTTGAAGTATCTTGTAGTGAAATCCCATTATTTGCATGTATTGAGCGGGCTTCGTATAATCTTCTTGTTATCTGGAGTTGTCATCTATAGTTTGAATCATCCTTTCTAGGGTCTGTTTGAATTGACTTATTTTAACTTATCTACCGACATAAACACTTGTCAGAGTGTTTTGGAGAACCTATAGATATAACTTATGACATGTCTGTAAGTTGTTTTCAACAAATTTCCTTAAGCTCTCCATGATAGCTTATGCAAACAACTTATAGCTTGTATAAAATATTAAAAACAATTTGACTTTATTCTATGCTATAAATGCTTAATTAAGTTGTTTATCCAAACATGGTCTTAGTCTTGTTTGTGATTTTTGTTGGAATTTTTCCCTTTGAAATGGCTGATGCCTCCTATGCTATGTTGAACAATGACATAGCAATTGATTATTGGATTTCAAGTTTTACTTGCTGAGGCAATTTTTTCAAGGAACTTGTGTAAAATGTACTCCCTAATTGACAATACTCTGTTGATAAATTGAAGAGGTGTGATTCCTAAAACTCGTGTAAAATGTACTCCCTAATTGTTCTTGCATGTTTGCATTTTGGTTTACCTTCATCAGCCTTTTAACAAGTCTCTTTGGTTATTTCAGCTGTTTTCATTGTTGCAGATGATTCTATTTTTCATTAGGTCTTTGTTGGTACTTTACATCTAATATGAATATATGTCAATTATTTATCAGGTCCTCGCCGGAAGCTACTTTTCAGTGGCAGGAGCACTTGTTGGTATTCTGAAACCTGGGAGAATGAGCATATTTGGATCACTTCTTGTGATATGGGGACTGGTCAAAGAAGGAATTTTAGGAAAGCCAGTAAATACTGATCCTGCGAGAGCTGTCTACGTCTACCCTACAATGGTGTTTGCCATGATATGTGCTTTCTCGTCTGTAAAATATGATATGAAGAAGGTTGCTGCTAGGTCGGCCCCTGTCCGATCCACTGCTAAACCTCTTAAGAGCTCATCAAAGTCTAAGCTGAAATAAGTGATTCTCATTTTGACATGTTAAACTTGTACGCATTTCCCCAAAATTCCTTTTGGAACAGATAGACATAGTTCAGTTTTTTTTCCCAGAATTGTTAAATTTTCATTTTAGAATATTACTATTAATTGATTGAGCTTGTTGATCCGTAGAAGATAAAGAAAAGACTTGAAATTTTTTACAAACACATGCGTCAAGTAACTGATAAAAATGGTTATTCACTGCATGTTAGTAATTTATATCAGAATACATAATTGGTGAAGTGGTTTTTTAGTTTCTAACTATAAATAGTTTGTTGTTGTAGGTTAGGGAAGCACACATTTAAATTAATAGTTTGTTGTTGTAGGTTAGGGAAACTGATATTCTAAGCTGTTTTTTTATCAGTACAAGATTTTGACTTATAACTTCTATAAATGGGAAAATAAGTGAAGAATTTTAACTCCATAAAGTGAGCATACTATACCACTTAACCAAAATAACAATTCAAATATTCATAGATAAAGCAAATTATATGGCACTCTACAGCAAGTTGCACCACCATAATGAAGAGACCAGATAAAAACTAAAAATACTCTTGTTTGCCTATTCTAAAACAAATATAAATAAAGACTCAAAATTACCAAGTTTCTTCACTACTATTATTTTTTAATAAATAAAATAACTAAAGTCACCCTCAACCATATTAAATTGAGATGCTATTAGGAATCCCCATGCCGGTTAGTCCACCTTCACTAGTAGGTTTAAGCAAAGTGTATGGCACCTTCACTGGACCAAACCTGTTTCTTAGTTTCTCATCATTGTTCCTCATCACAATCCTATTCTCAATTTCAGCAAGTTTATTGCCAAACTTCTCAAAAGCCTCCAATGCCTTTATATCAGAAGTCCAATGTTGGGTGTCTCTCTGTCCAAGGTAGACCTCATCACTAGAATGTCTAGACAAGATTTCCACAAGTGAAAGGCCAAGAACAGCTTGAAATTGTGAAGTAATTGTTTTCAAAAAAGCCGTGTCAGGATTTTCCGCAAGTTCATTGTATTCTTGAGTTCCTTTTTCAGGCATGAGTCGTCGACTCATAGAAGGGCGGCTTGGTGGATAGCCTCCATATGGATACTGTCCAAAGTTGACAGCAGCATGGAGAGCCGAAGCAATCCATATAATAATAGTGCAACTTTCAACCAGCTCTTCAAGAGTATGCATCTTTGGCCACCAAGTCTCATCTTTTTTGTCGCCGTGACCGTTTTCCATTATTTCCTTCCACCATGAATGGAGTTCCGAGTCTTTCTTAATTGAGTCATCATCTTTGTAGTAGATGGAGCAGTAGTCCTCAACCCATGTCTTGATGGCAAACCAAATCTCTAGTCCGTCAACTGCATATGGGTAATCCTCGATTAACAATCGAAGACCGTGTGGGAAAGTTGAGTCCTTAACAGCCATTCCCCTGAAAGATGCAGCAACATCAAAATTCATTTCACTTCTAATTTAACATAATACAATCCAAGTTATTGACAGCAAAAAAATCATATAGTTATTAGCAATGATATTTTGCTTGAATGGTTTTACCTCTTAACAAGATCGACAGGCAGTGATTGCTCGGGGAAAGTCCAATCCTTATAAAGAAAGGATGAAAACTCCATAGAATACTTCGATGGAAAAACAGTTGACTCTAGAGCACCACCTGCATTGATGAGGATCTGCCTCGCAAGTCCATTTATATTCATGGTGTCACGAAAGTGAGGATGCAATAACTTATGAATAGGGTGAAGTACACTAAGTCGTCTGTTTGAAGCTATGATAAATGGCTCAACGACGGCATGAGTATGCAACCTGTCATACATAAGAATAAAACAAATTAATTGCAATCATATAAGATTGTGTTTAGTTAGACTTAAGAGTCATATTATACCAGTGGCTGATAAGTTGATGATAGCCTGAGTCAACTACTGCAACATAAGCTTTGGCTAATTGCCAAATAGAATTTTCAACACCGTTCTCCGCAGGCAAGTAAACCTTACTAATGGCACCATATTGATCTCCTTCAGAATGTGGCAAACTCAACTCAATGGCTAGTGGCTTTAAAGTCCCATTCTTTTGCAAGAACAGAATAGTCCTGCTAGCATATATCTTTGTCGACGTGGAGTTTATCCTTCTTAAGTATGGCATCATCGTGTCATGGTAATCTAATACGAACAACTTCCTTTCTCTTATTGCCTATTCAACCAAAAACAAATAAATATCATGCATTTTAACATTGAGTAGAGGAAAAAAAACACTAACTATGAAGCTTCATAAAATTACATCTTCCATAGTGAGCCCATCCAGATTGATTTCAATATGTTCTTTGGCTATTTTACTTGTTTGATCACCATAGACTTTTTTATCCAACCTGCTTTGTAGTGGAAACTCCTGCAGTTATTTAGGAGATTGTGAGGAAAAAGAAGTCATAATCAATTCTTCATTAAGATCATATGATATTGAAACTAAAATATTTCAGAAAGTTTAATTCAACAATTAAAAGAGATGTCTTATTTCTTTTGATTAATCCAATCATTAGCAACAAAATGAAAATACTCAAACTTACTTGAAGACTAGAGATCATGACGGGGTTTACACCGGCCAACATCTCCCTAGCAAATTCTTCGTCCGTTCTCCATGCAGATTTATCAGCTGCTCCAAAATCCAATGCACATCATTAAGAACATTACTAGTTTTACAAAATGCATGAACATCATGTTCTATTTTGTAAAATGCATGAATATTTTATTTTCTTTGTTCTACCGTACCTGCAATCACTTGAGGCATGGGAAATTTGAGGAGCTTTTCCCCATCAGTTCGCAAGATTTCCTTAAGCATCTCCCCATGGATGTTTTCCCTAACTTCCTTAAGTAAACCCTCAGGCACATCAATTCCACTCTCATAGAGTTTGATGACATCTTCAAAGCTATCAAACTCATTGGGGGTGCTATCGAATAGAGATTCTAGTTCAGGCTTGAGAACTTGAACTATGGATTTCAGCGCATAAGCAAGAAAATCCGACATTTTAAGGTGGCCAAATCTTTCATCCCTCGGAACATAGATCTTTAAGCTCATCTCAAGATCCAGTCTACTCTCATAATTAGGATCTGCAAGATAACAACAATATCAACTAATAGCTCCAAATAACAAAAGAGTGGTTTAAGCCTAATGAGTTAAAATGCATTTCTTAAGCTCAAAAGTTCAAATTAATCTACTGAGTAAAGTCTAGTGGAGTGACATTCAAAAAATTAAAAAACAAACTTAATGAAAGACAAAACAACAAATATAGAAGCCTAACCTGATTTTGCAGGTTGTCTGCCGGTTCTTCCTCTACGAGGGTAAGGGTATTTGGTAGAACCTCCAAGAATAGGACGCGCATGTTCGGGACCCTTATCAGGATTTGCCAAATCATTGTAGAATGCATAATCATAAACCCTATCCCACTTTTCAAGCTGGCCTTTTCCTTCACCTCTTAAAGTCTCCAATTCTTCTTCTCTATACTTAAGTAGTGGCATTGGTGTTTCACTTGGAAGATATGTCTACATATAAAATACAAAACAAATTAACTCGTAGCATACATTGCAAAGGCATGAATATAATACAGTTACTATTACTTAAAGCGCGCGCACACACACACAGTTGTGTATTTGTAGTTAGTTATACCTTGTTGGAGAAGAAAATGCGAACATTTTCATATTTTTTAGCAGGGTAAATCCAAGAGTTGCAGACAAAGTGGATAACATCTTGACCAGGAACACCATTAAGTGTCAAGCTTTTGAGGTAGAACTCATTGTCATGATTATTCCTTATTAAAAATGCTCCCGGTGTTCCTATATCTTCATCCCAATCAAATGTAACCATGAATGCTGATTCTCCTGTTTGTAGAGGTGTGGATGTGGATTTGGTAATCCAATCTAAATTAGCAGGCTTCCCAAGTTTCCCCTTCAATCCATTCTCTGCAAATATTAAGTTTGTTAAGAATATCATTCACATTTGAAATGCCAAAAACCAAAGTTGAAGTTTCCCCGTACCCCTAATAATATTTATTTTAATTAACATCATAGATTATAGATAATGAAAAACAAAATATATATTTGAAAAGAATTATCTGTAGTGTTTTGGAATTATTTTCCAAAGCACATGTCATGATTAATGAAAACAAAATATAGCCAACTAATCAAAACACTAGCAATTTATAATCAAGTCAAAACAAAAAGTATTCATAACTAGTAGTGTTCCGTTCCATCCTCAAGTGCGCCACACCACATTCAGAGATATTGTCCGCTTTAGGCCGTGTATGAGCCCTCACGGTTTTGTCCTTTGTAAAAGATGTCTCTTTGGGTTGAGAAGTGTGAGTGTTATATATAAACTACCCTTAGTCACTCAAGTGATACAAGACTTTTTAGGTGTACCATAATAGTTGCACTCGAGTGGAGACTAAGGGGCTAAAAGGAATGTAGCGTATGCCCCCTCCTTCTAGCATCAATGGTCCGTTTCATCCTCCAATCGCCACACCATGTTCTGAGGTATTTTCTGCTTTGGACCGTGTGTGAGCCCTCACAATTTTGTTTTTGTAAAAGATGTCTCGATGGGTTGAAGAATGAAGAGTGTGAGTATTGTATACTTAACCTTGGCTCCCAAGTGATGTGTCCCACAAGTAGTATGTTTGGATAATATTTTCATATTATTATTATAATTAAATAAAATAACAACATAGTGAGGAGCATAATATCTCTTTCAGTCAGCATCATAAGTACATCAAAGTTCAGTTCACAACAACTTCTGAATTTATTTCACCGTGTTTCATTTTTTCTTTGTTTTTGTTTTTTTCTTGATAAAGGTTGGACGGTTTAATTTGAGGATGACAACTATTTTTTTTATCAACGCCACAAAATAAGTAATATACATTACACCAGTATATAAATATATAATATTAAGAATTATAGTATTAAATAAGATTCTACCAAAAAAAAAACATTATAATAAGAAAATATTATTTATCAAAACTGTCAAAAATATAAAATTTGATATTTTCTTAATTTTATTCCTAATAATCGTCAATATTGAATTTTTTTAAGAATTTAATTTATATGCACCGTCGGTGTAAAGTTATTTTACACATGCGTCCAATAATATACCGACACATCATGTATGATATTTAAAAACATATGATATGTCACATTGATTAAATGATGGCAACACATCATTGGAGGTATGTGTAAAAAAAATTTACACTGGCAGTGCACAACAATTAAACTCTTTTTTTAATGAAAAAATGTTAAAAAAATCAGTATAATACATATAAACAATGAAATTGTGTTTTTTCTTATAATATTATTATCTCTAAAATACAATAATCGGCTAATAAATTTTTAATCCCTAAAAATAATTACTAATTTATCAATTTAACGAATTAATATACCGGTACATTCAACCCACTTGGGTTGGTGCATTGGTATTGGCTTGGGACCTGGGAGTGTGCTCCTCTTGAGGTCTGAGGTTCGATTCTCTCTGGCGCCAATTTGGGTGGGCTAATTTAGCTTCTTCAAAAAAAAAAAAATATACCAGTACATTCAAATTATTCGAATACACCGTACAAGATCCCATTAAATAAATGTATTATCACCAATTTGAGTAGAATTCGACAACATTGATTAGTGAAGAATGTCTTTTATGGTTACTTTTTATTTTTCTTTCAATCACTTTCTCTTATACCATGTGAGAGCTTACCATTTTTGTTCTTTAATGTCAGTTGTATTTTGATTACTTTCTAACACGGTTTGCTATATGTGCATGCTAGTGTGAAACCATCTATTCTAGACACTCTTGTAGGACCATTCTTACAGAAAGATAAGAGTCTTGTGAAACAAACTAACAAAACTTTTATCACTACATTACATGGAGTTAAAAACTATTGAGAATAAGATTATATAAATTAATTTATACAAAAATTGCTTAAGAACAAAAATTAACTTAAAGTAGAGATCAGGATTTACTTTTAATATGTTTATACTTTTCTTGGGCACAAAGAAATGAAAGCATATTCCACCAAAAAGAAAAAGAAAAGATAGCATATATTATAATAAAAAACAGATAGTAAGAACTAAGAACCATGTAAAAAAAAACGACATATTAGAAGTAGCTGACTCATAGGTAAATTTTTTCTTTCGATAAATAGAGGGATGGAGCACAAAGAAAACGAAATTATACTTTAACTAATTGCGGAGTAGAAACTCCAACAACATCAATAAAAATTAAATGTCTAATATGAGTCGGGAAATGCTAAAAGAAAAATCACATCGGGACAATCTTCACATCCCAACGAAGTTAAAATATATGAACACTTATTTGTTTTGCGATTTGAGTAACACACTTTCACTTATTTGCTCTTCTATAAACATTTTACAAAATTTAAACGAGTGATATAATATGACCGTAAGTGTAATTTGATTTATATATTTTTTTTTTAGTTTTTTACCGTTTCATTTCATTCACGCGATGTGCAAGTCTAGCCTTTTCCGCTAAACTCAACCTGGTTGATAAGTGTAATATTTTTTTTTCATAAAAAACAAAATCTTTAGTTGAAATATAAAGAATAAAGCTATTCAAATTTATAAATAAAATGAAAAAACTAAACTAAACTAGAGGTCATGATTTACTTATTTTCTTGGACAGAAAGATTCTAGTTTTTTTTTTCCATCAAGAACAATATAGTGCAGTAGTACTCCATCCGGACACAATTATAAGAAAAAAACATTTTTTAGATTCATTGAAAAAATAATGTATCCCGTCTATATTATTGACCAGATACATTACTTTTTCAATAAACCTAAAAAATGATTTTTTGCTTATAATTATGTTCGGAGGAAGTATACTAAAACGGAGCAAGAATCATGAAAAAAATACAAAGAACAAAGGAAGAACATAAACTAACCTTGGTCAGTGTTAACAGCACTAATGAGTTGAAGAGAAACTCCTTTACCAACGAGCTCATGAAAACCATCAAGCATTGAGGCAGTGAAGTTGTTGAAATCCAACACACTCTTCTTCATCAACACAACCGTCCCTATAACTTGGCGGTTGCTTTCCTTTCCTGGGGTGAAACAATTTTGAAACATTGTTTGCAAGAAACAATTGGCCATGTTTGGAACTATTGAGTAACAAATAAGCAAAGATTTTACTAGAACCGTATCTCTTTTTTCACAGAATGCTTTTATGTGTAGAATGTTGTGAATGATGTGGAAAGACAAGTGGTCTTCCTTTTATAGACAAAAAGAATATATTTTGGAAGTGTTTAGTGGATATGATTTGTGAGCTAATTATATATTGCCATCAAATAGAAATCAAGCATGATAAAATTAATTAAAGTGAACCAATACAGTGTGACACAAATGATAGATATTTGAGTCATTTAATTATTTGGTCTTGAGTTCGTTCTCGGCCGGTGTGTATGGAGAAGCATTAGTTGGGAGAGACCAACCCTTTAAATGAATCTCAGTTACCTCGAGAGAATTAGTCTCTGATATCTTAGAATTTAGTTGGGTATTAGACAAAAATCAATGTCATATTGTAATTTATATTGAAATAAATTTAAATTTTAAATGTATTTTGCATGTCATTATGTAGTGACGTGAGCTATTGGTGTTTGAGCTTCATGTGATCTGTACAGACAAGTGACGTGAGCTATGTGTGCTTCAACTCTACATGTTATGTACTGATGAGCTGTATATTAATATCCAAGCTATAACTTATTGGGTCTGTGGATATCCAAATCTCGGGAAAAACTTTTTTTGCCTTCTTCCATTCAAAAATCTTGAAAAAAATTCATTAGGTTAAGGAATGATGGACTATAAAATGAAGCATTTAGGAGGTAAAAATGCAAAATCTTTTTAGAACAAACAATGTATTCAACCTTAGCCATTTTTCAGAATGCTCTTAGAATCTTTTATCAGACATTTTAAAGGACAACTCACCTAATTGATTTATCTTATGTTTACGTACGTGAACATTGTAACGTTAAAAAAATAGATCTTTTGTTCCATTTGTAAAAAAAAATTAAAAATTTACCAACCAACATTATTGTAAGATATCTATAAATAATAATGAGATTTTTTATGAAAAGAGACTAATAATTCAAACCAATTACACCGATTCAGGATACCATTAGGATGATCAAGTGAATGCTTTTTTTCACCATGATAGTCTAGTTAGCAATAATCATTAAACATTTTTCACCAAATATTTAAAATGGATCCCAGCAAATGCCACGATATTTCTCCCATTTATATCTTACATTATACTCCAACCACTTTTTACTATAAGCCAACGACTTTTAACTGTTTTAGTTCCAGCGAAGCACATAATAAGACGCGTTAGAACGTTGCAAGATTTATGATTCTTGGGTCAAGTTGACGAGTTGACTCTTGGGTCAACAACCTAAACACTCAACAAGAAGCTTCGCCACAAGTGCAGGTGTGTAACGGTTTATAAGCAAAAATTATCAATTCACACACAATTTAAGAAATATGGCCAGTTTTATTTATTGTGGGGATATACATACTAATAATTAGTCTCTCTTGTTGCTTAATTATATTTGATTCCTTACATTTATTTTAGATTTTAATTTAGTTTCTTATATTTAAAAAGTTTTAAGTTGGTTCCTTATGTTATTGATCTCAACATAAATCGGTCATTTTCGTTAAATTTTGAAGTTTTTTTTTTTTTAAACTTTTTATTAAATTTTGATTTAATTTCTTCTAAAACTTTCACAAAGTACTCTGGTCTACATAAACAAATTCATTAGACAAGTCGAAGATTTAAACAAAATTTTTACGAAAAAAACCAACTTAAAACGTTTTAAACACAAAAGACCAAATTAAAATCTAAAATAAACGTAAAAGAACAAATATTCAATTAGGCATACTTGTGACGACTTGACAATTTATGATTCTTGGGTCAACAACCTAAACACTCAACTCAACAAGAAGCTTCGTCACAGTAAGTAGTACTACAGTAGTAAGTAAAATGCTTGAAAATTAATTAGACAAAACAGTTTCTTAATTTTCTCACCGAGTCTTGTTCTTCTTCTTCTTCTTCTCAGTTCTCAACATAGTAACAAACAATCATGAACATGGACGACATGGTGAATAATATTAACACAATTCTCAACAATGCACAACCACCTGTAACCGTTGATTGTTGCATCTACAAAGTCCCTTTTTCTATTCGCACCCTCAACGACAACGCATACACCCCCAAACTCATTTCCATCGGCCCTTTCCACCACCGCCACCACCGCCTCCAAAACATGGAACGCCACAAACACATTTACTTCAAAGCATTCCTTCAAAGAACCGATGCAAATTTACACACCTTCATTCCCTACATACAATCTATCATACCTAATTTCAATCGTTCTTATTCCGAAACCCTAGATTTCACCGATCAAGAACTTGTTCAATTAATCTTAATCGATTCTGGTTTCATAATTGAGCTTTTTTGGAGATTTTTTTATGATGATTGGTCTCAAGCTGATGCTCTTGTATTAAAACCTTGGTTAGCTTCTAATATAAGATTAGATTTATTGTTACTTGAAAATCAGCTTCCTTTTTTTGTTATTGAAAAAATCTTCAATCTTAGTAATTCTTCACATGCTAGTGTTAACACTAAGATTCCTTCTTTTATTGAACTTACTTTTGATTATTTTGCATATTACAATACATCAAATTTGGGTTGTTCTGGTATTAGTATTAGCCATTTTTTCGGTCCTAAGGCCGGATACCAAGTTTTCAAAAAAAAAAGTATTAGCCATTTTACTGATCTCATTAGGATATTTCATTTGCAACATCCATTGGATAGACGGCCACGTAGGATCGATGAACCGATGAAACATCTTCCGAGTGTAACTGAGTTGTTAGAAGCGGGGGTTAGGTTTAAAGTGAATACTGAAAGTCAGTGTTTACTTGACTTGAGGTTTTCGGGACGAGTTCTTGAAATACCTCAGTTGAAAGTTGAGGATTGGACTGAGATTTTGTTTCGGAATATGGTTGCTTTGGAGCAGTGTCATTACCCTTATGAGTCTTATATTACTGATTATGTTGCTGTTTTGGATTTTCTTGTTAATACTGGTAAGGATGTGGATATACTTGTTGGGAAGAAAATACTTGTTAATTGGCTTGGCGATAGTGATTCTGTGGCTAACTTGTTTAATAGTCTTTGGAAAAATGTTACGCATTCGAATTTCAGTTCTGATTATTCTGTTCTATGTGAAGACTTGAATGGTTTTTGTAGTGATCCTTGGCATAAATTGAAGGCTACTCTCAGGCGCGATTATTGCAATACTCCTTGGCAAATGGCTGCTTCCATTGCTGCAATTTTAATCCTTGTTCTCACTTTACTTCAATCGGTTTGTTCTGTCTTGCAAGTTGTACAGCATTGAATCGACTCCTAGTAAGTTCCTTCATTGTTGAATCGATAATTATTGTAATTATTATTACCATACTGGAATGGTTTCTTAATTTTGTGTGTCTTATGATGTATCGGATCAAAATTGCAATTGCATATAAATAGATTTGCATGAATTAGTTATGAAACCACAGTAGTTAGTCTGTGGATGGTTACCAATTACCATACACAGAGATAAGTGAAAAAAGTTTAACCAATCAAATGGTTATGATTTACGCGGCAACAATGCTTGCTGGAATAATTCCATGATAACTACCATTGCAAGTTTGCAACTATATATTTTTCTTATACTTTCGTTTTAATGAACGTTTCTTTGCATCTCTGAATTAATATTCATATACCAAGTTTTTTTTTTCCCGAATTTATTTAATCTTATATATATTATAATTATAATAATTACATATGAACAAAAGGTAGACGGGCAACAAGTTGCGCCGCTAAACCTTTTTGGATAGCAAAGCCCAATCTTTGAAAAACTACATTCATCGACCTAGGCGGCACAACATTACTATACTAAGTTGGTAGGAGGTACAAATTACTGATGATCTGCTTCTTTTACTTGAGTTTGATTTTGGCTTGGAAAGTGATTTACAATTCATTACAAGGTGCCCACTTGAACGCCTTTGTTTTTTCGCTGATTTTGGTTGTTACTTTTTATATTGTATTTGGTTGAGCATCGAAGAATTATGTGGCAAGATTGTTGAAAACAATACCACTTAATATGGTATGATGTATCAACCATGAGAATACTTGCATTGCAGCTAACTGCTACAGGGAATCGAACACTTCTGCACGACACAGCGATTCCTCCATCTATTTGGAGGGCAGATGAGAAATCCCAGGTTGAGGCAAAACAGCAGAATTTTAATAAAACTGGGTAGGGAATTCTGTCAAAAAAAAAAACTGGGTAGGGAAAGAAATTTTCGTAATGAATACTCTCAAAATAATAAGAGAATGTGTGAAAAAACTTGGAAATATATGAGAATGGGGGAAATTGCGCTCTATAATTAGAAAACTATTTTACCAAAAAATAAATGATTTTAAGAAATTGTGGAACAAAACGGGTGTAAAGGTGTAGTAGACAAAAGTTAGGGGTGGAAGTAGCAACTCCCAATTAATGTCATTAATTATTTTTTGTCTAACAAACGGGGCTACAAGCCCAAAATAAAGGTAGAAATTCACACATGCGATCCTAGGTGAAGAAGATTTCTCTACCCCGTTTTTCTATTTTTTATTTTTTACCATTGAATAAATATTTCGGAATGTGTTTTCTGAATTTTTTTGCCTTAAAAAAAACTTCGGAATGTTTTTCCCAAATTTTTCCAGAATTTGAACTAGAAAAACTTCGGAAAATACATTCAGAAGATTTTATACAACGGCAAAAATAGAAAAATGGGGTAGAAAAGAACAAGGGGTGTGAGAAGAGAAAAATTCCTAGGAGAAAACCTTTATGGGCCAATTTGGTCCAAAGAAATACTTGTGGGTTGATAACTAGAAGAAGATGTTTTCTCTTCGGGCCCCCCGTGTTTCTTTTATACCCCCCAATATTCCAATTTTGCCCTTGTGAAAAATTCGGTTCGCAGAAACCGAATTTTTTCTAGTGCAAATTCAGAGTAAATTTCGGTTTTTAGAAACCGAAATTTGTTTTCAAGGCAAAAAAAAACTTCGATTTCTACGAACCGAAGTTTTTTCAAGGGCAAAATTGGAAACTCAGGGGGGATAAAAGATTCATGGGGGGTGGGGAGAGAAAACATCCTAGAAGAATTTACCCCATAGTCCTACAGTTATCCCTCTACCCCTACAAACTATAAAAAATGTCAATCTTTCCCCTTCCAAAATCACCTCAATTGTCCTCACAGTACTTTCCCTCCCGGTATGTAAAAGTTTCCCGGAGTTGTAAATTTATGAACCGGTAAACTTGACTTAAGTTTTCCAATGCATCAACCTCAAACTTATTTTTGTCTAGCATAAATAATGAGCATTTCGTAAAGATTTTTGTCTGAGAAACTTGAGAGAAATGTGAGGAAAAATGAAGAAAATGATAATTTTTTGTGTATATATGATGACAAAATAGCAAGTTCACTCAAAATGTAGGAGTAAAGTAGAAGGATAAATGTAGAGAGGTATGCGGTAATTTTTTTTTATAACTACGGTCTGCATATTTTGATCCAAACCCTGCGTTTGTTTATGTTTTTTCAGTGTACTTGGATATTTACACTATTTTTTTAATTTTGAACATATTTTTGAGTTAAAAATAATACCTTACAGAAAGAAAGCAAAAAAAGTGATCTCCAACTTTCATTATAATTCAGATTGAGATAAGAAGTCAGGATAAGGGTGATTTTCCAATAGTGATTTCCTTGAGGCTAAGTTGGAACATAATCCTAACTATGTCTAGGGTAGTATTTGGAGTGCTTGTTTTCTTGCTAGGAGTGGTAGCAAGTGGAGTATAGGCACCACTGCGAGGGATACGAACCTCGGATACTTGATGTTGATGGTGAGGTTCTTTTCCCTCGTGATATTCATGCGAGGAATGCAAATAAGCCTAAGACTTGATTATCCTAAAGACAAACAGTTGTAATTTTAATCTGTTCTTCCATATCTTTACAGTTCGAAGTACATATCGTTTTTGTATAGACAATGTTCCTGGAAAATTAAAGCTCCTCTAAAGTAAAAGTGAAAAATCATGTTGGCACATTTGTAGGAACGTTTTGCCAACGCGTATTAGACTTTGTGATTGAGGTATGGGGTGTATTTGAGGTATGGAGTGACTTATGGGATAAATTGCAGAATTTTTTGCTGCTGCCTACCACAACAGTCTAGAAGAATGTTTGACCGATTTATCAGTTTTGTACCTACTGATGCTGCGGCTCTGTTTGTTGTCGTGCTTTGCAGCATCTGGCAGTATCGCAATAAGTGTATTCGTGATAACTTTCAGGAGCCTTAAAACCAGATTGTGGCACGCGGTAGACAATTTTATTTTTATCGAATTGGCAACTTGCAAATCAACCAGTCGCGGGCATGCAGGAGAGCAAGAGTCTGCACAGTATGCAGTCAATTGTTAGGTGGCTTAAACCTTCATCAAAACGTTCCAAATACAATTTTGATGCCTTTTTGTTGTTGCACACAGTTGATTTGGAATTGCTATTTGTGTTTGGGAAGATATCGATAGTTATGTGCTTGCCAAGACGGAACGGTTATCTCTCCAATTTGTTCGGTAGATAAATGGCTAGATGACCTTCACTCAGGTGCAATTGATTTTGAACTTGACTCTAAACAATTTTGTTGATAATTTTCATGGCTCTTCGGAAGATGTCTCACATTTCTTCTCTTTATATTTTACTAACTCTAAGATTGAGTTTGTTCGGAGACAAGAAAATGGAATAACTCATATTTTAACAAGGGCAGTCACATCTCTGGGTATTGTCGACCTTTTTTTTGAAGCGCCTTCTTGTATTGATAAGATTATTATTCACCATATGAGCTAAGTTTACCCCTAAAATAAGTTAGGATAAGGGTATACTCATGATAGTTGCTAAATAACTTGAGCTGTAAGCTCTAAACCCTCTTTTAGTTGGCCCTACAATGTAGTTTTCAGTCCAATAATAGAACTAAGCTTAGGTTCTTACCTCATTATCTTTGAGTCTTAATTTGAACCCTCACCAGTGTCACCAATAAAAACAAAATTTATAAATAAGAACATTTCTTACAAGTGACCTCTGCATGAACAGCCTTCAATAGTGATACACGTAAGGATTGGTTACACACAAAAATCGCTTTCCAAAAAGTACTTTATCACTAAATTTGTCTCAATCTAAGAGTAGAGCAGAAGTTGAAGTGGTTTGAATTAGTTTTCTAATTTGAAAGATTTATAACTAACCATGTTTCCCATTTTTATTTGAAATTACAAAGCATTCAAACTATATAAATATAAGCTATTGTTGAATTAGTTTCCAAAATCTACATTTATAAAAATCAAATGCATTAGTTATTAAAAATTATCTTATGTTCTAGCTAAAAGTACATGCTTCACTTGAGTAGCTAAAGTTAATATATATGAAAATAATAAAGAAAAGTTTATTAATATATGTACTTTTTTCCTTTTATTTATTGAGTTTGGGTACATGATGTTCCCTACTTTATCCCACGTAGCACATAATATGAATCTCAATTATAAATGTATTACTTTGAGAGAGATAGTGAGCTTGACCTGTAAACCAAAGCTATAACCATTTATTTTAAAGGAAGAAAAAAGAAGCCTTTAAACATGCTTACTTGGGTTAAAAAGAAAAGAAAAAGGAAACTAAAGCTTTTGAAAGTGTATCTCATATTTTTAGTGCATAGAATTGGATAAAAAGTCCTCTTATTTTTGCTAACCTTGACTACCACAGTATATATAGGATTTTCAATCTCATCTAGTTTAGTTTTAATGGCATTTAGGGACCCATGTGACATTACAAAATCCTCATGATTAAAGATGTTTTTTTTATGCTTTCATGAACAAAGAAAGGTCTTTGGTAGGTCTTGTCTTTGTTAGATTGGCATGTAAGAGACAAATTCACATATAAACACTCACAAAAGAAACAGCACTCAATTAAAAAGAGTATATTTGCATGCACACTATTTCTAGTTAAGAATATTTATACTCGAAAACTTAACTTATAAGTACCCGAGTTTGAATCTTGGTGGGAACAATTATTTGTCGGATTTTACTTACCTCACGGCCGAATTCTGAATTATTGGGGTCCTTTCCCCCGAGAACTAGAGAGTTAATACCAAAAATAAAAAAACTTAACTTGTAAGTTGAAGAAAAAAAATAAATTTTTCCAACACTTATGTTTTACCCCAATTAGAATCCAAATGGGAAGTAGTTGGAACTCCACTTAGTTTTACCCATTAAACGATCTTAGTCATTAATTTTATCTCGGATGACTCAGATGCTATAGTTTTAAATGACGTTCGTTTATTAAGATTGGACGATTGATATCAGTAATTGCGTGACACAGATGCTACACTAAATCTAAATCCCCGTATCACATACTCCCTCCGGTCCTTAATATAAGAGAGACTTCAGTTTTTAGATTCATTGAGAATTTAATGTATCTAGTCCATATTATGATCTAGATACATTACATTTTCAATGAATGTAAAAAGTGAAGTCTCTCTTATATTAAGGACCGGGGGAGTAGATTTCAAGGATCAATCCTTAGCATATGATTCTTGATTTAAGCTTTCATGTAAATATGTAATGAGTGCATGCAACTCCCACAACCAAATATAATGATGAGGAATGTAATGAGCATTTGGAACCCCAAAGCACATGATTGAGCAAGCTAGCTAGCACAGAAGAGTACTTCACTAAAGCACATGATTGAACAAAGCATATGAAGTAACATAAAGCTTAGACTAAAGTGAATTTAGAGAATCTTGTTAAAAGCTATATAATGGAGTGTAGTAGCAGACACTAATGAAGTTGTGGTTACTTTTGACCAATGAATGTTGCTATTAAACGTAATCCAACATGTCAATGGGGAAACCCAGGGAATATTATCATAAGCTTGTAAAGTTATGGAATCCTATGTTACTTAATCATTTTTTAATTATCTTCTTGATTGGAACCAGGAAGCTTAATTGATTTTGATTAAGCATCATGATTAAACCCTCTCCGTTGATTAATAAGAAATTAGTACTACTAGTTGATAAGCATTATTACTTGTCGACTCCTTATCTACAAGGGCTTGGAAAAGAACTTTAAGCTATTTTTTTTTGTATGATGAATTTGTTGGAAAAATTTGAGAGTACTAAGGGTACTCGAACCACTGCAAAAGGATTAACATCTCAAAAAAATGCAAACAAAGGGAGAAACCTACAAAAGGAAGAACGAACAAAGACGTCTAGAAAATACAACTAACAGACAAACACGCATCACCGGACACAAACTCCACAAAGCCAACCGAGGAACATAAACAAAACCAAAATTCAAATAGAAGCAACACTTTACAACCATCATAAACCATTTTCAAGAAGAGAGTTTGATTTTATCGATCAATTTCTCAACCATCATAGTTGCAGCTAAGAATATGAAACTATTACGGAATTTTCAAATTGACCAAACTATTACGGAAGGAAAAACTATAGGTAACGAACAAATGACAATCTGTTTCAAAACAGCAACCGAAAAAAAAAACACACAAGACATCGTTCAAATCCACTATAAGGCTATATGTCTAAAAAGATTGTGATGAGTGAGAAGTGAGAACTCAATTAAGGTACAAACTCTTCCGGTTAAGCTTAATTTGTGACTTTCATTGAATAATTACCAATTTAATCCGAGAATTTATCTCCTAGACTATTTGTTATATATGCTATATATATTGACTCATGGGCTCATGGCCTTTGTAAGCTAAGTAACTTCAAGCCATTCCTTTAGGCCTTAACTCTCATTTCCCACTCAACTTATTTAAAAGTGATTGTGGATTGGGGCTATCCTATAATTATCGCCATAAATATTCTTGTTTTGCTTTTCATACATTCTATTTGCCGAAGATAATCTTATTTGAGACGTATCAAATGTGAGTACTAAATTTGTCATATAGAACCAAAACTATATAGTGTATTTGTTTTTTCTTGCTTTGGACTAAGGTAACAATGTAGTGTATATATAGTACCCTCTCAGTCTCAAGATAAATAACTCATGTCCAAAAAAAGTCAAATTATTTAAATTGTACTTCTATTTAATAATTTCTTCACTTTTAATTTAACATATTTCACTTTTAAAGTGAATTTTCTAGCCACTAGACTATTTAACAAAAAAAATTTAACATATTTCACTTTACATTTATGATAAATGTACAGAGATATATGATAAAAATACTTTAGTAAAAACAATTTTTTTTATTTTTAAATGTGAATTGGTGTAGTATATATATATATATAATCAATCATTGGAAGCCGGCTCCACTAAAAACAAAAGTACATAGCTGAGAGTAAAAAAAAGAAGAGAGCATCTTTTATTTATTCTTTTGATAACACATCTAATCTAAGGAGAGAATTAGATAAACAACACCTTTGCATGAACCAAATTAATTATCATCATAGTACTGAAGCATAGAAACTCCCTCTCAAAACGAACAACACTAATACTAATTAAATAAATTGTTGGTGCTGAAAAAAAGTACATGGGCAAGCTAGCTAGATAGCTAACTAACTTCCGAAATACACTGATCAGTGCCAACCATTCATACTCAAAATCAAACCTAAACAAAGATTCCTAACTAGCTGAATAGTACAAGAAAATCATAAGAACCAAAAATAAACGCCCCATTGAAGAAAGTAACATTTGATTGATTGAGACCAAAAATAAGTAAAACTATCTCTAGGAAATATAAATAGCCTCTCTCAATTCTCTTTTCTTCTACACCAAACCTGAAATTTCAAACAAGACCACATTATTAATGCATGTAATGTAGTAACTACAATATATGTACTCTTATAAGTTATATAATTGATTAAACTTAATTGGATAATCAATTATATGATAATATCAAAATGAATTACCAGATGATGGAGACATGAAGTTCAAGATAAATAGGAAGATCTTCCGGTACTAGAGTCCCTCGGGCCATTGCATCGGTAACACTCCATTCTATTTGCGAAGTTATGCTCGTTACACCCGGACCTGTCCCATTATAAATGTCACATCAATTATTTTTTAAAATTGTGTAAAATATTCTAAGATACTCATTGCGTATATATTTGCTTCTTGGCCCGTATACCGAATTTTCAAAAAAATAAAAAAAGTAAAGAAATGATATTGAGATAACCTGGTACATATCCAATCGCCGGATTTCCAGCCAGGGCGGGTAGAGGTGCCGCTACTACCACCTCCAAAACCGTATGGTGACCTCAATAACCGTGGCATGTCGGAGGAGTCAGAGGAGAAAGTGTCAATATCCTTAGGTGCACCACATTTGAAGCAACTTGACCGGCTAGCGAAATTGTGAGCTCCACAATTTCCAACCGTACAATACCAATCACCAGGGCGGACATCAGGACCGGTGGTAAAAGGAAAAGGCGAAGTAGAGCCTCTTCCACCAATAAAGGCGGCGCCAAAATCAGCACCGCCAGAAATCAATCTTGATTCTCCACATCGCTGGCAAGATTCTCTTCTCTGGAAGTTGAGATGGTTGCATGTCCTGCAGTTCCAATCACCTGGTCTGCTCATTTTTTCTCTGCAATAAATATGATCCAAAATATAATTAGAATTCAGTTATTCTGTTATTATAACAGAATTCAGTTATATGTTAGTTTGTAACAATATTTACTTACCACAGTGAGTTTTGAGTAGAGTGAGTTGAAGGTGATGATGAGAAGAGTAAAATGAGATTGTGGTGGTTTATATACTGCCAAAATGATTCCAAGTACCTCGAAATTCGGACAAATCTGTAGCCCACCCTTTAACTCTAACCAGCCAGTGCGCACCAGGTAGGGTAGGGTAACCCTCTTTCTTCTTTTTGGCTTCCTTCAAATATTAGTATTTGTAATTATTTGTTATTTAATTTCATCAAAAACTATATTTGGTAAAAGGGTTCAAGAATTTTCAACTGCCACTCCATTCTCCCCCATATATACATATTTCCTCCGATACTTTTTATAAGAGACATATAAATTAATGCATTGATGTATTTGGTCGGGTTTTATTAGTTTAATTAGACTGTTGTCATGATTTTTAAAAATCTCAATGTATGACTTCTATAGTTTTTGGTATATATTTTTCACGGTAATTTTAGGGTTTTCTAAACAAACATTTATAATATATTATTTAGCACGTAATAAAAGAAAGTGTAGATATGATTTATTCTTTTGAATGACAAAGGTAGATTATGAACGCTGATCAGTATAAAGAGTATAAGTTGTACTTGGGTTCAAACTTCAAACTATAAAGCGGAAAAATACAACAAAGAGAAAGACGCGGTAAAAATAAAGAACACCAATACCGCCTACCAGACACGCACTCGAGTCAATCAAGGAAACAAAAGAGGATTTCACCGTGAAAACCGAAAAGTAACATGAAAAATGGCTCACCAATTGACTAAGTATCATCTGGTCCATCCGTATCAACCCCACAAATTAGCCCCTTCAACCCCAACACATAATAGGTTCTGCCTTCCACTCGTAATAGCTACAAGGATAATTAGATAAAAATTTAAATTCCTTAATGTACAGTCACCGTCTCTTTAAAGAAAATAAGATAAGATTTCCAAATAAATCACACAACCAAATATTGTTAAGAGATTTTCAAATAGACCACACAACCTAATAATATAGATGAACTATTGAAACACATTTGTTCAACTTTGTCAAGCTGCACTTTTTTGTTCCACAAAGCAAAATTAGAATGCATTGTAACCTCTAGACACCACATTGCCCATGCCCTATATTTTAAATCTTGTAGTCCATAAATCATAGCAAAAGACCTTTTTGACTGAATTAATTGGACCCTCATTCACAGTAAATTGGCGGGGAAAGAATCACAATAAAATGTTCCTAATACTACAGGGTCATTTGTCTCCTAGCTGTTTTTTTTTTTTTTTTGCTTCTTTTTTTGATGCTATTGATCAATGAGAAGTTTTTGGATAAGAAGAAACGAAATTCATTTGTTTTATCACCAGACAAAATGAATATTCCTCACACTTCAAGGAAAAACAAACCTTAAGATTGTTGACCCAGTGATTATACTATAGTATGGCCCATGCAGCTTATATATTCAAAAATAATTGCCAAGGAGGTGTCATATCTCACTTTGAATAATATACTTTCAAAACCATGAGAGGGTCAATTTTGAATATTCCTCTTTTTGTACTTGAAACTTAATTTCTTTTGGCCGTAAGTCAAATTAAATGATTATAATATCACATAGTGATCGTGTTGACCAGAATGATGCGACTTCGCCGGCGTTTGCGGTGGTTGAGAGCGTTTGAGACCCCTGTTGAAGCGGAGGGGGGTTGTGTACCTGCAGGCACTCCGACGCTCAAGTCAGTTTGTGTGTAAGGTTTTCTTGGCTAAAAGTAATGTGTACCTTGCAAATGAAGTGGAGTCACATATATATAGCCCCCAGCGCTGGGCCAAGACCCTTGATGGCATTAATGGCCATCAAGTGGCTGCCGGAAAACGGCTTGGAGGCCTTGATGTGCAGTAAATGCTCATCATTCCGGTTTACGGCCGTTACGATACGTAAGAGTATCAGACCGTTGGAGAGTCGAGCACGTCTCGCGGGCTCTTCATGGTAGCTAGTTCGGGACGTTGCCTGTTCGACACTGTCACTGGCTCGAGCATCTGAGCTCGACCCAGAACAGGAGCCCCCCAAGTTATTATGCTCTTCTGATGAGGATAATGACTTGAAGCTTGAACGATTCATCTTGTGTTATTTGGATCTTTCGTTTGTCGAACATAATTATTCCGAAGCGGCCTGTCGTGTTCCATTCCCTTAAGGTTCTGTTATTCCCTTTGGTCAAAGTCAAGCTTTGGAAAGGAAAAGCGCTTTTTCCAAAGGGGTCAACCCTAGGGAATGGTAGCCGCCTTTATGTTTATGGGCCGTTAAACACGATGCTGGGCTTTTTGGGGCGGCAAGTTTCCTATAAATAGCCACTTCTTCCTTCTTTGCTTCTCACACTGTGCTTTCCAATTTCGACGATGGATAGGAAGAATACCAAGAAGATGGTCGTCGAGAGTTTCAAGTCCCAGAGAGGGAAGAAGGTGGAGGTGTCCACGTCTAGGGTTACTCGTTCTAAGAAGGCAAAAGAGGCTAAGGTGGAGACTGTCATTCTTTCTTCAGATTCCTCAAACTCATATGGTTCTGATGACACATATGAGGATTATGCGGTGTTTCTGAAGACTTTTAAGTCTGAGGATTTCTACCCTATCCTCCCTTCCTCTGACGAAGGGGAGTCCCAGATGATGGTGGAGTCCAAGAGGAAGCCAGCGGAGGTGTTGAAGATTGATTCGGATTCCGAGCATGAGGATTAGATGCTCGGGTCCTTTGTAATTTTTCCTTTCCTTGTATTGGCTTCCTATTAATAAAGAACGTTTTTACTTTAAGTATTTCGAGCACATTTTATTTGCATTCATGCTTTATGTATGCTCTCAATTTAATAATGTCGTGGATTTTGCGAACGATTCCGAGCGGATTTTCGCTCGAATTTTCATTCGAGCATCCTTTCGATTTTGCGAGCTTGTCGAGGAACACGGTGTTCTTATTCGGTTGATGCGGCCTTCCCCGTATTTTTAGCGAAAGAATAAGGGAATTGGATCCCGAGGATCTTGCATTTCCTTTTTGGTTGCGATTTTCTCGGGATGTGGTGTCTTGGATTCTGCGAGATTTGCGCGAGCAGACGGATGTGACTTGAAAGGACGAGTCGCTTCGTTTCCTCTCGCCACGTGTAAAGGCTATTTAAATAGTACTCGAGTGGTTATTAGACTGCGATTTGAATCTCGAGGTCGTCGTGAACCGTTGGATATTCGCGCCTTTTCGTTTTTCCTGGGATTGAATCTGGGCCGCTTGATCGCAATTGATCTGGATCGTTAGATCGGATCTGACGGTCCAGATGGGAGTGGCGTGAATTTCCTTATACGGGACCGTTCGCCTATATATAGGAGGGAGGTTTTTTCGTTTGAAACTTTACAGTTTCTTACTCACTTTCTCCATCATTTTGCCTTTCCGGTTCAAGCTCCCTTTGGTGGTTTTGTTCTTCTTCTGCTCTCGTACTACAAACTCCTTACTCCCATCTTCATTTAATCAACAAGTAAGTGTTTTATCCCTTTTAATCTTTGAAGATTTTGCTTTGGATTTTACTTTGATTGTGTAGTTAGTTACGCGGTGGGGGTTTGTAGTTTTGTTTCCTGTGTAGCTTGGGTAGTCTTTTTGAAGGTTGTAGGTGGTGATTAGCACCCTTTTCCCCCCAAAATAAGGGTTTTTCGCGGTTTTCAGGCGAGAAATCGCTGCTTTTACCTGCTGACGGTTGGGTTTTAGTTTAGAACAGTGTCGAGCACCACATGCATTTTGTGCTCGGTTGTTTGTATGAACTTTGCGTCCGGAGAGATTATTTTGTCCCTTTTAGTTTCCGCGTAGTCTTTTGTTGAGATCCTCGCCCTTTCACTTGATTTGGCGGTGGAAGGGTGGATTTGAATGTCGAATTCATTTTTCCTTCCTCTGCTTTTTCAGGTTTTCTTTTAGATGGCTGAGGGATCTCAAAGTCAATTCTCGTTTATAGATCAACAGCCGTCCTCGTCAATTCGTATCCGAGCCGACCTTTCATGGGTGGCGGATGAACCTCGAGAGACAGAGTCGGTTTATCAGAATTGCGAGAGTGACATCCCGGAGACGATGTGCACGGATATACAAACTCCTCCTACCGAAGATTTCGAGGTGCGGATTCCTACTGCTCGTCACAGGATCTGCGGAAATTGGGCATGGGGGACGATTCCCATGTACGAGATTGCTTTTAAGCATCTGGGAATTCGGTTGCCCTTTACGGATCTGGAGGTGTCCATCTTTCGTCATCTTCGCTTGGCCCCTTCTCAACTTCATCCGAACTCGTTGGCCTTTATCAAGGCTTTCGAAAGGACCGCCGCCGAGTACTTGGGTCTGGGGCCCACTCTGCCTTTATTCTTTTATCATTTTGGCCTTCAGCGAAGTTGCCCTCGGGGTGAGCAGGCGAAAGGGAAGCTCGCGAAAGGAGCCCCGCTACCGGACACCAAGCATGGATGGGTTTCTTTGAGGCAACGGAAACGCCTCTTTGATATGTTCGACGAGTCGGTGCGGGGGTTCAAGTCCGTTTTCTATGGAGTCAGGCCCATAACGACGAAAGGCTGGAATAACTTCGTTCGTAGGGGGCACCGAATTGACGAGCTGGGGCAAGAAGTGCTTGATGAACAGGGGCTCCCTATAGAGGAAGACTTTGCCAGATTCCCATTCTATTGGCGCAGGGATCATTACTCCATGTCGACCAAGGAGTTTGTTTTTACGCTGGGAGCGTTGTCTGCTGAGGAGAGAGCTGACTACAAAAAATTGTTAGAGTTCGTGGAGGGCTTGCCTCCTTACCTTCTGAGTGACCCTGGGGGCGAGCCCTTGTTTGGGGTAGATGGTCGAAGGTTAACTTGCCCGAAGGTGATCGCTACGAAGGAGTTGATCGCCTGCGATACTTCGGAGAAATTGACTGCCTTTTGGAGTATGCTCGCGGCTTTCTTTTATTTAATTTTTTCCAACTGTTTTTGCTTCTTTTATTTGCTCGTCTTTGTTTTGCTAACTGTTAATCTGATTTGTGTAGGTACAATGACCAGTGGATCCGCTGCTCTCCGCAAGGCTCGTGCTGCTAAGAACAAGAGGGAGGCGAGCAGTGCCGCTACAACTTCTTCTGCCCCTCAGTCTCCCACAGCCTCTAATATGGACCGCTCGAAGAGGATACGACTGGAGGAGGAAACCTCTTCTCGTCAGGAGCGTGAGGTAGTGGATCTTTCTGGCCAGGATGATCCTCCTCGCACCGATCCCCACAGGTTGTCTGCTGGTGTTCCTGTAGAGGATTTTGTCCTTCCTCCAATCTACGCTCATGGCGAACTGCTGACTGGAGAGACCAAGGTGAAGATTAATCCAGCGGACGAGGCCATCCTCTCGGATATGGGCCCGGAGGCTCTCCGTACTGAAAGAGCTGCCCAATCTATGGCTCTGCTCAAATTAGTCGAGGTGGCGACTTTTTTGAATGGTCGGGAGTGCAAGTACTTGGAGGAGAGGGATGAAGCTCGCAAGGAGTTGCCTCTGTTGCAGCGGAGGTTGGCAGAATCCGAGGCCTCCTGTGAGGTATATAGGGAGGAGCGCCGGACCATCTCGGCTAATCTCAAGGAGGCTGAGGATAGGCTCAAGACGGTGTCGGAGGAAAGGGACAGCGCCGTGCAGAGAGCTGATGAGCAGAAGGTTTTGATTGGCGAGCTTGAAGGGAAGTTGGAGAGGCTCCAAGTCACTGGGGTTATTGAAGATGAGGAGAGGGAGCTCGACCCTCAGGGGGAGTATGCCTCCTCCTCTCGTGCTGTTTTGATTGCCAAGATCCAGGAGCTTGAGTCCAACATGGTTGCTGCTGCAACTTTTAGTTTCAAGAATGCAGTGGCTCAGCTCAGGATTCTAAACCCCAGCTTGATCGAGGAGGGTTTAGATGAGGAGAAGGAGGTACGGGATGGAGCTATTGCCACCCCTCCTGATGATGAAGTGTAAATTTATTTTTCTTTCTTCTGTTTTGTTCGGGCACTTGCCCTTTTGATGTAACCGACAATTATGACCCGTTGGTCTTTATAATTTCAGTACTTCTATTTATTCACCTGCCCTTTTACCTTTATCTCATGTCTAGATTTAGGTTTTGTATGGCGATGTTTTTAATTTCCTCTGAATGTCGAATCAATCGTTTTGCATGCTCGACGCTTTTAAGCTTTATGCTTTGATTGTCTTTTCATTGTGACGACCTGGATGCTTGGTGTCTTTTTGTTTGCGCTCGACCAGTTTTGAGGTTTTTAACTTAGTAGTTTTCCAAACATTCTATACGCCGAACTACTTGTTTCTTCGCGCTAGTGTGTGCTTGGACGGTGGTCATCGTTGTGGTAGCTGGTATCATTTGATGCCGGGCTTAGAAGGTGCGGGGGAACCATTCTAAGTGTTTGGAGATGTTTATCCAAACTAGTAACGAGGAGAGGGGCTGTTGTTAAGCTTTCCTCCTCGGGGTGTGAACATCCCATCGCGAGCTGGGGTTCTACCGGGCGTGTACTACGACGATGGTGTTCCGTGGTCTAGAACTTTCCTCGCCAACATCATCGAGCTCCTAATGTCTCGACTTTGTTTTATATTTTAAGATTCATGCCCGTACCTAAGCACTCCTCCGTTGTATAGGCTTGCTTCTCATGGGCGAAGACACAGCCTTCGTCGAGGGATGGCTTTGAGCTTCCCTCAACTGTAGTATTGTTTGAGCTTTTCGGCATTCCAAGGTCGAGGAATTTCTTTTCCGTAGAGATCTTCCAAATAATAAGCACCGTTTTCGGTTTTGGTTCGGACACGATAAGGTCCTTCCCAATTTGCCGCGAGTTTACCCTCGCGTGAATCCTTTTGGTTACGTCGGAGCACTAGTGTCCCAACGTCGAATTCTCGCTTGATGACCTTTTTATCATGTCGTTTTGCTATTTTTTGTTTCAAAGTAGCTTCTCGCAGGGCTGCGCCGTCTCGGAGTTCCTCCAAGAGGTCGAGCTCATCTCTGAGCATTTCGTGGTTGTCTTCCCCTTCGAGGGGTACTTCTGTTCGGAAGGAGGATGCTCCGGTTTCTACTGGAATTACGGCCTCTGTTCCGTACGTCAGTCGGAAAGGCGTTTCTCCCGTTGTAGAATGTGGAGTGGTTCGGTAGGACCAGAGTACACTGTGTAGTTCTTCTGTCCATTTTCCCTTTGCTTCATCCAACCTCCTTTTGAGTCCTCGTAATATAACCCTGTTCGCAGCTTCGGCTTGGCCGTTCGTTTGAGGGTGTTCGACAGAGGTGAAGTGTTGGGTTGTACCTATCTTTGCCATAAACTCTCGCACTTTCTTGTCCGTGAATTGAGTCCCGTTATCTGTAATGACGACTTGAGGGATCCCAAACCTCGCAAGTATATTGCGTTTGAAGAATCGCAACACGTTGAATGTTGTGATGTGGGCGAGAGGTTCGGCTTCGATCCATTTCGTGAAGTAGTCGAAAGCTACTATTAAGTATTTATTTTGTCCTGCTGCCGTTGGAAACGGTCCTAAGAGGTTCATCCCCCACCAAGAAAACGGCCACGGGGACGATAGCGTTTTTAGCTCGTTTGGAGGGGCCAAGTGCATATCCCCGTGATGTTGGCATTTGTCGCATTTTTTGACATGCTCTTTTGCGTCTGCTTGCATGGTAGGCCAATAGAATCCTGCTCGCAAGGCCTTTCTGGCCAAGGAGCGTCCACCGACGTGTTGACCGTTTATTCCTTCGTGGATCTCGCTGAGGATCGAGGCTACCTCGCTTTCCTCGACACATCTCAGTAGAGGGATGGAAAATCCTCGGCGGTACATTTTTCCATTTAGGATTACGTATGCGCAGGCTCTTCTTTTAATCTTAACTGCCTCCTTCTTGTCAAGTGGGAGGTTTTCGGTGTTCAAAAATTCGAACACGGGTGTCATCCAGCTGTTGGCGTTGATTTCGCATATCAGGAATACCTCGGTGGGTTTCACTATGCTTGGTTTGGATAGCGTTTCCTGAATAAGCGATTGATTTCCGCCCTTCTTTTTCTTAGTGCTTGCGAGTTTTGATAAGATATCTGCTCTTGCATTGTGTTCGCGAGGAACGTGCTTGACTTCGGTTTGTTTGAATTTGGCTAATTTTTCTTTGATTAAGTTTAAGTATTCCGTGAGTCGCTCGTCTTTTGTTTGGTATTCCCCGGTTATTTGTGATGCGACGAGTTGTGAGTCCGTGAATATCTTAATTTCCTCGGCTTCCATATCCTGAGCCAACCTTAATCCTGCCAAGAAGGCTTCGTACTCGGCCTGGTTGTTTGTGGTTGGAAAGGCGAGTTCGAGTGAAACTTCTATGAGCACTCCTTCACCGCTTTCGAGTATGATACCTGCACCACTCCCTTGTGGATTTGAGGATCCATCTACGAAGATGGTCCATTTGTTTTTATCCGGGGTAGATGGCGTGGTCATTTCGGCTATGAAGTCTGCTAGCACTTGGACTTTTAAAGTCTTTCTGCTTTCGAAAAAGATTTCGAATTCGGACAACTCGAGCGACCATTTTAGCATTCGTCCTGTCATATCCGACCTCGCAAGGAGTTGCTTAATCGGTTGGTCGGTTCGGACAACGATGGAGTGAGCTAAGAAATAGTGTCTTAGCTTCCTCGCGGCCATGACTACTGCTAAGGCCGTTTTTTCAATCTGTAAGTATCGGAGTTCTGGTCCCTGCAGAGCCTTACTCACGAAATAGACGGGTTTTTGCCCTTGCTCGGTTTCTCTTATGAGAACGGCGCTGATGGCCTCCGATGCTACGGCGAGGTAAAGGTATAGGGTTTCCCCTTCGTTGGGTCGCGTTAGGACTGGAGGTTCGGATAGTGCTCGTTTTAAGTGTTGTAGCGCATCCTCGCATTCTTTTGTCCATTCGAATGCGGATTCTTTTCGAAGTAATTTGAATAAAGGTAGCGCATGTTGAGCGGATTTTGCGACAAAACGAGATAAGGCTGTGAGCATCCCATTTAATGATTGGATTGATTTCTTTGAGTCCGGCGTAGGAAATTCAAAGAACGCTCTGCATTTATCGGGGTTAGCTTCGATTCCTCTTTCGGTTAAGTAGAATCCGAGGAATTTCCCAGCTTTTACGCCGAACGTGCATTTTTCAGGATTGAATCTCATGTTATACTTTCTCGCTTGGTCGAATACTCTTTTCAGATGTGCTGTATGATCGACTTCCTCTTCGGATTTGACGATATATCATCCATGTATACTTCGAGCATGTCACCGATTTCATTATTGAAGACTTTGTTCATCATCCTTTGGTATGTGGCGCCTGCGTTTTTAAGCCCGAAAGGCATTACGTTGTAATAATAATTACCTGATTCGGTCATAAATGCTGTTTTCTTTTTGTCGATTTCAGCCATTTTTATTTGATTATAACCCGAGTACGCGTCCATAAACGATAGTAATTTAAATCCTGATGAATTATCTACTAATTTGTCTATGTTAGGTAAAGGGTAAGCGTCTTTAGGGCAAGCCCTATTAAGATCGGTATAGTCAACACACATGCGCCATTTTCCATTCGATTTTTTAACGAGTACAACATTGGATAGCCAGGTGGTATACCTAGCTTCCGAAATGAAATTTGCCTCGAGGAGGTCTTTTACAGCTTTTTCAGCAGCCTCCGCTTTTTCGGGAGACTGCTTCCTACGCCGCTGGACAACGGCACTAGCCCTAGGATCTAAAGTCAACTGATGACAAGCGACCTCAGGGTCGATACCGGGCATCTCTGCAGCGCTCCAGGCAAACAGTTCAGCATTGTCCTTAAGGCAAGTGATCAGCTGCTTTTTGACCAAGTCGGGGAGCCCAGTTCCAATCTTGATCCCTTTGAGGGGGTCTTCGCCTAGGGACACCAGCTCGAAATCTCCGTCCGAAATTGGGCGGTAGATTTTCTTTTCAGCATTGGTGAGGTCCTTCTGCTACTCTTCCTGATGCTCCTTTTTTGTGAGTCGAGCATCTATGTCGATGGAACCTCCAATAGTATTTACCCCTGGATTTTTCTTTTCAGTTTTCTTGGGGGTTGCCACGGTGCTCAGATTTTTTGCCGCAACCTCGAAGCATCTCCTCGCAGCAGCTATGTCGCCGTTGATGGTGGCGACCTGGCCGTCCGGTGTGTAGTATTTCAGCTTCAAGTGAACGGTGGACGACACAGCAAATAGCTCCGCTAAAGTAGTTCTGCCGATGATGCAGTTGTACAGCGAGGGACAGTCGACGACCATGAATTGTGTCCTCACGGATTTCATAGCCTTTTCTTCGCCGAAGGTGACGATGAGGTCCACATATCCCCAAGGCTTGGTAGTCGACCCGTTGAACCCCTGAAAGTCGGGTCCTACATAAGGAACCAAGTTTTTCTCCGACAGCTGTAAAGTTTTGAAAAGTCCCGAGTACATTACGTCGCACGAGCTCCCCTGATCTACGAGGATGCGGTGGACGTCGAAGTTCGCCATGCGAGCCCTCACCAACAGTGGTATCTGATAGTTTGGCGAGCCCCCAGGAACTTCTGATTTGTAGAAGGCCAGCGGGTCGGAGTCTCCCTCAGGTTTGGAGACGGTGATGGGAGTCACTGAGCAAACGTTTTCCAGCTCCTCGAATTTTCTTTTTACTGAACCGAGGGTGATCTTGTTGAGCCCTCCCCCTGTTATCACCAGTGCTTTTGGGAAGTTTTCCCATGAGCCATTCAGGTGGGCGTTGAAATGCCTCATGAGCGCTCCCTCGTCCGACCCCGGGGATGGGACTGGGATTTCAGGTGCCGAGATGGCAAGTGCCTGAGGGACGATGCCTCTGTTTTCCTGCTCGGGAACATCAATGGCCATTGCGACCTCTTGAGGCTCCTGCCGTTGTTGTTGTTGTTGTTGTTGTTGTCCTTCTTCGTCGTTCTGAACGTATCTTCGGGCATAGCCCTTTTGTATCAGAATCTCGATGGCGTCTTTTAGGTGGACACAGTCCTCAGTAACGTGTCCATGGCTTTTATGATAGCGACAAAATTTCGTCCTATCAGTATTTGCCTTCATGGGCTGCTGTCTTGGGAAGTGGATCCCAGCTTTTTTGAAGTCCGCAGCGGAGACTTCGGCGAAAATGCGATCTCTTGACGCATTTAGTGGAGTGTATGTTGTAAACTTTCCTCGAGGAGGTTTGGAATCCTTGATCCTTTCCTCCCTTACTTTTTCGTTACCTCTCCGCGAGGTTCCAGCTTCATCTTTCTCATGGTTCCTGGGTTTTTCTTGACTTTTAGGCCTCCTCAAGTCTATGGCCTTCTGTTTCTCCTCGTAAGCGATGTACTTCTTTTCCTTTTCTAAGAATGCATCCAATGTCTTCGGCTCCTCGATACCGACAGCTTTAGCAAAGTCGCTGTCCCGACATAATCCCCTGTCGAGGAGATACAGCTTCATGCTCTCCTCGACCTTTACCTCTACGGCCGCTTTGTTGAACCGTTCGAGGTAGGACCTTAGGGGCTCAGTTTCACCTTGAATGATGGCTTCGAGGGTTGCTTCAGTTTTTGGATGACGCCTCGAAGAAGTGAAGTGAGCCCGAAAGCGGGCGCATAGGTCCGACCAGGAGTCTACGGATCCTGGCGCCAAGCTCTTGTACCAAGCCATAGCGCCTTTCCTCAGAGTTGTGGGAAAGAGCTTACACTTGATAGAGCCTCGTACATTTCTGTACTCGAGGAGAGCTTCCAGATTCTCGATGTGCTCGTCCGGGTCTGTCGAGCCATCGTAGGTATCCATTGCCGGTGGTTTCTCGAGACCAACCGGTAGAGGGAGTTCCCGGATCCTTCGGGAGAGGGGGCCTTGGTGGCTGTCCCTTTCTTCCGGGGATCGGTTCCTTTGGTGGCGAGGAGGATTGTCCCTTCTAGGGGAATATCTCCTCGGTGGGGTGGAGTTTCGAGATATTGCCTCGTTTCTCCTCAGGCTCGACCTCCTCTCGCTCCTTCGGCGAGGTGATAAGCGTGACCTGGAGAAAGTTCTGCTCCTCACAGGTGTAGGTGAACGGCGAGCTGGGCGAGCTTGCGCCGTTATCCTGGATTCAGCAATTGCGTCGATGCGACGGCTTTGTTGCTTGAGCCTTTGATTTTGCTGCTCGAATCTCTGGTTCTGCTGCAGTAATAAGTCCGACTGGCGGTTGATCGCATTGACCAACGCAGCCATCATATCCTGCATGGGAACGCCCGGAGGGATAGCCGCTGCCGGAGTCGCATGTGGCGAGGTAGCCACAGGGATCTGCGGTTCTTCTGGGTTGTAGGGCTCGTCATGCGCGTTTTGCCCCTCTTGGCCATCTTTCGTTACGGAGGCAAACTGGCCGTCTAATGGGTGGTACGGCGCGTAGTCCATTGGTGTTCCATGGTTCTCCGCCACGTGTTCCGGGATTTGGTGGTTGTTAACGCCAGCCATTGGTCGTGAAGAAGGTGTTTTGAAGGAAATTGTAGTTTTTGG
Organism: Trifolium pratense; assembly: GCF_020283565.1. Taxonomy (NCBI): domain Eukaryota; kingdom Viridiplantae; phylum Streptophyta; class Magnoliopsida; order Fabales; family Fabaceae; genus Trifolium; species Trifolium pratense. Next base: position 5,305,808 of record NC_060065.1, on the reverse strand, counting down.
TTTGGTTAAACAGGGAAACTATCGTCCCCACAGACGGCGCCACTGATCGTGTTGACCAGAATGATGCGACTTCGCCGGCGTTTGCGGTGGTTGAGAGCGTTTGAGACCCCTGTTGAAGCGGAGGAGGGTTGTGTACCTGCAGGCACTCCGACGCTCAAGTCAGTTTGTGTGTAAGGTTTTCTTGGCTAAAAATAATGCGTACCTTGCAAATGAAGTGGAGTCACATATATATAGCCCCCAGCGCTGGGCCAAGACCCTTGATGGCATTAATGGCCATCAAGTGGCTGCCGAAAAACGGCTTGGAGGCCTTGATGTGCAGTAAATGCTCATCATTCCGATTTACGGCCGTTACGATACGTAAGAGTATCAGACCGTTGGAGAGTCGAGCACGTCTCGCGGGCTCTTCATGGTAGCTAGTTCGGGACGTTGCCTGTTCGACACTGTCACTGGCTCGAGCATCTGAGCTCGACCCAGAACACATAGCTAGCAATATTATCATATATATATATATATATATATATATATATCTTTTTCAATAATATTTCTTTATGTGAAATTACTCCATGCTGGATTTTTTTTGGTGTTTTTTAGTGTAGAGGCTCATGGTGCAAAAATTCGAATAAAAAAATAATAATTCAGCATTGGAGTAATTTAACATAAAGAAATAATCCTTCATTTTTGGACTCGTCTAGTCTTCATTTTTGGACTCGTCTTCAACACTTTTTTCTTCGTCCCATTTGTGACTTGATACTAGTTAGATTATTGCACAATCTCAAGTATGACATAGTAGTGGATTAATATGTATTCTTAAATACGTATATCTTATCATATTATTATGAGGAATGTATAAAAAAATATGATATGATAGTTATCATTATTGTTATTAGGAATGCACTAAACATACAATAGAATAACTGTTATCCTACTTATATCACATTTTATCATTATTCTATTTTATATCTTATCATGTCATTATCATATCATACGCACCAAATGAGCCGTAAATGTATTTCAAACATTATCTATATTCTATGTGTGGGTGAGACCATGGTTAATTGTGGAGTTATGATTTTCTCACATATTGAGAATTTAAAATTGATTTAGCTAGTATTATCATCATCCCATCTTTTATGGCAAAAAGTAAAAGAGAGAATTGAAATTTGAATATCTCCTCTCTCTTTCTCTCTTTTTATGATATATATATTTTGAGGCAGTAGCACTTTGTTACTCTTTTTTTGAAAAAAAAAAAAAAAAGAGTGCAAAGAGAGTGTGGTAAAAAATATTCCAAAAATGTGTATAGGTTCAAGACGTACTACTAGCTATAGTAAAAGTAAAAGTTGCATGGGAATTACTTCAAGGAACGTCCATTTAACATTGATGACTAAATGTCGATTGGAATTGAAGGAATAGTTCAAAAACCAAAGAAAGAATAGTTTCGATAAAGATAGTTGCAAGATGATGATGTTAGAGAAGTCTTCGAGGTTCATATTTTGACCATCTTTTTTCTTTTTCTTTTCTTTTTTGGTTACACTTATATGCCTTTTTCGCTGTCATTGTTCCTTTTTCTTTCACATATATATTCTTTCACCCTTTTCCTTTCTCTTTTGTCACAAAAAAATAAAGAAGAGGAAACATATAACATATAGCAATGAAATTAATCCCCCTAAAAAATATTGAAAACTATATATATATATAATTAATGGAAATTTCACTCAGCATAATTTAGATTTATTGGGGAATGGTAAAGAAGGCTGCAGCAAGCTGTTGAAAGCAAAAAGAAAGGAGAGCTGCTAGCTGGGTATAGAGAGTACTGACTCAGTGATTCGATTCTCTCTCTCTCATTGGGAAATGCTTCCATGCAATGCATTGCCATATCATCAAAACCATAGATGCCAAGCTACTTCATCGATGGCTAATCTCATGTAGCAAGGACTTGGGCCGCTTTATGCTTGGACCGACCCTGCATGTCGAAGAAATTGACTAGCAAGTTTTATTCCAAATGTTCCCTTCCCTCTCAACTTAAAGTTCAATTGGCATGGACATTGCAAATTATTACAGGGAACTGAAGTTCGAACTCTGGTACTCCCACTTATTCACTTTAAAAAAAAAAAAGGTGAATTTCCAATTCAATTAGATCTTTTTTTTTTTTTTTGCTTATTAAATCTTATCTAACTATATAAATAATCTCATTTTTTTCGTGCATTCGACAAATTAAATTTTAATATGTTTGTTCCCATGAACATAACTTAGTTGTTGACACAAAAATATTACATGTAATATGCATTATGCTTTTCTATTTTACTTGCTAGCTAGGTAAGTGTACACATATATATATAGCCTAATATAACATGGTATTTATTATACACATGTAATATAAATCGATACAAATCCTCAATATTGACATGAAAGTTATGTAGAATCTCAGTCATTTATTTGAGTCAATTAAATCTGATCAAAATTATTACACCTAATTGAATGGTTATAATTGAACTCTCTCCAATGAAAAAGTCACGATAGAGAATTCCTTTCCAATATAAATGCATAGTTCTAAATTTTAATACATTCAATCTACATGTATGCATCCCATAAAATGTACATAAGTTTTCTTATATATATTTTTTTTAATGGCAAATATATATATATGAATAAAAGTCGGGAATAAGAAGTTAGAGTACACATCAAGAGTACCAGAAGTACTCAATAGAAAAAGGGAAAAAGATACAAACTAAAAGCAACATAAAATAACTCTGAAAACAAATCACCACAACCATCCAATGCATCCACCAAAAAGAGGGAAGGAGAAACCAGCTATGAGCGAACTCCCCAAGATGTGCCACTCAATTTAAACATGAAAAATCCAGGCACCACCTCCTCTCCTCGCCTTATTGGACCAGCACAATCAATGTTGCACCTCTCACTCGTAGAAATTTTCTTATACGATAAAGTAGTTTTAGTTTGCTTTCTGCGAAACTTTAAACATCCATATAAATTTTAACTCAATTGATTACACAAATGTTGAAATTGCTATATTAAACATTATGGTTGGAATTTGAATTTCAGTCTTTCTACTTTATGTATGTGACTTTGAAATAATTAGTTATTTCGTCTATAAAAAGAATGAAATAAACATATATACCAATAGTTTTAATTTTTAAACCTCATTAATTAATGGTTGAATTTATTGGACCGACTCTGATTTTCTGTTTTGCCTTGAAAGTATCATATTAAAAAAATACACACATATAAGCATTCAAAATGACAATATAATACGTACATATACATTGTATATATATGATGTATGTGTTGCATAATTTAGTTTTAAATTGTTGCATGCACGTGAGTTTTAGTAGAAAGACGAGTGACGCCATCAAAATGATAAAAGTTTTTTCTTTTCTTTTACTTTTTAGACCTCCAATATCTTTAATAATATGCTCTCTGAGACTCCCCAAATGTCCATCTAATTCAAACAAACAAACAAACAACATCGATCTCTCAATTCTCTAATGCTACTCAAACCACCCAGGTTTCTGTTTATGTTAAAAACAAGGGAAAATCGCATACAGAATGCAATTAAATAGAAAAAGTATATTTTAAATTATGATAAATTAATAATGAGTAACATATGCGTATAGGCTTTTTCTAGCAAGAACAAGTGATTCATGTGGTGCATCATGCATAAGTCTGAAATAATATTATAACAAATATGAATTTTACAAAATCGGGCGTTGGATTGAAATATTATATCAAATAAATCATCCATAAAATTTTTAAAAATAATTGAAAATTATTTGATATGTTATTGAGACTCGTCAAAAACTTTCTCCAAAGAAAACTTGCATAATCTCTTTGGAGGAAGTATTAGTTAAGAAATTGGGCCATGGTTCGGAGGGTAGAAAGGAAGCAAACATCTCAAGGTGAGACACATGCATATCCTAATTTTAACCATTATTGAAATGATGAGTGTTAGCAACACATACTATAATACACTCTATTTTTTTGAAATGAGAGTGTGAAACTGTGTGTTAGAGAATGTGTTACTAACATATTATTGTTGTTCGGACACATCTTAAATTTAATCAGTATTGGAATGAAGAGTGTCAGTAACACACTCTTTTATTGAAAAATGAGAGTGTTGACTGTATGTTAGAAAATGTGTTGCTAACAATAATTTTGTTCATATATACACCAGGTTTAAAATTGAAAGAAAAACAAGTGTTGTAAAGTTTAGTAGCAAAAAGAACAGGTGCAAAAGGTAACAAAGTACAACTCAAAGCATAGCCAAATTGAGGAAAAATCAACAAATGTTATTTATCTGCACCCCCTACTCTCCACCCCGGCCCCTCTCCGTTTTTCTTGCAGTAGACTTTATTTATCAAGATTTGACAATCTTTTTTTTTGACGGAATGATTTCACAATTTGTTCTTATGCATGTTCATATGTTTATTTAGCTTTCATAATAATGACAATGAAATTTAAATTTTGACTTTATATATAAATTACTCGAGTTCCAAACTCCTTATATCACTCCTTCAAATCAGTCCTTGTGGCTTTTCCTACCTTTTTTTAATGCTAAGGAAGCCCTTATGCCACTAAAACCTAATGGCTTTTACTTTCACCATTTATTTATCTTTCCAATTTTTATTCATCAAAATCGAGTACATTATTATGTGAGCTTATGTAGGCAAGTTATGTCTTACTAGTTACTAGAGATAAGTTTTGCCTTTGGTTAGGATTTTTATTTTTTTATTTTTTTTACTGGACTTTGGTTAGGAATGGCAGAAATAGTAGAATGGTCTCTAAATTTTGGGTCTTTAACCAAGTATCCCTTCATTGACTTGCTTTTTGCACCCCTTTTTTCTAACACAAATTCACGAGGTATAAGGGCTCAAACTCTAACATCTTGGGACCCTGGTGTTTATGCCTGTGAATAGAGCAAATTCTGTTGAAATAGGTACTCGTCGTACCATACAGTACCTCGAGATATTAGTCTTTGTAGAATTGTAGTTGTATGTGGAAGATATTCTAGTAGTTGGACTACCACACCTTAATTGTGGAGATGTGGGAAATCTCGAGTTCAAACTTAGACCCCTGAATATAAATGTCATTGCAACTACTAACTGAGTTGCACTTACACGGCAAAAACGATGTAACATAGTGGTGAAATATCAATACCATAATGATGTAATGAACTCAAGCAATCGTTTTATTCCCGTTTGGCTTATTACATTTTGTCTCAAAGACATAATAGAAATACAGAAAGCAACATATATAACCATGGCTGAATGAAAATTTGCTACATGTAGAGCAAATTATCCAACCAAAGCATTTCCAATCCCACACACCAATAAAAATGAGTAACCCTTAAAGTTGAAAAAGAAAAGTTTTATTTAGTACTAAGATAATAGGAGAAAATGAAGAGGCTATACCATAAACCAATATACCCCACACCACTATCTATTCTATAACCCCTTTTTCATTGCTTAAATTAAAAGTATGCTTCTATATTTGTAACATGATGATGATGATGATGATTGTGCTTTACTTCTCTAGTTCAATCTTAACCCCTCAAGTGCCAAATTTGCAGTTAGCCATCTGCAAACTTCATCAGTCTCTTCAGGAACTGTATAGTGACCCAACCTGCAAGAAATAATTTTATGTCATACACAAATATGATTACCTTTGCACTTTGCATTAAGAGAAACAAGAAAGATAAATACCCGTTGTAGCTTCTAAATATAAGATTCTGGAATCCAGCTGCGCTTAAGGTCCTTGCAGAATTCTCTCCATGTTCATATGCAACCACATCATCAGCTGCAAAAACAATTCAAAGTGTAAATATTGTGACGATCAGGTATGAAATCAGTTCAATATTGCATGATTTAAGATTGTATCAGTGGCAAAACTTGATTTTAGTTAAAAGTGAGTTTAAGGTAAAATGATATATGTTCGGATATATTTAAGTGAAAATGAGTCAACAATAAATTTGAGTGTAAAAATCACGTTTTGAGGCAAAAGCTATATTAGCTTTGAGTTATAATCAATTCTAATTCAGAACCTCAAAACATACCAAACTTAAATTTTACGTTTTCAGAATCACTTTGTATCTCTTATAAGTGAACACAATCTGGTATTATATAAACTATAATGCCAGTTGAAACTCCGATGATTTGCAGAAACAAGAAAAATGTCAAAGTTGAAGGACATGAAGATGTTGAGATGTCAATAAAGGAATCATTAAATTTAGAATGGTAATTGCAACATGTGATAAATCACTAAAAACTCAAACAAGGAATTCCATACATGAGTCAATAATGTTAGTCTTTCCGATTAGTATTGAGTAGTGGTTAAGAGTCTTAACAAATAACTCCTTCAGAGTATTTTTCATTTTTCTTTGAGGCTACGGCATAGGAACTATAGATTACTATCAAAATTCCAAAATTATGCTAATCGGAAAATTCAAGTAATGTGCATGCCTCTCGATAGAAAATTAAGAAATCAGGATGGATGATAGATGAAACACGCTGAAATTAATGGAAAGGGAAAAAGATTATAACAATTTAAATTTGAAGTTAAATTGAAAAGTCATAAAAATTATAAATACCACTTCCATGGCCGAGAAATAAGGGCAACGACGCCGCACGCCTTATACCATCACGTGATCCCTGGATCCGGTTTCTCAAGGTCCTATATGAATTAGCACTTTCTGAGTTATGCATATAGTAGATAGCTTAAAGAAAAGGAGAATATGAGTGGACGAGCCACGTTGACAAATGATAGAAACTAGAAATCAAACCTTGAACAAGGAAGCCAGCCACTTAATGAAATAATTGCGGTTAAGTTGATAGGATAAACGTTTCCATTTCCATAGAGTCCCAAAACATGACATGTAGCTGAGTGAAGTGCAGTTGCAGCACCATTACTGAAACCCCCAATACCAAGTTTGACTGTACAGTAAGCATTAGCCTTTAAGTAAAATTACAAGCATTGTAAATTTAGCGATAACAGTCCACGGCATATAATCTAAAATTATAAATGTAAAAGGTGGCTAAGCTCCAAATTCTTAAATAACCAAACACACTACTTTGGTCACTTTATTCAATATATGAAGACACAACTATAGACACCATCTTGATTTTGGACAGGTTTTTTCAAAGCCTTGAGAAGGCTTTTTGGTATAGTAAGCAACTAATCAAGCACTGTTTTCTTGCTAGACCGGCATAAGAAATATTGTGCATCTGAAAAACAAATAAAGTAAAAGAATATTTTTATGCTGCTATAGAAGCATACATCTAAACAAGTTCTTGTTATATTTAGCAACTTCTGTCATGATTTATATCACAGTTTTGTTATCATAGATTTAGTTAATGTAATGAATTATATCTACAAGAAAGAAGAAAAAAAAACTACGGAAGATCACATATATCAATATGCTTCTCAGGGGATAATAGAAAACCTACTATTTGGAGGCTCTGTTGACAGAAGATTGGCAACATGTGCTGCAGAAGCATCTAAGCCCTCCACATCATTAGGAGTGTCTTCCGAAATATCACCAACATCAGACCCTGGTAGAGATACGTCAATCAAATTAGACTATTGACGACAGTTGAAATGAAGCCAGTATTATAGTTTAGACCAAATATACAGAAGTCAATGGTGTTTTCAAGTGACTAGTGTAGAACTTTAGATCAATTATCCTTACAAGCAGTGCAAGGAAATCCACCAAATAAGGCTACAGGCCTCGTAGGAGCGGTTGGACAAATCCATTTAATCTGAAACATAAATTTCAAGATCACAATCAGTATCTGCTTATTAAGTACATATCTTTTTCAAATATTGCAGGTATCTATTCAAAAAATGCCAATGTCAAATATACACAATAAAATCCTTACATTTGGAAGAGGAAGAGTTTCCAATAGTTGCGACCAGCTGCAAGACAAAATAAAGTCCATGTTATTCACAATAGGCCAGTCTTTAACTTGTCAACTTGATAAAAAATAAATGAAAGAAGACAAGTTGATTTAGAAAATATAACAACCATTTATGGTATAAAAGTTCTGCTAGTAAAGATGACTTTTGAAACTAGTTTAAGGTTTCTTCAAAGAAATACACATTATAATTATAATACTCTTGCCTTATTTTGGGACCACACCATATCCATATTTTTATAAATGGCAAGTTGTATTATAGGGCTCAATGCACTGATCATCATGATTTCAAAATTATGGAAACCAAGAGTTTATTACTTGCATAGGGACTATATGTGTTCTTTATTAGTTGTCACTATCTAAACTATAAACTATACTTAAGAAAGAATGCTAGAGTATTAATAATAACTCTTTTGAATTTTGATGACAGTACCTTTTGGGTTATCCTACCAAATCAATTGGTAAGAGGATATGTAGTTTAAGAACTTATTAATGAACAAACTTTAAAAAAAGAGGACAATATATTGACATTCCCTTGCCAATTACTATGTCCCTTAAATTTGTTAGAAGAAAACAAATTCATCGTTTCATTAAAGGCATATATATTCTCCAGCATAAAGAGAAGGTATCCACTCAAACTAAGTTTACCAATAAAAAGGAATAAAGTTTTTTCAAATATTAAAATTCCAAACAACACTACCAAACTGTTGAGCCATGCACACTAACATGAACATTGAGAAAATGCATGATAATCTATTGCTGTGAGCACAATCAGTTTTCACAATATAACCTTTAATTCCATTTGGCAACCGGCTCATATACTATGAAGCAACACACGGGACACTACTATGAAGCAATACACGGGACACTGGACACGACATTGACACAGACATGTCGACACCGATAGTATTTTGAAAAAATGAAAGTAATTAAGTGTAATCACATGCGTCAGTGTCCACCTTCAATCTGAAGTGTTAGTGTTACATAGCTCATACAAAATAAAACCTTTCCCTCAAATAAATCTTCACAGATGTATTCCAATTCTAACAAAAGAAAGTATCCATTTTCAAATCATTAATTGACTGCATAAAACATTCAAGTTAGCAACACACCTTGAACCATTGTCGCCAATACCATGTAACCAAACTATAGTTGCTTGGTGTTTCCCTTTAGGTCTAACCACATGAGTCCTTCCAAACTCAAATGTCCTGCTAGCATTTCCACTACCTGAAACATGAAACCAATAAAGTACATTTAGTCCTAGATAATTTATTTTCTACAAAGGTTAACTAGTAAGTCGATAAAAAAGTTGCAGGTGTTAAGGGATCGGGGCTCAAACCCTGGTGAATAAAAAAACACAAACATAACTTCTTTTTTTGTCTAGTAGCCTAGTAGCTCACCTTAAAGGTGAATAAGTGGAGTGTGCGGGGTTCGATCCCCGACTCCTGCATATATAATGTGATATCCCTACCAGCTAAGTTAAGCTCAAAGGGACAAACATAACAACTAATGTATACCCAAAAAAAAACCAGTAAATTGATAAATGTAGTTTGAAGGACAATAGAAATGGCATTGATTCATATTGCAACTAACCAGAACTAGATGAGAAGTTCCTGTTGCTCATATTTTCAACTCAAACAAGTAAATGCTAAGGTAATTGGCAAAATGGTTATGATGAGTTTCTGGAATGAAAGAAAAGTAACATTAGCAACATATATTTATACCCAAATGAGAGAATAAAAGGAAAAGATTAATAATAATATCAATGAATCTGCATCAGCTACCCTACATATAACAGTAGCTAAAACCTCATAAAAAATTGACAGAAAGTGAAAAGCACTGAAAAAGGAAAAGTTGTAACCCTTTGTGAGCTAGAATCCACATAGAAGAAATGAAGATAAAAATGCAGAGAAAGAGGCAAAGAGAATAATAAGATTGGAGAATCTATGCTTTTGGAAATTGAGTAAAGCAATTTAGGATGCTAAGAAAACAAGAAGAATATTTTGGTTAACAGAATAACTTTTATTTTCTTTGACATTTGCCACCTTTCATTTTTTCTAATAGAAAATGAAATTAATTTGTAACATAGTTGCATTAATTAAGGAAATGAAGTTGAAACTTTTACCAGTTGAATGATGATGTTGTTTGTTCCTACTCGTGGGTATCAACTTTCTGCTATATATTTTTCTCTTCCATTAAAATAATAAATAAATAATGTGGTATCGATATTAGATATTTTAGTCTCTTAACCATTTAAGTTGCAGGGTTAGCCCAAGGGCCTGCTAGCCCAAACAAAGATTTTCGATTTTAAAATTTTGAGTTAAAAAAGACGCCAAAAAACGCAAATTAATTATTAATATATAATATGATAATTTTTTTTTGTAGATGTTTGCTAGTTTAATTCTCATATCCTCTCGATCACTGGAATTTGTAAAACTTAACATTTTTTTTCACCACCATCGATATCTGGCTCATTGGACCATCTAATCTGATCCGGGTCAATTCTGGTATCAAATGGTTCCGACCCCTTCCCAATTGCAGTTGCGAAGGATCGAGTCATGATTCTCCCTATTAAGTTTAGCGTCAATCATCACTGGACCAACTAAGGCCGTGTGTTTTTTTTTTTTAATCTCTAGAATCTTATATTAACCGAAGATAATATATAAAAGTATAACTGTTCTTTACATAAACCTAGACCAAGTGAGAAACAAACCTAAAAAGCACAGGGGCTTTTTTGCTTTTCCTCATGATTTGCCTTTGTTGGCCTCGTTCCCACGACTTTCCCTCTCCTCTTTTTGTTTTGTTACTTCACTCTTCACATTAACAAAAAAAAAAACTTTGCAAAAACAACAACATATAAACCCTCACTCTTTTTCTAAGATTTTATTTGCGAGTTTGAAGACCGGTGGTGTTTTAAAGAAAGGAAGAAACCATTGAAAAAAATAGAGGAGTTTTTTGGTACAATGGGGAAAAACAAAAAGAAAATGTTGAATGTGTTGTTGTGTTGTTTGAGATTGTTTGAAGTCACACATTGCTTAGGTTCCCGGGATGTGAAGTGTATAAATATGTGAGGGCAATCTCACTCTTTGAGCTAGCTTTTGGGGATGAGATCCAAACATATTTAACAGAAAAGAAAACGACTATCAAAAAATAGAGAAAAAATAGAGGAGTTTGAGAAAAGAGAACTTTAAAAGGTTTATTTTTTATAATATAAAATTCTTTTAATTCGGTAGAATTCAAAAATTATATTGTTAGTAAAAAAAATTGTATTGAAGGGGGATTTTAAAAGGTTTAATATTTGTTTAAAAAAAACAGGTTTAATATGAATTCTTCAAATTCAATTTAAGTTGTTATAATATTTTCAAAATTAAAAATATATTAATCATAAGTATTTATTTTCATTCTACTTTTCTCCCTCCAAAGTTCTCTTATCTCCCTAGGATTTTAAAAGACTTTTTTATGATAAAAAAATCTTGTGGTATTCAATCAAGACTTTTAGAAAAGTTAAATAAATTTTGTGGTATTCAATTAAGACAATTAAGATTTTTTTTTCAGGGCAACAAAATCTGTTGGTATTCAATTGAGATTTCTTACCACTTTTAAAATGTCTATTGGTATTCAAAAGTCTATGGATTTTGATGGATTCTTCTTTGCAATGGATTTTGATGGACTTTTTAGTTGAAAATACACACAAAACACTCCTCCAACAATCTCACCCAAACCCATGAGACTTTTTATAATATTTCAAGACTTTTTTTTCCCTATCTACAGAATAAAACATTATCAATATTCTGATTTTCTTTTCACCATCAACTCCCGTTCAATCTCTTTCAAATTTCTTCATGGTGATTTTTTTTGAATGACAATGGATATGCATACAAGTGTACTCAATATTGTTTATATATATTATTGCCCGTCGATTTTAATTTTTTCAATTCATTGTTGTTTTCTTTCTTATACATTATGAATCTATGATCGATTTTAATTTTTTCAATTTATTGTTGTTTTTTTTTCTTTCTTTCTTTCTTATATATTATGAATTTATGATCCATTCATAATTTTTTTTTCCCTGTATCTCCAAATCAAAGGAAGGGATGTACTTGTTTTTTCACGTTAATTATCATTCAACTGGTTTAGTCATTGGTGTGGCAACCTTAATATTTTTTTTTCATTCACTTCTTTTTCCTTTTCACCAAGAATGGAAAGTTTTTTTCAATATTAAAAATCCATAAAGTCAGTTGAAATCCATAAAGTCTGTATTATAAAATCCATTAAAGTCTTTTAAAATCCAAATTAAAAAATCCTGATTGTAAAAAAGTCTTTTAAAAAGTCTTAAAGTCTATACAATCCTATAAAATCTTTTAAAATCTTCAAAAAAAAATTTGTTAAAATTGTCCGTCAAAATCCTAATCCAATACACCCCCTTAAATATTGAGAAATAGAACATTGTGAATTCAAATTTCCGCCTACATACAAAAAAATTATGCTTACTTACATAATTGTATTCACTCTTTACCTTAGTTTCTAAAGCATATAATAAACAAAATAAATTGTCTATAAAACCTTGGTTAATAACAGATTGTGAAGAAAGAAAAGGAGTAAAAAATTAAATAATTTTTTAATTGTTTGGTATAAGGAAAAATGGAAGGAAAAAAAAAATGATAAGAAAAGATTCCTTGTTCAATTGAATTTAATGTGACATGAAATGATAAACTTATAATTAGGTATGGAGAAAATATTAATTAAAATTATGTTTAAAAATAATAATAAATACATTTAGCGATTTAAGAGACCTTATATTAACGTACAAAGTGTTTTATTTTTTTCAAGTGTAAATTCAGGGTCCTATAAATCAATATCCGGACAAAAAGAAATTCATAGAGAAAAATATAATATTGAATGGAGTGTCGGGAATCTTTTAGAGATTTAAAATTGTTATCACACCGTTGATATTCTGTATGCTAGTGACACAAGTCTAAACACATTTTTAAGGTTCTGACTTATGAAAGAGTGAAGATGCTTTCATAAAGAATATTTAAAACAAAACTTGACATGCATTTTTCATGGCTAGGGTTGAAAAAATAATGAGATATGCTTCAAAAAAGTTACTACATCGTGATGTTGCTGATTTGCTGTAGAATAATATTGGACATTGGATAGCATCACATCAAAAGAAAACTTTATAAATGCATGTGATGTTACTAGTGGAATGGTGTTAATCGTTGGAATGAGATAAAGAAAACACGGTTAAATTAACGGCAAATATTACTCCATTTCAATTTTTTATCAAATTTTTTTTTGAAAAAAAAAAAGGAGTATTTTAGAAATCAAATACAAAATAAATGAAAATCGGTAATACTTTTGTAGGGTCGGTTTCATCTGTTAAAATGTAAGAGATTAGACAGGACAATTTCATCTGTACTATATTTAATTTTAAATTGTTGCTGGTATTGGACAAAAACAGAAATTTTTGTCCCCCACTGAGACATGGTCTACGGGACAACTTTTTGTCATATGCACAAGTTGTCTAAAATACCAAAATAATTTTTGTCCACCAAACATCGTACAACACAAAATTTGTTCAATATTTTAAATGTTCTGTCTTGTACTGTTCTGTCTAATACTAATATTTTGCAGTTCAAACGGTTTATGAATGAATAAATTATTACGAAGTATTTGGCTAATAGCTCTCGAGTTTTTCTATTTTCTTCGCACAATTTTAGTCGATGAAGAAATTATGTCCTTCGTCTATGTGTTAAGGCGTAACATAAAATTTTATGAACTTAAATGCTATGAAAAACATAAGCAAAAGTTAGAGGAAAAAAACATAGGTGAATGCGAGTAACATAAGTTGTTTACTTGATTGTGTGTCTACACTCTACAATGAGATGTATTTATGGACAAAAATATCACTTCTTAAGTTCTACTAGTATTATTCATGATCGTGACAAACAAAAATCCAAATTGTGCTCAATGATGTTCGATGACTACAACTCCATGTTATACTATTCATTAATTTTTATACTTCAATGCATTAGAATTATTTAATTTGTGTCGTGTTATCTAAAACCGAATCTGACAACAAATTTCGATGATGCAAATGTCATTGTGTAAGATTAAAAAGACATACATAATTCTCATTAGAATTGGTGAAAATAATACTGAAGCAACATCATTTAACTTATAATAGTAACATGATTAATGTTACTAATCATCATATAGGGAGCATGCTAATTCCATGGTAGTCTCTAAGCTGACCTTAGCAATCTTCCTCATTAACAAATCAGCCTTATCTCTCACTCTTGCAGAACCCCTCACACAAAGATCGGCTAACACACTCGAGAATTCTGATAACAACAAAGCCTCTCTAACACATTCTTCACTGTCATCAAAAAGTCTAACAAGAATATCAACTGCACCTTCTTTACACAACAAAGATCTTCCTTTCAACACACTTAACATTGAACTTATTATCTCATTGGTTTTCTTCACTGCATTCAACCCTTCATCAAATCTAACAAGGAGGCCAAGAACAGTAAGAGATGTTCCAGCTAAATCCTCATTATTATTATCAGTGCTCTTTACAACTTGTAGCAGCACTGGAACCGCTCCGCCTCGAACGGCCAAAGTACAATTTCCATGAAAATGAACAAGTTCAGCTAAAGAACTCAAAAGGTGATGAGCATCAGAAGAGTCAAGAAGAGAGTTTTCAATAGCCTTCACCAACAACTGAACAGTACCTGCTACTCCAAATTTTGCTTTGTTTTTATCAAACATGGCTAAACTACAAATCAATGAAGAGGCAAGTTTGCATGAATCAAGAGAACTTGATGATAATGATGAGTCAATGAGGGAATTGAGGTGATAAATTGTTTCCATATCTGCAAGAGATAGCTTTAGATCAGAGTTGAGGGAAAGGTTAAAGAGAGTCAACAAGGAAAGGGTTTGGATAATGGTGGAGGAAGCATTTGTGAGTGTGGCTAATGTTGGTATTGCTCCATCTGTTTGAGCTAGCAAGGTTCTGTTTTGGGGACTTACCTTGGTGATGGCAGCCAATGTTTGAAGACCTTTCTCCTGAGCTTCGTGAGAATCAGATTGTACCAGGGCGAGACATTCATTAATGGTGTCAAAAAAACGAGATGATGATGACGATGATACTGACATTTCTAGGCTTTTGATCTATGGTGTCCCGTTTCAATAACAGAAGTTGTGGAGTGATTAATAAGCTTAAGATTTTATATATTTGATGATATAGAGGCAAAGACTACAACAAGAATGCAAATGCTTTCTTTTTTACAAACTAACAGGGTTTTGATACTTACAATGTTCTATTAGCATTGGAAACTGCTACACTATTTAGGATCTTTGTCTGTCTCTATGGATCTTTAGTCCATCTCTTTGTGCTTTCCCTCCTTGGCAGTAGTTAGTTAATAACATTACATTGTTGCTTAAAATACATTTACTCCGTCCCTTCGTTTGTACAAGCCAGGCTACAATAACCTTAACTTTTCTACCATTATTAAGCCAATTTTGACGATAAGACGGTTACTATTTTAAATTTTCGCAAGTAAAACAGTGCAGCTTAAAAAAAGTAAAAAGGTTGCTTAAGAACCTCTTCACATATTGTCAAAAAAAAAAAAAAAAACCTCTTCATATAGGGAGAGGAGGTTGGTTTCCACTTTTCAGAGGAGCATTATGGATCATCATATCTAACAACCGTTGCCAAAATTTAATAAATTCAACTCAAATGCTTGTGCTACAGAAAACATGGCAGGCAAAGACAGTGTCCCCAAATCCACCAAATACAGCATAACTCCACTACTAAGACCACATCCTAATTTCATAAGTACTGTCTTACTTATTCTAGCATTAGAATCTTTCAACATGTCATTGCTGTTTACAAAGAAAATACAAACAGGACATCCACAAATTCCAGCATGCAAACAAAGCAGAAGGTGAAGTTCAAATATAGAAGCCATGAGCTCAAAAGAAGATAAACCAACCACAACTATTGGGACCAAGTATTTTCACCTTTGGCCCGAGTCTGGAGAACCATCACCATATGAGACCAAGCCTTTCTTTCCATCTGGACTTCTGGATGATGACCCTGACCTTCTGTCTCTGCTTGCTTTTCGTGGAGATGGTGATTCTACAAAAGACCTGGATTTCACTGGACTCCTGCTCCGGGAATATGATGAATGCCTTTCTACACGAGGAGAGGGGTGAGACCGATCTGGAGAAATACTCCGAACTGGGGAACGAATGCGAACTGGGCTGCGGCTTCTGCTATATCGTCGAGCTCGGTAGCGTGGGCTGGGCGAGACAGATGGTGTTCTGCTCCTCCTTCGGTACCTAAGTATAAACTCCCAAATAATTATATGTACTATACTGCTATCATTTTCACATATGGCACAAAGAACTAACAATGGCCATAAGTTATGCAAAATAACAAATAAAATACAGTAATATATAGAAAGGTAATGAGAGAAAGAAAAAAAAACCTTGGAGGAGTTCTTCCACGTGGTGGTGGGCTTCTGAAACGCCTAGGTGAATACCTTCTGTAATTTGAATATCTGCACACAATGTTCAGTCTATCATACAACTATAAAATCTCAATACCATCAGTGAGACAACTAATTGGAAACTGCATATAACTTTACCTGTCACGATCAACTCTTCCATTGTACCGGTATGACCTCACAGGAGACCGAGAAGGGGTTCTATACCTTCTTGCGTAGGAGTATCGTTCACTGAAACCTCTTCCCCTTCTAATACGCTTTGGCGAAGCATCAGGTGAAGCACTCCTAGACAAACTACCCCCATGAGATGACCTTCTACGTACAGGGCTTGGACTTCTAGAATAACTGCGGCGATTGCTTCTACTGGGTGCCCTGACAGGACTCCGGCTAATGCTTCTCTTTGATGGGACCCTACCAGAGCTTCTACTTAAGCTTCTTGCAGTTGATCTAACTGGACTGCGACTTAAACTCTTTCTTGACACTCTTACAGGGCTTTTACTTAAGCTTCTTGCAGGTGATCTAACCGGACTGCGACTTACACTCTTTCTTGACACTCTTGCAGGGCTTCTACTGATTGCTTTTCGTGACGATGCTCTGGGAGAACTCCTGCTCCGGCGGGATCTTACAGGGCTCTTGCTGACACTTTTAAGAGGACGAGTTATCACAGGACTTCTACTGACATTTCTCCCGTTCCTGCCCCTTACTGGGCTCCTGCTGATGCTTCTGTTTTGACTCCTCCTGCCGATTATTCTAACAGGACTCCTGCTCAAACTCCTCCTTGATGGACGAATAGGACTTATACTAAGACTGGGACTTTTGCTCAATCTTCTTTTCGGGGTAATGCTACGGCTCTTGCTCCTAGTCCTCCTCGGACTAATACTCATACTCTTACTCATGGGTCGTGTAGGGCTCATGCTTCGACTCCTGCTCATTAATTTTTTATAAGTGGAAGAAATTATAAGCATCACAAATAACTAAGGTGTGACAAGAGAGAGAAGCAGACCTAGATTTTCCCAAATGATCATCCATCACGTCAGGCTGCCTCTCTTCACTTCTGTCAGATCTATAGGCAGCTCCAGTACCATTGCTATGCCGCTCTCCATTTTCCTTTACAATAGTTTCCTTACTCTCTGGCATAGCCACCTCTTCCTTTTTATGATGGATGGTAGGTATATCTTTCTCCACAACTGAGGGAGACTTCATTTCAGCTGGACATAAAAAAACAACAGAGAAGCACATTATGCATGTAGCCCAAAGAATTAAACTTAACAAAAAAAGTCATTGAGATGTATTCAACAGATTTTTTATTGAAAGAATTGTGGGTCATAAAAAGATTTATTTGGAGAAACAATTAAATTACATCAAAATTTACCTTTCTTCTGAGAACGGACTTTTCGCTTCATCTCTTTCTGTTGAGTATCGAGACTTTCACCATCAGAGCTACTGTTACTCTCACTATCTGAATCACTGCCAGATTCCCTAATACAATACAATATGGCATTCAGTTTGAAAGGAGGATAGTAAAATACAAAGATCAAATTCATACAATCCAAACCATCAACAAATGTCCGACTGTCAAGAATGCAAGGAAAACAACATTCATATATAAAAATAACAAGATAAAGAATCTCTGCAATAGATTATTCAATGCACACAAAGTACACGTAAAGAGAATTAATACAGAAAAATACATATGGTAGTAACCATATTCATATGTAACTAAAAGTTGAGAAACTCTTGTAAATATCTACTAAGTGGGAAATAACCTACCACTATCATACAGATGTCATTCATCACAAGAATGATAAATTACTGAAATCTTGATTTCATATAAACACGCAATGCATGGGAAATAACCCACCTCTATCATTGTGTATTACTATGCATGATAATACATTCTTCCAAAGAAAGATAAATTACAAAAATCTATAATATATACGTAACAACTGAAGGTTCAACCAAAATATTAAGCATTAATACCTTTTTGATCTACGCTTCGACCTCTTATCCCTTCTTCTTCGCTTTTTTTCACGACGTTGATCTCTCTTTTTTCCGCGTTTATATTTATCTTTCTTAGATCTCTTTCTCTTTCTTCGTCTGTCATCACTAGATGAACTTAGATCAGATGACGAAGACAAATCTGAGTCAGAATCACTAGTTTCCGAAGATTCCGTGTCTGAATCTGAAGAACTCTCGGATTCAGATGAGTGGTATCTTCTCCTCTTCCTTCGATCTTTTGAAGATCTTTTGTGCTTTCCCTTCTTGCGTGTTTCATGATTATCCCCTTCGCTGGATCCACCCTTTCCAGTTTTTGATTTATTTACCATCTTCCCATCTACAAATATGATATTCAAATCACCGGTTTAGTAATATATTAAATATATTAAAAAAGAAACATTGGCCAAGAATAGAGCACCTTCAATTGAATAGAGCACAAAATAAACTATGCTCTGGTATTTAAAGAGTTGGAAAAGAAATTTTTCAAAAGTAGATTAATTTTCATTCATTAGTAGATCTGTATTACTAGAAATAAGCTAAGAAATTTGTACCGTCATTATATTCACCACAATTAATGATTTTAACAGTTACAGTTGGATGTCCTTCCTCATCACCCACATCTTCAATTCTCTTCAATACTTGAAGCCCTTCAACGAGCTTCCCAAAGACTACATGCTTCCTGTTAAATCGCACCACAACAGCACAATCAGGTTATAACATCCGAGTAAGAAGTAAAGAGCCAACAAAAAATGTCAGATTAGCAAACCTATCAAGATGATGATCTGCTTTCAATGTGATGATAAAATGAGAACCAAGTGTGTCACGGTCCGCAAACGCCATGGACAAAAGCCCAGGGGCATCATGCTTAAGCCTAGGTGACTCGTCTAAAATGAACCAAAAATACAAACTATGTTAATATTGAGATATAGCACAAGTTACACTATATAGTATGTGCTTGGTTATGGCGTGTAGTATTCTTACCTGGGAAGTTTGAACCATATATGCTTTCTCCACCTGTCCCTGGAAACATAGAAAATGTAGTGCACAGATTAATGAACACAGAAAAAACCTACATATCAGAGAAATTTTTAAAAAAAATAAAAAATGAACCTAAACTAAACTTTAAGCCAAGAAATTAAATATTAGGAAACACCAAAGAGATGCGGTATTTAATCAGCTGCATACTATCAATATTAGAAAAACATAGACTCCAGAACTGAAAGATTATAAATCAACATCATGAAGAGACGTATTACTATCAAAATTACCAATTTAAAAACAAAATTAACCCAAGTTTCTAAAATCAAATCAAAAAATTAACCCAAGTTTCTAAAATCAAATAAAAAAGGTCTAATACCCCTACTCAGTTACAGGCCAATTCATGTTCAAGTAAAGGAACTGTGTTAAAGATGTTCCCAGTTGACTTAGAAAAGAAATTACCATCGTCACAGGAAACATGCAAATGGAACAAGGCTTGCAACTCGGACAACTGAATGATCAAATAATAAAAACACAAAGGAAGTGACTACGTATATTGTATCAAATTGCAACCATCAAAAAATGGACAACAAAACTCATAATGGGAAGCAATATAAATATATTGATAAAATACATACCATTACGATTGACAAAATCACCACCCTGTATAAAAAAGTAAAACCAGCAGTTAGTACACATAATAACAGTACAATATATTCAAAGTGGGCTGGGGTGCCAAGAAGCTTGATTAGAGTTATGATGATGGGACAACTTTGCAAGTGCAACAAACAACATTGTAAGTACAACCTTAAAACTATATCACAAGAAAAGCAGTTGTGACCATCATCCCCGTGTATCCTACAGCATAAACAAGGGTAATGGAAACGACTGCTAAGCCATGATCAACCGAAATGAGACGACATATATAGAAATACCATACAAAAATTAAGATGAAAGACCGGATAAAACAACATACCTTCACAATGGAGCCTTTTATAACACGATGGAAGAAAGAACCCTTGTAGTGCAGCGATTTTCCAGTATTAGGACTGACACCTCTCTCTCCTGAATACAATCAGAAATTTCACAGTAAAAATGAGGAATAAATGCATAGTTCATTAGGTAGACAATTTTTAAGCAAAGATCCACTTCCAACCAAAAGCATAAACAATATTTGCACGGATGCAAAGTACATAAACATGTCCAAGAACTTGTTGGTGGATGTGTAACTGTGATGGTAGAAAATGCAACTTTTAAATAGAAAAATGACAGGTCTGGCAAACAAAAGTTTGAGTTGAAGAAATTGTTAAAGCAAACTTAAATTTAAAATACCTGTAGATAATGCACGGAAATTTTCTGCAGTCTTTGGAGCAACATCATAGAAAAGCTGCGACAGCACGATGATCACACGTTAGGTTGTATAGTAGAAAAACTGAAGCACAAATAAATAATATATAGAAAGAATATAATGTACCTCAAAAACCATCCTTTCAACAGGATCTCCATCAATAGACACATCCATAAACACCATAGGATTCTTTTTCTTTGCCATAGCCTTCATCATTGACATAAGTAACAAGGCATTATTAAACAGTGATCATTTCTTTGTTGATTTGAAATAAGCATGGAACAGACAGCATTTGTAATTTAACATGTCAAATGTACCAACAAAACGCAGATATATGACATGGACACCAATGCAATACACTATATAACGTATGCATCAAATATGAGTATAACTAAATAAATAAATAGCAATACACTATGTACCTGGATACAAAAATCTAATAAATAAATGGAAGAAAAAAAACACAAAAATTATTTATATTTATATCTAATATAAATTAGTTAAAATACGCAATTTAATATCATGAGTCTATGATGCGTTGCGTTTCAGAGGAGCGGTAATCGCGACGGCAAATCGCCGTGGAATCACATTATCGCGCGCTACAGCGACGGAATTGGAGATGGAAGGGGAAATACGGGAAGAAAAAGGAAAACCTAGATTTACTCACTGTTGTTGGTGGCGGATTTCCTTGCTACGACGATGAAGTCTGATTGCGTTTTCCGGGGAAGTGGAGTTGAGTTCCACACTCCAAGTTGGTTGTGTAGTTGTTGCAGCGGCTTGTTTTAGGGTTCTATTAAGGCCTATAAAATGGATTGGGCTTGGGAGGGATTATTACAGTCCATTAATCTTCTTTCTCAAATATTATTATTACTAGCAGTGAAACAGGTGCTTCCGCGGCGTCTGGTGTATCTAACTTATGTCCAAAAAATTATGTTACGATGAATTTCTTAATAAAAAAATTCTGTTGCTACTAAAAAATCAAGGGTATTGTTGGTATTATAAAAAATTCACACCAAAATCCTCTTTATATATAATATAGAAGATAGATATTTATACTTATATATAAAGAGAGATAAAAAAAAATTTGTGAATTTTTCACAATACCAACGATACCCATTACTATTTTTTTAGCAACAAATATCTTTTATTAACAAACTCACCGTAACATGCAAAAATCTTTTATTAACAAATCCGCCATAATATAAGACATGTCATTTTTTTTTACATAAGTTTGCATAACCGCGCCCTGTCTGGCCGCTAGTATAAATATAAAGGCTTAAATGCAGTTTTGCCCCCCCTGTTTTGATTAAATCGGAATTTTACCCCCCCTGTTTTAAAACGCGGACTTTTACCCCCCTTGTTTTATAATTTGTTGGATTTTGCCCCCCCTAAAATTCTGCTTTTGAGTCACAACTTTAAAGCTTCGCACACAACTCAATTTTGATCAATAATTTACCAAAAGGATACCGAAATGACCGTAATCGAGTTATCTTTCCACATAATCAAACCCCACTGAATTTGGAGTTACAAAGAGAGATTAATTACCGTTTTAGTGAAGGTATGTCCCCCAAAATTCTGCAAAAAATCTGCTTTCGAGTCACAACTTCAAAGCTTCGCATACAACTCAATTTGGATCCATAATTCACCAAACGGCTACTAAAATAACCGTAATCGAGTTATCTTTCCACATAATCAAACCCCACTGAATTTGGAGTTACAAAGAGAGATTAATTACCGTTTTAGTGAAGGTATGTCCCCAAAATTCTGCAAAAAATCTGCTTTCGAGTCACAACTTCAAAGCTTCGCATACAACTCAATTTGGATCCATAATTCACCAAATGGCTACCGAAATGACCGTAATCGAGTTAGCTTTCCACAGAATCAAACCCCACTAAATTTGGAGTTACAGAGAGAGATTAATTATCGTTTTAGTGAAGGTCTGTCCAATTACTAATTCTGCAGAAATCTACTTGTGATCTTCAAATTCAACATCGTCTACCGAACACATCGTAACTCCAAATTCGACGAAATTGAAATGCCAACAAGGGTAATTTCGTTAGATTTCCATACATGTAAATAGTATTAAAAAATGAGCTACAGGGTGAGAGGAATGACGAGAATACCAGTAGTAGTTTCATACGATAATTAATTTGAACAGACCTTCACTAAAACAGTAATTAATCTCTCTCTGTAACTCCAAATTTAGTGGAGTTTGATTCTGTGGAAAACTAACTCGATTGCGGTCGTTTCGGTACCAGTTTGGTGAATTATTGATCCAAATTGAGTTCTGTGCGTAGCTTTGAACTTGAGGCTCAGAAGCAGATTTTGTGCAAAATTTTGGTGGGGGGGCAAAATCCAACAAATTATAAAATAGGGGGGGTAAAATTCCGCATTTTAAAATAGGGGGGGTAAAATTCCGCATTTTTCAAAATAGGGGGGGTAAAACTGCATTTAAGCCAAATATAAATAAGCCTTGATTTTGAGAGACTTTTTAGTTGAAAATACATTTGATAGACTTTTTCAACAATCTCACCAAAAGCCTTGAGACTTTTTTTGAACTCTTTAAGACTTTTTACTTTCATCATCACTGTATCAAATTTCTTCTCACAGCACCCGGTTTTTTATTCATCTTTTCTTTGTTCACTTTTTCAACAATCTCACTAAAAGCCTCGAGACTTTTTCAAATTTTCCAAGATTTTTTATTTTCATCATCATTATATCAGTTTTTTTTCTTCTTCTTCTTCTTTACCCGTCAAGTATTTTTTTTTTTTTTGCAAAAAAAAAGTATTTTAACAAATTCTACATTTTTTTACAAACTTTTGATTCATTACAACTTTTTACAGCAAACAAATTTTTTTTCGTCACATTCATCTGCTTATGTTTCCCATCAATGGTGGTGGTAACCTTTTTATTGGTGATTAGAAACATATACGTGAAAAAATTAAGAGTTTTGTTTTTTTGTTTAAATATTTGGATTCCCAAAAATATAATTTTTTTTATTAAAATTTTTCAAATATACAAAAGTTTCTTAATATATAAAGTATTATGAAATCTTGATCGTAAAAAGTTTCTTGAAAAACAATCTCTCAAAATCCATTCAAATCATTTGTTAAAAATCTTGATTGTATAAAAGTCTTGTCAAAAAATCTCAATCCAATACACCCCGCTTAAAATCTCATAAAATCAATATAGTCCAACAAAATCTCATAAAATCATCAAGACTTTTTTTGCCAAAATTGTCTCATAAAATCTCAATTCAATACTCCCCTTACTCTTATCTTTTTCAATAAAACTAATTAATGTTATATATTTAGAAAATTAAAGTTTTTTTTTTTTACATAACATATTAAATTTTGTTTTTTTTATGGTAAAACCCTCAAGATCAAGTATGCAATATCAAATGTACCGGTGGCCTTCTTTGGTGAATCATCCGCGGAAGTCTCACTATTTGAAGCTACTAGTTGCAAGGCTTTCCTGACACAAGGTATCAGGAGTATGAGATGCTGTATTTTTTATTACAGAATAAAAGAAAAAACAATTCAGCGGCCTAATGCATAAATGACAAAAGAGGAAAGGAAGGCCATGCTAAAAGCAAATTCTGCCAAGAGGTTCAATGTTTGTAGAAACTGCATTACTAAATGATGGTTAGAGAACTTTCATGATAAAATAGCATAAATTTTATTAAATTGGCCCCCAAAATGTTTCAGTGTATTTTTGCTTCGAAAACAAAAATGTTTCAGTGTATTTTGGTGCAATAGAAATTTGAATTTTTGGCATGTTTGTGAATTGAGTTCCACATAATTGAGACTTAAGAAGCTTTTGAGATGAGTAGTACTATCAACAGCTTATACAATGCTTATAGTATTAGAGTTTTAAGCATGAAAACTCCCTTATAAGCTATTTACGCAATAAGTTTAAGATTGGCTTAAAAAATTTATTTTAAAAAAATATGTTAATATTGTGTAAAATGGAGTTGACAGGATTCGAAGCGGGGTATTTTTTCATAAGCTTCATGATAAGCACAACAATGATAAACATATTATGATACATTTTTGAAATATGACATAAGTAGCTTATGTTTGTGATAAACACTTTTAATAATTTACCCAAAACACTAATACAACGACTTAGATCAGTAGATAAGCATGCATAAGCTTAAAACAAGCCAATTCAAGTGGAGTTTATATGTGCTACTAGCTCAATTGGTAGTGGCGAATGGATGGAACGTGTACTGGAACTCCACGGTACGTGATTCGATTCCCACACTGCGAGAGAATTGGAGAAGATCGTGAAGTGTAGTATCGGGCCACCTACTATATAAGAGGAGGGGCCCAGATTGTTACACTATCCGAAGTAGCAAAACTTTTCACAATAAAATGGATCCATTTACATCGTAAATCTTGTAAAATTTTAACTTAAAATAAAATCAAGATATGAATTGAAAAACTATGTTTTGCGAACGTTCTTGTTAGTAGTAAGATTAAAGAAATGTGCTTTGTGTGTAAAGTGCATGCAAAGTTAAAAAAAAAAAAAAAACAAGGAAGAGAAAACCCACACACGACCACTTATTATAGCTTACTTGTAGTCTTGGGCTACGGTCTTCCACACCTGTGTAAATTTATCCACTATAATTTGTAGAGATACAACCGATTTTGATACAATTTTCTTTTTCTATGATCTCTACCTAGATGAATACAATATTGTATTATCAAGCTGACTATAAATAGCATAATCACCTCAGTCACACTTTGCCTTTTCAAGGCATACCACAAAATTGACTTCAGCAAATCTTACAAATAATTGAAGGAGATTGTTTAGATTCAAGACTATTCAAAACTCAAAGCTAGTTTAAGAAGTGCATACAAAACACTCGGTACTCGGATACATTTTGATCTACAAATAGAGTTGTAAGCTAAAGTGTGGGTGATAAAAGAATAATTTGATAACTTGGATAAAACAAATTGTAGCTCAAAACTCTTACTCTTTAAGTGCAACATCCGTTGCTATTTATAAATGGAGAATGTCTTATGAAGTTTGATCTCCGTTGTTATCCCATTGTCATTGGTTTAAATAACATCTCTAGGTGTCTTAAATGGGTATGAGACAACTTGTCAAGTTGTCTTCATTGATGTGTTCATTTAATTCGTTGAACATTACAAGTAAATAATGTTCTTTGTTTAAATGGATAATAATATTTTTATCATGAGCTTATAACTTATTTTACTGTCTTATAGTTTATTTTATGTCACAATTTTTGTCCATGCTTTTAATCGACTCTTGTGTATTTTCAATTTTTTGAATGATTTTTTTTCATTCATGTTTACAATATTACAATACTACCTCTTCCAAATTTTATTTTTTCTTAACATAAGATGAATTATTTATGAATTTTTAAGTGTGAAAAAAATTTAAAAATTCATATTTAATTCATTTATTATTAAAAAAATTAAACTTTTACAAAATAGATTCGTGTAATTGTAACCAAAAAAAGATAGATTCATATAATATACTAACTATAATGACGAAAAAAATAATTTAAATTTTGAATAAGACATATGAGTTGACTAAAATTTTTGTTGAAAAAAAATATTTAAAACCCCAAACTTATCGAATATTTTGATAAAAACTAAAAACGAAATTTAAAATATTTAGATTTAAGATAGAATATTTATAGTGACTAGCGGGCTAGGTAGATGCTGCCCGTGTCTAACTTATGTCCAACAAAAAAATATACTTATATTATGATTAGTTTGTTAATAAAATATTTTTGCTATTAACAAAAAAAAAGTGTCTTATCAAAAATTCACACCGAAACTCACATATTTATTTTTTTCTTGTTAAAATATCGGTTTAAATTCGTATAAATAGGCTATAGTGCACACACGAAAGCGGACCACAACAAGTTATCATCTTTTTTCCCCCCTGAAGCAAGTGCACAGGCTGTTATTCTGTGACATCGTTCAATCTGAGTTTCGCAAACCCTAATTAGCGAAACGACTCATCCGAAGTTTTTAGGCTTAATCAAATCGCCAATCGTCAACAAAGGTCAGTAGCATCAATTTTTTTCGAATTTTATTTGATTTCAGTTATTTCGATTCATCTCTTTCAGTGATCGCGTTTATCTATTCGATTCTAGGTATTTTGCCTTTGTGAATTTTAATCTCGCTCTCTTCATGATCGTTAGAATTTGATTTGTTTTTGCGTTCCTATTGTAGATATTTTTGAATTTCTAATTATCGTTATTGTTAGATTATTGTTCAAATAACACCAGCGTCAATGACATCTGGGAAAATTGCGCTTAAGAATGCAATAGCTGTGACAATTTGATTTTTGGATGTGGTTACAATTGCAAAATTAAATCGAGAAAATTGTTTTTATTTTTTAAAGAAATTCATTCCATAAATACGTATTGTTCGACATATATGATTGTTTTTTAATTGTTAACAATTACTATTGTAAGTTTTCTTGATGTGCTGATAACATGTATTTATCAATGTCACAGGTTAGAGTTTGAATTGAAGTAGTCACCATGAGATTAGTAAAAGGAAGTAAAGTGGAGATCCTTGTCAATACTCATGTACTTGGAGTGGAATGGCATGGTGCCCGTATTGTTTCCGGTAACGGGCACACTTATGAAGTTGAGTATGACTCTTCTAGTGCGACCGATAAGGCTCTTTCGACGAGAGTTCCAAGGAAAGCTATTAGACCATGCCCCCCTGCTATGGAAAATATTGGGAGTTGGAGAGTTAATGATATTGTGGAAGTATGGAATGCTGGCTGTTGGAAAGAAGCTACTGTATTGAAGTACATAACTGGAGAATTCTTTTTGGTAAGGTTGAAAGGATCTTGCACAGAGCTGAAGGTCCACGAAGATAACATGAGGATATGCCAATCATGGCTAAATGGTCAATGGATCATAAGTCCAAAGGTAATTTTTATTGCTTATAAAAAATATTTATTCCAAATATTGTATAATTGTATTCAAACTAGTAAGCATTCTCAGAATTTTGGCAATTTCTTAGTGCTAGAATGTATCTTGTTCATTTAAATTGTTTTATGGATTTCCTTATTTCATTTGCTTGTGCTTGATATAGGGACCAACCAAGTCAGGAGTTGTGAATTTCAGCCGGAATTTAATTTCAAACAACTATAAGGCGATGCCCGAAGTTCAGCACACTAAAGATGTTTGGTCACCAGGATTGGATGCCAGCTGTCTCCATCAACCCTCACCTTCAACATTGAAAAGAATGCTGTCTCATGGCTCACTTCATATTGAGGAATATCCCAGAAAAAAGAGGGTTGTTGTGACTATGGGTGAGTCTAAAAGACTCAAAGCGGTATCCACTGCTCCATTGCTAGAAAAGGTAGATGCTATTGCATACCCACATAATAATATGGGTGAAAACTACATGCATGTTTCCTTTCCTAATCAATTATATGAAACGAAGAAACCTTGTAATGTTACAACACACTTTCCTGAATCCATTGAAAAACTAGATTATTCTTATAGTAATCTAAGTTCAGTTGGCAGCTGTAGTGTAATAAGCGGTAGTGCAAATGAGTTTTATGGTGTTACATTAGCAGGTGCTTGCCAAGATGATGAAGACACCCTTCGCAGTGATGCAGAATCTCTAAATGTTGAGGATATGGAAGAGTCTTATGGTGATATGTTTCCAGATCCACGCCCAAGGGACGAATGTACCATATCCACTGATGAAGCAGAATCACTAGATGTGGACGAAGAATGCGCCATTCTTCCAAAAGAGGTTGTAGAAGAAAGAATCCATAGGTTAGAGTTGAATGCTTATAACTGTACCTTAGAGGCAATGTATGCTTCTGGCCCTTTAAGTTGGGAAAAGGAAGAATTATTGACTAATCTTCGTATTTCACTCAATATCTCAAACGATGAACACTTGAGCGGGATAAAGTACTTAGTTTCGGCTGATCAGAATTTTTAAATGTTTACTTAGGGTAGATAGGGTAGATTGCCGTGCAATTGTTCATTTTTGAAAATTATGTACAATATTCTTAGGTTCTGAACAAGATAACATTTTTTTTCCGATTCATCACTTTCTCCTATTCATTCTGCTCTAGAATTATGATGCCACACTCAATATGATCATATCAATTATATAGTTACAATACTCTTTATTTTGCTTATCCTTTTTTTTGGATTTTGGGATATCTTGTTTGTTGTCTTTTTTTCCACCATTTGATAATTTTCCACCATTTGATTATTGATGAATCAAAATCATTTTCCAGGGCTAGTGTACGAGGCTTGCATGCCTTGCTTCCAATGGCTAAATATGATGCTAGGTTTGACTCTTTTTCTCTCTGCAAATTAATTGGTGACATCTACCAATAATTATCTCAGAGATAAGAAATTTCTGACCTCTGTTTGTTATGATTGTTTATGTGCTTTCCAATAATATTGGATCTCTCAGGCATGCTTAGTAGAACTCACAGTTGCCATGTCATGGCCAGAACATGAACTTACTTAAAAGCTGCAGTGCAGGCACAACCCTCGTATGGATGATCTTCTAAAGCATTATTCAGATAAGGGTAGTCTATTTTATTTATTTGCATGCCATGTGAACTATCTTCATGTGACTTGAATACTCTATCCCACTAGCTGAAAAACAAGTTATGTTAGGATGTTACAATGTTTTAATTCTAGGGTAGTGATTGGCGCCATGTCTTCATGTCTTGTCATGTGGTCTCCCTGGTATTCGATGGTGTTATCTCTTTAGTAAAAACTGTACTGCTATGCATTGTCATGTGGTCACCCTGGTATTTGATAGTGTCGTCGCTTTTGGAAAACATGTTTGGAGGCTTGCATGCCTTGTTTACAATGGCTAAATACGATGCTAGGTTTGCCTCATTTTCTCTTTGCAAATTAATTGGTGACACCTACCAATCATTCTCAGAGGTAAAAATTTCTGACCTCTCTTTGTTATAACTGTTTTTGTGTTTTCCAATGGTATGGATATCTCAAGTGTGCTTAGAACTCACTTGTCATGCCCTGGCCAGAACATGAACTTGCTCAATAGCTGCAAACACAGCCCTCGTACTGATGATCTTATACATTTGTTCAGATTAGGGTAGTCTATTTTATTTATCTGCATGCCATGTGTGGATTATCTTCATGTGACTTGAATACTCTATCCCACCAGTTGAAACGAAATTTATGCCAGTGTTACAATGTGTTAATACTAGGGTTGTTAATTGTGCCACTATTGTCATGCAGTCTTCTTGGATTTGACCGTGTCACTTCGTTGGTACAAAAATGTACTGTTACTTTGCAGACTAGTAAATACCTTCTCTTGTTTCTTCCTGGTTTTGTGTTCGGTTTTGTTGTGTCCTCTGCTCTTCTTTTGGGTTTGTCACTGAATACCCCAAACCCCCACTTTTTTTTCTTTGGTATTCATTTATCACACATTCACAGGGTGCCATTATCTCCTGATTTAAATACTGATTATTATTTTGTGTGTGTGCGCGCGGTGTGTGTGTGTTTTCTTTCAGGAAGGACACTCTTGAATTTGAATTGGCTGCTTTGAGACAGAGCATAGTTTTAATCACTGACCTAATCGAGGGTAGCTTCATTTTATAGTTTTTGTCTCTAATTGATTTTGTTGTTTATGTTAGAGTTATGACTTACGAGTACATATACTAATTTCGGATTAAGTTGGTTGATAATTGTGCTAACCTTGCAACTTACCTTAGTAGACGTATTTTTAACTGCCAATTATTTGTAATGCTAGCATGTATCTAACTATCTATGATAATATTAATGTACAACCTCATCTTGTCAATTCGAAAGCTTAAATATATAGCTATGTTTTTGGTTTAATGCACTTTTTTGGAAAAATATTCGGAAGTTTGTTTAGGTCATTCTGGCCGTTGATTATGTTTCTTACTATTTTACTATGATCACTGCTGAGTTAATACAAGTTTTGAAATTGATATAAAAAAGGCTTGTGGAAAGGAATTCTTTGAAAATATGGTACCAATAAATAAGTATGATGTATATTGAAATATTGATTTTGCCCCTCTGTATATGTGAAGTGTAGCTTACTCCGATTACTGCTGCTGAGCTAATCAAGCTTTGACTTTGTTATTGAAAGGCTTGTGGAAACAGTATTTCAGAAGAAGATTCGAACAAGCAACTTTATGCACACGTTGCAGTTCAAAATGTTGGTATTAGCTCTTCAGTTACCTTTGATTCCATTCGTTTAAAGTTTATGTTTGCAGCTAATGCTGTGAATTCAAGTTCATTGTAATCTTAGCTGAATATTAGTTTCTTCACATGCATTTAATCCACATTTTAAATTTAGAGTATCGCGCTGTTGTATCACAACCAACATTTTTTTTGACGCAACCCAACAATGTTATTTAGTTCCTAATGGTGTTATTTTATCGAAAATTATAGATGTTTCACTTTGCACCGCTAAACATTGTAAATTTTCATATATTATTTACATCATTGAAATTATCTTACTGGACCAACAAATGGAAATTTCCTTATTATTCTTATTTAAAGCAAATCTTTGATTTTTGTTATCATTTAAGTTGTCTTTCAAAGCCGTACCATTTTTCCCACAGCTGAACATGTTGTGATGAGGCCTAAAAAATTAGAGAGAAAATGCTGAGGAAGGAGGAAGGAAACGTGCATGGCCATAAAAAAAAAAGAATAATAAGGAAGAAGAAATGAGATTTAAAATAGCAAATCTAACATCACCGAGAAACCAATACAAACATTTGATGATAACAATGTATTTTTTCATAACATACATAGTTTTGTGAAAAAATTGTTCTTCAAAATTAGTAAAAGGGAAAGTGATTAACGCATGGTGATGAAAAGTGAATAGACGATGAACTAGGTTGTTTAGGTTAACAAATTTTAGTGATAAAAACCTTAGACGATGAAGTAGTTAAGTATATATTAGTTTAAACGCAGAAAATTCAACTTTAAATGCTTGATCTAGTCTGAGTCTCACTAATATGAAAGAGATAAACGAAATAGTGTCCCAGAGACACTATTTAACATGACCCATAGTTTTTTACTTTGGATTGAGATCATCTCCCTCCCCCAACTTTTTTTTTATAAGCAAATTTATTAATGGGAGTCCAAGAGATTCTCAATCCCGTTGCATGATATTAGTGTTATAACACCACATAGAAAAATTAATACAAGAATTATCTTCGAGTCTTGCTGCAAACCATGACCAAGATAGTAGTGTTTTGCCGTCTAATAAGTCATCCACCTCCCTTTAAGGCTCCTTTGAACAGAACATCATTCCTCATCAGCCATAAACACCAACTAGTAAGCCATATCACACTCCAATTTTTTTTATACTCTGCCTTTCAACATCTTTCTAAACTGGATAAAATTCTCCTCTCCCACAATATCTAGTGGCATGGATGTGTGATAGAGATACAACTACTTACGGGAAAGATAAAAGAAAGTGTAAAGAAAGTAAATGTAAGACAAATAAAATAATATAAATAAAAACATTTCAAATCATTTTGAATATTTTTCATAATGTAACAAAGACTACAAATATTAGAGGTACTAGTGGATAATATCGTTAAAGGCTTAAAAAGTCCGACTAATTAATAAAATATAAATCCAACTAACAATGTTGTACCAAAATAAATAAATTCAACTAACAATGTATATACAATACCTTTAAATTATTTGATTATCTGTAATTGAAAAATGCTATAATTTAATCTCTACCAATGTGCCAATCCACTCAAAGACCTTACTCAGGGACATAGAAAGCATAAATGTGTCACAAAAGGGGGGGAAAATAAATGGGGTCTAATCCCTTTTGTTCATTAAAAAAACACGGGAAAATTTAAAAAGTTGGTGGTAATAAATTGTAGAAAAGCTGGCAATTCAAAGAGATAGACAATGGACAATGTTAAGGCCATTACAATGGGTGGGTGATGAATGGTGTGTTGAATGTTGATGTGGAGGAGTATGGAGGAGTGAGGAGTTGAAAGTTTTCAACGTGTTGAACCATGACATAATGAGACACTTGGCGAATTTTTCTTGGTCCAGAGGGGCGCATGAATGCCACACGCAGACAGTAGGGAGTGGAGTTCACGAAACGCGGAGAGAGAAAGAAGCTGTGACACATGGCTGCATTCGATTGGTTCTCCGAATTTGTATCCAATTAATACTTTGAACTCTATTATTTCATAGCAAATTAATTTTTTATTTTATATTTTTTTCACCAAAATTCATAATTTTTTTTGTCTATAAATAGAGACTTGGTTCATTTGATTTGGACACAAAAATAAAAACGGATTTTTTCACTATAATAATCTTATTATTATCTTCCTATTAGTGTTAATCTTGAAGTATTAGTCTTTTTTTAGTGAAATAGACCCCAATAATCACTTCAACAACACCCAAAATTCTTCTAATCATCACAACAATTATGAAAATCCAAATCAATTTTTCAACCAACGTCCTCAAAACATACCTAATTTTGGTTTAACACCAAATTTCAACCAATCATCCTTTGTTCCAAACTTTCATCCATATTATGGATCTATGCTGAGAAATCCATCTCAAACACCCCAATTTAAAATTATTTGTATCGTACTAATTACGTTGCTTGTGTGTTGCATTGCATTTTAAATTATTTGTATCGTACTAATTACGTTACTTGCGTGTTGTATTTTAAATGAAGTTAAGATGATTTGTATCGTATGAATTATTTAAATAAATTTTGTTTTTATTACAAAAAACTAAAATATAAATTGTTAAGTGTTAATTATTTTAATTTAATTTAATTTTAATCGATAATTGTAATTTTATTTAATCATAAAAACAAAAATATAAATTTAAATAAGAATATGAAATAAAAAGTGGTGGGGTAGAGTGTTGAATGAAAAAACTATTGGAGAGGATAAAAGTTGAATGTGTATTGAATGATTAGGTGGAAAAAAGAGAAAATGATGTGGAGTGTTAAGAAGTGAAAAAGTGGTGTTGAAAGTTTGTAACCATTGTACATGGTCTAATCCCGATTTTAGTGAGGTGGTGAAATTATAATGCAGGGTAAAGTATGACTTTTTTTTGGAGATATAAGTTACTATTTAATAAATTTAAAAAGTGAATTTTTGTTATAAAAAGATTGGATATAGTATTTAACTTTATTTAATCGAAATTGTATATTCAATCTATTAAAAGAAGGAGTTCTAATAATCCGAAGTACGACCGCAAGGTATATAAAATCTGACAAAAAAATCGTTTCATCCAACAATTATACTCGAATTCTCCCAAATACAGATGAAGCTAATTAACTATTTATGTTCAATCACCATTTAAATTATATATCAAATCTAGTCTATTAGTGAAACATGGTGAAAAGGATAGTAACAGTCAATTACTAATTTTGATCTTAATAAAAATATAATGCTTAAATAATTTTTGGTGCATTGTTATTGAACTGATCTTATGCAAGTTTTATTTTTATGGATGCCTACCTACCCTCTTCATGTGAAGGAGGAGAATTAGAAGCTGCTAAATTATGGTCCTCCCTAATATTTTGAGAAAAAGGAGACAAATATATCAAGAGTGTTTTCAACAAATAAATTTTATCTAATTGTTATTGAGCTTTTCTATCTTTGCTTTTAAACCAACTTGTGTATTTTTCAAAATTTTAAATAATTTTTTGCAACCATATTTAGTATATTGTAGAAATTTTTCTTGTAAAATTTTAGAATTTTTAACAATGGATGAATTAAATAATTCTTTTAAAGTTTTAAACACTTTTTTTTTTTTTTTGTTGTAAACTAAAGGTATCTCCATGACAATTGCAAAGACTAATCCCGCGAAATAATAGAGATTCATTTAAGGGGTTGACATCTCGCAACAAATGTTTTACCGTACGCACCGATCGAGGATCATCTTTTGTTAAAAAAAATTAAATTTTTATTGAAGAAATTGTTATAATGTTATAAAAAAGAATACATAAACTCATTAAAAAATGTGAAGAGTACATAGTATAATTTAACTTAAAAGCAAAGATCGAAAGCTATGACGACAAAGTTTGAGACAAAAAGTTGTTGAAATTTTTTAGAGAACTAAAAATTAAATTCGACATATTTTTATAGACCAAAAATTAATCTCACCTTAAAATATATATTAAAAAATTAAAAGGCTAATCTCAAATTGAGAATATTTTACAGAGATTTAAAATTTAAAATTGCTTGAACAAAAAAGATATTTTAAAATTGAGAATATTTTATAGAGATTTGAACGGGCCTGAATAATACAGACGTAAGAGGGCCCATAAAGGTTGTTATTGACCCAAACTTGTGCCGCACACCAAGTTATTATTTATTTCCCGTGGAACAAGCAACTGCATAAGTTATTATTATTATTTTTTTAAAAAAGGTTGTTATTATTCTGTTTCCATCGATCGATTTCTGAGTTTCACAAACCCTAATTTGGTCGTTGATTCAATACTATTCTCCTCCTCCAATTAGTGAAAACTACTCGCAGCTAAGCCACTAATCTGAAGATTTCAATCAAACCTGCAATCGTCGACAAAGGTTAGTAGCATCAATCTTCTTCCAACTTTATTTTATTTGATTTCAGTTTTTTCGATTAATGTAATCTCTTTCTGTAATCGTATTATCTATTCAATTCTAGGTATTTAACTTTGTGAATTTTAATTTTGTTCTCTCGCTTCTGTTAGAATTTGATTTGTTTTCCCATTCGTATGGTAAAAATTGCAGCATCGTCGATGACATCTGAAAAATTACGTTTCAGAATGTAACTTCATGTTTCGTCGTCGTCACGATTAATCGATGAAATTGCATCTGAAAAATTACGCTTCAAAATCTAACTTCATGTTTCAACAGATGCAATTTTTTCTTTCTTTCTTTCTTTCTTTCTTTCTTTCTTTCTTTCTTTCTTTCTTTCTTTCTTTCTGTGTTTTGGTATTTTTTTGGTGTGTGTTGCCGTAACGTAGGTTTTATTTATTTATTTATTTTGGAGTCTCATGCTCTGAGAAACGTATGCTACTGTTGTCTATCACCGGTAACCGGCCCCATTTGAAGGCCGTCTTGTCACCGCACGGTCACGGTGATGAGAGGTTGTATTCGACCTGTTGTGGCGGCAATTGTAACTCGAGGAAAATATTTTTATTAATGCAAACCAGGAAGCATTCTCAAGTTTTGGCGGTTTCTTAGTATCATAGATTGCTTTAGAATTGATATGATTTTTATTTTCGATTATTACTTTGAAAATTTTGCGATGTCTTTTTTCTTATTACATTTCCGTGTGCTTGTTACAGGGATCAGCCAAGTCAGGAGTTGTGAAGTTTAGCTGGAATTTGATTTCAAACAACTATAAGACGATGAAAAGAGTGTCCTCTAACGACGCATCATGTATTGAGGAATATCCCAGAAAAAAGAGGGCTGTTGTGATTACGGGTGAGTCTAAAAGATTCAAAGCAGGATCCACTGCTCCATTGCCAGAAAAGGTAGATGCTATTGCTTACCCACATAATAATATGGGTGAAAAATACATGCATTATTCCTACACTAATTGTACCAATCAATTATATGAAACGAGGAAACCTTGTAATGTTACAACACACTTTCCTGAATCCGTTGAAGAACCAGATTATTCTTGTAGTAATCTGAGTTCAGTTGCCAGCTGTAGTGTAATAAGTGGTAGTGAATTTTTTGGTGATACATTAGCAGGTCCTTGCCAAGATGATGAAGATACCCTTTGCAGTGGTGCAGAATATCTAGATGTTGAAGATGTGGATGGATTTTATGGCGATAGGTTAGCACATCCTTGCCATAGTGATGAAAATACCGTTTGCAGTGATGCAGAATCTCTAGATGTTGAAGATGTGGATGAAGGATGTGACATTTTTCCAAAAGAGGTTGTAGCAGAAAAAATCCATAGGTTAGAGTTGAATGCTTATCTCTGTACCTTAGAGGCAATGTATGCTTCTGGTCCTTTAAGTTGGGAAAAAGAGGGATTGTTGACTAATCTTCGTATTTCACTCAATATCTCAAATGATGAACATTTGATGGGAATAAAGAACTTAGTTTCCTCTGGTCAGAATTTTTAAATGTTTATGTAGTGGAGTTTGCCGTTCAATTTTTCATTTTTGAAAACCCATGTACATCATTATTAGGTTCTAAACAAGATAATATTTGTACAATTCATTATGTTCTAGAAATTATGATGCCACACTCAATATGAACATACCAATTATCATGTTATAATGCTGTGTATTTTATTTATCCTATTTTGAATTTTAGGATCCTATTCCTTGTCCTGTTTTTTCCCAATATTATTATAAGTTCTGATGCTATGTATATCATTTAATTTCTTAATTTTATTCAATAAACTCTTTTAGCTGTCTATTTTATCGTATTAAATTTTTCCACCATTTGATTATTGATGAATCAAAATCATTTTCCAGGGCCAGTGTAGGAGGCTTGCACGCCTTGCTTGCAATGGCTAAATATGATGTTAGGTCTGCCTCGTTATCTCTGCAAATTAATTGGTTACATCTACCAGTAATTATCTCAGAGATAAGAAATTTCTGACCTCTCTTTGTTATGATTGTTTATGTGCTTTCCAATAATATTGGATATCTCAGGTGTGCTTAGAACTCACACTTGCCATGTCATAGCCAGAACATGGACTTGCTTAAAAGCTGCAGGCACGACTCTTGTATGGATGATCTTCTAATGCATTATTCAGATCATTAGTCACACAATTTGCAATTCACTTCGGTACATGGTACGGATTCGGGTAAACGGTATGCTATTTAGCACGTTCAAATATAACCAGTATGTTATGAATTAAAAATATTATTTAGTACTTGACCAAAAAGAAAAAAAAATAGTTAAAAAAATAAAAAAGATGTTGAAGATATCAATATCATCAATATAAATTATTTAGATTTGCAAAAAAAAAACCCTTCGGTTCTTCTTTCTCCAGTGATTTTAATTATCTTGCACAATTGTTCCAACTTCCATTTTTAACTTGCCATTAATCATAGAATGGTGGAAACTGAGCATGAAATTTCCCCTTTTCTTCACCCCAAATTTGAATTCAATACCGCATAAGTGAAAAACAGTGAGATTTTTGACCAGTTCTATCTTCCATCTTGTTAGTATGTTGATTTCTGTGAATTCCACACAAATTTTGACGAACCAATTTGCAAAAGTACCGCGAACCAATAGCTGTGAATCAATTTGTGGTTCCTTGTTAGGGTAACGGATTCTGCAATTATGGTTCAGATAATGGTAGTCTATTTTATTTATATGCATGCCGTGTGGATTATCTTCTTGTGGCTTGAATACTCATCTCACCAGTTGAAAAGCAAGTTATGCCAGGATGTTACAATGTGTTAAATCTAGGTAGTTAACTGTGCCACTATTTATTTATGTCTTGTCATGTGGTCTCAGGTATTCAACGGTGTCATATCTTTAGTGTAAACTTTACTTTGCCCTTATTTCCCATGATTCCCAAGCTTTCATCAGGGTTTTATGGCCATTTTGTTGTGCCCTCCACTCACTTTTCTTCTGGGTTCGTCACCCTGAGTCCCCCTAACCTCCACACACTCTCTCCTTTAGTATTCATTTATCATACATTCAACAGGGTGCCATTGTTTCTTGATTTCAATACTCATTGGCATTATTGTCTATTTTTTCTTTCATGAAGAGCACTCTTGAACTTGTATTGACTGCTTTGAGTTGAAGTATATATTTTTAAGGTAAAATTTCCATATTAGTATGCTTAACTAGTGTCCGGGGGCACGGTTTAGCATTTTCCTATTTTTAAAGGGGTAGATTAATTGTATTGTTCCTCTCTAATTGATTTTTCTGTTTATTGGGTGTTAGGGTTTATTGATCCATCTTCTGATTTCAAATTATCTGGGGTGATACATTGCGCTAACATTGCAACTTAGTTCCTTTGTAGACATTTTTAACTGTATTTTTTTTTTTTTTGTAATTATAGCATGTAGCCTTGATATTAATGTACAAACCTCATCTTGGCAATTTGAAAGATTAATTAGCTATACATTTTGTTTCAATGCATTTTTTAGGTTAAGATATTCTGAAGTTCATTTAGGTAATTCTTGCTGTTTCTTTGACTATTTTCCTGTCATTCCTGCTGAGCTAATCAAGTTTTGACTTTGATATCAAAAAGGCTTGTGGAAAGGAAGTACTGTACTTGAAAAGATAATACCAACAAATATGTGAAGTTTGACTTGCGCTGATTACTGGCTTGCGAAAGCAAAGTACAGTATTTCAGATGATGATTTGAAAAGCAACTTTATGCACATGTGTTTTTTTGTTTTTTTGACAATAACTTTATGCACATGTTAGAGTTCAAAGGTGTTGGTATTATTAGCTCTTGGTTCGTTCCATT
Source organism: Trifolium pratense (assembly GCF_020283565.1). Lineage (NCBI taxonomy): Eukaryota > Viridiplantae > Streptophyta > Magnoliopsida > Fabales > Fabaceae > Trifolium > Trifolium pratense. The sequence continues at coordinate 5,266,613 of NC_060065.1, read as the reverse complement.
CGTTTAAAGTTTATATTTGCAGCTATTATCATCTCAGCTGAATATGAGTTTCTTAACATGCCTCATTTATAATTTTTTAATGTTCATAATTATTAAGCACAATAATCTAAATTAGCATCTTAAAAAAATTATTAAGGGTGTGTTTGGTTGTGAGAAGAAAGTGAGAAGAGAGAAATAAGTATGAGAGAATATAAGAAGAGAGAAATAGGTGAGAGATAGAGTAGATTTGATGTCTTGATTGCTATAAGAGAAAAATAGAAGAAATAGAGAAGAAAGAAGTGTTTCTTATTTTTGAAAGTACCAAAATGTCCCTAACTAAAAAAATTATAAAAAACTAAAAGAACAATTTGAAAAGGACAAAAAGGACAATAACATAAATCGATTGAAAAACTAATTTTGTTTCCTCTTTCTTCTCACTTGCGGCCTGTGGGATGATTGGAAAAGTGAGTGGGATCCACCAAATATTCTTCTCTATTCTCAATTTCCCTCCATACCAAACAAGAGACATGTCCAACTTTTCTTCTATTTCTCTCTTCTCTATCTCTCTCTTCTCTATTTCTCTCAAACCAATCAAAGGCTAAATCAGTTTCACCAATATTATAACTCTAATTACATTTCATCAATACTTATTCATTTTAAATAAAATTATCCCTATTGTCAAAAAAAATAAAATAATCCCTAATCCCCAAATTGCCCCTTATGAATTTGATGCAAATTTGAAGGGAGTTTGTTTATTCTCGGTTGGCTGTCAAGCTTGCAACCGGTTAATTTAATTCGTTTGTCATGTACTAATATTGAACCAGTGTTCTTCTGATACAATATGGACAAAACTTACATGCATTTCCATACATGCATTTCTTACTTTTTCTCTCACAAAGAGGTAGTTTTTTTTATTAAAAAATAATTTTATTTTATTTTTCAAAATGAAAAAACACAAATAACCACCTCTTTGTGAGTGGAAAAGTAAGAAATGCATGTATGGAGATGCATGTAAGTTTTGTCCATACAATATTATGTTTCTCAAATCGTGTCATTTGTTAAAATAAATTAATTCCGCAGTGTAATTTTTTTGACTTGATTTATAAACCTTTTGCGGAACTTCTTTTGAACGCTAGCATCTCTGGCCTTAGTTGCTGGTTTTGTTTCTTATGATTAAAGACTCTTTTGGAGGTGGATCGTGTGGATTAGGTAATTAATGTTGGTTAAATGAATAATTTCAAATATTGAGCAAATTTGGTTTTCATTTTGAAAAAAATTTAAGTATGAATATTAAGTGTGATATGTGGGTCACTTAAGAGATCTATTTTAAGTTTTAAGAAAGTAAATTAATCCAAAAAAATAAATTAATAGTTTCTTTTTAATCATAAATTGAAAAGTGTTTATGCAATATAAAGTTGGATAGGAAAATATTGGAGTAAAACTAGAGTTTGTTTGTTTTAAAAGTAATTAAAGTTTGTTTTCCGGTAATTTTAAAAGTAATTAAAACTTGGATGCACTAAAATACGACGAGCTCGTAAAACAAAGGCCTTGCAAAGGGGTTGGATTTCTCATTAAAAATCAATTGGTCAAATTCAACTGTTTTTTTCTTAATGTTCGTTGACGTCTCTATTTTGTTTTAGAAGATCGTACTGAAATTGCAAATTGCAGTACAACCTATAAATAATAGAAAAGAGAAGATGGCCTAGCTAAAATAATAATAAAAAACACTTGTTTGGTTATTTAGATATCTTAATATAACTCAAAGAAGAGGCAACATTTCAACTTCATCTGTCATCAAATTAGTAGAAAAACTTGTTATCTATAGTGTCAAATCATCAGACATAGATGACATTCCGCCAAATGAGACATTTAGGAAAGCTGATGGTCAGACATGATTCATACATGGCAACAGGCAGTTAATACATAATTAAAATATGAAACTTAATTTATCTCATATTTTGTTGGATGCAAACATAAACAAACATGAACCAAAGTATGGTGATAAATAAAAAGAACAAGATGGATTAGAGAAGCAACATTGTATCTTTGTCTCCCAGCATAAGATCAGCACAAAAAAGGAGCATGAGCGTTGTTGAGGTGGCTGCAACTGAGCCTAGGTGGTGTTAGTTTTAGTTTTAGTTTTGTCCTCCTCCCCTTGAGGACTGAGGATATCTACATGAGACAAGTCAGTGGATGCTACAAAACCATAGTAGCCAATGGCAAATGTGGCTTGTAAAGCAAGTTTGGGATTATACAAGATCTTCCATCGTTCCTCCCTACTTATGACAGGTGATGGTGGTGTTCTAGGACAAGGACAATGAGCTTTAGGTTGAATTAGGCAATCAGAAACAAATGTGAGATTAAGACCCAGTTTGACGGCTTTAACTATAAGTGCCCTGAGATATGTATCTCTTAGGCTTCTTCGACGACGATGACGTTTCCGGATCCATCTCATCAGCCCTCTTCTTCTTCTTCTTTGACATTTTCATATCCATCTCAGCTTCAATGGAAGAGAGGGGAACCCTATACCTATCTAAGTGTATTGATTCTTCCTCCTCTTCCCGTGCTTTCAATTTCAATTTGATTAAACCCTAATTCTAATCCCGTGTCTTGTTCTCACCACCAGCACCAAACGAACTCATAAATATTACTAATAGAGATAACATATTTCATTCACAATTAAATTACACTAGTTTTGTCACAAAAAAAAATAAAAAATTACACTAGTTTTATTTCCGGCGCGGGGAATTTTATTTAAATGTAATTTGTAAAATAAAATCGTTGATGATAATTGTTAGGATCCTAAAAATAAAATTCTTAGTGTTGATATGAAGATTGTAATTGGAGCGCTGCCAGTGCGACTGAGAGTGGCGTAAACACTGGCGGTGTGGTCGAGGTGGGGCTCGCCATGGCTGTAGTAGTTGAGGGTTTGGACTGCGCTTCCCCTATGTTTGTGATGACGACGACGGAGGAGAGGAATCCGTTGATGGATCTGATTTCAGAGAAAACTTTGGTTCAGGTATACAGTTGTATAACTTCTTGTGCGTGAATTTGAGAAATCTTGCATATTAGATGTTCGAAAAATGGCCAAGGTAGAAAGAAATGTTAGCGTACTGTTATGATGTAGATATATGTCTTGGAATTTGCTTTGTAATGTTAAATTTAAGGGGTTTCAGATTTCAGAGTTCAATTTCATTTTCAAGATTAAGTTTGAAACCCCTAATATTCTGGAAAGCGTTTCTTTCTGTTCAGTGTTGGTACCAAATTTTATTGTCCACATCTTGTAATCAAATTTGTATGAATATGTAACCAAGATGATATGGATTTTTTTGTTAACTCACTTGCAGCTGCACAATTCCTTGTCTGTCATGATGTAGATATATGTCTTGGAATTTGATCTGTAATGTTTTTCAAGTACAATACACAAGTATTGAGCTTGGCAAAGCCTTTGCCAGATTTTTAGGTTCAAGTATTGAAACGGTATTCATTTGTTATCAATAATAATGCAGCAAAAAACAGAGCAAATAGCATAAGAAATTTGCTACGAAGAGTGAGCCTTGGTACTTCTGGATCTGTTTTTGTAAATTGAGGATTTTGTATTTCATGTTTTGTTGAACTTTGGTGGAGTAGTGTGTTGTAAGATAAACCATGTAACTTACCCTTGTACCTTTTTCTCAGTTTTTACTGTGAACATAAAGTAGAAATTTTGTAGTTAGAACTTCAAATAAATAAAAGTAAAATAGATACGATACCATACATACCCAAGTATACCAGCTTATTCTCTTATCATGTCTATCGTGAATTCAAATGTGTATTCTACATTCCTACATGCATATGTATATATCTCCCCACTGTATTTTTGATACTTTCTTGCCATGAAGGCTCAATTTGGACCTTCCCTACATATAGAAACTAGCCCTTTTACTTTTAATAGGTTCAATTAATTAATCAAATAGCATTTTATGAAAACTTTGTGTTAAATTATGCTTTTATGGACACTTTCCTGAAAATAGCTCTGACCCTTGACCACAATTTTTGAATTTTCTTCTCATTTCCTTAATATATAGTAGCTGCTGTAAATTTTTATGCAATGGCAGGCCCTTTTTGGTCATCCTTGGACCTCACTTTTTGAATGTTAAAAGAAAACTGATTATTATGTCTCCTTGATTAATATGTTTTTGACAATTGGCTAGGGAGCTAAATTGCCGGTGAGTTGGCGGGGGTTCTCACACCTTCATTTCAACTCCTTCTCCTGCATCTATAAACTGTTTTTGGTGAGTTTGGTACTAAATTATTTGGTAATACTGATGTGGTGTGGTGAATTTCGATTGCAGATTACTTCCTATGCTTCTTGAACATGTAGATAACATGTGTTTTTGAAAGATTCTTTCATTTATTTAAAATATTGAAGTTCATATCATTGTTTGTGCAATCCTACAAGGTATAAATATTATGTGACCATGTAGATTTCATGTTTTTCTAGGTGAACTTGTCCTGTTGGCTTGTGTCATATTGGTTGGACTGTTTTCTCTCCAACATTGTGGCACGCACAAAGTTGCTTTCATGTTAGCACCAAAACGAGGATTGTGAGTTTCTCCTCTATTCTTTTTCTTTCAGTCATTTTTGTTTTCTTTGTTCATCAGGATATGTAAGTAGTCTTTGTTTTCCATTGCTTGCATTTACACCATTTAATCCCCTTACCAGGTGCCCATTTTTTATGAATATTGATCATCACTTGAGGATTCAGATTTATATTTAAACTAAGTAGAAGACTTCAGCTGATTAGTGCATTTAGCTCCATTATTTTAAATTTCCAGTTAATCCTTTTGTTAGTGGCTTTCTAGTTTCCCCTTATGGTATGGCTACAGAGGTATGTTTGTTTCTGAGAATACTTACTACATTGTTTAACTCAAATAACATAGTTCGACTGTCTGGTTTGCGCAGCAAAGCCACTGAGCTGATTTCTTACCTGCTCGTATCTTTTACACCTCACGACATTATGATTTCTGTTACCAGCCAAATCACTACCTTTGTTATTCTCTTTTTCTGATATGAAACCCAAATGTAAAAGTACAATCCTAAAGCAATTTATTAGAAGAAAGCCTATCATTAGTTCTGTTAGAAACATAGCAGTTAAATGATTTGCACTGCAGCTTGATTTAAACTGCTGCAAGGTTCATATACGGTATACTTGCATATCTGTGTTCTTTTCAGTTGTCCCTATTTAGTTGATTCAGAAAATGACATTGACATTGATCATTCTTTGTGTTATAGAATGTCACAGACATTGATCATTTGGGCTAATCTTTTCTATTTTGCAGTTTTTTGTTTTCTTTTTGTGGTTGGTTGCATTTACTTGTTCTGTTCTATCGCCTACCGGTTAAGTCAAGTCTCTCATTGGCATCCTACTTTCACATTTGTTTGTAGTGTTTGCTGCAACTTACATAATTTCTCAATGTTTAATTAAAATAACCACATTAATGTTTTATGAGACTAAGATTGGAATGCTTATTAATCAAAATATGATTGGTTTAAATGTCCTAATCCTTACACGTGCAATACTCAGAAGTTCAGTATACTGACATTTTTTTTTTATTGTTTGTGATCTGCAAGGAATTTTTTGTTTTTGTTTTTGAAAATCACCACTTCTTGATTGAAGAAACAGACCAATACAGAAAGATGGCCGCTCCATGGGGTTTGAGGCATCCCCCACCCATGTACGTAAACCAATCATTTTAGCTGCTTGGGCTAATCTATGAGCAGCAGAGTTACATGAACGACTAACAACACAAATAGAACAATTTGCTAAACTAGAAAACAACTCTTTGCAATCAACTATAAAGTGATCAATACTTGTTAGAGAGAGGAGATCCTTGAAACAGTCCACCACCAATGAAGCATCCATTTCAAATATGATATTACTGAGGTTCAAATCCCTTGCTATTTGAAGTCCCCAATGCAGTCCTAATGCTTCTGCAACAACAGCTTCAGTCACAAACTCAGTCTTCTTTGTGGCAGCAAACGCTACTTCTGCATTATGGTTCCTAATAACCAGTCCCCAGCTGACTTGACCCATCGGACCCCAACCGGCATCGACATTTAACTTGAAAAAATCTGGTGGAGGAGCCACCCAGTCACAGCGGGGCCGCTGTCCAGTCGACTGCTCCCTAGGAGTGGATCCTTCAGAAAATCCAGACACAAAATTTTGGGCAGCAAAAGAGACTCTAATTGGATCGAATGCCAAATTTTGAAAATTGTTTGATTCCTAAAGAACCAAATATTCCATAGTGTCGTACAAAAAAGTTGGATCGCGAAAGGCTCCTTACAATTAAGCCACTGTGTAAACCAGATAACAAAATCAGAATGAGGAGGGGGTCTGACCCCTAAAGGGGAAGCGAGCCACACTTGTTTGATAAGAGGACAATGAAGGAAAAGGTGTTCTGTGCTCTCCAAACCATTAAAGCAAAGTGGGCAAACAGGATCAAGAGGAACTCGCCTTCTCAAGAGATTGCCTCTGGTTGGCCTCTGCAAGGAAGTTAATAGATAAACAAAGTCATTGATATCAAGGTTAGCATTTTCTCTGGCCTCTTTATGTTTCTGCATTATGTCATACATAAATATGTTCCACTCATAATTAGTTTACTTGTTCGTTTGGATTTGGATTTGGATTCCATAATCAAGAGATCTGGAAAAGGCTGACCTTGGATTTGGTTCACTGTGACACTTTTGGCAGCTAATCTTCATTTTGGCAGTTAAATAGCTACACTTTTTGGTAGGCAAACTTCTATATTCGCCGACACTTTTTGGCTGTTAAGTAGCAGCTTTTCTCTAGCTAAACTGTTCTGCTAATCTGCTAGGTTCTTTGTAATATTGTGCCAGCTAAAATTCAGATATCTTGATGAGAAATGTCAATTGGCTACAGTTTCTAATGTAGCTAATAACATGAAAAAATGTTAAAAAAAGGTGAATTGGTTACTTTTTTTAAATGCAGCTAATAGCATGAAAAAGTGTTACTATAAGATTTTAACGACATAGGGTATATACTGCATTTGGAAAAGTGTCACTAAAAGCAACAACGACATTTGAATGTGATTTAGTTACACTTGTTAAATATAACTAAATCTCTTATGTGTAGTAGTTTGCACATGTGTATTTGACTTGTTTGGTTTCTTTATAATTATGGCTACCGCTTGTGCTTTGAAATCTAACTCTTCTGGTACTATTGGAGAATGGACCATTCCAATTTCTAGGGAAATTGGATCCTCCAAAAGTAGGATGTGATTCTTACTCTTTTCAGTGATGATTCCAAGAAACTAGTAGTTTGAGCCCTTTTTTTTTGTGTGTGTGTGGGTGTGGGGGTGGTTCTTGGGGGCAGTATCGTTCTGCATAATTATTAATGCAGCATAGTAATATATAACCCCTGAGAGCACAAATGCTACTGTGGGTGCAAACATAGAGGACCCCTTTATTTAGTACCTCTGATCTCTGATCTTTGACATTCAGATCTATGCATATGTGGTTTTTAGGGAGTAAGGACTGGGTTTTGTTTTTTTAGGATTTGCCTTTTTCTGTTTTGTTGGATTTGGGCAGCCACAGGAAGGCTGTCATGTTTGAGAGGGTAATTGTTGATGGAGCTTCCAGTTCCGGAATTGCCATTGCATCCTAAGAATAGATAAAACATTCAGTGGAATGTAGGGCTCCTTCAAATGCTTCCCATAATTCTGTTACTCACAACTTGTGTTGATCCGGTCAGCTCCATTTCAAGGGTTTTTATTTGAATTTTGATCATCAATGCAAATTTGACTGCCATGCATCCACCTCGTAGCTATAGCTATTATCCATTTTGACACTTATCTCATCTTATCTGTCAAGTGCTCGAATTTTGTTTATTTCATCTGAGTTGTGAAGAATAGGGTGGAGAAATATGTTGTTCTAGTAAAAAAGAGTGAACACTTCTTTCTTTGGGAATTATTAAAATGAATTTCATCATTTTTTATGTAGTCACACCATGCCTTCAGAATATCTGGGTCATACCTAATTGACTGTCTAAGTTTGAGGTTTTCCTTTTAAGTTTTGATCTGTCTGTACATAAACCTCACTGTTTGATGCATATAACCTCTGGCTACATTTACGTTTGACTCATTAAAAGGAAAACCTTACTGTACCTGATACTTCCTTAACTAGAATTAATCTTTTACATGGGAAAGATCAATAATATAATCACTAATGTTATCTTCACACACACTTTTAATTTTAATTCTCTCTTTTTAACTCTTTCACCTGATATACGAAGTCTCTCTTCCAAAGAGTGCAGTGGCTCATTTCACTTCTTGTTGTGTTAATTCTTGCTCAGATTCTATATGCGGTTCTAGTGTAGCATCTCCATTGTCATGTTTATTTTTCATGAGAGTGGATCTTATAATCCCATCTATATCTCTTGGTTTCATGTATTCCAATGAATTTGGCCATCTTCATAGTGTTAATGGTTCTTTCTTGTGATTTCTTCTGGCATTTATGCATACAGTTGCTTTTTAAGTCACAATAGTTTCCTCATGTGTCCAAGAAGAGCTAAATTTGATTCACTGAATAACATTGGCAAACCAGGACTTTTATGGTACTTGCCAGGACAGGGTTGATATGCATTTTTGAAATTAAAAAGTGTGATCCAAATTCCATGAAGTTGCTTTTGGCTTAGCTAAAGATTTGCTTTTTTAACTTCTCCAATCATTTAAAAGTGGTATATCATATATTCTATGACTTTTGGCTTAGCTTAAATTGAACTTATATTTCATTCCCTCCTAAGTAGACTTAGAATTAGAACTTGGTTTAATAAATTGTTTGATTATGAGTTATTTGCTCTGCCATATGGATGTTTTGAGTTCTGCTTTTTTTTTACTCAACATTCTCATGAAAGAAGGATGCTTTTTTTTTAGCTGTCCTTTTTAATTTTACTGATTATCATACTAATGAGAGAAAAGGACACGAGGTATTAGTTTAAAAAGTTAAATACAAGTTTTCAGCTTTGACATAATTTTGTCTGTTGATGCAGTTTTAGGTAAGGTTAAGGACTTCCTAGAAGTGATGTCGGACGCAAATAAACGACTAGAACTTGATGAGAAGTTCAAAATTTCTTCTGTATATATTTGGAATATTCATCTTTGTTTTGTCCAACAGCATTTTTGGGGCTGCTGGTGAGGTTTACTCTGCTTCAGCCTTCAACTTGATAAAAACTTGAGATCACACTCCCAGAGCAAAGAGATTACTGATGCTGATATCTTAAACTGGGAAAACAATAAAGTGAAGAAAGCCTGAAGAACTTCTGAAATGGATAGTTTCAAGGTAAATTAAGCATAGATTGACCAGTTTATGGGTTAAAATAATTGTCAGTCTTAAGGCATTTGTCAAGCACGTGATATGACAATTCAATCACCACCTCTCCTGTCACCCTGTTCGATTCATGTATTTTTTTATTCATTCTATGCCATTTAATTTTTCTTAAAATTGCTTCACAGGTTACCTAATAATTATACAGGCATTGTTTTTGCAACCAAGTGTTGGTTAGTGAATCGAGGAAAAAAAAGAGCTCAACGATGAGGATGGTGTACATGATTCAATCTACAAGCTTAAAGGATTATGGTCTTGAAATGTAGTTTACTGTGATAATGCAGTTCATCCTTGGACATACATATGTGCTGTTCTGTGAACTTTCTAAACTCTTCTAGAGGTGAAAACATACGGCAATGCTCCAGATGGCAAGATTTATCAGAATAGATGCAAATTACAGATGTTTGACTAGTTTCGTGTCCTCTAATAGTGTCCATACTTTCCACCATTCTTCATGCAATGGCAATGCTCTAGAGGAGTTACCAATAGGATTGGTTAGTGAATCTAATTATCCTTCTGGTAAGACAAGGTAGCATGCGCATGGTAATTGGATAATCCAATTTGTTTTTGTCTTGCATGAAGAATTTCAATCATGAGGAGGTTTGTTTGTTGTCAATTGTGATTGCTCTGAAATTCAAAGTAATTTTCTAACAAGTCTTTTTTTGACAAGTCTTATTCACTTTAGTTATTGCTACTTGTTGAGGCTGATCTAGTTCCGCAGGTGACCGGTACTTATAGGGCTGAGTGCTAGGGTTGGAGCAACTCAGAATCTGGACTTTAGTATTTCTAACAAGGCTCTCACAATTTAATTGAGAAACAAATTTCGGCTCATGTGTGTAAATAGTATTTCAGTTTTAGAGGGAAGATAAAGGAGTAATTTGGAGTATGAACTGTGTAGTGATAACTTAATGAGCATGTAAGTTATATAAGTTGAGGTACAGTTTTGGTTCATTTGAAGAGCTTTATAATTTTATTTGCCTCGAATTGTTAAGCGTAAGGCTCCGTACAATGCACAATTTGAGTCATCTCAATTCAAACTTGGTTTTCTTGTTTTAAGTTAGAGTAACATATTATTTTTCTCAATGATTTGACTTTGTTATGTTAAACTAACTTTGTTATTCCTCTTTTAGATTTATAGTCTTGGTGAAATGCTTATGCTTTACAGGAAGAGTACAATTTTGAGTGTATGAGTAGCATTATGAGTGGGGTATACAAAGAGAAGAGAAATGTGGGTGAGTATGTCTCTTTATGAGAATATATGTTTAGAGTATTTGCTCTGCCACTAGAGAGATTGAGAGCTCTCAAAAGCTGTGGTTCAAAGTTAGAGAGGAGTCTAGGCCAAACATATTATTATAGAAGTTCTTAAAAATGAGAAGGAGCTTAATAATTACCCCAAAAAGGAGATTGAAGAAAATTCCAACAGAAAATTAGAGAGGAGCCTAGGCCAAACACATTCCCTTTTATTTATTTTTTTTTTATTATAAGTATGATTTACTTACATACTTATATGATAATACCAACAGAAAATTTTATTAAGATAATATTTGATAATTAGTCAAATATTTTAAAAAATAATTATTCAGTAATAATATAATTTTTTATACTATAATAATTTATTATATTATTGGAGTATAATGAGTTAAATATGTTTTTCATCTCTATAAAATTAGCTAATTTTGAATTTCGTCCGTATAATAAAAAATTACATGTTTTCATATCTACAAAAAATGTTGTTTTGTTTTTAGTCTTTTTTTTTTTGAAGCATTGTTTTTAGTCCTTAATGGACAAAGTTTTGACATTTTTTTAACATAATATGAACTTACATAGCTTTAACATAATATAGACACATTTCGAACATAAAAAGTTATATCATTAACTTTAAAATAAACATAAATTAATCGTAAGGGACTAAAAACAAAACATTTTTTTTTAGGAATGAAAACATGTGATTTTATTTTAAATGGACAAAAATTAAAATTTCGTAGTTTAACAACAAAAAAATGTATTTAACTCTATTTTTTTAGAATATCATTCATTCAAAATTAAACATTGTTCAAGAATATGTTGTCAAACAATTTTTTTACAAAGTTGTCCCCAACTCCTTGAGCTTTATGGTTCTGATGGATGTCATGTTTAACCTTATTGGCATTGCATGTAGATTAGTAATTGAAGAAATAACTGAAGCAGTAGAGGATGAGTCTTCTAGAGACAACAAAGCTCTTTGGAAAAATCACTGGTTCCACATATTCTATATCTGATGTTTTTTAGGTCCCCAACGTATCTTTTATACCCAAAAAAAATCTAATTTTGTCCTTGATAAAAACTTCGGTTCGCAAAAACTTATGTTTTTTCTAGTTCAAACTCAGGAAAAATTCGATTAACATTTCTATATTTTTGACACATACATGTTCAAAAATCCACTAACCTGTAAACTTCCTACGGACTAAACTAGCATTGATGAACTGCATCCCAATGTGTTGTGCCTTTCCACACCCCCTCTCCACCATCGTCTTACGAATCTCATTAACATTAACTTCTGTCTCGATAAACAATTCATTATAGCTAACAAATTCATTTTTCAAATCAAAATCAGTCGTAATAAATTATATGTCAAAAGCTCAGAAGGAAATACCAAATTTCCAGCTTCTTCGCTCTCTCTGCACATCGTAAACACAATGATACCTGCAGAGTCATTCGCCATTTGTAGGGATCCCCGAGTAAAGCTTTGTAATTTGGTAATTTATGGTTGTCATGCCAAAAACTTTGTAATTTTCTATGAAAAAAGGCTTGAACCACAATCCCAAAACCTTATGCTAAAAAAACAACAAATTAAGAACATCAATAGAACAATTACATGACAATAGTGAAGGTTCATGTCCAGTGTAGAAACATATCTCCTATTTCGTCTCGAATGTCCACCAAATGAAATGAAGATAAAATCGCAAACTTTAGACTCTCTTTCCACCTTCTCCATTTGGCTTTTGATGAAATTTGAATCAATAAGACGATTTTCTTCTATGAGTATAATTTCCTCCGGTAGAAAGTCATAACGAGTAATCAGGACGTCATAGAAACATTCGGCATCAAACCATGGGGAGTCCAGTGACGCTCTCTCGTCATCGAGGTATCTAAGACCCACTATTACTGCCCCTTTTGAAAGGGCATACATTAGGCTTGTGAAAACCTCTCAATTTGAAGATGAAGATATATTCAACAATTTTTTTATCGAAAGATAAGTGCATGTCACAAAAAGACCTATCAGAAGAATCAATTACTTTACTTCAAAATTTACCATTTTTCTAAGAACAATGTTTTCGGTTCAGCTCTTTCTGTTGAGTATCATGTTTGAGACATTGAAAATATATGTGAAAATGTGCATCCAAGACATAAATTAAACGGGAACCACATTAATCAACCAAACGTTCAAGACTCTCGATTGAAAGGAGAATAGTAAAATCAAATATCAAATTCATACACTCCAAACCATCAACAAATTCCATCTGTCAAGAATGCAAGAAAAACAAAACATCATTCACATGAAAATGTAAAAAACCGGATAGAAAATCCATGCAATTGATTATTCAATGCATACTCGAGAATTAATACAGAAAAATACATATGGTAGTAACCATATTCATATATATATATATATATATATATATATATATATATATATATATATATATATATATATATATATATATATATATATATATATATATATATATATATATATATATATATATATATATATATATATATATATATATCTAAAAGCTAAGAAAATACATATCCACTAAGTGCAAAATAACCTACCTCTATCATTGTGTATTACCCTACATAATAATACATCCATACGCGGAAAATAAAACACTAAACAAATATTTGTTAAATATGAAAAACAACAATAGGACAAATATTTATTTTTTATATACATAAATAAATAAGAGACAAATATTTACTATTGATAAATGCAAAAAAATAAGAAACAAATCTTTGCCATCAATATATAATTTTTTTTCTTTCAGAGATTCCATAAAGGTTCTACTATTTTTCTTGTGGAAAAGAACGGCGTGTTTATGAGGTTGATGAAAGAACGGTTCTACCACAAATTTATGTGCATTATCATCACTACAAGAGGACAGTCCGACGTTTCCACATGTTTTTTGTCAAGAGATTGCAAATGAAATTCAACTTACATTTTATTCTTCTTCGATGACAATAACAAAATGTTTCGATCAATGGCTTCTTGGACGGACAATCTGGACATAAGGTCGCCGTCGAAGAGATGGGCGGTGAGGAGAGGTGGGTGGGAGTACGTAGAGGAAGGGAAAAAACATTCCCTTAAATCGTCTAAAATAACACTAGGTAGACCGACGGTGAACCTAAAATAAAAGGGTTTTACTCTAATATAAAATTTACATCAGTTCTCTAATGTGCTTACTTGGCACTCTTGCATTTTATAGCTTTAGTGATGTTCTACAAATGGTTGTTTATTTTTTCATAAGGTGTTGATTGCTATTTTTCTAAGAATTATTTTCCGCACTCTTGATCTTTATTTGTTTCGCTAGGGTTGTCTAAATTATCTAAGATTTTTTTTCGTTTAAATTACTTTAATCTATTTCATGTCAAAATATTATTAGGTGACCTGGAGTGATTTTATCTGAACTTGGCCCTCCTGGAGGTTATAATTGCTGCAATGTTTCTCGTATAAAAACCGATAACATGGTCTCACACCACATTCAATGAAGACGAGCCGTTTTTTTTTTTTTGACAAAAACAAATTCAACTCATTTCATTAATCAAAATACTTTCAATACTAGGAGGAATCAAATCTAAGATACAACGACTAGACCAAGAATAGGCCGCCCTAGCTATAGTGTGAGCAACTCTATTCGCTTGACGCTTAATAAACTTCACCTCAAAGTTGGGATAATTCACTAACAAAGATTTAATACTAGAAATTAACGTACAAAACTCTGAAGTTCCAACACAATTGGAGGAAATTGCATCAACAACAACCTTCAAATCACTTTCAAAACAAACATTGAAGACACCTCTTTGAATCATTTCATTCATTGCTTCCTTGATTGCCATAGCTTCTCCTTCAAATGTGTTGAGTCTTTGATGAATAATATTAGAGCCTGGCCTGCTAGTATAAATCTTCCACGATAATCATGTATGCACCAACCCCATCCAGTTGCGCCGACATTGTTGAAAAAGCTAGCGTCAACGTTACATTTAAGCCGATTGTGGACTGGTGGCTGCCATTGCTCTGCTGTCTGTGTTGCTTGCTGGTTTTGTTGTTGGTTTCGGGTACTGTTCTCAGCCTTCCATTCATTCCAATAGTGCAACGCTTGCATACCAACTTGTCTAGCATTCAGCCTTTTATTATTCCATACCAAGTTATTTCTATTGTTCCACACACACCATAAAAGTGTAGCCATTTTTCCTACTGTCATTGCATCCTCCTTATAACAGATGTCTAGGAACAACTCTTGGATATTTGCAAATTGATGGATTCTAGATTGTATCATGTGTTCTAAACCCATCATTTCCCAGGCTTCTCTAGCACTATTACATTCCAAAAATAAATGCCATGCGTCCTCTTCATCTTGTAAGCACATGGGACACTCTAAAGGACATTGCACATAGTGCCCTGTTAGACGGGTTCGGGTTGGTAAGCAATGAAAAGTTGAAAACCAACATTTGTGTTAATTATATGGAAATGAAATTCAACGCACTTTAATTGACACTTAGAACATAACATTCACATATTAACAACAAATTACATTTGTAATTATTTTCATATTTTATTTTTGCAACACAATTTTCACCTCTTAGACTGTAGCCACAGATGGAGCATTCATTTTTTTTTTTTTGAAAACTTGGTACCAACCCCAAATGGGTCCACAGATGGAGTATTCATTAAGTTGTTTGTGTTAAATATGTTTGGATCTCAACCCTAAAAGCTAGCACAAAGGGTGAAGTTGCCCTCACATATTTATACACTTCACATCCCGGGAACCTAAGCAATGTGGGGCTTCAAACAAACTCCGACAACACAAACAACATATTCAACAGTTTGAACATGCCACAACTTGAACACCTAACTACTTTCATAGCAAGTGCAAGCAGAGGCTAAAGCTGAAAGATATAGAAAATTAGAAACTATGAAAATGAGAACCTCGGTTCCCAAGGAGCACCAAAGAAAGGAGTGAACGGAGAGAATAAAAAGAACCTCAACACATGCTGAAAGATATAAAGAACCACGCTGAGGATATTACATTATAACTCATTGACAATTCCTTGACACATCAAAATCAAAGGTAGATATGCGAAAACATCAGATAAGCATTTTAATGGCTTGCAGGCCGCGTGGCTTCCCTTAGAAACTATAAAGCAGAATGAAGTAGAATATTTACCTCTTAAGCACGAGGCAACACTTCTGTTGGCCATGTACGAATATACAAGTAACCTTTTCGTTGGTGTCATACAGAAGCCACATGATCGGAGGAGATTTTTATTTACAACCATACTGATCATCTCAACTTCAGTCTGAAACTGAAGCTCCCCACCAAATGTGCGCTCCTCTTTAAATCTTTTGACACCAACCAATGAGCCATCTGCAAGGCGTCCTTTGCACACCTTACCAAATCCTCCCCTTCCAAGAATTTTCTTATTGCTGAAACTATCTGTTGCAATTTGCAATTCTCGCAATGAAAGGCTGCCCAAGATGGACTTCAGGATCCTCTTCAGCAGTAAATATATGCAAGTAAATCAAAGCTATATATATGCTGCCAAAATTTATATGCTGATCTCCGTGACTTAGATGCACACAAACACATCTTAAAAAGCTATATATATGCTGCCAAAATTTGATCCAAATTTTTTCATAATCAAATGAATTTGATGCCATGTAAATTAGTGGGTATACTTTCTGTATCGAATTGAGGACCTAAGATATGTGGCTGAAATTAGAGAACCAATGTATGTTTATGAAGAAGAAATAATTATGTTATGTAGTGTACTAGTTTGAACTTGAGAAGCCGAAAAACTAAGATTTTTCAATAAGCTTTGGAGCGTTTGACTCTATTAGTTTGAACTTTTGAATCATGTCTCTATAACCCAAACCTGTCAACTAGTATGTTGCTACACTCCTTTTGGTTTGTACAATAATCCAATTATTTTCAGAACCAGATCAGCTAATTCAATAAAAAAAACTACCAGCAAAAAATTGAACATGCCATTGAGACTCGAACAACAACGGATAGGGATACAAGCAACACAAGCAACGACACAATGAAGGGATAAGCCTATGAGGAAAAAATGAATGCTAACTTACCCCGTCTTCCACACTTAAGAATGCCAACTAGCTCGTTATGTTGGCAGTAACACACTCCATTAATTTTGCGCAATAATCCAACTCAACCTCCCCTTCTCTAATGAAATGAAATGCAAGATCAACTGATAAACTAATAGGTCACCTGGTATGGATATGTTCGTGACTGTCATGATATGGACTTACTGTCATACTACCAAAGGATGTGAAACCAAAACAGAGAACTCGTATCATCACACCAATATTATAAACTTATATTTTTGCTTTCGGGCTATTAACAGAAAGAAGCTAGTTTCAATTTTGGGTATGGACAATCACACCAATGACAGGAGGAGACTCAGATCAGTTTTTCGGCTTCTCAGAACTATTGAACAATTGATCAGTTCAATATATAAAACATCCTAATAATTAAATGGGTGGGATTTCTCATTAAAAATCAATTAGTCAAATTCAACTGGTTTTTTTCTTTCTGTTCATTGACGTCTCTAATTTATTTTTAGATCGTACTGAAATTGCAGTCCAACTCCAACCTATAAATAATAGAAAATAGAAGATGGCCTAGCTAAAATAATAGTAAAGAAGCACTTGTTTGCTTATTTATATAGCTTAATATAACTTAAAGAAGAGGCAACATTTCAACTTCATCCGTCATCAAATCAGTAGAAAAACTTGTTATCTATCAGACATGGATGGCATTCCGCCAAATGAGACATTTAGGAAAGCTGATGGTCAGACATGATTCATACATGGAAACAGGCAGTTAATTATACATAATTAAAATATGAAACTTAATTTATCTCGTAGTTTGTTGGATGCAAACATAAATAAACATGAAACAAAGTATGGCGATAAATAAAAAGAACAAGATGGATTAGAGAAACAACATTGTATCTTTGTCTCCCAGCATAAGATCAACACACAAAAGGAGCACAAGCGTGGTTGAGGTGGCTGCAACTGAGCCTAGGTGGTGTTTCTCCTCCGAGTTTGACCATAGCCTTTTGAGCAAGCTCCAAGTTAGTAACTGGACCACCACGAGTCTCTTCAAATACATTGAGTATGGAATTGGTAAAAGGCCCATATGATGTGTGCTTGTAGCCGGTTGGTGGGGGGAAGACTACTTCTGATACATTATTAATGTTCCGGAAGATTGAGGATATCTACATGAGACAAGTAGGTGCATGATATAAACCTATAGTAGCCAGTGACAAGTGTGGGAACAAGTTGTTTAGACTTGATCTCTGCAAAAAACTCATCAAAAGTTAGGTGACGTCGTGGTGGTGGTGGTGTTCTAGGACAAGGACAAAGAGGTTTAGGTTGAATTAGGCAATCAGATACAAATGTGAGATTAAGACCCAGTTTGACGGCTCTATACATAAGTGTCCTGAAATATGCATCTTGTATGTGTTCTTTATCTGGAGTAAGAATAAGTCCATCAGAACAGCCATAGGCAATGAGGTGGATGAAGAGGATGTCACCTGGATAAGAAGAGAACTCAACCAGCCTGTATAACTGATCACGTATGTTGGTCACAGTGAGTTTGGTGTCTTCTTCGTCCTCAATGATCACAATTATTTTATCCTCTGGAAACCCTCGCTGTTTCATCAGGTGCTTTTTCATCCTCAATATCTGCGCTCACACAGTCACACATCAACACTCTTCATGTTCTTCATCATCTGCGCCGGCGGCTTCAATCCAACCAACACAGCCTTCTTTGTCGGTCTTCTCTTAAGCTTCTCCAACAACGGTGATGATGTTTCAAGATCCATCTCATCAGCCCTCTTCTTCTACTTTTACTATATTTTAGGTGGATTTGTTATTTTAATTTTTTCGCTAAACTATTGTAAGTAACTTTAAAGATAAGTTTTTCATTTAATAAAATTATAGAGATAATTGTTTTTAATATAATTATATAATAACATAAAAGAATATATTGTTAAGAATTAAGACAAATAATTAACAATAAAAAAAGACCACACTTGTGTAAAAAAAAATAAAAAAAAGAACACACTTTAAAAATAATTCAATTAATCTAAGTAGATAGGAATTTATCCCGGGATTAGTTTTGTCAGGAACATAATAATGAAAACTCTACTCCAAGGAATTTTACAAAAATGTTTGGTTAACAATTTAAAATGCTAAGCCACGATCTAAATAAATAAAAAAACAATTTAAAATGCTTGGGAATATTTTTATTTATTTTATAAATAATCAAAAAAACCCATCCATAGTGGGTTGGGTATGGTGGGGGAAAATTTGCAAGATCACTATGCTAATTCATTATAACCACCTGAAATATTATATTCCAACCTTCTTTATCCGTGAATAACATTCACATAAACATGGATATATAAGCTTCCTAGAAATAATTTATTGCAAGGAATGATTTTTCAATCCTTTTACCAAATATGGTAATAAATATTTCCAATATTATATTCCCATAAATCCACTTTGTAATGATGAAACAAACATCCCATAAGTCATAAGATGCTTGACTATAAACAGGGCAATTCAAACCGTTGAAATGACAATGAAGTGCAAGACATAAAACTAAACTTTTTTTTTTGTTACAATAAAATTAACAAATAAAAAAAACCTAAATCGTACCTAAAAGAAAAAAATAACCGGAAAAAAACCAGTGTATTTTGAGTTTGGCGTACCTAAATAAATTAATAATACTACTGATTTTAATCACCAAATTAGCCGATTACCAATGAAATTTTATATTGTACCAAAAAAAATGACATTTTATAAAATGCAAAATAAGTAAAATAAAATAGGACTATGATAATAATGGAGGTTTTTTTTTTTTGACAAAACTATGATAATGGAGTTAACTCTCAAAGGAACGACAATATATAAAATTTTCAATTCAAGTAAAACAGTTCATACTGGTTGAATTCAGATCCTCAAATTCACATCCAAAAATATGAGTAGTACATCCTCCCAAACACACAGTAAGTAAACAAACACCCTAGAAGATTGTCCCATTATGCAGAAGTTCTACTCAAATGCATCATCATCGTCATCAGGAAGTGGCTGATGAGAAGCTTTTTCAAGCTCATTCTCATGTCTGCAAAGCACCAATACAAAGAGAAATTCAGGATAAATGAATGAAAAGAGTATTACAGATTACTGCAAAAAAAAAAAATCCAATGGAAGTTATGGCTCATAGTATATAGTATTCCATATTCCTAAGTGATGTGGATAAAGGGAAAGGGAAATGATAGTGAAGAGAAGGGAAAGTGATGTTGCACTTGAAATAATAATTTCCAAATGTTTGAATATATTTTATAAACACAATCACATACACAAGTACGGTGGCAGCATGAAGAACTTATTTGAACTTAAAAACACAATCAATGATATACAGCTAATGATATGCCCTCCATGAAGTTATTTTCACAATATTTTCATAAACTCGTAAAAACAGCACGTAGAAATGATTTATACAGCGCATGTACAGCATTTAAACCCATAAGCTCTTTGGACCATAAAAACAGTTTATACATTAGTTCTTGTATGATAAAGAGTTGTTTAATGAAGATAAATAAAACTGAATACTGCCCTCATATCCATGATGGATGTGACAACTTAATTTTAGAAAATCATTTTAAATTACTAAACTTTATTTTAGAAGATCATTTTAAACTACAAAACCACAGCTTGGCAATGTTACAATCTACATATTTTATCATGACAATGACGACTGACGTAGGATAAACAATTAAATAAGTTGACAAAAGATAGCTTACTGTTGTTGTGCAACTAAATCAATTTGGACTTCTGGTGGAGCCAAAGCAGGAGATTCTACAAAGTGCAGGTTAGGATCACTGCAAATTGACAAAAGTTAGAAATAATTAGTTGATTTGCATTTAACATTTAAATGTGTTCTTGATGACTCTAGAAATTAGAAAATAGACACCAACCCAGCAAGTTTCCTAGCAAGATAAAGAAAAGGCTTCTCAAAGTTATAGTTGCTCTTAGCTGAAATCTCATAGTACTGCAAATTCTTTTTCCTGTGGAAGGTAACCTGCTTTGCCTTCACTTGTCTGTTCTTCACATCAACCTTATTACCGCAAAGCACAATTGGGATGTTTTCACAAACCCTGAAAACAATTGTCCAAAACAAAAAAAAATACCAGAGTAAGATAAACGGCTTGGTCATGAATATTAGGTGTTCAGCAACAGAAAAATTAAAAAGTTTCAAGGACTTGATTTACATACCGGCAAAGATCACGGTGCCAGGTAGGGACATTCTTGTATGTTAGTCTGGCAGTAACATCAAACATTATAATCGCACACTGGCCATGGATACTGTAAAATAAAAAAGAGCATGTTAAAATCAATTAGATTAGAAAGGGGAAAATGCAGACACACAAACAAAAGTGAAGGGAACTTGTATCATTGCAGACCAAACTCACACAAACTGTTCTAATAAAATAAAAAAAAAGCATTTCATTACATTTTTTATAACTAGAAATAGAATTCCGACTTAATTAACTCAACCCCGCAGGAATAAGGACTACAAAAAGGACATGCAAAGCTACAGTACTCTGTTACTAATTAATCCCAGGGCATCAAGGCTAAGAAACAGTATATGAGACAATAACACAGTATGCTAAAAGAACTAAAACCACACGCTTCAAATCTTTACAGGATATATACATGTAATATAAATAAAACAAGCAACCCAACAAGTAATGCTGTAAATGAGCATCAGCTCAAAACATGCAAAGCAGATGTAAACGGAACTTGATTCTAAGAATTAAACAATATACATTCTAATCTTCTACTAATTACAGTCACTTAAAAAATACGCATAAAAACAAAAGTATACAATATTTGACATTAAGAATTATTTATCTTCAAAGAAATGAGAACGATACTTACTAATATCCATCTCTGAGACCACCAAACTTCTCTTGACCAGCGGTATCCCAACAGTAGAACCTAATCTTTCCACAGTTTGTGAAGAAATCCAATGGATGCACTTCCACACCAATGGTTGCTGTTTAACAATCAAATCAAATCAAATCAACAAATAAATTACTTAAAAGCTTATTAATTAATAAGAATAGCTTAAAACCCTAAATTAGATTAAAAACGAATCTCACGTTCATATTTCTTCTCAAATTCTCCGGTAAGATGCCTCTTCACAAATGTCGTCTTTCCTGCAAATGATCGATAAATCAGATCCTATTGAATCGGTGTTCATATGTTACAGATTTCTCACAAAGGAAGAAGAAACTGAAACCTGTTCCACCATCGCCGACGATGACAAGCTTGAAGCTCGGATAATCAACGGTTTGCTGATTGGGCAAAGCCTACAACAGAAAAAGACGATCAAATCTTAATAATTGAAACAACGAAAAGAAAAGTGAAAGGTTAGAGAAAATTCAACATACCATAGGGTTTGAGCGAAGAAGTTAGCGTAGTTTGAACGAAGAAGAGTTGTGTGAGAGTGAATGAGTAGTGAAAGAATGAGTTAGTTAGGGTTTTTATATTAGAAAAAGATTTGGAGTTTGAAAGAAAGAGTGCGTGAAACTGACGCAGATCTTCCGCTCTTTCTCTTCAATTGGGCTCCTCCACACAGCTGTATCCTGTATGTAGGTAAGCCCATCATCAACCCAAAAGATTCTTTTTTCATTTTTTTTCATTTTGTAAACTAATCATCGACGCGCAACTGCAGAAATTAATCCACTCGAGGTAATTGAGATCTATTTAAGGGGTTGACCTCTCCCAATAAATACTTCTTCATACGCACCGGTCGGGGATCGAACCCAAGACTAAATTATTAAGGGACTCAAATATCTATCACTTGTGTCACACCTGTACCAAATAATTCTATTTTTATTTTTTTTAACTACACTTTGACCTTGCACGGAGTTTTAGAAAATATTCAATTTTTTTTAAGCAAGAAAATATTCAATTTGATTTAATAAGAATTTGCAAACCAAAATTAAACACAAATTTATTAATTCAAAATATAGTTTGTTTAATTTTTCACTTTTCTTGGTCTCTGCTCGTCTTGTGCAAAAATTGATTATTATTATTAATAATAATTAATTTGCCATTTAAAAATATTCAAAATATAGTTTTGATGAAAATGTCTAATACACCAATCGTTAGTTGATTCGGTGGTGATTGACGTTGAACTTGGTAGGAAGGACTGCGGTTCGATCCCCCGCAACTGCGATCGGGAGGGGGCTGGAACCACTTGATGCCAGAACTGACCCATGAACTAGATTAAACCGGTGGTGAAAGGCCAAAGTGTCTGATACAAAAAAAAGGCAAATTTTGTGTAAAAGTATTTAAAATAAAAATAATAATTGCATAGATTAGTCAAGCAATGTGATGTAAAGCAACATCATGACACAAATCAGGTGCTCCAATTTTGACGATCTATCGGTCACAAAGTTTTTGTGCAATGTAGAAACCTCGTCATTCTTTCCCAAAGTAAATTTTTTAAATATTTTTTTAAACAATGACCGACTAATTTGAGGGGATCAATCTCACTGTCTACTTGTGGGAGTCCATTTAAAGCCATCGATTTATAAATTTTTTATTTTGTATGGACTAACCCGCCAAAATTAACACTAGAGGTATCGAACTTGAGATGATCACACTCCAAGGTTTCAAGTCTAGGATCACACCGTCTTTTAACAGTTTGAAAACCAAAGGTTAAGAAAAAATGATTTTCCTCGCATGCTTCTCCTTAATGCATATCAGTGACTTGTAAGGTAGAAAAAAAATTAGTGCCACACAAAATCAATTTTCATTAAAAGTAAGAAAATAGCTATATCATTAAAAAATAGGCCTTTGACTTCATCAATATTTCATAATCAGGGTTATACTATTGAGTAATGTTGTGTTTGACCTACATTTGTTATTATGTTTGTCAACTAGATTAGAAATGCATAACAAAGACATAATTCGTAAGTAATTAGGACATGGAAGAGGTAAAAACTTGATTTTGTTACCTCTTCAAGTTTTTAGAAACGCATAACAAAAACATATAATTTACAATTTTTTGTTTGTCAACAAAATAACCAGAGTTATACTAGATTATAATAAAACACACAAGATAAGTACAATGCCTAATAGAGTATAATTTTAGTTACATTAAGGATATGTTTGAGATTTGTGTCGCTTCAGGAGTAAAAATAAATTGAGTCACTTCTTCATCACAATGTATCCTCTGAAGACATTTGCTTAATGATATACATAACGTCTTCACCAAGTTTTGCAGCATTCACAAAAGTTTTTAATTTTTACAAAATTTTGAATGTGTTTGATCTGCAAATCGCCCACAAATGTCATGGAACACAGTGCCTAACCAAACATAGGAAGACTTGGCAAGCATAACCAACATAAGTGATTATCCCACGTCGTATTATATTTACTAACAAGAGTACAAACAATTCTATTGAATTATGTGTCACATAGACCAAGAGTTGCTGCCGCACCTCTTTTCAGCTTTCGCGTGATTGTTTTCTCTCATGGTAGCAGACCAAACAGAGCTCAGCAGGGGGAGTCTTGGCCTGCAGCAAACGGTTTAGTGCAAACTGGACGCGGGTAAGATCGAGTGCAATGTTGACAAAACCAAGAGCATAACATCTTTAGTGTAGGCATGTGCTTAAGAGGTGATAAAGGAGAGGAGGAGTGCTAGCAACACACTCTTTAATAAACACACTCTATCACACACTCTTCTATTGGTTAAAATTTATATGGGTCCCATAAAAGTTATATGGGTCCACATTTTTTTATGGGGCACATGTGAATTTCAACCAATAAAAGAGAGTGTGTTGGAGTGTGTTTGTTAAAGAGTGTGTTGCTAGCATTATTCTAAAGGAGAGTTTACAGCGCCAAAAACATCATGGTTTCTAGGAATTCCTCAACCAAATGAGGCGGAAGCTTGGGGTCTAAGTGAGCGGAAATTTGGCTTGAAGGAAGGGGCATCACTACGGTGTCTATTGAACTTGACTGTAAGCAAGTGGTAGAAGGTATCGCGGGTAATCCCAATACTCATTCTGATTTTGGTCACATTATATCTATTTGTAAAGCTTCATTACATCATTTTCTTAACTTTCAGATAAATTATATTCGAAGACAACCAAACAACATCGTTCATTTGTTAATAAGCTGTCTTATGCTAGTTCTCAACTCTTTGATCAAATACCATTTTGTATTGACCTTTGTATTACGAATGGACAAGCTCGTCAAAGACAAGCTCGTTAACGCTAGCAAATTCAGAGAATTTGAAAATATCGGTTTCTGATTAAAAAATGTATTGTATATAGAACCAAAAAGATTAAGAGACGTTAAAGTGACATTTAAAGAAGCAAGACGGAAAATGTTTCATATTACAAGTGTAAACATATTTTATGATCCTTTGGAGTAGGCTAAGGCTACACTCTCTGCGACGACGGTACAAATTGATTAGTGTAACAAAATAGTGAATGTATTTGTGATGATTCTCATTTTAGTTACATGGTAGTTAAGATCATTTCATATATAGGATCTTAATTATTTTTATCAAATCAATACAACTAATATATGTTTTTTGTTTTCCATTTTGGTTGCTTGGCTAGTTTATTTTTTTATATATTTATTTTTTCCTAACTATTATTTATTGTATCAGAAAAACCTCTATGATGCTTGGGTAGCTACATCCAAACTAAAGGAATCTGTAATAGCCAAAAGAACAGAGTTACAGATGCTGAAGCAACATTTCAAGCTAATATCCATCCTGAAGGACCAAGTACGATCCTTAGCTACATGTGCTGAACTTAGTGTGTTGTATTTTTTGTTTTGATTTTATCCTTACTGTGTTGTGGATTTGGTTATATTGGCTTTACGTTCAGCTTCCATAGTAAGTTCTTAATGGAAACTTTTTTACTCAGATGATCTATTTGGAAGATTGGGCTATTCTGGATCACCATATTTTCTAGCACTTTCCCTAAACTATATGCTCTCTTTTTAAAAAATAGTTACCAAATAGAACTTTTTTAACCAAATGATTTCTGTTCTAAACTAAGCCTAAGACCCAACCACTGCACCGTACTCGACCCAAATCACATAAAGGCCCAAAAATGCCTTCTCCTGTCCAACGGTCAAGGGAAGCGGCCTTCCATAACGGTGGATGAGGATGCAGTATCTGACATCTATCCTCATTTAATGGCCTTGGCTCTGCGATAGGAATTATATGTACCTTCTCACGTAGAAAAATCAGATATTCTGTCCTAACTCTCTAAAAACATCGTGTAAGATCAATCTCCATGGGTAAAAAAAAAAAAGACTTGAGTTTTTATAATTGACTTAAGTTATTCTCTTCAAATACCTCCTAACATTGGAAGTTTATTTCTTCGACTTCGGCTATTACCAGAAAGAAGATAGTTTCAATTTTTTGTATGGAGAATCATAGCAATGACAAGAGACGCAAGTCGGGATTATTCATAACATGCAGCAGCAGCAACAGAAACGCATGGTAAGGTGTGCTTGAAGTGATGTTGGTGAGTGTCCGATAGGATGATAAAAAAAATTTAAATAATGGTAAAAGTGGAAACATTAGTTCATTTTGTCTCACTTTCAAGTTGATTTTAAATAAATAAATAACTGATGTAGTTTTGGCTTCTGAAGTTTCCTATTGCATTTACTGGTTTAACTACCAACATTTTTTCGATCACCAAATTAGCCAGATAACACTGAATGACATATTATCAAATGCAAAATAAGTAATATCAAACAGGACTATGATAGTAGATTTAAT
The DNA here is from genome assembly GCF_020283565.1 of Trifolium pratense. Lineage (NCBI taxonomy): Eukaryota > Viridiplantae > Streptophyta > Magnoliopsida > Fabales > Fabaceae > Trifolium > Trifolium pratense. The sequence continues at coordinate 5,240,139 of NC_060065.1, read as the reverse complement.
TCCTGCGGGAATTCAGATTCTCAAATTCAGGATATATGAGAATTTCAATTCAAGTAAAACATTTCATACTGGTTGAATTCAGATCCTCCAATTTTCACCCAAAAATATGAATAATACAACTGCTGAAACACACGTAATAAGCAAACACTACTAGAAGATGGTCCCCAAACGCACAAGTTCTAGTCAAATGCATCATCATCGTCATCAGGAAGTGGCTGATTAGCAGCTTTTTCAAGCTCATTCTCATGTCTGCAAAAGCACCAATACAAGAGAAATTCAGGATAAATGAATGAGAAGAGTATAACAGATTACTGCAAAAAAATAAAAATCTAATGGAAGTTATGGTCTCCTAGTATATACTATTCCATATTCCTAAGTGATGTGGACAAAGGGAAAGGGACATGATATATAGCTAATGATATGCCCTCCATGAAGTTATTATCACCATAATTTCATAAAAACAGCACATAGAAACGACTTATACAGAGCATGTGCAGCATTTAAACCATAAGCTTTTTGGACCATAAAAACAGTTTATACATTAGTTCTTGTATGATAAAGAGTTGTTTAATGAAGATAAATAAAACTGAATACTGCCCTCATATCCATGATGGCTGTGACTGTGACAACTTAATTTTAGAAAATCATTTTAAATTACTAAACTTTATTTTAGAAGATCATTTTAAACTACAAAACCAAAAACTTGGCAATGTTACAATCTACATATTTTATCATGACAATGATGACGGTCATAGGATAAACAATTAAATAAGTTGACAACAGAAAGCTTACTGTTGTTGTGCAACTAAATCAATTTGGACTTCTGGTGGAGCCAAAGCAGGAGATTCTACAAAGTGCAGGTTAGGATCACTGCAAATTGACACAAGTTAGAAATAATTAGTTGATATGCATTTATGTACCCAAAAAAAAATAGTTGATATGCATGTAACATTTAAATGTGTTCTTGCTGGCTGTAGAAATTAGAAAATAGACACCTACCCAGCAAGTTTCCTGGCAAGATAAAGAAAAGGCTTCTCAAAGTTATAGTTGCTCTTAGCTGAAATCTCGTAGTACTGCAAATTCTTCTTCCTGTGGAAAGTAACCTGCTTTGCCTTCACTTGCCTGTTCTTCACATCAACCTTATTACCGCAAAGAACAATTGGGATGTTTTCACAAACCCTGAAAACAATTGTCCAAAACAAAAAACACCACAGTAAGATAAACAGCTTGGTCATGAATATTGAGTATTTAGCAACAGAAAAATTAAAGTTTCAAGGACTTGATTTACCCACCGACAAAGATCACGGTGCCAGGTAGGGACATTCTTGTATGTTAGTCGGGCAGTAACATCAAACATTATAATTGCACACTGCCCATGGATACTGCAAAATTAAAAAGAGCATTTTAAAAGCAATTAGAAAGGGGGAAATGCAGACAAACAAACAAAAGTGAAGGAAACTGGTATCATTGCAGACCAAACTCACACAAACTGTTTCAATAATCAAAAAGAACATATCATTACATTTTTATTGCTAGAATTCCCACTTAATTAACAAAACCATCAGGAATAAAGACTACAAAAACTACATGCAAAGTTAGTACTAATTAATCCCAGGGCAACAAGTCTAAGAATCAGTTTGAGTCAATAACACAGTATGCTAAAAAGAACTATAATCTCATGTTTCAAATCTTTACAGCATAATGGTATCATAAACAGCAACAACCAAACTGTCAATGAGTAGCAGCTCACAACATGCAAGCAGAAGTAAACATAAATCGATTCTACTAATTAAAAAAGTATACATTTTAATTATCAGGTTACAACAATATATATATATGACACCGTAAATGTTACTTTCAATCTTCTACTAATTACAGTCACAGTATTTGACATTCAAAGAAATGAGAATGATACTTACTAATATCCATCTCTGAGACCACCAAACTTCTCTTGTCCAGCAGTATCCCAACAGTAGAACCTAATTTTGCCACAGTTTGTGAAGAAATCCAATGGATGCACTTCCACACCAATGGTTGCTGTTTACAATCAAATCAAATCAACAGATAAATTACTTAAACCCTTATTAATTAACAAGAATAGCTTAAAACCCTAAATAAAATTAAAAATGAATCTCACGTTCATATTTCTTCTCAAATTCTCCAGTAAGATGCCTCTTCACAAATGTTGTCTTTCCTGTAAATGATCGATAAATCAGATCCTATCTAACCGAACTTCAAATTTCTCAGAAATTGACTAAAAAGTAAGAAAAAAGAAGCGATGAAAGAAAAACAGACCTGTTCCACCATCTCCGACGATGACAAGCTTGAAGCTAGGGTAATCAACGGTTTGCTGATTGGGCAAAGCCTATAGAGAGAGAGAGAGAGAACAAAAAAACGATGAATTGCTAATCGAACATGAGAAAGAAAAGTGAAATCACCGGAATGAGAATGAGATCATACCATAAAGAAAGTAGCGTTGTTTGAAAGAAGAAGAGCGATGTGTGTGTGAGAGAGTGAATATAAACGAAGGGAATTAGGGTTTTTATATTAGAAAGGGTTTTGATTTTGAAAGCGTGAAACTGACGCGGCTCTTTTGCCTTTCGATTACGTGTCTGTCTAATTGGGCTCCATACAAGCCACAATGTAAAAAGCCCATCCACCCAATATGTTCTAGATTTTTTAATTACTTTTTTTTCCGTATATTCTCGTGTCATTTGTCATCGTCAACATGTTCTCATTCTTGATTTGTATTTTTTTTTCTTTCACCACCAGTTTTATCTGGTTAGGAGGATAGTTCTAACACCAAATGGTTCCAGTCGTCTCTCAATTACAGTTGTGGGGATCAAACTGTGGTCCTTACTACTAAGTACATCGTCAATCATCACTGAAACAGCTAACAATTGGTTTGATTTGTATTCTTCTTTGATAATAACCAATGAACCGCCAGACCAGAGTAACACCGAAATGATAATCTTCTCAATATGTTTATTTTATTTTTTAATCTCGGTATCTTTGTAAACCCACTTGGGACTTGGGAGTGTGCTCCCCCTTAAGGTTTTATGTTCGATTTTCTCTAATGTCAATTTGAATGGGTTAATTTAGTTTTTTCAAAAAAAAAAAATCTCGGTATCTTTGTGCTCGCTCAACTGCAGCTTGATTTTATTTTTAAGCCTGGTATCTTTGTACTCGCTCAACTGCAGCTCGAGCCTGGTAGAGCCTAACCGGATTAGGGATGACAACGGGCGCCCATGGGTGCGGGTTTGACACTTACCAAACTCACACCCGAAATCATCACCCAAACCCAAAGGTTGTTCGGGTGGCAAAACAACACACACGCCCACACCCATTGGGTTCGGGTTTTTTCCACCCAAACTCAAACCCGCAACACATTTGAAAATAATTTACAAATTTAATATATTAAAATCCAACATAGACTTTGAATTAAATTAAAACTAAAATTAAGGTCTTCCAAGAAAATTCAAACATAGACTTTCAAGAAATTACAACATAGACTTTCAAGAAATTAAATTACAACTAAAATTAAGGTCTTCTAAGGAAATTGAGGGAGACTATGAGGGTAATTAGGTAATTATAAAATATTTCGGGTGGGTGTATGAGTTTCGGGTGTGGGTTTGACTGATATCAAACCCACACCCATATTATCGGATGTCACCCGAACCCAAACCCAAACCCAGTCAAATCGAATTTCGCTCGTTGACTTGAGTTTGAGTTCGGGTGGGTCTCTCGGATTTGGGTTTTTTTGCCATCCCTAAACCGGATGGCAATTTCTCCGTTAAGAGTTTTAATTTGCTACTTTTCTAAGTCAATTATTGAATTCAGGACATTTACTTAAGCTATAAGGAACTTATATCCTCTCGCCAAGCTCATCTCTATAAGGTAGATCCTCACCCACCACCTTGCAAAGAAGCCACACTGATATGAACTCCATCAAAGTTATCATATCACGTCCAAGGGTCCATCCAAATTCAGAAGGTCTCGTGCAATATTATGCAAGAGGGTCAGTAAAGAGGGTAAGAGTAATAAGAAGATTAGAAGAAACATTTGTGTCACTTTTTCTACATGATCTACCCTTTGAAGAGACACTTGGTTAATAATAATACATACGATGTATACACCAAATTTTGTAGCATTTCACCAAGGTATTATTTTTGTATGACATTTCAATAACCAAATTTTGTAGCATTATTTCACCGAGGTTTTATTTTTTTACACAATTTCCATGGTGTATGATCTACAAACCGCCTACAAATATCAAGCAACATAATGCATCCCAAACATAGGAAGACCTGGGCAAGCATCATCAATAGTGATTATCAGAATTCATATGACACATCTTAATTGCAGTCGGGGTGTGCAAATATGTGTTATTTTAACACAAAGCAATAATATTAGTAAAATTAAGCCAAGACAAAAAAGCTCACGGCCTAAGCCACTAGGTTTGGTCTAGTGGTGAGAGATTTGAGTAATATGTTATAGGTACTAGGTTCGATCCACAACTCATTGTAAAAAAAAAAAACCTCACAACCTGAGGAGAAACCAACACTCTTTATTGATTGGCGAATACAAGAGAAGCCAACACATCTTTGGCGAAATGTTTATTCTTATGAGAATTACATTCAACCTTCAAAACCTAAGACAAAATCCTCTCAATTAAAAACTTTTTGATGAGTAATAAATGAGTTATCTCCTAAGTCCTAATTGGATTGTTTGAACATCATAGAGACGTCAACCGAGGGATTTTTTCATCGTTTTAAAAAGAAAAATAGTTACATATAAACTGTAAGTGGAAAATCCTAAATTCGAGCTCTGACCCTACATATAAAATATAATATTATTACCAATTAAACTATTAATTCAATTTTTATTAAAATAAAGTAAGGCGTTACAGGAAAACATCTTAATCTCAAGATGATTAAATTCATAACACCAAGTCCATAACCAAAAATGTCAATGGTACAACATCAAACACACAATATAGCATACACAACACAAACTCAAGAAAAAGGTCATACGGAAGGGTCCTACACAAACGCATCATCATGAAAGGGGTTGGTTGGCAGCTTTAAGAAGCTCATTCTCATGCCCGCAAAAGCACCAAAACATAAGAAATTCAAAAGAAACACTTTCAATTCAATGATAAGTGTACAACTGGGAGCAATCTCAAGAATGTCATAGTCTTTAAGTATATTATTGTATGTTCCTGATTGAGGGAACAAATAGAGGAAGAAAGGAAGAAATGTTGCTAAAATCTCGTTTTAAAATGTAAATTCTATCGATTTTACGTTTTTATGTATGACCTGCGTGTTAAATCAAAGTTAAACTCGTTTTGAGTAAAATCACAAGTCAAAACGAGTTTACAATTTCACTCTGTATAAAATCGGTAAAATCATTTAAACTCACACGTTTTCACCTACAATAAAATTATTTAAATTCGCATGTTTTTACCTACTTGAATGATTCAAAATCTCAAAAGACTTTAATTTTTATAATAATAATATATTTCATCTGTTTTTTTCGTTCAATGAATAACCATTAATGTATATGGTCTATATTATACATCAATTATTCTAAAAGTGAATTTTCACTTATAGCAGGGAATGGAGGGAGTACGTTAGAAAAATAAGAATTTTTAGTACTTGTGTGTTTCCAACAAATATGTCTTATTTTTATGTATGTGCCAAAATAAGAAATTGAACAAAATACAAAAGAATATATGAAAACACGTGACACACGAAACATAAGTAATTATATTTTGATAAAATAATAGAATATTACAAAATTTTGTGCAATCTAAATATAATAAATAATAGATACATAAATATAACAGGAGTTTCGTAAAATAAAATAACGGGGGTTAAAATTTAAAATACAATCACTTTATATTTCTATCATATATAATAGTCATTCTTACATGACATGCATGATTTAAAGTCATATTTAATACTACTTTCGTCCCTAATTATAAGACATTGTTTGATCACTGCAGGTATGCCAATTCACAATTTTGATCACTAATATCTTTAATTGTCCATTAGTAAAAATTATAAAAATTTAATATTTTGAAAATACTCATCAAAACATATTGAACAAGATCTTATATGCTAATATTTACATTTATATATTATTAAAAAAATACGATCAAAACAAGGCAAATGAATAATACATTTTTGTCAAACAAAGTCTTATAATTAGGGACGGAGGTAGTACATGAAAAAAAAATGAAAGAGATATTGATGCGTACATAGTTGTTAGTGCTATTTATTGAGAAAATCAGGATTTTTCTACGCGTATATTTTCAACCAACACCAACAATATTTAATATTGAAATACATGACTATATTCATAATTAATTCATGAGAATAAGAGAAAATCAATTGAATGTGAATTATCTAATATTCAAAATTAATTTTTTTTAATTGAAAATAAATAATATATTAATTTTTTATATTTTCTTTAATTAATATTCACCACACTTAAATTTTTAGACTAAAAATAAAATTCTTAATATCAGAGATATATATGACGTACGAGTCGAGTTTACGTTTCAATTCCACCTAGACAAAATGAGTTGACGTAAAAACTCGATTCTGACAACCTTGAAAGGAAGTGACCGGAAGATATGACAGGGATAATGAACGCAAAATTATTTTTCATGATGTTTGTATTTTCTTTTATAAATATTTTTCATGGTGACAGCTTGAAAAGATTGTTTGAACTTAGGAACACCTTAAACCAATGATATATAGCTAATGGTATGCCTTCTTAAGCTGTTTACAAACTTCTTTTCATAAATTCCTCAAAATATCTTACAGAGGAAATGCAACATTAATCCCATTAGCTCTTTGAGCATAGAATAACCCATAAATAAAAATGTATACTGCCCAAATATCCATGATGGTTGTGACAACTTAACTATAGATAATTTTAAACTACTAAACCACAACTTTGCAATGTTAGTATGTTACAATCTACATATTTTATCATGCCAAAGATGAACAGTAGTTTGGATAAACAATAATTTATCATATTTTAAAAGAAATAGTGTAAAATTGATCAACGATTGAAAAATGAAAATTAAGAGAAATAAAGAGACAAAAAATTGAGAAAATCCATTCTCCTTACGGACTTGCCAAAATATCAAGGGATAGAGCTGCTCTATGGCATGTTGAGTTGCTCTATAATTTAGATGAACAATTTTTTGCAAATAATCGAAAAAGTGGAAACATTAGTTCATTTTGTCTAACTTTCAAGTTGATTTTTTTTTTTTTTTAAAAAAAACTGGTAATCTTGGTTTCTGAAATTTCCTATTGCATTTACTGCTTTAACTAACAACACTTTTTTAATCACCAAATTAGGCAGACAAAAGTGAATGACATATTATCAAATGCAAAATAAGTAATATGAAACAGGACTATGATAGTAGATTTAATTCCTGCGGGAATTCAGATACTCAAATTCAGGATATATAAGAATTTCAATTCAAGTAAAACATTTCATACTGGTTGAACTCAGATCCTCAAATTCACATCCAAAAATCCAAAAATATGAAATACAACTGCTGAAAAACACGCAATAAGCAAACACCCTAGATGGTCGCCAAACACACAAGTTCTACTCAAATGCATCATCATCGTCATCAGGAAGTGGCTGATTAGCAGCTTGTTCAAGCTCATTCTCATGTCTGCAAAAGAACCAACACAAGAGAAATTCAGGATAAATGAACGTGAAGAGTATTACAGATTACTGCAAAAAAAATAAAAATCTAATGGAAATTATGGTCTTATAGTATATACTATTCCATATTCCTAAGTGATGCAGATAAAGGGAAAGGGAAATGATAGTGAAGAGAAGGGAAAGTGATGATGCGCATGAAATAATAATTTCCAAATGTTTGAATATATTTTATAAACACAATCACATACACAAGTATAGTGGCAGCATGAAGAGCTTATTTGAACTAAAAAAACAAAATCAATGATGTATAGCAAATGACATGCCATCCATGAAGTTAATTTCACCATATTTTCATAAACTCCTAAAAACAGCATATAGAAACAATTTATACATAGCATGTGCAGCATTTAAACCCATAAGCTCTTTGACCATAAAAACAGTTTATACATTAGTTCTTGTATGATAAATTGTTGTTTAATGAAGACCAATAAAACTACATACTGATACTGCTCTCATATCCATGATGACTGTGACAACTTAATTTTAGAAAACCATTTTAAACTACAAAACTTAATTTTAGAAAAACATTTTAAACTGCAAAACCACAACTCGGCAACATTACAATCTACATATTTTATCATGACAATGATGACGGTCATAGGATAAACAATTAAATAAGTTGACACCAGATAGCTTACAGTTGTTGTGCCGCTAAATCAATTTGGACTTCTGGTGGAGCCAATGCAGGAGATTCAACAAAGTGCAGATTGGGATCGCTGCAAATTGACAAAAATTAAAAATAATTAATAAACTTCAATGTATTCTTCTTGTCTGTGTAGAAACTAGAAGTAGACACATACCCTGCAAGTTTCCTGGCAAGGTACAGGAAAGGCTTCTCAAAGTTATAGTTGCTCTTAGCTGATATCTCGTAGTACTGCAAATTCTTCTTCCTGTGGAAAGTAACCTGCTTTGCCTTCACTTGCCTGTTCTTTACATCAACCTTGTTACCACAGAGAACAATTGGGATGTTTTCACAGACCCTGAAAGTCAGTTGCAAGAGTAAGTGTCCATAAAACAATATAAGGAACATGGTACTGAATAACTACAAACAAAGTGTTAAAAAAGGTTTCAAAGTCTTCATTTACTAACCGACAAAGATCACGGTGCCAAGTAGGAACATTTTTGTATGTCAGTCGAGCAGTAACATCAAACATTATAATAGCACATTGGCCGTGGATGCTGCAATATAAATATGACAGGTTAAAAGCAATACATAGCAAGTATAACATAAACTAGAGTAAGGTTATTTTTATCACAGCATAAAAAAAAACTAGCAAAATGCTAGAGTTCCTACATCTAGAGAAAAGACAGCCCCGCAGGTATAAAGACTAAAGAAGATAGTAATTGACATTCAATACCTACAATACTGATAAACTAAGAGGTATCATAACCAACAAACAAGCTACACATAACCAACAAACAGCTACACAGCCTACACTTATTAACATGCAACAAAGTTATTGTAGATAAACAGAGCAAAGTCATTTGTTGTCAACACAACATGACAAATGAAGTGTCTGGAGTGCAAGTCATCCTATAATATAGGCATAAAAAACAGGTACAGATGACTGATGAACAATTTAATTCATAGTTGAAATGAAATTTCACAACATGCAAACAGAAGACTACTCAAAAACTTTAAATTTGATTTAAGAGTCAAATAAACCATACATGATATTTGATTAAACAGGTTACCAACCAAGAAACAGCTACACAGCCTATGCTTATTGACATGCAACACGTTCTACATTTAACACCCACATGCATTGCAGATGCTCAGTACAAATTCATATTATTGTCAGAGCAGTAATATGATAAATAAACTCGGACTCGTGTATATGATGAATAAACTCAGTCTTGTGTATATGATGAATAAACTCAGTCTCGTGTGGAAGTCATCCTATAAGAAAACAGGCATGGATGACTGATGACCAACATAGTTCATAGTTGACGTGAAAGCGCAAGACTACTCAAATACTTCAAATTTGATTTAGGTGTTAAATAAACCACACAAGCTAAATAACTCGTTACATTCTTTATCTTTCATTCCTTTCTTTAACACTGGAATTCTCACTTACTTCAATAACTCATTCCCACAAGAATAAAAACTACAAAAAAAAAAGACGTGCAAAACTACAGTACTCTGAATTAAACCCAGGTCATCAAGGCCAATGAACAGTTTATGAGCCAAGATTACAATATGATAAAAGAACAAAAAAATCCCATTTTTCAATTCTTTACAAAATTACCAATGAACGCCGACAACCAGAGAACCCAAAACTATAGATGCGTAAACAGAAATTGCTTCTATAAACAAAATGTTGCACATAAAATTAACCTAATTACCAAATTAGTAAAAGATCACACACAAAAATTGAGAGCAAAATAAACAAATGAGAATGCTACTTAGTAATATCCATCTCTGAGGCCACCAAACTTCTCTTGTCCAGCAGTATCCCAACAGTAGAACCTAATCTTTCCACAGTTTGTGAAGAAATCCAATGGATGCACTTCCACACCAATGGTTGCTGTTTAACAATCAAATCAAATCAACAGATAAATCACTTAAACGCTTATTAATTAACAAGAAGAACTTAAAACCCTAAATTAGATTAAAAATGAATCTCACGTTCATATTTCTTCTCAAACTCTCCAGTAAGATGCCTCTTGACGAATGTTGTCTTTCCTGCAAATGATCGATAAATCAGATCGTATCGAATCGGTGTTCATATGTTACAGATTTCACACAAAGGAAGAAGAAATTGAAACCTGTTCCACCATCGCCGACGATGACAAGCTTGAAGCTCGGGTAATCAACGGTTTGCTGATTTGGCAAAGCCTACACCAAAAGAAAAATCAATTTACATCGAATTCTGAAATCAAGATGAAACGTGAAGAAATTGAAGACGATGAAGAAAAAACATACCATGGTTTCGTCGCGTTGAGTTGATGAGAGAAAGTGAAGAGTGAAAAAGAAAGAGAACGAGGGTTTATATTTCAAGGGTTTTCAAATTTGAGTGAATCCTCTTCTAAGCGTCATTTTAACGCAGCTTTCTCCGCCCTTCGATTAAATAAATCACACGCGTTCAATCACTACGCCGAGTCTGATCAGTGCATTTTGGCACATATTTTCTAGTATTATAATTTAGCATATTAGTAGTCTTTCTACAATAATATCGAGTTTTTATTATGTTTCTAAGTTTTGGGTCACAATTGAGCCTTAATGAATTTATTTGACCAATTTTCGTATTTAATGACATATTGACACATTCTCATTGCGCAGACCATAACTTGAGCTACGGATATCTGATTGAGGCGCGGGAAGATGTGTTGGAAAGCTAAGATAAAGAGCTACAACTTTCATGTTGATGTCGAAATCCAGTTCAGAGCGAAAAGGAGTCGTTTATTCACATTTATGTTCCAGACTTAGTGATAATAATGTAATTTCGGGTTAAACTTCTAATTTTCGGCCCGATACTTTTAGAGCCCGTTTCCCATGTATTATAAAAGCCAAAAAACGCAGCCTAGGGTTCAATATACAATTCTGATTTCACGCAAAAAAAATAGAAAAGAAAGGCTGCTACATTCTCATGGAGAACTAGCAACCCTAGGTTGATCCATTGGTATACGGGAACATCGTTCATGACTTCTTGAGGTTCAATTCTTAATAGTAATTCAGTTTATTTATTTATTGTCTTCTCTTATCAATTCATGCTCTTTATTTATTTATGAAACTCGAATATAGTGATGCTTAATCTCTATTTTGAGTTATATATTGTGAGACTTTTCGGATTGATTCATCGCTTGTATGACTAGTTCGAATAGGAATTGATATAGGTTTTTTCGCGCTTAGCAAAAAAGGGTTGGTCGAAATCTGTCATGATACAAACCGTGTTCTAAGTGACGCTTGTTCACTACTCATGGTTAGTTGAACACATTCTTTGCTTAATCGAATGAATTCGTATAAACTGTTTATCGCTTGTATAATCGGTCTTATAAACCAACCAAGGCATGAATATATAAACAATATTTTATGTGAACCGAGGATAGAATCATAACGAAGTTTTCCTAAAACCAATGGATTGATCGTCTTTTTATCAATTGAATTTCTAATACTACTCTTTCGATCTAAACAAACCCAAAACCCCATATTTAATTGTGTTATTCATTGTTCTTATTTTTACTAATTATTAAATTATAGGTCCTTGTGAGACGACCAAGGTTAACTACCTTGTTACTACTTTTCTTAATTAAAACTTATTTTGATCAGAGTCACACGCAATAAATACCTTCTTTCGCCGATTGGTAAAAGTGTCGTTTTGCTTATACAAAAATCTTTAATTTGAAAAATTAATTTCATAATATAAATAAAAGGTTTGGTAATCGTGTGATTGAGCACACAGATCACAAATGACACGTATCAATCTGTACATATTTTCTTTGATATATTTTAATTACTTAAATGATCGATAAATCATCAATACACAACCTCAAGCAACGATTAATTTTGTGGAGCTTATTGATTAATGTCAAAGAGAAGAAAAATACTACATGGCAGATTCTATTTTTGTACAAATACACGAGAGATTCAATTTTCATAGAATTAATAAAAGATGGTTAATCACATTGAGATCGATCACAGTTAGATAGGTGACATTAAGAAAGTGTAAGAAGAATTGCATTGAAACGTGCAAAAAACATGATGTCTGAAAGCAACTACAATGCCTTAGGTGATGATGACAGAATCCTTCTAAACATAATGCAAAATGATAATGAAGATAGTTTTCTCTCGGATCGGCGCAATGTTTTTGCCGTGGATCAGGACAATTGCAGCCAATTCAGCCTCACCGATTTTACCTATCCTCCCTTCCCCTACACACCAACCACCAGGAGGAGGAATAGACTCCACAGGAATGTTATCTCCCCCCATAACCCTCATTACAGGTATATGATCAATCACACTCTTTCCCTTTATTTTTTTTATATCTGCATCAAAATGTATAGACTAATTGATACTAAACATTTCGTTAATTTATCGATCACAATGTATCTTTGTGTGGAACTGTTAAGACTAATCACTACGCTACTAATTAGTTTTCTTTTTTAGGGAGATTAGTTAGTTAATTTTTTTTTGTATGCAGGTCGTGGCAGCTGCTTCTGGCGCTGTTAGTTTTCTACAGTGCATGGATGTCACCATTTGAATTTGGGTTCTTGGATGAACCTTTGTTACCTCTTTCGATTATTGATAATGCTGTGAATTTTTTATTTTGCATTGACATCGTTTTAACCTTCTTTGTTGCGTATTATGACAACTCTACATGCGTGCTTGTGGATAATCGTGGGCAAATTGCGAGGAGTTATCTGAAATCATGGTTTATGCTTGACGTCATTTCCACGATTCCTTATGAACTTGTCCATCAAATATTGCCTCATGACGTCCAAATTTATGGCTACTTCGGTATGCTTCGCCTTTGGCGTCTTCATAGAGTCAGTGCCTTGTTTGCAAGGTCAGCATGATTAATTAACTTGTTATATTTTTGGTTAACATGGAAATAACTCTTCTTCATCAATATTTCAATGTTCAGATTAGAAAAGGACAAAACTTATAACTACTTCTTGTTGCGGTGTGCAAAGCTTACGTGTGTGAGTATTCAACATTACAAATGCTAGTTAGTTTTGCATACTTAATTTCCTGGTGGGGCTGGAAGATTTTATAACAAGCATTTTCTTGTGTTTAATTTGTAGGTTACTCTATTTGACATTCATTTCGGTGCCTGTATTTTCTTCTTTCTTGGCAACCGTTTTGTCGAAGACCGAAGTACAACGTGGCTTGGGCTTATTACTGATGTGGATGACAAGAATATCATGTCTCTCTACGTAACATCAGTATACTGGGCAATAATCACACTAGCAACAGTTGGTTATGGTGATCTACATGCTGTAAATACAAGGGAGATGGTATTTGTGATTTTCTATATCCTCTTTAATGTGGCACTTACATCATACGTCATCGGAAACATGACAAATTTAGTTGTTCAATCCACAAGCAGAACTAGGAAATATGTGAGTACAATCATCTTTAAACCTTCCTAACTAACTTTATTTCATAAGTTTTCTTTTCCCAAAGTCAACTTTTTTCATTCTTACTTTAAAGTTTCAAATCTAAATACTAGCATGTAAAGTTCATATATACTTATGTCCATGTTCCTCAGCATTATTGCAAGTTTGAGAAAACAATGCACTTAATTGCGTTACTAAGTTCTATATTTGGTGTTTCATTTCTTTCAAAGAGGTACCTTAATATTTGGAGTTTTTCTTTATTCTTGGATTTGTGGCATATCAGAGGGAAACAGTGAAAGCTGCCTCAAAATTTGCTCATCGAAATCAAATACCTACCCGGTTGGAAGAACAGATGCTTGCTCAGTTGCTTATGAAGTATAGAACTGATTTAGAAGGAGTGCAACACCAAGATATTATTGATTCCCTTCCAAAAGCGATTCGATCTAGTGTCTACTACTGCTTATTCTATCCAATGATGAACAAAGTTTACTTGTTTACGGGAGTGTCAACAGACCTCATTTTTCAATTGGTAATATTTTCTCTTAGCTTATCCTATGATTTGGTTCAACAAAGCATAAGATTGTATGTGGTAATCAATAAGTTTCAAGAGAAGCCAAAAAGAAAGAAAAAAGAGAGATATTCTTTCTCCACATGTCTATTTTGTTGTAGATATGATTGTTGTCAGTTTTTTGTCTATTAGATGATGAAGATATCATTTATAATGTGCATATATATCAAAATTTGAAGGTCACGGAGGTGAAGGCGGAGTATTTTCCTCCGAAGGAAGATGTTGTTTTGGAGAATGAAGCACCAACGGACTTTTATATCTTTGTCACCGGTGGTGCAGTAAGAAACTATACCCCATTTATTTGTGAATATATGTTGTTTTATAGATCATTCATTACTACAATCTCTTGTTGATTTGTTTTCCTTTGAAAATCACTTTCAATTTAGTTAAAGTAGTTTCCATATCACTGTTGTAGACTTCACCAACATCAAACTTCAGTTCTTAATGCCTTTTCCACAAATAATTGTGGAAATAGAATTATTAAGAACATTGTGTAATGAATGACTATAAGTGTTTAAAGTAACAGTTTAATATTAGCTTATGCATTTCAATATTTCAGAAGTTCTATGTTAATTTTCTTAAGTAATGATGTCTCAAGTTAGTTTGAGTTATGTGAATGAAAAAAGCAGTTACCAAATCCCCCCGAATCGACTTCAGTTAGTCAAATCTTAATGCGACTTTTGAACTTTGAGGGAAAAAGAAAGGACTGATATCATGTTGCAAATGAAGTTAAAGATGTATGCAATTTTACAAATTTGTATTATATTGTGATTGTTTTTCTGTCTAATTCTCCTTCAACTATATATGCAATTTGTATTTCTCAAATGTCCTACACACACGCGCGCGGGAAAATTTAAACTGAACCTTAACTTTATTCTGACTAACAGGAACTTATCAAACAAGTGAATGGAGTAGAACAGGTAAGCCTAACAACTTAAACGTGAAACCTGTTTTGACCAAAATGATGATTAACAAAACATGTGCCTTATAATTGCAGGTCGTTGGTAAGATAAGTGCAGGACAGTTAGTTGGCGAAGTAGGAGTTCTAGGTTACATACCGCAGCCATATTCATCTCGAACTAATCGATTGAGTCAAATTTTGCGCTTGGAGCGTACTGCATTTCTAAACCTTGTTCGTTCAAGTGTTGGAGATGGGGCAATAATCATGAATAATTTTCTCAATGTATATATTCTTTTTGTGCAATTATGATTTGTGTTTTCTTCCAAAAGTGATTTTGGTATTTGAATACATTTTAGTTTCTCACACATAATATTTTGTTCATAGAACCTCACATTTCCTTATTCTTACATTTGATGAAGACTTAAGATACTAAATCTCAACTTAGTGAGTTTTACATTTTTAGGATATATCTTCATAATTGTTTTCTTTTGGAACTGTAATTGTATCATCGTCATCATCATCATTGATAAGAAACATTATTTTTCGGATAAAAAAACTGCATACTTACTCGCGGAAGATTTTTGCGTTTTCTACTATTTTGCAGCATTTGGAAACTTCCGATATTCAAGGGATGGATGCTATTTTTGCAGAAATAATGGCCATGTTGGCTCAAGGTAAAACAGATCTGCCTATCAGCACATGCTTTGCAGTAAGCAGAAATGACAACATATTGTTACGTCGGTTGCTGAAGAAAGGTTCAGATCCAAATGAAGCAGACAGAACTGGAAGGACAGCATTGGTTTGTAGATTTTCTTTCCTTGAATGAACAAATACACAAACATACATAACTATATCTATATATTTAGTGTCATTAGACATACCACTAGACACTTACACAACGTTACATTCTAATGTTACAGCATATTGCAGCTTCTAATGGCGACGAGAATTGTGTAACTTTGCTTTTACAGTTTGGTGCTGATCCAAATAGAAAAGGTACCTTTCAGTACAGATGACTTAATACAGTTTGATAATACCTTCCAAACCATAACAGTTTAATTGTGTTTTTTTTTATAAGCAACATACCTTTCAAACCATGTGAATAACAGCTTTATCCATTCAATGCATTTATTTGTACAGATTTGAAAGGCAGTATCCCATTATGGGAAGCAATGAGCGGGGGACATCAATTTGTCAAGAAAATTCTCATAGACAATGGAGCAAACATATTCTGTACTGATGTAACGCGTTTAGCATGTGTTGCAGCTCAGAAAAATAACACTGAATTGCTCATGGAACTCGTAGAATTTGGTGTGGATGTGACAAAATCCGATAAAAGTGGAACCACTGCCCTGCATACAGCAGTAAGTGAAGGAAATGTAGAGATTGTGAAGCTACTTGTAGACCTAGGAGCTGAAGTTGATAAGCTAGATAATTCTGGTTGGAGTCCAAGGCATTTAGCCGAACAACAAGATCACGAAGAAATTAAAAATATATTTCAGAAAATTAAAAAGAACAAACAAAAAGAATCTACTATTCCAATACCAGATAATGGTAAGCCTGATGTGCCTTACACAGGAAATTTTGAAAGTGAACATGTTATACCTGATATTGTTGGATTTCAATCCCAAGAAAGCTTGCTACAACCACATATTCAAGACGAGTTGCCATGTTTAGATGATCATCAAAGACGAAGAGCCAACACCTATCATAATTCAATTTTCGGGATGATCTCTGCTGCTAATCGTAGTAAGTAGTATATCACATTCATTATTCATCTTGGGATAAAATTCTACTTTTTTTTTCTTTGGCTATCTGGTTGACCAGTTGTGTTTTGATCTTAACTATGTAGATAAAAAAGATCGTGAGGCGTACGAAAGAAACACCGATAAAGCTGCAGACATGAAAAGATTAATAGCTAGAGTGACACTTAGTTGTCCTCAAATAGGTAAACATGGTGGAAAGCTTACTTTTGTGCCTGAGTCCCTTGAAGAACTGCTAGACATTGGTGCCAAAATGTTTGATTTCTCACCCACCAAAGTTTTGACCAAAGAAGGAGCTGAAATTGATGATATAGATCTTATAAGAGATGGTGATCACCTTATTATTGCCACTGACTGGAGAGGAAAAGGGAAACAGTAATTATTCGTCAAACTTTTCTTTTTCGCGTCGCGTGTATCCATTTTTGTGCAGTGATGTCTTACATTCTCACCTCTTAACCTCTTCCCACAATCTTAGTTTCTTATTAGTTAAAAAGATACTTGTAAAATGACATAGGTAAGATTAGTGTATGTATAGAGGAAAAGTATAGAAACACAATAAGAACACAATTCTTTGCATTTTTTGTTGTATATTTTATAGGAAACACAATTTGTGTTTATTTTACTGTAATAATAAATGAATACTATGTATAGCTTGGTCCATGTATCATAATAGAAATCTTCAATTTTTCTAATTATTTTAAAATTGTTCCGACTTAAAGTTTGTTACACCATCTTTCGAGATATTGTCCGCTTTGAGTGTAATAAGTTTTTCACGACTTTGTCCTTTACAATAGGTGCCCAGTTGGATTTAAAAGTGGGAGTGTTGTTTATAAACTACTCATAATATCGCTTTCCAAATAATGTGACAATTTTTAAGTATACTAGAACAGTAGTCTCCCAATCAATGCTAATGTATGTTTGATTTCTAGAAATGACATCAATGATTCGAACGAGGATCTGATTTGAAACTAGTGAGGATCTGATTCGAACAGTTCATACTGGTTGAATTCAGATCCTCAAATTCACATCCAAAAATATGAGTAGTACATCCTCCCAAACACACAGTAAGTAAACAAACACCCTAGAAGATTGTCCCATTATGCAGAAGTTCTACTCAAATGCATCATCATCGTCATCAGGAAGTGGCTGATGAGAAGCTTTTTCAAGCTCATTCTCATGTCTGCAAAGCACCAATACAAAGAGAAATTCAGGATAAATGAATGAAAAGATTATTACAGATTACTGCAAAAAAAAAAAATCCAATGGAAGTTATGGCTCATAGTATATAGTATTCCATATTCCTAAGTGATGTGGATAAAGGGAAAGGGAAAGGGAAATGATAGTGAAGAGAAGGGAAAGTGATGATGCACTTGAAATAATAATTTCCAAATGTTTGAATATATTTTATAAACACAATCACATACACAAGTACGGTGGCAGCATGAAGAACTTATTTGAACTTAAAAACACAATCAATGATATACAGCTAATGATATGCCCTCCATGAAGTTATTTTCACAATATTTTCATAAACTCGTAAAAACAGCACGTAGAAATGATTTATACAGCGCATGTACAGCATTTAAACCCATAAGCTCTTTGGACCATAAAAACAGTTTATACATTAGTTCTTGTATGATAAAGAGTTGTTTAATGAAGATAAATAAAACTGAATACTGCCCTCATATCCATGATGGATGTGACAACTTAATTTTAGAAAATCATTTTAAATTACTAAACTTTATTTTAGAAGATCATTTTAAACTACAAAACCACAGCTTGGCAATGTTACAATCTACATATTTTATCATGACAATGACGACTGACGTAGGATAAACAATTAAATAAGTTGACAAAAGATAGCTTACTGTTGTTGTGCAACTAAATCAATTTGGACTTCTGGTGGAGCCAAAGCAGGAGATTCTACAAAGTGCAGGTTAGGATCACTGCAAATTGACAAAAGTTAGAAATAATTAGTTGATTTGCATTTAACATTTAAATGTGTTCTTGATGACTCTAGAAATTAGAAAATAGACACCAACCCAGCAAGTTTCCTAGCAAGATAAAGAAAAGGCTTCTCAAAGTTATAGTTGCTCTTAGCTGAAATCTCATAGTACTGCAAATTCTTTTTCCTGTGGAAGGTAACCTGCTTTGCCTTCACTTGTCTGTTCTTCACATCAACCTTATTACCGCAAAGCACAATTGGGATGTTTTCACAAACCCTGAAAACAATTGTCCAAAACAAAAAAAAATACCAGAGTAAGATAAACGGCTTGGTCATGAATATTAGGTGTTCAGCAACAGAAAAATTAAAAAGTTTCAAGGACTTGATTTACATACCGGCAAAGATCACGGTGCCAGGTAGGGACATTCTTGTATGTTAGTCTGGCAGTAACATCAAACATTATAATCGCACACTGGCCATGGATACTGTAAAATAAAAAAGAGCATGTTAAAATCAATTAGATTAGAAAGGGGAAAATGCAGACACACAAACAAAAGTGAAGGGAACTTGTATCATTGCAGACCAAACTCACACAAACTGTTCTAATAAAATAAAAAAAAAGCATTTCATTACATTTTTTATAACTAGAAATAGAATTCCGACTTAATTAACTCAACCCCGCAGGAATAAGGACTACAAAAAGGACATGCAAAGCTACAGTACTCTGTTACTAATTAATCCCAGGGCATCAAGGCTAAGAAACAGTATATGAGACAATAACACAGTATGCTAAAAGAACTAAAACCACACGCTTCAAATCTTTACAGGATATATACATGTAATATAAATAAAACAAGCAACCCAACAAGTAATGCTGTAAATGAGCATCAGCTCAAAACATGCAAAGCAGATGTAAACGGAACTTGATTCTAAGAATTAAACAATATACATTCTAATCTTCTACTAATTACAGTCACTTAAAAAATACGCATAAAAACAAAAGTATACAATATTTGACATTAAGAATTATTTATCTTCAAAGAAATGAGAACGATACTTACTAATATCCATCTCTGAGACCACCAAACTTCTCTTGACCAGCGGTATCCCAACAGTAGAACCTAATCTTTCCACAGTTTGTGAAGAAATCCAATGGATGCACTTCCACACCAATGGTTGCTGTTTAACAATCAAATCAAATCAAATCAACAAATAAATTACTTAAAAGCTTATTAATTAATAAGAATAGCTTAAAACCCTAAATTAGATTAAAAACGAATCTCACGTTCATATTTCTTCTCAAATTCTCCGGTAAGATGCCTCTTCACAAATGTCGTCTTTCCTGCAAATGATCGATAAATCAGATCCTATTGAATCGGTGTTCATATGTTACAGATTTCTCACAAAGGAAGAAGAAACTGAAACCTGTTCCACCATCGCCGACGATGACAAGCTTGAAGCTCGGATAATCAACGGTTTGCTGATTGGGCAAAGCCTACAACAGAAAAAGACGATCAAATCTTAATAATTGAAACAACGAAAAGAAAAGTGAAAGGTTAGAGAAAATTCAACATACCATAGGGTTTGAGCGAAGAAGTTAGCGTAGTTTGAACGAAGAAGAGTTGTGTGAGAGTGAATGAGTAGTGAAAGAATGAGTTAGTTAGGGTTTTTATATTAGAAAAAGATTTGGAGTTTGAAAGAAAGAGTGCGTGAAACTGACGCAGATCTTCCGCTCTTTCTCTTCAATTGGGCTCCTCCACACAGCTGTATCCTGTATGTAGGTAAGCCCATCATCAACCCAAAAGATTCTTTTTTCATTTTTTTTCATTTTGTAAACTAATCATCGACGCGCAACTGCAGAAATTAATCCACTCGAGGTAATTGAGATCTATTTAAGGGGTTGACCTCTCCCAATAAATACTTCTTCATACGCACCGGTCGGGGATCGAACCCAAGACTAAATTATTAAGGGACTCAAATATCTATCACTTGTGTCACACCTGTACCAAATAATTCTATTTTTATTTTTTTTAACTACACTTTGACCTTGCACGGAGTTTTAGAAAATATTCAATTTTTTTTAAGCAAGAAAATATTCAATTTGATTTAATAAGAATTTGCAAACCAAAATTAAACACAAATTTATTAATTCAAAATATAGTTTGTTTAATTTTTCACTTTTCTTGGTCTCTGCTCGTCTTGTGCAAAAATTGATTATTATTATTAATAATAATTAATTTGCCATTTAAAAATATTCAAAATATAGTTTTGATGAAAATGTCTAATACACCAATCGTTAGTTGATTCGGTGGTGATTGACGTTGAACTTGGTAGGAAGGACTGCGGTTCGATCCCCCGCAACTGTGATCGGGAGGGGGCTGGAACCACTTGATGCAAGAACTGACCCCTGAACTAGATTAAACCGGTGGTGAAAGGCCAAAGTGTCTGATACAAAAAAAAGGCAAATTTTGTGTAAAAGTATTTAAAATAAAAATAATAATTGCATAGATTAGTCAAGCAATGTGATGTAAAGCAACATCATGACACAAATCAGGTGCTCCAATTTTGACGATCTATCGGTCACAAAGTTTTTGTGCAATGTAGAAACCTCGTCATTCTTTCCCAAAGTAAATTTTTTTAATATTTTTTTAAACAATGACCGACTAATTTGAGGGGATCAATCTCACTGTCTACTTGTGGGAGTCCATTTAAAGCCATCGATTTATAATTTTTTTATTTTGTATGGACTAACCCGCCAAAATTAACACTAGAGGTATCGAACTTGAGATGATCACACTCCAAGGTTTCAAGTCTAGGATCACACCGTCTTTTAACAGTTTGAAAACCAAAGGTTAAGAAAAAATGATTTTCCTCGCATGCTTCTCCTTAATGCATATCAGTGACTTGTAAGGTAGAAAAAAAATTAGTGCCACACAAAATCAATTTTCATTAAAAGTAAGAAAATAGCTATATCATTAAAAAATAGGCCTTTGACTTCATCAATATTTCATAATCAGGGTTATACTATTGAGTAATGTTGTGTTTGACCTACATTTGTTATTATGTTTGTCAACTAGATTAGAAATGCATAACAAAGACATAATTCGTAAGTAATTAGGACATGGAAGAGGTAAAAACTTGATTTTGTTACCTCTTCAAGTTTTTAGAAACGCATAACAAAAACATATAATTTACAATTTTTTGTTTGTCAACAAAATAACCAGAGTTATACTAGATTATAATAAAACACACAAGATAAGTACAATGCCTAATAGAGTATAATTTTAGTTACATTAAGGATATGTTTGAGATTTGTGTCGCTTCAGGAGTAAAAATAAATTGAGTCACTTCTTCATCACAATGTATCCTCTGAAGACATTTGCTTAATGATATACATAACGTCTTCACCAAGTTTTGCAGCATTCACAAAAGTTTTTAATTTTTACAAAATTTTGAATGTGTTTGATCTGCAAATCGCCCACAAATGTCATGGAACACAGTGCCTAACCAAACATAGGAAGACTTGGCAAGCATAACCAACATAAGTGATTATCCCACGTCGTATTATATTTACTAACAAGAGTACAAACAATTCTATTGAATTATGTGTCACATAGACCAAGAGTTGCTGCCGCATCTCTTTTCAGCTTTCGCGTGATTGTTTTCTCTCATGGTAGCAGACCAAACAGAGCTCAGCAGGGGGAGTCTTGGCCTGCAGCAAACGGTTTAGTGCAAACTGGACGCGGGTAAGATCGAGTGCAATGTTGACAAAACCAAGAGCATAACATCTTTAGTGTAGGCATGTGCTTAAGAGGTGATAAAGGAGAGTTTACAGCGCCAAAAACATCATGGTTTCTAGGAATTCCTCAACCAAATGAGGCGGAAGCTTGGGGTCTAAGTGAGCGGAAATTTGGCTTGAAGGAAGGGGCATCATCACTACTGTGTCTATTGAACTTGACTGTAAGCAAGTGGTAGAAGACTAGAAGGTATTGCGGGTAATCCCAATACTCATTCCGATTTTGGTCACATTGTATCTATTTGTAAAGCTTCATTACATCATTTTCTTAACTTTCAGATAAATTATATTCGAAGACAATCAAACAACATCGTTCATTTGTTAATAAGCTGTCTTATGCTAGTTCTCAACTCTTTGATCAAATACCATTTTGTATTGACCTTTGTATTACGAATGGAATGAGTTAAATTTGTAGTGCTTAATTTATAAACACTTTACACTTATAAACCGTGAAGTGTCCTCCCCTGCCTCTTGAGAGCCAAACAATTACATCCATCACAGTAATAGTTTTACAACGAGCATGCTCAGTATAAGTAACTGCATCACAAATAACATTCTCAAGAAAGATCTTCAAAACACCGCGAGTTTCGTCATATATTAAGCCACTGACATGCTTCACACCACCATGCCTTGCAAGACCTTCCAGCATATGTAAAAATGAACCCAAAAAAAAATATCATAACATGAGGCATTGGTTGTTTTAAGCACATGTGATTTATTTTGTGCGCAAGTCCTTTGTCTTGTGATTCAAGATGCACACATTACAATGAGCTGGAAGCTTTTTCACAAGTTAGGAGCTAGAGCTTATCTGAAAGTTGTGAAGCATCTACAACTACAAGCTATAAGTTAATTCAAACAACTTTTACATCAATGAGCTAGAAGTTAATTCAACCTAGTTTATATCAAGATGCACATTTCACCTTTATAAATGCATGATGTCGACCTTTGCCGAGGGTGAGTTTTTAATCAAAAAGGCACTTGATATGCAAAGGTGTTGTGCGTTTAACACTATACGACAGTCAATGATCAAAGTATTCAACATTTTAAATACAGAAAAGGGGTCGACAGTGACACAACCAAAAATGTATTCACTTGGAGCAAAGGCAAAGTACTTTAAAGACAAGCTCGTTAACACTGGCAAATTCAGAAAATTTGAAAATATCGGTTTCTGATTAAAAAATGTATTGTATATAGAACCAAAAAGATTAAGAGACGTTAAAGTGACATTTAAAGAAGCAAGACGGAAAATGTTCCATATTACAAGTGTAAACATATTTTATGATCCTTTGGAGTAGGCTAAGGCTACACTCTCTGCGACGACGACGGTACAAATTGATTAGTGTAACAAAATAGTGAATGTATTTGTGATGATTCTCATTTTAGTTACATGGTAGTTTTTTGTGTTACATTGTAGTTAAGATCATTTCATATATAGGATCTTAATTATTTTTATCAAATCAATACAACTAATATATGTTTTTTGTTTTCCATTTTGGTTGCTTGGCTAGTTTATTTTTTTATATATTTATTTTTTCCTAACTATTATTTATTGTATCAGAAAAACCTCTATGATGCTTGGGTAGCTACATCCAAACTAAAGGAATCTGTAATAGCCAAAAGAACAGAGTTACAGATGCTGAAGCAACATTTCAAGCTAATATCCATCCTGAAGGACCAAGTACGATCCTTAGCTACATGTGCTGAACTTAGTGTGTTGTATTTTTTGTTTTGATTTTATCCTTACTGTGTTGTGGATTTGGTTATATTGGCTTTACGTTCAGCTTCCATAGTAAGTTCTTAATGGAAACTTTTTTACTCAGATGATCTATTTGGAAGATTGGGCTATTCTGGATCACCATATTTTCTAGCACTTTCCCTAAACTATATGCTCTCTTTTTAAAAAATAGTTACCAAATAGAACTTTTTTAACCAAATGATTTCTGTTCTAAACTAAGCCTAAGACCCAACCACTGCACCGTACTCGACCCAAATCACATAAAGGCCCAAAAATGCCTTCTCCTGTCCAACGGTCAAGGGAAGCGGCCTTCCATAACGGTGGATGAGGATGCAGTATCTGACATCTATCCTCATTTAATGGCCTTGGCTCTGCGATAGGAATTATATGTACCTTCTCACGTAGAAAAAATCAGATATTCTGTCCTAACTCTCTAAAAACATCGTGTAAGATCAATCTCCATGGGTAAAAAAAAAAGACTTGAGTTTTTATAATTGACTTAAGTTATTCTCTTCAAATACCTCCTAACATTGGAAGTTTATTTCCTCGACTTCGGCTATTACCAGAAAGAAGATAGTTTCAATTTTTTGTATGGAGAATCATAGCAATGACAAGAGACGCAAGTCGGGATTATTCATAACATGCAGCAGCAGCAGCAATAGAAACGCGCATGGTAAGGTGTGCTTGAAGTGATGTTGGTGAGTGTCCGATAGGATGATAAAAAAAATTTAAATAATGGTAAAAGTGGAAACATTAGTTCATTTTGTCTCACTTTCAAGTTGATTTTAAATAAATAAATAACTGGTGTAGTTTTGGCTTCTGAAGTTTCCTATTGCATTTACTGGTTTAACTACCAACATTTTTTCGATCACCAAATTAGCCAGATAACACTGAATGACATATTATCAAATGCAAAATAAGTAATATCAAACAGGACTATGATAGTAGATTTAATTCCTGCGGGAATTCAGATTCTCAAATTCAGGATATATGAGAATTTCAATTCAAGTAAAACATTTCATACTGGTTGAATTCAGATCCTCCAATTTTCACCCAAAAATATGAATAATACAACTGCTGAAACACACGTAATAAGCAAACACTACTAGAAGATGGTCCCCAAACGCACAAGTTCTAGTCAAATGCATCATCATCGTCATCAGGAAGTGGCTGATTAGCAGCTTTTTCAAGCTCATTCTCATGTCTGCAAAAGCACCAATACAAGAGAAATTCAGGATAAATGAATGAGAAGAGTATAACAGATTACTGCAAAAAAATAAAAATCTAATGGAAGTTATGGTCTCCTAGTATATACTATTCCATATTCCTAAGTGATGTGGACAAAGGGAAAGGGACATGATATATAGCTAATGATATGCCCTCCATGAAGTTATTATCACCATAATTTCATAAAAACA
Organism: Trifolium pratense; assembly: GCF_020283565.1. Taxonomy (NCBI): domain Eukaryota; kingdom Viridiplantae; phylum Streptophyta; class Magnoliopsida; order Fabales; family Fabaceae; genus Trifolium; species Trifolium pratense. The sequence continues at coordinate 5,214,198 of NC_060065.1, read as the reverse complement.
GCACATAGAAACGACTTATACAGAGCATGTGCAGAATTTAAACCATAAGCTTTTTGGACCATAAAAACAGTTTATACATTAGTTCTTGTATGATAAAGAGTTGTTTAATGAAGATAAATAAAATTGAATACTGCCCTCATATCCATGATGGCTGTGACTGTGACAACTTAATTTTAGAAAATCATTTTAAATTACTAAACTTTATTTTAGAAGATCATTTTAAACTACAAAACCAAAAACTTGGCAATGTTACAATCTACATATTTTATCATGACAATGATGACGGTCATAGGATAAACAATTAAATAAGTTGACAACAGAAAGCTTACTGTTGTTGTGCAACTAAATCAATTTGGACTTCTGGTGGAGCCAAAGCAGGAGATTCTACAAAGTGCAGGTTAGGATCACTGCAAATTGACACAAGTTAGAAATAATTAGTTGATATGCATTTATGTACCCAAAAAAATTAGTTGATAATATGCATGTAACATTTAAATGTGTTCTTGCTGGCTGTAGAAATTAGAAAATAGACACCTACCCAGCAAGTTTCCTGGCAAGATAAAGAAAAGGCTTCTCAAAGTTATAGTTGCTCTTAGCTGAAATCTCGTAGTACTGCAAATTCTTCTTCCTGTGGAAAGTAACCTGCTTTGCCTTCACTTGCCTGTTCTTCACATCAACCTTATTACCGCAAAGAACAATTGGGATGTTTTCACAAACCCTGAAAACAATTGTCCAAAACAAAAAACACCACAGTAAGATAAACAGCTTGGTCATGAATATTGAGTGTTTAGCAACAGAAAAACTAAAAAGTTTCAAGGACTTGAATTACACACCGACAAAGATCACGGTGCCAGGTAGGGACATTCTTGTATGTTAGTCGGGCAGTAACATCAAACATTATAATTGCACACTGCCCATGGATACTGCAAAATTAAAAAGAGCATTTTAAAAGCAATTAGAAAGGGGGAAATGCAGACAAACAAACAAAAGTGAAGGAAACTGGTATAGACCAAACTCACAAACTGTTTCAATAATCAAAAAGAACATATCATTACATTTTTATTGCTAGAATTCCCACTTAATTAACAAAACCATCAGGAATAAAGACTACAAAAACTACATGCAAAGTTAGTACTAATTAATCCCAGGGCAACAAGTCTAAGAATCAGTTTGAGTCAATAACACAGTATGCTAAAAAGAACTATAATCTCATGTTTCAAATCTTTACAGCATAATGGTATCATAAACAGCAACAACCAAACTGTCAATGAGTAGCAGCTCACAACATGCAAGCAGAAGTAAACATAAATCGATTCTACTAATTAAAAAAGTATACATTTTAATTATCAGGTTACAACAATATATATATGACACCGTAAATGTTACTTTCAATCTTCTACTAATTACAGTCACAGTATTTGACATTCAAAGAAATGAGAATGATACTTACTAATATCCATCTCTGAGACCACCAAACTTCTCTTGTCCAGCAGTATCCCAACAGTAGAACCTAATTTTGCCACAGTTTGTGAAGAAATCCAATGGATGCACTTCCACACCAATGGTTGCTGTTTACAATCAAATCAAATCAACAGATAAATTACTTAAACCCTTATTAATTAACAAGAATAGCTTAAAACCCTAAATAAAATTAAAAATGAATCTCACGTTCATATTTCTTCTCAAATTCTCCAGTAAGATGCCTCTTCACAAATGTTGTCTTTCCTGTAAATGATCGATAAATCAGATCCTATCTAACCGAACTTCAAATTTCTCAGAAATTGACTAAAAAGTAAGAAAAAAGAAGCGATGAAAGAAAAACAGACCTGTTCCACCATCTCCGACGATGACAAGCTTGAAGCTAGGGTAATCAACGGTTTGCTGATTGGGCAAAGCCTATAGAGAGAGAGAGAGAACAAAAAAACGATGAATTGCTAATCGAACATGAGAAAGAAAAGTGAAATCAACGGAATGAGAATGAGATCATACCATAAAGAAAGTAGCGTTGTTTGAAAGAAGAAGAGCGATGTGTGTGTGAGAGAGTGAATATAAACGAAGGGAATTAGGGTTTTTATATTAGAAAGGGTTTTGATTTTGAAAGCGTGAAACTGACGCGGCTCTTTTGCCTTTCGATTACGTGTCTGTCTAATTGGGCTCCATACAAGCCACAATGTAAAAAGCCCATCCACCCAATATGTTCTAGATTTTTTAATTACTTTTTTTTCCCTATATTCTCGTGTCATTTGTCATTGTCAACATGTTCTCATTCTTGATTTGTATTTTTTTTTCTTTCACCACCAGTTTCATCTGGTTAGGAGGATAGTTCTAACACTAAATGATTCCAGTCGTCTCTCAATTACAATTGTGGGGATCAAACTGTGGTCCTTACTACTAAGTACATCGTCAATCATCACTGAAACAGCTAACAATTGGTTTGATTTGTATTCTTCTTTGATAATAACCAATGAACCGCCAGACCAGAGTAACACCGAAATGATAATCTTCTCAATATGTTTATTTTATTTTTTAATCTCGGTATCTTTGTAAACCCACTTGGGACTTGGGAGTGTGCTGCCCCTTAAGGTTTTATGTTCGATTTTCTCTAATGTCAATTTGAATGGGTTAATTTAGTTTTTTCAAAAAAAAAAAAAATTCTCGGTATCTTTGTGCTCGCTCAACTGCAGCTTGATTTTATTTTTAAGCCTGGTATCTTTGTACTCGCTCAACTGCAGCTCGAGCCTGGTAGAGCCTAACCGGATTAGGGATGACAACGGGCGCCCATGGGTGCGAGTTTGACACTTACCAAACTCACACCCGAAATCATCACCCAAACCCAAAGGCTGTTCGGGTGGCAAAACAACACCCACGCCCACACCCATTGGGTTCGGGTTTTTTCCACCCAAACCCAAACCCGCAACACATTTGAAAATAATTTACAAATTTAAGATATTAAAATCCAACATAGACTTTGAATTAAATTAAAACTAAAATTAAGGTCTTCCAAGAAAATTCAAACATAGACTTTCAAGAAATTACAACATAGACTTTCAAGAAATTAAATTACAACTAAAATTAAGGTCTTCTAAGGAAATTGAGGGAGACTATGGGGGTAATTAGGTAATTATAAAATATTTCGGGTGGGTGTATGAGTTTCGGGTGTGGGTTTGACTGATATCAAACTCACACCCATATTATCGGGTGTCACCCGAACCCAAACCCAAACCCAGTCAAATCGGATTTCGCTCGTTGACTTGAGTTTGAGTTCGGGTGGGTCTCTCGGATTTGGGTTTTTTTATCATCCCTAAACCGGATGGCAATTTCTCCGTTAAGAGTTTTAATTTGCTACTTTTCTAAGTCAATTATTGAATTCAGGACATTTACTTAAGCTATAAGGAACTTATATCCTCTCGCCAAGCTCATCTCTATAAGGTAGATCCTCACCCACCACCTTGCAAAGAAGCCACACTGATATGAACTCCATCAAAGTTATCATATCACGTCCAAGGGTCCATCCAAATTCAGAAGGTCTCGTGCAATATTATGCAAGAGGGTCAGTAAAGAGGGTAAGAGTAATAAGAAGATTAGAAGAAACATTTGTGTCACTTTTTCTACATGATCTACCCTTTGAAGAGACACTTGGTTAATAATAATACATACGATGTATACACCAAATTTTGTAGCATTTCACCAAGGTATTATTTTTGTATGACATTTCAATAACCAAATTTTGTAGCATTATTTCACCGAGGTTTTATTTTTTTACACAATTTCCATGGTGTATGATCTACAAACCGCCTACAAATATCAAGCAACATAATGCATCCCAAACATAGGAAGACCTGGGCAAGCATCATCAATAGTGATTATCAGAATTCATATGACACATCTTAATTGCAGTCGGGGTGTGCAAATATGTGTTATTTTAACACAAAGCAATAATATTAGTAAAATTAAGCCAAGACAAAAAAGCTCACGGCCTAAGCCACTAGGTTTGGTCTAGTGGTGAGAGATTTGAGTAGTATGTTATAGGTACTAGGTTCGATCCACAACTCATTGTAAAAAAAAAAACCTCACAACCTGAGGAGAAACCAACACTCTTTATTGATTGGCGAATACAAGAGAAGCCAACACATCTTTGGCGAAATGTTTATTCTTATGAGAATTACATTCAACCTTCAAAACCTAAGACAAAATCCTCTCAATTAAAAACTTTTTGATGAGTAATAAATGAGTTATCTCCTAAGTCCTAATTGGATTGTTTGAACATCATAGAGACGTCAACCGAGGGATTTTTTCATCGTTTTAAAAAGAAAAATAGTTACATATAAACTGTAAGTGGAAAATCCTTAATTCGAGCTCTGACCCTACATATAAAATATAATATTATTACCAATTAAACTATTAATTCAATTTTTATTAAAATAAAGTAAGGCGTTACAGGAAAACATCTTAATCTCAAGATGATTAAATTCATAACACCAAGTCCATAACCAAAAATGTCAATGGTACAACATCAAACACACAATATAGCATACACAACACAAACTCAAGAAAAAGGTCATATGGAAGGGTCCTACACAAATGCATCATCATGAAAGGGGTTGGTTGGCAGCTTCAAGAAGCTCATTCTCATGCCCGCAAAAGCACCAAAACATAAGAAATTCAAAAGAAACACTTTCAATTCAATGAGAAGTGTACAACTGGGAGCAATCTCAAGAATGTCATAGTCTTTAAGTATATTATTGTATGTTCCTGATTGAGGGAACAAATAGAGGAAGAAAGGAAGAAATGTTGCTAAAATCTCGTTTTAAAATGTAAATTCTATCGATTTTACGTTTTTATGTATGACCTGCGTGTTAAATCAAAGTTAAACTCGTTTTGAGTAAAATCACAAGTCAAAACGAGTTTACAATTTCACTCTGTATAAAATCGGTAAAATCATTTAAACTCACACGTTTTCACCTACAATAAAATTATTTAAATTCGCATGTTTTTACCTACTTGAATGATTCAAAATCTCAAAAGACTTTAATTTTTATAATAATAATATATTTCATCTGTTTTTTTCGTTCAATGAATAACCATTAATGTATATGGTCTATATTATACATCAATTATTCTAAAAGTGAATTTTCACTTATAGCAGGGAATGGAGGGAGTACGTTAGAAAAATAAGAATTTTTAGTACTTGTGTGTTTCCAACAAATATGTCTTATTTTTATGTATGTGCCAAAATAAGAAATTGAACAAAATACAAAAGAATATATGAAAACATGTGACACACGAAACATAAGTAATTATATTTTGATAAAATAATAGAATATTACAAAATTTTGTGCAATCTAAATATAATAAAGGCTTAAATGCAGTTTTGGCCCCTCAAGTTTCACAATTGCTTGATTTTGGCCCCCCACATTTCAATTGCTTGATTTTAACCCTCTAAGTTTCACAATTGCTTGATTTTAGCCCTCCAAGTTTCAATTGCTCGATTTTGGCCCTCCAAGTTTACCCCCTTTTGCATTTGCTAGCCCCCCGTTGACTTTTTTGACTATAAATTGCTTATGTGACATTTTAAAAAAAATTAAAAATATGTTTAAATTAAAAAATAATAATATTTGCTTTTATAAAAATGTATTAAAAATTGTTTTTTTAATAAAAAGTTTAATAATTATTTTTTATTTAAAAAAAAGTTTACAAAGTTTTTAAAAAATAATTCATAAAATGTTTTTTTTACTTTTTTATATAACAAAATTATTTTACAAACTACATATAATAAAATAAAAATTATAATTTAGTTTGTAAAAAACAATTTGTAATTTATTTATTTATTTTTAAATACTTATTTAATTTTAAAATGCCACATAACCAATTTTTAATCAAAATATTCAACGGGGGGCTAGAAAATGCAAAAGGGGGTAAACTTGGGGGGCTAAAATCGAGCAATTGAAACTTGGAGGGCTAAAATCAAGCAATTGTGAAACTTAGGGGGTTAAAATCAAGCAATTAAAATGTGGGGGACCAAAATCAAGCAATTGTAAAACATGGGGGGCCAAAACTGCATTTAAGCCTATAATAAATAATAGATACATAAATATAACAGGAGTTTCGTAAAATAAAATAACGGAGGTTAAAATTTAAAATACAATCACTTTATATTTCTATCATATATAATAGTCATTCTTACAGGGTCCGGTTAAGGTGCATAAGCCCAAGCTTATGCACCATGCATAATTGCTATGCGCACCCCCCATATTGCTACGCGCGCCCCCCAACTGCTACGCGCCCCCCCATTTTCTAGCCCCAATTTCTAGCGCGCCCCCCATATTGCTACGCGCGCCCCCAATTGCTACGCCCCCCCCCCCCATTTTCTAGCCCCCCAATTTCTAGCGCACCCCCCTAGGTTTTTTTTTTTTTTTTAGATTTCTAGCGCACCCCTCAGATTTTTTTTATCACGCTTTTAATTTTGATTGATTGAATTTTATTTTATTGATTAGGGATAAATTTCAGAGTATTATGTATGGTTAATTATTTTAGTAGTTAGTTTTAAACTAAAATCATGCCAAACCATCATCGCTGTAACCGCTGCAAGCTCTTCAATCTTCTTCGCTCTCGCTATCTTCGTTTTCCAATCGGAATCTTACAAATCGATTCTCTTGAATCGAACGAAAACGAGAACGAATTGCAATTTCTGAGATGAATCGGAATCGGAATCGGAGTTTTGCAATTTCTGAGATGAATTGGAATCGGAGTTCGTGAGAGAAGGTGTGAGTTCGTGAGAGATGGTGAAGAAGATGAACAGTGATCGCGGATGAACAGTGATCACGTTTTCACTGTTTCGCGTAAGAGAAGATGAACAGTGAATTTTTGTTACAATTATTCTGGAAACCATTGTGCTGGTTAAATGGTTTCAGAGAGTTAAAAAGTGAAACCATTTGTATTATAAAATGGTTTTATGTGTTTATTGAAATCAATATTGTGTTTTTATGGTTTTAAAAATCCTGGAAACCATTATGCTGGTTAAATGGTTTCAGAGAGTTAAAAAGTGAAACCATTTGTATTATAAATTGGTTTTATGTGTTTATTGAAATCAATATTGTGTTTTTATGGTTTTAAAAATCCTGGAAACCATTATGCTGGTTAAATGGTTTCAGAGAGTTAAAAAGTGAAACCATTTGTATTATAAAATGGTTTTATGTGTTTATTGAAATCAATATTGTGTTTTTATGGTTTTAAAAATCCTGGAAACCATTATGCTGGTTAAATGGTTTCAGAGAGTTAAAAAGTGAAACCATTTGTATTATAAAATGGTTTTATGTGTTTATTGAAATCAATATTGTGTTTTTAATATTGAATTTATTGTATTATTGAAATAATATTCCTTCATTATTATTACTATTACTGAACAAAATTAACATCTCAAGATTCTCGGCAAAAGTTAATATGCATAAGGGGATGTTTATGCATGGTGCATAAGCCCAGAATTACTCGCGCGCCCCCCAGAAATTTCTCGCGCGCGCCCCCCAGCCCCCCCAAAGGCTCGCTATCCCCACCCCCTTTCTGCTGATGCACACGTTTTGTTTTTATTTTTAGCCTACTAGGCCTGAAAGCCCATATTGCTACGCGCGCCCCCCAATTGCTACGCGCCCCCCCCATTTTCTAGCCCCCCAATTTCTAGCGCACCCCCCAGGTTTTTTTTTTTTTTAGATTTCTAGGCTTTTTTTTTTGTCTCAGAATCGAATTTGAACGGCAATGAAAAACGTATGAATTAGAATCGAATTGGGTAGCTTGGTTTTTCTTTTTGTGATGAGGTTTTTTTTAGTGATAAAATATTTGTGTTTTTGCTGAATGGAGACAAAGTAGAGTGATTAATTTTTTTTTTTTTTTTATAATTGTTGAGTGATTATTGGTTAGAGAATCTTGGCAAAAGTTAATATCCATAAGGGTATTTTTATGCACAGTGCATAAGGTGATGACAGCCATCCGATCATGATTATAGTGATGACACGTGTATTGATCTGAAGGTCTCACCTCTGACCCTGAGTCACACAGGATCACAGTCTCAAGCTCTCTCAAGGTCTCAACATCGCGATTCTCTCTGAATCTCGCCGTCGTCTTCTCCCTTCGTAATCGGTGGTGTACGGTGGATTCTCGACGGTGGTCCTCGCTTTTCTTTCTTGTTCTGTTCTTCTTTTTAGTTATGAGTAGTTTGATAAAAAGGGTGGCGGCGATGGTTGTAATATGAGGAAGATGAAGTACTCGTAGGTGTATCAAGATCAAGATCAATTTCCGTTCAATTCCTCTCATTCTCTTCAATTTCATATACATGTTGTATCAGGATCAAGATCTAGGTAATTCAATTAGTTTTCGTTTTTCCCCAAATTTAGATCAAATTCATGTTCTTGAATAAATTCTAATTACTAATTCACATGCGATTTCGTTTGAATTTGGATTTGATTTTGAATTTGGTTTAATTTGAGTTTGACTAGGTTTTGGAGTTGGCTGGAAATGCTGCAAGGGACAACAAGAAAAGTAGAACTTTGCTAAGTCATATTATTCAATTGGCTGTTAGGAATGATGAATAATTGAGCAAGCTTCTTGGTGATGTTACCATTGCTAATGGTGGTGTTATGCCTAATATTCATAACTTGTTGCTTCCAAAGAATACTGGTCCTTCCTCTAAAGCTGCTGCTGAGGATGAATAAACGAATGAATGAATTGTTACTTGAAACTTGATTTTGCAGATGGGGTTAACAAATTTATTTTCAATTTTTTGTATATGGGTTTAGTTTTAGAGGTTCATGACTTTGATCTTTAGCTATGTTAGTGGTTCTGTTAGTTACAGTATCCGCTCATCTCTCGAATGATCAAACGCTTGGTATTTTCAGAATCTCATCACATCCACCACTTTAAGCTCTGCAAATCTCTTGGTAAATTAATTCTTAGTTGTATGTGTTGGAAATTGATTTGTTGTATTATCTGGTCTACACACTGTATGGCTGAAAAAGTGTATATGGTGCATCCGAGATGACGGCGGACTGTTTAGGCGTGCAGGAACATATTGGATAAGTAGTGCTTACTCAATTCTTGAAGCAGAGGCCCTAGTTCTTTTAGAGGCCCTAGTTTTTTTACTGTAATAACAGCAAAACAGTGTGGCAAGCTGCTGGACTCGATGTGATGATTTCGGCGCGGTTTCAACACTACAATGCGCCAAAAGATGTTATTATGAATATTTGTCATTATGAGGGCAAACATATACAGCTGGGAAATTCGCTATGCTAGTGTGGGTCTTGTGGAATAATAGAAACAATTGGGTTTGGAATAATGTGAAAGATTCGGGGCAACAACTATGCGGTAAAGCGATGCATTTGTGGAATGAATGGGACGCGGTTCAGCAAATTCGCGACAGGAACAACAGCAGACCGCAAGTACATTAGCATAATACACAGTGGAAACAACCAAAATTTGGATGGCTCAAGTGCAATGTTGATGAAAACATGTTAATAAGAAATACTGGTGCTATCAAGTTATGGTTTAAGCTCATCATTGGTTCAAATTATGAATGTCACAAGAGTTTCTGTTTATCCATTATGTGTATTATGCTGTCAAAGTATTCCCAAAGGGCAGCTACTCATATGCCTTGCAATCCTTGGGAGAAGTTTGGTGTCTCATTGCTGTTTTTACCTTGTTTAATTGTTTTGGATTGGATGCATGAAGTGATTATGTTATATAACAACCATTTAGTATAAATTTTGTTGTTGAGCGTCAAAATGTTTGAAAGAGATAGTCTCATTTATTGAATTGCAAAATACTAACAAAGAATTTAAACATTCCTCACAATCCAACTGGCAAAGTTTTCACAAAAGATGATCTTGAGACTATTGCCGGAGCATGCTGCAGCCGAAATTGCCTTGCTATAACAGATGAAGTATGACACTCAATTACTTTCTACTCATAGAACTTCAATTGCAAGATTTAAACAACATATTCATGGAATGAATGAAAACAGATACTCATGTTCCATTTGAATCTTCTCCTGCTACTTCAATTGATTTTAGGGTGCCGCAATTTTTGCATAAATCAGTTTTCTAGTTGCACATTTTAATTAGTTAATGACAGTAATTCTTTTATAAAAAAATTGGTTTTAGTAGATAAATAGAAATTGATGGTTCTTATTTGCTTTTAATTTGGATTATCATACTTCTCCACATGAATTCACAGTTGGGGATACCTCACTCTCTTCGGTTTTATATCGTCTTAAAAATTTAAATTTATTTCACAATTTTTATTAAGGGTTAAATATGTTTTTGGAGAACAACTCTTTGAAACCATTCCACAGTAAAAATGGTTTCATACCGTTATACACTGAAACCATTAGTCTAGTTAAATGGTTTCATGGCGTTATACACCGAAACCATTATTATAGTTAAATGGTTTTATATGAGCATTAGTGTCAAGATGTTATACACTGAAACCATTAGTCTTGTTAATTGGTTTCAAGATGTTATACACTGAAACCATTTGTCTAGTTAAATGGTTTGATACTGTTATACACTGAAACCATTATTATAGTTAAATGGTTTTATATGAGCATTAGTGTCAAAATGTTATACATTGAAACCACTAGTCCTTTTAATTGGTTTCAAGATGTTATACACTGAAACCATTTGTCTAGTTAAATGGTTTCATACTGTTATACACTGAAACCATTATTCTAGTTAAATGGTTTCATAGCGTTATACACTGAAACCATTAGTCTTGTTATTTGGTTTCAAGATGTTATACACTGAAACCATTAGTCTAGTTAAATGGTTTCATAGCGTTATACACTGAAACCATTATTTTAGTTAAATGGTTTCATATGGGCATTAGTGCCAAGATGTTATACATTGAAACCATTGTTATTAAGTAAAACATCATATAACCATTTTACAAAATCGAATAACGATCAAAACAGTATAAAGAACATCGATTTTCGTTGAGAAATGAGAGAGAACGAACCGGGTTAGGTCGCTGGTCGCGCGACCCGTTTTGAAAAAACGGGTGAGGAAGATGAACAGTGTCTTCCAGCTACGCCCAGTCGCAGCTTCGGCGCGTGTGGCATCAGGGAGGCTCCAATTTTTTCACGTTGTTATATAAAAAGTAGAGAATAATTTTCTGGGAATTTTGAGACCCGTTAGGTATTTTTATGAGACTTTGAACTATTTTTAGTTAATTAAATGAGGTAAATATGCTTTTATAAATATCAAGTTTTAATAAAACATTTCCAGAATTTTATTTAGGGTATTTTGAATTATTTGGAACGGTTGGAGATACCTCACTCTCTTCGATTTTATATCCTCTTAGGAATATGTACTTTTGTTGTTAAATTAAATCAAGTTAATTAGCTTGGGGTATGGATAAGAGGAGTAGTAGGCTTTTGTTTAAGAGGAGTGAATGACTAATTGAGTTTCAGAGAGTTAATCTATGAAACCATTTTGTTGGTAGATTGGTTTCAGAAAGTCGATGTTTAATTGTTGCTTCAAAAACCATTTTGCTGGTAGAATGGTTTCAGAGACTTGCACTCTGAAACCATTTAAAATGGTTTCAATGAGTTGATTCTTAATTGTTGTTTCCTAAACGATTTAGCTGGTAGAATGGTTTCAGAGAGTTGTACTCTGAAACCATTTTGCTGGTAGAATGGTTTCAGAGAGTTGATGTTTAATTGTTGCTTCAAAAACCATTTTACTGGTAGAATGGTTTCAGAGAGTTGTACTCTGAAACTATTTTACTGGTAGAATGGTTTCGGTGAGTTGATTATTAATTGTTACTTCCTAAACCATTTAGCTGGTAGAATGGTTTCAGAGAGTTGTACTCTGAAACCATTTTACTGGTAGAATGATTTCAGTGAGTTGATTATTAATTGTTGCTTCCTAAACCATTTAGCTGGTAGAATGGTTTCAGAGAGTTGTACTCTGAAACCATTGAGTTGATGTTTAATTGTTGCTGCTGGTAGTTGTTTCAGAGGTAATTAATTAATTAGTTAACAATATTAATCAAGATTATTATTATTCTTATCATTTCATTTCTAAAAATGGCAACCATTTTTGTGATGATGTTTGCATACTTTTTTTCTCATTGCATTTCAATATAACTTAGTCACGTGTTACTCTGTTTAAATTACCGTTAATCTGGTTTTTTATTTTAGCTTTGTTGGATAGAAACTCAGTGTGTTCAAATATTTTATCGAAGATTCAAAATACTCTTAATTAGTTTTCAATTATAAGCCAGTTTTGTAAGGTTAGGTATAACTCTCAATTCTAAGAGGTATCAGAGTCTGCTTTACAATATAGTAAAACTTACGAAGAGTTTACAATTACATATTTTTTGTAACAACTAAGTTAACCATAAATACGTATGAAAGTATGAAGTGTAAGGTTAGAAAAAAATGAAAAAATGAAGTGTAAAGTTAGAAAAAAAAGTTAAATTATTAACAAAATTCATATTAGCACCAACTCTTCATGTTTGTTTACTAAGCAATTATGTTGGCTTGTGGGGTGTATGACGAAATGGGATGGGGTGTACGAAGAAATTATGTTGGGTTTGGGAGGTGTAGGACGAAATGGGATGGGTGTACGAAGCAATTATGTTGGGTTTGGGGGGGGTGTAGGACGAAATGAGTGGAGGTGTATAAAGCAATTATATTAGGTTTGAGGAGGGGTGCAGGACGAAATGAGTGGAGGTGTATAAAGCAATTATATTGGGTTTGAGGAGGGGTGCAGGACGAAATGTGGTAGGGTGTACGTAGCATGGGGGATGCACGAAGGGGGGTGCGTGATTTTTGGGCTGCTCTTTTTAGTGGGCTGGGCTGGGCTGGCTTATGCACCATGCATATTAACCACACCCATTCTTACATGACATGCATGATTTAAAGTCATATTTAATACTACATTCGTCCCTAATTATAAGACATTGTTTGATCACTGCAGGTATGCCAATTCACAATTTTGATCACTAATATCTTTAATTGTCCATTAGTAAAAATTATAAAAATTTAATATTTTGAAAATACTCATCAAAATATATTGAACAAGATCTTATATGCTAATATTTACATTTATATATTATTAAAAAAATACGATCAAAACAAGGCAAATGAATAATATATTTTTGTCAAACAAAGTCTTATAATTAGGGACGGAGGTAGTACATGAAAAAAAAATGAAAGAGATATTGATGCGTACATAGTTGTTAGTGCTATTTATTGAGAAAATCAGGATTTTTCTACACGTATATTTTCAACCAACACCAACAATATTTAATATTGAAATACATGACTATATTCATAATTAATTCATGAAAATAAGAGAAAATCAATTGAATGTGAATTATCTAATATTCAAAATTAATTTTTTTTTAATTGAAAATAAATAATATATTAATTTTTTATATTTTCTTTAATTAATATTCACCACACTTAAATTTTTAGACTAAAAATAAAATTCTTAATATCAGAGATATATATGACGTACGAGTCGAGTTTACGTTTCAATTCCACCTAGACAAAATGAGTTGACGTAAAAACTCGATTCTGACAACCTTGAAAGGAAGTGACGGGAAGATATGACAGGGATAATGAACGCAAAATTATTTTTCATGATGTTTGTATTTTCTTTTATAAATATTTTTCATGGTGACAGCTTGAAAAGATTGTTTGAACTTAGGAACACCTTAAACCAATGATATAGCTAATGGTATGCCTTCTTAAGCTGTTTACAAACTTCTTTTCATAAATTCCTCAAAATATCTTACAGAGGAAATGCAACATTAATCCCATTAGCTCTTTGAGCATAGAATAACCCATAAATAAAAATGTATACTGCCCAAATACCCATGATGGTTGTGACAACTTAACTATAGATAATTTTAAACTACTAAACCACAACTTTGCAATGTTAGTATGTTACAATCTACATATTTTATCATGCCAAAGATGAACAGTAGTTTGGATAAACAATAATTTATCATATTTTAAAAGAAATAGTGTAAAATTGATCAACGATTGAAAAATGAAAATTAAGAGAAATAAAGAGACAAAAAATTGAGAAAATCCATTCTCCTTACGGACTTGCCAAAATATCAAGGGATAGAGCTGCTCTATGGCATGTTGAGTTGCTCTATAATTGAGATGAACAATTTTTTGCAAATAATCGAAAAAGTGGAAACATTAGTTCATTTTGTCTAACTTTCAAGTTGATTTTTTATTATTTTTTTAAAAAAAACTGGTAATCTTGGTTTCTGAAATTTCCTATTGCATTTACTGCTTTAACTAACAACACTTTTTTAATCACCAAATTAGGCAGACAAAAGTGAATGACATATTATCAAATGCAAAATAAGTAATATGAAACAGGACTATGATAGTAGATTTAATTCCTGCGGGAATTCAGATACTCAAATTCAGGATATATAAGAATTTCAATTCAAGTAAAACATTTCATACTGGTTGAACTCAGATCCTCAAATTCACATCCAAAAATCCAAAAATATGAAATACAACTGCTGAAAAACACGCAATAAGCAAACACCCTAGATGGTCGCCAAACACACAAGTTCTACTCAAATGCATCATCATCGTCATCAGGAAGTGGCTGATTAGCAGCTTGTTCAAGCTCATTCTCATGTCTGCAAAAGAACCAACACAAGAGAAATTCAGGATAAATGAACGTGAAGAGTATTACAGATTACTGCAAAAAAAATAAAAATCTAATGGAAATTATGGTCTTATAGTATATACTATTCCATATTCCTAAGTGATGCAGATAAAGGGAAAGGGAAATGATAGTGAAGAGAAGGGAAAGTGATGATGCGCATGAAATAATAATTTCCAAATGTTTGAATATATTTTATAAACACAATCACATACACAAGTATAGTGGCAGCATGAAGAGCTTATTTGAACTAAAAAAACAAAATCAATGATGTATAGCTAAATGACATGCCATCCATGAAGTTAATTTCACCATATTTTCATAAACTCCTAAAAACAGCATATAGAAACAATTTATACAGAGCATGTGCAGCATTTAAACCCATAAGCTCTTTGACCATAAAAACAGTTTATACATTAGTTCTTGTATGATAAATAGTTGTTTAATGAAGACCAATAAAACTACATATTGATACTGCTCTCATATCCATGATGACTGTGACAACTTAATTTTAGAAAACCATTTTAAACTACAAAACTTAATTTTAGAAAAACATTTTAAACTGCAAAACCACAACTCGGCAACATTACAATCTACATATTTTATCATGACAATGATGACGGTCATAGGATAAACAATTAAATAAGTTGACACCAGATAGCTTACAGTTGTTGTGCCGCTAAATCAATTTGGACTTCTGGTGGAGCCAATGCAGGAGATTCAACAAAGTGCAGATTGGGATCGCTGCAAATTGACAAAAGTTAAAAATAATTAATAAACTTCAATGTATTCTTCTTGTCTGTGTAGAAACTAGAAGTAGACACATACCCTGCAAGTTTCCTGGCAAGGTACAGGAAAGGCTTCTCAAAGTTATAGTTGCTCTTAGCTGATATCTCGTAGTACTGCAAATTCTTCTTCCTGTGGAAAGTAACCTGCTTTGCCTTCACTTGCCTGTTCTTTACATCAACCTTGTTACCGCAGAGAACAATTGGGATGTTTTCACAGACCCTGAAAGTCAGTTGCAAGAGTAAGTGTCCATAAAACAATATAAGGAACATGGTACTGAATAACTACAAACAAAGTGTTAAAAAAGGTTTCAAAGTCTTCATTTACTAACCGACAAAGATCACGGTGCCAAGTAGGAACATTTTTGTATGTCAGTCGAGCAGTAACATCAAACATTATAATAGCACATTGGCCGTGGATGCTGCAATATAAATATGACAGGTTAAAAGCAATACATAGCAAGTATAACATAAACTAGAGTAAGGTTATTTTTATCACAGCATAAAAAAAAACTAGCAAAATGCTAGAGTTCCTACATCTAGAGAAAAGACAGCCCCGCAGGTATAAAGACTAAAGAAGATAGTAATTGACATTCAATACCTACAATACTGATAAACTAAGAGGTATCATAACCAACAAACAAGCTACACATAACCAACAAACAGCTACACAGCCTACACTTATTAACATGCAACAAAGTTATTGTAGATAAACAGAGCAAAGTCATTTGTTGTCAACACAACATGACAAAGGAAGTGTTTGGAGTGCAAGTCATCCTATAATATAGGCATAAAAAACAGGTACAGATGACTGATGAACAATTTAATTCATAGTTGAAATGAAATTTCACAACATGCAAACAGAAGACTACTCAAAAACTTTAAATTTGATTTAAGAGTCAAATAAACCATACATGATATTTGATTAAACAGGTTACCAACCAAGAAACAGCTACACAGCCTATGCTTATTGACATGCAACACGTTCTACATTTAACACCCACATGCATTGCAGATGCTCAGTACAAATTCATATTATTGTCAGAGCAGTAATATGATAAATAAACTCGGACTCGTGTATATGATGAATAAACTCAGTCTTGTGTATATGATGAATAAACTCAGTCTCGTGTGGAAGTCATCCTATAAGAAAACAGGCATGGATGACTGATGACCAACATAGTTCATAGTTGACGTGAAAGCGCAAGACTACTCAAATACTTCAAATTTGATTTAGGTGTTAAATAAACCACACAAGCTAAATAACTCGTTACATTCTTTATCTTTCATTCCTTTCTTTAACACTGGAATTCTCACTTACTTAAATAACTCATTCCCACAAGAATAAAAACTACAAAAAAAAAAGACGTGCAAAACTACAGTACTCTGAATTAAACCCAGGTCATCAAGGCCAATGAACAGTTTATGAGCCAAGATTACAATATGATAAAAGAACAAAAAACTCCCATTTTTCAATTCTTTACAAAATTACCAATGAACGCCGACAACCAGAGAACCCAAAACTATAGATGCGTAAACAGAAATTGCTTCTATAAACAAAATGTTGCACATAAAATTAACCTAATTACCAAATTAGTAAAAGATCACACACAAAAATTGAGAGCAAAATAAACAAATGAGAATGCTACTTACTAATATCCATCTCTGAGGCCACCAAACTTCTCTTGTCCAGCAGTATCCCAACAGTAGAACCTAATCTTTCCACAGTTTGTGAAGAAATCCAATGGATGCACTTCCACACCAATGGTTGCTGTTTAACAATCAAATCAAATCAACAGATAAATCACTTAAACGCTTATTAATTAACAAGAAGAACTTAAAACCCTAAATTAGATTAAAAATGAATCTCACGTTCATATTTCTTCTCAAACTCTCCAGTAAGATGCCTCTTGACGAATGTTGTCTTTCCTGCAAATGATCGATAAATCAGATCGTATCGAATCGGTGTTCATATGTTACAGATTTCACACAAAGGAAGAAGAAATTGAAACCTGTTCCACCATCGCCGACGATGACAAGCTTGAAGCTCGGGTAATCAACGGTTTGCTGATTTGGCAAAGCCTACACCAAAAGAAAAATCAATTTACATCGAATTCTGAAATCAAGATGAAACGTGAAGAAATTGAAGACGATGAAGAAAAAACGTACCATGGTTTCGTCGCGTTGAGTTGATGAGAGAAAGTGAAGAGTGAAAAAGAAAGAGAACGAGGGTTTATATTTCAAGGGTTTTCAAATTTGAGTGAATCCTCTTCTAGCGTCATTTTAACGCAGCTTTCTCCGCCCTTCGATTAAATAAATCACACGCGTTCAATCACTACGCCGAGTCACACGCAATAAATACCTTCTTTCGCCGATTGGTAAAAGTGTCGTTTTGCTTATACAAAAATCTTTAATTTGAAAATTAATTTCATAATATAAATAAAAGGTTTGGTAATCGTGTGATTGAGCACACAGATCACAGATGACACGTATCAATCTGTACATATTTTCTTTGATATATTTTAATTACTTAAATGATCGATAAATCATCAATACACAACCTCAAGCAACGATTAATTTTGTGGAGCTTATTGATTAATGTCAAAGAGAAGAAAAATACTACATGGCAGATTCTATTTTTGTACAGATACACGAGAGATTCAATTTTCATAGAATTAATAAAAGATGGTTAATCACATTGAGATCGATCACAGTTAGATAGGTGACATTAAGAAAGTGTAAGAAGAATTGCATTGAAACGTGCAAAAAACATGATGTCTGAAAGCAACTACAATGCCTTAGGTGATGATGACAGAATCCTTCTAAACATGATGCAAAATGATAATGAAGATAGTTTTCTCTCGGATCGGCGCAATGTTTTTGCCGTGGATCAGGACAATTGCAGCCAATTCAGCCTCACCGATTTTACCTATCCTCCCTTCCCCTACACACCAACCACCAGGAGGAGGAATAGACTCCACAGGAATGTTATCTCCCCCCATAACCCTCATTATAGGTATATGATCAATCACACTCTTTCCCTTTATTTTTTTTATATCTGCATCAAAATGTATAGACTAATTGATACTAAACATTTCGTTAATTTATCGATCACAATGTATCTTTGTGTGGAACTGTTAAGACTAATCACTACGCTACTAATTAGTTTTCTTTTTTAGGGAGATTAGTTAGTTAATTTTTTTTTGTATGCAGGTCGTGGCAGCTGCTTCTGGCGCTGTTAGTTTTCTACAGTGCATGGATGTCACCATTTGAATTTGGGTTCTTGGATGAACCTTTGTTACCTCTTTCGATTATTGATAATGCTGTGAATTTTTTATTTTGCATTGACATCGTTTTAACCTTCTTTGTTGCGTATTATGACAACTCTACATGCGTGCTTGTGGATAATCGTGGGCAAATTGCGAGGAGTTATCTGAAATCATGGTTTATGCTTGACGTCATTTCCACGATTCCTTATGAACTTGTCCATCAAATATTGCCTCATGACGTCCAAATTTATGGCTACTTCGGTATGCTTCGCCTTTGGCGTCTTCATAGAGTCAGTGCCTTGTTTGCAAGGTCAGCATGATTAATTAACTTGTTATATTTTTTGTTAACATGGAAATAACTCTTCTTCATCAATATTTCAATGTTCAGATTAGAAAAGGACAAAACTTATAACTACTTCTTGTTGCGGTGTGCAAAGCTTACGTGTGTGAGTATTCAACATTACAAATGCTAGTTAGTTTTGCATACTTAATTTCCTGGTGGGGCTGGAAGATTTTATAACAAGCATTTTCTTGTGTTTAATTTGTAGGTTACTCTATTTGACATTCATTTCGGTGCCTGTATTTTCTTCTTTCTTGGCAACCGTTTTGTCGAAGACCGAAGTACAACGTGGCTTGGGCTTATTACTGATGTGGATGACAAGAATATCATGTCTCTCTACGTAACATCAGTATACTGGGCAATAATCACACTAGCAACAGTTGGTTATGGTGATCTACATGCTGTAAATACAAGGGAGATGGTATTTGTGATTTTCTATATCCTCTTTAATGTGGCACTTACATCATACGTCATCGGAAACATGACAAATTTAGTTGTTCAATCCACAAGCAGAACTAGGAAATATGTGAGTACAATCATCTTTAAACCTTCCTAACTAACTTTATTTCATAAGTTTTCTTTTCCCAAAGTCAACTTTTTTCATTCTTACTTTAAAGTTTCAAATCTAAATACTAGCATGTAAAGTTCATATATACTTATGTCCATGTTCCTCAGCATTATTGCAAGTTTGAGAAAACAATGCACTTAATTGCGTTACTAAGTTCTATATTTGGTGTTTCATTTCTTTCAAAGAGGTACCTTAATATTTGGAGTTTTTCTTTATTCTTGGATTTGTGGCATATCAGAGGGAAACAGTGAAAGCTGCCTCAAAATTTGCTCATCGAAATCAAATACCTACCCGGTTGGAAGAACAGATGCTTGCTCAGTTGCTTATGAAGTATAGAACTGATTTAGAAGGAGTGCAACACCAAGATATTATTGATTCCCTTCCAAAAGCGATTCGATCTAGTGTCTACTACTGCTTATTCTATCCAATGATGAACAAAGTTTACTTGTTTACGGGAGTGTCAACAGACCTCATTTTTCAATTGGTAATATTTTCTCTTAGCTTATCCTATGATTTGGTTCAACAAAGCATAAGATTGTATGTGGTAATCAATAAGTTTCAAGAGAAGCCAAAAAGAAAGAAAAAAGAGAGATATTCTTTCTCCACATGTCTATTTTGTTGTAGATATGATTGTTGTCAGTTTTTTGTCTATTAGATGATGAAGATATCATTTATAATGTGCATATATATCGAAATTTGAAGGTCACGGAGGTGAAGGCGGAGTATTTTCCTCCGAAGGAAGATGTTGTTTTGGAGAATGAAGCACCAACGGACTTTTATATCTTTGTCACCGGTGGTGCAGTAAGAAACTATACCCCATTTATTTGTGAATATATGTTGTTTTATAGATCATTCATTACTACAATCTCTTGTTGATTTGTTTTCCTTTGAAAATCACTTTCAATTTAGTTAAAGTAGTTTCCATATCACTGTTGTAGACTTCACCAACATCAAACTTCAGTTCTTAATGCCTTTTCCACAAATAATTGTGGAAATAGAATTATTAAGAACATTGTGTAATGAATGACTATAAGTGTTTAAAGTAACAGTTTAATATTAGCTTATGCATTTCAATATTTCAGAAGTTCTATGTTAATTTTCTTAAGTAATGATGTCTCAAGTTAGTTTGAGTTATGTGAATGAAAAAAGCAGTTACCAAATCCCCCCGAATCGACTTCAGTTAGTCAAATCTTAATGCGACTTTTGAACTTTGAGGGAAAAAGAAAGGACTGATATCATGTTGCAAATGAAGTTAAAGATGTATGCAATTTTACAAATTTGTATTATATTGTGATTGTTTTTCTGTCTAATTCTCCTTCAACTATATATGCAATTTGTATTTCTCAAATGTCCTACACACACGCGCGCGGGAAAATTTAAACTGAACCTTAACTTTATTCTGACTAACAGGAACTTATCAAACAAGTGAATGGAGTAGAACAGGTAAGTCTAACAACTTAAACATGAAACCTGTTTTGACCAAAATGATGATTAACAAAACATGTGCCTTATAATTGCAGGTCGTTGGTAAGATAAGTGCAAGACAGTTAGTTGGCGAAGTAGGAGTTCTAGGTTACATACCGCAGCCATATTCATCTCGAACTAATCGATTGAGTCAAATTTTGCGCTTGGAGCGTACTGCATTTCTAAACCTTGTTCGTTCAAGTGTTGGAGATGGGGCAATAATCATGAATAATTTTCTCAATGTATATATTCTTTTTGTGCAATTATGATTTGTGTTTTCTTCCAAAAGTGATTTTGGTATTTGAATACATTTTAGTTTCTCACACATAATATTTTGTTCATAGAACCTCACATTTCCTTATTCTTACATTTGATGAAGACTTAAGATACTAAATCTCAACTTAGTGAGTTTTACATTTTTAGGATATATCTTCATAATTGTTTTCTTTTGGAACTGTAATTGTATCATCGTCATCATCATCATTGATAAGAAACATTATTTTTCGGATAAAAAAACTGCATACTTACTCGCGGAAGATTTTTGCGTTTTCTACTATTTTGCAGCATTTGGAAACTTCCGATATTCAAGGGATGGATGCTATTTTTGCAGAAATAATGGCCATGTTGGCTCAAGGTAAAACAGATCTGCCTATCAGCACATGCTTTGCAGTAAGCAGAAATGACAACATATTGTTACGTCGGTTGCTGAAGAAAGGTTCAGATCCAAATGAAGCAGACAGAACTGGAAGGACAGCATTGGTTTGTAGATTTTCTTTCCTTGAATGAACAAATACACAAACATACATAACTATATCTATATATTTAGTGTCATTAGACATACCACTAGACACTTACACAACGTTACATTCTAATGT
Source organism: Trifolium pratense (assembly GCF_020283565.1). Classification (NCBI taxonomy): domain Eukaryota; kingdom Viridiplantae; phylum Streptophyta; class Magnoliopsida; order Fabales; family Fabaceae; genus Trifolium; species Trifolium pratense. The sequence continues at coordinate 5,192,210 of NC_060065.1, read as the reverse complement.
TACAGCATATTGCAGCTTCTAATGGCGACGAGAATTGTGTAACTTTGCTTTTACAGTTTGGTGCTGATCCAAATAGAAAAGGTACCTTTCAGTACAGATGACTTAATACAGTTTGATAATACCTTCCAAACCATAACAGTTTAATTGTGTTTTTTTTTTATAAGCAACATACCTTTCAAACCATGTGAATAACAGCTTTATCCATTCAATGCATTTATTTGTACAGATTTGAAAGGCAGTATCCCATTATGGGAAGCAATGAGCGGGGGACATCAATTTGTCAAGAAAATTCTCATAGACAATGGAGCAAACATATTCTGTACTGATGTAACGCGTTTAGCATGTGTTGCAGCTCAGAAAAATAACACTGAATTGCTCATGGAACTCGTAGAATTTGGTGTGGATGTGACAAAATCCGATAAAAGTGGAACCACTGCCCTGCATACAGCAGTAAGTGAAGGAAATGTAGAGATTGTGAAGCTACTTGTAGACCTAGGAGCTGAAGTTGATAAGCTAGATAATTCTGGTTGGAGTCCAAGGCATTTAGCCGAACAACAAGATCACGAAGAAATTAAAAATATATTTCAGAAAATTAAAGAGAACAAACAAAAAGAATCTACTATTCCAATACCAGATAATGGTAAGCCTGATGTGCCTTACACAGGAAATTTTGATAGTGAACATGTTATACCTGATATTGTTGGATTTCAATCCCAAGAAAGCTTGCTACAACCACATATTCAAGACGAGTTGCCATGTTTAGATGATCATCAAAGACGAAGAGCCAACACCTATCATAATTCAATTTTCGGGATGATCTCTGCTGCTAATCGTAGTAAGTAGTATATCACATTCATTATTCATCTTGGGATAAAATTCTACTTTTTTTTTCTTTGGCTATCTGGTTGACCAGTTGTGTTTTGATCTTAACTATGCAGATAAAAAAGATCGTGAGGCGTACGAAAGAAACACCGATAAAGCTGCAGACATGAAAAGATTAATAGCTAGAGTGACACTTAGTTGTCCTCAAATAGGTAAACATGGTGGAAAGCTTACTTTTGTGCCTGAGTCCCTTGAAGAACTGCTAGACATTGGTGCCAAAATGTTTGATTTCTCACCCACCAAAGTTTTGACCAAAGAAGGAGCTGAAATTGATGATATAGATCTTATAAGAGATGGTGATCACCTTATTATTGCCACTGACTGAAGAGGAAAAGGGAAACAGTAATTATTCGTCAAACTTTTCTTTTTCGCGTCGCGTGTATCCATTTTTGTGCAGTGATGTCTTACATTCTCACCTCTTAACCTCTTCCCACAATCTTAGTTTCTTATTAGTTAAAAAGATACTTGTAAAATGACATAGGTAAGATTAGTGTATGTATAGAGGAAAAGTATAGAAACACAATAAGAACACAATTCTTTGCATTTTTTGTTGTATATTTTATAGGAAACACAATTTGTGTTTATTTTACTGTAATAATAAATGAATACTATGTATAGCTTGGTCCATGTATCATAATAGAAATCTTCAATTTTTCTAATTATTTTAAAATTGTTCCAACTTAAAGTTTGTTACACCATCTTTCGAGATATTGTCCGCTTTGAGTGTAATAAGTTTTTCACGACTTTGTCCTTTACAATAGGTGCCCAGTTGGATTTAAAAGTGGGAGTGTTGTTTATAAACTACTCATAATATCGCTTTCCAAATAATGTGACAATTTTTAAGTATACTAGAACAGTAGTCTCCCGATCAATGCTAATGTATGTTTGATTTCTAGAAATGACATCAATGATTCGAACGAGGATCTGATTTGAAACTAGTGTGGGTGCATTGCGGCGGATTGTGGTTGTCCTTCCCCGGAGAGAGATGGTGTCATAGACTCCAACACTCGAGTCGGTGATAGTAGTTTAGGAATCAATAGGTTAGTAAAAAATATTTACAAGAAAGAGAAGAATCCATAAAATTAGAGTGTGTTTGGATGGAGAATTTTTTGAGGTAAAGTAATGTTTTGAGGGGATTCAAATGATTTGAGGTGAATTCCATTGTTTGGATGAAAATTTGAAGAATTTTTAAAATGATGGAAATTTATGAAATATTTTGTTCAAGTTAAATTTAGAGAATTTCAAAATGATACCTAAAACCAAAGAATTTAAAATTTATTCTTCTCTACAAACTTTTAAAAATTACTAATCGATCGAAAAACCTAAAATTAGACGAAAAACTTAAAATCAACGATAAACGCTAAAATCGGCCGAAAATCCAAAAACTTGGCAGAAAAAACCTAAAATCGGCCGAAAACCCAAAAAATCGACAGAAAAACCAAAAATCGGCCAAAATCCCAAAATTGACTATAAACCCTAAAATCGGCCGAAAACTCAAAAAATCGGCCGAAAACCCAAACAAACGGCCGAAAAACTTAAAATCGACGATAAACGCTAAAATCAGCCGAAAATCCAAAAAATCGGCAGAAAAAACCTAAAATCGACTATAAACCCAAAAATCGGCCGAAAACCCAAAAAATCAGCAAAAATTCCAAAAATTTACTAGTATAAACCCTAAACTCGGCCGAAACCCAAAAAATCGGCCGAAAAACCTAAAATCGGCCAAAAATCCAAAAATCGACTATATACCCTAAAATCGGCCGAAAACCCAAAAAATCGGCAGAAAAACCTAAAATCGGCCAAAATCCCAAAAATCGACTATAAAGTCTAAAATCGACTATAAACCCAAAAAATTGGCCGAAAATCCAAAAATTGGCCATAAACCCAAAAAATCGACCGAAAACCCAAAAAACGACCGAAAAACCAAAAATATGCCGAAAAACCCACAGTCGACCCTAAACCCAAAAAACTCGGCCGAAAACCTAAAATCGGCCAAAATCCCAAAAGTCGACTATAAACCCTAAAATCGGCCGGAAAACATAAAATCGGCCGAAACACCAAAAAAATACCGAAAAAACCCAAAGTCATTTTTTGGGTTTTCGGCCGATTTTAGGTTTTTCGGCCGATTTTTTGGGTTTAGGGTCGATTTTTTGGATTTTCGGCCGATTTTAGAGTTTATTGTCGATTTTAGGGTTTTTTGTTGATTTTTTGTGTTTACAGTGGATTTTAGGTTTTGAGCCGATTTTTTGGTTTGCGCCCGATTTTTGGAGTTTCAGGTCGATTTTAGGTTTTGGGCCGATTTTTTGGGTTTTCGGCCAATTTTTTGAGTTTCAGGTGGTTTTAGGGTTTGCGGTTAATTTTAGGTTTTTGGCCGCTTTTTTTGGGTTTAGGGTCAATTTATAATTAAGTGAAAAAAATTTAATTACATTACCCAAACAAAGAATTTTACAATTGATGGAATTTCACCACTTTATCCAAACAATAGAATTTAAAAATCAAGGGAATTCAATTGAATTGAATTCTCTGGTATTTAAAATCCTTTGAATTTCTATAATCTCTCATCCAAACACACTCTTAGGGAATTTGACTAATAAAAAATAGAGAAGTTTATATTATCACACGTGTCTGTCAATTTAGTGTCTTAAACTTTGTTTAGCAATCGTGTGAAAAACTAGATAACTACTTTACTCTTGTTAGGTGTATGTATAAATAGCAGGTTCTACGCTATTGTAACTGGTTTTTTTTCTCCGTAATCCCTTCATTCGCTGAACATAGGATGAGAGTAAATTTATTCACTCTTCTGCTTTCCTTGTTCATTACAATCAAGAAGTGTTATCAGTGATGGTGAAAGAGTTGATATATATATTTTATGGCAAATGCTAAATAGTGCCCCCGGGCACTCTTTAAGTCCTTAAATAGTAAGTTTTTTATAGTATTTTTATCGGAATGCGTAAAGTCAACGCATTGAAAATTGTAGTATTTAACTTTTTGAATAAAAAGTTTCTTTAAATGGAATGCTTAAAGAGTGCCCCGGGGGCACTCGTTAGCAAGACCCTTATTTTATATATTTTGAGGAAGAAAAAAAGAAGTTAACATCTATATAAGAACTTAGTAAAAAAAAAATTAACATATTTAAGTCATGTTATATCTTGATTTTTTTTATTCGAAAATATCTTGATAATTTTTTTTGAAAGAATAAAAATCTATATCCACATCGCATCTGGGATTCATTTGAATAATATTTAAGTTCCATCCTTTTTTTTTGTTTTGAAGCAAGCTAAACTCATTTCATTTCATCAATGATAATAGAAGAAATACAACTTGGAGGATGTTAAAAAGTAGTGGGACTAGACCGAAATACAAATGCTCTAGTTAGATTGTGATAATTCTCGATCTTATTTTACTTATTTTTAATACTCAAACTCTAACTTACAAAACCAATTTTTCCCTTAAATCTACATCGACAAATGACGAGGTTAGGCTTAGGTTCTATTCTTATCAATATCATCTTCTATCTTGATAGGGATTATGGTAATTGGAAACAGAAAAATTATTACAGGCTCATAATTTTTTCCTTAAAGAAATTACAGGTGTATAGATATTCATGGAAAAATCGGACATTGCATTCATAATTAATATTATTGTATTATCAAATATTTAATAGCTATTACTAAAAATTTGGCCCTCAAAATAAGAGAATTGGGCCCCAAATTTTTGAGGCCCAGCACCATAGAGCTGGTTGTACATGCTCTGGGCCGGCCCCACTCATACTATTTTTTTCCACCCCAACCTGACTATTTTTTTTTGTTGTTAACTTTGTAGACAACTAAGATGTAATTGACCATTCTTCTCTTTCACCAATTGAATCCTTTCTTGTTCCAAAGAAGATCATCTTCAAGCTTAACTCGTCACAAAAGAATCATGAGAGCAATCCTCTTCAGAGGATCATACTATTAAATCAAATCAAACCCTTTTTGCATCCTAAAAAATTGTAATTTTCGGTCTTCAGGTCAAACCTGTCCAAGTTCAAAAGACAAGCATAATAAATATAAATTGTGTATTCTAAAGGGTTAAATATGTTTTTAGTCTCTACAAGATCATTTTTTTTTAAAACAAAAAATGGATATTTTTAGTCCCTCGAATTAGTCCCTATAAAACACTAAAAGTGAATAATGTTTTTTAGGGACTAAACTTAAAAGCTCGTGATTTTGTAGGGACTAAAAACATATTTAACTCTATTGTAAATTGAAATGAATCTAAAAACTTATTCAACAAGTAACTTACTTAAATGCGTAAGCTGTTAATGTGTAAGCTGTTACTTCGGTTTTGAGGATTCTTGATGGTTAGAGTTCTAAGTTTCAACTCTCCTCTGCTGGTTGTCATCTCATCCAATAACTCTGCATCATAGTAATCATCTGAGCTTCCATCGGTATCACCATCAGATGGCTGGTTACCCTGATCAAGCATATTCGGATCATAAGTTGGAAAGCTTGGAATATACTACTACTTAACAAAAAGTACAAAGAAAGAATAAATGCTTAAATATATATTTGGTCTCTTTTCTCTGCAATACACTCGTAACAAGATATGAATAGTCATAATAATCCATACCCCTAGAAGATGTGGAGCACCGACAATTTCCTCGTACTCAGAAGCATCTAGTTCCTGAAGATGGTCATAATCGAATAGCTTTGGTAGCACGTGCTCTCTTAGAACTATGAGAAAGAAGAATGGTAGCGGAAACAATATTCCACCAACAGGTATCCATGTGACCCCGAAACAGAACAGAAAATATGCCAACTGTATGGCTGTAAATCCAGCGATGGTCTTGAATGGTACTGACTCCACGAATGAGGCATGTGAACCTTGCAAAATTCTACACAAGACAATAACAACAATTAATAGTGAACTAGCTTCTACATTGAAAAAACAAGTTTATGCACAAGGTTGTGTAATTACTTGTAACGGCGGCTTGGGGCAATGAAGAGGAGCAATATCCTTTCCCAGAACTGGTTCCCTGGAAGACTATCAATTGCCATGTATGCAAAATATCCCCATAAAAGTGAAGTTGGAATCTTTTTTATAACGGAGATGCCTACTATTGATACACCAACCAGGAGGGACTGCAATAAGTTGGACAGTCTTTGTTCATTAACCCGGACTGGTAAAGAAGCCTCTACGTATTTCTCAGGATCAAAATGTTCCATTGCACGAGCCTTGGTATTAGATCTCATTACAACTTCTCTCAAATTCTCTAATTCTTTATCCTGTTACAATTTTAAAAACCAACACTAGATGTATTAGCATCACTCTTGAACATGTCTCATGTCTGCATGCACAAAAACACAAAAACAAAGCTATCAGCCCAACAATACATACAGTAGGGGCTGCATTCATTTCAAGGAACACAGCTTGCATTTTTCCGTATAATTCAGAGCTGGTACCCTGTTGTTGAATGCATTCTGTGGCGCTTTGCACAACCCTCTTTCGGATTAGCTGTAAATCAATGGGGTAACACAAGGATCTAAGTTGAGTTGAAATTTAAGAAGAAATTAATAATCAAGAGTCTTGATGGAAAATATGCTGATGCTTACCTGCTTCTTAAGAACCGCCAAACTCTTCGTATGCATGGGGGACTGTGGAAGGACTCCATTTGAAGGAGGAAGGCCAAGGAGACCACAAATCAGAGTCTAACGACTCACCATAGAGATAATTATGTCAAGCAAATTTATCAACAACATAGAATAAAATAAATCCAAATTCTAGGAAGAAAACAAAATAGCATACCATTATTCCAAGTAGGAAAATATCATAATGGTATGCAGATGGATTTTGAAGGTTGAATTCTTTCTGTTGTGCCATCTTAGAAGCCACACTATGATCGAAAAAGTATAAACCTGCTATCATCAAAGCTGGAATAATTGCCACATATATATAAACCGAGGGTACCTTCGACATATCCTGCAGTTTGCAGTAGCTGTTAGACTTATGTGGATATTAGGACTTGCCTAAATTAAATGATGACAGGTTATAGTTCACAGTGTTGAACACTGATACATGTCGAACCCCGGATACGCCTTGAATTGAAGTGTCGGCACTACAGAGGTGTAGATTACATGGACAAAATTGACAAAACTATGAAAACAATTTACATTGCGAAGCTTGCTGAGCCAACTAGGCATCAAAAGAATGCACTTTGGATGGAAAATTTTGTAATACGAGTATAATAACAAACAGTACCTTCATTACTGTCCAGTGATAAAGAGAAGCAGGTTCCCAGGGAAGTGGACAAAACAGCCTTCTAGGAACACTATCTGGAACGTAGGATGGCATTAAATAAGATACTGCAGTCCACAACACTACCATCACTGCAACACCATAATCTGCAATAAAGCCTCGTAGCTTCCCTGAATTGAAATTCAAGAATAAAGATCAATGGAGTGATAAGATAAATCAAGTGTAAACGACACAAAAACCCATCTGCTTAAGGTCTAATGCGGTATGAGATATTTGGAATCATTTACTTGTTCCATATTGCCATGATCTTGCTGTTCTGCTTTTTCGTGCAGTGACAATTAGTCCAAAAGCGAAAATGATTGCAAGTAATCCATTTGTAAACCGCCATTGGGGTTGAAGTTCCTCTGAGGAAGGTTTTTCAGCCTTGGGAGTGCCGAACTCGCCTATCAGTCCCTGAGGTTCAAACAATTTTTGTCAGTTTGATTGCCAAAATCACAGTCTATTTTGTGTTTGCTTGAAAGAGGAAACAATGAAACACCTTAATAGCCTCTTGAAAGAAAAGAACAGTGATCAGCATGCCGAATAACTCTTCTGCAATTCTTGTAAATCTAGAGATAACATCGCAAGCATTAAAAATTGCAAGCAAAATTAAAAAGAGTGCTGTCCAAACACAAACCCTGCAACACAGATATGAACATGAAACTTAGATTTACTTGTCATTCAGGAAATGTAAAAACCCCTAGAAACAGAAATTCATATAATGCTGAAAGAGCTTACCAACCAGCCCAAGCTAGAAAGAGCTTGGGACCCAAATCAGGTGTACTTTTGCAGAAACTGTAGAGATAAGTGTACATTATAACAGTTGGTTCTGCAACTCCTAAAATCAACAAAGGTTGGCCACCTATAATTGAGTGGATAATTCCACAAATGGCGGTAGATGCTAATGTTTCTACTGTGCTCAAGCTTCCATCTGTATCCCTACTAAGTTGCTCTCCAAAAGCAATAACAGGAAGAGCGGAAGCAAAGAAAATGTAGAAAGTTGGAGCCAATATGCTGTCATCATTATTAATCAATCAAAAGAAGCATATATCAATCAGAAATGTTGGCGATGAATTCAACACACAAACAAACATTATATAGTCTTAGACAGTGTGAAAATGAACATGAGTGAATTACCTAAAGCCGGAACAGAATCCGCAAACCCAATCTTGTTTATAGCATTTAGCTCTTCCTTTGACATCTTCAGTGATTCCTTCAAACGGTGCCCCCATGTTTATTTCCTTTTCCTTTTCCTCCCACAGCTGAAGGAGGAAATTGTATATTATACAGAGATTAGATATATCAGTGAACTATTCTCAGAAAATGTAATGTGTAAAGAGAGGAACACTACACTTTTATACTAATAATGAAGTGGATTTGCATGCATAGAATAGCATATACATAAGGGACAAGATTAGATTTGTTTGTACGTAGATATATCAGTGAACTATTCTCACAAGAAAGGACGAAATGAATGAAAACGCGTTGATGAAGTTTGATAGAAAAAAAGTAAAAACAAATCATAAGGGACAAGATTGACACTTTAAAACAGTTGGATGCATGTGATCTTCAAAATGCATTATTTGATTTGTGGAGTTACTGGTGTGTATACAGCCAAGAAGAAACAGTGAAACATTTAAATTGTTTTTTAGATTTCATTCATTTGGGCAGGTGATACCCACGACTAACTTATAACCAAATTTTATTTGACGTGCATATAATTGGTTTTATTGGTTGATAAATACTCCCAAATTATTAAAAGGTAAATTAGGAAGAAACAATAAAAGAATAGGTTGTATTATCAATGAATTGTTGAATTACTCGTGGAATGTTAAGATTATTCATATATATCGAGAAGCAAATCGGTGTGTGGATATTTTAGCGAATATAGGCTGTATGTCCCCCGTGGACTCTATAATTTATGATCATCCTCCTACAGAGTTGATTCAGGTTTTTGCTGATGATTGTCGAGGTGTATCTCTCCCCCGTTTAATCACCCTGTAATTTTCTTTTAGTTGGGCTTATGCCCCTTTTATTATAAAAAAAATATATATATATTTTTACTGTAATGTAACTAAAAGCAAAACAACAAATTATGTACTACTATATTTGCAGGAAAAGAAACATATTTAAATCTGGAATAAAATATACTGTAGTAGGAAATATTGGGAATGAAATTAGTGTTTTATTGTAAGAAACAAATCTAGGAAAAGATACAGTAATAATTAAAAATACAAAAAAGGTGCTTACATTTCAGAGGAAACGGAAAGGCACCACTAAAGAAGCTGGCTATTCACGCAGCAGCAGCAGCAGAATGAATGCACTTGAATGTGCCAAAATCAAACCGTGATAACTTTATTTATTTTTTATAATAATATAGAAAAAAAAATAATGTTGTGTTTATGTTATTATGGTGTAATTGAAAATGGAAAAGAAAAAAAAAAGGGACCACACGGACGGGTGAACCCCCTCGAGAGGAGAGAATGAGGGGGTTGTGTTGTGTGATGTTATTTCTTTCTCTCTATCTCTCTCTAGATAGATATGTTGGTGAGTGTGTGTTAAGAGAGACAGAGAGAAAGGATGGAGGAATGAATGAGAGGGAAGGGTTAGGGTGTCATTAGTTGCATGCAAAAATTAGGAAACAATAACCGATATTTGTGGGGTATAATAATTCTAAACTTAGGGAGATCCATTACATTTTCCTAATCTATAGGAAGGAAGGAAGGAAAGGGTAGGTCAAATGAGTGAAATGACCATGACCATTGCTCAATGGAAAATCACTTTTGTCTTTTTATTTTAGGAAAGCTTATATTGTCTTTTTATTTTTGTGTTTAACGTGCATATTATAACATTATTATTGATTTTTTGGTAGATTAATGCTCAATTCTAAGAGTTTTTTTTTTATAAATCAAATGTATCATCCACGTGCAATTGCAGAGATTAATCCTCTCGAGGCAACAGAAATTCATTTAAAGGGTTGACTTCTCCAACAAATGTTTCTCCATACGCACTGATCGGAGATCGAACCCAACACTAAATAGTTAACAGACTCAAATATCTACCCCTTATACTACATTATATTAGTTCAATTCTGAGAATTGAGATGGTAGAAATAAACATTCGTTGCATTGCATGCAATGAGTGTCACCGTCACGCGAAAACTAGGAGCTTTTTATATTTTAATTTAATAATTTATTCAAATTAAGAATATCAATAATATATGTCCCATAATAATGCATCGTGCTTCCATTCGTAACACCTGGTTAAAATGACAATATAGATATAGTTTTGACTTAGCTTAAGTGATCAAGTAAGATATTGACATTCTACTTTAAGCATTATGTCTTTCTATAGGACCACCATTATTTTTCACTAAAATATGTCTTTTTACATATCATGTTCATGCGAGACTTGTTTTTAATCGAAAACCGAAATTATATTAGGTGAACATGAAAATTAGTAGTAGATATTTTTGATTGAATCTACTAACTCTTCCACCTTAGGAACCTTAGATGAGAAAATGACAAATAACTAGAAGAAGCTATTTACTTTGACGCTAATTATTATTATAGAAACAACAACTTCGTAATTGGATAAACAATTTTTAAATTGCAAGATTCTAACTCCTCTGACTCATAGCAAGATAAGTTGAACAGAGCTGCCAGATCCACATTCATACTCATGATTTGTTAGACTATCACAGTTTATATTAGCTTTTTCCTCCCTTCTATTTGACACTCATAACTCATTTCTGTACAATATATACAGTTAAAATTAAAATGGCATCCATGATCTCTTTTTACACCAGAAATGTAAAACAAAACTACATAAGATTGCAACACATGAAGCGTCTTCGTCACAAACACATAAACGATAAAGCTTCACGGGTACGGCCCAGCAAACTCAATGTTGCTGCAGCAATGTGATGTCCGGTCAACCCTGCTTGGTCAAGCTGTTGATTTGGTGATGCATGTTCAATATAACTGTCTGGTAAGACAATTGGTCGCCACTGGAAGATTTGATGCAGAAAAATGAAACAAAATATCAGAAACTCGCTCACTAGAAAAACAAAATTTAGATATACCTTGCAAGACAAGTTATGTCGATGATTACCAATAACACATTCATAAAACCCAAATATTCTTGAAAGCATAACATAGGTATAACCTTGCCACATAGCGTAAACTAATTACCTTAATTCTTCCGTCGAGAAGTCCATCAAGAGCAATAAATTGAGCAACATGGGAACCAAACCCTCCAATAGATCCTTCCTCGACAGTAATTAGAAAAGAATGATGTTTACAAAGCTGCCTTAGAAGCTTGATATCAAGGGGCTTGCAGAACCTTGCATCAGCAACAGTCACCTCAACTCCAAGTTTTGCAAGAAGTGAACGGGCCTTTAGACAGTTCTGAACCATTGATCCATATCCCAGTAAGGCAACATCTTTACCTTCAACAAGAATTCTTCCCTTTCCAATCTGTGAGTGAATAAATTACAATCTCTCTAAAATTAGAGAAGGGAGATACAATACTATGACAAATTTTTGGGGAAGGTAAAAAATGAAGGACTCTTCCTTAAGTTTGAAATTAGTTTACCCTTTTCAAAGTAATAGGTGGCAGCATAACTCAAAATTATCAAGAAAACAATATTGCCCAATTACCTCAATCGGGATTCCATCATGTATAGTGTGATCTTCCCCAACCAAGGCACCCCTAGGATACCGAAAGCAAACTGGACGGTCATTGATACGAGCAGCAGTAGCCACCATGTGCACAAGTTCAACCTCATCAGATGGTGCCATGACAATCATGTTTGGTAGGCATGACATGAACGTTATGTCAAATGCTCCACACTGGAGGGGACCATCAGAACCCACCAATCCTGCACTTGTAATGACAAAACGCACTGGAATTTTCTGTTGATCAACATCATGAACCACCTAGACATGACACATAACATGTTTGAATTCGTAATTACTTTAACCATTATGTAATGTGCACTAATTATCTATTCTGTATACAAAGTAGGTAGGCACATTTCCACCAACTCACATTGAAAATTTAAATAACACGAAATGATTGATATTAGATACTTAATTACTTTCTCATGAAAGCATCAGATATCCTCAAGTCCCAGACTCCCTTAAGGTTTTTAAAGTACAATCCTTCTCAACCCTTACAATTTGGCAGTTAAGGTATTAATCAGATACTCCCTCCGGTTTCAAATATAAGCAAAAAATAACTTTTCAGATTCATTGAATAATCAATGAATCTGGTCTATAATATAGACCAGATTCATTATTATAATTATTTTTTGCTTATATTTAAAACTAGAGGGAGTATGTAGAATTTTTACCACTTTCCTTCATTTTCACTATAAACAGGGTAGGCCCAATTAGGGGTGGCAAAACGGGTCAGGCCCGCCGGGCCGACCCGTTTGACCCGCCTTTTTTGGTGGGCCGGGCTGAGGTTTTCGGCTCGCTACCTTAAGGTGGCCCGCCCCCGCCTAACCCGCCTAAAAAACGGGGCGGGGTGGGGCGGGGCGGGTTAGCCCGCGGGCTTTTTAATTTTTTTATAATTTTTTGCTTTAATTGAAAATTGGGCTTGGAATGAAAGCCCAAATCTCAATCCAATGTTCTCTCATATAAAATTTCACTTCCACCGTATGCTCCCTTCTTCCAAAATTAGGTTTCATTCATTTCATCCGCCGTTTTCTCCCTTCTTCCACTTCGCCCCGTGATACTCAATCCACTCCACCGTCGTTCTATTCCATCAAGCCACCGCTTTTGTTATGTTCTTCTTCCTTCTCCCTTCTGTCACTACGACATCAACTGAAGCATCATATGTTTATGACATAGATGATGATGAAGATAATTGATGAAGTGTTTGTGATGGAGAGCTTTTGAGATTGATTAATTGCTGCTAGTTTTTTATGTTTTGTGTCCCTGAATTTCCTTAACTATGTTGTGGTCTTTGGCTTTTTGGTATTGACATAGTTGTAATTTTTTGAGCCATGTTTTGGTGGAACTGGATGCATCACAGGCTGTTTGCTTGTTTCAAATGGGAATTATCACTTGCTAGTATTTATCCTTTTATCTTATATTGTAATGAATTATTTATTAACTTAGTTGATGTTTCTATTAGTTTAATTAAGGGTAATTGTAAGAAATTACTTATTAACGTTTCTTGTAGTATTTTTTTTAACATCAACTAGGAGGTAAGAATTGTGAAGTTATAATTCAAATAGTTAAAAAAAAAAAAAAAGTATTTGGCGGGCCGGCCCGCCAACCCGCCAACCAGCCAATAAACGGGCGGGCCTGAGTTGTTGAGCCCGGACACCTAAGTTGCCCCGCCCCGCCCCGCCCCGCTTTTGGGCGGGCTTAAACGGGGCGGGCCTAAACGGGGCGGGCATGCCCACTTTGCCACCCCTAGGCCCAATACATATCTAGGCCTAAAACAAACTTTAAAATAGATCTTTCTAAACCTAATTAAAATAAACGAGTGGTTTTTATTATGAGATGAAAGGCCTATTTCTTAGAGAAAAAATCTTAACAAAATGAACAATTTTTATATATGAAGTGGGGGCCTAAAACAAAAGCTGTAGGAGCTTTATGCTATGCCCTGACTCAAGATATGCTGTTCTCTGAGAAATTCTTATTTACAACACAGTGGTTATCATGATAGCTTAAGCTGAAATAAGTTTGGACCTGGTCATAGGCTCTCTGTAGAAAAGAAGAAGGTATAATGCAAAATGGCTTCAATCCACCACATGACAAACCAGAAGCAAACGTCACTGCGTGTTGCTCAGCAATTCCCACATTAAAAATCCTATCTGGAAATTTTTCCCGAAACAGTTCAAGTGATGGCTCCGTTGTGAATCCTGCATGAACAACCACAATATCTTTGTCTTTCTCAGCTTCGGCAACCAAGGTCTCCACAAAGTAATCACCATATGTTTGAGGCCGACCAGCATTGCCTAACAAATCAGAACTAAAAGATTCTGAAAAGTTAACATACAGAACTAATTAGAAATGATTGGGAAATAACATATTCAAATTTTCAAAATAATGAGAAAGTCGAGCCATAAAGAAGCTAAGCTATAATTTCCTGGGACTCAAAAGCATGGGATTACACCTACCGGAAATATTATTTATATCTATCAAAATCCAGATAAGAAGACAAATAAATTCAGTGTTGGTTTCATATCATATCAGGAAAAGGCTTGGGATTTTTTAAAAAAAATGGATAGAGAAAAACCTAAGAAAACGTCAGGAGAAAACTTTCAAAAATAACTAGTGTAAATGGTTTTACTAAAATTTGGTGTTTTGAAAACAGTGCCCATTTATTTATCCATACAGTCGACTCCAACCAGTAGGCTAATCAATAAATGAAGTTCATGTATATAGTTTATTTATAAGCTAATCAATAAATGAAGTGATTAATTTAATTTTCGGAAAGGCTTAAGCATCTGAAATAAACACGACAATGGGGGAAACCTAGGGCGCATTTGATGACTCTAGCACATTACAGGTAGAACAGACACTTGAGTCAAAGCACAGGTCAACATCATGTATATGGCTTGGTGGTAAATAAACAATACAAACAAAATAAGCCAAAATTTACTACAACATGCTTTATATTGTACAATATTTATGTCGTGCTAAACATTGCAATGTATATAGAGAGGAGTAAATGAATATTTTTGTCTTTTAGGTTGTGACATAGTGTTGCCATTGAGACAAAAAGGTGTCCCATAGTTTCTTGCTTCTGTCTCATGGCCATTTTAAAATCAGGTATACAAAAAATTCTTGTCTTGTCTAGTTCCTAGTTTTTAAGCAAATCAACAGACTCCAAAATTGTAATCTCATTTTATTTACAAGATAAGCCATTTTACAACAAGAAGTAACATGCAGCGGAACAAAACATATGATACACTTATAACAGAATAGCTAAAGTAATACCTTCCATCTGCTTGTCTGTTATATAACTTATTTTATTCTGTTCATCAACCTGATTTTCATCAGTTATCACATGAACCAAGACAGGACCCATCGAATCCAGAGAAGCTACTTCTTGAAGAACACTTATTAGATCTTCAATATTGTGTCCATCCACTGGACCTATGTAATACAACCCAAGCTCTTCAAATAGAGTAGAACCTGGTGGCCCCATCATACCACGAGCATATTCATCAACTTTAGCTGCCAATTCATGCATGCCCATGCCTATACGTTTTGTAACACCCTATGATAAAACATAAAATTTGCCACTCATTTAAATATAATTTGAATATGAAGTATGAAGCATTAAGATATAGAGACTGGAGGCCAAAGAAGGATAACCGTTATACGTTTTAGACAGATCAATTACTTTGAATGACATAACATGGAAACACTTACAACAAAGATGCATATAGAACCAAGCATTTTTTTGGGTTGGGTGGGAGAGGGGGATTTCCACATTTATACCATCTCTAGTCCCAATTATAAGAAGAAAAATCAAAAAGTCATTTTAAACGAGGGTAGACATGCCGTTTAAGCAATAATATACTTTAAAATTTGTAACCTTTACTTATAAATAAGACTGAAAATTCTTCAAAAATTCTCTTATAATTGACCAGAGGGGGTATTTCCTAATGCGCACATAGACAGGGTTGAGTAGTCACATTATTAAATTAAAAAGGAAAGCAGCAAATATTTTTGACAGGCCTCAAATCATTTCATAATGCTCGTCATGTATCCGTTTTGTAGTACATTATATAGCATGCAGACTTTCTTTTAATAGAAAACTCATAAAGTTCAATGATGTGGCATTGTCGTATGGACCCTGCATGCTAGCAACAAACACTGCCTGCTAATTGACAGCTATCTGGCATTTTTTTTCTGCAAAGGAAAAGAAAAAAAATTCATACTGCATACCTTAGCAGCTTCTCTAAACCGCCGGAAAGATTTACTGGATTGGAGCCTGCTAAGGGTACTAGATAGGGCATTGACAGAGGTTTTCTGTCCCTCCTCAATTTTTGGGAGTAAAGAGTGGCGGCTATCATTCAAAATTACCACCATGTTTGAGTCCAAATATCCTGCATTGCTCATTGCTTCATACACCTGACCAGACATAGTTGTCCAATTGCTGATAACTGCAACTACACGTTCTCGTCTCCCTTTAATATCCCGTGCAACTGCCATTCCTGAAATAAAATATACTCCGTATGACTTTGAGAACATTTCAGATTTCACCTATCAAAATTCCATAAGTTCTTTTAAGAGGGAAAATGTAAAGTGGCCATATTTATTACGGAAAGAAAGTCTCAACCCACATATATGAACTCAGAAGAGTCAGAACTGTAAATGACAATCAAAATAACATTAGCAAAGCCTTAATAATCCTCCAAGAAACAAATATAAAATGATGAAACAAGGAAGAAAAATATAAACTACCAAGTCCAGCAGATATGCTGTTGCATCCATGACCTGCACCAAATGCGTCATATTCACTCTCAAATCGAGAAGTAAAACCAGAAAGGCCGTTCTTTTGTCTGATTGTCTTCATGAGTGATCTCCTTCCTGTAAGTATCTTATGAGCGTATGTCTGCAAACAAATAACGAATAGTTACATAAGCTGAAATAGGTTTTTCTTTGAATTCTTAGAAAATGAACTCCATGAAAAGGGAACATTCATTGGTTTGTTGCAAAATGTGGAACCATGTTAACAACTTTCTGCTTGAAAGAGGAAAGTTTAAAATGAGAAGGGGGCACTGCCATTTTTGTTTATATGTAAAATCTTACTTGATCACCGACATCCCACAATATCTTGTCTACTGGAGCATGAAAAACATGATGTATTGCAACTGTCAGCTCCACCACAGCCATACTTGGATTTAGTGAGATTGGTGTACCTGACATAATAGAAGACAAATCTAAACGGATTTCAGCAGCGAGTTGTTTCAACTCCTGCAAAGACAATTAGTTAGCGAATGAGATAATCCAAGATTGCAAATTCCAAATGAGGTGAAAGCAAACAGAATATATGATTAAAAATAATGCTAAAGAGTTTACAACTAACCCTCAGAGATAAGTTCTTCAAGCAAAGAGGGCTTTCAACCGTATCAAGAATAGGCGTTGGAACTTTCTCCCAGTAGAAATCATCAATATCAGGTCGTGCACAAATTCGATGAATTAATCCCTGCATCCATGATCATGATATATTAGATACTACCTAGTGCCTACATATCTCTCATCAGTCATCCAGCAATGAACTGCATATCAGCTTCTATTGTATATAACATTCCACTAGGGTAGTAAATAACATAACATAGTAAAAATAAGATCTATCAGGAATCCATGGAGCCATTTCAAATCCTAAGAAATCTTATGAGATAAATCCATTCAAATTCAAACTACAAAATCTTGATTAGAAAAGACTTTTACAAAAATTTATCGGTCATTAAATTCTTACGTTGTCTTTTAAAATCTCAATCCAATACAACTCCTTAGTGTCTTATTATCATTCCAAAATGTGTCATCAATTCCTTTTATATTTTTTTAGTCGAGTAGCCTAGTAGCTAGACTCACACGCGCTAAATGTTCAGAAATTATAAATTCCAGGTTCAAACTCAGACCCCTACATATCAACGTCCTGCAGCTACCAATTGAGCTATACTTACGAGACAAATCAACGTCTAGCTACCCTTTAATTCCAATCTACATTACTACTAACTAGTAAAAGGCCTTTCAAATTTTAGTTACTAAACAAGACATAGAAGTATAAGGCATTAAAACTTGCAATTAATAATCACTTATGTGTCTAAAATTAACCATATTAAGTGAGTTATTATGTAAAGGTACCTCAGAAGCAGAATATAAGGTGATTCTGGAAAGGTTGAAGTGAAGGGGAAATTGGGAGATTGAACATTCCAATCTGCGATTTAGGGATTGGGAATGGAAAGGGATTCGAAATGGGTATCTAGCAGAAACAGTACCCATTGAGATTGTTACTGAAATCTTCAAACTTCATAAAAAAAGATTAAATTTTGATTATGATTATGATGATTTACGAATATAAATTGAATTGTTAGAAAATGGAGCAAGAGACAGGAGTAACGGTAGACACGACAAATTACCCAGAATCTGATCACTCGTTCTTGCTAAAGCCATCTCTCGTTAACATTGTGTTTGGTTTAGAAGAAAAGGGAAGGAGAGAAACTAACGACAGAGAGAAAGATGGTGGAAGGAGATTCTTTTCCATCGTTTGGAACAATGACAGAAAGTGAAAAGGAAAGAAATATAAAGACGAAAAAGCCCCTCAAATTAACGGAAAAGTGGTGTGGGATTAAAAGGGTATTGTTAACACCAATCGTTAGTTGGTTCAGTGGTAATTGGTGCTGAACTTGGTAGGGAGGACCGCGGTTCGATCCCCCGCAACTACGATCGGGAGGGGGCTGAAACCACTTGATGCAAGAACTGACCCCCGAACCAGATTCAACTGGTGGTGAAAGCCAAAAAAAAATAAAAGGGTATTGTTAACGGGTGCCGACATTAGTTAAAAAACTAAAAAGAGAAATAAAATAATAATTTTGAAAAAATAAATAAATTAAAATTTAGAATTTTAAGATGTTGATGCACAAATTTTAAGATAATTTTATAATTTTTTGTTATCTTAGTTAGTGCGCACTAGTTAACATTTTTCAAATTTTAAAAAAAATCAACAAAGTGCAAATTTTATATTGTAGATTAACTTTTGTCAATTTTTCTTTAGATTAACTTATATCATATTTTCTCCGACCTTAATTATAAGTAAATTTTTACTTTTTATATTAATTAAATAACTAATGTATTGGACCATGAATTATAGACCAAATACATTAGTTTTCAATAAATCTAAAAGTGAAAATTTGCTTTTTTATTCATTCTATAAAAAAATTTAACTAATTTTTAAATGTATTAAATATTTATTTTACAAAGTGCATTAAGAAAAGTTAAATAACCAAATTTATGATAAGATCTCAAACAAATTTTCAATCAAGCAACTCATCTCGTGCAAGCAAACAACATATAACCCTTTTTACACATCTCTTGCATGCCGTATTGACAAAGATCGCATACTTTTGTCCTTTTTTTTTACAATTTTTGTCCATTTTTTATCTTGTAATCTTCGAGAGTTTAACTTAGTTTGATAAAAACATTGTATTATATATTATTATAGATAAAAAAAAATTGAGGTTCGAGCCACATAAACTATTTATTCACAAATTTCTAACTACTACTTGGTGAAAAAATCATTATATATATAAAAGTTGAGGTTTGAGCCACGACCACTAGTTATTCACAAATTTCTAGCTAGTAGCTACTACTTGGCGAAAAAATCAATAAATTCATGTAGAAGCAAGAAAATAGAAATAATTTGATGTAAAATACACTAAACAAAACCACAATGTATTAGTAAAAAAAAAAAACACAAGGTAAAGTTTAATCAGTTGGCAGAGACAATATATTATATATGTAGGAGATGAAGTTTGAACCTCGATCATTTTACTTATTCACCTTAAAAGTAGAATTTTTAGTCACTAACCTACTTAAAAAAATTGGCCAATAAATAAAACCACAATGTAAAGTAACGTATAAACAATCACAATGTAAAGTGACGTATAAACAATGACGAAAATAATAAATGGAGTCAATTGCTTCACTTTTCAATTACTTAATCCGCTTCTTGATCAATTGTTATTTATCTGCCAATCGTTGCTAGCTAGTAGTACTCATTCTTAATTCTCTGCAATTTAAACACCACCATCATATCAGGTACGTCCATATATGCTCTGTAAGACCATAACGTTTTTTTATATTTTAATTATTAGTAAAAAATCCACATTAAGTATGATTCCTAGGTTTTAGGAGTTATGATTTTACAGATCTCAATTTTTAATGGTCATTATCAGTTTTTAATGCTCATTATTTGGGTGGTAATGACTCATGATTTCTTGATGGTAGAATCAAGCATATAAAGTAGTCTTTGGTTCCTAATCCTAAACTCTCTCAATTCACTATTCAGAAAATATACACCATCTATATAGTAGAGAGCAGAGGCGGCTTGGAGGTATGTGCGAGGTGTGCGACGGCATAGTGCCTCAACTCAAAATTTTGAGGTCCTATAATATTACTTATATATTATTTATACCTATAAAATATCAGATGTATATTAATAGATTAATTTTTAGGCCCTAAAATAATAGTTATATATTGTTAATGTTCATAAATATCACATGAGTATCAATATATTAGTTATCTATACTCGTAAATATAGTTCTAGTCCATTTTAATCTTAGATTATGATGTTCTTTTTAATTTATATGTTTACAAGAATGTTTTTTTTTATATTATATGCAATTTAAATCGATAATTTTTTTTTTTTATTTAGGTGCCACTTTTATATTTTGCACAGAGCCTCCTAAAACTCGGAGACGCCCCAGGTAGAGAGTAAGAGCTTGGAAGACTCAAAGAGCAATTCACTTTGAAACAATGGTTGGAGGTAATTACATAATCTTTATTTTCCGCATTTGATTTATTGATCTTGTTCTTTATTTATTATCAGGAATATAAGATCAATTGAATTTATCTTACATGCTCTTCATCATTTTTCTTTAATTCTCTTAATCGTTTTAGATATTTACTTGTAACAATGATTGTATTTCTTTAATTAAAAAAAAAAAACTATTAAACTCAAAAAGAAAACTCTAACTAATTCAATTTAGGCTTAATTAGTAAAATAGTCACTTAAAAATATTTTAGGTTTCATAATGGTCCCTTAAAGAAAAAAAAAGGTCTAGATTGGTCCCTTATTGATATCACTGTTACCTATAATAGTCCTCTCCGTCCATTTTTTCCAAAAAAACGTTAACCATTGACACGTGGCACTGTGACTATCTACGGTGAGCCAATATATACAGTGATCCACCGTAGACCTCTTTTATATTTTAATTTTAACCGTTTGATCTTTTTGTCACAAAGGACACCGTTAGATCTTGAAGGTCCATTGTATCTATCCGTGTGAATCACCACAAACTGATTTGCTTCATCTTCTACCTCCCCTCATTCTTCATCATCGTTTCAACATTATCAGTTTCAGGAAAAATAAATAAAATCAACAACAACAACATGACACTTCATCATCAAAATCAGATCTGAACCAAAATCAAACCTTGATCAACAATACTACCACTACTCCTCAATCTGTTATTTTGATTATGTTCTGTGTGTTTGAAATTCTTTTTCAAAGAACAATGGAAATTGTGTTTGTTTGGTTGCTCAAGTGAGTGATGGTGGTGAATTTCGGATCTGTGATGTGAAGAAGAAAAAATTATTTTGAAAGCTTCTAAAGGAGAGATGTTATCAATTACAATAACTTAGTGGTTGAGATGTAAACCGTGAAGTACTTTACAAAGCCATAAATCTGAGCCAGATTCGTTATTCTGTGAGAGTTTGGATTTTATTATGTGAAAAGAAGAAGAAAAAAAATATGGGTTTGGATTTATGTGTGTTTGAATTTTAATTTCACGAAAGATCTGAATTATTCTGATTTATGTGTGTTTGGATTTTAATTTTCTGAGTTTGAGGGAAGAAGAGTGAAGAAAAAATTATGTGTTTTTATTATTGTTATGAAGTTGATGAATGAGAAAAAATTGGGTTTTGAAGAAAAAATCTGAGTTTTTTATGAAGGTCGTGAAAATGGCGTTGAAGATGAAGAAGGATAAGAGGAAGAAGATGAAGAAATGATGAAAGATGAAGAACATGATGGTGCCCTGTTAGATCCGGTGGACATACAAAATCTAATGGTTTATTTTTCTTCAAAAAGATTTGATGGTTAGGATTAAAAAATGTATTGAGGTATATGGTGGACCACCTACAATGTTGGTTCACCTAATATATTTGATGTTAATAAATTAACGAAAGGGACCAATGTGGCAAACGGTGATATTAATAAGGGACCAATCCAGACTCTTTTTTCTTTAAGGGACCATTACGAAACTTAAAATGTCTTTAATGGACCAATAAAATAATTAAGCCTTCAATTTATTTGATAAAAAAAAATAATCAATTTATGTCTATTTTTTTAGGTAACGGTGTGATATTTAAAACATTTGACTTATTATTATTATTATTATTATTATTATTATTATTAGGCTTAATTAGTAAAATGATCCCTTAAAGACATTTTTGGTTTCATATTGGTCCCTTAAAGAAAAAAAGGTTCAGATTGGTCCCTTATTGATAGCTCTGTTAGTCGAAAAGGTCCTTCCGTTAAATTTTTAACCCAAAATGTATTAAGTGGACCAACATTATAGGCGGTTCACCATATACCTCAATCAATCTTTTAATTGTAACCATTTGATCTTATTGTAAAAATTGAAACCATTGGATTTTGCATCTCCATGAGATCTAATGGTGTACCATTACCAACTAAATTATTTTTCTATTTCTTCTTCTTCTTCCATTCATCTTCGTATTATTCATATATTCATCAATCATTTCTGAATTTTCTTTCATCTTCAAACAAACCCAGAAGAAAAAAATTAAACTTTCTAAATTTTAACTTATCACAAAATCCCAAAATGTTGAAACAAAAACCCTAATTTTCCTCATCATCTTCATCAAATCCTTCATCATCTTCTTCATAAATTCCTAAATATCCAAATCTTAAAAAAAATTGTCATAGTTGCCAATTCAACAAAGATCCTTCAAATAACACAAATCCTTCCCTTTCATTTCACTCCTTCAAACAATACCCAAAAAATCTCAAATCAATACCCAATTTCATATTCTTCTTCTTCTTCACCACCACCACCACCAATTTCATGTTATTCATCAACACCACCACCACATATCTCAGATTCGCCATCACCACTAGGTACAAGATTGTTACAAAAAACACAAAAGGTGGAAAGGTTACAACATAACACAAATTTGGTACAAATTTTATTTCTGCATAAAAAATTTCAGACGATTCAAAATAATCAAAAGGGGAAGATTACAATCTAAATTTATAGCATAAAATTGAAATAATCTTCAATTTCTATCAAACAAACTTCCATCTTCAATGACAATCTTCGATTTCAATCAACCCATCTTCAAACTGAAAGGGGAAAGTGTCGATACAGATGAGACAACGTGGCTTTGGGAGACACATAAGGAGATCTGAAGTGGTGACATAGAGATGAAGAGGTAACTGAGTTTCAATGGAGAAGAGGAAGATCACAGGGAGAAAGTAACAAAGTGAGAAGAAGGGGAATAGATCTTTCAATCTAGTTTTCATTTTTTAATTTCAACCGTTGATTAGTTTATATTCCACGTGTCACTCATCCATCAAAACAATTGGAAAAATGAAGCATATATGACTGTAGTGGATCTCAACTCCAATGCCACCTGTCAATAGTTAACGTCTTCAAGAAAAAATGGATGGAAAGGACCAATGTGGCAACAGTGATATTAATAAGGGACCAATCTAGACTGTTTTTTTTTAAGGGACCATTATGAGACCTAAAATATCTTTAAGGGACCAATAGAGTAATTAAACCTTATTATTATTATTATTATTTGTTCTAGAAGATTTCATTTTATTTTTCTGTTTTGATGATAAGGTTTGAATATATGTTATGTCAATAAAAGAGGTTTGAATATTAGTTATAATCTTAAAATGGAGTTGCTAACTTCTATCCTACGTGCTAACCAGTAACCACCAACGACGGTGGCCAGCATCTGAGACTGAGACCCATAATTTGGACCCTTGCCTGTCTTTTTGTGTTCAGTATTTTTGTCACTGTTGCATAACAAGACAATTTAGTTTGATTCCACCGCCGACGAGGGCATCAAGGAATTTCCTTATGGAAAATTGGAACGACTGACTATTTTGATGTGAAGTGTGAACAAAGTTTTTATTTTTTAAATAAATGTATCTTTCGCGCGTAATTATAGAGACTAATTCTCTCGAAATAACTGAGATCCATTTAGGTTATTGATCTCTCCCAACACATGTTTTTCACAGGCACTGGTCAGATCAAACTCATGACCAAATAGTTAAGAATCCAAATATCTATCACTTGTGTCATACTTTTGGTGAACAGAAGTTTTATTTTGGATGTAGTAAATAGGATATCTTCCCGTCTGTAATGTATAAATTAATTTTTCTAATTTTTACTTCATTTTAATAATAAGAATGAACTATTTTAATTAGATATTAGCGTAAAATTAATACAATATTCAATGAATTTTTAATAAACTTCTACACCCATACAATACTAGAAAAAGTCGACAGAATAATATCGATAGACATGTGTGATAGTTCTTCCCTAGAAATAAAAGCAAGGTTGGCACCAGCAGACCAAAGATTTTTCTGCGTTGACTTTACATAAACACTATGCTAATAAATAAACTAATTTTGCCTTGTTAATTTGTACTACTTTATGCAGCAGCAATGATATCCAAGTCTCAATATCTTTTCTTCCAATTCCTAATCATCATCCTCCTCTCAACACTGTTCATCCACTTCTCTCAAGCTGACGTTGGCACTGCTTCCCATTATGGCCCTCCCTTTTTACGTAAGTGCCCCTCCTCCACCTCAACAATAACAATCTCCACATCATCTGCAACTGCCGCATCAATAATACAAACGGTTAGATTTTAAAGAAAGAATTGCTCTCTCTGAATCTAATCGTTCCCATAATTGATGTAACCGTTACAAATGATGTGAGTCTAATACACTACAATATAGTTGTATGCCCCAACAGTTGTGGGGACCATTCACACAATTATTGTACTGATTTGAATATGTTCGTAACTTATGTAGCTCATGAAATGTGACGGTTGATTAATAAAATTATTGTTTTGTGACAAGACAGCGACGGCGTGTTTTGGGGGAGATGCATCACAATTTCCGTCGAGCAACATGTTTGGTTCAGCAGGAGAAGGTATATGGGACAATGGTGCAGCATGTGGGAGGCTATATGAGGTGAGATGTATAAGTGCAGCTGTACCTAGAACTTGCATTCCAGGTCAAACAATTCAGATTAAGATTGTTGATAGGGCACAATCCTCTGTTTCTAGGCCTTCTTCAAGTGATACTTCTATGGTCCTCTCCACTACTGCCTTTCAGATCATTGCAAATGTTTCTGCATCTTTGATTAACATTGAATTCCAGCAGTAAGTTATCATCCATATATGATTAATTAATAGATTATTTTTAATGACTAATTAATTTAAGTTTACTTTTTCTTATAGAATACAAGTATACTAGTACTAATTTATTGCTTATTTTCCGTGTTGGTTTTGTTTCGGTGAGCTATTGGTACTAATAATTAATAAATCAAGTTGGTTAGTTAGTTGTTGAAAATTCAAATGTTGAATTGAATGGCTTGTGACTTTTTTTTTTGGCTGAAAAATAAAATAATGCAATGATTAACTGTTTATATTTATGAGTGAAAATGACGGATATGGATTTCATGCAGTCAAGACATGATGCAGTCATGCAATCAGTACATTATACACATTTTGATTGAAATCAAATGATACAAATGTAACACAAATTTAACACAGTAAAATGTATTGATCTGATTTAATAGTTGAGATTCAACTGCAGTCATTATTTAACTGCAGACACTTCACGAGTTTATGAAAACTAAAATATTTTTGTAGCTAAATACTAAAATGTGGTGATTTTTTGTATGCAGGGTTTGAAATTTTGAAATGTGCAAATAGCCTTAGATGGCGTTATACAAAGGGAAGATAGGAATTGTAGCATAGCAAATGCATTGCTGAGAAATTAATTTCTGTGGTGATCGGTGCAGTGGAATTTGCATCGGTATTTTAATTTCCAACATGTTATGGTATATCATGAATATTTGTATGTGTGGATTTTGTTCCTCTCTTCTCCAGATTGACCATTATTTTTTTTTCCTTTGAGTAAAAAAAGTTAGCCATTATTTTTTAATTACATTGACTAATACTAACTATGTGCATGTTCTAACCGAATACTATAGTCTATATTAATGTAAGCACGATCAGTGCAAAATTATGTTTGGATTCGTATTGGAAAACTATGTTTGGTGAGTTTTTCAATATTAAACCAAGCTTATGCTAATAGATCAATTATTGTGCAATTATTGATTTGAATATCCTAAATCATGATTGATGCCGCTTATTGCGAAATTACGGTGCAAATAAAAATTTCTAAAAGCAATATAAAACAGGGCTGTCCGTAGTCTCTTTTTTGTCAAGTTGTCCATAGTATTTATGTAAGGTTATGCCTGTTAAAATCATGCATACCGATCACTAACAACACCACTTACTAACTTCATTCATGATACCACAAATGTATTATGAATTTTAAATTAAAAAAAAATAAAAAAATTGAATATTAATAAATCATATGCAATTAATTTTTCTTTATTTTTATGTATATAATATGATTTTTTAGAGTCATATTGTTAAACATAACACTTTCACCCGTATTATAAAAATCTTGTAGTTGTGTTTGTGATATTCTGGTGGTATGAACTAATTTTTTTTTTAAAATAAATTAAATATGATCATTGAAGTCATACATATCGATGATCAACAACACCACCAAACACCTACATGTAAAATACCATCAATATACTAAAAGAATTCATTCATTCATTCATTCTTTTTGTCAAAAAAAAAAAAAAGAAGAATTCATTATTTGTTTTTCATATATTATATGTCTCTTGAAGTCATGCATGATAATAAATATATTATATGTTAAAAATATAAAATAATCTTGTACAATAAAAAAGGTGAATTCTAACCATATATTACATTTATATATTCCCTTTGTCTCCACTTTCAACTTTAATTTTATTGTCTCTTAATATAATATCATTTATAAAACTTCATACCCATTAATGACTTCTTTACAAAAATCTCCTTATTTAATTTACCACTGAAAAGTGTAAATATATTGGTATATCTATTATAATATTAATAATTATAAGGGTAAATATGTAAAACTATTACTCAACAACCTTTCTTAGTACTTGTAATTTTTTTTTGTTATATGGTTCTATAATAAGTGATGGATGCATGCAGTTAATATATTTTCATAGTTTTAAAACAAAAGTGAAGGTTTATGGACTAATTGCTAGCTTTTTATGATAATTTATAGACTAAGTTAATAAATTTGTATAGTTTACGGATTATTAACGGTCAACTTAACGCTCAAATAGATGAACAATTTAGGGTCATTTTAATTGATTATAGTAGTTTAGGGTCTATAAATTGAACGAGGACAATATAGTGATGTTTTTTTAGTTGATTTTAATAATTTAGGGATTAAATTGGTGAAAGAGTGATAATTCATAAACTAAATTGATAGTTTATTCATATAAAAACAAAAAAAAAGCTATGATGAAGACAACAATAATAGAGATTTCAAATAACGAAACTCATCGATATAACAGTTCAAGATTTTTTGGTCTACACCCCAATTCAAATTTTGTTTAGCTTAAAGTAAGATTTTGTCAGGTTTAACACACGAAGGGTGGTAAGAATTGGGTAATCCCCTAATAAAAACCAAAGAAAAAACAATGAAAATTCAAAAAAGTAAAATACCAATTTTTGTCTGCACAAATAGCTTTTAGAATTCTTTTATCTCCAGTATATGGAGTTTTATTCTATAACAAAATTCAAATATACAAGATAAATAATATATATCCTAATTTTATAATTTTAAACACAAATAATTTTTAGTATTTTTTTTCTTGTCGAGTTTGAATCGTGGACCTCTCACCTTATTTTACTTTTAATAATATACCCAATTCGTCCATTTATAATCTTTTTTTCTAGGTGACTAAATTGGAATATAAGGAGTCTCTAATTTCCAATACCGCATAAGTATGAACCCAATCAGTCAAAAAATGTAAAATAATAGTAATAAAATACAACTCAAATATGTGTTAAATAAAAAAAATAGCTGTGCTATATGGTGCGATAAGCATCCCACGAAATTGCATGAACACGTGCATTGTCACCCATTTATTTTTTGTTATAGCTATCCTTTATTAATATTAATATAAAAATAAAATAAAAAAATATTGAAGAGAAAATTTTGCACGCGCGTCCAGGGCCGGCTCCGAGATTTTGGAGGTCCGGGACAAATAATAAAAATGACCCATAATAAAAAATGCAATTTTTTTTTTTATAAAAAGAACATCATTTGTTTAAATTGTAAATAATGTTAATAACATAAAAAATAATTATTTATATGTGTAACTGACATAAAAAAAAGTTATATTCTGCAACATTGAAATTGAAACGATAAATAAAAGATTAACCGATTATTAATAAATAAAATTAACATTTACACAACAAATAAAATAAATAACAAAATTGATAGTGTCTTGATGATCTAAAAAAATTGACAGTGTTTTGATGATCTAAAAAAAATTGATAGTGTTTTTTCATAAAAAATACAATTTAATTTTATAAATTAATTCTCTATTTTCATAGAAATTTTTCAAAGAAATAACAAAATGTGGTTTTTTTTTTTTATATAGATAAAGTAGTAAATTTATTTATGAGTTATAAAGTTATTTTATTGGTGACTTCTAGGGTGGGGGCTCTATCAAGCCCCTCACCGGTGTACCATTAAATCATACCATTGAATTAAAAAAGTCTATATGATCTCATTAGTCTATGTCACACTAGATTGTATCTCTCTTTATGCATCTACTTCTTTCTCACTTCCCAGGAACCGATCTCTATTTTTTTTTTTGTTAACACTTAACACCCATCTCTGTATTTTGTTGAAATGACTTCTTGATTCTCTTCCTCTCGTGTTTTGTCACTTAAAACATTGAAAATATTAGAAGCATCCATGATGTAGATTATGATTACAAAGTTAGGGTTCTTTAATTAATTATCTCAACCACCACCAAAAGTCCAAAACAATTCCATGGCCTACGTGAACTTTCCTTAGACAATCTCTTTGTTACAATTTGTGTAATTAACCTTTAATCAAGTGACAGCTTTGATTATTTATAATTTAACTTCTATATGATATTTTCAGAGAGAAATTTATTAAGAAGTTAGATCCAATAACTTACCTTTAATGGAGTAAAGTATACAAGAATTAAAAGAGAGAAGAAGAAAGAATAATAACACAACGATTTACATATGGACAGTGTAAAAAAAATTCATGAGAAAAACTATTTTCCATGGCAAAACCTGCGAAAGAGATGAAATTTGGTTGTGGATGCAAGAGACAAAAATTCAGTGCGGTAATGAGTAATACGATCATGTAGGTTTTTTTTAATCTAACGGTCAAAACTAATGGTACACCGGTGAGGGACTTAATTGAGCCCTCACCTTAGAATCCACCTATTTTATTTATAGAAAAAATCATGAAATAATTTTTGAATTAGTTTGATTTATAATTTTTATGGTGGTATTGATTGTGATTTGTTGAAAGCTGGTCTATTTAAGTAAAACAAACAAAAAATTGCCGACCAAAAACTGCCAAAGCTGAGAATTGAACCCACTCCCACCAGATTCGCACAATACAAAAAAACCGCATGCTAACCAACTGAGCTACAATAACTTCACATGTACAAAATCTCAGCACAAATACTTAACCAATTAATTTTAACATGATAGGCCAAAAAAAAATAATTGAGCCCTAGTTTTTTGGAGGCCCTAGGCTCGGGCCCTGCTTGCCCTGGCCCAAAACCGGGCATGCGCGCGTCAGTGTGATTATGTTCAAGAATGTAAACTACCCACTAATCCTATATCAATCCAAAGCGCGCGCAGTTAGGACTTGCCGCCAGCAACCATTTTTGACAGTTTAACTCACTGACATCGACTCGATATATCGATTGTGGCGGTTGTCGTCTTCGTTGTTATTATTGCTGTCTATCTTCATTCTGGTTCTCTCGATTGTAGCCTCCGACACCGTTGTCGTCGTTCTCGTTGTTGTCATCATTGTGGTTCTCGCCACATAATAACCTCTCCATACCCACTGCAACTACTCTGCATTTCTTTCAATTCAACAGTGAGTATAATTTATCTTTACTACTTTTTTCCTTATATTACTAGCTACAATAATCTTGTTGCCTTCACTTATTGTTTTAGGCTCCAAACTATTCTCAAAGCATAAACAGTAATATTTCGTATTCAGAACTTTTACGGGTATTGATTATTTTTTTTTTTGCCAATATAGTCAAGTTTTAATATACTACTATTTAAGTTTTAATATAAGTCACTAATTATTTCATTCACGTGTTCTTTTTGCAGGCACAATATCATATAAATGATCACCCATTATCATGATGCAGTGGAGATGTATGAGTTTTATTCATGTGGGGGTGCTCCCAAGCATGTGTGAAAAGGGTAAAATTTGAATTCATAATGTAGGGGAAGTCCTACTATTTCAACTGTGTAATTTTCCTGCATATTTGCATCTTCTCTGTTGTGGGGCAGTATGTAAGTTGCGGGGCTGTGGCTGAGTTTGTCAGGATGAACTGCTTGTGTAGCTTTATTATTGAATGGTTTGGTTTTGATTTTGATATCATTTTGGCTTTAATGTTACTAGACGTCATTTATGTTTTTAAGCATTTTGTAATTTTGTAATTTTTCATGGGAGATTCTATGGTGTAATTTTTTTTGGATTGTTTTGGTGCAGTTTTTTTTAATAATAGAATTCAATTTAATTGTCACATCAGCGTAAGTTTATGGTGAGTTTTTTTTTTTAACAAACTTTTATTTATTGCATATGAGTCTCCCATCAAGTAAATATTCATTTACAGATTACAAACAAAAAACATATTTTATTTCAATTTAATACAAATCAGACAATATAATTTATAATATTTTTTATTTGACCAAATTAAAAATAAAATTGAAAACCCTCAATCCCAAATTTCACCTATTCTTCCTCTCCATCGTGTGAGCCTAAAAATTAAGAACATGCCTTCGATATGAAGTTTGGTGCTACATAGATCTATGAATAACTACTCAGCGTTCAATGAACCCAATTTAAGAACATTGGAGCTCTGTTTGGTAAAAATAAGTTATAAGCTAGCTGATAGCTGATAAGCTAACTTATAGCTGAAAAACTAGCTTATAGCTGATAGCTGATTTCTGGTAGCTTATATCTGAAAAGCTAGTAGAATAAAATTAAAGTGTTTGACAAATTTAGTTATTGTAAGTACAAAATGACATAAAAATACATGGTTAGTGAGTAGTTTTTTTTTTTTTTTAAGTGTTAGTGGGGAGTTATTATAATTTTTAAAAAATAAATAAATAAAATTAATGAAGGTAAATATGGAATAAAATGAAAAAACTATAAGCTGTAAACTCATACGCTACTTGAAATAGCATATCAAAAAACGCTATAAGCTAGTCAGAGAAGCTCATTACCAAACACTTCACATTTTTTTCAAACAAGCTTATAAGCTAGTTCAATAAGCTATAAACTAGCTTATTGGACTTACCAAACAGTGCCTGGATCTAGCTTTTACCATGGCTAAGCAAAAACTAAAAAACATACTTTCTAGAGAAGCCAAGAGCTTGATTTACTAGCGATAAATTGTATCACATTTCACCATTAATAAAAAATTGAGGGATCTTGAAATATTGAATTGTACACTAGATCGCCATTATCACATGATAATGAGCTTCTGGTGTGATGAGCTTTGATTTTGTGACTTTGTTGTTTTTTGTTTTAATTTTAGTTATAATTTTGTTTTAATTGATTTACAATCACAATTAAAATTAAAAATAATTTAAACATTGGAATAATTTTGTAACTTTTAATATGGTAGGGATTTAGTTGAAATATTAATAGATATAAAGATACATGGCAAGTACCATATAAGTGGTTTGTACCATATAATTTAAAGTGAGTCAACATTACATTTTCATTGGCCAAATTACGACTACACCAAAACAGTCCAAATAAGGACTGCACCATAGAATTTTCCTTTTTCAATACTTGAACTAGCATTTTGGCTTTAATACAATAGGTTTTTTAATTTCGATCATTTTTATGTAATTGATTTTCAAACACAGATTACCAATC
Organism: Trifolium pratense; assembly: GCF_020283565.1. Lineage (NCBI taxonomy): Eukaryota > Viridiplantae > Streptophyta > Magnoliopsida > Fabales > Fabaceae > Trifolium > Trifolium pratense. The sequence continues at coordinate 5,159,972 of NC_060065.1, read as the reverse complement.
ATATTGAAACTTGATTTCCGAAAGTATCAATCTTCCAATATATTCAATATTCAAATATTACAACAATGTACATACATTAACAATGTAATATAACTTTTTACAATTATGCCTCTACGTACATCACTTGCATCTAAATTGTGATTCACTCTATCTGCCTTCAATGCCAATTCCTTGTTGATGAAGTATTTTAACCGAAATTGTTCTGCAGTTGACTCTCTAGTCGCACATATCAGCATAGCACCCCGTCTTTGTTCAGCATTGTGCACTATTTTGATCTTGAGATGTAGTTTATTAATGGTAGCTACCTATTTAACTCCTTCCCTTGCAATTTTATCCTGCTAAAGTACTAGACTGCTATTCATAGAAAACCTGCAAAACACAACCATACATGCTACAAAACAGCAACCATTGTCAACAGTAAACACTAATTCATCAGTGTCATCGATTCTTAATATCTATTGTGGCCGTTTAATCTCTATTGTTGCCTTCGTTGTTATTATTGTTCTTTTATCTCTATCTCCATTGTTTCCCTTTCACACATTTACCCTACTGCACATTGCAAAACAACCAAGCTTATTATAACTATATTTACATTTTTTTTTTATCCGGAAACAACAAACTTTATTAGAATAAAACCTTGAGTATAAAGGCAAGGCAACAAACAGAACCTGCATAATACAGCAGGAGTAACAAAACAGAATCCAAACACACACACTTGGAAAAAAACCAACCAAGAACAACAACTCTCAAGCAACCAACTAAGCTAGACAAGCACTTCTAACAAGATCCTAAAAAGAAAGTTATTAGGAAGAAAAAAAACCTGTTTCACAAAATCTAATCTAACACTTAATCCAACACACCAAGTTCAATTTAGCTTACAATGCCAAGTGCCAACAATGAGTTTTGCAGCAACTGACTTATAGACGAACTCCATCACCTACAAAAATCAGAGAATATCAAAGGCAAACAAAAAGAAGAGAGTAATATAATGTTACTGAACCGAAGAGAGTTATACGGTTACTTACTGTAACACATGAGAGGGTGGTTGAGTTGAATGGCGGTGGTTAGGTTAGGGAAATCGATTTGGTAGAGATTGGAATTGTGACAGAGGATTAAGCTGAAATTGAAATTGAAAGAGTTTTTGAGATGAAGGTTGATGAAGTTGATGCAATCGATTAAGGAACGAAGTGATTTTGAAGTTGATTGGACTCGGAGAAGAGATGGAACTGGTAAGAGGGAGAGTATGTCGGTGAATAATTCCGGTGGAATGTTTGCCATCGACGGTGAGATTGAGAAGCGATTTTTTGGTGTTCGTCATCTGCTCTTCTGCAGAAATCTTTGGTTTCAATTTCCGATTTCGATTTGATCCTCACGATTGTGGAATGATGGCATGGCGTAGTTGAAGGTAAGGAAGGAGGGTGAAGGGACGCAGAGGAGTATTTTCGACAAACAATTTAGGGTTAATTTGGGCATTTTGTCTAAAGATGAATTTAAGAGAGTGGCCCCATCAGGATGCCAAGTCACTCGCGGGATTTTCATGACAACAACTCTCGTGCCTTTCAACATTTTCCTAAAAAAAAAATATAGCATATACATATCGTGTTGATGTTAGAAGACCAGCGCATGACTGGTTTTGACTATAATATGTGCCAACTTGCATTTTTTGCTTCGCTAATTGTTAAACAAGCCAATATAAATTAATGCAGCAGTTGGTCATCTCACTTGATCCTAAAAAATAGAGTTCACTTGATCCTTGATCCGTGAAGTGGCCTGTATATATAGAGTTGTCAATGGCTTGGAACCTTATAGAGGATTCTATAATGCTATAATACACCGTGACATAGCAAAAGTTGCTTTTATTACGACTGTGAAATCCAGACGGAAGAGAGGGAACACATGGACTTCTGATGAAAGAGTTGGAGAATTGTCTAAAGCGAGAATCGTCTAAAGCCAATTGGAGTGGACGTTCATTCTACTTCCAGCGCTATTCATAGCTGAACCGCCACATTTGGATATGAGAGGATGCCAATTGACCATAACTTTGAAGAATACTATGTTTCTGTGCATGATGTTACCAGATCTTATGTTTTTATTTAAGTTCTCTTCTATGTTTCTGAAGTGTGTAATTTTTACATAAGGTTTGACTTTAATTTGGTCCAATCCATCCATCCTTTGATTTTAGGAGGATTTGAAATTTACTTGTGCTTGTATTTAAATTGAATTGGCTAAAGAAAGAGGAACGATAGAAATCTCATCATGAGTACATGACTCAAAGTATGAAGCAGCTCCCACTAGAGCGTATATGCAAGTTTGATACTTGTAGACTGTAGTAACAACTTATATATAAGTTTTTATATGATAAAGTACTTAGTTAAGTTGACTATCCAACATTTTCATGATGTTTGAGTTGTGACGTGTAAGATTTTAAGGGTTTAATTACCTAAAAAAAAAAAAAACCTTATGAATAATTCTTGTGACCCACTTTTTGGTCACATTTGCAAGGCTTTGGCTGACATGGAAGACTTCACCAAGTCTTCCATGGTGCATAAGTTGTCGATATTATTATAACGAATACGAATTTTATAAAATCGACCGTTGGATTGAAAATTTATATCGTTTAGATTATCCATAATTTTTTTTTTAAAAAAATCGGGAATCATTTGATAGGTTATTGAGATCAATCAAGATTAACGGTATTAAATAAAAACCCATAAACCGTTAATTTTGATGGGTCTCAATAACATATCAAATGACTTTCGATTTTTTTTTAAAAAAATATGGATCATTTATACGATATAAACTTCAATTCAACGGTCGATTTTATAAAATTCGTATTCGTTACAATAATATTGATAACTTGTACACCATGAAAGACTTAAGTAACATGTGCATAATAGCACCGGCCCATTTGCAAAAGTATTACTAGTACATCATTTAATGATTTAACAAATAAGTTTATATTTCTTTGTTAACCATGACTTTTTTATGAACCGGTTTAACAAGTGTTTTTGTTAAGTCGGTTCAAAATTGACCTAACAACTCAAAATTTGTTTTTTTTTTTGAACAAGGCAAAATGATATATATATATATATATATATATATATATATATATATATATATATATATATATATATATATATATATATATATATATATATATATATATATATATATATATATATATATATATAAGTAAATATGAACAAATCATTCTTTCAGCACAAGACGTGCCTGAAAAGACTAAGAAAGGTTACAAAAAGTCAAGATACATGAACCGAAAGGAACTAAACAAGGTCCAAACAAAGCAAAGGACTAGACCACCAGCTATGGCAATTCAAAGCTAAAGTACTACTTGTCGCTTTCAACCACCTATACGAAAAAGTCTTGATCTTGTCCAACATGTGATGTACTGAGTTTGCTGAACCTCTGAACAATCTGTGGTTTCTTTCGGTCCACACAACCCACACAACAACAAGCCATATTGTGAATATATGTCTTGACAGGAACATTGTGGTTTTGATGATTGACAAAAGAAGTCTAAGAATAATGACAATGATGCAAAAAGCGGAATAGAGGATCAAGCTTTCATGACTTCGGTCATAGACTTATTGAGTGTAATCCAGATATTTTTAGGATCCTTGTGTGAGTAGTAAAAATAGCTCTCATGAAAATATAACACACACTCACAGTAATTTTTACTTAATTGTGATTTTGCATACAATTAATTTTGCATAAATTGTCTTTGGAAATTGCATATCTTTTTATCTCTTTAAAAATATTTTTAAGCATGTTTTTGAACAAGGCCATAATTATATTACAGCAAAGGAATTGCTAGCTTGTTAATAAACGTGATCATGATTTAATTTCCTTGCTACAAAAACATTTATGAAAATAATCAATTAGCCAATCTTTGTTTCAACGTTTTCCTTTTAATGCTAATTGATTATTATGATCAGCAAATGAGGAAATAGTATATGGCATTAATCCATGATCTGCATTAAACAAATTCTAGCCGTTGTGCATTATATTATTTAGGCATGTATTTTTTATATGGCATATTGGATGGAAATTCGTTTTCAATGATATTCAGTGATCATGCAATGGATTATCACATTGTTCACACCTGCTAATTGTGCATTGATTTTTTAACGGCTATTTTCTAAATTTAATTGGCCAACGGCTAAATTATTTTTCATTGCACCTCACTCATATTTTTCTATATAAATGGGTGCTTTGTGGCAGCTCAAACAAGAACCGAAATTTTGCATCAAAATACTATTTCAAATAATACTCATCACTCTCATTATTTTTACACTTGCTACTTGAGAGCTTTTTTATACTACATAGTTTACTTGTAATACTTGTACTTCAATTTGTTTTATCTACACATATGGTGTAATATCTTGTAACTCAATTTATTCCACTTGTATTGGGTGTGATCCCAAGGTTTTCAAGAGAGGTGATATCTCTTGGTTTAAAGGCTCTTGCATTAAGGGAGGTGATATCCCATTGTTTGTGTTGAGAGTTCTCGATTGTAAAGGTTATTAGCTTATCCTGTTATAAAAGCTTGGTTTAGTGAAATCTCAAGGTGCTTTCCTTGGGGACTGGAGTAGGCCCTTTGTTTTTGGCCGAAGCAGGATAATTTCTTTGTGTTTTTCTTATTACCCTTTCATCTCTTTTATTTCTCGCTACAAGTTATTTTTATTTGGTTAAAATATTTTAAGTGCTTAATTTTAATCATTTTTTGAGTACACAATTCACCCCCCTCTTGTGTCGTTTGGAGTCACTTGACTAACACATATGAGCAGCATGAAAGAACCGATTAAGTTAGAGAACCGATTATTTTCTACACTAATGTCATTTGATACCTCTTCTTCATTGGTATTATCGGAATAAACGGCAAATTTCATAAAGTTAAAAATTGAAATAAAAAATTGAAATCAAGAATTGAAAGTTAGACGACTATCTACTAAAAGAATTGAAACACTTGTTTATAAATAACTCATAATTATGACTATTCTACTAAAAGAAGATACAAAGTACATGTCTGATTATGAACTAAGTAAAATTGAGTGAAAGCAATCAGAATTGTATACAATTTTTTTTTGAGTGAAAGCAATACATTTTCATTAATGATCAAAGAAGATCTAAGTTGTATTTATACAAGACCTTATGGTGTTATGGCATCAATATAGGATAATAAAACTAACTAATCTAAGATCTAATTAATAGCTTGCATAGCAAGTAACTCAAAGGAGCTAGTTTATGCATCATCTGTTTCTTTATGATCATGGTGCAATATGTCTCTCTAAAGATTAGGAACTATATACATCTACTATCACTCAAATAAATAAAAGTTTACAAGTTGGTGAATTCTTTGAACACAAAGATAATTTCCTTGACATTTGAAGCTTTGTATCAGCATCTACGAATTTGGAACTTTGAATGGTCATGGCGCTAAGTACTCTTAAATTCATCATAATATATTTTGCAAAGTGAAGCTCACATTTCATGCCTTTGTAATTTCTAAGCGAACATGTTGTTAGATGAGATAAAAGGCATTTTGAAACAATTTGTGGTTCCTCCCAATCTTCTTCCCATAATTTGTTGAGCATAGTATCCTGACAACAATACACAGTTGAATGAATTTAATTTATTTCTACATGTGAAGTAGAATTAAAAAAAAAAAAAACTAACATTACTAACCTCATCAATGATAAGACTTTGAAGTTTGGGACAATAATCAAGCAACTTAATTAGCCAATTAAACTTGGACATCCTTGGAAAATCTTGAGAGTTGATGATAAGCTCCTGGCGAAGGGATTTCTAAATTTACTCCTACATGTGCAATGCAATGCTTATGTAAAACCCTCTCAATTTTATGCATTGAACCCCCTTTGCACTAATTACTAGGGAGTGACCCGTGCTTCGCACAGGATTAAACCTAAAATCGAATTGTTTTAAACCATAAAAGTTAAATCTAAATACAAAAATCAAAAGAAAATATTTGCCCAAACAAGAAAGAACAAATAAAAGTATGAGCTGAGAATATCTCTAATGGTGTAGTACCTATTAGGTACTTATGGTACTTATTAGGTATTATCATTGGAGTACCACCCATTTAAATACCTATTAGGTACTACTTCTAAAATAAAAACCATATCTCTTCTCTTTGACCCACCGTTTTTTCATTAAAATATTCTTTTCATAGGCCCACTTTATTTTATATATTCAATTTGAATTAATGTTTTTTTGAAGTTTTGTATAAGATTTTGTGACCCTGATTTCTAATGAAGAACTGCTATATATACTATGACTAAACAATAACCGCTCTAGATGATCTGAACGCTCCATGCTTTGCCACGTATACCCACGTTCTCCACGTTCGAATCTTCTTCCTTCAGAGCGCCAATCCTCTATTGGGCCTTTTCTTGGTTCTTTGGGCCGAAACTTGCTAACCCTGTTGATCCAATCAGTCTTTCGAAACACTTTCTGACACATACAACTAACGCTGCTTCGAAACCTCTTTCGAATCCTCCTTTCAATCGACACGCTTAGACTTCGAAGTAATTCAAATGCTAATTGCATAATAACTTAGCATTCGAACAATTGTTGGACCCACCACTTGAATTTAATAAATAAATACCAAATTTATGCCCAACAACATCACAAAAACACAATTTTTGAATTGGCATGCCTCTAAAACAAATTAATGTCAACCATATAGACGTTGGTGCAATATTCGGTAAATAGAACCCAATATAATATGGGGTATTATTTAGCCGATGATATTTATCCACAATGGGCTACACTTGTCAAGACAATTCCAATGCCACAAGGAGATAAAAGAAAATTGTTTGCCCAACATCAAGAAGCAACAAGAAAGGACGTGGAGCGTGCATTTGGAGTGCTTCAATCTCGATTCGCAATTGTATGTGGCCCGGTGCGTAATTGGCATATGGATACAATTAAACATATATTATATGCATGCATTATATTGCATAGCATGATTGTGGAAGACGAACGACACACATATGCTGGTCATTTTAATTATTCTTATGATCAGCCCCCAACAATGATGTTTCAACAAGTGACACACATAATGGTCCTCATCCAAATTTCGCACCATACCTTCAAAGAAGAGTACAAATTCAAGATAGGCGAGCTCATCTTCAACTTCAACATGATCTTGTCGAGCATATTTGGCAACGTTTTGGGCATGATGATCAACAAAATTAATTGTTTTTAAAATTATGTAATGTTATTTTAAATTATTTTTTAATTATGTAATTCTTAAAATTAGGCAATATTATTTTAAATTAAATTTTGAATTTTAATTATTTTTCGAATTATAAAAAAAATAGTACATACTAATTTTGTAATTTTATCATTCAATCAATTTATATTATAAAATATATAATTAAATAATAAGTTATTGTAATGATGTGGAATTATTGATGGACCTATTTTAGAACTTTTTAAGAAATGCTTCATTAAAAGGATTGAATATATATTAGATACTATTATTAAAAGTTAGAATGCTCCATTGTGGATGCTCTAAATGAATAATTCATACTCAAACTAACAAACAACATCTTTTATATTATAAGTTTGTATACACAAGCAAACTTTAAACTCTAATTTGTTTTCCCTCCATTTTATCTTGCAATTTTTATTAAAAAATAATACAATTTTGTCTTGAACAGGATTCGAACCCGCAACCCTTCAGTGCAAAGCAATATTTCCAACCACTATGGCAAGTATACCAATTGTAATTAAAATTATGTGCAATAATTGATAAGCACCATCAATTTTAAAAGTATATCATATCAAAATTATTGTTGACTATATTATTCATCACGAAAATTTTTTATGTCTTTCCTGATCAATGATTTTTTTTCTACCGGGTCATAAATTTAGAGAATAATTATCATGTGAGATTTGAAAAGTTATTATCACGTGTAATTTGTAAAGTTATTATCAAACTCAATTTTGCTAAATCAATTTTTTTTTGCAATACAACCAAACACAATCATAGTCATGTCACTAATCACATTCATTATTTTGATTTTAACATTGCAGATTTAATATTAACCAATGATCAATTGATACAATATGCACTAGCAGACCAATTGTGATTTAAATTATGTCCACAAAGTGTTAAGCTCCATCAACTTTCATATGAAAGATTTCATACGACAATTAAGCACCATCAATTTTTATTGCACAATTTAAACAATTAAAAACCGATAATATCTTATATTATAAGCTTGCTAACATAAGCTAACCCTAAACCAAATTTTTTCCCCTCTCATATTCTCTTTCTTTTTATTGCAGCTTTATATTAAAAAAAAATACAGATTTGTCATCGAACCTGCATCCCTTACTTACAATAAAATCTTTTAACCGCTAAAACATGTGCTTCAATTATGAAAGAATTTAGGAATCCTAATATGTTAACCCTGTTTTCAATAAATTTGAACGGCGGAATTAATCACAATTTTTATTTATTTATGGATGTCTACTTAAGTTTATGTTTGATCTAACCTGTTGATCAGAAAGGTTGAGGCCGGTCCGTTGAGCAAGCTTCCACACCGAAGGGGGGGTTTGTACCTGCAGGTGCTCCGATGCCTAAGTCAGCAAAGAGAACAAGGGAGATACAAAAGAAGAGAAAGAAAGTATAGTGAGAATGAATCAGAATACCTGGCTCTCCTGTCTAGGAGAGCTTATATAGTGCCCCCAGCGCTGGGCCAAAGGTTGGTCTAATGGGCCGGGATAACCGGCCCAATAGACTCAACTGCCAAGATAATCCCTGTATCGTAGGGGAAGGCCGTTATTTGCCTCTATCTTGGTTGGAGCTGTTCCGCTATTCGCGGGTAAGGGATAAGCTCCGTGACAGCTGTGGCTGGATAAAGGAGCACGTGCTAAACGTGCTGCTTAGCTGTTAAGCTACGGTGGAATGATCGACGTGCATGGATAGGTGAGCACGAGTTAAACGTGCTGCTTACCCATTATGTCGAGCAGGACACGTCATTGGCTGACGTGTCGGGGAAGTCTCCCCTTATTGGGATGTGCCCCAAATGTCGGGCAGAAGGGATAGGGCCAGCCCTTGGCCCAGTCCAGAACAGGAGCCCCCCAAGTCGTTGCTCCTAGGCATAGGAGTAATGACTTAAGGTCCAGGCCCGCATGTCGAGGAGTTGTTTTCCCCGTCAATCCTAGGAGGGGTTCATAATTCATTGATTATGATTGTTGCTTGTTTGCGCGAGGAGCGCATTTGTATGTTGCTCATAAATTCCTCAGTAGTATGACGAGGAAGATTTTCCAAGGGAGAAGTTTCCCTTTACCCGTAGCGCGTGCCACGATGTTCGAGGAGGAACTTACGGGGAAGAGATTTTACTTCCGAAAGTCACTGGCTTTTTAGTTCCTCGCCTAATTGTCGAGGAAGTATTGTGTATGTTGCATCTAGTTGATGCTGCCTGTTTTTGCGGGCATGCCTATTTATGAAGATTGCTTCAATTGCCCGTGATTTTCGCCTGATCGCGGTGTCGAGGAGATAATTACGTTGGTGATAACGATGAGCCCCTCGAGAGGCGTGTGGTCTGTTCGATGGGATGTGAAAAGACAGACGTTTCGTCTGATCTTGACACGTGTGCGAGTTGATGGAAAGAGTAATGATGGCATTGGGAACAGGCAGCAGCTGCCTCGTTTTACGAGGGGGCTTCTTGGCCGTTGGATCAACGCGTCCCTTGGATTCTTGGGAGATTTAATCAGAGCCCTTAGATGGATCTTGATTGCAACAGTTGGATTTTGATCAACGATTACGAAGTGATGGGGCGCAACATCTCGTGGTGCAGGTGCCGGATTGGAAAAGTCTATAAATAGAGGAGGAAGGATCATTTTAAACTTTTCACTTCCTCTCTCCTTTGTTGTTACTGCTGCTGCTCTAGATTTGCTCCATCTTCAGAGTTCTTCTTTCCAATCTTCCTCTTCACTCAAAGGCTCATCTTTTTCTTGAGTCAGGTAATGTGTTTTACTCTATTTCAACTTTTGTTTTGCCTTTGAATGTGTCTGGGTTTGTAGTTTTGCTTTGTTTACTAGATTCTTACCCTTTTATGGGTTTTGAGTGTTGGATTTTTACTTACCCATTTCCTCTGCGTTTCCATGGTTTTGATGTGGTTTGGTGTTTCAATCAACGCCAAACTCTGCCATCGTGTGCCTTTAAGCATTTTTGGGTTTATGTTTCCATTTCTATCGAGTGTTTAGCGTTTGGTTTTATGCTATGATTGCGGATGTTTTCATTTTCTGGAAAAATGAAGAACTTTGATGAACTTTGATTAACTTTGATTTTACTTCTGGAAAAATGATGAACGATGCGATGAAGATGACGAATCTTCTGGGTTTTCGCGAAGAACACTCATAGATTTCTGGAATTCTATGAGTTTTGTGTCGGGGAGGGGGAATGTTGTTTCCTCTCCCCGTTTATTGTAGCAAAAAGCTAGGTTAGTTGAACCTTGTGTCGGGGACCTTCTCCCCGTTTTCGCCTTCGCGAATGTCTTTATGAATTGTATAAATGTCGGGGACCTTTTCCCCGCTTTTTCGTTGAGTTTGTAAAAACTCTGTGTCGGGGACCTTCTCCCCGTTATTTCGCTGGGAAATTTCTGTAGATAAATGAGTTTATAGAAACTCTGTGTCGGGGAGCTTCTCCCCGTTTTTAACTTTAGGTTTTTATGCAAAACTAAGTTTGCTTCTAGGCGTCGAGCAACATTTTGAGCTTGTGTCGGGGACCTTCTCCCCGTTTTTAGGCTTTGTTAAATGGTTCTCCCCGTTTCCTCTGTCTTTGTTTTGCCATTTTGATAAGGGCTTTTGGTCGGGGACAGCGTCCTCGCCCTTTTTCACGCCCTTTCACTTGAATTGCGGTGAAAGGGTGGATTTGATAACTGTCGAATTCACTGTCTTTTCGCTGCTTTTCAGGTTTTCAAAATGTCCGACGTAGAGGAAGTGACGGGGAGCCAAGCAACATCGAAACACAAGCTGGTCGACACCATTACTGACCCAGAGCTGGCATGGGTTGCGCCCGAGCCTCGGGGAATTGCTTCAACGATTACCGCCCAAGATCCGCGGCTCTTTACTGTCGTCGAGGAGGTTGGTTCGGAAAACTGGGAGGTTCATGCACCTGCCGAAGGGGAGCGGGTTTGCTCGTCATATACAGGAGGTAGATTTGCTATGTACGAGATGACATTTAAGGAGTTGGGATTTCGGCTGCCCTTCAACAACCTTGAAGCTGGGATTTTTGGCCGGTTAAAGGTGGCTCCTTCCCAGCTTCACCCGAACTCGTTGGCGTTCATCCGGGCGTACCGGATCCTTTGTCGGTATCTGGAGGTGGAAGCTACTGTTGCCTTATTTTTCTACATCTTCCAAATCCAACGACAGAAAGTCGGGGACCGACAGGGTTGGATTTCCTTGAAGCACCAGTCGAGCAAAATTTTTAAGATGTTTGTCGAGTCTGCTCGGGGTTTCAAGGAGAGGTACTACGTGGTGAAGCCGGTGACGGAGTTTGCTTTGGACTCTCTGCACATGGAAAAGCCCGTGTTCCTCGAGGATGGGTCTCCTCAGTTGGACGAGGAAGGGGAGCAAGTAATGGAGTGGGTTCTTCGATTCCCACTGTCGTGGTCGTCGGAACATTTTGTACTGCGAACCGACGAGTATCTGACGGCTGTCGAGGACCTGACCCCGGCGGAGATGGCAGGCTTTGAGAAGCTTAAGGCCTACGTGGATGGCTTTAAGCCGTGTAAGGTTGTAACTAGTTTAGGGGAGGTTGCTTTAGATAAGCACGGTAAACCGAGGATCGAACCTCGTTATGTTAATACCAAATTATTATTGTCGTGCAAGACTGTCTCTGCCGAGGACACTTTGTTGGGTATCTATTTTAATTCCTGCCCGTTTTTTACTTGTTCTATATTCAGCATTTTTGATGTTTTGAATTTCTCCCCGTATTTCTGACCACGTTTCTGACTTTGCAGGTAGAATTGCTGATCTTGCTTCCGAGCTAATGAGAATAGCTGCTGAGCATAAGGGGGAGAAATCAAAGAAAAAGGCGAGGAAGTCCAAGCCTAGCCTTTCAGTTGCCGAGCAGACTGCTTCGGGGAGCATTACCCAATCTTCTCCAGTGGGAAGCTCGGCTGGGACCGGTTCTGGCCGGGTGAAGAGGCAGAGGGAGGAACAGATGACGCCTATCGTCGACTTGTCGGAGGGGGAAGGTGGCTTTGTCCTCCCTGCGTGTTTGAGCAATCGGAAGTTCTTTGATAAGAATCCCCTCCAGGTGCCTGCGTCTGAGAAGGCTTATATCCTGGGCTCTTCTTCATCTGCCCGACAGAACCAGCTCAACGAGGATGTTGCTGCTGTCATCCGGCTGGCGGAGACAGCCTTGGTGTTAAATGAAGGGGGGCCAACTCATGAGGTGGAAAAGCTGGCTACCCGGAATGCCAAGCTGGAGGGAAAAATTGTGCTGATGGAGGGTGAGCTGATCGATCTGAGGGGGAAGCAAGAGAATTATGGCCAGCTGCTGGAAGATGTTAGGGTAAGCCGGGACGAGCTGGAACTTGCTAAGAAAAGGCTCGAGGAGGTGGAGACCCGGGGAGCCGAGGAGAAGAAGAACTTGGAAGCGGTGATAGCTGACCTGCAGTCCAAGCTTGCTCCAGCCGCCGACGAGGCCGTTGAAACTTCCAGGCTGGTAAGTCGAGCAGACCTGGTTAAGGAAATCAAGAGGCTGGGAGGCTTGATGTTGGCGAGCATGGTGCATGAGTGGAAGAATGCGATCGCCCAGCTCAAGGTTGTGAATGCCGAGCATGGCTTGATAACTGATGGCATTCATAAGCTCAAACGGGTTGAGAATGGGCAGATTATTATTCCTGAAGATTACAAGCAGATGGAACTTGAGGAGGAGAAGTATGATGAGGATGGTGATGATGATAATGAGGAGGAGGAGGACGTTGAGGAGGAAGCCGTCGGGGAGGAGAAGGCACCAGAGGATAACCCAGAGGGTCACGATGAGAGCACCTGATCCTCCTCGACTCTTTTGTTTGGGCCTGCGCGCCGTTAACTTGTAATTTTCTTTGTTTTGTTTTGAACAATATTTGGGGGCCTGCGTGCCCGGTTTTGTAATATTTGAACGAGTGGATTTTTATGCCCGGTATTTTTATGACAGTGCTCGTTTTATTAATCCTGCTCGTCTATCTCATTCTCCTCGTGTGTATGTTTAAATTATTGCTCTTTGTTTTTGCTAAGTTATGCCTGTTCGAAATGTGTTATGCATGTCTTTATGCTTGCTCGTTTTTCACTTAACAAATTTTTGGTTTTGGTGTTTGTGTACTTGCTCGACATTGTTTTATGCCTGCTCGACAAAACCATTTTCTTTATTTGCCAGTTTTTTCTTTCGAGCGCGTTTCGTCGAGGAGGTCGTCCTCGGATTTAACTTAGACAGTTTAGGGAACTGTCTAAGCGCCTAGAGTTGTTTCTGAGGCTAATACGGAGGCCGACACGTTGTTGTGCCCGCCCCCGCGGCTTGAACTTCCCATCGCGAGCTGAGCGTTAAGCCTTGGCACGAAGACGAGGACCTTGTCTCAAAGGTCATCCTCGTCGGGGAGACGCTCTGCCCTTCCTGAGCCAGAGTATCTCCTTTTCAATTATTGGATCGAGCACGTGTGCCTGCGTGCTTTCCGTTGTCGAGGTGTCGGGCTCGTTGCTAGAGGATCCGAGCAGCCTTTTAGAAGTGTTTTTTACTTTGGCAATAACTTAGCTATAATATTGTTTTAATTTTTGGGCGTTCCAAGGTCGAGGAAGATTCTTTCCTCGAAGATCCTCGAGATAATACGCGCCATTTTCTGTTTTGTTGATGACGCGATATGGTCCTTCCCAGTTGGCCGCCAGTTTACCATCCTGGGAGTCCTTAGCATTTCGTCTTAAGACGAGGCTGCCCACTTCAAATTCTCTTTTGATGACTTTGACGTTATGTCGGGCAGCTATTTTTTGTTTAAGGGTGGCTTCCCGAAGGGATGCCCCCGTGCGGATCTCTTCGACGAGATCAAGCTCTTCACGGAGAGCTTCGTCGTTCATTTCCTCTTCGAGCGGTTGCTCGGTTCGGCGAGATGGCTCGCCCACCTCCACGGGGATGACTGCTTCTGTTCCATATACCATTCTAAATGGAGTCTCCCCGGTTGTGGAGTGTGGTGTTGTGCGATAGGCCCAAAGGACGCTTTCGAGCTCCTCGACCCATTTCTTTTTATTTTGGTCCAATCTTCGTCGTAGGCCGCGCAGGATTACTCTGTTGGCGGCCTCGGCTTGCCCGTTAGTTTGGGGATGTTCCACGGAAGTGAAATGTTGCTTGGTCCCTAGGGCAGCGAGGAAGTCTTGGAATCCTTTGTCCGTGAATTGTGTCCCGTTGTCTGTGACGACGGCTTGTGGTATTCCAAATCGGCAGAGTACGTCGTGTTTGAAGAAACGGAGTATCCTGAACGACGTTATGTCGGAGAGGGGTTCAGCCTCTACCCATTTGGTGAAGTAGTCCACGGCAACTATTAAGAATTTGTTTTGATGGAGTCCCTTTGTGAAGGGGCCAAGTATGTCCATGCCCCACCAAGCGAAGGGCCATGGCGACGACAGAGATTTGAGTTCGTGGGGAGGAGCTAGGTGCATGTCCCCATGTCGTTGACATTTGTCGCATTTTTTCACATGGTCCTTTGCGTCTTGCTGCATGGTGGGCCAGTAGTATCCTGCTCGAAGAGCTTTCCTGGCCAGCGATCTTCCTCCCAGGTGCTGGGCGTTGATCCCCTCGTGTACCTCGCGCAGGATGTAGTCGACTGTTTCTTCGTCGACGCATTTTAGGAGTGGGATTGAGAACCCTCGTCTGTATAACTTTCCGTCGAGGATGACATATGCGCGTGCTCGACGTCTTATTATTGCAGCTTCTTTCTGATTGTCAGGGAGAGTTCCATTTGCGAGGAAGTTGTAAACGGGGGTCATCCATCAATTTTTGTTGCCAATGACATTTATGTCGAGGACGTTGGTCGTCTTCTCGATGCTTGGTCGAGGGAGTATTTCTTGAATGACGGACTTGTTTCCGCCTTTCTTTTTTGTGCTCGCCAGTTTGGACAGTATGTCTGCCCGTTTGTTATGCTCGCGTGGAACGTGTTGCACTTCCACGGACTCGAACTTAGTGATTTTTTCCTTCACTAATGCTAAATACTCGGAGAGGTTATCATTTTTGGCTTGATACTCTCCTAATACTTGTGAGGCAACAAGTTGTGAATCTGTGAAGATTTTAATTTCTTTTGCCTCCATGTCCTCGGCCAACCGTAGTCCTGCTAGGAAGGCTTCGTATTCTGCCTGGTTGTTCGATGTCGGGAAGGATAGTGCTAGGGATACCTCGATGATGATCCCGTTCTTGTTTTCCAGGATGATTCCTGCTCCTGCTCCCGTGGCGCTTGATGCTCCGTCGACGAATATTGTCCATTTGTCTGCCTCGCTTGTCGTGGAGGATGGACTCGTCATTTCGGCCACGAAGTCTGCTAAGACTTGTGATTTTAGTGCTTTTCTGCTTTCGTAACGAATGTCGAATTCGGAAAGCTCGAGGGACCATTTGAGCATCCTGCCCGCCATATCTGGCCGACCAAGCAATGACTTGATTGGTTGGTCGGTTCGGACTACGATTGTGTGTGCTAGAAAGTAGTGACGTAGTCTTCTTGCTGCGTTGATCAAGGCAAGGGCCACCTTCTCGATTTGTGTATATCTGAGTTCGGGCCCCTGGAGAGCCTTGCTTGTAAAGTATACTGGTTTTTGTCCTTCCGTTGTTTCACGGACAAGGGCTGCGCTGACGGCTTCAGATGCGACGGAGAGGTAGATGTATAACACTTCCTCGACATCCGGGCGCGAGAGGACTGGGGGTTCGGACAGGGCCTTCTTTAGATGTTGGAGGGCCTGCTCGCACTCGTCCTGTTAGGTAGAATCCGAGGAACTTTCCTGCTCGTACCCCGAAGGTGCACTTTTCTGGGTTGAATCGCATGTTGTGTTTTCTGGCCTGCTCGAAGACCTTACGTAAGTGGGCGGTATGGTCGATTTCCTCATGGGATTTTACGATCATGTCGTCCATGTAGACTTCGAGCATGTCGCCTATTTCTCCCCGGAATACTTTGTTCATCATCCGCTGGTATGTAGCACCAGCGTTTTTTAGACCGAAGGGCATTACGTTGTAGTAATAGTTGCCCGACTCGGTCATGAAAGCTGTTTTTCCCCTGTCGGCCACAGCCATTGGGATTTGATTGTATCCTGAATATGCATCCATAAAAGACAATAATTTAAAGCCAGAAGAATTATCGACTAATTTATCAATGCAAGGTAAAGGATAAGAATCTTTAGGGCAAGCCCTATTGAGATCGGTATAATCAACACACATTCTCCATTTTCCATTAGATTTTTTCACAAGTACAACGTTAGACAACCAGGTAGTGTATCTGGCTTCAGAAATAAAATTTGCCTCTAGGAGGTCTTTTACAGCTTTTTCAGCAGCCTCCGCTTTTTCGGGAGACTGCCTACGCCTACGTTGCACTACGGCACTAGCAAGTGAGTCGACAGTAAGTTGATGACAAGCGATGTTTGGATCCAGCCCGGGCATGTCGGCAGCGTGCCATGCAAACAAGTCAGCATTTTCTCTAAGGCAGGCTTTCAGCTGCTTCCTCGCCAACTCGGGGAGCCCTGTCCCAATCTTGACTCCTTTTTCTGGATCCTCGCCAAACTGGACTATCTCAAAGTCGCCATCTGGAATGGGGCGATAATGCTCTTTGCTCGCCTCGTCGTCCTCCTTCTCCTCCTTCTTCAGTTTTTTCTCCTCCTTGTGTTCTTTCTTGGAGGTGCGGCTATCAAGATCCACAGAACTCACATTTGGGCCGGGCATACTTGGTTGTGCTTCCGGGGACGGCTTTGGTGGTGTTTCCGAGGAAGGCTTTGGCTTCTTTAGTTCAGGCGCTTTGCCAATGAAATTGTTGCCTTTGGATGCTGCGTCAAAGCACCTCCTTGCGGCTTCAATGTCCCCGTGTAAAGTAGCAACCTGCCCCTTATGAGTGTAATACTTCATCTTCAGGTGGGCGGTGGAAGGGACAGCGATCAGGTCTGCTGTGGCCGTCCTGCCGATGATGCACTGGTAGAGGCAGGGGCAGTCTACGACCAAGAATTTGACCCTGATCGACTTGGCAGTTTCCTCGGAGCCAAAAGTGACTATGAGGTCGACATAGCCCCAAGGCCTAGTGGTTGCCCCGTTGAATCCTGTGAGATCTGAGCCCAAGTACGGGGTGAGGTGTGTCTCGTCCAGCTGTAAGGTCCTGAACAAACTGGCGTACATAATGTCGCAGGAGCTCCCCGGATCGATGAGGACCCGACGAACGTCCATGTTGGCCATGTCTGCCCGGACGAGGAGGGGAATTTGGAAATTGGCTGACCCACCGGGCAGCTCCTCGCGATAGAAGGCTAAAGGCATTGACCGCCCCTTCGCCTTGTCCAGTGTTGCGTTCATATTCGAGGACGTGTTGATGAGATCCTCGAATTTTCTTTTTATTGATCCGACGGTGTGCTTGTCCATATGACCACCGGATATGACGAATGAGTCTGTGAAATAGTCCCACGTGCTAAGCGTAGGACCAGTATAGGTGTCCCCAAAATCGCTGGGGATAGCAAAATCTTCTGGCCGGGATACGCTCATAGCTATCTGCTTGGCGTTGTTCTGCCCGGCTGGTTGTGGAGGTACCTCCTCGACTGCGCGTGTCTCCGCGACCTCTGGTCGAGGGTCATTGTTTCTTTTGATGAACTCTCTCAGGTGTCCACTCCTTATCATTATTTCAATAGCATCCTTCAGCTGGATGCAGTCGTCGGTCCTGTGACCATAACTCTTGTGGTATCTGCAATACCTATTCTTGTCTTGGCCAGGCTTCAGAGGGGTTGGCTTTGGTTGCTTCACACCTGCTCTGTTAAACTCGGAGATGTGAACTTCAGCAAATATTTCTCCCCGAGATTTGACGAGGGGGGTGTAGGTGCTGAATGCGCTTGGAGGGCCACGAGGCTCTCGTCTTTCGCCCCTCCTTCTGTCTCTGCCCCTCTCGCCACCCCTGTCGCCGCCTCTATCGCTTCCCCTGTCGCCACCCCTGTCATCGTTCCTATGGGAGGACTCGCGGGCAGGGTGGCTGCTTCCAGGTCGGGCAAGACGGGCGACATCAGCTGCCTGGACTTCCTCGTACTCAATGTACTTTTGAGCTTTTAGGAGGAGGTCGTCCCAGGTGGGTGGTTTTTCTATGCCAACAGCCTTGGCAAAATCGCTGCCCGGGCGAAGGCCCCTCTGCAGCAAATACTTCTTCATATCGTCGGTTGTTTCGACCTGCACAGCCTCCTTATTGAACCTCTCGACGAAATTGCGGAGAGTTTCTTCCTCGGACTGGTAGATGGCCTCTAAGGCGTGCACAGTTTTTGGGTGCTTGCGGGAAGCAGTGAAGTGTCTACAGAACTGGTCTGTAAGATCCTTCCACGAGTCGATAGATTGAGGGGGCAGGCTTTGGTACCATGCCATCGCTCCCTTCCTCAGCGTGGTCGGGAAAATTCTGCACCTGATGGCACCGCTAATGTTCCTGAAATCCAGGTTAGCGTTGACATTAGCTATGTGATCGTCGGGGTCGGTCAAACCATCGTACGCGGGGAGCGTAGGAGGTCTCTCGAAGCCCTTTGGAACACGCTTCCTCAGAATGTTTGTGGACAGGGGGCATCGGGGATCACCCTCGTCACTCCCGTTGGGAGAATGGTCCTCGGAAGACCGGGGAGAATAATCGCCAGGCATCAGCGTCGGACTACGAGATTTGTAGTTGCGGGGATGGTAGCTGCCCGACGCGCCTTGCTTGGACATCTGCGCCAACCCTTGAGGTGAATGGCGGCGCGGGGCTTCATGCTTCCCTTTCTTGCCCGGAGGGGACCTACCCTCGCGATGAGGAGGAGTACGATCTTTCTTCCGAGGAGTAACTTCTACCCTCTCTAGGTCGGGGCGTCGATGTTTGACGGTGGCCGGACGGGGAGGGGAAGGATCGGCCTGGTGTCTCCGCGGGGGAGAGTTGGTCTTTTTACGGCGCCGGCTTCTTTCCAGCGCGGTGATTCTTTCACTTTGTTCGTCTAGTCGACGGCCTTGAGCCTGCATGGCCTCCGTTGTTTGTTTCAGAGCAGCGATCAAGGCCGTGATCTCGGAATTGGCCAAGATGGCGGGCTGTCCAGCGTTGTTTGCCGGAGTTTCTTGTTTGAATTGCGGGCGTTTGCCCATTCGACGATCGGTTAGGACCTCGACGTCTTCTTCATCGGATGAGAGTGAGGTTTCCCGTCCGTCGCGGGGATCGGTTTCTGGACCGCGTGGTACGGTGGTATCGTCACGCACCGGTGATAGGACGGTGTTATGCTGCGGCGGCGGAGAGGGTGGAACGTTGAGCACGTTCTCGTCGCCGGTATCGGTGTTGAGTTGCTGTGATGAACTAGCCATGGTGAAAGTTGTTGAGAGAATCGGTTTTGATCTTTGTTTCTTTAGGAAAGATTAAAGAAGGGGAGGAACTCAGTCCCCACAGACGGCGCCACTGATCTAACCTGTTGATCAGAAAGGTTGAGGCCGGTCCGTTGAGCAAGCTTCCACACCGAAGGGGGGGTTTGTACCTGCAGGTGCTCCGATGCCTAAGTCAGCAAAGAGAACAAGGGAGATACAAAAGAAGAGAAAGAAAGTATAGTGAGAATGAATCAGAATACCTGGCTCTCCTGTCTAGGAGAGCTTATATAGTGCCCCCAGCGCTGGGCCAAAGGTTGGTCTAATGGGCCGGGATAACCGGCCCAATAGACTCAACTGCCAAGATAATCCCTGTATCGTAGGGGAAGGCCGTTATTTGCCTCTATCTTGGTTGGAGCTGTTCCGCTATTCGCGGGTAAGGGATAAGCTCCGTGACAGCTGTGGCTGGATAAAGGAGCACGTGCTAAACGTGCTGCTTAGCTGTTAAGCTACGGTGGAATGATCGACATGCATGGATAGGTGAGCACGAGTTAAACGTGCTGCTTACCCATTATGTCGAGCAGGACACGTCATTGGCTGACGTGTCGGGGAAGTCTCCCCTTATTGGGCCGTGCCCCAAATGTCGGGCAGAAGGGATAGGGCCAGCCCTTGGCCCAGTCCAGAACAATGTTCTTGATTATGTCTTTAATTTTTTTTTTAACCTTTAATTATCATCAATTTTTTAACCTTTAGTTATCAACAATTTTTTTTAGAAAAATGCTATATGGTACGAGAATTCAATTTCGCGAAAACCCTACGAATGACATTTTTGGCTACAATTTTTCAGTTTTCTGCCACATCAATCTCATGCTTCATGTGACGGTGCTTTTGTTGGAGTACACTTTTCACCCTCTTAGTATACAAATTAAAATCAACAAAAACATTTGATTCTCGTTCTTTCATTTACTGAGTCAATGGGTTTGATACTGATGAAGCGGTGAGTGTCAAATTATGACAGATAAAAAGGAATGAAGTTTGTGGCAAACATGAGTTACTTGAAAAAGTTTAATTAATAATGATTTTTAAAACATGAGCTACTAAATTGACGTTTATATGAATGGTATAGCAAAGTTCGTGAATATTCGTCAAATATGGTTTCGCACCATATAGCACTTCTCTTTTTTTTAATAAGTAAACAAAACGATGAGGTTCCAAAATTATTTAAAAAATATATAAAATATAAAATAAGCACATAAACAAATATAGAATAATTAGTCCATGAAATTCCCTATACTACTCTTGTTGAAAATGCTCTTGGAATTTTTGTATTTTATTTTTTAGTGTTACATATTACACCTAATTAGACTCATGCGGTTCCATGCACCGCTTGAGTCAAAGTTCTAGTTAAATAGTAATATAGTATCCATTACAACAGTCCCAATTATTGGGATTTAGATTAACTGCTGTAATATATTGCCGCAGTAACACACAGTTCAGAAAATCTTGACCATTGAATCCATCCAACTTACTAGATTGCATGTCCTATATTTTATAGTTTTTAATTCCCAAGCGACAGTGCTCCAAACCAAAGCAAGATGAATGATGCTTCAACACAAAACAAAACAATGGAGATTAAGCTCGAGAAATTAAACACAATACTCATAAAACCCTCAAAACCTACACCATCACATCTTCAAACTTTCAAAGTCTCATTACTAGATCAAGTTTGTCCTAATAATCATATCAACGGCACTTTCTTCTACCCAAATAACAAGGAAAATGCTAAACAGTGCCCCCGGACACTAGTTAAGGATGCAAAAATAGTAATTTGGCATTGGAGTTTGTGCAGTCAACTTCTCAAAAGGTTAAAAAGTGTTATTTACTTTTCAAAACTTTCTAATTTTTGTTTCCTTAACCAGTGCCCCGGGGCACCGGTTAGCATGACCCAAATAACAATAACAATAACAATAATCATAACCACCATTTTTCTGATTTTTCCAATAAATCAAAAATTCTTCAAAACTCACTTTCTCAAACATTATCCCATTTTTACCCTTTCGCCGGCCGTCTACATGACGACACCACCATTCACTGTAACGACAACGGCGTTTTCTTCATCGAATCACAAACAACCACCACTCTCTTCGAAATTCTCACCAATCCTAATTTCAAAACACTAGAATGCTTCCCCCCAACCACTGAGGAGAAACAAAATATGTTGTTACTACTCCGATTCACCTTGTTCAGTTGCGGTTCCACCGCAATTACCATCTCCATCACACACAGGATCGCTGACACCAACACAGTAATCAGTTTTCTCAACACTTGGACAGCAATCACCACCGGAAATGAAATTGTTCCACTCCCTGATTTAACCGTCGCCGCTGCTCTTTTTCCTCCGAGAGAAATTCCCGGCATGTCTTCTGGTTCCGTTAAAACTTCCGATGCAAAATTCACTACTAGAAGATTCATTTTCAAAGCATCCAAAATAGAAGAACTAAAGATAAAAATCAAAAACAAATTTGAATTTCATCCTTCTAGGGTAGAGGTTGTTCTAGCTCTGATTTGGAAATGTGCTCTTTCGGCATCAACAGCAGTTTCTGGTTCCAAAACGACGTCGTCGATTTTGTTCCAAGCAATGAACCTCCGTACACGGATGAACATACCAGAGAATGTAGTTGGGACCTTAGCTTGGCCGTTTTGGGTGACGGTTGAAGAAGAAAGCCACGTGGCATTAGATGAGATGGTGAAAAGAATGAGGAAGGGTGTAATGGACTTTATAGAGAATAAAGTAGAGAGGTTTAAAGAAGAAGGTGGGTTTAAGGTTGTGGTGGAGAATTTGAAAGAGAGGGTTGAGATTTTGAAAAGGAACAATGAGAATGAGGGTAGTTTGGTAATTTACAACAGTTCGAGTTGGTGTAAATTTCCAGTGCTTGAGTTTGATTTTGGGTGGGGGAAACCTGTGTGGTGTTGTAGTGTGCATATTAATTTGGCGAGTAATTTTATTTATTTGATGGATACAAAAAATGGTGGTGGAATTGAAGCTTTCGTTACTCTTGTTGAAGATGAGATGAAATTGTTTCAACAAAATCAGGAGCTGCTTCACTATGCTGTGCTTAATCCTACAACAACTCTTATTTCAACTTCAAAGCTATAATATTTATAAGTATATTAAAAACTTGATGGCTCAAATTAGTAATGCGCATCTTTTCTGATTTGACAAAAGTAATCTCTCTTTACTATTTTATATAGTTTAAAATGTTGGATAGTTAAGTAATTTTTTCATGAGAAATGATATATGGACAACATTTTTTGAACAACATTGGACAACAATAATAAAAAATATTATTTTCTCTCTCATTTTTTTGTTTGAGTTTTCATTTTCTTTAAGTAAAAAAATCCCAATGTGTTAAGCATTCCCTCTCTTTGTTCCCGCTCACCCATTTTTCCCCTTTCCTAATCAGCTCTTTGCTCTCTCATTTAACTCATCTCTCATAGATCTGTCAACTATGTTCCACTCTATTCACCTATAGCTTTTAGTGAAGAACTATGTTGAGTGAAAAATCTCAGTTGATGTTAGCATATTGAAGATGTTGAAGACTTGAAGTGTAACTTTGATGCAAGAGGTTAGTATTGTATATGAATCATTGTATTTGTGTCAATGTCTTAGCCATGGTTCCTGCCATATATTTATCTTGCTTCCCTAACAATCTTAAACACAATGAACTAATTTCAAAATTTGTCATTTGCCAATGGGAAAACTTCAAATGCTCCATAGTGGTGTATTTGTCCTTTGCCAATGAAAGAACTTCAAATTCTTCATAGTGGTGTCAAAGCATATCTCTTTTGTCTTGTGAAATCTTGGTCTGTTAAAAATTATGCAGAAGATTATCAAGCTATGTGAATCAAAACCAATCCAAACATTCTTCACTTATGATGCACATACTAATACTTTCCTTTGACAAATGTCATTGTTCTTCCATTTCCTAAGTGAACCTGCATAATGACATCCAAATAAGCAAGATTCAACAAAATTAAAACACAACCCAACACCAACACAAAAGAATATAACAATAGCAGTGAGCAACATTGAAAGCATAATGACTCCTCCCAAATTCACTTACTCTTCAATTGAAATATTGAAATAAGCCCCATCAAAATTTGTACTATGATTGAGGAAACACATCTCTGGATTGTTGTTGTTGAGGAACAATGGGTTTTGTTTCCCTCTCATTCAGATCAGAGCATCACTGTCACCGAAGCCCCCGTCGGTCGCCGTTGTGAAACATACATTCTCTTCCGGCCGCCACTGTCATCGTTGTCGTCTTCAACAAAACAGAACATGGTCGGATATATCATGTTCACAGTCAGTTTCTTCAATATTGATGTGTGTCCGATTTTTATGGAATGAGAGAGAGCAGTGCGACAATGGTGAAGAAAAGAAGGAGGAAGACGATGGGTTGTGAAGAGATAAGAGAGAGAGAATATTTTGTCCTTGAAATTATCAAGTTACCCTTGCCAACATACAAAAATTACAAAATTAACCTGTTGTCATGTGAAAATAATACTTTTTTATTATTGTTGTCAAATGTTGTCAAAAAATTAGATGTTCGAATATCATTTCTCTTTTTTCATTGTGTCCAACTGAATTTTCGAAATTGCTGTTTGTCTTTGTTACTTATTTGTTTCAAGTCATGCCTAATTTTTCCTTCAGAAATATCAAATGATGTGTGTTTGATGTGAATTGTTATGTTCGGTGGCTCCTTTTTAGTGGAACTTAGTGGCTTTAATTCATCTACTTCATGGTCAACAAGGAACGATGCTAGTATTATAGTATATACCAAGTTAACTTTGAGATTTTATTTCTACGCAAATTAGTAATTAGAATTTTCCATTTGTTTTATTGATAATATTCTTAGTTAATTACCAGCTCTCATTGTTGTTATTCACCATCATTTTTGCTTAATAATACAAAAAGTGTGGAAACTAACAGGTTTAATTTTTATAATTTCATGTAAAAATACAAAAAGTTGTCTAAGGTACATTTTTTTAAAGTAAACTGAATATTATTACAAGTTGCGGGTGTGTTTCTTCAAGCCAAACCTTATTAGGCTCTGTATGTATGGGCGCGCGACGGAGACAAAAAAAAAAAAAAAACTCTACTTTAATAGTCATTCTAAAGTGTATATTTTTTCCACCCAAGATTTCCGTCCCCTAAAAAAATCTTAAATAATTCGTTCAAATTTTAGAACTTCAAGTATTTTTTGGTTGTTTGGTGGTCATCAAAGTCTTAGCCCTTGATCAATGGTCATTTTTTATTTAATCTTTGAAAAGTGTCCCTAAATATAAGACCCTCTACAAATTTTTAGATGCAATTTTTTTTTTCCCGAAATATATCATTCATTAATACCACTAAGTTACATTCGAATATGAAAAAACAACATTTAATGCATTAAATATAAAGGGTAAATTAGTAATAATCTCACACAAGTCAAACAAAGTTATTACTAAACGACTTTTCTTAATATCCGTATATTTTTAGAAGTTCATATATTTTCTTAATATCCGAAACAAACACTTTGCAAAAAATCGATTCAAATTAAACCGCACAAAATTAGATTGGATTGGATCATATTTTTTTATGTAGTCATCCAAAACCAAATTGAACCACGAGCAGTGTGACAGTGATGGGTGATTACACTTATCTAAAAAATCTAATAAGTTGCCTTTGTATATGCAAGTGGACCCATCTTTAAAATTTATTTTCATTTATTTAATAATAAATAATAAATGAAAAGACAGAGGTTTATGACAAAATTGATGGTATTTATTTGAGTAATTTTTTTCCTCTTACTTTGTTTTGACCATATCAAACAGACTCTCAGAGGATGTATTGGATTGATATTTTAAAGGATTTTAAAAAACTTTTTTATTATAAAAAAGTTTTGTGGTATTCAATAAAGACTTTTACAAAAGTTAAGTAAATCTTGTGGTATTCAATTAAGATAATTACGATTTTTTTTAGGGCAATAAAATTCGTTGGTATTCAATTGAGATTTCTTGTCATTTATAGAATGTCAATTGGTATTCAAAAGCCTACCGATTTTGATGGATTTCATGAGACTTTTTAGTTGAAAGTATAAATACCACACTCCTCAAACAATCCCACTCCAAACCCTGAGATTGTTCATGCTCTCCCACCGACTTTTTTTTCTCCACTGCCGTCGGAACTCATCAGTTCAAAATATGTTCTTCTCTTACAACTTGCTATATTGTCCATACATGTAATTATAAACATCTAATATAATTTTACAGAGTTTCTTCTCTTACAAGTGGAATGAATTATATATGCGTCGGATCAAAAATTTCCTCAACGTATGCCATGAAAAAAAAATTTGGTGTATTGTTCAATCATCATCATACATATACCACTCTCAAAATTCTTCAACATAACTTTTTTTCTTGTAACAATTTAACATAATTTTTTTTTCCATCTGTTATGTTTTTTTTTTTTCAAATTCTTCAACATAACTTTTTTTTTTGTAACAATTTAACGTAATTTTTTTTTATTTGTTTTGTTTTCTTGATTCATTGGTTTTATTTTGTTATATTGATTAATTGTTATTATTATTGTATGTTATTTTAGGAAATCAATAACTTTTTTTTTAGAAAACAAATCACTGAATTATTTGAAATCATAAAAATCTATAAAGTACTCTGAAATCTAGAAAATCTGTGTAATAAATTCTTTAAAGTCTTGATTGTTGAAAATCGTGATTGTTGAAAATGTCATTAAAATCCCACAAAGTCAATACAATCCCACAAAATCTTTTAAAATCTTCAAGATTTTTTTACTAAAATAATCCATCGAAATCCCAATTCAATACACCTCGATATTTATCACTAAGTACAAAAGTTATAAAATGAAAATAGTAATTTCAACAATGTATTTCAATGAAAAAGACATGTTGCATATAAACTTTCAATCCAACGATCGATTTTGTAAAATTCGTATTCGTTATAATAATATGGGCAACTTGTGCACCATGGAAGACTTGATGAAGTCTTGTTAGAAGTCCCACATTGGCTAGAGATATGGCAAAGATAGTCTTTATAAATGTAGTGCAAACCTCAACTCTCAAGCTAGCTTTTGTGGTTGAGTATAGGCCTCTAAAATTCTAATATGGTATCAGAGCCTATCCTAGATCCATTTGTTGTTTGTTGTGGAGACCTCCCATATTTGGGCCACCCGTTGTTGTTGATCCCACGTTCCAGCTTGTTCAGTTCTGGACGTGAGGGGGTGTGTTAGAAGTCCCACATTGGCTAGAGATATGGCAAAGATAGTCTTTATAAATGTAGTGCAAACCTCAACTCTCAAGCTAGCTTTTGTGGTTGAGTATAGGCCTCTAAAATTCTAATAAGTCTTCCATGTTAGCCAAAGCCTAGAAAGAGATCATACTGAAACAAGTTGAATGCATAAATATAATTGACAAGCTAAAAGAGCAAGTCCATTGCTAAAATATAATTATGACCTTGTTCAAAAGCATGTTCTAAAATATTTAACGAGATAAAAAAATATGCAATTTCCAAAACACAATTTATGCAAAAATATTTTTATTCAAAATCACATTTAAATAAAAATTATAGTGAGTGTGTGATATATTATTTTGAGAGCTATTTTTACTACTCACATAAGGATCTTAAAAAAATATGGATTACATAATCCAATAGTTCTATAAACCAAGTCTTGAAAGCTAGATTCTCTTTTCCGCTTTTTGCATCCTTGTCATTCTTACACTTCTTTTGTCAATCATCAAAACCACAGTGTTCCTGTCAAGGCATATATTCACACAACAGTTGCATGTCTGTGTATGCAACTCGTCCCAGACTCCGATCATTAGGTATTCCTCCTCTTGTCTTTTCTTTTTCATATACTCCCTCTGGTCCTTTTTATAAGGAACACTTTGAAAGAAAAAAAAAATTGGTTTTTTTTATAAGAAATTTTGACCAATTTTCAAATGTTTTAAATGTTCAATATCACGTATGCCCTTATTTATTATGAGAGAGAATTTAAAAATAAGTAAGTTAATCGAATAAAGAGTAATTAAATAAGGGTATACATGAAATAAATTTAAATATATAAGAGTATTAAACGAAAATAACTATGTTAAATGTGCTTTCTTGATCTGTGTAATTTTTTTAAAGTATTCCTTATAATAAGGATCGGAGAGAATACTACTTCTATAAAATAATACAATGCTATGTGGCTGCGGAGATCGGCAACCAAGCAAAAGCCTCCAACTCCAAGTTGATCGTAATACAATGTGATTTTTGATTATCTGCAAAAGAAACGGCACACTAAAATGAAAAGAATAAAACTCCATGTGTTATTGTAGTTTTTGCATAAAGAGTTCTAATTTCTTATGATATGAATTAACCTTTGCATAGTTAATTTGTAAAAATATAATGCAATGATAACTAATTACACTCATTACAATTAAATCTTATGACTGTTGGAATGTTTCTTAATGTAACACTGATCCTTATATAACTAATATCTATTCACCCGTATCACATACTTTTTGTTTAGTTATGCTCTCTCATTTTTTGTATTTAAATTATTTTGTATGTTTTCTATATATAGATATTTTAGCAAATTATGTGTATATATATTCTCAACAAGTAATTAAGTCAGCCACTATATATATATTTATCTTTTTAAGTATATATACGAATGTTATTCTATTTTCAATATCCATTTTTCACCTTTTTAAGGATTGAAGTTTAAAGATTGCTTTATGGAATAAATGTGGTCATTGCAGTGTGATGATTGTGGAACACGTCAATTTGATCGGAAGTTTTCCTTCTATTTAAACCATGGATTTGGTATGTTTTGTAAAAAAAAAGATGTATGTTTCAACTACATTAGAAATAATTTGAATGTACATGACCTATGCAAAAGTTTAGAAGTTAAAGGTTATAATTTATTTTACGACATTTCTATAAGCGAACTCTAAATTGCTCTTATGTCTCGATTTTGTTGATGTGCCGCCTCTAAAAAGGCTTCATACAATTATATGCAATAATAATGCATAAAATTTTAAATTAGAAAACTTCTCATATTTTCTTATTCTTTTTTGACCAATAATACATTGAAGAAGAATTAAATAAGCTATTTTAATATCTATCAATTAACTATATGATATTATTATATTTATAACAATTATTATTTTTTATTTATAAAAAAATCTAAATTGTCAAGTGTCAACTAACATTAGTCAAAAATAAATAAAAAGTGTCAACTAAAATCAGATATTATCTTGTCTAATTTAAAATTTAATAAAAGAACATAGACTTGTATACACTATACATCAAGCACAAAATCTTTTGTTAAATATATTTAGGATCATGCTAAATGGCGTTTTATAATACTTGTTAAACATACAAAAAAATACAATTAAAAATAAAATTAATGTTGAGGAAAGAATTTTTATATTTTTAAGATATTAAATGTATAAATTTCAAGATACTATACCAAAAAAAAATGCATAAATTTGAAGATAATTTCTTTTTTATTAATATGCTTATCAAATATATTTTAAAGGTGCTGCTTAGCATTTCCCATACAATTATATAAGGATCTGTGTTTTCAGCTTTGAAGTGGTGGTTGGTGCCTTGCATGCACTCTTGTTTTATTTGAAGGAAACAAAACAATTATATGGTCCGTTTTTCGAATGAACAAATGTGTCATAACCATTAAATTAAAAAGATTCAATGATCTACTGATGTACACTATATACCATATAAACTAGACGCTTACCCGTGCAATGCACGGGTCTTATGCTCTATTTTATATTATAATGTCAAAAAATTATTTGTATAAGTAGTAATTTAAAATTGAAATAATTGGTATTATCAAAATAATAGTAACAATAAAAGTTATCTAAATGTGATATAGATGTTAAATATGTGTTTATACATTTAAAAAACTTATTTATTTATACATCACATTTGAAGTTACTTTGGTATTTTCTTCGTTAACATTGATTAGCAATATCTTTAACTCATTCTTTAAAATAACTTTGGAAATGACAACATATAATTGACCATGAAAAACAATTGACGTTGAATAAGGCATGATTATGAGTTGGATAAACTACTTTATTATTGAATTTGTCATTTATATTAATTTGAAACTCGTTGGAGCAACGATAAACCAACTTAACTCATACTCAAAATCGAATATGATAAAAATCATGCGGTGCATACCAACCATTAGTATTTTTTTTTTACTAACATTAGGAAGTAGTCCTAACAATCGACCAACTCCTTATATACACAAAGAATAGACAAATTTTGAACATTAACTATTTTGAACAAAAAACAATAAAATACACAAAATAATAAAATTAAAAAAAATTAAAATGGATAAAAACCCAAAACAATAATAATAATAATAATAATAATAATAATAATAATAATAATAATAATAATAATAATAATAATAATAATAATAATAATAATAATAATTATTATTATTATAATTATAATTATAATTAGTACCACACATTAAATGGATGTAAGTGATGTGGCTAAATGAAAGGTTTTGATTGGTTTGTGGATTAGGGTTTAGATAGACAATTGGACAACTATCTAGGATTTATATATATAGATATAATCCTCAAAAGGGTAATGTATAATAATTGAAGGAAACAAAACTGGAAGAAAACAAAACAATATAATTCGTAATGGGTGTATTGGTCCATAATGAAAATGACCATTAAATTAAAAAAATTCAATGATCTTGGGATGTACTACAACAATTCCAGATTCCATATAACTTCTCTTATCTTCTCTTATCCTTCCAGATTCCAGCCTGCAACAACAATGCCCTCTTTGTGAAAGCAAGGCATGGCATACAAAGCAAAACATCACCCTCTTCCACAACCACACATATTTTCTTCATCACTCTTTAATTATTTTAAATATATATATATATATATATATATATATATATATATATATATATATATATATATATATATATATATATATATATATATATATATATATATATAGGGGGCTGCTAACTTAGACCCAGTTGGGTCTAAGTTAGCAAGGTGCACCTTTTCAGTTGGACCAAAATACCCATTCTTTTTAATTAATTAACCAAATTACCATCAATGGACGCGGATCCAGTGTCGCGCGCGTACCGCAGTACCATGGTTACAGGCTGTTGATTTCCATCAGACAGCCAAGATCTGATCTCATCAAGACTGTCTGATCAATCAGACATCCCAGATCATCCGAATCCATCAGATTCCAGCGCGTGCACCACACTGGATTACACCCTGGAGAGAAGAATCTACTTTTTAAAAGCAGGACACGTGTCGCTGTCTGATTGGCTGGGCGTGATTTTTTTCCATTTAATATTTTGAACTCAATTATTTCGTTGTAAATTAATTTTTTATTTATTTTTTTTATACCAAAATTCATAATTTTTTTTTCTCTACAAATAGAGACTTGGTTCGTTTGATTTGGACACAGAAAAAAAAACCCAATTTTTCACTACCTTAATCTCATTTTTCACTACCTTACATCAACTCACTGAAACCATTCTACCAGCAAAATGGTTTCAGATTACAACTCTCTGAAACCATTGTACCAGATAAATGGTTTCAGAAGCAAACACAATTAATAAATTACTCACTGAAACCATTCTACCAGTAAAATGGTTTCAGAATACAACTATGTGCAACCATTCTACAAGCTAAATGGTTTCAGAAGCAAATAACTAATAATCAACTTACTGAAACCATTCTACCAGCAAAATGGTTTCAGATTACAACTCTCTGAAACCATTGTACCAGATAAATGGTTTCAGAAGCAAACATAATTAACAAATTACTCATTGAAACCATTCTACCAGTAAAATGGTTTCAGAATATAACTATGTGCAACCATTCTACCAGTAAAATGGTTTCAGAAGCAAACATTAGTTTTTAATTACCGTTTTATCTCATTTAATTAACTAAAAATAGTTTCAGGTCTCCAAAAATTTCATAAAATATACCAAAACTTCCAGAATATTATCTATTATTTTCCTGGTATAATGGTTTCAGTGAGTTGGTTGAGTGGTGCGTGTTAAATTACAACACACAAGTAACGTATTTAGTAGACAAAAAATGAGATTAAGGTAGTGAAAAATTGCGTTTTTTTTTTGGTGTCCAAATCAAACGAACCAAGTCTCTATTTGTAGACAAAAAAAAATTATGAATTTTGGTATAAAAATAAAAAAATAAAAAATTAATTTACAACGAAATAATTGAGTTCAAAGTATTAAATGAACAAAAATCACGCCCAGCCAACCATTGTGTGACACGTGTCCTACTTTTAAAAAGCAAATTTTTCTCTCTCCAGGTTGTAATCCAGTGTGGCGCAGGCGCTGGAATCTGATGGATCAGGATGATCTGGGCTGTCTGATTGATCAGACAGTCTTGATGAGATCAGATCTTGGCTGTCTGATGGAAATCAATGGTCTGTAACCATGGTCCTTCGGTACGCGCGCGACACTGGATCTGCGTCTACTAATGGGTATTTTGGTTAATTAATTAAAAAGAATGAGTATTTTGGTTCAATTGAAAAGGTGCACCTTGCTAACTTAGACCTAACTAGGGTCTAAGTTAGAAAACCCCATATATATATATATATATATATATATATATATAGGGAATGGATCAAATTAAACCAGTGAAACATTTGAGTAATATTACACCGCTCAATAACGCTTTAACGAATACAAATTTTACAAAATCCACCGTTGGATGAAAAACTTATATCGTATAGATCATTCATGTTGAATTGTATAAAAATCTAAAATCGTTTGATATATTTTTAAGATAGATCAAGATTAACGGTATTCAATAAAATCGCATAAATCATTAATCTTCATCGATCTCAATAACATATCAAACGATTTTAGATTTTTGTAAAATTTAACATGGACGGTCTATAAGATATAAACTTTCAATCAAACGGTGGATTTTGTAAAATTTGTATTCATTAAAACGTTATTGAGCGGTGTTACATTACTCAAATGTTACACCGGTGTAATTTGATCCCTCCCCATATATATATATATATATATATATATATATATATATATATATATATAAGTACATTAAATGTTTTTTTCCTGTGTTTAAAAAAAAATAAAAGAACATTAATTTGCTTCCACTTTCTTGTTTATT
This sequence comes from Trifolium pratense, assembly GCF_020283565.1. NCBI lineage: Eukaryota > Viridiplantae > Streptophyta > Magnoliopsida > Fabales > Fabaceae > Trifolium > Trifolium pratense. The sequence goes on along the minus strand of NC_060065.1, from coordinate 5,127,176 downwards.
TATTGAGAAGTAAACTAATTGAGTTAGAGAAAAATATTCTACATACAAATATTTTTATGTTTTTCTTTCTCTAGAGAATATATATAATATATAACTCATACCAATAATGGTAGGAAATTTTAATGGCCCTTTCTTGTGACTATAGCTTCTCAAAATTGCAAATCATTAATTAAAATTTAAAATGACTTAAACACTTGCACTCCTACAAAACCATCTAACAATTGAGTATCAAACGCATAAACTGAAGAAAATTTGTTAACATTAGTCGTAATACATTATTGCTAGCTATAATAGTTCACAACAATAATTGCATTGGCTCTTGTTTTTTAGTCCATTGGCTAGAAGTTTTACCCTTAAGTTGGATAAATGAGATGATCGGATTCGAACTTCAGCCCCTGCATATTTGCTCTTGTTTTGTTTGTCCACAAACGGACAATGTAAAATAATTGAAGGAAACAAAACAATATAATTCGTCCGTGTTTGTTCGCAAATTGATCATTTTTGTTTTTAGTGATTTTGAATTTATATTGCATTGATGTACTCTTATCAATTTGAATGAATAAATATTTTTTATTTAGTAAAAAAAAAAAATCGTAATACATTATTGCATTCAATTAACCCGTCTAAAATGGAATGTTATGATTTCACCAAAAAATTAAGAAAAAAAAAGGAACGTTATCATGAATGTTTTTTTTTTCACCATAAGTTTAATCTGATTCAAGGGTCAGTTCTGACATCAAGTGGTTCCAGTTCCCTCTCGATCGCAGTTGCGGGGATCAAATTATGGTCCTCCCTACTAAATTCAGCGTCAATCACCACTGAACCAACCGGCGATTGCTTTAATTTTAAAACATATTCATAATAATGTTGGGTTAGGATTTTAGGGCTCCCTCAAGAATGTATATCATCTTTGATGAGAATCGTGGAGCGGTTGGAACAAAACAAGAGTTGTGATGATAGAGGTGGTGGAAAGACGCCACAATCGGGATGGAAAAACCGATTGATAAGTCGTGAGGACGCCACAACCGGCTATGGAGGCTCCGGTTGATAAGTCAAAGATTAGCGTCACGGCAAGCCGATAAGCTAAAAATGAGGTTCAGAGAACCAAAGAGAATAAATCTCATATTTTTACTCAATCCAAATCTTTTTTAGCAAGAGTTACATGCCTCCTATATATAGGAATGACTTATAATGATGTAATAAGCAAAAAGTAACTCCTAAGAAAACAAAAGGATTTCAGCTACTAACTATCATGATAGTGAGGCTGAATTATTACAAGGAAAATGCAAAATAAAAGAAGAGATAGTGGTGCTCTTTTATTGCTTGGTGCACCACTTTCATATGCTTAGTGGAGGATCTCTTCATTTTCCACTATCGCATGCTTGGATGATAATCTTCAACTTTGGATCTTTTTATTCCATGACCGAAATAATTCTTCTTGTTAAGGGATAGAATTTTAGGATCACATCATTCCCTCCCTCTTCAAGAGAATTCGACCTCGAATTTGTAGCTTGAATACCTCCTGGGTCAAAAATAAATCTAAAGAATCCATCACATATAACTTTCACCTTTGATAAGTTTTCATTTTGATTTAAAAGATATGTTTGCCCTTTTATACACTGTGATTCACAGACAAAATGATCTTTCCAAGACTTGTAATTTGTTTCCACTGGTTGAGGAAATTCTTCTTCATTTACTTTGTTCTCTTCATGACATAAACGAGAAATGTTAGACAAATCAATATGATTAGAAGAGTCCCAACACTTAATCATACAAACCAACTTAGAAGAAGGGACTAGTGTAGTTGCATGCCATAACTTCTCAACACTTTTCTCTTTCTCCCTCTCATTGATCTCTATTTTTTCTTTATTTTCCATCTGCTCTTCTTCTTCATGAATTTCTTTATTGTTCACCTCTTTCACAATTATCTCTTTTTCTTTCACCTCACTTTCAAGTATCTCCTTACACCTTTTTTTTTCTTCATTTTCTTTATCCTTCTTCTCTAGATTTTTGAGGAGATCCTCCCACAATACTTCAAAACTTGCCATATGACTTTTTATATTTGTTCCTCACTTTTCTTTCTTCTATCTTCTCTTTCCTTTTCTCTATCTCTTTTATCATAATTTCTTCTATATTTCCTCTCTATGCGGTCTAACTTTTCATGAATTTTTTAAAACTCACTATGAAATAACTTCTCTAAATCATTGGTGAAGACTTGCAGCATTTCTTCATCCATCTTTTTTTTTTTCCGGTTTTTTTTCACTTTTTTTTTCAAACTATGAAAAACGAAAATAAAACCAACAACAAAATTGAAAAGGATAGATAACACCTGATTTGAACCTGAGCTCTGATTACCAAATGATGAGAATCGTGGAGCGGTTGGAACAAAACAAGAGTTGTGATGATAGAGGTGGTGGAAAGACACCACAATCGGGATGGAAAAACCGATTGATAAGTCGTGAGGACGCCACAACCGGCTATGGAGGCTCCGGTTGATAAGTCAAAGATTAGCGTCACTGATCAGTGCATTTTAATGCACATTCTTTTACTATTGTACTAGTGTATTCCTATGGTTTAATTTACTATTTTTACTATTTTAATGTGTTTTTATATTTAAGTTTATTTCTAACTTTATTTTATTTTCGCACTTAATTTATGAATAAATAGCACTTTGACACCCTTCCAGTCCGCAGGTCATAACTGGAGCTACGAATATCGGATTGAGGCGCCGGAAGATGCGTTGGAAAGCTGAGATCAAGAGCTACAACTTTCATGTTGAGGCCAAAACCCAGTTCGGAGCGCAAGTGTGTCAAATATTTACGTTTATGTTCCAGACTTTATGAAAATAATGTAATTTCGGGTCAAACTTATGTTTTTCGACCCGTAGCTTTTTAAGCCCAATTTTCTATGAGTACTTAAGCAAAAAACGCAGCTAGGGTTTGGGAATTCTGATTTCACGCAAAAAAATAGAAAAGAAAGGCTGCTACATTCTCATGGAGAACTAGCAACCCTAGGTTGATCCATTGGTATACGGGAACATCGTTCATGACTTCTTGAGGTTCAATTCTTAATAGTAATTCAGTTTATTTATTTATTGTCTTCTCTTATCAATTCATGCTCTTTATTTATTTATGAAACTCGAATATAGTGATGCTTAATCTCTATTTTGAGTTATATATTATGAGACTTTTCGGATTGATTCATCGCTTGTATGACTAGTTCGAATAGGAATTGATATAGGTTTTTTTCGCGCTTAGCAAAAAAGGGTTGGTCGAAATCTGTCATGATACAAACCGTGTTCTAAGTGACGCTTGTTCACTACTCATGGTTAGTTGAACACATTCTTTGCTTAATCGAATGAATTCGTATAAACTGTTTATCGCTTGTATAATCGGTCTTATAAACCAACCAAGGCATGAATATATAAACAATATTTTATGTGAACCGAGGATAGAATCATAACGAAGTTTTCCTAAAACCAATGGATTGATCGTCTTTTTATCAATTGAATTTCTAATACTACTCTTTCGATCTAAACAAACCCAAAACCCCATATTTAATTGTGTTATTCATTGTTCTTATTTTTACTAATTATTAAATTAGAGGTCCTTGTGAGACGACCAAGGTTAACTACCTTGTTACTACTTTTCTTAATTAAAACTTATTTTGATCGCGAAACGACAGCGATCAAATTTGATCAGTGCATTTTAATGCACATTCTTTTACTATTGTACTAGTGTATTCCTATGGTTTAATTTACTATTTTTACTATTTTAATGTGTTTTTATATTTAAGTTTATTTCTAACTTTATTTTATTTTCGCACTTAATTTATGAATAAATAGCACTTTGACACCCTTCCAGTCCGCAGGTCATAACTGGAGCTACGAATATCGGATTGAGGCGCCGGAAGATGCGTTGGAAAGCTGAGATCAAGAGCTACAACTTTTATGTTGAGGCCAAAACCCAGTTCGGAGCGCAAGTGTGTCAAATATTTACGTTTATGTTCCAGACTTTATGAAAATAATGTAATTTCGGGTCAAACTTATGTTTTTCGACCCGTAGCTTTTTAAGCCCAATTTTCTCTGAGTACTTAAGCAAAAACACAACTAGGGTTTCGGGGATTCTGATTTCACGCAAAAAAAAAGAGAAAAGAAAGGCTGCTACATTCTCATGGAGAACTAGCAACCCTAGGTTGATCCATTGGTATACGGGAACATCGTTCATGACTTCTTGAGGTTCAATTCTTAATAGTAATTCAGTTTATTTATTTATTGTCTTCTCTTATCAATTCATGCTCTTTATTTATTTATGAAACTCGAATATAGTGATGCTTAATCTCTATTTTGAGTTATATATTTTGAGACTTTTCGGATTGATTCATCGCTTGTATGACTAGTTCGAATAGGAATTGATATAGGTTTTTTCGCGCTTAGCAAAAAAGGGTTGGTCGAAATCTGTCATGATACAAACCGTGTTCTAAGTGACGCTTGTTCACTACTCATGGTTAGTTGAACACATTCTTTGCTTAATCGAATGAATTCGTATAAACTGTTTATCGCTTGTATAATCGGTCTTATAAACCAACCAAGGCATGAATATATAAACAATATTTTATGTGAACCGAGGATAGAATCATAACGAAGTTTGCCTAAAACCGATGGATTGATCGTCTTTTTATCAATTGAACTTCTAATACTCTTTCGATCTCAACAAACCCAAAACCCCATATTTAATTGTGTTATTCATTGTTCTTATTTTTACTAATTATTAAATTAGAGGTCCTTGTGAGACGACCAAGGTTAACTCCCTTGTACTATATTTTATAAAACTTATTTTTGACCTCGTACGACAGCGATCAAATTGGCGCCGTTGCCGGGGATTTTTTTAAATGTATGAAAAATTCAAAAAAAATAAAAAGTGGTCTAAACGAAGGAATTTCGCAATTTCAGCCTCAATTTTCGTATCAAAGATACGAAAGTTTCGCCGTCACGGCAAGCCGATAAGCTAAAAATGAGGTTCAGAGAACCAAAGAGAATAAATCTCATATTTTTACTCAATCCAAATCTTTTTTAGCAAGAGTTACATGCCTCCTATATATAGGAATGACTTATAATGATGTAATAAGCAAAAAGTAACTCCTAGGAAAACAAAAGGATTTCAGCTACTAACTATCATGATAGTGAGGCTGAATTATTACAAGGAAAATGCAAAATAAAAGAAGAGATAGTGGTGCTCTTTTATTGCTTGGTGCACCACTTTCATATGCTTAGTGGAGGATCTCTTCATTTTCCACTATCGCATGCTTGGATGATAATCTTCAACTTTGGATCTTTTTATTCCATGACCGAAATAATTCTTCTTGTTAAGGGATAGAATTTTAGGATCACATCAATCTTCTTCTTTCTTTTTTTTTTTAAACGTCAAAGTAGTTAGTTGTTAATATTAGTATTTTATTCCTTTACCAAGACTTGAACTCGGAACCTTTTAAACCCTTATTATGTTCTTATCGTCTCTCCCTTGATTTTGACATTCAATAACTTAAATATTCATGTTAGATATTTTAACTTTATAAAAATCACAGTTTTACGTAATAATTAATTTCAGTCACTATCTGACAATTTAAATTATACATACAATAAAAATATCTCCACTATCTATTTAGATTTCATACTCTAACTACATCCACAAAGTTATAGTAGGAAATTTGTATCCATAGTGTCAGTCACATACCAACAATTATAAGACAACTTGATTTTTTTTGTTTATAACCCTCTGTTCTCATGGAAAAGGCGTCCTAATATTCCAGAGTTTGGCTGCGAGGTAAGTAAAAAATCTTACAATACAAATACACAATATTTACTATATTCATTTAATCAATTTTTTTTACTACATTCATGTAACATAATGCATACAAAATTCAATGTGGATATAAGCATCATAATATCTACATGTTGAACAAAACAACAGTTAGAAAATTTGATTACATATCAAAATCAATGGAACCGCTAAACCTCCAATTCCAAATAACCTTCAGTATCCAATTTAAATGGAAGCAAATAATTCCAAATAACCTTCAGTATCCAATTCAAATTGAATGTCGATACTCCTTCCGTTCCGTCCCAATATATAAGATCGTTGGCCAAATGTACTATCTATCTACTATATAAGAAAAGAACATACATATGAAATTCTCAATTTACCCCTTTTCATTTTTTGACACGTAATCAATTCAGAGTTATTTTGTGTCTTTATTAAAAAAAGTTAGTAGAAAAATGCTAAAATATTTCTTAGTAGGATTCGAACCTTTAACATTTTAGTTACACTTCTTATTACATTTACCACTAAGCCATATGAATTAATTTGTTATATTTTTGAAACCAACATATAATCAATATGAGTTAAGTTAAAAGAAGAAAGGGGAAGTGTTTATTTTTTTTTCTTTTTTATAATAAGAGAGTAAAATTCATGTACAAATAAAAGGAGAGATTCAATGGAATTCTTTATTTCAATGTAATAAGTGCATTATACCAAATAAGACAACAAATGTAGTTTTTTTTTTTTTTTTACAATATAGAGGTATATGGTGTTGTTTCCATTTATTTATGATATTTTATTTGAGTCCAACCATTTCTTTAGTATAATTTTATCATTTATTGTTTATGTTTTGTTATTTTAGATTCACTCAACATGATTTATGGACTTCAATCCAATATTTAATTAAGTTAATTTTCAATTTGTAGTTCAACTCGATAAATTTAATTAATTTAATACAAGAATATGGTGGGAGAAAAACTGAAAAACTCCCGTAAAAAAATGGTGAGATAAAAATAATAAGAATTGTCAGGTACCTCAAGAGGATTATTCTCAAGAGTAGCGCGCGAATGATACATTTAGTTTTTAAAAAAAACAGTAAAATTAAATACAAAGTTGAAAATAGTTGAAAAATAAATGACATTATTTAGAAGTTTTTTTTTTTGAAAGATTTTTTGTTGTTGATATAAGGACTAATATTTTTTTAACAAACCAAAATGAGATATATTAACATAGACAACCTCCCCAACACAAGACGTATTGAGGTAGACTACAAAAGTTTACAAAGAGTCAGAGAAACAAAACCATAAACAAATCACACAAGAAATATATAACAAGAAAGATATGACTTTCGTTCTTATGAGATTTTTCTGTGCGGAAGAAAATTATTGGAGAAAAAAAAGGACTAAAATATTATGTTGCCTATTTTTTTAAATAATTTTACGGGTTATATTCATATTAATACGGGAACCTAATTTTTTTGGATATATCTACGGGTCTTATGTTTGTACTCATATATTAGTAAAGTTGTTTATTTTTTTTTATAATTTTACGAGTTATAGTCATATATTAATATGGGGACATAATCTTTGGTGTGAATTCTACGGGACTTATGTTTTTCCTCTTTTTTTTTTAGACTAACAACAAACAATATTCATTTATTCAAGTAACTACAGTACGTGTGAATCTGCACTGAATCTGAATCGGAGGAAATCTGCAAATCTGGACAAAACAAATATCGTACTACAACGGAATTAAACCGAACATCGTACCAAGACGCGAACTCAAGACAAAAAACTCTGCAATAAGAAGGGATTAAAACAACATCTGACATGAACAACAAAAGAAAACTCACCCCTCTTTGGAAGATGAACAAGAATAAAAAGGAAAAAGTAGGGTTTACTATGTTGTTGTTGTGGGGCGGCTATGAAAAAACAAAAAGTGACATGTGTTTTTTCTCTTATTAATAAGATTTCATGTTCTTTAATAATTTATGTAGGACCTATATATATTTATACTCATGAATTAATAAGATAACCTTTTTTTTTTGTGATTTATACGAGACTTATAATTTTAATCATATATTAATAAAGTTGTTTATTTTTTTATAATTTTGCGGGTTATACTAGATCAAATAATACAAGGACCTAATTATTTTGTTCATTTTTACGAGACATATATTTTTTTATTAATATATTAATAAGGTTGCTCATTCTTGACATATATTTATACTCATGCATTAACAGAAGGATATAATCTTTTGTGTGATTTCTGCGGTGCCTTTTTTTTTTTGAACAAACTAAAATGAATTTTATTATTAATAATGAGTCCTGATTAGCACAAGGTGTGCCAAACAAAACAACAACAGTTTATATCATACACGTATGCAGGGTCTATGTTTTTACTCTTATTAATAAAATTTCCAGTTTTTAACTATTTTTTGTGAACTTATATTTATACTCATATATTAATATACGATAACCTGATCTTTTGTGTGGTTTATGCGGGACCTATGTTTTTTACTCATATTAATACGTTTGTCCGTTCTTTTATAACATCTACGGAACCTATAAAATACTCATATATTAATATGGATTTTTTTTTTGTGATTTCTACGGGGCTTATACTTTTATTTATTTTGTTTTACAATTTTACGGGTTATACTCATATTTAATACGATGACCTAATTATTTTGATGATTTTTGTGAGACCTATATTCTCACTAACATATTAACAATGTTACCTATTTTTTAATAATTTTAAAAGGATATATTTATACTCATATATTTAATACATGGACCTAATTTTTTGGTGGTTTTTACAAGGCCTATGTTTTTACTAATATATTAATAAGATACTCTATTTTTCCATAATTTCTACATTATCATTTATATTCAAATATTAATACGGAGACATAAGATTTTTTTGTGATAGTTTTACCATTGTTCTTTTTCTATTTTTTTACCAAATATTATATCTTTCTATTTTTTTAATCTACTTCCCAATAAATTACTATTTTATGTTATCAAGTGAGGAGCGGCAACGCCGCGACTCCCGTGCAGACGCACGGGTGTCCTGCTAGTTCATTTATATTGTTTTGACCGTATATTTTTAATAACATATAGACGTAAACATTAACATATGAGATCTTGTTTCTACAACATTTTTGAAGTTTAGGCAACAGTTTTTAAAGCAATGTTTGAAGACCGCACCTATAAAGTGGAATAGGCAGCGGTTTTGACTCTGTTGCATAGTTTCTGTACCCACAGTCATTAAACTGTTCCTAAACACAGTATAAGCTACGGTTTGGCTAACTGTTGCCTTAAGACAGAGGTACGGTTTTTTGTCTTTAAGTAACAGTTTTTGACTGCTGCCTCATTTTCAAAACGTTGTAGTGTGAGTATTTTCAAAATATCAAATTTTTATAATATTTACAAATAAACAATTAAAGATATTAGTGATCAAAATTGTGCATCGACGTACATGCAGTGATCAACTAGGTCTTATATTTTGGGACGGAGGGAGTACATCTCTACATCATAATTTATTATGATTAAAATCACAATAAAAATCTTATATAAGATCACCTAAACATTTTTAAAGTTTCTAACCCATCCACCACAAATTAAAAAGACAATTTATTTTACTATAAGCTCCATCAATCAAATTACATTTATTCAAAGAGCTTAATATATCATACATACTTAGTAATTTTTTTTTTTGTACATCATTTTTTCATATATAAAAACATACTTAATAATCATCGAACATATGCAGCGGCTTACTTAAATAAGCTACATAATACGATTTCTATTTTATTATTACATATTTTTATACTAAAAATAAGATATTCATTCGTTTCAATAATTGATAAAGGAAACCATTAGGTCTTGATTCAAAATCTTGAATGACTTCTTTGTTTTCCTTCGCGTCAATTTCCTCTGCCGTGTGTTGGTCTTTCACAGCAAGTTTCAAGTATTCTCCTAGATCCTTTCTTGATTCTACCGTTGCTGCAAACTTTTCAAAAATATAAAAACAAAAATAAGACAAAAAAAAGTAGAGGTGTGAGTGCAAATGTGTTTCGGAAACCGCTCTCATCTCCGAAACTCGATTGGAAACCGCTCTCATCTCCGATCAAATTCCTTCATCTATATTCTATCTGTATCTCGGTTCGATTGTTCATCTGAGTTTCCGTCATCGTTCTCAGAGATATGTTTCTTCTTCTTCAACACCAAATCGATATTCCTTCATCTATATTCTAACTAATTGCGATGCCACACATAAGAAGGTTTGATTCTTCTTCTCCAACACCAAATCGATATGCATTATTACGGTTTGATTTTCTTTTCTCTCTGTCTCCGATCGATCTAATTTTTTGTCCGATTTTCTTTGTTCTCCATCTCAATTTGCTTCTCTGTTTCTAATTGATCTACATTTAGATCCATTTTTGCATCTCTGATTTTATGTAATCGCATTTCTTTGTCTAAAATTGATTTTTCTACATTTTGTCTCGGATAGATTTTGACTTTTGTTCAATATTCTTGGTTGCATTCATCTTGGAATGTTTATCTTAGGGTTCACAATATCAATAATCCTTTCTCAATATGATTTGTTTATATAATCTATGTAATGTGATTCAACTTCATCTATGTAATGTGATTCAACTTCATCTAATCCGTGCTTTTTTGTAATATCAAGTATTATTATCTTGTCACATTTTACTGATTGTGTATGAATGAAACAGGTAACATAAACACATTGGCTGGAAATGTACCTCCGAAAGCTAACCTCGGTGACTTGAGGGGGCTTGAATGGGCTTAAAAGTTCTTCGATGAGAAGATGAAGCAGGAAAGAGACTTGCTCAGGTAATGAGACTCTGTTTGGATTAACTTATTTGAGTCTATCCTTTTTGTTTTTAGTTGTATTGAATTTGCACTTGAATCTGATATACTTTACCAATTTGACTGAATCAACATCTTTTATTTTAGTAAAAAAAAATCATTCGCTTTCCATAAAAAAAAGATCATTAGCTTAACTCACAAGTATAAAAATTAAAAATAAAAAAAAGAAGCCATTTCATACTCAATTCATTCTGACTTGCAAAATTTATATGTCTTTATTTAACAAATTGTATGAATCTATTTAACTAGCTAGTGTTACTGTTAACATATGGAGAGCTAACATATAATGCTTAGAACAATATTGAAAATTGATGTAAGAGGTAAAAATTTATTCCTGTAAATTTTGGCTGATAAATTCACACATAAATTTGTCTCTCAAAATAAAATGTTAAATAGTGATAGACCAAATTATTTAAAAGGTAAAGTAAATGAAAAGCTCTCCTAATTAAGAGAAATTTAAGACCAGCTTTTGGAAAAGTGAGAGTTAGAGCAGCTTTTGTTAGGTGTGATGGTGCGTTCAGATACAGCAGATAGAAGGCGCTGGAATTCTGAAAGTTCAGGTATGTTTAGCGTAAAATCTGTGCATCTCTTCTTGCAATCTAGGCTTGAACTGTTTATTACCGAACCGGGTTTATTGGATGCTTTACATAAATTGTGGAAGAATGATATCCCCTCTAAGGTTGGTGTGTTTGGATGGCGCTTACTCTTAGACAAATTACCTACCCGAGCGGCTTTAGCCTCAAAAGGTATTTTGTCTAATTATCACGATTTGCCTTGCGTCTTCTGTTTTCAAGCCGTAGAGGACATCAATCATCTTTTCTTTAGTTGTTATAAGGTTCTAGATGTCTGGAGGCAAGTATATTCTTGGATGGGTTTTGATCCAAATTACCATGTAGAAGGATGGAAACATTTTTTGGCTTTTGGTTCTCTTGTTAAATCTAAAAAAGGTATGAAGGTGAAACATTTAGTTTGGTTGGCAACAACTTGGTGCTTATGGCGTATGCGAAACAATATTTTGTTTAGAGGAGATGTTGCTGATTTTTTTGGTGTGTTTGATCATATTAAGTTCATTTCTTGGCTTTGGTTTAGTGGTAGAGCAGGGCGAAATTCAGGATATGTGTATCCAAATTGGTGCATCAATCCTCTATGTTGTTTAAAAAGCATTTGAATTTTCCTAGCTTCTTTTTTGTATTGTAAGGATTGAGTACTCCTTGTACTCCTTATTAATACAATCATTTGATTATCAAAAAAAAAAAAGAGAAATTTAAGACATAAAATGGTGGTAGGACGATTAGGGTAACGACAAAAAGTGTTGAATATCTATTTTTTGACAACTAGCAATAGTTGTAAAAAAAAAAATGACAAGCAATATGCATCAGCATAAACTAACATCCACACACTATAAAAAAAAAACACGTCAATTAAACATGTGGTTAGGGATCTGATTCTTGTCTCATGCGTATGGAGAAAATTCGGTTGGGAGGGGAGAACTCACCTTGTGTGGCCCACAGGTTCCCCGACGGAGATTAGTCATCGCTAACAGCGTTGGAAACTTCGTACTAATATCATGGTAACAAAAAAAACGCCAATTTGTGGGGGGGGGGGGGGGGGGGGGGGGGGGGGGGGGGGGGGGTTTCTTCCGTTAAGCTGGGGTTTCAAACCCCCACAGAATGTTTTGCAGGGTTTTTGAAATCTGCCGATGAATAGGTTCCCATAAATCAACTACGGGGGATTTTGTGAACCGCTGGTATCCTACTTTGAATCGCCGGTATTCTACTTTTAAATTGGGGCGGTTGTTTTGTTGGGGTTCAAAACCCTCGCAAATCGGTAAAAATATTTTTTTAAAAAAAATCAAAATACCGACACTATTTTATACAGAATCGTTGCAACAAAAATATCTAAATAAGTAAAAAATAAATAAATAAAATCTAACAAGACAAATACACAATATTTGCTATATTCATTTAATCAATTTTTTTACTACATTCATGTAACATAATGCATACAAAATTCAATGTGGATATAAGCATCATAATATCTAATGTTGAACAAAACAACAGTTAGAAAATTTGATTACATATCAAAATCAGTAGAACTGCTAAACCTCTAATTCCAAATAACCTTCGATATCCAATTTAAATGGAAGCAAATAATTTCAGATAACCTTCAGTATCCAATTCAAATTGAATGCCAGATACTCCCTCCGTCCCAATATATAAGACCCACGTTGGCCAAATGTACTATTTATTTATATTGTTTTGTCCGTATATTTTTAATAACATATAAATGTAAACATTAGCATATGAGATCTTGTTTGATTTATTTGGATAACATTACAACATTTTTGAAGTTCAGGCAACAGTTTTTAAAGCAATGTTTCAAAACCGCACCTATAAAGTGGAATAGGCAGCGGTTTTGACTCTGTTGCATATTTTCTGTACCCACAGTCATTAAACCGTTCCTAAACACAGTATAAGCTACGATTTGGCTAACCGTTGCCTTAAGACAGAGGTACGTTTTTTGCCTTTAAGTAACAGTTTTTGACTGCTGCCTCATCTTCAAAACGTTGTAGTGTGAGTATTTTCAAAATATCAAATTTTTATAATCTTTACAAATAGACACTTAAAGATATTAGTGATCAAAATTGTGTATTGACGTACGTGCAGTGACCAATTAGGCCTTATATTTTGACGGAGGGAGTACATCTCTACATCATAATTTATTATGATTAAAATTACAATAAAAATCTTATATAAGATCATTAAACATTTTTAAAGTTTCTAACCCATCCACCACAAATTAAAGAGACAATTTATTTTACTATAAGTTCCATCAATCAAATTACATTTATTCAAAGAGCTTAATATATCATACATACTTAGTAATTTTTTTTTTACATCATTTTGTCATATATAAAAACATACTTAATAATCATTGAACATATGCAGCGGCTTACTTAAATAAGCTACATAACACGCTTTCTATTTTATTATTGGGTCTTGCTAACGAGTGTCCTCGGGGCACTCTTTAAGCATTCCATTAAAAGAAACTTTTTATTCAAAAAATTAAACACTCCAATTTTCAATGCGTTGACTTTACGCATTTCCATAAAAATTCTATAAAAAACTTATTATTTAAGGGCTTAAAGAGTGCCCCGGCACCGGGGGCACTATTTAACATTTGCCTTTATTATTATATATTTTTATATTAAAAATAAGATATTCATTCGTTCCAATAATTGATAAAATACATAAGACGCAAATACAAATTCAATTTTGCTAAAAATGAAAAGGATGAATCTGCGAACAAACTCACAATATCCAAGTTAATAATAACATTACAACGGTAAAATGCTTACAAATAATATGATAAAATTGATCGTACCTGGTGATCAGAATAGGTTCGAAGGCCGGTCCGTTGAGCAAGCTTCCACACCGAAGGGGGGGTTTGTACCTGCAGGTGCTCCGATGCCTAAGTCAGCAAGGTGAACAAGAGAGATACAAAGAAGAGAGAGAAAGTATGGTATAGAATGAATTAGAATACCTGGCTCTCCTGTCTAGGAGAGCTTATATAGTGCCCCCAGCGCTGGGCCAAAGGTTGGTCTATTGGGCCTGGATAACCGGCCCAATAGACTCAACTGCCAAGATAGTCCCTGTATCGTAGGGGAAGGCCGTTATTTGCCTCTATCTTGGTTGGAGCCGTTCCGCTATTCGCGGGTAAGGGATAGGCTCGATGACAGATGCAGTTGGATAATGGAGCACGTGTTAAACGTGCAGCTTAGCTGTTAAGCTAAGGCTGAATGAGTTATTATGCTCGGATAGTCGAGCACGTGATTAGCGTGAAGCTAATCTGTTATGTCGAGCAGAACACGTCAAGGCTGACGTGTCGGGGAAACCTCCCCTTATTGGGCTGTGCCCCAAATGTCGGGCATAAGTGATTGGGCCAGCTCTTGGCCCAGTCCAGAACAGGAGCCCCCCAAGTCGTTGCTCCTAGCTATAAGAGTAATGACTTAAGGTACATGCCCGTATGTCGAGGAGAGTTCATATGTTGTTAATAAATTTCTCAATAGTATGACGAGGAGGATTTTACAAAGGGGAAGTTTCTCTTTGCCCGTAACACGCGTGCCACGATGTACGAGGAGAGGATTTTACCCTTTTCTTTGTCGAGGGCATATTGTGGTAATTGTATGTTTGTTAATGCTGCGCGTTTTAGCGGGCACATTTTGTGGCGTTTGTTTCACTTGTCCGTAACTCGCGTTTGCTCCTTGTGTCGAGGAGACAATTACGTTGGTGATAACGATGAGCCCCTCGAGAGACGCGTGGTCTGTTCGATGGGATGTGAAAGGACAGACGTTTCGTCTGATGTTGCCACGTGTGTGGGCTATCAACAGACGCAATGATGACATTGGGAGTATGCGTTTTTTGCTTCGTTTTCCGAGGAGGTTTATTAGCCATTGGATTCATCGTGTCGTTTGGTTTATAGTGAGATTCAATCAGAGCCATTTGATGCTTTTAATCGGGACCGTTGAATTTTAATCAACGGTTGTGACACGATGGGGTGTATCCCTTTGCAATGCAGGTGAAGAGACCTGGACAGATTATAAATAGAGGAGGAAGGGCTCACTTTCAAAGTTTCCAATTTCCCTTCCCTCTATTGCGTTGTTGCTGCTGCTTCCAAAGGTTTTAGGCCCTAAGTTCAAACTTCAAGGTTCCAGATTTCCATTCAAAGGCTCTTCATTTTTACTTAAGACAGGTAAACACCTTTTCTCTTTGTCTTGATTTCGTTTGAGTTATGCTTTCAATTTGTACCCATTTTGTTTGTGTTATTTGGGTTTTTGCATTCCTGTACTGTGTTGGTTTGAGGATGTTTTAGTTTAGGCTTTGTGTTTAATCACTGTATTTAGTGTGATTTGGTGTTTATTTGCGGTAAAATCACCCCCAAAGACCCATTTTGTGCTCTGATTTTGAGCCTTTTCGCTGTGTTTTGGTCATTTTTTCTGGAAAAATGATGAATGTTGCTATGGAGATGATGATTTTCTGGAAAAAATTATGAATATGATGATGAACGCGATGAAGGTGATGAATTTCTGGAATTCTATGCGTTTTGTGTCGGGGAGGAGAATGCTGTTTCCTCTCCCCGTTTATTGTAGCAAAAAGCTAGGCTATTTGAACCTTATGTCGGGGAGCTTCTCCCCGTTTTCGCCTTCGCGAATAGCTTAAGTGTCTTTTGCGAATTTTATGAATGTCGGGGAGCTTCTCCCCGTTTTTAACTTAAGAATTTAGCTGGAAAATGAGTTTGTAAAGACTCTGTGTCGGGGACCTTCTCCCCGTTTTTAACTTGGGATTTTATCCAAACTAGAGTTTGGTTTCAAGTGTCGAGCCATGTCTTGTGTCGGGGACCTTCTCCCCGTTTTTAGGCTTTGTTTAGTGGTTTTCCCCGGTTTCTCTGTTTTGTTTGCCATTTTGATAAGGGCTTTTGGTCGGGGACAGCGTCCTCGTCCTAATTTACGCCCTTTCACTTGATTTGCGGTGAAAGGGTGGATTTGATTACTGTCGAATTCACTTTGTTTTCGCTGCTTTTCAGGTACTCAAAATGTCCGACGTGGAGGAAGTAACGGGGAGCCAAGCCACGTCGAAACACAAGCTGGTCGACACTATTACTGACCCAGAGCTGGCTTGGGTTGCACCCGAGCCCCGGGGGATTGCTTCGACGATTACCGCGCAGGATCCGCGGCTTTTTACTGTCGTCGAGGAGGCTGGTTCGGAGAACTGGGAGGTTCGCACGCCTGCTGAGGGGGAGCGGGTTTGCTCGTCGTACACGGGGTGCAGCTTCACCATGTACGAGATGGCGTTCAAGGAGTTGGGGTTTCGGCTGCCCTTCAACGATCTCGAAGCCGGAATTTTTGGTCGGCTAAGAGTGGCTCCTTCCCAGCTTCACCCGAATTCATTGGCATTCATCCGGGCATACCAGATCCTATGTCGGTATCTGGAGGTAGAGGCTACCGTTGCCTTATTTTTCTATATCTTTCAAATCCAACGTCAGAAAGTCGGGGATCGGCAGGGTTGGATTTCCTTGAAGCATCAGTCGAGCAAGATATTTAGGATGTTCGTTGAGTCTGCTCGGGGCTTCAAGGAGAGATATTATGTGGTGAGGCCGTTGACGGAGTTTGCCGAAGATTCCCTCCACATGGAGAAGCCTGTATTCAACGAGGACGGGACTCCTCAGTTAGACGAGGAAGGGGGACAGGTAACGGAGTGGGTTCTCCGGTTTCCATTATCATGGTCGTCGGAGCATTTTGATTTGCGGACCGACGAGTATCTAACTGCTGCCGAGGATCTTACCCCGGCCGAAATGGCGGGCTTTCAAAAGCTCCAAACATATGTGGATGGTTTTAAGCCTTGCAAGGTCATGACCAGCTTAGGGGAGGTCGCTTTGGACAAGCATGGTAAACCGAGGATCGAGCCTCGTTTTGTTAATACCAAGCTATTGTTGTCGTGCAAGACTGTTTTGGCCGAGGACACTCTGCTGGGTATCTGTTTTTCTGCATGCCCGTCTTTTACTTGTAATAAATTTCAGTATTTTATGTTTGATTTCTCCCTGTGATTCTGACCACGTTTTTAACTTTGCAGGTAGGATGGCAGATCTTGCTAGTGAGCTTGTCAGGATAGCTGCTGAACAGAAAGGGGAGAAGGCTAGGAAAAAGGCGAGGAGGGCCAAGCCAACCATTTTGATGGGCGATCAGGGTGCTTCGGGGAGCGTCTCCCAATCTTCCCCGGTAGGAAGTTCAGCTGGGACTCCGGGTGGTCGTTCGAAGAGGCATCGGGAGGAGCAGATGACGCCCATCGTCGACTTGTCAGAGGGGGACGGTGGCTTTGTCCTCCCCGCGTGTTTGAGCAACCGGTGCTTTTTTGACAAAAATCCCCTCCAGGTGCCTGCATCGGAGAAAAAGTATATATTGGGCGCTTCTGCATCTGCCCGACAGAAGCAGCTCAACGAGGATGTTGCTGCTGTCATCCGTCTGGCGGAGACAGCCTTGGTGCTGAATGAAGGGGGACCAACTCACGAGGTGGAGAAGTTGGCCGCTCGGAATGCCAAGCTGGAGGGGAAAATTGTGCTGATGGAGGGTGAGCTGATCGACCTGAGGGGAAAGCAAGAGAATTACGGTCAGCTGTTGGAAGATGTTAGGGTAAGCCGGGACGAGTTGGAGCTTGCCAAGAAAAACCTCGAGGAGGTGGAGGCCCGGAGTGCCGAGGAGAAAAGGCAGTTGGAAGGGGTGATAGCTGACCTACAGTCCAAGCTGGCTCCTGCTGCCGATGAGGGTGCTGAGATTTCCAAGATGGTTAGTCGGGCTGACCTAGTCAAGGAGATCAAGAGGCAGCGTGGTCTGATGTTGGCGAGCATGGTCCACGGATGGAAGAATGCGATCGCCCAACTTAGGGTTGTGAATGCCGAGCGTGACTTGATTACTGAAGGTATTCACAAACTCAAACGGGTTGAGAACGGGCAGCTCGTCATTCCGGAAGAGTACAGGGAAATGGAGCTGGAGGAGGAGAAGTTGGATGAGGAGGCTGTTGATGATGAGGACGAGGAGGATGAGGAAGTCGAAGAGGAAGTTGTCGGGGAGGAGAGGGCACCGGAGGGCAACCCAGAGGGTCATGATGAAAGCTCCTGATCTCCCCGGTTTTTTATTTGGGCCTGCGCGCCAATGACTTGTAATTTATTTGCTTTTCTGATAATTTATTTTTGGGGGCCTGCGTGCCCGGTTTTTGTAATATTTGACAAATGGGTTTTTGTGCCCGGTAATTTATAACAATGATGCCCGTTTTATTCATCCTGCTCGTCCATTTTGTGCTCCTCGTTTGTATGTTTTAAATTATTGCTCTTTGTTTTTGCTAAGTTATGCCTGTTCGTAATGTGCATGTCTTTATGCTTGCTCGTTTTTAACTTAACAAATTTTTGGTTTTGATATTTGTATATTTGCTCGACATTGTTGTATGCCTGCTCGACAAAACCTTTATTATATTTGCAAGTTTTTTGTTGCGAGCGCGTTTCATCGAGGAGCTCGTCCTCGGATTTAACTTAGAAAGTTTAGGGAACTGACTAAGCGCCTAGAGTTGTTTTCTGAGGCTAATACGGAGGCCGACACGTTGTTGTGCCCGTCCCCGCGGCTTGAACTTCCCATCGCGAGCTGGGCGTTAAGCCTTGGCACGAAAGACGAGGAGCTTGTCTTAAAGGTTATCCTTGTCGGGGAGATGCTATGCCCTTCCTGAGCCAAAGTATCTCCTTTTCAATAACTGGATCGAGCACGTGTGCCCGCGTGCTCTCCGTTGTCTTGCTGTCGGGCTCGTTGCTTGAGGATCCGAGCAGCCTCCTTTGAGGGTATGTTTTTTAGTTCGGCAATAACTTAGCTGTAATATTGTTTTAGTTTTTGGGCGTTCCAAGGTCGGGGAAGTTTCTTTCCTCGAAGATCCTCGAGATAATACGCGCCATTTTCTGTTTTGTCAATGACGCGATACGGTCCTTCCCAGTTGGCCGCCAATTTACCATCCTGGGAGTCCTTAGCATTTCGTCTTAAGACGAGGCTGCCCACTTCAAATTCTCTTTTGATGACTTTGACGTCATGTCGGGCAGCTATTTTTTGTTTAAGGGTGGCTTCTCGAAGAGATGCCCCCGTGCGAATTTCCTCGACGAGATCTAGCTCTTCGCGAAGAGCTTCGTCGTTCATTTCTTCTTCGAGCGGTTGCTCGGTTCGGCGAGATGGCTCGCCCACCTCCACGGGGATGACTGCTTCTGTTCCATACACCATTCTAAATGGAGTCTCCCCGGTTGTGGAGTGTGGTGTTGTGCGATAGGCCCAAAGGACGCTTTCGAGCTCCTCGACCCATTTCTTTTTATTTTGGTCCAATCTTCGTCTTAGGCCGCGCAGGATCACTCTGTTGGCGGCCTCGGCTTGCCCGTTAGTTTGGGGATGCTCCACGGAAGTGAAATGTTGCTTGGTCCCCAGGGCAGCGAGGAAGTCTTGGAATCCTTTGTCCGTGAATTGTGTCCCGTTGTCCGTGACGACGGCTTGTGGTATTCCAAACCGGCAGAGTACGTCGCGTTTGAAGAAACGGAGTATCCTGAACGACGTTATGTCGGAGAGAGGTTCAGCCTCTACCCATTTGGTGAAGTAGTCCACGGCGACTATCAGAAATTTATTTTGGTGGAGTCCCTTTGTGAAGGGGCCAAGTATGTCCATGCCCCACCAAGCGAAGGGCCATGGTGACGACAAAGATTTGAGTTCGTGGGGAGGAGCTAGGTGCATGTCCCCATGTCGTTGACATTTGTCGCATTTCTTCACATGGTCCTTTGCGTCTTGCTGCATGGTGGGCCAGTAGTATCCTGCTCGAAGAGCTTTCCTGGCCAGCGATCTTCCTCCCAGATGCTGGGCGTTGATTCCCTCGTGTACCTCGCGCAAAATATAGTCGACCGTTTCCTCGTCGACACATTTAAGGAGTGGGATTGAGAATCCTCTTCTATATAACTTTCCGTCGAGGATGACGTATGCGCATGCTCGACGTCTAATTATTGCTGCCTCTTTCTGATCGTCAGGGAGGGTTCCATTCGCGAGGAAGTTGTACACGGGGGTCATCCAGCAATTTTGGTCGCCAACGACATTTATGTCGAGGACGTTGCTCGCCTTCTCGATGCTGGGTCGGGGGAGTACTTCCTGAATGACGGATTTGTTTCCGCCTTTCTTTTTCGTGCTCGCCAGTTTGGACAGGATATCTGCCCGTTTGTTGTGCTCGCGTGGGACGTGTTGCACCTCCACGGATTCGAACTTAGTGATTTTTTCCTTCACTAATGCTAGATATTCAGAGAGATTATCATTTTTGGCTTGATATTCCCCCAATACTTGTGAGGCAACAAGTTGTGAATCTGTGAAAATTTTTACCTCTTTTGCCTCCATGTCCTCGGCCAACCGTAGCCCTGCTAGGAAGGCTTCGTATTCTGCTTGGTTATTTGATGTCGGGAAGGATAGTGCTAGGGATACTTCAATGATGATCCCATTTTCGTTTTCTAGGATAATTCCTGCTCCTGCTCCCGTGGAGCTTGACGCTCCGTCGACGAATATTGTCCATTTGTCTGCCTCGCTTGTCGAGGAGGCTGGACTCGTCATTTCGGCCACAAAGTCTGCTAGGACTTGTGATTTTAGCGCTTTCCTGCTTTCGTAACGAATGTCGAATTCGGAAAGCTCGAGGGACCATTTGAGCATCCTGCCCGCCATGTCTGGTCGACCAAGCAATGATTTGATTGGTTGGTCGGTTCGGACTACGATTGTGTGTGCTAGGAAGTAGTGACGTAGTCTTCTCGCTGCGTTGATCAAGGCAAGGGCCACCTTTTCGATTTGTGTATATCTGAGTTCGGGCCCCTGTAGAGCCTTGCTCGTGAAGTACACTGGTTTTTGTCCTTCCGTTGTTTCGCGGACAAGGGCTGCGCTGACGGCCTCGGATGCGACGGAGAGGTAGATGTATAACACTTCCTCGACATCCGGGCGCGAGAGGACTGGAGGTTCGGACAGGGCCTTCTTTAGATGTTGGAGGGCCTGCTCGCACTCGTCCGTCCATTCGAACACAGCTTCTTTCCTTAGTAATTTGAAGAGGGGCAATGCGTGTTGAGCAGATTTTGCTACGAAGCGAGACAATGAGGTCAGCATTCCGTTCAGGGTTTGTATGGATTTTTTGTTGCTCGGAGTTGGGAGCTCCGTAAAGGCACGACATTTGTCGGGGTTGGCTTCGATTCCTCGTTCTGTTAGGTAAAAACCGAGGAATTTTCCTGCCCGTACCCCAAAGGTGCATTTTTCTGGGTTAAACCGCATATTGTGTTTTCTGGCCTGCTCGAAGACCTTACGTAAGTGGGCGGTATGGTCGATTTCCTCATGGGATTTTACGATCATGTCGTCCATGTAGACTTCGAGCATGTCGCCTATTTCTGCCCGGAATACCTTGTTCATCATCCGCTGGTATGTAGCACCAGCGTTTTTTAGACCGAAGGGCATTACGTTGTAGTAATAGTTGCCCGACTCAGTCATGAAAGCTGTTTTTCCCCTGTCGGCCACAGCCATTGGGATTTGGTTGTATCCTGAATATGCATCCATAAAAGACAATAATTTAAAGCCAGAAGAATTATCGACTAATTTATCAATGCAAGGTAAAGGATAGGAATCTTTAGGGCAAGCCCTATTGAGATCGGTATAGTCAACACACATGCGCCATTTTCCATTAGATTTTTTAACTAGTACAACGTTTGACAACCAGGTAGTGTATCTGGCTTCAGAAATAAAATTTGCCTCTAGGAGGTCTTTTACAGCTTTTTCAGCAGCCTCCGCTTTTTCGGGAGACTGCCTACGCCTACGTTGCACTACAGCACTAGCAAGTGGGTCGACAGTAAGTTGATGACAAGCGATGTTTGGATCCAGCCCGGGCATGTCGGCAGCGTGCCATGCGAACAAGTCAGCATTTTCTCTAAGGCAGGCTTTCAGCTGCTTCCTCGCCAACTCGGGGAGCCCCGTACCAATCTTGACTCCTTTTTCTGGATCTTCGCCAAACTGGACTATCTCGAAGTCTCCATCTGGAATGGGGCGATAATGCTCTTTGCTCGCCTCGTCGTCCTCCTTCTCCTCCTTCCTCAGCTTTTTCTCCTCCTTATGCTCTTTCTTGGAGGTGCGGCTGTCAAGATCAACAGAGCTCACACTTGGACCGGGCAGACTTGGTGGTGCTTCCGGGGATGGCTTTGGTGGTGCTTCCGGGGATGGCTTTGGCTTCTTTGCTTCAGGAGCTTTGCCAATGAAGTTGTTGCCTTTGGATGCTGCGTCAAAGCATCTTCTTGCAGCTTCAATGTCCCCGTGTAAAGTAGCAACCTGCCCCTTATGAGTATAGTACTTCATCTTCAGGTGGGCAGTAGAAGGGACAGCAACCAGGTCTGCTATGGCCGTCCTGCCGATGATGCACTGGTAGAGGCAAGGGCAGTCCACGACCAAGAATTTCACCCTGATCGACTTGGCAGTCTCTTCGGAGCCAAAAGTGACGATCAGGTCGACATAACCCCAAGGCTTAGTAGTTGCTCCATTGAATCCTGTGAGGTCTGAGCCCAAGTACGGGGTGAGATGTGTCTCGTCCAGCTGTAAGGTCCTGAACAAACTGGCGTACATGATGTCGCAGGAGCTCCCCGGATCGATGAGGACTCGACGAACGTCCATGTTGGCCATGTCTGCCCGGACGAGGAGGGGAATTTGGTAATTGGCTGTCCCACCGGGCAGCTCTTCTCGATAGAAGGCTAAAGGCATTGATCGCCCCTTCGCCTTGTCCAGCGTTGCGTTCATATTCGAGGACGTGTTGATGAGATCCTCGAATTTTCTTTTTATTGATCCGACGGTGTGCTTGTCCATGTGACCGCCGGATATGACGAGTGAGTCTGTGAAGTAGTCCCCCGTGCTAAGCGTAGGACCAGTATAGGTGTCCTCAAAATCGCTGGGGATAGCCAAATCTTCTGGCCGGGATACGCTCATAGCTATCTGCTTGGCGTTTTTCTGCCCGGCTGGCTGTGGAGGGACCTCCTCGACCGCGCGAGTCTCCGCGGTTTCGGGTCGAGGGTCATTGTTTCTTTTCACGAACTGTCTTAGTTGTCCGTTTTTGATCATGATTTCAATAGCATCCTTCAGTTGGATGCAGTCGTCGGTCCTGTGACCATAACTCTTGTGGTATCTGCAATACCTATTTTTGTCTTGGCCGGGTTTTAGGGGGGTTGGCTTTGGTTGTTTCACATTTGCTCTGTCGAACTCAGAGATGTGAACCTCAGCGAATATCTCTCCCCGTGATTTGACGAGTTGGGTGTAGGTGGCGAATGTGCTTGGAGGACCACGAGGCTCTCGTCTTTCACCCCTCCTTCTGTCTCTGCCCCTCTCGCCGCCCCGATCGCCGCCTCTATCATGTCCCCGGTCGCTTCCCCTGTCATCGTTCCTGTGGGTGGACTCGCGGGCAGGGTGGCTGCTTCCAGGTCGGGCAAGGCGAGCGACATCAGCTGCCTGGACCTCCTCGTAGTCGATGTACTTTTGAGCTTTTAGGAGGAGGTCGTCCCAGGTGGGTGGTTTTTCTATGCCCACAGCTTTAGCAAAATCGCTGCCCGGGCGAAGGCCCCTCTGCAGCAAGTATTTTTTCATATCGTCGGTTGTTTCGACTTGCACAGCCTCTTTATTGAACCTCTCGACGAAATTGCGGAGAGTTTCATCCTCGGCTTGGTATATGGCCTCCAAGGCGTGCACAGTCTTTGGATGCTTGCGGGAAGCAGTGAAGTGTCTGGAAAACTGTTCAGTCAGATCCCTCCATGAATGGATGGATTGAGGGGGCAGGCTTTGGTACCATGCCATTGCTCCCTTCCTCAGCGTGGTTGGGAACAGTCTGCACCTAATGGCACCGCTAATGTTCCTGAAATCCAGGTTAGCGTTCACATTGGCTATGTGATCGTCGGGGTCGGTCAAGCCATCGTACGCGGGGAGCGTAGGAGGTCTCTCGAAGCCCTTTGGAACACGCTTCCTCAGAATGTCTGCGGACAGGGGGCATCGGGGATCACCCTCGTCGCTCCCATTGGGAGAATGGTCCTCGGAAGACCGGGGAGAATTATCGCCGGGCATGGGCGTTTGACTGCGAGATTTGCGAGGACGATAGCTGCCCGACGCGCCATGCTTGGCCATGTTCGTCAACCCTTGAGGTGAATGGCGGCGCGGGGCTTCGTGCTTCCCTTTCTTGCCCGGGGAGAGCCTACCCTCGCGATGTGGAGGAGTACGATCCCTCTTCCGAGGAGTAACTTCGACCCTCTCTAAGTCGGGGCGTCGATGTTTGACGGCCGCCGGACGGGGAGGGGAAGGAGTAGCCTGGTGTCTCCGCGGGGGAGAGTTGGTCTTTCTGCGACGCCGGCTCTTCTCCAGCGCGGCGATTCTTTCGCTCTGCTCGTCCAGTCGACGATTTTGAGCCTGCATGGCCTCCGTTGTTTGTTTGAGGGCAGCGATCAAGGCTGCGACTTCAGAGTTGGCCAAGACGGCGGGCTGTTCGGCGTTGTTTGCCGGAGTTTCTTGTTTCAATTGCGGGCGTTTGCCCATCTGACGATCGGTTAGGATCTCGACGTCTTCTTCATCGGAAGAGAGTGAGGTTTCCCGTCCGTCGCGGGAGTCGGTTTCTGGACCGTGAGACGCGGTGGTATTGTCACGCACCGGGGATAGCACGGTGTTATGCTGCGGCGGCGGAGAGGATGGAACGTTGAGCACGTTATCGTCGCCGGCGTCGGTGTTGAGTGGCTGCGAAGAACTGGCCATGATGAAGTTTTTTGAGAGGTTTGGTTTTTTATCTTCGTTTCTTTGGAGAAAGGTTAAAGAATGGGGAAGAACTCAGTTCCCACAGACGGCGCCACTGATCGTACCTGGTGATCAGAATAGGTTCGAAGGCCGGTCCGTTGAGCAAGCTTCCACACCGAAGGGGGGGTTTGTACCTGCAGGTGCTCCGATGCCTAAGTCAGCAAGGTGAACAAGAGAGATACAAAGAAGAGAGAGAAAGTATGGTATAGAATGAATTAGAATACCTGGCTCTCCTGTCTAGGAGAGCTTATATAGTGCCCCCAGCGCTGGGCCAAAGGTTGGTCTATTGGGCCTGGATAACCGGCCCAATAGACTCAACTGCCAAGATAGTCCCTGTATCGTAGGGGAAGGCCGTTATTTGCCTCTATCTTGGTTGGAGCCGTTCCGCTATTCGCGGGTAAGGGATAGGCTCGATGACAGATGCAGTTGGATAATGGAGCACGTGTTAAACGTGCAGCTTAGCTGTTAAGCTAAGGCTGAATGAGTTATTATGCTCGGATAGTCGAGCACGTGATTAGCGTGAAGCTAATCTGTTATGTCGAGCAGAACACGTCAAGGCTGACGTGTCGGGGAAACCTCCCCTTATTGGGCTGTGCCCCAAATGTCGGGCATAAGTGATTGGGCCAGCTCTTGGCCCAGTCCAGAACAAAAATCAAAGTGAACGAAATATCCATTCTTCCGGATCTGCAACGTTGACTTCCAAATCATAGATTGAATCTGCAATTGATTGAAGTTGATCTTTCAATATGAACTAACTCAACGCCACAACAAGACAGAAAACCCAAAACGACGTACCAATCAGACGACGACCAACACACTGTGCGCATATTATTACACTTATTTATGAAACATATTTCATGACACTTGGATTCGGCTCAAAATACTTCTTTTACATAACATCAATGTAATTTTCTTCATTGCTAGAAACCGTGGGTTTTAGTTCAAAATCTTTAATGGCTCCTTTCTTTTCATCTGCATCTATCCCATGATAAAGGAAACCATTAGGTCTTGGTTCAAAATCTTTAATGGCTCCTTTGTTTTCCTCTGCATCTATCCCATGATAAAGGAAAGCATTAGGTCTTGGTTTAAAATCTTTAATGGCTCCTTTCTTTTCCTCTGCATCTGTCCCATGATAAAGGAAACCATTAGGTGTTTGTTCAAAATCTTTAATGGCTCCTTTCTTTTCCTCTGCATCTGTCCCATGATAAAGGAAACCATTAGGTCTTGGTTCAAAATCTTTAATGGCTCCTTTGTTTTCCTCTGCATCTGTCCCATGATAAAGGAAACCATTAGGTCTCGGTTCAAAATCTTTAATGGCTCCTTTCTTTTCCTCTGCATCTATCCCATGATAAAGGAAAGCATTAGGTCTTGGTTCAAAATCTTTAATGGCTCCTTTCTTTTCCTCTGCATCTGTCTCATGATAAACGAAAGCATTAGGTCTTGGTTCAAAATCTTTAATGGCTCCTTTGTTTTCCTCTGCATCTGTCCCATGATAAAGGAAACCATTAGGTCTTGGTTCAAAATCTTTAATGGCTCCTTTCTTTTCCTCTGCATCTGTCCCATGATAAAGAAAACCATTAGGTCTTGGTTCAAAATCTTTAATGGCTCCTTTCTTTTCCTCTGCATCTGTCCCATGATAAAGAAAACCATTAGGTCTTGGTTCAAAATCTTTAATGGCTCCTTTCTTTTCCTCTGCATCTGTCCCATGATAAAGGAAACCATTATGTCTTGGTTCAAAATATTTAATGGCTCCTTTCTTTTCCTCTGCATCTGTCCCATGATAAACGAAACCATTAGGTCTTGGTTCAAAATCTCTAATGGCTCCTTTGTTTTCCTCTGCATCTGTCCCATGATAAACGAAACCATTAGGTCTTGGTTCAAAATCTTTAATGGCTCCTTTCTTTTCCTCTGCATCTGTCCCATGATAAACAAAACCATTAGGTCTTGGTTCAAAATCTTTAATGGCTCCTTTCTTTTCCTCTGCAGCTGTCCCATGATAAAGAAAACCATTAGGTCTTGGTTCAAAATCTTTGGCTCCTTTCTTTTCCTCTGCATCTGTCCCATGATAAAGAAAACCATTAGGTCTTGGTTCAAAATCTTTAATGGCTCCTTTCTTTTCCTCTGCATCTATCCCATGATAAAGAAAACCATTAGGTCTTGGTTCTAAATCTTTAATGGCTCCTTTCTTTTCCTCTGCATCTGTCCCATGATAAAGGAAACCATTAGGTCTTGGTTCAAAATCTTTAATGGCTCCTTTGTTTTCCTCGCATCTGTCCCATGATAAAGGAAACCATTAGGTTTTGGTTCAAAATCTTTAATGGCTCCTTTCTTTTCCTCTGTATCTGTCCCATGATAAAGGAAACCATTAGGTCTTGGTTCAAAATCTTTGATGGCTCCTTTCTTTTCCTCTGCATCTATTCCATGATAAAGGAAACCATTAGGTCTTGATTCAAAATCTTGAATGACTTCTTTGTTTTCCTTCGCATCAATTTCCTTATCTCCATAAACATTAATATTAGGTTTTTGTGTCTTGAGATTCTTTTTATCGTTGAAGTTAAGGAGTCCTTGAATATATTCTGCCGTGTGTTGGTCTTTCACAGCAAGTTTCAAGTATTCTCCTAGATCCTTTCTTGATTCTACCGTTGCTGCAAACTTTTCAAAAAAATAAAAACAAAAATAAGACAAAAAAAAGTAGAGGTGTAAGTGCAAATGTGTTGTTAATAATATAATATTGTCTTGTTTTCAAAATAGCTATGTAAGTTTTTTTAAAAAAACATTAAATAGCTATGAAAGTTTTTTAAAGAAACATAGGAAAATATATTAATTAAAGTCACGTTATTTCACAACCGATAGGATTTGAAATTTGTCACAAAAATATTGGACTTTCTTAGTTCTTAACTACGTACATTATATCTTTTTTTTTATATGGTTTCCTTAGTTAGATTACAACTGAAACATATATATTTGACACCTCAAAAAATATTAAGCTAACTCCATTGTTTATATGTCTATATAATCATATTATAAACATTGATTCAACAAATGAAGGGTATCTTTAATCGGTATAAGATAAGTACTGGACATAATCACATAATTGTATATATGAAAAATATTTAAGGTATTGAATAATTTTTTTTGGCATTCACCACCAATTGAATCTGGTTCGGGGATATTGAATAAATTTTACTTTGTAAGATGTTTGATGTTTAAAATATTATTTTAGTATTTTATGTAATTTGTGTAAAGGATAAAAAGTTGGCCATTAGTTTAGTGAGGAACAATAATTTTAATTTTTGTCCACTCTCTTGTATATGTGTGTTGATTTTTTTTGGATTCATTTTTATTTTAGATTCTCTAAGATTAATTTTGATAAAATTAATTCTTTAGAAACTTATAAAAAAGCACAAATCAAAAGGTTTTCATGTTGATAAAAGTATAAAAAATTAAAATCACTCAAGTTGAAAACTATGAATATTAAAATAGTTTATCATTAAAAGAGTTGAAAAAAACCATAGAATCAATAAAAAATAACATTCTCTCAACTTCTATTAAAAATAATTTTCTTTAAAAACTAATCAAAATAGCTATTTCGTTATCAACATGAAAATTAGTTCTTAAGAAAACAATTTTTGAGAATAATCTCTACTTAAACATCACCAAATAAAAAATCTAGAACAATATAGACTAGTCATGCATTGCATTAAAATCACCAAAACTAACCACTGACTTCAAATACATTAATTAGCATTTTGTTTGAATATTATTAGTATTAATGCTACTAGTACTACTATTTGTTTGAATATTATTATTATTAATTAATGCTACTAGTACTATAGTATTGAAAGGACGAAAAGTGAAACATACCAAGAGAAGCAAGAGAGGTAGTAAAGCAAGAGCAGGTCTCATCTTGAGAATCAGATTAAAGCCTCGTTGTTGTGACTATTTGTTTGTTTGTTTGTTTGGATGGATGGATGGATGGATGATGATCTTATAACTTGTTAATCACTGCTATTTATAGCTAGCTAGATACAGGCTCAGGCTAGGGTGAGAGAGTCTATCATATCTCTCACCCATGAGCAACCCTTAAGGGCCTTTAGATTAAAGGGTCCATAGATTTTATTGTGAGCTTTCTGCATCATAATATTTTTTTCCTTTTGTCTTTTTGAAATATTTTCAACCTTTAATTTTTTCAACCTTGAATCTTTTCTATTTTCTGTTATAAATTTTTTTTCAAGCCTTAAGATTTATCATCATTGGTAAATACTGTACTAATTACTTTTTTATTTGTAATTTATAATTTTGCAAAAAAAAAATTTACTCTATAATTAATTACTATTTTTTTTACTTATAATACGTACTATTTTCGTCACTCTGAAATCAATATTTTTTATTTTGCTTTTATAGTAATAACGAATGTTTAAGAACACTTTTTTTTTAGTAAGACTTAGTATTTTTTTTCTTTTTTGGGCCCCTAAAATCTTTGTTTGAATTGTCTTACCCTTGAGCCAATCCTGACAAAGAAATAAAAATAAAATAGAAACGCAATAAACAACAAAAAAAGCAAAAATGTGAGAGAAAAAAAATAAGGCTAAATTAGATAATTGGTCCTTAATTTATTTTTATAATGAATAATTGAGTGGATGCCCATTAACCATTGACTCATTTCACCTGTTCATTGTATTGTCATATAAATAGGACTTATATTGTTATGTAAATATGCAACTTGAATAGAATACAATTTTTATTGTCCCCTAATTTTAGCTCAGTTGGTAGGGACATCGTACTATATGTTCAGAAGCCGATGTTCGAACCCGGACATACCACTTATTCACCTTTAAGATAGAATTAGCCACTACACTACTTTCAAAAAAATACATATTTATTTTGTTATTTTAGTATACATATATTATTTTTGTAAATAAATAAAATGACAAAGTCACTATAAATTCACACACACATATATGTGAGAGAATTGAAAATTGAACTTTAGTCATGACGTCCGGCCTAACAATTTTAACATTTTTTTTGTCGGTTAAACTAAAACTTGTAGACATTATTTTAGTACATTTATTGCTGCATTCAATTTATAAAAATAAAAAGAATAATTATGTTGAATTAATAAAATTTACAACACTTGCGTCAATTTTTTTAATAAAGCTGGATTTGATAAGATGGGAGAGGAGCATGGACAATAATAAAGTGCATTACGTATATCTTACACTCTTATAATCAATGGTTTGGATTGATCATTTCACTTGTGCACCTATGAACTATATGAACGGCTTGCTCACAGTAGAAGGCGCTGCTAGGCGCTAGATACATACACGTTTACGGACCTGGATTTCCTACAGTTGAAAAACCACACAGTTTAACACTGTAATGAATCTTTACCATTGATTTTTGATCAAACGGTTTTGATTAAATATACTCTAAAATAATCCTGACCATTTATTATGATCGGACGGTTCACACCGTAACTGCGTCAACGCAGTTACAGCAGGGAATCTTTTTCCCACGTTTACCAAACAATTATCGAAGCCTCGTTGTGACTGTTTGTTTGTTTCTCTGTTACGAAAATTACTACTACTTTTTTTTTTTTACATTAGTCCTTTGGTTTCTGAGGAAAGGTTACAATAATCTAAAGTTCGGTCGCGAAGATAACAAAATGTGACAAAAAATTATTTCATAAAAAATTAAACCCGAATTTTTCCGAACAATCCGTCGTAGGAAGAACTCATTAATCTTTGGTTTTAATTGTAGTGATGTCTCTAGTTTTAATTAATTATACAGCGTGTAAAAAAATAGTAAGCATCACAATTTCATTATTGAGCTTGCACAATAATGAATTATTTGCACGTGTTTTATTGTTGTGAAATAACAATTTTAACTCGAAAGTATTGAACTAGGCATAAAATTTGATTCATAATGTAAAATTATATATTCTTATTCTAAGTTGTCAAGAAACTCCAAAGGCTTGATAAAAAGATGGGTCCTGTTGAACAAAAAAAAACGGGTTTTAAATTCGAGAGGTTAAGGGTTTAAACTTTGCTAATGTTTTTGGAGAGAGACAAATATAAAAATTTTTGTAAGCATTTTTTGAGCTCTAAGATCATCTTCAATGGTGTAGTACTTATTAAGTACTTATTAGGTACTACCATTGGACAGAGCCGGTTTTGGGCCAGGGCAAGCTGGGCCCGAGCCCAGGGCCTCCAAAATTTGGGGGCCTCAATATTTTTTCAGGCCCATTGTGTAAAACACTTGTCAAGTAGAGTTGCTGCAAATTTGTAAGAAGAAATGAAGCTTTAACCGTTCATTTCCACTACTCTTATCTTATTCCTTGTAAAACTGGTCCTTCCAAAATCCATAAATCATTGATAAAATTGGTCCCAAGTCCCACAAGCCAACCGTGTCCTTGCCAAACAAATCACACCAAAAAAACATTCTTGAATTTTAAGTGTAAGTGATTAAGTCTAATATAATTATGAATGAGAAAAATGTTGAATTTATAAAAAAAGTTATTCATTAACATACTGCCTTAAGGTTTTGGATGGACAGATACGTGTACTAATACTAACTTAGTACATAACCCTCACTCACAAGCTCAAAATACACGCTCACATGTCCAATACGACCTACCAAAATACAAATGTTAGAAAGTTTTTTTTTTTTTTTGCTTACTTTATTAGTAACATTATCAAACTAATCTAGTATGGTTTTTGCTTACTTTATTAGATTCATTTGAAATTATATTTTTATTTCAATAAAATTGAAATTTATTTTGTTTATTAAGTCATTTGAGGAAATTGGAACATTATGAAACAAAATTAGTGTGACACTACCACCGTCCACCGGTCTATGACTAAGCAGCCTTCTATTTATGTGATTGGAAGGAAATTGGGAAATTGAGAAATTATGAGGACCACCAAAACAAAAGGTTTAACTACACATTTGGTCCCTTACGTTTATTTTAGGTTTCAATTTGGTCCCTTACGTTTAAAAAATATCAATTTGGTCCCTTACGTTTATTTTAGGTTTCAAGTTAGTTCTTTCCGTTAGTTTTGTCACTAACACCGTTTGAACAGTACACGTGTCAGCGTGTCAAAGTGCCACGTGTCAGTCCACGTATGCAAATTGACTGCCACATGTGACAAAATTGACGGAAAGGACTAACTTGAAACCTAAAATAAACGTAAGGGACCAAATTGATACTTTTTAAACGTAAGGGACCAAATTGAAACCTAAAATAAACGTAAGGGACCAAATATATAGTTAAGCCAAAACAAAACATCTATCTCGTACTTTTTGTCAAGTACTCCTATGTTTTTTTTTTTTGTCAAGTATGTGCTGATGCTGATGTTATAGTGTTCTTTCACCATTTTAAACGTTTATTATATGTGTTGTATTATCTAATAACTATTTTTTTTTAACGGCAAAATAATATTTATATATAAAAAATGAATTGAAAAAAAGTACAAGTAGTACTCAATCCACTTCTAAAAAAAAAGTACAAATAGTACTCCACCCAATCCGAAAAAACCATACCCAAAACTATCTAGCTATACAATCAAAAGGATTCGTAAACCACTCATAAAACATGCAAGGTGTACCAATCTTTTTTGCCAAAAGCCATTTCCAAGAAACAGGCTTAATTCTATCCACCATCTCTTGTAACTCTACAATTCTCCAAAAAAAAATCCTATCATTCCGAGAGCGCCATAAAGTCCAAATAACCGCATGCCAACTCTATTGGTTTAACTCCACTGGTTGGCATGCCTGATTTAAAGTCTCTTTATCTTAAGGTTGTGAGTTCAACTCTCATCTCTAGTACTTTTGTTTTATTTTATTTTAACCCATTAACAATCAACACTTCATAAGCTATTTCAAAATTGTTTCTTTTTTTTAAAATGGTGAGTTTTTCTATAAATAAAACCACTACTTTAGTAAAAACAAAATCACTACTTATAAATAACTTCACTATTTTTATTTTTTAAAAAAAATACATTTTATTATTTCTTTAAAAATAAAGAATTAATTTCTAAAATTAAGATGCAATTTTATTAAAAACACTATCAATTTTTAATGATATTAGCTTCAAGGTGTATTTTGTTATTATTGATTTTAAAATGATTATTTTTTTACATTATTGATGTTTACATTTTAAATAAAAGATTACATTTTATGAAGTAATAGGTTCATTTTTAATGATATATCGCTTAATTTTATATTTTTCGATTAAATTTCAACACTGTGGAATTACCTTTTCTTTAGGTTAGTTATGACTATTTTTGATGTTGTTGATACTATTTATAATTTAAATAAATGATTTTTTTTTTAAAAAAAAATTATTTTTTATTAGGGGTCCATTTTTATTATTTGTCCCGGGCCTCC
Source organism: Trifolium pratense (assembly GCF_020283565.1). NCBI lineage: Eukaryota > Viridiplantae > Streptophyta > Magnoliopsida > Fabales > Fabaceae > Trifolium > Trifolium pratense. The sequence continues at coordinate 5,093,688 of NC_060065.1, read as the reverse complement.
AAAATCTCAGAACCGGCCCTGCCATTGGAGTACCACTCATTTGAGTACCTATTAGGTACTACTTCTAAAATAATAACTATTTCTCTCCTCTTGGACCCACCTTATTTTTCATTAAAATATTCTTTTCATGAGCCCACTTTATTTTATATATTCAATTTGAATTAATGGTACAAAAACACAATTATTTTTTGTACATCACAAAAACACAATTTTTGAATTGGCATGCCTCTAAAAAAAATTAATGCCAACCATATAGACGTTGGTGCAATATTCGGTAAATAGAACCCAGTATAATATGTGGTATTATTTAGCCGATGATATTTATCCACAATGGCCTACACTTGTCAAGACAATTCTAATGCCATAAGGAGATAAAAGAAAATTGTTTGCACAACATCAAGAAGCAGCAAGAAAGGACGTGAAGCGTGCATTTGGAGTGCTTCAATCTCGATTCGCAATTGTATGTGGTCCGGTGCGTAATTGGCATATGGATACAATTAAACATATATTATATGCATGCATTATATTGCATAGCATGATTGTGGAAGACTAACGACACATGTATGCTGGTCATTTTAATTATTCTTATGATCAGCCCCCCAATAATGATGTTTCAACAAGTGACACACATAATGATCCTCATCCAAATCTCGCACCATACCTTCAAAGAAGAGTACATATTCAAGATAGGCGAACTCATCTTCAACTTCAACATGATCTTGTCGAGCATATTTGGCAACATTTTGGGCATGATGATCAACAAAATTAATCTACTATATAAGAAAAGAAGATACTAATGAAATTCCCAATTTGTCCCTTTTTCATTTTTTGACACATAATCATTTCATGATTATTTTTTGTCTTTATCAAAAAAGGTTAGTAGAAAAATGCTAAAAACATTTCTCAATAGAATTTGAACCCTTAACCTTTTAGTTACACTTCTTATTACATTTACCACTAAGCCATATGAATTAATTTGTTATATTTTTGGAACCAACATATAATCAATATGAGTTAAATGACTAATTGTAACCATCTACTATATAAGAAAAGAAGATACTAATGAAATTCCCAATTTGCCTCTTTTTCATTTTTTGACACATAATCATTTCATGGTTATTTTTTGTCTTTATCAAAAAAGGTTAGTAGAAAAATGCTAAAAACATTTCTCAATAGAATTTGAACCCTTAACATTTTAGTTACACTTCTTATTACATTTACCACTAAGCCATATGAATTAATTTGTTATATTTTTGGAACCAACATATAATCAATATGAGTTAAATGGCCAATTGTAACCACAAAACTCCACTTTATTTGTTATTTCTTCCACAATTTTTTTTCTTTTTATCTAAATATCCAATTTTGTGTATGTAACCCAAATTAAATTACCTCACTTTATACAAATTCAATTTTTTAGTAAATAAAAATCAATTATTAACTGGGCATCGATATATCCTATACATATTTATTAACTGAGCATCGACCATCTGCCACGTTTTTGTTAATATAGGTAGATTACACTTTTTTTTTTCTTTTTACCTACAAATCCAATTATTTGTATGTAACCCAGATTAAATTACATCACTTTATTTTTATTTATTTTTTAATCTAAATTACCTATTCTCCCACTTTTTTTTTCTTTTTATCTACAAATCCATTTTTTTAATTACCTAAGAAAATAAAATATTAATGCTATATTTGTCTACACATATATTTTTTTTAATCTTACTTAAAACAAAAATAGTTGTCCTTTTATTTTATGTTTCCGTTTTTTTATTTCCTGAAAAATTTTATATGGAAAGTTTTCATCAATAAGCCAGCAATACTAATTACCTAAAAAGAATAAAATATTAATGTTATATTTGTCCGTTTATTTTATATTTGTCTACACATGTTTTTTTTTGTTTTTTTTATATATTTTTTTTGAACAAGCCAAAATGAGATATATATTAACTAAACCAGTCTCCCCAGCACAAGACGTACCGAAGTAGACTACAAAAGTTTACAATATGAAACAAACAATCAAAACATATACAAAGGTCATACAAGACCCAGACAAAGTAGAGGACTAGACCACCAGCTATGGTAGTTCAAAGCTAACGTAACACTCGTCGACTTCAACCACCTAAATGAAAATAGCTTGATCTTGTCCAACAAAACATGGGGCATATCTGCTGAGCCAATATTCAATTAAGTTAATTTTTAATTCAACTAAATATATTTAAGAACAAAACTTATAAACAGTTCCATAGAAACTGTTTTTTTTTTGTACAACCATAGAAATGGTTTTTACTGTGATCAATTGAAACATGACACATGGATTAATTTATTCCATATCACTGATTTCAATTTTAATAAAATTCACGTTGTCAATTCGAATTTCGTCGAGCAAGTGGAAGAGAAGAGTAAAACGATGGAGATCACCACTACTCTTTCCTTCAATTCATCTGTTCCTTTTTCACCTTCCCAACTTATGGCTTAACAACATATATATATATATATATATATATATATATATATATATATATATATATATATATATATATATATATATTTGTTGGCCTTTCATCAAAGCCTCTCCATGGTTGGGCGTTATTGCCATGTTTATCCTGTTGTTGTTGTTGATGATTTCACTTTCAATGATACAATCAATGTTGATAACAACGGTGGAAATTAAAAATCCAGTTTCACTTTTAGATTTTTAGATAATGGTGAACTGACGGGGTTTAATAAATTATTAATGACGAATAAATTAATTCAGGTGTCGCATTGGTGAACAGTATCAACAGTACCTATGGAACTGTTTCTAAGTTTTGTCCTATATTTAATTAATTTAATATGAGAATATGGTGAGAGAAAAATGGAACCGTTTCTAAGTTTTGTCCTATATTTAATTAATTTAATATCAGAATATGGTGGGAAAAATTGAAAAACTTCCGAAAAAATGTTGAGACTAAAACAATAAGAATTCTCAGTCATCTCGAGGGGATTGGTCTCTGCAGGGTTGTGCGGATGATACTTTTAGTTTAAAAAAAAAGAATTAAATACAAAATTAAAAAATAAATGACATTTTTTTAGAAGTTTTTTTTTGGAAGATATTTTGTTGTTGATATAAGGACTGATTAATTTTTTGAGAAATAAATTACCTTTTATTTTACCGGAACAAAAAATTCACTTGTCATCAATGCATTGGTCATTCTTTTGAAATAGATTGACCAATACATTATGCAGAATTTATATTTAGTCTCACGAAACTTGTGTTTTACTAATATATTATGTTATCTATTTTTTTTATAAATAATTTACAGGGTTATATTCATATTAATATGGGAGCATAATTTTTTTGGTTATATCTACGGACCTTATATTTTTATTCATATATTAATAAAGTTGTATATATTTTTATTAATTTTACGAGTTATACTCATATATTAATATGGGGACATCATCTTTTGTGTGAATTCTGAGGGACCTATATTTTTCTTCTTATTAATAAGGTTTCCTGTTCTTTTAATAATTTATATAGCACATATATTAATACCAGAACCTTTTTTGTTTTTAATTTCTACAAGATTTATAAAACACATGATGTGTCAATTTCATTAAATGATGTGGCAACATATCATTGGATGTATGTGTAAAGAATCTTTACACCGACAGTGCACAACAATTAAACTCTTTTTTTGTGAGATCTATATATTTATACTCATATGTTAATACAATGACCCAATGTTTTGTGTAATTTTTGTGGGACCTATATTTTTTACTCATATTAATAAGCTTGCACGTTCTTTTATAATATATGCGGAACCTATATTTATACTCATATATTAACATCAAAACTTATTTTTTATGTTGTATATTTTTTTTTACAATTTTACGGGTTATACTCATATTTAATATTTAATACGGTGACCTAATTATTTTGATAATTTTTGTGAGACCTATATTTTCACAAACATATTAATAAGGTTGCCAATTTGCTAATAATTTTTACGGGACTATATTTATACTCATATATTGAATACACAGACATAAGTTTTTGGTTATTTTTACAAGACGATGTTTTTACTAATATATTAATAAGGTAGCCTATTTTTTCATGATTTCTCCATTATCTATATTTATATATTATTTTTTTAACAAAATTTATATATTATACTAATATGGATATCTGAGGGTTTTTTGTGATGGTTTTACCATTGTTTTTTTTCTATTTTTTTTACTAAATATTAAATCCTTTCTGATTTTTTTTTTTAATCTTTTGAATTACTTTCCAATAAATTATTATTTCATGTTACCAAGTGAGGAGCGGCAACGCCGCGACTCCCGTGCGGACGCACGGGTGTCCAGCTAGTTGTTTTTAAAATTATGTAATTCTTAAAATTTGGCAATATTATTTTAAATTAAATTTTGAATTTTAATTATTTTTCGAATTATAAAAAACAGTACATACTAATTTTGTAATTTTATCATTCAATCAATTTATATTATAAAATATATAATTAAATAATAAGTTATTGTAATGACGAGAAATTATTGATGGGACCCATTTTAGAACTTTTTAAGAAGTGCTCCATATTGGAGGGGTTGAGTACCTATTAGGTATTATTATTAAAAAATAATAAATTAGTGATGTGTCCATGTGAGACTCATTTAAGTACTCAAAGTTGGAGTGCTCCATTATGAATGCTCTAAGGTCTTTCTGATTTGGGTTGGGTACCATAGCCTTTGAAGAAAGACTAATGTAAATACCTTTATAATCACTCTTTGAATCTAAGGTCTTCATTGCTTTAGATTGGGGCACCATCTTCTCACCTTAAATTTAAATTTCATGTAAACAAAAAAATCTAATTAAATTGTCAAGTGTCAACTAAAATCGGATATTATCTTGTCTAATTTAAAATTTAGTAAAAGAACATAGACTTGTATACACTATACATCAACCACAAAATCTTTTGTGAAATATATTTAGGGTCATGCTAAATGGTGTTTCGTAATACTTGTTAAACATGCTAAAAAATACAATTAAAAATAAAATTAATGTTAAGGAAAGAATTTTTATATTTTTAAGATATTAAATACATAAATTTCAAGATACTATACCAAAAAAAATGCATAAATTTGAAGATAATTTCTTTTTTATTAATATGCTTATCAAATATATTTTAAAGGTGCTGCTTAGCATTTCCCATACAATTATATAAGGATCTGTGTTTCCAGCTTTGAAGTGGTGGTTGGTGGCTTGCATGCACTCTTGTTTTATTTGAAGGAAACAAAACAATTATATGGTCCGTTTTTCGAATGAACAAATGTGTCATAACCATTAAATTAAAAAGATTCAATGATCTACTGATGTACACTATATACCATATAAATATAATCCTCAAAAGGGTAATGTATAATAATTGAAGGAAACAAAACTGGAAGAAAACAAAACAATATAATTCGTAATGGGTGTATTGGTCCATAATGAAAATGACCATTAAATTAAAAAAATTCAATGATCTTGTGATGTATGTACTATGTACAACAATGCCAGATTACATATCTTATCTCCTCTTATCCTTCCACAGATTCCAGCCTGCAACAACAATACCCTCTTAATTTGTGAAAGCAAGGCATGGCATAGAATGCAAAACATCACCCTCTTCCACAACCACACATATTTTCTTCATCACTCTTTAATTATTTTTTTGCTCAAGAATGTATATCATCTTAACCCAACATTCTTGAGGGAGCCCTAAAATCCTAACCCAACATTAGTATGAATATGTTTTAAAATTAAAGCAATCGCCAGTTGATTCAGTGGTGATTGACGCTGAATTTGGTAGGGAGGACCATAATTTGATCCCGCAACTGCGATCGAGAGGGAAATGGAACAACTTGATGTCAGAACTGACCCCCGAACCAGATTAAACTTATGGTGAAAAAAAAAAAAACATATTCATACTAATGTTGGGTTAGGATTCTTCTATACCCATAATGATGATTAATTAGAAAGTAGGCACTTATTTGTTGAACTATATGGTGTTATTCATATTATTGGTTGATGCTGAAAAATCCTTGGGAGGTACGGTGCGGTTGGGCCAACAAAAAGTACATAAAACAGGCAAGTTGTGTGCCATGTCATTCGGTACACTCTCGTGATGTTAATTTTCGGGATATTAAGCATTTCCCACCATTAGAATCCTCAAAAGGGTAATGTATAATAATTGAAGGAAACAAAACTGGAAAAAAACAAAATAATATAGTAATTCGTAATGGGTGTATTGGTCCATAATGAAAATGACCATTAAATTAGAAAAAATCAATGATCTTGTGATGTATGTACTATGTACAACAATGCCAGATTACATATCTTATCTCCTCTTATCCTTCCAGATTCCAGCCTGCAACAACAATACCCTCTTAATTTGTGAAAGCAAGGCATGGCATAGAATGCAAAACATCACCCTCTTCCACAACCACACATATTTTCTTCATCTCTTTAATTATTTTAAATATATATATATATATATATATATATATATATATGGAGTGTATCCGGTGAGAACTGATAAATATTATAAGAAATGAGAACAATTGATAATAACCCCTAGATTTAACTAACGTACCATATTAAAATTCTCTCACTCACATAAAACTTCACGTGATCATACTTGTGTAGATTGAAAAATCTTCCTAAATATAATCTTTCCTAATTTATTCCTATAATCTTTCTTAATTTAATTTATTATTAACTCAGAAACTGTTCAATAATTCTATTCTAACACACTTGATCATTCATTCCGCTTGTTTAATTCCCTCTAAGAAAATATTAGATATTTGTCATTTTAGTTTTTTTTCTTGGCTTTTTTGTGTTCATGTTTGAGGTTTTTGAGATAGAAAATGGACAATAATTCTAACCCAAGATGTGTGCATTAATTTGTAAAACATCACCCTCTTCCACAACCACACATATTTTCTTCATCACTCTTTAATTATTTTAAATATATATATATATATATATATATATATATATATATATATATATATATATATATATATATATATATATATATATATATATATATATATATATATAAAGAACATTAATTTGCTTCCACTTTCTTGTTTATTTATTGAGAAGTAAACTAATTGAGTTAGAGAAAAATATTCTATATACAAATATTTTTATGTTTTTCTTTCTCTAGAGAATATATATAATATATAACTCATACCAGTAATGGTAGGAAATTTTAATGGCCCTTTCTTGTGACTATAGCTTCTCAAAATTGCAAATCATTAATTAAAATTTAAAATGACTTAAACTTAAAATAGGCTTTGATACCAATTGTAACAGGTAAATTAAATTCTAGGGACGAAACCGATAGAATCAAGTTTCAAAGTAGGAATTCTAATGAATTGAATATAATTCGGTACAAATGAGAAACTACGTGAGAATAGAATAAGAGTTTTTGTAAGAAGAGATGTTTGTTCATTTGTTGATTGATTTGTTGATTGCTTTTCAAAGTGAGGCACAATCTCTTTAAATACAATCCTAAAGGATAAAAAAATAAAATGACATAAAATAAACTATTAATTAATACTTAATTCTTGTCACAATACCCTCCCCTTCAAACATCGCCAATTAAACTAAGACCTTTGCACTTGGCGTTAAAGATCTACCTCATGCAATTAATTATCTAGAATCACGATAAATTAGCAAAATAGATTAAGGATCTGTGTTTCTCTTCCACAACCACACATATTTTCTTCATCACTCTTTAATTATTTTAAATATATATATATATGGGGATGAATCAAATTACACCGGTGAAACATTTGAGTAATGTCACACCGCTCAATAACGCTATAACGTTATCATGAATGTTTTTTTTTTTCACCATAAGTTTAATCTGGTTCGGGGGTCAGTTCTGACATCAAGTTGTTCCAGTTCCCTCTCGATCGCAGTTGCGGGATCAAATTATGGTCCTCCCTACCAAATTCAGCGTCAATCACCACTGAACCAACTGGCGATTGCTTTAATTTTAAAACATATTCATACTAATGTTGGGTTAGGATTTTAGGGCTCCCTCAAGAATGTTGGGTTAAGATGATATACATTCTTGAGCAAAAAAATAATTAAAGAGTGATGAAGAAAATATGTGTGGTTGTGGAAGAGGGTGATGTTTTGCATTCTATGCCATGCCTTGCTTTCACAAATTAAGAGGGTATTGTTGTTGCAGGCTGGAATCTGTGGAAGGATAAGAGGAGATAAGATATGTAATCTGGCATTGTTGTACATAGTACATACATCACAAGATCATTGAATTTTTTTAATTTAATGGTCATTTTCATTATGGACCAATACACCCATTACGAATTATATATTGTTTTGTTTTCTTCCAGTTTTGTTTCCTTCAATTATTATACACTAGGGATAAACCCGTGCAACACGAGTTCGATTAAATATATAATTAAAATATTTTTATAAATGAAAAATAATAATTGTTATAAATATAATAATATCATATAGTTAAATGATAGATATTAAAATAGTTTATTTAACTCCTATTCAATGTATTATTGGTCAAAAAAGAATAATAAAATATGAGACATAAGAGCAATTTAAAGTTCGCTTATAGAGATGTCGTAAAATAAATTATAACCTTTAACTTCTAAACTTTTGCACAGGTCATATACATTCAAATTATTTCTAATGTAGTTGAGACATACGTTTTTTTTTTTTACAAAACATACCAAATTCATGGTTTAAATAGAAGGAAAACTTCCGATCAAATTGACGTGCTCCCCAATCATAACTCAGTCCTTAAAAAGGTGAAAAATGGATATTGAAAATAGAATAACATTCATATATATATATACTTAAAAAGATAAAGACCAGTTTGTGCAAGTGTGTGTGTGTGTAGAGCTGTCAAAACGGGCGGCCCGGCCAAATTCGGGCCGGCCCGGTCGGGCTTCGTCGGGCCGGGCTAAAAAGCCCGGATAAAAAACGGGCTACCAAAATTGGTTCCCGAGCCCGGCCCGGTACGGGTAGTCGGGCTTTCGGTCCGGCCCGGTTTATTTTAATTTTTTTTTAACTTCTAGTGCTCAAACTCAACCATATAAATAGCACTAGTAATTCTCGCGCGTCCTATTTTTTACTCATCCGCTATATAATAATTCTCGCGCGCCGTATTTTTACTCATCCCCTATCTACGAATTTCTCGCGCGCCCTATTTTTACTCATCCACTACTTACGAGTTTCTCGCATGTCATATTTATACTCATCCGCTACCTACGACTTTCTCGCGCGCCCAATTTTTACTCATCCGCTACGTACGAGTTTCTCGCGCGCCCTAATTTTATTCATCAACTACGTACGAGTTTCTCGCGCCCTATTTTTACGCATCCGCTACTTACGAGTTTCTCGTGCGTCATATTTTTACTATCCGCTACCTACGACTTTCTCGCGCGCCATATTTTTACTCATCCGCTACGCACGAGTTTCTCGCGCGCCCTATTTTTATTCATCCACTACGTACGAGTTTCTCGCGCGTCCTATTTTTACTCATCCGCTACCTACGAGTTTCTTGGGTGCCATATTTTTACTCATCTGTTACTTAAGTAGCGGACGGTGTTTTATAATTTATATTACAAACTAATTTCAAATCATCGAAAACAAATTATTTATATTGAAAACCCATTTGGGTTGGTGCATTGGTATTGACTTGGGACCTGGGAGTGTGCTCCTCTTGAGGTCTGAGGTTCGATTCTCTTTGGCGCCAATTTGGGTGGGCTAATTTAGTTTCTTCAACAAAAAAAAAATATTTATATTGATATTTTATTTTTTAAATTTTAATTTTTCGGGCTTGCGGGCCGCCCGCGGCCTATTTGGGCTAGCCCATATTTTAATCGGGTTTTGTCGGGCCGGACTAAAAAACCCGGAATTAATTCGAGCTAGGATTTTCAAGACACGAGGCCGGAAAAAAATCGGGCTTGGCGGGCCGGCCCATTCGGGCTAGCCCATTTTGACAGCTCTAGGTGTTTGAGTGAAAAGAAAGAGAAAGAAGTTAGGGGGTGTTTCTCGACAGGAAGAAAGTTGGGGGAAATAGTGTGTAGTTGGTGCATAGCACTATCATGAGGACTAGATCAATCCAAAAGTAAATAATTGTGGTCCACTTTGGACCATTCTTTTTATGAGTCCATTTTATACTGACCCATTCGTAATACATTATTGCTACCTATAACAGTTCACAGTAATTAATTATCTTGAAATTTCTGCGTATAACATATTAAAGATGTAAAAAGTTATATTTCTATCATTAATTTTATCCTTATTTTCTTTTTTAAATTAATTGTACTGAAGTCTCTAGTTTTATTTAGGATTTAATTGATATGTACCGACGGTGTAAAATAATTTTACACTGTCAACCAATATCAACCATGTTTTCCGCCACATCACCTCACTTCACTCCACTTTCTCGACATGACATGGCAAAATGATGATTATTTATTAGACGATCATGTAAAAATATTTTACACCGTCAGTGCATATCAATTAAACTCTTTTATTTAAGGAAAAGCTAACTAATGCTTTAAGGGCACATGCTTAGTGGTTCAAAAAAGGAAATATTTTATCATAATTCATGCATATAATTCACTTTTTAAATTTGATCACAAATTAATTACACAAAATTTAAGAAAATGTTTCTACTTTTGAATTCTTAACATGTGTCATTTAGGCATATGTTAACAAGACCCTTAATCTACTATATAAGAAAAGAAGGTACATATGAAATTCCTAATTTGCCCCTTTTTCATTTTTTTGACACATAATCAATTCAGGGTTATTTTGTGTCTTTATATCATACACGTACGCAGGGCCTATGTTTTTACTCTTATTAATAAAATTTACAATTTTTAACTATTTTTTGTGAACTTATATTTATACTCATATATTAATATACGATAACCTGATCTTCTGTGTGGTTTATGCGGGACCTATGTTTTTTACTCATATTAATACGATTAATACGTTTGTCCATTCTTTTATAACATATACGGAACCTATAAAATACTCATATATTAATATGGAAACTTTTTTTTGTGATTTCTACGGAGCTTATACTTTTATTTATATATTAATTAAGTTGCCTATTTTGTTTTACAATTTTACGAGTTATACTCATATTTAATACAGTGACCTAATTATTTTGATGATTTTTGTGAGACCTATATTTTCACTAACATATTAACAAGGTTACCTATTTTTTAATAATTTTAAAAGGATATATTTATACTCATATATTTAATACAAGGACCTAATTTTTTGGTGGTTTTTACAAGGTCTATGTTTTTACTAATATATTAATAAGGTAACCTATTTTTCCATAATTTCTACATTATCATTTATATTCAAATATTAATACGGAGACATAAGATTTTTTTGTGATGGTTTTACCATTGTTCTTTTTCTATTTTTTTACCAAATATTATTATATCTTTCTATTTTTTAATCTTTTAATCTACTTCCCAATAAATTACTATTTTATGTTATCAAGTGAAGTTTTCAATTTTTTACTATTTTTTTTAGTCCTATATTTATAATTATATATTAATACGAGATCCTAATCTTTTGTGTGATTTCTAGGGACCTATGTGTTTTTTTTTTGGTACATGTGGACCTATGTGTTTTACTCATATTAATAAGTTTGCCCATTCTTTTATAACATCTGCGGGACCTATATTTAAACTCATATATTAATATGAAAACTTTTTTGTTTGTGTGGTTTCTACGGGACTTATACTTTTAATTATATATTAATTAAGTTGTTTGAAACAAAAATAAAATAAAAATTAAGTTGTCTATTTTTTTTTTTACAATTTTTCTGGTTATACTCATATTTAATACGATGACCTAATTATTTTGATGACTGTTGCGAGACCTATCCTATATTTTCACTAACATTTTAATATGATTGCCTATTTTTTAACAATTTTTACGGGACTATATTTATACTTATATATTAATACATGGACATAAGTTTTTTTTTGTGATTTTTCAACACCTATGTTTTTACTAATATATTAATAATGTAGCCTATTTTTTTTCTTCATAATATTTTGGCAAGTTTTACATAGAAAGGATTTCCCCGTTACTAATATAATACAACCCCTAATTTTTCTTTAGATCTACTTGTTTCACTCCGATAGTATCATAAATGGAGTCAATGCATAGGAAATGAATGCATTTCCATACTATTAAGTTAAGTGAAATACATACGACATAATCTGGATTATATCACATTACTTATTTTACTGAATATTACGGAGCCTGCTCATGCAGGATATGATCGAGTCTGATCATAGAAAAGATTCTCTTCAAGCGAACCGGCCTATCCTATGTAGGGGACTGGCGCGGTGGTTGTGGCAGATAAAGTCAAGTCATATATCTGCACGGCCCAATCAATAGTTCAAGTCACACACTCCCATAATCCATTCTTTTTTTTTTCGGAGAGTTCCCTTCCACTATTCATTATATGTCAAATAAAAGATGCAATTTATTTTGTTAAGTGGAAGGGGAATATCCAAATACATGTCTTATTTTTTTTTTTAATAATGCATATTTGTAGCAATGAAATACTATATCATCCTCCCCAAAATGATATATTTATATTCCTAAATTAATACGGAGACCTAAAGTTTTTTTGTGATGGTTTTACCATTGTTCTTTTTCTATTTTTTTTTACCAAATATTATATCCTTTCATCTTACCAAGTGAGGAGCGGCAACGCCGCGACTCCCGTGCGGACGCACGGGTGTCCTGCTAGTTAATTATATAGCGTCTCAACTGTCAAAAAAAAATAGTAAGCACCACAATTTCATTATTGAGCTTCCACAATAATGAATGATTGAATGTGTTTTATTGTTGTGAAATAATTGCAATTCATGTTAGATATTTTAACTTAATAAGAATCATAATTTTTTTAAAAAAATATCTCTCAAAAATAATTTTTATGAAAAGTTATTTAAAATAGCTTCTCTTTTAGAGTTTTTTTTCCGGAAATTTTATGATCCAAAAAAATTATAATATAATGATAAAATACTTTTTTTTAATAAGAAAATGAATTAAACTACTAAATAACACGAGGTAAACTAACCTCTTACATCATCTTCTAGAAGAAGTTTCAAAGCAAAAAGAGAAACATAAAAAATGATAAAATACTTAAAACCATATTTTTTAAAAAATAATATTTAAACCAATTTTTCAAAAGTTTTATAAAACAATTCTTTATTTAAAAAAAAAAACTTTTAACAAAATAATACAATATAAAAATTATTTTTAAAAAAGCTTAAACAAACTAGTCCATTAGAACTGGTTATTATTATGAATCATCACTTGAGATACTCAACGTTGAAAGTAGAAATATGGGAATAAAATTTATATCTTGGATCTTCCTTCTTCATCTACTAGTAATACTACTGGTATGTTAAACTTTCTCTTGAAACTCTGTTTCTCTCTGTTTATTATAACTATACTCTGTTACTATACTTTTGCAGTGTTCTCATGGCGACCAAGCGAGGGAATTGGATGAACAAACAGAAAAGAAATCATTGGAAATTCATCATGATATTGATCGAAGACTAATGGTGTTCTTCACTTTGAAAGATTTGAAAGTAGGAAAAATAATGCAAATTTATTTTCCAAAGAGAGACCCATCAACTTCTCCTAAGTTATGGCCCAAAGAAAAAGCTGAATCACTTCCTTTTTCATCAAACCAACTCTCATATCTTCTCAAATTCTTCTCTTTCTCTCAAGGTTCACCTCAAGCCATGGCAATGGAAGACACCTTAAGACAATGTGAGAGTAAACCCATCAAAGGAGAGGTCATATTTTGTGCTACCTCTTTAGAATCTATGCTTGAATTTACACAGCATGTTGTTGGTTCAAATTCTGAAGTCCAAGTTCTTACAACTTTTCACAAAACTAAGTCAAGTGTTACTTTCCAAAATTACACTATAGTAGAAATTCTAATGGAAATTCTACCTCCCAAAACCAAAATGGTGGCTTGTCACAGTTTGCCTTACCCTTATGCTGTTTTTTATTGTCATAGCACAGAAAGTGAGAAGAATAGGGTGTTTAGAGTTTCATTGGTTGGTGAGAATAATGGAGATATCGTGGAAGCTATGGCGGTTTGTCACTTGGATACATCACAATGGGCACCTAATCATGTTTCATTTCAAATTCTTGGGGTTACACCAGGAAGCTCTTCTGTTTGTCACTTTTTCCCAGCTCAGGATTTCATCTGGATACCTAAATTCAAAACACAAGCTTCTTCTACCATGTGATTTCTAGTAGTAGTAGTACGGTAATCCCTTCGGATTCGGATTCTAAATATAAGACAGAATTTGGTCAGTCAGCGAAAATTGATGTATCTGATTCAATCTAAATACATTAAATTTTCTTGACCCTACGTTCTCTTATATTTAAAACCGGAGGAAGTACTACCAGTGTGCTTGTAATTTGTGTTTATGTGCATCAATGCTGCTAAAATAAATAATTGTGTTTTGTGTTACAGAGGTAAGTACTAATTAAGTACTATGAAATAAAGTTTTATAAAAGTGTAAGTAATAGTAAGAGCCTCTCCTTTGATGATTTTGTTGTAATATTGAATCATATGATGTTATTATGGTCTGCTTATTCAATACCTGAAACTTAGTTTTTAAATTATTTTATGTTAAAAAAATTATTTATCGCATTTAATTGAGTTTCTCTATATATGTTGAATCTAACAATAAAAATTAGACTTTTCAGGAAAAAAGCTGAGCTCCATGCTCGCCAACCATCGTGTCAAGTCCTTAAATTAATAATTTTCAGGAACTGGTAAGGTAAAAGGTACATAACATTTAATGTGCAAACATATACTATAAATAGTCTTCAGTATTCTATAATTTGAAACTGACGTTGAACTCTCACATGCGGAAATTTATCGATGAAGTTAGCAGCTTTAGCAAGTTCTGTTGCAGCTCTGATTTCTTCATCTGTTGCTCCATCCTTACCATAGGAAATGTTCTCTTTAATGCTACAAGTAAAGAGAACTGGTTCCTGACTGACTAGGCCTATTTTTTGCCTGATCCATTTCAGTTGAAATTCTCTGAGGCTGATACCGTCAATGAGAATTTCACCACCCTGTGGATCATAAAATCTCTCTATCAAACTAATAACTGTCGATTTCCCACTCCCACTTTGCCCTACGAAAGCCGCAGTAGTGCCACTTGATATTGAAACAGAAAATGCATCGAGTATCATTTCATTTCGTCTTGAAGGATAACTAATTAAAGCAAACTAATTTTACGGATTATACTCATTTTTAATATTTAATAAAGTGACCTAATTATTTTGATAATTTTTGTGAGATCTATATTTTCACTAATATATTAAGAAGGTTGCCTATTTTCTAATAATTTTTACAAAACTATATTTATACTCATATATTGAATACATGGACATAAGTTTTTGGTAATTTTTACGAGACCTATGTTTTTACTAATATATTAATAAGGTAACCTATTTTTTCATAATTTCTACATTATCTATATTTATGTATTTTTTTTAACAAAATTAATATTATATTAATACGGATACCTAAAGTTTTTTTGTAATGATTTTACCATTGTTCTTTTTCTATTTTTCTTTTACCAAATATTATATTCTTTCTGATTTTTTTTATCTTTTGATCTACTTTTCAAAAAATTATTATTTCATGTTACAAAGTGAGAAGTGGCAACGCCGCGACTCCCGTGCGGACGCACGGGTGTCCTGCTAATAAGAATTAAATACAAAGTTGAAAATAGTTGAAAAATAAATGACATTTTTTTAGAAGATTTTTTTTGGAAAATATTTTGTTGTTGATATAAGGACTAATTATTTTTTTGAGAAAAAAATTCTCTTTTATTTTACCGGAACAAAAAATTCATTTGTCATCAATACATTGGTCATTCTTTTGGAATAGATTGACCATCAATACATTATGCAGAATTTATATTTAGTCTCACGAAACTTGTGTTTTACTAATATATTATGTTGTCTATTTTTTTTTAATAATTTACGGGTTATATTCATATTAATATGGGAACCTAATTTTTTTGGTTATATCTATGGGCCTTATATTTTTACTCATATATTAACAAAGTTGTATATATTTTTATTAATTTAACGAGTTGTACTCATATATTAATACGGGGACATAATCTTTTGTGTGAATTCTGAAGGACCTATGTTTTTCTTCTTATTAATAAAGTTTTCTGTTCTTTAATAATTTATGTAGGACCTATATTTTATACTCATATATTAATACGAGAATATTTTTTTTAAAATTTCTACAAGATTTATATTTTTAATCATATTTTAATAAAGTTGTTTAATTTTTTATAATTTTACGGGTTATAGTAGATCATATATTAATACAGAGACCTAATTATTTTGTTGATTTTTACGTGACCTATGTTTTTTATTAATATATTAATAAGGTTGTCAATTCTTTCATAATTTCTACATGACATATATTTATACTCATATATTAATACAAGAATATAATCTTTTGTGTGATTTTTGCAGGGCTATATGTTTTTACTCTTATTAATAAAGTTTCCAGTTTTTTACTATTTTTTGTGAGACCTATATTTATACTCATATGTTAATACAATGACCTAATGTTTCATGTAATTTTATTGGGATCTATGTTTTTTACTTATATTAATAAGTTTGCACGTTCTTTTATAATATATGCGGAACCTATATTTATACTCATATATTAACATGAAAACTTATTTTTTATGTCGTCTATTTTTTTTTTACAATTTTACGGGTTATACTCATTTTTAATATTTAATATGGTGACCTAATTATTTTGATGATTTTTGTGAGACATATATTTTCACTAACATATTAATAAGGTTGCCTATTTTATCTTTTTTTTGGTAGAAGGTTGCATATTTTCTAATAATTTTTACCGGACTATATTTATACTCATATATTGAATACATGGACATAACTTTTTGGTAATTTTACAAGACCTATGTTTTTTACTAATATATTAATAAGGTAGCCTATTTTTTCATAATTTCTACATTATCTATATTTATATTTTTTTAACAAAATTAATATTATATTAATACGGATACCTAAGATTTTTTGGTTTTTTTATCAAATATTTTATTCTTTCTGATTTTTTTTTTATCTTTTGATTTACTTTCAATAAATTATTATTTCATGTTACAAAGTGAGTAGCGGCACTCCCATGCGGACGGAGAGTGTCCTGCTGGTTGTATACATAAAGCAAGATGAATGATGCTTCAACACAAAACAAAACAATGGAGATTAAGCTCGAGAAATTAAACACAATACTCATAAAACCCTCAAAACCTACACCATCACATCTTCAAACTTTCAAAGTCTCATTACTAGATCAAGTTTGTCCTAATAATCATATCAACGGCACTTTCTTCTACCCAAATAACAATAACAATAACAATAATCATAACCACCATTTTTCTGATTTTTCCAATAAATCAAAAATTCTTCAAAACTCACTTTCTCAAACATTATCCCATTTTTACCCTTTCGCTGGCCATCTACATGACGACACCACCATTCACTGTAACGACAACGGCGTTTTCTTCATCGAATCACAAACAACCACCACTCTCTCCGAAATTCTCACCAATCCTAATTTCAAAACACTAGAATGCTTCCCCCCAACCACTGAGGAGAAACAAAATATGCTGTTACTACTCCGATTCACCTTGTTCAGTTGCGGTTCCACCGCAATTACCATCTCCATCACACACAGGATCGCTGACACCAACACAGTAATCAGTTTTCTCAACACTTGGACAGCAATCACCAGCGGAAATGAAATTGTTCCACTCCCTGATTTAACCGTCGCCGCTGCTCTTTTTCCTCCGAGAGAAATTCCCGGCATGTCTTCTGGTTCCGTTAAAACTTCCGATGCAAAATTCACTACTAGAAGATTCATTTTCAAAGCATCCAAAATAGAAGAACTAAAGATAAAAATCAAAAACAAATTTGAATTTCATCCTTCTAGGGTAGAGGTTGTTCTAGCTCTGATTTGGAAATGTGCTCTTTCGGCGGCATCAACAGCAGTTTCTGGTTCCAAAACGACGTCGTTTAAGCCTTCGATTTTGTTCCAAGCAATGAACCTCCGTACACGGATGTACATACCAGAGAATGTAGTTGGGACCTTGGCTTGGCCGTTTTGGGTGACGGTTGAAGAAGAAAGCCACGTGGCATTAGATGAGATGGTGAAAAGAATGAGGAAGGGTGTAATGGACTTTATAGAGAATAAAGTAGAGAGGTTTAAAGAAGAAGGTGGGTTTAAGGTTGTGGTGGAGAATTTGAAAGAGAGGGTTGAGATTTTGAAAAGGAACAATGAGAATGAGGGTAGTTTGGTAATTTACAACAGTTCGAGTTGGTGTAAATTTCCAGTGCTTGAGTTTGATTTTGGGTGGGGGAAACCTGTGTGGTGTTGTAGTGTGCATATTAATTTGGGGAGCAATTTTATTTATTTGATGGATACAAAAAATGGTGGTGGAATTGAAGCTTTCGTTACTCTTGTTGAAGATGAGATGAAATTGTTTCAACAAAATCAGGAGCTGCTTCACTATGCTGTGCTTAATCCTACAACAACTCTTATTTCAACTTCAAAGCTATAATATTTATAAGTATATCCACTTAAAAACTTGAAGGCTCAAATTAGTAATGCGCATCTTTTTTGATTTGACAAAAGTAATCTCTCTTTACTATTTTAAATAGTTTAAAATGTTGGATAGTTAAGTAATTTTTTCATTGTGTCCAACTGAATTTTCTAAATTGCCGTTTGTCTTTGTTACTTATTTGTTTCAAGTCATGCCTAATTTTTCCTTCAGAAATATCAAATGATGTGTGTTTGATGTGAATTGTTATGTTCGGTGGCTCCTTTTTAGTGGAACTTAGTGGCTTTAATTCATCTACTTCATGGTTAACATTCCTGGCTCCGCCACTGATTATAGTATATACCAAGTTAACTTTGAGATTTTATTTCTACGCAAATTAGTAATTAGAATTTTCCATTTGTTTTATTGATAATATTCTTAGTTAATTACCAGCTCTCATTGTTGTTATTCACCATCATTTTTGCTTAATAATACAAAAAGTGTGGAAACTAACAGGTTTAATTTTTATAATTTCATGTAAAAATACATAAAGTTGTGTAAGGTACATTTTTTTAAAGTAAACTGAATATTATTAAAGAATCAAATCCATGATCAAAATAGGTATAAGTTGTGGGTGTGTTTCTTCAATAGTCATTCTAAAGTGTATATTTTTTTCACCCAAGATTTCCGTCCCCTAAAAAAATCTTAAATAATTCGTTCAAATTTTAGAACTTCAAGTGTTTTTTGGTTGTTTGGTGGTCATCAAAGTCTTAGCCCTTGATCAATGGTCATTTTTTATTTAATCTTTGAAAAGTGTCCCTAAATATAAGACCATCTACAAATTTTTAGATGCAATTATTTTTTTTTTTCTGAAATATATCATTCATTAATACCACTAAGTTACATTCGAATATGAAAAAACAACATTTAATGCATTAAATATAAAGGGTAAATTAGTAATAATCTCACACAAGTCAAACAAAGTTATTACTAAACGACTTTTCTTAATATCCGTATATTTTTAGAAGTTCATATATTTTCTTAATATCCGAAACAACTACTTTGCAAAAAATCGATTCAAATTAAACCGCACAAAATTAGATTGGATTGGATCATATTTTTTTTATGTAGTCATCCAAAACCAAACTGAACCGCTTGTAATTTTAACTTTGGATCAAATGAATTTTTATCTCAAAACCGATTCAAACCAAACCACAAGCACTGTGGCAGTGATGGGTGATTACACTTATCTAAAAAATCTAATAAGTTGCATTTGTATATGCAAGTGGACCCATCTTTAAAATTTATTTTAATTTATTTAATAATAAATAATAAATGAAAAGACAGAGGTTTATGACAAAATTGATGGTAGTGGGTGACAATCATTTATTTGGTAGTGGGTGACAATCATTTATTTGAGTAATTTTTTTCCTCTTACTTTGTTTTGACCATACCAAACAGACTCTTAGGGATATATTGGATTGAGATTTCAAAGATTTTAAAAGACTTTTTTATTATAAAAAAGTCTTGTGGTATTCAATAAAGACTTTTACAAAAGTTAAGTAAATCTTGTGGTATTCAATTAAGACAATTACGATTTTTTTCAGGGCAATGAAATCTGTTGGTATTCAATTGAGATTTCTTGTCATTTATAGAATGTCAATTAGTATTCAAAAGTCTACCGATTTTGATGGATTTCATGAGACTTTTTAGTTGAAAGTATAAATACTACACTCCTCAAACAATCCCACTCCAAACCCTGAGATTGTTCATGCTCTCCCACCGACTTTTTTTTTTCTCCACTGCCGTCGAAACTCATCAGTTCAAAATATGTTCTTCTCTTACAACTTGCTATATTGTCCATACATGTAATTATAAACATCTCATATAATTTTACAGAGTTTCTTCTCTTACAAGTGGAATGGATTATATATATTTTTCAATCAATTATATGCTTGCGTCAGATCAAAAATTTCCTCAACGTATGCCATGAAAAAAAAATTGTTGTATTGTTCAATCATCATCATACATATACCACTCTCAAAATTCTTCAACATAACTTTTTTTCTTGTAACAATTTAACGTAATTTTTTTTCCATCTGTTATGTTTTTTTTTTTCAAATTCTTCAACATAACTTTTTTTTGTAACAATTTAACGTAATTTTTTTTATTTGTTTTGTTTTCTTGATTCATTGATTTTATTTTGTTATATTGATTAATTGTTATTATTATTGGATGTTATTTTAGGAAATCAATAACTTTTTTTTTAGAAAACAAATCACTGAATTATTTGAAATCATAAAAATCCATAAAGTACTCTGAAATCTAGAAAATATGTGTAATAAATTTATCTTTAAAGTATTCTTTAAAGTCTTGATTGTTGAAAATCGTGATTGTTGAAAATGTCATTAAAATCCCACAAAGTCAATACAATCCCACAAAATCTTTTAAAATCTTCAAAATTTTTTTACTAAAATAATCCATCGAAATCTCAATTCAATACACCTCTTTATCACTAAGTACAAAAGTTATAAAATGAAAATAGTAATTTCAACAATGTATTTCAATGAAAAAGACATGTTGCATATATATAGTAAGTTATCTGCTGATCAAAATACATGAAGATGTAGGGAATTAAATCCTTTCAATCCCATTTTTTTATCAATCTCTCAATTAGAAAAGTATAATTCACTAAAAGAAAACTTAATGTACAAAGTAAAACATCTAAAAATATGATTTGAACGGTATGACGGCAAAATAGTTCAAGAATTCTTTAATAACACACGACGTCAACATGTTAGTCCCGTGACTCCAAACGATACAAGAGGGGGTGAATTGTGTACTCAAAAAATTATTAAAAATAAGCACTTAAAATATTTTAACCAAATAAAAATAACTTGTAGCGAGAAATAAAAGAGATGAAAGGGTAAGAAGAAAAACACAAAGAAATTATCCTGGTTCGGCCAAAGACAAAGGGCCTACTCCAGTCCCCAAGGAAAGCACCTTGAGATTTCACTAAACCAAACTTTTATAACAGGATAAACTAATAACCTTTACAACCGAGAACTCTCAACACAAACAATGGGATATCACCTCCCTTGTGCAAGAGCCTCTAAACCAAGAGATATCATCTCTCTTGAAAACCTTGGGATCACACCCAATACAAGTGGAATAAATTGAGTTACAAGATATTACACCATATGTGTAGATAAAACAAATTGAAGCACAAGTACTACAAGTAAACTATGTAGTATAAAAAAACTCTCAAATAAATATATTAGCAAGTGTAAAAATAATGAGAGTGATGAGTAATATTCTTAATATATTTTCATGCAAAATGTATTAGTTTAATGAGCTACGGTAATACACATATATATATTTATAGGATAAATGAAAGTGGTGTATTAATAAAATAGCCGTTGGCACTTGAAGGCATAAACTAGCCGTTGCAATATCTTTACCATGATATGCTCATATTTAATTGTGAATGAAATTCCAAAAATACGCAGCATGGCTGTATCTCTTGCTCAACATCAATTAGAAATTAAAAACAAGATCGTTGAATCAAATGGTAGGCTAATTGATTATGGTAATAATCAAAATGGTTATTGTTTAGAAAGAGATCATACTGAAACAAGTTGAATGCATAAATATAATTGACAAGCTAAAAGAGCAAGTCCATTGCTAAAATATAATTATGACCTTGTTCAAAAGCATGTTCTAAAATATTTAACGAGAAAAAAAAAAATGCAATTTCCAAAACACAATTTATGCAAAAATATTTTTATTCAAAATCACATTTAAATAAAAATTATAGTGAGTGTGTGATATATTATTTTGAGAGCTATTTTTACTACACACATAACGATCTTAAAAAAATATGGATTACATAATCCAATAATTCTATAAACCAAGTCTTGAAAGCTAGATTCTCTTTTCCGCTTTTTGCATCCTTATCATTCTTACACTTCTTTTGTCAATCATCAAAACCACAATGTTCATGTCAAGGCATATATTCACACAACAGTTGCATGTCTGTGTATGCAACTCGTCCAGACTCCGATCATTAGGTATTCCTCCTCTTGTCTTTTCTT
This sequence comes from Trifolium pratense, assembly GCF_020283565.1. Classification (NCBI taxonomy): domain Eukaryota; kingdom Viridiplantae; phylum Streptophyta; class Magnoliopsida; order Fabales; family Fabaceae; genus Trifolium; species Trifolium pratense. Next base: position 5,070,889 of record NC_060065.1, on the reverse strand, counting down.
TTTCATATACTCCCTCTGGTCCTTTTTATAAGGAACACTTTGAAGAAAAAAAAAATGGTTTTTTTTATAAGAAATTTTGACCAATTTTCAAATGTTTTAAATGTTCAATGTCACGTATGCCCTTATTTATTATGAGAGAGAATTTAAAAATAAGTAAGTTAGTCGAATAAAGAGTAATTAAATAAGGGTATACATGAAATAAATTTAAATATATAAGAGTATTAAACAAAAATAACTATGTTAAATGTGCTTTCTTGATCTGTGTAATTTTTTTAAAGTGTTCCTTATAATAAGGATCGGAAAGAATACTACTTCTATAAAATAATACAATGCTATATGGCTGCGGAGATCGGCAACCAAGCAAAAGCCTCCAACGCCAAGTTGATCGTAACACATGGCCATGGGTAAGAGATTTTAAAATCAAAAAAAGCAAAGGGGTGTAAAAATTGATGGAAGTTGCAAAGCAACCTGGAAAAATTGATTGAAGAGAACAGATAAATTGATGGAAATATTGATTGAAGATCATGAGAAAATTGATCGAATTTGTTTGAGTATTTTATAGTTGTTTTAATGTGGTAAACAAAAAAAATTATAATAGGTAATTTTACTAAAGTTATTGTGAAGAATAGACTTTGTGCTTGGTGTATGCCATGAATGCAAGCTACAAGATGAAGTAGTTGCAGAGAAACTAGAAGAATATGCAGAGAAAGAAATGAGCAAAAGATAGAAATTCTTATTCATGAAAAACTTGATTGAATACAAGCACTATGTTCTATCTTATATATTGAAGGGATCAAACTAACAATCTAACTAACTAACAAACTATTTACAACAAACTCCAACAGTTTGTAACTGCCAAAACCAACTCCAAAAGCAGTTAGCTTATAAGGCAAGTGAGATGGAATTCATTTATTTGCTTTTGTCATTAACATCCCCCCTCAAGCTGGAATATATGTCAAACATTCCAAGCTTGGACTGTAATGTCTGGAAAGGACCTGGATGTAGAGATTTAGTGAATATGTCTGCAATTTGCTCTTTGGAGGATACTGGTAGCAGATGCAGTATGTTGGCTTGAACTTTGTCTCTCACAACATGACAGTCAATCTCTATATGTTTGGTTCTTTCATGAAATACAGGATTGGAAGCAATGTGCATTGCTGATTTGTTGTCACAGTACATTATGATGGGTGAATCATGCTGAATTTGAAAATCTTGAAGCAGATACAATAACCATTGTCCTTCACAAGTAGCTTGAGCCAAAGCACGATATTCAGCTTCAGATGAAGATCTTGAGACAACTGTTTGCTTCTTACTCTTCCAGCTAATCAAAGATGATCCAAGAAAAAAGCAAAAACCTGTGGTAGATCTTCTGGTATCTGGACAAGCTCCCCAATCAGAGTCAGAGAAGCCTTTCAATGTGAGTGATGATGATGAGCTAAAGAATAAGCCTTGTCCAGGATTATTTTTGAGAAACTTCAAGATGTGAAGACCAGCTAGCATGTGTGCATCAGTTGGTGAATCTAAGAACTGGCTGAGCTTGCTTACAGCATAAGAAATTTCTGGTCTAGAATGAGTTAGGTACAACAATCTTCCAATTAGCCTTCTATATGTTGTTGGATCAGAAATAGGTGTACCAGAAGATTTATGTAGCTGTAACTGTGGCTGCATAGGAGTAGGGCATGGTTTTGTTGCAAGAAGGCCAGTATCTTGCAATAAATCTAAGGTATACTTCCTTTGACATAGTGAAATGCCATTATGTGATCTAGCCACTTCAAAACCCAGAAAATATTTCAGAGATCCTAAATCTTTTATGCTGAATTTAGCATCGAGTAATGCTTTGAGCTGATTAATTTCATTAATGTCAGTGCCCCCCAGCACCAAATCATCAACATAAACAAGAATAACAGTGAATCCAGTTGTTGACTGTTTGGTGAAGAGTGAATAATCAGCCTTAGATTGCTTGTATCCTGAGGCAATGAGTGTTTCAGTTAATTTTGCATTCCATTGCCTGCTGGCCTGTTTTAATCCATAAAGTGACCTTTGTAACTTGCACACCAAGTCAGGTTTATCAAGAACCAGCCTAGGTGGTGGTTGCATGTAAACCTCTTCATTTAAGTCACCATGAAGGAATGCAGTGTTCACATCAAGCTGGAAAAGAGGCCAATTTTGAGCAGCTGCTATGGCCATAAAGGTTCTGACTGTAGTCATTTTAACTACAGGGCTGAACGTGTCCATATAATCAATACCTTCAGTTTGTGTGAAACCTTTTGCTACTAATCTTGCCTTATGTCTTTCAACAGATCCATCAGCATGTAGCTTGAGTTTGAATACCCATTTACACCCTACTGCTTTCTTGTTAGGAGGTAGTGTTGTCATAGACCAGGTATTGTTTTTCAACAAAGCAGCCAACTCAACATTGACAGCATTCTTCCATTGCTCATCATGCATTGCCTCCTCATACGAGGATGGTTCAGTGAGGGTGGAGATATTAAAAGCAAAGTGTTTGTGTGATGTAGATAAGTTTTGATAAGAAATAAAAGATGATAAAGGGTACTTACATTCAGAAGATGATGCGGAAGTAGATTGAATTGAATCATTATTGGAGGTGGAGATGAGGTTGCAATGAAAGTCTTGTAAGTAACCAGGAGGATTGGAAGGTCTAGTTGATCTTCTAAGAGTAATGGGAGGTGGAATGATGGGAGATAGAGAAGGTGAGTTAGGTGAATTGGTATTAGAATTGTTTGGTGAGGGAGATGCAGACTGAATGTAGTTGTCAGAAACATGAGTTGCAAGAGGAGTATTAGTGTCAGCAGGTGAAGTGTGTGAAAGTGGAGATGAATTTTGAATAGGTAAATGAGATGGTGTACAGGGTGGATGAGATGTGTGTGTGGAGGGAAATGTAAAATTTAAGTCATCATAAGCATGTTGATTGTAAACATGTGTAGAAGAAGATGGTGATATATCTGAAGTATATGACTTAGCAGAGTAAGGAAAGATATTTTCAAAAAATGACACATCTCTAGAGATGAAAATTTCTTTATTCTTAAGATCAAATAGAATGTGACCCTTGACTCCAGGTTTAAAACCAAGTGAAGTACATTTTCTTGACCTAGAATCAAGTTTTTGTCTGTGAGAAGAAATAGTTGCAGCAAAAACAAGAGAACCAAAAACTTTGAGATCTTCAATGTTAGGTAAAGTATTATAAAGCATTTGAAAAGGAGTTTTTTGTTTTAAAAATGGAGATGGTAATCTATTGATGATATGTATTGCATGACCAACAGCATAAGTCCAAAATATTTTAGGTAGATTGGCTTGGAATAAGAGAGCTCTAGCTATACCTAAGACATGCTGGTGCTTTCTCTCCACAATGCCATTTTGCTGAGGTGTGGCAACACATGAACATTGGTGTATAATACCATTAGTAGCATAAAAATCTTTGAGTAAAAATTCAGGTCCATTGTCAGATCTAATGGACTTAATATTGCAATTGAATTGAGTTTTAACTAAAGAATAAAAGTTTTGAATATGCAAAGAAGCTTCTGATTTTGCTTTCATGAAATATAACCAAGTAAATCCTGATCTATCATCCACAATGGTTAAAAAATATTTATGTCCTGTCATTGAAGGAATAGCTAGTGGTCCCCAGATATCAATATGGATGAGATCAAAATTATGCTTAGACACATGAGAGCTGAGATTAAAAGATAATCTTTTTTGTTTAGCATAAAAACAAGTATCACAAGGATTTGAAGAAGGAACAAATTGAACAGAAGGAAAAATTTTATTGATTTCAAGAAGTTTTACATCAGATGCATGGCCAAATCTTCTATGCCATATAGTACAATCAACTGGCTTATGTGCATTAACACTAGACTGATGTAAGCTAAAACTAGAAATGGAATTGATACAATTTTTATTTGGTATTGACCCTAAACTAACAGCTGGTGATTTGAGAATGTATAGTCCATGATTCAATTCAGCTACACCAATCATCCTCTTTGTGCAATGATCCTGTATCATACATTTATTAGCATCAAAGACTAAACTACATTGTAAATGTGCAGTAAGTTTGGGTACAGAAATTAAATTGAAAGAAAAATTAGGAAAGTATAATGCATCAGTGAGATATACGTTTTGATCAAATACAATTGTGCCAGAATAGCAGGTAGTAACTATGGTTCCATTAGGTAATTTCAAGTTTATAGGGTTAATTTTTCTGATGCATTGAAAAAATTGAAGTGAAAAACATATATGGTCAGTGGCTCCTGTGTCAAGAATAAAATCATTGGAGTCACTTGAAGTAGGAATGGTACAAAGTGTACCTGAGTTTGTGGTTACATGGTTAATACTATGAGAGGGCAATGATTGTAAGCCTTGGAGGAGTGCAAGCAATGCTTTTTGTTGAGCTGATGTGAGCAACAGTTTCCCAGCTTCTGAGTCAACATTTTCCTCTTCACAAGTAACAGTATGGGACTCATCATCATCACCATTACCAGTAACACAATTATTGACAGCTCCATTATTTCCATTATGCTGCAGGTGTTGCATATGAGGTGGGTATCCATACTTCTTCCAGCAGTTATCTATGATATGGTTGGTCTGGCCACAGTGACTGCATAACATTTTACCTTTGCCACGACCTCCATTAGACCTACCACCACCTCTATAGCCCCTACCTCTGCTAGTTTGACCCCTCCCAGCATAAGAATTGTAACCATTGATTGCTAACAGTTTAGATTCATCAATAGGAATAACTATCTGCCTCTCTTGTTGCACAAGTAAAGAGTAAACCTTAGCAATCTTAGGGAGAGGGTCCATGAGCATAATTTGAGATCTAACAGCATAGTATTGATCATTTAGGCCTTTAAGAAAACGTATTACCTGATCATTTTCTTTGTATTCTTTCATCTTTGCCATAGCAACACAGTTATTGACACAATTGGATTCAGGAATAGGCCTAAAATTATCTAATTCTTGCCAAAGTTTCTTCATTTTGGTATAATAAGCAGAGATAGAACTATCACCTTGTTTGAGAGTGTAAATTTCTTCTTGAAGATCTGAGATACGAAAGATATCTCCTTGGTAGAAACGATCTTTGAGATCCAGCCAAACCTCTGAAGCAGTGTCCATCCAAATGACACTTTGAGCAATTTCAACATCAGCAGAATTTGTGATCCATGACATAATCATGGTATTGCAACGATCCCAAGCTATTGAGTCATGATATTCGTCATCAGGACGAGGAAGAGTAGCATTGATAAACCTAAGTTTTTTCTTGGATTTCAATGCCATAGTCATGGCACGTGACCATGAGTGATAATTGGAGCCAGAAAGAGAAGGAGTAACCAAAACAAGCCCAGGATTTTCATTAGGATGTAAGAAATAGGGATTGAGAGTATCTGTTTGGTACCCTTTGTTGTGACTCTGAGCAGTGCCACCATGAACACCAGCATTACTATCAACTGACATGGTGAAAGATTATGAAGAATCAAAGAAAAGATTGCAAATTTGAGAGAAAAATTGAAGAACAAAGATCAAGATTGTGATGAATCTTGAAGAGAAAAAGATGAACAGAACAAAGAATAAGCAAAACGAAACGAAGAATTGCTTGAGAAAACAGAAAAAGAAAAGATCAATCAATGGCATACCTCCATTAGAGGCCTGATACCATGTGAAGAATAGACTTTGTGCTTGGTGTATGCCATGAATGCAAGCTACAAGATGAAGTAGTTGCAGAGAAACTAGAAGAATATGCAGAGAAAGAAATGAGCAAAAGATAGAAATTCTTATTCATGAAAAAATTGATTGAATACAAGCACTATGTTCTATCTTATATATTGAAGGGATCAAACTAACAATCTAACTAACTAACAAACTATTTACAACAAACTCCAACAGTTTGTAACTGCCAAAACCAACTCCAAAAGCAGTTAGCTTATAAGGCAAGTGAGATGGAATTCATTTATTTGCTTTTGTCATTAACAGTTATTGTATAACTATGAATATAATTTTATATTTGATATCAGACTTTTTAGAAAAAAAGAATTGATAAATACGAGAACAATAACATGTCTATTATTAGTCCATAGAAGAAAAAATAATTGAAATCGGTTATGAGATTTATTTTATGCTTAATTGCAAATAATTGGAAACACAAATTAATAGTGTGACTTTTGATTATCTGCAAAAGAAACGGCACACTAAAATGAAAAGAATAAAACTCCATGTGTTATTGTAGTTTTTGCATAAAGAGTTCTAATTTCTTATGCTATGAATTAACCTTTGCATAGTTAATTTGTAAAAATATAATGCAATGATAACTAAACACTCATTACAATTAAATCTTATGACTGTTGGAATGTTTCTTAATGTAACACTGATCCTTATATAACTAATATCTATTCACCCGTATCACATACTTTTTGTTTGGTTATGCTCTCTCATTTTTTGTATTTAAATTATTTTGTATGTTTTCTATATATAGATATTTTAGCAAATTATGTGTATATATATTCTCAACAAGTAAGTCAGCCACTATATATATTTATCTTTTTAAGTATATATACGAATGTTATTCTATTTTCAATATCCATTTTTCACCTTTTTAAGGATTGAAGTTTAAAGATTGCTTTATGGAATAAATGTGGTCATTGCAGTGTGATGATTGTGGAGCACGTCAATTTGATCGGAAGTTTTCCTTCTATTTAAACCATGGATTTGGTATGTTTTGTAAAAAAAAAGATGTATGTCTCAACTACATTAGAAATAATTTGAATGTATATGACCTATGCAAAAGTTTAGAAGTTAAAGGTTATAATTTATTTTACGACATTTTTATAAGCGAACTCTAAATTGCTCTTATGTCTCGATTTTGTTGATGTGCCGCCTCTAAAAAGGCATCATACAATTTTTTTTGAACCAAACAAACTTAATTCATATCATTAACTAATAAATGTTCAATACATAAGGGAATAATCTCAAATCTATGGAAACTAGCCCAAACATTGGCCGCCCTAGCAAGAGTATGAGCTACCAAATTTGCTTGTCTCCTAACAAACTTAACCTCAAAGTTTACATAAGAAGATGACATAAGAAGAATAATGTCGTTAACTATTAAACTAAATTCCGAGTTGCCACGTCTTCTCGAATGGATAGCGTCAACCAACAGCTTTGAGTCACTTTCAAATTGAACTCGCTCAAATCCATGATGAATAGCTTCTTTCATAGCATGTAATAGTGCTAATGCTTCGCCTTCCACTATGGAACAAACAGGCTGCTGCCATTGAGTCAAGCCAGCCACAAAATGCCCGTTGGGATCACGAAAGCAAATACCCATAGAAGTAACACCGGACCTATAACTACAAACGCAGCATCAACATTACACTTTATCCATCCCACTCCTGGTTTCTCCCACCTAACCGGCCTAGGATCCTCAACAGGGATAACGTTATGATGCTGTAGTTGGTGGACAGTAAACCACTCATTCCAGACGACGAACGCCATGCTTCCAACTTGGCTCGGGGACTGAATATTGTCATTCTAGATCTTGTCGTTTCGATTATGCCAAATGCACCAAAATAACGATGCAACTCGTCCTATCATTGCACTGTCCACATTTCTGCACATTCGAAATACCCTTTCTGCGACAGCCCCAACTGGTAAGCTGTATTATGCAGCACCTGTGACAGGCCTGCGACTGACCAACATTCGCGAGTTGCTACGCATCCAAAAAATACATGAATATCATCTTCGACCTCAACATTGCACACAGGACAGCTTAGTTCACATTGTACATTACGTTGTCTCAAGCGGGTTCGCATTGGTAGACACCCCCTACACAACCTCCATAGTAAGTGACGCGTTTTGTGAGGAGATTGAGCTTTCCAAATATCATTCCAATTGCCCTCTACATGGTGTCTATCGCTTCGGATAATACATCTCATGGCTAGATTGTAACCAGATTTAACTGAATAGCATCCATTCCTTTCCTCCTCCCAAACCACGTTATCCTCTTTACTCGAACTAATAAGAGGGGTTGCAATAATCTCGTCCACTACCTGGCCTGTAAACAAGTTACGAATCTTAGCTATATCCCACGCTTTATAGTTCTCAAGTAACAAGTCTTTAACAACTAAATGATACACATCTTCCACTTGAGGTGAGGACACCCAGCGATCACCCTTTCCACGCAGCCATGGATAATACATAACACGGATTCTGTCGCCACTACCAATCCGCCACCTACACCCACGTAAAAGAATTTTTCTAGCCTTCCAAATACTTCGCCACGCAAAGCTAGGATTATAACCCAAAGATGCTTCGAGTAACGATGAGCGTGGGAAGTACCTTGCTTTAACTAGTTTAGCCGCCAACGAGTCCGGATTTTGAATGATGTTCCATGCTTGTTTAGCCACCATAGCCATATTGAACGCTTCAAAATTACGAAAGCCTAAACCACCCTTCGCCTTAGGGCATGCAAGTCTGTCCCAAGCTAACCAGTGGATCCCTTTATTGTTGTTACCTCTGCCTCCCCACCAAAAGGCATTCAACATTTTCTCAATATCGTCAATGAGTGAGGTAGGAAGGATAAACATACTCATAACATATGATGGAATGGCTTGAAGCACAGATTTTATCATAACCTCCTTCCCGGCCTTAGACAATGCTCTTCCCCTCCAAGAATTCATTTTGTTCTAGATACGATCCTTGATGTAAGAGAAGATTGCTTTCTTACTCCTTCCTATCATAGACGGAAGACCAAGATATATACCTGTTCCTAAAACATGACGGACACCAAGTATACGGGATAGGTCTTCTTTATCGGCAGGAGACATATTGCGACTAAAAAATACTTCGAATTTGGCCAAATTAATTTCCTGGCCAGAGGCTAGCTCATAAGTATGAAGAATGCTCATAAGCTGATTTACCTCTGCTACATTTGCCCTGCAAAACAAGAAACAATCATCCGCAAATAGAAGGTGAGACACCTCTGGGGCGCCACGACAAATTCTCGCTCCATGAACATCACCCCTCCCAACCGCCTGGTGAATAAGAGAAGTCAAACCCTCCGCTACCAGAATAAACAGATAAGGAGAAAGAGGGTCTCCTTGTCGCAACCCACGACCCGGAATAATCGGTCCAACTCTGTCATAATTCATGAGTACTGAGTAATTGACAGAGCTTACACACATCATTATCCAACGTATCCAAACGTCACCAAATCCCATTCTAGTCAGAACTCCACGGAGAAAACTCCAGTCTACCTTATCATAGGCTTTGCTAATATCAATCTTTAGTGCTAACTCACCTCTGCGCCCTGTAGTTTTCCTCTTCAAAGCATGAATCACTTCGATGGCAATAAGAGCATTATCAAGAATCGACCTACCTTCCAAAAATGCTGATTGCTCTTGGGAGACACATTTATCGAGACAAATCTTCAACCTATTAGCAAGTACTTTAGATATCATCTTATAGAGGACGTTATAGAGAGATATAGGACGCAGGTCTTTCATAGATATCGGATTGTCACATTTAGGAATGAGACAAATGTTTGTTTCGTTCAGACTTGTGGGGAAGTACCCTCTCTCTAACCAGTTAGATGCTGCCAAGAAAATATCATCACCACATTGCTCCCAAAACCTCTGATAAAAAGCTAGATTAAATCCGTCAGGCCCTGGGGATTTATCCAGATGCATATGAAATAAAGCTTGTTGAATTTCAACCTTTGTAATAGGTGCTACAAGGTAGTTATTATCCTCATCTGTCACACACGTCTGGATTAGATTAAGGACCGGTTCTTGTTCGCCATTCTTAGGTTTAAAGAGAGCATCAAAGTATTGTTTCGCTACCTCACAAAGTTCCTCTTGAGTATGAACTTCGGTGCCACCTTCATCGACAAGTTTACTAACCTTCTTTTTCTTGTGATGAGCAGTTGCCGACTTGTGGAAAAAACTAGTATTCATATCACCTTCTTTAAGCCAATGCATCTTCGCGCGTTGTTTCCAATAGTTCTCTTCTTGAACCATCAGAAGAGCATGTCGGTCATGAATCTCCTGATATCGTTTGCCTTCCTCCTCCCCCTGGTTATCCCTTAACACCGTCATCTCTCTCACACATTCATCAATTTCCTCCTTAAATTTCACCTTTTTATGTTTTCCCCATCTTTGTAGTCTGTTAGCGCATCTAGCTACACGGTCCACCACCTCAATAGTCTCGTGAACACCCCAACCATCAAGCACTACCTCCTCTAAGTCTGGTTCTCTCAACCAACTATTCTCAAAGCGAAAAGAACCATTGAACCGAGATCTAAAAGAAGGAGTACATTGCAACAATATCGGACTATGGTCTGAATTGAAGCTAAAAGGTTAGATAACCTCACATTAGGAAAAAGATGGAGCTAGCTTGTACTAGCCATTGCCCTGTCCAACCGTTCTTCAATCACGTGAGGAGTACCACGGCTTTTTATCCAAGTGAACGGATAACCTTCTAGTGGAATATCCGACAGATCACAATCACTAATCGCTTGTCGAAATCCCATACACAACGAATTCGGGTGGGGATGATTGCCCCGTTTATCCTCTTGAGAAAGTAGATCGTTAAAATCACCAATGATACACCAAGGAAGAAATGACATATTACCCAAGCATTGCTTCGCCGATTACGCTCCGGATACCCATAGTAACAGGTTAGCCTCCACTCCCCCCATTCCTCATCCTCCACTAATAAGTTAATAAAATTTCTGGTATAGTTTAGAATCCTACAATGACCACTTTCCTTCCATAACACTGTCAAACCCCCACTTCGTCCCTCCACATCGATAGCTAAACAAGAATCAAAACCCAATAAAACTCGAATAGTTTCAAGATGTCTAGTATAAGATAAAGTCTCAGATAAAAACAAAATATCCGGCTTGTGTACCCGGACGAGCTTACGTAGGTTAGGAATTGCACTCGGGCCGCCCAATCCCCGGCAATTCCAACTGAGAATAATCATTGGTCCTGGCAGTCCTGGAAACTGCCAGGACCTGCCGATAAAAAATGCTGTTGAACAAGATCATTTTAAATTAGAAAATTTCTCATATTTTCTTATTCTTTTTTGACCAATAATACATTGAAGAAGAATTAAATAAGCTATTTTAATATCTATCAGTTAACTATATGATATTATTATATTTAAAATAATTATTATTTTTTATTTATAAAAATATTTTAATTATATATTTAATCAAACCCGTGCTGCACGGGTTTTCCCCTAGTGTATAATAATTGAAGGAAACAAAACTGGAAGAAAACAAAACAATATAATTCGTAATGGGTGTATCGGTCCATAATGAAAATGACCATTAAATTAAAAAAATTCAATGATCTTGGGATGTACTACAACAATGCCAGATTCCATATAACTTCTCTTATCTTCTCTTATCCTTCCAGATTCCAGCCTGCAACAATAATGCCCTCTTTGTTAAAGCAAGGCATGGCATACAAAGCAAAACATCACCCTCTTCCACAACCACACATATTTTCTTCATCACTCTTTAATTATATATATATATATATATATATATATATATATATAGGGAATGAATCAAATTACACCGGTGAAACATTTGAGTAATATTATACCGCTCAATAACGCTTTAACGAATACAAATTTTACAAAATCCACCGTTGGATGAAAAACTTATATCGTATAGATCATTCATGTTGAATTGTATAAAAATCTAAAATCGTTTGATATATTTTTAAGATAGATCAAGATTAACTGTATTCAATAAAATCGCATAAATCATTAATCTTCATCGGTCTCAATAACATATCAAACGATTTTAGATTTTTGTAAAATTTAACATGGACGGTCTATAAGATATAAACTTTCAATCAAACGGTGGATTTTGTAAAATTTGTATTCGTTAAAACGTTATTGAGCGGTGTTACATTACTCAAATGTTACACCGGTGTAATTTGATCCCTCCCCATATATATATATATAAGAACATTAAATGTTTTTTTCCTGTGTTTAAAAAAAATAAAAGAACATTAATTTGCTTCCACTTTCTTGTTTATTTATTGAGAAGTAAACTAATTGAGTTAGAGAAAAATATTCTACATACAAATATTTTTATGTTTTTCTTTCTCTAGAGAATATATATAATATATAACTCATACCAGTAATGGTAGGAAATTTTAATGGGTCTTGCTAACGAGTGCCCCCGGGGCACTCTTTAAGCATTCCATTAAGAGAAACTTTTTATTCAAAAAATTAAACATTTCAATTTCCAATGCGTTGACTTTACGCATTTCCATAAAAATTCTATAAAAAACTTACTATTTAAGGGCTTAAAGAGTGCCCCGGGGGCACTATTTAGCATTTGCCAATTTTAATGGCCCTTTCTTGTGACTATAGCTTCTCAAAATTGCAAATCATTAATTAAAATTTAAAATGACTTAAACACTTGCACTCCTACAAAATCATCTAACAATTGAGTATCAAACGCATAAACTGAAGAAAATTTGTTAACATTAGTCGTAATACATTATTGCTAGCTATAATAGTTCACAACAATAATTGCATTGGCTCTTGTTTTTTAGTCCATTGGCCAGAAGTTTTACCCTTAAGTTGGATAAGTGAGATGATCGAATTCGAACTTCAGCCCGTGCATATTTGCTCTTGTTTTGTTTGTCCACAAACGGACAATGTAAAATAATTGAAGGAAACAAAACAATATAATTTGTCCGTGTTTGTTCGCAAATTGATCATTTTTGTTTTTAGTGATTTTGAATTTATATTGCATCGATGTACTCTTATCAATTTGAATGAATAAATATTTTTTATTTAGTAAAAAAAAATTCGTAATACATTATTGCATTCAATAAACCCGTCTAAAATGGAATGTTATGATTTCACCAAAAAATCAAGAAAAAAAAAGAATGTTATCATGAATGCTTTTTTTTTTTTAAACCATAAGTTTAATCTGATTCGGGGGTCAGTTCTGACATCAAGTGATTCCAGATCCCTCTCGATCGCAGTTGCGGGGATCAAATTATGGTCCTCCCTACCAAATTCAGCGTCAATCACCACTGAACCAACTGGCGATTGCTTTAATTTTAAAACATATTCATACTAATGTTGGGTTAGGATATTTTAGGGCTCCCTCAAGAATGTATATCATCTTCTTCTTCTTTTTTTTAAACGTCAAAGTAGTTAGTTGTTAATATTAGTATTTTATTTCTTTATCGAGACTTGAACTCGGAACCTTTTAAACCCTTATTATGTTCTTATTGTCTCTCCCTTGATTTTGACATTCAATAACTTAAATATTCATGTTAGATATTTTAACTTTATAAAAATCACAATTTTTTTAAAAAATATCTCAAAAATAATCTTTATGAAAAGTTATTTAAAATAGCTCCTTTTTTATAGTTTTTTTTTTATATTTTATGATCCAAAAAAAATTATAATAAAATGATAAAATACTTAAAACGATATTTTAAAAAAATTATTTAAACCAATTTTCAAAAGTTTTTTAAAAAAATTCTTTATTTAAGAAACTTTTAACAAAAAATTACAACATAAAAATTATTTGGCTTAATTAGTCTATTGGTCCTTAAAGACATTTTAGGTTTCACAATGATCCCTTAAAGAAAAAAAGTCTGGATTGGTCCCTCAAAGACACATCTGTTTTTCACATTGGTCCTTTCCGTCAATTTTTTTATAAAAAACGTTAGTTTTAGTTGACTGTATTGTGGATGTCATTAAGTGTAAGTGGTCCACCAAAAACCTTATTAATTTTTAAAATTTTAACGTTTGGAATTTTTTGTTATATTTGGAGTTAAAATTTAACGGAAATGACCAATATGTCAAACATATATGTCTTTAAGGAATCATTGTGAAGCCTAAAATGTTTTTAAGAGACCAATAGTCTAATTAAGCCAAATTATTTTTATATCTTGATACTCATTTGACCGAAGAGATAACTGAAGAATTCAACGTTGAAAGTAGAAATAATATGGGAATAAAATTTATATCTTGGATTCATCTACTAGTAATACTACTGGTATGTTAAACTTTTAAGTTAATTAACTTCTCTTGAAACTTTGTTTCTCTGTTTATATTATAATCCTTACATGAATGCGGAACCTTTTACACATGAACTCTTTAAACCTTTTGAATTCATTTTTTTTATAAACAGCCAAAGTTATTGTTGAATCAGCGGTATTCATTGATAATGCAAGGTTTTGTAAGAGAGGCCAACCAGTTGCAGCAGAAGGAGAAATATGCAGATGTTAGCGCAACAATTGATCAAACATAAGCGCGCACACATACACTGCTTCAATAGGCGCAGAACGCGCTTCACACACACACACTTGCACAAACTGGTTTTTATGTTGGAGAGCAATGAGAGAAGAGAAAATGAATGAAAAGCAATGAATATTGGCTCAACAAAGATTGGAATTGTTTAGGGAGAGAGATAATTTTATTCATCCACTAATAGGCCAAAATCACAATACAATACGATCACCAATAAAATGCATCTAAGCATTTATATAAGCTGCTTCACACATAACATAAGCAACAAAGTTAGCTCATAACTAACTTCTAACTAACACCCTAACAAACTCAAATGTGGTTATTAACTCCCTAACTAACAAACATATATATTATTTGACACCTAAGCAACAAATCATAACAAACTATTCTTGTTAATTACTTGCAGAATGCAGAACAAGTAACTGCCTAAACAATATGGAATTACACAAAATCTCAACAGTTTATGATCAACAAGAATACATTAGTTTAATTATAATGTACATTTAGCGGATAATTGAGATAGTGATTTAGGTTGATCCTTAGTCCATTCATAAGGCTAATTATGAAATTCGTGAGAGATTGATTGATAACTTGAATCCAAGAAGTAATAGTAGTCTCTTTGGCTCAAATGACACTTTTCTTCCTAACTCAATTATTGGAAGGGATATGAACGTGATCATGGGCCAACATGTCACAAATAAAAAACTCACAGTTTTACGTAATAATTAATTTCAGTCACTATCTGACAATTTAAATTATACATACAATAAAAATATCTCCACTATCTATCTAAATTTCATACTCTAACTACATCCACACAGTTATAGTAGGAAATTTGTATCCATAGTGTGAGTCACATACCAGCAATTATAAGACAACTTGATTTTTTTTTGTTTATAACCCTATGTTCTCATGGAAAAGGGTCCTAATATTCCAGAGTTCGGCTATACACAATATTTACTATATTCATTTAATCAATTTTTTTTACTACATTCATGTAACATAATGCTTACAAAATTCAATGTGGATATAAGCATCATAATATCTACATGTTGAACAAAACAACAGTTAGAAAATTTGATTACATATCAAAATCAATGGAACTGCTAAACCTCCAATTCCAAATAACCTTCGGTATCCAATTTAAATGGAAGCAAATAATTCCAAATAACCTTCAGTATCCAATTCAAATTGAATGTCGATACTCCTTCCGTCCCAATATATAAGATCGTTGGCCAAATGTACTATTCATTTATATTGTTTTGACCGTATATTTTTAATAACATATAGATGTAAACATTAACATATGAGATCTTGTTTGATTTGTTTTGATAGCACTACAACATTTTTGAAGTTTAGGCAACAGTTTTTAAAGCAATGTTTCAAGACCGCACCTATAAAGTGGAATAGGCAGCAGTTTTGACTCTGTTGCATAGTTTCTGTACCCACAGTCATTAAACCGTTCCTAAACACAGTATAAGCTACGGTTTGGCTAACTGTTGCCTTAAGACAGAGGTACGGTTTTTTGTCTTTAAGTAACAGTTTTTGTCTGCTGCCTCATTTTCAAAACGTTGCAGTGTGAGTATTTTCAAAATATCAAATTTTTATAATATTTACAAATAGACAATTAAAGATATTAGTGATTAAAATTGTGCATCAACGTACATGCAGTGATCAACTAGATCTTATATTTTGGGACGGAGGGAGTACATCTCTACATCATAATTGATTAAAATCACAATAAAAATCTTATATAAGATCACCTAAACATTTTTAAAGTTTCTAACCCATCCACCACAAATTAAAAAGACAATTTATTTTACTATAAGCTCCATCAATCAGATCACATTTATTCAAAGAGCTTAATACATCATACATACTTAGTAAATTTTTCATATATAAAAACATACTTAATAATCATTGAACATATGCAGCGGCTTACTTAAATAAGCTACATAATACGCTTTCTATTTTATTATTACATATTTTTATACTAAAAATAAGATATTCATTCGTTTCAATAATTGATAGAATACATAAGACGCAAATACAAATTCAATTTTTCTAAAAACGAAAAGGATGAATCTGCAAACAAACTCACAATATCCAAGTTAATAATAACATTACAACGGTAAAATGCTTACAAATAATATGATAAAATCAAAGTGACCGAAATATCCATGCTTCTGGATCTGCAACGTTGACTTCCAAATCATAGATTGAATCTGCAATTGATTGAAGTTGAGCTTTCAATATGAACTAAATGAACGCCACAACAAGACAGAAAACCGAAAACGACGTACCAATCAGACGACGACCAACACACAGTGCGCATATTATTACACTTATTTATGAAACATATTTCATGACACTTGGATTCGGCTCAAAATCCTTCTTTTACTTAACATCAATGTAATTTTCTTCATTGCTAGAAACCGTGGGTTTTAGTTCAAAATCTTTAATGGCTCCTTTCTTTTCCTCTGCATCTATCCCATGATAAAGGAAAGGATTAGGTCTTGGTTCAAAATCTTTAATGGCTCCTTTATAAGAGAAAGCATTAGGTCTTGGTTCAAAATCTTTAATGGTTCCTTTATAAGTGAAAGCATTAGGTCTTGGTTCAAAATCTTTAATGACTCCTTTCTTTTCCTCTGCATCTATCCCATGATAAACGAAACCATTAGGTCTTGATTCAAAATCTTGAATGGCTCCTTTATAAGAGAAAGCATTAGGTCTTGGTTCAAAATCTTTAATGGCTCCTTTATAAGTGAAAGCATTAGGTCTTGGTTCAAAATCTTTAATGACTCCTTTCTTTTCCTCTGCATCTATCCCATGATAAACGAAACCATTAGGTCTTGATTCAAAATCTTGAATGGCTCCTTTATAAGAGAAAGCATTAGGTCTTGGTTCAAAATCTTTAATGGCTCCTTTATAAGAGAAAGCATTAGGTCTTGGTTCAAAATCTTTAATGGCTCCTTTCTTTTCCTCTGCATCTATCCCATGATAATGGAAAGCATTAGGTCTTGGTTCAAAATCTTTAATGGCTCCTTTATAAGAGAAAGCATTAGGTCTTGGTTCAAAATCTTTAATGACTCCTTTCTTTTCCTCTGCATCTATCCCATGATAAACGAAACCATTAGGTCTTGATTCAAAATCTTGAATGGCTCCTTTATAAGAGAAAGCATTAGGTCTTGGTTCAAAATCTTTAATGGCTCCTTTATTTTCCTCTGCATCTATCCCATGATAAAGGAAACCATTAGGTCTTGATTCAAAATCTTGAATGACTTCTTTGTTTTCCTTCGCGTCAATTTCCTCTGGCGTGTGTTGGTCTTTCACAGCAAGTTTCAAGTATTCTCCTAGATCCTTTCTTGATTCTACCGTTGCTGCAAACTTTTCAAAAATATAAAAACAAAAATAAGACAAAAAAAAGTAGAGGTGTAAGTGCAAATGTGTTGTTAATAATATTGCTTGTTTTCAAAATAGCTATTAAGTTTTTTTTAAAAAAAAAACATTAAATAGCTATGAAAGTTTTTTAAAGAAACATAGGAAAACATTATATCTTTTTTTATATGGTTTCCTTAGTTAGATTACAACTGAAACATATATATTTGACACCTCAAAAAATATTAAGCTAACTCCATTATTTGTATGACTATAATCATATTATAAACATTGATTCAACAAATGAAGGGTATCTTTAATCGATATAAGATAAGTACCGGACATAATTACATAATTGTATATATGAAAAATATTTAAGGCATTGAATAATATTTTTTGCTTTCACCACCACAAGTTGAATCTGGTTTGTGGAGATATTGAATAAATTTTACTTTGCACAATGTTTGATGTTTAAATTTATGTAATTTGTGTGAAGGATAAAAAGTTGTCCATTAGTTTAGTGAGGAACAATAATTTTAATATTTGTCCACTCTCTTGTATCCACTTTGTCAAATTTTAAAAACAGTTTTAAAATTAAATATAGTACGACTAAAATTATCATGTTCATTTCCTTAGGAGATCAAACGCAATGTTGCTTATTTTAACTCAATGTTGAAAATCAAATCATCTATATGTGTGTTATTTTTTTTGGATTCATTTTTATTTTAGATTCTCTAAGATTAATTTTGATAAAATCAATTCTTTAGAAACTTATAAAAAAGCACAAATCAAAAGGTTTTCATGTTGATAAAAGTATAAAAAATTAAAATCACTCAAGTTGAAAACTATGAATATTAAAATAGTTTATCATTAAAAGAATTGAAAAAAACCATAGAATCAATAAAAAATAACATTCTCTCAACTTCTATTAAAAATAATTTTCTTTAAAAACTAATCAAAATAGCTATTTCGTTATCAACATGAAAATTAGTTCTTAAGAAAACAATTTTTGAGAATAATCTATACTTAAACATCACCAAATAAAAAATCCAGAACAATATAGACTGGCGGAGTCTAGGGTGGGAAAGGGCCCTAGGTCTCCCATGGTGGGAAAGTAATATTATCCGTTCGATTGTGAGGTTCTATGGATGTTACGACACACCACCAACATCTTATACATTTTCTATCTCTCTCTTTCTCTGTGCCTCCTATGCCCATCACCACCACCTTGTTTCAAACCGAAAACCCAGAAAACTGTGAAGAAGAAGAAGAAGAAGAAGAAGAAGAAGAAGAAGAACAATAATTATCCTGTAATGAGTTTGAGTTTATTGAAGTTATTGGTACTTAAGTGTTAATTAAACAAACCTCTTCTACCATGTTGCTTAACGAAATTGATAATAATACCTTTCTTCCCTTCTTCGATCAAATCATATCAGCAACAAACAACAATTGCAATTTCATGATTTTAATCTCGCCCCACTTCAGTTTCCTTTTTCTTCCTCAATTTTAATTTCACTCGGCCATTTATTTTTTACCTCTTTTCTTTCTTCCTTATTTTGATTTTTTTATTTATTTGCTTTCAAACTCAAATTCAAATGCTTCTTTATGTTCATGTGTCCCAGAAAATGCTCCTGTTTCAACACAATTTTTTTCAACACAGTGCACAAGCTTGCTATGGGAAACCAAATTTGTGAGAGTCTGAGAGATTGATACCATTGTGGATTTGTTTAGCCCTTTGTTTGGTGCCGAGGTGTGTTGCATCTATATGGGTTCTTCAAGATTTAGTTTTTGCTTTTTTGTGAGATGGGTGCATCCCATTTTTTGTTTGACCGATAGATAGGTGATTACACAGTGCAGAAAGTCTATGATAATCTATTGTAATCTAACAGATAATATTACTTTCCCACCCATTGCATTAAAATCACCAAAACTAACCACTGACTTCATTTTCCGTTCCCTTCTTTCGATATACTTCAAATACATTAATTAGCATTTTGTTTGAATATTATTAGTATTAATGCTACTCAGGGGCGTCTCCGAGTTTTAGGAGGCTCTGTGCAAAATATAAAAGTGACCCCTTAATAAAAAAAAATTAAAAAAATTATCGATTTAAATTGCATATAATATAAAAAAAAATTCTTGTAAACATAAATTATGAATATTAAATCTTACATTAAATTAAATGGAACAAGAAATACAAAATAACTATCTTTGAATATAACGTCAAAAAGGAACATCATAATCTAAGATTAAATTTTATGCAAAGATTAAAATGGACTAAAACTATATTTACGAGTATAGATAACTAATATATTGATACTCATGATATTTATGAACATTAACAATATATAACTATTATTTTAGGGCCTAAAAATTAATTTATTAATATACATCTGATATTTTATAAGTATAAATAATATATAAGTAATATTATAGGACCTCAAAATTTTGAGTTGAGACCCTCAAAATTTTGAAGCCCTATGCCGTCGCACACCTCACAAATGCATGCGAGCCTCCTCTGATGCTACTAGTACTACTATTTGTTTGAATATTATTATTATTATTATTATTATTAATTAATGCTACCAGTACTATACTATTGAAAGGACGAAAAGTGAAACATACCAAGAAAAGCAAGAGAGGTAGTAAAGCAAGAGCAGGTCTCATCTTGAGAATCAGATTAAAGCCTCGTTGTTGTGACTATTTGTTTGTTTGTTTGTTTGGATGGATGGATGATGATCTTATAACTTGTTAATCACTGCTATTTATAGCTGGCTAGATACATACACGTTTACCAAACAATTATTGAAGCCTCGTTGTGACTGTTTGTTCGTTTCTCTGTTAATGAAAATTACTGCTACTTTTTTTTTATGTCTTTGGTTTTTTTTTTACATTAGTACTTTGATTTATGAGGAAAGGTTCCGATAATCTAAAGTTTGGTCGCGAAGATAACAAAATGTGACAAAAAATTATTTCATAAAAAATTAAACCCGAATTTTTCCGAACAATCCGTCGTAGGAGGAACTCATTAATCTTTGGTTTTAATTGTAGTGATGTCTCTAGTTTTAATTAATTATACAGCGTGTAAAAAAATAGTAAGCATCACAATTTCATTATTGAGCTTGCACAATAATGAATTATTTGCACGTGTTTTATTGTTGTGAAATAACAATTTTAACTCGAAAGTATTGAACTAGGCATAAAATTTGATTCATAATGTAAAATTATATATTCTTATTCTAAGTTGTCAAGAAACTCCAAAGGCTTGATAAAAAGATGGGTCCTGTTGAACAAAAAAAAACGGGTTTTAAATTCGAGAGGTTAAGGGTTTAAACTTTGCTAATGTTTTTGGAGAGAGACAAATATAAAAATTTTTGTAAGCATTTTTTGAGCTTTAAGATCATCTTCAATGGTGTAGTACCTATTAAGTACTTATTAGATACTACTATTGGACAGAGCCGGTTTTGGGCCAGGGCAAGCTGGGCCCGAGCCCAGGGCCTCCAAATTTTGGGGGCCTCAATATTTTTTCAGGCGCATTGTGTAAAATACTAGTCAAGTAGAGTTGCTGCAAATTTGTAAGAAGAAATGAAGCTTCAACCGTTCATTTCCACTACTCTTATCTTATTCCTTGTAAAACTGGTCCTTCCAAAATCCATAAATCATTGATAAAATTGGTCCCAAGTCCCACAAGCCAACCGTGTCCTTGCCAAACAAATCACACCAAAAAAACATTCTTGAATTTTAAGTGTAAGTGATTAAGTCTAATATAATTATGAATGAGAAAAATATTGAATTTATAAAAGATGTTATTCATTAACATATTGCCTTAAGGTTTTGGATGGACAGATACATGTACTAATACTAACTTAGTACATAACTCTCACTCACAAGCTTAAAATACACGCTCACATGTCCAATACGACCTACCAGATTCACACGAATACAAATGTTAGAAAGTAGTTTTTTTTTTTTGCTTACTTTATTAGTAACATTATCAAACTAATCTAGTATGGTTTTTGCTTACTTTATTAGATTCATTTGAAATTATATTTTTATTTCAATAAAATTGAAATTTATTTTGTTTATTAAGTCATTTGAGGAAATTGGAACATTATGAAACAAAATTAGTGTGACACTACCACCGTCCACCGGTCTATGACTAAGCAGCCTTCTATTTATGTGATTGGAAGGAAATTGGGAAATTGAGAAATTATGAGGACCACCAAAACAAAACATCTATCTCGTACTTTTTGTCAAGTACTCCTATGTTTTTTTTTTTGTCAAGTATGTGCTGATGCTGATGTTATAGTGTTCTTTCACCATTTTAAACGTTTATTATATGTGTTGTATTATCTAATAACTATTTTTTTTTAACGGCAAAATAATATTTATATATAAAAAACGAATTGAAAAAAAGTACAAGTGGTACTCAATCCACTTCTAAAAAAAAGTACAAATAGTACTCCACCCAATTCGAAAAAACCATACCCAAAACTATCTAGCTATATAATCAAAAGGATTCGTACACCACTCATAAAACATGCAAGGTGTACCAATCTTTTTTGCCAAAAACCATTTCCAAGAAACAAGCTTAATTCTATCCACCATTTCTTGTAACTCTACAATTCACCCAAAAAAAATCCTATCATTCCGAGAGCGCCATAAAGTCCAAATAACCGCATGCCAACTCTACTGGTTTAACTCCACTGGTTGGCATGCCTGATTTAAAGTCTCTTTATCTTAAGGTTGTGAGTTCAACTCTCATCTCTAGTACTTTTGTTTTATTTTATTTTAACCCATTAATAATCAACACTTCATAAGCTATTTCAAAATTGTTTCTTTTTTTAAAATGGTGAGTTTTTCTATAAATAAAATCACTACTTTAGTAAAAACAAAATCACTACTTATAAATAACTTCACTATTTTTATTTTTTAAAAAAATACATTTTATTATTTCTTTAAAAATAAAGAATTAATTTCTAAAATTAAGATGCAATTTTATTAAAAACACTATCAATTTTTAATGATATTAGCTTCAAGGTGTATTTTGTTATTATTGATTTTAAAATGATTATTTTTTTACATTATTGATGTTTACATTTTAAATAAAAGATTACATTTTATGAAGTAATAGGTTCATTTTTAATGATATACTCCCTCCGTCCCAAATTATAAGGGAAAATAAAAAAATCACACTTATTAAGAAAAAGTAAAACATGATAATTTGAAATATATTTTTGTGGGTTTTTCTTGGAATAAGTTGCATAGGAAGATGTAAAACCAATTTTTATTGGTTGTTGTTTATTGAGAAAAGGGGAAAGAGAGAAAATTAAATGCAATTTGCATTTAATTTTATGAGAATAAGGGAAAAACATTCTTGAAAATGATTTTTTCCCTTATAATTTGGGACAAAAAAAATGGGCATTTTTCCCTTATAATTTGGGACGGAGGGAGTATCGCTTAATTTTATATTTTTCGATTAAATTTCAACACTGTGGAATTACCTTTTCTTTATGTTAGTTATGACTATTTTTGATGTTGTTGATACTATTTATAATTTAAATAAATGATGTTTTTTTTAAAAAAAAATTATTTTTTATTAGGGGTCCATTTTTATTATTTGTCCCGGGCCTCCAAAATCTCAGAACCGGCCCTGCCATTGGAGTACCACTCATTTGAGTACCTATTAGGTACTACTTCTAAAATAAGAACTATTTATCTCCTCTTGGACTCACCTTATTTTTCATTAAAATATTCTTTTCATGAGCCCACTTTATTTTATATATTCAATTTGAATTAATGGTATAAAAACACAATTTTTTTTTTGTACATCACAAAAACACAATTTTTGAATTGGCATGCCTCTAAAAAAAATTAAAGCCAACCATATAGACGTTGGTGCAATATTCGGTAAATAGAACCCAGTATAATATGTGGTATTATTTAGCCGATGATATTTATCCACAATGGCCTACACTTGTCAAGACAATTCTAATGCCACAAGGAGATAAAAGAAAATTATTTGCACAACATCAAGAAGCAGCAAGAAAGGACGTGAAGCGTGCATTTGGAGTGCTTCAATCTCGATTCGCAATTGTATGTGGTCTGGTGCGTAATTGACATATGGATACAATTAAACATATATTATATGCATGCATTATATTGCATAGCATGATTGTGGAAGACTAACGACACATGTATGCTGGTCATTTTAATTATTCTTATGATCAGGCCCCCAATAATGATGTTTCAACAAGTGACACACATAATGACCCTCATCCAAATCTCGCACCATACCTTCAAAGAAGAGCACATATTCAAGATAGGCGAGCTCATCTTCAACTTCAACATAATCTTGTCGAGCATATTTGGCAACATTTTGGGCATGATGATCAACAAAATTAATCTACTATATAAGAAAAGAAGATACTAATGAAATTCCCAATTTACCCCTTTTTCATTTTTTGACACATAATCATTTCATGATTATTTTTTGTCTTTATCAAAAAAGGTTAGTAGAAAAATGCTAAAAACATTTCTCAATAGAATTTGAACCCTTTTTTTTTTTTTTTTGACTCAAAATAAGGATATTCATTCATTCCAATAATTGATACAGTACATCACATGCAAATACAAATTCAACATAGCTAAAAACAAAAAGGATGAAACTGCAAACAATCTCACAGCATCCATGTTAATAGCATACAACGGCAATTGCAATATGCCTACAAATAATATAATATGATAAAAGTCACCAGAATGTCCATGCTTCCGGATCTGCAACGATGATGCCCAAATCATTGATCGAATCTGCAATTGATTGAAATCTACCTTTCAAAATGAACCAAACGAACACCGCAACAAGACGGACAAACAAACGCCGTAACAATGACGACCACCAACAAAGCGCCGCACTCAGACGACGAAATCACAAAACAAGAAAAACAAAACTAAAAAACTTAATTTATGTGAAATCACTTATTTAAATGGAAAGAAAATAAAAAAACAACTTAGAGGGGTGATTTTGGGTCAAAAATTGACCCAAAAACCACCCCTCCTTGGTGGATGATGAAGAAGAAAAGCAAAATAGGGTTAGAAGAGAGGGGGAGCGGCGGCTGTATTGTAATAGTAGTATAGAATTTGAACCCTTAACCTTTTAGTTACACTTCTTATTACATTTACCACTAAGCCATATGAATTAATTTTTTATATTTTTGGAACCAACATATAATCAATGAGTTAAATGACCAATTGTAACCACAAAACTCCACTTTATTTTTTACTTCTTCCACGATTTTTTTCTTTTTAGGCTTAATTGGTTAAATGGTCCCTTAAAGACATTTTAGGTTTCACAATGGTCCCTTAAAGAAAAAAAGTTCCGAATTGGTCCCTTATTAATGTAACCGTTAGCCACATAGGTCCTTCCGTTAGTATTTAGACAAAAAACGTTAACTTAAAAAAAAAAATGAAGATATCTTCATCTTCCTCTCTATCTTTCTCTCACCCAGAAAAACAATTTGACCAAAAAAAACCAAACAACAACCTAATCCCATTGTGTTGTTGTTGTTTTGGCTTGAATTTGATTTTATCCAGGAAAAAAAAGAGTTTTACCCAAAATTTGATTTAGTTGTACCGTGGTGTTGTTGTCCTAAGATCTAGCGGTTTGAACGGCGGCCTCATCACCAGAGACAGAACTGAGACTATTTTCGACGGTGCTTTTAGATCCGTTGAATCCTGTGGTTCCAGAGACGGTTGCGAAAATGAGTTCATGAACGGTGATTGTGGGAGTGGTTTTAATGAAAGTAGTGGTGCCGGAGATTGAGCTATTCTGATTGCAAATAATGATTGAACAAATAATTTATGCCTCGTAAGTTTTGAGAAATGAAGAGCACAAAATTTCTAGATTCTAAGAATTCAAAGATAATTGAAAACCATGCTAAATGATACTTAGTTAAAATACTTGCAACGATCCAAAATAAATGATATTCTAAAACAAACCTCAATTTTTTTTTCCTTTTTTTGGATTATTTCAATATTTTTATGGGTTTGTTTTATATCTCTCCTTGGGATCTATTTTTGTTCTGAATTTTGCAATTTTGAAATTTTTTTTTCTTCCTTTTTCTGGGTTTGTTTCAATGTTGATGAAGATGAACAAGGAGGGGAGGGAAGAAGATGAAGAAATGGAAGAATGAATTATTTGTTGATGGTGTATTGCTAGATATGGTAGACATACAAAATCCAATGGTTATTTTTTTGACAAAAGAATCAAATGGTTAAGATTAAAAAATGTATTGAGGTATATGGTGGACTACCTGCAATGTTGGTCCACCTAATACATTTAGAGTTAAAAAATTAACGGAGGGGACCTATATGACAAAAAGTGAATCTTTAAGGGACCAATCCGGACCTTTTTTTCTTTAAGGGACCATTGTGAAACCTAAAATGTCTTTAAGGGACCATTTAACTAATTAAGCCTTCTTTTTATCTAAAAATCCAATTTTTTGTATGTAACCCAAATTCAAATACCTCACTTTATACAAATTCAATTTTTTAGTTTTTAGTTACACTTCTTATTACATTTACCACTAAGCCATATGAATTAATTTGTTATATTTTTGGAACCAACATATAATCAATATGAGTTAAATGACCAATTGTAACCACAAAACTCCACTTTATTTGTTACTTCTTCCACAATTTTTTTCTTTTTATCTAAAAATCCAATTTTGTGTATGTAACCCAAATTAAATTACCTCACTTTATACAAATTCAATTTTTTAGTAAATAAAAATTAATTATTAACTGGGCATCAATATATCCTATACATATTTATTAACTGAGCATCGACCATCTGCCACGTTTTTGTTAATATAGGTAGATTACACTCTTTTTTTTCTTTTTACCTATAAATCCAATTTTTTGTATGTAACCCAAATTAAATTACATCACTTTATTTTTATTTATTTTTTAATCTAAATTACCTATTCTCCCACATTTTTTTCTTTTTATCTACAAATCCATTTTTTTAATTACCTAAGAAAATAAAATATTAATGCTATATTTGTCTACACATATATTTTTTTTAATCTTACTTAAAACAAAAATAGTTGTCCTTTTATTTTATGTTTCCGTTTTTTTTATTTTTTGAAAAGTTTTATATGAAAAGTTTTCATCAATAAGCCAACAATACTAATTACCTAAAAAGAATAAAATATTAATGTTATATTTGTCCGTTTATTTTATATTTGTCTACACATGTTTTTTTTATTTTTTATATTTTTTAATATCAACTTCATTTATGGACTTCAAGCCAATATTCAATTAAGTTAATTTTTAATTCAACTAAATATATTTAAGAACAAAACTTATAAACAGTTCCATAGAAACTGTTTTTTTTTTGTACAACCATAGAAATGGTTTTTACTGTGACCAATTGAAACATGACACATGGATTAATTTATTCCATATCACTGATTTCAATTTTAATAAAATTCACGTTGTCAATTCGAATTTCGTCGAGCAAGTGGAAGAGAAGAGTAAAACGATGGAGATCACCACTACTCTTTCCTTCAATTCATCTGTTCCTTTTTCACCTTCCCAACTTATGGCTTAACAACATATATATATATATATATATATTTGTTGGCCTTTCATCAAAGCCTCTCCATGGTTGGGGGTTATTGCCATGTTTATCCTGTTGTTGTTGTTGTTGTTGTTGTTGTTGATGATTTCACTTTCAATGATACAATCAATGTTGATAACAACGGTGTAAATTAAAAATCCAGTTTCACTTTTAGATTTTTAGATAATGGTGAACTGACGGGGTTTAATAAATTATTAATGACGAATAAATTAATTCAGGTGTCGCATTTTAATTGGTGAACAGTATCAACAGTACCTATGGAACTGTTTCTAAGTTTTGTCCTATATTTAATTAATTTAATATGAGAATATGGTGGGAGAAAAATGGAACCGTTTCTAAGTTTTGTCATATATTTAATTAATTTAATATTAGAATATGGTGGGAAAAATTGAAAAACTTCCGAAAAAATGTTGAGACTAAAACAATAAGAATTCTCAGTCATCTCGAAGGGATTGGTCTCTGCAGGGTTGTGCGGATGATACTTTTAGTTTAAAAAAAAAAGAATTAAATACAAAATTAAAAAATAAATGACATTTTTTTAGAAGTTTTTTTTTTGGAAGATATTTTGTTGTTGATATAAGGACTGATTAAATTTTTGAGAAATAAATTACCTTTTATTTTACCGGAACAAAAAATTCACTTGTCATCAATAAATTGGCCATTCTTTTGAAATAGATTGACCAATACATTATGCAGAATTTATATTTAGTCTCACGGAACTTGTGTTTTACTAATATATTATGTTATCTATTTTTTTTAAAATAATTTACAGGGTTATATTCATATTAATATGAGAGCATAATTTTTTTGGTTATATCTACGGACCTTATATTTTTATTCATATATTAATAAAGTTGTATATATTTTTATTAATTTTACGAGTTATACTCATATATTAATATGGGGACATCATCTTTTGTGTGAATTCTGAGGAACCTATATTTTTCTTCTTATTAATAAGGTTTCTTGTTCTTTTAATAATTTATGTAGCACATATATTAATACCAGAACCTTTTTTGTTTTTAATTTCTACAAGATTTATAAAACACATGATGTGTCAATTTCATTAAATGATGTGACAACATATCATTGGATATATGTGTAAAGAATCTTTACACCGACAGTGCACAACAATTAAACTCTTTTTTTGTGAGATCTATATTTATACTCATATGTTAATACAATGACCCAATGTTTTGTGTAATTTTTGTGGGACCTATATTTTTTACTCATATTAATAAGCTTGCACGTTCTTTTATAATATATGCGGAACCTATATTTATACTCATATATTAACATCAAAACTTATTTTTTATGTTGTCTATTTTTTTTACAATTTTACGGGTTATACTCATATTTAATATTTAATACGGTGACCTAATTATTTTGATGATTTTTGTGAGACCTATATTTTCACGAACATATTAATAAGGTTGCCAATTTGCTAAAATAATTTTTACGGGACTATATTTATACTCATATATTGAATGCACAGACATAAGTTTTTGGTTATTTTTACAAGACGATGTTTTTACTAATATATTAATAAGGTAGCCTATTTTTTTTCATGATTTCTCCATTATCTATATTTATATATTTTTTTTTAACAAAATTTATATATTATACTAATACGGTTATCTGAGGTTTTTTTGTGATGGTTTTACCATTGTTTTTTTTTTCTATTTTTTTTTACTAAATATTATATCCTTTCTGATTTTTTTTTTAATCTTTTGAATTACTTTCCAATAAATTATTATTTCATGTTACCAAGTGAGGAGCGGCAACGCCGCGACTCCCGTGCGGACGCACAGGTGTCCAACTAGTTGTTTTTAAAATTATGTAATTCTTAAAATTTGGCAATATTATTTTAAATTAAATTTTGAATTTTAATTATTTTTCGAATTATAAAAAATAGTACATACTAATTTTGTAATTTTATCATTCAATCAATTTATATTATAAAATATATAATTAAATAATAAGTTATTGTAATGACGTGAAATTATTGATGGGACCCATTTTAGAACTTTTTAAGAAGTGCTCCATTGGAGGGGTTGAGTACCTATTAGGTACTATTATTAAAAAATAATAAATTAGTGATGTGTCCATGTGAGACTCATTTAAGTACTCTGTTGGAACAAAATTGATTTAAAAATGTTTGCCCCTAAATCTATTAAGGTTTTGATGATAACAAAGTATTAATAAACAATTGGAAGGACTAAAAATTTAATTTAAGTGTGCAGGACTTAGACTCAATTAAACTCTGATTAAAGATCAGAAGATAAGGAGTTCAGAAGTTTGCAAGCGTTCAGAAGATTGTGAGACTCAGAAGTTGTAATCTTCAGACGATGAAGTCTTCAGAACTTCTTAAGGTCTAAGCTTCATCAAACTCTGATGATCTTATTGAAGTTTGTAAAGATTCTCTTTTGCAAGTCAACTCTTCTACCAATGAAGAAAATGACCTTTCAAGCCTGATCAGAACAGCTAATCTCTTTTTGTCTGTTCTCTTTTGAGAACGTGGGTCATCAGTTGTGTTAGCTGAATAAGGAAAGTCTTCTCTGCAGTAGTCAAAGTACCTGAAACTCTTACTCAGTTTTAGATACAACCAAACTGCATCAAGACAGGCTGCTTGAAGACAAAAGGTTATCTACTTCAACGGTCATCTTTGCAACGACTCTTTTCTAGTCATATATATACTAAAGGAATCAGTTGTAAACATACATCAAGGATTATTATCACGCACGAACAAACTCTGAATTCCTCATACAAAGCTCTGAACCTCTGAACTGTGTTGTTGCACTTTTAGTTCAAATATTTAGTATTTGTTCTTCTAGGTTCTGATTAAGAGCTGTTGTATTCATTCTATTATTCATTACATTTGTACTTGAGAAGTCTCTGGCTTGTGTGCTTGAGCATTGTGGTGAAGTCTCTTGCTTGTGTGCTTGAGCAGTTGTAATCTTGTGTGATTATAGTGAAATCCCTTGGAAGTGCAAGGGGACTGGACTACTCTCGTTTTGTGAGAGGAACCAGTATAAATTGCTTGTGTGATCTCTTGATCGCTGTCGTTTCGTGATCAAAATAAGTTTTAATTAAGAAAAGTAGTAACAAGGTAGTTAACCTTGGTCGTCTCACAAGGACCTCTAATTTAATAATTAGTAAAAATAAGAACAATGAATAACACAATTAAATATGGGGTTTTGGGTTTGTTTAGATCGAAAGAGTAGTATTAGAAATTCAATTGATAAAAAGACGATCAATCCATTGGTTTTAGGAAAACTTCGTTATGATTCTATCCTCGGTTCACATAAAATATTGTTTATATATTCATGCCTTGGTTGGTTTATAAGACCGATTATACAAGCGATAAACAGTTTATACGAATTCATTCGATTAAGCAAAGAATGTGTTCAACTAACCATGAGTAGTGAACAAGCATCACTTAGAACACGGTTTGTATCATGACAGATTTCGACCAACCCTTTTTTGCTAAGCGCGAAAAAACCTATATCAATTCCTATTCGAACAAGTCATACAAGCGATGAATCAATCCGAAAAGTCTCACAATATATAACTCAAAATAGAGATTAAGCATCACTATATTCGAGTTTCATAAATAAATAAAGAGCATGAATTGATAAGAGAAGACAATAAATAAATAAACTGAATTACTATTAAGAATTGAACCTCAAGAAGTCATGAACGATGTTCCCGTATACCAATGGATCAACCTAGGGTTGCTAGTTCTCCATGAGAATGTAGCAGCCTTTCTTTTCTATTTTTTTGCGTGAAATCAGAATTATCAAACCCTAGCTGTGTTTTTGCTTAAGTACTCATAGAAAATTGGGCTTAAAAAGCTACGGGTCGAAAAACATAAGTTTGACCCGAAATTACATTATTTTCATAAAGTCTGGAACATAAACGTAAATATTTGACTGCTTTGCGCTCCGAACTGGGTTCTGGACTTAACATGAAAGTTGTATCTCTTTCTCTTGTCTTTCCAACGCATATTCGCACACCTCAATCCGATACTCGTAGCTCAAGTTATGACCTGCAGACTGAGAAGGATCAATATGTCATTAAATACGAAAATTGGTCAAATAAATTCATTAAGGCTCAATTGTGACCCAAAACTTAGAAACATAATAAAAACTCGATATTATTGTAGAAAGACTACTAATATGCTAAATTATAATACTAGAAAATATGTGCCAAAATGCACTGATCAAATTCCCCCACACTTATTCTTTTGCTCTCCTGAGCAAAACTCTAGAACAAAGCATGCTACAATCATCACAAGCAATCAACAAATTCTAGGATTCAAGCTTTCCAACCGTGGACTGTATTTCAAAGATTGACATAACTCTTGTATATCAGCTGTCAACGACAACCCTGCGTGTGTGTGTACTGCCTATTACTTTTCAACCAGAGTCATGACATGATCCTTCTCGAAAATACACAGTCAGGATACTAAGCTACCTTTTCTTTCCTACAACTTAGAGTTTGAGTTTAGATTTCAGCTTGAGGGAAGCTATTCTTTTCTTGTTCTCATAAGCTTTTTGATTTTCATACGCAGGGATACTACTTAAGTTCATTTTAGTTATGCTTTAGGTGCTACTCTACCTTTTCACCTGACGGGATCTCACTTGTAATGAGTCCAACCTGTTACTCCGAATAGAGCACCCTACACAGCATTTGTTCCTCCAATTTTAGGCACAGGAACTCAACATATTCATTATTGTTCCTCCAGTTTCGGGCACAGGAACTTATTATATTTTAATTTTTAATTTTAATTTTTTTTTTATTGTGTAGTATCCCATCATTTAATCTAGCCATGATCCTACAATCAAGTAATCCAGATTTCCCCCAAACTTAGTCCTAATCATACCTCTTCATCATATTCTATACTCAGACAACTTAGGATAATGACTGTGTATTTTAAAGATTTATCAAGCCACTACTAAGTTTGCAAGTTTTTCAGCAGTTGTGCATTAAGGTGCAAAGATCATCATATCAAGCATGAAAACGAGAATTTCCAAAAATTTCACCAATCCTACGGCTATATTGCTCTAGTCCTAAAACATGTAACTACTCATAACAATTGCATGCATGCTAAATTTATTTTTTATTTTATTATTACTATTGTTTTTTAATTGACAAAAAAAATAAAATGACTAAATGTTCCCCCCACACTTAAATCAGACATTGTCCGCAATGTAACAATAAGCATAAAGAGAGAATAAGGAAGGAACACACCCGAGAGGTCAAGGTGTAACAACTGTAGCTTCTATGTCTGGTGGTTTAGGTGGAGGCCTTGCTGCACTACGAACATATGAAACAAGGAAAAGAAAACAGCACGTGAACTTGCATAATAGTACAAAATCTGGTGGCTTAGGAGGGATAGCCAGCACAAATAGTGAACCTGCACTAACAAAAGCATGGAAATCACAAAATCCACAGTTAACTGGTGAGTCAGGTAAAATAGGTGGAAGAGATGCATAAATGGTGAAGGACGACTGCATGTTGCGTGGCTTAATCCGAGGCTCCACCAACAATTTTTCTGCTATAGGCAATAGTTGCTTCCGACTAAAATCCATATTTTTGGTGTCAACTTCAAGAGTTATTGAATTTGTTTGAATTTCTGCACAAGTGGTTGTCTGCATCAAAATGTCTTCACCTAAAATGGCTGCATTGATCTCAAGACAAACATTACAAACACCACATTCACAAGAAAAAATTTCAAAAGATTTATCTACTTCAAGCGAAGTATGTAATTCATCCAAATCAGATTGCAAAGCATTTTGTGGTGTAATCTCTTTCACGCATTCACTTGGGTTCATGCTATTTACTTTGTGTTCATGAGATGAAGCAAACAATGTTTTAATGGGCTCACCTGGAGAGTCATTAAGACTTGTATCACATTGCATTACCTCCAGTGGTGCAACAGGTTGTATATTATCATGAGACATCTTGTTCTCTTGAATTTGATGGTCGATGGAGACTATTTGTTCAACATGATCAGGCTGGACTTTCATAACTTGAAGAGATTGCATATGTTGTTGAAATTGCGAATTATCTTCAACCCCTACAAATTGGTTCATACCAATAAAACTAGTATCGAACAATATAGGACATGCATCCATACTATGATAGTTTGATCCACAAAAATTACAAAACAAAAGTGGAATATGATTTTGAAAGCAAAAGCATGCTTGTTGTTCTCTTGCTTCCAACAAATTAATAAGATAAGCTAATTCATCCAATGAGGTACCCATTTTTTTTTAAGTGTTTTTTTTTTTTTGGGGTCTAAACAAAAATGAATAGAAAAATAAAAAATCGTGTCAAACAAAATCTAAAAAAAATAAATATACCACCTAAAATCTCTAAAACTTAAGAAGATCTAAATATAATTTTTCCAGATTTTTTTAAATATATCAAAAATTAAAACAAAATAAAAAGTGGTCTAAACGAAGGAATTTCGGATTTTCAGCCTGAAATTTTGTATCTTTGATACAAAAGTATTATTCTCTGATTTATTTCTGATTTTGTGACCAAATTTCGGACCAATCTAAGCTGTTGGCCGAAAATCGATTATTTTTTTCAGCTTCAATGCAAAATTCAACGTCAGAACCTGTAACACAGCAGAAACTCACAAAACAAAAATTGTTAGTAATGTTAGTTGATTCTCAATTTTACTAATTCTAATAAGAGATCCCCGGCAACGGCGCCAATTTGATCGCTGTCGTTTCGTGATCAAAATAAGTTTTAATTAAGAAAAATAGTAACAAGGTAGTTAACCTTGGTCGTCTCACAAGGACCTCTAATTTAATAATTAGTAAAAATAAGAACAATGAATAACACAATTAAATATGGGGTTTTGGGTTTGTTTAGATCGAAAGAGTAGTATTAGAAATTCAATTGATAAAAAGACGATCAATCCATTGGTTTTAGGAAAACTTCGTTATGATTCTATCCTCGGTTCACATAAAATATTGTTTATATATTCATGCCTTGGTTGGTTTATAAGACCGATTATACAAGCGATAAACAGTTTATACGAATTCATTCGATTAAGCAAAGAATGTGTTCAACTAACCATGAGTAGTGAACAAGCGTCACTTAGAACACGGTTTGTATCAGGACAGATTTCGACCAACCTTTTTTGCTAAGCGCGAAAAAACCTATATCAATTCCTATTCGAACTAGTCATACAAGCGATGAATCAATCCGAAAAGTCTCACAATATATAACTCAAAATAGAGATTAAGCATCACTATATTCGAGTTTCATAAATAAATAAAGAGCATGAATTGATAAGAGAAGACAATAAATAAATAAACTGAATTACTATTAAGAATTGAACCTCAAGAAGTCATGAACGATACCAATGGATCAACCTAGGGTTGCTAGTTCTCCATGAGAATGTAGCAGCCTTTCTTTTCTATTTTTTTGCGTGAAATCAGAATTATCAAACCCTAGCTGTGTTTTTGCTTAAGTACTCATAGAAAATTGGGCTTAAAAAGCTACGGGTCGAAAAACATAAGTTTGACCCGAAATTACATTATTTTCATAAAGTCTGGAACATAAACGTAAATATTTGACTGCGTTGCGCTCCGAACTGGGTTCTGGACTTAACATGAAAGTTGTAGCTCTTTCTCTTGTCTTTCCAACGCATATTCGCACACCTCAATCCGATACTCGTAGCTCAAGTTATGACCTGCAGACTGAGAAGGATCAATATGTCATTAAATACGAAAATTGGCCAAATAAATTCATTAAGGCTCAATTGTGACCCAAAACTTAGAAACATAATAAAAACTCGATATTATTGTAGAAAGACTACTAATATGCTAAATTATAATACTAGAAAATATGTGCCAAAATGCACTGATCATCTCTCTCTCTCTCTCTTAACGTGTTTTATTGTGTTATTTATCCGCTGCTGTTGAAGTTAAGTTAAGAACTTGAAAAAGTTTTAAACTTGACTAAAACACAATTCAACCCCCCCCCCCCCCCCCCCCCCCCCTTCTTGTGTTTTCACACCTTCAATTGGTATCAGAGCTCTGGTCTGTTACTTTCACCTAACAGTGAGACAGTAAAGATCTTGTGAGAACACTATATCTGGAGGAGACGATAGTAGCACTAGAACAACTGGTGAAGTTGGTGATGCCAGTGGTGCTGGTGGTGGTCCTAGAAATGCTTTTGGTTTTGACTACTTGAGTAATGAATCACATGAACATAGTGGCAATAGGAAAGCCCCTATATTCAATGGTGATGCATCATTATTTGAGTGGTGGAAGGAAAGACTGTATAGCAATATTACTGCTATTGATCATGAGTTGTGGGATTTGGTTGAGCTGGGAGCAACTTTTGAAAACTTAAATGAACATGGAAGATTGTCCATTGAGCATAGAAAGTTACTCACACCAGCTAACTTAAAAACCTACACTAAGCATCATAGAGTAAAGGACATTGTTGTTGGTGCTATTAGACATGAAGATTATGTCAGAATAGAAGACAAGTCTACTGCTAAATCTATCTTTGACTCTATGTGTGCTACCTATGATGGTAATGAAAAGGTTCAAGAGGCTAAGGCTAGTCTCTTGATAAGGCAATATGAACTATTCACTATGCAACAAGATGAAAACATTGAGACTATGTTTACAAGGTTTCAAATCCTTGTATCTGGTCTTAAAGCTCTTAAGAGAAGTTATTCCACCTATGACCATGTTCAGAAGATTCTGAGAAGTCTTCCTATTGCTTGGAGACCTAAGGTCACTGCAATAGAAGAAGCTCAAAATCTCAAGACTCTGAGTCTTGAGGCTCTGATAAGCAATCTCAGAAGCCATGAGATGGTTCTGAATGCTGATTCAGAAGCTAAGAAGAAGTCCAAGTCTGTGGCTTTACAGTCAACTAGGACTCCTTCTAAAGCTCTTAAGACTCAGCTTCTTGACTTTGAAGAGGAATCTTCTGCAGATGGTCAAGAGGAGGAAATGGGTGAAGATGAGTTTGCTTTATTCACCAAGTTTCAGCAATGGAACAGATTTAACAAAAGAAACTTCAGAGGTAACAGCTCCAGAAATTTTGTCAGCAAAAAGGATGATCAGAAGAACTGCTTCAACTGTAAGAAGCCAGGACACTTTATTGCTGACTGTCCAGAAATGTCTGCCAAAGACAAAAGCAAAAGATACAGCTCAAAGAAGCAACAATTTAAGAGCAAATTGAAAAAGAGTCTGATGGCTACTTTTGAAGAGCTATCATCTGAGGAAGAAGTTGAGGAAGAGGAAGAGGCAAATCTAGCCCTGATGGCTTCAACTGACTCAGATGCAGACTCAGAGGATGAATCAGAATCAGATTCAGAAGTGACAGATGAGGTATTTTCTGACTGTTCTAAATCTCAACTTATAACTGCACTTAACAAGGTCATTGAGAAACATCTCAGAGTGTTAAGTAAACAAAAAGTTTTACAAGAAAAGCTTAACACTCTGACTGAACAAACAGAACATTTTCAAGGTCTATATCAAGAAACTCTAAATAGAGTGAATGACTTTGAAAAGGGTTGTGCTGTTTGTCACAAACCTATTGATGAGCAGGAAATAGCTCTTCAACAGTTTGTGCATCTCAACCTTGGGAAGAGCAAAGCTGCTAATAGAATTTATAATGTTTTGAGACATAGAGGAGAAGGACTTGGCTATGAATATGGTAGAACATATTCAAAGCTGAAGACCTTTGCCAAAAAGGTTGGAAAATCTTGGGTTTATTATGTTGTTCCACCAAGTGAAGAGGGAAAGAATCCTGGTACTGTTGAAAATGAGAATGATGATCTGAGTGATTTAGAAGCTGACAGCTCAGAGGAACCAAGTTCCTCAGGATCTGGAAAGAAAAGTTCAGAAGATAGAAGTTGTTCAGAACCTGAGCACATTAGTTCAGATGTTCTGAAAGCTTCAAAATCTGAGACTTCAAATTCTGGATCCAAAGGAACTTCAGTACCTGAAGCTAGTCAATCTAAAAGATCAGAAGTTTTTAAAAGAAAAAATTCAAACTCCAAACCTCAGATGCAGTACAGGACTCAGATTATTTATGATTCTAGAGTCAGTAGATATAATCAATCAGAACATGGGATTGGTGATAAATACAAACCCTGGAATCATAAACAATCCAAATCCTGGAATAATAACAGATTTCAAACAAAGAAAAGGTCTCAAAAAGGTTATTATTCCAAACCAAGATCTTTCTCTAACACTAAACAACATAGTAAGCATTTGTGGACTAACAAGCGTGGACCCAGAAGATGGGTACCAAAAGCTGAAATAATGTACCATTCAGATTTACCAACTAGGAAAGGATATGTCCTACCTAGAGCATGGAAACAAGTCCTATGCAAAGGAAGAAGGGCTTATGTCCTAGACAAATGGCTGACAAGTTCTCAAGTTAACAATCAGAACTTGAGAAATGAAGAGGAAGAATACTGGGATGACTTTATCATTAACTGTGATGAAGAGTTCTACCGTAATGATTAAAGTTGTTTCTCATACAGCCTGCCACTCAAAGAAGTATCATGAATCACTCATGGTATCTGGATAGTGGATGTTCAAGGCATATGACTGGTGACAAACAACTATTTTCTAAGCTGACTATGAAAGAAGGAGGATCTGTTGGCTTTGGAGGTAATCAAAAAGGAAAGATAATAGGTACAGGTACAGTAGGTAATTCTTCCCTATCTATTAATGATGTTTGGTTAGTAGATGGACTCAAACATAACTTATTGAGCATAAGTCAATTTTGCGACAATGTTTATGTAGTTGTCTTTAATAAGGAATCATGTACTGTGTCTAAACAATCTGATAACTCCATTATATTCAAAGGTCTGAGAAAGAACAATGTTTATAAAATTAATCTTTCTGATTTGAATGAACAAAAAGTGATGTGTCTTTTGACCTTGAGTGAAGAAAAATGGATCTGGCATAAGAGGTTAGGCCATGCTAACTGAAGGTTAATCTCTAAGCTTAGCAAGCTTGACCTTGTTAGAGGTTTACCAAAAATCAAATATCACTCAAACACACTGTGTGGTTCTTGTCAAAAAGGAAAAATTACAAAATCATCTTTTAAACCTAAGAACATTGTTTCTACCTCAAGACCATTGGAACTTCTTAACATTGATCTGTTTGGGCCAGTTAACACTGCCTCTATCAATGGAAAGAAGTATGGATTAGTGATTGTTGATGACTACAGTAGATGGACTTGGGTAAAATTCCTAAGAACAAAAGATGAAGCATATGATGAGTTTAGTGTTTTCTGCAAACAAATTCAAAATGAAAAAGGCTACACTATTTTAAAAGTTAGAAGTGATCATGGTGGAGAATTTGAAAATGAACCTTTTGAAAACTTTTGTGAAAAATATGGCATCTTGCATGAATTCTCTTCTCCTAGAACTCCTCAACAAAATGGGGTTGTAGAAAGGAAGAATAGAACTCTGCAAGAAATGGCCAGAACCATGATGCATGAAACTAATGTAGCAAAATTTTTATGGGCAGAAGCTGTAAACACAACATGTTATGTTCAAAATAGAATCTATATCAGATCTAAATTGAATAAAACTGCTTATGAATTGTTCAAGGGAAGAAAGCCTGACATTTCTTATTTTCATCAGTTTGGATGTACTTGTTACATCTTAAACAACAAAGTCCATCTAAAGAAATTTGATGCTAGAGGTTATAAGGGTATCTTTATAGGATATTCTGAACGCTCAAAAGCATACAGACTGTATATTTCTAAAACACACACTGTGGAAGAAACTATGCATGTCAAATTTGATGACAAAGAGCCTGACCAAGTGTCAGAGCTTGTGGAAGGTTTGTCTAGATTTCAGGTATCAGAGGATCAGTATTCAGATATTCCAAACTACTCAGAACATCCATTCTCTGAAGAACCTCTGAACATGACAGCTCCTACAGACTCTGAACAACAAAGAACTGAAGCAACTGCTGAACCTGCTGTGGATGAGTCTGAAGATGATGAACCCCCAAGAAACACTTTCAAATACAAATCATCACATCCAGAGGAACTGATCTTAGGCAACAAGGATAATCCAAGAAAGACAAGATCTCAACTGAGAAATGAGGAATCTTTAGTTGGTCTTATCTCAATGATGGAACCTTCAAAGATTGATGAAGCTCTGAAAGATGATGCTTGGATTGTAGCAATGCAAGAAGAGCTGAATCAATTTCAAAGGAATGATGTATGGACTCTAGTGCCCAAACCTTCACACAAGAACATTATTGGAACAAAATGGGTATTCAGAAACAAGCTGAATGAACAAGGTGAAGTGGTAAGAAATAAGGCTAGATTGGTTGCACAAGGTTATAGTCAGCAAGAGGGGATTGACTATACTGAAACCTTTGCACCAGTTGCTAGACTTGAAGCAATCAGGTTACTTCTATCTTATGCTGTTTGTTGGGTTTTTGTATGATTGGCTACATTTTGCAAAAACATATTTTAGCCAAGTATTGAGACAAGTGTGCTGACCCCAAGTGTTGTGACAAATGTTGTTACACTTTGGAACAACACCTGACTCTGTTCTGCGCGCGCCAGCTGGATGTTTTTATTTTCTACTCAATCTTTTGAAGATCTGTTTGAAGAATTGTTTCAAGGTTTCTTACAGAGGAAGGCGCACGTGTTCAATGTGATTCATGAGGCAGCCAAACCCTAGTTTTATTTTCCAAAGGAATTATATTTTTGGAAAATATATTTTTGCGGTTTCAAAAATATAACTATTGTTTTCAAAAATATATCACTGCTGCCGCAATTCTAGAAGCCCTAATTTTGTCTTGAAGCCCAAGTCGTTCTACTACTATAAATACGAAGGCAAGCATATGGTTTCAAGCATCTAAAATCGAGTCTTACAAAGCGTGTGTTTTTAGGGATTTTAGAGTGTTAATTGTGAGCCTTTCTTGTGTCTCATTGATGCAAGCTTAGGACCTGAGTGTTATTGAGTTGTAAGTGTGAACTTCTCCTAAGCTTTGAAGTACGGAGATTGTTCCATTGTGTTGTGTGGTTTACTCGCAAGCTTTTAAGCAAGAGTGAATCCTAGTTTCTTAGGAGTGTGTCTCCAACTGTTGTGTTTGTTGAATTGAATAGCAACGCTGTCTGTGTTGCTAAGGTGGGAATTGGGACGGGGTCTCATATCTAGGAGTTCCTAGGTAGAAGGGTCATTGGGTAGTGATTAAGTGAGAAGTTGTAAACGGGTGAGTTTAACTTCGAAGTAATACTGCTGATAGTGGACTTCATTCCTGGATTGGTATCCCCCAGAGTAGGCTTTAGGCTGAACTGGGTTAACAACTCTCGTGTGTTATTTACTTTACTGCTTGTGTTGTTTTATGTTATTTACTCTGTTTATAGACAAGTGTTGGCGCACCAGTGACAACATCTGTCTACAACAGACAAGTGTTGCTACACCTTGAGCAACACCTGTCCACTGTGTGCCAGGAATTTCAATTGGCATCAGAGCAGGCACCCTGTTCTGAATTTTAGGGTGAGCTCCAGGGAAATCGTTTCTGGCAAGGATGGACAAAGAAGGAGGTTTTGTTACCAGACCACCTCTCTTGGTTGGCGCTTCAAACTATGACTATTGGAAGTCTCGCATGATGGCTTTCCTAAAACAAATTGATAGCAAGACATGGAAGGCAATTCTGAGAGGATGGACTCCACCTGTGAAGATGGACAAAGATGGTAAACCAACTCTTGAGTTGAAATCTGCTGAAGAATGGTCCAAAGAAGAAGATGAGCTTGCTCTTGCAAACTCAAAAGCTTTATATGCGCTATATAATGGTGTTGACAAGCACATATTCAGACTCATCAAAAAGTGTGTTTGTGCTAAGGAAGCTTGGACAATTCTTGAAACTGTTCATGAAGGTACCTCTAAAGTGAAGCTATCTAAGCTACAACTCCTAACAACTAAGTTTGAGAATCTAAGAATGAATGATGATGAAACCATTCAAGATTTTCACATGACCATACTTGATTTTGACAATCAATTTGATGCCTTGGGTGAAAAGATACCTGAAGAAAAGCTGGTAAGAAAAATGCTCAGGTCTCTACCTAAGAAGTTTGACATGAAAGTCACAGCTATAGAAGAAGCAAAGGATATCACAGATATGAAGCTAGATGAACTGGTTGGTTCACTACAAACCTATGAGGTAGCCACAAATGAAAAGATGGATAAGAAAAACAAAAGTATTGCTTTTGTTTCAAATGCTGAAGAAGAAGATCAACTGAGTGACACAGAATCTGAACAAAGCATCTCTGATGCAATGGTTCTTTTGGGAAAACAATTTAATAAGGTGCTAAAGAGAATGGACAAACGCTCTAAGACAGGTGCAGCTGACATTGGTCGCAACACTTACAGGAATTTCAGAAAACCTGTGACAGATGAGAAATCAGCTCCAAATAAAGGTGTTCAATGCCATGAATGTGAGGGGTTTGGTCACATTAGAAGTGAATGTGGAACCTTTCTGAAGAAACAAAAGAAGGGGTTAACTGTAACTTGGTCAGATGAAGATTCTGAAGGAGAAGCCGATACTGCAAAAGCTATACATGTATTGACAAGTGTTTGCACATCTGACACTGAATCATGTGAAGAAGAACTAACTTTTGATGAACTTGCTGAATCATATAAAAAGCTGTGTCTGAAGAGTACAGAAGTCTGCAAAGTCTCTGAAGAGCAAAAAGAGACAATCACTAAGTTGCAAACTGAGAGAGCTGCTAACTTGTCCAGAATCTCTGAATTTAGTACTAAATAGGAAGATAGTTTAAAGATCATTGAGGAACAGAAGGCAACTATCATCAACTTGGAAGCTGACAAGATCAAACAACTAACTGAGATAGCTCATCTGAATGAAGAGGTAACTGAATTAAACTCTCATCTTGAGAATTTAAAGAAGCATGTTCTTAGGCTATTCAAAGGAAGTGATCTAGATGAAATCCTGGAAACTTTGCCTGCTCCTAGTAGATCCAAAACAGGCATTGGGTATGAATACAAAAATGTTAATAGGATTATGGATTACAACAAAGAAGGGAAATACATACCTGAGATAAGTAAACAACCTTCTCCAAAAATGCATGACAGGATGTCGCCACACCTGGCTCCTAGACAGCAGAGACAAGTGTCACCACATGTGGCACCACATCAGCAAAGATGGCAGAGACCTAGATTTATACCTAGACCTAGAAGCAGGTACCACTCATGGAGATGTCACCACTGTGGAAGAAAGGGACACATAAGGCCTTACTGCTACAAACTGTATGGTTATCCAAGTGAAGTTCCTCAAGAGTCTGATCCATCCATTACTAAAACAAGGATGGAATGGAAGCAAAAAGATGATGCAATCAATACCAAGGAGTATACAGCTGAAAGCAGTGGGAAAGGTTTGATTGCCCATACGTCTCTCAGAGCCTCATCAAAAGAAGATTGGTACTTTGATAGTGGTTGTTCTAGACACATGACTGGTGTTGAAAAATATTTAAAGGAAGTAAAATCCTATGCCACAAGTTTTGTGACATTTGGAGATGGAGCAAAGGGGGAAATCAAAGGTATTGGAAGACTGATTGACCATGGTCTACCAAAACTTGAAAATGTTCTCCTTGTAAAAGGACTAACTGCCAATCTAATCAGTATAAGCCAACTATGTGATCAAGGCATGAAAGTCAACTTTACAAAAAATGAATGTCTGGTCAGCAATAATGAAGGAGACATCCTTATGAGGGGTGTTAGATCAAAAGACAACTGCTACTTATGGATCCCTCTTGAAGAAGGTAATGTATCTACATGTCTCTTAACCAAAAATGAAGAGGTTAAGCTGTGGCATCAAAAATTAGGACACCTTAACCTGAAGAGCATGAAGAGAGTCATATCAGAAGAAGCTGTCAGAGGACTACCAATCTTACAGATACAGGAAGGCAATATCTGTGGTGAATGTCAGATTGGGAAGCAAACCAAAGTGTCGCACCAAAAGTTGCAACACTTGTCCACCTCTAGAGTTCTTGAGTTACTACATATGGATCTGATGGGGCCCATACAAGTTGAGAGTCTTGGAGGTAAGAAATATGTTCTTGTTATTGTTGATGACTTCTCTAGGTATACTTGGGTGAATTTCATTAGGGAAAAATCTGAGACTTTTGAAGAATTCAAAAATCTTTGTGTACAACTTCAAAAAGAGAAAGACTGTGGTATTGTAAGAATCAGAAGTGACCATGGTAAGGAGTTTGAAAACTCTAAATTTGCTGATTTTTGTGCTGCTGAAGGAATAATTCATGAATTTTCTTCACCAATTACACCTCAACAAAATGGTGTGGTTGAAAGAAAGAATAGAACCTTACAGGAATCTGCTAGAGTAATGTTACATGCCAAAAATGTTCCTTACAAGTTCTGGGCTGAAGCCGTGAATACAGCATGTTACATTCACAATAGAGTAACATTAAGGAAAGGTACTGCTACAACATTGTATGAACTATGGAAGAATAGGAAGCCTACTGTGAAGTACTTCCATGTGTTTGGGTCAAAATGTTATATTTTGGCAGATAGAGAACCTAGGAGAAAATTGGATCCCAAAAGTGATGAGGGGATATTTTTAGGTTACTCAACCAACAGCAGAGCGTACAGGGTTTTTAACTCCAGAACAAGAACTATGATGGAATCAATTAATGTTGTTGTTGATGACAGTGATACAACAAGTGCAGATCCAGCTGAAGAGACAAATGTCATAACACCTGTCCCAACACCTGATGATGATCAAACTGAACCTGAACCTGATCAACATTCTGAGTCTACTACAGAGGTTCCTAGATCAAACAAGGGACCATCTACTAGAACACAGAAGAA
The DNA here is from genome assembly GCF_020283565.1 of Trifolium pratense. NCBI lineage: Eukaryota > Viridiplantae > Streptophyta > Magnoliopsida > Fabales > Fabaceae > Trifolium > Trifolium pratense. The sequence goes on along the minus strand of NC_060065.1, from coordinate 5,026,688 downwards.
TCATCCTCTGGAACTTGTCATTGGAAATCCAAATCAAGGAATTGCAACAAGAAGATCAAAAGAAGCAATTTCCAATTCATGTTTCATATCAAAGATTGAACCAAAGAATGTTAAAGAAGCTTTGACTGATGAATACTGGATCAATGCTATGCAGGAGGAACTAACTCAGTTCAAAAGAAGTGAGGTATGGGATCTAGTACCTAGACCAGATGGTATAAATGTTATTGGTACAAAGTGGGTGTACAAGAACAAAACTGATGAAAATGGTGATATCACTAGAAATAAAGCCAGACTTGTAGCACAAGGATACACCCAGATAGAAGGAGTAGATTTTGATGAGACTTTTGCTCCAGTTGCTCGCTTGGAATCCATAAGATTACTTTTGGCTGTGGCATGCATTCTAAAATTCAAGCTATATCAAATGGATGTAAAAAGTGCATTCCTAAATGGCTATCTAAATGAAGAGGTATATGTTGAGCAACCAAAAGGGTTTGTAGATCCAAGCTTTCCTAACCATGTTTACAAACTAAAGAAAGCACTTTATGGATTGAAACAAGCCCCTAGAGCATAGTATGAAAGATTGACTGAATTTCTTGTCAGCCATGGATACAAGAAGGGTGGAAATGATAAAACCTTGTTTGTAAGAGAATAGAAAGGAAAGCTAATGATAGCTCAGATATATGTGGATGATATTGTATTTGGTGGAATGTCGCGACAAATGGTGGAACACTTTGTGCATCAAATGCAATCTGAATTTGAAATGAGTCTTGTAGGTGAGCTAACTTATTTTTTAGGTCTTCAGGTCAAACAAATGGAAGACACCATATTTATCTCTCAAGAAAAATATGCAAGAAACATTGTGAAGAAATTTGGAATGGAAGGTGGTAGTCACAAAAGGACACCTGCACCTACACACTTGAAGCTTACCAAAGATGAGAAAGGGATTAATGTGGATCAAAGTCTCTACAGAAGTATGATTGGGAGCTTACTATATCTCACAGCTAGCAGGCCTGATATCATGTTTGCAGTTGGTGTTTGTGCTAGATACCAATCTGAGCCCAAGATGAGTCATCTGACTCAAGTAAAGAGGATCTTCAAATATGTCAATGGCACATGTGGCTATGGAATTCTATACACTCATGGTAATGATTCTACCTTAATTGGATATTGTGATGCAGATTGGGCTGGAAGTGCTGATGATGGAAAGAGCACCTCTGGTGCATGTTTCTTCTTGGGAAACAATCTAGTATCTTGGTTTAGTAAGAAGCAAAATAGTGTATCTCTATCAACAGCTGAGGCAGAATATATAGCAGCTGGAAGTAGTTGCTCTCAATTGTTATGGATGAGACAAATGTTGAAAGAGTATAGTGTGGAGCAAGATGTCATGACACTCTACTGTGACAATCTTAGTGCTATAAACATTTCTAAAAATCCTATTCAACATAGTAGGACTAAGCACATTGACATACGTCATCATTTTATAAGAGAGCTGGTAGAAGAAAAAATTGTTACACTTGAGCACATTGCATCGGAAGAACAATTAGCAGACATTTTTACTAAAGCGTTGGATGCAAGTCAATTTGAAAATTTAAGAGGCAAACTTGGAATTTGCCTTTTTGAAGACAAATAGCAGTTACAGCATGCAATGCGTGTAACTACCTCTCATCACTTTAAGTTACACGCTAATCAAGGAAGTTCTCATTCAACTTCCCACAACCTCCATCAACCACAATCATTACTTTTCATCTATTCTCTCTCTCACGCTCAAAAACTCTCTATCTTCCTCATCAACACTTCTCTGACTTCTCCTCTTCTCAGAAAACTTCAATTCCAAATCATGTCTAACTCCGCCAAATCTTCACCAACAAAGACAGATGCTACTCCATCACTACAAAAGGTGGTAATCGATGTTGTTCCTCTCACCACCATACCTTCCATAAGTCCAACTATGAGGAGAAAATCAGTTGCGAAGAAGGAAAAATCATCACGAACGAGCATAAATCCTTCATCTCCCTCCTCTTCAATTAAGAAAACGAAGAAGAAGAGCAAGAAATCGCGAACTGAATCGAGAAGATCTTATACAATGTCTGAACTGCATGTTGATCCTCTGCCATCAAAAAATGTTCCTACTCCTGTCGTTGATCCTGCAGAAGAGAATGTTGACACATCTGGTAAGACTTCTGTTAATTTAGGTGTTAATGTTGAAAATCCTGTTGAGACCCTAGGTTTAAAGGACCCTGCTATGTCTGAAAAATTGGGGAAAACTGTTCCTAACCCCCCTACTGTTGTTGATGCTAATATTGGTGCTTCCACTGAGACCAATGAGGCTGTTGCTGATGAGTCTCTCAAGAAAACTGCTCCTGAGACTCATGTTGCGCCGAATGTTGCAACACATGGCGCTGCGCCAAATGTGGTGCCAGATGTTCCCACATCTTTGGCACAAGAAAATCTGGTGGACTATTCTGAGTCTGATGAGAGTACCCCACCTAAGGCTACTGATAAAGAAGCTGTTCCTGATAAAGTTGTGAATGAAACTCCTGAGGTAATAATTGTTAATGAAAATGAAACTACTGTTAGTGATAAGGCTATTCCTGCACATTCTGAAGCTAGTGTGGCTAGGAGGACTAGAAGTAGGGCTGGTAAAACTGTAGAGGCTACTAACACACCTGTCCAAACACCCAAACCATCTAGGGCTGAAAAAGTTACTGGTAAAAAACCCTATATGGACCTCCAAAACCTGTAAGTAAGGTGGTTCCTAGAACTGAGACTAGGAAAAGGAAGGATCCACCAACTAGTGATTCTGATTTTGAACTAGAGACAGATGTTGCTGCATCTGGCAGCACATCTAGGAAAAGTGTAGGAAGGAAGAAGGTTCCTCAATCTGTTCCATCTGCTCCATTAGACAATGTTTCATTCCATTTGGAAAATGGATCTGCAAGATGGAAATTTGTATATCATAGGAGGTTGGCTCTGGAAAGGAATTTGAAGAATGATATTCTTGAATGTCCTAGTGTTGTAGAAGCTCTTGAGTATGCAGGTCTGATGAAAACTGTGGTTGGTTTGGACAAGTGCTATGACAGGCTTGTCAAGGAATTTTTGATTAATGTGGCTGCAGACTGTAATGATCCAGCAAGTCTTGAATACAGGCAAGTGTTTGTTCGTGGAAAGTGTGTTCAATTCTCCCCTATTGTGATAAACCAATATCTCCAAAGAAGTTCTGATGAAGTGGCTCCTCTAAAAGCCACAGATAATGAGGTCTGCAAAGTCCTCACTGGAGGAAGAATTAAAGCATGGCCAAGCAAGGCTAAGTTGTCTGCAACTTCCCTCTCTCCATTTTATGCTGTTCTAAATAGGATTGCTGCCCATAATTGGGTACCTACAACTCACTCAGGAGATGTGGCAAGAGGATTGGGTAGGTTCATCTATGTTGTGGGTACCAAGGCCAATTTTGACTATGGAGCTTATTTCTTTCAAGAAACTTTAAGTCATGCTTTAACATATGCTGTTGAGAAACCAGTTGCTCTCCCCACTTTGCTATGCAATATAATACTTGAGCAACACCCAGATATTTTGAGAAGTACTGATGTTCCTTGTAAAAGGAAAGGGGTGTTGGTTATTGAGCAGAGACTGCTGGATGGGACAAATGTTGCAGCAGGTGTTGGCACATCTGTCCAGGCTGGAGTACTCTCTAGGAAGCAGATGATTGCAGACTTGACTGAGACCAGCAGAGCTCTTGAGGCCAGGAAGCTGAAAATAGACCGTGTGGTTGAGGCACTCAAAGCTGAGGAAGCTGCTGAAATGGCTGAGGGTGAGCCAGATGGACAAGAAGGAAAAGAGGCTAGTGAGTCTGAGGATGGCTCTGAGGATGTGATGGAGGACTCTGATGAAAGTTCTTCAATCTGATTTCTGATGTTTCCTTATATTTGTTTTTGATGTACTATTGTTGATTTTCTTGGTGTTTCTTTTGTTGTTCCTTATGGGCAAGGCCCTGAATTTCTAGCACCTGTGCGTGCTCTATGGTCTGTAATAACTGCACAACTGATATTCTCTATGCTCTGGTACACTATGATTTCCTATTCATGATGTTGGTCTAAATTGTGGCTAAAAAGGGGGAGTAGTTAGTGTGTGTGACAAGTGTGACGACAGATGTTCTCACATCTGGTGACAATTGTTCGTATGCTCGTATTGAGGGGGAGTGTGAGCAATATGCATGTACTGAGGGGGAGTGTGAGCAATATTCTATCTGATGTGTGTATGCATGAATTCAGGGGGAGTGTGAGTGATATTATCTCTTGATCGCCTGAATATGTTTGATGACAAATGATGTGCCAAGTGTTATGGCACCTGACTATTGAGTCCACTATCTACTATGACTGAGAATTTATTTTTCTCAGATGTTTATGGGAATCTATGTTTCCTTGTGTTGTTCCATGAGGCTAGTTGTGTTTTATTCCGCTGCTGCATTGCCTCTGATACTACTTGACTATCTTGGAAGTAGTTTTTATTGTGTGTTACTTTCTATCCTAGTTGTGTGATCATGTTGACTCGAAGGAAAGGTAATACTGTATCTCTCTATATACTGGTCTAATATTGTTTTAGCCAAAATTTGCCAAAGGGGGAGATTGTTGGGTTTTTGTATGATTGGCTACATTTTGCAAAAACATATTTTAGTCAAGTGTTGAGACAAGTGTGCTGACCCCAAGTGTTGTGACAAATGTTGTTACACTTTGGAACAACACCTGACTCTGTTCTGCGCGCGCCAGCTGGATGTTTTTATTTTCTACTCAATCTTTTGAAGATCTGTTTGAAGAATTGTTTCAAGGTTTCTTACAGAGGAAGGCGCACGTGTTTAATGTGATTCATGAGGCAGCCAAACCCTAGTTTTATTTTCCAAAGGAATTATATTTTTGGAAAATATATTTTTGCGGTTTCAAAAATATAACTATTGTTTTCAAAAATATATCACTGCTGCCGCAATTCTAGAAGCCCTAATTTTGTCTTGAAGCCCAAGTCGTTCTACTACTATAAATACGAAGGCAAGCATATGGTTTCAAGCATCTAAAATCGAGTCTTACAAAGCGTGTGTTTTTAGGGATTTTAGAGTGTTAATTGTGAGCCTTTCTTGTGTCTCATTGATGCAAGCTTAGGACCTGAGTGTTATTGAGTTGTAAGTGTGAACTTCTCCTAAGCTTTGAAGTACGGAGATTGTTCCATTGTGTTGTGTGGTTTACTCGCAAGCTTTTAAGCAAGAGTGAATCCTAGTTTCTTAGGAGTGTGTCTCCAACTGTTGTGTTTGTTGAATTGAATAGCAACGCTGTCTGTGTTGCTAAGGTGGGAATTGGGACGGGGTCTCATATCTAGGAGTTCCTAGGTAGAAGGGTCATTGGGTAGTGATTAAGTGAGAAGTTGTAAACGGGTGAGTTTAACTTCGAAGTAATACTGCTGATAGTGGACTTCATTCCTGGATTGGTATCCCCCAGAGTAGGCTTTAGGCTGAACTGGGTTAACAACTCTCGTGTGTTATTTACTTTACTGCTTGTGTTGTTTTATGTTATTTACTCTGTTTATAGACAAGTGTTGGCGCACCAGTGACAACATCTGTCTACAACAGACAAGTGTTGCTACACCTTGAGCAACACCTGTCCACTGTGTGCCAGGAATTTCACTGTTAATCATGGAATAACCTTGTATCAGATGGATGTTAAAAGTGCCTTCTTAAATGGTTTTATTTCTGAAGAAGTGTATGTTAAGCAACCTCCTGGTTTTGAAGATGTCTCAAACCCAGAACATGTTTTCAAATTGAAGAAATCATTGTATGGTCTGAAACAAGCTCCAAGAGCTTGGTATGATAGACTCAGTAATTTCCTTCTTGAAAAGGGTTTTGAGAAAGGGAAGGTTGACTGCACACTCTTTAGAAAAACAACCAAAGAAGACATTTTAATCAATCAAATTTATGTTGATGATATTATTTTTGGTTCAACTAATGCTTCCTTGTGCAAGAATTTTTCTAAGATAATGCAGGATGAATTTGAAATGAGCATGATGGGAGAATTGAAGTTCTTTCTGGGAATTCAAATCAATCAGAAGAAGGAAGGAACTTATGTTCATCAATCAAAATATACCAAGGAACTTCTGAAGAAATTCAACCTAGATGATTGCAAAATAATGAACACTCCTATGCATTCAACTACCAACATGAGCAAGTCAGAAGATGAAGGAAAAGTAAACCAAAAGGTCTACAGAGGTATGATTGGTTCCTTACTCTATCTGACAGCCTCTAGACCAGATATTTTATTCAGTGTTTGCTTATGTGCAAGGTTCCAGTCAGATCCTAGAGAATCTCATCTTACTGCTGTAAAGAGAATCTTTAGGTATCTGAAAGGAACAACTAATCTTGGACTTCTCTATAAGAAATCCAATGATTATGTGCTAAATGGATTCTGTGATGCTGACTATGCTGGAGATAAAATTGAAAGAAAATCCACAAGTGGCAATTGTCAATTTGTTGGTGAAAACCTTATCTCCTGGGCTAGTAAGAGACAAACTACTATAGCTTTGTCTACAGCAGAAGCAGAATACATTTCAGCAGCTAAGTGTTGCACACAACTACTCTGGTTAAAATATCAGTTAGAAGATTATCAGGTAAGCAGTCACAATATTCCTTTATATTGTGATAATACTGCAGCCATTCATTTATCTAAAAATCCTATCCTACACTCTAGAGCCAAACATATTGAAATCAAACACCATTTTATTAGAGATTATGTTCAGAGAGGCATTATAGATATTAAGTTTGTTGATACTGAAAATCAATGGGCTGACATATTTACTAAAGCCTTACCTGTTGAAAGATTTGATTTTATAAAGAAACATCTGAACATGTTTTCAATCTCTGAATGAAAAATCTTATTTGGCTATTAAAGTGTAAGAGGTTATATATATCAGAACTTATAATTCAGAACATCTGAAACACAAGCTCTGAAGTACTTAACTCTGATAGAGTTTTTTTTTAAAATCTCAGAGGCTCTGAACTATTTAAATGGAAAACGTTTAGTATTCACTATTGAACAGTTGTCCATTGAAATAGCAGTTACCGAGTAAATTTCTGCACGTGGTCTACGTGTGTCAGGTAGTGGGTGGTTAATGATGACTTTTAGTATTCAACTTTTTGTCAATTAGCGTAACTTCCCAAATTTGCTATTTTCGTGTTAACTGTGTGCATTTAAATAAAACTTACACAATACACTTGCACACTTCTCACTCTCACAACCTACACTTTCTTTTCTTTCTAAACCTCCAACAAAAATCTTCTTTCTCTCTCATTAGATCTAACCCTTACCTAAACTCCATCATGGCTGGTTCTTCGTCTTCTTCTTCATCAAAGATTCCTCTGTTCATGTTCAGAAATCTTCAAATCGTTGGGAACGAAATGGAGTTTCCAGAATCTGAAGTCACCTTTCTCTCTGAGAAGATGATAGATTTTGATAGCTTAAAGGCGAATGGGTTCGATGTGAAACAGTACTTCTCCACTCAAGGATGGGATAAGTACTTCGACATGCTTAATGGTCCTATTTACCCAGATCTCTTGAAGAAATTCTGGATGAAGGCTAAGGTCTTTGATAAGTTTGAAGCTAAGCAGGAAGAACGTGCTGCTATTGAAAGAGATCCTAGTTTAAAAGGTAAATCTAGGAAAGAAATGGGTTTACTGGAGTTTACTGGAAAACAGATTAGTTCAAATATCTGTGGTATGAATCTGGCCTTCTCTCCTATTCACTTCAACGCTTTGCTTGGTTTGGATAACTCTAGGATAGAGTTAGATGTTTTTGAGAAGGACACAAGGTACAGAGATGATCTTCTGGCTCTGATGTGTACAGATCTGAAACTGAAGGGTAAAGTCAAGGGTTTGACTGATGTTTGCAGAGTGCTATTCAAGATCATACTAGCTGCTATCAGTCCAAGAGTTGGTGGTACTGATACAATCTCCTGGACTCATCGTCATCTGATCTACTTCCTTCTGAAAGGAACGAAGGTGAATCTGGGAGAATACTTCTTTGAGAGGATTTGTGAAGCAATCTTCTCAAGCAAATCTCAGAGGAAAACAACCATCGTATATCCAAGATTACTTTCAGATCTTCTTTATCAAGGTCATGTTGTTCATAATCTGAAGAAGTTCCATCCAGAACTTGTGGAAAAGAAGTTTACTCCTGAGATTCTGAATGCAAGTTTTCTAACCAAGATGCGTCTTATTTCATCAAAATTTGTTCAACCTTCACAAGAGTTTACAGCTAGTCTTGAAGATCGACTGTATGTGGATGGATATCCAGTAATCTCTGAAATGGATGCTGAGCACATCATTCAAGATTATCTGGAAGTTCTTAGAAAAGAAGGGTATACTGTTGATAGGAGTATGGTCCCTCCAGCTCCTGTAAACATGTACAATCCTAAGAGGAAACCTAAGAGGAAAGCTGAACAAGAAAAACCAGATCTTCTTGCTCAGAAGAAGGTTAAAGTAGAAGAAACTATTGCTGAGCAAAGAACGAAAAGGAAACATGAAGCTATTTCTGGAAAAGCTGCTGCAACATCATCAAAGAAGCCTATTGTTGTTTTTTTTTTTTTTGATAAGCAAAGAAGCCTATTGTTGTTGATGATGAAGAGGATAGTGAAGAAAGTGACTCTTCTGAAACTCAGTCTGATTCAGAAACTGAGTCTGGTGAAGAAACTCTGAGTACTAGGATGCATCAGAAACAAGTTCCTGATCCCAAAGATAAGTCTCCTAAGTACATCTTTAACGAAGCTAAAATTGGAATAGGGTTTACCAAACCTCTTAGAACTATCCTTCCCAACATTTCAACTTCTGATAACCCCCTATCTGAACTAGAAAAACATCTTAGCCCTGACCCCCTCAATAATCAACCTCTTATTCATGAAACCCACAAATCTTCATCACCTCCTAAATCCAAATCACCTCAACCTCAACCACACAAATCACCTGACATTCCATCATCTGAACCTCAACCAGATAATCCTACCTCTGAACAAGCCTCTCCCACAAAACAACCCTCACCTGAAAAATCTCCTGAACCAACCTCTGAACACAAATCTCCTGAACCTTCATCTGAACACATATATCCTGAATCAACATCTGACATCTCATCTTCTGAATCAACTCCTGAACCCAATCCTAATCCAAGTGCTGAGCATGCTTCTCCTGCACGTATTCATACTTGTGCCCCTAAACCTTCAGAAGCAGAAGTTGTCATCATTGACAACCTTGCTAATGAATCAACAAAACACTCTACCATTCCCAATATCTCACCCTCATCCTCTGATGAAGGTGTGAAAACACAAGAAGGGGGGGGGGTTGAATTGTGTTTTAGCTAAGTTAAAACTTTTTCAAGTTCTTAACTCAACTACGTTCGCAGCGGATAAATAACACAAATAATAACAAGAGAGAGAGAGAGAGAAAAACACACAAGCAGTTTATACTGGTTCCTCTCACAAAACGAGAGTAGTCCAGTCCCCTTGCACTTCCAAGGGAGTTCACTATAATCACACAAGATTACACCTGCTCAAGCACACAAGCAAGAGACTTCACAACTATGCTCAAGCACACAAGCTTAAGACTTCACACTTAAACACACAAGTTTAAGTTACACACTTAAGCACACAAGCTTAAGTTTCCTCAAGTAATGGTAAAGTATATAAAAATATACAAATGCTCTTAGATGAACCTAAGGTGAGCAAATACAAATAGTACAGAGTATTTGACTAAAGTGCAAAAACACTTGAGAAAGGTTCAGAGCTTGTATATCACAGAGTTCAGAGTTTGTTCAGCGCACGTTCAATTCTTGATTATTGTTTTTGTTATATTCTGATTGATGTAGCTGAATCTTCTAGTATATATATCACTAGAAAAGAGTCGTTGCAAAAAGAACCGTTGGAGTTGATAACCTTTTGTCTTCAAGCAGTCTGTCTTGATGCAGTTGGTTGTATCCAAAACTAAGAAAGAGTTTCAGTTACTTTGACTACTGCAGAGTGGACTTTCCTTATTCAGCTAACAAAACTGAAGACCCACGTTCTCAAGATAGGACAGACAAAACAGAGGTAGCTGAGCTGATCAGACTTGAAAGGTCCTTTTCTTCATTGGAAGAAGAGTTGACTAGTAAAGAGAATCTTCACAGCTTTCAAAGAGATCTTCAGAGTTTGATGAAGCTCGTAGACAGACAAGAAGTACTGAAGTCTTCATCCTCTGAACGTTGTAACCTCTGAAGTCCAACATCTTCTGAGCGCTTGTGAACTTCTGAATTCACATCCTCTGAACTTCACTCAGAGCTTATATGATGCTTATATCTGCGCACTTAAAATAAATTTTTAGTCCTTCCAATTGTTTATTAATACTTTGTTATCATCAAAACCTTTATAGATTTAGGGGCAAACATTTTTAAATCAATTTTGTTCCAACAATCTCCCCCTTTTTGATGATGACAAACATCAGTATTAATTGACAATTGTTGTTAAATTAACTTATCATGTTTCTCTTAGGTTTATGAGGTTTGCAAGCTCCCCCTAAGATTGATACTCCATAAAGTCTGAACTTTATGTTTTATCCATGATATTTTAATTTAGTATAAGATTAAGATAATTTTGAAATAAAACAAATTTCATATCTTTCTTCAGAGTGAGAGGTTTGCAAGCTCTCCCCCTAAGTCTCATAAGGCTAAGTTAAAATTGCACTCTTAACTTATCCTTACTTATGAAATTTATTTCAGTTTCAACTAACTTAGTCTCCGCATTGAAATACGTAAGACAACTTAAAAGAAACAACTTTTAATTTAACAGATAAAAGCGAGATAAAAGGCGTGGTTTCAGTTTTGGAACATATCAATTAATGCGTAACTACTCCCCCTTTTGTCATTATCAAAAAGTAAAACAAAGTTATAAAACCAAGACAGTCAAAGAAGAAAGAGTGGTTGTTACAAAGGTGAATTAATTTCAAAAACAAAAACCAACGCGCTCAAGGGTTTATAAAAAGGAACAAGTTAACATGCCTGCTTCACGTAAAAACAAGAAGAAACAAGTGAAGCAAGAAAAAGTAGGAATAATGAAAAGATTTAGTTTACGCATCGCAGAGTTTAAGAGAAGGAAAGAAGACGAAAAACGCGAAGACGATGAGAAGAAGAAAAAAGATAACAAGAAACCACAAGATGCTGAGATAATAATCATCTCATCAGACTCTGAAGCTGAAGAGAATGAAGATGATGCTGACTATGTGGAGTTCTTGGCTAGCTATGTTCCAGAAGAGGAACAAGAAGAAGAAGAACAAGAGCAAAACCCAGATCCCATTGAAATATCATCAGAGGATGCTGAGGAGAAATCAGAGATTTCTTCTGAGTTTTATCCATCTGATTAGGATTAGGTTGTCTTTTTCTTTTTCTTTTTACCAATGTACTCTACATTATCAGATCATTAATAAAAATTTTCGTTTTTAGAAAGCATCTTGTGTTCTTATGTTCTAATTTAACAGGGAAAATAAGCAAAATAAACAAAACATATAACATACCACATAAAAATCAAACATAACTTAAAAGAAGATTGTTCAGAGGATAAAAAGAAAATATAAAACATGTGCAGAGAATCCTAGGGTTTCTTAAGAAAGGCTAAGAGTTGGTCGAATTTATCATTCAAAGATCCCACATTGGAAACTAAACCATCCACCTTGGTTTCCAATGTCTCTTGAGCAGCTCTTTGACGTTCTAGACCTTCTTGCTGTTCCCTCAGGGCTTCTTGAAAAATCTGCAACTGATCTGCCATAGCAGGAGCTTGATCTTCAATCACAGGTTCTGGTTCTTCAATCAAAGGTGCCTTGCCTTTATCAGAGGGTTCACCTTCCTCTGGATAGTCTATCATCAGCACATCCTCTTGATTCTGAGAAGCAAGCACATCATCCTCTGAGATGTCCTCTGGCTGCAACTCATTAGCCAACTGGGCAACTCTTGCAGCAGCTTCTTCTAACCTTTCAGACTCAGACCTCTGAGCTTCAAGAGTCTGAAACAGCTTGGAGTCTATCCAGATGACTTTGAAAGCATTCAGACGGTGTTCAACAGCAGCAATTTCTTCCAGCTTAGCAAGTTCAAAACCAGCATGATTAAACATGGTTAACCTTTTCAATTCAGCCCTAGCCAGACTTGTCTTTATGAAGTCTATCAGATCCAAATCCCTCTTACCAACAACAGCTTTAATCTCTTCAGCAGCACCATCCAAAGCATTGCAAATCCTTGCCTTAATGCGTGATACTTCCAAATCCACATCAGAAGGACAAACTAAGAACCTGTCCTTTATTGTAGATAATCTAAGCAAGTCTTCATGAAATTGAGTGGATAGATTTCTAAAAGTGTTGGATGATGATGGTGAAGGATTGGGAATGGTAGAGAGAGTAGATATTTCAAGAGTAGGGTTGTCAATAATCACAACTTCTACCTCTGAAGGCTTGGGAGCACAAGTGTGAATACGCTCAGGAGAAGCTTGTTCAGCACTTGGATTAGGATGGGGTTCAGGGGTTGGTTCAGATGATGAAATGTCAGAAGTGGATTCAGGGTAAATATGCTCAGGAGATGGTTCAGGAGATTTATGGTCAGGTGTTGGTTCAGGAGCAATTTGTTCAGGAGTTGGGTCAGGGGATTTTTGTGGAGAAGGTTGTTTTGTGGAAGAGGTTGGTTCAGTAACAGGAATATCTGGTTGAGGTTCAGATGGTGGAATGTCAGGTTGAGGTTCAGGTTGAGGTGATGTAGGTTTTGGAGGTGAGCTAGATTTGTGTTGAGTTTCATGAGAAGGAGGATGATTGTTTAGAGGGTCAGGGCTCAGATGTTTTTCAAGTTCAGATAGGGGGTTATCAGAGGTTGGAATATCAGAGGTTGGTAAAATAGTTCTGAGAGGTTTGGTGTAACCTATTCCAATCTCATTTTCATTAAAAACATACTTAGAAGACTTACCTTTATCTTTAGGAGTAGGAGCAGGTCTTTTCCTCAAACGAGTAGCAAGAGTCTCCTCATCAGATTCAGTCTCATCTTCTGATGTAGATCCTTCAGATGAACTGTCTGAACTATCTTCCTCAATAACAATAGGCTTTTTAGAAGCTCCCTCAGCAGCCTTGTTTGCAGTTTCTTCATGCTTCCTCTTAGTTCTCTGTTCAGCCATAGATTGCTCAACCTTAACCTTCTTCTGAGCAAGAAGATCTGGCTTAACTTGCTCATCCTGAGAATCAGCTTTTCTCTTTGGTTTCCTCTTAGGGTTATACAGATTGACAGGAGCAGGAGGAATCATACTCCTATCAACAACAAAACCTTCTTGTCTGAGCACTTCCAAGTAGCCTTGAATTACATGCTCAGCATCAGCTTCAGATATAAGTGGATAGCCTGCGACATACAGACGATCCTCAAGCCTAACAGTGAACTCTTGTGGGGGAGCAACAGGCTTAGATGCAATCAAACGCATCTTGGACAGAAAGTTAGCGTTCAGAATTTCTGGATAGAACCTCTTCTCAACCAATTCAGGGTGGAATTTCCTCAAGTTCTGAACAACATGACCTTGATGCAGAAGGTCAGACAACAGCCTAGGATAAACTATAGTAGTTTTCCTCTGAGATTTACTTGCAAAAATGGCTTCACAAATACGTTCAAAAAAGTAATCTCCAAGATTAACCTTTTTTTCAGTCAGAAGAAAATACAGCAGATGACGATGAGTCCAGGAGATAGTATCAGTCCCACCAACCCTTGGACTGATAGCTGCTAGGATGATCTTGAAAAGAACTCTACATTCATCAGTCAGACCCTTTACTTTCCCTTTTAAAGAGAAATCTGTGCAAATGAGATGCAGAAGATCATCCCTGTATCTTGTATCCTTTTCAAACACATCTAACTCTATCCCAGAGTTAGGTAGACCAAGAAGAGCATTGAAATGAATAGGCGAGATTGCCATGTTCATCCCACAGATATTTGACCTAATCTGTACACCTGTATAATCCAGCAAACCCATTTCCTTCCTAGTTTTACCTTTCAGACTAGGATCTCTTTCTATTGCAGCAAGCTCTTCCTTCTTAGCTTCATGCTTATCAAACACCTTTGCTTTCATCCAGAATTTCTTCAACAAATCTGGATAAATGGGACCATTAAGCATGTCGAAGTACTTATCCCATCCCTGAGCGATAAAGTACTTTTTAACATCAAACCCATTCGCTTGTAGACCATCGAAATCAACCATCTTCTCTGAAAGAAAAGTAAGTTCAGATTCTGGAAATTCCATCTCATTCCCAACAATCTGAAGATTCTTGAATATGAATGGTGGAATCCTTTTTGAAGAAGAAGACGAAGCACCAGCCATTGTTGGAGATTAGGGTAAGGTTTGGAAGACTAACGAGAGAGAAAGAAATTGTGTTGGAGGTTTAGAGAGAATATAATTGAAGGTGTAGGTTGTGAAAGTGAATAGTGTGCAAGTGTATTGTGTAAGTTTATTTAAATGAGTACAGTTAACACGAAAATAGCAAATTTGGGAAGTTACGCTAATTGACAAAAAGTTGAATACCAAAAATCATCATTAACCACCCACTACCTGACACACGTAGACCACGTGCAGAAAATTTACTCGGTAACTGCTATTTTAATGGACAACTGTTCAGCAGTGAATACTGAACGTTTCCCACTAAAATAATTCAGAGCCTCTGAGTTATTTAAAATTCTCTATCAGAGTTAAGTACTTCAGAGCTTGTGTTTCAGATGTTCTGAATCATAAGTTCTGATATACATAACTTCTTACACTTTAATTGCCAAAAAAATTTTCATTCAGAGATTGAAAACATGTTCAGATGTTTCTTTATAAAATCAAATCTTTCAACAGATAAGGCTTTAGTAAATATGTCAGCCCATTGATTTTCAGTATCAACAAACTTAATATCTATAATGCCTCTCTGAACATAATCTCTGATAAAATGGTGTTTAATTTCAATATGTTTGGCTCTAGAGTGTAGGATAGGATTTTTAGATAAATGAATGGCTGCAGTATTATCACAATATAAAGGAATATTGTTACTGCTTACCTGGTAATCTTCTAACTGATATTTTAACCAGAGTAGTTGTGTGCAACACTTAGCTGCTGAAATGTATTCTGCTTCTGCTGTAGACAAAGCTATAGTAGTTTGTCTCTTACTAGCCCAGGAGATAAGGTTTTCACCAACAAATTGACAGTCGCCACTTGTGGATTTTCTTTCAATTTTATCTCCAGCATAGTCAGCATCACAGAATCCATTTAGCACATAATCATTGGATTTCTTATAGAGAAGTCCAAGATTAGTTGTTCCTTTCAGATACCTAAAGATTCTCTTTACAGCTGTAAGATGAGATTCTCTAGGATCTGACTGGAATCTTGCACATAAGCAAACACTGAATAAAATATCTGGTCTAGAGGCTGTCAGATAGAGTAAAGAACCAATCATACCTCTGTAGATCTTTTGATCTACCTTTCCTTCATCATCTGACTTGCCCATGTTGGTAGTTGGATGCATAGGAGTATTCATTATCTTGCAGTCATCTAAATTGAATTTCTTCAGAAGTTCTTTAGTGTATTTTGATTGATGAACATAAGTTCCTTCCTTCTTCTGATTGATTTGAATTCCAAGAAAGAACTTCAACTCTCCCATCATGCTCATTTCAAATTCATCCTGCATTATCTTAGAAAAACTCTTGCACAAAGCAGCATTAGTTGAACCAAAAATAATATCATCAACATAAATTTGAATGATTAAGATGTCTTCTTTGGTTGTCTTTCTAAAGAGTGTGCAGTCAACCTTTCCTTTCTCAAAACCTTTTTCAAGAAGGAAATTACTGAGTCTGTCATACCAAGCTCTTGGAGCTTGTTTCAGACCATACAGTGATTTCTTCAGTTTAAAAACATGTTCAGGGTTTGAGACATCTTCAAAACCAGGAGGTTGCTTAACATACACTTCTTCAGAAATAAAACCATTTAAGAAGGCACTTTTAACATCCATTTGATATAAGGTTATTCCATGATTAACAGCATAAGATAGAAGTAACCTGATAGCTTCAAGTCTAGCAACTGGTGCAAAGGTTTCAGTATAGTCAATCCCCTCTTGTTGACTATAACCTTGTGCAACCAATCTAGCCTTGTTCCTTACCACTTCACCTTGTTCATTCAGCTTGTTTCTGAATACCCATTTTGTTCCAATAATGTTCTTGTGTGAAGGTTTAGGCACTAGAGTCCATACATCATTCCTTTGGAATTGATTCAGCTCTTCTTGCATTGCTACAATCCAAGCATCATCCTTCAGAGCTTCATCAATCTTTGAAGGTTCCATCATTGAGATAAGACCAACTAATGATTCCTCATTTCTCAGTTGAGATCTTGTCTTTCTTGGACTATCCTTGTTGCCTAAGATCAGTTCCTCTGGATGTGATGACTTGTATTTGAAAGTATTTCTTGGGGGCTCATCATCTTCAGACTCATCAACATCAGGTTCAGCAGATGCTTCTGTTCTTGGTTGTTCACAGTCTGTAGGAACTATTGTGTTCAGAGGTACTTCAGAGAATGGATGTTCTGAGTAGTTTGGAATATCTGAATATTGATCCTCTGATACCTGAAATCTAGATAAACCTTCCACAAGCTCTGACACTTGGTCAGGCTCTTTGTCATCAAATTTGACATGCATACTTTCTTCCACAGTGTGTGTTTCAGAAATATATAGTCTGTATGCTTTTGAGCGTTCAGAATATCCTATAAAGATACCCTTATAACCTCTAGCATCAAATTTCTTTAGATGGACTTTGTTATTTAAGATGTAACACGTACATCCAAACTGATGAAAATAAGAAATATCAGGTTTTCTTCCTTTGAACAATTCATAAGCAGTTTTGTTCAACTTAGATCTGATATAGATTCTATTTTGAACATAACATGCTGTGTTTACAGCTTCTGCCCATAAAAACTTTATACAACCCCATTTTCTTGCAGAGTTCTATTCTTCCTTTCTACAACCCCATTTTGTTGAGGAGTTCTAGGAGAAGAGAATTCATGCAGAATACCAAATTTTTCACAAAAGTTTTCAAAAGGTTCATTTTCAAATTCTCCACCATGATCACTTCTAACTTTTAAAATAGTGTAGCCTTTTTCATTTTGAATTTGTTTACAGAAGATGCTAAACTCATCATAAGCTTCATCTTTTGTTCTTAGGAATTTTACCCAAGTCCATCTACTGTAATCATCAACAATCACTAATCCATACTTCTTTCCATTGATTGAAGCAGTGTTAACTGGTCCAAAAAGATCAATGTGAAGAAGTTCCAATGGTCTTGAGGTAGAGACAATGTTCTTAGGTTTAAAAGATGATTTTGTAATCTTTCCTTTTTGACATGAACCACAAAGTGTGTTTGAGTGATATTTGATTTTAGGTAAACCTCTGACAAGGTCAAGCTTGCTAAGCTTGGAGATTAACCTCCAGTTAGCATGGCCCAACCTCTTATGCCAGATCCATTTTTCTTCACTCAATGTCAAAAGACACATCACTTTTTGTTCATTCAAATCAGAAAGATTAATTTTATAAACATTGTTCTTTCTCAGACCTTTGAAAATCATGATGTTATCAGATTGTTTAGACACAATACATGATTCCTTATTAAAGACAACTACATAACCATTGTCGCAAAATTGACTTATGCTCAATAGATTATGCTTAAGTCCATCAACTAACCAAACATCATTAATAGATAGGGAGGAATTACCTACTGTACCTGTACCTATTATCTTTCCTTTCTGATTACCTCCAAAGCCAACAGAACCTCCTTCTTTCATGGTTAGCTTGGAAAACAGTTGTTTGTCCCCAGTCATGTGCCTTGAACACCCACTATCCAGATACCATGAATGATTCATGATACTTCTTTGAGTGATAGGCTGTATGAGAAACAACTTTAATCACTACAATGGAACTCTTTATCACAGTTAATGATAAAGTCATCCCAATATTCTTCCTCTTCATTGATCAAGTTCTGATTGTTCACTTGAGAACTTGTCAGCCATTGGTTAAGGACATAAGCCCTTCTTCCTTTGCATAGAACTTGTTTCCAAACTCTAGGTAGGACATATCCTTTCCTAGTTGGTAAATCTGAATGATACATAATTTCAGCTTTTGGTACCCATCTTCTGGGTCCACGCTTGTTAGTCCACAAATGATTACTGTGTTGTTGAGTGTGAGAGAAAGATTTTGGTTTGGAATAATAACTCTTTTGAAAATATTTCTTAGTTTGAGTTCTGTTATTATTCCAGGACTTGGATTGTTTATGCTCCCAGAGTTTGTATTTATCACCAGTCCATTGATTTGACTGGTTATACTTACTGACTCTAGAATCATAAATAACCTTAGTCCTATGTTGCCTCTGAGGTTTGAGGTTTGACTTTCTTTTAAAAACTTCTGAGCCTTTAGGTTGACTTTTCTCATGAACTGGAGTTCCTCTGGTTCCAGAAGTTGAAGCCTCAGATTTTGAAACTTTCAGAACATCTGAACTGACACTGTCAAGTTCTGAATAGCTTTTATCTTCTGAGCTTTTCTTCCCAGATCCTGAGGAACTTGGTTCCTCTGAGTTGTCATTTCCCAAATCTCTCAGATTATTATCCTCATCTTCCAGAGTACCAATTTTCTTTCCTTCTTCACTCTGAGGTACAACATAGTAAACCCAAGATTTTCCAACCTTTTTGGGATAGGTCTTTAGCTTTGAATATGTTCTACCATATTCATAGCCAAGTCCCTCTCCTCTATGTCTCATGACATTATAAACAAGATTAGCAGCTTTGCTCTTACCAAGGTTGAGATGCACAAACTGTTGAAGAGCCATTTCTTGCTCATCAGTAGGTTTGTGACACACAGCACAACCCTTTTCAAGATCATTTACTCTATTCAGAGTTTCTTGATATAGACCTTGAAAATGTTCTGCTTGTTCAGTCAGAGTGTTAAGGTTTTCTTGTAAAACTTTTTGTTTATTTAACACTCTGAGATGTTTCTCAATGACCTTGTTAAGTGCAGTTATAAGTTGAGATTTAGAACAGTCAGAAAATACCTCATCAGTTACTTCTGAATCTGATTCTGATTCATCGTCTGAGTCTACATCTGAGTCAGTTGAAGCCATCAGGGCTAGATTTGCTTCTTCTTCTTCCTCAACTTCTTCCTCAGATGATAGCTCTTCAAAAGTAGCCATCAGACTTTTTCTCAATTTACTCTTGAATTGTTGCTTCTTTGAGCTGTATCTTTTGCTTTTGTCTTTAGCAGACATTTCTGGACAATCAGCAATAAAGTGTCCTGGCTTCTTACAGTTGAAGCAGTTCTTCTGATCATCCTTTTTGCTGACAAAATTTCTGGAGCTGTTACCTCCTCTGAAATTTCTTTTGTTAAATCTGTTCCATTGCTGAAACTTGGTGAATAACGCAAACTCATCCTCATTCATCTCATCCTCTTGACCATCAGCAGAAGATTCTTCTTCAATATCAAGAAGCTGAGTCTTAAGAGCCTTAGAAGTAGTCTTAGTTGACTGTAGAGCCACTGACTTAGACTTCTTCTTAGTTTCTGAGTCAGCATCCAGAACCATCTCATGGCTTCTGAGATTGCTTATCAGAGCTTCAAGACTCAGAGTCTTGAGATTTTGAGCTTCCTCTATTGCAGTGACCTTGGGTCTCCAAGCAATAGGAAGACTTCTCAGAATCTTCTGAACATGGTCATAGGTAGAATAACTTCTCTTAAGAGCTTTAAGACCAGATACAAGGATTTGAAACCTTGTAAACATAGTCTCAATGTTTTCATCTTGTTGCATAGTGAAAAGTTCATATTGTCTTATCAAAAGACTAGCTTTAGCCTCTTGAACCTTTTCATTACCATCATAGGTAGCACACATAGAATCAAAGATAGATTTAGCAGTAGACTTGTTCTCTATTCTGACATAGTCCTCATGTCTAATAGCACCAACAACAATGTCCTTTACTCTATGATGTTTTGTGTAGATTTTTAGGTTAGCTGGTGTGAGTAACTTTCTATTCTCCATGGACAACCTACCATGTTCATTCAAGTTTTCAAAAGTTACTCCCAACTCAACCAAATCCCACAACTCATGATCAATAGCAGTAATATTGCTATACAGTCTCTCTTTCCACCACTCAAATAATGAAGCATCACCATTGAATATAGGGGCTTTTCTATTGCCACTATGTTCATGTGATTCATTACTTAAGTAGTCATAACCAAAAGCATTTCTAGGACCACCACCAGCACCACTGGCCTCACCTTCACCAGTAGTTCTAGTACTACTATCATCTCCTCCAGACATAGTGTTCTCACAAGATCTTTACTGTCTCACTGTTAAGTGAAAGTAACAGACCAGGCGCTCTGATGCCAATTGAAGGTGTGAAAACACAAGAAGGGGGGGGGGTTGAATTGTGTTTTAGCTAAGTTAAAACTTTTTCAAGTTCTTAACTCAACTACGTTCGCAGCGGATAAATAACACAAATAATAACAAGAGAGAGAGAGAGAGAGAAAAACACACAAGCAGTTTATACTGGTTCCTCTCACAAAACGAGAGTAGTCCAGTCCCCTTGCACTTCCAAGGGAGTTCACTATAATCACACAAGATTACACCTGCTCAAGCACACAAGCAAGAGACTTCACAACTATGCTCAAGCACACAAGCTTAAGACTTCACACTTAAACACACAAGTTTAAGTTACACACTTAAGCACACAAGCTTAAGTTTCCTCAAGTAATGGTAAAGTATATAAAAATATACAAATGCTCTTAGATGAACCTAAGGTGAGCAAATACAAATAGTACAGAGTATTTGACTAAAGTGCAAAAACACTTGAGAAAGGTTCAGAGCTTGTATATCACAGAGTTCAGAGTTTGTTCAGCGCACGTTCAATTCTTGATTATTGTTTTTGTTATATTCTGATTGATGTAGCTGAATCTTCTAGTATATATATCACTAGAAAAGAGTCGTTGCAAAAAGAACCGTTGGAGTTGATAACCTTTTGTCTTCAAGCAGTCTGTCTTGATGCAGTTGGTTGTATCCAAAACTAAGAAAGAGTTTCAGTTACTTTGACTACTGCAGAGTGGACTTTCCTTATTCAGCTAACAAAACTGAAGACCCACGTTCTCAAGATAGGACAGACAAAACAGAGGTAGCTGAGCTGATCAGACTTGAAAGGTCCTTTTCTTCATTGGAAGAAGAGTTGACTAGTAAAGAGAATCTTCACAGCTTTCAAAGAGATCTTCAGAGTTTGATGAAGCTCGTAGACAGACAAGAAGTACTGAAGTCTTCATCCTCTGAACGTTGTAACCTCTGAAGTCCAACATCTTCTGAGCGCTTGTGAACTTCTGAATTCACATCCTCTGAACTTCACTCAGAGCTTATATGATGCTTATATCTGCGCACTTAAAATAAATTTTTAGTCCTTCCAATTGTTTATTAATACTTTGTTATCATCAAAACCTTTATAGATTTAGGGGCAAACATTTTTAAATCAATTTTGTTCCAACATCTGACCCTTTTGGTAACCTCTCCAATCAGCTTTATGATGATTTACTTAGGTTATCACACATTCAGGACAGGTTCTTGGTGTATCCCTCTGATGTGGATATGGAGGTGTCACTAATTAAGGCTAAAATCTGCAATGCTCTGGATGCAATGGGTAATAAGATCAAGACTGTTATTGGACAACGGGATTTGGAAGTGGTGCATCTGATGAAGGAAGGCTTAGCAAGGGCTAGTTTGAAAAGACTGACTGTGTATAACCATGAAGAGAATGAGCGTGCTAAGCTGGCTGCTATTTCTGCTACTGCAAGGCATATGTCTGCCTTTAAGGAGTGCTGGGTGGATTCCAAGCTTTTCAAGAGTCTTGAGGATCAAAGGATTGAGAATGAACGTCTGGCTGAAGCTGCTGCAAGACTTGCTGAAGAAATTCCTGAGCTGAACCAAGAGGATGCTCCAGATGCTGATACTCTGATGATTGACTATCCAGAGGAAGGTGAACCCTCCTCTGATAAAGGCAAGGCACCTTTGGTTGAAGATCAGCTGCAGATTCTTCAAGAAGCTCTGAGGGAACAACAAGAAGGTTTGGAAAGGCAAAGGACAGCTCAACTCAATTTGGAATCTAAGGTGGATGGTCTAATTTCCAACGTGGGTTCTCTGAATGATAAATTTGACCAGCTCTTAGCCTTTCTCAAAAAACCTTAGGATTCTATGCACATTATTAGTTGCTTCTGATGTTACGTTTGTGTGTTTTTTTTTTTTTAATTCTCTGAACAATCTTATTTTTTTTTAATCTTCACTTAATTATTGGTTTGATATTTTTGGGTGATGTTTACTTTTATTTTTTTTTACGATTAACAAGAACATAAAAACATAAGATGAATTTAAACGAAAATTTTTATTGCTGATCTGACAACGATGAGTACATTGGTAAAAAGAAAAAGACGACCTAATCCTAGTCAGATGGATAATACTCAGAAGAAATCTCAGATTTCTCCTCAGCATCCTCTGATGAAATTTCTATAGGCTCTGGGTTCTGCTCTTCTTCTTCTTCCTGTTCTTCTTCTGGAACATAGCCAGCCAAGAACTCAACGTAGTCAGCATCATCTTCATTTTCTTCAGCTTCAGAGTCAGATGAAATGATTATTATTTCAGCATCTTGTGGTTTCTTGTTGTCTTCTTTATCTTTCTCATCTTTTTCGTGTTCTTCTTCTTCTTTCTTTCTACGAACCTCTGCAATACGTGAACTAAATCTTCTCATTCTTCTTGATTCTTCTTGATATACTTGTTTATTATTTTTTTGTGTGAAGAATGTGTGTTAACTCGTTCACCTTTTATAAACCTTTTAGCGCGTTGATTTTCGTTTTTGAAATAAATACACCTTTGTAACAACCACTCTTCTTCTTTGACTGTCTTGGTTATCTAATTTTTTTTTTTACTTTTTGATAATGACAAAAGGGGGAGTAGTTACGCATTAATTGATAAGTGATAAGTTTCAAAGCTGAAACCACGCTCACGTTTTTATCCGTTAAGTTAAAAGTTGTTTCTTTTAAGTTGTTTTACGTATTTCAATGTGAAGACTAAGTAAGTTGAAACTGAAATAAATTTCATAAGTAAGGATAAGTTAAGAGTGCAATCTTAACTTAGCCTTATGAGACATAGGGGGAGAGCTTGCAAACCTCTCACTCTGATGAAAGATATGAAATTTGTTTTATTCCAAATTATCTTAATCTTATACTAAATTAAAATATCATGGATAAAACTTAAAGCTTAGGCTTTAAGGAGTATCAATCTTAGGGGGAGCTTGCAAACCTCATAAACCTAAGAGAAACATGATAAGTTAATTTAACAACAACTGTCAATTAATACTTATGTTTGTCATCATCAAAAAGGGGGAGATTGTTGGAACAAAATTGATTTAAAAATGTTTGCCCCTAAATCTATTAAGGTTTTGATGATAACAAAATATTAATAAACAATTGGAAGGACTAAAAATTTAATTTAAGTGTGCAGGACTTAGACTCAATTAAACTCTGATTAAAGATCAAAAGATAAGGAGTTCAGAAGTTTGCAAGCGTTCAGAAGATTGTGAGACTCAGAAGTTGTAATCTTCAGACGATGAAGTCTTCAGAACTTCTTAAGGTATAAGCTTCATCAAACTCTGATGATCTTCTTGAAGTTTGTAAAGATTCTCTTTTGCAAGTCAACTCTTCTACCAATGAAGAAAAGGACCTTTCAAGCCTGATCAGAACAGCTAATCTCTTTTTGTCTGTTCTCTTTTGAGAACGTGGGTCATCAATTGTGTTAGCTGAATAAGGAAAGTCTTCTCTGCAGTAGTCAAAGTACCTGAAACTCTTACTCAGTTTTAGATACAACCAAACTGCATCAAGACAAGCTGCTTGAAGACAAAAGGTTATCTACTTCAACGGTCATCTTTGCAACGACTCTTTTCTAGTCATATATATACTAAAGGAATCAGTTGTAAACATACATCAAGGATTATTATCACGCACGAACAAACTCTGAATTCCTCATACAAAGCTCTGAACCTCTGAACTGTGTTGTTGCACTTTTAGTTCAAATATTTAGTATTTGTTCTTCTAGGTTCTGATTAAGAGCTGTTGTATTCATTCTATTATTCATTACATTTGTACTTGAGAAGTCTCTTGCTTGTGTGCTTGAGCATTGTGGTGAAGTCTCTTGCTTGTGTGCTTGAGCAGTTGTAATCTTGTGTGATTATAGTGAAATCCCTTGGAAGTGCAAGGGGACTGGACTACTCTCGTTTTGTGAGAGGAACCAGTATAAATTGCTTGTGTGATCTCTCTCTCTCTCTCTTAACGTGTTTTATTGTGTTATTTATCCGCTGCTGTTGAAGTTAAGTTAAGAACTTGAAAAAGTTTTAAACTTGACTAAAACACAATTCAACCCCCCCCCCCCCCCCCCCTTCTTGTGTTTTCACACCTTCATACTCAAAGTTTGAGTGCTCCATTATGGATGCTCTAAGGTCTTTCTGATTTGGGTTGGGTACCATAGCCTTTGAAGAAAGACTAATGTAAATACCTTTATAATCACTCTTTGAATCTAAGGTCTTCATTTACTTTAGATTGGGGCACCATCTTCTCACCTTAAATTTAAATTTCATGTAAACAAAAAAATCTAAATTGTCAAGTGTCAACTAACATTAGTCAAAAATAAATAAAAAGTGTCAACTAAAATCAGATATTATCTTGTCTAATTTAAAATTTAATAAAAGAACATAGACTTGTATACACTATACATCAAGCACAAAATCTTTTGTTAAATATATTTAGGATCATGCTAAATGGCGTTTTATAATACTTGTTAAACATACAAAAAAATACAATTAAAAATAAAATTAATGTTGAGGAAAGAATTTTTATATTTTTAAGATATTAAATGTATAAATTTCAAGATACTATACCAAAAAAAATGCATAAATTTGAAGATAATTTCTTTTTTATTAATATGCTTAACAAATATTTTAAAGGTGCTGCTTAGCATTTCCCATACAATTATATAGGGATCTGTGTTTTCAGCTTTGAAGTGGTGGTTGGTGCCTTGCAATGCACTCTTGTTTTTCGAATGAACAAATGTGTCATAACATTAAATTAAAAAGATTCAATGATCTAGTGATGTACACTATATACCATATAAATATAATCCTCAAAAGGGTAATGTATAATAATTGAAGGAAACAAATCTGGAAGAAAACAAAACAATATACTCCCTCCGTCCCAAATTATAAAGGAAAAAAACCCATTTTTTTTGTCCCAAATTATAAGGGAAAAAAATCATTTTCAAGAAAGTTTTTTCCTTATTTTCATAAAATTAAATGCAAATTGCATTTAATTTATTCTCTCTCTCATTTTCTCAATAAACAACAATCAATAAAAATTGTTTTTACATCTTTCTATGCAACTTATTCCAAGGAAAACCCACAAAAACATACTTCAAATTCTCATATTTTACTTTTTCTTAATAAGTGTGATTTTTTTATTTTTCCTTATAATTTGGGACGGAGGGAGTAATTCGTAATGGATGTATTGGTCCATAATGAAAATGACCATTAAATTAAAAAAATATTTTAATTATATATTTAATCAAACTCATGCTGCACGGGTTTACCCCTAGTGTATAATAATTGAAGGAAACAAAACTGGAAGAAAACAAAACAATATAATTCGTAATGGGTGTATTGGTCCATAATGAAAATGACCATTAAATTAAAAAAATTCAATGATCTTGTGATGTATGTACTATGTACAACAATGCCAGATTACATATCTTATCTCCTCTTATCCTTCCAGATTCCAGCCTGCAACAACAAGGCATGGCATAGAATGCAAAACATTCACCCTCTTCCACAACCACACATATTTTCTTCATCACTCTTTAATTATTTTAAATAAATAAATATATATATATATATATATATATATATATATATATATATATATATATATGGAGTGTATCCGGTGAGAACTGATAAATATTATAAGAAATGAGAACAATTGATAATAACCCTTAAATTTAACTAACGTATCATATTAAAATTCTCTCACTCTAAATATAATCTTGTGTAGATTGAAAAATCTTCCTAAATATAATCTTTCCTAATTTATTCCTATAATCTTTCTTAATTTAATTTATTATTAACTCAGAAACTGTTCAATAATTCTATTCTAACACTTGATCATTCATTCCGCTTGTTTAATTCCCTCTAAGAAAATATTAGATATTTGTCATTTTAGTTTTTTTTCTTGGCTTTTTTGTGTTCATGTTTGAGGTTTTTGAGATAGAAAATGGACAATAATTCTAACCCAAGATGTGTGCATTTGTTGAGCTAAACAAAATGAAAAATTACCATAACAATTAATTAAATACAGCAACACATAAGTCATGTTGGTGCTTTCTTGAGGAGAGGCCTCGAGTCAGGTACTTGTCAATTTTTAATTTGTGACAAAGTTGTTGACGATATGGAATTGATTAATTGGTTGCATGTTGTTTGCTTTGCACTCCTAGCTCGATGTTTTGTGTTTCTAAATAATTTTTTGCAAAAGAACCAGTTGTATATATATCTTAAGCGTAATGCTTTTGGTTATAAAAAAAAAAATTTATATTCGTGAAATTAAGAGAAAATTGTATCACGACATTGTTGTGTTAAAAAATTGAACAGAGAAGTAAAAATTTATTCAAGTAAGTTTTGAAGGGAGCTGCAAATGAATTAAGAAAGATTATATATAAGAAGATTTTTCAATCTGCACAAATAAAATCACATGAGATTTTAAGCGAGTGAGAAGATTTTAATCTAATACGTCAATTAAATCTAATGGTTACTATTAATAGTTCTTATTTCTCACAATAATTATCAGTTCTCAGTTCTCACAATAATAAAGGGTAAATTAGTAATAATCTCACACAAGTCAAACAAAGTTATTACTAAACGACTTTTCTTAATATCCGCATATTTTTAGAAGTTCATATATTTTCTTAATATCCGAAACAAACACTTTGCAAAAAATCGATTCAAATTAAACCGCACAAAATTAGATTGGATTGGATCATATTTTTTTATGTAGTCATCCAAAACCAAACTGAACCGCTTGTAATTTTAACTTTGGATCAAATGAATTTTTATCTCAAAATAAATTCAAACCGAACCACGAGCACGGTGACAGTGATGGGTGATTACACTTATATAAAAAATCTAATAAGTTGCCTTTGTATATGCAAGTGGACCCATCTTTAAAATTTATTTTAATTTATTTAATAATAAATAATAAATGAAAAGACAGAGGTTTATGACAAAATTGATGGTAGTGGGTGACAATCATTTATTTGAGTAATTTTTTTCCTCTTACTTTGTTTTGACCATACCAAACAGACTCTTAGGGGATGTATTGGATTGATATTTCAAATGATTTTAAAAGACTTTTTTATTATAAAAAAGTTTTGTGGTATTCAATAAAGACTTTTACAAAAGTTAAGTAAATCTTGTGGTATTCAATTAAGACAATTACGATTTTTTTAGGGCAATAAAATCTGTTGGTATTCAATTGAGATTTCTTGTCATTTATAGAATGTCAATTGGTATTCAAAAGCCTACCGATTTTGATGGATTTCATGAGACTTTTTAGTTGAAAGTATAAATACTACACTCCTCAAACAATCCCACTCCAAACCCTGAGATTGTTCATGCTCTCCCACCGACTTTTTTTTCTCTACTGTCGTCGGAACTCATCAGTTCAAAATATGTTCTTCTCTTACAACTTGCTATATTGTCCATACATGTAATTATAAACATCTAATATAATTTTCCAGAGTTTCTTCTCTTACAAGTGGAATGGATTATATATATTTTTCAATCAATTATATGCTTGCGTCAGATCAAAAATTTCCTCAACGTATGCCATGAAAAAAAAATTTGGTGTATTGTTCAATCATCATCATACATATACCACTCTCAAAATTCTTCAACATAACTTTTTTTCTTGTAACAATTTAACGTAATTTTTTTTCCATCTGTTATGTTTTTTTTTTTTCAAATTCTTCAACATAACTTTTTTTTTGTAACAATTTAACGTAATTTTTTTATTTGTTTTGTTTTCTTGATTCATTGATTTTATTTTGTTATATTGATTAATTTTTATTATTATTGTATGTTATTTTAGGAAATCAATAACTTTTTTTTTAGAAAACAAATCACTGAATTATTTGAAATCATAAAAATTCATAAAGTACTCTGAAATCTAGAAAATTTGTGTAATAAATTCTTTAAAGTCTTGACTGTTGAAAATCGTGATTGTTGAAAATGTCATTAAAATCCCACAAAGTCAATACAATCCCACAAAATGTTTTAAAATCTTCAAGACTTTTTTACTAAAATAATCCATCGAAATCTCAATTCAATACACCTCGATCTTTATCACTAAGTACAAAAGTTATAAAATGAAAATAGTAATTTCAACAATGTATTTCAATGAAAAAGACATGTTGCATATATATGTAGTAAGTTATCCGCCGATCAAAATACATGAAGATGTAGGGAATTAGATCCTTTCATTCCCATTTTTTTTATCAATCTCTCAATTAGCTAGAAAAGTATAATTCACTAAAAGAAAACTTAATGTACAAAGTAAAACATCTAAAAATATGATTTGAACGGTATGACAGCAAAATAGTTCAAGAATTCTTTAATAACACACGCCATCAACATGTTAGTCACGTGACTCCAAACGATACAAGAGGGAGGTGAATTGTGTACTCAAAAAATTATTAAAAATAAGTACTTAAAATATTTTAACCAAATAAAAATAACTTGTAGCGAGAAATAAAAGAGATGAAAGGGTAAGAAGAAAAACACAAAGAAATTATTCTGGTTCGGCAAAGACAAAGGGCCTACTCCAGTCCCCAAGGAAAGCACCTTGAGATTTCACTAAACCAAGCTTTTATAACAGGATAAGCTAATAACCTTTACAATCGAGAACTCTCAACACAAACAATGGGATATCACCTCCCTTGTGCAAGAGCCTCTAAACCAAGAGATATCACCTCTCTTGAAAACCTTGGGATCACACCCAATACAAGTGGAATAAATTGAGTTACAAGATATTACACCATATGTGTAGATAAAACAAATTGAAGCACAAGTACTACAAGTAAACTATGTAGTATAAAAAAACTGTCAAATAAATATATTAGCAAGTGTAAAAATAATGAGAGTGATGAGTAATATTCTTAATATATTTTCATGCAAAATGTATTAGTTTAATGAGCTACGGTAATACACATATATATATATATATATATATATATATATATATATATATATATATATATATATATATATATATATATATATATATATTTATAGGATAAATGAAAGTGAGGTGTATTTATTTAATTGTGAATGAAATTCCAAAAATACGCAGCATGGCTGTATCTCTTGCTCAACATCAATTAGAAATTAAAAACAAGATCGTTGAATCGAATGGTAGGCTAATTGATTATGGTAATAATCAAAATGGTTATTGTTTAGAAAGAGATCATACTGAAACAAGTTGAATGCATAAATATAATTGACAAGCTAAAAGAGCAAGTCCATTGCTAAAATATAATTATGACCTTGTTCAAAAGCATGTTCTAAAATATTTAACGAGAAAAAAAAATATGCAATTTCCAAAACACAATTTATGCAAAAATATTTTTATTCAAAATCACATTTAAATAAAAATTATAGTGAGTGTGTGATATATTATTTTGAGAGCTATTTTTACTACTCACATAAGGATCTTAAAAAAATATGGATTACATAATCCAATAGTTCTATAAACCAAGTCTTGAAAGCTAGATTCTCTTTTCCGCTTTTTGCATCCTTGTCATTCTTACACTTCTTTTGTCAATCATCAAAACCACAATGTTCCTGTCAAGGCATATATTCACACAACAGTTGCATGTCTGTGTATGCAACTCGTCCAGACTCCGATCATTAGGTATTCCTCCTCTTGTCTTTTCTTTTTCATATACTCCCTCTGGTTCTTTTTATAAGGAACACTTTGAAGAAAAAAAAAATTGTTTTTTTTATAAGAAATTTTGACCAATTTTCAAATATTTTAAATCTTCAATGTCACGTATGCCCTTATATATTATGAGAGAGAATTTAAAAATAAGTAAGTTAGTCGAATAAATAGTAATTAAATAAGGGTATACATAAAATAAATTTAAATATATAAGAGTATTAAACGAAAATAACTATGTTAAATGTGTTTTCTTGATCTGTGTAATTTTTTTAAAGTGTTATTTATAATAAGGATCGGAGAGAATAGTACTTCTATAAAATAATACAATGCTATATGGCTGCGGAGATCGGCAACCAAGCAAAAGCCTCCAACGCCAAGTTGATCGTAACACATGGCCATGGGTAAGAGATTTTAAAATCACAAAAAGCAAAGGGGTGTAAAAATTGATGGAAGTTGCAAAGCAACCCGGAAAAATTGATTGAAGAGAACAGATAAATTGATGGAAATATTGATTGAAGATGATGAGAAAATTGATCGAATTTGTTTGAGTATTTTATAGTTGTTTTAATGTGGTAAACAAAAAAAATTATAATAGGTAATTTTACTAAAGTTATTGTATAATTATGAATATAATTTTATATTTGATATCGGACTTTTTAGAAAAAAGAATTGATAAATACGAGAATAATAACATGTCTATTATTAGTCCATAGAAAAAAAAATAATTGAAATTGGTTATGAGATTTATTTTATGCTTAATTGCAAATAATTGGAAACACAAATTCATAGTGTGACTTTTGATTATCTGCAAAAGAAACGGCACACTAAAATGAAAAGAATAAAACTCCATGTGTTATTGTAGTTTTTGCATAAAGAGTTCTAATTTCTTATGCTATGAATTAACCTTTGCATAGTTAATTTGTAAAAATATAATGCAATGATAACTAAACACTCATTACAATTAAATCTTATGACTATTGGAATGTTTCTTAATGTAACACTGATCCTTATATAACTAATATATATTCACATGTATCACATACTTTTTGTTTAGTTATGCTCTCTCATTTTTTGTATTTAAATTATTTTGTATGTTTTCTATATATAGATATTTTAGCAAATTATGTGTATATATATTCTCAACAAATAAGTCGGCCACTATATATATTTATCTTTTTAAGTATATATACGAATGTTATTCTATTTTCAATATCCATTTTTCACCTTTTTAAGGATTGAAGTTTAAAGATTGCTTTATGGAATAAATGTGGTCATTGCAGTGTGATGATTGTGGAGCACGTCAATTTGATCGGAAGTTTTCCTTCTATTTAAACCATGGATTTGGTATGTTTTGTAAAAAAAAAGATGTATGTCTCAACTACATTAGAAATAATTTGAATGTATATGACCTATGCAAAAGTTTAGAAGTTAAAGGTTATAATTTATTTTACGACATTTCTATAAGCGAACTCTAAATTGCTCTTATGTCTCGATTTTGTTGATGTGCCGCCTCTAAAAAGGCTTCATACAATTTTTTTTGAACCAAACAAACTTAATTCATATCATTAACTAATAAATGTTCAATACATAAGGGAATAATCTCAAATCTATAGAAACTAGCCCAAACATTGGCCGCCCTAGCAAGAGTATGAGCTACCAAATTTGCTTGTCTCCTAACAAACTTAACCTCAAAGTTTACATAAGAAGATGACATAAGAAGAATAATGTCGTTAACTATTAAACTAAATTCCGAGTTGCCCCGTCTTCTCGAATGGATAACGTCAACCAACAGCTTTGAGTCACTTTCAAATTGAACTCGCTCAAATCCATGATGAATAGCTTCTTTCATAGCATGTAAGAGTGCTAATGCTTCGTCTTCCACTATGGAACAAACAGGCTGCTGCCATTGAGTCAAGTCAGCCACAAAATGCCCGTTGGGATCACGAAAGCAAATACACATAGAAGTAACACCGGACCTAACTACAAACGCAACATCAACATTACACTTTATCCATCCCACTCCTGGTTTCTCCCACCTAACCGGCTTAGGATCCTCAACAGGGATAACGTTATGATGCTGCAGTTGGTGGACAGTAAACCACTCATTCCAGACGACGAACGCCATGCTTCCAACTTGGCTCGGGGACTGAATATTGTCATTCTAGATCTTGTCGTTTCGATTATGCCAAATGCACCAAAATAATGATGCAACTCGTCCTATCTGAAGGGAAATCGATATATCAGAGGCAGCGGAATTTTAAAAAAAAAAACGATTTCCTTTCCTTGGATCATTACGAACTTAGAATGAATCAGTGATAGAATTGTTACCTCACAAAGTATGGAAATAGTTTCGATCACTAGCAAAGCAAAGTAGCGATGCATCTACTCAGTCCACACGAACAGACCTTCTCCGATGACCTGTAACACCCAAACCCATTATTTATATATTTATACTTTTAGTAAAATCTTTTTCAAAATACGCAACGGAAAATCACATTTAATTTATTTATATCGGTTCGAGTATTACACTCCTCTACCAAAATAATACTAATGTAGTTAATTAGTAAAAATACTTGTTTATACAAATGTTAAATCAACTAATGTATTTATTAGCTATACAAAACAACCTAGATAAGGAGACTCTATATACATATAAACCCCTTTTTCCCGTGTCACAATCAGAGCAGAGCTTCACCGACGACTCGACATCGAATACCACAAAACCTGTAAATCTGGACCCCCAACGGTCCAGCACATAACACATAAAAGAGAGTTAGATAACATACTCAAAATATACAAGTGTAAGTAAATGGTACTTAAACACTTCTTCATAAAAACATGCATAATCATACATTATACATATACATCACCATCATTCATGCATATTCATATATCATGCATATACTTCATTTATCACCTAATCAACCATCCACAAAATACACCAAACATATAGTTTCACGTCGTCTCGGACAATACCAAAACATCAACAAATACACATAACTCAATTACAAATAGGAATACACATAAAGTTCCTAATGTAATCTAACACCACAAATACACGGTTCAGATTATGGTCATGACGGACCCTGCGTTGTTCATTTTATAGTCATGACGGACTTTACTCCTCACATACGGATTAACAATCAACATTTACCAAGTACGTGTCAAACATTATTTATCATAAAATGCACACATAATCCCTAATGCAATCTAATGCTTCACATTCATGCTATGTCCTCTAGACACCTCTAATGCATGTGGTACCATCTTCTTTATTAGAGTATCTCACCTCTAATATCCTTCTTTATCGGATAAATATAATCCGATATCCTTCTTTATTGGAATATCCAATATCACATATATTCATGAATGCATGTATATGTTTTTCATGAATTCACTCACAATCATTTTAATTAGCATTAAGCTCTTCATTTACTAATGTGGAACACTATCCAACATTACTTCTTTATTAAGATAACACTATACCTTAATATCCTTCTTTATCGAATAACATAATTCGATATACTTCTTTATTAGAATAACATAATTCTAATATCCTTCTTTATTAAGTTGATTAACACCTTAATATACTTCATTTATACTTCATACATGATTAACAATCATTATAAGCATCAACAAGCATCAACAAGCATTAACAATCATCAACAATCATCAACAATCATGTAAGAATAAGACACTGATTCGAAACTACATGCAAAGGAAGATCGCAGATGAAAAACTGGTGCAATCTGCAGTATTTCCGCCTGGGGCGGAAATATTTACGCCTGGGGCGGAAGTTTACGCCTGAGGCGGAAATGTTTACGCCTGGGGCGGAAAAACATCTGAAAGGCTGGCTGCTCACTGTTCTGCCGTTTCAGGCGGAAATTATTGCGTTTTAGGCGGAAAAATATGCGTTTTCTACACAAAAACGCCCAAAAATCCCATTTTTCATGTTATAAATCCCAAAAGAGTTTGTATTCAAGTGCTACAAACATATCTAAACACAAAAGGACGGTTCATTTCACCGATCTACCATTTTTACTACGAAAAAGTAGAGATTTATCACTTTTACTCAAAACACTCAAGAACACAATGTTCTTGAGTTTAATCCTTTATAAATCTCGTTTTTAACCATTAGATTCGTTCATACATCATGATAAGAGCATGTTAAACATGTTATGAACCTTGGAATCGATTTCCATTAAGAAAATCCATTCACAACTAAAACGAAAATGGGGTGGAGGAAGTTCGGGTGAGGAGAAATCGACATTCTCCCCTTCCTCGGATCACCCACGAATATGAAATCTACTCTCTTACCTGGATTCGAAGAAAACACGACGAAGATCTCGAATCCCTAGCTCTCCCCTTGCTCTAGCTCCCAAGCTCTCCTCTTCTCCTCTCAAGAACACAAAGTTATGAGAAAATGAAATGTTCTCTCCCTTGCTTCATGCCATATGGCGCCACCCTCACCTCACACAAGGCCCATTGGGCCTCAAGCCCAATTGGCTTGGCCCAATAACACACTAACTCTCACTATCGCTTAATAACTAAAGTACTCGATAAATAACTCTAGTTATTAACTTAATTAAATTTCTACGTTAATAAAATATTTTAACACATAAAAATAATAATACGAAAATTGGGTCGTTACAACTCTCCCCCACTTAAAAGATTTTCGCCCTCGAAAATTACGCAACTAAAGCAACTCCGGATAACTCCTGTATCCGACCCTCCAATGAAACGTTCAAAACACTGCACATTACCAAGTTTGACAAAATTAATTTATCCCATCCAACACAATTTTTGTCTATTTATCAACAAGAGATCAAGGACGGCCAGTTCCTCAATTTGTCAATAAATATTCAACAATCATGATATCGGCACAAACCATTCTTATCAAACCGCTAAAACGTCAACTTCGCACGAAATATCCATAGACTCACATTCTACGACCTCACAACGTTACCCCCAAAATAGGTACAACCAATCGGACTCTCCGAAAGATACTTCCGTGGAATACTTCCACAACTCCATAATTCTCATAAATCTTTGATTCCCTCATGAATCACTTAACTGTGCTACACCACTTATTCATATTCGAATCTTATTCCAACATATCACTCGATGACCAACATTCTCAAACTTCATTGACACATGCTAAAAACTACCGTCTCTAACCGTCAAATTCCTTTTCTCACATTGAGTCGAATCCAATACCCTACTCTATTCCCAAGTAATCTCTTAACCAATATTTGCATTCCTTAACGCAAACGTTTTCCAACACCACTTCTCCTTAGTACATTCGATCCCAAAATCAAACTCTTGAATTAAATTCACAAAGCTCCAAATACTCGTCATACGATCTAACTCTATCCATTAAATTCTAATATAAGGTACAAGGTCTTCCAATATCAACTCTTTATCTTAGTATTCTTACTAGCGACTCCTTGTCTACTCCCAACCTGACATTTCTAGAAAATTTCTAAAAATTCTCGTCCAAAAATACATTTTAAGTTATGCACCAAATCACTACCGTTCCATCATCCATGATGAAACAATTTAAAATCCTTTACTTCATTGTCACCGATTGTGACCATACCTCATCAACATCCACGATGCATCTAACAAAACTAGTCTCTACCGACTCTTCCATTCCACAAATCCAAATTCCTTAGCAAATACTTACTCACTCTTATCTTGTGGGCACTACCAAATGCTCTCTGACACTTACCTTAGGCATCACCTTCAACTCCTTACTATATGTGCTCAAACACAACATCTACTCATATGTGCGGTAATCCTTTTCGCAAACTCTCACCTAACACAAGTCACTTCCAACATGACCTCCTACTACTCATTCTCAACACGTTCTCCAACGGCTAACTTTCTTATTCTTCATCATTCAAAAATGATACCTCTCTTTTAGCTTCATCTCCACTTCTAGGATCTCATTCAACTTCGACACAAATTGCCCTGTCATTATCCAAATCCAATTACCCTTTCTTCGGCAAGCCTCTCACAAAATCTTTCGAATTGTTATCCTCCTTCCATCTTCGAATAAACTCGACTACTCATACAATCCTCACTTCCAACGATTCAACAAACATACCAATCCTATTATGATATTTCTCAACTCCATTCTTATTTACTTTAAAACCTACTTCCCTTCACCGATTAATTAACACCAACGGTTCACTAATCTTCACATCTCTTTCTCTAAGCTTCTCAAATCTCTTCCGAAAGTCACTTCACACACTAGACTTAGAACTCCAAATTGTTCAACCAATTCATTCTACTACCATATGCACGACTCACGTAAAGCTTCTTACTCAAGAATCCGGTACAACATCCGATCCACTTGGATGACAACTTACTTCAAAATCATCACCTCCTCAAGAATCTTAATCACTCCCTCTTCTTCATATTCGACTCATTTCGATCAAACAGGTACTTCAACTTTGGTCCACAAAACACGCCTCCATACTTTTAGTGCAACACACGATTTCCAATCATTCCGAATACTCTTCATCTCACTTAACCAATCTCACTAACGCCTCACGGCGAAACACTTGGTCCGACAACTCCTCTTCTAATAGTTTCTCACAAATTGTTGCGCCCATTCATTCCATTTCGAACAACGTCGCCAATTCCTGAATATTCCGCTTCAAGAACATCTCTACTCATCTCATCTTCTCACGATCGAAACATCTCGGAGGGATATAACCTTCTCCCCCACTTATCTCAAACCCACCTACACTCTTCCACTAGAACTTCTGGTGCTCACACCTAACGGTTCTATCGTCTCTAAACATATTCTTCCTAAGAAGAAACTAGTATCGACATCGTTTATACGCATGTCGCATACAGGGGACAAAACCTAACCCACGATACCTAAACACTAACACAAATTCATGCAAGCATTCAAGTAACCTATACTTCCCTCACTTCTCAAAGTTAGGAAGTCAAAACAACACAAGAAAAATGAACATTGCATAGCAATAATTCATACTCACATTCAATCAACTCAGAACAAGACGTCAACAAAATAAATTTCTTGTCTGGCTCCCTCGCTTAGCAAAAGCTAGCGAGCTCCCGGCGAGACAAGTCAAAAACATTCACAAGATTTAGCAAGACTTAGTGAGACTCAGCGAGGTTCATTCTTCGCCTAGCGAGCACATCCAAAAATCTGGGTGCTCTGCTACGGTTTTGAACTTACGCTCACTAAACTCTCGTTTTCTCGACTCACTAATCCACAAAATCCAAAACATCAAGCATATAACATCATTATAGACTTGAAAGCACAATTAGAATCATGCATCAACAATCACAACATAGAATTATGAGATCTTCATGTTTTTACTCATAAAACGCATAGCAATTCAAATGCCTAGTAATCATCTAGCACATGTTATAAACAAACATATAACAAACACATATCAGGACACATTAATATCCTACTCTTCTCACCATTTTGAAAATTAATTTTCACTCACTCAAAAGAAAATAACTATATTTTCACCAAAATCTTCAAGAAATAATATTAGTTTTTAAAATTATTTCAAATCAATACCACATGCAGTTTTATATCATGCCGGATCGTCACATGCAGTTTTACATCATGCCGGATCATCACATGCAGTTTTATATCATGCTGGATCGTCAACAATTAGCAAATAAGCATCAATCAATCAAGTTTAAACTACACAAAGGTTAAACTCTAAGCATATACAACTATTATAAACATAGAAGTATAGCACTCACACCACTACTCAACAAAAGAATGGATCGATTAATCCAATTCACACCACTCATAGTTCCTAAATGAACAACATAAGTGATTTCACAAAACAAACACAACAAAAATGTTAGACAAACGCGACTGACACACAATACTCACTTGGTCTGACTGCACAGACCTGCTCTGATCGACACATAACCCACACAGTCCGAAGACAACGAGGCTCTGATACCAATTGTAACACCCAAATCCATTATTTATATATTTATACTTTTAGTAAAATCTTTTTCAAAATACGCAACGGAAAATCACATTTAATTTATTTATATCGGTTCGAGTATTACACTCCTCTACCAAAATAATACTAATGTAGTTAATTAGTAAAAATACTTGTTTATACAAATGTTAAATCAACTAATGTATTTATTAGCTATACAAAACAACCTAGATAAGGAGACTCTATATACATATAAACCCCTTTTTCCCGTGTCACAATCAGAGCAGAGCTTCACCGACGACTCGACATCGAATACCACAAAACCTGTAAATCTGGACCCCCAACGGTCCAGCACATAACACATAAAAGAGAGTTAGATAACATACTCAAAATATACAAGTGTAAGTAAATGGTACTTAAACACTTCTTCATAAAAACATGCATAATCATACATTATACATATACATCACCATCATTCATGCATATTCATATATCATGCATATACTTCATTTATCACCTAATCAACCATCCACAAAATACACCAAACATATAGTTTCACGTCGTCTCGGACAATACCAAAACATCAACAAATACACATAACTCAATTACAAATAGGAATACACATAAAGTTCCTAATGTAATCTAACACCACAAATACACGGTTCAGATTATGGTCATGACGGACCCTGCGTTGTTCATTTTATAGTCATGACGGACTTTACTCCTCACATACGGATTAACAATCAACATTTACCAAGTACGTGTCAAACATTATTTATCATAAAATGCACACATAATCCCTAATGCAATCTAATGCTTCACATTCATGCTATGTCCTCTAGACACCTCTAATGCATGTGGTACCATCTTCTTTATTAGAGTATCTCACCTCTAATATCCTTCTTTATCGGATAAATATAATCCGATATCCTTCTTTATTGGAATATCCAATATCACATATATTCATGAATGCATGTATATGTTTTTCATGAATTCACTCACAATCATTTTAATTAGCATTAAGCTCTTCATTTACTAATGTGGAACACTATCCAACATTACTTCTTTATTAAGATAACACTATACCTTAATATCCTTCTTTATCGAATAACATAATTCGATATACTTCTTTATTAGAATAACATAATTCTAATATCCTTCTTTATTAAGTTGATTAACACCTTAATATACTTCATTTATACTTCATACATGATTAACAATCATTATAAGCATCAACAAGCATCAACAAGCATTAACAATCATCAACAATCATCAACAATCATGTAAGAATAAGACACTGATTCGAAACTACATGCAAAGGAAGATCGCAGATGAAAAACTGGTGCAATCTGCAGTATTTCCGCCTGGGGCGGAAATATTTACGCCTGGGGCGGAAGTTTACGCCTGAGGCGGAAATGTTTACGCCTGGGGCGGAAAAACATCTGAAAGGCTGGCTGCTCACTGTTCTGCCGTTTCAGGCGGAAATTATTGCGTTTTAGGCGGAAAAATATGCGTTTTCTACACAAAAACGCCCAAAAATCCCATTTTTCATGTTATAAATCCCAAAAGAGTTTGTATTCAAGTGCTACAAACATATCTAAACACAAAAGGACGGTTCATTTCACCGATCTACCATTTTTACTACGAAAAAGTAGAGATTTATCACTTTTACTCAAAACACTCAAGAACACAATGTTCTTGAGTTTAATCCTTTATAAATCTCGTTTTTAACCATTAGATTCGTTCATACATCATGATAAGAGCATGTTAAACATGTTATGAACCTTGGAATCGATTTCCATTAAGAAAATCCATTCACAACTAAAACGAAAATGGGGTGGAGGAAGTTCGGGTGAGGAGAAATCGACATTCTCCCCTTCCTCGGATCACCCACGAATATGAAATCTACTCTCTTACCTGGATTCGAAGAAAACACGACGAAGATCTCGAATCCCTAGCTCTCCCCTTGCTCTAGCTCCCAAGCTCTCCTCTTCTCCTCTCAAGAACACAAAGTTATGAGAAAATGAAATGTTCTCTCCCTTGCTTCATGCCATATGGCGCCACCCTCACCTCACACAAGGCCCATTGGGCCTCAAGCCCAATTGGCTTGGCCCAATAACACACTAACTCTCACTATCGCTTAATAACTAAAGTACTCGATAAATAACTCTAGTTATTAACTTAATTAAATTTCTACGTTAATAAAATATTTTAACACATAAAAATAATAATACGAAAATTGGGTCGTTACAACTGACCGGTGCTAGCCAATTCCACCAGAGATTCAGAGAGAACCGGGTTTAGAGAGCGGCGGCTAGGTTTCACTTTGTAAATTAGGTTAAGCTTACAAAACTTCATCACAAGGGTTCTATTTATAGAACCACTTGTGTGGTCATCAAACCAAGCACTACACCGTACCTTACGGTGGACCGCGTTTCTCTATTTTCATAAATTAAATAATAAGTCATACTTAATTATTTAATTACTAATAAGTCCTACTTATTATTTTATAAATAAGTCTTACTTATTTATTTCTCTCATCTATCTGTTCTTTGTGTGTGACCCTATAGGTTCTCGTAACGTTGGCAATAATATTAAATCACATATTTAATATTATAAACAGTGAGCGGTATCTAGCAACACATCACTGCTACCCAAGTGACGAGAATGTCATGTGATCTGACGAAACCTTTCCGTGATAACAATCTTGTGTATTGAAATTCTGGCACACTAGTATTAAGATGTTGTACTCAACGCTTCACCACTATAGTACACTTTTAATGCGTGAATCAATGATCCAACATCCAACCGCGCATACACAAGGAATAATAAACTAAACAAACTGAAGGTAAATTAACACAGTAATTTGTTAACCCAGTTCAGCATAAGCCTACTCTGGGGGATACCAATCCAGGAGTGAATCCACTATGATAGTATTAGTTTGAAGCCCTCAATAAACCTCCCGTTTATGACTTCTCACCTAAACACCACCCGTGCTATATTCTACCTAAGTCACACCTAGGTATGAGAACCTCCGCTCAACTCCTCTTGATCACAGCCTCTGTGATCGTACACTTTTAGTTTCAACAGGTGAAGACACACTTCATAAAACACACACCAATTCCTTACTTAAAAGCTTTGGAATTGTATACACACACTATCTCCTTGCTTAGAAGCTCCAGAGATATTACAACACAAAGACACACAGTTCCTAGTCTAGTGGAAAATCAACACAAGACTTAGAACACAATAGACACAATACTAAAACCTAAACTCACGCTTTGTAATACTCAAATCTGGTTTCAGTCACTTGAACAATGGAGTCAACCTTCTTTAAATAACCTTCACGAGCTCAGGCTAGGTCTTCAATTAGGCTTCAATAGCTCAGCATGATTAATGGTCCCTTCAAGGAATATTCTTCAATTAAAATGTTTTGTTTCCTTAACTTGAAGATCTGATTAACAAGCAACACTTGATCACGAGATCCATTAATAATTATGCGTGACAACGCTCCTTATCACAAACGAACATTTATTGTGGATTCCATATTTAGAACTTAGGCGCGAGATCTCACCATACACAGGCCCGGCCTACTGGATGTGGTATCCAATGTTGAAGCATTGTACCGAACATCTTGCTTATACTGGATGATGGAAGCATGTAGTTCCACATCAGGAAAGATCACATGTTTTAGCAAAATGAGGCCAACCATACAACGCCAACAATCTCCCCCTTTGGCAATTTTTTGGCTAAAACATCCTAGGATTATTTCAACCGCTCTAAAGGGATACACAAGCTACCTTTTCTTCAACTCAACGTAGGCACAAAGTCATGAAGTAAGGTAGAACAATTTAACATGCTTGTTTTAATAACCCCTCATAAAAATAGCATATTTAATATGTATCAATTTAGAACTTCAGAGGCATGCAACAGCGGAAGGATAAGCACAAGAGCCTCACAGGACTTTGCCAATAGAGAGTATAAGATTCTCATAAAAGAGACACTGGGGAAAAATAAATTCCCTCAAAACTGAGAAAAATAAATTCTCAGGAACAGATAATGCTTCAACATGCAGTAGCACATTGTGTGCTAAGCAAATAAAATATTGCTCCCCCTCAAAAATAGAATCGAGTACCAAGTTCGTTACTCCCCCTTAATTCATGCATAGGAGTATTCGGATGATCCAGCCATCTGATGGCACATCAAGCTCAGCATCTATTATGGCATACAATAACTACTCCCCCTTTTTAGCCATAAAATAGACAAAATGGGAACTGCATAAAATAATATCCAAAGGCAGTGCAGATAGTAGCAGAACAGAAAGTGCAGACAAAATATTACAAACCATGCACACTAGGTGCTAAATTCAGGGCTCAGCCCACAGACATGCAAAACAAAAAGATAAAATCCAAATAAGAAAACATCAGAATTACACAGAAGCACTTGGGGAGGAATCACTTTCTTCTCCTTCAGTCTCTGAGTCAGCTTCTTCTCCACCACTAGAACCATCATCATCTGCATCAGCTGCTTGAGCTGCAGCCTCTTCAACCCTCAGAGCATGTATCATCCTTTCAAACTGCAACTTCTTTTCATCTAGCTCTTTACAGTTTGCTTCCAGCATAGCAATCATCTCCTTCCTTGTCATAGGAGTGTCAGCAGCAGCATTTGATGGTCCATCAATATCTGGAGCATGCTGTTTACTGAACAGCTTCTGATGAATGGCCAAAGGAGTTGCCCTTTTCTTAGCAGACTCATCCTCATGCCTTATATTCGGATGTTGGGACAAGATGATGTCACAGATCAAAGTTGGAAATGCAATGGGTTGCTTGGTAACAGAGGTTTTAGCATGCTGCACAACTTGATTGAAAATATATAGACCAGCATTAAACTTAGTACCAGTACCAATCATATAAATGAGCTTACCCAGATTTGTTGCAATATCAGATGCATGTGTTGTAGGAACCCAGTTGACAGATGCAATACGATTCAAGATGGCATACTTTTGGGTTAGCTTGACAGCAGGTACCTTCGCCTTCTTGGGCCAGGTTTTCACTTTTTCAGCTGTGATAGTTTTGCAGACCAAATTGTCAGAAACATCTATGTCAGGGTGAGGATCATCAGCATTACCCAGCACCTTGTTAATCACACTTGGAGAAAATGTCACACATTTTCCTCGAACATATACCTTCTGAAATTCTTTGTCCAATGGATTGTCACAACCTATAGGGATGTTGACAACAAACTCCCTAACCAGCTTTTCATAGCAGGAGCCTAAGCCCCACACAGTTTTGATCAATCCAGCATCATTGATCAAACTCACAATCTCTTCACATTCCAGAATATCTTTGCCTAGTTCCCTTTCTAGAGCCAATCTTCTTTTGCAAATGATTCCCCATCGTTGAGCATAAGATGGAAGATGAAATGAAACATTGTCACAAGGAAAGTCTTCAATGTCAGGAGCAACAGACTGAGGCATGGCCTTCTTAGCAGACATAGCCTTCTTAGCA
Organism: Trifolium pratense; assembly: GCF_020283565.1. Classification (NCBI taxonomy): domain Eukaryota; kingdom Viridiplantae; phylum Streptophyta; class Magnoliopsida; order Fabales; family Fabaceae; genus Trifolium; species Trifolium pratense. Next base: position 4,983,120 of record NC_060065.1, on the reverse strand, counting down.
GGAGGCTTGATGCTTGAGTCATCCTTTTCAGCTTCAAATTCAGAGTCACTTGATGGTGCACTCTTCCTTTTCAGCACACCCTTATTCTTTTCAGGAGGAGGTATAGGCTTGCTCCATCCTTTCTTAGGACCATACTTGACAGGTTTCAGAGTAGTGTCCTTTGTTTTCTTGATGACAACAGGGGTAGTGGTAGCAGTAGGTGCAGGTGTAGTGGTTCTGCTTCTCAGTCTTCTCCCAATACCTTTTTGAGTGGGTGGAGGTTGCAGATCTTCTTCAGAGGGGACTTCATCAACATCCACTATGTCCTGTTCTTCATTGGTGGTTTTCTCAGAGTCCTCACCAGCTTCATTCTCTGGCTCAGAATCAGCCACATCTTCAGGGGTACTTTCTTTGTTTACTTCCTCTTCAGTGGAAGCTTGAGTATTAGATCCACTGCCAAACGACCCAGTGGCAGTGTTAGCATGTGGGCTAGATCCTCCTTTGGATGCTTCAACATCCTTCTCAGCATCAGTTGGTATAGAGGATGGTTCAACACCGGTTGGAGCATCGGTTACAACAGCCTTTTCTTGAGATATTTTAATAACATCAGTTATGACATTCGTGGGAACTGTCATATTCTCAGGAACACTAGGATTATTGCTCACACCAACATTCTCAGCAATATTTTGGGTTTTTCCTAGAGTTTCAACAGTACTAGGGTTTTCCTCTACAGAAGGGTTTTCTAGATTCACCTTTTCTGACACAGATTTAACAGACGATTCAACATTCGCATTTTTGCCGGAGGCAACATCATGCGATTCCACATTCGCAGTTTCAGAAAGATCCTTATTCAAGTATAGATCAGACATGCTCAAACCCCTTTTTACGGGAGATTGGGGTTTCTTCTTCTTAGACCTAACAGAATCAGACTTAATAGAGATTGAGGGAGACGATTCACTTACTTTCTTAGTGGATTTTGCAGACTTCTTCTTTTTCGAACTAGTAGCAGGGATACTTGATATGGGTGTCACATTGACCACAACAGTTGATCCTTCCTTCTTAGATTTTGATCTTGTTTTCACAGCATCAACAAGTTTGTTTTTGATCTGAGCGGAACCGGAGGATTGAGACATTTTCACACGGAAATTGTTGAAGTTTTTGAAGTTTTTGATGATTTGCGATGATAGTTTGTGTTTGCAGATCGCAGCAAAGAGTTCAGAGGAAGTTGAAGGTTTTGGAAAGGAATAATGATGATATGAGAGATGATAGCGTGTAATTGAGAAGTTATGGAAAGTTATTTTTGTCTTTCCTTGATTTACGTGCGCCAATAGTTGAAATTTTGAGAAAAAAACGGTTGGGCGCACATAATGCCTTAACTGCTATAATTCCTCATATAGGCAAATCCCCAATTTGCCCCTAAGCCTTTCAAACTGATTTGCATCTAACGCTTTGGTAAAAATATCAGCTACCTGTTCTTCAGTTGCAACATGCTCCAATTTCACAATATTCTCTTCCACCAAATCCCTGATGAAGTGATGACGAATGTCAATATGCTTTGTTCTACTGTGCTGAATAGGATTTTTTGAAATATTTATGGCGCTTAAATTGTCACAGTACAATGTTAGAGCATCCTGTTCAACATTGTATTCCTTAAGCATCTGCTTCATCCACAATAATTGAGAGCAACTACTCCCAGCTGCAATGTACTCAGCTTCTGCAGTGGATAGAGAAACACAGTTTTGTTTCTTGCTAAACCATGAGATAAGAGTTTCTCCTAGATAAAAGCATCCACCAGAGGTGCTTTTTCTGTCATCTGCACATCCAGCCCAATCTGCATCACAATATCCCATCAACCTAGCATTGTTGGTGTGGGAATACATTATTCCATAATCAGAGGTTGCATTGACATACTTCAAGATTCTTTTTACTTGTGTAAGATGGCTCATCTTTGGCTCAGCTTGGTACCTAGCACATACACCAACAGCAAAGGTGATGTCAGGCCTGCTTGCTGTGAGGTACAGTAGGCTCCCTATCATGCTTCTATACAGGCTTTGGTCTACATCTACACCTTTCTCATCCTTGGTTAATTTTAGATGTGTGGCAGCAGGTGTTCTTTTGTGTGCAGCATTTTCCATGCCAAATTTCTTTATGATATTTTTAGCATACTTGCTTTGAGACACAAATATTGTGTCTTCCATCTGTTTCACCTGTAATCCAAGAAAATAGGTTAATTCTCCTACCAAGCTCATCTCAAATTCAGACTGCATCTGTCTCACAAAGTGTTGGACCATCGGTTCCGCCATCCCTCCAAAGACTATGTCATCAACATATATCTGTGCTATCAACAAGTTTCCATTCATTTCTTTGACAAATAATGTCTTGTCATTTCCACCTTTCTTGTATCCTTGGTTAATCAGGAATTCAGTTAACCTTTCATACCAAGCCCTTGGTGCTTGTTTCAAACCATACAAAGCCTTTTTCAGTTTGTAGACATGATCCGGATGATTTGGATCTATGAAACCTTTGGGCTGTTCAACAAATACTTCTTCATGAAGATACCCATTTAGAAAGGCGCTCTTGACATCCATTTGGTAGAGTTTGAGTTTGAGGATGCAAGCTACACCAAGAAGCAGCCTTATGGATTCTAGTCTTGCCACGGGAGCAAAGGTCTCATCAAAGTCAATTCCCTCCACCTGAGTGTAGCCTTGAGCTACCAGTCTTGCCTTATTCCTTGTTACTGTACCCTTCTCATCAGACTTATTCTTGTATATCCATTTAGTGCCTATGACATTTACTCCATGTGGTCTTGGAACAAGGTCCCAGACTTCATTTCTCTTGAATTGATTCAATTCCTCTTGCATTGCTTCAATCCAGAACTCATCAGTAAGAGCTTCTTTTATGTTTTTAGGCTCAAATTTTGATACAAAACAAGTGTTTGAGATAGCATCAATCTTTCTTCTGGTAGCAATGCCCTGGTCTGGATCACCTATGATTAGATCTTTAGGGTGATTCTTCTGTGTCCTAATAGATGGTGCTTTTGCTGGGGCAGGTGCAGAGTCTTGATCAGATTCATCACCTTTTAATTCAGACTTTTCACTTTGTGTCATCTCATCAGAGTTGTCAGGAGATGGTTCAACATCAGTTTCCACATCCGATGGTTGAGTGGATGGTGCATCATCAATCACAACATTGATCGTTTCCATAATGACTTTGGTTTTTGTGTTATAGACCCTGTAGGCTCTGCTATTCAAGGAATATCCCAGAAATATACCTTCTTCACTTTTAGGATCAAGTTTTCGTCTTGGTTCTCTGTCAGTAAGAATGTAGCATTTACTCCCAAAAATGTGAAAGTGTTTCACAGTTGGCTTTCTTCCCTTCCATAATTCATACAAGGTTGCAGATGTTCCCTTTTTGAGTGTTACACGGTTGTGTATGTAGCAGGCTGTACTCATAGCCTCTGCCCAGAACTGATACGGAAGACCCTTGGCATGAAGCATTACCCTAGCAGACTCTTGAATGGTTCTATTCTTTCTCTCTACTACACCATTTTGTTGTGGTGTTATGGGAGCAGAGAATTCATGTTGGATACCTTCTGCTGCACAGAAATCATAGAATTTGCTATTCTCAAATTCCTTTCCATGATCACTTCTGACCCTTATGATGACAGACCCCTTTTCTCTTTGAAGTTGTACACATAAGTTTCTAAATGTTTCAAAACTATCTGATTTTTCTCTAAGGAAGTCTATCCATGTAAATCTAGAGAAATCATCCACCATAACAAAAGCATACCTTTTTCCTCCAAGACTTTCAGTCTGCATAGGTCCCATCAAATCCATGTGTAACAATTCAAGTGTTCTGGTAGTAGATTGATGTTGAAGCCTTGGGTGCGCCACCTTGGTTTGTTTGCCTATCTGACATTCTCCACATATTGTTCCTTCGTCTATCTTTAGCTTGGGTAATCCTCTGATTGCTTCTTCAGCTATGGCCTTTTTCATTCCTCTCAGGTGTAGATGACCCAACTTTTGATGCCAGAGTTTGACTTCCTCATTTTTGCTTATGAGGCAGGTAGACATATAATTTCCTTCTTCAGACACCCACAAGTAACAATTGTCTTTGGACCTTACTCCCTTCATTATCAGTCTTCCTTCTTCATCTGTAACAAGACATTCAGATTGTGTGAAGTTCACCTTCATGCCTTGGTCACATAGTTGACTGATGCTAATCAAATTTGCTGTAAGTCCTTTTACTAACAGAACATTGTCTAAGTTTGGTAACCCATTATCAATTAGGTTTCCAATTCCTTTTATTTCTCCCTTAGCTCCATCTCCAAATGTTACAAAGCTTGTGGCATAGGACCTTAGGTTGGCTAGATACCCTTCCACTCCAGTCATGTGTCTAGAGCATCCACTGTCAAAATACCAATCTTGTCTAGATGATGCCCGCAGTGATGTATGAGCTATCAAGCTTACACCATCTTCCTTCTTCTTCCATTCTTTCTTGACATTCACGTTCTCAGATTTGGGTTCAAGTGGCCATGAATTCTGTGGATAGCCGTACAGTTTGTAGCAATAAGGTCTAATGTGCCCTTTCCTACCACAATAATGACACCTCCAATTCCTTCTTTTAGTTCTAGATCTTGACCTGTTGTATTGATGGTGAGGCGGGTGTTGAGGCATCGAGCTAGTCTGGACATGCTGCTTGGGTTTTAACCATGTGTCAGTTCCCTGATGTGTGGGAGGATGAGGAGGTAGTAACCCACCACTAACAGGAAAAGTTTTATCAATGGGGGTAGTGATTGTAGCTTTGTTGTAACCCATTTCTTGATCCACTATCTCGTAATCAAAGCCAATAGGTTTCTTACCAGCACTTTGTTTTAGCAGCATGGCTTGAAACTTTTCTTCTCCTGATGCAAAAACTCTAACTTGTTTTCTAGCATGCTCCAAGTCTTCATTCAGCTTTTCAATCTCTTTGTTGAGAGTCTTAATTATATCCAGACATTCATTCTTCTCAGCCTGAAGTTGACAATTTGTCTCCTTTTGTTTTTCCAAGGCTTTGCAGAATTCATTGCTCCTGATGAATAAGTCCTTATAGGTAGCCAGAAGTTCTTCATATGATGTTTCATCGCATGATTCAGCATCAGATTCATAGACACCTGTCAATGCATTGACAAGTTTAGCAGATTCACCTTCATCTTCTTCTGAATCATCCTCATCTGACCAAGTAACAGCAAGACTCTTCTTCTTCTTCAGAAAAGTAGGACATTCAGATTTGATATGACCAAATCCTTCGCACTCATGACACTGAACTCCTCTAGATGAAGTACTTTTGTCATCACTTCTGGTCCTCCTTTGACTAGATACAGGTTTGTTGAAGTCAGATTTGGTGCTTGGACCATTGAACTTATTGTTGAAGTCAGATTTGGTGCTTGGACCATTGAATTTTCTTTTATCCATCCTCTTCATGATACGGTTGAACTGTCTTCCAAGTAACACCATGGCTTCAGATAAACTTTCATCACTCTCCATATCTATCTCATCATCTTCTGCAGTATTGGAAGTAAAAGCCAAACTTTTGGTTTTCTTCTCTTTTCTTTGGTTTATGCTCATCTCATAGGTTTGAAGTGAGCCTATTAGTTCATCCACTTGAATGTTGGCCAGATCCTGAGATTCTTCTATTGCTGTTACTTTCATGTCAAACCTCTTAGGAAGAGATCTGAGGATTTTGCTCACCAGTTTTTCATCTGATATGGGTTCTCCCAAGGCATCAAATGAATTTGCAAATTCTAAAATATTCATGTGAAAGTCATGAATAGTCTCTTCTTCCTTCATACTCAGATTTTCAAAATTTGTGCGAAGCATCTGAAGTTTGGACAGCTTTACCTTGTTGGTTCCTTCATGTGCTTTCCTGAGTATTTCCCACGCCTGTTTGGCTACAGTGCATCGTTTAACAAGTCTGAACATGTTGATGTCCACCCCATTGAATATGGCATTCAAGGCTTTTGAATTTCCCAGAGCTAGGTCATCCTCGTCTTTGGAATAGTCTTTATTAGGCTTAATTTCACCTGTTACCTTTCCATCCTTATCAATGACCATAGGGGGTTCCCATCCATTTTCTACAGCTTTCCATGTTCTGCTATCAATGGATTTAAGAAATACCATCATCTTAGCTTTCCAGTAGTCATAGTTCTCAGGCCCAGTTAGCAGTGGTGGTTTAGAAACCGTTCCTCCTTCCTTGTCCATCTTACCAGAAATTTTTGTCCCTGAAGCTCACCCTGAGTTTCGAGCAGGGTGCCTGCTCTGATGCCAATTGAAATTCTGGCACACTAGTATTAAGATGTTGTACTCAACGCTTCACCACTATAGTACACTTTTAATGCGTGAATCAATGATCCAACATCCAACCGCGCATACACAAGGAATAATAAACTAAACAAACTGAAGGTAAATTAACACAGTAATTTGTTAACCCAGTTCAGCATAAGCCTACTCTGGGGGATACCAATCCAGGAGTGAATCCACTATGATAGTATTAGTTTGAAGCCCTCAATAAACCTCCCGTTTATGACTTCTCACCTAAACACCACCCGTGCTATATTCTACCTAAGTCACACCTAGGTATGAGAACCTCCGCTCAACTCCTCTTGATCACAGCCTCTGTGATCGTACACTTTTAGTTTCAACAGGTGAAGACACACTTCATAAAACACACACCAATTCCTTACTTAAAAGCTTTGGAATTGTATACACACACTATCTCCTTGCTTAGAAGCTCCAGAGATATTACAACACAAAGACACACAGTTCCTAGTCTAGTGGAAAATCAACACAAGACTTAGAACACAATAGACACAATACTAAAACCTAAACTCACGCTTTGTAATACTCAAATCTGGTTTCAGTCACTTGAACAATGGAGTCAACCTTCTTTAAATAACCTTCACGAGCTCAGGCTAGGTCTTCAATTAGGCTTCAATAGCTCAGCATGATTAATGGTCCCTTCAAGGAATATTCTTCAATTAAAATGTTTTGTTTCCTTAACTTGAAGATCTGATTAACAAGCAACACTTGATCACGAGATCCATTAATAATTATGCGTGACAACGCTCCTTATCACAAACGAACATTTATTGTGGATTCCATATTTAGAACTTAGGCGCGAGATCTCACCATACACAGGCCCGGCCTACTGGATGTGGTATCCAATGTTGAAGCATTGTACCGAACATCTTGCTTATACTGGATGATGGAAGCATGTAGTTCCACATCAGGAAAGATCACATGTTTTAGCAAAATGAGGCCAACCATACAACGCCAACATGTATAATTACCCCTTTGCCCTTATATCTATATTGAACACAAGGCATAGATCGTGTCACCCTTGTATGGTTCAATATCTTATTTCTTGATCCCAGAATATACTGAACAACGAATAAGCTCAATATCTCATATTGACTTAGTTCGGCGTGGCCACGCATTTTATCAGTCATATTCCATCAAGAGGCCTACAGATATTGCTCCTGTTATGTAGGAGGGGCAAATTCCATCTAGGTCACTCATGTCTCTCAGCATGATTTGTAGAGTACCCATCAACCGACTTTATAGTCATCCTGTTACGGACAATGTTTGAACGGCAACTAAGTACTCTACTCCACATCTAGGGTCCATAGTGGTTTCAAGTCGAAGGGTGGTATACACCATTATCACTATGAGAATAACTTATGACACTTTTTGTTGGATATTTGAATTGGCTTAATTTTGCTAAAACAAATATACTAACAAGATGTTGGAAAACATGTTACAACATCATATTTATTCAAGGAAATCTCGCGCATTTATGAGAGCATCTGCTATTTATGGAAATCCACTTAAAGAGCACGCTCAATGGAGATTTGATCTGATCAGGAGCTTTAAGGATAAGATAAGACTTAATGGTACAACGGTATGATCACAATTATCCTATAAAGTCCTTAAACACTTTTGGAAAGTTTCTATACACTCTTGATGAAGATCAAAAGAAAATCAGATCACCTTTTATGAGCTACAAGGAGCGTCCTATCAGTAATGAAGAAAGAGGAGCGTGCTAGATCATTATATATACGAAGACCAAGCTCAAGACTAAGCATCTCATTGAAAAAATATTAGTTCACATATTGAGTCTTTGTTGAGTCTTTTATTGTTTGATTGTAATTCTTGCTTGTGGATTCTATAACACGAGTTAAGAAGTAAGTTTATTACTTTAAGGTTACTCCTAAGCTTTGAAGTACGGAGTTTACCGTGTGTGATTCACTTGAAGCTTTTAAGCAAAAGTGAAGTGTTGTCTTGGCAAGTTGTCGCCACATCATTCCTAACATTGTATAATCAACACAGGTTGTGTTGTGTGAGTGGAAGTGAGATGGGATCTCATGTCTAGGAGTTCCTAGGCAGAAGTTGCATGAGTAGTGTCGAGGTTATAAGGCGTAAACCAAGGGTTTGCTGGAGGTCTTAGTTTAAGGCGTAAATCCTAGGGTTTGCTGGAGGTCTTAGTAACTAGAGCTATTAGTGGATTTCCTTCCTGGATTGGTATCCCCCATAGTAGGCAGTTGGCTGAACTGGGTTAACAATTACTTGTGTCATTTATTTATTTTCTGTCAGTTTTTATATGTTATATAAGATGTGCCAACAATAGAAACAACGTTAATCATAAAGTAGTTGTTGGGACATCTTAGGCAACATCATTCTAGTGATACCAGAATTTCAATTGGCATCAGAGCAGGCACCCTGTTCTGTTATTTTGGGTGAGCTCCAGGGAGAGTACTTTCTGGTACAATGGATAAAGAAGGAGGGTCAGTGTCTAAACCCCCCTTACTGACAGGTCCTGAGAACTATGATTATTGGAAATCTAAAATGGAGGCTTTCATAAAATCAATTGACAGCAGGACATGGAAGGCTGTGTTACGTGGATGGGAACCACCAATGGTTCTTGACAAAGATGGCAATAAAACTGATGTCAAGAAGCCAAATGATGAATGGACTAAAGATGAGGATGATCTGGCACTTGGCAACTCCAAAGCCTTGTATGCAATTTTTAATGGTGTGGACGCAAACATGTTCAGGCTTGTTAAGAGATGTATTACTGCTAAGCATGCCTGGGAAATTCTGAGAAAAGCTCATGAAGGAACATCAAAAGTTAAGCTATCTAAACTTCAGATGCTCAAAACCAATTTTGAGAATCTCAGAATGAAGGAGGAAGAAACCATTCATGACTTTCAGATGAATGTGCTTGACTTTGCAAATTCGTTTGATGCACTTGGAAAACCTATCTCAGATGAGGAGCTAGTTGGAAAAATACTCAGATCTTTGCCTAAAAGATTTGATATGAAGGTGACAGCTATTGAGGAGGCTCATGATCTTTCAAGTCTAAATTTAGATGAACTCATAGGATCACTTCAGACCTATGAAATTGGACTAAACAGGAGAAATGAAAAGAAAGATAAGAATCTAGCCTTTGCTTCAAAAAGTGCTGCTGATGATTTACAAATTGAATCTGAAGGTGAAGAAAGCTTAGCTGAATCTATGGCTATGCTTGGGAGACAGTTCAACAAGTTGATGAAGAAAGTGGATCAAAGGCACAAGCCAAATGGTCGACTCAACAACAACAAACAGTCCAGCTTTCAGAAAAAGACAAATGAAGATGAAAGAGGAGTGAAATGTCATGAATGTGAAGGTTTTGGACATATCAGACCTGAATGTCCAACCTTTCTAAAAAGGCAAAAGAAAAGTCTTGTGGTTTCATGGTCTGATACAGACTCAGAGGAGGAAGAATCTGCCAAATTTGTTAATGCTCTAACAGGAGTTTGTGTATCTGACTCAGAATCATGTGATGAGGAGGTAACTTATGAGGAACTAGCTGCTACTTATAAAGATCTTCATACTAGAAGTATAGAAGTTTGCAAAGCATTAGAAAAACAAAAGAAGATCAATGGTAAACTACAAGCTGAGAAAAATGACTTACTCATAAACATTGATAATCTCAATGCTAAGGTTGAAGATCAGAGTAGTCAAATTCAACAGCTGGAAATGGAGAAGTCTAACCTCCTGTGTAAAGTTGCTGAACAGAATGAAGAAGTAACCAAATTAAATGCTGATTTAGATCAAGTCACAAAAGTGGCTAAAATGATGACCAAAGGTACTGATGCCTTTGAGGAAATGTTACAGAGACAAAACTATGGGAAACCTAAGCCCATTGGTTTTGAACATGAAAGAGTAAAGCATCAGATGAAGTTCAACAATGCTACTATACATACTCCAATCAGCAGGACGTTTGTGTCAGGAGGATTGTCGCAACATCTGATGGGACATTCTATGCCCAGGTTCTATAACTGGACATGTCATCATTGTGGCAGGAAAGGACACATTAGGCCTTTCTGCTATAGGCTGCACGGATATCCAAGGAGAGTTCATCAAGAATTCTATACTCCTGTCTTTCCTAATGTTACAACAAGACAGGAATGGAGAGAAAAGAAGAAGATCACAGGTCTAATAGCTCATACATCCTTGAGAGCTTCTTCAAGAGAAACCTGGTACTTTGATAGTGGCTGTTCTAGACACATGACAGGTGTTGAACACTATCTTGAAGACTTGAAGTCATATGCTACCAGCTTTGTGACCTTTGGAGATGGAGCCAAAGGGGAGATCAAGGGAGTTGGTAAACTTGCAAACCATGGCTTACCAAAGCTAGATAATGTGCTGCTTGTAAAAGGGCTTAAAGCAAATCTAATCAGCATAAGCCAACTTTGTGATCAAGGCATGAAAGTTAACTTCACGAAAGCTGAATGTCTAGTTACAAATGAGCAAGGAGAGTTGTTAATGAAAGGAGTAAGGTCAAGAGACAACTGCTATCTCTGGATCCCTAAAGAAGAAGATGTACCAACATGTCTTATTAGCAAAGAAGATGAAGTAAAGTTGTGGCACCAAAAACTTGGCCACCTGCACCTTAAAGGCATGAAGAAGGCAATAGCTAAAGAGGCTATCAGAGGACTTCCAAAGCTCAAAATAGAGGAAGGAAGTATATGTGGAGAATGTCAAATAGGAAAGCAGACAAAGATGTCGCATCCAAAGGTGCAACATCTTACCACAACAAGGGTTCTAGAATTACTGCACATAGACTTGATGGGGCCAATGCAAGTGGAGAGCCTTGGAGGAAAAAGGTACGCGTTTGTTATGGTAGATGACTTTTCAAGGTTCACATGGATTGAATTTCTAAAAGACAAATCTGAAAGTTTTGATACATTCAAAGAACTTTGTCTTCAACTCCAAAGAGAAAAGAACTCTGCTATTGTTAGGATACGAAGTGATCATGGTAAAGAGTTTGAGAATGCAAGCTTTCTTGAATTCTGCATCTCTGAAGGAATCAAGCATGAATTCTCAGCTCCAATCACACCTCAACAAAATGGTGTTGTTGAGAGGAAGAACAGGACAATACAAGAGTCAGCCAGAGTGATGTTGCATGCAAAACATCTTCCATATCAATTCTGGGCTGAGGCTATGCATACTGCTTGTTATATTCACAATCGTGTCACACTCAGAACTGGAACTTCTACTACACTATATGAACTGTGGAAAGGCAGAAAACCAACTGTCAAACACTTTCATGTGTTTGGAAGTAAGTGCTATATTCTATCTGATAGAGAGCACAGAAGAAAAATGGATCCTAAAAGTGAAGAAGGATTGTTTCTTGGATACTCAACAAACAGCAGGGCCTACAGAGTTTACAACCAGAGAACTAAGGTAATAGTAGAATCTATCAATGTTGTGATAGATGATTTGACATCTGCTAAAACATCTGATACTGAAGATGATGTTGCAACAACTTTGCCAACATCTGAAGAAGCTGTAGCAGAAAAGGAATCAGATTCAGATGATGAATCAATCATTCCTACACCTCGCCCTGTGAGCAAAGTTCCTTCAATAAGAATACAGAAGAACCATCCCAAGGATCTCATCATAGGAAATCCTAACCAGGGAATTGCTACAAGAAGGACAAATGAAGTGGTTACTAATTCGTGTTTTGTCTCAAAGGTTGAGCCTAAAAATGTAAAAGAGGCTCTCACTGATGAGTTCTGGATATAAGCCATGCAAGATGAATTGACTCAGTTTAGAAGAAGTGATGTGTGGGATCTTGTTCCTAGACCCAATGGTGTGAATGTCATAGGCACAAAATGGGTGTTCAAGAACAAGTCAGATGAAAATGGTGTTGTAACAAGAAACAAGGCAAGGTTAGTGGCTCAAGGGTACACTCAGGTTGAAGGACTTGACTTTGATGAAACATTTGCGCCAGTTGCAAGACTGGAATCTATTAGGCTACTTCTTGGTATAGCATGCATCTTCAAATTTAAGCTGTACCAAATGGATGTCAAGAGTGCCTTTCTTAACGGGTACTTACATGAAGAAGTTTATGTGGAGCAGCCAAAAGGTTTTGTAGATCCTGCTAATCCTGATCATGTGTACAAGCTGAAGAAGGCTCTTTATGGACTGAAACAGGCTCCAAGGGCCTGGTATGAAAGGCTGACAAATTTTCTTGTTAGTCAAGGATACAGAAAAGGAGGCCATGACAAAACCTTGTTTGTCAAAGAACAAGAAGAGAAGTTGATGATTGCCCAAATTTATGTTGATGACATAGTATTTGGTGGAATGTCTGAAAAGATGGTGCAACATTTTGTACAACAGATGCAATCAGAGTTTGAAATGAGTTTGGTGGGTGAGCTAACATACTTCCTTGGTCTGCAAGTCAAACAAATGGAAGACACCATATTTGTCTCTCAAAGCAAGTATGCGAAAAATATGATCAAAAAGTTTGGAATGGACACTGCAGCACACAAGAGAACACCAGCTGCTACTCATCTAAAGCTAACCAAAGATGAAAATGGCATTGATGTTGAGCAAAGCCTATACAGGAGCATGATTGGCAGTCTATTGTATCTTACAGCCAGTAGACCAGACATCACCTTTGCTGTGGGTGTTTGTGCAAGATATCAAGCCAAGCCAAAGATGAGCCATCTTGTCCAAGTCAAAAGGATTCTGAAGTATATAAAGGGCACCAGTGATTATGGGATTCTGTACTCCCAGACAAAGAATTCAACTTTGATAGGGTATTGTGATGCAGATTGGGCTGGAAGTGCTGATGATAGAAAGAGTACCTCAGGAGGATGTTTCTTTTTGGGTGATAATTTAATCTCATGGTTCAGCAAGAAGCAGAATTGTGTGTCTCTGTCTACTGCAGAGGCTGAATACATAGCTGCAGGAAGCAGTTGTTCCCAGCTGATGTGGATGAAACAGATGCTGAAAGAATATAATGTCGACCAAGATGTCATGACATTATATTGTGACAACTTGAGTGCAATCAATATATCAAAGAATCCAGTTCAACACTCAAGAACCAAACACATAGACATCAGGCATCATTTCATCAGAGACCTTGTTGAAGAAAATTGTGTGGAACTCAAGCACATTGGTACAAGTGAACAGCTAGCTGACATTTTTACAAAGGGGCGCTTGATGCTAATCAATTTGAATTTTTAAGGGGCAAATTGGGAATTTGCCTGCATGAAGAAGCATAGCAGTTACAGCAGTTGAGGCGTGCAAAAGGAAACCGTTTTCTCTCCCATCATTCAATGCACGCTAATTTAGGGAAATCATTACAAACTTCCCTTAAATATGTCATCACACGCATTCAATTACTTTTCTCCCAAAATCTAGTTTTTGTCCGTAAACCCTATTCTCACACTTCTCTCATCAAACTCCATCTATTCATCTTCCTAAAACTCAAAAATCATCATCCAAACATGTCTGAATCTTCCCAAACTACAAAGTCCGGTCGTTCTACTCGATCAAAAGCAAAGATCGAACCTTCAAAAATCATCAAGGATGCTGTACCGGTTACAACTGTTCGTGCTTCCAAACCCAAAGTTCAATCAAGTGTTGCTGAGAAGAAAGGGAAGGGAAAATCGATTGAAAAGAAGAAAACTTCAAAAGTAAGTGATGCTATCTCTCCATCTGATAATAAATCTGAGAAAGGAACTTCTAAAAGGAATAGAAGGGATTATAAATCTAAGTTTGCTCTCTCTATGTCTGATTTGGTTTTTGAGTCGAATGTTAACACATCCGAGAAGGCAACTGAAGTAGAACCTCAAAAACCTAAACCTGTGTCTGAAGTTGTTGAAACAATTATTTCCACTGCTGGTAACCCTAGTCAAGAAAATTTGGGATCTGAAGTTGAAAAGAGAGATCTTAATTCTATGCCTGTTGACACTGATATGGAAGACACTCCTACAGAGGTTGAAACAGAAACTGCTAATAAATCACCAACAATTGCTGAGATGGTGGCTGAAAAATCAACCCCTGTTGTTACTGAAGAAGTCGTTATGAAGGATGTTGAAACATCTTTGAATGAAGAAGTTGAAACTGCAATTGCTGAGGAAGAACCTGTGAAGGAAACTGTTGCTGAAAAGGATGTTGAGACAACTGCCACAACATCTGAGTCCACAGATGAAGAAACTGGAACTGCTGATGAGGGTACTTCTGATAATGAAGGGGACACTCAATCTGAAGAAAGTAACCAGTCCATCCCTACAGATGAGCAAGAGATTGAAGCTGACAAGCCTGCAGAAGCTGAGAAAGAAAAGGATGTAGTAGATGTTGATAATTATGTCACCACCAAGACTGCTGTAAAACCAACTGGTGGTATAACAAAAAGGTTGAGAAGCTGTACAGGGAAGGCTGTGGCCACTGCAAGCAAGACTCCTGCACCAAGAGTGAAAACAAAAGGTGTTGGACCTGTAAAAGGTTGGAGTAAAGTTCTCTCCCCTCCTGTCAAGAAGAAGGAGACACTGAAGAGAAAGAAGGAGTCATCCAGTGACTCAGATTATGATGCTGCTGAAGATGTTGCTAACATCTCATCTCCAAACCCTAAGAAGGCTACTGCAAAGAAGGTTCCTCAAGGTAGTGAAGAAGCCCCCTGTGATAACATCTCCTTCCATCGTGCTGCATTTGCACTGAGATGGGACTACATTTACCAAAGGAGATTGGCTGTTGAAAGGGAACTGACCAAAGATGCTCTCAAATGTCAAGACATCTTTGACTACATCAAGGAAGCTGGTCTGATGAAGACAGTCTGTGACTTCAGTCCCTGCTATGAGCTGCTGGTGAAAGAGTTTCTTGTGAACATCCCTGAAGAATGTGATAACCCACTGAGCAAGGACTACCACAAAGTTTTTGTCAGAGGTAAATGTATCAATTTTTCTCCTGTTGTGATCAATAATTACTTAGGAAGATCTGTAGAACCTAAGGCTGAATTAGAGGTTGCTAATGATGTTGTGAGTGCTGAAATAACTGCTGGTAAGGTTAAGGTCTGGCCCACAAAGAAGCTGATTCCCACGAGTAAATTGAATGTCAAATATGCCATCCTCAATAGGATAGGGTCAACCAATTGGGTACCAACCAAGCATGCAACCAATGTTGCAACTAACCTGGGTAGATTTATATATGCTGTAGGAACCAAGTTTGACTATGACTATGGATCCTTTATTTTTGATCAAACCATTAAGCATATTAGATCAACTGCTGTGAAGATGCCAATAGCATTTCCATCTTTGCTATGTGGAATTATCTTGGCCCAATATCCAGACATTAAGGTTGTGACTGACACTCCCAAGAAAAGGGAATCTGGTTTTACTTTTCATCATAAGCTCTTTGGTAATCACAATGTTACTGATCATGTTGGGACATCTGCTGCTGGAGCTGGTGTTATGACCAAAAGGGAAATTATTGCTAGTTTGAAGGTTCAATGTCAGGACATTGATAAACAGCAGGCTGAGCTTAAGGAAAGGAAGAATGTGTTCTTGAAGATGATTGAAGGATTGGAAGCTGATGAGGTACCTGTGAAAGATAGTGCAAATGTGGCTGCTACAGGTGATCAAAACAATGCAGATGAGGATGAAGATTATGAAACTGCTACAGATGAGGATGAAGCCTCTGATAGCAGTGATGCTGAATGATTGTGTAATCTGTTTAATGTTTTACTGTACTTTGTTATTTGGTTTGTGGGTTGTTTTGTGCCCTGAATTTTAGCACCTTCTGAGTGCATGGTCTGTACTTTGTTTAAATTCTGCACTTTGGATACTTTACTTTCCTGTTTTGGCACATTTTGTGGCTAAAAAGGGGGAGTAGCATTTTGCTTTGTTTGTTTCTGCTACATGTTGTTGTGTCTTTTGTTATGACATGTTTTTAAGTAGCAGTAAGCAAGTATTCAGGGGGAGTAAAAATTTTACCCTGAGATGATGCACAAGCTGATGAAGTCAGGGGGAGTTTGCTACTGAATGGATGCTGCCCTGATTGGACGAACATGTGCTAGAAGATGTGCTCCCATATGTCACAACACCTTTGATGACATATGACATATGATATATGTTTTGCTCTGATACCACGTTTTATTTTGCTCGAGGCTAATTGATGATAACTCCGCTGCTGCTGCCTCTGATGCATATATTTTCGCCTATGTGAAATTTTGTTTAAATGATGCTCTAACATTCCTTCTTTTGTGTGACCATGGTGATTTGAAGGATTGCGCTCTTTATATCTCTCAAAGGTAATGGCCTGAAATTGTTTTAGCCAAAAATTGCCAAAGGGGGAGATTGTTGGATATTTGAATTGGCTTAATTTTGCTAAAACAAATATACTAACAAGATGTTGGAAAACATGTTACAACATCATATTTATTCAAGGAAATCTCGCGCATTTATGAGAGCATCTGCTATTTATGGAAATCCACTTAAAGAGCACGCTCAATGGAGATTTGATCTGATCAGGAGCTTTAAGGATAAGATAAGACTTAATGGTACAACGGTATGATCACAATTATCCTATAAAGTCCTTAAACACTTTTGGAAAGTTTCTATACACTCTTGATGAAGATCAAAAGAAAATCAGATCACCTTTTATGAGCTACAAGGAGCGTCCTATCAGTAATGAAGAAAGAGGAGCGTGCTAGATCATTATATATACGAAGACCAAGCTCAAGACTAAGCATCTCATTGAAAAAATATTAGTTCACATATTGAGTCTTTGTTGAGTCTTTTATTGTTTGATTGTAATTCTTGCTTGTGGATTCTATAACACGAGTTAAGAAGTAAGTTTATTACTTTAAGGTTACTCCTAAGCTTTGAAGTACGGAGTTTACCGTGTGTGATTCACTTGAAGCTTTTAAGCAAAAGTGAAGTGTTGTCTTGGCAAGTTGTCGCCACATCATTCCTAACATTGTATAATCAACACAGGTTGTGTTGTGTGAGTGGAAGTGAGATGGGATCTCATGTCTAGGAGTTCCTAGGCAGAAGTTGCATGAGTAGTGTCGAGGTTATAAGGCGTAAACCAAGGGTTTGCTGGAGGTCTTAGTTTAAGGCGTAAATCCTAGGGTTTGCTGGAGGTCTTAGTAACTAGAGCTATTAGTGGATTTCCTTCCTGGATTGGTATCCCCCAGAGTAGGCAGTTGGCTGAACTGGGTTAACAATTACTTGTGTCATTTATTTATTTTCTGTCAGTTTTTATATGTGATCAGTGTATTTATAATGCACTTTCTTCTATCTTATGATACGAAATTTATATGATTTCTCCACTTATTTCTAGCGTTTTCAATGAGTTTCCTAAGTTTAGGATAGTTTTGCTTTTATTTTGTTTTCACACTTATTTCATAAATAAACAGCAGTTTGACCTCTTCTCACTCTGCAGGCCATAACTGGAGCTACGAGTATCGGATTGAGGCTTGCGAGCATGCGTTGGAAAGCTAAGACAAAGAGATACAACTTTGATGTTGGAGCGAAATTCAAATTCCGAAGTTTACGTCGTGCCACGATGGGTTATATCGTACCACGATGAGAATGGAAAAAATCTGCACAGAATCTGCAATTCTTGAGGACCAAGCAGCCATCCCATCACGCCACGATCAATCCAACGCACCACGATGCTGCTTAGAAATTAAGTCGAAAAAGCCTATAAATAGAGCCTTAGTCTCTCATATTTTATTCATTCCAGTTTTTGAGAAACTCTTGTAGCCTCTAGTATTCTATGGCTTGCTAAACCACTAGGGTTGATCTGCTGTAAGGGGATTTCTCCAAGACCTTGAGGTTATTTATATTATTCAGTCTTATTTAATTCTTTTCAATTATGTTCTTGTTCTTGTTTGCTTAATTCAAGTTTCATATACATGATTGTTAGTTTTGATTGATTTCTATTTCTTAAGGTAATCGTGTTTAACTTAGCTTATTCGTTAATTCACGTGTTCTTAACCGTTTGCTTAATTCGGTATACCGTTTGCTTAATTCGGTATCTAACAAAAGGAATATAATTCATATAGAATCGAATACGCTTGTTAATCGTTTCTATAATCAAAAGAGAATTAAATCCGCTTAGGGACTGATAATATAACGATCGATGATAAGTCTGAAATCTCCGAGCAGTAGATTAATCTGTTTCTCACAACTGTTTCTAAATCAACTTACTTCCTTCGTTTCTAATCATTGAAACCAAACCTAAACCCCTTTTTTTTACAATTCTTACTTGATTATAATATTGATAAACTGATTTTAAGAGTCCTTGTGAGACGACCAAGGTTAACTTACCTTGTACTACATTTTACAAAATTCAATTATTTTTGACCGCATACGACAGCGATCAAATTGGCGCCGTTGCCGGGGAATTCTGATTTCACGCAAAAAAATAGAAAAGAAAGGCTGCTACATTCTCATGGAGAACTAGCAACCCTAGGTTGATCCATTGGTATACGGGAACATCGTTCATGACTTCTTGAGGTTCAATTCTTAATAGTAATTCAGTTTATTTATTTATTGTCTTCTCTTATCAATTCATGCTCTTTCTTTATTTATGAAACTCGAATATAGTGATGCTTAATCTCTATTTTGAGTTATATATTGTGAGACTTTTCGGATTGATTCATCGCTTGTATGACTAGTTCGAATAGGAATTGATATAGGTTTTTTCGCGCTTAGCAAAAAAGGGTTGGTCGAAATCTGTCATGATACAAACCGTGTTCTAAGTGACGCTTGTTCACTACTCATGGTTAGTTGAACACATTCTTTGCTTAATCGAATGAATTCGTATAAACTGTTTATCGCTTGTATAATCGGTCTTATAAACCAACCAAGGCATGAATATATAAACAATATTTTATGTGAACCGAGGATAGAATCATAACGAAGTTTGCCTAAAACCAATGGATTGATCGTCTTTTTTTATCAATTGAATTTCAAATACTCTTTCAATCTAAAAACCAAAACCCCATCTAATTGTGTTATTCATTGTTCTTATTTTTACTAATTATTAAATTAGAGATCCTTGTGAGACGACCAAGGTTAACTCCCTTGTACTATATTTTATAAAACTTATTTTTGATCGCGAAACGACAGCGATCAAATTGGCGCCGTTGCCGGGGACTCTTTGTCGATTTCAATCAATATTATTTTCGTAAATTAATATTTTTGTGTTTTGGTCGTGTGTTCTTGCATTCTTGTACCTACGGGAATTCTGGCTAGGAAAGGCTTGGTACTTAAGCGATCCTCGATCCACCTCCCTTACCTGGGAACCCCTGTAGTTGCTATTTGCTGGACAATTTGACCCTTACACACACACAAAAAAAAAAATCAAATTTTCAAAAAAAATCTAAAAAAATAAAAAAGGCAGTTTCTGAAATTTGTTTCCGAATTAATTCCCCATTGTGCTGCCTCATCGAAAAACATAAATAAATCAGAATCTCCTATTTTTAGAAAAAATAGGAGACGCCACCTCAAAAATCTCAAATTCATTGTTTTTCTATTTTATTTTAATTTATTACTATTTTCGTAATTTCAAAAAAATCCAAAAAAATTTGAAAAATCTTTATTTGATTTTATTAGATTTTTAGTCATATTTTTATATTTTTCTAATCTCGTCTCGATCGAATTTCCATTTTCGGTTGAATTTCTTCTTCTGATTCTAATTTAAACAATTACACCATGGCTGACCAAAAGACTTTAAGGGAGCTTGCAGCACCTGACATTAATTATAATTCACTTTGTATTGAATACCCTAATGTTGCTGTGGCTTTCGAATTAAAGTCGGGCCTAATACACCTGTTGCCCAAGTTTAGCGGTCTTTCCGGTGAAGACCCCCATAGGCATCTGAAGGAATTTCAGGTCGTGTGCTCTACACCCTTGAGACCTGAAGGAATCACCGAAGACCATATCAAGCTAAGAGCCTTCCCTTTCTCACTCCAAGGAGCTGCGAAGGACTGGTTATACTACCTTCAGCCAAACACTGTTGCAAGCTGGACTGATCTTAAAAAGCTTTTCCTAGAGAAATACTTCCCTGCTTCTAGGGCCGCATCCATAAGAAAGGATATATGCGGCATCAGACAATGTGACAGCGAGTCACTTTCTGAATACTGGGAACGATTCAAACAATTAGTGTCCAGCTGCCCCCAACATCAGATCTCTGAGCAGCTACTTATCCAGTACTTCTACGAAGGACTATTACCCATGGATAGGAATATCTTAGATGCTGCTAGTGGCGGAGCCCTTGTCGATAAGACACCCGCTGCAGCGAAGGCTCTCATTGAGAACATGTCTCTCAACTCCCAACAATTCACCACTAGAAGCAATTCTGTGGTTTTGACAAAAGGAGTGAATGAAATTCAAGCCTCCCCTCCCAACAAGGCTATAGAAATCAGACTTGACGAGCTTACCTCTCTAGTGAAGCAGTTGGCATTAGGAAAGACCCGGACTGTAGGAAGAGTGTGTGGCATTTGCACCTCCCCTGAGCACCCGACAGATATATGTCCCATCCTACAAGATGAATCCATAACTGAGTTGCCTCAAGCATACGCAGCAAATGTGTACAATCAAGGCAACAACCAAAATAGATACAATGCTCCTGACCTTTCCACTAATAGATATCATCCCAACTGGAGAAACCATCCAAACTTGCAGTATGGGAATCCACCCGCACAACAACAGTTACAGTCACCCCTTCCCCAACCTGCTCAAAACATGCCACCACCAGCAGTGGCTACTTCTGGATCTTCACTAGAAGACATAGTCAAGCAATTGGCCGCGCAAATACAGACAACAAATGCATCCATGAACGATCTGAAAACACAGGTCGGACAACTAGTGACTACTATGAACCAAATGCAAACTCAGAGCTCCAGGAACCTCCCTGACCAAACCGTACCTAACCCAAATGTTAGTGCAATCACTCTTAGGTCTGGCAAGGAAGTCGACGCAGCAGTAGAAGCAAGTGTAGATAACAGTGGAGAAAAAAATGATAAAAATAATAAAAATAAGTCAACTCCTACACCTGCACCCACACCTACCCCTGAACTTGATGAAGATGAGGAGCAGTCCATACCACTTCCCTTCCCTCAAAGAGCTGTCAAAAGCAAAAGGGAGCATCAGTTCGACATGGATAGGGAGATCTTGGATGTTTTTAAGAAAGTTGAAGTAAACATCCCTCTCCTTGAGGCTATCAAACAAATCCCGAAATATGCCAAACTCCTCAAGGAGATGTGCACAAACAAGAGGAAACTAAAAGGGAACTCGAGAGTTAATATGAGTAGGAATGTCTCTGCAATCATACATCAGACAGACTTGCCCGAGAAATGTGAAGATCTTGGAGTCTTTACTGTCCCTTGTACCATAGGCACTACCGAATTCGGAAGTTGCATGTTGGACTTAGGCTCCTCCATAAATGTTATGCCTACATCTATATATAACTCTCTTTCCCTTGGTCCCTTGCAGCCTACAGGTCTTGTCATTCAGCTTGCAAATAGAAGCATCACCCGCCCTAAGGGTATTATCGAGGATGTGCTTGTTAAAGTTAATGATCTAATCTTTCCTGCAGATTTCTACATCCTCGACATGGAAAGAGAAACAAGTTCCAGTAAAGGAACCCTCATTCTAGGAAGGCCATTCATGAGGACCGCTAGAGCTAAAATTGATGCTTATGCAGGGACACTTTCAATGGCGTTTGGGAATCGTGTTATCCGCTTCAACTTATTTGATGCTATGAAACACCCGCATGAAGAACACTCTGTCTTTGCATTAGATCTATTTGATGGGTTGATAGATAATGAGTGCGCTGATGAGTTTATTAATGGTTTTCCATCTATTGTTGGTTTTGATGACACTTTCACTGGTCAGGACAGCACTAATATTGAAATTTGTTCTGTGTATGCTAAAATTAATGACAATCATGTTGCTACTAATAGCACTGACACTATTAGCACATACACTGGCACTTCTAACACAATCACTGTTGCAAACATTGACATTCTTGGTGGCTCCTCCACGATACCACAAGAGTCCAAAGTTCAATCTGATCTAGATGAATTATATGCTGCTCTTGGAATAGATCAATCTGATGAAATTTTTTCTTGTGAATGTGGTATTTGTAATGTTTGTCTTGAGATCAATGCAGCTATTTTAGGTGAAGACATTTTGATGCTGACAACCACTTGTGCAGAAATTCAAACAAATCCAATAACTCTTAAAGTTGACACCAAAAATGTGGATTTTAGTCGGAAGCAACTATTGCCTATAGTAGAAAAATTGTTGGTGGAGCCTCTGATTAAGCCACGCGACAAGCAGTTGTTCTTCACAATCTATGCATCTCTCCCACCTATTTTATCTGACTCACAAGCTCAATTTGGCTTCTCTGTTTTCCACGTTTTTGTTATTGCAGGTCCATCATATTTTGTACTATTATACAAGTTCACGTGGTATTTGCTTTTTCTTGTTTCATGTGTTCGTAGTGCAGAAAGGCCTCCACCAAAACCGCCAGACATGGACTTTCCAGCTGCTACAGCTTAGCTCCTCGGGTGTGCTCCTTCCTTTTCTCACTTTATGCTTATTGTTATACATTGCGGACAATGTCTGTTTTAAGTGTGGGGGGAACATTTATTTATTTTATTTTTCTGTCAATTAAAAAAATATAACAATAATAAAATAAAAATAAATTTAGCATGCATGCAATTGTTATGAGTAGTTACATGTTTTAAGACTAGAGCAATATAGCTGTAGGATTGGTGAAATTTTTGGAAATTCTTGTTTTCATGCTTGATATGATGATCTTTGCACCTTAATGCACAATTGCTGAAAAACATGCAAACTTAGTAGTGGCTTGATAAATCTTTAAAATACACAGTCATTATCCTAAGTTGTCTGAGTATAGAATATGATAAAGAGGTATGATTAGGACTAAGTTTGAGGGAAAGCTGGATTACTTGATTGTAGGATCATGGCTAGATTAAATGATGGGATACTACACAATAAAAAAAAAATTAATTATAGAATACGTTCCTGTGCCCGAAACTGGAGGAACAATAATGAATATGTTGAGTTCCTGTGCCCGAAACTGGAGGAACAAATGCTGTGTAGGGTGCTCTATTCGGAGTAACAGGTTGGACTCATTACAAGTGAGATCCCGTCAGGTGAAAAGGTAGAGTAGCACCTAAAGCATAACTAAAATGAACTTAAGTAGTATCCTTGCGTATAAAAATCAAAAAGCCTGTGAGAACAAGAAAAGCGTAGCTTCCCCTCAAGCTGAAATCCGAACTCAAACTCTGAGTTGTAGGAAAGAAAAGACAGCTTAGTATCCTGACTGTGTAGTTTTCAAGAAGGATCATGTCATGACTCTGGTTGACAGTAATAGGCAGTACACACACACGCTTGATTATCATTGACGGTTGATATACGGGAGTTATGCCAATCTTTGAAAAACAATCCATAGTTTGAACTTGAATCTTAGAATGTGTTGATTGCTTGTGACGTTGTATCATGACTTATTATCTATCCAAAAAGAAAAAAAAAAAAAAAAAGGGAATGAAATAAAAAAAAATTTGCCTTTAAGCTTGAGTTTTGCTCAGGAGAGCAAAAGAATAAGTGTGGGGGTATTTGATCAGTGTATTTATAATGCACTTTCTTCTATCTTATGATACGAAATTTATATGATTTCTCCACTTATTTCTAGCGTTTTCAATGAGTTTCCTAAGTTTAGGATAGTTTTGCTTTTATTTTGTTTTCACACTTATTTCATAAATAAACAGCAGTTTGACCTCTTCTCACTCTGCAGGCCATAACTGGAGCTACGAGTATCGGATTGAGGCTTGCGAGCATGCGTTGGAAAGCTAAGACAAAGAGATACAACTTTGATGTTGGAGCGAAATTCAAATTCCGAAGTTTACGTCGTGCCACGATGGGTTATATCGTACCACGATGAGAATGGAAAAAATCTGCACAGAATCTGCAATTCTTGAGGACCAAGCAGCCATCCCATCACGCCACGATCAATCCAACGCACCACGATGCTGCTTAGAAATTAAGTCGAAAAAGCCTATAAATAGAGCCTTAGTCTCTCATATTTTATTCATTCCAGTTTTTGAGAAACTCTTGTAGCCTCTAGTATTCTATGGCTTGCTAAACCACTAGGGTTGATCTGCTGTAAGGGGATTTCTCCAAGACCTTGAGGTTATTTATATTATTCAGTCTTATTTAATTCTTTTCAATTATGTTCTTGTTCTTGTTTGCTTAATTCAAGTTTCATATACATGATTGTTAGTTTTGATTGATTTCTATTTCTTAAGGTAATCGTGTTTAACTTAGCTTATTCGTTAATTCACGTGTTCTTAACCGTTTGCTTAATTCGGTATACCGTTTGCTTAATTCGGTATCTAACAAAAGGAATATAATTCATATAGAATCGAATACGCTTGTTAATCGTTTCTATAATCAAAAGAGAATTAAATCCGCTTAGGGACTGATAATATAACGATCGATGATAAGTCTGAAATCTCCGAGCAGTAGATTAATCTGTTTCTCACAACTGTTTCTAAATCAACTTACTTCCTTCGTTTCTAATCATTGAAACCAAACCTAAACCCCTTTTTTTTACAATTCTTACTTGATTATAATATTGATAAACTGATTTTAAGAGTCCTTGTGAGACGACCAAGGTTAACTTACCTTGTACTACATTTTACAAAATTCAATTATTTTTGACCGCATACGACAGCGATCAATATGTTATATAAGATGTGCCAACAATAGAAACAACGTTAATCATAAAGTAGTTGTTGGGACATCTTAGGCAACATCATTCTAGTGATACCAGAATTTCACTTTTCATAACATACAATGTAGCATTCTCATGGCGGGTCAATCCAATATAAATATTACTCCTAATATTTATATCTATGTGAAGACTTGATATCTCATATCCATGACTCGTGAGATGAAGTCATCGGTCTACTCACATAACAGTCTCTATGTTTTACTGTTATCCCACATCACAGTAAAACTTGACTATGGATACTTTAAGAATAGTGTCATTATGTTTAATGGAGTCTCACTATTAAGTCACACTTAATGTTCTATTAATTAGACTAGCTATTCTAGGGACTTTATTAGCTTGAAACAAACATAATAAAGAAATGCCTTATTATATATATTAAATATATAAATCAAAGTCATCATACAAAAGACGATTCTATCAAAATAGATTGGTTTTTAGGGCTTACTCCAACAATCTCCCACTAGCACTAAAGCCAATCAGATATTAACTCAACATCTATTGGACTAGCGTCATCATCAAGCATCTTCTATGCAAGATTTTCTATTAGTGGATAAGAAACTCTTTCTTATGTTGGTACCCATTACATCTTCCAATTTACACTTTTGATCTTCTATAAAAAAATCAAGTGTCAAAACTTGTATTTGAATCGTTGGTGTGATCTGGTTTTCCGTTGCTTGCAAGATTAAACCATTACCATCTTTAATGAGGTCAAGGGAATCTGCAACGTAAGGAAAACAATTTTCTGCCTCATCTTATGAGACAAACGATTCAAATCATATATTTGACCTTTGTAATAGATATATCAATCTTCTGAAGCTTGTAAGCTTACAGATTTGACATCCGAGCATAAAGTTTATTCCAGACTACAATCTGGGTATACTGTTCTTCAGTTTTGGACAATCAATATCATTGTAACTCATTTACAATGATCATTTCCAGAACCGATCAAGAAGTCATCCTTAGTGATTTTAATATATCCATGGATATTCTTGATGGTGATCTAATGACAATCACTAGAAATAATTGGTACATGTTGTTTATGCTAATAGCATATAGTACATCTGGTCTAGTACATATCATGATATACATGATCAATCCAATTGCCAAAGTATTTGGATACTTATCATGCATCCCTTTCTCATCCAATGAGGTTGGATATTGTCTTTGAGACAAAATACATCATGTGATGTATGCAATAACTTCAATAATTTAAGCACATGAGGTGTCTTTACACTTCATCAAATTTGTACATAGGCTAAGGTTGATATATGTCAACAATCTATCTCTATAGATCTTGATTCCTAACTTTTAGGAAGTCTCACCTAAGTATTTCATCAAGAAACAATTACCTAATCATGTCTTACATGTGTAGCGTATGAAAATTGTCTTGATGATCAGTACGTCATCCACATACAATACCAGATTAATTTAAATACTCCCACTGACTTTCTTGTGTGCACAAGATTTCCTTTATTAATCTTTGTTTTCATAAAACTTGATCAATAAAATTGATAATTCAACTTTGAGAAATTTGAACAAATTCACAAATGAATTTTGTAATTTATATACTTTTCTAGCATGCTTTAGATTAATAAAAACCCTATCCATATGTCAAATACATATGTAATGTCATTCCAATTAAGGAATAGAACCTCGTTATCTATCCGCCAGAAGTGTTATGGTGAGGCCATGTCCTTCAACTTTTGATAGGACATATTAGACTCATCTAGTTCTTGTGCTACTCGAACCGGTAGTCCAACAACAACCTTGTGGAATTGATTCGTGTTCCAATTTTGAAAGGACATGTGTTTTGTGTTACTTGAATTTACTCAAGTTTTATGTCACTCCCACTGTCTCTTTTAGAGACATATTTCTTCTAAAGAAATATTTCAGTTCATGTAATAAAACAACTTTTATCCTAGAGAGTGTCGTAAAATTAGTATCCCTTAGGTACTTCCACAAATACACATTCATTCAATTTGGGATTAAGTTTATCTAATAAACCTTACAATCTCAAACTATCATAAAGTCAAATAAGGTACTCTTACCTCCATATCGAATATGGTGTCTTTATGATTTGATTTATTGGAACTTGTTGTGGGTAAAGAATAACTGTAATTAAAATAATTTTTCAAAAAGAGTCGTAAGAGATATAAATGAACTATCTTATATGTAAACATGTCAAACATGATGTAATATAAATAGTTATTATTATACTTCTTATTTAAGCATTTACCATCACGACATGTTCGTATGGTCTAAATACTTTTCAAAATTTCCTTTACTTCATTCATTCATGAATTCTTTGAACAAATTCAAAGAATCATAGTTTGTGTCAAATACACATATTCACATCTATTAAACTTATTAGCAATGTAAATGAAGTAAGAGAAATGAAACAAGTAGTCCTTTTCTTGTCAATACAAGGTTTAGGCTCAATGCTTCTATTATTAAATGAAACTTAATAACAATTATTTGGTTCCATGTTAAACTCAACTTATACGATCAATGAAACTATTTCATTCTAAACGTAAGTTGACTTTATCTATAGTCAAATTTTTACTTCTTTAAAACAATTTCATATTTCAACAAATATGAAATTTGCATCTAGTATCATATACCTTAGATGTAAAAGTAAATAATTTAACTGTCTATAACAAGATGTATGAAGAAGTCTTACTTCTTTCTCCCATTTTGACTCTTTCAAAACTATTAGTAGTTTTTCTCGTATTTGAGAACAATTCTCAATATATGTACCAATTCAGAAACTCTTTTCCGAACCTTATGTCCTTCGTAGGGACCTTTAGTGAAATATAAACTATATGCCAAATATATCTAATTATGAAGATAAGAATATTTGTATCATGATTAAAACATATTTAACTAGGTCTTTAATTAAATATGCTTCCACTATTTTACTCAAAACAAATGACCCTCGACATTTGATTCGGAAAATCTCGTTGAAAATTTTCTAGTGGGAATGAGATCCATATTTCACTTTGTTTTAAGTCAGCGTTGGGCTGATTACACAAAACGTAGTTATTTAGGTAGGAAACTGTTTCCAATTGTATCTCATACAACTCTCATATCCTTTCCGTTGGGTGAATAACACTTATTTTAATCCATCATATGGAATAACCCAACATTTGCTTCTAAAGTCATATAATCATATTATATCTTTCTTTAGTTAAGTTAAACCCAATAAATAGCAATCGGATAAACTGGTTATCTCACCGCAACTTATCAATATTGACAATGCACTTTACGTTGGCAAAACCTACATTAATCGATATTGATCTTGAAGGGTGCTATTCTTTGGAAAGCATAAAACTTAATATAGACACATCTTACTAGTATAGAAAATGCACCTTGCGTTGGCAAGACCTACATCTTCAATATTAGTCTTTATGAGTAATTGAAGGATTTTTAATTAAATTTGATCTCACCGACATGTGTATCTTATACACGCGTTTCACTTTACATGACATTCATGTAAATGTGCGTTTAATAATTATATAAAACATACATGGCAAATATAATTAAAACATACATCTCATGCATCACATACATAAAATAAAATAGACTAGGTAGTATGGTTATGACCTCCTAACGCACAAGAATTAAATAAACTACTTTATTACAATTCTTTGACCCTCGAGCAAACTTCTCAAGCTTCTCCATCGGTATCATCATTTGGCGTTGTCTCTTTTGAACTCGAGCAATTACATTATTTAAGTAACTAAATAAATAAATAAATAAAATGCACGACACGCAGGCCGTATTTTAAAATAAACCACGACACGCAGGCCGTATAAATTAACGCACCAAATATCTAAGGTCATAACCATATACCATATATTTAATAAATAAATAAATAAGTAATAATAACATCTTATTATTACTATTATTATTAAATTAATATTACATTGTTATGCCAATAACAACGTATCTTAACAAACTAGCGCAAAAAAGAAAAAATTATTCTTTCTGTTTTATTGGCATAACAAACTAATATTATTTCAAAATAATATCGCATCACATGGATATATATCAAATAAAAGTAAAACTGATTCAAATCTTTTAATCTACAATCAAATCTTTTGATTCATAAAAAAAAAATTATGCTAAATTTATGCTAAACTTTTAAATCAAATCTTTAACAATTAATCAAAACACTTTTGAATTAATTTAAATCAGAATCAAACCTTTTGATTCATCATCGCTTTAAAAGTACCAAATCAATTTTATTTGATTCAAATCTTTAAATTCTAAATTAAATATTTTGAATCAAATCTTTAATGATTCTATAATCATCAAATATGGTAATTTAATTAATCAAAAACTCCTTTTGAATAAACTTTAAATAATTCAAATAATTAATTTTAAAAACAGAATCAAACATTTTGATTCATAATCGCTTTGAAAAACCCAATTAATTAAATTTGATTCAAATCTTGTAATTCTAAATCAAATATTTTAAATCAAATCTTTGACAATTCTCTAATTATCAAATATGGTAATTTATTTATTCAAAACCCTTTTGAATAATATATTTGCAAAAATTGATAATATTATCTTTTAAAACAATTTCAAAAGATATTTCTAAAATTTTGAAACAATTTCAAAATTAAATATATTTGTCAAAATCACTTTGAGTTACCATCTAATTTATGCATCAACATTTGATACGTTTTGCAAACCCTAATTATAATGGCACAACACATGCGCCGTTATGAATCCTAATTGCAATAACATGATCATACCAAATCAAGTACTCTGATTTTTATTCTATATGATGATCGAATATTTTAAAACTTCACCAGATTCGGTTCCGAAGCACTTCACCAGATACGGTTCCGAAGTACTTCACCAGATACGGTTCCGAAGTTTCAAATATCAATTATCAAATAAACAAATATCATCTGACTTAATTATTTTATGATAAAAACCAGTATATCACATATACTGTTGGATATTTGTGTGTTGGCCTCATTTTGCTAAAACAAATATACAAGCAAGATGTTGGACCAAATGTTTCAACATGTTGGGTACAAAAGATGTTGGACCAAATGTTTAAACATGTTTGGGTACGACAGTCAGATTGTCCAAATCTCGCGCATTTATTACACGTATCTGCTATATATGGAAATCCACTCTACAAACGTGTATATCAAGATTTGATCTGATCAAGACGTTATCAGTGAAGATATGTTCTTATCAAGACTTAATGGAATGATTCAACACATTATTTATTTCCTAAAGAGGATAAACCATTTTAGGAAAGCTTTTATTAAGGTCTGATTTGCTTAGCTGGACGTGACTCAAAGACCAGCTGTGTTCTGAAGGTTATCTTGGAAGATTAGGAGCGTGCTAGCTCTGTCTATATAAAGAAGACTCAAGGCCAAGATTTTATTGAACCGAAACCATTGTTTATCAAAGATGTAGTCTTTAGGGTTTCGTGTCTTTAAGCCACTCTCTAGGAGAGTTGGTGTAAGTGAACCACTCGGGTTGTGAGATGGTCACTATGTCCTCACTCAGAAACCTTTAGGTAATGAGTAGAGTATTGTAATATCTCCGAAGCTTTTAAGCAAGGAGATAGTGTTTGTGAGCCTCTCACGTATTGATTTAATACTTGAGTAGGACTGTGTTTTATTGAGTTGTAATGTTTTAAGGTTACTCCTAAGCTTTGAAGTACGGAGTTAACTGTGTGTGATTTACTCGAAGCTTTTAAGCAAGAGTAAAATATGTCACGGTGATTGTCGCCACATTTTATTCAACATTATATGAACAACACAGGTTGTGTTGGCTGTGTGGAAGTGAGATGGGATCTCATGTCTAGGAGTTCCTAGGCAGAAGTTGCATGAGTAGTGTCGAGGTCATAAGGCGTAAACCTAGGATTTGCTGGAGGTCTTAGTGTAAGACGTAAACCGAGGGTTTGCTGGAGGTCTTAGTGTAAGACGTAAATTCAAAGGGTTTGCTGGAGGTCTTAGTGACTAGATCTATTAGTGGATTTCCTTCCTGGATTGGTATCCCCCAGAGTAGGCAGGTTGGCTGAACTGGGTTAACAATTTCCTGTGCAGTTTATTTACTCGTTGATTTTATTATGTTTCGTAAGATGTTCCAACATTAAGTATGACATTCTCTTTAAATTGAATGTTGGAACATCTGATAAAACATTATTTCTCAGTATCCGTTTTAATGTTATATGTCTTGCCGTGTTATTCATGTCAGACCAGATGTCTCGACTTTCTATACAACATCTGGTTCTGCTATACCAGAATTTCAATTGGTATCAGAGCAGGCATCCTGTTCTGTTTTTTGGATGAGATCTTAGGGAAG
The DNA here is from genome assembly GCF_020283565.1 of Trifolium pratense. NCBI lineage: Eukaryota > Viridiplantae > Streptophyta > Magnoliopsida > Fabales > Fabaceae > Trifolium > Trifolium pratense. The sequence goes on along the minus strand of NC_060065.1, from coordinate 4,951,654 downwards.
ATACTTTCTGGTTATGGGCAAGTAAGGAATACTGAAAATTTGTTTGAACTTGGAGAAGTTCACATTGATTGAATGGTCCCTAGAAGTGGAGGATGGACTATTCATGATAGGGTGTGTATTAGACCTATCTTTTGTTGTTCAGGCGTGTAGATCTTGTGATGAGTTGCTGTATGGTTTGATTTATTTTCAAACGTGTGTTATTGTAGTGTGCCTGAAGTTTGTTGAGGAGTTTTGTGGTTTGAATTCCGCTGCATATATATCTGATGGAAAACTCCTGGTGGTTTTGTTTGTTGAGGATGCACCACTTTGTTCTATGATGTAAGCCCTGGTGTGGTGATGCTCGAGGAGAGTTTTTTTTTAATTAACTTGTTAGAGATGCCAAAGATACTTGGGGGTGATCTTAAGTCCACTCATAAAGGCACTCATGTATGAGTTTGTTGAAAAGGGATCTAAAGGAAGTTATGAGCAATTTATTTTTGCTTCCAAAAGCTAACCTCCATTAGCTTTGATAAAGGATTTCTTGGTGTGTTTCGTTAGAAGGGAACTGATGTCTTACTAGATGTTGGAACATCTGACGGAACATCTGACGAGCAGATTCTGCAGAATTTTGTTGGATGACAGTAGGGCATGACAGATGCTTGGGTGCTAAACAAGTGTGTGTTGGTTACATATGTTTGGAACCTTCTCCTGACCTGGAAGAGGAGGCATCTGTGTCTGAGATGGTTTCTACACTAGAAACATGTCTTAGATAAGTTTGTTGGGACACGATCAACATATGGTTGACCTCTTGGGTTAGTTCATGTCTGATCCAAGTAAGTGGTAGTTGAAGTTGTGTGCAGTGTTGATGTGTTATCTGATGTTTTAACCATGCATGTTATATTCGTGTGATAATATCTAGTTGTATGAATGCATGATTAAGTAAGGAGGATTTATTATTGTTGGGACCAAAGGATTATGGTTCTCTGGTATTTTTGGTGAAGTTAATTCTTTACCTTGTGCATTAAAGATATCTCTTGAATTAAGATTGACGAAGTTTCTACTTCCCTTCAAGATGAGTGTTTGTGTTGAAGTGAAATGAAGTATATGTTGCATCCCTCTCTCCATTGTCTGGTGTACGTTAATCAAGGGAAATTCATCTGATGTGGTTAATACTTCCACTAAGGTCACAAGTGAGTTTGTTGATGAATCTCTCAAAGGATCTGTCTCTGAAAATGATGTTGTGTCGAATGTTGGCACATCTTTGGCACCTAAGACTGATGTTGTGCTAAGTACTGTCACATCTGTGATACCTGATATTGTGTTGGATCAAAATGTTCCAGATACCTGTTAGAGGGAATCTCCTCTATAGGTTCAGAAGAATGACATCAAACATCTCAAAGTAAGACAAGAGAGTTATGGACTACTATGGTATCTCCAGACCATAGTTCAGGATGGAAACCGATTGGATTGAGATTGATGTCAGAATTAATGTTGAAACATCTTCTGCAACATCTGCTTCTTCAGCCAAGGAAGCTGGTTCTACTCAGGGTGGAGTACAAGGTCAAGCAACTGACCTAATATGGAATGATTTTTTTTGTAAGAATAACTGTCATGAGTGGATGTTATCTGTTGGTGCCATATATGTGCAGAAGAATGATGTCAGATCTAATGTCCTACCTTGTGTGAGAAGGTAATCCTATCTGACAAATGATAAATACTTTAATGAGAGCTAAGTATCTGTATATCCTTTGTTGAAGTTATGCATAAAACTGGTATATTTGTCTGAAGAGCTGTGCAATTATGTAGTCTGAACTTTATTGTTCGGAGAGTATATTTCTCTTCATGGTATTCAGGTGTTTTGAAAAACCTGGATGATCTGCATTGATGGTACTCTATTGGAAGCTTCTTGAAGGATGTCTATGCACAATGAATCCTTTTGAATGATGATTTATGAACCAATGTAATTGGGTTCCAAAATCAGAAGCTGATGTCCCAAATGATGTTGTAACATCATATTTACTGATGGCTGTTCTGTGGAAGGTGCTTGACACTTTGCATGGGAGTGCTCAAGCTGTGTGGTCAGAAGACGTGTTTCTGACTATGTGAATCAGAATGTGGAGGTTCTGATCTTGTTTTAATAGTATGCTCTAGCAATGCATGACTATTTATTCCACTAGTATCAACAACTACTAGTGAATGTAAGGCCAGAAGAATATTGTCAAATACTGAGGTTTGATAATTGTCTTTGGTTTTCTTCTGTTGCAAGTCACTCTAGAAAAAGGGTTGATAATCAGGATCTTAGTCAAGCTTTTAAGCAAACTAAGATGTTTTGGAGTTTGTGAGTGACTTTACACCTTGTATGCATGACATCCTGCCTATTCAAAAGGTCATGATACATAGTGTGGTTCTGCTAGGACATTGTTCAGAAGTGTCCTTGTTAAGTGAAGAGGTCAGAATGCTTGGATGTATTCTCAAGAAGTGAGAGTATCTGACTCATAATCGACTCTACTGAGGGAGTTGGTGTTGCCCTTCAACATGAAAGCATGAAGTCTTTCACATATTTTCATTAAGTGCTCGAGTTTTCGTCTTCAGCTGGTGCCCTGATTATCTATGACAAGTAGAGTCTTGTGTTTATCTGTGGATTGCATTGGTACATATAGAGTGATGTACAAGATTGTGGAGATCTTATGCCTCATATGAGAATATGATGTCAGCCAACATGTTGTGACATTGCGAAATTATTAACAAGGCATGGTAGATTCTAGTCATGTAAAACTGAATAATTTTATCTGTTATCCACATATCTCTCGAGTGGTTAAATGGTTGAGTCTGGGAGAATTTATTTTTCTCTACAGATTTTTTGGAAGGACTTTCCAAGAGTCTTCATTATTGAGAGATGTTACAAATGTGATATTCAGATGTCTTGGTATGTGTCACTAAGTCTAAGTGAAAGGAGAACACTTCGAATCAAGTGGGAGACAGTATGTTTGAAGATGTGTTGATCAATGCAAGTAAAAGAAGACAATGTCTGACTGAATGTTAGAACATTATTCGAGACATGTTTCCTGTAATATCAACAAGGAAATGAAATGGACAGTGTGATCAACCACGTGTCAGAAGGGAATGCATAAAAGGTCTGTGAATACTTTGAATCCATCTGAATCTATTCTATTTTGCTTGGTCAACAAAATGTGCATCATCTAGGAAACCTATTTCTAAATCCATTATCCAGGTTAATCTTATCTCTCAAAAGATCCTAGAAAAGTTTATCTTTGTTTGTTGATGATGTTAATGAACCTACCAAACTCGTTTTGATAACCTCATTAATTCAGTTGTCACCTCTAATGTTGAATCAAATGTTGTTACCTCTGTCAAATGTTTTTGTCAGTTTAAATGTTGTGGGTAGTGTTGAAACATCTGAGAGATCTGCCTCTGAAATTGTAATTCTAGATAAACCAAGATCTCTTAAAACCATAGGCCAGTCTAGTATGAATGTTGTGGTTGTTGATGACATTTTTTTTGAAATTTTTCATGTGTCATATTTCAAAGTTGTTGATTCTGTCACTTTGTTATCCCCCACTAAAGTAGTGGTTGTGTCCCCCAAAGAAACCTAACCTGAGTCTGATGTCACATCAGATGTTGAAACATCTTGGACCAACCTGTTCGTGGTGTTGAAACTTGTTCTACAATTCCCCAAACTGATGCTAATATGGTTCTGAGAGTCTTAAACCTGATGGTGGTTTGGAGCATTGAAGTTTAGACTGTGGTGAAAGAAACTGATCTTGATGATCTTCCACGTGACCAAGTTATTGCTCAAAGTATGACTGAAAAAAGAACTAGTCATGCTATGATTGTTTGTGTGGATGTGCATTCTGTTGAGAAGTACTATACGTGTTCAGATGTGTTGTGATCAGATGCGATAATGCTCAGATATGTGATACTTAAATGTGATTATGTGACAGTTTCAGATCTGCTTCTGAAACCTCTAGCTTTATGCTCTCATGAGATATGTTATGCTATGATGTCACCCATGTTGTCTACACATCCTGATCTGATTTTTGAGAATTTATTTTTCTCTGATGTGTGAGAATTTATTTTCTTCAGTATATGGGAGTTTATTTCTCCCTTTGTACTTTAAAGAAAAAGAAGCTATGAGAAGTATTACTAGTTCCTGACATTATTATCTCTGCTGGTGTGTATGTTGCTGATTCCACAAACACAATTGTAGATGGTAATGTTCTTGCTGCTGCATCTCAAACTGTAACAACCCAATATTTTATACACATATTATTAGTGATTTTTTTTGATTTATTATTTGACCACTTATTTTATTATAAAGAATTTAACGAAAATTATAATTTAGCCTATATCATGTGACTAATTATAACTAGTATTATATCTAATATATCAATTATTAGTTTAGTTGGTCAATTTAACTAAGGTAAAAGAATAATTGAATCAGTCTTACTTTGCACTATCACATCCCACAAGATTAGCATGACAGTTGGCCAATGATGCTCTATGATTTCATTACCGTAAAATGGCTAATTAGAAGCAATGAATATCCTTTATTTCTCCCACCATGAAACCTATTGTATTTTCTTATGATAGTCTTCTGCTTGCCAAATTACTGTAGCACATCATCTTCCTTTCAATCTCATTAAATACCCATAATAGCCAATGAATGTCCATAACCATTTTCCTTCTATGGCCATAAATTTGTATTGATTCCATTCCATTCTCGGTGAATGAGTTTAACAGCTTGATTGCTGTCATTACCTCAATTAATGATTAATTATATGCAAAGAATTCTTCTTTATTACTTCTTTTGGTCCGATGAAAAATCAGTTCATTCTACACCTCAATATATAGGACTACCCTTCCTTTCACAACTCGGTACACGCCTGACAACATCATAAAACCAACCTAGCCTCCACAAACAAAGTCTTACACCCTTGCTATTACTTGTACTCTCCTCTAGTATTCAAGTAATAATCAAGCTATGTTCTTGGCCTTATTCTCCCCTAAATCAATCGTGGCATATGGTTCTCAGTTGGATTGTCAAAACGGACTCTAGAACGAGAGATGCGGTAGCTGCGAATTTAGACTAGTGTATGCTTGGAAGGAAAGCGCCTAAGGTAAGGGCTTTTTCCCCATACATTCATGCTACATAGGGATTTGTTGTGGAATGATAGTAAAGCCTTTGTCGCTTAAAATGAACCCAAAGGAATAGACTTATAAAAATAAACGATAATAATAAATAGATAATACTTGTTATGTGCAATAAATATGTCATGTTATTATGCTTGGATTCAATTATGATCAAAATACTCTTTGTGTTGTTCTACATATATGTTTTGGACTTAAGTTTTGTGTTGGTTTCTTTATTGTATTATTTACATATAAATTCACCATGTGATATAAGAATAGTATGCTGTGCAAGTTCGTGTGATGATTATGCTTGGAAGACTTCTTTTATTGCTCATTGGTATAAATAAGGGAAATATAAATAAAAGTGTAGGGAGGAATAGTTATGTGACAGGTTAGGTTGGTCTTGTTAAGGAAGTGGTGTTTCATGCATCATATAGGATGTGTATACCCTAGTCTATAAAGGTAGCCTGTGTGGCTGGTTCACTTTTAGCCTGTGTGGCTTGAGCTTGTGTGGCTGGTTCACTTTTAGCTTGTGTGGCTTAAGCCTTTGTGGCTTGGTTTACTTTTAGCCTGTGTGGCTTGTTTATTTTTAGCCTGTGTGGCTTGAGCCTGTGTGGCTGGTTTTTCTCATTGGTATGAGACTTATTATCCGGATCATTAGTATCTCATATAGGGTGGTCGATGTTGCATTGCATTCCATATAGAAAGGGGGAAAAAAATAGTAGTAGATGATTATCCCGATTATAGAAGACCAATGTAAAAAGGAAGAGAATAAAAGAACCAAAGGAATGAACCTTACATAAATAGATATATTATTTAATGTAATTGAAAAGAAAAAGAAAAGAAAATAAATAAATAAAGCTAGACATACAACGAATTAGACTGTTCTATTCTATGGATACATTAGTGAACTATAATGTTAGATACTTAATATATTTAATTTTATGTATGTATAAGGTATGCTTTGTCAGTATAGTATATATTGTGAAAGAGTGCACTACTAAATACTAATACTTGTTTTGTGACATGCTGAATATTATGTGTATTGTTATGTCATTATCCTATGTTTCAGTGTGTACGATTATGTGTGGAAATCTATTTTCTTTCTTGTTTTCGTGTAAATAAAAGGTGTAGCTGGTCCATAATAAAATTGTGATCGTTGCTTCTCCCGGTTCATTTGATTTGCTATGCAATTTGCAATGTGTTATCATGCTACTTTATTTACTCCTGCCGTGTAACAATGGTATGCTACCTATGTTTGTATATGTGACTCTTATCACCAAAAAGTTTTTATAATAAACTAATAATTATATTTTCGATAAGGTGAAGTGTTTTGTTATTATTTTATAACATTTTCTTGTGGTGAGTATGATTCAATATGGACCAGGAAATTGACCCTTACAACCAACATTTTAGGTACTCAAGGAGAAAGCTTTGATTGAATGTGATGTGATGCTTGAAGCGCGTACGAACGGGGGAAAAATTGGGTTTTGTAAATTGAGAATTTTATGTAAATAGTTCTTTGTTGTATTTTCTTCCGCTGGAAATTTTAAACTATTACTCATTTTGATTAAGTTTATATTTTAAGTGAATTTCAATTCAGATTTTATTATACTATTTCATTTGATAAAAAAAAAAAAAAAAGTGGCACGTTTTCTAACTAAATAAGATTTTTTACAAATATCTTGGATAAAAATCCGGGATGTTACATTTGGTATCAGAGCAATAATCCTCGGACAAATATTTTTGGGGTGGGAACGATGTTTTATTTTTATGACGCATGCTTTGATTGTTTTGTGACCTATGTTCGACTTTGTTAAAATTGATGTTTCTTAGTGTGATTTGTTTGAGATAATTGTGTGATTTCTTTTGTTTAAAGGAATGATTGTTAGAAACTATATTTTCGTTTATGTGAACTTCGTATTGAATGAATTTTAAACCTTTTACTTAGAAAAGAAGCACTATTTTTGCGAACCGTTTCAACTTTTTAGAAGGAAAAAAAAAATATTTATTATTGTTACTGTTCTACCCTCTTATTTTGTAGGTGCTTCATTTTTATTTTTATTCTATTAAAACAAAATTCTATATTCATACAATGATGTTTTTAATTCTTATGAGAATAGTTCAATTTGGATGACGTATTTATTTGACATCAGAGTGCGCAGCGGAACGATATTCTACTCTATTCTTAAACGTTCTTATATTATTGATATTTATTTAAAGAAGTATATTATATAAGTAGCTTTTGAAAATTATACTTCAAATCTTTTTCTATTGTCTAGTTTCGGGGACGAAACTAATTTTTGGTGGGTAGAATGTAAGACCCGAGAAATTTATTTTAATATATAGATAGCAATTTTATTTGTGTCAAAATATTTTAACTTCATGGTTTATAACAAGTGGTTTTATTATTTTGATTTTATGAGAGAAATTTACTTGATCTTTTTACTTTCTAGTTTCGAGGACGAAACTCTTTTAAGGGGGTGATAATGTAACAACCCAATATTTTATACACATATTATTAGTGATTTTTTTTGATTTATTATTTGACCACTTATTTTATTATAAAGAATTTAACGAAAATTATAATTTAGCCTATATCATGTGACTAATTATAACTAGTATTATATCTAATATATCAATTATTAGTTTAGTTGGTCAATTTAACTAAGGTAAAAGAATAATTGAATCAGTCTTACTTTGCACTATCACATCCCACAAGATTAGCATGACAGTTGGCCAATGATGCTCTATGATTTCATTACCGTAAAATGGCTAATTAGAAGCAATGAATATCCTTTATTTCTCCCACCATGAAACCTATTGTATTTTCTTATGATAGTCTTCTGCTTGCCAAATTACTGTAGCACATCATCTTCCTTTCAATCTCATTAAATACCCATAATAGCCAATGAATGTCCATAACCATTTTCCTTCTATGGCCATAAATTTGTATTGATTCCATTCCATTCTCGGTGAATGAGTTTAACAGCTTGATTGCTGTCATTACCTCAATTAATGATTAATTATATGCAAAGAATTCTTCTTTATTACTTCTTTTGGTCCGATGAAAAATCAGTTCATTCTACACCTCAATATATAGGACTACCCTTCCTTTCACAACTCGGTACACGCCTGACAACATCATAAAACCAACCTAGCCTCCACAAACAAAGTCTTACACCCTTGCTATTACTTGTACTCTCCTCTAGTATTCAAGTAATAATCAAGCTATGTTCTTGGCCTTATTCTCCCCTAAATCAATCGTGGCATATGGTTCTCAGTTGGATTGTCAAAACGGACTCTAGAACGAGAGATGCGGTAGCTGCGAATTTAGACTAGTGTATGCTTGGAAGGAAAGCGCCTAAGGTAAGGGCTTTTTCCCCATACATTCATGCTACATAGGGATTTGTTGTGGAATGATAGTAAAGCCTTTGTCGCTTAAAATGAACCCAAAGGAATAGACTTATAAAAATAAACGATAATAATAAATAGATAATACTTGTTATGTGCAATAAATATGTCGTGTTATTATGCTTGGATTCAATTATGATCAAAATACTCTTTGTGTTGTTCTACATATATGTTTTGGACTTAAGTTTTGTGTTGGTTTCTTTATTGTATTATTTACATATAAATTCACCATGTGATATAAGAATAGTATGCTGTGCAAGTTCGTGTGATGATTATGCTTGGAAGACTTCTTTTATTGCTCATTGGTATAAATAAGGGAAATATAAATAAAAGTGTAGGGAGGAATAGTTATGTGACAGGTTAGGTTGGTCTTGTTAAGGAAGTGGTGTTTCATGCATCATATAGGATGTGTATACCCTAGTCTATAAAGGTAGCCTGTGTGGCTGGTTCACTTTTAGCCTGTGTGGCTTGAGCTTGTGTGGCTGGTTCACTTTTAGCTTGTGTGGCTTAAGCCTTTGTGGCTTGGTTTACTTTTAGCCTGTGTGGCTTGTTTATTTTTAGCCTGTGTGGCTTGAGCCTGTGTGGCTGGTTTTTCTCATTGGTATGAGACTTATTATCCGGATCATTAGTATCTCATATAGGGTGGTCGATGTTGCATTGCATTCCATATAGAAAGGGGGAAAAAAATAGTAGTAGATGATTATCCCGATTATAGAAGACCAATGTAAAAAGGAAGAGAATAAAAGAACCAAAGGAATGAACCTTACATAAATAGATATATTATTTAATGTAATTGAAAAGAAAAAGAAAAGAAAATAAATAAATAAAGCTAGACGTACAACGAATTAGACTGTTCTATTCTATGGATACATTAGTGAACTATAATGTTAGATACTTAATATATTTAATTTTATGTATGTATAAGGTATGCTTTGTCAGTATAGTATATATTGTGAAAGAGTGCACTACTAAATACTAATACTTGTTTTGTGACATGCTGAATATTATGTGTATTGTTATGTCATTATCCTATGTTTCAGTGTGTACGATTATGTGTGAAAATCTATTTTCTTTCTTGTTTTCGTGTAAATAAAAGGTGTAGCTGGTCCATAATAAAATTGTGATCGTTGCTTCTCCCGGTTCATTTGATTAGCTATGCAATTTGCAATGTGTTATCATGCTACTTTATTTACTCCTGCCGTGTAACAATGGTATGCTACCTATGTTTGTATATGTGACTCTTATCACCAAAAAGTTTTTATAATAAACTAATAATTATATTTTCGATAAGGTGAAGTGTTTTGTTATTATTTTATAACATTTTCTTGTGGTGAGTATGATTCAATATGGACCAGGAAATTGACCCTTACAACCAACATTTTAGGTACTCAAGGAGAAAGCTTTGATTGAATGTGATGTGATGCTTGAAGCGCGTACGAACGGGGGAAAAATTGGGTTTTGTAAATTGAGAATTTTATGTAAATAGTTCTTTGTTGTATTTTCTTCCGCTGGAAATTTTAAACTATTACTCATTTTGATTAAGTTTATATTTTAAGTGAATTTCAATCCAGATTTTATTATACTATTTCATTTGATAAAAAAAAAAAAAAAAGTGGCACGTTTTCTAACTAAATAAGATTTTTTACAAATATCTTGGATAAAAATCCGGGATGTTACACAAACAAAAGATGTTATTGGTTCTATTGTTGATAAACCAAAAACAAACTGTTCCTGAAAAGGATGTTGTGTCAGACGTTGACACATCTGTGAACCAACCTAAGGCTGATGTTACAATTGTCCAGAAACCTGTTCAAGAAACTGATGTGGTGAAAGCTGTTGGGACATCTGGTGACCCAACTAACTCATCTGATGAAGAAACAGGGTTTGATGAAGAGAATTCTACTGAGGTTGAAGAAGGGTCTCTCTGTCTAAAGCAAATCATCAAACTATGCCACTTAATGAAGAAGTGGTTGATTCTGAAAAGAGTATGAATGAGGTTAATGTGCCTGCTAGTAAGAAGAAATAGAGTCTGAAAAGAAAGGAAGCATCTTCAAGTGACTCTAAGAATGATGTTGAGGAGGATGTGCCAGACATCACACCCTTTGCCTCAAAGAAAAAGACTGGTGGGAAAAAGATCCCTCAGAATGTGCTTGTTGCTCTCTGTGGCAATGTTTCCTTTCATCGTGCTTCCTTTGCACAAAGATGAGATTATGTGTACAAGGGGAGTTTCTGTTAGATGGATGCTGCATGCCCTGATTAGAAGACCACGTGCTTTGATACCATGCTGGAAGAACCTGTGCTAGAAGCTGTGCTACCATATGTTGCAACATCTTTGCTAACATGTGACGTATTTTGTGATTGCTCCTATTCGCTCTGATACCACGCTAAATAAACATGTTGAAACATCTTTGCTAACATGTGCTATGTGTTGTGCTATCATGTGTTGAAACATCTTTGTTGTCAATGCTCTGATACCATACCGGAGGAACCTGTGCTATCTGATGTGCTACTAGATGGTGAAACATCTTGTTCATCATGTTGAAAATTTTGTGCTGATGAAGTGTGATATGTTTTAGGCTATTTGATGATGACTCCACTGCTAATCTATATCTGATGAGGTATGTATCCCATGGTGTTGTCTTCGTTTGTAGTAGCTCTGTGCACTATGTTCCTGGATATCTCTACTATTGTACTATTTGATTAATGCATGAAGACCCTATTTTGTCTACACTTCTGACTAAAAAGGGAAGTACTTAAGTAGTTGGTAGACATGATATGTTTTGCTGCTAATGTCTGTTGTGCTACCTGATGTCGAAACGTATGCATGCTCTTTTAGTGGTTGGATGTGACATCTGCTAATCTTGAGTGGTGTAGTATTGAATATGTGGTGCTGTATGCTTATGTGCTGATATGGATGAAAAATTGAGGGGGAGTAAGAATTGTTTTCTGATGATCATTCTGATAAGCATGTGCCAAAGTATTTGGAGGGAGTAAAATTAATTTTTGCTCTGATTCTGATTTTGAGGGGAAGTAGCATAATGCAGTAAGTAGTTACTATTCTGTTGTGCAATGATCTATTTGTTTGCTCTAGATGATGTTCTGCCATATGTTGGAACATCCTGGTTGCATGAGAACTTATTTTTCTCACCTTTGTGGGAATCTACTCTTCCCAACTGCTACTTTGTGGTTTGCTTAAGGAGTTGTGATCTGTGATGTGTTTTGTGTGCGGTAGCAGTGTGTGATGTATGGTATCTGATGATTATATGATGTGTAGCATAATGTTGAGGACATTTGTCTTTTCTGTTGGTACGTGATGTAATGCTTCTGCTATTTCAAGACCATGGATTGTTAGATACTAATATATGGATCTGTTATGCGCTCATATTCTGCACTGTGGATTTTTGTGATGTTCATTACTACTGCTCTTAATGCACGAAGTTTTTTTTGGCATATTTTGTGGCTAAAAAGAGGGAGTAGTATGTTTGTGTTTGTCTGCTACTTTATAATGTTGTATCTGATGTTGTGACATGCTAGTCTAGCCTGTCTATGAAGAAGTAGTAGTGTGTGCAGCGACATGCATGAATTCAGGGGGAGTAAGAACCAGTTTTTCTGATGGCCTGATGAGATGCATGAGCTGATGTATTCAGGGGGAGCAAAAGTATGTTTTTCTCTGATCTGATATTAAGGGGGAGTAATGCAATATCAAGTTCTTTGCCTATGTGTGCTTAATGTATGGATGTTATGATGCGCTACAAAATGTTGAACCATCTTGATGCTGATGTGGGAATTTATTTTTCCCAAGTGTGCTTGTGAGAGTTTATTTCTCTCTACTGAAGGATGAAGCTAAGTATGTTATGATTCCGCTGCTGTGTATGCCTCTGATGGTTTATGGTAAAGTTTATTTCTTTACCCTGTGCGTTATTTTCATTTGAGGAATTCTTTTGGAAGTAACATAGAAGATGTTCTACCTTCCTTCATATTTGTGTGCTCACGTTGACTTGAAGGATTGTATGGTTTTTAAATCTCTCTGTGCTAATTAATGGGCTGAAGTTGTTTTAGCCAAAAATTGCCAAAGGGGGAGATTGTTGGATATTTGTGTGTTGGCCTCATTTTGCTAAAACAAATATACAAGCAAGATGTTGGACCAAATGTTTCAACATGTTGGGTACAAAAGATGTTGGACCAAATGTTTAAACATGTTTGGGTACGACAGTCAGATTGCCCAAATCTCGCGCATTTATTACACGTATCTGCTATATATGGAAATCCACTCTACAAACGTGTATATCAAGATTTGATCTGATCAAGACGTTATCAGTGAAGATATGTTCTTATCAAGACTTAATGGAATGATTCAACACATTATTTATTTCCTAAAGAGGATAAACCATTTTAGGAAAGCTTTTATTAAGGTCTGATTTGCTTAGCTGGACGTGACTCAAAGACCAGCTGTGTTCTGAAGGTTATCTTGGAAGATTAGGAGCGTGCTAGCTCTGTCTATATAAAGAAGACTCAAGGCCAAGATTTTATTGAACCGAAACCATTGTTTATCAAAGATGTAGTCTTTAGGGTTTCGTGTCTTTAAGCCACTCTCTAGGAGAGTTGGTGTAAGTGAACCACTCGGGTTGTGAGATGGTCACTATGTCCTCACTCAGAAACCTTTAGGTAATGAGTAGAGTATTGTAATATCTCCGAAGCTTTTAAGCAAGGAGATAGTGTTTGTGAGCCTCTCACGTATTGATTTAATACTTGAGTAGGACTGTGTTTTATTGAGTTGTAATGTTTTAAGGTTACTCCTAAGCTTTGAAGTACGGAGTTAACTGTGTGTGATTTACTCGAAGCTTTTAAGCAAGAGTAAAATATGTCACGGTGATTGTCGCCACATTTTATTCAACATTATATGAACAACACAGGTTGTGTTGGCTGTGTGGAAGTGAGATGGGATCTCATGTCTAGGAGTTCCTAGGCAGAAGTTGCATGAGTAGTGTCGAGGTCATAAGGCGTAAACCTAGGATTTGCTGGAGGTCTTAGTGTAAGACGTAAACCGAGGGTTTGCTGGAGGTCTTAGTGTAAGACGTAAATTCAAAGGGTTTGCTGGAGGTCTTAGTGACTAGATCTATTAGTGGATTTCCTTCCTGGATTGGTATCCCCCAGAGTAGGCAGGTTGGCTGAACTGGGTTAACAATTTCCTGTGCAGTTTATTTACTCGTTGATTTTATTATGTTTCGTAAGATGTTCCAACATTAAGTATGACATTCTCTTTAAATTGAATGTTGGAACATCTGATAAAACATTATTTCTCAGTATCCGTTTTAATGTTATATGTCTTGCCGTGTTATTCATGTCAGACCAGATGTCTCGACTTTCTATACAACATCTGGTTCTGCTATACCAGAATTTCATATACTATTATTGCTTAAGGTTCAAAGTTGTTGTGATGTCGATTTTAATTCCCTTTATTATTTAATTGATTCAAAAATGTTTAAACAAATTTAAACAAATTGTTTAAACAGAAGCAGTTCTAAACAGAAACATGTTTAAACAGAATTGCAATTAAACAATATAAACAAATCGCGTTTTAAACAATTTAAACAGAATAGCGATTTAAACAGTATTATGTTTAAACGATTTAAACAGAATTGCAATTGCGATTAAACAATTTAAACAGAATCGCGTTTTAAACAATTTAAACAAATCGCGTTTTAAACAATTTTAAACAGAATCGCGATTTAACCAGTTTAAACAGAATCGCAATTTAATCATAAACATGTTTAAACGATTTAAACAGTAAACAAAACAATCCGATTCAAGGTTTCGTAATTGGCTCTGATACCACTGAAGGGAAATCGATATATCAGAGGTAGCGGAATTTTAAAAAAAAAAAACGATTTCCTTTCCTTGGATCATTACGAACTTAGAATGAATCAGTGATAGAATTGTTACCTCACAAAGTATGGAAATAGTTTCGATCACTAGCAAAGCAAAGTAGCGATGCATCTACTCAGTCCACACGAACAGACCTTCTCCGATGACCGGTGCTAGCCAATTCCACCAGAGATTCAGAGAGAACCGGGTTTAGAGAGCGGCGGCTAGGTTTCACTTTGTAAATTAGGTTAAGCTTACAAAACTTCATCACAAGGGTTCTATTTATAGAACCACTTGTGTGGTCATCAAACCAAGCACTGCACCGTACCTTACGGTGGACCGCGTTTCTCTATTTTCATAAATTAAATAATAAGTCATACTTAATTATTTAATTACTAATAAGTCCTACTTATTATTTTATAAATAAGTCTTACTTATTTATTTCTCTCATCTATCTGTTCTTTATGTGTGACCCTATAGGTTCTCGTAACGTTGGCAATAATATTAAATCATATATTTAATATTATAAACAGTGAGCGGTATCTAGCAACACATCACTGCTACCCAAGTGACAAGAATGTCATGTGATCTGATGAAACCTTTCCGTGATAACAATCTTGTGTATAATTACCCCTTTGCCCTTATATCTATATTGAACACAAGGCATAGATCGTGTCACCCTTGTATGGTTCAATATCTTATTTCTTGATCCCAGAATATACTGAACAACGAATAAGCTCAATATCTCATATTGACTTAGTTCGGCGTGGCCACGCATTTTATCAGTCATATTCCATCAAGAGGCCTACAGATATTGCTCCTGTTATGTAGGAGGGGCAAATTCCATCTAGGTCACTCATGTCTCTCAGCATGATTTGTAGAGTACCCATCAACCGACTTTATAGTCATCCTGTTACGGACAATGTTTGAACGGCAACTAAGTACTCTACTCCACATCTAGGGTCCATAGTGGTTTCAAGTCGAAGGGTGGTATACACCATTATCACTATGAGAATAACTTATGACACTTTTCATAACATACAATGTAGCATTCTCATGGCGGGTCAATCCAATATAAATATTACTCCTAATATTTATATCTATGTGAAGACTTGATATCTCATATCCATGACTCGTGAGATGAAGTCATCGGTCTACTCACATAACAGTCTCTATGTTTTACTGTTATCCCACATCACAGTAAAACTTGACTATGGATACTTTAAGAATAGTGTCATTATGTTTAATGGAGTCTCACTATTAAGTCACACTTAATGTTCTATTAATTAGACTAGCTATTCTAGGGACTTTATTAGCTTGAAACAAACATAATAAAGAAATGCCTTATTATATATATTAAATATATAAATCAAAGTCATCATACAAAAGACGATTCTATCAAAATAGATTGGTTTTTAGGGCTTACTCCAACACTATCATTGCACTGTCCTCATTTCTGCACATTCGAAATACCCTTTCTACGACAGCCCCATACTGGTAAGCTGTATTATGCAGCACCTGTGACAGGCCTGCGACTGACCAACATTCGCGAGTTGCTACGCATCCAAAAAACACATGAATATCATCTTCGACCTCAACATTGCACACAGGACAGCTTAGCTCACATTGTACATTACGTTGTCTCAAGCGGGTTCGCGTTGGTAGACACCCCCTACACAACCTCCATAGTAAGTGACGCGTTTTGTGAGGAGATTGAGCTTTCCAAATATCATTCCAATTGCCCTCTACATGGTGTCTATCGCTTCGGATAATACATCTCATGGCTAGATTGTAACCAGATTTAACTGAATAGCATCCATTCCTTTCCTCCTCCCAAACCACGTTATCCTCTTTACTCGAACTAATAAGAGGGGTTGCAATAATCTCGTCCACTACCTGGCCTGTAAACAAGTTACGAATCGTAGCTATATCCCACGCTTTATAGTTCTCAAGTAACAAGTCTTTAACAACTAAATGATACACATCTTCCACTTGAGGTGAGGACACCCAGCGATCACCCTTTCCACGCAGCCATGGATCATACATAACACGGATTCTGTCGCCACTACCAATCCGCCACCTACACCCACATAAAAGAATTTGTCTAGCCTTCCAAATACTTCGCCACGCAAAGCTAGGATTATAACCCAAAGATGCTTCGAGTAACGATGAGTGTGGGAAGTACCTTGCTTTAACTAGTTTAGCCGCCAACGAGTCCAAATTTTGAATGATGTTCCATGCTTGTTTAGCCACCATAGCCATATTGAACGCTTCAAAATTACAAAAGCCTAAACCACCCTTCGCCTTAGGGCATGCAAGTCTGTCCCAAGCTAACCAGTGGATCCCTTTATTGTTGTTACCTCCGCCTCCCCACCAAAAGGCATTCAACATTTTCTCAATATCGTCAATGAGTGAGGTAGGAAGGATAAACATACTCATAACATATGATGGAATGGCTTGAAGCACAGATTTTATCATAACCTCCTTCCCGGCCTTAGACAATGCTCTTCCCCTCCAGGAATTCATTTTCTTCTAGATACGATCCTTGATGTAAGAGAAGATTGCTTTCTTACTCCTTCCTATCATAGACGAAAGACCAAGATATATACCTGTTCCTAAAACATGACGGACACCAAGTATACGGGATATGTCTTCTTTATCGGCAGGAGACATATTGCGACTAAAAAATACTTCGGATTTGGCCAAATTAATTTCCTGGCCAGAGGCTAGCTCATAAGTATGAAGAATGCTCATAAGCTGATTTACCTCTGCTACATTTGCCCTGCAAAACAAGAAACAATCATCCGCAAATAGAAGGTGAGACACCTCTGGAGCGCCACGACAAATTCTCGCTCCATGAACATCACCCCTCCCAACCGCCTGGTGAATAAGAGAAGTCAAACTCTCCGCTACCAGAATAAACAGATAAGGAGAAAGAGGGTCTCCTTGTCGCAACCCACGACCCGGAATAATCGGTCCAACTCTGTCATAATTCAAGAGTACCGAGTAATTGACAGAGCTTACACACATCATTATCCAACGTATCCAAACGTCACCAAATCCCATTCTAGTCAGAACTCCACGGAGAAAACCCCAGTCTACCTTATCATAGGCTTTGCTAATATCAATCTTTAGTGCTAACTCACCTTTGCGCCCTGTAGTTTTCCTCTTCAAAGCATGATTCACTTCGATGGCAATAAGAGCATTATCAAGAATCGACCTACCTTCCAAAAATGCTGATTGCTCTTGGGAGACACATTTATCGAGACAAATCTTCAACCTATTAGCAAGCACTTTAGATATCATCTTATAGAGGACGTTACAGAGAGATATATGACGCAGGTCTTTCATAGATATCGGATTGTCACATTTAGGAATGAGACAAATGTTTGTTTCGTTCAGACTTGTGGGGAAGTACCCTCTCTCTAACCAGTTAGATGCTGCCAAGAAAATATCATCACCACATTGCTCCCAAAACCTCTGATAAAAAGCTGGATTAAATCCGTCAGGCCTTGGGGATTTATCCGGATGCATCTGAAATAAAGCTTGTTGAATTCCAACCTTTGTAATAGGTGCTACAAGGTAGTTATTATCCTCATCCGTCACACGCGTCTGGATTAGATTAAGGACCGGTTCTTGTTCGTCATTCTCAGGTTTAAAGAGAGCATCAAAGTATTGTTTCGCTACCTCACAAAGTTCCTCTTGAGTATGAACTTCGGTGCCACCTTCATCGACAAGTTTACTAACCTTCTTTTTCTTGTGACGAGCAGTTGCCGACTTGTGGAAAAAACTAGTATTCATATCACCTTCTTTAAGCCAATGCATCTTCGCGCGTTGTTTCCAATAGTTCTCTTCTTGAACCATCAGAAGAGCATGTCAGTCATGAATCTCCTGATATCGTTTGCCTTCCTCCTCCCCCTGGTTATCCCTTAACACCGTCATCTCTCTCACACATTCATCAATTTCCTCCTTAAATTTCACCTTTTTATGTTTTCCCCATATTTGTAGTCTGTTAGCGCATCTAGCTACATGGTCCACCACCTCAATAGTCTCGTGAACACCCCAACCATCAAGCACTACCTCCTCTAAGTCTGGTTCTCTCAACCAACTATTCTCAAAGCGAAAAGAACCATTGAACCGAGATCTAAAAGAAGGAGTACATTGCAACAATATCGGACTATGGTCTGAATGTGAAGCTAAAAGGTTAGATAACCTCACATTAGGAAAAAGATGGAGCCAGCTTGTACTAGCCATCGCCCTGTCCAACCGTTCTTCAATCACGTGAGGAGTACCACGGCTTTTTATCCAAGTGAACGGATAACCTTCTAGTGGAATATCCGACAGATCACAATCACTAATCGCTTGTCGAAATCCCATACACAACGAATTCGGATGGGGATGATTGCCCCGTTTATCCTCTTGAGAAAGTAGATCGTTAAAATCACCAATGATACACCAAGGAAGAAATGACATATTACCAAACTCTCGCAACAAATCCCAAGCATTGCTTCGCCGACTACGCTCCGGATACCCATAGTAACAGGTTAGCCTCCACTCCCCCCGTTCCTCATCCTCCACTAATAAGTTAATAAAATTTCTGGTATAGTTTAGAATGCTACAATGACCACTTTCCTTCCATAACACTGCCAAACCCCCACTTCGTCCCTCCACATCGATAGCTAAACAAGAATCAAAACCCAATAAAACTCGAATAGTTTCAAGATGTCTAGTATAAGATAAAGTCTCAGATAAAAATAAAATATCCGGCTTGTGTACCCGGACGAGCTTACGTAGGTTAGGAATTGCACTCGGGCCGCCCAATCCCCGACAATTCCAACTGAGAATAATCATTGGTCCCGGCAGTCCTGGAAACTGCCAGGACCTGCCGATAAAAAATACTGATGAACAAGATCATTTTAAATTAGAAAACTTCTCATATTTTTTTTTTTACCAATAATACATTAAAGAAGAATTAAATAAGCTATTTTAATATCTATCAGTTAATTATATGATATTATTATATTTATAACAATTATTATTTTTTATTTATAGAAATATTTTAATTATATATTTAATCAAACCCGTGCTGCACGGGTTTACCCCTAGTGTATAATAATTGAAGGAAACAAAACTGGAAGAAAACAAAACAATATAATTCGTAATGGGTGTATGGGTCCATAATGAAAATGACCATTAAATTAAAAAAATTCAATGATCTTGTGATGTACTACAACAATGCCAGATTCCATATAACTTCTCTTATCTTCTCTTATCCTTCCAGATTCCAGCCTGCAACAACAATGCCCTCTTTGTGAAAGCAAGGCATGGCATACAAAGCAAAACATCACCCTCTTCCACAACCACACATATTTTCTTCATCACTCTTTAATTATTTTAAATATATATATATATATATATATATATATATATATATATATATATATATATATATATATATATATATATATATAGGATGAATCAAATTACACCGGTGAAACATTTGAGTAATATTACAGCGCTCAATAACGCTTTAACGAATATAAATTTTACAAAATCCACCGTTGGATGAAAAACTTATATCGTATAGATCATTCATGTTGAATTGTATAAAAATCTAAAATCGTTTGATATATTTTTAAGATAGATCAAGATTAACGGTATTCAATAAAATCGCATAAATCATTAATCTTCACCGGTCTCAATAACATATCAAACGATTTTAGATCTTTGTAAAATTTAACATGGACGGTCTATAAGATATAAACTTTCAATAAAACGGTGAATTTTGTAAAATTTGTATGCTCCTCCTTAAGGTCTCAGGTTCGATTCTCTTTGATGCCAATTTGAGTGAGTTAATTTAACTTCTTCAAAAAAAAAAGAACATTAAATGTTTTTTTCCTTTGTTTAAAAAAAATAAAAGAACGCTTCCACTTTCTTTTTTTTTTTGACTAAAAAGATAACGATATTCATTCATTCCAATAATTGATATAGTACATCAGATCCAAATACACATTCAACATCGCTAAAAACAAAAAGGATGAATCTGCGAACAAACTCACAGCATCCGTGTTAATAGCATACAACGGCAAAATGCCTACAAATATTAATATGATAAAACTAAAGTCACCGAAATATCCATGCTTCCGGATCTGCAACGTTGATGTCCAAATCATTGATTGAATCTGCAATTGATTGAAAATGATATTTCAATATGAACTAAACGAACACCGTAACAAGACGGAGAATTCAACAACGTCGTACCAAGACGACGATCAACACAAACGTCGCACTCAGACGACGATATCACACAAATAAAAAAGAAAAACAACTAAAAAACTTAATCTATGTGAAAAATCACTTATTTAGATTGAAAACAACAAGAAAAAATGTGAAGAGGGGTGATTTTAGGCCAAATATGACCTAAAATCACCCCTAACTAGTAGAGGAAGAAGAAACTCAGAAAAAAAGAAAATAGGGCCGGCTAGAGAAAGAGAAGAAGGGTGTTTTCTTAATGTCCGTTCCGTGTTTATTTTATGGATCGTCTAATTTGCTTCCACTTTCTTGTTTATTTATTGAGAAGTAAACTAATTGAGTTAGAGAAAAATATTCTACATACAAATATTTTTATGTTTTTCTTTCTCTAGAGAATATATATATAATATATAACTCATACCAATAATGGTAGGAAATTTTAATGGCCCTTTCTTTGTGACTATAGCTTCTCAAAATTGCAAATCATTAATTAAAATTTAAAATGACTTAAACACTTGCACTCCTACAAAATCATCTAACAATTGAGTATCAAACGCATAAACTGAAGAAAATTTGTTAACATTAGTCGTAATACATTATTGCTAGCTATAATAGTTCACAACAATAATTGCATTGGCTCTTGTTTTTTAGTCCATTGGCCAGAAGTTTTACCCTTAAGTTGGATAAGTGAGATGATCGGATTCGAACTTCAGCCCCTGCATATTTGCTCTTGTTTTGTTTGTCCACAAACGGACAATGTAAAATAATTGAAGGAAACAAAACAATATAATTTGTCCGTGTTTGTTCGCAAATTGTTCATTTTTGTTTTTAGTGATTTTGAATTTATATTGCATCGATGTACTCTTATCAATTTGAATGAATAAATATTTTTTATTTAGTAAAAAAAAAAAAATCGTAATACATTATTGCATTCAATAAACCCGTCTAAAATGGAATGTTATGATTTCACCAAAAAATCAAGAAAAAAAAAGAACGTTATCATGAATGCTTTTTTTTTTCACCATAAGTTTAATCTGATTCGGGGGTCAGTTCTGACATCAATTGGTTCCAGATCCCTCTCGATCGCAGTTGCGGGGATCAAATTATGGTTCTCCCTACCAAATTCAGCGTCAATCACCACTGAACCAACTGGCGATTGCTTTAATTTTAAAACATATTCATACTAATGTTGGGTTAGGATTTTAGGGCTCCCTCAAGAATGTATATCATCTTCTTCTCCTTTTTTTTAAACGTCAAAGTAGTTAGTTGTTAATATTAGTATTTTATTCCTTTACCGAGACTTGAACTCGGAACCTTTTAAACCCTTATTATGTTCTTATCGTCTCTCCCTTAATTTTGACATTCAATAACTTAAATATTCATGTTAGATATTTTAACTTTATAAAAATCACAATTTTTTAAACAAAAATAATCTTTATGAAAAGTTATTTAAAATAGCTCCTTTTTTATAGTTTTTTTTTTATATTTTATGATCCAAAAAAAATTATAATAAAATGATAAAATACTTAAAACGATATTTTAAAAAAATTATTTAAACCAATTTTCAAAAGTTTTATAAAAAAATTATTTATTTAAGAAACTTTTAACAAAAAATTACAACATAAAAATTATTTGGCTTAATTAGTCTATTGGTCCTTAAAAACATTTTAGGTTTCACAATGATCCCTTAAAGAAAAAAAGTCTGGATTGGTCCCTCAAAGACACATCTGTTTTTCACATTGGTCCTTTCCGTCAATTTTTTTATAAAAAACATTAGTTTTAGTTGACTGTATTGTGGATGTCATTAAGTGTAAGTGGTCCACCAAAAACCTTATTAATTTTTAAAATTTTAACGTTTGGAATTTTTTGTTATATTTGGAGTTAAAATTTAACGGAAATGACCAATATGTCAAACATATATATCTTTAAGGAATCATTGTGAAACCTAAAATGTTTTTAAGAGACCAATAGGCCAAATTATTTTTATATCTTGATACTCATTTGACCGAAGAGATAACTGAAGAATTCAACGTTGAAAGTAGAAATAATATGGGAATAAAATTTATATCTTGGATTCATCTACTAGTAATACTACTGGTATGTTAAACTTTTAAGTTAATTAACTTCTCTTGAAACTTTGTTTCTCTGTTTATTATAATCCTTACATGAATGCGGAACCTTTTACACATGAACTCTTTAAACCTTTTGAATTCATTTTTTTTATAAACAGCCAAAGTTATTGTTGAATCAGCGGTATTCATTGATAATGCAAGGTTTTGTAAGAGAGGCCAACCAGTTGCAGCAGAAGGAGAAATATGCAGATGTTAATTAGCGCAACAATTGATCAAACATAAGCGCGCACACATACACTGCTTCAATAGGCGCAGAACGCGCTTCACACACACACACTTGCACAAACTGGTTTTTATGTTGCAGAAGCAATGAGAGAAGAGAAAATGAATGAAAAGCAATGAATATTGGCTCAACAAAGATTGAAATTGTTTAGGGAGAGAGATAATTTTATTCATCCACTAATGGGCCAAAATCACAATACAATACGATCACCAATAAAACGCATCTAAGCATTTATATAAGCTGCTTCACACATAACATAAGCAACAAAGTTAGCTCATAACTAACTTCTAACTAACACCCTAACAAACTCAAATGTGGTTATTAACTCCCTAACTAACAAACATATATATTATTTGACACCTAAGCAACAAATCATAACAAACTATTCTTGTTACTTGCAGAATGCAGAACAAGTAACTGCCTAAACAATATGGAATTACACAAAATCTCAACAGTTTATGATCAACAAGAATACATTAGTTTAATTATAATGTACATTTAGCGGATAATTGAGATAGTGATTTAGGTTGATGCTTAGTCCATTCATAAGGCTAATTATGAAATTCGTGAGAGATTGATTGATAACTTGAATCCAAGAAGTAATAGTAGTCTCTTTGGCTCAAATGACACTTTTCTTCCTAACTCAATTATTGGAAGGGATATGAACGTGATCATGGGCCAACATGTCACAAATAAAAAACTCACAGTTTTACGTAATAATTAATTTCAGTCACTATCTGACAATTTAAATTATACATACAATAAAAATATCTCCACTATCTATCTAAATTTCATACTCTAACTACATCCACACAGTTATAGTAGGAAATTTGTATCCATAGTGTCAGTCACATACCAGCAATTATAAGACAACTTGATTTTTTTTGTTTATAACCATATGTTCACATGGAAAATGGGTCCTAATATTCCAGAGTTCGGCTATACACAATGATGACAGCTAGTCATTTGTTAATTTTAATTATAATTCTACAACATTTTAATTAGTTTTTAGGAATACTGCACGGTCAAAGAGAAGAATTTATGAAGAATTTGACATATCCAAGAGTTTGAAGACAAAAGACCAAAAGACCAAAAGAACAAAAGTACTTTAAAAAAATAATGAAGTTTTGATGAAACATCTTCTGTTTTTCTCGCGTCGCTGCACTTATTTCTTCATGGCGCGATTCTACAATTAGACCGACACGTGACGTCAGCAAAGCATAAGCAAAGTGATACAATCCAATATTTTAATGACGTGTCAATTAAACCAAGTTAGTGGGATGCGATGTGTCACGTGAGGGAGGGGATTTGGCTTTTCTTATGCATATATAAAGGTAGCAGCTATATTGATCAGGATTATCACTTTGCAGAGAGAGAAAGTTACGATCTAGCAAAAGGAGAAATACAAATTGAGGGTTTCGCCATCGTGGTTTACATCGGTTATGTATAATTTTCCTAACTCTTTTGTCATGTCAATTATTATTATGAGTAATTAATCTCATCAGATTATGAATTATAGATGATTCTCTTTGAAACTATCTGAATCATGTAACTACGTGTTCTCACTACTAAAAAAAGGTAAATTAGTGATGGAAATTAGTGAGGGAACAAAATTCCTCATTAATTATGACGGAATTAGAGACGGAAAATTGCATTTCCTTTAAAAATCTATATTACTGACGAAATTAGTGAGGGATGTTTTTTTCCTCCCTAAATTTCCATCACAAAGGAAAAACATTCCGTCACAATAACAATATTTGTACCTACGGACAACCAATACCGTCAGTGAAACTTTTATTTATTCTTTATTTTATATATATATTATATTATTATATTATTATTGATTATTATTATTATATCAAAAGTAAGAGAAACGACTAAACACTGAGTTATCCAAATTTCAAACCAACTAGCTCAAGGTTGCTCTCGATCGTTCTCATCGCGTTTCCGAAATTTCACTCAATCGTTCATTAACCTCCACTCTCAGTCCTTTAGAATCGCTCTGGATCATTCGAAAATTGTTCTCAATCGTTCGAAGTCGCATGTTGCAAAGATGAATTTGAGGTAAATTTGAAACGATTCAATTTGTGTTTTGTTCATCGTTCTCGTTCCAACTCAATCAAAATTTCTCAACTGAAATTTGTTCGAAATCGCATGTTGTAAAGATGAATTTGAGGTAAATGTGAAGCGATTCAATTTGTGTTTTGTTATCTAATGTTTTTGATTGATGGAATGTAAATGTGAAGGATTCAATTTGAGTGTTTGTTAATTATTTTAGGGTTTAAGTTTGGGGATTCAATTTCTTGTACTGATTTTAGGGTTTAATTTTGTTATCTAATGTTTTTGATTGATGGAGTGTAAATGTGAAGGGATTCAATTTGAGTGTCTGTTAATGACTTTAGGGTTTAAGTTTGGGGATTCAATTTCTTATACTGATTTTAGGATTGCTGGAAGTGACTTTAGGGGATTAAGTTGCTTGATGCTTGAAGAGCTTGACCTTACTGATTGCTCTGGCATGAAGGACATAGGTAAACCAGAATTTTGCTAGAAGCCTAACACGACTTCAATCTCTTTACAACTTCAATAAGAGAGCTTGTAGCAACTCATAGCCTCAAATATCTTTCAAGATGCTTAGAACTTGTAAGATTGAAGTTAGGATTATGCACAAACATATCAGACATATATAGAATTGGCACACATTGCCTGCAACTGCACAAAGTTGACCGAACTTCACCTCTATCGGTAATTGAACTTCCGTCAATGTGACTGCATGCCTAGATTGATTTTGTTTCTTTTTGCAGACGGATCTAAGATTCCAGTTAATATAGATTGATTTTGCTTATATTGATATCAACTACATGCCTAGATTGATTTTTTTTTTATCCTTTCTTTCTAATACTGATATTAGTTCCTGAAAATCACCAAAGAAAAAGAAAAAAGAATATAAGACAACTCTAGTTAGCACTCCAACTGTGGTTGTAAGCTCTGATGAGGCTTGTAATGACTTGGTTTCTACTTTTATTTTTTGTTCCACTAAGTTTACTTTAAATGTGTTTATTTTGTTTTTTTTTTGCATCAGGAATTTAGACGTACCAAGGGAAACATAAACTCAATGAGGGAACATGCAGAGCATTTAGGTTCTTTTAAGGATGATATTACTATGAGGTGAATCCTGAGTTTGATCTGAGTTAAATTATATAGATATTTTCTTATAGGTTTACTAGATTTAACTTCTTTTAGCAGACATTCTGAGCTGCCATCCATGGTAGTATGTCTCATGTAAGTATTTTTCTGCTTAAATTCTTAATTGGTTTCATCTCTATTGGTCCACGGTGACTGTTATTAAGCATCAGTCCCATAAAAGCTATATTAGAGAGGAGTCAGAGGACAAACTGAGCTTATTCCTTACAAATAGCTAATGAACTGTTTTTCATTTACTAATGTCATATAGCTTGGTGAAGCCATATGCAACTAAGATTTGTCATATGGTGTTTGTTCTTTAATTTTTTGTGCATTCTTTTTTCCTTCATATCATATGGCATCAGATTTTCCCAATGTAAGGTTGAAAACCATAGTCAGATTTTCCCAATGTACAACATTTAGTTGACTGAATTTTGAAATTGTTCAGTATTCCAGCAATGATGGAAGTTGTATATTCCTTTCTACAAACCTTTACTCTTCCAAGATACATCAAGCCATAATAATGGGTCCTGTAGAAACTATTATTCGTAGTTTGCACGGTATGTTGGACAGTAAAATTTATCTTTCTAATATGCCAAGTTTCTATTATAGTTCTTATATGCATTAACGAAATCTATATCATCCAAAAACTGTTGTATATCATAGTTTATTTCCATGTTTCTGCACTTGTTCTGACTTAGCAATGGTTAACAACTGTAATAGTGGTGACATTGCCAACCTTTCTCAAAACAAGAAAGGAAGACAAGGTACTTTCATTTCTTTTTCTTCTTTTAAACATTAATTTATATAATGGTTAAGTGAGGAAAGGTATGCCATGATAGTATTTCCATATGTAATTGTTAAGTGAGTAAAAAAAATGTTATTTTTGTCCATGACAAGGATTATATATCTTGGCCTGATTGGTTGAGAGAGGTTAATGGTTGCTATTAAGTTTTTTATAAAATGTTTTACATGCTTTCCTATAAAGAGTTGTAATTTGGCATTCTATTTTAAATATCTGCAATGAATTCTACTGTATCCATCCTTTGAACTCAATTTTAAGAAAATGTCTTCATTAATTTAGCACTTTTTATGACGAAAGTTTACATTCATGTACTGTTTGCAGGATTATCAACAAAGAAAACTGTCAGATCGATTCAAGATGCTAAGGATGATATCCTTGATCTAAATAAAACTGCTGAGGTCTTAGAGGTACAGAAATTGCAACTTATCAGGTTTTTTATGGAGTTTGTGATGACCATGTTACATTCACTTGCAGACTGCAATTCCCATTCTAATAGGAATCAAGTTTGATGCTTTTGTTAGACTTCACCAAGATTTGCAATGGACAATTGTAACACAGGTATCTAAATAATAATTATAACATTAATTTTAAGTGGATTTGACTTTTATTTCCACATTTAGCACATTTAAAAGGAATCAAATGGTTTGTGGTAGTGTCAGAATTTGCACCTAAGCATGTTGATTAAAGTTAGATTAGTGATGTTTAGAGTTCATTACTTTTCTTTTGTGGGGTACAAATTCACAGTCCAAAATTGCTTTGAAAAAAGTGTGTACTTTTTACTATATTATTTCTTTGGCATTTCATTATTAAACATAATTATACTAATTGTTTCTTTGATATGTATGTGTACTAAATTATAGGCTAACTGGTATATTGACTGACACCTTGATGTCTTGACAGTTTGGGTTTTGGTCCCTTGTATTAAAGAACTAATTTATGGTCCCTTGTTGTCTTTTGAAGTGATCATCTTGAACGTCTTGTATTTGAGGTTAACCACTGATGTTATAGCACCATCCCCATGGAAGATTCACGTGGAAGGGTAAGTTACTCCTAATTTAGTACGTACTAGGATCATATTGTTTTAAAGCCAAATGTTATTCCGACCTTGATCTCATTTTAATATAGATGGGAGAGGGCCAATAAATCCTAAGGGATTGTAATATTACAATAATCTCATCAATGAACTAACAAGCCGAGGTTCTTTTGCAAACTAGTTTTACCTTAAAAAGTTCAATTGGAGTTGTCAGCTGCAGATTGGGATCTACCACAAGCACTTGAAGACGAATATGGAGGATGAGTTAGTCGAAGAATTATGTATGGTTTGTAAACTATAAGATATAGTTTGTTTTATTTTATCATGTCTTAGATAGGAGATCAAATTAAACAAACTATATCTAACACATTAGAAAAAAATGTAGTTACTGTATTTTGTAAATTGTGAGTAATTTATTTTCCCTAAAGTGTATTTTTACTCTATATTTGTGAGTAATTTGTTTTGAGAATTTGGATGTAACTAGTATTTTTAAGAATATAGTTACTGTACTAAATTTATATGAATCAATTTTATGTATTTTATTGAATAATATGTGATAGTTATGGATGCAATTAAATTTATATTAATTTTTTAAAAAAAAAAAATTCACATTAGAAAATGAAAAACTAGGTGAAATACTACGAATTAGAGAGGGAAAAAATCCCTCACAAAAATACATTCTTTTAAATTAGTGACGGAAATTTGTCCCTCATAAATATTTCCCTCATAAAATCCCTCACTATTAGTTACGGAAATGTGTTCTAAAGTTGAATTTTGGTTTACAAATAGTGACGGATTTAATCTTTGAGACGGTAAAAATCCGTCGCAAACTGCAACGGATGTCAAAATCCCTCACAAATATTTTGCGACGCTCAATTTCTTTACGGATTTTGGTGCCTCACTAAATCCGTCGCTAAATTAGTTTGTGAGGGAATTTGTTGATTTAGTGATGGATTTCTTCCCTCTCTAAATTTGATTTTTCTAGTAGTGTCTAGTTTATTCAATAGAAACTTATAATTATTCAGTTAATTTTGTGTTTATTTCTTTTCGTTAATTGATCACTTTCGAATTGATTTTAAGTTATAAATCACTATTGACCCTATGGTTTATACTGGAACTAGATTAATTGTTTGCCAATCGTAATTGCTTTTGGAATAAAGAATTAGTTGGTATGATTAAGAATTTAACGGTCATTCATGCTTTTGATAATATTAGTTTCACCTAAGGAATTAGGGTGCTATATTAGATAAACGAGATCGATGAGCCAAGGAATTAGACTCGGTCTATTTTGTTAAATTATCGTAATTATAAGAATTTTATTATTGAGGGCTAGAACCTAGAGTACCAGATAGGGACAAAGAGATGATTCAAAATAATTTCTAATCGTCTTTCTCTCATAAAAGTTTACGTTTCAACCTTCTTTCAATTTTAATTATTGTCATTGTTACTACAAATCAATCTGAAAACCCCCCTTTGCAATTTATTTATTAATCCTAAATACGATTCGATTGTTTTGTCGAGATTGAAACATTCCCTGCGGATACGAACTTTATAAATTTTATTACTTAGCGACGAATTTAGTTCACTTGCTAAAATTGTCATCAAGTTTTTGGCGTCGTTGCCGGGGATTGTTGATTAATTTTAATAAGGCAATTTCGTTTTATTTTGGATTTACTTATTTTTAGTTTTTTTTATAAAATAAAAATAAAAAAATCATACTTTATTTATTCATATTGAACAGTGCTATTGAGGTATTTTATTGTTGTTTATGCGAGGTAAAAAAGTTGCAACAGAGCTTCTTTTTTATTCTGAAATCGAGAAGACTGCAAAGGCGAACAGGAAAGCAGTACGGTTAGCACGGTTAGCTGAGCAACAGCTGGCTGAAGTATCTAAAGGAATTCCTCCAGACACAGGTTCTCAGTTTGAAGAAGAAGGCACGATGGCCGATGACCCACCACCGCCGCCTAGGCGTACCATGGGAGACTATTGTCGCAGAACAGATGCAGGACAAATTTCTATGGGGTTTCAACCGGCGAATCCTATGACATTTGACATCAAGAATATAGTTCTCACCAGGCTAAGGGATAAACAATTTGATGGAAGTGCAATCAGAGATCCATGGGAGCATCTGGAACGCTTTTATGAGACATGTACTATGTGTCGCCCTGAAGGTTACACTGATAGTCAAATTAAACTCAGGTTGTTTGGGTTTACTTTGATGGGAAGAGCAAAAGACTGGTTGCAGTGTATTCCGAGTGGTACCATAAACACTTGGAAAGAGCTCGAAGATAAATTTTTGGAGCGTTATTTTACTAATGATATGTTTCTGGCAAGAAGGGCTGATATTACTGATTTTGAACAGGGCGAGTCAGAGTCTCTATATGAAGCCTACGAGCATTTCAAATTGTTACTGAGGAAATGTCCGAATCACTCTTTGGACAACATGGAATAAATGCAGATATTTATCAGAGGTCTGAGAATGCAATCCAGAATGCTTATAGATGCCTCAGGTGGAGGTACAATTAGAAATAATAATGAGGATGAAGTCAGACAACTGGTGGAGAACATGTGCATGAATGAGTATCGTTCCAAAAGCGACAGGAAGAGAGGTGTGATAGCAGTTGACACAAACACAGCTCTACTAGCCCAGATCGAGATATTAAACAAAAAGTTAGTTGCAAAGTCTTTAGCAGAGGCGAATGCTAGTCAGGTTCAAGAAGTCAAATGTGATTTTTGCCACGGGCCACACACTAATGGAATGTGTTCACCTGAAGCTGAAGAAGTTAATTATGCCGGAGGATATCAGAAAAATAACCCTTATTCCAACACATATAACCCAGGTTGGAAAGATCACCCTGATCTGCAGTGGGGTAATCAAGGTAATTTTTCTCAAGGGAACTCTCAAAATCCACCATCTAGAAAATCATCTCCCTTGGAAGAAACAATTAATAAGTTCATGCAGATTACTCAGAGTAACTTCGAAGCGATGAGAGCCAGTCAAGAAACATCCAACAGAAATCATGAAGCTTCCATCCGAAATCTTGAAACACAAATTGGGCAAATATCAAAACAGGTGGCTGCTCAGTCTAATGAGGGTTTTGCTGGAAACATGTTGGACAATCCAAGGAATGAGAGTTGTAATGCCATTGGGTTGAGAAGTAGAGTGGTACCATCGGTAATAAGTAAAAAGAGTGAGAAAAGAAAAGAGTCTGAAGTAGAGAAAAAGAGTGAAACTGAGGGAGAAGTAGAAAATGAGTGGTTGATTGTAAATGATGGAGAAGTAGAAAAGGAGGGTGGAGTCGAAAAAAATGAGAGACTAGAGGAAGAAAAAAGTGAGAATGGGAATAAGGGAAACACTGAGGGAGAAGTCAAAAAGATAGAAAAATTAATTGATGTAGATTCGATGCTTAGAAAAACCAAAGCCCAGCTTCTCAAGGAACATGGGAAAAAGCAGGTAATTCCTTCTTATGTGAAGCTTCCATATCCTCACCTTAAGAAAAAGAAAGAAAAAGAAGAAGGGCAATTCAAAAGGTTTGTAGAGGTGTTAAAAAATTTGCAAATTAATGTTCCCTTCAGTGAAGCTTTGGAGCAGATGCCGATATATGCCAAGTTTATGAAAGATCTCTTGTCAGGTAAGAGGAAGCTTAGGGATGAAGAGAATGTTGCCTTGTCTGAGGAGTGTAGTGCAATTTTGCAAAGGAAGCTTCCCCCGAAGTTGAAAGACCCTGGGAGTTTCACTATTCCGTGTTCAATTGGTAAGGTAAAAGTTGAAAGAGCTCTTTGTGATTTAGGAGCTAGTATTAATTTGATGCCGCTATCCATGGTAAGGAAGCTTGATTGTGGGGAACCTAAGCCAACAAAAATGACTCTGACATTGACTGATCGCTCCATCACGTATCCCTACGGAGTTCTTGAAGACGTGTTGGTGAAAGTTAATGATTTATTTTTTCCAGCCGATTTTGTTATACTTGATATGAATGAAGACTCAGAAATCCCCTTATTGTTGGGAAGACCATTCTTGGCTACCGGTAGAGCGCTGATAGATGTGGAGTTAGGTGAGCTAATGTTGAGGTTTCAAAATGAACAAGTGACTTTTAATGTATTTGAGGCTATGCGTCATCAGAATGAAAACCCTCAATGTTACCGGGTTGGTATAGTTGAAGAGTTAGAGGAGGAAATTGCTCAAGATGAGCCACCAATTAGATCAATCGAGCAAGTTAATGTTCTTGTTAAAGAAAACAAAAAGAAGGGAGGAAGCATGAAACAAGTGAAAGCTCCTTTGAAAACTCCAAAAACACCTCTAAAAAAGAAAAGAAAAAAAATGGAGGAACAAGTGGGAGAGGTTTAGGAAGCTGGCACTTGAAAATTTGGTCTTTGTTTCTAAAAAGGATGATATATGCCCCAAGAAGGAAGAAACCAAGGTTGGAATAACTATCAAGTATCCACCCTAACATTGGTGGGTAGATCGTCAAGCTCGGGACGTTAAACACGCGCTTGATGGGAGGCAACCCATCTGATATATTTTATTTCAGTCTTTATTTTTAGTCAAAAAAAAAAAGGAAAAAGAAAAAAGAACAAAAAAAGAGAGACTATCAATGATGTCATCTGCTGACAATCTCTTGTGTTTCATCTTTATGTTGTCTTGTTTATTTTCAAGTTTAATGTTTTATGTCTTTTCAGAATTGTCAGTGTGTTAATACCTGAATTTGCATGATGAAAATCTCTTAAACTTGCACATAAAAGAATAATTGCAGTGTGATTGCTCATGAAGTGCAATGGTTCAAGAGACAAAGAGACGAATTGGAAAGATGGAGTTTTGCACAGTGTACTAGTTCAACTTTCAGATACCCCTGCTGGTGAGCATGTTGAGCCAAATAAAGTCCATGGTATACCCTTTTCTTTCACATCTTATGAGTGTATCCATGCTTTGTATATTTTCTAGAACTTGCGACTATTCTCTACTGTTGATTGGTTTTACATTTTCACACATAGAGGCACATTTGTTTGGTACTCTGAGCCTTTTCAAGCTACCTTGTTATTATATATCTGTTGCTAAACCACTTTGAGCCTAAAATATTCCCCTTTTCTTTCGGTGACTAACCTAGTTATAAGCCGTTTAGACCTGAAATTTTTTATCTTTTTGCCCTCCTTGGAGTTAGGTATAAGTTTTAAATTTTCTTGTCATGACATCATTTTAAGTTTGGGGTTGCTTTTGGAATTAGCAACATCTTAAGTTTGGGGTAGGGGTACTAGAGAACTTAAAAAAAAAAAACAAAAAGATAATAATAACAAGAGACTCACAAAAATAATTGAGTTTTCTTCAAAAAAAATAAAGAGCCATTAATCATGAAAAATAGTGGCATCTTCAAAAAAAAAAAAAAGAGAAAAAAAAATTGAAAGATAAGTTCTCTAAGTACCTTATTAACAATGAATTGAGCCCCGATAATAGTATTTTTCATCAAGGGAATAGTAGTAGATATATAACTCCAATTTAGCCTACTTTCCCAAATCTATCTACCTGTTACCCAAGCCAAGTTATAATCCTTAAGACCTCAAAAATGTGTGTGATGTATTTACTTTGATTGACGTTTAGAATTTTTTCAAGCTTATGGTAAAATAGCATTTGCATGTTGATGGAGTGAATACCTTGTCAAATTGAGTGAATTGGTGAGTGAGAGATAAGGTTGAACTTTGAGCATCGTGTGAAACGTTCATTGGACTGAATCTAATTGAAGTCTAAGAAGTCGGAGTATTGACTGAGCAGGATCACTAAAGTTAAGACCGTTGGTTTTATTGCCGGATGAAGAGAAAAGTTTATGAGATTTTTATCATTCAAATTAATTTGTTAATTCTCTGACAGTTTTTGTTTCGGCAGACATGTTACTCGAGGACAAGCAACAATTCAAGTTTGGGGTTGTGATGACAGCTAGTCATTTGTTAATTTTAATTATAATTCTACAACATTTTAGTTAGTTTTTAGGAATATTGCACTGTCAAAGAGAGGAATTTTTGAAGAAATTGACATATCCAAGAGTTTGAAGACAAAAGACCAAAAGAACAAAAATACTTGAAAAAAATAATGAAGTTTTGATGAAGCATCTTCTGTTTTTCTCGCGTCGCTGCACTTATTTCTTCATGGCGCGATTCTACAATTGGACCGACACGTGACGTCAGCAAAGCATAAGCAAAGTGATACAATCCAATATTTTAATGACGTGTCAATTAAACCAAGTTAGTGGGATGCGATGTGTCACGTGAGGGAGGGGATTTGGCTTTTCTTATGCATATATAAAGGCAGCAGCTATATTGATCAGGATTATCACTTTGCAGAGAGAGAAAGTTACGATCTAGCAAAAGGAGAAATACAAATTGAGGGTTTCGCCATCGTGGTTTACATCGGTTATGTATAATTTTCTTAACTCTTTTGTCATGTCAATTATTATTATGAGTAACTAATCTTATCAGATTAGGAATTATAGATGATTCTCTTTAAAACTATCTGAATCATGTAACTACGTGTTCTAGTTTATTCAATAGAAACTTATAATTATTCAGTTAATTTTATGTTTATTGCTTTTCATTAATTGATCACTTTCGAATTGATTTTAAGTTATAAATCACTATTGACCCTATGGTTTATACTGGAACTAGATTAATTGTTTGCCAATCGTAATTGCTTTAGGAATAAAGAATTAGTTGGTATGATTAAGAATTTAACGGTCATTCATGCTTTTGATAATATTAGTTTCACCTAAGGAATTAGGGTGCTATATTAGATAAACGAGATCGATGAGCCAAGGAATTGGACTCGGTCTATTTTGTTAAATTATCGTAATTATAAGAATTTTATTGTTGAGGGCTAGAAGCTAGAGTACCAGATAGGGACAAAGAGATGATTCAAAATAATTTCTAATCGTCTTTCTCTCATAAAAGTTTACGTTTCAACCTTTTTTCAATTTTAATTATTGTCATTGTTACTACAAATCAATCTGAAAACCCCCCTTTGCAATTTATTTATTAATCCTAAATATGATTCGATTGTTTTGTCGAGATTGAAACAATCCCTGCGGATACGAACTTTATAAATTTTATTACTTAGCGACGAATTTAGTTCACTTGCTAAAATTGTCATCACACAATATTTACTATATTCATTTAATCAATTTTTTTTACTACATTCATGTAACATAATGCTTACAAAATTCAATGTGGATATAAGCATCATAATATCTACATGTTGAACAAAACAACAGTTAGAAAATTTGATTACATATCAAAATCAATGGAACTGCTAAACCTCCGATTCCAAATAACCTTCGGTATCCAATTTAAATGGAAGCAAATAATTCCAAATAACCTTCAGTATCCAATTCAAATTGAATGTCGATACTCCTTCCGTCCCAATATATAAGATCGTTGGCCAAATGTACTATTCATTTATATTGTTTTGACCGTATATTTTTAATAACATATAGATGTAAACATTAACATATGAGATCTTATTTGATTTGTTTTGATAGTACTACAACATTTTTGAAGTTTAGGCAACAGTTTTTAAAGCAATGTTTCAAGACCGCACCTTTAAAGTGGAATAGGCAGCGGTTTTGACTCTGTTGCATAGTTTCTGTACCCACAGTCATTAAACCGTTCCTAAACACAGTATAAGCTACGGTTTGGCTAACTGTTGCCTTAAGACAGAGGTACGGTTTTTTGTCTTTAAGTAACAGTTTTTGTCTGCTGCCTCATTTTCAAAACGTTGCAAGGTGAGTATTTTCAAAATATCAAATTTTTATAATATTTACAAATAGATAATTAAAGATATTAGTGATCAAAATTGTGCATCGACATACATGTAGTGATCAACTAGGTCTTATATTTTGGGACGGAGGGAGTACATCTCTACATCATAATTTATTATGATTAAAATCACAATAAAAATCTTATATAAGATCACCTAAACATTTTTAAAGTTTCTAACCCATCCACCACAAATTAAAAAGACAATTTATTTTACTATAAGCTCCATCAATCAGATTACATTTATTCAAAGAGCTTAATATATCATACATACTTAGTAAATTTTTTTTTGTACATCATTTTTTCATATATAAAAACATACTTAATAATCATTGAACATATGCAGCGGCTTACTTAAATAAGCTACATAATACGCTTTCTATTTTATTATTACATATTTTTATACTAAAAATAAGATATTCATTCGTTTCAATAATTGATAGAATACATAAGACACAAATACAAATTCAATTTTTCTAAAAACGAAAAGGATGAATCTGCGAACAAACTCACAATATTCAAGTTAATAATAACATTACAATGGTAAAATGCTTACAAATAATATGATAAAATCAAAGTGACCGTAATATTCATGCTTCTGGATCTGCAACGTTGACTTCCAAATCATAGATTGAATCTGCAATTGATTGAAGTTGATCTTTCAATATGAACTAAATGAACGCCACAACAAGACAGAAAACCAAAAACGACGTACCAATCAGACGACGACCAACACACTGTGCGCATATTATTACACTTATTTATGAAACATATTTCATGACACTTGGATTCGGCTCAAAATCCTTCTTTTACTTAACATCAATGTAATTTTCTTCATTGCTAGAAACCGTGGGTTTTAGTTCAAAATCTTTAATGGCTCCTTTGTTTTCCTCTGCATCTGTCCCATGATAAAGGAAACCATTAGGTTTTGGTTCAAAATCTTTAATGGCTCCTTTCTTTTCCTCTGCATCTGTCCCATGATAAAGGAAACCATTAGGTCTTGGTTCAAAATCTTTAATGGCTCCTTTCTTTTCCTCTGCATCTGTCCCATGATAAAGAAAACCATTAGGTCTTGGTTGAAAATCTTTAATGGCTCCTTTCTTTTCCTCTGCATCTGTCCCATGATAAAGAAAACCATTAGGTCTTGGTTCAAAATCTTTAATGGCTCCTTTCTTTTCCTCTGCATCTGTCCCATGATAAAGGAAACCATTAGGTCTTGGTTCAAAATCTTTAACGGCTCCTTTGTTTTCCTCTGCATCTGTCCCATGATAAAGGAAACCATTAGGTTTTGGTTCAAAATCTTTAATGGCTCCTTTCTTTTCCTCTGCATCTGTCCCATGATAAAGGAAACCATTAGGTCTTGGTTCAAAATCTTTAATGGCTCCTTTGTTTTCCTCTGCATCTGTCCCATGATAAAGGAAACCATTAGGTCTTGGTTCAAAATCTTTAATGGCTCCTTTGTTTTCCTCTGCATCTCTTCCATGATAAAGGAAACCATTAGGTTTTGGTTCAAAATCTTTAATGGCTCCTTTCTTTTCCTCTGCATCTATCCCATGATAAAGAAAACCATTAGGTCTTGGTTCAAAATCTTTAATGGCTCCTTTCTTTTCCTCTGCATCTGTCCCATGATAAAGGAAACCATTAGGTCTTAGTTCACAATCTTTAATGGCTCCTTTGTTTTCCTCTGCATCTGTCCCATGATAAAGGAAACCATTAGGTTTTGGTTCAAAATCTTTAATGGATCCTTTCTTTTCCTCTGCATCTGTCCCATGATAAAGGAAACCATTAGGTCTTGGTTCAAAATCTTTAATGGCTCCTTTCTTTTCCTCTGCATCTGTCCCATGATAAAGGAAAGCATTAGGTCTTGGTTCAAAATCTTTAATGGCTCCTTTGTTTTCCTCTGCATCTGTCCCATGATAAAGAAAAGCATTAGGTCTTGGTTCAAAATCTTTAATGGCTCCTTTCTTTTCCTCTGCATCTGTCCCATGATAAAGAAAAGCATTAGGTCTTGGTTCAAAATCTTTAATGGCTCCTTTGTTTTCCTCTGCATCTGTCCCATGATAAAGAAAAGCATTAGGTCTTGGTTCAAAATCTTTAATGGCTCCTTTCTTTTCCTCTGCATCTGTCCCATGATAAAGAAAAGCATTAGGTCTTGGTTCAAAATCTTTAATGGCTCCTTTGTTTTCCTCTGCATCTGTCCCATGATAAAGGAAACCATTAGGTCTTGGTTCAAAATCTTTAATGGCTCCTTTGTTTTCCTCTGCATCTGTCCCATGATAAAGGAAACCATTAGGTTTTGGTTCAAAATCTTTAATGGCTCCTTTCTTTTCCTCTGCATCTGTCCCATGATAAAGGAAACCATTAGGTCTTGGTTCAAAATCTTTAATGGCTCCTTTGTTTTCCTTTGCATCAATTTCCTTATCTCCAAAAACATTAATATTAGGCTTTTGTGTCTTGAGATTTTTTTTATCGTTGATGTTAAGGAGTCCTTGAATATATTCTGCCGTGTGTTGGTCTTTCACAGCAAGTTTCAAGTATTCTCCTAGATCCTTTCTTGATTCTACCGTTGCTGCAAACTTTTCAAAAAAATAAAAACAAAAGTAAGACAAAAAAAAGTAGAGGTGTAAGTGCAAATGTGTTGTTAATAATATTGTCTTGTTTTCAAAATAGCTATTAAGTTTTTTTTAAAAAAAAATCATTAATCAGCTATGAAAGTTTTTTAAAGAAACATAGGAAAACATTATATCTTTTTTTATATGGTTTCCTTAGTTAGATTACAACTGAAACATATATATTTGACACCTCAAAAAATATTAAGCTAACTCCATTATTTGTATGTCTATAATCATATTATAAACATTGATTCAACAAATGAAGGGTATCTTTAATCGATATAAGATAAGTACCGGACATAATCACATAATTGTATATATGAAAAATATTTAAGGTATTGAATAATTTTTTTTTTGCTTTCATCACCCGTTGAATATGGTTCGTGGGGTATTGAATAATTTTTTTTTGCTTTCATCACCCGTTGAATATGGTTCGTGGGGTATTGAATAAATTTTACTTTGCATGATGTTTGATGTTTAAAATATTGTTTTAGTATTTTATGTAATTTGTGTAAAGGATAAAAAGTTGTCCATTAGTTTAGTGAGGAACAATAATTTTAATATTTGTCCACTCTCTTGTATCCACTTTGTCAAATTTTAAAAACAGTTTTAAAATTAAACATAGTACAACTAAAATTATCATGTTCATTTCCTTAGGAGATCAAACGCAATGTTGCTTATTTTAACTCAATGTTGAAAATCAAATCATCTATATGTGTGTTGATTTTTTTTGGATTCATTTTTATTTTAGATTCTCTAAGATTAATTTTGATAAAATTAATTCTTTAGAAACTTATAAAAAAGCACAAATCAAAAGGTTTTCATGTTGATAAAAGTATAAAAAATTAAAATCACTCAAGTTGAAAACTATGAATATTAAAATAGTTTATCATTAAAAGAGTTGAAAAAAACCATAGAATCAATAAAAAATAACATTCTCTCAACTTCTATTAAAAATAATTTTCTTTAAAAACTAATCAAAATAGCTATTTCGTTATCAACATGAAAATTAGTTCTTAAGAAAACAATTTTTGAGAATAATCTATACTTAAACATCACCAAATAAAAAATCTAGGAAGAATATATAGACTAGTCATGCATTGGAATCTGTTAGACTCGATTATTATTTTTATTTAAAGTAAAAGGGTATAAAGTTGACAACTAAAACATTTCAATTATATTAAAAATCACCAAAACTAACCACTGACTTCAAATACATTAATTAGCATTTTGTTTGAATATTATATTATTAGTATTAATGCTACTAGTACTACTATTTGTTTGAATATTATTATTATTATTATTAATTAATGTTACTAGTACTATACTATTGAAAGGACGAAAAGTGAAACATACCAAGAAAAGCAAGAGAGGTAGTAAAGCAAGAGCAGGTCTCATCTTGAGAATCAGATTAAAGCCTCGTTGTTGTGACTATTTGTTTGTTTGTTTGTTTGTTTGTTTGGATGGATGGATGATGATCTTATAACTTGTTAATCACTACTATTTATAGCTGGCTAGATACAGGCTCAGGCTAGGGTGAGAGAAGTTCGGAAAAACCGACATAGAGAAAATAAAAGAGTGCAATCAACAACACAAGAATATAACGTGGAAACTCCAAATCGGAGAAAAAAAAACACGGTCGTTGTCAAAACCGACAACCAGAGAATAAACACTATGTGAAAATTGTTACAACACATAGACTTCACTCCACATTCCCTTGGCCCCCAATACACTCACACTCTCCAAAGTAAATATTTGAACTACATCTCAAATACTCTTAAACAAGAGCATAAGAGAAAAGCAAAAAGACACAAATATAAACTTAAAGTGTTTACAAGTGTTACTGCTTGGTGCAATTATAAACAAAGAACTTAGGTCCATTATATAGCTTTGATTTCCTCCTTGCTTCACAATTCTAAGCGATGTGGGACTTTCAATAGCTATTTTTTAACCTCATTCTTTTTCTTCATTAGCAATGTGGGACTTACATTGCAATCAATCCCAACAATCTCCACCTTGATTGTAATGGTCTTCAATCTTCATTGTCTACACCGACAATCATAATTCTCATTGTCTATACCGACAAATTAAATTATCATACTCCACCATAAAGAGTATATTCCACTTGGAACTAAATCATCCCAAGAATTTTCTTCACTTGAAACTAAACCATCCCAAGATTTTTCTTCACTTGGAACCAAGTCATCCCAAGAATTTCATCTCGAAACCTCACTGACAATTTATGGTGCAACTTCCATATTGGCTTTCTCTGGAAGTTCATCAGCCATCGAGATAACCGCGTACCTTGCATCAATGCCAACCAATGCTCGCACGCTACCATCACACACCTTGCATCCATGTCAACCAGTGCCCATGTGTCACTTGAACAACTTCAAACATCTGTGAAACCACCTCAGGCCATTGTTAGGCTCCAACAATTCCAGTTTAGTTACATCACCTAGTAAACCTTGTTTCACTAGTCCAACTAAACTCATGTCACTAACAAGTACCCACCCGAAGATCCACAACTTAACCAAAACATGAGAATCACCACTAGTAACAGATGCATAACCAATAATAGTAGAACTATCTAACAAGTAATCTACCTACTATCTATGCATCAAAGTTCAAGAAAATACCTCGCACTGTGTTAAAAGAAACTCACCCATACCTTGAACCTTACAAGTTTTCCGTCACCAAGACGAACAACTCCACCTTCAACTAGCTCTAGGGATTCAAAAGTATTTCTTCTTCAAACACATGTGATAGGAGCTTCCAAAGTCCATGACTCAACACTCCACCGATTCTCAACTTCCACTAGCACCTCTGCATCCTCATAATAAGTTGTTGTTTCAGACGTAACTCGAGTATTCTTATCACCGCCTCTCCAGACCGATGTTGAGTATTATTACCACCGCCTCTCCAGGCTGATGTTGAGTATTATTACCACCGCCTCTCCAGGCTGACCTTGTGTAACCCAGATTGCATCACCACATCCTTGACTTGATTTTCCACAAGCCAAACATCAATTTTCTCTAGTCTAAACTTCACAGCGGAACTCCCTCTCCTAGATCAAACCAAGAGCTCTGATACCAGTTGTTGGGAAAAACCGGCATAGAGAAAATAAAAGAGTGCAATCAACAACACAAGAATATAACGTGGAAACTCCAAATCGGAGAAAAAAACCACGGTCGTTGTCAAAACCGACAACCAGAGAATAAACACTATGTAAAAATTGTTACAACACATAGACTTCACTCCACATTCCCTTGGCCCCCAATACACCCACACTCTCCAAAGTAAATATTTGAACTACATCTCAAATACTCTTAAACAAGAGCATAAGAGAAAAGCAAAAAGACACAAATATAAACTTAAAGTGTTTACAAGTGTTACTGCTTGGTGCAATTATAAACAAAGAACTTAGGTCCATTATATAGCTTTGATTTCCTCCTTGCTTCACAATTCTAAGTGATGTGGGACTTTCAATAGCTATTTTTTAACCTCCTTCTTTTTCTTCATTAGCAATGTGGGACTTACATTGCAATCAATCCCAACAAGAGAGTCTATCATATCTCTCACCCATGAGCAACCCTTAAGGGCCTTTAGATTAAAGGGTCCATAGATTTTATTGTGAGCTTTCTGCATCATAATATTTTTTTCCTTTTGTCTTTTTGAAATATTTTCAACCTTTAATTTTTTCAACCTTGAATCTTTTCTATTTTCTGTTATAAATTTTTTTTTCAAGCCTTAAGATTTATCATCATTGGTAAATACTGTACTAATTACTTTTTTATTTATAATTTATAATTTTGCAAAAAAAAAAAATTACTCTATAATTAATTACTATTTTTTTTTACTTATAATACGTACTATTTTCGTCACTCTGAAATCAATATCTTTTTATTTTGCTTTTATAGTAATAACGAATGTTTAAGAACACTTTTTTTTTTAGTAAGACTTAGTATTTTTTTTCTTTTTTGGGCCCCTAAAATCTTTGTTTGAATTGTCTTACCCTTGAGCCAATCCTGACAAAGAAATAAAAATAAAATAGAAACGCAATAAACAACAAAAAAAGCAAAAATGTGAGAGAAAAAAAATAAGGCTAAATTAGATAATTGGTCCTTAATTTATTTTTATAATGAATAATTGAGTGGATGCCCATTAACCATTGACTCATTTCACCCGTCCATTGTATTGTCATATAAATAGGACTTATATTGTTTTGTAAATATACAACTTGAATAGAATACAATTTTTATTGTCCCCTAATTTTAGCTCAGTTGGTAGGGACATCGTACTATATGTTCAGAAGCCGATGTTCGAACCCGGACATACCACTTATTCACCTTTAAGATACAATTAGCCACTACACTACTTTCAAAAAAATACATATTTATTTTGTTATTTTAGTATACATATATTATTTTTGTAAATAAATAAAATGACAAAGACACTATAAATTCACACACACATATGTGAGAGAATTGAAAATTGAACTTTAGTCATGACGTCCGGCCTAACAATTTTAACATTTTTTTTGTCGATTAAACTAAAACTTGTAGACATTATTTTAGTACATTTATTGCTGCATTCATTTTATAAAAATAAAAAGAATAATTATGTTGAATTAATAAAATTTACAACACTTGCGTCAATTTTTTTAATAAAGCTGGATTTGATAAGATGGGAGAGGAGCATGGACAATAATAAAGTGCATTACGTATATCTTACACTCTTATTAATCAATGGTTTGGATTGATCATTTCACTTGTGCACCTATGAGCTATATGAACGGCTTGCTCACAGTAGAAGGCGCCGCTAGGCGCTAGATACATACACGTTTACGGACCTGGATTTCCTACAGTTGAAAAACCACACAGTTTAACACTGTAATGAATCTTTACCATTGATTTTTGATCAATCGGTTTTGATTAAATATACTCTAAAATAATCCTGACCATTCATTATGATCGGACGGTTCACACCGTAACTGCGTCAACGCCGTTACAGCAGGGAATCTTTTTCCCACGTTTACCAAACAATTATTGAAGCCTCGTTGTGACTGTTTGTTTGTTTCTCTGTTACGAAAATTACTACTACTTTTTCTTTATGTCTTTGGTTTTTTTTTTTTTACATTAGTTCTTTGATTTCTGAGGAAAGGCTCCAATAATCTAAAGTTCGGTCGCGAAGATAACAAAATGTGACAAAAAATTATTTCATAAAAAATTAAACCCGAATTTTTCCGAACAATCCGTCGTAGGAAGAACTCATTAATCTTTGGTTTTAATTGTAGTGATGTCTCTAGTTTTAATTAATTATACAGCGTGTAAAAAAATAGTAAGCATCACAATTTCATTATTGAGCTTGCACAATAATGAATTATTTGCACGTGTTTTATTGTTGTGAAATAACAATTTTAACTCGAAAGTATTGAACTAGGCATAAAATTTGATTCATAATGTAAAATTATATATTCTTATTCTAAGTTGTCAAGAAACTCCAAAGGCTTGATAAAAAGATGGGTCCTGTTGAACAAAAAAAAACGGGTTTTAAATTCGAGAGGTTAAGGGTTTAAACTTTGCTAATGTTTTTGGAGAGAGACAAATATAAAATTTTTTGTAAGCATTTTTTGAGTTCTAAGATCATCTTCAATGGTGTAGTACTTATTAAGTACTACCATTGGACAGAGCCGGTTTTGGGCCAGGGCAAGCTGGGCCCGAGCCCAGGGCCTCCAAAATTTGGGGGCCTCAATATTTTTTCAGGCCCATTGTGTAAAACACTAGTCAAGTAGAGTTGCTGCAAATTTGTAAGAAGAAATGAAGCTTTAACCGTTCATTTCCACTACTCTTATCTTATTCCTTGTAAAACTGGTCCTTCCAAAATCCATAAATCAT
Organism: Trifolium pratense; assembly: GCF_020283565.1. Classification (NCBI taxonomy): domain Eukaryota; kingdom Viridiplantae; phylum Streptophyta; class Magnoliopsida; order Fabales; family Fabaceae; genus Trifolium; species Trifolium pratense. Next base: position 4,907,314 of record NC_060065.1, on the reverse strand, counting down.
TGATAAAATTGGTCCCAAGTCCCACAAGCCAACCGTGTCCTTGCCAAACAAATCACACCAAAAAAACATTCTTGAATTTTAAGTATAAGTGATTAAGGAGGGTGTATTGGATTGAGATTTCATGGGATTTTAAAAGACTTTTTTATGACAAAAAAATCTTGAGGTATTCAATCAAGACTTTTACAAAAGTTAAATAAATCTTGTGGTATTCAATTAGACAAACATGATTTTTTTTTCAGGGCAATAAAATCCGTTGGTATTCAATTGAGATTTGGTACTACTTTTAAAATGTCTACTGGTATTTAAAAGTCTACCGATTTTGATGGATTCTTCTATGGAATGGATTTTGAGAGACTTTTTAGTTGAAAATACACTTGATAGACTTTTTCAACAATCTCACCAAAAGCCTTGAGACTTTTTTGAAATCTCCAAGACTTTTTATTTTCATCATCACTGTATCAAATTTTTTTTTTCTTTATTTTTTCATAGTTCATCATCACTGCACTCCTTCTTCTTTTCTTTGTTCACTTGTTCAAGAATCTCACCAAAAGACTTGAGACTTTTTCAAACTCTCCAAGATTTTTTACTTTCATCATCATTATATCAGTTCTTCTTCTTCTTCTTCTTCTTCTTCTTCTTCTTCTTCTTCTATCAAATATGTTTTTTTGCAAAAAAATATTTTAACAAATTCTACATCTTTTTTACAAACTTTTGATTCAATACAACTTTTTACGGCAAATTTTTTTTCGTTACCTTCATCTGCTTCTTTTCTCATCAATGGTGATAATGGTTTTTATTTGTGATTAGAAACATATACGTGAAAAAAATGTAAGGCTTTTTTTTTGTTTAAAAATTTGGATTCCCAAAAAAATATAATTTCTTTTATTAAAATTTATTGATTCTTTTAAAATTTGCCTAATATACAAAAGTTTCTTAATATATAAAGTATTATGAAATCTTGATTGTAAAAAGTTTTTTGAAAAAAATCTCTCAAAATCCATTCAAATCATGTGTTAAAAATCTTGATTGTAAAAAAGTCTCTGTAAAAAAGTCTTTAAAATATCACAAAATCAATATAGTCCAACAAAATCTCAAAAAATCATCAAGACTTTTTTTGCCAAAATTGTCTCATGAAATCCCAATCCAATACACCCCCCTAAGTCTAATATAATTATGAATGAGAAAAATGTTGAATTTATAAAAGAGGTTATTCATTAACATACTGCCTTAAGGTTTTGGATGGACAGATACATGTACTAATACTAACTTAGTACATAACTCTCACTCACAAGCTCAAAATACACGCTCACATAACTTTTTTTTTGTAACAATTTAACGTAATTTTTTTTTTATTTGTTTTGTTTTCTTGATTCATTGATTTTATTTTGTTATATTGATTAATTGTTATTATTATTGTATGTTATTTTAGGAAATCAATAACTTTTTTTTTAGAAAACAAATCACTGAATTATTTGAAATCATAAAAATTCATAAAGTACTCTGAAATCTAGAAAATTTGTGTAATAAATTCTTTAAAGTCTTGATTGTTGAAAATCGTGATTGTTGAAAATGTCATTAAAATCCCACAAAGTCAATACAATCCCACAAAATCTTTTAAAATCTTCAAGACTTTTTTACTAAAATAATCCATCGAAATCCCAATTCAATACACCTCGATCTTTATCACTAAGTACAAAAGTTATAAAATGAAAATAGTAATTTCAACAATGTATTTCAATGAAAAAGACATGTTGCATATATATGTAGTAAGTTATCCGCCGATCAAAATACATGAAGATGTAGGGAATTAGATCCTTTCAATCCCATTTTTTTTATCAATCTCTCAATTAGAAAAGTATAATTCACTAAAAGAAAACTTAATGTACAAAGTAAAACATCTAAAAATATGATTTGAACGGTATGACGGCAAAATAGTTAAAGAATTCTTTAATAACACACTCCGTCAACATGTTAGTCACGTGACTCCAAACGATACAAAAGGGGGGGGTGAATTGTGTACTCAAAAAATTATTAAAAATAAGCACTTAAAATATTTTAACCAAATAAAAATAACTTGTAGCGAGAAATAAAAGAGATGAAAGGGTAAGAAGAAAAACACAAAGAAATTATTCTGGTTCGGCCAAAGACAAAGGGCCTACTCCAGTCCCCAAGGAAAGCACCTTGAGATTTCACTAAACCAAACTTTTATAACAGGATAAACTAATAACCTTTACAACCGAGAACTCTCAACACAAACAATGGGATATCACCTCCCTTGTGCAAGAGCCTCTAAACCAAGAGATATCATCTCTCTTGAAAACCTTGGGATCACACCCAATACAAGTGGAATAAATTGAGTTACAAGATATTACACCATATGTGTAGATAAAACAAATTGAAGCACAAGTACTACAAGTAAACTATGTAGTATAAAAAAACTCTCAAATAAATATATTAGCAAGTGTAAAAATAATGAGAGTGATGAGTAATATTCTTAATATATTTTCATGCAAAATGTATTAGTTTAATGAGCTACGGTAATACACATATATATATTTATAGGATAAATGAAAGTGGTGTATTAATAAAATAGCCGTTGGCACTTGAAGGCATAAACTAGCCGTTGCAATATCTTTACCATGATATGCTCATATTTAATTGTGAATGAAATTCCAAAAATACGCAGCATGGCTGTATCTCTTGCTCAACATCAATTAGAAATTAAAAACAAGATCGTTGAATCAAATGGTAGGCTAATTGATTATGGTAATAATCAAAATGGTTATTGTTTAGAAAGAGATCATACTGAAACAAGTTGAATGCATAAATATAATTGACAAGCTAAAAGAGCAAGTCCATTGCTAAAATATAATTATGACCTTGTTCAAAAGCATGTTCTAAAATATTTAACGAGAAAAAAAAAAATGCAATTTCCAAAACACAATTTATGCAAAAATATTTTTATTCAAAATCACATTTAAATAAAAATTATAGTGAGTGTGTGATATATTATTTTGAGAGCTATTTTTACTACACACATAACGATCTTAAAAAAATATGGATTACATAATCCAATAATTCTATAAACCAAGTCTTGAAAGCTAGATTCTCTTTTCCGCTTTTTGCATCCTTATCATTCTTACACTTCTTTTGTCAATCATCAAAACCACAATGTTCATGTCAAGGCATATATTCACACAACAGTTGCATGTCTGTGTATGCAACTCGTCCAGACTCCGATCATTAGGTATTCCTCCTCTTGTCTTTTCTTTTTCATATACTCCCTCTGGTCCTTTTTATAAGGAACACTTTGAAGAAAAAAAAAATGGTTTTTTTTATAAGAAATTTTGACCAATTTTCAAATGTTTTAAATGTTCAATGTCACGTATGCCCTTATTTATTATGAGAGAGAATTTAAAAATAAGTAAGTTAGTCGAATAAAGAGTAATTAAATAAGGGTATACATGAAATAAATTTAAATATATAAGAGTATTAAACAAAAATAACTATGTTAAATGTGCTTTCTTGATCTGTGTAATTTTTTTAAAGTGTTCCTTATAATAAGGATCGGAAAGAATACTACTTCTATAAAATAATACAATGCTATATGGCTGCGGAGATCGGCAACCAAGCAAAAGCCTCCAACGCCAAGTTGATCGTAACACATGGCCATGGGTAAGAGATTTTAAAATCAAAAAAAGCAAAGGGGTGTAAAAATTGATGGAAGTTGCAAAGCAACCTGGAAAAATTGATTGAAGAGAACAGATAAATTGATGGAAATATTGATTGAAGATCATGAGAAAATTGATCGAATTTGTTTGAGTATTTTATAGTTGTTTTAATGTGGTAAACAAAAAAAATTATAATAGGTAATTTTACTAAAGTTATTGTGAAGAATAGACTTTGTGCTTGGTGTATGCCATGAATGCAAGCTACAAGATGAAGTAGTTGCAGAGAAACTAGAAGAATATGCAGAGAAAGAAATGAGCAAAAGATAGAAATTCTTATTCATGAAAAACTTGATTGAATACAAGCACTATGTTCTATCTTATATATTGAAGGGATCAAACTAACAATCTAACTAACTAACAAACTATTTACAACAAACTCCAACAGTTTGTAACTGCCAAAACCAACTCCAAAAGCAGTTAGCTTATAAGGCAAGTGAGATGGAATTCATTTATTTGCTTTTGTCATTAACATCCCCCCTCAAGCTGGAATATATGTCAAACATTCCAAGCTTGGACTGTAATGTCTGGAAAGGACCTGGATGTAGAGATTTAGTGAATATGTCTGCAATTTGCTCTTTGGAGGATACTGGTAGCAGATGCAGTATGTTGGCTTGAACTTTGTCTCTCACAACATGACAGTCAATCTCTATATGTTTGGTTCTTTCATGAAATACAGGATTGGAAGCAATGTGCATTGCTGATTTGTTGTCACAGTACATTATGATGGGTGAATCATGCTGAATTTGAAAATCTTGAAGCAGATACAATAACCATTGTCCTTCACAAGTAGCTTGAGCCAAAGCACGATATTCAGCTTCAGATGAAGATCTTGAGACAACTGTTTGCTTCTTACTCTTCCAGCTAATCAAAGATGATCCAAGAAAAAAGCAAAAACCTGTGGTAGATCTTCTGGTATCTGGACAAGCTCCCCAATCAGAGTCAGAGAAGCCTTTCAATGTGAGTGATGATGATGAGCTAAAGAATAAGCCTTGTCCAGGATTATTTTTGAGAAACTTCAAGATGTGAAGACCAGCTAGCATGTGTGCATCAGTTGGTGAATCTAAGAACTGGCTGAGCTTGCTTACAGCATAAGAAATTTCTGGTCTAGAATGAGTTAGGTACAACAATCTTCCAATTAGCCTTCTATATGTTGTTGGATCAGAAATAGGTGTACCAGAAGATTTATGTAGCTGTAACTGTGGCTGCATAGGAGTAGGGCATGGTTTTGTTGCAAGAAGGCCAGTATCTTGCAATAAATCTAAGGTATACTTCCTTTGACATAGTGAAATGCCATTATGTGATCTAGCCACTTCAAAACCCAGAAAATATTTCAGAGATCCTAAATCTTTTATGCTGAATTTAGCATCGAGTAATGCTTTGAGCTGATTAATTTCATTAATGTCAGTGCCCCCCAGCACCAAATCATCAACATAAACAAGAATAACAGTGAATCCAGTTGTTGACTGTTTGGTGAAGAGTGAATAATCAGCCTTAGATTGCTTGTATCCTGAGGCAATGAGTGTTTCAGTTAATTTTGCATTCCATTGCCTGCTGGCCTGTTTTAATCCATAAAGTGACCTTTGTAACTTGCACACCAAGTCAGGTTTATCAAGAACCAGCCTAGGTGGTGGTTGCATGTAAACCTCTTCATTTAAGTCACCATGAAGGAATGCAGTGTTCACATCAAGCTGGAAAAGAGGCCAATTTTGAGCAGCTGCTATGGCCATAAAGGTTCTGACTGTAGTCATTTTAACTACAGGGCTGAACGTGTCCATATAATCAATACCTTCAGTTTGTGTGAAACCTTTTGCTACTAATCTTGCCTTATGTCTTTCAACAGATCCATCAGCATGTAGCTTGAGTTTGAATACCCATTTACACCCTACTGCTTTCTTGTTAGGAGGTAGTGTTGTCATAGACCAGGTATTGTTTTTCAACAAAGCAGCCAACTCAACATTGACAGCATTCTTCCATTGCTCATCATGCATTGCCTCCTCATACGAGGATGGTTCAGTGAGGGTGGAGATATTAAAAGCAAAGTGTTTGTGTGATGTAGATAAGTTTTGATAAGAAATAAAAGATGATAAAGGGTACTTACATTCAGAAGATGATGCGGAAGTAGATTGAATTGAATCATTATTGGAGGTGGAGATGAGGTTGCAATGAAAGTCTTGTAAGTAACCAGGAGGATTGGAAGGTCTAGTTGATCTTCTAAGAGTAATGGGAGGTGGAATGATGGGAGATAGAGAAGGTGAGTTAGGTGAATTGGTATTAGAATTGTTTGGTGAGGGAGATGCAGACTGAATGTAGTTGTCAGAAACATGAGTTGCAAGAGGAGTATTAGTGTCAGCAGGTGAAGTGTGTGAAAGTGGAGATGAATTTTGAATAGGTAAATGAGATGGTGTACAGGGTGGATGAGATGTGTGTGTGGAGGGAAATGTAAAATTTAAGTCATCATAAGCATGTTGATTGTAAACATGTGTAGAAGAAGATGGTGATATATCTGAAGTATATGACTTAGCAGAGTAAGGAAAGATATTTTCAAAAAATGACACATCTCTAGAGATGAAAATTTCTTTATTCTTAAGATCAAATAGAATGTGACCCTTGACTCCAGGTTTAAAACCAAGTGAAGTACATTTTCTTGACCTAGAATCAAGTTTTTGTCTGTGAGAAGAAATAGTTGCAGCAAAAACAAGAGAACCAAAAACTTTGAGATCTTCAATGTTAGGTAAAGTATTATAAAGCATTTGAAAAGGAGTTTTTTGTTTTAAAAATGGAGATGGTAATCTATTGATGATATGTATTGCATGACCAACAGCATAAGTCCAAAATATTTTAGGTAGATTGGCTTGGAATAAGAGAGCTCTAGCTATACCTAAGACATGCTGGTGCTTTCTCTCCACAATGCCATTTTGCTGAGGTGTGGCAACACATGAACATTGGTGTATAATACCATTAGTAGCATAAAAATCTTTGAGTAAAAATTCAGGTCCATTGTCAGATCTAATGGACTTAATATTGCAATTGAATTGAGTTTTAACTAAAGAATAAAAGTTTTGAATATGCAAAGAAGCTTCTGATTTTGCTTTCATGAAATATAACCAAGTAAATCCTGATCTATCATCCACAATGGTTAAAAAATATTTATGTCCTGTCATTGAAGGAATAGCTAGTGGTCCCCAGATATCAATATGGATGAGATCAAAATTATGCTTAGACACATGAGAGCTGAGATTAAAAGATAATCTTTTTTGTTTAGCATAAAAACAAGTATCACAAGGATTTGAAGAAGGAACAAATTGAACAGAAGGAAAAATTTTATTGATTTCAAGAAGTTTTACATCAGATGCATGGCCAAATCTTCTATGCCATATAGTACAATCAACTGGCTTATGTGCATTAACACTAGACTGATGTAAGCTAAAACTAGAAATGGAATTGATACAATTTTTATTTGGTATTGACCCTAAACTAACAGCTGGTGATTTGAGAATGTATAGTCCATGATTCAATTCAGCTACACCAATCATCCTCTTTGTGCAATGATCCTGTATCATACATTTATTAGCATCAAAGACTAAACTACATTGTAAATGTGCAGTAAGTTTGGGTACAGAAATTAAATTGAAAGAAAAATTAGGAAAGTATAATGCATCAGTGAGATATACGTTTTGATCAAATACAATTGTGCCAGAATAGCAGGTAGTAACTATGGTTCCATTAGGTAATTTCAAGTTTATAGGGTTAATTTTTCTGATGCATTGAAAAAATTGAAGTGAAAAACATATATGGTCAGTGGCTCCTGTGTCAAGAATAAAATCATTGGAGTCACTTGAAGTAGGAATGGTACAAAGTGTACCTGAGTTTGTGGTTACATGGTTAATACTATGAGAGGGCAATGATTGTAAGCCTTGGAGGAGTGCAAGCAATGCTTTTTGTTGAGCTGATGTGAGCAACAGTTTCCCAGCTTCTGAGTCAACATTTTCCTCTTCACAAGTAACAGTATGGGACTCATCATCATCACCATTACCAGTAACACAATTATTGACAGCTCCATTATTTCCATTATGCTGCAGGTGTTGCATATGAGGTGGGTATCCATACTTCTTCCAGCAGTTATCTATGATATGGTTGGTCTGGCCACAGTGACTGCATAACATTTTACCTTTGCCACGACCTCCATTAGACCTACCACCACCTCTATAGCCCCTACCTCTGCTAGTTTGACCCCTCCCAGCATAAGAATTGTAACCATTGATTGCTAACAGTTTAGATTCATCAATAGGAATAACTATCTGCCTCTCTTGTTGCACAAGTAAAGAGTAAACCTTAGCAATCTTAGGGAGAGGGTCCATGAGCATAATTTGAGATCTAACAGCATAGTATTGATCATTTAGGCCTTTAAGAAAACGTATTACCTGATCATTTTCTTTGTATTCTTTCATCTTTGCCATAGCAACACAGTTATTGACACAATTGGATTCAGGAATAGGCCTAAAATTATCTAATTCTTGCCAAAGTTTCTTCATTTTGGTATAATAAGCAGAGATAGAACTATCACCTTGTTTGAGAGTGTAAATTTCTTCTTGAAGATCTGAGATACGAAAGATATCTCCTTGGTAGAAACGATCTTTGAGATCCAGCCAAACCTCTGAAGCAGTGTCCATCCAAATGACACTTTGAGCAATTTCAACATCAGCAGAATTTGTGATCCATGACATAATCATGGTATTGCAACGATCCCAAGCTATTGAGTCATGATATTCGTCATCAGGACGAGGAAGAGTAGCATTGATAAACCTAAGTTTTTTCTTGGATTTCAATGCCATAGTCATGGCACGTGACCATGAGTGATAATTGGAGCCAGAAAGAGAAGGAGTAACCAAAACAAGCCCAGGATTTTCATTAGGATGTAAGAAATAGGGATTGAGAGTATCTGTTTGGTACCCTTTGTTGTGACTCTGAGCAGTGCCACCATGAACACCAGCATTACTATCAACTGACATGGTGAAAGATTATGAAGAATCAAAGAAAAGATTGCAAATTTGAGAGAAAAATTGAAGAACAAAGATCAAGATTGTGATGAATCTTGAAGAGAAAAAGATGAACAGAACAAAGAATAAGCAAAACGAAACGAAGAATTGCTTGAGAAAACAGAAAAAGAAAAGATCAATCAATGGCATACCTCCATTAGAGGCCTGATACCATGTGAAGAATAGACTTTGTGCTTGGTGTATGCCATGAATGCAAGCTACAAGATGAAGTAGTTGCAGAGAAACTAGAAGAATATGCAGAGAAAGAAATGAGCAAAAGATAGAAATTCTTATTCATGAAAAAATTGATTGAATACAAGCACTATGTTCTATCTTATATATTGAAGGGATCAAACTAACAATCTAACTAACTAACAAACTATTTACAACAAACTCCAACAGTTTGTAACTGCCAAAACCAACTCCAAAAGCAGTTAGCTTATAAGGCAAGTGAGATGGAATTCATTTATTTGCTTTTGTCATTAACAGTTATTGTATAACTATGAATATAATTTTATATTTGATATCAGACTTTTTAGAAAAAAAGAATTGATAAATACGAGAACAATAACATGTCTATTATTAGTCCATAGAAGAAAAAATAATTGAAATCGGTTATGAGATTTATTTTATGCTTAATTGCAAATAATTGGAAACACAAATTAATAGTGTGACTTTTGATTATCTGCAAAAGAAACGGCACACTAAAATGAAAAGAATAAAACTCCATGTGTTATTGTAGTTTTTGCATAAAGAGTTCTAATTTCTTATGCTATGAATTAACCTTTGCATAGTTAATTTGTAAAAATATAATGCAATGATAACTAAACACTCATTACAATTAAATCTTATGACTGTTGGAATGTTTCTTAATGTAACACTGATCCTTATATAACTAATATCTATTCACCCGTATCACATACTTTTTGTTTGGTTATGCTCTCTCATTTTTTGTATTTAAATTATTTTGTATGTTTTCTATATATAGATATTTTAGCAAATTATGTGTATATATATTCTCAACAAGTAAGTCAGCCACTATATATATTTATCTTTTTAAGTATATATACGAATGTTATTCTATTTTCAATATCCATTTTTCACCTTTTTAAGGATTGAAGTTTAAAGATTGCTTTATGGAATAAATGTGGTCATTGCAGTGTGATGATTGTGGAGCACGTCAATTTGATCGGAAGTTTTCCTTCTATTTAAACCATGGATTTGGTATGTTTTGTAAAAAAAAAGATGTATGTCTCAACTACATTAGAAATAATTTGAATGTATATGACCTATGCAAAAGTTTAGAAGTTAAAGGTTATAATTTATTTTACGACATTTTTATAAGCGAACTCTAAATTGCTCTTATGTCTCGATTTTGTTGATGTGCCGCCTCTAAAAAGGCATCATACAATTTTTTTTGAACCAAACAAACTTAATTCATATCATTAACTAATAAATGTTCAATACATAAGGGAATAATCTCAAATCTATGGAAACTAGCCCAAACATTGGCCGCCCTAGCAAGAGTATGAGCTACCAAATTTGCTTGTCTCCTAACAAACTTAACCTCAAAGTTTACATAAGAAGATGACATAAGAAGAATAATGTCGTTAACTATTAAACTAAATTCCGAGTTGCCACGTCTTCTCGAATGGATAGCGTCAACCAACAGCTTTGAGTCACTTTCAAATTGAACTCGCTCAAATCCATGATGAATAGCTTCTTTCATAGCATGTAATAGTGCTAATGCTTCGCCTTCCACTATGGAACAAACAGGCTGCTGCCATTGAGTCAAGCCAGCCACAAAATGCCCGTTGGGATCACGAAAGCAAATACCCATAGAAGTAACACCGGACCTATAACTACAAACGCAGCATCAACATTACACTTTATCCATCCCACTCCTGGTTTCTCCCACCTAACCGGCCTAGGATCCTCAACAGGGATAACGTTATGATGCTGTAGTTGGTGGACAGTAAACCACTCATTCCAGACGACGAACGCCATGCTTCCAACTTGGCTCGGGGACTGAATATTGTCATTCTAGATCTTGTCGTTTCGATTATGCCAAATGCACCAAAATAACGATGCAACTCGTCCTATCATTGCACTGTCCACATTTCTGCACATTCGAAATACCCTTTCTGCGACAGCCCCAACTGGTAAGCTGTATTATGCAGCACCTGTGACAGGCCTGCGACTGACCAACATTCGCGAGTTGCTACGCATCCAAAAAATACATGAATATCATCTTCGACCTCAACATTGCACACAGGACAGCTTAGTTCACATTGTACATTACGTTGTCTCAAGCGGGTTCGCATTGGTAGACACCCCCTACACAACCTCCATAGTAAGTGACGCGTTTTGTGAGGAGATTGAGCTTTCCAAATATCATTCCAATTGCCCTCTACATGGTGTCTATCGCTTCGGATAATACATCTCATGGCTAGATTGTAACCAGATTTAACTGAATAGCATCCATTCCTTTCCTCCTCCCAAACCACGTTATCCTCTTTACTCGAACTAATAAGAGGGGTTGCAATAATCTCGTCCACTACCTGGCCTGTAAACAAGTTACGAATCTTAGCTATATCCCACGCTTTATAGTTCTCAAGTAACAAGTCTTTAACAACTAAATGATACACATCTTCCACTTGAGGTGAGGACACCCAGCGATCACCCTTTCCACGCAGCCATGGATAATACATAACACGGATTCTGTCGCCACTACCAATCCGCCACCTACACCCACGTAAAAGAATTTTTCTAGCCTTCCAAATACTTCGCCACGCAAAGCTAGGATTATAACCCAAAGATGCTTCGAGTAACGATGAGCGTGGGAAGTACCTTGCTTTAACTAGTTTAGCCGCCAACGAGTCCGGATTTTGAATGATGTTCCATGCTTGTTTAGCCACCATAGCCATATTGAACGCTTCAAAATTACGAAAGCCTAAACCACCCTTCGCCTTAGGGCATGCAAGTCTGTCCCAAGCTAACCAGTGGATCCCTTTATTGTTGTTACCTCTGCCTCCCCACCAAAAGGCATTCAACATTTTCTCAATATCGTCAATGAGTGAGGTAGGAAGGATAAACATACTCATAACATATGATGGAATGGCTTGAAGCACAGATTTTATCATAACCTCCTTCCCGGCCTTAGACAATGCTCTTCCCCTCCAAGAATTCATTTTGTTCTAGATACGATCCTTGATGTAAGAGAAGATTGCTTTCTTACTCCTTCCTATCATAGACGGAAGACCAAGATATATACCTGTTCCTAAAACATGACGGACACCAAGTATACGGGATAGGTCTTCTTTATCGGCAGGAGACATATTGCGACTAAAAAATACTTCGAATTTGGCCAAATTAATTTCCTGGCCAGAGGCTAGCTCATAAGTATGAAGAATGCTCATAAGCTGATTTACCTCTGCTACATTTGCCCTGCAAAACAAGAAACAATCATCCGCAAATAGAAGGTGAGACACCTCTGGGGCGCCACGACAAATTCTCGCTCCATGAACATCACCCCTCCCAACCGCCTGGTGAATAAGAGAAGTCAAACCCTCCGCTACCAGAATAAACAGATAAGGAGAAAGAGGGTCTCCTTGTCGCAACCCACGACCCGGAATAATCGGTCCAACTCTGTCATAATTCATGAGTACTGAGTAATTGACAGAGCTTACACACATCATTATCCAACGTATCCAAACGTCACCAAATCCCATTCTAGTCAGAACTCCACGGAGAAAACTCCAGTCTACCTTATCATAGGCTTTGCTAATATCAATCTTTAGTGCTAACTCACCTCTGCGCCCTGTAGTTTTCCTCTTCAAAGCATGAATCACTTCGATGGCAATAAGAGCATTATCAAGAATCGACCTACCTTCCAAAAATGCTGATTGCTCTTGGGAGACACATTTATCGAGACAAATCTTCAACCTATTAGCAAGTACTTTAGATATCATCTTATAGAGGACGTTATAGAGAGATATAGGACGCAGGTCTTTCATAGATATCGGATTGTCACATTTAGGAATGAGACAAATGTTTGTTTCGTTCAGACTTGTGGGGAAGTACCCTCTCTCTAACCAGTTAGATGCTGCCAAGAAAATATCATCACCACATTGCTCCCAAAACCTCTGATAAAAAGCTAGATTAAATCCGTCAGGCCCTGGGGATTTATCCAGATGCATATGAAATAAAGCTTGTTGAATTTCAACCTTTGTAATAGGTGCTACAAGGTAGTTATTATCCTCATCTGTCACACACGTCTGGATTAGATTAAGGACCGGTTCTTGTTCGCCATTCTTAGGTTTAAAGAGAGCATCAAAGTATTGTTTCGCTACCTCACAAAGTTCCTCTTGAGTATGAACTTCGGTGCCACCTTCATCGACAAGTTTACTAACCTTCTTTTTCTTGTGATGAGCAGTTGCCGACTTGTGGAAAAAACTAGTATTCATATCACCTTCTTTAAGCCAATGCATCTTCGCGCGTTGTTTCCAATAGTTCTCTTCTTGAACCATCAGAAGAGCATGTCGGTCATGAATCTCCTGATATCGTTTGCCTTCCTCCTCCCCCTGGTTATCCCTTAACACCGTCATCTCTCTCACACATTCATCAATTTCCTCCTTAAATTTCACCTTTTTATGTTTTCCCCATCTTTGTAGTCTGTTAGCGCATCTAGCTACACGGTCCACCACCTCAATAGTCTCGTGAACACCCCAACCATCAAGCACTACCTCCTCTAAGTCTGGTTCTCTCAACCAACTATTCTCAAAGCGAAAAGAACCATTGAACCGAGATCTAAAAGAAGGAGTACATTGCAACAATATCGGACTATGGTCTGAATTGAAGCTAAAAGGTTAGATAACCTCACATTAGGAAAAAGATGGAGCTAGCTTGTACTAGCCATTGCCCTGTCCAACCGTTCTTCAATCACGTGAGGAGTACCACGGCTTTTTATCCAAGTGAACGGATAACCTTCTAGTGGAATATCCGACAGATCACAATCACTAATCGCTTGTCGAAATCCCATACACAACGAATTCGGGTGGGGATGATTGCCCCGTTTATCCTCTTGAGAAAGTAGATCGTTAAAATCACCAATGATACACCAAGGAAGAAATGACATATTACCCAAGCATTGCTTCGCCGATTACGCTCCGGATACCCATAGTAACAGGTTAGCCTCCACTCCCCCCATTCCTCATCCTCCACTAATAAGTTAATAAAATTTCTGGTATAGTTTAGAATCCTACAATGACCACTTTCCTTCCATAACACTGTCAAACCCCCACTTCGTCCCTCCACATCGATAGCTAAACAAGAATCAAAACCCAATAAAACTCGAATAGTTTCAAGATGTCTAGTATAAGATAAAGTCTCAGATAAAAACAAAATATCCGGCTTGTGTACCCGGACGAGCTTACGTAGGTTAGGAATTGCACTCGGGCCGCCCAATCCCCGGCAATTCCAACTGAGAATAATCATTGGTCCTGGCAGTCCTGGAAACTGCCAGGACCTGCCGATAAAAAATGCTGTTGAACAAGATCATTTTAAATTAGAAAATTTCTCATATTTTCTTATTCTTTTTTGACCAATAATACATTGAAGAAGAATTAAATAAGCTATTTTAATATCTATCAGTTAACTATATGATATTATTATATTTAAAATAATTATTATTTTTTATTTATAAAAATATTTTAATTATATATTTAATCAAACCCGTGCTGCACGGGTTTTCCCCTAGTGTATAATAATTGAAGGAAACAAAACTGGAAGAAAACAAAACAATATAATTCGTAATGGGTGTATCGGTCCATAATGAAAATGACCATTAAATTAAAAAAATTCAATGATCTTGGGATGTACTACAACAATGCCAGATTCCATATAACTTCTCTTATCTTCTCTTATCCTTCCAGATTCCAGCCTGCAACAATAATGCCCTCTTTGTTAAAGCAAGGCATGGCATACAAAGCAAAACATCACCCTCTTCCACAACCACACATATTTTCTTCATCACTCTTTAATTATATATATATATATATATATATATATATATATATAGGGAATGAATCAAATTACACCGGTGAAACATTTGAGTAATATTATACCGCTCAATAACGCTTTAACGAATACAAATTTTACAAAATCCACCGTTGGATGAAAAACTTATATCGTATAGATCATTCATGTTGAATTGTATAAAAATCTAAAATCGTTTGATATATTTTTAAGATAGATCAAGATTAACTGTATTCAATAAAATCGCATAAATCATTAATCTTCATCGGTCTCAATAACATATCAAACGATTTTAGATTTTTGTAAAATTTAACATGGACGGTCTATAAGATATAAACTTTCAATCAAACGGTGGATTTTGTAAAATTTGTATTCGTTAAAACGTTATTGAGCGGTGTTACATTACTCAAATGTTACACCGGTGTAATTTGATCCCTCCCCATATATATATATATAAGAACATTAAATGTTTTTTTCCTGTGTTTAAAAAAAATAAAAGAACATTAATTTGCTTCCACTTTCTTGTTTATTTATTGAGAAGTAAACTAATTGAGTTAGAGAAAAATATTCTACATACAAATATTTTTATGTTTTTCTTTCTCTAGAGAATATATATAATATATAACTCATACCAGTAATGGTAGGAAATTTTAATGGGTCTTGCTAACGAGTGCCCCCGGGGCACTCTTTAAGCATTCCATTAAGAGAAACTTTTTATTCAAAAAATTAAACATTTCAATTTCCAATGCGTTGACTTTACGCATTTCCATAAAAATTCTATAAAAAACTTACTATTTAAGGGCTTAAAGAGTGCCCCGGGGGCACTATTTAGCATTTGCCAATTTTAATGGCCCTTTCTTGTGACTATAGCTTCTCAAAATTGCAAATCATTAATTAAAATTTAAAATGACTTAAACACTTGCACTCCTACAAAATCATCTAACAATTGAGTATCAAACGCATAAACTGAAGAAAATTTGTTAACATTAGTCGTAATACATTATTGCTAGCTATAATAGTTCACAACAATAATTGCATTGGCTCTTGTTTTTTAGTCCATTGGCCAGAAGTTTTACCCTTAAGTTGGATAAGTGAGATGATCGAATTCGAACTTCAGCCCGTGCATATTTGCTCTTGTTTTGTTTGTCCACAAACGGACAATGTAAAATAATTGAAGGAAACAAAACAATATAATTTGTCCGTGTTTGTTCGCAAATTGATCATTTTTGTTTTTAGTGATTTTGAATTTATATTGCATCGATGTACTCTTATCAATTTGAATGAATAAATATTTTTTATTTAGTAAAAAAAAATTCGTAATACATTATTGCATTCAATAAACCCGTCTAAAATGGAATGTTATGATTTCACCAAAAAATCAAGAAAAAAAAAGAATGTTATCATGAATGCTTTTTTTTTTTAAACCATAAGTTTAATCTGATTCGGGGGTCAGTTCTGACATCAAGTGATTCCAGATCCCTCTCGATCGCAGTTGCGGGGATCAAATTATGGTCCTCCCTACCAAATTCAGCGTCAATCACCACTGAACCAACTGGCGATTGCTTTAATTTTAAAACATATTCATACTAATGTTGGGTTAGGATATTTTAGGGCTCCCTCAAGAATGTATATCATCTTCTTCTTCTTTTTTTTAAACGTCAAAGTAGTTAGTTGTTAATATTAGTATTTTATTTCTTTATCGAGACTTGAACTCGGAACCTTTTAAACCCTTATTATGTTCTTATTGTCTCTCCCTTGATTTTGACATTCAATAACTTAAATATTCATGTTAGATATTTTAACTTTATAAAAATCACAATTTTTTTAAAAAATATCTCAAAAATAATCTTTATGAAAAGTTATTTAAAATAGCTCCTTTTTTATAGTTTTTTTTTTATATTTTATGATCCAAAAAAAATTATAATAAAATGATAAAATACTTAAAACGATATTTTAAAAAAATTATTTAAACCAATTTTCAAAAGTTTTTTAAAAAAATTCTTTATTTAAGAAACTTTTAACAAAAAATTACAACATAAAAATTATTTGGCTTAATTAGTCTATTGGTCCTTAAAGACATTTTAGGTTTCACAATGATCCCTTAAAGAAAAAAAGTCTGGATTGGTCCCTCAAAGACACATCTGTTTTTCACATTGGTCCTTTCCGTCAATTTTTTTATAAAAAACGTTAGTTTTAGTTGACTGTATTGTGGATGTCATTAAGTGTAAGTGGTCCACCAAAAACCTTATTAATTTTTAAAATTTTAACGTTTGGAATTTTTTGTTATATTTGGAGTTAAAATTTAACGGAAATGACCAATATGTCAAACATATATGTCTTTAAGGAATCATTGTGAAGCCTAAAATGTTTTTAAGAGACCAATAGTCTAATTAAGCCAAATTATTTTTATATCTTGATACTCATTTGACCGAAGAGATAACTGAAGAATTCAACGTTGAAAGTAGAAATAATATGGGAATAAAATTTATATCTTGGATTCATCTACTAGTAATACTACTGGTATGTTAAACTTTTAAGTTAATTAACTTCTCTTGAAACTTTGTTTCTCTGTTTATATTATAATCCTTACATGAATGCGGAACCTTTTACACATGAACTCTTTAAACCTTTTGAATTCATTTTTTTTATAAACAGCCAAAGTTATTGTTGAATCAGCGGTATTCATTGATAATGCAAGGTTTTGTAAGAGAGGCCAACCAGTTGCAGCAGAAGGAGAAATATGCAGATGTTAGCGCAACAATTGATCAAACATAAGCGCGCACACATACACTGCTTCAATAGGCGCAGAACGCGCTTCACACACACACACACACTTGCACAAACTGGTTTTTATGTTGCAGAAGCAATGAGAGAAGAGAAAATGAATGAAAAGCAATGAATATTGGCTCAACAAAGATTGAAATTGTTTAGGGAGAGAGATAATTTTATTCATCCACTAATGGGCCAAAATCACAATACAATACGATCACCAATGAAATGCATCTAAGCATTTATATAAGCTGCTTCACACATAACATAAGCAACAAAGTTAGCTCATAACTAACTTCTAACTAACACCCTAACAAACTCAAATGTGGTTATTAACTCCCTAACTAACAAACATATATATTATTTGACACCTAAGCAACAAATCATAACAAACTATTCTTGTTAATTACTTGCAGAATGCCTAAACAATATGGAATTACACAAAATCTCAACAGTTTATGATCAACAAGAATACATTAGTTTAATTATAATGTACATTTAGCGGATAATTGAGATAGTGATTTAGGTTGATCCTTAGTCCATTCATAAGGCTAATTATGAAATTCGTGAGAGATTGATTGATAACTTGAATCCAAGAAGTAATAGTAGTCTATTTGGCTTCAAATGAGACTTTTCTTCCTAACTCAATTATTGGAAGGGATATGAACGTGATCATGGGCCAACATGTCACAAATAAAAAACTCACAGTTTTACGTAATAATTAATTTCAGTCACTATCTGACAATTTAAATTATACATACAATAAAAATATCTCCACTATCTATCTAGATTTCATACTCTAACTACATCCACACAGTTATAGTAGGAAATTTGTATCCATAGTGTGAGTCAGATACCAGCAATTATAAGACAACTTGATTTTTTTTTGTTTATAACCCTATGTTCTCATGGAAAAGGGTCCTAATATTCCAGAGTTCGGCTATACACAATATTTACTATATTCATTTAATCAATTTTTTTTACTACATTCATGTAACATAATGCTTACAAAATTCAATGTGGATATAAGCATCATAATATCTACATGTTGAACAAAACAACAGTTAGAAAATTTGATTACATATCAAAATCAATGGAACTGCTAAACCTCCAATTCCAAATAACCTTCGGTATCCAATTTAAATGGAAGCAAATAATTCCAAATAACCTTCAGTATCCAATTCAAATTGAATGTCGATACTCCTTCCGTCCCAATATATAAGATCGTTGGCCAAATGTACTATTCATTTATATTGTTTTGACCGTATATTTTTAATAACATATAGATGTAAACATTAACATATGAGATCTTGTTTGATTTGTTTTGATAGCACTACAACATTTTTGAAGTTTAGGCAACAGTTTTTAAAGCAATGTTTCAAGACCGCACCTATAAAGTGGAATAGGCAGCAGTTTTGACTCTGTTGCATAGTTTCTGTACCCACAGTCATTAAACCGTTCCTAAACACAGTATAAGCTACGGTTTGGCTAACTGTTGCCTTAAGACAGAGGTACGGTTTTTTGTCTTTAAGTAACAGTTTTTGTCTGCTGCCTCATTTTCAAAACGTTGCAGTGTGAGTATTTTCAAAATATCAAATTTTTATAATATTTACAAATAGACAATTAAAGATATTAGTGATTAAAATTGTGCATCAACATACATGCAGTGATCAACTAGATCTTATATTTTGGGACGGAGGGACTACATCTCTACATCATAATTGATTAAAATCACAATAAAAATCTTATATAAGATCACCTAAACATTTTTAAAGTTTCTAACCCATCCACCACAAATTAAAAAGACAATTTATTTTACTATAAGCTCCATCAATCAGATCACATTTATTCAAAGAGCTTAATACATCATACATACTTAGTAAATTTTTCATATATAAAAACATACTTAATAATCATTGAACATATGCAGCGGCTTACTTAAATAAGCTACATAATACGCTTTCTATTTTATTATTACATATTTTTATACTAAAAATAAGATATTCATTCGTTTCAATAATTGATAGAATACATAAGACGGAAATACAAATTCAATTTTTCTAAAAACGAAAAGGATGAATCTGCGAACAAACTCACAATATCCAAGTTAATAATAACATTACAACGGTAAAATGCTTACAAATAATATGATAAAATCAAAGTGACCGAAATATCCATGCTTCTGGATCTGCAACGTTGACTTCCAAATCATAGATTGAATCTGCAATTGATTGAAGTTGAGCTTTCAATATGAACTAAATGAACGCCACAACAAGACAGAAAACCGAAAACGACGTACCAATCAGACGACGACCAACACACTGTGCGCATATTATTACACTTATTTATGAAACATATTTCATGACACTTGGATTCGGCTCAAAATCCTTCTTTTACTTAACATCAATGTAATTTTCTTCATTGCTAGAAACCGTGGGTTTTAGTTCAAAATCTTTAATGGCTCCTTTCTTTTCCTCTGCATCTATCCCATGATAAAGGAAAGGATTAGGTCTTGGTTCAAAATCTTTAATGGCTCCTTTATAAGAGAAAGCATTAGGTCTTGGTTCAAAATCTTTAATTGCTCCTTTCTTTTCCTCTGCATCTATCCCATGATAAAGGAAAGCATTAGGTCTTGGTTCAAAATCTTTAATGGCTCCTTTATAAGAGAAAGCATTAGGTCTTGGTTCAAAATCTTTAATGGCTCCTTTCTTTTCCTCTGCATCTATCCCATGATAAAGGAAAGGATTAGGTCTTGGTTCAAAATCTTTAATGGCTCCTTTATAAGAGAAAGCATTAGGTCTTGGTTCAAAATCTTTAATTGCTCCTTTCTTTTCCTCTGCATCTATCCCATGATAATGGAAAGCATTAGGTCTTGGTTCAAAATCTTTAATGGCTCCTTTATAAGAGAAAGCATTAGGTCTTGGTTCAAAATCTTTAATGACTCCTTTCTTTTCCTCTGCATCTATCCCATGATAAACGAAACCATTAGGTCTTGATTCAAAATCTTGAATGGCTCCTTTATAAGAGAAAGCATTAGGTCTTGGTTCAAAATCTTTAATGGCTCCTTTCTTTTCCTCTGCATCTATCCCATGATAAAGGAAAGCATTAGGTCTTGATTCAAAATCTTGAATGACTTCTTTGTTTTCCTTCGCGTCAATTTCCTCTGCCGTGTGTTGGTCTTTCACAGCAAGTTTCAAGTATTCTCCTAGATCCTTTCTTGATTCTACCGTTGCTGCAAACTTTTCAAAAATATAAAAACAAAAATAAGACAAAAAAAAGTAGAGGTGTAAGTGCAAATGTGTTGTTAATAATATTGTCTTGTTTTCAAAATAGCTATTAAGTTTTTTTTTTAAAAAAAAACATTAAATAGCTATGAAAGTTTTTTAAAGAAACATAGGAAAACATTATATCTTTTTTTATATGGTTTCCTTAGTTAGATTACAACTGAAACATATATATTTGACACCTAAAAAAATATTAAGCTAACTCCATTATTTGTATGTCTATAATCATATTATAAACATTGATTCAACAAATGAAGGGTATCTTTAATCGATATAAGATAAGTACCGGACATAATCACATAATTGTATATATGAAAAATATTTAAGGTATTGAATAATTTTTTTTGCTTTCACCACCCGTTGAATATGGTTCGTGGGGTATTGAATAAATTTTACTTTGCATGATGTTTGATGTTTAAAATATTGTTTTAGTATTTTATGTAATTTGTGTAAAGGATAAAAAGTTGTCCATTAGTTTAGTGAGGAACAATAATTTTAATATTTGTCCACTCTCTTGTATCCACTTTGTCAAATTTTAAAAACAGTTTTAAAATTAAAGATAGTACAACTAAAATTATCATGTTCATTTCCTTAGGAGATCAAACGCAATGTTGCTTATTTTAACTCAATGTTCAAATTCAAATCATCTATATGTGTGTTGATTTTTTTTGGATTCATTTTTATTTTAGATTCTCTAAGATTAATTTTGATAAAATTAATTCTTTAGAAACTTATAAAAAAGCACAAATCAAAAGGTTTTCATGTTGATAAAAGTATAAAAAATTAAAATCACTCAAGTTGAAAACTATGAATATTAAAATAGTTTATCATTAAAAGAGTTGAAAAAAACCATAGAATCAATAAAAAATAACATTCTCTCAACTTCTATTAAAAATAATTTTCTTTAAAAACTAATCAAAATAGCTATTTCGTTATCAACATGAAAATTAGTTCTTAAGAAAACA
This sequence comes from Trifolium pratense, assembly GCF_020283565.1. Taxonomy (NCBI): domain Eukaryota; kingdom Viridiplantae; phylum Streptophyta; class Magnoliopsida; order Fabales; family Fabaceae; genus Trifolium; species Trifolium pratense. Next base: position 4,885,493 of record NC_060065.1, on the reverse strand, counting down.
ATTTTTGAGAATAATCTATACTTAAACATCACCAAATAAAAAATCTAGAACAATATAGACTAGTCATGCATTGCATTAAAATCACCAAAACTAACCACTGACTTCAAATACATTAATTAGCATTTTGTTTGAATATTATTAGTATTAATGCTACCAGTACTATACTATTGAAAGGACGAAAAGTGAAACATACCAAGAAAAGCAAGAGAGGTAGTAAAGCAAGAGCAGGTCTCATCTTGAGAATCAGATTAAAGCCTCGTTGTGACTATTTGTTTGTTTGTTTGGATGGATGGATGATGATCTTATAACTTGTTAATCACTGCTATTTATAGCTAGCTAGATACATACACGTTTACCAAACAATTATTGAAGCCTCGTTGTGACTGTTTGTTCGTTTCTCTGTTAATGAAAATTACTGCTACTTTTTTTTTATGTCTTTGGTTTTTTTTTTTTTTACATTAGTCCTTTGGTTTATGAGGAAAGGCTCCGATAATCTAAAGTTTGGTCGCGAAGATAACAAAATGTGACAAAAATTTATTTCATAAAAAATTAAACCCGAATTTTTCCGAACAATCCGTCGTAGGAGGAACTCATTAATCTTTGGTTTTAATTGTAGTGATGTCTCTAGTTTTAATTAATTATACAGCGTGTAAAAAAATAGTAAGCATCACAATTTCATTATTGAGCTTGCACAATAATGAATTATTTGCACGTGTTTTATTGTTGTGAAATAACAATTTTAACTTGAAAGTATTGAACTAGGCATAAAATTTGATTCATAATGTAAAATTATATATTCTTATTCTAAGTTGTCAAGAAACTCCAAAGGCTTGATAAAAAGATGGGTCCTGTTGAATAAAAAAAAAACGGGTTTTAAATTCGAGAGGTTAAGGGTTTAAACTTTGCTAATGTTTTTGGAGAGAGATAAATATAAAAAAATTTGTAAGCATTTTTTGAGCTCTAAGATCATCTTTAATGGTGTAGTACCTATTAGGTACTTATTAGGTACTATCATTGGACAGGGCCGGTTTTGGGTCAGGGCAAGCTGGGCCCGAGCCTAGGGCTTCCAAATTTTGGGGGCCTCAATATTTTTTCCAGGCCCATTGTGTAAAACACTAGTCAAGTAGAGTTGCTGCAAATTTGTAAGAAGAAATGAAGCTTCAACCGTTCATTTCCACTACTCTTATCTTATTCCTTGTAAAACTGGTCCTTCCAAAATCCATAAATCATTGATAAAATTGGTCCCAAGTCCCACAAGCCAACCGTGTCCTTGCCAAACAAATCACACCAAAAAAACATTCTTGAATTTTAAGTGTAAGTGATTAAGTCTAATATAATTATGAATGAGAAAAATGTTGAATTTATAAAAGAGGTTATTCATTAACATACTGCCTTAAGGTTTTGGATGGACAGATACGTGTACTAATACTAACTTAGTACATAACTCTCACTCACAAGCTCAAAATACACGCTCACATGTCCAATACGACCTATCAGATTCACACGAATACAAATGTTAGAAAGTAGTTTTTTTTTTTGCTTACTTTATTAGTAACATTATCAAACTAATCTAGTATGGTTTTTGCTTACTTTATTAGATTCATTTGAAATTATATTTTTATTTCAATAAAATTGAAATTTATTTTGTTTATTAAGTCATTTGAGGAAATTGGAACATTATGAAACAAAATTAGTGTGACACTACCACCGTCCACCGGTCTATGACTAAGCAGCCTTCTATTTATGTGATTGGAAGGAAATTGGGAAATTGAGAAATTATGAGGACCACCAAAACAAAACATCTATCTCGTACTTTTTGTCAAGTACTCCTATGTTTTTTTTTTTTTTTCTTAAATAGTAAAATGGTCCCTTAAAGACATTTTTGGTTTTAGATTGGTCTCTTAAAGAAAAAAAAGGTCCAAATAGGTCCCTTAAAGAAAAAAAAAGTCTGAATAGGTCCCTTAAAGACATCTCCGTTAATCAGTTTGGTCCCTAAAAAGAGGTCTAAATAGGACCAAACTAATTAACGGAGATGTCTTTAAGGGACCTATTCAGACTTTTTTTTTCTTTAAGGGACCTATTTGGACATTTTTTTCTTTAAGAGACCAATCTAAAACCAAAAATACCTTTAAGGGACCATTTTACTAATTAAGTTTTTTTTTTTGTCAAGTATGTGCTGATGCTGATGTTATAGAAATATTTTTTTAAAAAAAAAAATGTTATAGAAATATTTTATAGTGTTCTTTCACCATTTTAAACGTTTATTATATGTGTTGTATTATCTAATAATTATTTTTTTTTAACGGCAAAATAATATTTATATATAAAAAACAAATTGAAAAAAAGTACAAGTGGTACTCAATCCACTTCTAAAAAAAAGTACAAATAGTACTCCACCCAATCCGAAAAAACCATACCCAAAACTACCTAGCTATACAATCAAAAGGATTTGTACACCACTCATAAAACATGCAAGGTGTACCAATCTTTTTTGCCAAAAGCCATTTCCAAGAAACAAGCTTAATTCTATCCACCATCTCTTATAACTCTACAATTCTCCCAAAAAAAATCCTATCATTCCGAGAACGCCATAAAGTCCAAATAACCGCATGCCAACTCTACTGGTTTAACTCCACTGGTTGGCATGCCTGATTTAAAGTCTTTTTATCTTAAGGTTGTGAGTTCAACTCTCATCTCCAGTACTTTTGTTTTATTTTATTTTAACCCATTAATAATCAACATTTCATAAGCTATTTCAAAATTGTTTCTTTTTTTAAAATGGTGAGTTTTTCTATAAATAAAATCACTACTTTAGTAAAAACAAAATCACTACTTATAAATAACTTCACTATTTTTATTTTTTAAAAAATACATTTTATTATTTCTTTAAAAATAAAGAATTAATTTCTAAAATTAAGATGCAATTTTATTAAAAACACTATCAATTTTTAATGATATTAGCTTCAAGGTGTATTTTGTTATTATTGATTTTAAAATGATTATTTTTTTTTACATTATTGATGTTTACATTTTAAATAAAAGATTACATTTTATGAAGTAATAGGTTCATTTTTAATGATATATCGCTTAATTTTATATTTTTTGATTAAATTTCAACACTGTGGAATTACCTTTTCTTTATGTTAGTTATGACTATTTTTGATGTTGTTGATACTATTTATAATTTAAATAAATGATTTTTTTTTAAAAAAAATTATTTTTTATTAGGGGTCCATTTTTATTATTTGTCCCGGACCTCCAAAATCTCAGAACCGGCCCTGCCATTGGAGTACCACTCATTTGAGTACCTATTAGGTACTACTTCTAAAATAAGAACTATTTCTCTCCTCTTGGACCCACCTTATTTTTCATTAAAATATTCTTTTCATGAGCCCACTTTATTTTATATATTCAATTTGAATTAATGGTACAAAAACACAATTTTTTTTTGTACATCACAAAAGCACAATTTTTGAATTGGCATGCCTCTAAAAAAAATTAATGCCAACCATATAGACGTTGGTGCAATATTCGGTAAATAGAATCCAATATAATATGTGGTATTATTTAGCCGATGATATTTATCCACAATGGCCTACACTTGTCAAGACAATTCTAATGCCACAAGGAGATAAAAGAAAATTGTTTGCACAACATCAAGAAGCAGCAAGAAATGACGTGAAGTGTGCATTTGGAGTGCTTCAATCTCGATTCGCAATTGTATGTGGTCCGGTGCGTAATTGGCATATGGATACAATTAAACATATATTATATGCATGCATTATATTGCATAGCATGATTGTGGAAGACTAACGACACATGTATGCTGGTCATTTTAATTATTCTTATGATCAGCCCCCCAATAATGATGTTTCAACAAGTGACACACATGATGATTCTCATCCAAATCTCGCACCATACCTTCAAAGAAGAGCACATATTCAAGATAGGCGATCTCATCTTCAACATGATCTTGTCGAGCATATTAGGCAACATTTTGGGCATGATGATCAACAAAATTAATCTACTATATAAGAAAAGAAGATACTAATGAAATTCTCAATTTGCCCCTTTTTCATTTTTTGACACATAATCATTTCATGGTTATTTTTTGTCTTTATCAAAAAAGGTTAGTAGAAAAATGCTAAAAACATTTCTCAATAGGATTTGAACCCTTAACCTTTTAGTTACACTTCTTATTACATTTACCACTAAGCCATATGAATTAATTTGTTATATTTTTGGAACCAACATATAATCAATATGAGTTAAATGACCAATTATAACCACAAAACTCCACTTTATTTTTTACTTCTTCCACAATTTTTTTCTTTTTATCTAAAAATCCAATTTTTTGTATGTAACCCAAATTCAAATACCTCACTTTATACAAATTCAATTTTTTAGTTTTTAGTTACACTTCTTATTACATTTACCACTAAGCCATATGAATTAATTTGTTATATTTTTGGAACCAACATATAATCAATATGAGTTAAATGGCCAATTGTAACCACAAAACTCCACTTTATTTGTTACTTCTTCCACAATTTTTTTTTCTTTTTATCTAAAAATCCAATTTTGTGTATGTAACCCAAATTAAATTACCTCACTTTATACAAATTCAATTTTTTAGTAAATAAAAATCAATTATTAACTGGGCATCGATATATCCTATACATATTTATTAACTGAGCATCGACCATCTGCCACGTTTTTGTTAATATAGGTAGATTACACTTTTTTTTTCTTTTTACCTACAAATCCAATTTTTTGTATGTAACCCAGATTAAATTACATCACTTTATTTTTATTTATTTTTTAATCTAAATTACCTATTCTCCCACATTTTTTTTCTTTTTATCTACAAATCCATATTTTTAATTACCTAAGAAAATAAAATATTAATGCTATATTTGTCTACACATATATTTTTTTTAATCTTACTTAAAACAAAAATAGTTGTCCTTTTATTTTATCTTTCCGTTTTTTTTATTTTCTGAAAAGTTTTATATGGAAATTTTTCATCAATAAGCCAGCAATACTAATTACCTAAAAAGAATAAAATATTAATGTTATATTTGTCCGTTTATTTTATATTTGTCTACACATGTTTTTTTTTTATATATATTTTTTAATATCAACTTCATTTATGGACTTCAAGCCAATATTCAATTAAGTTAATTTTTAATTCAACTAAATATATTTAAGAACAAAACTTATAAACAGTTCCATAGAAACTGTTTTTTTTTGTACAACCATAGAAATGGTTTTTACTGTGACCAATTTTAACATGACACATGGATTAATTTATTCCATATCACTAATTTCAATTTTAATAAAATTCACGTTGTCAATTCGAATTTCGTCGAGCAAGTGGAAGAGAAGAGTAAAACGATGGAGATCACCACTACTCTTTCCTTCAATTCATCTGTTCCTTTTTCACCTTCCCAACTTATGGCTTAACAATATATATATATATATATATATATATATATATATATATATATATATATGTTCTGGTAAAAACAAAGGGGGTTGTATTATTGATTAAATGGTGTGATTACACTTGGTTCAATCCCAACAACCCTGGGAGTTTTATAAGTCAGATGAAGATGATCAGAACATAGGGGGTTTGTATTATTCAAGATTGATAACTGATACATGTATGTCAGAGAAAAAATTGATTCTCTTTGCAAGAATGAAGAAATTGTGTAGAATGAATCAACTGTCTATGTAGAATCAGTGAAAAATTATTGTCCTCTTCTTCTCTTGAAACAGACCTTATTTATAGGCAAAAAATCTCCCTCTTGTTGCTTGATAACCGCCTTGCTTGGAGAGGAATTCATGGGTAGTGGGCGGTTTCTTTTCCTTCTTCTCCAAGCTTCTTCCTTCTTCTCCAAGTTTCTTCCTTCTTTTCCAAGTCATGGTGGATCATGCTTATCATGTGTTTTTCATGGTTGTTTTCACGCTTCTCCTTTAGATGCTCCCATTGGGCTTTTTCGTATTGGGCCTTAACAAATCACACCCTGGTCCATGGCCCGGTACACAGCCCCCCAAGCACGAGGCTTCAAGAAGGCGAAGTGCTTTTGAATGAAGTAACTTGGCGATTATTATGTCTCGGCGTGGTTCTATGTCGCCTATTTGTTGCTGACTCATACTATTTGTTTGCTTGTCGCCTTGTCCTTCCTTTTGTTGTTCATATTTCTTAGATAATTTGTACGCCCTTCTATGACTTTTGAATATCTTGATATACGCCATTTGTGGCTTTGAATATTGTTGTCATTGTTTCTTGGCGACTTTGAGCAAGTTGGCAAGTCGCCCTTCCTCTTTTTTCATTGTATTTGCATTTTCAAGCTAGCGTTGTCACCAATCTCGCCTCTTCATCTTTCGCGATTCGTCCCTCCTTGTCTTCTTGAAATCGAATTGAAACTTTGAGGCTAGTAACTTTGTTGGTCTGTACTTCTGCTTCTTCTACTCAACATGAGTTTCTTATTTTCTTTTGACATTCTATATTTGAGGATTGTAGGTATTCTGGTGTAATCTGTCTCGCCACTTCTTTGTTGTAGTTGATTTTCGTACTGCCAGACTTGCACGCCTTATTTTGTAACTTCTTGGCGATTTAAAAAGAATTGGCGCTGCTCGGAGTCGCCTTTCCATTATACTTTGTGTCTGGTGTTGAAAATAATCTCGCCTTTGAAATTTTTTAACTTTGCACCTGCGATGTCTTTAGCTCTTTAAATATAATTATATATCATTTATGAATAACTTTATACATATTGCCTTTTTGGCGATTGTAACTAGTATGGCGATATGTCGCCTAGTTTCGCTGCATGACGGACGGTTTGGTTGTGTCCTTCTTGCTTTTAGAATCTTATGGCTTGACGTTATGGTGAATCGCCTTGTTTTGACTGTGTGTAAGCTTTTCCTGTTGGTGGTGTTGATAATCCTGCCTTTCTTCGCTGTATATTTTCTTTTTCTGGCGCCCACTACTCGTAAGGTTTACAGGTAACTCCAAGGCCTCTCAACCTTGTTTTATTTTCTGTTTCTGACGCACCCTACTCGTAAGGTTTACAGGTAACGCCAAGGCCTCTCAACCTTGTTTTATTTTCTGTTTCTGACGCACCCTGCTCGTAAGGTTTACAGGTAACGCCAAGGCCTCTCAACCTTGTTTTATTTTCTGTTTCTGACGCACCCTACTCGTAAGGTTTACAGGTAACGCCAAGGCCTCTCAACCTTGTTTTATTTTCTGTTTCTGACGCACCCTACTCGTAAGGTTTACAGGTAACGCCAGGGCCTCTCAACCTTGTTTTATTTTCTGTTTCTGACGCACCCTACTCGTAAGGTTTACAGGTAACGCCAGGGCCTCTCAACCTTGTTTTATTTTCTGTTTTTGACGTACCCTACTCGTAAGGTTTACAGGTAACGCCAGGGCCTTTCAACCTTGTTTTATTTCTGTTTTTGACGTACCCTACTCGTAAGGTTTACAGGTAACGCCAGGGCCTTTCAACCTTGTTTTATTTTCTGTTTTTGACGTACCCTACTCGTAAGGTTTACAGGTAACGCAAGGGCCTTTCAACCTTGTTTTATTTTCTGTTTCTAACGTCCCCTACTCGTAAGGTTTACAGGTAACGCCAGGGCCTTTCAACCTTGTTTTATTTTCTGTTTTTGACGTACCCTACTCGTAAGGTTTACAGGTAACGCCAGGGCCTTTCAACCTTGTTTTATTTTCTGTTTTTGACGTACCCTACTCGTAAGGTTTACAGGTAACACCAGGGCCTTTCAACCTTGTTTTATTTTCTGTTTTTGACGTACCCTACTCGTAAGGTTTACAGGTAACGCTAGGGCCTTTCAACCTTGTTTTATTTTCTGTTTTTGACGTACCCTACTCGTAAGGTTTACAGGTAACGCCAAGGCCTCTCAACCTTGTTTTATTTTCTGTTTTTGACGTACCATACTCGTAAGGTTTACAGGTAACGCCAGGGCCTTTCAACCTTGTTTTATTTTCTTTTTCTTCAGAGCCCGTAACTTAATCAGGTTGACCTTTATTCCATCACCGGTTAGCCTTTATTGGTTTAGAGACGGCTGGCTTCATTATGGTTCAGAGCCCGCAATTTAATCATGATTGCTGCAAATAAGCTTTGATACATTAAAGGTTCAACGATAATAATATATGAAAAATAAAACAAACGAAAATGATACCGCCATGGGCGGTTTGTTGCGGCGCTCCTCGCCTGGCAAGAAAAGCAATTATGTTTTGGTGTGGCGAGACCGAGTTTCATTGCGGTAGTTATCGCGGAATATGCTTCAACCTGAAATATTAGTTGGCGACTTCTATCTCGCCGAGTGGCATTAATGACCAATTGCTTGTGTTTTATGATCACCTCTTGAAAAAGTGTTGCTGTCAAAGTACTTTGAACATATGTAAGAAAGACACAAACAACATTATGAAAAATGGAGTTAGAGATAGTTCAGTATCAAATAATATAACTGCTAAATTATATGTCAATTTATCTTTAGAATGACGGAATAAAAATGTGGTCACCCGAGAAGAATCATATAGAAATGAAGGTGAAAGGTACTTGTCATCATTAAATATATTGGTTAAATTAAAACATGACAACAAGGAAATCAACCTTATCATGGTGGAAGAATTTAATTTAGGGTAAATAGTGTCATACCCCCCTGCAAAATAGGGGAGTTTTGCGTTACCCCCCCTGCAAAATATTTTTTTGAGATTACCCCCCTGCAATGTCAAGATTCCTTGCGTTACCCCCCTGGCTCAACAAGTGGGCATATGACATGGACGAATCTTGACGTGGCATGACACGTGGAAATTAATTTATTTTTTATTTATTTTTAATTGCCAACTCAGTAATTATTTATTTTTTAATTAAAAAAAATGAAAAAAACTTTTTTTTTTAAAGAAACTTTTTTTTTTACGATAACTTTTTTTTTAAAGAAATCTTTTTTTTTAAAGAAACTTTTTTTTTAAAAAAAAAACTTTTTTTTAAAGAATCTTTTTTTTAAAGAAACTTTTTTTTTTAAAGAAATTTTTTTATTTAAAGAAACTTTTTTTTTTCGTTCCGTTCATATGCAGCGATTGTTCTTCGTTTTCAATTTCAATTTGGGGGTTAGGGCAAAGCGATTGTTCTTGCGTTACTATGTGATTGCAGTTTTTTTTTTGGGTTACTCTATTATTATTAGTTATTATTATTATTATTATTAGTTTTTTGGTTACTATTATTATTATTAGTTTTTTTTTCATCTTCATTTTTTTTTGGTTACTCTATTATTAGTTATTATATATATATATAAGAATTTATATATATATATATATATAATAACAACTTTTAGTAAAAAAAAAAAACTTTCTTTTAAGTAAGTTCATAAAAATATAACAACTTTTAAGTTTTTTTTTCATTTTTTTAATTAAAAACCCACATTAATTAATGAGTTGGCAATTAAAAATAAATAAAAAATAAATTAATTTCCATGTGTCATGCCACGTCAAGATTCTTCCATGTCATTTGCCCACTTGTTGAGCCAGGGGGGTAACGCAAAGAATCTTGACATTGCAGGGGGTAATCTCAAAAAAATATTTTGCAGGGGGGTAACGCAAAACTCGCCTATTTTGCAGGGGGGTATAACACTATTTACCCTTTAATTTATAGTGGATCATGGATTTAGGCAAAGGGTTCTTAGACCATTATTTATGCTCAGAAACTAAAAGAGTTATAATGAGTATTGTTCTCACTTTTTGAACATAACACATAGTCAGGGCGATATTGATGTTATAATGACAGTCACCAATAGTTACAGTCTCATTAATGTTTACTCATAATCGAGAAAAGTGGACCAAATAAAAGTGGAAAGTTTAACCTGATTCCAAGCATAGTCTCTGAGACCTGAGTTGTCCATTCCGCCATGGAACAATGAAGAAGTCGACCAACTTGTTTCTTGACTCGATTAGCAGCATGACACGCCTTAGGCATCGGTCTTGATCTGATTTGAAATGTCTTACGGTTGCTCGTTGACAGCTTTTTCCTTCTTAACAGCATCCACCTCAAGATGATCATTGGTAACGGGGCACTCCACCCTTAACATAGTGCTTTGTACTGGACTATGGTTATTCAAGCTTAACAAATGATCCGATAATGTTTGTGTGCTCGGTTTCATGACTTTGACGGCGATGATGTCGACGTTTGAAATGGTTACATGAGTGATTTCCTCGTAAGCATACATATTTCGTCAAATGTCAATGAATATGTAAACAAATAAATATGTAGATTCAAATATATCTAATTTCAAATAAAATTGGGGATGTACATATGAATTAACTAAATGTGCTATTCATTCATTGAAATAGGTAAGCACTATATCTTTAGTCTTGAGTTTTTAAACTGGACACTACTTAGGTGCTCTATCACCTAAGATTATCTTTCAATTGTTACCTTAAATATAAATATTATCTCACACCGCCAATTATTAGTAAAGCGAAAAAGAGAGGTTACAATCTTTTACATAATTTTATTGCTCCTGATGTATAAGCTACTGAAACAGTTCTGCTATACAGATCAAGTATTATATGAAGTGTCTTTTGCTATCACTCAAAAGTCAGCTATGATTTATACAAAAATATTCTTTCTATACACTCTTACATGCCTTGCTCAAAATATGCTAGCACCAGGAAAAATGATTATTGCTATCAACCAACGATACTGAAAACTCAATTTATTGAGAAGCACAAAAACAGTTTATAAATATAAACAGATTGATGAAAAACAGGCATGCCTCTTAAACATAAATAAAATGCCCTTGATTGCTTTATGTGCTAACAACCTTTATTTATCCATTTTAACGAAAGACTATTTTCCAATTAACAAAATTTTATTGATGACTAAGCCTGATTTAGCAAAACTAAGCAAAACTTGCAAGTAGTAAAATACTATCAACTCAGTAGCACGACTGAGCCTGATTTAGCAATATAGAAATTAATAAAAGAAAGCTAGCACCTGATTCATCCGTCCTCAAGGACGGCGTCTCCGATTCAGCCGGCGAAGCCTTCCACCTGCCCGATTAACACCCTGGCTGACTCAGGTGTCGCTGTCGCCGAGTCGCTTTCCTTTCTCTCTGCATCGCTAACACTGATTTACTCTTTTCCGCAGCATATTTTCTTTTCTTTTCCGCGTGTTCTTTCAGCCTCAATGGCCGCGATCTGAGTCTGCAAACGCCGTATTTCCATGACGGCCACTTGCAAAGTACTGACACTAGAATTATCGTTATTTCCGTGTTCTCCAGCCATGTGGAGATGTTTAATTTCTGTCTAGTTTGATGTGGTAGGCTGGGATCAAATGTTTTTACCGCAGCCCCACGGTGGGCGCCAAAATGTTCTGGTAAAAACAAAGGGGGTTGTATTATTGATTAAATGGTGTGATTACACTTGGTTCAATCCCAACAACCCTGGGAGTTTTATAAGTCAGATGAAGATGATCATAACATAGGGGGTTTGTATTATTCAAGATTGATAACTGATACATGTATGTCAGAGAAAAAATTGATTCTCTTTGCAAGAATGAAGAAATTGTGTAGAATGAATCAACTGTCTATGTAGAATCAGTGAAAAATTATTGTCCTCTTCTTCTCTTGAAACAGACCTTATTTATAGGCAAAAAATCTCCCTCTTGTTGCTTGATAACCGCCTTGCTTGGAGAGGAATTCATGGGTAGTGGGCGGTTTCTTTTCCTTCTTCTCCAAGCTTCTTCCTTCTTCTCCAAGTTTCTTCCTTCTTCTCCAAGTCATGGTGGATCATGCTTATCATGTGTTTTTTATGGTTGTTTTCACGCTTCTCCATTAGATGCTCCCATTGGGCTTTTTCGTATTGGGCCTTAACAAATCACACCCTGGTCCATGGCCCGGTACATATATATATATTTGTTGGCCTTTCATCAAAGCCTCTCCATGGTTGGGGATTATTGCCATGTTTATACTGTTGTTGTTGTTGATGATTTCACTTTCAATGATACAATCAATGTTGATAACAACGGTGGAAATTAAAAATCCAGTTTCACTTTTAGATTTTTAGATAATGGTGAACTGACGGGGTTTAATAAATTATTAATGACGAATAAATTAATTCAGGTGTCACATTTTAATTGGTGAACAGTATCAACAGTACCTATGGAACTGTTTCTAAGTTTTGTCCTATATTTAATTAATTTAATATGAGAATATGGTGGGAGAAAAATGGAACCGTTTCTAAGTTTTGTCTTATATTTAATTAATTTAATATCAGAATATGGTGGGAAAAATTGAAAAACTTCCGAAAAAATGTTGAGACTAAAACAATAAGAATTCTCAGTCATCTCGAGGGGATTGGTCCCTGCAGGGTTGTGCGGATGATACTTTTAGTTTAAAAAAAAAAGAATTAAATTCAAAATTAAAAAATAAATGACATTTTTTTAGAAGTTTTTTTTTTTTGAAGATATTTTGTTGTTGATATAAGGACTGATTAATTTTTTGAGAAATAAATTACCTTTTATTTTACCGGAACAAAAAATTCACTTGTCATCAATACATTGGTCATTCTTTTGAAATAGATTGACCAATACATTATGCAGAATTTATATTTGAATACCAATTGACATTCTATAAATGACAAGAAATCTCAATTGAATACCAACAGATTTTATTGCCCTAAAAAAAATCGTAATTGTCTTAATTGAATACCACAAGATTTACTTAACTTTTGTAAAAGTCTTTATTGAATACCACAAAACTTTTTTATAATAAAAAAGTTTTATAAAATCCTTTGAAATATCAATCCAATACATCCCCTAAGAGTCTGTTTGGTATGGTCAAAACAAAATAAGAGGAAAAAAATTACTCAAATAAATGATTGTCACCCACTACCATCAATTTTGTCATAAACCTCTGTCTTTTCATTTATTATTTATTATTAAATAAATTAAAATAAATTTTAAAGATGGGTCCACTTGCATATACAAAGGCAACTTATTAGATTTTTTAGATAAGTGTAATCACCCATCACTGTCACAGTGCTCGTGGTTCGGTTTGAATCGATTTTGAGATAAAAATTCATTTGATCCAAAGTTAAAATTACAAGCGGTTCAGTTTGGTTTTGGATGACTACATAAAAAAATATGATCCAATCCAATCTAATTTTGTGCGGTTTAATTTAAATCGATTTTTTGCAAAGTGTTTGTTTCGGATATTAAGAAAATATATGAACTTCTAAAAATATACGGATATTAAGAAAAGTCGTTTAGTAATAACTTTGTTTGACTTGTGTGAGATTATTACTAATTTACCCTTTATTATTGTGAGAACTGATAACTGATAATTATTGTGAGAAATGAGAACTATTAATAGTAACCATTAGATTTAATTGACGTATCAGATTAAAATCTTCTCACTCGCTTAAAATCTCATGTGATTTTATTTGTGCAGATTAAAAAATCTTCTTATATATAATCTTTCTTAATTCATTTGCAGCTCCCTTCAAAACTTACTTGAATAAATTTTTACTTCTCTGTTCAATTTTTTAACACAACAATGTCGTGATACAATTTTCTCTTAATTTCACGAATATAATTTTTTTTTTTATAACCAAAAGCATTACGCTTAAGATATATATACAACTGGTTCTTTTGCAAAAAATTATTTAGAAACACAAAACATCGAGCTAGGAGTGCAAAGCAAACAACATGCAACCAATTAATCAATTCCATATCGTCAACAACTTTGTCACAAATTAAAAATTGACAAGTACCTGACTCGAGGCCTCTCCTCAAGAAAGCACCAACATGACTTATGTGTTGCTGTATTTAATTAATTGTTATGGTAATTTTTCATTTTGTTTAGCTCAACAAATGCACACATCTTGGGTTAGAATTATTGTCCATTTTCTATCTCAAAAACCTCAAACATGAACACAAAAAAGCCAAGAAAAAAAACTAAAATGACAAATATCCAATATTTTATTAGAGGGAATTGAACAAGCCGAATGAATGATCAAGTGTTAGAATAGAATTATTGAACAGTTTCTGAGTTAATAATAAATTAAATTAAGAAAGATTATATGAATAAATTAGGAAAGATTATATTTAGGAAGATTTTTCAATCTACACAAGTATGATCACGTGAGATTTTATGTGAGTGAAAGAATTTTAATATGATACGTTAGTTAAATCTAAGAGTTATTATCAATTGTTCTCATTTCTTATAATATTTATCAGTTCTCACCGGATACACTCCCTATATATATATATATATATATAGTGATGAAGAAAATATGTGTGGTTGTGGAAGAGGGTGATGTTTTGCTTTGTATAAGAGAAGATAAGAGAAGTTATAGAATATTTTTCTCTAACTCAATTAGTTTACTTCTCAATAAATAAACAAGAAAGTGGAAGCAAATTAATGTTCTTTTTATATATATATATATATATATATTTAAAATAATTAAAGAGTGATGAAGAAAATATGTGTGGTTGTGGAAGAGGGTGAATGTTTTGCATTCTATGCCATGCCTTGTTGTTGCAGGCTGGAATCTGGAAGGATAAGAGGAGATAAGATATGTAATCTGGCATTGTTGTACATAGTACATACATCACAAGATCATTGAATTTTTTTAATTTAATGGTCATTTTCATTATGGACCCATACACCCATTACGAATTATATTGTTTTGTTTTCTTCCAGTTTTGTTTCCTTCAATTATTATACACTAGGGATAAACCCGTGCAACACGAGTTCGATTAAATATATAATTAAAATATTTTTATAAATGAAAAATAATAATTGTTATAAATATAATAATATCATATAGTTAAATGATAGATATTAAAATAGTTTATTTAACTCCTATTCAATGTATTATTGGTCAAAAAAGAATAATAAAATATGAGATATAAGAGCAATTTAAAGTTCGCTTATAGAGATGTCGTAAAATAAATTATAACTTTTAACTTCTAAATTTTTGCACAGGTCATATACATTCAAATTATTTCTAATGTAATTGAGACATACGTTTTTTTAATCCATTCCCTATATATATATATATATATATATATATATATATATATATATTTAAAATAATTAAAGAGTGATGAAGAAAATATGTGTGGTTGTGGAAGAGGGTGATGTTTGCTTTGTATGCCATGCCTTGCTTTCACAAAGAGGGCATTGTTGTTGCAGGCTGGAATCTGGAAGGATAAGAGAAGATAAGAGAAGTAAACTAATTGAGTTAGAGAAAAATATTTTATATACAAATATTTTTATGTTTTTCTTTCTCTAGAGAATATATATAATATATAACTCATACCAGTAATGGTAGGAAATTTTAATGGCCCTTTCTTGTGACTATAGCTTCTCAAAATTGCAAATCATTAATTAAAATTTAAAATGACTTAAACACTTGCATTCCTACAAAACCATCTACCAATTGAGTATCAAACGCATAAACCGAAGAAAATTTGTTAACATTAGCCATGGTCGTAATACATTATTGCTAATAGTTCACAACAATAATTGCATTGTCTCTTGTTTTTTAGTCTATTGGCTAAAAGTTTTACCCTTAAGTTAGATAAGTGAGATGATCGGAATTCGAATTTAAGCCCCTGCATATTTGCTATTGTTTTGTTTGTCCACAAATAGACAATGTACAATAACTGAAGGAAACAAAACAATATAATTTGTTCGTGTTTGTTCGCAAATTCATCATTTTTGTTTTTAGTGCTTTTGAATTGAGTTTAATTATTGTGCACTGTCGGTGTAATTTTTTTTTACACATACATCCAATTACGCGTTGCCACATTATTTAATGAATGTGACACATCATGTGTTTTTAATTACCATACATGATGTGTCAGTATATTATTGGACGCATGTGCAAAATAATTTTACACCGATGGTGCATATAAATTAAATTCTTTTGAATTTATATTGCATCGATGTACTCTTATCAATTTGAATGAATAAATTTTTTTTATTTAGTAAAAAAAAAAAATTGTAATACATTTTGCATTCAATTAACCCGTCTAAAATAGAATGTTATGAGATTTCACCAAAAAATGAAGAAAAAAAAAAGGAACGTTATCATGAATGTTTTTTTTTCCACTATAGTTTAATCTGGTTCGGGAGTCAGTTCTGACATCAAGTGGTTTCAGCTCTCTCTCGATCGTAGTTGCGGGGATCAAATTATGATCCTCTCTACCAAATTCAGCGTCAATCACTATTAAACCAACTGACGATTGATTTAATTTTAAAACATATTCATACTAATGTTGGGTTAGGATTTTTCTATACCCATAATGATGATTAATTAGAAAGTAGGCACTTATTTGTTGAACTATATGGTGTTATTCATCTTCTTGGTTGATGCTGAAAAATCCTTGGGAGGTACGGTGCGGTTGGGCCAACAAAAAGTACATAAAACAGGCAAGTTGTGTGCCATGTCATTCGGTACACTCTCGTGATGTTAATTTTCGGGATATTATTAAGCATTTCCCACCATATAAATATAATCCTCAAAAGGGTAATGTATAATAATTGAAGGAAACAAA
The DNA here is from genome assembly GCF_020283565.1 of Trifolium pratense. NCBI lineage: Eukaryota > Viridiplantae > Streptophyta > Magnoliopsida > Fabales > Fabaceae > Trifolium > Trifolium pratense. The sequence goes on along the minus strand of NC_060065.1, from coordinate 4,868,907 downwards.
TCTGGAAGAAAACAAAACAATATAATTCGTAATGGGTGTATTGGTCCATAATGAAAATGACCATTAAATTAAAAAAATTCAATGATCTTGTGATGTACTACAACAATGCCAGATTCCATATAACTTCTCTTATCTTCTCTTATCCTTCCAGATTCCAGCCTGCAACAACAATGCCCTCTTTGTGAAAGCAAGGCATGGCATACAAAGCAAAACATCACCCTCTTCCACTGTTCCACAACCACACATATTTTCTTCATCACTCTTTAATTATATATATATATATATATAGTGTATCCGGTGAGAACTGATAAATATTATGAGAAATGAGAACAATCGATAATAACCCTTAGATTTAACTAACGTATCATATTAAAATTCTCTCACTCACATAAAACCTCACGTGATCATACTTGTGTAGATTAAAATTCAACGGTGGATTTTGTAAAATTTGTATTCGTTAAAGCGTTATTGAGCGGTGTAACATTACTCAAATGTTACACCGGTGTAATTTGATCCCTCCCCATTTATATATATATATATATAGGGGTTTTCTAACTTAGACCCTAGTTAGGTCTAAGTTAGCAAGGTGCACCTTTTCAATTGGACCAAAATACCCATTCTTTTTAATTAATTAACCAAAATACCCATGAATAGACGCGGATCCAGTGTCGCGCGCGTACTGAAGGATCATGGTTACAGACCGTTGATTTCCATCAGACAGCCAAGATCTGATCTCATCAAGACTGTCTGATCAATCCGACAGCCCAGATCATCCTGATCCATCAGATTCCAGCGCGTGCGCCACACTGGATTACACCCTGGAGAGAGAAAAATTTGCTTTTTAAAAGTAGGACACGTGTCACACAATGGTTGGCTGGACGTGATTTTTGTTCATTTAATACTTTGAACTCAATTATTTCGTTGTAAATTAATTTTTTATTTTTTATTTTTATACCAAAATTCATAATTTTTTTTTCTACAAATAGAGACTTGGTTCGTTTGATTTGGACACCGAAAAAAAAATGCAATTTTTTACTACCTTAATCTCATTTTTTGTCTACTAAATACGTTACTTGTGTGTTGTAATTTAACACGCACCACTCAACCAATTCACTGAAACCATTATACCAGGAAAATAGTAGATAATATTCTGGAACTTTTGGTATATTTTATGAAATTTTTGGAGACCTGAAACTATTTTTAGTTAATTAAATGAGATAAAACGGTAATTAAAAACTAATGTTTGCTTCTGAAACCATTTTACTGGTAGAATGGTTGCACATAGTTGTATTCTGAAACCATTTTACTGGTAGAATGGTTTCAATGAGTAATTTATTAATTGTGTTTGCTTCTGAAACCATTTATCTAGTACAATGGTTTCAGAGAGTTGTAATCTGAAACCATTTTGCTGGTAGAATGGTTTCAGTAAGTTGATTATTAGTTATTTGCTTCTGAAACCATTTAGCTTGTAGAATGGTTGCACATAGTTGTACTCTGAAACTATTTTACTGGTAGAATGGTTTCAGTGAGTAATTTATTAATTGTGTTTGCTTCTGAAACCATTTTGCTGGTAGAATGGTTTCAGTAAGTTGATTCTTAGTTATTTGCTTCTGAAACCATTTAGCTGGTAGAATGGTTTCAGAGATTTGTACTCTGAAACCATTTTCCTGGTAGAATGGTTTCAGTGAGTTGATGTAAGGTAGTGAAAAATGAGATTAAGGTAGTGAAAAATTGGGTTTTTTTTTCTGTGTCCAAATCAAACGAACCAAGTCTCTATTTGTAGAGAAAAAAAAATTATGAATTTTGGTATAAAAATAAAAAATAAAAAATTAATTTACAACGAAATAATTGAGTTCAAAGTATTAAATGGAAAAAAAATCATGCCCAGCCAATCAGACAGCGACACGTGTCCTGCTTTTAAAAAGTAGATTCTTCTCTCCGGGGTGTAATCCAGTGTGGTGCATGCGCTGGAATCTGATGGATTCGGCTGATCTGGGCTGTCTGATTGATCAGACAGTCTTGATGAGATCAGAGCTTGGCTGTCTGATGGAAATCAACGGCCTGTAACCATGGTCCTGCGGTACGCGCGTGACACTGGATCCGAGTCCATTGATGGTAATTTGGTTAATTAATTAAAAAGAATGAGTATTTTGGTCCAACTGAAAAGGTGCACCTTGCTAACTTAGACCCAACTGGGTCTAAGTTAGCAGCCCCCATATATATATATATATATATATATATATATATATGGGGAGGGATCAAATTACACCGGTGTAACATTTGAGTAATATTACACCGCTCAATAACGCTTTAACGAATACAAATTTTACAAAATCCACCGTTGGATGAAAAACTTATATCGTATAGATCATTCTTGTTGAATTGTATAAAAATTTAAAATCGTTTGATATATTTTTGAGATAGATCAAGATTAACGGTATTCAATAAAATCGCATAAATCATTAATCTTCATCGGTCTCAATAACATATCAAACGATTTTAGATTTTTGTAAAATTTAACATGGACAATCTATAAGATATAAACTTTCAATCAAACGGTGGATTTTGTAAAATTTGTATTCGTTAAAACGTTATTGAGCGGTGTTACATTACTCAAATGTTACACCGGTGTAATTTGATCCATCCTCATAATTGACTCTCACACCTACGAACAAAACGTTAAAACTCTAAATAGAACACGTGAAAATTAACTGATAACAAATTGACCAAAAGACATTAAAGAACTTAAGCCAAGTTTTCCTTGCTTTTTGTAGGTTCTTGTCAAATTCTCTCTAGAACTTAAGTCATCCAAGTTACACCCTTTTTTCTATTTGAATTTTCTCAAAACAATTTTAGGCGATTTTAAAATTAGAGATTGCAATGACATTTGATACGATCGGGTGCAGATTCAAAGTCACAATTTCTAACTTTTCAACACTAAATACGTATTAGCCACAAATTGTTATTTAAAATTAAAAAAAAAAAAAAAAGCAAAACAAAACTTTGGAAAATGATTTTAGTAGATTAAATGGGTGTTTTTTTTACCATGATATTAGTACGAAGTTTTCACTACTATTAGTGATGACTAATTTCTGTCGGAGAATTTATGGGACACAAGGTGAGTTCTCTCCTCCCAACCGAATTTATGGGACAAATATTTTTATGTTTTTCTTCTCGTTCTACACTATTAAGAGATAGTTTTTTCTCTCATCTTCATCATCAGGACTATATAATAACCCTATAAATATAAAATAATTATAAACTCGAGTCTCAAATGAAAATTTAATCGGGGGAAAGAAGTTAGGGAGTTGGTGTTTGAGTGAAAAGAAAGAGAAAGAAGTTAGGGGTGTAGTTACTAGTTAGGGGGTGTTTCTCGACTGGAAGAAAGTTGGGGGAAATAGTGTGTAGTTGGTGCATAGCACTATCATGAGGACTAGATCAATCCAAAAGTAAATAATTGTGGTCCACTTTGGACCATTCTTTTTATGAGTCCATTTTATACGGACCCATTCGTAATACATTATTGCTACCTATAACAGTTCACAGTAATTAATTATCTTGGAATTTCTGCATATAACATATTAAAGATGTAAAAAATTATATTTCTATCATTAATTTTATCCTTATTTTCTTTTTTAAATTAATTGTACTGAAGTCTCTAGTTTTATTTAGGATTTAATTGATATGTATCGACGGTGTAAAATAATTTTACACTGTCAACAAATATTAATCATGTTTTCCGCCACATCACCTCACTTCACTCCACTTTCTCGACATGACATGGCAAAATGATGATTATTTATTAGACGATCATGTAAAACTATTTTACACCATATCAATTAAACTCTTTATTTAAGGAAAAGCTAACTAATGCTTTAAGGGCACATGCTTAGTGGTTCAAAAAAGGAAATATTTTATCATAACTCATGCATATAATTCACTTTTTAAATTTGATCACAAATTAATTACATAAAATTTAAGAAAATATTTCTACTTTTGAATTCTTAACGTGTGTCATTTAGGCATATGTTAGCAAGACCCTTTAATTAATTATATAGCGTGTCAACTGTCAAAAAAAAAATGGTAAGCGCCACAATTTCATTATTGAGCTTCCACAATAATGAATGATTGAATTGAATGTGTTTTATTGTTGTGAAATAATTGCAATTCATGTTAGATATTTTAACTTAATAAGAATCACAATTTTTGAAAAAAAATATCTCTCAAAAATAATTTTTATGAAAAGTTATTTAAAATAGCTTCTCTTTTAGAGTTTTTTTTTCCTTAAATTTTATGATCCAAAAAAATTATAATATAATGATAAAATACTTTTTCTTAATAAGAAAATAAATTAAACTACTAAATAACACGAGGTAAACTAACCTCTCTTACATCATCTTCTAGAAGAAGTTTCAAAGCAAAAAGAGAAACATAAAAAATGATAAAATACTTAAAACGATATTTTTTAAAAAAATAATATTTAAACCAATTTTTCAAAAGTTTTATAAAAAAATTCTTTATTTAAAAAACTTTAAACAAAAAAATACAATATAAAAATTATTTTTAAAAAAGCTTAAACAAACTAGTCCATTAGAACTGGTTATTATTATGAATCATCACTTGAGATACTCAACGTTGAAAGTAGAAATATGGGAATAAAATTTATATCTTGGATCTTCCTTCTTCATCTACTAGTAATACTACTGGTATGTTAAACTTTCTCTTGAAACTCTGATTCTCTCTGTTTATTATAACTACTCTGTTACTATACTTTTGCAGTGTTCTCATGGCGACCAAGCGAGGGAATTGGATGAAAAAACAGAAAAGAAATCATTGGAAATTCATCATGATATTGATCGAAGACTAATGGTGTTCTTCACTTTGAAAGATTTGAAAGTAGGAAAAATAATGCAAATTTATTTTCCAAAGAGAGACCCATCAACTTCTCCTAAGTTATGGCCCAAAGAAAAAGCTGAATCACTTCCTTTTTCATCAAACCAACTCTCATATCTTCTCAAATTCTTCTCTTTCTCTCAAGGTTCACCTCAAGCCATGGCAATGGAAGACACCTTAAGACAATGTGAGAGTAAACCCATCAAAGGAGAGGTCATATTTTGTGCTACCTCTTTAGAATCTATGCTTGAATTTACACAGAATGTTGTTGGTTCAAATTCTGAAGTCCAAGTTCTTACAACTTTTCACAAAACTAAGTCAAGTGTTACTTTCCAAAATTACACTATAGTAGAAATTCTAATGGAAATTCTACCTCCCAAAACCAAAATGGTGGCTTGTCACAGTTTGCCTTACCCTTATGCTGTTTTTTATTGTCATAGCACAGAAAGTGAGAAGAATAGGGTGTTTAGAGTTTCATTGGTTGGTGAGAATAATGGAGATATCGTGGAAGCTATGGCGGTTTGTCACTTGGATACATCACAATGGGCACCTAATCATGTTTCATTTCAAATTCTTGGGGTTACACCAGGAAGCTCTTCTGTTTGTCACTTTTTCCCAGCTCAGGATTTCATCTGGATACCTAAATTCAAAACACAAGCTTCTTCTATCATGTGATTTCTAGTAGTAGTAGTAGTAGTACAGTAATCCCTTCGGATTCGGATTCTAAATATAAGACAGAATTTGGTCAGTGAGCGAAAATTGATGTATGTGATTCAATATAAATACATTAAATTTTCTTGACCCTACGTTCTCTTATATTTAAAACCGGAGGAAGTACTACCAGTGTGCTTGTAATTTGTGTTTATGTGCATCAATGCTGCTAAAATAAATAATTGTGTTTTGTGTTACAGAGGTAAGTACTATGAAATAAAGTTTTATAAAAGTGTATGTAATAGTAAGAGCCTCTCCTTTGATGATTTTGTTGTAATATTGAATCATATGATGTTATTATGGTCTGCTTATTCAAAGCCTGAAACTTAGTTTTTAAATGATTTTATGTTAAAACAATTATTTATCGCATTTAATTGAGTTTCTCTATATATGTTGAAGAAAATTATTCTTCACTTTTAATTTGAGTTTATGCCAAGGTTGAATCTAACAGAAAAAATTAGACTTTCATTTCATGTGACATGTTGGAATTCATGTGTGATAAATTGGTTGTAAGTTGGAAAGAAATAAACACAAGAGTTAGAACTCGGAATTTTTCTCTAACAAAAGATAGACGGGCAACAAGCTGCGCCGATAAACCTTTCTGTATAGTAAAACTCAATATATTTGAAAAACTACATTCATATGTGACACACTATTACTATGCATGACCTAATGTGTGAATTGAAAAAGTAGTATATTTCTCGCCTTGGAAGACTACACAGTTTAGTAGTATTTATATAGCGGAAGTTTCTCTTTTAGGGTGTGCCATAAGGGGTATCAAGTTTAGTAGTATTTATATATTGGAAATGGACCTTAACGGTTGAAAAGCTAATGAAGCCACACTAAGGGAAACAAATATTAATGCCCAAAATTTCAAGTCTTTACGAAGTTCATCTGCAGGCTCAAAGAATGTATTTATCATCTTGGAGACCAAAAGTCCTAGAATAGGTTGCATTGCTCCAGTTACTGCTGCTGCTAGACAGCTAGAGTCCCTATGAGTAACACTGGGATTTAAGGTTTATTAAGATAAGCGAGGAGAAGTAATGGGACATCTGGAATCCTACTTTTATGTGATGGTGCTGCTGAAGGAAGAACTTCAGACCCTCCTTCTAGTTTGGTAGGCATAGAATTTGATACTATGAATGAGTTGTGACCGCTGTTTCCAATCTCAGATGATCCACGGCTTAAAGATTGTTGGCTGGACTCTCTTCCAGAATCTACAAAGTTTTCTAGCTTATCCGAGTCATTAGAACCACACTCTTCTGATGAATCGCTTTTCATTTCTTGCAGCCTAATGAGTTGACTATAAGCTCCATCAGGATCTTTAGTGAGCTCAGCATGTTCACCTAATAATCAGTTAGAATACATAAGAATGTTGTATTGAAATTGCCATACTGAGTTTCATTTTCTGTGGAGCGGAAACTATGTTTGTATATGGTATACCTTTTTCTACAACTTTGCATTTAAGTATGTGTGTGTATATATGTATGTGGTATACCTTTTTCTACTACTTTTCCTTGGTGAATAACAGCAATGATATCAGCATTCCTTATTGTGCTTAGGCAGTGGGCTACAATGATCGTTGTTCGGTTTATCATAATTTTGTCTAGCGTCTCTTGTACCATTCTTTCAGACTCTGCGTCAAGGGCACTTGTTGCTTCATCTAGGAGTAGAATTCTTGGATCTTTCAGAATTGCTCTTGATATAGCAATTCTTTGCTTTTGGCCGCCAGAAAACTGAGCTCCATGCTCGCCAACCATCGTGTCAAGTCCTTAAATTAATAATTTTCAGGAACTGGTAAGGTAAAAGGTACATAACATTTAATGTGCAAACATATACTATAATTAATAATTTGAAACTGACGTTGAACTCTCACATGCAGAAATTTATCTTAGCAGCTTTAGCAAGTTCTGTTGCAGCTCTGATTTCTTCATCTGTTGCTCCATCCTTACCATAGGAAATGTTCTCTTCAATGCTACAAGTAAAGAGAACTGGATCCTGACTGACTAGGCCTATTTTTTGCCTGATCCATTTCAGTTGAAATTCTCTGAGGTTGATACCGTCAATGAGAATTTCACCACCCTGTGGATCATAAAATCTCTCTATCAAACTAATAACCGTCGATTTCCCACTCCCACTTTGCTCTACAAAAGCCGCTGTAGTGCCACTTGATATTGAAATTGAAAATGCATTGAATATCATTTAATTTGGTCTTGAAGGATAACTAAAGCAAACTTCCCTAAGTTCTATATCTCCGGAAATATTTGGCTGCCTCTTTATTGTCCCAAACATTTTAACGACTGCAGCTCGTCCAGCAGCAAATGCAGTTAAGCTTGGAGATGCTTGTCCTAGTGACCTGGAAAATAAAATTAGCTCAGAAGAAGTGATGTATATGCGTGCATTTTGTTGGTAAAAACCAGAGATGACCGTCTCTATAAAGCGAGTATTTTTCCCTACCCGTGCAGATAACTAGGCAAACCAGAAAATACAATTCCACATCGCAATGAAAATAGCGCAGAAATAAATATCAAAGACACCAGAAGTCCACATGTTATACCTTTAAGATATGTAATAATGCATGGACACACAGTGTAGATGATATGATATATATAGCAGAAATAACTTAACTTACAAGGAACCTGTCAGTAGTACTGCAAAAAATACGCTTATGACATCACCACCGGTATAACCTTTCTCTAGTATCATCTTCCCTCCAAACCATACAGCCAAAGCATAACTGCAGTAAACAAATAAACGAACCGAACCGAGGCCTAAACCAATAGCCAATCCCTCTTGCATTCCAATTCTGTAAGATTTAGTTAATGATTGATTGTATTGAGCTATAGCTTGCTTCTCGCCAGTAAATGATGCAACCTGCATACATTTGACTAATTGTGTTATCTAGAAACATGAAAAAGAAGAAAAACAATGAAAGGTTTCTTTATGTAGATTGCCATACTGTTCGAATTGAACCAATTATCCACTCTACTATACTTGCTGCTTCGGAATACGCTGCTTGTCCACGAGATGCCATCTTTGCATATGCAAAGCTCATTATTGAACAAGAGAGGACAAGAAGAGGAAGAGATGATAGAAGGACAAGTGCTAGAAGCCAACCCTTGATGAATGCCACAATTAAACCTCCAAAAAAAGATGACACATACTGTATGAACTTTCCTACCTGAGAAGAATAAGTTTTTTTTTTTTCTGAAATCATCAAAGTTTGTTATCATAGTTAGATCAAAAGATGCTGCATTAATAGTAATACCTTCTCTCCCATGGTTTCTTGAATAAGAACTGTGTCACCTGACATTCTTCCAACAATCTCACCACTGTTTGTTTCCTTGTCAAAGAAGCTTATATTTTGCCTTAAAATTGCTTTAAGGTATAAGGCCCTTATTCTTGCACCTTGTCTCTCCCCAGTGATCATCCAGCAAGCCACCTCTGCAAGATTTCATGTATAAGTAACTCTTGTTATTTTAATCATAAGGTAAGCTTACACGAATTTGCATGCTTATGCAGAACCGCTGCAAAAAATGCGCCTGCACCTATAATTGCAAACCTGAGAGCCACCTGAGCATATATGAAATGGACCGCGGTAAATCATCACATGAAAATAAAATCAATTCCTGTTGAAGGGGAAGTTAGTTGTTTGTTACCTTGGAAACTTGATGAACTACTTGTTTAGTGTTAACATTTCCTCCAAAAGCATCAATAGCATCTCCAATAATTATAGTCAGTAAAGGCATAGAGACTCCATTCCCAACAGCACTTATAGTCCCAACAAACATCAACAAATAATCCCAAGAGTCTGCAAATGAGAAAAGCTTATAAAATGGTACTGTTTTGTTGCTTTTATCCTTCGCCCCGTTCTTCTTGTAATCTTGGTCCATGTCTTCATTGACATTTTTTTCTTCATCAGCAATGTGGGACTTACATTGCAATCAACTCCAACAATCATTTCATTATTCAATAAAGGAGTAATACAAAGAGGCAATGTCTCAAAAGTACAACGACTAGGTCATGAAATGGCCGCCCTAGCAAGTGTGCGAGCAACCATGTTCGCTTGCGGCTTAATAAACATATGTTGTCTTTAATTTCTGTATATAAGTGATGAATTGGGGCAGTATATTATATCTTGCACAAACTCAAAAGAGTATCGATCCCTCATATTGATTGTGGATTGTAGAAGAAGTATTTTACAACAAAAAGTGAAGGTTCACATACTAATTGCTTTCTTTTTTTTTAAGTTGATTTTAATAGTTTATAAGTTTTTTAATTGATTTTAATAATCTAGGGATTAAATTGATGAGAGAGTGATAATTTTTAAACTACATTTATGGTTAAAATAAAAAACAAGAAATCTACTAAGATAGCAAATAGATATTTGAAATGAGGATACTCACAGTTAATAAGAGTAATCTCAATTTTAAAAACATTTTCACAGCAAATAGATATTTGAAACGATGTCGTTTGGATCTTCTCTGTTTTCTCCTCCGCCGCACGTCGTTTACCGTAACCGAAACAGAACCTCTCGTTTCAAGGTCACTGCAGCTAACAACGTTCCCGATTTCCTTTCTGCTGATTGGTGCGTCTGTTCATCATAATTGATTCATCATCATCATCATAATCTTAATGATATTTTATGATACTGTTTGTAGGTTTGAATCTCGCAAGAAAAAACCAATTGGTCCAAGATTAGATGTGAGCACTACTTGGTTTGCAATCTTCTTCTTCTTCTTCACGTGTATGATGATGCTTTTCGATTTTTAGTTTCATTAGGTTAAGTAAATTAAATTAAATAATTTTTTTGTTATATAGTTCACTGCAGAAGATGCTGTTCATCATCAACTTGAAGCTTTGAAGTACAATGATCAACCTCTTCAAGATTATGGAATTGAAGTCATGTACAGGGTAGTAACCTAATTAATCATTTTCTTACTATTTCTCTGTTTTCTTCTATAACAATTTTGTAATCCCTATGCTAATTTCTGCTATCATTATGGTTATAGTTTGCTGGATTTGATCCCTTTGAAAGATCAACATATTTTGGTCCATTCTTTGATCTCGGTCAGGTTAGCATATACTACTATACTAATGTTTTTCATTTTTCATTATAAATGATAATTTGAGACACAAATTTAACAATAATTTATATGGTTGACACAATTGTGTAGTTAATTATATTCGATGAATGATTAATGAACGAATATAACAAAGTGTCTCGTGAGCATAACTCACTTGGTAGTTGGTAGAGACATTACATGTGATATGCAGGGACCGGGGCTTGAACTCTGGTGCTCCCACCTATTCAACTTAAAAAGTGAAATTCTAGCCGCTAGGCTACTTGACAAAAAAAAAAGTGTCTCAACAAATTAATCATTTATTACTAGATGTAGACACACTAGATGTACTCATTAATCATTAAGCACAATTTTAAGGTGTGTTCAAATATGTGTGATATCCATTAACCATGATTTGTGTTTAAATATACACTTGAAAATCGCGGTAAATGAAATTTAGGATTGTTTTTAATTGTAATTCATGAATAGTTCATAAGCTGCGACACCATGTTATATTTATTAATCATCTACTAAATGTTATTAACTATGAATTTGAACTATGCTAATCATCCAAATTTTGCGAAGAAGTAACACAACTCGCAATTGATTTGTACTGGATATAGTGTATAGTATTTGTTGATGGTAAACGTAAACAGTGCAACACTTCGTGTGCAGTTTGAAAGATTCAGACGTATTTTTCACCATTCTTCTTACCGAGTCTTATTGGGTCACAAAGAAAGAAAGATCATGAGCAGTTTGTTTGTGGAGGAGGTAAATAAAATGGACATGTCACCATAACTTCCATTTGAGGACAAAAAGTCACTGTCATATATTTGAATTTTAGTATACATGGATATATTTGTTAATTATACACTTGGATATCTGCATTTTTCAATTCACAAGTTCTTATTCTTTTACATTTCTGGTATTTTTCTGTGGTGCGATGAACTTCAATCAGAACAAATATAAGCAGCGGATTTGGGTTCGAGGAAGTCGGCCAGAGGAAGAGGAGATATTTCAATTTACAATGGTTCAGGTTTGATCACTATAATCTTACTTGTTCGACATGTACTGTTTCCATTTAGAATGCTTTATTTTTATGTTAAATTATCACCCTTCATAAAGCTATCTATACTGTGTAGACTGTTAGATACATTCTGTGCATGTTTTCAATTTTGGTGCATGTTGAGTTGTGCTCTTATCAAACTGATGTTAAATGTGAACAGACCAGTGTTGTTAAATAGTGGCGCTATAGCGCTATTGCATTGTAGAATCTGAACAAATCGCTATTGTTCTGCAATATGCTCTTTAGTACAAAATATTGTGAAATAGTGGCTATAGCGGCGCTATATTAGTATTGCGTAGCGGCATTTGAATAAACAACTATTTTCTGTGATCCCAATTGACAACCCTACTGTAGACACACTAGGGTGGTTATTGGAGTTTGAGCGCCGTGGCTTTTAGAGGAGTATTTAATGTCAATAGTCCTCTGCTTAATTCAATGATAATACGAAATTATGAACTATTAGTTTCTTATTAGTTCCCTCTTATTCTATGATTTATCACTAATATCCATCTCTTGTTTTTGGCAGAGGGTTGGTGGTTGCTGGGATGGTTATTGGCTAACTGAGTCTCTGCTTAACGACAGGGATACATTTTCTGGTGGGTTAGCATATTGAAAAACATTCAATGCAGGAATCAGATTCATCAAGCTCCATTGCCAAAACATTAAGTGATATGCTATTCTAATCTGTAAAGTCTGTACATATATATATACAGACCCCACATTTGAGTATGAAACTATGCTGTAATTATGTGTAAATGAATGTAGGCTATAATTGGTCCTTGCTGATCCAATGTAAAGACTCTTGCACATTTTACTTAAGTGTTGCAGGAGTTGGCATGCATTTGGTGCTTATACTAAAATGTGTATAGCATACTTGTGTGAGATAAAATAGAATGAAGAGAATTACTCTTTTAATTGCATGTATTACATCTTCTTTGCACTGTCATTTTCAGTTGTTCTGGTATTCAATTTTAAGACATTATATGTGAGTGAGGGAACTCAATGGCTCCTTAAATTTTTCAAGTGTTGTCATCTAGACATTTAAGTATTTAACCTTGACAACAATTTCTAACTAGACACTTAAGTATTTAACACTTGACAACACTTGATGATTGTTTATTCAATATAAATGAGAATGTCAACACCTAGACCATTTTTTTGAATAGCAAACTTTATTAGCAACCTCAAAACCATGGTATAAGATATACCGAGGGAAAGGAATACAGTAGATGGATCTAAAGGCAACCCACCACAAAAGGAGAACAAAAAAGGTGGAGCGCTTAAGCAAACACATACAGGCTGCAGCACAACTCCAGACCCCCATCCAAACAAAAACAACAGAAGCCCCTAAAACACCATAAACATAGGCAAAAAACAGAACAAAACACTCCAGCCGTCCCCCGTCCCCCACTTAACGATTGAAGCAAATACCGGAGTCCCAACATCATTCGTAATACAAATACAAACATGGGGAAATTTTCAGCCGATTGACACTCCAATGCCAAGACGTAGACGTAACACCTAGACCATTGTTCTAACTAGTACAAGTTTAAGTTCAGGTGAAATGCCCATCTTGTTGTATTCCTTAAACTAGTCCTGGATTTTTAAGTTTAATGTATACATTTGTCTTTTTAGTTTTTTAAGTATTAAATTGATGTTTTAACTTTGTAACCAAAAATTATATTATTCCGTAATTTACAAAAAATGTTTATGTTGTCATTATCCTTCAACAATTTCTAATTCTACTACCAAGAATATATTCCAAAAAATAAACCCACAAAGTATTGAAAATTCTGACATACAAAATAACACCACAACCTGATTACCACTACCAAGAATTTTATTTATTGCTAATCTTAGCTAATCTTATAATGAATAATTACTTAAGAAAAGTGTGATTCTACATGCAGTAACGCAACTTGAGAATGAAAATGTATTATTAAGAGGACTACTCTTGTCCAAAAAAAGAGGACTACATCACTATTCTCGTTCTCAATAGCAACAAGGAGACATTGAAATTAATAAGAAAAATATAAAAACAGATTGCGTTTGCCGGGAGTCGAACCCGGGTCTATTGCTTGGAAGGCAATTATCCTAACCGTTGGACTACAAACGCTTCTTGTTATCAACCACAAAAGTTTGATATATACATCCTAACACTGTGGAGTCGTGAGTTATAGCAAAAATTAAGAAACATGTGAAAAAATGGTTTATAAAATTTGAACTAAATACTATTTTTGTCCCTCAATTTTTTCTGCGGCATAGTTTATTCCTCACAAAAGATAATGTCAAATTAGTCGTGACAATTTTAAATAAAGGAAAAATTAATCTTTCTGCTATAATGAGTCAGGGACTGAATTGGACATCCTAATGAAAATATCAAAAATTAATTTTTAAACTTTATTTTTGTTGGATACTATAGAATTTTTTTTTGTAAGAGATCAAATTAATTAGATTATTATTCTAAAATTTGTTTCAAATTGAACAAAGCCAAGTAAAGTAATGTAGTAGTATGAGAACTTGGACTAACTAATTAACTCCCAATGGATTTATTAATTAGGATTACATCATTTTTTTTGTTTGCATCACAATGGCAGTTAGCATATAAACGAATCACCTAAGTTACATATGCATGGAATATGCTTTAAGTTCCCAATTTCTATTTTGTTTCCATGACAAGGATGGATCTATCTATCTATAACTAACTAAATTATTCATGAAAGTGGAAAAAAACAAAGTTAAACTTTCCAAATTTTAACTACTCTTTAATTATTATTAGTATTAATTAATTGAAAGAGCGGCTTATATCAACTTAACTTACGTCCTCCATGTACAACATGTCAGTTTAGGCTCTATAATTCATTAGTTTAATCTTGAAAAGCATTTTTATTACTCAAGCAAGAACTTGATTCTCTCGTTTCAAAATTTGTCTTATTTCATCCACATCTTTAAATAAAGGATTTTAGTTCAACAAACTAGTTAGTTGATATTGTTAATTATAGTTAGTAAAAGAAACTATATATTTTCTTTCTTAAAAATTGCAAATAAACTATAGCTTGGTTTTGTCTTTTTTACCATTAAAAAGTTCATTTTAGTTTGCATGTTCATGAAAAATTTGTTTCTACATTAATTAGGTTGATCATTTTGTTCACTAGATAGATATGTAATTTATGAGTGTATCAAAATTATCATTGAGTGTGTCTTAGTAATCTATCAACCAAATTGATTAGTTTATAAAAACACATTCGAAAACCAAATTAATTACTAATAAACAAACTAACCAAGCCAACACATTTGTGAATGTTTTTATTATTTTGATCAGCAAAGTTTTTTTTTTTTTAAACAAATTTTGAATCTTTGATCGGCGATGTTATGTCATGCAACTGTATCGTCGCCCAAAACGGTCGCAAGACCGAAAGTCAAAGGAACTTTTATTTATTTTTAATCGAGTAGTTTATTGATTAAAATTTCTTATTTTAAATGTGAATGAGTGTAAGTCACTAGGTTAGTAAAAAAAGTGTAAACCACTAAGTTTGGTCTAGTGGTGAAGTGTTTGTGTAGTACGCTAAAGATCTTGGGTTTGATCATCAGCTTAATTGTAAGTTAGAAAAATTATATAAATAAGTGAAGTGTCTGAAATTCGAACTTCGACTACATCGTGTTTTAATTTTCATCATATCGTATATAATTGAGGAAGAAAGAATTTAAAAATACAAACATTTATAAACGAAATGAAAATATTGTATCATATCATATATAATTGGCGGTGGAACGTGCGTTTGGCATTGTAGGTGGTGGGAAAAGGGGACTCAACTCGAACATGGCATGGTACAGACAATATATCTTCATTATTATTTGAATTATTTTATTTATTTTATTTTGACCAAATTTAAATTATTTGATTGATTTGGACTAAAATATAATATAAACTTGAACATTATATTTATATATATAACAAAAAAAATATAATGTCCATAGTCTATGCATTTTTCTTTTTATATGAAATTCATGTCTGTGAAGTACAAGTAATCGATTATCAATTTTTTATTGTAATAATTGATTCTTATTTTATAGGCAAATGTATGGTATGTTAGTAGTTTTTTTTTTTTTTAATAGACGAAATGACAAAGTCATTATAAATTCACTCACAAGTGGATGAGCCAGGGTTCGAATATTTCGGTATTTTTTTGTCAGTTGAGCTGGAACTTGTAGACGGTATGTTAGTAGTTGTTATTGTTAGTATTTTTCTATTCGTCAGAGTTTGAACTCTGTTACTACTTCAAATTTATCAGAAATCTGCACCACTATAAGAAGCTGGTACCTCCAAACAGAATACAACATACTTACATAGTTAGTTACATACATGGAAGGTGGTGAACTAAGAGTAGCGAGTGGGCGCATAGGGAGCTCAAGCATTTGGAGAAGTGGCGCGGTTGATGTGTTTTCGGGATCTTCAAGAAGGGATGATGATGAACAAGAGCTTCAATGGGCTGCTATTGAGAAGCTTCCGACTTATCTACGCATGACTAGAGGCATACTCAACGAAGCACAAGGCGAACAACCTGTAGAGATTGATATCAACAAACTGGGACCACTACAGAGGAAGAATTTAGTGGAGAGGCTTGTTAAGATTTCTGAGCAAGATAATGAGAAGTTTTTGTTGAAGTTAAGACAACGCATTGATCGGTATGTAGGAGTACTAACCTACGTAGCACTGACGCTTTAGATTAAAGACATGTCTGGTGTCCTGGTGTTGGACCCCAACACATGTGTAGATAGGACCTTTTCTTAAGTTATTTACATGTGTCGTGTTAGTGTCATGTCTGGTGTTTGTGATAGTGTTTCATTGAAGTACCGACTTGAGCTGTTGTTTTGTGTCTTAGTGTTGTAATTCTTGATATTTGTGAAAAAATTGTGCTAAATGCAATTGATGCAACCTCAATCGTAGTCGCATCATGGACATCAAAAACCATAATGTCGTTAGCTTCATGTGCTTGTTGCATGTGTAGAGGAATTTACAAGTTCATGTAATTATGTTGCTCTCATGTGTGCAGGGTTGGACTTGATTTTCCAACAATTGAAGTACGATTTGAGCACTTGAATGTTGAAGCGGAATCTAGTGTTGGAAGCAGGGCATTGCCAACAATCCTCAACTTCTACATTAACTTGTTGGAGGTAATCATAACAATAGGTTTCCAATTGTATGTTTTGTTATCCCAAACAGTTCTTTTTGAAGCAGAATACACTAACAATTTGGAATGTATATGCATTAATTTGTGCTCTCTTTTTGAAGGTGTGTGTGAATTTTCTTCACCTTATCCCTAGTCAAAAGAAGCCGCTAACAGTTCTTCATGATGTTAGTGGAATCATCAAGCCTAAAAGGTAAGACAACACTGCCTTAGTGAAATTCACATGAAGGAGGACTCTTGGGAAGAATTAGGAAAGAATCTATCTATTTCTCAATCAACATTATGTTTTGCCTTTTGCAGAATGACACTGCTCTTAGGTCCTCCAAGTTCCGGAAAGACTACATTGTTGTTGGCACTGGCTGGAAGACTCGGCAAAGATCTAAAAGTAAGTGCATGTAGTTAATGATGTTAAAAAAATTGTGGTTAATTGTGTTCAGTAGATAGTTAATGAGTGGCGCGACACCTTGTTATATTCACTAATCATCCACTGGACGTAGTTAATCACATATTTGAACTGCATTAATTATCCAAATTGATGTTGAAATTTGATATCGAATTTGGTGTCAAGATAACACAGCTCTTAAGTAATGCTCAATTTTGGCAATCATAATTCATATGTTTCCTTTGCTGATTAATTGCAGCTTTCGGGGCGAGTCACGTATAATGATCATGAAATGGAAGAATTTGTGCCACAGAGAACATCAGCTTACATAAGTCAAACTGATTTGCACATAGGAGAAATGACAGTCAGAGAAACATTGGCCTTTTCAGCAAGGTGTCAAGGGATCGGAACTCGTTACGGTCAGTAACATAGCCCTTTTTCTTTACCTTGAAGGATTATGTTTTGTCACTTGCATTTGATTGAACTGTTTTTCGACTTTGTGCAATTGACAGATATGCTGGCAGAATTATCAAGAAGAGAGAAGGCTGAAAACATTAAGCCAGATCCTGATCTTGATATTTATATGAAGGTGAGATGAGAGATAAAGATTAAATGTTAATAAACCTCTTTGCAGAAAATTAATAGCTTGGAGATATAGCTAAACATACTTAATATTCTTAATTTTCAGGCTGAAGCACTAGAAGGCCAAGAAACAAACATAGTTACAGATTATATAATTAAGGTAGAAAAACCAATTCAGTGAATTTTGAAGATGATTTTAAGATATATTAAGGAAGAAGCTCATTTTTTTTTCCTGTTTCTTAAACATTTGGCAGATTTTGGGACTAGATGTTTGTGCTGATACCATGGTAGGGGATGACATGATTCGAGGTATTTCTGGCGGACAAAGAAAACGAGTCACAACTGGTAAATACTAATAAGACATGAAGTGTTTTTATTTTATTTTCATTTGTGTTTTGTGAAACTCAAGATGTGATAATCAACTACAGGTGAGATGCTAGTTGGACCATCAAGAGCGCTTTTCATGGACGAAATATCGACTGGTTTGGATAGTTCGACCACATTCCAAATGATTAATTCACTAAGACAATCCATCCAAATTCTGAATGGAACAGCTCTCATCTCTCTTCTCCAGCCAACACCTGAAACTTATGAGTTATTCGACGACATAATTCTCCTCTCAGACGGACAAATTGTGTATCAAGGTCCAAGGGAAAACATCCTCGAATTCTTTGAACACGTCGGTTTCAAATGTCCAGAGAGGAAAGGAGTAGCAGACTTTTTACAAGAAGTACTTTTTTTTGCTTCACTAGATTAAGACTTGTTATTCTTTTCGCCTTTAATAAAAGATAATAAACTCAGCCTTTCAATTCATGTATTTGACAGGTAACATCAAGAAAAGATCAAGAACAGTACTGGAAAAATAAAGATGAACCATATAACTTTATCACTGTTAGAGAATTTGCTGAAGCATTTCAGTTGTTTCACATTGGTCAAAAGCTCGGTGACGAACTTGCTACTCCATTTGATACTTCCAAAGGCCATCCTGCTGTTTTAACCAAAAACAAGTATGGTGTGAGCAAAAAAGAACTGTTAAAAGCTTGCGTGTCAAGAGAACTCTTACTTATGAAAAGGAATTCGTTCGTCTATATTTTCAAGATTTGGCAGGTAAGCATGCCACACCGAGTCACCATTGAAGAAAAACTTACTTAATTGTTCATCAGTGTTATTTCAACTAGGTTCATGTTTTGGTTTTGTTTGTTTTCAGTTGATTCTCACTGGCATCGTAACGATGACGATGTTTCTACGAACTGAGATGCACCGGAATACAGAAGCAGATGGGGGGATCTATATGGGTGCCCTATTCTTCATACTAATTGTAATTACGTTTAATGGATATGCCGAGTTATCGTTGTTCATCGTGAAACTCCCGGTTTTCTATAAGCAAAGGGACCTTCTTTTTTTCCCTGCTTGGGCATACTCTTTGCCTACATGGATCCTTAAGATTCCTATAAGTTTTGTAGAAGTTGGTATATGGGTTGTGTTGACTTACTATGTTATAGGATTTGATCCAAGTTTTGAAAGGTGAGAATGTGTTTTTTTATTCTTTACTGCATGCACTTCATACATAATTTGCTCCAGTTTGCTGAGACACATCCTGTCATTGTAGTTTCATCAAGCAGTACTTTTTGCTAGTTTGTATCAACCAGATGGCATCTGCACTTTTTCGATTTATCGGCGCAGTTGGGAGGAATGTTATTGTTGCTAATACAGTTGGATCATTTGCTTTAATTGCAGTTTTGGTACTGGGTGGATTTATCATATCTAGAGGTGAAGTGTTACTTGTCAGTGCAGTTTATTATCAAAGATGCATATTGGTCCTGTTTAGATAAGCAATCTAATCATGCACTTATTACATAAGTGCTCGTGCATGAGCTATTTTTATAACAAAAGGATACAATAAAGTCAAATTGTTATTATATATGCACTAAGCTAGGTTCATAAGCTATCCAAGAGAACTGATGTAAATAAGCTCAAAATAGTATATGGACATGTCGTAAGTTGTTTCTGTAAGATCTCCCAAATCTTCTCAAAAGTGTTTATGCAAGTAGATAAACTCAAATAAATAAATAAATAAACAAATAAGTCAATTCAAACAGGTACATTGTTTGCTTCAAATATGATGTCAAAAGCTCTGATAAACTATGTTCTTTTGAATCAGATGATGTGAAGAAGTGGTGGTTATGGGGTTACTGGGTCTCGCCGATGATGTATGGACAAAATGCTATAGCTGTGAATGAATTCCTCGGAAAGAGTTGGGCACATGTAAGCAAGCAATGCAATCCCATGAGTGAAACATCTTACATATACAAGAATCTTAATATATGACTAGTGAAGAGTGTTGATCCATGTTTGAAAATATGCTTGTGCTTTTATGTTGCAGGTTCCACTTAATTCAACAGAACCATTAGGAGTGCAGATCTTGAAGTCGCGCGGCCTTTTCCCTGAAGTGTACTGGTATTGGATTGGAGTTGGAGCTTCCATTGGATACATGTTTCTATTCAACTTCCTTTTCCCTTTGGCCTTGCATTATCTTGATGGTAAGTATCCTACATATAATAGGTGCTTTTCAGTTTGTAAAATTGATGTAGTGCTCTAAGTAACAAAATGAAACATTTTACTGCAGCATTTGGTAAACCGCAAGCTTTAATATCAGAAGAAGCCTTGGCTGAGAGAAATGCTGCCACTTCTGGAAACAAAGAAATTATTGAACTGTCTTCTAAATTAGAATGTTCTACAGGTGAGTTACAAGTTCGCTTACAAAAAAATTTCCTATTTTGCTTCACATGTTAATTCAGTGTAATTTCGATGAAGCCAAAGGAAATGCAAGTCAAAGAAGTTTTTCTTCAACGACGCTATCAGAAAAAGTGGGCAACGTTAGTGCAGCTGATCACAGCAGGAAGCGGGGGATGGTTCTTCCTTTCACACCCCTTTCTATCACTTTTGATGAAATCGGATATGAGGTGGACATGCCACAGGTACAAGAATTAGCTTCAAACTTCAAAGGCACTTTTATGTGGAGAATCCACTGTCAGCATTAGAAATGTAGTGGCTTTTCTGGGAGCATTAGAATAAGAGTCTGTCTGGATTGACTTTATTTGAGCTTATCTACTAGCATAAGCACTTGTGAGACTATCTGGGAGAGCTTATGGAAACAACTTATGAGATGTCCATTTCCAAGATAACTTATCAAAACGGTTTGACTTTACTTTGTATTATAGAAATAGCTTATACAGAAGCACTTATGTGATAAGTGTTTATGCTAGCGCTTAATTAACTTGTTTATCCAAACAAGGCTCAACTCATCATGCCTGCACATAGCATAATATAGTGGTGACATATGAAGATTGCAAAAGTTACCTATTCTCTGAATAAAACAAGCACAAAAAAGTGACAGTAATTTAGTCTCACTCCTGATATAATTCTAATAGTCTCCCTTTATGCTTGCTTGTAGGAAATGAAGGCCAAAGGAATTCTTGAAGATCGACTTGAACTTTTGAAGGGTGTTAATGGAGCTTTTAGACCAGGAGTTCTGACAGCTCTAATGGGTATAAGTGGAGCTGGTAAAACAACTCTAATGGATGTGTTGTCTGGAAGGAAAACAACAGGATATATTCAAGGAGAAATAACAATATCTGGGCACCCTAAAAAGCAAGAAACATTTGCTCGCATATCAGGATATTGTGAACAAACTGATATCCACTCTCCCCATGTTACCGTCTATGAATCTCTTGTTTATTCTGCATGGCTCCGGTTACCCTCTGAGGTTGATTCTGCCACAAGAAAGGTAAAGCCTGTCAACTTTTTTGTTTTTCTTTTACTTTATACATACAACTATAGCGTATTAAGAAGACATGTAACACATACCACTTATTTCAGATGTTCATTGAGGAAGTTATGGAACTGATAGAGCTAACTTCAATAAGAGATGCCCTGGTTGGGTTGCCTGGTGTGAATGGTCTGTCCACGGAGCAGCGCAAAAGGTTAACAATTGCAGTTGAACTTGTTGCCAATCCATCTATTATATTCATGGATGAACCTACCTCTGGCCTTGATGCCAGAGCTGCTGCTATAGTAATGAGAACAGTGAGGAATACAGTGGACACGGGGCGAACGGTTGTCTGTACAATTCACCAGCCTAGTATTGATATATTTGATGCTTTTGATGAGGTTAGAGACCCTATTTACTTTTTCTAAGTTGCTGAAAAAAATTTAGTGTCACAAGGCTGAACATCTATTTTTGTACTTACAGCTACTTCTCTTGAAGCGTGGAGGAGAAGAAATATATGTGGGGCCATTAGGCCGACATTGTTCTCATCTGATAAATTACTTTGAGGTCACTATCTCCAATATTTTTACTAATACTAAATACTTAACATATTATCAATCAGTTTTTTCATCAAAGCAAAATACACCTGCTTTGTATAGGGAATTAATGGAGTGCCAAAAATCAAGAATGGTTATAACCCTGCCACTTGGATGTTGGAGGTTACTTCAGAAGCACAAGAAGCAGCTCTTGGAGTTAACTTCTCTGAACTATACAAGAATTCTGACTTATATAGGTAAGATAGGAAAAACTTGAAAATTAAAGCAAATTCCATATAATATCATAATGTTTGGAAGTATAATAAGCGCTCTTTCGGCATATGTGTGGTTCATTAAGCCATCTTGTATAATTACATTCAGGAGAAACAAGACCTTGATCGGGGAACTAAGTGTCCCTCCAGAGGGTTCTAAAGACTTGTACTTCGCAACACAGCACTCACAATCTTTCTTAACCCAATGTATGGCTTGCCTTTGGAAGCAGCACCTATCATACTGGCGAAATCCTCCATATAGTGCAGTGAGACTTTTATTCACAACAATCGTAGCTCTGTTGTTTGGGACAATATTTTGGGATATTGGCTCTAAAAGGTACCGAACAATATTCCTTAACTCATTTCTGAGTTGCCATTCATATTGCTGTTCATTATACCTTTATTTATGTATTCTTGTAATGCAGGGGAAGAAGACAAGATATATTTAACGCGATGGGATCCATGTATGCCGCAGTCCTCTTCATTGGAGTACAAAATGCTACAACAGTGCAACCAGTTGTAGTCATTGAGAGAACAGTTTTCTATAGAGAAAAAGCTGCTGGAATGTACTCAGCATTGCCATATGCATTTGGACAGGTAAGCATAAAGTTTCTAATCATGTAATGGCCAAGGAGTGTTAACTTTGGTCCCTAAACTATCATTTTCTGACCAATTTGGCTCTTGAACTATCACTCTCATATTTTTAAAGGAATTGAGGGACCAGCTTGATGCATTAATAATAGTTTAGAGACTAAATTAACGGATAAACTGTTGTTCAAAAAAAAAAAATTAACGGATAAACTGTTTAACTATTGATCACTAATTATATGAAGTTGAGTGAGAATAGAAACTGTTTAGGAAACTTACCACATTTGAAATATACAGGTTGCTGTTGAGATCCCATACATACTCATACAGAGTCTTGTATATGGAGTTATAGTGTACATCATGATTGGTTTTGAAAGGACACCTGCCAAGTTCTTTTGGTATCTCTTCTTCATGTTCTTCACCTTGCTATATTTCACCTTATTTGGAATGATGCTTGCCGGCGCTACACCAGATCACAACGTTGCTGCTATAGTTTCTTTTTTCTTCTACTTGCTATGGAACCTTTTCTCGGGATTCGTTATTCCCCGAACTGTAAGTTTCGGTGTCCCTTTTGCTTCACTTTTAATATTAAACCATGCAAGTGTAAACAGGAAAGTTAACTCAAACACTAAAATGCTTGATATGTAACAGAGAATGCCAATATGGTGGAGATGGTTTTTCTGGATTTGTCCTATCGCTTGGACCCTATACGGCTTAGTTACTACACAATTTGGTGATGTTAAAGATGTTTTGGATACTGGAGAGACAGTGGAAGAGTTTGTTATGAATTATTTTGGGTATAGAGATGATTTCAAAGGTGTAGCTGCGGCTGTGGTCGTTAGTCTTTCGCTAATCTTTGGATCTAGCTTTGCCTATTCAATTAAGGCATTTAATTTCCAAAAAAGATGAGCATCTTTTACAACTTGTACATTCACATCTTAATTAGTAAAAGAATAAAAGTAAAAAGTTGTTAATA
This sequence comes from Trifolium pratense, assembly GCF_020283565.1. Lineage (NCBI taxonomy): Eukaryota > Viridiplantae > Streptophyta > Magnoliopsida > Fabales > Fabaceae > Trifolium > Trifolium pratense. The sequence continues at coordinate 4,844,880 of NC_060065.1, read as the reverse complement.
TAATCTCAAGTGTTTAAGAAAGAACCAGTACCAGTAAATTAAAATGTCAGATGCCGCATATGATACAGTCAGAAAGTTCTCTCTCATCCTACTACACCTAACACCTACAGTTACAAATGAATTTTAATTCTCATAACAGATACAGAAAAGAAAATCAAACAAGAAGGAACCAAAAAGACTTGTGCCAACTCATTTTTCCAAACTATCCAAAAAGCTTTGCAACTCCTTCAAACCTTCAGCAGAGAAGCTCCTGTGAACTCTGGAGCGTGGTGCTACCAAATTCGGAGGAGGATGCTGCTGAAAGCAAACCACGACAGCAGATAAATTGTCTCCACTTTTTCTCTTCAAAGCCTCGTCAACCAGATCCTTGCTACATACGGCTGGGTCGTTATGCTCCTGAAGCCTGCGCCGAGCAAAATCTACAGCATTTTGGCTTCTAAAAACATCCCAAATCCCATCGCAGCCTATGATTAGAAATTCGTCCTCAGCAGTAAGTTTTGTAGTAATGAGTTCAGGCTCTGCACTTAGTGGTCCACCATCTTTGCATTTCATGCCTTCCATGTGCCAGTCACCAATAGCTCGAGCAACATTAAGTTGCCCGTTAAGATATCCATCGTAGACATAACCCCCGGATGCCTCGATACGCCTCTGCTCTTTCATGCAAACTGGTTTGTGGTCTCTTGACATGTCAATTGCTTTTCCACGACGGCACAGCACTGCTCGACAATCTCCAGCATTTGCCACCACCAGCAACCTACAGTCAAAAACTACAATCAACATTGCAACGTATCACATAATCACATGTATGTACTTCATGCCATGTTAGAGGAAGAACATGAAAATGGAAATATGTTTTGTGGCAGACCAAAAAGTCACCAACCCTCAATCAAATTTATGACTTTTGAACTTGTCCAGAAAAATGCGGAGAAAAAATTAGCACACCTTTGGCGCTAATTCAAAGAAAGAAAAAAAGGATGTATGTCCAGATTATTGAATATCAAAATCCTGACCTTCCTATAATAAGTGTAGCCAATGCAGTGGTACCAGATGCAAGGGCAGCATCGAGAGAACAAGCTTCTGCAAATGCATTGTCTGTTTGCAGAAAGGCCGAAGAAACTATCCTTTCAATATCAACTGGGAAATCTTTATCCTCGAGAATGAACTTCGGCAAATGATTGCAAGCAAAGTCAGCTGCCTGCTTTCCACCGTGTCCATCAAACACCTGACCAAGCCATTGGCCATATAATGTTACTTGACTTTTGCAAGCAGTTTACAAACAAATGCAAACAACATAAATAAACTTGTCTATTCTTGTCAACTGTAAAAACTCCATAGCTAGTAAATGTGCATCTAATATGTATTTACGCACATTGGTCCACACCATATGTAAAGCGACACATTGTTACCAATTACCAAAGAAGATTAACATGTGAACTAAGATTTGCAAAGAACTTCCAAAACATGTCATCAGATTGCACAAACACGAGAAGGAAAGAAGACAAAACAAAGGAAAAGAAAATATTGGCACATGAGGATGTCAATGAATAAAAAACCATGAAGAAAAAAACGAAAAATCCATTCTCACAACTATCAGTACACCAATCACGATAAGCCCGAAGGGGAGAGAGAGAGAGATATATACCCCATAGAAAGCACTCGGTCCATCAGTATGTTTGTTGAGCCCATGACCCTGCATAAAGTTGTCAACACAAACATACACATCCTCCATACTTGACCGGAACCCGATATCAGCATATCCTCCCGAACGAAGGTTTGGAAGGAAATCAGACTGGCAATCTTCAGTAACATCCTCAGCAGACAACTTCATTTTAGTCTGCTGAATTCCATGAAAGTCCAGGGGCAAAAAAAAAACAAATCAAAAAAATGAAAAAATGAAAAAATTGTAGAAAGATGAAATTTTTCAGTGTAGAAAAAAAAAAAAACTTAAACACCAGAAACAAACCTAATATCAATGATAACGCTACAAACTGAACCAACAGAACAACTAATCATAATGAGATGAACAAATCATGATAACCAAGTACAGTACTAATTAGTTTCTGACAAAAAGGAACAAAGTGCAACCTTTTCCAAATTTTACATGATGATGTTGCCATCTAATTTTCCATTTCCCCAATCCAACCAAACCAACCCATCATCATTATTTCACTTTTCTCTTCCCCAAACAAAGGATATCCTTCTATTCTAGTCCTATTTTTTATCTACAATAATAAATTAAATACAAAACCAAAGCTAAAAATACTTGCAAATAAAACTCAACAGTTGTACTACAATTTTCCAATATTCCACTACATCAAAGTGACAAATGTAAAAAACCAAAAAAAAGGAATTATGCTAAAAACGTACAAATAAAGATAAGAATCATTTTAAGAAAATTAATAAATGCTGTAATAAATAACTGTTCCAAAACAACAAAAGAAGAAACCAAACAAAGAACTAGTAACATCATTATTATTATGACTATATAAAACAAAAACAAAAAAAAAAAATAATCTTACAAGAGAAGCGTGACGAACAAGGGATTTTCTGCATGGCAAAACGAGAGGATCATTGCGTTGACATTGACGAAATGCAGAAGCAATAGATGGATTAGGATGTGGAGGTCGACTCTCACTAGAGTTTCTACCTTCAATTTCTTCCATTATTTTTCTTCTTAACCATAAGATCCAAACTTCAAAAACAAACAAGTATCAGAGAAAATGGGTTCGACCCAGATTGTGAAAAGCTATTGGGTGGTGATAAAAAGAGTAAAAATTAGGTCTTTGTTGTTGGGTTTGTTATATGTCGGTGATTCAAAAGGGAAGGTGGTTTGAGGAATGTAGAGATTCGTTGGAAAGGGTTTGAAGAAAGGAGTGTTTGGGTGGGTGGAGAGAGAGAAATGATGAGAGAAGAAAGATGAAGATTCACCGTCTTGAGTTGAGGCGGTGGTCGGTGGGGTTTTAAGTTTGGAAAATGGTGGTGCAGTGGTAGATACGTGACGACGTCGTATCGCTATGAAATGTGTGTTGTGTGTGTTGCTTGTTTTGTGCTCTGTCAACGCCACGGCACAAGCCTTTTCTTCAGGGGTACTACTTTGTTTTCCCATAATAAATTAATCCAATTTTTTTTTCCTATTAGTGATCAATAATGTTTTTTTTTTTGACAAATAATAAATAAAAAATTGATAGACCGAATCTTATAAAAAAAAAATTGATTAACGAAATTACAGTAGTTATGGAAAAATCGTGGAGGAATTAGAGTTCAAATTTTAATTATGATGTTTGATCTAATAATTTTAATATTTTTATGTGTTGAGTTAGAATTTATGGACTATAAGTTATTTATTTTGGCCAAATTAGGAGTATAATGTTTTTTACATATAAAAATATAAGTAAAAATTGATCAACAAAAATGAATGTATTTAGTCCAAATCTTTAATCAAATACATCAAGTTTTTTTGACTCGTTTTTACTTATATTTTGGGACGGAGTAATAATAATTATAAGTATCATAAATGTAGTTCAATTGGTAGTTGCTATAAATGTTATTAGATGAATCATAATTCGAACTCTAGACTTTTTCACACTTTAGATGTATAAACTATTTAAAAAAAATACAAGAATTCTTAAAAATTAGAATTTTATTATTATTATTTTATTATTATTTAATTTTGTTTCTTTTTTTTTTACAAGATTTAGTTTTGATTCTAAGAATGTGTTTTTGGACAAATGATAAAAAAAAAAAAAAGATAGACGAAACGACAATAGTTATTGAAAAATTGTGGAGGAATTAGAGTTTGAAATCCATTCACGACATCCGATTTAATAATTTTAGCATTTTTGTCAGCTGAGTTATAAGTACCATAAACCTATCACCTTAAGGTTTTGGTTTGTTCAAGGCCCGATCTGATGATCCATCGGATCCCTTCATGACCCAACAATGGTATCAGAGCCGATGGTTGTTGATTCGGCTCCTTATGTCGAAAGTCTTTCTGACAAGGTGTTTAAGCGTCGTATTCCGTTGAGACCAAGCAACGGTGGTACAAGTGGATGAAAAAGCTTCCGTTCGAGTGGAAGCATACCCATAAAGTTTATAAGTGAGATGACTCATAAACTTAACACCTTAAGGTTTTGAGTTAAAATATAGTATTCAACTCACTTGTATCATTCGTTAAAAAAAACAAAAAAAAAACTCACTTATATAATTGTTCAAGACCTGTAATAATCTAATAACCCAACAATTTCTAATGCTTTGATGGGTTGATGGCTCATATAACTTGTATTAACTTTACTATAGATTTCTAGTTCTTTTTCTATCGGGGCCTAGCCCCTTTTGTTTGTAAGAAGAATTTAAGATTATACTTTCTAAATTAAGACTTATATTGAGAGACATAAGTATAGGTGAGCATAGAGAGAGAGAGAGAGAGAGAGAGAGAGAGAGAGAGCGAAAACAAGAAAAAGATGAAAGAAATTGAGGAACATAAGAAAAATTAAATGGAGAGAATCTATTCTCGATGAACATCTAAATTGCTTTATTTCCAATAAATGATTAGTTGAGTTGTAACCTGTTTTGGTAGATTTAATAATGTCTGTAGTGTCTGATCTGAATCTGAATATTGAATATTGGATGATTGATTTTCAAGTTTTTTAATGATTGAGCTGCATCAACAAAGTACTACACAATACAGTGTTGGTTGTTATTCAATCTTGACACATTAACATCCCCATTGAGTCAACTCACATCATGTCATACACTGTACTGTACTACGTAGTACACACTTTTTTTTATACTACTACTACTACTGTTTATTCAAAAAACATCAATGGCATTGGCATTGGCATTGGCATTGGCATTGGCATTGGCATTGGCATTGGCATTGGCATTGGCATTGGCATTGGCATTGGCATTGGCATTGGCATTGGCATTGGCATTGGCATTGGCATTGGCATTGGCATTGGCATTGGCATTTGGCAACAAGTACTAAACTTTTCAAAATATTTTTGCCTAAAATTTTAAGTTTAATTCAGTTGAGTGTTGAGGTTCTTGCACATGCAATGCAACTATCATTTTCCGTCAAATTTTATTTATACCTACCCAACAATTGAGTAATAATTTTCATAAAAACTTTTTTTTGTTGGATTTATGTTTTTGAATTCCTAAAATTAAGGAATAATCATTAATAAATAAATACATAACGGAATTGGATGAAAAGTCAAAATATGTGATCCAAATATTGTTTCAAATACATTCAATTTATTAATTCTTTTTTCTTATATTTCGTTTCGAATTAGTCTGTGCTTAAAACGGATATTGAATTAATAAAACTAATAAAACTAATTATTCATTTTACCTACTTGGGTTGTTCAATTTTTAGGCTGTGAATCCTAAAACATAAACTACATAAGAAAAAGAAAAAGCTAACAAGTCGTAGGAAATTGGTACAAAATTTCTTTTGTTTGGTGAAATTGTGGGAGGCTGGTAGCTAGTTTGAATGGTTTGGAAATTGGGAATGAAATCATGGAAATTTAGATTTTTTTTGTTGTAGCTTCTTGCATTGACGTAGTCAATCACATCACAATCCTTAATAGTTAATTAATTTCTTTTTTTTATTAACTTCTAGTCGAATAGTTGAACTTCATAAGATATACAAAGAAAGAGGGATTTATGGGAGAAAAAAATCTCTAGTACTTTCATCATGATATTTTGTGTCATGAGTAAACCAAATGAATAATGTCTTGTATGGCTGAACTTAAAAATTAGTCCATAATTCGGCTCTCAATAATAATCTCCCTAGATTATAAGTTATTGAGTTCTTTAACTCTCAAAAAGGGTTAAATACAAATTGTTGGTTTTAAATTAAAAATAATAATTGAATATTAGATAAATAATATACAATTAATTTTTTCTCATTTTCATACGTTAAATATGATTCTTGAAATCATACATATCATTCACCAAAAACACCACCAATCAAATACATGCATGACACCACCAATATATTATGAAGTTTAAATTAAAAAAAAAAATATATTTAAATATTTATAAATCATACACGATTTAAGTTCCCCTTCATTCTCATGTATTAGGTACAAGTCTTAGAGTCATAAGTTAATCATCAAGAACACCAGTCAACTATTATATTTATAACACCACCAATATATATTTAAAAAAATCTTATAAATAAGGACGGAGGAAGTACATTATTAATGTAATAAGGTTAAAATTTACGAGTATTTCGATTCCCAAGATATATAATTATTATTCATATGATCAACTATTATATTCATAACACCAACAATATATATATATATATATATATATATATATATATATATATATATATATATATATATATATTTAAAAGAATCAATTCTTTTTAATTCTTCATGTAATAATTGATAAATGACTCTTGTCATGAATAGTAAACATTATATATGTTAGGAATCGAAATACTTGTAAATTTTAACCTTATTACACTAATGTACTCCCTCCACCCTTATTTATAAAATAAATAAAAAAATCATTTTTTTCTCCTTAATATAAGATCTTTATAAAATTCTATAGGGGTTAGTGATTTATTTACATCTCTATCTTATAACATCAATAATTAAAAGGATGGATGTGTAAAATAAAAACGCATTCATCCCACTTGATTTGGTCTGGTGGTACTGGCTTTGGACCTAGGAGTATGCTCCTCTTAAGGTCTCAAGTTTGATTATCTCTTATGCCAATTTGGATGGACTAATTTAACTTTTTCAAAAAAAAAAAACGCATTCGAGACAAGTTTATATTCTAACAACTTTCTTTAGTACACTGTTCAAAAAAACTTTCTTTAGTACAAGAGATATATTTGTTAGAGGTTATCATAAGGGAAGGAGTATTACGCTTCTATCATCTATCAAATAACTAATTTTTTAAAATAATCAAATAAAACTCTATAACGTTCCATTATTTTTTGGACAAATTATAAATTTTAGCATTCATCACTCTATTTTTAGATGAAAAACATTATAAATATTAATTATTATTTTTATCTTTTATTTCTCTTTAATATTCTTTTATATTTTTCTCTTTTCATTTCTTTCATATTTTTTGTACATACGCATAAAAATAAAAGACATTCGGCCAAACTCACATAGTACATTGCTACTGCAATAAACCAAGTATTTCTCCAATTATTTACTTAAACTATTAGTATCGGTAAGCCTGTCCACAAGAAACAAATGAACTTCGTCCGCTCCACGTGGAATGTCGAAATCAAGAGTATCTTCCATTTGTGACCACTTAAACACTTCAGGTCTTTCCATAGTTGCAACAGGAGTTTTGAAAGACCTTCCATCACCATAATCGATGCAAAAATAGGGTTCAACTGCAGTTGCTGAAAATCATTGCAACAAAATCAACTACGAAAATAAAAAAAATTCATGCCACGGTTGCTGAAAATAATTGCAAAAATCAACCACAAAATCATTGCAAAAATCAACCGAAGATCTAGAAGGAAAAAAAAAAACTCAATCACGGAATCATTGCAAAATTAACGGGAAAGAAAGATCTAAAAAGATTCATCTAATCTAAAAAGTAACAAAAACTCTCTATCACGGAATCATTGAAAAGATCAACGGAGAGAAAGATCTAAAAAGTAACAAAAACTATCAATCACGGAATCATTGCAAAATTCAACCGAAGAAAGATCAAAAAGTAAGAAAAACTACTTGTTGGAGCATTGAAATCCAGCGAAATAAACTTGATCTTCAGAAATCCACCGCAGTTCCTCATTGCTCTCTGAAAAATCTGGAAAAAAAAATCTCAAACTATTAGCACCGATCGCCGAATACGGTGGAATCTCATAATAAGAAATTAGAGTAGAAGGAATACTGGACGAAAACGTGGACGAAAACGTGGACGGAAACGTGGCAGTTCTCCGGAGCGTGGCAGTTAGGATTCCGACGGAAGAAATGAAACGAAGAGTGAAGTGGTTGAGAGTATTTTAGGGTTTTAATAGTCGTTGAAATTGAGAGTGGTTAGTTAGTTTTTCCACAAAAATACCTCCGCGCCAATTTTGGAGAATTAAAATTTAAAACAAAAATACCTCCACGCCTATTTTGGAGAATTAAAATATCTCTACAAAAATATAGTAAGCTTTAGTTGTTTTTATTTTTTAGTCAAAATTGTTTATTTGTTTTTTACTATATAAATTTTATTTATATTGAGGAATTTGTTTTTGACTATATATTTATTTATTTGATCTGAAATAAAGAGGTCCAACCAAAAATAATTGATAAAGAGGTGATTGTAATTTATTTTTTTTGTACATAGAGGTGATTGTAATCTATCGAAGCTCAAACAAATATATACGTGAATTAAGAGATTTAATGTATAGATTGAAAGATACCTGCATGAAAGAGGTATATATTGGCATTGGCATTGGCATTGGCATTGGCATTGGCATTGGCATTGGCATTGGCATTGGCATTGGCATTGGCATTGGCATTGGCATTTGGCAACAAGTACTAAACTTTTAGAAATATTTTTGCCTAAAATTTTAAGTTTAATTCAGTTGAGTGTTGAGGTTCTTGCACATGCAATGCAACTATCATTTTCCGTCAAATTTTATTTATACCTACCCAACAATTGAGTAATAATTTTCATAAAAACTTTTTTTTGTTGGATTTATGTTTTTGAATTCCCAAAATTAAGGAATAATCATTAATAAATAAATACATAACAGAATTGGATGAAAAGTCAAAATATGTGATCCAAATATTGTTTCAAATACATTCACTTTTTTAATTCTTTTTTCTTATATTTCGTTTCGAATTAGTATGTGCTTAAAACGGATATTGAATTAAAAAAACTAATTATTCATTTTACCTACTTGGGTTGTTCAATTTTTAGGGCGTGTAGCCTAAAACATAAACTACATAAGGAAAAGAAAAAGCTAATAAGTCGTAGGAAATGGGTACAAAATTCCTTTTGTTTGGTGAAATTGTGGGAGGCTGGTAGCTAGTTTGAATGGTTTGGAAATTGGGAATGAAATAATGGAAATTTAGATTTTTTTTGTTGTAGCTTCTTGCATTGACGTAGTCAATCACATCACAATCCTTAATAGTTAATTAATTTCTTTTTTTTATTAACTTCTAGTTGAATAGTTGAACTTCATAAGATATACAAAGAAAGAGGGATTTATGGAAGAAAAAAATCTCTAGTACTTTCATCATGATATTTTGTGTCATGAGTAAACCAAATGAATAATGTCTTGTATGGTTTGAACTTAAAAATTAGTCCATAATTCGGCTCTCAATAATAATCTCCCTAGATTATAAGTTATTGAGTTCTTTAACTCTCAAAAAGGGTTAAATACAAATTGTTGGGTTTAAATTAAAAATAATAATTGAATATTAGATAAATAATATACAATTAATTTTTTCTCATTTTCATACGTTAAATATGATTCTTGAAATCATACATATCATTTACCAAAAACACCACCAATCAAATACATGCATGACACCACCAATATATTATGAAGTTTAAATTAAAAAATTATATTTAAATATTTATAAATCATACACAATTTAAGTTCCCCTTCATTCTCATGTATTAGGTACAAGTTATAAGTTAATCATCAAGAACACTAGTCAACTATTATATTTATAACACCACCAATATATATTTAAAAAAATCTTATAAATAAGGACGGAGGGAGTGCATTATTAATTTAATAAGGTTAAAATTTACAAGTATTTCGATTCCTAAGATATTTATTATTCATATGATCAACTATTATATTCATAACACCAACAATATATATTTAAAAGAATCAATTCTTTTTAATTCTTCATGTAATAAATGATAAATGACTCTGGTCATGAATAATAAATATTATATATGTTAGGAATCGAAATACTTGTAAATTTTAACCTTATTACATTAATGTACTCCATCCACCCTTATTTATAAAAAAAAATAAAAAATCATTTTTTTTCTCCTTAATATAAGATCTTTATAAAATTCTATAGGGGTTAGTGATTTATTTACATATCTATCTTATAACATCAATAATTAAAAGATGGACATGTAAAATAAAAACGCATTCATCCCACCACTTGGGTTGGTCTGGTGGTACTGGCTTGAGACCTAGGAGTGTGCTCCTCTTAAGGTCTTAGGTTCGATTATCTCTTGTGTCAATTTGGGTGGACTAATTTAACTTTTTTCAAAAAAACCGTATTCGAGACAAATTTATATTCTAACAACTTTCTTTAGTACAAGAGATATATTTGTTAGAGGTTATCATAAGGGAAGGAGTATTACGCTTCTATCATCTATCAAATAACTAATTTTTTAAAATAATCAAATAAAACTCTATAACGTTCCATTATTTTTTGGACAAATTATAAATTTTAGCATTCATCACTCTATTTTTAGATGAAAAACATTATAAATATTAATTATTATTTTTATCTTTTATTTCTCTTTAATATTCTTTTATATTTTTCTCTTTTCATTTCTTTCATATTTTTTGTACATACGCATAAAAATAAAAGACATTCGGCCAAACTCACATAGTACATTGCTACTGCAATAAACCAAGTATTTCTCCAATTATTTACTTAAACTATTAAAGTCTCCAAATATTTAACATATACTACTCCATCCCAAAATATAAGCAAAAGGAGGTCAACAAAAGTGAATGTATCTGGACTAAATTTTAAACCAAATACATCAACTTTCATTGACCAATTTTTGCTTATATTTTGGGACGGAGGGAGTACTACGTACACTACAAGAAAACATGAAATTGTTGACCAAATTTTGTGAGGGCTAGAAGCCCTCAATAATGTATTGAGGGTTTATTGAGGGCCAACAGCCCTCAATAATGCACAAAATCAATTTTATAAAAAAAAAACAAATAAAATAAATATTATTGAAGGTTAGGGGCTGCCAAGAATGTGCATCGAAAGAAGCAAAAACTGTCTAAAACGTTATTGAGGGCTTAAAACCCTCAATAAATGTGACTAGCAATTATTGGGTGTTAGTGGCCGTCAATAATGCATCCTAAAAATTAAATCAAGAAACTTTTCTCTTTTCTCTCTCATAAACCGTATATCACGTGTTCACCCTCCTCTCATACTCATTTTTATTCTTTCTCTTGTCTCATAAACCTAACCTACCACTTCTCTCTTTTTTTTCTTTTCCATCTCAGTTTTCTACCTTTTCTCTTTCATTTTGTTCAAGTTTGAATTTTTTCAATCTCAATTTTCTACCTCTTTCTCTTTCAATTTGCATTATTTGCCAACAAAGAATATCAGACACCCACTATTGTCTTTCTTTGTTCCAGATCTGTCAACAGAGAACGCCATCCTCTTCACCTTCTCAACCGTTCAACAACCGCAAGAAACAATTCTAGATCTGTCTTTCTTTGAACTCTGTCAAGAAACGAAATTTCAGATCTGTATTTCTTTGAACTCTGTCGAGAAATGAAATTCAAGATCTATTTTCTTTGAACTGTCTCTTTTTAATTCTCATTTTTGAAGTTAACATTTGGATCTGCTTAATTCCAAAACTGAGGAAATTAAGTCTTTGAAGTAAAAAAAAAACGTCTAGATCCACTTAATTCTCATTTGGATATGCTTAATTTTTGTTTAAAAAAATCTAATAATAAAATTAATTTTCGTTTTAAAAAACAGAAGCATAAAAATTAATTATTATTATTTTTTTAAAAAAAAACAACATTTATTAGCGGCTGCAAGCCGTCAGTAAAGAACAAGGCTGACAAACGCTTCTTGGCGGTCCCAGGCCGTCAATAATGTTATTGAGGGTTATGGGCCGTCAATAACGCTTACTGGCGAACATTTTCCTGAGGGTCATAGGCCGTCAATAATGCATGCATTATTGACGGATTTTAGCACTTATTGAAGGCTTTGAGCCCTCAATAATTCATTGTTTTCTTGTAGTGGTAATACTCCCTCCATTTTTTATAATAGTCTTTTTTAGAATAGTAACATCAAATAAAGAAGTGTATTTTTGCACCTTATATTTATATTATATTGTCATCTTAATCCACCAATAAATTTATTTTGTTTTTGCACATACTTTCTCCTTCCTATAAATTTAATATATTATGTAAAATAAAACCAAAAATTTAATATGTTATGTACCCAAAAAAATAAAAACTTTAGTTTTCCAAATATATAGCATTAATTAATTTTATTAAAAAGATAAGAGTAATTGACAAAGGGTATAATTGATAAATTGTGTCTTTAAAAATACCAAAACGACAGTCAAATAGGAACGCTAAATCTGACGTCAAAAAACTCTTAAAAAAAACGGATGCATTATCCTATATAATATCCCTCCAAAAAAACGGTGATAGCAAGGCCTTTTGTACCAAATCTTCCGGCTCGGTTAACCTATATAATATCCATCCAAAAGAGTCGGTCTAACCCAAACCAAAATTCGGTGATAAAAAATAAATATCAAAATCAAGACAGATCATGTACATATGTATACCTTGTGCAAGTATGTGTCTGCATAATAAGGTGTGTCATAGTTTACAACAATGTTGACACGTTCAATGTCAATCTCTCTGCCAACCAAATTTGTTGCAACAAGAATACTTGAATGCCCCTCTTTGAAACCTCTATAACAATTTAACGTACAAATAAATTTGTGTATGCGGAAAACACACTTGCAAAGACACTAATAGTTGCGTAAAAGAAAAAGACACTAATAGTTAGCTTTAATATTTTTCCACGTTAGTACTTATATATTAAGCATTCGTGATGTTGTCGTGATGACATCCTCATGACATATATCATTTTCCTTTATATTTTTACAAAAAAACTTCACTGTTATGTAGTTTTTTTAAGTGAAATGATATGTGTGAAATTTATATTTTTAATTTTTCTCCATATATTCTCGAGTGAACAGTGAGACATTTGACTGTTGTGTAAAATAAAGAAACGGGTGTAAAAAAATGTAAAATAAAGAAACGGGTCAGTTGCAATGGGTCCACGGTTCCAGCAAAAAGAAATGCAGTTTGGGGTTACACAAATTGGTCTGGGTAAAAAATAAATGAACTCATTGGTCCTCGTACCTGCCCGAAGTCGATTCCAGCAATAAACCAGTGTCTCGGTGAATGTTAGCATGAGGAGAGTTTTAAATTATTACTATATAGTTATGAAAATATAAATGTAAAAGTATGATTTAAATGAGTCAAAATCACTTTTATATTCCCCAAAATATTAGTAATGGATGGAAGACTAGAAATCATAGAAAAATTGAAAAATATTTCACCGACATTTTTATTATTATAAATAATAATTAATTCATGCAATAATTATATATATAGGATGCGTTGAAATGAAATTCCGAATCAGCCTTGTCTACAAAACAAGATGAGAGATTCCAACTCGAACATGTTATGCTTCCATTTGTACACTCTCGTCCCAATCAAGTAAATATGATTTATTTTGTTTAAAATTTGAATCAAATACATTTATTTTTGTCGTAAATGGTAACTTTGCAGACGTGGCCCAATTAATCGGTTCATTTTGATCCTTATTTTTTGTTATCAGTCGCAAATTGACTACATGTATAACAACTACCGCCTCCCATTGAGAATTGTTAGGCTTCGAATCATCATATGGTTTACTAACGTCCACTTTCAATTCATAGGCAGGTTTAGATTCATGAGAAATAACTACAAAAAAATGACAAAACATATAAATAACAATACATAGATGCATTCAAATTCAAATCTACAAAAAAGTTGCAGGTGAGGAAATAATTCGGAACGTGTTTTCCGAACTAAAGTTCGGAATCTGTTTTTCGGAATTAGTTTGGATTCTGCTTTCTGAACCAAACCAGTGCCTAGGGGCAAAAATAGCAGCAACGAATGGACAACAAAATTGGTTGAAAACGAATAATGTATTACCTTATGTTTTAGCCTCATAGAGTGTACAAAGTCTCCGTCAATGTTCCAATGTTGATTTTAGACCTCCTCTCCAAGAAAAAAACAAAAAAAAATTGAGAAAATTTTAGGTTGGGTATTGATGAAGATCAAAAAGTAAAGTACAATGGCTAATAACCTATGTATAAGGGATTGGTTATTATACATAAGCTATCCTTATGCACCATGCATAAGTTACTTAGTGCACCCCCCAAATTACTTGTGCACCCCCCAAATTACTAGCACATCCCCAAATTTCTCATGCACCCCCCAAATTACTTGTGCACCCCCAAATTTCTCATGCACCCCCAAAATTTCTCGCACACCCCCAATATGACTTTTGCCCCCCAATTTTATTTTTTTGGTCCCCTCCACATTTCTAGCCTAAACCATTTTGTTGTGGGAATGGTTTCAGAGATATGCACTCCAAAACCATTAAGTGTATAAGATGGTTTTAGAGTACAACCCTATAATTAGAATACAAACAATAATTGTGATTTGAAACCATTTAACCAACATAATGGTTTCCAGAATTTTTAAAACCATATAAACACACATAAAACCATTTTACAATACAAATGGTTTCAGTGTATAACTATCTGAAACCATTTAACCAACATAATGGTTTCCAGAATTTTTAAAACCATAAAAACACACATAAAACCATTTTACAATACAAATGGTTTCAGTGTATAACTATCTGAAACCATTTAACCAGCATAATGGTTTCCAGAATTTTTGAAACCATAAAAACACACATAAAACCATTTTACAATACAAATGGTTTTAGTGTATAACTATCTGAAACCATTTAACTGGTTTTAAATAATGATTATAATTGTACCAAAAAAAAACAATTATGATTCTAATTATAGGTTGTACTTCAAAACCATCTTATGCACTTAATGGTTTTGGAGTGTATATTTTTGAAACCATTCCCACAGCAAAATGGTTTAGGCTTGAAATATGGGGGGTTAAAAAAAAATTGGGCGCACAAGTCATCTGGGGGGTGTGTGAAAAATTTTGGGGGGTGCGCTAGAAATTTGGGGGGTGCGCGAGAAATTGGGGGGTGCATGAGAAATTTGGGGGGGGGGTGCACGAGAAATTTGGGGGTGCTCGAGTAATTTGGGGGGTACGTGAGAAATTTGGGGGGTGTGAGATTAGGTGTGAGTGTGTGAGTTGAGATTGGCTAGGATTATTACATGTGGATGCTCAATCTAATGGATGTTATTGACTTATGTACCATGCATAAGGATTACACTTATGTATAATAACTTCTCCCTATGTATAAAGGACAAGTACATGTTATATTTTCCGAATCCAAGCGAGCGGGATATATTTTTCGAACCTTTAATTAGTTTGGAATCTACGTTTCGAACTTCATTACCAAGGATAAATCGTGGGCACATAAGAGAAACATGGGATACAACTTCATTAATTCCCACATAATATAGAATAAGGCCTTAAAATTGTTGGGTGGACTTGGCAAATTTAGCAAATTTGACCAAAAAATAAAAAGAAAAGTAACAAATAAGGACAAAAAAAGAAATACAAATAAAACATGTCGGTTGTAACGTTATGCATTATTGGAATGGAGGCTAAATCGTGAAAGCAATCGAAATGTGTACTACATACATAATGTACTACAATGATCAACGTACATAAATCCAACCCAGTACTTGTGTACTACATATTTATTCGAGTATTTCACTATGAATGTACAATCACGAACTTAATTTATGCAAAAGGGAAAGTGATTAATAAAAATTAATTGATAATTATCTACAGTTATAATTGATTGAATTTTTCAATTTTCACATCGAAAAACAACTGTCCCTATTGGATTTAAGTTTGACGGACATTGATAGTGGCGGAGCAGTCTTAGAATTAGAGCGAACGGCCTCATATCTTCGGCGTGCAGCTGGGCGTGGAAGGTTCTCCGGTACAATGGTTTCGAGCGGATTATTTCCTTGCCAAGACGGACACATCCTTTTCTGACTCCATTTGGCAGAACCACTAACCAAAAGTACTTTTGATGATGATGGATTGTTCAACACATGATCATCATAATCATCCATTAAATTTGACATGGCCACCAACATGATATTCTCTTCCTTAGGCATAACTTGATGTTCCAATTGAATTGAATTGTTGTATTGTAATCCAATTATAGTGAAGCATGATGCCACTCCTATCACAACGCTGCATGGCCATGGCCTTCTCCAAGTTCCTCTACTTTTCTCCCTATACACCAATTTTAACGTAGTAATTATTAATTAATTACTAGCTTATTATAGTATAATAATTGACATGATGTAATTAAAAAGACTTACAAGGAATTAAGTTGAGGTGGGTTTGTAGGGATGAGAGAAGCTTTTGAAGTAGTTGTAGGGTAGAGACGAAGGCAGCAACTGGTTGATCTCATGATGGAAGGGAAGGAAGTACTAGAGATTTTTATTTTCTTCCCTCAATCCCTCTTTGTATATCTTATTATATAAAAGTTCAACTAGAAATGAAATTAATTAACTATTGTTGTGTAAAGTATATATAGAGCGATTTGAATATATCTAAGTAAATAAAATGAATTGAAACTATTGTATAAAGGGTAGGTGCGTGTATAATGAAACAAGAGAATATTGATGTATATGGTCAGAGCACGGTAATTGTGAGTGAAAATGATGGGTGAGGTGGCAATATTTGATTGGAGATTTGGTTGAGTCTAAATAGTAGCTTAATGACTTATATGATGTTAATGCTATTGCTTGCTTGCCGTCTCTCCAGCAATCTTGGCAACAAGTAGGTAGAGAGGACAGAGGAAGAGTCACGCTCTCCACGTTTGCCAAACCTACAATCGTCAAGGCTAAATTATGTTAAATGTGCTTGGATCTCATCCCCAAAAGCTAACTCAAAGGGTGAGGTTGTCCTCACATATTTATATACTTCACATTCCGGGAACCTAAACAATGTGAGACTTCAAACAAACTCCGACAACACAAATAATATATTCAACACTCACCCTCACGCATAGCGTGATCTTGTGTCAGATGTTCACATTGCAGTCCTTAACCCGGCTCTGATACCATATTAAATATGTTTGGATCTCATCCCCAAAAGCTACCTCAAATGGTGAGATTATCCTCACATATATTTATACACTTTACATCCATGAACCTAAGCAATGTGGGACTTCAAACAAACTCTGACAACACAAACAACATATTCAACATTAAATATGTTTGGATCTTAATCCCAAAAATAATTTATAAGCTAATGTTGTTCTCACATATTTATATATCCAACAACACAACAACATATTCAGCAAATCAAACTTTGAACTTCCTCAATTCTTTCGCCCGCATTTAGGCAGCCAATCATATATCGGTAGCTGTTTGAGTTTTGATTACTTTATAAAGACTAATTGAGAGATTAAAATCTATAGATCTCAATCTAACACGACTATAAATATGATGTGGTTGAATGCATGAATGCAAAAAATTACAATGGGAAGCATTTGAATTTTCGTTAACGCATTCCCAATTTCTAAACCAATCAAACTAACTTACCAGCCTGCCACGATTCCAACAAACAAAAGGAAATTTGTACCCATTTCCTACAATTTATTAGCCTTTTCTTTTCCTTATGTAGTTTATGTTTCAGGATTCATAGCCTATAAATTGAACAACTCAAGTAGGTAAAATGAATATTTGTTTAATTTAATATTTGTTTTTTGTCAGAAACAAAGTTTTAATTTCAAAATTCTTAGACCGGGAGAAAGGTCAGATCTAAATTGAAAGTCTTAAAATTGAGTATTGGGTCTAACTCATCCTTACAAAACCGGCTTGTAAGGTGATGATTGTCTCTAGTATATAAACACTTAGTCAGACCATCTCTCAACCGATGTGGGACTCTTAACACACCCCCTCACGCTCAGCACTATTGGGCTTGGTGCGTGGATATAAACGGTGGTGGCCCGATAGCGAAAACCTGATAACAGGTGGCCCAACGGATCATGGAGAGACTCTGATACCATCTTAAAATTGAGTAGAAAGATATTGCATGTCTGATTTGTGGTGTTGTTGGAATTATATAGTTTTACCGGTTCGTCTTGTGTGATTTTTTCTACAAGTGATGGTAAGTTTTTACTTCCATGGTGGTGATAGGGAAAGTGAAGAGAGATGCTCACTCTACTAAAAATTATAGGAGGAAAATGATGAGAAATTTTCAAGTGAGTCATCACCTAAGCATTAATGATTAGGCATAACTAATAAAATTCTTACAACTCATTAATATATTAAATAATTAAAAATAATTAATAGAATATTAATAAAATCAAATCTAACCAAATATGGAAAATAGGAAGAAACAAAAAAAAAATCATGAAACCAAAAAGATTTTTTTTGCGCTAGATGAATAGAAATAAGAAGAGAAAAGCTATATTTTTTTTTAGTCTTATATTTTTTGAAAATTCAAGGGCTATTCAAATTATTATGGTTCATTTGATGAAAAATAGCGGATTATTTTGATAAGTTAACTTATAATAGATGGACTTATATAAAATACCGAATAATATATATATATATATATATATATATATATATATAAGCTAGTTGATTCAATTTGTAGTATTTGATAAAATTAACGGTTGAATTAGTTTATAAGTATCAAACGACATAAAAAAGAAATATATTTAATTAATATTTAATTTTTTCTAGTAAGAATCTCGGAGAAAATTTAATAAGCTATGATAAAATTGAATTAATTTATTAAAATATGTGCACATATCTAGTAAAAAAATTATAAGCTCGTGAAAAAAATACGTACGGGTTATAACATAATAAAAAATAAAGAAGAAAAAAAAGAATATGTAAATACAACTAAAAAAAAGAAAAGATTATATATACAGAAGAAAATACAATGTTTTTTTTTTGGAAAAACAATTTTTTTTTTAAAAAAAGTGAAATGGGCATAAAGAGTGCTAAATTCACTACAAAAAATCCTGACACAAAGAAAGCATCAATACTACAAGCTATTCACTACGTAAATTGCTAGGTCATCGTTTTGGCAATGATCTAACTATATTAACATTGAGCTATACTCTTGTGTCAAAAAAAAAAAACATTGAGCTATACTTTATTAATTATTTCCTTATTTTTTAGATTTGTCCAGATTTGATTTTATTAATACTCTATTAATTATTTATAATTATTTAATATATTAATGAGTTGTAAGAATTTTATTGGTTGTGCTTAATCATTAATGCTTAGGTGATAACTCACCTAAGAATTTCTCGAACATGATATATGTCACAACATCACAAATGCTTAATAATTACTAACGTGGCAAAATATTAAAGCTAACTATTAGTGTGTTTTTTTTTTACGCAACTATTAGGGCACGTTTGGTGCGCAGGATAGGATAATGACAGGATAGGATATACAACAGGATAGTGATAGGATAAGATATCAGCAGGATAACAGTTATCCTCAGTTATCCTATCCTATGTTTGGTGCACACAGGATAACAAACATGATAACTATTATATCATATTTTTAATACATATTTGTTCATACCAATATGATAAGATACATAACATATTTAAATGACAAAATTACCCTCGTAAAACAATTGTTATTTGTTAAAAATTATATTGTAATACTTTGAATTTTATAAATAAAAATATAAATAAGTAATTGTACAAAAAGAAAAAATAATCAAATAACTTTAAATTTTAAATACAAATCATGAGAAAATAAACAAATTAAGTTTTTTATATGAATCATGATCAAATAAATAACTCAATTATACATGTTAGATAAGCTAAATAAATATATAATATATGTAAATAATAAAACTACCATTGCAAAAGAATTATATTTAAGTTGTTATTAAATTTAAATTAATATTCTTATTTTGCAATTTTTTAATAATTATTTTAATTTAAAATATTGTAATTTTAGGAGAATTTTGATTTTTTAGATTATATAAATTACAAAATTACCCTTGTGAGAAAATCACATATATATTTAAAAATTAATTATTTTATTATTAATTTACTATCAAATTATTTTATTAATTTTCAATTTTTTATTTTAAAATATATTTTATAGAATAAATCAACGATTTTTTTTTTCTTATCCTATCCTGCTGGTAACCCAGCTCAAATTCAGGATAAGGATTTTAACTAGAGAAACAGGATATGATAAGCTTCAGGATTAACTTATCATATCCTGTTGTGTCACCAAACACTGGATTGAGACAGGATATGATATAGTTATCCTATCCTGACTCTTATCTTATGCACCAAACATACCCTTAATGTTTTTGCAAGTGGTATTTCCGCCCATAAACAAATTTCATTGATTAACCATAATTCTTGAGCCATTCTTGAGATAATTTCTCGCGAATGTTCAAATATAAATAAAGTGCATTCATACAATTTTAACCAAAGTTGTCGTAAGTGTAACCCAAAATCACTTTGTGCTTTGCAAGTCTAACACTCTAACCCACACTAACAAGTAAACGCAAACAATTCAGCAAGATTTTTTTTTTGAGCTTCTACGGTACATTGGAATAATTCGAATGTACCGATACATTAAGTTGTTAAATTGATAAATTAACGATTATTTTTATGAATTAAGCTGATTATTGTATTTTAGAAATAATAATATTACAAGAAAAATCACAATTTCACTGTTTATAAGCAATTCACTAATTTTTAAAAATTTTTGATTAAAAAATACAATATTGACTAATATAAGGAATAAAAATTCAAAAAATATCAAATTTTATATTTTTGACAATTTCGATAAATAATATCTGGTTATTATAATGTTTTTAATGATAGAAAAAATTATTTATTTTAAAAAAGATTCATTTACATATCATTTTAATGACCTGATGTACCGATATAATGGAAATTATCAAATGTATCACATAATTTCCCTTTCCTTTTTCTAACAATTCCAATTATTTATTAATGAGACCTATTAGCAATCGGATCTTGTCCAACTTAATTTTCATACTACCATTATGGCAATGCAAGCTATCATACGGAATGTCTAACACCGATCAATGGTAAACTAGCTTAGTCTAAGTATAACAAGGCCTGACATAATCATTGTTAAATCATCACAAGCTGACTTTTTCAGAAAACCGTGATAAGGTTCAAGAGATGAGGATACTCATACCATCTTGTTAAAAAGTTTCGCATCGGATGTGAGTTGGTCTAGACAAAGGTTTACCAGTAAGAGGCAATCCTCACCTTATAAGTCGATTTTGTAAGAATGAGTTAGACCAAAAACTCAATTCTAAAATGGTATCAGAGCCTCTCCATGATTCGTTGGGCCGTCTGCTATCAATTACTGATCGGGCCATCCACCATTTGTATCTAAGCCCCAAGCCCAATAGCTTAACCACCCACTCAGGCGGCCCAATGGATCGTGGAAAGAAACCATCTTAGAATTGAGTTTTTGGGTCTAACTCATCCTTACAAAAACGGTTTGTATGGTGAGGATTGTCGTCACTTATAAACACACATATTCAGGTCATCTTATAACCGATGTGACACTCTTAACACACCCCTTCAGGTCCAGCACTATTGGGCTTGGTGTGTGGATATAAACGGTGGATGACCCGATAACGGAAACTTGATAATAGTTGACCCAACGGATTTCATGCGACACATCTTAACATCGTCCATGTTTAAAGAGACACCAAATATTTTATAGTAATATCTATAAATATCGGATGAACGTAAATTTATTTTGATAGTATTATAAATAGTTAGATGATGTATATTTTTGTTTTGTATTAACAATGTACTCCGTAAGTTTGTACAATTATCTTTTATTTTTACGAACGTATGCAAAAAAAAATGAAAGGAAAGAAAGAATAAAAATACAAAAGAAAATATGAAAAAAAAAAAAAGATCAAATAAATGATTATATATGTAGTATTATATAAAAACTTAAGAGAATGAATTCTAATTATATGTTAGTGATATGCATGTAATAATTATAGTTGTCTGTGTTTTTGGGATTGATATGCATGATTCCAATAGTCATTTGTATATGATTTATTAATATTTTAATTTTAATTTTTTAATTTAAACTTCATAATTGATCGGTGGTGTCATGCATATAATTGGTTGGTGGTTTTCTTGGTGATCGATATGTATGACTTCAAGAGTCATTTTTAATAGAGGAAAAACAAATTGTGTATTATTTATCTAATATTAATGTTATACTACAAAATTTAATTTCGATGTACACTTTTTCTATTAAGATAATTTCAAAAAAACATTAAAAGAGTAAATCATAAGAGGTCATTTAAATTCGATTTACACTTTTTCTAATAAGATAATGCAAAAACTATTAATAGAGTAAATTATAATAGGTTGAATATTGTATAGCACGGAATTAGTGTCATTATAAAATTATTCGTCATTGTAAGACTATTTCTAAAAATGAGGTAATTTATGTGAAAAAAATGAATTGTTACAATAATATGCATGGTTAAGTAAAAACATATGTATCTTGCTTTAATAAATTTATATAATATGCGTAAAAAAAAAATTATATAATACTATTGATTTTAGTTATGTTTATATATTTAAATTTAATTTTTTATTAAAGTATATTGCTTGTACCGTATTTCAAATTTTAAAAATTTCTCATCCATATCTGTGTGACTGTTATATACTCAAGTATCTAAGCTTCTCAAATTTTGATGATTTCTCATTTTATCCGATTCATGATTTATATGATCTCTAGGATATTTCTCTGATTAATGCTTTAGATGATTTATATTTTCAGATCTCTTACGTAAGATGCATGCATGATGTATGTTCTCTGGATGTTATTTCATAATATTGTTTTGCTTTTATTATATTTTAATTATTTTTTTTGGTAAAAATATTTTAATTTTTTTTATTAGGATGATTTGGAACAATTTGCAAAACCTGCTCGAGTAAGCCACAACTCACTATGATGGTGACAAACCTTCAAGTTTTGTCGATATTGTAGCGGATTCAAAATACAAAATGTTCACTTAAGTTTGCTTAGAGTCTGTTTGATTCTATATGGGAAGAAAGTGTGAGGAAAAAAAAATTACGGCCAAATTAAGTTCATTCATTGATTTTCGACCGTAATTTTATTTTCTCCCACTTTTCTTCCAAAGAACCAAATAGAGCATCAATGTCTTATGACTTATGAGACCCAAGAATAAGAAACATTTTTTTTTCTTTCTTTTCCATGTATATGTTTTTGTTATTTTGTTGTTCGCCTAAATATCTCTTTACCACACACACATTATGGCTTCTTCCAGAAAACCACACACATTATGCTTTTAGTATTTTACACCGACACCAAACACTGGTGTTAAATGTTTTAATTTTAACTAATGTTACTTCCCTTCTCTGCCCTAGTGTACCGGTAGGTAAAACATGACAAATCATGAATAGATTGGATGTGTAATATTGCATGCATTGTACATTTTTTTTTGTCAAGTAGTCCAATGATTCGAAATTTTATCCATAAAATGAATTAGTGAATGTTTGAAATTCAAACCATAAACTCTATTTATAATGCGATATGTCCCTACCAATTGCTGAGAATTTTTCTTTTGTGTTCTTTGCTACAAGCCTACTACAACAAGAATATGAATCATTAATTAGCATCATCTCCGCATCTCGCATCGCACCATTCCAAATCCATTTCATGCAACGATGCAAAGATATATTTGCGAATTTTGTTTTCCTACCCCAACATTTAACCCTTTACCCCTACAAACAAACCAATATTCTCATTTTATCCCTTTCAAAAAATTTAAAAAATGAGTTTTGAACATTTAGCCACAATTAAACAACCGTATCTCAAAAATTTCGGAACACTTTACCTAAGTTTTCCGGTAAACCATTGCAAACCGAAACAATTGGAAAAAAAGTTCTGGTAAGTAGTTAACCAGGGTTTGACCATGACTATAAAGAGATCTGGAAAACTTTCAATCTTGAAAACTTCTTCCGCTGAGAGGGACAAAAGTGAGAACACTAGAAATTACTGAATATGTGAGGAAGGTGTCAGAAAATTGTAAACTGTATGAAATCTGAAGGCAGATATGGTGATGAAGAAGAAAAAGCCATTCAAAAATTTAGAGAAGCTTTCAAAGATCAATTTTTTCCACCTGGAACTACTGTTTTCGCGATTTGGATCCTCTGCTGCGGGACTGCCTGCTGCAGTTCCTGCTGCGACATCCTGACCATTGATTTAATCTATCACATGCATATAAAAAACGTCCGCCGCAGCTAATAACTTACGCTGACAAACCATGTAATAATAATAACAGGATTTATGCCTATAATTATGCAGGTTTCCATTATACATTTATACCCACTTTCTGCTAACAACAGGAGTACAACTACCACTACCACCAACAGTTCTTCTGATGGAGCCAAATTCCATGAACTGATTTACTTCAAATCCAGAATTCATTTTGGTGCAGGAATCTTCACCAACCGTTGCCCCATTAACATTTTCCAAATATTTATTGAACTCTGGTGCAGAATCATTTGATTGCCTTCCTTTGTGACCATTATTATTCCAGAGACATTAGAAGAACTAAATTGCACGGTATCATATTCAGAATGCAGGTTCTTGGGCATGATACCATCATTCACCAAATTTCCACTTGCATTTGTATTACCCTTGGGTTGAGAAGTAAATTGTGGAAATGGATAAAACAATGAACTCGTGGCCACATTGTCAGTTTGTGAACTAGCTGTAGCAGCACCTGAAATAATTGATTAGTTGGAATTTGAGGCACAAAAGCTTTATTATTGTAGGGAAGGCTTTGCAGGAACACATAAAACAAATAAAGCTGCGCATGAATGCATATCATAATCATAATAATAATAATAAAGTGGGTATAAATGTATAATGGAAACCTGCATAATTATAGGCATAAATTCTGTTATTATTATTACATGGTTTGTCAGCGTAAGTTATTAGCTGCGGCGGACGTTTTTTATATGCATGTGATAGATTAAATCAATGGTCAGGATGTCGCAGCAGGAACTATAACAGGCAGTCCCGCAGCAGAGGATCCAAATCGCTGTTTTCGATAGTCAATCACCAAATGGAACATTAGGGGTTAGTACAATTAATATCACGAATTACATATATATGCATATGATTATGAAACAACACATTAAACAGTTACAATTTTTTTCCTCTACAAATTAATCATAGCTTAGTCAAACAAACCAGTATAGAACTGAATTCGTCATAAGTTTTGGAAAGTGAAATTTTCCAGATCTGTTTTAGCCACGGTCAAACTGTAGCTAAATACTTACCGGAACTCTTATTTTCAATTATTTTGGTTTGCAATGGTTTACCGAAAAACTTAAGCAAGGTGTTCCGAAATTTTTAAGGTTAGTAGCCACGGTTTAACCGTGGCTAAATCTTTAAAACTCATTTTTTTAAATTTTTGAAAAGAATAAAATTAGAATATTAATCTGTTTGTACTTTGTAAGGATAAAAGGTTAAATGTTAGGGTAGAAAAAAAAATTTCCCGTGTATTATGCATGTTAAAATTCCCGGGGCCTACGTATGTCACACACGGCCCTTTTTAAAATATTCTGTCAGGTGGATAGGTACATTTTTTTTTGTAGTATATGACAAATTATTAAAGATGAGGTGGTGATAATATAAGATCATAATTTAGGGTCCCCTCCTTCATTTATGCGGTCCTGGCAGTTGTAGAGAGATATTCTCTATGAATTCAGAAGGCCACTTTTGAGTACTTTTGATCAATCTCATTGGTATGTATATTGCTTTAATTTTTTTTTAATAATTAGCACCGTTCTCTTTGATCTCTAGCTTACTCAACCACTCACTTCTTGTTATAGAGTGTCTTAAAACTACTTATAAGAACTAAAAACCAAATAATAATATAAATTATATATGTCATCGACAATAAAAAAGCAAAAACAGACTCATTGTTGTTGATAATTTTAAAATTATAATTTTAGTAATATAAAACACTTTCTATTTCTTAATCATCATCTCAATATATTTAGGTGAATTCTTCGCTACACTTATTATATTTATTGACACATATTTACCTTTACACGCAATATATTTGAATGCATTGACTCCATTCAAATTAAAAAAAAAACTGCGTACCTTTGAGTCGGTGTCTACTTTAAGGTGGACAATTTCCTATTTTTGAGTCGAAATGCTAATGTACATTCTCCTTATTTCTTCCCATAGCGATATAACCATGCAAATATACCATTGCTATCTCGAAGGAAATTGCCACAATTCTAAAGATTAAATGAGCTTGCAAATGCTAAGTTTACCCAACCTTCGGATCCTGCAATTCCAATTTCCATCCAATAAAAATAGTATAATTTTGATGTGTCAAACCAATCACTTTAAACAATTTTATTTATCTTCATATCGTATTAAAAAAATTTGTAGACATACAGGGACGACGGATCCATAAGTTTATCGCACCGGGGATCGAAAAATAGTAAAATTATAAAAATGAATGTAGATTTTTCTGTTGCACTGTCCATGTAAATTTTTTTTATGTTATCGTGTTATATTTACGAAGTTCTTGTTTAATGGTGACATGATGACTAATCGCCTCCGGGAAATATGCGGGGCACAAAAAATGAGTTCTTCCCCTCAATCGGATTTTGTTCATACACAAGAGTCAAATATCAAACTTTTGACTACTTACTTAAGAGACTCAAAACTCTTACCACTTGAAACAACTAATTTTTTGTTAATTAAAAGATTATATTTTTAATAATTCAACACTTATATGATATAATATGATATATTATGTATATGTATGTATGTAAATAAGGGGGAGGGGGGGCCTTGGCCACTGTTTGCCCCCCTCCAGGTCTGTCCCTGTAGACATATATATTAGCTTAAGAAAAAACATGAAAAACTAAAGTTTTTTTTTTTTTAATTTTTTTCTTAACATATTAAATTTTTGTTTTTTTTTCTACATACTATATTAAATTTATTGAAAAGATAAAGCGTGTGAAAAAAATATGAATATTAAAATAAAGATATAACAGAAAGATAAGGTGAAAAATACTGTTAGAAGTCTCACATTGGCTAGAGATATGATAAAGATAGCCTTTATAAGTGTAGTGCAAATCTCAACTCTAAAGCTAGCTTTTGTGGTTGAGTATATGCCTTCCAAATTCTAAAATGGTATCAGAGCTTATGCTAGATCCATTTGTTGTTTGTTGTGGAGACCTTCCATATTTTGGGCCACCCGTTGTTGTTGATCCCACGTTTCAGCTTGTTCGGTTCTGGACGTGAGAGTGTGTTAGAAGTTCCACATTGACTAGAGATATGAAAAGATAACATTTATAAGTGTAGTGCAAACCTCAACTCTAAAGCTATCTTTTATGGTTGAGTATAAACCTTCCAAATTTTAATACATACACTTCCTTAATTTAGTGTTACTATTCAAAAAAGAGATTTAAAAAAACTGAGGGAGTATATTATTAGGTTTAGCTCATTTGACTCACAAGTAAAACTCAATAAATTAATCATCAAATTTGCTTTGAACATAACAAAAAATTGTTGCACTGAAGTTTGAGCGGGTGTTAGGTTTTTAAAGCATCAATGTCGGCAAGCTCTTTGCGTTTCTACATTGTTACCAACGAGAGTATGTCAGAGCAAAATTGATATTATGCTTTCATTGTCATTCCTAAACTATGAAGCATGTATCTGCCAAACAACGTTTCTTTGACACTTTGTTAGACAAAAATATAATATAAAAGTAAAAAGTAATTTAAAACTATGTTTACAAAGCTATTGTGTGATGAATATACCTTCAAAATATATTAGTACTTTTAACGTTTAAGTCAATATATAATCAAGGTAGAGTAAAAGTAGAAAGTAAATGAATTGTACACCGGAGCAAAAGTCTTCGTGCTTATATAGGAAAAGTGGTCGTAACCATCAATGTAATAGCCGACGTAGATTGCGGAAAGCCGTTGAAATTAGTTTAACAGTCCAAATGAGGAGAAATAAGCATATTCGCTATATGGAGGAAACACAAGATTTCTAACGAGCTACACAAATAATCATGGTATCAATCGTCATGTTGGACCTTACCTTAATTTAGATCAAAATTAAACATGGAACATTTTCTACCCCATTATCATCCTAACCTCACATTTATTGATTGATAGTAGAATATCCAACAGAACCCAAACTTGCAATGTCATATAATTTCTTTATGAGTTATTCTAACATGTATCTTAATAATACTCCCTTGGTCCTAATTATAAGAAATAATTTATTTTTTAGATACATTTAAAGTTTGATGTATCTAGATAATAATATACTGTAAACTAGATACATTAAACTTTTAATGTATCTAAAAAGTGATATAATTAGGATCGGAGGAAGTACATGTTAAGAAATTCAAATGTGAAAAACTATTGAAAGAAATAATATTTTAACTTTTACAAACTTGAATATACATATTTCTATATTGGGTTAGTTTTTTACGATAATAATTAAATAAAAGTATACACAAAATACATTTAAATTTATAAGAATGTTAAATGAAAATAACTATGTATAAATGTATAATATGCTCATTTAATCAATGTGATTTTTTCAAAGTATTTTTATAAAAAAGACATAATGAAAATGAAGTATTATTTATTAGTAGTATTTTTTTATTGACATGACATTCAGCCAGCTGTCAAGTGCCCAAATATAGTACCTGAATTTATTATTATTATTATTATTATTATTATTATTATTATTATTATTGAAACAAATAAATGAAGGAATTTGTTCAAATAAAATAAAATAAAATAAATAATAAATAAATCATCCCTTATATCCAATGACGTTGTTGCTTCTGTTCATCCCTTGGATTTTCTTCTTCTCCTTCATTTCTTCTTTTACTTACCTCATTCATCTCTCTCTCTCTCTCTCTCTCTCTCTCTCTCTCTCTCTCTTCATTCTTCAGTCGCAGCTATAGCAAGAAAATCCACTCTTCCGTTACAACACCAACTCATTCAACTCACCCTTTACTCGCTCTACAACCATGTCTCAGACTAACTGGGAAGCTGATAAGATGCAAGTTTCAAACTTTCCTTTCTTATTCATCATTTTACCAACATGCCTTCTTTTTTTCATGCTTTATATGTATATTCTTTCTTGATTTTCCTTCTGGGTTTTTCTTCTTTTTTCGGTTCTTCACTTGTATTTTCATGTTTATTATCATTGCACACATTCTTTCCTTTTTGGGTTTCTTAGGGTTTATAGTTCTCTTCAAATTTGTTATAAAGTTTTAATCTTTTTGCTGTTACATTGTGAAATTTCAGGTTAGATGTTTACATCCATGATTACCTAGTTAAGAGGGATTTAAAGGCTTCTGCTCAAGCTTTTCAAGCTGAGGGAAAAGTATCCTCTGACCCTGTTGGTAAGATTTCTAAAAACTGTGTTTTTATGGAACAAAATCATTTAAAGGTTGCATTTTTATTTGTGTGTTTGTGTGTGGTTGTTGGCAACATGGGGTTGCAGCTATTGATGCTCCTGGAGGTTTTCTGTTTGAATGGTGGTCTGTTTTCTGGGACATTTTCATTGCCAGGACTAATGAGAAGCACTCCGAGGTGGCTGCGTCGTATATAGAGGTTGGTTGAAAAGAAATCATGGCTTTTATATTATGCTATACTATACTATCTTCTTTCATGATAAATTTGAGCATGTGATTATTTGTGTATTTAAATAATGAAATCAATTTGTCTTTCTCATGTTTGTG
This sequence comes from Trifolium pratense, assembly GCF_020283565.1. Lineage (NCBI taxonomy): Eukaryota > Viridiplantae > Streptophyta > Magnoliopsida > Fabales > Fabaceae > Trifolium > Trifolium pratense. The sequence goes on along the minus strand of NC_060065.1, from coordinate 4,815,119 downwards.
GACCTTTGTGGGTTAGTTTGTTATCACCGGCCAACTGGTCCAAAGTCGGATGTTTTAATAAACTTCGGATATTTTAGACTATTGTTTTAGCTGAGTGGTAAAGTGATTACAGTTTAGACACATGCTCTTTGTTTTTTATAACTAATAATGGTACCCTTGTTAAATTGATGGTAAACTAGGAGCTACATTTTACACAATTAGAAGAGAATACGAAATTTAGTTGTTACCGCTTTAAATTTATGGTATGTGAAATTTTTGTATGCAGACTCAATTAACTAAGGCAAGGGAACAACAACAACAACAGCAACAACAACAGCAGCAGCCTCAGTCTCAGCAGTCACAGCACGCACAGCAGCAACAACACTTGCAGATGCAACAACTTATGTTGCAGAGGCAGGCACAACAGCAGCAGCAGCAGCAGCAACAACAACAGCAGCAGCACCAGCAACAGCCACAATCGCAGCAGCAGTCACAACCACCACAACAGCAAAACAGGGATAGGGCTCATCTCTTAAATGGTAGTGCAAATGGGTTAGGTGGCAACCCGGGAACTGCTAATTCAATAGCAACAAAGATGTATGAGGAAAGGTTAAAAGTCCCCCCACAGAGGGATTCTTTGGATGATGCGGCAATGAAGGTAGTGGGATGTTCCGGTTATCGTACTATAAGATGAACGCTGTTTTTGTGATACATATGTTCATTGCTTTTTTTGGTATTCCATACAGCAAAGATTTGGTGAGAACATGGGTCAACTCTTGGACCCAAATCATGCCTCAATATTGAAGTCAGCTGCAGCCAGTGGTCAGCCTTCAGGGTGAGCATTTCAAAACTTAACTTTTTTATACTTGATTAGTCCGTGACTTTGTTAATTGAAGTTTCATCTGAAATACTGAGTTGAAGATCACTTTATTGAATTTGTGAAACAAAAGACATTATTTTTATCTTATTAGTCTTTTGGACGGTCTACTCCTGCTTTTGAAAAATTAATGATCACATGTTCGATATTTTAAAAACATTTATTTGGCGTTCAATTCTCTGAACATTCTGCATTCTCTATATCTGTGGTGTTTACTTTGCTAGCACCAAATTTCTTGATTTCAGGCAAGTCTTGCACGGCACTGCTGGTGGGATGTCTCCACATGTTCAAGCTCGTAGTCAGCAATTACCAGGGTCTACACCGGTACATCTCTATTCCCAGAGTTATCCTGTTACTTCCTACATTCCATATTAGCTGCTTTTCCCTGATTTTCCACTTGGAATCAGGATATGAAGAGCGAGATAAATCCTGTTTTAAATCCCAGAGCTGCGGGTCCTGAAGGATCGTTGTTAGGAATTTCTGGTATTTTTCCATAAAGTTTTTTGGGTTTTAATGCAACATTCGTTGTGGTCTTCTATTTTATATTCTTGCTTGTAATTGTAGTAAAATGTATTTTCACTTGTGCCAGGATCAAATCAAGGGAACAACAATTTGACTTTGAAAGGGTGGCCACTCACTGTATGTGATCATTTTATTTTTATTAATTTCACTTCTCCCTGCAGATATCTTTCAAAAATGTTTTCTTTAATTGTTGCAAAAGCACTTCAGTTGTGAACTTTCATTACTAAGCCTTTCTCATCCTTTTATTAGGGTTTGGAGCAACTTCGCTCTGGTTTGCTTCAGCAGCAAAAGCCTTATATGCAGGCTCCTCAGCCATTTCATCAACTACAAATGTTGACACCACAGCATCAGCAACAGCTTCTGCTTGCACAACAGAGTTTGGCATCACCATCTGTTAGCGAAGAAAGTAGAAGGTTGAGAATGCTTTTGAGTAATAGGAATATTGGCCTAAATAAGGATGGCCTTTCAAATCCTGTGGGTGATGTGTTATCGAATGCTGGATCACCTATTCACGGTGGTGGCCCTCCTTTTCCTCGTGGAGATACAGATATGCTAATGAAGGTGCTAGTTCTCTTTTAATTAATTACCTTTTTTTTTTTTTTTCCTCATTTTTTCTTTTTCTTTTTCATTTTAGTTGTTACATGATTAGTTAAACAATTTTGTGTATAAGTCTCTTATATTTTCCCAAAGATTCATGGCTTGCATCATCTGAAAGTATTTTTTCTATGTGTAGTTGAAACTGGCTCAGTTACAGCAGCAACAACAGCAGCAGCAACATCAACAACAGTCGAGCATCAATGCACAGCAGCAGCAGCAACTTCAACAGCACGCTCTTTCAAATCAGCAATCTCAGACTTCAAACCATAGCATGCACCAGCAAGATAAAGTAGGGGGAGGTGGTGGTAGTGTCACCATGGATGGTAGCATGTCAAACTCATATAGAGGAAATGATCAGGTCAGTCCTTTTATAGTTGATGTCCCTTTTCCGAAACAACGGGCAACAGTTTTCTTCTGAATTGTAGAAATATATAATGGCGGGCTGCATTTCAGAATACAGATGAAGTACTTATATGTCAATTTGGTGACATTATAAATTTCACTGTTGGAAATTCTGCCTTCATTGAAGTCTACCCCTAGCTACCTAATTGTGGCATTTGAGTTGCCTTCATTGCAACCTCCAACACCTTCATTGTGTTGGGTGTGAAGGGATGAATTTATCCCACATTGCAAGCTGATTTTGTAAGGTTGCGTTAGGCAACCCAAATTCTAAGAAGTATGAAATTGGTTCCTAACATTTATCTCTTAATGCACTTCAGGTTTCAAAAAACCAGATGGGAAGAAAGAGAAAGCAACCTGTATCTTCTTCGGGTCCTGCTAATAGTTCAGGAACAGCAAATACGGCAGGCCCATCACCTAGTTCAGCACCCTCAACTCCCTCAACTCATACTCCTGGAGATGCTATTTCAATGCCTGCATTGCCTCATAATAGTAAGTCTCTAATGATGTTTGGCACTGACGGTACCGGAACTCTTACGTCACCTTCAAATCAGTTGGTGAGTTGCTTTTATATGCAGTTTAATTGATGGAAGGAGTGATTTCATTCCTTGCATATCGACTCATTGCAATTCCATTTTGGCAGTGGGATGATAAGGATCTTGAATTGCAGGCTGACGTGGATCGCTTTGTGGAGGATGGATCTTTAGATGAAAATGTAGAGTCTTTTTTATCGCAAGATGATACAGACCCTAGAGATCCTGTTGGCCATTGTATGGATGTAAGCAAAGGTGCAGTAAACACCACTTTATATTGATCATAAAATATTCTGACTTCACACTTGCAAAGAGTTTCTCATGTGTATGTATGTCTAATTTTCTCTCACTCCAATACAAAAGTTTGCATTCTTTTCTTGTAGAATTTAAAGGATATATGCACTGTCACTGTAAATTAGTTTACACTTAAATCCAATAAAAATTCATCATTTTGCGACATCACACTATTCTTGTAATTACATCTTAAAAGCGGTGATATGACACGGCAAAATAGAGGACTTTATTTAGATGTCAATGTAAAATGACTTTACACTGGCAATGTGTGCCCGTGAAACTTTCTTAGTGTGTAAATTTGTGGTAATGGTGAATTGCAATGAAGTATGAATCTCAAAACAACAATCAAGATGATTTTAATAAATCACAAAGTCTCTTATATCATTTTGCCTCAAATATGCTTTAAAATATTCATTTTGAAAACGTTTACAATTTTTTTATTTATAAATATATATGTTGTTGGCTATATAATTAAGAAGGCACGTTCTTTATCTTTTATATGTGAAACACCATAGTGCATAGTTACTCTTTAAATTCTTGACATGATGAAATGACACGGATTCAGAAGCTACAGGACTGCTTTTTTTCAGGCTTCACATTTTCTGATGTAAATTCTGTACGTGCAAGCTCAAGCAAAATTGCTTGTTGCCATTTCTCATCTGATGGAAAGTTACTTGCAAGCGGTGGCCATGACAAAAAGGTTAGGGGAAACATTAATCTTCACACTTTCTTTGTTCAACTAACTTTCTGATATTAGCTTAGAACTTTCTTATATTTTCCTGTAATGCAGGCTGTTATATGGTACACGGATTCACTAAAACAAAAAGCTGTTCTTGAAGAGCACTCATCTTTGATAACTGATGTCCGTTTCAGTCCAAGCATGCCGCGTCTAGCAACATCTTCATTCGACAAAACTGTCAGGGTTTGGGATGTTGACAATGTTAGTAGATTTCTTTCATGTTTTTCTTTAATAATATAATATCCCTTTAGCGAAATTATTTCTATATCTTTTGAAGGGTTTTAACTTTTAAGTAACTTGTGACTATGTCCAACTTTCACCGAAATTATTTTACTTAGTGAGATAACAAAACTTCTTAATGTTAAATACAAGAAAAGCATAATTTCTATAATAATTCTCTCCGCTGAGATTTGAGTTTGAAATTGTTCAAGTGGTAGGATTTAGATGAAGAGTAAAGAGAGATTATAGACTTAAAATCACAAATATGAATGATGATTATGATTTGATACAAGTAGAGTAAACAAACACTAGCCCTTATTTTGGAAGTTTATAGAGATTGTATTATGCTCAAGATAGATGCTATTCGTCTGCTTGATTAATGTTTATGATGGAGTTGTAAAAGGCTAAAAAGTTGTCCTATAATTGTATTTGATTCGAGCGTTAGATCTATATATTTGATGAGATGCGTTGTTAATGATTACAGTCTTGGATAGTTTGTTACTTCTATACAGAATGTGAATTGTGTTTCTGTAATTGGTATTTTGCTTTAACTGTATATATATTTTCTATCCAGCCTGGGTATTCCCTCCGCACTTTTACGGGACATTCTACATCTGTTATGTCACTAGATTTTCATCCAAATAAAGATGATCTTATCTGCTCCTGTGATGGTGATGGTGAGATACGGTATTGGAGCATAAACAATGGCAGTTGTGTTAGAGTTTCTAAGGTAGAATCTTAGTCAATTTATCCTATTTTCTACGCATTTTCCTGTGCACCAGATGCACTATTTTGTAGCTCGTGTATTAAAGTGACATTATATTAATTTCAATCTGCTGACAATTTTCTTGTTGCTTAGGGTGGCACTACCCAGGTGAGATTTCAACCTCGTCTAGGGAGGTACCTTGCTGCAGCTGCTGAGAACATTGTGTCTATACTTGATGTGGAGACACAAGCATGCCGATATTCACTAAAGGTTGGTTTGCATACCTCTTCTATACATGTTTTCTCATTTGAGGTAAAACATTTGCTTTCGCCAAGAGGTTTTGCAGTTCTACTTGAGTTGAGTCAGGGTCACCAAGTCATACACTTCTTATCTTATATTATCAGAGTTTTAGAAGTGAACTAATATTAATTAATCAACGGTTGTTTTATTGTCGTACTATGATTGAAGGGTCATACAAAGACAATAAATTCTATATGTTGGGATCCATCTGGAGAGTTGATGGCATCGGCGAGTGAGGACTCCGTTAGGATTTGGACTCTTGGAATGGGAGGTGATGCAGAATGTGTTCACGAGCTTAGCTGTAATGGCAGTAACTTTCACTCGTGTGTTTTCCATCCGACATTTCCTTCACTGCTCTTCATTGGCTGTTATCAGGCAAGTCTACATTTTCCCCCCTTGTTATTGGCGAATTTGGTTTTGTCATTTCTCCTACTCTAATATGCAATTAAGAAACACATGCTTTATCAGAAGAGAAATGAGTTTTGTACAAACAAATTTAGATAGCTTTTGCGACAACTTTTTAATTGGTTAACGCAATTCTTTAACCATTCACTGTACATAAGCACTTAAAAAATTTGTTGCAGAAGTTCTCAAATTTTACTATTTTAGTTGTAACTTTCATAAGAAAGAGAGTGGACTCTTATTCTTGGTTCATGTTGTGCAGTCATTGGAGCTATGGAACATGGCTGAAAACAAGACAATGACTTTGTCTGCTCATGATGGTTTAATTACTGCCTTGTCTGTTTCAACTGTAAATGGTTTGATTGCCTCTGCCAGTCATGACAAGTTCATCAAGCTATGGAAGTAACTAACATGAGGTGATGGTGTTTCCAATTGACAATACTCGGACAGACTTAGGTTTTAATTAGTGCTTGATCACACATTTTGTAGTTATTCCTCGTTTTTTGTACTTTTTAAACGACTCACGGCCTCTACTCCTTTTGGTGGTTTTTTATTTTGTATGTGTTTAGGCTTTAGATTGCTAACCTATGTAATGTAATGCAATGTTGAAAGATTGTCCAACATGTAACAACTAATCCAAGCCTGAGTCGGGTAGACTTATTATATAAGGAGACAAAGTTATCATAATGTTTATATTTTCCATTTACAATATTCATTCTCAATTCTCTACGGCGTCTGGTGGACAAAAGATTTTTAGGAATAATCAAATCAGAATGATTTTTTATCTTTATTTTCTGTTATCTTTGAACTCGAGGCTTTGCTCAAGAAGAGTCAAGTCCATGCCACTTAGACCAACATGTCTTTAGCATCCTTAGATATTGCATGTATGTTGATTAATTAGATATTGCAAGTACATCATAAAAAAAACAATTTTCTTGATTTATTATGTTCCATTCTATTCAATTTCATTTCACTTCTCATTTTAAAATATCCTTTGAGAACCTAATAGTAGTAGCATTGATCTTTTGTTCTCCCCAACAAAATTGTATTTTGGAATTGGCTTATGTATTCAAAATGACAAAGGAGAAATTTGTTGGCAAAAACATTTTTTGCTCTACCCAAAAGGCCAAAATGTAAAAAAAAAATAAAGAAAAATGTATTTCTTTTAAACAAGGAAACAAATTTTATCTAGAATTTAACCATACTCACATTGTACTTTTTTCTTACCTTAGAAATGTGTATCATATTCCTGTGTAATTTCAGATACTGCCTCTAATTATAAGAAAGTTTATTTTGTAGGTTTGTTTACAGTAATTTCAGATACTCTCTCTAATTATAAGAAAGTTTATTTTGTCGGTTCGTTGCATACTTGATGTATATGAACTAATGCATTATAGATCAAGTATACAACGAATTTAAAAAATAAATATTTTCTTATAATTAGTCTAGAGTGAGTGTGAATATAAGGGTGTGTAGTAGTGGGAGGCATATCAGACTAATTTGCCTCATTTCGAAACCGTCTAAAGTGAGGGTGAGAAGAGACTGTTGGATTGACGGTTTAACCTGTTAGCAACAACAAAAACTACAAATTTTAAGACATTTATAAACTAAGTATACATGTTAGTTTTTTTCATAAAATGTGTGCACTTAAACACACCCATAGAGGTGTGAAATCGACACATTTGTTGATTAATCTTAGAGTTCTACCTACCTTTGATTGATGGGAATTGAATGACAATCTCTCCATTGGACTCGAAATTCCTGTGCACATCAGTAGATTCAAACAACTGCCAAATGGAATTACTACAAAGCTAAACAAATTGAGAGGTTGCAGGATTGGTCTCGGTGTGTACAGCTGAAGAAAATGCTCACAACTATACAAGAGTTGTATGCTTTTGTCAAAATCAAAAACTTTGAAAGAATGTAATGATAGCTATTAGAAGAAAATCTTGTTTAAGACTAGAATATAACTTTCAATATTTCAGCAATGTTATGATTATCTTAAGATTCATTCACATACCAAGATTGAGGCCAAGTTTCTGTAGTGAATTGAATCATTATAAATCATATTATTGTATAGTTATGCATTATGAGGAGAGTGGATAAATATGAAGAATACAAAGTCTCTGAACTTTGAAAACCGAAATGTCCCACATTGGTTATAACATAGCATATGTAAGTGTTTATAAGCTTATGACACACGAGTTGAATTGCCGAGTTGAGTAACAACAACTTGTAACCCAAGTGGGGGCAACAAAGTGATGGGACATGGCTTTGGCTTGTCAAGTTGGGCTGATTGGTGCATTATGCTGGCCTGCCCACTCCAAGTTGAGAGTTGGATCATGGGGTTTGGACGAAGGCCCAGATCTCCTGGTCCCTAGAATGGAGGGAACCGCATGAGGCTGGCTTCACAGAGCAGTGTACACCTCCTACTCTCGACAGTGGAGGGATAACAGGCTGCTGCGTCTTCAACCCACATAGCTTGGTGAGCCTAGCCCATTGAACCATTGTAATTTTTGTCGTTTTGATTCTTTTAAAGGTAATTGTAAGTATTTTATGATGAATTCTATGTTATTTCTTTTTTGCAGTTTGTAACTTTCGTCGTTTTGATTCTTTTATGCTTGCAAAGGTAACTTTTTTGCTTGTCTATCTCTTTATTTTTTTTGCAGTTTGCAATTTTTGTCGTTTTGATTCTTTTAAAGGTAATTGTAAGTATTTTATGATGAATTTTATGTTATTTTTTTTGGTGAAATAAAGGGGCAAAGCCCCAAATGAAATGATGAATTTTATTATTTTAGTAAAAAAGTGAAATTAGGTTACCATATTTAAGATAAGGTTGCTTCATTTTTTTTTAAACAATATAATGGCTCATTATTTATAAATTTACAATAAAATTTTATTACAAAATAAAAAATATAAAAATGTGGGTAATTCAGTACCTAATTCAATCCAAACTAAAAATCGAACTTTAACTTTACCCAATACTACAACAAACGACTTTTAAAGTAGACTCAAATTAGATTTTTTTTAGTTGTTCCGTTTTTTGGTTTTGGTCAAAATAGGACTACCTTTTGACTAACTCTACACATACTTAAAAGAGTAAAGTGATATTTAAATTTTAATAATGAACTAAATAGTTAATTCCATTCAAGTAATAAAAAAAAACATAATTAAAAATTCAAATGAAACATAATTAAATCAAAAGTAAAAGGATTTAAATAAATAATACTGTAATTAAACAAAATTTAAATAAAAAAAATAAAAAAATTAAAGGGTTTACTTTACAGTGCACCAGTTAGAACTTAGAAGCCCCAAAACCTTTCGTTCGCTCGCTCATTCATTCGTGTTCTCAGTCGAGCTCTTGCTTCGTCACCGGCTCTACCTCTGAATTCTGTTGCCGGTAATTCTTCTTCTTTTCCTTTTTCCCTCACTTCCATGGTTTTTAGTTCCGCTACTTAGGGCGAAATTGCCTTCAATTTTTGTTGCTCACAACATGTTCGATGAAATGCCTCCCTTCACTCATTGGTTTATTTTGCTTTTAGTTTCGTCAAATTACTCTATTATTTATTACATTTCATCTAACTTCAAATGGGTTGTTAGAATTTCACTTACTTTCAAATTCAATTGGAGATTGCTTGTTCAGTTATGGCTGCTTTGATCTCCAAAAGACTACTACGTTCTTATGGATCATTGCTAGGACGACGCTGCTTTGATTCACCTAATGGGGAGAGAGTGGTTTCTGCACAACGTCTCCTGGTGCGTTGCAGTTACATTGAAGTTGAAACATTGAAGTTTTTTCTTATGCTGGTTGTGTAGTGATTATTATTGTTTAATAAAGTGGTGTGCTTTATTTTAAATGTAGAACGGATCAATGATCCAACGGTTTTCAACTTCTATTTTAACTCCGGGGTCTGATGAAGGTGCATTTCCATCTGACTTATTGTCCAAAACACCTCTGGTAACATCTAAGCGTGATGCAGGTATGAAAGCTAGTTAAAAGTTAAAACTATTTTGTAGTACATGAATATGTTGGTGCTCCATCAGTCCATTTTGCTTTATCTCATGCGAAGCTTTCTTTAATTATCATCGACAATGCATTTCTTTGTATATTACATGTCAAAACTTACTATATACTTTTTTCTAAGAACCATTTTCTACCTAAATTTTGACATGATTCATGCATTGTGTCCTGTAACTCAGATCTTAATATCTTATGGATTCTTAATCATCTGCTTCTTCCCTGAAATTGAAGGAATTTGTCGCCAGGCGAGGGTTTAACTTTAGGTCTTCCTCCTCAGTTATATTAATATATATTGGATTTTTTTTTTAACTCTTTAGTATCCTGTGTTTGTTAGCAAGTGCTTTCTCTAATTCTTGCTGAACGTCATAGTGCTCAACCTTTTTTTTAGATTATGGATGATGCTTATGTGCTTTTCAAGAACGGAACAAAACAGTCATAAATATAAATTAAAGTCTTTTTTTTTTCACTACCTACCATCTATCATGGCAACTCATCTGGTCTTCATCATGGGATGAGTTGATTACTGTTTCGATAATGTCTAAGTATATTATTAATGTAGTTCGTTATGCTGTAGGGCTTTGTCAGGATCTTTTAATTCCAGTTACCAACTTTCATAACGAAGACAAGGGCTTTATGGTTTTAGCTGGAGATGTTTTTGATTTGCCTATTCGGAAAGATATAATTCATCGTGTTGTTTTGTGGCAGCGTGCAAAACGCCAACAGGTATTACTTGCATTATGTTTTAGAACCATTGGACTGGGACATATAATTCATAGGAAATGCTATAAATCATAATCTATACTAATCCATATAGGCCTAACAAATTTGGGTATATTCAATTGTTGAACGGTGGAAATAAATACTCAATTATTTTTCCTTTTTATCATTTTAAATTGCACTGGCGATTGTTTGTGAGGAGGGAGTGGAGTAGGGGGTTGGGATAATGGACAAACATTTAGACTTTAGACAATAAATAACTAGGGTTTGGCATGTTTGATCTGATGTCTAAGGATGGAATGATTCAATTGATGTTTTATCATTTATTGCGTTAAATATCTTAATGATATTTATGTTTTCTTGCACTTTACATATGATAGGGACTTTGTTTCACCTAATAGACAAATGGAAGAATTGATCCTCACATTAGAATAGAATTGTGGAATACTCGGACAACAAGAACGAGTATTAGGGAAAACATACATGAAAGAGAGATTCCGACCCCACCCAATGCCTCTCTACACAATTCTGCCTACCTTGCCTCTTTTATGCCCTCTGCTTTTGACATTGTCTTTAAATAAATTTGCACTTTCCTCACTCTTCTCTCCCTTTCTGCCACATGTTAAGGATGTTATTACAACAAAATACTGGATACATATTCAATCTTCCCTCTGCCACACTTCTCTTGCTCACTTGAGTTATTAACCACTTTTTCCCCCTTTATATACCCTATCATTCATAGCATCTAGTAATAAGAGGCCTGATCAACATATATAATGGCGTTGGATATATAATTTATCTTTTAGTATGAATCTAAACTGTTAGCTATGAAATTTTCCCATCTCATTGATTTTGCCAACAGGGAACTCACTCAACAAAAACTATCAGCGAAGTCAGTGGGACCGGGCGAAAGCCTTGGAACCAAAAGGGGACTGGTAGAGCAAGGCATGGGTCACTGCGTGGACCTCAGGTACAGGACATTCTTTAAATGAAATCCACCCTATCTTTATTCCTCCTTTCTTCACAGTTTATTCAGCGGTGGAAATTAATAAATTTAATGAATGGCAACAGTTCAGGGGTGGTGAAACGAAGCATGGTCCTAAGCCCCGAAGTCACGCTATCAAACTCAATAAGAAGGTTCGACGACTGGGACTAAAGATTGCTCTGTCAGCTCGTGCAGCAGAAGGAAAGGCAAGTCTCTTCCTCTATCATTGTCCTCGCCTTCTTTCTAAAAAATTAAATCACATATCTAAATTATTATGTCTGTTGTTTTATTTCATATTTATATTTATTAAAATAACCAATGCAGGCTGTTCTTCTAAAGGAGCACCTCATTTCTAGAGACAAAATAGACTGCAATGTCTTCACAGAATTGTTGTTGAGTAGTGAGTAGGGAGAATTGAAGTAGGAACAAAATAATTGGATGTTAGAGTATATCATATGGAAGCTCATTGTGAAGTACTAGAACCATCTATACTAGTTTAACTGTAATATACTAAACACTAATCCATACCCAAATTACATGCCCCCTCTAAATGCACATCCAGAGCTCTAAAGTATGTGATCAATAAAGGGTGGTATGACTATTTAATACAATAAAACCATGTATATAATAATATAACGCTAATGGGAATCAAGAAAAAAAACTCAAAAAACAAAGAAAAAGGTGATGCTCTTGCACTGCATCAGCCGTCCTTTGTTGGCTTTATTTTTGAGTTAAGTGATTATTTTGGGTATCTATAGTTTGCATTACCAAAATAATGCCTTATTGCAATTCTGGTATAATATAAAGCATTTTTTTATTTCTTTCATCCCATAATTACCCCTTTTATACTTCTTGCGATTCTTTTTTTATGTACTCTTCTTGCGATTCTTTTTTTATGTACTCTTCTTGCAATGTACATGTTAAATAAGAGTTTGTGTTTGTCTTGTGTACACTGATATCTGGTGAATTGATTTATACAGCTTATTGTGCTTGAGGATTTGGAGGTTTCCACACATAAAACCAAGAACTTTTTGAATTATTTCAAACAACTTGAGGACACCAAGAAACTTCTGATCGTAGATGAAGGCCCCATAAATGAAAATCTAAAATTAGCTACACAAAATCTGCATTATGTTAACTTACTTCCAGCCATTGTAAGTATAAGTTCTTCACATGTTGCTTCTATAATATTTCTCATGAAAGTGATAATTAGAACTCTAATAGTAGATTTCTTTTGGGATGTTTGGATGGAGGTGAGGGCTTACGTTTCTTTTTTATATTACAGACACTATACAATGTTCATAAAAATAAATTAAGTGTGATTGAAGTATAATATGATTATCGATCATGTTAATTTTTTTTTTTAATATAAAAAAATATTTCAAAATATAGACTTAGCCCCCCCTTCCAACCCCCCTCCCAAACAGACCCTTAGAGTTTGTAGTGTGTTTCCAAGAGTCTATACATTTCCAACAATAACTGTAAGCCTTATACTAGTTGGTATCAACATCAACGTCATTGAGCTATCAAGAAACCAAAGTAAAACCATTTAGAGAGTTTCCTCTTCTTCTCCTCAAAGGCTGTTACTTCAACTTTCTCCCAGATGTTTTCATTCATAATATTTTATACCACTCATCCACCACAGTATTTTTATTATAGCTATGCTTATATCATCGATCTTATAATTATCTTATAACTTTCTGAGTTTGGTAGTGTAACTTGTGACCAGAAACTATGATTGAAGCATCTCTCGAGGTATTTTTGTGACACCTCCATCATTTTGTAAGATGGATCTAAAATGAGTAAATTGCAGAACTTGCATTATAATGCAATAATCCCACTTTTCACCTTAGAAACATCCCTAACTCACGTCTTACTATACTCGTATGATATACTGTTTCTTGCTCAAATGTATAAATTGCGTTTGCTCATACAAATTTTATTTAAAATGTGTTTGTAGGGATTAAATGTCTACAGTATTTTGTTGCATGACACTTTGGTGATGTCCAAGGAAGCAGTGAACAAAATTGTTGGGCGTATGCACACTCCAATCTCCCGTAATTCCACACCTCAATAAATGGTGGTCGAGGCAGTAACTGTTTCTGTACTTCACTTTATTTGCTCGGAATTAGGAATAGTATCCCGTGTCTCCATTTCTGTAACACAGCGATCCAATGCAAATATTTTTTCGTGAGGTTTCTGATAAAATTATACAAGCAATGCAAGTTGTAATTTAAAGGTGTTCAAGATTAGAACGTAGGAATCGGATGGTGGAATTTTAATATGCTCAAGTGGTTAAGTTTGTTATGATTTTTCCGATGGTAACTCATTTTTCAGCAAATGCATGGGATCTGTTTAACTATTCCTCTATTCATGAATTTAACCCGTTCTAGGGGACGGGGGTGGCAAGTGAGATTTTAGTTGCTTTTATTTATTTGAATATCACCCTTTTAATGATTTTATATCTTATGTTTCAGAGGTGGAAAGGAGATGGGAAGGAGAGGAATGGGAAAATATTTCTCCTTATTTGGAGTTTAAAGTAAATAAAAAAGGAAAACTGTTTTTTAGGAGATAAAAATAAAAAGGAGAATCTGGTTATGAATTTATTTAGTAATAAAGAACATAACAATTACATAATTTTAAATATTTACTGAAAACCATGGATTGAATATTGCTCGTTAGTCCTTAAATTTGTACTATTGATCAATCAGGTTCTTCAATTATTTGAAATAGCTAAATAATCTCTCAATTTGCTTAACATGTACCAAATAAGTTCTTCAATTAAGTTTGGTCGTTAGACATATTAACATAGAACATTAAATGGTGACATGTCCTTCCACACATGTTCATCTTCTCTTCATCATCTTCTTCCACACTCTGAACCCACGCATCGTATTTGATGAACTCCTTCATAGATCTCAGTCTTTTTTGCACTTTACCATGTTATAATTTGGTAGTTGAGGTGGAAGAGTTAAAGAATGAAGTGATAAGAGTCATCTCGAGTTAGATTCTCACTTCTAATAAAAAACTACAAAAGATTACGGTAATAAATTAAGGAATATGCTAACTAGTGCCCCCGGGGCACTAGTTAAGGATACTAATTATAGTAAAATTACATTGAAACTTGTGTAGTCAATGTTTGTAAAGTATAAAAAGTGTCATTTTCAATGTAAAAATTGTTTTTTTGTATCTTTAAATAGTGCTTCGGGGGCACTAGTTAGTTAACATTAGACCATCCACAATGGAGCACTCCAATTTTGAGTACTTAAATGGGTCCCACATTGACACATCACTAATTTATTTTTTTTAATAATAGTACCTAATAGGTACTCAACCCCTCCAATAGAGTACTTCTTAAAAAGTTCTAAAATGGGTCCCATCAATAATTCCACATCATTACAATAACTTATTATTTAATTATATATTTTATAATATAAATTGATTGAATGATAAAATTACAAAATTAGTATGTACTATTTTTTTTATAATTCGAAAAATAATTAAAATTCAAAATTTAATTTAAAATAATATTGCCAAATTTTAAGAATTAGATAATTAAAAAATAATTTAAAATAACATTACATAATTTTAAAAACAATTAATTTTGTTGATCATCATGCCCAAAACGTTGCCAAATATGCTCGACAAGATCATGAAGAAGTTGAAGATGAGTTCGCCTATCTTGAATTTTTGCTCTTCTTGACAAGTGTAGCCCATTATGGATAAATATCATCGGCTAAATAATACCCCATATTATATTAGGTTCTATTTACCGAATATTGCACCAACGTCTATATGGTTGGCATTAAATTTTTTTAGATGCATGCCAATTCAAAAATTATGCTTTTGTGATGTACAAAAATAAAATTGTGTTTTTGTACCATTAATTCAAATTGAATATAGAAAATAAAGTGGGCTCATGAAAATAATATTTTAATGAAAAATAAGGTGGGTCCAAGAGGAGAGAGAGGGTTCTTATTTTAAAAGTAGTATCTAATAGGTACTCAACTGGGTGGTACTCCAATGGTAGTACCTAATAAGTACCATAAGTACCTAATAGGTACTACACCATTGGAGATGGTCTTATACTATACTATGCATTTCAAAAAATAAAAATCAAAAGATAAAAAATAATATATTTAAATAATGTTTGTAGTAATATTTGCGTTGTTTTTAAAAATGTCAATGTCTTAAAATTATTTTTTTTTCAAAAGAAACTTCTATTATTACTCAAATTTAAAATTGGTTCAGCGGTGATTGACGCTGACCTTGGTAGAAATGACCACGGTTTGATCCGCAACTATGATCGTGGCTGAAACCAATTAATGTCAGAATAACTTCCGAACTAGATTAAACTGGTGGTGAAAAAAAACAAAACACACATAATTTGAAACAAAAAGATTCCATATAACCTATGAAGCATGGACACAGATACGAACACCGGACACGACACAAACACTGACACGTTGACACCAATCAAAATTTTAAAAAATGACATAATTTAATGTAATCATACGTGTCGGTGTCGGATACGGACACGGACACGTGTCCGACACGGACTATGCCTATTCTGATTTGGTTCGTAGCATATAACTTCCAAGTTATATTATTCTGATTTGGTTCGTAGCATATAACTTCCAAGTTATATTCCATATAACTTCCAAGTTACAAAGTTAACAGAAAAAACAACATTGCTAAGCAAAGACGAGAAATACAGTAGTATTTAGCTTATTTTTGAAGAAGAAAACTTGATCAGTTCACAACAATTTCAGGCAAAGGAAATTCATGGAGAACACATTCGACAAAATCTCAACCGTCAATCAAATTTTAGATCTGCTCTCCGTACTCGGTTACGTCGACACCACTAATTCTGATGCACCGCCGCACCAGAAAATCACCGACGGCCTCTCTTGGATCATCGCCACCCTCAACCCAAACATAATGCATGTTATCTTACTTATCTCTCTCTACCTTCATTCTGATCAGTGTTTGCATCTTTCATCTCTCATTTTCTTTATTCAAATTGCAGACACGATCAAAACAACACGAATTGGATTGAAGAATCTCTAAAATTACTAGAATGTCCTCACTCTCTTCAACAAACTCATATTCAAGATCTTGATATCGATGCTCTTTTACCAGTTATTCAGTGGCTTACTTCACGCTTTAATGAGGTGTTGAATTGAACTCTCATTTTATCAATTTTCAATTTCAAATTCTGTGAATAGTGATTGGATTTCCTTATTTGTTTCATGCAGTGCTGATTTTTCGTATCCCATGGAACCCTAGGTTTATCACCATGAAAATACTATTGAATTTGAACAAGAGGATCAGCTTAAAACTACTTCAATAAATGACAATTTGGATGAACTGGTTTGTGAATTGTGATATGGATGAGATGTTTTGTTATTTTAATTTCTACATTGATTTGTTTGGTTTTCATATTTATAATTCTTCGTATTCTGTTGTATTACAGAATCACCGGAAGATGAATGTTGTGGAGAAGTTGGATGAGTTAAGATCGAGAATCGATAAGGAAGGCGCTGATTCTGCGGTGCAGAAGTTGTACACGTTGATGAAGTCTTTGAAGGTGAATTGGTATTATTTTCGATTGATTTAATATTCTAATTTTCAAGCTAGCTTTAAAATGTAGGTGATTTAACTGGTTTTTTTAGTTGATAGTTGCACTAAAATTGAATATTATGTGTTGCTTATGCTATTCGTTTTTAGTTTAGGATCTTGAAAGGAAGGAAAATCACTTTCTGGTTGACCGCGATTCTAAGCATTCAGAACTTCAATCTGAGATTGATGAATTAGAGAGGAAATTAGAAAATGAATGTGATAGCAAGAGTCTTACTGATGGGCTTCAACATTCTTTTAGTGAATCACTCGAAAGAGTTGATTTGATGAAAAAGGTAAGATAGTTTTAATAAGTGGAATTGCTTTCTATTATTTTCCATTCTCATTTTTTGATACTTGGTGGTTTTAAATTGTGGTTGTGGTCGGGTTGCAATTACCGAAATGCAGATAAATACAACTGCATAATTCTTTTAAATTGGGAATTTGGGATTTCAAACCACAATTTAAAACCATGAATTTTCTTTGAATAGTTTTCATCCTTGCTTATTCCATTGTTTCAAATTTCAATTAATATAGTATAAGCTTCCCATTTGCACCCTTTCTTTTAGGAACTTGCTGCTAGACTAAGGGATGTAGTGGCAGTAAGACGGCAGATTGATGATCTACTGTGCCAATCAGAAATTGTCCAGTACGTTTGCTTCTTTCATATTTCACTCATTCTTGATTTCCCATTGACTTTATACTATGTAAAACTATCTCCTGAATGAGATTCAGTTTGTCCTTTACTTGGTTGTAATTAGTTGTAACTAAAACACGTCCACAATATTTTATTTCAAATTTCATTGCACATATTTCCTACGCCCTTACACTTAACATACTATTTTGAATGTGGTTGAATACACGCAGACCTGATTCCAATTTTGTGCTATTAACACTCACTTTCAACTTGAAGTGCAGAAAATAAAAAAACTAATAAGTAAATATGTCTATGAGTTTTTTTTCATACTAATATATATTCTTAATTCATAATTCCCACAATATTAATGTCTCCCAAACTATCTGGGACGGTTTGATTATTGGATAGAAAGAGACCCATTAAGATTAAAATTGATTCAAAATTTAATAGAAAGAAAGCATGTCCCTGATCAATTACTTATTAATTACTTTAATCTTTCCCTACAAGTCTCTAAAATATTAGTATTCACGCTGGAGTTATCTTCCTGATACAAATGTATATTTGGATTTGATGAAATAGAATATACAGGGGAATCGGGGAGGGTTTGATAAGAATGTGGAACCTAGTTGTCTGAAATGTATTATTTATTTATGGGATATTTTTCATTCGTGCTTGTGCAGGTATGAACACCGGCTTTCAGAACTGTATGCTCAAATCCAGGTTGATAAAATCTTTTGATAGAAAGTTTTTGTATGGGAGAGAAAAGTGAAAGTGAAAAAGTTTTGTTAGGAGCACGATAATGTTGTTTACTGTTAAAAATTTATTCAACCATATTCCATCTTGTTCTAACTATTCTTGAATGTCCTTGGTATTTGCCACTGTGCAGGGAAAACATCGACAGACTCGCAAATACTATTCCACTTACAATGCTCTTTTGGAAATAAAAGAATTGATGTTAAAGGAAACATCTTTATTGAATTCGATCATTTCACAGGTATTCATCAGAGAAATGGAGCATGCTTTAATTTTTCTGACATTTGCCTTTTGATTTTGTTATGATATATATTTTTCCTTTCTAAATGTTAAATATGTAAAAAACAATACAGATGATATGCTAGTTATTTCTCTTGATGCTTCTGTTCTCTGCCCTATACGCTCTATCTGTTCAGGGCTGCTTCTATTTAGTGCTGTTTTCCCTTGTATTATTTTTTCCGCCTTCTGAACATACCTGTTCTCCTAGCACCACTTGTGCTTAGTATTGCTCTTCAATATTAATATACAATTCCCTTTTTTAAAAAATGTAATCTTTGCTGCTACTCAGTAAGTATCTAGCTTATATATCACTCCGGCTTCTGCTTATCAAATTATTAATCTTTTTACCTACCCATATTGCTCTATTTTTCTGAGTTATGCTTTCAGCCATTCCAATCCCCCCAACATTAGCATTATCGAGTTGTTTTCCCACACAGGTTTCATGGAATTTGCTTTATATATTTCATATTTTCTTTTTGAAGTGTTCATTTTTAGCAAGCTTAATAGTAGAAGGATTAGTGTAAGAATATCTAAAGTATCTCATTATTTTATTATATATTTAAATATTCTAAAATAACCTTTACATATTAGAGATTAAATTATAAATCTAATTGAGGAAGCAATCTGAGGAGTTACTTCCTATTAATTATGCTTCCTACTTTATTTCCTTATTTGATTAGGATTAGTAGTCTTGGGGTATTATTAGCCTGGACATCTACTAGCAATACTGCACTAGTGCACTAATTTTAGGAAAAAAAAAAAAAACTCTGGTCAGTATTTTGTGGAACATTATGACGCACCCGCACCATATCAATAATCTTATATTTAGTATTCCTTTTTTCTTTCTTCTCTACCTAAACCATATAATTTTAATATCTGTTCTATCCAATATTATAGATTTCAATTCTACTTGAGCAAATTTTCTTTGTTTTTCTTTTGGGTTTATGAAGTACTAAAAGCTCGGTACATTTATCATGAACCAACTATACCAAAAGATTGAACTCTTAGATGAAGGCATGTCAGATGAATGCTTTTATAACATCTATTAAGATGCCCCTCATGTGAGAGTCTTTTGGGTTTGAAACATGGATAATGCAGTAACCTATTTTACCATGTGTTGAAGTTTAATTATTTAGAAGAATGGCAGTGGCAAACATAGAATTTCTGACCAATTGATCAGAGTAGAGGGATCCTCTTCAGTTCTCAAAAGAGATGAAAGATTCCATTACTATAGTTTTAGGTCTATAAAGACATGCATTAAGAATTAGTGACATGATTAAGGTTTTATACACCCAAAACTATAGTAATAGAGAGGATCCATGCTCAATTGATTAAGGAGGTACTGATATTGTGTCATGAATCAACAATCTAAGAAGTTTGAGTTGTTGGGTGAAGACGAATGAATTTATTGCATATGAGATTCTTCTACAGATTCTTTCCGGCATGATGTTTCTTGAAGAGTTAACATTTCATAGTGGCTGAGAAAAAATTTGTTAAGAAAAACTGTTTGACCTAACATTTCAGCATCTTATTTGTTAAGAAAAAATTGTTTTCTGAACAAGTTTTAGCTGTTGCCAATGTTTTGTTTCCACTTTATTGCAGTTTCAAGAGGCCTTTAGTAGCACTGATGGCCGTACAAAACTTGTTCATTCCATGGAAGGAATTGTCAAGGGAAGTCAACAGGTAACTGCCGATCTTGAGGTCTTGTGTCGATTTAATGTTAGAGTTCTAAAAACATTAAAAAAAACGACTGGAGATTGTGCTTCTGTAGCATTCAGACATGAATCAATATATATGTGTTGGTATTAAATACCGATGATTCAATTCTACTTAAATAGGTAATCTTAAATTAGTTCAGAGATAAATGGTCCATCTTTGAACTAAATATGTGATAGGATTTTATGGAGTCGATTGATAACTGACTTGGTGGGGGAAAAACATAGTTAAATGCCAGACTTAAGCTTTTATTAGCAACTTGGGATTATATTTTCTTAACACCGTAGTTTTTTTTTTATATACAAAATTACAACCAAACGCTATCCTTATATTTCTTTGTGTCAGCTATTAAAAGACCTTTACAAGCAGTTTTAAAAGTGCATACTATGTCAAGTTAAGGGAAACTTATTCCGTTCTGCATAAGTCCTTATGTTTTTAGAAGTGCATACATTGTCAATAAGTCCTTATGTTTTGTTTCTGACAGAAACTCCGTGTGTTTTGTCAATAAGTTCACTATATCCATATTTAATTTCGTGATGTTTCAGTGAAGAAAAATCGAGTTTTTTATTTTAAAAAATGTTTATATTTTCATTGCCTATAAAACCATATATTTTCTGTTTGGTGTTGTGGACAATTTTATTTTTATCATATGTAATATATTCTTTCATCGAATGTGCTTTCTGCGATTAAGACTCTTAGCTGCTGGATATATGTACAGAAACTAGAAAAGGTTCAACTAGGGCTTCAACAAGAAGAGAGAAACCGCAATGACCTTAAGGATAGATATGCTGCAGCAATCGGTGAGCAAAAGCGCTGCTATTCTCTGATGAAAGCTTTTCAGGTATGCTTTTTCCGGTTTATTATATGGCTGCCTCGGTGTTAGAAGATTTTTAGCTTTTTGGTGCCAATTTTTCATAGGTTTAATCTTTGTGGGGACCTTCTCCCTCAGTTCATAATTGATGAATGTGTATTTTCTTTTTTGTACGAGATCCTGATATCATAATAAATTGCATTGGATTTTCACTTTAATTAATATGACCCAAGTAAACTCAACTAGAAAGACGAGGCACTTATTTTTTTAGTTTAAGAGTTTGGGCCTGTTTGGATTGACTTATTTGAGTTTATCTACTAACATAAACACTTATGAAACTGTTTGGGGGAGTTTATGGAAACAACATATGACGTCCCATAAGTTGTTTTCGGCTTATTTCCATAAGTTCTCAAGATTAGCTTATAAAAACAGCTTATAGCTTATATGAAAACAATTTGGTTGTAAGGACAATTAATTGATTTCAAATAGTTTATACATAAGCCCTTATATGATAAACACTTATGTTATAAGGACAATTAAGTTGTCTATCCAAATAGCGCCTAAACACCAAATCAACTACTCCAAAGCCGTGTGTCTGATACGGCATCAATTGATTTCAGAATGGCATTTCCCACTTACCAGTTTAGCTGGAAACTTCGTTCGTTCTCTGTAAACATAAGATTGCTGGTTGTCATTTTTATTGCCTTTAAATATTTTATCTTTTTTTACTCATCAAATAGTTTTCTTTAATGGCCAGGAAAAATGTACCAAGGAGAGGTTACATTACGGCGTCTAAGTTCCGATGGTCAGACTCGCAATAATACCATGGTTAATGGTTATGGGTTAACAGGGATCATCTGCATTTTATAAACTGATTCGTGAGCTGCAGTTGTGATGATTTGCATTTTATTTAGTAATTAAATAAAACGATTTTATGGTTGGGGTTTTGTACAGTTTCCTATAACCGTTGATCATTCCAATCCGCCAAAGGATGAGACATTCTCCAATTGGTATTTTACTATTATCAAATGATTGAAAATCTTACACTTTTCATACTTCAGAATGTGATAAAGATTTTTTACTTGGTCACTTTAAAGGAGCTGCATTAGTTTTTTAAGCGGCATTCGTCATAATATATGGTGTAGCACTGGTTCTCACCTGAATTGCATGTCCTACATTTATGGTGATCGTTTTTTCCACCTTTTATAGGTTTCTAAATTTTTTGATCTACACACCTTATGTATAAGTCAAATGCATAATCTCCCCCGATGTTTTGGGGGAGGATCTTCTAACCATAGCAAAAAATCTTTCATTGAGGGTGTCAGCATTTTTAAGAATTTAAATGTATATTCAACAAAAAACAGTTTATGAAGTAGACACTTTTATTATATAATAACATGGACATTTAATTTTATCTATAGGCCGTGCTTAGTCAGTTTAAGTCAGATAGTTAGTCAAAAATACAACTTAAAGAATTTATGTAAAGTTGTCAAACTAGCCTGTCAACGGAGCTAGCAAATACAAAAAAATGATAAACTTGAGAGTCAAAATTGAGCAATTAAAACTTGGACGGTCAAAATGAAACCATTGTCAAATTTAAGAGATTAAAATCAAGCAATGGAAACTCAGGATGCCAAAATCATTGTAGTGTTTAATTTTTATTTATTTTTTGACAAAATAAGCCTAGTCGATATTAACACATAAGCTGCCGTCAGAAAAAAAGTACAGTTTAAAAACCTAGTGATAGACAGTGTCATCATCGCTCCAAGCTCCATTGCTTTTAGGATACACATAGCAAACACTTACTCCATCAAGCCCCTCTAGCAAGGTATTTGCACTCCATTAGAACCTAAAATGTGTGGAGCTTTCTGTGAGGATCAAAAAGAGGTACTATAAATAATCGATCGTCATCTATGTCATTCATTATTTTAGAATTTAATAACCTTTCTAGTAGAATTTAAGTTTGATGTCTGGATTAAGTTTGCTCTATTCTATTTTTATGTTAGACTTTTAATTTAACAAATATTTTGCCGTGAGTTACAAGAAGGTATAGTTCAAAGAGAAAGTAAAATAGATCTTTTTTTGTATATTTCATAAATAGAAATTTTAAATACAAGAGAAACTATATTAGAGTGTGGTTTAAGAGTGAGTGGTCTAAGCACTGCATTAGAGTGGTTTCAGTACCACAATCTTAGAATTGAGAGTTGGACCTAACTCAACCCTACAAAACCGGCGATGAGGATTGCCTCTAGTTTATAAACACTTATTCATGTCTTCTCGCAAGCGATGTAAGGCTTCTTTAACACACCCCCTCGCGCTCAGCACTGTTGGACTTGTTGCGCGGATATAAATGGTGGAGGGTCCGATGTCCAACGAAGTGGCCCAGCGAATCGTGGATAGGCTCTGATACCATCTTAGAAAATGGATGTTGGGCCTAACTCATCCTTACACAATTCATCCGGTTTAAAAGTGGTCAAAGTACTTGGCTTCAAAACCATATTAGAGTGGTTTCAATATCATATTTGATGTTGTATTTTAAAACGGATCATACCTTGCTATAAGACGCGGATACACTTGTATCTGGGCTGTTATATCCTGCTGGACAGTGGTCTACTTGCACAATTTTGGACGGTGCTGTGAAACATCTTGAAGAGTCCACCTCCGCCACTCATTCTAGTAGTGTCTTCGGTGACTGAAAATTTACTTTTTAAACGGTTTTTTTAACTCCGGTAACAACGACTCATGATGCTTTGCGGGTCAGTGGTGTGTTCTTTCTAATGCTTTCTTTAACATGATCATTTTCTTTAATGTGGTACATAACAAATGCAACCGGCTCAAGCGCAAAAGGATAACAGCGGTCAACAAAAAGGAGATGAAGAAGAAGCATGATGATGCTCCATTTTATAATTCTCCAACTGTTATTCAGCTCTTAGAATCTATGCTATCTGAACTGAAGAAAGTGAACAATGAAAGGAACAAATGCAGCAATCAAGGAGATAGTTGCTATTATGAAGAAGACCTAAGTTTATATTGATTTTCATATATTAATTGGTTATCCACTTTTGAGTGAAAGCTTAACAAATTTGAATCAATGAACTAAATTACTCTCTCTCAGTTAAGCATTTCTTAGTTTTGCTCTTAATATTAAGGTGCCAACAAAGAAGAGTTAAATTTGTTTAGCAATTCAATTTTCTTGCGCCACAACATATCAAATGTATGCGATGCTATGCTCGTTGGTCGATAAAATTTCTAAAAAAGTTGCTACCAATATTCAAGTAGGATAGATACATATATCATAATTAAGTACTCATAATTTGAGTTTGAAAAATACTAAAAAGCAACATAACAAAGAGCTGGAAATCATCAAAATATATCAAACTACAAACAACAAGCCCCACAAAATACAATTCTAATATTGCAGCATCTTCCTCAAATTATAACCCTCTGGCTCGGTTAATAGCGACAGCAAAAGAAAGTGGTTTGGATCGAGTCATCTCAAACTTGCAAACATCTCGGGTTTGCAAGTTATATTGCTCGCAAAATGGCTTCCAACCACTATTCACAATGGAAAAATCACCTTCAGGATCATATCTAACATCCATCCTCCAAATCCTATCCTCACCCATCTTTCTCATAATCACAGTTCCTTCAAAATCTTTCAGGTATGTTCTTGAAAAATCACATGGAATTCTCTGTTTCAATTAATGGTTTTGTTAGACATTTATTAATTAAATTAAAAATTATTAGAAATTTTTAATAGTAAACTTACAAATAAATAGCCTGTTGCATAAGTTTTTGTCAATTTCAGTTTAAAACTTGGAGTCACACCTCTGCTAGTACCTATACCTATAAATAAAAAATTTATATTCTCATAAAATGAACAATAGTGAACTTCAGCAATAACAATAACAAATCATGGGAAAGTAATTAGATAAGTTAAGTACCTATTCCATTAGTTGAGCATTTTGTGGCCTTCTTTTTCATGATTCTTCTATTACTAGCTGCAAATTGATTACAATAAAAAATAAACTAACATGATACATTTTTATGATTAGCATAAAAATCCATAATCATTTTTTTCTTACCCCTTTTTCTTGTTTGAGAGGTACCAGCAATGTTAGTTTGATCAACAAATAATTCATCACTTAAGGTATCAATATCAAATTCAACTTTCATTTTTCTCTTCTTTTGTGATTTTGTAACTTCAACACTGTCATCATCACTCACAACTTGTTCATCTCTGAACTTAATTTTGGAATAGTCGATTTCCAAACAATCGATTCCGAATATCTTAAGCTTAAAAGATACTCCTCCAATGTATTTAAAAATAACTAAATAACCAAATTTGAGAAACTTAGCTATTTTCTCCCAATTCTTTTGTAACCATATATCTCCATCATGCTTCACCCAAAATAATTCTTGTTCAACACCATTTGGTAGTGTAATCACTACCGGATTCGGCATTCCTTTCCAATATTTTCCCACAAATTTCTTTGGTATTCTCTGCAACAAAAAATCACAGACAGTTGAAGTTTGTTTGAATATATATATATGAAAGAAACAACAATGTTTAGGAGATAATAATAAAGAACTTACTATTTCACCATTTTGCAGTTCATGATTTTGGATAATCTTGAAGAACTTTGGAGTGTTATACAATGACATGATTGAGATCTTGAAGAGATGAGAAATGAGAAATTAGTAGTTTAGTTTGGTTTTTTGATATTTTCTAAAGAAACTTGCTGAGTTGATTTCATTGACTGGCATTTGAAGAAAATGGATATAATACTTTTTCTGTGTGTTCTGCATCTTTGCTTTTTCTTTGCAACCAAAGATAAAAGCAAAACCAATTTTGTGTTAAGTTAAAATCTTTTACTCCAAATTAACTTCTTACTTGTTTTGTCATTCTATTCTATTTTTAGCTTTTCTTGTATATCACTTTTTACTGTGTAAGTAATAAATATATCAATTGTAGTGAATATTGGAAGTAAGTCTGAATTTGTCCAGCTAAGACAGGAAGCATGGAACCAGACAGATTCTTCAACCATTGCATAAAAGTCCTATCACTTTTTGCTCTATTTAGTTTTTATCATGAATGTGGTTGGTCACTAATTTCTGCATGGTATCAATGAAACACACAAGGTTTGATCTCTTCTTTTAATTGTAACTTTTTTCTTTGTATTAATACTCTCGTTCCAAAGGAAAATATAGACAAAAATTAACTCATTTATTGAAAGTTCCAGCACTAGAGGCTGTGGTTATTTTGAAAAGAATTCAAAGAGTCATTTATAAAAGTGCGGTGTCTCGTAGGCTTTAGGAAGTAGTAGTTTAACAGGGTTGGTTTTGCCATCCAAAAAAAATAGTGGCGCAACTTGTTATATGTTTGTCTTTATTAAATGTAATTATCTTATGTATATATAAAGTATATAAGATAATTGTTATTTTGATGTATTTCACTATCGTATCAAATGATTTCCAATTAATGTCATATTTTAATATAGACATGATCTATGATATATTATTTTTTAATTCAACGGTCGATTTTGTAATACGATTATCCAGTAAAGAATTATTAGAGGTGTCATATAAAAGTTGACATTTTTGTCTGATTTGATCCGGACTATTTTTATATTGGTAAAATGGATTTTCATAAAAAAAAAAATTGTTTTTTTTTTTTTTTTTTTTTTAAAAGTTGATGGTTTATAAGTACCACCAACTTATTTACAAAGAAAATACTACAATTGCTGCTGCCAAGGATCGAACCCCTGACCAACACAGCCTACACCCGCTCAGTCAGCAAGTGCCAACCGAGCTACCCCACCCACCCCAAAATAATATAATTTTGTCTTGACTAGGATTTGAACAAAAATGCCTCTACATTTTGTATGTTATTTTTGTTCCTTAGTTTTTATTTTTTTAGGTTTAATCTATTTTATGATAAAAAAAACGCCCTAACGTTGAACACATGAGAGCTGACCACATGTCCTTGGAGAATAAGTTTCAACTCCATACCAATTAGACCAACTGCATTTGCAAAAAAAATGTATATTTTACACATATAATCTCTCTAATTAAATGACACCTAAGCAATTTCTACGAGAATTTATGAGAAAGCTTCGTGGGAATCTCGCTATGTATATAATAGAGATAGAGATATAATATAATAGAGAATGAAAGATTATTTTGCTACATTAATTTTATTTTTTTTGTCAAGTAACCTGATAGATAAAAAATCTACCTATGAATAAGTGAAGTGTCCTGAATTCGAATTCAGACTCCTTTACATATAGTGCGATGTCTCTATCAACTGAGATAAGCTCACAGGGACGCTATGTTAATCTCTTTAATTGGTGCCCCATGAACACTAATTATCATTTTTCATATAATAATTAATATTATATGGATAAATATGTAAAAAGTTAAAACATTTTTAGACAAATTATGAGTTTAATAATTTTTGCTATGGTTTGTAAAAAAAAATAAAAAAAATGCTATGGTTTTTGGTCAAGCAAGGAAGAAAATGATAGAAAGAAGGAGAAACGAGACAGAAGTAACAAAACAGGGGATTAGATTAGAGGATCTGTGATCTAATCATAGATTAGAAGAAAAACACGCACACAGTGATGTAACAATAATTAGTTAAGAGTTAACAAAGATTCAAATCATTCATTCAAACTCACTCGCATGGAGACTCACCCGCTACTCCTCTTTATTTTCTTCTTCTTCTTCTTTTCGGTAATAATATTCAATTCAGTTCAATTCAATTTCTAGGGTTTACGTTTTTCCCTTATATTTGCGTTTGCGTTTGCAGGTTTTGTTTTTTCATCATGTTGCAGATTCCACAACCATGTAACTAACTAACTAACTATTCATTCATCTCTTGTTATTTTCTTATAGTACCTTTTCAAGATCTTACTTATTTTCTCTATTTCTCTCTGCAGTGGATCTTGTGATCAATGTCATCGAACCAAGGTGCGTCTCTGTGTGTGTATTCATCTTAATTAATGTTAACATCATTAATTAGTTAATTAATTAACTAATTAATTTGTAGTTTACCTTTGAAATTAACTTAATTTGTCCTAAATGTTGTTAGCAGGAACGAGATATAACTAAATCTAGAATCCGCAATTATCCCGATGAAAAGGTATTATTATTATTATTATTATTATTATTATTATTATTATATGACATTATTTGTATATATGTGATAATGATCAAATCATCATACAATAATCATGATGATGATTTTATGTAGGATGTAGATATAATTGCAACTTATAGCGATGCGTCTGGTCATATTCGGTTAGCTAGATTGAAAATGAGGGACTTATCTGATTCTTGGGTTTGGGAAAGCCCTACTAATGCAAACACTGAACATCAAAATAACTCACAGGTACTTCGTCTTCGCTTTTATCTAGAGCTGAAAACATGAACCCTGCAGTGTATTTGATTTAGGATTTAAGCTTCTTGTTTTAAGTGTATGAAATTTTCGATTTTAATTCCAATTTGAGTTGCCTTTTTTACTTTATTGTGGTTTATGTACCACCCTTGACTATTTGGTAATATTTGCAATATTATATAATTAAAGGGAGGAGTGGAGTCATTGCAAACTGATTCAATATTTGAAGACAATCTCAGGCATTCCACAGATGAACGTTATCCCGAAGAAAGCTTGGTTCAAATTCCACATTCCTCACTAATGACTCCGGTGAAGATCAAGCGCCGGGTAATAATCCAAATTTGTCTTCTACAGCTCGCCAAACAATGAATGATAGGGAAAAGAGAAATAATTTTGTTTTTTTTTTTTTGCGGTGGGTTTGGGCTTTTTGTTAATAGTTTCCTATCCATTAGATGATGCGGCTTAAAAGAAGAAAAGCTCGTACTGCTGAACTTATTCAGCAAAACAAAGAAACTGACAATCGCATTGTATCAGCAGCAATTGAACGCTCCAAAGGATTTGATACCACTACCAAGGGAAAGTATAGTATATGGAGGAAAGAATATGAAAACCCAAATTCTGATTCAACTCTTAAACTCATGCGAGACCAAATAATAATGGCCAAAGCTTATACCAATATTGCAAAGTCTATGAACAAAACTGGTCTTTACAAAGCTCTTGTCAACCACTCCAGAGCTAGTCAACTAGCTATTGGAGATGCAACTTCTGATGCCGAGCTTCACACTGGGTATTTTTTTTATAGACTTTGACTTGTTTCTTAGACTAATTAGGTTGTTTCAATTTACATATAATAAAGTTTCTACCTATTGCCTTTGCTAGAGCACTTGATTGGGCAAAAGCTATGGGTCACGCTCTTTCTATAGCAAAGGACCGACTTTACGACTGCATTTTAGTGGCAAGGAAGTTAAGGGAGATGCTTCAAACAACTGAAAATAGAGTGAATATGCAGAAGAAAAGAAGTGCATTTTTGATTCAGCTAGCTGCGAAAACATTTCCTAGACCATTGCATTGTCTTTCCCTGCAACTCGCAGGGGATTATTACCTAAAGGGATATCATAAGAAAGGAAATATTGGCAATGAAAATATTGATAATCCATCTCTTTACCACTATGCTATCTTTTCTGATAATGTATTGGCTGCATCTGTGGTTGTTAATTCTACTGTGCTGAATGCAAACGAGCCTGAGAAGCATGTATTCCATATAGTAACTGACAAATTAAATTTTGCAGCAATGAGAATGTGGTTTATCATCAACCCTCCTTCTAAAGCAACCATTGATGTTCAGAATATTGATGATTTCAAGTGGCTGAATTCCTCATATTGTTCTGTTTTACGTCAACTTGAATCAGCAAGACTCAAGGAGTATTACTTTAAAGCCAATCATCCTTCTTCCCTCTCTGCTGGTTCTGACAATCTAAAATATAGAAATCCCAAATATTTGTCAATGCTGAATCACTTAAGGTTCTACCTTCCTGAAGTTTATCCAAAATTGGACAAAGTTCTATTCCTGGATGATGACATTGTCGTGCAGAAAGATTTGACACCTCTTTGGTCAATTGATATGAAAGGTATGGTGATCGGTGCAGTGGAGACATGCAAGGAGAGCTTCCATAGGTTTGATAAATACCTAAATTTTAGTAATCCGCTGATCTCCAACAATTTTAGTCCCGATGCATGTGGTTGGGCATTTGGCATGAATATGTTTGACTTGAGGGAGTGGAAAAAACGAAACATCACCGGAATCTATCATCGGTGGCAAGATTTGGTAAAATTCACAATTCTTATTCCTCCTGTTATATTTGTCAAAATATACCTAATTATTTTTAATTGTTCTGTTTTCTGAATATCATGTACTGAAATTGTTTTCCTGAAGATTCCTATCTGTGTAGCCCTTCATTTCTAGGCATCAAAGTCAATTACCATAAAGCCATGTCTTATTGTGCTTGTAGATAGCAGTTTCTTCTTATCAGAAGTAGATTTATTGTTTTTCTTCTCTGCAGAATGAAGATAGAACCCTCTGGAAGCTTGGAACCTTACCCCCAGGATTAATCACCTTTTATAATTTGACTTATCCGCTAGATCGAGGTTGGCATGTTTTGGGACTTGGCTATGATCCGGCTCTGAACCTTACAGAGATAGACAATGCTGCCGTTGTTCACTACAACGGAAACTACAAGCCATGGTTAGATCTTGCTGTTTCCAAGTATAAACCATATTGGTCAAAATATGTTGTATTTGACAATCCATATCTTCAAGCTTGCAACCTCAGTGAATAATGAATTTTTGTGTCCATATATTTCCTTCACTTTCATATTGTACCTTTTGAGGATGATAACACATGTAGTATAGGGTGGATGATTACATCAAATGGTTCACTATGGATAAACCCATCTAAGCAAAAAATATATATAGTTTTTTATTCTTTTAAAATTTAAAAATTATCGCATATTTCTCTCTAACTATTCCAATATTATCTCGTAATTATCTGTTGTTTATTTAAAACAAAGATTAGAGTGCAAAAGCATCACAAATACACTAGTACTTATCGAATCTTAAACCTACACAAGTACACTAGTTCAGTGTTTCCCTCATCCAGACGGGTTTGCAAACTGTGATCCAAACACCACGACATGTTTGTAGCAAATCGGTTTTGATCTATGTCTCGCTGCTTTTTTATATGATTTGGTTGGTTTGTGTCCTTGGCAATATTGCACTTCTGGATTCTTTTGACATCAGTTAGTATCATATTCATTGAAATTAAACAAATTGCCATTCATTCTATGTCGTATTCCTGCTTGTGCAGATAATAATCAGCCATTGAGACTAGTAAATGTCATGCTTTGCTAATTGTCAGTGACCTGTTACTATTATCATTAATTCCTGTAAATAGATTGTCATGTTTGTGCAAACAGCATAGTGTAACGTAATGTTGTACTCATAAGCATGGATTATTTTTTTATTATAGAGACACATTCATGTATACCACTATAATAAGACTAGCTTGTTGCTACTATTGAATTTTAATGGGTAGTTGAGTTCTTCAGAAGTTCTGGGTTGAAAAACTGGCAGATATCAATGAGGATGACTTCTTTGGTATATTTGTACAATTGACCAGACCAAAGAAGCTGCTGAGAAAGTACGCTTGTAAACTCATACAAAATATTCACAAAGGGTGGCAACAATGGAGTCATCTTTTCCTTCTTGAATCTCTGCTCCAATGCTGCCAGCCATAGGAGTTCCTCATCTTAGCTGAACAATGCGAGGGGCGCATTAAATTAAAATGAATAAGTAGGGTCTTTTAAGTATAACCGAGCTCTCTAACTTCTCACATGTCTTCTAAGCATATGCTCTTCACATGATTGTCTATTGTCTGTTCTAACCTCTTATCCTTAGGAACCCTAGAGTCTCTTTAGTTATGCTTGTCTGTCTTGTGCTTGTCTACAATTATTCATAATGAAGTTTGGTTATCAGCCATACTATTCGACCCTCCTTAAATCTAGTTTAATCATCTCCGCATTCTTTTGGGAAGATAATATTGTCTGTGTTAGTAGGAATGAACTCTTATTTGGATATTTTACCTTTTGCAAGGACCTGGTATGCAAACCATGTCATTCAGATTATTAAATCTAATGGATGTCTATTCACATTTGACTCGTAATTAGGGATGGCAAAACAAGCCAATCCGCCCCCTTTATCATGTTCCATCATTAACCCCTTTAAAAAGTGACGGCAGGGCCAATTAAAAATGTAGGGTTGAAAATCTCATTTTGTCCCATTTTATGGTTAAGTTGGCCGATTATAAAGACAATTTGTTGTGGTGTAAACCGGGTATTCTCTGCGCGCAACTGCAGAGACTAATCTCTCAAGCCTTGTGAGATCCAAATGGGAGGCAAACTCTCCCTAAGAGTTTTAACACTGCTGCATGCTCAAGACAGGGATCGAACCCAGAACCTTTGATTAAGCTAGAAGATACTTGCGTCATCTCATCTAAGTGCTCTTGGGTAGAGAATTTAAGAAAACTAAAATATGTAATCAACGAGTCCGCTAAAAATATGAAAATTATATCATTCAAACATCCATATTCTATCCTCTAAAAACCTATAATAAATAAAAAAATATAAAATATAAAATATTTTTTATGAAACTAAAGTAATTAAATCAAATGGATTTTCTCTCCTACTCTAAGAAGAAAAAATTGGAAAATAAATTGAGACTTATTAATAAAAATAAGTGTAAAGAAGTTTTTTCAATTCCACGGACTAACCTGCGACACCCCTCACGTTTTGCCATTGCTACTTGTAATAAGGATGTTCCTTGGTTGACATAAAATAAGACATTGATTGGAAAGTAATAATGACACGGAAAGTGATGGAATCTGGGAATGGATTCTCTGATCAAGAGAGAGAAACATATAAAAATTTAGATAAAATGAATTTAGATGGTGTTAGATTACACTTTATTCTCTCAAGTGTAAATCACACTTGAGAGAATCCATTCCCGATGGAATCTAGTTATAAGTATTCTGAAGTTTTCACGCAAATCAAATAATCAAATCGTTAATAATAGGACTTTAATTAGGGTCTTGCAGTATGTTCTAAGACACATGTTAAGGAACTAAAAAGTACTGTATAATTTTTGTATCGAAAAATACAACATTATTTCTTATCATTTGGCAGCATTTGTCTTATTATTATTATTGAATTTGACCACAAAATAGTGGTGGCTTTTATGATGGATGCATATGGTCCATAGTAGATCAGCTAATTTTACCTGAAAGTGGGATTTTTGCTGTGGGAACTATAGTTTCGATAGTTGCAATGTCGCTCATAAAATTATTACTCCTGTGATAGTTTTTGGCAGATCATTGAAGTGATTTGAAAGAAGAGAAAAGGTATAGTATACAATATGCACCAATCATCAATGTGCAACTGCTCTTATGATTTACATTTTACTGTACAAGAATAATTGACAATAATTTTGATGTCCATAGAAATCATCATTTGTATGACTTTTAAGTTGGATATGATTAACAATTAAACAGCTATCATTAACAATTTTTACACAGTCGATGCATATGAAATATAACACAAAGCAAGTTAGCTCTAAAATTCATCTTTGTAAACCAGAGTTATATTCCTCCTATGACTTTGATTCTATTGAACCGCAGCTGATCGATATAAAGTTGATGTTCCTAATCATATCAAGAATCTACTTCATCTTATAAGGTAACTGATTTAGAAACTAACAAACTGCAAAATAAGATAATTTTTAATGATGTTCATAAATTTAGCTGATGTATCTGTTAGGCCTCTTTAAACAATCATCCTACTCTAGCTCCCCACATAATCTTTTTATATAAAAGGACTTGAAAGATTATGAGAAAATTTGACAAAAGAGGATGATACCCTATAATAATTAGAATAAATAAGAGAAAGTTTTTCGGACTTCCATTGAATAGGAAGAGAAAAGCATTTTAGCCTCGAACTCTATTCACTGATGTCTTTTGTCTTCGGAACTAGGATTGGCTGGTTGAACTGGATTTCTCGTATCTTTAGCAAAAATGCTTCCTTGGTGTGCCCCTACAACCAGATATTTAGCAATCAATCAATAACAAATTAAACAGTTCAAAAAGATGAAACTTTCCAATGGATCATGTCACAACAGAAATCATGAAAAGATTTAGAGTTGGTTCAAGCAAAGTCTATAGCAAACAATGAGGCCAATATTCTAATGAATTCAGAAAGATCGATGGATTTGGAGTAGTAAATGTTTCACACAACATCCGATCTCAAATTAACAGTCAATGTCATTTAAAGCTAAATTTTGTTATTGTGTAATGTAATATGAGCCATCTGATCTCAGATTAACAGTCGAGATCATATACTGTGCGGCATTACTACTATAGACAATTAGGCATTATAAACTATAAAGTAGTCAAATCAAACTATATGTAGTATGCTTGAGGCTTACCGGCTGGAGTAGACACACGATCCCCAGGCCCAACGGCACGGCTAGAACTGCCAGTAAAAGACAGCTTCCCATGAAGCTCTTGTGGGAATGCCACATTACTCACTAATCCTGTTTCATTTTCTCCACTATGCAAGTTACTATCATTAACCAGCTTTGCAGCAGATTTCGGAGAGAATGTTGTTGACCAAGATCCACCATTTGATCCAGCCAAAGCCATTATAACATCTGCCTGCATAAACCAAAGAACATGCAGAAGTCAAGATAAAATGTGAAACCCTATTTGTGCATGCATAAAATTTCAAATGAGCATATAAAAGACCTTTCGTTATGACATGTGAAGATTTCAAAGCCAGGCCAAACTATTACGCTCTTTAAAACTTCCATTCCAAGAACATCATACCTTCCTCATGATTTATCATTCAACCCAGGCTATTATGAAAACTAGACAAAGAAAGACCTCTAAGGAAAATAGGTGAACCGTTAAAATGACTCTGCCCTAAATGATTTTACTGAAATTTGGTTTTCGTTAAATCCCAAAGGCATTGATTGATCCATCTAGCCGAGATATATATATATATAGAGAGAGAGAGACTCACACACACATCACATATAATAATTACACTCTGAAACAGTTGACAATAAACACTTTCGGAATCAATCTGCAGTATCAATCAAGACATATTGCATTTCAAATTTTCAAAGGACTTCAAGCAGATTTCTTTCACGTTTTATTGAAAGTGCTATCTCCCAGATAAAATTATTGATGACCACTGCAGTTTGTTTTACCCACTCAGAAATCAGTTTGTCTTGACTATGCATGTTGAAAAACTATTTGGTTGTCAAAACTTATTTTCAATATAAGAATAGAATTTGGGGATGAATGAGAATCAAAGAGGGAATGACTAAGATAAGCTGAAAACAGTTTATAGGTGCAACATAAAATACTATTATAAGTTAATTCCCAACACTAATACAAGTGATTGTGTTATGAAATAAGCTCAAATAAGCGCTTCCAAATGTAACTTATACTTGAGCCCCTCTTTGGTTAAGATTTGGAACAAGGACAACTATTTTGTCACGTTCCAATGCACACTCCCAGTGAAAGGAGCTCTATTGCTCCTTCAATTGAACACAGGTATGCATTCAGTGAAGTCTTAAACAAGCAGACAGCTGAGCATGTCTAACACAATCTTTGCTACAAATATCAGCTCTGTTAATTTTTAAGCCGGACCTAAATTTCATGATGGATCTGTATTTGACGCAAAGTGCTAGTGTTCGATACAAAGTGAGTGAATTCAACTATAAATCAAAATCAGCAGTGTCTTTTGGAAGCCAAACGTCATTTAAATAATTTGAAAACTTACAAACTTCAGAAAAAATCCATTTTGAAAAGATCAATAAAAAATCCTAGTGAAGATAAGATACAAAACACATCCATAAACTGACTTTATATACTGCTGTCTTAACTATATCTTTAAAAACTGTCACTCAAATACATTCGATTAAAAAAAAGAATATATATTCTGAAACTCTCAAAGAAATCCTGAAGTAAGTAACTGATCAGACCGGCAAGAGAAAATACTGTTTTCAAAAGTGACTCCACCAGTGTACCAAAGCTTAAGCAAATCTATTATTGGTTACTATTAAGTCTTCTCTATAAGATAGTATAGGTTCAGCAGATCCACCATATTTTGTGGTGACTAGCCAAACAAGTTTTAGAAACTGCAACGCAGTTGCGGTATGGAAATCAACTACTAGTATCAACACTGTTTGTCAGCTTAAATCTGATGAGTTTAAATTTAACTGTAATAAGACTTTGAAGAAAATGTTATCTCCACAATTTGAGTAGTGGATAGAATGATTGCTAAATCAACCATGAGCAAACCACAGACCAAATTATAAGGCACAATATGTCATTAAATGCGGTCAACAATATGTCATCTTAAGAATAGGAGGTCATACCTTGTGTGGGTGAACATCATCGAAAACATGAGCTTGACCTCCATAAAAGATAGTCATCTGGCGGCTGGTAGGTGTTAGCCCATGTTGACTGCTGTTAATACCAGAATGCATAAAGTCAGGCAACTTCTCCTTTTTTCCCAAGGTAAAGGGAGTGAAAATAAATAGAATCAAGGTGAATTTGAGCAACAGTATTCATAAGATAGATTTACCTTGGAGGTGTGGAGGATTCTACTATATTACTTAGAGGCTTTGGCCTGCTTCCACCAAGCAACACAGCAGACGAAATTTTCTCAGTAGCAGTAGCACCTGTGTTTATGGAACTTAAAATTCCAGGGCCCTTGATTCCAGTTCTTGATCCTTCATCAGCTGCAGACTGAGAGATAAATGAAGGGCCGGCATTGGCATCTCTAATCTTGTTTGAAGCTAATTGGTGTGCAAAAGGAGTCAATTGTCCTCCACGCAGAGGATGCTGTACGGAAGGGCCAGCATTCATGAGAATAGACCTTTCCCATTTATTCGCATCAAATTTAGTGTTGGCGGGAGGATGAAATATCTGAGAACTAGAAGATGGCTTCATTGACTGCATACTAAGCAACACTTCATCATCATTAGGCCTTCTAGACCTTTCTCCTCCAGACGCATTTCGGAGGACCTGTACGAAAACGTCAAAACAGGACTTAAGACATCAAAGAAAAGAACACAAAAAACAAACGAATTTTTCTTTCTTTCTTTTTTTTGGTTATTGGAGGAGAATAGTTAAGTGATTATTCAATGTAACCTTCATCAAATGCGAGTTTTGGAAGGAATCAGGGACCATTTGAAAGGCATCTCTAGAGGAGCCCATAAATGAAGAATCAGAATTACTTCTCTTGTTCCCCACTAGTCTATTACTTATCTCAGTGCCAGAAAAATCACTTCTTGGACCATAGTATGGAACTCCCTCGAGATGATTCGATACCTGCTTTTCTATCAAATTGATGAAGGGAAAAACATTACAGTCCCTTTAAAGATAACATATAAACTTACCATAAATAATCTGTGTTCAATTCAATTATAACTTTCTATAGAAAAAGTAAGAAACACATTTATTGATTAAGAAAGCAAGAAAAAAATAAACAACAAAGTAGCAAAGTTCTTATCACCACCATACTTCCCAATGCACAAAAATTGACAGCACATAACAAAGTTAAAATTGGTAATTTTCAACATAAGATGATTAATTTTTATTTTTTTGACAATCATCATAAGATGATTAAACTAAATTCACCAACTCTTAATCATTTCATGGAAACAGATAATCAAACCATAAACTACACCATATTGCAAAGTAAAATAAAGTACATAAAAACCATGACAATACCTACCAAAGAAGAAGAAAAATTAACTCCAACCAACATAAAAAAACAAAAAAAAACAAAAAAAAAAAGCTACTTCAAAACCACATTAAAGAATTAACAAAGTGTCCCGTGAGCTTAGCTCAGTTGGCAGAAACATTGCATTATAGGGGTCGGGGGTTTCGAACCCTGGTTATCCCACTTATCCGGTGGAATTTGTAGCCACTAGCCTACTTACCAAAAATAAAAAGAACTAACAAACTTAAAAAGCCTAATACATTAAAGAATTAACAAAAACACCAAAAAATTAGGGAATAAACAGCAACAGAAGCAACCTAACCTAATAAATAGTTACTAAAGTGATGAAATTGATACTCCACTAAGAAGGTAGAGAACATTAGTGGATGAGAATCAATTTACTATATAAAAAAAAAAGGGGGTTGTTGGGCAAAGGAGTAATGTAGCTAAAAATGAAAGCTTTATGTATTTTTGCACTTACCAGAAGCGGTTTCAGAGGTGGAGGAGAAAAGGGGACGAGCAGCGGCGGAGGAGGCTGAGGCTGATGCCTCCGGTAACCTAAGGTCGGTGGGAATATCAGTGGGTTTCATGCCTAGAAAATCACGGAGGACAGGTTTGAGCAAGTGAGTGTTGTTGTCATTGTTGTTGTTGTTGTGGTTGTTGTTGTTGTGTGACTGTGAATGTGAATGAACCATTCTTAGCATCGCCATTGAAAACCCATCTCACTCTGCTGCTGCTGCTGCTGCTGCTGCATAGTTGATGGAGAGAAGAAGAAGAAGAAGACAAGAAGTATAAGCTGAAGTGAACCACCACCACGATCAAGAGAGAGAGAGTAATGAGTAGTTTGAAAAAGAAAAAGGTTCTTTCTTTGTGTTTGATTTGTGTTTGTTGGAAATGTTGTTTGTGGAGTTTTGTGTGAGTGGATTGTTTGTCTTTTTTGTCAAACTTCTCTCTCTCATTTCATTCTCAAACTCTGTCTGTCTAATGTTTTTGAGGAGAGATTATATAGCTGGAATCAATTGAGAGACTTTTGTCAGCTTTTCTTCTTGCTTTTTACTTTTTTATTTTTACTTGTTTAGATTCATTTCAAATTCAACTTTTTTTTTTTATCGATAATCGGTTGGATTAGTGGTGATTGACTTTAAATTTGTTAAGGAGAATTACGGTTCGATCTTCACAATTGTAATTGGGAGGTGGTTGAAATTATTGATGTCAAAACTGACTTCCGACTAAATTAAACGGTTCAATGGATTAGATACCGGTACGAAAATCACAAAAATTAATATGATTATGTTAATTAGTAATCACAATAGTTAAAGAAACAAAAATGGACACTTTAGTTTTAAGTATAAAAGATTCTTTTAAAAATTATAGGACATTTGAATGTACAAGATTAAATCACCATTTTTGTATCGTCTCAAACCTACTAATGTTTTCCTTAATAATAGGTTAATATTTCAGTACATATATTATGTGGATATGAATCGGTATACGTTTTAGGTGGATGATTGTGATTGATTCATAAATAGTATTTAATATAAAAAATTAATAAATATTATTTGTAAATCAATCAGAGTCATCCACCTCAACAAATGTACCGGTGCATATCCATATAATATGTATATAGAAGAATTCACCTAATAGTAGGTGTAGATGTGAGATATATGTTAAAAAATCAGTAATAGAAACATGCTTTTGAAAATAATAAATTTTAACTTTTAATATAAATTTGAATACATCGCACTTTAGAGAGCATCGATGCTTACCGATTATCAATCAATGAGATCTTAACATCGACTGCTAGAGTTAAACTAGCGTCTTTGTCAGATATGCGTGAACTTTTTTTATTGAAAAATATTGAGTAAATCATCAAATAAGTGATTTTGTATGACATCCTCAAGTTCTTAACTTTATAAATATTTTAGATAAATCTCAAACTTTGTCAAATTTTATTTATATTAATCCTTCATAAAATATGTTGAGAACGAATTGAAATTGATAATAAGTGGACAATTTTAAAGATTTTTTTTTACTAAAACAATTTTAAAGATTGAATTAATAGTAAATTCTTAAATTAAATATATTTTTTAATTTTTACATTAGAGAGATTTAATTAGAAAAATTTAATTGATAATATATGATTACACGTGACATTTACATGTCATATGTATTGCCACATGAGCAAGGTTTTGGTGTGAAACCTCAACATCTAATAGAGGACTACTATGTTGCATCCATGAAAAAAAAATTACAATGATAAAAGAGAATATATTTTCAACTTTCAAC
The DNA here is from genome assembly GCF_020283565.1 of Trifolium pratense. Lineage (NCBI taxonomy): Eukaryota > Viridiplantae > Streptophyta > Magnoliopsida > Fabales > Fabaceae > Trifolium > Trifolium pratense. The sequence continues at coordinate 4,774,985 of NC_060065.1, read as the reverse complement.
GTCAAAAATTATTATCAGATATATATTATATCATTCTAAAATAATGAAAATTTTGCCTATTTTATTTTCTTACAAGTTTTTCACAATTCATTGATAATAGATGGGTGGAGTAGTCTCGTAAGCTTAACTCGGATGGCAAGGATATTGCATTATATATGCAGAAGATCGGGGTTCGAACCCCGGTCACTTCACTTATTCACCTTAAGAGTGAAATTTCTATCCACTAGACTACTTAACCAAAAAATAATAATATATGGATAGTTCAAACCAAAATTATGAAAATTATAGTTCACTTATCACAATAATCACACAAATTACTGAACATCTTTGATTTACATGTTAAAAAAAAAACACCATTAATAAATGAGTGTCAAATTTAGATATTAATGGATGAAAATTGTTCTTGTGACCTTCTATATTTAGCACAAACTCCTAAATTGATGAAATTATCCTTCAGATCATTTTGGAACGTATGTTCCGAATGCATATAATTTTGAATCTTAGGTTCCTAAAATTTCAAAAAAAAAAAAAAAAAAATTATATTCTGAAAGTTAGATTCCAAACTCGCTTAGTTTCGAAACATAACTTTTCGAAACGGTGTTTTCTATGCTCAAATTCTCCTCTTTTATTCTCCTTCTTCACACCAAACACATTTCTAGAATTCTCAGAAGCAACAAACAACAGTGTTTTCTTTTGTTGTTCTTAATATCATTAATGATATTGTTGTTGTCAGGAAATGAAAGTGAATGTGTAGCAAAAATATCTTCAGGTGTACCAGGAAATTAAAGGAACAGGTGAAGAAGCTTCAAACCGATCAACAAAAACAAACTGACCCAATTGAATTTTATGACTCAAAATCAAATCATCATGTTCATCATGTAAAGAAACATAAGTAGCATGAGGAAATTTTATGAGAAACTACTTCTCACTATGATTTGAGTAAAATCAACAACAATATCCCATCCATTCTATGAGAAAATTTTGCTTGATTACAAATATTTGGAAATTCTATTTAAAATACATATACTTTAATTATTTTAAAGACATGTATTATTTATTTTTTATATATATTTTCTCAATTATACGTGTATACTTAAATAGAGTGTCCCAATATTTATAAATTATAATGAAACAAATACTTTTTCATTATATATTTTTATGAGTGTTTCACGTTCATGGTAGCCTGGTAGGTATCTCACACACTTCAAATGCATGATTCGGTCGGATGTGTTTTTTGATATTTTTAGGTGTGCGAGAATTTATGTGAAAAAAGAAGTACTGGTAAATTTCTTGACTGACCAACAATAAGAGAGATCGACATTTCATCCCATAAATATTCTGGTGTATGGATGGTTAGGTGGAAAACATACTTGTGTGAATTTTATTGGAGTATCTCCACTTATAAAACTAGAGATCATGAATTTGACTGTAGGACATGCAACCTTATTTCAATAATGTATTTAAAAATAAAATGGGCTATAAATGAGTTGGAGTATAACTACTGAAATGTGTCCCTAATCGTCAAGACCTATAAATGATGACAGGGAGAATTTTTTCTCCTCACGAATATATAAAAATAGGAGTACTAAATACAGTACTGTTTATAATTAATATTTATAATAATTTGACAGCGATAGAATTAGAGGCACTAGCATGTGTTAAAATATTTATAATAATTTGACAATGATAGAAAACAACCACTATAGTCCCCGTGAGCTTAGCTCAGTTGGTAGGGACATCGCACTATATGTGCAGGAGCCCGGGTTCGAACCCGGGACACTCCACTTATTCACCTTTAAGGTGGATTTTCTAGCCATCAGGCTACTTGACCAAAAAAAAGAAAACAACCACTATATACATCATCATTCATTGGACAAAAATTATTGTTACAAATGTTGATATACTCTATGTATTCATGCGAAATAAGAGAAATGATAATACATGTTTTAAAAAGATAAGGTAGAATTAAATGACATCAATTAGTTTGACATCAAGTGTTACATCTCTCAATAACATTTTAATCGAAATTTATAAAATTCATCGTTGGATTGAAAGTTTATATCATATAGATTATTTGTGTAAAATTTCAAACAAATCCAAAATCATTTGATATGCTATTACGACACATAAAGATTAACGATGTATAAAAAAATACGCAAACCATTAATTTTAGAGAGTAATTAGAATGTTTGTGTCAATATTCTAATTACTCTCTTTGATTTTTTTAATCTTTTTTTTGGTACAATCTCTCTTTGATCTTTAATATAAATACAAAAAATTACTTTTTAGATTAATTGAGAATATAATATATTATTTAGTCCTTATTATTGATTAAATGTATTAGATTTTCAATGAACCTAAAAAATAGTGTTTTTATATTAAGGATCGGATAGAGAGTACTTGTAATCTACTAACTCAGTTGACCATCCTGTCATTTGATTGATAGATCGTAATTAAAATTTAAGGTCATACTAATTAGTGTGTCTCTGGTACCTCTAGAGCATTAGTTAAAGATACACAAAGATAACTTTTGTATTAAAAATAACATTTTTATATTTTACAATTTTGTTTGTTTACAATGAAGCTGAGGATCGAACCCAGACTTCTAGCATACTGATACTACCAAAATTTCTCACCACTAAACCAAACTTAGTAGCTTTATATTTTACAAATATTAATTACACAAGTTTCAAGATAATTTTACGAGTTTCTTTAATTAGTACACTTGAGACACTAATTAGCATTTTCGTAAAATCTATATGAAACTTGCAAAACAACAGATATTTATCACCACATGAATGAAAAATCCATAAATATAATTTTTCTACATTTATTTTCAACGTGAAAAGAGGAACAACAAGATCATATATTCCGGAAATTTTCAAAAAAAGCAATTATTAAATTTAGAAGGGTGTGGCACAATGTCACTGCTATAAATTCTCATTGAGTTACAAGCAATTATTATTAATTATGAATCTCCCACAAATTAGATGTGCAATTTAAATTTAACATCGATCCTGGATTTTGTTTTTCTTCTTGTAGCCATGCTTTCCTTTTTCGTCACTCGAAATGATCAATGGTGCCAATTAGGCTACGATGACAAAGGAAACAAAAATAAATAGGGACATAAAATCATGTCAAAACTCATTCTAATCTAACCACAACTTATTCATAATAAGTGTGAATACAGATGACAAATAAGAAGTATCCTACGATAATCAAGTTATTGGGCTCAAATCGTCAGTGAGCTTCACCAAAGGATGAATTTTGGAAGAATTTGAATTCAATTTTTGGATGGAACAATTTTTTGGTTTGATTTTACTTATCTTGTGGTCGAACTCTGGATTACTAGGAGTTCTTTTCCTAGGAATCAGAAGGTTTTAAAAAAAAATATTCGCCGATTAAATTCACTATATGAATTGTTTGAGAGAATTCGAGTTCGAATCCAAATGAGAATAATTCTTTGTCACTTTACTTATCTTGCGATCAAACTCAGGATTACTAGATCGTTTCCCCTATTCTAAAAACCAAAGAGTTAATACTTAAAAAAAATTAATTCACCGCAAGAACGAGACAAATAATTTAATAAGTATTTATGAGTAAAATAAAAAATTATTATGTGGTAAAAAGGATAATGAAGGTGATGAACTTTGTTTTGGTTAGAAATAAGATGTATCGGTATGAACATTATTATTTTAGTAAAAATAATAAATTAATTAAATTATCATTGACTATATAATTAAGTTTTTAGAAGAAATTGATTTTATTTTTTTTGTTTTCACCATCAGTTTAATCTGATTCGGGGTCGATTCTAACATCAAGTGATTTCAGTTTCATCCCAATCGCAGTTGCGAAAAATCAAACCATGGTCCGCTCTACCAAGCTCAACACCATCACCATTGAATCAACTAACAATTAGATAAAAATATCCTTAATTAAATTATAATTTACTATATAATTAAGTTTTTTTAATACATATGTTTTTTTTTGTAAGCTTTTTAATACATATGTAATGACATTTGAATGCAATGATTCATATTTCATCCTTCATTAGTGGTTTAACTTTTAAGATTCAAAAAATAACATTAGTTTGTTTATGTTATGAACAATTTCTAAGCATGAACAATAATATGGAATAATAGATGAAGGAGAGAAAGAGAAGAGAGAATAGACTATTGTATTGTTCTATTCAAGGTGTGTATTACATTGTAACAAAGGGGTCCTATTTATATGACACAATTAGGGGACAAGAAAACCTACACAATAATGGACATTCATTACATATTATTCATAACACTCCCCCTTGAATGTCCATGAAGGATATTCTTTCTCTAAAAAAAATCCTAGTGAAGGAAAAAGAGTACATCATCATTTGTGTGTGAACTGCCTCATTAAAAACCTTACCAGGAAAACCCAGTGGGACAAAACCACGGTGAAGGGAAAAAGAGTGCAGAACATATTTATATCTCCCCTTCATAAAGACAATTATTATACATGAGATGAAAAATCAAATAATCTTCTGTACTAGCTGCTCCAAAGTTTTACTAAAAGTTGACTCTGTAGAAAAATCTGTCATGTCTTCTTTATTATACTCTTCTCTAAATTAGCATTGCGTCTGATATTATCTTCATGTTGAGTTGTTGCAGGAACCATCATTTTGTAATAAAACAACGAATTTCGTGTATGTGTTGAATTACAATCCTCAACAAAAACATCTTCTCAGCTTGCTTGATGTAGTGCTAAAATCTTCACATGATTAGATGATATTGTTGTTTCTTTAAAGTATAAATAATTCTATGTTTTGCTTTACTTCAATATTTGGGTTGGATGAATAGGCAAAAATAAAATACTACGAAATTATAGCAAATATATTAGTGAGCTTAATTGAATTAAGATATGGTACTTCAGGACCAATTCAAATTGTTCATCATTTTCTTGAGGCATGACACATCAAATGACATTGCAACCATTTTTAGTATACAACAAATTAGATTTGTCAATGTCAAACTGTTTTAATACTTTTGCTATATAATCTTATTTAAATTATAAATTTAAATGAGAATATCTCATAAGCTCTTCGGGAGTCTAGATGATATTTTATCATTAATATAAGCCTCGGATATAAATAATTCATTGTCAAATATAACTAAATCCTTCAGGGATCATCATTATCAAGTGAGCCAGTAAAATACGTTAAAACACATATTTCACATGAATTGAGTATTTCAGATGCTACTCAACTTAATTAATTTTTGAATTCACTTCAGGTGAATATGCTTCTTGAAAATCAATGATTGACATATCAATATACTTGAATAACAATTCAAACTCTAAACATTTTGTTTTTATTATTTTTCTCTTGAAAACTTATTCATATCGATTTATCTCCATCTGCAGATGAAATGGACTACTGGTCCAAAAACATTTCGCTTTGCAAAGCTAGTTTAATTTTGTATCAATTGCGTCTATCTTATTTAGTCAATCATTTCATTGTCTATAATCCTTAATAGACTTTGATTTATGATCCTCATTGTCATTTATCACATATATAGCGCTTTATTATGTGCAAAAATATTGTCAACGTTGACTTCATCTCGGTTCCATCGTATTCCATTCATGACATAGTTTGTCGAGATCTCTATATTTTCGTAAATTACAGGTACCTGATAAGTTCTTCTGGAACTGGAAAATTAATTATGTCAAATACTATTTTCATATCCTCACTCGGGTCATCTTTGTTTTTAGCTCCTTTTCTTATTTGAGGATTTTTATCTTTGAAACCGATTTGCTTACCATGCTTCACGCGTGGTTAGGAATCATTTGCAATATTAGATTGTCCAACAGGGACATTCATTTTTATTGGAGCATTAGCAGCTGTTGATTGATTTCATAAACTTTGCAAATGAGTTATCTTTTGAACTTCTGGTTCATATTGATTTCTAAGAGGATCAAAATAATAATTATTAATTTATTTCAAAACATTTCAATTGAACTTCTAGTTCATATTTTTAGCTGCTTATTATCTCCCCCTAATATTGGGAAAACTAATTCACCAATTGATAATCAGCCCATAAAGCTGTAAAAAAATCTCCAATTATTGGCTCACTTTGGAGATTCATATAAAAATTATTTTCTCAATATTCTTTTACTACCCATTTAAATGCATTATATTGGAGCAATTGAGACGTACCCAACACATCCAAAAATGTTTATATGGGAAAATAGGTTTATAAACTAAAATTCAAATAAATTAGGGGAGAGCTTATGTATATAATAATTTGTTGGCATGATGCTATTCAATATCTCAACATACATGTTTGAGTGTTCCCAACTATAACTTATAATGAATCTTCAGGTCCATTATTTTTTGTTTGTATGAACATATTTCACAAGATGTTTGGTATAAATTTCAATTAACATATGATATTTATCAAATATTTTCTAGAATAATATATATAAAATGATCTCTTAAAAATAATCTCACAAACTTCTGGTTGTGAGTTTATAACAAACATACATGTGACCATTTGGTTGATGCATCAATTTAAATTTTAGAAATCTAATCGGTCCACATGATCGGTGTATTGATTTACAAATATCACCTTATATATATTCTAAAAAAATAAAAGATGCTCATTTACTTAATTTATCAACTTCCTTTGGGAACTAGTAACACATAAAAATTATTAGATTGAATGAGCTACTGGCCATTCAATACATATCCATAGAAATTTTTCGCATCATAATAGACCAGAAATGACCCAACTGATCTTGCCAATGACAAAATTAATATGATTTATTTGTAAACTTCTGGTTTACTTGAACATGTGCTTAAGTTGCACTAATATCATAAGTACACCACAAACTAGAGATAAAAGTTGATAATATGTCTCGTAATATAGAGATAAAATATCTCCGTCGTTTCTTGTTTCAATATGATATTCATTTATGTGAATATCCTTCGGTAACAAATTTCTTTAAAACTTAAAATATAAAATACATTAGCAAATTGCAACTTTGTTTCTCGATATAACAATGCATTGACTCTTCTGGAGCCTTCAATAATTTTCGTACTACCAAATATAAAATTTAATTTTTCATGAATAGTAGTATTTATGAATATTTTCAAGCTAAACAAATATGTTTCTACAAAAAAAAACTTTTCGGTGGAACACAATAAAAAAATAGTAATAATTTATTTGTATGAGAATTAAAAGAGTAAAAATTAAAATATAGTAACAATTAAAAGATTTTAAAACTAAAATCAATCAATTGATTTAAATATGTAACCGGAATAATTAAAATCAGTTTATATTTACAAACTGTAACCGAATTATAATTATAAGTAATTAAGAAAATAACTGTATTCAAAGGTTAAGAAAACATAATCACCATAAAATAAATTCAAAGTTTAATGTATAAAAAGCTAAATGTAACTTTTTTCTTAGGCATATATTTCATAGGGAATAATAATCGTCTACCTCATAGTAAAATATAAATTAGATAGATAGAGATCTTACTAAGTTGTACATCGAGAAATAAAGTCGAATTATCATATAAAAACTTTCACATTTCAATTGATAATTATTGAAATTATACCAATCTAAAATATGATTAATCAAATATTTTTGAAATTATTTTCATAAGTTTGCTACTTCAGGAGCATATTCAAGAGACATACATAATTGTTCTTTTAATTTTGGTCCAATTTATACTAAGATCAAATAGATCATATGGACTTTAATCATGTTGTAAACAAAATTAGTTCTTCAGGAACTCAACAACAAATCTCTATTCAGAATGGCTAGAGAAAAACACAATTTTACAATCTTTCATAATATTGGTTAAGAAAATCCATATTCTTTGAGCAATCCATCAAAGATGCGCTAATATTAAAGCTTTAGCTTTTCAAGAACTATATCATAAGTGATCTTCATATAATGATCATAATAATCTTCATAATTTCTTTAAGAAAATTTTATTCTTTGAGCAATCATTCAAAGATGCTTCAATATTAAGGTTTTCTCTTTTTCTTCTTTAGTTCTTCGGGAACTGATTTGCCCACTTTTTACTCTTTTTTTTTCATAATTTTTTTTTTCACTTCTAGTGAGAAGCCGAAATTTTAAAATTAACACAGTCATGACTATTACCACAACCATGACCACAATTTTTTTTTTATGGTAATCGTGTGTTACTACATTCACTTCTGGGAATGGAGTAACATCAATGGGTTGGACTTCATTCACTTCTGGGAATGATTTTTCATTCATTTATCATTGATATATACTATCATCAAATAATAAAATTAAGCAAATACTTAGATAAGCATAATAAACATAGTCAAATAAAAAATTCCAATTATCTTTATTAATATTAATATAATGTAACATAAAATTTTATAATGTAAATTAAATAGTAACATAATGAAATTAATAATAATTATAATGTAACCTATAATAATAATTATAATGTAACGTATATTAATTAGTAAGTTATTGAAAAAAAAATTGGCATATGCATAGAATAGGTAAAGTATGAAAAATAATTTGTTTATACTTTTCAATATGATACATGCAAAATTTGCGTATGATATGCATTTTTTTTTTTTTAATTTTTTTATGTTTTGTACAATATAACAATAAATAAATAAATCCAATGAAATTTGTAGATTGCAAAATTTTTATAAAAATCGATAAAGCTATCCCATGGATATGTATATTGAATTCTTCTGGAATTCTTAGGAAATAATTTGATTTTTCTTTTAAGTTCTTCAGGAACTATATAATATTGTTATAATGTAAGAATAATCCTTTATGCAATCCTCATAAGAATAATCCATATTCTTCGTTATATTATAATATATCTAATTGTACAATCCTTCAAAGATGTATCTGTAATGAATTCTTCAGGAATTCGTGGGTAATACAAATTGATTTTAAAATTGTTTAAGAACTGTATAACGGATCAAATATATATTCAATCAGTTATTTATCCAATCCTTCAGGGATTGATGTTCATTTTACTTATATCTATGAATCTTCAGGATTCATATTTTAAAATTTCATCATACTATGAATCTTCAGGATTCATATTTTAAAATTTATCACACCATGAATCTTCAGGATTCATATTTTAAAATTTCATCATAATATGAATCTTCAGGATTCATATTTTAAAAATTTCACCACGATACTTCTGGATCGAAGGTTTGTGAATCAATATAAAAAAACAAGAAGATAAAAAATTATCTGAAAGAATAGAATAAAAAAAATCATGCATAAAATAAAATTGTCACTTCCCTTTGTTGCTATACCTTTCTTGAAAGGGGAGAGACTATCGTGCTGATAACGTGTTATGAACAATTTCTAAGCATGAACAATAATATGGAAGAATAGATGAAGGAGAGAAAGAGAAGAGAGAATAGACTATTGTATTGTTCTATTCAAGGTGTGTATTACATTGTAACAAAGGGGTCCTATTTATATGACACAATTAGGGGACAAGAAAACCTACACAATAATGGACATTCATTACATATTATTCATAACAGTTTATACTTTATATAGTGCTACAAAAATAGATCGATCTCTTCGGTGATGCATAAACATTCATTTTTTTAAAAAAATTAATAGATGTTTTACTCCCCACAGTATGAGCAAGTTTTATCCACTTTAATATATATTTTTTGGATCGTCATCTTGTAATGTGAAGATTCTCTTATTTACCCTACTCATAGAATATGTTGACTTAAGACCTTGTAATGTTAGCGAATTTTGATTTATCCCCTCATCAATGATGCCACATATATGGGGTAAACGAGAGAATCTTCATTACATGGGGTAATCCAAAAAATATACTCACTCCGTTCCGTTTTATAAGATCCCTTTTGACTAAATGCATTATTCATATGTTCTACTTTGACCGTATTTTTTAAAGTATATAAATGTAAATATATCCATATAATATCTTGTTTGATTTGTTTCGATGAATATTTTTAAAATATCAAATTTCTATAATTTTTACTAATACAGAATTAAAGATATTCGTAATCAAAATCATGAATTGGCATACGTGCAGTGGTCAATAGATTCTTATATTTTGGGACGGAAGGAGTATATTACAAAGGTAAACTAAAATTCGCCCACATTATAGGGGGTAAACATCTATTAAACAAAAAAAAGTCATAATGAAAATGCCAACACACAAAAATTATATAAAAAAACAAAAATTATATAAAAAGACATTTTAATTAATTATTTAACATAATTTATTTAAGGTGAATAAGTGAGAGTACCGGAGTTCAAACTTCGAACCCAGCAATAACATACAATGTCTTTGCCAACTGAGTTATGTTAACGGGGACTAAAATTATTTTTTTCGCATAAAATATGGTACATTTTTTAGTATAGGAATGGTAACTGTTTTGGTAAAACAATTAATTAAATCAAATATAAATATACTATATATACTCTCCTATAAAATAATAGTATAAGAATGCAATGGTTCAAATTTCTTTCTTCTATATTAGTTGTCTGAAATGTAATAATTTGTCGGTTTTACTTTATAAATTATTGTTAATAAAACCTCACTTTTAATGGTCCATAGGTTATGAAAGTTTTGATTGCTAATTAGTCATAAGATTAAAGACAATTAATTGGGTGGTAATGGCTTGTTTATTCTTGATGGTAGAATCAAGCATATATAATATAGTCTTTGGTCCCTAAGCTTGCTCTCATTCCATTATTCAGAAATATATACACCATCTATATAATTGAGAGTAAGAGCTTAGAAGACTCAAAGACTGTGCATTCACAACACTGTAACAATGGCTGGAGGTAATTGTTTAAGTTCCTATTTTCCGCATTTGGTTTATTGATCTTGTTGTTCTTTTGTTGTCAGGAACATAAGATCAATTGAATTAATCTTACATATGGTATCAGAGCCTTTCTGCCTCTGCCTTGCTCATTGTTCCAATTTTTCCATTTTCGGTAAAATTTGAAGATTTCATTTTAATTTAAGTTTAAAGCATTGTTATTGCAAAATATTATGAGAAATTTTCGTTTCATTGAGTTTCTAAGCTTTATGTTATTTGAGTCATTCGAAATAGTGCCCAGGATATCAAGAATTGTTTCCAAGTTTGAGATTTTAAGTTTTGGGTATTTTGTTTTAAACCCTTTTAGTCAAAATTAAAATTGCAATTGTGTTGGAAATAATTTGTAAGGTTTTTATGGGTTAATGATTGTTATTTTCCATGTTTAAATTGACCTGAAACCATCGGGTTTCGATTCGGATTTGCGGGTTTTAAAATCGGGTCAAATTGACCCGCTCAAGGTTGAAGATGAACAGTGACCGCATTAAAAAAAAAATAATAATAATAATAATAATAAAAAATAGTTGTTTTGTTTGTAGCTGGGAATTGAACCAGTGCTCCCCTTATAATAGCTACATCTCTTTACCATTTGACTACATGTTCATTCTGTTTATATTACTCCATTAATAATATATATGTTCGCTGCATGCAAATTTGGAGTAAAATGATACAGCAAAATACATTCAGGGACTCGAACACAGGTTCTTTGCAAAATAAGGTTAGTTTCCTGACCACTGGAACATGTAACAATATTTGGTAAATTGTTGTCTTATTTAAGTTTTATATTATGAATATTCCGTTTTCTGATTAATTAAGTAATTATGCTTTACTATTTTGGAATGAGTTTATGCATAAATAAATCAGATAGATAATGTTCTATTTTAGTAATACAATTACATATGAGAATTTTATTATGTTTTAGTTATGCAATTGTATATGAGAATTTATTATGTTTTAGCTGTACAATTGCATATGGGTTCAATTATATTTTAATTTTGCAATTGTATATGAAGATTTTATCATCATGATATACACAAATTTATTCTCTCATATAATTCAGTTGTTATGTCTAGTGACATTTATAATTTTAATTGATTTTGGATTAGCCACAGCACCCTTAATTAATTAAAATTATTTTCTAAGGTTTTCTTATGGTCACATAAGGAATTAGACATAACATTGTGATTAATTATATGTGGTATAGTGAATCTTATCCTACAGGAATTTTTGCTATATTTGTATGATTAATTAGGATAGAATGTCAAATTATTTTCATAACTTACCCGCAGGAATTATGAATTGGTACATAATTTGATAGTTTTATCATAAAGTATAATTTTGGATAGAAAAACAAATTATTTTATGCACGTAAAGTATGTTGTTGTGTATGTAATTTGAAAATTCTATCGTGAAGTTTAAATAAATCTTATCACATTAAAATTTAGCCCGCAGGTAATTTTATGTTACAAGATTTATTTTGAGGTATGTTTGCATTGGTAATACATACATTACAGATAATATATATGTCTCAAAAAATTTAGACATGAGTCTTTGGAATTTTTTAGCTTATAAATCTATTGTTTATTCTGATATCAAACATAAAGTTTCTGAGCTCAAAGGTAATTCATTCTCTCTTGTTAGTTATTAATCTAATATGGCTAATGTTAATATAAACACCTGGTGGATTGATTCTGGATCAACAATCCATATAGCAAACTCCTTGCAAGGTATGCAAGACTTAAGGAAGCTAGTAGGAAGTGAGTGAACTGTCCTATCAGGAAGCAGGATGGGCTCACATGTGGAGGCTATTGGAACTTGCATTTAATTCTGAATAATGGTTTTGTTTTGAAATTAGAAAGGACCTTTTATGTACCAAGTTTCTCACGAAACTTGATTTCAGTTTCTAGACTTGTACCTTTTGGATATTCCTTTCATGTTAAAGACACGTCATTTGAATTATTTTATAATTCGGAACGTGTGGGGAATGGTATATTGTCTGATGGTCTTTATGGTATTAATTTACAAAATGAATCCATTTATAGTTCAATGCATGTTCAAATTGGCATTAAGCGGTGTAATATTAACTAAAATTCTTCTATGTTATGGCATCGGAGATTAGAACATATCTCTATAGAGAGAATTAAAAGGCTAGTAAAATATGGGGTACTTAATACTCTAGATTTTGCTGACTTTGAAACTTGTGTTGACTGCATTAAGGGAAAGCAGACCAATGTTTCCAAGAAGGGTGCTAATAGAAGTTCAAGCATATTAGAAATAATTCATACATATGTTGTCCAGGTATGGATGCACATGGTCAGAAATATTTTATCACCTTCATAGATGATTACTCACGATATATGAATATTTATTTGCTTCATAATAAAAATGAAGCATTGGATGCCTTCAAAGCCTTTAAGGTAGAAGTTGAGAACCAATGTGGAAAGCAAATAAAAATTGTGAGATTTGATCGGGGTGGTGAATACTATGGTAGATACACTGAAAATGGACAAGCACCTGGTCCATATGCTAAGTTTCTTCAAGAACATGGGATTGTTGCCCAATATACCATGCCCGGTTCTCCGAACCAAAATGATGTTGCAGAAAGAAGAAACCGAATTTTATTGGACATGGTGCAGAGTATGGTTAGAAACTCTAATCTTCCTAAATCCTTGTGGAATGAAGCACTAAAGACGGGTGTGTATATTCTCAATCGGGTTCCATCCAAGGCTGTCCCAAAGACACCTTTTGAATCATTTAAAGGTTGGAAACTGATTTTGCGACATATGCACGTTTAGGGATGTTCGTCTAAGGTTAGGATTTATAACCCACAAGAGAAGAAACTGGACCCGAGGACCATCAGTGGGTATTTCATTGGATATGCCGAAAGGTCTAAAGGTTATAGATTTTATTGTCCATCTCACACAACTAGGATTGTGGAGTCAAGAAATGCAAAGTTTCTTGAAGATCACTTGATTAGTGGGAGTGATTAAATCAGGAACATAGTTTCTGTGCATGATCATATAGAGTCCCAACCTTCAGTTTCGAGTGATAGATTGATTGTTGTTCACAATATCCCTCAAGTTCAAATGGATGTTGATCAACCACCAATCATTGAGATTCCACAAAATGTTGATATTCCAATAGATCAAATTGATCATCAAATTCATGAAAATGATGAGCAATTAGTTGAACAACATAATCCATAAGAAAATGTTGATCCAACATTAAGAAGGTCTACTAGGACAAGAAAATCAGCTATTTCTAGTGATTACATTGTGTATCTACAAGAATCTGACTATAACATTGGAGTTGAGAATGATCCTAAAAACTTTTCATAAGCCATGAGTTGCAAAGAGTCAAATTTGTGGTATGATGCCATGAAAGATGAGATGAATTCCATGAAAAACAACGGTGTTTGAGATCTTGTAGAGCTACCTAATGGGATGAAGGCCATTGGTTGGAAATGGGTATTTAAAACCAAAAGGGATTCATTAGGTAACATTAAGAGATACAAGGCTAGACTCGTTGCTAAGGGATTTACTCAAAAGGAGAGAATAGATTACATAGAGACTTTTTCTCCTGTATCTAAGAAGGATTTTCTCCGTGTCATCCTGGCATTGGTTGCATATTTTGACCTTGAGTTGCACCAAATGGATGTGAAAACAGTCTTTCTTAGTAGTGGAGGAGGAGGTTTATATAAAACAACCTGAAGGTTTCTTCTCTAATGATGGTGAGCACTTGGTTTGCAAGCTTAAGAAATCCATATATGGTTTGAAACAAGCATCCCATCAATGGTATCTTAAATTTCATGGGATAATTTCTTCATTTGGATTTGTTGAAAATCACATGGATCAATGTATATACCAGAAGGTTAGTGGGAGTAAAATTTGTTTTCTTATTTTATATGTGGATGACATTTTACTTGCTACCAATGTTAAAGTTTCTACATGAGGTGAAATAATTCCTCTCTAAAAATTTTGATATGAAGGATATGGGTGATGGATCTTGATGTCAATGAAATGGGTGATGCATCTTATGTCATTGACATCAAGATCCATAGAGATAGATCTCGAGGAGTTAATAGGTCTATCACAAGAAACCTATATATCAATAAAGTTTTAGAGAGATTTTGGATGAAAGATTGTTCATAGAGTATGGCTCCCATTGTGAAGGGTGATAAGTTTAATTTGAGCCAATTCCCTAAGAATAATTTGAGAGGGAACAAATGCTTAATATTCTATATGCTTCCACTGATGGAAGCCTAATGTATGATCAGGTTCGCACACGGCCTGACATTGCATTTGCAATCGGAATGTGAAACAGATATTAGAGTAATCCATATATGCGAACCAAAGACTACATGTTTATGTATATGTATATGCGAACTGAAATTTTAGAGGTCAAAGGTTACTCTAATTTAGAGATTGCGGATTGCGTTGACTTAAGAAAATAAGCATCCAGTTACATTTTCATGTTAGCCAGTGAAGTTTGTTTCTTGAAAAGCGCAAAGCAGACCTTGACCGTAACTTCCACAATGGAAGCTAAGTTCGTATTTTGTTAGTTTGTATTTTGTTTGAGACTACATCACATGGTGTATGAATGAAGAGTTTCATTTTGGGTTTAAAATTGTAAACTCAATTTTTAGACCACTAAAGATATACTGTGACAATTCAGCTGCGATTTTATGGCTAAGAATAACAAAAGTAGAAGTCGAATTAAGTATATCGACATTAAGTATTTAGCCGTAAGAGAGCGCATTAAGGATCAAATACTTATTATTGATCATATTAGTACTGAATTGATGATTGCCGATCCTTTGACTAAAGGCATGCCACCGTCAAAATTTAAGGACCGTGTAGAAAAATAGGACTTGGTTCCTATATTTGGTTTTCGTTGTAAGAACGATTTTTGGTTTATGAAACTCTATATGATATTTTCTCATGTTATAAGTTCTAAAGTGTACGTACAAAATTTGATTTTGAGAAATATCGTTGAAGTTTGGAACTTGAATAAACATAAATGTTATGAGTTTATTCATTAAGTTATATTTAAGTTTGGTTCCACCTTATAATTGTATACATTCAGTTTATTAATAAAACTTTTATATATTATGTTATTTTCTCATATTCATGCGCACTTTAGTTTTGAGAAAATATATTTCATTTTGGACCAAGAATAAACATATGGTTTATTCATTAAGTTTTATTGTTACCACATTAAGTATATACTTGAGCAATTAAATATGTTGTAATACATAGATGATAATACTCGCTTTTAGAGGAACTATCACTATGATTCACATGTTTGTTTCTTAAGGAAGGTACTTGTTGACTTATTTAGGCCAATTATTAGATCCTATGGACCAAGTGGGAGAATGTAATAATTTGTCGGTTTTACTTTATAAATTATTGTTAATAAAACCTCACTTTTAATGGTCCATAGGTTATGAAAGTTTTGATTGCTAATTAGTCATAAGATTAAAGACAATTAATTGGGTGGTAATGGCTTGTTTATTCTTGATGGTAGAATCAAGCATATATAATATAGTCTTTGGTCCCTAAGCTTGCTCTCATTCCATTATTCAGAAATATATACACCATCTATATAATTGAGAGTAAGAGCTTAGAAGACTCAAAGACTGTGCATTCACAACACTGTAACAATGGCTGGAGGTAATTGTTTAAGTTCCTATTTTCCGCATTTGGTTTATTGATCTTGTTGTTCTTTTGTTGTCAGGAACATAAGATCAATTGAATTAATCTTACATGAAATTCAAAATAACATTAACCCGTTCATACAATCCTATACGAGTAAATTCATCGGTCATTTTAATGACGCGCAAAATATTTTTTCATTAAAAAAAAGGTCACAAGGTTTAAAAAAGAGTTTAATTACTGTCATTGTCACGTAAAGTTATTTTACACAAACATCTAATAATGTATTGTCATATCATTTAATGAATGTGACACATCATATATTTTAAAACACATTACACGACGTTTCAATATATTATTAGATGCATAATTTTACACCGACAGTGTATATAAATAAAAATGGAATTATTTTATTTTATTTATTTGACACAAAAAATGGAATTATTTATTTACTAAAAAAAAAGAAAATATTTAAAAACAACTTATGATGTTTTTGGTGTTGAATGAGGTAATGTAAAATGACGTATTTGTATTAAATGAGACATTTCAAAAAATGAGGAATGAAAATAAAGTTTTTTGTTTTTTATAATGTTTTTGTTTTTTCAAGTTTTGAACTGTGTTTCTGTCCCGCTCGAGTGACCCTCTTCCTCTCACGCTCCTCTCTTCTTCTTCTTCTCATTATAAAAATCCATTCTTTCATTCTCTTTTTCAACTCTCTCTCTCTCTCTCTCTCTCTCTCTGGTTCTTCATAGGTTGATCTTTTACTCTAACATCACACTTATTTTTTCTACTCTTGTAGGATTAGGATTGTGTCTCATTTTCACATTCTATCCAATGTTTTTATTTTGTTGTTTAGATCTGAGATTGAGCTAGTATTTTGAGGATTATGTCTTGTTTTTTTTAATTTCTTTTTCATCTTTTCTTTTGTAGAAATGGGTGAAAATCAAACCAAGTTGATTTTGGGATTTTTTGTTTTGTTTTTGAAAAATCATGAAATGAAAATGCTTGATGATTATTTGTCAAATTATGAATTTTTAACGTGTTTGATTGGACTTTGGAGCTGAAAATTGTGGTTTTTTTTCTTCATAATTTATTTTGATATTTATCGATTGATTGATTATGATTTCGTTCATAAGAAGCTTGTTCTTTATTTACCTTATTTGATTTGATTTTCAGCTACTCAACAATTTTGTGACTTTTTGTAAGTCAAGAGAATCATGACATAAGGAATCAATTAAAAAACAAAAAATTAAACTTTTTTTTTGTCTTAATCCTCCGGTTTACTAGGAAGAGACCTGGTAATCTGGAGTTCGGCTGCTGGAACAGAGGGTTGTTTTGACCAGGATTCAAACTCGGGTTTTTCTTAAAATCAAAATTTGTTGATTGATTTAAAATAATAATATTGAAGAAGGAAAAGGAACACATTGTTGAAATGAAAAACAATGTTACATTATATAGTATTATACTAGAAACATTTTTGAGTTGTTTATTTGTTTTGTTTGTGTAACTTATGTTAATTTCTTGTTTTTAAAACAGGTATGATTGTATGATTTAGATTTGAAATCATATTGGGTTGCTCTTCTTCTTAAAGGCACAAGCTATGAATAAATCAAAGATTAGTACTTTGTGTGCCAAAGATGAAGAGCGTCCACTTAGAATCACTAGATCAAGAGCAAAGGTTTTGGAATCTTCATCCAAAAATGAAGGAAAAAATGTTCACATAGTAGAAAATTCCAAAAGGGTTGTTGTTTGTTCTGAGAATAAAACATGTGTTGTTGATGTTCCTAAGGTTGTTCCTCACCGTAAGAGAAGGGCAGCGTTTACTGATGTAACTAACATCACCACTAAACAACATGATAAACGTGTTAAACATGTTAAAGTTCAGGTAAAAATCCTTACTTTTTCATCAAATACATGTTTTAAATTATTTCAATGTTGCCATATAATTAGGAATGGAGAATTATTCTCATTTGTAAAAAACAAAACTTTTTTTTTTTGTTTCACAGAGATGTAAATTGATCTTGGTATAGTTATGGATTATCATTAGTGTCATACATGTCATAAAGTTTACCAATTGAACCATGGAAAAATTTCACTTCAAGACTATAAAACCGTGTAATTCTTGGTCAGACTTTACTTACCTCGCACGCGAACTCTGGATTACTGGGGGCTCTTCCCTTGGGAACCAGAGGGTTAACTCCAAAAAAAATGCTCTCAATTTTATGTAAATAGTAGAATCTCATGTTAGGTGATAGAACATTTTGACATCATGACCTAGTGGAAGATTTTTGTTGTTGCTATTGTCATTGTTAATGGTGGTTTGTTATACGTTTCATAGGCCAAAGGAGTTTACCAGAAGAAAAACACAAAGCTAACTTCAGATGTTACCGTCGAAGTTTCATCGGCACAAGAGGATGTCAAAGGGAAGTTAACTGAAGAATTGTCTGCCATAAAGATGGTAGAGTCAAATGATACTGTTGCTGCAGTAACTTTGGTTCAAGAACCAGATGAACATTGTATGTCCAACAACATAACAGAACATGTTATGACAAACACTTCACTTTCAATGGAAGGATCCGTGAATGCCGGTGAACTTTCAACCTCTCCTAGTCCAAACAAAGTTTTTTTTTTTCTCCTCAATAATCTCATATTTTAAGTTCACATAAGTACAATATTATAAGATTGCCTTTTTGGACCGGACCCCTTAATTACTGCCATGTTGTCTTGATTGGATTGTGCAGATATAAATATGATTTGTGAGAAGCTAGGAGCCTCAAATTACCTGACCATTGTGGACATTGATAAAGAGTTAAAGGATTCTGAAGTTTGGAGTGCTTATGCCCCAGATATATACAGCAAAGTTCGAGTCGCTGAGGTTTGTGAGTAATGCCTATTAAACAATTTCATGTTATACACCTCAACTGCTTCTGCTTTCTCCTTTGTCATAATCTTACTGCATTATTAAGAGAACATCCCAAAGTAATAATATTTTTGTGCTAAGAATAGAGCAGAATAATTAGGTTCACTACAAAAAACTTGACATAAGTTTTGTTGAAATCTCTCCAGCTTGAAAAGAGACCATCAACCAATTACATGGAGAAGTTGCAGCAAGATATTTCTCCAACCATGCGTGGAATTTTGATTGATTGGCTTGTGGAGGTTAGTCTCATGGCATTGACATCATCCACATTAGCTTTTCCTTTTTGTCGCCGTAATCTTATCAATGGATTCTCATCTTACTCATTTCAATCAAAACATAGTTGAATGATAGGATACATACAATGTGATGGATATCTAGAACGCGGTATCATGATCCTGCTAAAGGTTTCCTATTTCTTTTTCAGGTTACTGAGGAATATAAGTTGGTTCCTGACACTCTTTACCTTACTGTGAACCTCATCGATCGGTTTCTCTCAACAAGATTGATTCAGAAACACAGGCTCCAGTTGCTTGGTATTACTTGCATGTTCATTGCATCGTAAGTACCATTCTTTGTAATGATCCCTTAGCTCAAAGTTAGATTTCTTGATGCTTCTGCTTCTTTTTGAACTATGAATTAGGGATATTAAGGCTTTCAAAATGATAATGCAGATAATGTCAAACAATTTTCCATGCTCAAATAATTGTGGCGATGATAATTAATTTTCAAAATGCTACTTTTGTCTTAAACTTGTATTTTTTTATAATTTCACAGATTTCCCTGAATGCAATTTTGTTCTTTAGAAACTAAAGTTTCAACATCTACAAACGTGTAATAAAATTCTGATTTGGTGATCTGAATGCATTTGGTGATGCTGACAAGTGATTATCTGTTATCTAAGTAAGATATCATGTCTGTTCTTTCTGATATCATTCGGTCTAAGATGCACTTCTTTTCTTTCATGGCTTAAAGAAAGTACGAAGAGATCTGTGCTCCTCGAGTGGAAGAATTTTGTTTCATCACAGATAATACATACACAAAACAAGAGGTATAGTCTTTGATACAGTTGCAGCCTACACAATGAATGATTTATAGAACAAAAACACCTAATCATTGCAATTATGACAGGTAGTGAAAATGGAGAAAGAAGTTCTAAACCTTTTGCGTTTTCAGTTATGTGTTCCTACAACCAAAACATTTCTCAGGTATGTCATGTACTGTCTTTATTCATTCACATTTTGGTGGAAAATGCCACTTAAAACTTAATCAAACTATGTTGATCTTTTATTGTCTTTCAGGAGATTCATCCAAGCTGCACAATCTTCTTACAAGGTATTATAGTTATTATCCACTATCTAAGATTTAACTTAGCGCGTGTTTGGTTTCACAGTAGAGATAGCCAAAAGTGATTCCAGACGCATAAAATTGATTTTGACATGTTTGACTGATGCCAATTCTAATCGATTTTGCCTCTAGAATTGATTCTAATTAACTTGAAAGCTATGGTTTGTAGTTTATAAAGCGTATGTGATTTACAGTCACTTTTACGTGAATGTATCCAAACATAAACCATTTTACATTTATCTAAAATCAACTATACATAATCAATTCATTCAAAAGCAAATTTTGTTACCGCAAAATCAACGTATTAACTTTATGTTTTTATGCAGGATCCTCGTATTGAACTTGAATTCCTGGCAAATTATTTAGCAGAGCTTACTCTTGTTGACTACAGTTTCTTACAGTTTCTACCTTCTCATGTGGCTGCTTCTGCTGTATTCCTTGCCAGATGGACTCTCAACCACTCAGAACACCCTTGGGTATGAACTGTTGAATACCA
Source organism: Trifolium pratense (assembly GCF_020283565.1). NCBI lineage: Eukaryota > Viridiplantae > Streptophyta > Magnoliopsida > Fabales > Fabaceae > Trifolium > Trifolium pratense. The sequence continues at coordinate 4,753,701 of NC_060065.1, read as the reverse complement.
ATTTACCTTTGTTTACATGTAAATAAATATTTAGAGAGTCACATCACTCACATGGAATCTATATGCGCAGACTCCGACGCTGGAGTATCATACAAACTACAAAGCTTCTGAGCTAAAAACCGTTGTTATTGCATTGGAGGATCTGCAACTTAATACCAAAGGCTGTTCCCACCGTGCTATACGTGAGAAATATAAGCAAGAGAAGGTTAGTATAATAAACTTTGTCCTTTTTTAAGTTCACCAAAGTTTTAACTCCATCAGTCACACACCAAAACTAATATCTATATATGAGTGTAATTTGATCCACAGTAGCAAATGCACTCTTTGGTTTGAAACGTTGCTACTTTATAGACAAGTTGTGTAGAGGACAAAAAGTTGTCCCGTGGTTCAGTGGGGGACAAAAATTTGTCCAGTCCCTTGACCCCCTCAGTTTGTCTAGTCCCATAAATAGTTCTAAAATCAAATATAGTACAACTAAAGTTGTTCTGTTAAGTCCCTTATTTTTTAGCCGATCATGAAACACACATGAAATTCACCTAAAAAAGGATCCTTAGAGAGTATGTGTACCAATACTTCTCCACTTGTATTGTGCTGTGCCCTTTAGAGGAAACACCTTTTGCATATGATTAAAGTACATAAAACCGACAAACTAATATGCCTATCATGTCCTTATCTTTACTGAAATAATGTATGGACATTATTACATGAAATTGACATTTGCTTCATGTGACAGTTCAATTGTGTAGCAAAACTGTCTCCAAAACCAGTGCAATCACTGTTCCAGGTTCAAGTGTAATTATGCATTTCTAAGGACTCAAACATGACTTCAGAATTTCCAGTATAGAGAGGGTAGTGTTATCATCAATTGTGATATAGTTTACCCTTTACTCTTTTGTTACATAGTTGTAACATGTAACATGGTCTCAATCAATTTTTGGTTCGTCTAGATTTCTTTGTAACCTTGTAACAGTGAGTTGAAGTGTACTAAGATGAATTGAAATACTAGGGTAGAGTAAAATACTTCATTTTGAAATTGTCATATTATTATGTAACAAAGCCATGTGGCTGCTTTTGGAATTACATACAGTTTACTTTTATTTCTTTTCAGTCATGTACAACATTCATCTTAATTTGTAGCAATGAATTCTTAATGCAAACTTAACAAGGATTTTTAACTGAGTTGCAAAAAATTTGTCGTAGCTAGGTATTCAGATTTTGGTTATATTTATTATTAATATTCTATTCATTTTGGTTGGATAGCGGCGTAAGTTTGCAACCTATGCTCATCTCTAGGTCTTAGGTTCTAATTCTTTTGGTGTCACTTCATGTGTCATTACATACAAAGTTTTCCTCTACCTTCATTTGGCCCCTTGCAAGTGGACGGTGGGATTAGTCCTCTGAATTATTCGGTCATTTGGCCGGATTCTCAATTTTTCAAAAAAATAAAAATATATTCTATTAGTTATTGTATGTTATTATTTATGATTAGAGTTTGAAGGATTTTTATATATTTTTTGAGAATCAGTTTTAGCCACTATCATATCAAACCAAAATGACATTGACATATATATCCCTCAAATGAAACATATGTCAGAAATTTGAATAGGAATAGGAAAGCCTCAAAGGTTTTTTGGAAAAATAAACTTCCAAACACTGCCCAGCTAAACTTTTCATATCTGAAAAAAAAAAATTGGAAAAGCTGAGACATCCAAATAGAGTTGAAAAAGAGATTCCTGGTTCAAGTTCTAATTACTCTAAAAAATAATTGAAACAACAATTTCCAATTCAAATTTTTTTGGTTCTTTTTTTTTTTGAAACAAAATTTGTTTGGTTCTTGGGGAGCTTGAAACCTACAAAGGTGCAAATATCTAGTGGTGCAGATTTTGTACTCGTTTTCTTTCTTTATATATACTTTCTTTCCTTTTATTTTCTTTTCATATCCAAACATTAGTGTTAAACATTACTTGATAAAGAGTTCTTCCTTTGCTGACAATTAATACAAATAATTAGAAGACAATTAAGGAAATATTACCACTAATAGCTAATTTAAAAGAAGAAACTACTCTCATTTGCTGACAAATGGCAAAATTGCCAAAGAACTCTTTATTATATTCTACGAATTAATGAGCAAGTAATGTTAGGGAAAGGATATAGAAGACTGAATTAATGAGCCTTAGCTTTGAGTTGGACAACAAGCAGAACAGCTGACAAATAATTGTTCAAACTTGATGTTGTGATTTTGGATGTTTTCTCTCCCCACTCCCCGTGAATCTTTTATCCCCTGAATTTTCAATTTTGCCCTTGAAAAAACTTCAGTTTCGGTTCGTAGAAACCGAAGTTTTTTTTTGCCTTGAAAACAAATTTCGGGTTCTAAAAACCGAAATTTACTCTGAATTTGCACTATTAAAAATTCGGTTTCTGCGAACCGAATTTTTCTACAAGGGCAAAATTGGAATATTGGGGAATATAAAAGATTCACGGGAGGTGGGAAGAGAAAACATGGTGATTTTGCCATGGGAGTGCTTATGTTTGGACTCAAATTTATTTAGATTTTAGTTCATAGAACAATAATTGTCTTATTCAAGACAAATTAGTCAAAAGTTAATCTTTTTCTTTTTTTGGTGAAAAGCCAAAAGTTAATCTACTTGATTTGTAATATAGACTAAATACATCATTTTTTGTTAAGACAATAGTATCTTAGAAAATGGACTAAAGACTAGAGGTAATGTTTTGAGAATTTTTTATATGCTCAACTAAATTTATTTTTGATATGCTAAAATGGACTAAAATGAACTCCCAACTCCTTAACCCTTAGCTAAACTAGCTTAACCAATTGAGCTACCCATCTCATCCCTCTAAGGTTGCGTTTGATATGCTAAAAAAATACAATACTCAATATATTTTCTTTTTTATTATTCATATTATTCTGTACAGTAAAAACTCTCACATTGTTTAGAAATCAACACCAAAGGTAAGAGTACCGGGAGCAAGCAAGGAAGATCATACACACTGCAGATTTTGGAAATAAGCTTATACAGAAAAATGGTTTGATTAATCAGCTGCACGGTCCTTCTCATAACTTATCTTGAGGAGGTAAGTTGCTACCATACAGTTATCAATGAAAAACATGTTACATGTTACAACATTTGGCTGCCAGAAGCATAAGTCATATATGACCCAAAAAATGAAAAGTTACTCCTAGGAACAACCATTTACCACATTTCTTGTGGTTTTCCACCATAACAGGTGGAAAGAGAATTATACTCAAACATACATTTCGCATTATCAAATCGGAGACACTAAGACAGCGGTGTTTCCGACTACAGGCTTGAGACTGGCTGTATGTTCTAATTGTTTCCAAGCTTCATTTCGTTTCTCGGATTCCATGTTTAGCATTGCTTCATCCTCCTTATACTGAGATTGACTAGTAAGAAAGAGATTCTCGTCCATCTCCAGAAACATCTTTCTAACATTATGAGTTAAGTTGAGCACTGCCCGGTTCCAGTGGCTTTGAGAATTCTTCTCCAGAGCTGGAAATATGATAGGTAGTATCACCTGACGGTTGTGAGCAATCAAATTGACAATGTGGTCATTGTTCCACAAGTAAAGGACTCTTTCAGATACCTGGAAAAATAAATGGGCGTTGAATTTTAAAAAGAGTATCTTTAGCAATTAACAAGCAAATCAAAGGAAATCAGTGAATCTAGAAAGAAATTAGAGAAAATATGTAACATGAAGATGGAAAATTTGAGTCAAATATATGCTATTTGTTGGGATTGGCTTGGCAGGACATGTACTTCTCAAATCCTGCATAACTTAATATTTGAGAACATGGTTCAAGAGAGGTGCAATGTAGAAAACTGAAAACTCTAGTTTATGTGAATCCTTTTTCAGTTACATGTAACCACTTTCTAAGAAAGGTGCAGTGTAGAAAACTGAAAACTCTACTAATGACACATTGACACTGCATAACCAGCAGGAACTAGTAAATCGATATTCCAAACCAGATTGCATAAGCAAATACATCAAAAAGATCACTAGCAATATGTATATGGTAGTATTACAGTTTGTACCCACAAATACATCAAATGATCAACTTGCAAAAGCTCAAAATATCTCCTAAAATAAACAACATACCAGACCTTGCACTGCAAAAAAAGCCAATAACAACATGTAGGTCTGTCATTTTTTCATACAATGGATCATTTGAAGTTCAATATCATGATAATGAATACAAAATAAATTCATAGCAAAAAGGAAGAAGACCTTGGAATAGCTGCGTTGCCGTTTTTCTCCAAACTTTACAGCAAAATTTATGGGTATCAGGCAGGAATTTGATTTAAATCTGCCTGAATAACTTGATCCAAAAAGTTTAGAGTCCTCCCAAACAACCAGTGATCAAGGCAGAGGACTAGTAGAAATCCCTTCTTCTGTCATCTTCTCTCTCAATTTAGAGGCTTTATCAAGATCGCCAATTCTACAGTAACAACTGATTAGTATATTATAGGTTACAACATTAGGAACCAAACCCTTTTGATGAAGTTTATGGAAAAGTCTCTGTGCTCGACCAATATTTCCTAATTTGCACAAACCATTTATTAATGCATTATAAGTCGTAATATTTGGAACAACACCTCTCTCCAGCATCTCATCCCTTAACTTGAAAGCTTCATCCACATTGCCAGAAGCTGAACAGGCATGAATTAATGAACAATATGTGAAATTATCTGGAAGAAAACCTCTAGACATCAAAACGGACAGAACACTTCTTGCTTCATCAACTTTTCCAGACTTGCAAAGTCCATCTATAGCTATGTTATACACAATGTTATTTGGAAGAGAATTACATATAGCACTTTTATCAAGCGAATCAGCAATTTTCTGAGCTTCTAAAGTTGCATCGTTTTTTACCAACTTATCAGAACATTTATTATGAACTGTAAGAAGATCAAAATCCACCATCTTGTCTAGGATTATAGTTGCTTCATTGATTCTAGCATCCCGGTAAAGGCTGCTAACAATTTTGCTGCAGACCACCGAATTGGGAATAAACCCTCTTTCAATCATCTCAGAATATAAATTAAAAGCTTTGTCCAGCTTCTGTTCATCGCACCAACCAGAAATAAGGGTTCCATAGGTAACAACGTTTGGTGATAATCCTCTTGTTTGCATCTCTACAAGGAGTTTAGTAACCTCATTTGACTTCCTAACCTTAAAAAGTCCATTAATAAGGGAATTGTACATTTCCATGGAAGGAGACATCGCCTTTCTTTCCATCATGTCTTTAATTCTAAAAGCTTCCTGAACATTTCCATTTTTACAATATGCATCACTCAAAGTCTTATACGTTATTTCATCCGGTGACAATCCAAGTTCCTTCATCCTATCAAAAACAGTTTCGGCTTCCGTCACTTTCCCCATCTTACACAATCCACTGATCATTGTATTGAATGGAACTGCACTCTTCGTAAATCCCCTACCTAAAATTTCTTTCCAAAGCATCACAGCCCTGTCAGAATCTCCCATCTTGAAAAAACAATCAAGCATAGTACAATAGCTGACTTCATTCGGAGCCACACCTCGATCCACCATCAAATGCCAAAGGCCCAAAGCATCGGCATAGGAACCCACATCAACCAATCCCTTGAGAACAGTATTGTACGTCACAACCGATGGAGTAATCCCTTCCCCTAACATGTCCTCACAAAGCATAAAAGCCTTACTCATTTCCCCTGCTCTGCAGTATCCATCCAATAATGTATTATAGCTATAACAATCCGGTTTTAAATTCCAATCCACCATCCCTATAAACACTCGCTCGGCTTCACAAACCTGACCGTGCTTACAATATCCCTTAACCAACGTGTTACAAATAACCATATTCATCTTCAACCCAACCCTCAACATCTCATCTTGAATCCTAACAGCATCATCCATTCTCCCCATTTGACAATAACCATCCACCAACACACCATAAACACGCTCATCAACAATCAACAACTTATCCTCCTCTACTTCCCGAAGCAACTTCTCCGCCTCATCCATCTTCCCCTTCTTGCAATAACCCCTCATCAGCATAGTACAAGTAACCACATTCCGCAAAACCCCTCTTTCAGACATCATTCTCAACACCCTCTCAATTCCTTCAAAATCCCCTTGACTAACATACCCATTAATCAAACCATTGTAAGTAACAACATTAGGCTCCAATCCATCTTTCACCATCTTATCCAAAAATCCCATAGCAACATCCACTCTACCAACTTGACAATGCGCGTTGACAACAATGCTACAAATATAAACATCAGGCACAATCCCAATCCTCAGAATCTGATCAAAAACCATAATGGCAGTACTCCCTTCCCCCTTACTAACTAACTTAGCCAACAAGAAACTGCAAGACCTTAAAGGAGGCACTCTACCAATCCTCCACATTTCATCAAACACGTAGAGTGCATGTTTGGTCATCCCTTTCTCCACAAAAGCCTTAAGCAACATATCAAAAACTTTAGAGGAAAATCCAAACTCATTGTAAACAGCAAAGACATGGTTGCAGACAGCATAAGCGCGGTAGTTGTTGGTGCAATGAAGCGATAGAAGCTGGCGGAGAATGGTAGTGGTTTCGGGGAACATGCGAGCGTGGACGATGATGTGGAGAAGGATAGAGTAAGAGAGAGAATGAGGACGATAATGAGAATGGTGTGTGGCAATGTTGAAGAAGGAGAGACAAGCGGAGGGGTGTAGACGGAGACGGCGGAGGAGAGAGTCAGTGAGGTTGTCGGAGAATTTGAAGGAGAGATTGCGGAGGGATTGAGGACGGTTGAGGATGAGGAGTCGGGAGATTCGATCGATGAGTTCTTGTTGTGGAAGGTTTGTTGTTTCTTCTCGAAGCTTCCATTGGAGAGAAAGTGAAGAGTGAAAGGTTCTTGTGTGTGGTGAGACAAGAATATTTGGAATGGGTTTTTTGAAGAAGGAAGAACGAAACATTTGTGAAGCATTTTTTGTGTATTGTTGTTGATTTTGATTTGTGTATTGTTGTTGGAAATGTTGTAAAGAGAACAAAACAGAATTAACGGAGAGAATATGTTTTAGAAGGTTGCGGCTAGGTTTCTAACTTTATGAATTAGGTAACTCCCTCTAATTCTATATATAAGTAAAATTTGACTTTTTAGATTCAATCAATCTCATCAATGACGTTGAGATTTGGGATTTGGAGATTTAAATATAAGATTTGGAATCCCATTGTGTCCTCCTTCTTACAAATTTCAATCAAATACCTCTTATGATCTGGATATCCACTCGAATCAATCTCAGTGACGTGGCATCTGATTGACAGTTGTTACATACTCAGTTAACATCCACGTCATCAAACCAGACAAAATTAACGGATGAATTGGATATTTGATTAACGTTTTACAATTTCAGCGAAGTATTTACCTATTTCAAAATTTCATGAAATATTTGGCATTTCACTTTTTTAATAATAGGGTCATGTTGAACGATGTTTTTGGAGTTTGGAGTAATGGTTAAGGGAATAGAAATAAAAACAAATTTTTAATTATTTGTATAATTTTCCATTTTTATTATTCACATTATTCTGGTACAGTAAAAATTCTCACATTGTTTAGAAATCAACACCAAAGGTAAAAGTACTGGGGAGCAAGGAAGATCATAAACACTGGAGATTTTGGAAATAAAGCTTATACAAAAAATTGGTTTGATTAATCAGCTGCATGGTCCTTCTCATAACTTAACTTGAGGAGGTAAGTTGCTACCATACAGTTATCAATGAAAAACATGTTACATGTTACAACATTTGGCTGCCAGAAGCATAAGTCATATATGACCCAAAAAATGAAAAGTTGCTCCCAGGAACAACCATTTACCACATTTCTTGTGGTTTTCCACCATAACAGGTGGAAAGAGATAAAAATTGATTTTGATTGTATCATACTCATACATACATACATACATACATACATACATACATAATTTCCCGTTATCATATCGGAGACACTAAAACAGCGGTGTTTCCGACTACAGGTTTGAGACTGGCTGTATGTTCTAATTGTTTCCAAGCTTCTTTTCGTTTCTCGGATTCCAAGTTTAGCATTGCTTCATCCTCCTTATACTGAGATTGACAAGAAAGGAAGAGTTTCTCATCCATCTCCACGAACATCTTTCTAACATTATGAGTTAAGTTGAGCACTGCCGGATTCCAGTGGCTTTGAGCATTCCTCTCCAGAGCTGGAAATATGATAGGTAGTAGCACCTGACGGTTGTGAGCAATCAAATTGACAATGTGGTCATTGTTCCACAAGTAAAGGGCTCTTTCAGATACCTGCGGAAAAAAATCCATGTTGAGTTTTAAAAAGGGCATCTTTAGCGATTAACAAGCAAGTCAAAGGAAACCATTGGTTCTAGAAATGAAATTAGAGAAAATATGTAGCAATTTAGTCATTTAATGCAAATTAGTAATCAAGTTTGCTCCTCTTTCATAATCTGTTATCAAAATTCATCTTTGACATTATCCACTTAATGTCAAATTCACCCCCTACGTTATCAACTTAATATCATTATAGTCTATGCAAAAACATCAACAGAGGGACAATTCTGATTAACATTTTGCAATTTCAGAGATTATTTTAGAATATTTATAATGTAGAGGACTAGGTTGATACAGTCTTACAATTTCAACGACCAAATTGGGTATTCACTCAAACAGAAAATAATACAAACTACTTCCACGCTCTATCAGCGACATCTAACTTCTATAAGTCTTAGCTAGTTTGCTTCATAATATAATGCTAAAATATGACTGTAAAAGCAAATATAGAGCACAAACTTGCAACACCAGTCAACTATAGAGTTAGAGCATGGATCAATTTTTTCAATAACAAAACAACATTGGAATAATAGTACTATCCAAATAATGCGGTTTTTTATTTTTAAACAAATGGGTTCGGTGTAAGATTACCTGAAAGTGTAAACTGCTAATGCAATATCCAATTCGCCAAAACAATGGTACCATGACCTTTTGGAACTCTACCATGTTAATTGTTTCCAAAATTTCTTCCAATTCTCCAAGGAACATTACCTCTTTCTGACTATGTGTTATTGGCCAATATTTCAACAAACCCCTTATCACAACGCTAGCCAACTTCGGCTCTTTCTCTATAAACTGTGTAACACAATAAGACAGTTGTTGAAAGTAAACCCCCATAGATCTAGGCTTATGCAAAGGAATCAAAACTCTCCACAAGAAAATTTTGTGTTCCTCTTTCAATGGCAAAGCAAAACCACTTATTACACTCCCAAAAATCTCCAACAACTCAGCAATCCCATTATGTTTCTGAGTCTCAAACACAAACTTATAAAACACGTTGTTAATCGATTTCCGAATAAAAGGTCTATGAACCATGAATTTTCCATAAACCCTATGCAGAATTGTCTTCAAACAATCTCTTTCCCTAGGATCCTCCGAATCAAACAACTCCAACAATGCCAAAATAAATGAATGGTCAAAATACTTTTTTGCAACCTTAGCATCAAGACAAGATGATGTTATAAATTTAAGCAATAATTCATAAACAAGATGAAGATGAGGCCAAGCTGGATCAAAAGACGGTTCATCATCGTCATTCTCACCGCCACCACCTCGATTATTAGCCCTATAATTTGGCGGGAAAACGCGAAAGAGATTAATAGCACACATTCTACACATTGCAAGAATAGCTGGTTCACTAAACTTTGATGAACCAAAAGATGAAACAAAATCAACAAGTTCAACCAAAGTTCTTCTCTTTACATCTTTTTCCACAACGTTCTTAGCAGGATCGGTGAAATCAAACGCCACACAACAAAGACTCAATTTGCTCACAAAAAGGTTCATTTTTTCCGAGCTAGAAACATCCTTAAACGGCACCAACGGTTCAATCAACGAAACGGTCCCCGTCGGAAAAACTGCCGCCGAGGAGTTCCTTTTACCGGCGCTGGTTTTACCACCTTCATTTCCGCCGTGTGACCTGCTGTTTTTTCCGGCGGCTCGAGGCGAGCCAGACGAGTCGCCTCGGGGTGACTCGTCGGAGTCAGATTTTGACGCTTTGCGAGGAAGTTTACTTAGGAATTGCTTCAACATTGCGACCCAGAAGCTGAAATTAACAAATTTTGAAGCTTTATAGAAAACCCATGAAGGAAAAAAAATCAATTTAACATGAAAACGTTGATTTGTTCTAGAAGAAGCGTGAAAGGGAACAATGTGCGAAGAATATGGTTGAGAAACCCTAGATCTCGGTCAATGAAGAAACACGTGAATTCAAAACAATGTCAGAGAAGCTTTATGAAATTGAGATGGAAAATTGAAATGGGTCAATGGAAATTCCAGATTTTGTAGCATGCATTGGTGAAAAATCAAATATTGAATATTGTAGGTTGCAGCAAAAAAGGGGAAGAAAATTGAAAATGAATTGCTACAAAAATAAAAAAGGTAAAAAATAATTAAATTAAATTAAATTAACAAATGAAAAACAGCATTTTGCAATCTTTTGTTGGGAATGAGAAATGAAAATTGTGGGGGAATTTGTATGAATGAAAAGAGAAGAGGGAATGTGATGATGATGGATATGAGGAAGTTTAGATTCAGGTATGATTTTGGGTAATGAAACTTTATTGAGCTGTTAATTCCTGTTTTTGATGATGAAATGAATAATGTGATTCAGTATATAGTCAGAGAAAGAAATAAAGAAAAGAGAAAAAGTACAATGAGGCAAATGGGTTGGTATTTAACTTCTTTTTTCCTTAGTTTATGGACAAAAACTAATCAATAATCAAATGGTTTGGATCTTGCATTTTTCATAGATATATATTGTGGAGTATAATAATGGAGTAATAATAATAAAGGATATGAATCTAGTGAGTTTAACTTAATTTAACTTGATACTCCTTTCTTTCGGTCCTATATATAAGAAGTTTACTTTTTAAATTCATTATAAATTTGATGTATTTAAATTATAATGTTGTCTTGATACATAAACTTTATAATGAATCTAAAAAATAAATTTTATATATATATATATATGAGGTTTTCTAACTTAGACCCTAGTTTGGTCTAAGTTAGCAAGGTGCACCTTTTTAATTGGACCAAAATACCCATTCTTTTAATTTTTGAAAGAATAGAGCAACAGGGGCATTTCTGTAATTTTACATAAAAAATTACATAACAACACGCGCCCCACCTTCTTAAACAATTAATAGACGTGGATCCAGTGTCGCGCGCGTACGGAAGGACCATGGTTACAGACCGTTGATTTCCATCAGACAGCCAAGATGTGATCTCATTAAGACTGTCTGATCAATCAGACAGCCCAGATCATCCTGATCTATCAGATCATCCTGTCTGCGCCACACTAGATTATAAGCTGGAGAGAGAAAATTTTGCTTTTGAAAAGGCAGCCACGTGTCAGCATATGAATGGGTCTGCGTGATTTTTTCCATTTTATACTTTAAACTCGATTATTTCGTCGTAAATTAATTTTTTATTTTTTATTTTTTATACCAAAATTCATAATTTTTTTTTCTCTACAAATAGAGACTTGGTTCGTTTGATTTGGACACCGAAAAAAAATGCAATTTTTCACTACTTTAAACTCGATTATATCGTCGTAAATTAATTTTTTATTTTTTATACCAAAATTCATAATTTTTTTTTCCTACAAATAGAGACTTGGTTCGTTTGATTTGGACACAAAAAAAAACGCAATTTTTCACTACCTTAATCTCATTTTATTGTTTACTAAATACGTTACTTGTGTGTTGTAAACTCAACCAACTCACTGAAACCATTATACCAGGAAAATAGTAGATAATATTCTGGAACTTTTGGTATATTTTATGAAATTTTTGGAGACCTGAAACTATTTTTAGTTAATTAAATGAGATAAAACGGTAATTAAAAACTAATGTTTGCTTCTGAAACCATTTAATTGGTAGAATGGTTGCACATAGTTGTATTCTGAAACCATTTTACTGGTAGAATGGTTTCAATGGGTAATTTATTAATTGTGTTTGCTTCTGAAACCATTTATCTGGTACAATGGTTTCAGAGAGTTGTAATCTGAAACCATTTTGCTGGTAGAATGGTTTCAGTAAGTTGATTATTAGTTATTTGCTTCTGAAACCATTTAGCTTGTAGAATGGTTGCACATAGTTGTATTCTGAAACCATTTTACTGGTAGAATGGTTTCAGTGAGTAATTTATTAATTGTGTTTGCTTCTGAAACCATTTATCTGGTACAATGGTTTCAGAGAGTTGTAATCTGAAACCATTTTGCTGGTAGAATGGTTTCAGTAAGTTGATTATTAATTATTTGCTTCTGAAACCATTTAGCTTGTAGAATGGTTGCACATAGTTGTATTCTGAAACCATTTTACTGGTAGAATGGTTTCAGTGAGTAATTTATTAATTGTGTTTGCTTCTGAAACCATTTATCTGGTAGAATGGTTTCAGAGAGTTGTAATCTGAAACCATTTTGCTGGTAAAATGGTTTCAGTAAGTTGATTATTAGTTATTTGCTTCTGAAACCATTTAGCTTGTAGAATGGTTTCAGAGATTTGTACTCCGAAACCATTTTTCTGGTAGAATGGTTTCAGTGAGTTGATGTAAGGTAGTGAAAAATGAGATTAAGGTAGTGAAAAATTGGGTTTTTTTTTCTGTGTCCAAATCAAACGAACCAAGTCTCTATTTGTAGAGAAAAAAAAATTATGAATTTTGGTATAAAAAATAAAAAATAAAAAATAAAAAATTAATTTACGACGAAATAATCGAGTTTAAAGTAGTGAAAAATTGCGTTTTTTTTTCGGTGTCCAAATCAAACGAACCAAGTCTCTATTTGTAGAGAAAAAAAATTATGAATTTTGGTATAAAAAATAAAAAATAAAAAATTAATTTACGACGAAATAATCGAGTTTAAAGTATAAAATGGAAAAAAATTAACGCAGCCAATCATATCATGACACGTGGCCTGCTTTTTCAGAATTTTCTCTCTCCGCGTCATCCAGCAAGCAAGACGCGCGTTTGTCGGCGCGTGTGATGCACGCGCGCTGATTTTGTGCAATCACACGCTGCCACGTGTCCTGGGGGGGAAAAAGAAGTGGGGGGCGCGTGTACTGTTGCGTAAAATTACAGAAATGCCCCTGTTGCTCTATTCTTCCAAAAAATTAAAAAATGGGTATTTTTGTCCAACTCAAAAAGTGCACCTTGCTAACTTAGACCCAACTGGATCTAAGTTAGCAGCCCCCTATATATATATATATTATTAGACTACCTAAAAAAGAGAATGGTACTACAAAATAAAATAAAAAGAAAATGATAACATGCGTTCTTAAAAAGTTAAATGTGAATATATTTTTATGAAACTTGAATATTCAACTTTTTAAATCTTAAATTTTTATATTATTTAAATAAAAAATTCTATTTTAAAATACTTTATCATTGTGCACATCACCCTAATAATAATAAAGTTCTTACTCGTAAGTGTTTCTAGGACGCTCTTTCAAAATTTCATTTTAAAAAATTGTTTTTATTCAAAAAATTAAACATTTTATTTTTTAATATAAAAAAGTTATTATTTAAAATATTTAAAAAATATTTGGAGTCGCCGGTCAAAATAAAAATTGAAATGAAATAGGAGAAAAGGACGAGTGAATTTTGGACACAAACAAACACGTGTAAGTGAGAGCATGTGAAACAAATGGAAAAGGTGAGGATGTAAAAACTAAGGACACATGAGATTGACCTTTGCCAGATTTACTACACCCCGTAAATCGGGTAATTGGGTTATTATACAGATTCTCTTTTCATATAAATGGGTGAGATGAATATCTCAACTGATTAAGCGTGTGTTTGGTTTGACGTTGGCAAGCCATAAACGCGCGTTTCATCTTTCCATACGTGATTTCAATCTTCTGCAACATGTTTGGGAAAATTAATGAAAATCGATTTTGCCTCCCAGACTTGATTCTGGCCAAAGCTACAAATCCGAGCTTCTACGTTTAGTAAAATCGCTTTTGAAATTTATATGATGTGGGGCATGTATGATTTTCTTTAATTTTCCACTTTTACCCTCATCCCTTTTGTGATGGCGGTGGTTCTCTGTTTTTGCGGCTATCAGGTAGAAGAAGATAACTGTTACTGGCTTGCTACTTCTTTGCCTCTGCTATGGTCCATTTGTTTTTTTTTTTTTAACAGCGGCCCATTAAAGTTGATTTTAATTGGTTTTTTTTTGTTCTTGAGGATATTGATGTTAAATACTTTTTTTGCTCTATAATGTGTTTTTTACGCAAATGTTTTTTTTTTTATCTTCATACAAATTAATTAAACTTTTTATTAAAAAGGTATATATCAAATTTATTTATTAAATTTTAAAATATAATTGTTTTTTATGATTATTTTTAAATACAATTAAAACCTATTATACATTTATATATGTTAAAGACCTTTTTTGTAATTTACACCTTTAAAAGTAATTTTGACTCAAATTATCCAAACAATATCAAATATTGAAAATCACTTTTACGTTAATCTATCCAAACATAAACCAATTCTGTTCAACTCACTTTTAACAAAAATCAATTCTATCAAACTCAATTCTGCCAAAATCAATTATTTCTGACGCATAACCAAACACATACTAAGTTGGTTAACGTTTATGAAGTCGGGGGTCAAAAATTAATAACAGTAAAGGCTGTGTTTGTTTTACATGATTTTAGCGAGAGAGAAACACAGACGAGAGAGAAACATGATTTTAGCAAGCATAAAGCAACATGATAAGGAAAGGTGAATGTGTCGGTTCCGGAAAACAAAACGTGTCATTGTGCAATACTGAGGGTGGAGGAGTAAAATGGATTGGAGATGATGTGTCATGTGTGTTTGATCCAATATTTAATTAGCAAATCTATCTATATATATAAATCCTAGATAGTTGTGGAATTCACTATCTAAACCCTAATCCATAAACCAATAAAAACATTTCATTTAGCCACATCATCCACTTACATCCATTTAATGTGGGGTATTATTATTATTATTATTATTATTATTATTATTATTATTATTATTATTATTATTATTATCATTGTTGTTGTTTTGGGTTATTATTCATTTTAAATTTTTTTGTTCATTTTATTATTTTGTGTATTTTATTTTATTTTATTTCAAAAAAGTTAATGTTTTTGCTAATAATCTTTTGTCCAATCTTTGTAAATATAAGGAGTTGTTCGATTGTCAGAACTACCTTCTAATGTTAGTAAAAAAAATAGATAAAATAAAATTTACTAATGGTTGTTATGCCTTATTTGATTTTTATCATATTCGATATTTGAGTATGAGTTAAGTTGGTTTATCTTTGCTCCAATAAGTTTTTTAAATGTGATGTATAAATAAGTTTTTTAAATGTATAAACATCTATATCTATATATATAATTCCTATATAGTTGTGCAACCACTAATCTAACCCTAATCCACGTCAGCCACTTATATCCAATTAAACCACTCAATAATGCAACATCACTTCTACTTACATCATTGTCATCTTTATACACTTTTTCATATGCCTACATTTATATACCTATGACTTTTCATTATACACTCACTCAACTAATAATAATAGTTTTTACTAAATTATACGCACTAATTAATCTTTTATACTATATATTGAATTATAGTGTCCAATTAAGAATCAAATGCACAGTGTATAAGTATGACCGCAAATCGTTTTCATAGTGACATGACAATTTATGGATTACCAACTTATTTTGGTAGATGCAATGAGATCCATCGTAATCTTTTCGAAATGTATAAACACATCTTTAATATCTATCTTATATTTACATCATTTTATTATTATTATTATTATTATTATTATTATTATTATTATTATTTTGTTGTTATTGATGTTATTATTATAATTTTCATAATACTTATTGTTTCAATTTATACGAATGACTTTTCAATATTATAATATAAAAAATACCGCATAACACCCGTGCATCGCACGGGTGTGGGACTAGTATATATAATTCTTAGATAGTTCTCCTACTATCCATCTTAACCCTAATCCACATCACTCATTTACATCCAATTAAATCACACAATAATGCCACACCACTTCTTTATATTATATCATTCTCATCTCTATTTTTTTTTGTTTTTATATTATATCAATCTCATAATAAATAATAAAGAATTATAATTCTCCAATTATCCAAAAATTGATGTCACAAGATGTTACAATTTTCTACTTTATTATTGAATTATACCTCTCCAATTATCCAAAAATTGATGTCACAAGATGTTACACTTTTCTACATTATTATAACATTTCTTAGTGACAATGAAGATGAACATAGTTGGATTCTTTTCAACATTTATCCCATTTAAATGTCAACCATTTTTATAGAAACAACAAAAAGTTTATAATTTAGTCACACAAAAAAATACGAAGAGTATATACATTATTGACTTAATTACATTATAATTTTAGAGAAGAGTGAAGGTTATGCAAAAAGTTAGGTTATGAGATTGAAATATATAATAACGATTAACATTATCATATTTCATTCAATTTTAGTGTGTCGCCTATGCGTTGCACTATTGCATTGGCTGGCGCACCCCACCAAAAAAAAATAAAATATTTCATTCAATTTTGATGGTCTGTACTCATTCTCTATACATATATATAGGTATATATATTGGTTGAAGGAAGTGATAAGTACATCACTTTTATATTATTATTATTATTATTATTATTATTATTATTATTATTATTATTATTATTATTATTATTATTATAATTTTCATTTTATAATACTTATTGTTACAATTTATACGAATAATTTTTCAACATTATAATATAAAATACCACATAACACCTGTGCATCGCACGGGTGTGGGTCTAGTTAAGTAAAATGTTAAATAAATTTAGACAAAAAAAAGTGAATCAAATGGTATGAATGGTTTTGGTTAAAAAAAGTATAAATTGGTTTTTTCTTCTAAAGGGTATTTTTGTCATTCTAAAAATAATAACATTCTCTCTTCTTGTTTTCTATTCAACCAAGCAAGAGAAAAGAGAGTGAGATTAGTTAATTATGCAGTGCTTATGAATTTTGATAGAGTCGGTCCTATCACACCGGGGCGCGGTCTTCGTCAGGGAGATCCTTTATCTCCATATCTATTTATTTTGGTGGCAGAAGGGTTGACTTCTCTTATTCATCAAGCCGTTGGTAGAGGTGACATACATGGGGTGCGCGTTTGCAGAGGTGCACCTGAGGTGTCACACCTTTTTTTTGCAGATGATTGTTTCTTGTTCTGCAGGCTAATGTCACTGAAGTGAATCAACTCCTGAGCATTTTACATACTTATGAACAAGCCTCCGGACAAAAAATAAATTTCTCTAAGGCGAAAGTGTTTATAAGTCGCAATATGTCCCATGCGGATAAAGAAGACTTGTCTGGTGTTCTTGGAGTTCGACATGTTCTAGGTACGGGTATTTATCTTGGTTTACCATCTATGATAGGTCGGAGCAAAAAAATCACATTTTCTTATATCAAAGACCGTATATGGAAGCGTATAAATTCTTGGCGAGGGCGAGCGTTGTCAAAGGCCGGTAAAGAGGTAATGATCAAATCGGTACTTCAGGCTATTCCTTCATATGTCATGAGTATGTATATACTTCCCTCATCTTTTATTGGAGATATTGAAAAAATGTTAAATGCATTTTGGTGGGGAGGAGGTAGTAATAACGGGAGAGGCATACATTGGCTGGCATGGGAAAGACTTACATGTCCTAAGACTAAACGAGGTTTAGGTTTTCGTAATTTTGAAGCTTTTAACATGGCTATGGTGGCGAAACAAGGATGACACATTGTTCAAAATTTGGATTCAATGGTTTCCAAAGTAATTAAAGCAAGGCGGAGTATAGGTGGTGGGGATAAAATCAATATTATGAAGGACCCCTGGTTGCGTGGTAGTGATGAACGTTGGGTTCCTTCTCCTCAAGAGGAAGGTGTGTACCAAATGTTTGTCAACGATTTGTTATTAGATCAGTATAAGGCCTGTGATATTGCTAAAATCCGAACCCTATTTCCAGGTCCAACGGCAAACTTAATCATTAACACACCACTCATCGCGTCAGTTCATGAAGACAAACTTGTCTGGAATGAAGAAAGAAATGGCTGCTACTCCGTTAAATCCGGGTACAAGTTAGCTATGCGTCATATTGTGCGGGATCATAAATTCCATGTGGAGGGTAATTGGAATGATATTTGGAATGCGCAAGCGCCCCACAAAGCTCGACATTTACTATGGCGCTTATGTCGAGGTTGCCTCCCAACGCGAGCTCGATTGTTTCAACGACGTGTGGATTGTGATGTACACTGCCCTATTTGCGAGAATACGATTGAAGATGACCTCCACGTCTTTTTCGACTGCATTGCAACTCGAGAATGTTGGCAGGCTGCTGGCCCGCTGTCTGTATTGGATATAATGTGTATCGGCGGGGCCTGGCCGCAGATAGAGTGTTTTCAATGTGCTGACATGAAGATCGAGCCACTATGGCTAGAGTTGCGACGCTTTGCTGGAGCATTTGGCATCATCGAAATGATGTAGTTTGGACTGACAGTCCCATCTTACCGAACCAAGTCGGGCGAATCGTATATGACGCGTGGAATGATTGGTTTACGGTTCACCACCTGAAGCGTGAGGAGAACTATATTTTTGCGCCTCCTACTACTGATAGGTGGGAAAAACCTCGCATTGGTTGGGTGAAATGTAATGTTGATGTTGTTTCTTTGTTGAAAATAGGGTAGTAACGATGGGGGCCTGCTTTCGGGATCATGAAGGTAATTTTGTGGCTGGTTTCGCGCAAAGACAACATGTCACCTTGTCAACGGTTGAAGGAGAGGCATGGGCGCTCCTGCAGGCCATGAAGAAAGCCAATCTTAGAGGTTTGAATATGGTTCAATTTGAAAGCGACTCACAGGTGCTGACTGAAGCTATTCGAACTAGGCGTAGTGGTAACTCAGAATTTAGTTTAATTGTTGCTGACATTATCAAAATTATGTTATCATGCATAAACTTTGAAGTGAAGTTTGTTAGGAGACAAGCGAATATGGTTGCTCATACTCTTGCTCGGGCGACCACTTCTTGGGCTAGTTTCTATCGATATGAGATTATTCCCTTATGTATTGAACGTTTACTAGTTAATGAAATGCATTAAGTTTGTTTGTTTCAAAAAAAAGCAAGAGAAAAGAGAGAGAACACATTTCTTTCATCTCTATTTCTCTCTTCTTTCTCTCATACCAATTAATACATCAAATCTACTTTATTTATTATCTTTTTCTCTTCTTACACTCTCTCTCACCTATTTCTCTCTTCCCAATTTCTTCTCACAACCAATCACACCCTAAATGAGTTGGAGGTCTAAGGTTCAAGTCTTGACAACGTGTAAAAAAAAATAAAATAAAAAATTAACATAACAATTAACATACTAACAATTTATCATTAAAAAAAACAATATACATTTTTTTATATATAAAATGGAGGGGCGGAGCCCATAGTAACAAACTAACTAGTACGGGAACACTAGTCCCAATAACGTCAGTACTAAGTAAAGAACTAACTTGAGTTGAACACGACTCATAAAACATCACATAAGACCTCGAGTCACAACCTACAAATGCTAGAGCATCTACACGCATGCTATTAAACAAAGTTGCAGGACTATGCTATTTTGATTTTTTGACAAAATATTCATTAAAAACATAAGGGTCATGCTATTGCTAACTATTGTATCTCCTAACCAAAAGCATTAATTAGGGAAGTAAACATGGTAACTTATGTATTGAAAATATAGTTTTTATATTTTAAAATTATTGATTACACTCTAAAAAAAATATTGACTACATAAATTTTGAAATGACTTTACTACTTTTAATTTTATAAACCGGTGTTTCAAGGGATCTAACTAGGGTTTTCCAAAATTTAAAATAAACAACTTGACATGTAATAAGTTTATAGAAAAAAAAATGATTCTTATTCTTTGAATTTGTACTGAAGGTTTTTTACTGTAACAAAAAAAGAAGGTTTTTTACTTTATTACAATTATTATATTTGAAATTTTCTTTAATTAGTTTACATGTTTTTCCTAAAATAAAATTAGTTTAAAGACATGTTATGGTGAGTTTGTTAATAAAAAAATTTTACGGCTAAAAAAAAGACATGTCTTATGTTATGGTGAGTTTGTTAATAAAAGATTTTTGTTGCTAAAATAAAAAGTCAATGGTATTGTTGGTATTATGAAAAGTCCACATACAAAAAAATTGTATCATCTTTATATATAGGTATAGATATAGATATAAATTTCACAGATGTATTCAATCAAAACATATTTCAGTGTTATTTTGTTATTATTTCACTTCTTAAAATATCTCCAAAAATACTTATATGATATGATATAATTGAATATGTGCGCAAAAGTTTTTTTTTTTAGGCAATAAATAAAAATAATCTATTTATGTTGCAGTAAACACATGAAAATAATAATTTACATCCCTCTCTGCCTAATTTTTTTTGTTGCACAAATCAGCTAATATAATCATGATTTTTAAGTTAGATGTGATGCAACTCAAACTTTTGTAGTAAATAGCGATCGAAGAATTATGATCGAATTATTGTGTAAAATTTATTTACACTATTGGTACATGTAAGTTAAATTATAAATAAATATTTGATTAATAACCAACAATGAATTAATTCAATTGATAAGATATTTGAATCTACTTAAGCAAACGATCATGAGTTCAATCTTTGACTCTTGTGTACGGAGAATATTTAGTTGGAAGGAAAAAGTCAATTTTGTGCAAATGTGTTGAAAATTTTGTACCTATAACATGATAACCCAAAAGAATAAATAAATGGATTATTAAAAAAAATATTTTTTGTCTTGTAAAAAAAACAATTTTTTTTTTTTGTAAAACACATTAATTTTTTAATATGAAAGTTGAATTGTCATGTAAGTACAACTCAGTTGGTGACTGCAATGATATTTGATATATTGAGGCGCGGGTTCAAACTTATGATTCTTCATATTTAAGGTGTCTTATTCTCACCACTAAACAATTTGACAAAAAAAATAAATTAACTAATGATATTTTCCAACAACCAATTTCATACATGTGATTAAAAAACCAATTGATTAAAAGAAAAAATTGGATACCAACAAATGCATTTGACACAGGTGATATATATTTAAGTATCTTAATTATTTTGTCACATGTTCAATTCATGACTGGTGCGTATGGAAAATAAAAGATTTTGGCAGTGAAATTGAATCAAGCACGACATGCCAAATGCAAATTAAAAATTAGTAAAAAAACAAAAGCAACTTAAATTAGTGTGAACGAATTTGTTTTATTAAATTTAGGGCATGTATCACTGAGTTATTGTCTCGTCATTCCTTTTTCTTTAAGACTAAAGAGGATCTTGTATGAAAATCTCTTAACTAATAAATCGGAAGATTTGTCAAAAATAAAGAAAAAATAAAGAATGATTGATTCTCCAAAGATAAAAAAAGTCTGTGCATTACGAAATGTGTGGTGTGAAGATTATCACGGTTTAAGTTTGACATGCCCATGACTCCATTCATTTCTTGTTTGTCTTTTCCTTCTCATTATGCATTTGAGAAGAAGAGATAACGACCCCCACTTCCTCCCTTTCATTTCAAATTAATATTTTCTTATTATTCTTCTTCTTCTTCCATTTAGAACGATTAGGATTCTTTGAAGGTTTTACGGTTTTTTAATTTCAATCACTAAATATCTCTCTCATTCATATTTATATTCCTACGAACAAAACTGAATTACCTAATTAATTAACTTCTTCGTGTTACACTTATTAATCGCCCTCATATTACATTTTAGGTATAGCCTTTTAATCTTGCAGAAAACAAGCTTTCATGTTTAATTAACATTTATTTCAATCATAATTTTGAAAATCTGCCGACACAAAAAATAAAGGTTACAACAACGTTGAGAATTTCCAATGTTGTTGTTCAACTCCATGATTTCTTTGATGAGATCAAATCAATGATATGTCACCTCAATCTGAAGGAGAATTAGGTTTCTATTGTTGATGGCAAATCCTACTCAGCATGTCATCATTGATATATCAACTTCAACTTCTGAAACGGCTCCTCGTGTTAATGGGGTAGAAGATTTTGGTGGGGGTGGAAGTGGTAGATTGCGTGTTTCTCGTCAAAATTCAAATGGGTCAAATTCCAGGTTGAATAGAGGAGATTCATCATCACGAGGAGGGCGCGGTAGGAGTCCGTTGAATTCAGGGTTTTGGATTTCTTTACAATTTATTTTCACATTAAGTCAAATTGTTGCTTCTTTTGTTGTTCTTTCTTCGTCAAGATATGAACATCCACAAGCACCATTGTTTGCTTGGATTGTTGGTTATGCTATTGGATGTATTGTTTCTCTCCCTTTGCTCGTATGGCGTTATTATTATACTAGAGAACAATATTTATCTCAAAATAATTCTACCATTGATGATCCTTCTGGTACACTTCTTTCAAATTCCACCACAATTCAAGGTGAAGATGATGTTCATGTTGTTGTTGCGGCTTCCTCCAGAACCAATCAAGTTTCATGGGTGATGAATCAGAGGTATATTATTATTATTATTATTATTATTATTATTATTATTATTATTATTATTATTATTATTATTATTATTATCATTATTATTATTATTATTATTATTTAGTTATAGTTAAATTCTTATAGCTAAATTCATGCATTTTAGATCTTGATTGGATTAACAACGTACCTAAGCGTGTATATCACAAATTATTTTTTAAACAAAAGATAAAACAAAATAAAACGATTTTCATGTAAGTTATAACTTGTTTTCATAAGCTATCATATAGAGCTTGTGAAAATCACTCATGAACCTATCTTAAGTTGTTTACATTAAATTTCATACACGATATACTCATAACGCAATCAGAATATGATCTTTAGGGTATTGTTTTGTTTCACATCCCTACTTTGTGCATAAATTTTAAAGTTGCATTTTTTGTGAATTTTTGTGATAAGACTATTCTTTAGAATATATAATGATACTATCACAACTCAAATAATTCAAGAGGCTTAAAAAGTCACTTGTGTAATGATCAAGAAAAACAAATTGAGATGGTCTATTGCATTTCCATATTTATTTTTTTCTTTTAAAAATGTACTATCCAATCGCTAATAGCTAGGATGAAGTTTATAAAGTTACTAAACTCTTTTTTACATTTAATTCACAGACTAAAGATACTCGTGGAATACATCAAAATCATTGTAGATTTATTTTTTGCAATATGGTTTGTTATCGGAAATGTATGGATTTTTGGAGGACCCTCGTCCGCCAATGAAGCGCCTAACTTGTACCGGTATGTATAACCTCTCAATAGCTCTTATATTTAAGATTGTGTTTTTTGAGGCGCCGCATAATAAATGGTGCTTCATTTTGCTTGGCAGGTTATGTGTAGTGTTTCTTACTCTTAGTTGTATCGGTTACGCAATGCCCTTCATTCTATGTTTAACAATTTGCTGCTGTCTTCCTTGTATAATCTCCGCTCTTGGGGTCACAGAGGATGTAACACAAACCCGTGGTGCAACCTCTGAAACTATTAATGCTTTACCGACTTATAAATTCAAAACGACGAGAAGTAAAAATGAAGACGAAAGCAGTCCAACAACTATTGAAGGTGGAATTGTAGCCGAAGGAACGGAAAAGGAACGCATGATATCTGGAGAAGATGCTGTAAGTACAAACTGATATTTGTTTATTCAGAAATCGGGACACTAAAGTAAAACACATGATACTTGTTTTGTTGTATATTTTGCGCTTGTGTGCAGGTTTGTTGCATATGCATCCTGAATTATGAAAATGAAGATGAGTTGAGAGAATTGCCATGTTCACATCTTTTCCACAAAGAGTGTGTAGACAAGTGGTTGAAGATAAATGCATTATGCCCGCTTTGCAAGAGTGATGTTGCTGGGGATCCAACAAGAGTAGTCAGCGAGGAAAATTCCACCCAACAAAGGGGTGATAGCAGGGTTGAGAATAGTAATGTCAATACCTCCTCATTGTAATATAGTTGCACGTGTATGGTCATATACAAATTACATACTATGCAGTTTTGTAAAACTTCTTATCTGCCCACTCTTTTCCTTGGATTGATGTATGAATCTTAGTGCATATTTGAAACTACGATTATATATGTCGTATTTTGTTACATGTTAAAAGTGTAAATTTTGCTTGTCAAAATCAATGACACGTCGTGATTATGTCAAACTTGTTGTAAATCAAATACGCAGTTAGTTTCGTCATTTTCATAGTTGTTGATAAATAATGGGATGATACAAGCAAACGCTACATTGTAATTATACTATTGCGTTAAATAAATTTTTGTCCCTACAAATATAGTGAATTTTCATTGCAAAAAAAAAAATTGTTTTGTTTTTAGTCTCAAATGGACAAAATTTTGGCATGTTTTTGCATTTTTAAAATATAATATAGATTTTTGTAAAAAAATAATAATATAGATTTGATTGTAAAAAAAATAAGGGTAAATGGTGTTTTACCCCCCTGCAAAATAGGTGAAATTTGCGTTACCCCCCCTGTAAATTTTTTTTTTTGGATTACCCCCTCGCAATGTGAAGATTCCGTCAATTACCCCCCTCGGTGCCACTTGGATTTGGAATCTTCATTTTTGCTGATGTGGCAAATCTAGGTGGCACATGACTGGACAAAAGTGATTAAATGACATGCTTACGTGGCCTTTAATTATTTTTATACTTAAAAAAAAAAATTCTATTTTCTTTTGCTTTTTTTTTTCCTTCATCCCTACCACCATGATTTTACAATAACATCATCAATAAAATCCAGAAAAACAAAATCAACAAGAGCAACTCATTACCATCAATAAAAGGAAAAGAACAACCGCAACAACTTCAAAGGTTGGATTTTGCCCACTAGAATCAACAACAAATTAAAAGGAAAAATCAGTAGAATCAATGATGGATTTTAGAAACTTTGGCATGAAGGCCACTGTGAATTTCCAGATACCGGCGAGCTTCTTCCAATTCAAAGATGTTTTTCTTCCTCTACAGATCTCCGTTTTACACGAGACAACCACCTTTGTGACTTTAGTGAAGAGAATAACAAGTTAGAGTGCCTCTCCGCCACCACCTCCGCCGTCTCCGGTCATCTTCTCCGGCGAGACGTTCGCCGGAAAACTCATAGAATCCTTCTTCAATCTCTCGCCTCTGCCTCTCTCATTAAAGAAAAACGTGAAACCACAACAAGTAATCAACCAAAAGAATCATTCATTTTGTTCTTCAAAAAGTTCAAATATAGAAAACCACAACAACAATGAAAGGATCAGATATGAAAATCACCACATCAATGTGTTCATTAATTTTTTGTTC
Source organism: Trifolium pratense (assembly GCF_020283565.1). NCBI lineage: Eukaryota > Viridiplantae > Streptophyta > Magnoliopsida > Fabales > Fabaceae > Trifolium > Trifolium pratense. The sequence goes on along the minus strand of NC_060065.1, from coordinate 4,728,165 downwards.
CTAAAATTTTATATCTAAAAAAAGTAATAACAAGAAAAGTTTCAGATCTAGATAATTACAATCACAAAAACAGATTCAAGGTTCTGTCAATTGGTTGCTTCATCACGATATCCTCCGCCGCGCGCACCGTCGTCGAGCTACGACATCAGCAGCAATTTTCCAGCTAGAATTTTGTTTGTAAATTCATCACCTTCAAGTTGTTGCGGTTGTTCTTTTCCTTTTATTGATGGTAATGGGTTGCTCTTGTTGATTTTGTTTTTCTGGATTTTATTGATGATGTTATTGTAAAGTCATGTTAGTAGGGATGAAGATAAAAAAAAAAAATAGAAAAGTTTTTTATTTAAAGTATAAAAATAATTAAAGGCCACGTAAGCATGTCATTTAATCACTTTTGTCCAGTCATGTGCCACCTAGGTTTGCCACATCAGCAAAAATGAAGATTCCAAATCCAAGTGGCACCGAGGGGGGTAATTGACGGAATCTTCACATTGCGAGGGGGTAATCCAAAAAAAAAAATTTACAGGGGGGGTAACGCAAATTTCACCTATTTTGCAGGGGGTAAAACACCATTTACCCAAAAAATAATAAAATTATTTAACATAAAAATGTTATAAACTTGACATTAAAATAAACATAAATTGGTCATTAAGGACAAAAAACAAAATAAAAAATTAGGGAGAAAGAAAACATCTAATTTTTATTTTTAAGAAATAAAATAAAATTTCGTTATATTTTTAAGAACGAAAAACATATTCACGTTCTACATTTGACTTAATCTCGGCGCAACTGACATTAATGTTAACATCTTCACGACTGATATATGGCGGGTCTGGCGTTATCGTAATTCCACTTGTATATTCGATATAAATGTATCGTTATGACTATTTTTTATTTTCATTGAAGCTCACAACATGACATCCACACTCCATTCTTGTTTTTCGAGTTATTCACCCCATATGAATGAAGACATGTGGTTTCAATGAAACTCGTCTAAACCTTTGACTACACTGTTATTAATATTGATGCCAACCGCCACAATACCTCAATCCGGGCTGATTTTAGAGGTCTTCTTCGCAATCCATATGGTGCTTGGATCACATGTTTCTTTCGTTTCATTTCAAATTCCTCCAACATCTTGTATGTCGAGCTGGATTTAAAGGATATGCACGGTCAGTGTAAAACAGTTTTACATGAACATGCAATGAAAATCACCAATTTGCCACATCACCTCACTCATGTATGGTTATTTTGCAACTACTTATCTATAACAATATATAAAGGGGATAAGGGAGTTTGGGCTGGATTTTTTTTTGTCCATTTTGCCCTTAACTTCCTTTATGGTTTTTTAATTATTCCATAATTGCCCTTAACTTCCTCTCTTTTTTTTAATGGTTTTTTCATCTATATCTATTCTATACTATTCTATAACAATATATAAAAGGGATAAGGGAGTTTGGGCTGGATTTTTTTTGGTCCATTTTGCCCTTAACTTCCTTTATGGTTTTTTAATTATTCCATAATTGCCCTTAACTTCCTCTCTTTTTTTTTATGGTTTTTTCATCTATATCTATTCTATACTATAATATATAAAAAGAATACATGAGTTTTGGGGTAGAATTTTCATAATACCAACATTACCCTTGCTTTTTTTTAGTAGCAACAAAAATCTTTTATTAACAAACTCACCATAACATAAGGCGTATCTTTTTTTTTTGTACATAAGTTAGACACAGGCAGGCGCGGAACGCGCCTGCCTGGCCCGCTAGTATGATATAAAAGTGATGATCTCTTATTGGATGTCAGTGTAAAATTATTTTACACTGACGATGTACGACCATTAAACTCATGTCGACCTTCAAGTAATCCACCACAATCTCACATTGACAACAATGCATGTTTTTTTTTTTTTTTTCTCATGTAGTCTAATTTGATATAATATTTTTTTAGGAAACATGAATGTAAAACTAATTTATAACAATGCATTTTTTTCTCTCATGCATTCTAATTTTGATATAATATTTTTTTTATTAAGTAGTCTAATTTGGTATAATATCTTTATAAAAGTGAAAGTGTAACATGATTTGTCCATCTTGTTAAAAAAACTTGATTTGCTCCAATAAAAAGTAGCAGATTTTAGTTTTTTTTTTTTTTTTTACAAAGTAACAGATTTTAGTTGAATTTGAAAAAAAAAAAAACGATTTATTCATTTCCAAAAAAGCATGATTTTAGTTGAATTGAATTTAAGGAATTGAATTAAATTAATTATTATTATTAAGAGTTTAAAGACTACGCACTGTTAGTATAATTTATACTGACAACCAATAAGAATGAAGTATTATTTCACATCATATTAAGAAAGTGAGGTTTAATGAGATGATGTGACAGAAAATATAGTTGATATTGATTAACGGTAATTATCTTACACTGTCGGCACATATTCTTTTTTTTTCCTATGTTAGTACTCCCTCCGTCCCAAAATATAAGCAAAAAGTGGTCAACCAAAGTGGATGTATTTGGTTAAAAATTTAGTCCAAATACATTCATTTTGGTTGACCACTTTTTGCTTATATTTTGGGACGGAGGGAGTATTAATTAGAAACATAGGTGTATTATTGAGATTTTGACATTTTGTTTTTGACTGTAATGAGATTTGTTTAGCTTAATTTTTTAATTTAAAAAAAAAAAAAAATGTATCGTGCAACGCTGCGTTTAGGGGATAAAATCGATAGAAGAATCAAGAACGTGAGAAGCGGCTGATATTTGGCTATGTTATTATACTGCTACTTCTTATTTCTCTCTTTCTCGTTATCATCTTCTTCTTATTCTTCTTCCTCCAACGAACCTCTCGTTAGGGTTTTCTCTCGTTAGGGTTTTCACTTCTCACTCTCTTATCACTTTTCATCACCATCCTTACAATTCGCTAGATCACAATCTTCCGTTCCTAAGGTAATGTAATCGATCCAATTCATTCTAATTCCAATTCTTAATTTCTTTCGTTCTAACTACTACTTGTTTATTTTCGATTGAATTATAGAATCTTATTGATTTTTTTATTTTATTCAATTGATTAATTGTTTGTTTAATTTGATTCGTTCGGTGCTTTAGCTTTAGGTTCTTCACTGTGTGATTATTGATTGTTAGTGTATGGATGATATTTTGTTTTTAATTATCGAATTTAATGACTGTTAAAGTGATTAATTGATTTGTGTTGTGTTTTGAACTATTTCAGGTGATTTTTGTTTTTGAATTGTGAATTGTGTTGTTCTATATGGTTGATGGTTAATGCTAATGGTTGGAATGTCGAATAATTTTGTTTCCGAGTCAGTAACCAGCCGGCAGATGGCTCAATTGGAACCTATTATGAACAAGGTTGATTCGTCGGGACTTGTGCGTCCTGTATCAAGTGATTCTGTGCAGGGGACCTCGAACGGTGAACCAACGCCTCAAGGGTTACCGCTTTCTAATCGGCAGATTACAATGTTGAATAATTTAGGGTCAAATCATCTGTCAGCAGCTCCTAAGCGGAAGGCAACGATTGAACTGCCTTCGGGGAGCTTCATAACACCTAGCAAGCGGGAGAAACCAATGACAAATAGACCTTGGATGCAGCAAGGATCAAACAAAGGTTCCCAACAGATCCAGTCTCCATCAAATGCTTCTAGGATGCAGCATTCAGCATCATTTAGTAAGAGAAAAACACAAACGGATTCCGCCTCCAGCAAATCTGGGACGCCTCGGTCCTCAAATTCTAAAAATCAGATTGCACAGATGAAAGAATCCTCCAAGGTTCAATCTGAATCATCTAAGATTGTTAGGTCCAAGATGAGAGAATCATTAGCTTCTGCTCTGGCGTTGGTATCCCAGCAAGATAAACCTTTAGTCTCAAACAATGACAAACCAAATGATACTGCCAATAGCTCTCAATGTGCTGGATCAGCATCTGTGTCCGCTGACACTGCTGTGGAGCAACGGCAGGAAATTTGTCAATCTGTTAATTCCTCTTTAGCTGCGGCTGATTCCATTGACCATGTGATAGGAGAGCACATGAATAGTACATCTATTGAAGATTTTTCTGAAAAACCTAAGGACTTTGGAGCGGGATTCACAAACGTGGCAAACAATGAAGATATGCTGATTTCTGATAAGCAAGATTTCCAGTCTAACTACACTTTGACTACTGATGATGTTCCTTTCAGCGACACTTTCTTTGTGAAAGATGAACTTTTGCAGGGAAATGGTCTTTCCTGGGTATTTCCTGATATCGACCATATGATGGACATGGATGATCAAAGGGAAAGTCAAAATATGTTAGAGAAGAAATTGGAACCTGAGGAAACCGGTGGAGTTTGTAGTGAGGTGGTCCCTTTACCTGAACTTTTAGCATCAAGGATAGAAGAAGAGCTCTTCAAACTGTTTGGAGGCGTGAATAAGAAATACAAAGAGAAGGGAAGGTCTCTTTTGTTCAACTTGAAAGATCGCAATAATCCTGAACTTAGAGAAAGGGTTATGTTTGGTAAAATTCCTCCAGAACAATTATGTTCCATGACTGCCGAGGAACTTGCTTCGAAGGAGCTTTCTGAGTGGCGGATAGCCAAGGCTGAGGAGTTTGATAAAATGGTGGTTTTACCCGATTCGGATGTTGATATCAGACGTTTAGTCAGGAAAACACATAAAGGTGAATTTCAAGTGGAAGTTGAACATGAAGACAATGTTCCAGTGGAAGAGGTGTCCGGTGGCAAAAATTCTGTTGTTCGAAGCCGACCAGTTGAAAAGGGCGTGGGTGCCACTTCTCCTTCTAAACCTGGTGTAATCAAAAGCGATGTGAACACTGGCAATGAAAAGAGAAACTTACAGACGGATAATCAATTTTCCATCACCATTTCTTCCAATGATGGGACTGATCCAATGCAAGGGCTTATGACTGATGATGCATTGAAGGTCCCTGACTTTCTTCCAGAAACTTTTGATGAATTCATGGAAGCCCTTGATTCTGAGCCACCATTTGAAAATTTACCTCTAGAGTCTGGAAAAGTACCTAGCTCAGACAAGGATGTTTCCGGGGTTGGATCAAAATCAAAATCTTCTGATTTAACTTTAAGTGAGCAAGATGATGTCAGTGCTAATAAGTCTGATAAGCTTCAAAGCACAGATGTGGAGGAAGAAAAAAAAGTTAACACGGAAGCAGGGTCCGTTTCGTCTGATGCAAAATACAGTGAAAGTCGACGCGACACAAAGCCGACTGACGGACATACCAAGGAAATATCAACTGATGGCAAGAAGCCAACTTCCAATTTGTTGAAAACTACACCCATTAAGGGTGAATGCCTCTGGGAGGGAATGCTTCAGCCAAACATCTCAACCACTGATTCAGTCATTAGCATCTTCAAAAGGTACTCTTCTACCAGTTTTTAGTGCATCTTTATGATAAACTGTTTCTTTTCTCTGAACTCAATCCAAATATTATGACAACTGCTAAATTCTTTTCATCTAGCATGTTAAGCAAAAAAGATCAATAATATCATGGAAGTTATTAATTGAACCATATACAAGGGCAGTAATGACTTTGGATGTGATTTTGGAATCTGCTGTCTTTTGTCATTCTTTTATGCCTGTGACTTTCAGATTTTGTTTGGCACTGATTTGTGATTTGTTTAAGCCTGCACACAATCTTGCATTAAATATGTGGCATCCTACATAATGTGGTCCCTTATGGTCACTGAATCAAAATTTCACGTTATAGTTTAACTCTATTGCAATTGTGCACAAGCATAATTTAATGTCATGAAAAACAAGTTTGATGAGATTTCTCTAGGGCATGTGTTTTAATTGGTCCCTTTTGTAAGCCTTATTTATATTTATTTTCTCCATCTACTCCCACATGGCCATCCTATGAACACATAAGTTGTTTTGTGTATTTTGTTTGGTAAATAAAACTGCAAATTACAATTGCCTTTTGTGAATGCGGTTTTAGTCAGGCTGTTTTATCAATTATCTAGTTTCTTCACAGGGTTCATAATTGACTATGGAACAACCCCTCAAAATATTGGGGACAATACTATTTAACTGCCTCTCGTCAATTTTTTTAGCTTCTTCTAAATAGTTTGCAGTTATTATTTTTTTTTAGAGGAATTCACTTTTAGAAAATTATTGTTTCTTCCAATTTCTTTCGTGATTGCTATGGTTTACTAGGCATGTTTATTTGTTTATTTCAGAGTATATATGATAATTTGTGCTTTTCAATGCCTTACATGTCTATACAAACAATCCCAAAGGTGGCATTTAAATACTGTTTTCTGTATATCTTGAAGAAGGTGGAAGATGTTTGCTAAAATTAGATTATGTTTTTTTGCGCCCATTTTTGTTTGCAGAGGTCTATATATGTTGTGGGGTTGGTGTGTTACACCAAAAACCACTTTAATTTTCTTATTTCACTGAAAGTTTTATAGTTTTGATATGCACTGTTTGAAGAGGATTAATATTTCTTTTTTGTGTTTTTCCTTTTTCTGATCTTACATTATATTCTTTGTGAAGTGGTGAGAAAACTTCTACCAAAGACTGGCCTGGATTTCTCGAGATCAAGGGAAGGGTTCGACTGGATGCATTTGAAAAATTTCTGCTAGAGCTTCCACAGTCAAGAACTCGTGCCATAATGGTATCTCAAGTTTTCTTTTGTTGTGCTAGACTTGTGTATCATCTGTTTATCTCACCAGCCATATATAAAGCAATGATTAAAAATGAAAAAAGATGTTGCAGCTTGAGGCTAATTTTTTCTTTCCATCACATGATTAAACGATAGCATCATGATACGCAGTGTGCCTTCTTATTTTTTTTTTTTTTTGTCGATGAGATGAAGAAAGTCAGTAGAGTGGCTGGTAGTTGTATAGTGTATATGACTAATGACACAGTTTTTAAGGCTGTCAGGATGAAACAATGAAAACATGTTATGGGGGGGAGAACGTAAATATTGGGATTTGTATAACTTGTAAAAGCATTTTTCACGGTTAAGTTGGATTATAAGGTTAAGTTGGATTATAACTATAAGATTAATATTGTTTCTTTTCATAAATACACTAAAATGTCTAACAACTTGAGTAAAACAGTTTTTGGTCTTCTTGCCATGTTTCATGTAGAAACACCAATGTTTTGACATCTATAAAAAATGGGATGGAAAATTTAATACTCCATAACGAATTTAAGTTTTGCGGAAAAGTGCGGAAAAATCTTCCCAACAGACTCTTTTATTTTAGGGGAGGTAGGAGGCTATGAAACTGACTACTTAAGTTGGTGTGGGTGAGATGCATGGCATCATGATGTTACAGCGTAGAATATAGACGAGTTTAGCTAAGTAGTTTGTATAATTTGCCTAAATGAAGCCACTTGCTTTTTTATTTGAATATTACCATTACTGATAGAGGGTTGATTGTAATATGATGAAAAACTTTCTTTTTGGGCTATGTATATATAGTTGCGAAGTTTCTTTCAGTAAACAAAAAGTTACAAAGTTTCTTTTTGTGGCAGGTTTCACATTTTATTTCCAAAGGCTCCACCCCTGAGGAGCAAGCAACTCTCCGTGAGGTAATGATAATTATTATTCAATTGGTTAATTATTATCCCCATTTTTTTGTTGTGGATTGTTTGTTATAATTAGATAATATTATATGCAGGTGGCTGACTCATATATTTTGGACGAAAGAGTGGGATTTGGGGAACCTGTGCATGGAGTTGAACTTTACTTTTGCCCACCACATAAGAAAACAGTTGAAATGCTCAGCAAGATACTTCCAAAGGAACAAATTGAGGCAGTTAATACTATTGATAATGGTCTAATTGGTGTTATTGTATGGAGAAAAACTAATATAACTACATCTATATCTCCCACCACGCAATCACACAACAAACATAGCTCTAAAAGGCAAAACTTTAGTAGAAGACACCAAGATACTAATGTGAATGTCAATTCTACCCATAATGCAGTACCCTCTTCGGGGTTTAAGACAACCGTGAGTGAACCTCCGGGTGGTGATGATGACGATGACGAAGTTCCTCCTGGATTCGGGCCACCGGTTGCCCGGGTCGAGGATGACCTCCCGGAGTATAATTTTTCCGGTAGTTCAAATCCATCATCACACTTGGTTCAAAAACCTATGAGACCAGTTATGGTCCCATCTCACTCGGTTGGCCAAACCCCTTCACGTCCTGCACAACAAATGAGAGAACTTGTACACAAATATGGGCAAAACAAAACAACTGTATCTTCAGTAAACTGGCAGGACAAATTTGGTGGGTCAATTCAGCCCTGGAATGATGACGATGATGATATACCTGAATGGCAACCTCAAATCAACAACCAGAATCAGTTTCCTACCCAACAAACTATGCATAATTTTCATCTTAGACCTCACACTGTGAATCAATCATTTGCGGGTTTACCCCAGCAACAAATTATGCCGACACAATATCTGCAACCCACTATGAATGTAACACATGTACAACGAAACTTTGGCCCTCAGTGGGTTCCTCCAATCCAGGGTAACAATATACAACCAAATGGTGCACAACCCTATGGAACACCTACACAAGGAACACCATGGTCTAGAAGTAGAGGACTTTAGTTTCTTTCATTTCAGTTCCCTTTTATTTTACTCAATTTTTTTAATCTCTTTTTTTAGTTGTAGACATGTAAACTTATTGTAGTGTCAGGCTGTTTTTTTTAATCTTTTTGTAACATCAATACCTCGTTGAGATAGTAGAACGGGCAAATGGCTTTTCTTTTCATATCCTGCTTTATCTTTGCGATGAATAAATTATGGACGATAGAATATTCCGTGAGTTTTATTTGATGATAGTTTTAAATTTCCTAGTTGCTTTAGTTACGTTGTATGCTTTATATGTAGTGCCAACTACTTAATACTCTATGTGATATTCGTACTTAGGTCTTTAGGAAAGTTGTACAAGTCTTCTTATAAGTAGAATTAATCATAAGAACATAATATGATATATAAATCATTTGAGTTATCCATCCTATTAGATTATAACCCAAAAAACTTTACCATAAGAATATAATGTGTGAAAACGTTCTGATATGTGCAATTTATAACCTATTGTATATTAGTAGTATATTTACTGTTTACATACTACTACTGTTTTATCAAAGAATAGAATACAACAATAAGAAGAGCCATGTTAGTGTTACACCAAAAAGTATACATTGAGAAACTGATAAATGAAATAGAAGAAAAAAAAGCCAAAGAAAGAATTGAAAAAAGTAGAAGAATCATTGATCAACCTCTCAATGCTCTCTTTAGTCCAGCACGTTGTTCTGGTGTCAATTTTGTAGGGAACTTAATCTCAAATATGATCCTTAAATTACCCCTATGACCAGGTTCCTTTGTTATTGGCATTCCTTCATTAGAAACAACATGCTCATAACCAGGACTCACAATGTTTTTAACTGGAACACATAAACTACGTTTGTCAAGTGTTCTAATATTTAATGAAGTTCCTCCAATAGCTTCTGCTAGTGTTATCTTTTGGTTCACAATTAAGTCATTCCCATCTCTCTTGAATAATTCATGAGGTTTCTCATCAATCACAAATACAAGATCAGCTGGAAGTTGATTTAGTTGCTGATTCCCTTTATCTGGGAATGTAATCTTTGTTCCTTTTTTCCATCCTGGCTTTACTCCAATGCTTAATATCTCAGTTTCTTTAACTTCCCTTCTGCAATTTTTGCCATCAGAATAAAAAGACACCTTAGAACAATTGATCCATGAGCCAAACATCTTGTTTTTATATAAGTTATAAGCTGTTTTCATAATTTATGATTGAAAGTTTAAGGAAATAAGATGAACATAACTTTTATTGACATATGCTTATTTCATAATCTTTCTAATAAAGTTTCGCCTGTGCTTGTGTAATTCAAATATGCTCCTAGGCTAAAATAAAAACAAGGTGTAATTTTTTCTAACTAGAGCTACAAACATCAGAAAATTACCACAACATATAAAGGTCAAAATAAGTTGGATAGTATCATCTGCAGCGGCTGCACTGACCGTTGAACTCCAAGTGCAGCCGCGTTGCAGAGGATCCAATCACAGATAAATAAAACGTACCCGCAAGCATCGAATGCAGTCCTTGAGATCTTCATTTTCCTTGTAGAACCAGAATACAACTCTTCCAAACTACAAGGCAATTTGGTCTCCACAGGTGGTGGTTTCTTCGGCGTATTTGGTCTTTCACTATGTTTTCTGAAATTAAAATCTCCATTGAATCCACCTCCTCCACCACCATCAGATGGAAATCTCTGAGACCTCCCTGGCCCAGATGATCCAAAATTCAAAGGACTACTTCCAAAGAATTCTGCAAAGATATCCTCTGCACTTCTTGGATTATTTCCACTAGATGACTCATTTTCTTGTGGTGGCCTATTATCATTTAACCCTTGTTCTCCATGTTGATCATAAACAATTCTTCTCTGAGGATCACTCAATACCTAAATTGATAATCATGTAGTTACTAAACAAGAAGAAAAATTTATACTACATAACTTCTTTCATACGGAATTTACACAGAATATCCGTAACAAAATAACTACTAACATTTGTCTGTATATCACAGTGAATATGCCAGAATATCAAGGTGATCCACCGTGATTTTTCAAAAGCTAGACTCTTTAGCTTGTGTAAAGTCACGGTGAATCACCGTGATTCTGACATACCCACCGTGATATCAAACATAGGCATATTATCATTTCAAGCACGAATCTAAAACCACCAATTTGTCTTATTTTTTTGTCCATGTACTATTGCACAATCATATCCACATTCCTAACCTAAATAATGAAATTACATGTAATAAGAAAACATAATTCAATTCCCAAATAAACATGGCTATAAACAAAAAATGCAACACAAAAACAAAGGAAAATTGAAAAAATAAAATTAAAGATGAGAATGATTTTGTTACCATATAAGCCTCAGAGATTTGTTTGAAATTGGCTTCAGCTTCTTTTTTGTTGGTAGGGTTCTTGTCAGGGTGCCATTTCATAGCCAATTTTCTATATGCTTTCTTCAAATCATCTTCTGTAGCATTTTTATCTACCTTCAATATATTATAATAATCCACACCCATATTTTTTTTTCTTCTTTATAAAATCTGAATTAATGTTGTAAAATGGTAAAATATAAGAATCTTGAGATTTAGATTATTTTCATGGATACCCAAATTGTAAAATCAACTATTCTTCTTGCAAAGTTGATAACTTTGTGATCAACAAAGCAAACAAAAATTGGTTAATTTAACAATTCAGAAATATGAGAATTGATGAATTTTGCAAGGTAACGTTTTTATTACGGGGTTTGCATTGAAAAATATTTGAATATTACAACGCCACGATTTTGTGTGCATGCATTATTATGTTATTATGTTGTTTTTTTTTTTGATAATCATGTTATTATGTTGTTTTTTTTTGGTACATTTTTTTTTTGGGTACATCATGTTATTATGTTGTTAATTGAAACAAAATGAGTTCAATCGAATATTATACGAAAGAGTTTAATTGATATGCACCGATGGTGTAAAATAGTTTTACACAATCGTCCAATAAATAACCATTATTTTGTCATGTCAAATCAAGAAAGTGGGGTGATGTGGCGGAAAACATGATTGATATTGGTTGACAGGGTAAAATTATTTTACACCGTCGGTGCATATCAATTAAATCCTATAGGGCCCGTTTGGTGCACAGGATAAGAGACAGGATAGGATAACTGTATCATATCCTGCCGCAATCCAGTGTTTGGTGATATAGCAGGATATGATAAGTTAATCCTGAAGCTTATCCTATCCTGTCTCTCTAGTTATAATTCTTATCCTGAATTTGAGCTGGGTTACCAGCAGGATAGGATAAGAAAAAAAAATTACTGGTTTATTTTATAAAATATATTTTAAAATACATAAAATAAAATTAATAAAATATAAATAATTAAATAATTAATTTTTAAATATATATGTGATTTTTTCACAGGGGTAATTTTGTAATTTATATATTCTAAAAAATCAAAACTTTACTAAAATTACAATATTTTAAAGTAAATTTATTATTAAAAAGTTGACAAATAGGGATATTAATTTAAATTTTATAAAAAATTAAATATAATTCTTTTGCAATAGTAGTTTTATTATTTACGTATGAGATATATCATATATTTATTTGGCTTATCTAACATGTATATATTATTGAGTTATTTATTTGATCATGATTCATATAAAAAATTAAACTTGATTATTTTCTCATGATTTTTATTTTAAATTATATAAAGTTATTTGATTACTTATTTATATTTTTTATTTATAAAATTCAAAGTATTACAAAATAATTTTAAAAAAATAACAATTGTTTTACAAGAGTAATTTTGTCAATTAAATATGTTATATATCTTATCATATTATTATGAGCAAGTATGTATTAAAAACAAAATATAATAGTTATCATGTTTGTTATCCTGTGTGCACCAAACACAGGATATGATAACTGAGTATAACTGTTATCCTGCTGTTATCCTATCCTATCCTTATCCTGTTTTATATCCTATCCTGTCACTATGCTATCCTGCGCACCAAACGGGCCAATACGGAATATGTAGGGATTTAGGTTCGAACCTTGCTACTCTTATTTATTCTCTTTATTAAAAAAGTAAAATTTTAGTCACTAAATAATTTGACAAAAAAAAAAGTTTTTTTTTTGTTGGAATTATCTCTAGTTTCGAGGGAAGATGTATCGGTAATCTAGAATTCGTCCGTGAGGTAAGTAAAATTTAATCAAGAATAAAACTCGGATTTTTTCGAGCTTTTTGTATTAAAAGAGTTTATTAACCACTTGAAGTGAATAATTTGATTAACTAAATAAAAAATTTAGGATCATAGAAACAGAAAGTTGTAATAACCAAGAAAAATAGTAAATGTTTAAAACGTTATAACATAGTATTTTTAACACAAAGCGCCCATGGCCTAATGGATAAGGCGCTTGACTTCTAATCAAGCGATTGTGGGTTCGAGTCCCACTGGGCGTGATTTTGTTTTTTCATTTTTTAAAAAAGAAAAAAAATAACATAACCTTTTAAAAAAAAAAGAGAGATAAAAGTTTTTTATTTTATTTTTTGACACAAGAGAAAAAAGATTTTAGTTACTTTGAAAAAGGGAATTTTATAAGTGCAAAATATTTACTCATTGCATTATCATCATATCATATATCATTGAAATAAGAAAAGCTATAAGCTAAGGTGTTGAAAATGAGATAATGTTATAGGAGATTGATTTTGAAGCTAACACGACAAACAACAATAACAATAGCAATGGTTTTACAGTCTCTGTGTCTATGTCCTTCCAACAATTCTGCTCTTATTCTTCCCAACAACAACCTTATCTTCAGGAACAACAACAACAACAGTAATAACAGTACAAGGTTAATCCTTAACCAAAACAAATCCGACCAAAAAAGAGACTTTTCAACTTCTTGTTCTTCTTCTATAAAACCCAGAAGGGATTTGTTGCTGTTAGGCCTCACTTCACTATCTCTAACATGTCTTCCATTTTCTGGTATGTATCTATATATCTCTCGTGCATTTTATGGTTCTTGTTGAGATATATTTGTTTTATCATCATAATTCTTCTGTCTTGCAGTGACTCTTGCTGGAGAAGAAGAGCCAAAAATGGCTTCTTTTTTAGATGAAACCAATGCTTATTCTTATCTCTACCCTGTTGAGCTTCCCTCTAAAAATTTTGTCTTCAAATGGTATGTATAAATGTGGCCAATTACAATACTTGCTTTTGGTTATTTTGTGTCTCTTTATCTTGAAATATAATTTTCTGTTTTCCACTTTTAATTGCTAAGTTTTTGTGTTGTTTAATGTTTAGAGAAAGGTAATATTTTTGGTTAAGTAGCCTAATGGTTAGAAATTCCATCCTTAGGTGAATTAGTGCAGTGTCCGGGGTTCAAACCCTGGCCCCCCGCATATATAAGGTGATGTCCCTACCAATTGAGCTGCCAGGGACATTTAGAGAAAGGTTATTAGTACATGAAATAGTGAAAACACATTATCTTTAAAAATAGGAAACATAGTGGAAAACAAGGTCATAGTTTTATAATTGAAAGTGAAAACATAAAACATTTCTTGATATCAAAGAGACCCTCTTATTTCTCTATTTATAGTTGTTACTTGCTATGATGCCATATGGCTAAAACAAATTTTACTCTTTATAATGACGCGTTCGACAAATATCAATAATAAGTTTAATGAACTTCTTGTTTCGGTTCGTCGAACATTGTGTGTTAATGAAACTATAATTAAATTAACTGGTTTACAACTGCACTTGTTGCCTGCAAATTTTTCTGGATTGTTTAAGTAATCTAACTCTTTCCATATATTTAAAGGGTAGAATCCCGAAAGCCTGAACGATATTCATCAGCTGCACCACTTTCTCGTAAGTTTTACTGTCTTCCTTTGCAAGGAAAAACTTTAACTTATCAGAGAATTTCAGAATTGAGATTGTGTTTTGTGCATAATGATGCTGGATGATTGCTTGTAGATTCCCGTTTCTAGATATAAATTGTTCTGTAAATTCCTTGCAGCTAATGCACGGCTACGTATTGTGTCTGAACGTGTTGATATCTTTGATAATCTCATAATTTCTGTCACGGTATTTCCTTGGCCTCAAACTTGTCACATAAGTTTTATTTATCCATTCAATGCTTTATCAGTTTTTTTTTGTTGCATTAAATTCAGATAGGCCCTCCAAGTGCAGGCCTTATAAACTTGAAGGATAAGAGCAAATGGACTGCAAAAAGTGTTGCTGATTCGGTTTTAGCTGAGAAATCTTCACTGGTAACTTGTCGCTCCTTTTTCATGGATTTTGGTGCTAATGCAATTCTTGTTGTAAACAAAGTTATACTTATCGGAATCAATTCTAACCCCGAGCAATAGCTACTGTTTCTTCTAGTATTAATTGAAATTCAGATATTTAGTCATCTCCCATTACTCACTAGAGATTATCTCTAATTAAAACCATAGGAGAACCAGATAAGCCATAATAAAATGATCACATAAATATTGGATGACAGGCAAAACTTTATAATATAGATGATAAGCTAACATGTTGAATTAGTATTATCTGTTTCGAGCATTTTCACAGACGACATGGTCAAAATATAGGTGACTTTTGCGGCATAACTTAAACATTGAACTTAGATGTTTTGACCTAATATTGAATAGAGGATTGAAGTTAAATTCCTATAACTACTTACATAATAGTCAAGCCTTTTTAGCTTTTGGATGGTTATATTTGAAATGTCTTATGTTGCTGAGATCAATATGAATTCTAATGGTTTATTTGAGAACTTGTATATGTTAACATAGCCTTTTGAAGGTATATTCTTTAGGAAAGAGTGACATCCAATTGTGTACGTCACAAAGGTGTTTTTGCCTGTGATCGGTAGAGAAAATCCTTAAATTTTTTTTTCTGATATTTACAATATTTTGCAGAGAGTTACCTCAGCTCAGCGCTCAGCTGAGAGTTCAGTTCTCGATGCACATTCTGATGAAGTAAGCTTAACATATAATCATTATTTATTAGTTTCCAACACACACACACACACACACATGCATGCACGCACGAGCATGTAGCATCATATATATGACTTTTTATTAAATGAATTTGATATAAAAAGATATCTTCAAATAAGAAAGAAAAATCTCCCAAAACATTTCATATGTTTGTTATGATAATAAAAATATTTAGAGATTTAAAATTGCTACACATTTACATATTTTAGATCAAGTATATGCATTGTTGAGCTTATCTATCTCCTCACAGATTGATGGTGTACCTTACTGGTATTATGAATACCTTATTCGCAAATCGCCTAATACAATGGTAAGTATTTCCTCTTGGTGCATTTTCTACTTTTGCAAAAGTTGCGGTGTATTTGATTATTACTTTACACTTGCGAACGATTGTTGTACAGTCTGAAGAATCAGGAATTTACCGGCATTATCTTGCTTCAACAGCAGAAAGAGATGGTATACTCTCTCAAACTATTGCTACTTTATATCTATGTTATGCATTCTGATGAGAGCCATAATTGTGCTAGTATAACTTTTTGGAAATTCACATCAAGTATCAGCTGTTACTAATTGTGCTTGATTTCAGGTTATCTGTACTCAATCAGCGCTTCAACCCTCAGCCCGCAGTGGAAAAAAGTAATATCTCTCTCTCTCTCTCTCTCATGCGTTTGTGTGTATATACTCATACTTACATATTACATTCAAATCTTCATTTTCTACTGAAATTTTACCTATCAGACTATTTCACATCATCTTCTGATCAAAATCTGATTGGTACAAAACTTATATATTTATTTTCTTCCCTTTTTTGAAACCTTAGCATTCTAATTCTAGTAATTTTTTATGCAGATGGGACCTATATTTGAAAAGACAGTGAGTTCGTTCCGCCTTGTCAGTCCAACAGAAAATTATGTTCCTCCTTTCAAAGATCCCTGGAGATTTTGGTGAAAACTCAAAATTTTGTTCTTATTGTATTCATTTAGTAACCTTTGTGGAGTGAAATTCGTGTAACCATATTATGTTCTTTGAAGAGCAAAATTTAAAATAGAATCTTGTTTTGATTGAGTTATTTCAGTATTTTCCAGATCCCTACTAATAATTTATATATACTATATATTATCTCTAACTTGTCTCTTTAGGTAAAAACCCTTTTTAAAGAATGGTGATAGCAAGAATTAAATCTTTAAATACTTAGTCATAGTGGTTCAAATCATGTCATCAAAAACTCTAAATAAATGCCTAAAAGCTTGAACTTTAAATGAAGGTAGATGAATGAGGAATTTACACTTGCATTCCTTCTCTGTCATTCTATCTAATCTTGCTATACTTTCTTTCATCAATATACAATACTAAGAATGTTTATGAATTCAGTATCTATCCTATTAACAAGCTCAATCTGAGCACAAGAATATTTATCTATCTACATTTTTACACACATCCTTTCATTTGAAGCAAAGGTGCAGGTTTAATATACCAATACCTAAGGTAAGAGTAACAAGCCCTAGGTTGTAGCATAGTATTCAAAAAATATGCATAGTAATGGAGAGGATTGTAGGCGCAGATTCAAGCGACTTGTGAGTTGATAGCTCAAGGACCATTGTGTTGCCATCTCTGACTCCTTCATTTGCCTAATTACTCTGGCCTGTAATAAAAATAATGACTTTACCAATGAGTCACAGTAAAATAGAACCTTCTGTTTCAACATCCAAAGGATATGGAAACAAATTGGTGCATCTACCTATCATGTGACTACAACAAGATTATATGCTTAAAAAAGAATTTTCTTAAAAAGGTTTCAGGCCCAGGAATGGTTAATTACTCAACCAATTGACCATGTTTAAACTGCAATGAGTGGCTCATGAGCGAGTAACCACTTGTTTATACATCAAGAATTCCGTCTATGTTTTTCCCTCTATTATGATCAAAATAGAGTTTCTGTCATCTATTATAGTCTAAATGCTGATACAGTTGATTGACAAGAGAAGTTGGTTGACAATAATAGCCATGTAGCACCAAGACTTAAGATTAAAGGTGTGTCTGGTGTTTGATAAGTGTCGGTTTCCGACATCAACACAATACCAATGTGTGGTTACATTCAAGTATACTATTTTCTCAAATTATTACTAGTGCCGACATGTGAGTGTCGTGCCTGTGTCAATGCATCACAGTTAATAGGATTAAGAACCCTGTATCGGGAAGAAGCAAAACTTTGAAAGATGAACTACTTTTATTGTGATCACCTGTAGGCGTTTCCCAAGCTGGACTTCAACATCTGTTCCAAATGTTAGATTACTGGCAAGAAACTCAAAAGTATCTGCCGTAGCACCAGCAGATTTCAAACTAGGAACCTGAGGTGAGTATACTACCCTCCACCTAGCCTTGCCAAACTCACCCTTCCCTTCTATCCGTGGCATTATTTTTTCAAGAGTAGCCGTTGCAAGTTTTCCAAGGGCAAGTTGACCATTGCCTTTCAAAATGGATTCTGCTAACTGACTCTCTAATTTTCTGACAGCCTGCATGAGTAGAAAATATTGATCCAGTAGCAAATGGAGATTTTATGTAAACGTAGCACAGTGCATGTTAAGATTTTATCAAGTAAGATAATAGATAGCAGTATCTTTTACCTCATTAGGTGAAAGTGTATCCTGTTCCACACTGCTCTGCCAATTGCTAGCCCGTCCTTGAATCCTATATTGGCACTGAGATCCAACCAAGGCTAAATCTAGCATTGGATCTAGTCCATACTCAGGCTCAAACTTCGCAATATTCAAATGTTCCCGTTTTAATCTAACCTGCTTTTGAAATGGATTTTATCAACATGAACAATGAAATAAGAAAGGGACAGGGCAAACAAACATATAACTAGCCTAGGAGTTTTTTAAGCAAAAGCACCACCATAGAAACAGTGATCCCAACTAGGGCAGCACCACTAGCTCTACCGATCATTTGTAGTATACCAAATGGTAATAAGACAAAAAGAATACAAAGAAAACACGAGGGACATACAACAAACCCATCACACAAACCTGTGTTGCTAGTAGCTCAACTTCACCATTCTCAAGTACCAGTATACCCTTAGGTGTTATACATTTGGGATTGGAGAGACCATTCAACTCGAGCTCTCCACTAACAGTAAATATAAGAATCAAAGGATAAACTATCTTCAATTCTGGTCCAAGCACAAGCTTCAAATCACTAAGGCGAGTTTCTATACTTGGTTTTATCTTCATTTTCTCCGTGTCCTTATCAGCATGAGTCGACTCATTCACTGTCATGATTTATTTTTCAGGAGAGATGTCATAATATATTCGTAAAGCAATAATTCTGAAAGATATAACATAATGAACTCAACTAAATGTGCAAATGCACCAACATAAGCACATTAATAAGATCATGCAATCAAATAATTGATCTTGGCATCTCCTTCCGAAGAATTTTCAATAATAAACTGCATGGCACAGCAAAGAAAAAAAAATTAAAAATTCTTGAGTTGTATTTTCAGTGTTTTTACAACAGATTTTAATCCCCCCTTAACTCTAGAATTGTAATTAAAAGGTTCAATGTAAATTAATCAATATAAGTGTATTAGAGTCTGTACTTTCAAATCATAAAAAATATTATTCATTTTACTCCATCTTTTTTCTTTCAATTTGGTATCAAAGCTCCATATTAAGAATCTTTGCTTCTACATTAGTGAAGAAATGCAGATGCAACTCTAATGTTATTGAAAGGTGTGCCAGAGTTTTAGATTGACACACAGTTAACTTTGATAAGTAAAAGGGAGAAGATCAAATGCTAAACTGATTAAAATGTGAAGTATTACCAAAGGTAGAGGATTGAGAAGATTTGGTCGTCGAAGAAGCAGGTCTTGAGCCAAAATACTGTGAAATATATCTTGAAGGAAATGCTTGACTATCACTACTACCAGCAGAAAGTGCAGATTGATTTGAAGCAAATGTTGGACCATCACCATTACCCCCATCGTGTGGCAAATATACTTCTCCATGACTAAGTTTAATATTCCCAGAAATGATTGGTTGCAATATTGAACCAGTTATTTGCAACTGGGTGTCAATCTGGCCACTGACAAAAGTATAAATAAAAAACGTTATATTGCCAAAAGTCAATAGTAATATTTTAGATTTAATGGTCATATCTACATGCACCGATGAATAAGAAGGCAACCTTAAAGTATTTTTCGCATGCACTTCTAGAACATCACACTTTAACTCAATTTTGTCATCGACGGTTGCTTCACTAGCTCTGAGAGGAAGGTTCCCTTTTACAAGCAGTTTCCCTTTTCTGCTTAGCCTACTCTCCAGTGAGGTGATGGATAACTTGTTTGATTTCATTTGAACAGTACCACCAAAGTTGGTTAGCGGCTTCCGAAACACTGGTGAAGATATAGACGCCCTATGGAATATTGCATAGCCATTAAGCAATGGTTGATCAACCGTACCTTGCACCTATTAGCTCAATCCATAAAACAAAATTTAGATAAGTGAGTAAAAATCAAAGAATCATATGAAAAAATTGTATTGACCAATGACCACACCAACCTTAAGCATGACATCAGCTTTGCCATGAAGCCAATTGGCATAAGGAGATAAAGCTGTTACCAGCATCATTCCCCCATCTTTTATATCGGCATCCACCCTGACTTCTTCGACATCTAAAATTTGCGAATATAAACCTTCAAGGCTTTTTGCTAACTGTGTGTTCCAAACTTCTTCATTTCTGTCTCTAAAAATGTTATTGTTTCTGGCATCAGCAGTTGTCCCTCTATTTTTCTCCCTCACCCAATCAGGAACCAAACTAGCCCGACTCTTATCCAATTCTGCATCTTGCTGTAACATGTTGCTTTGATCAAAAGTAACCGGAATGCTTCCTTGAATTAGTACATGACCATGTTGGATTATAGGTTCAAATTTTGCATTGAATAGAAAACGACTGGTTGGTGTTAGAGAAGCAACAACTTCTGCTCGTTCAAGATCAACTCCGCCGATGGAACCATCAAGGAGCCTTATTTGGACATCACATTCTGGATTTGTTAAACTTCCTCTAAGATCTCCTTCCATATGCAAGATACCCTTAATAACTGCTAATGGAGGCCCAAAAGAATGAACAGAGCCTGTTGCGGTAGACTCAACAAGCTGTGCAACAGTTGGGACTAGACTAACAGGAAAGTTTAAGATGGCAAAATGAAGGTTGGTTTTATGCCCTAACAAAGTTCCATCAGCATGAACGGTGGCATTATCATTCTGGATAAAGAAATTCTCCAGGTGCATACCATAATCATTACTGTAAGCACCAACAACCAAGACGCGCTGAGTTTTATAGTCTCCCAACTCCCAATCCTCACCGTGAAAGTCAAATTTTGACTGAAATTACATCAAAGAAGAAAGTCAATCTTCAATAAGTCAATAATTTATGCTAACTTCAAGTAATAGTAATACAAACAATAATAAGTTTTTACCAGGGTGTCTCCATTCCCTCCACCACTTGCATCAAGAGAGCCATGCCAGCGACCTTTGATATCAAATAAATCGGGCAGATTTAAATCTTCAGGAACAGCATCATGTGATGGAGCATGGTGCCCCCTTATTAACTGCAATTTGAACACCATTACAGACGAAGGAACTTCAACTTTTGCAGTGAATAATTGGGATCATTAATATTACGAACAAAAAATAAACATTGCATGGACACTTCAGGTTATGTGCAAAAATTAGATGCATCAAGTATTGTGGCTATTCAAAGGAAAATAAAAGTATAGCGATCCCTTGATAATACCTCAAGCAGTTGTTGAGAGCTTGTTGAATATAATCCCATCGACTGCAAACTTTGAATAAAAAAATCCTACAAACATGTAACATGGCAATATGCATAATCAATTTCATTTTCTTCAAAATATAAGTATACAGGATGAGCAACAGATTTTTGGTAAACAACTCACATACAGAAAAAATATTACTTCAATTAAGTTATTGATTTTTTAATGCTCCAGTTATTTACAATATTAGGGTGTATTTGGTTTTTAAATTCTTTTCTATTTACTTTTATTTTTACTAACAACTACAAAAGCATCACATTGTTTTCACTTTATTCGTAGTTTTAGGATTTAGGTGATGGGGAAGATAAATTTGAAATTTTTAAAAGCAAAAATTAATTATGAATGTATTTAAAGACATTGTCATTAGTCATGTATCGTAATCAACTGATTACACACCAAAACTTGATTATGAATATATGAAACCACCCAAGTACCACCTTTGATCTTGAGAGAACAGTAGGATCTGTGCTACGAGAAAGAAGTCTTGCAAGAGGAAGCATCTCAGCAATCTCCCCTCTACATACTTCAAGTTTCATTCTCCACCTGCCCGTCGAGGATATAACGCTACCAAGATGCCTAGAAATTAGCCTTTTTAAAAAGCCGTCCTCTTTTCCATCAACAGGATTACGATCACAGGCTCTAGGCAACACATATTCACCTTGAAGTTCATAATGACTGTTGCTTTGTTCAAAGATAACTTTTTCAATTGTGATCTGAACAAATTGCACATTAACAAACATTCAGTATCCTCAAACACGGTTCCAAAACAGTTTTATCAATATAATATATGAAAGCACAAGATCGTTATCACAACCTAGAGTGATAAATAAATCATAAACTACAGAGTTTCTAACATCGTATTCAAGTTCAGCACCGGTCATGCTAAACATACTTCTATGTTGATTCATAGGATAGCAATAAGTTGTAACTTAAATTCGGGTTCAAAAGTAAGAGGGACAGTCCTAGTTACTCACAACATCTCCAATCCACCTAGCCGCCACATCCAGGGATTTACCAAGAACACCAATGAATTTTGGCTGAAGTACAGATAAGATTCCATGTCCTCTTCGTTTTTGAAGATTAACCTGGATTTCTGCCTGAAATAAGATACCAGCCCAAAACAGCATATATTATTTTCATTACATGACCATTAAATAATGCCTCGACCAAGTCATAATTCAGGCAGAACTAAACAGAAAAATAGACAGTTGAAGATATAAAAAGCATCAAAGCCGGTGGGAAGTCAAAATTTGCACATTGGGATGGTGAAAACCTTGTCTAATCTTCCTAAAGGCCGACCTCCTTATGATCGAAATGTGCATAGGAGGGTATAGACATGGACAACAATGACAGAGACACAATGAAGTCCAATGGTTAAATATGATTGCTTACCCTCTGAATAGTTCCCCTGAGAGAAGCAAGCTCCAGCTCATCAAGTGGAAAATTTTGTATCTACAAGTACAGTACATTCCATGTAAGAAAAAATTGTTGAAAGTACTCTATAATTTCAGAGTATGTTTATTCCAATGTAAGGGTGCTCCTTTTATAGGAGACAGTACATAAAGACACTCCACAAATTAAGGAGTGGTTTATGGAATTAAAATAAAGTAGTATCAAGGCTAATAATGATTAAATATTTCAACTGACAATAATATTTTTCAATATTAATTTTTCGTTTAGTATGAAGTGATAAAAAAATATGGAAGCAGAGAAACAAACACTAGACAAATAATTTGAAAAGAGCTACCTCCAAGCTGGCTGAATGACTTTGTTGGATACTGACACTGGCCCCCAATTTCCCCTTTTGAAGTGAAATAGACAACAGTTGTCCACTTTGCAGACCATCTTCATCACTGGACTGTAGTGGCCCAATAAACTCCACTTCAAGACTTTCATCAGGCCTACCAGAGGCATCCAACTGCATTCCATAAAAAAAGAGGAAGTTACAACAACTGTATATATTAAATAGATCCAGACAATTATAACTTGCCTTCCATAAAGATGATAAAACTTGCAGACATAAAATAAAGGCAGTTAAATGATCAGTCCACTAGTTGGGGGGGGTGATTATACTGTACATATGACTTTTTTTTTTTACACAAACAAACTCAACTCATATCATTTATCAACTGGTTCTCAATACAAGTAGGAATTAAATGAACCAGTTGACTCATATGACTTAAGAACACATAAGAAGATGATTCACAAGCGGATAACTTGAACTCTCTACATAAATATCAATCATTTTCCTAAATTAACATTGTTGTAAATAAATAATAAATATTCTATTATTAGGAGTAATCTTCTATTAGTAATTTGTATTCGGCCCATGAGCCCATTAGGTTAGAATAGCCTATATAAACACATTAGTGATTGTAAATTATTCATAACTTGAAATATAATAATATATTCAGTTTTCACATGGTATCAGAGCTCTCGTTCTTTGAGGGCCTTGCTTCCGCATAAACCCTAGTCGCCTTCATTGCGGTCATAAACCCTAATTGCCTTCATTGCAGGATTAGGATTTGTTACTACTGCCTTTATTGCAGTTTCAGCAAACAGTTGCGAAATCACTGTCCGCGTGGCACTGTTCATCCACGGCCCTGTCAACACGCGTACTGTTCATAGCAGTACTGTTCCTGCGTCACTGTTCATTCAAAAAAAAAAACTTGGATTTTTTGCTATTTTGTTCTCCTTATTAAGAGAATCACATGACATCGGTCAATATGTCAAAAAAAGGATTTGTTCCACTCAACCAAGATGAAATAAAGATGTTGAAATCTTTTCTTAGTGAATTGGAGACACCAACAACGGTTACAACTTCTCTGGCATATTCAGGTATGTTTACAACATTTGTTTCCGTTTCCACTTTCTCTTGGTAAGTCTCAATTTTCTGTTGGATTTAATGCTTCGGACAAACCCTATAACCAATATTGGATACTGGATTCTGGAGCCACTAACCACATGACACCCTTACCCACACAATTTTCCACTTATTCACCTTGTCTCAGTAACAAGAAAATATCCACAGCAGATGGTACCCTTTTAACTGTAGCAGGTCAAGGAGATATCCAAATAAGTCCATCTATAATCCTACGAAATGTCCTTCACATTCCCAAATTGTCTACTAGCCTAATTTCCATACAAAAACTCACCAAAAACCTATCATGTAATGCTATTTTTTATGACAATGCTTGTGTTTTTCAAGATAAGCATTCGGGGAGGACAATTGGAAATGCGAGAGAATTGAATGGTCTTTATTACTTGGATAACCAAAATCTTCCCCCAAATCCACTCAACAACAACAACTCACTTTTTTCGGAATCAATTAAGACCAACAGGGAGAAGGTCTTTCTATACCACCGTCGTCTTGGTCATCCTTCATTTAGAGTCATGAAACAAATATTTCCTTCCTTTTTTAAAAATTTAGATGTTGAGAGTCTTTGTTGTGAGGTGTGTGAACTTGCTAAACACAAACGTGCCTCTTTTCCGGTCAGTAACAAAGTGAGTACTTCTCCATTTTATTTAATTCATACTGATGTGTGGGGTCCTTCTAATGTTCCAAATATATCGGGTGCTCGATGGTTTGTAACCTTCATCGATGATTGCACTCGGGTTACATGGGTCTACTTACTAAGACAAAAGTCCGAGGTTACCTCTGTGTTTCTACATTTCTTCTCATTGGTAAAAAACCAGTTTGGAGTGAGTATTAAGAGGGTCAGGTCTGATAATGCCAAAGATTACTTCAATCAAGGACTTAATTCCTTTTGTCAAAAAGAGGGTATTATTCATGAGTCCTCTTGTGTCAAAACACCCCAACAAAATGGGATTGCTGAGAGAAAAAACAGGCATTTGTTAGATCAAACACGTGCTATATTATTCCAAAATAAGGTTCCCAAGAAGTATTGGGGAGAGGCGGTTTTAACCGCATCGTATCTCATAAATCGTTTACCTTCTAGTGTCCTTGCCTCTAAAACTCCTATGGAGGTTCTATCCTCATTTTATCCTGATGTGTCCACCTCTTGTAATCTAATTCCTAGAATATTTGGGTGTAAGTCGTTCGTCCATATCCATAGTGATGGTAGAGGGAAACTTGATCCTAGAGCCTTAAAGTGTGTCTTTATAGGGTATTCTTCCACCCAAAAGGGTTACAAATGTTATCATCCACCGTCTAATAAATTCTTTGTCTCTCGAGATGTCACCTTTCATGAACAAGAAAGTTACTTCGCTCAAACTCATCTTCACGGGGAGAGCACAAGTGAGGAAGATGAGTCTCTTATACTTCCTGACCTTAATATCGGACCAGAAGTTGAGGCTGAAACTAGAAGTGACAATGTTGAGACTGAAATTGATCCTAAAAATGTTGAAACTAGAGGTGACAATGTTGAGACTGAAATTGATTCCGAAAAAGATGGAAATGTTGGTGTTGATGTAAGATATGGGAAGAATTTAGTATACACAAGGAAAAAGAATATCATTCCTGAATCTACTCATATCTATGAATCCAATCCAACATTACATGAAGAAACTTTCCTTGACCCTTCAAAATCTAGTGATTCAATTTCCGAATTTTCTCCTGTTCAGGTACCAGAATCTAGCTCAACCTTACAAGAACCCAACCCGATAAAACATAAAAAACCAAAATCAAGAGAAGTAACACCAATACACTCTAAAGACTCGCATCTCCCAATTGCCCATAGGAAAGAAACTAGAACCTGCACCAACAAGCCACTTTACCCTCTATCCAATTACTTATGCTTTGAACAATTATCAACTACCCATAAAGTCTTCCTCACAAGTCTAAACACTACCACAATACCTACTTCCTTGTCTGAGGCATTGTCTGACAGGAAATGGAAACAAGCCATGGATTTGGAAATGGAGGCACTTGATAAGAACAATACTTGGGAATTGGTCTCTCTACCAAATGGAAAGAAACCTGTAGGGTGCAAATGGGTATACACTGTAAAATACAAGGCTGATGGATCTATTGAGAGGTACAAGGCAAGATTGGTAGCCAAAGGGTTCACTCAGACTTATGGAATAGATTACTCAGAGACATTTGCTCCAGTTGCAAAAATGAATACTGTTAGGGTGATATTATCTTTAGCAGCTAATTACAATTGGAACTTGCAACAATTTGATGTAAAAAATGCTTTCCTTCATGGAGAACTTGAAGAAGAGATCTACATGGATGTACCCCCTGGATATCGTGAAGATATTGCTGCCAACACCGTGTGTAAGTTAAAAAAGGCTTTATATGGACTAAAGCAATCACCACGAGCTTGGTTTGGAAGATTCACTAAAGTTATGGTTGGTTTGGGCTTCAAACAAAGTCAAGGAGACCATACTTTATTTGTTAAACACTCTGAGTCAGGGGGAGTCACAGTGTTATTGGTGTATGTGGACGACATTATCGTAACAGGCGATGATGAAGAGGAGCAGCAAATGTTAAGTCAACACTTAGCCAAGGAATTTGAGATTAAGACCTTGGGAAAATTGAAGTATTTTTTGGGAATAGAAGTGGCTCACTCTAAGAAAGGAATTTTCATATCCCAACAAAAATACATTACCGACCTTTTGCAAGAGACTGGCAAGACAGCATGCAAGCCTGCATGTACACCAATTGATCCAAATATAAAGTTGGGGAATGCAGAAGAAGATGTTGCGGTTAATAAGGAAATGTATCAAAGATTGGTCGGCAAACTGATATATTTATCACATACTAGACCTGATGTTGCTTTTGCTGTAAGCTTGGTCAGCCAATTCATGCACCAACCAAAGGAGATTCATCTACAAGCTGCACTCCGAATTGTTCAATATTTGAAAGGAACTCCACGTAGAGGAATTTTGTTCGAACGAAATGGAAGTGTGGGACTTGAAGCATATACTGATGCTGACTATGCAGGGTCAATTGTGGATAGGAGATCAACTACAGGATATTGCACTTTTTTAGGTGGAAATCTTGTGACTTGGAAGAGTAAAAAACAAAGCGTGGTATCCAGATCTAGTGCTGAAGCAGAGTTCAGGGCAATGGCACAAGGTATATGTGAATTACTATGGCTGAAAAGCATCTTGGAAGACTTGAGGATAAAGAGTGATGAACCAATGAAACTCTATTGTGATAATAAATCTGCTATTAGCATAGCTCATAATCCAGTGCAACATGATAGGACCAAACATATTGAAGTTGACCGACACTTCATCAAAGAAAAATTAGATAGTGGTCTAATTTGCACTCCATATGTCTCTTCCCAAGGCAACCTTGCAGATCTTCTAACTAAGGGGCTGAACGGCAATAACTTTGAAAGAATTGTTTCCAAGTTGGGAATGATAAATATTCATTCACCAGCTTGAGGGGGAGTGTTGTAAATAAATAGTAAATATTCTATTATTAGGAGTAATCTTCTATTAGTAATTTGTATTCGGCCCATGAGCCCATTAGGTTAGAATAGCCTATATAAACACATTAGTGATTGTAAATTATTCATAACTTGAAATATAATAATATATTCAGTTTTCACAAACATAAATAATATAAAAAACAAGGTCGACATAAATTGGATCCAACTTTGTCCATGATTATATTGCAACAAGTTACGGCCATGCAGTCTATTAAACAATTTTATAGCATCTCAAAACGAAACATCTTTTAAGGAGAGAGTTTTATTCTTCACCTTGATACACTCGGGAGAAAGTCTCAACAACCCAGACAGCTGAGGTGCAAGCATCAATTGGTTCAGTTTGAGACCAGAGATTGAAACCTCACCAACGAGATAATCTGCACTTCCTTTCTCCAATATGTGTAGATGTTGCCCATTATTGTCAAAATTTTGTTCCATCATAGTGCAACTGGGTTCTAAAAGCTTTCCTTGAAACTTTACTCTTCCAGTAGCTTTCAGGAGCAAAGGTTTTGGAAAATCCAATGTATAAGTAGTAACCAAGCGAAAGAATTCAAACCCATGCATATTCAGATCAATCTCAATCCCATCAAAAGTAAATGGAGTAGCTTTTGGACAAAAATCTTCTCTTGTAAGAGAAATATCATCAGAACGATATGTTCGAACTTTCATATACAAATCAAATGCAGCTGAAGCAGAATTAACAGTAACGAAATCATGTGAGATTAAGATGTCTCCTCTAGCATCACTAAAAGACCCTTCTGCAGAAGGTGCAGTCCATTTTATATCAAGTGTTCTGCATAAAAAAGTAAAATGAGAAAATAGTTTTGATAAAACAAATCATTAGAGACCGGAAAGAAATATTGGATAAGACATCTCGAAGAGATAGCCATAATGAGGAAGAGGAGGAATGCAAAGTGCAAAAACGGATAATTTAATTATATAATAAGCAAAAATATTGCTGAATCTTTATCAATTAAAATTAGTTATAAAACTGAAAAGGTGACAAACTTACGGTTTTGAAAGAGATCCCGAAATTTTTGTCTCTCCATGTAATACCCCTAGTTTGAGTGGCATCAAACTATGATAATTGGGAATGTAATGAAGCATGATTTTTTCAATGTCTAAACTTCCAGAAAAGTTGACATCTATTGCTGTCTCATCCTCTTCACCCTAAGAACAAATAAGTTGGAAAAGATATTCATATTCTGAAGTTCTTTTTTCGCCGAATCGATGTCAATAAAACAGGTGATAAAAAATGCAAATATTAAAATACACCTTCCTATAAAAGGATCATAAAGTGAGAGTGAATATGGTGTTTCAAAATTTCATGCTAATGCTTCCATGATGTCTTTCCCGTAAGTATTGAAAAAAGGCTTTGTAATAGTTTATAGGCCATATACCTCTGGGCATATCCATGCAGTTCCAGCCCCTCGAATTTCACCACCATCCACAAGGCTTGCCCTAATTCCATATAAATCGGCAACCTGTGCTATGCAGCGTAAGGGTTAACAGAATATAATATTCTTGAAGAGACTAATAGACTTAGAGGATTTAGGAAACTGCTTGAATGAATAGCACTCAGCATACCTATGATTATATATACATCAAAGAATAGTTTCAAAGGCATAAATAAGAAGAAAGCATTTCCTAGAATACTAAGGTTTCAAATTTCAATCCTACTTGACACTAGTTAATGATCCAACACAAAGTAAATTCCAATAAACATTATACATAAAAATGAGTCACTACTCTGAACCACCCTATGCAAAATTATTACCGCTTTCAACTTACACAGTTATCAGTGTTGAAAGTAAAATTGGCAGATATGTATGAAAATGGCACGCGATCAAATGCTGCCAGTGCACCAGCCTCTTTACTTTTAGCAAGTGCTTCAGATGCTACAGTT
Source organism: Trifolium pratense (assembly GCF_020283565.1). Taxonomy (NCBI): domain Eukaryota; kingdom Viridiplantae; phylum Streptophyta; class Magnoliopsida; order Fabales; family Fabaceae; genus Trifolium; species Trifolium pratense. The sequence goes on along the minus strand of NC_060065.1, from coordinate 4,698,402 downwards.
GCAGGAGTGTCAACATGTAAAGAAGATAATGTCCTAGAAACCATTCCAGTTCCCACAAAAACAGGATTATCAAGTGGGCCTTGGCAGTTAATCAGAGCAGTTACTGATCCTGCTAGCTGCAACCAATAAACCTTAATGTTAAATACAGAAATGAAAAACACAATGATTGATATCGGATAGGTAAATATCACACTTTTTTTAGTAAGGATTCTGTAACAAATATCAAGAAATTATGTTTTCATAAAACTTAATATCATTGTTTTACGGTAATGTAGAAGGTAAGGTTTGCATAAAACCTAATTTCACTGTTTTCAAAATTAACAAATGCAAGATACAGAAAGAAAATAAAATATGAGGATGGAAATGATCGGCTTACAGAACAATAACATACCGGGAAGGAGAAAGATTTCATGTTGAAAGTTCTCATCAAGTCATTCACTTCAACACCAGGAACCTGGAAATTTGATCAACAAAGTATCAAAGGAAAGGTGAAAAAATTTAACTATCTTTTGTGAAATTCAGAGGTATGGAATATTTGCAATTAACAGTAAGGAATCTTGCTATTTGGAATGAGTGTTAACCACAATCTCTCATTGAACAGTTATATAAGCAATATCAACTTCTGCATTCAATAAACCTCAATGTCATTCATATCATCCATTTCCATCAATATAAACATGGCCTAAGGTTTTATGATATTAGGGTCCTTGACATGGCATCCGTTGCAATCCTCAGCCGTAGAGGTAAATAATTATACAGACAGACATACAAACATACATAAGATTATAAGTACCTGGCACATAATATGTAATTCGCCTTCCTCGGGGTGAATTCCAAAATCTCCTGATGCTTCTAGAGGAATGCTGCCAAACCAGCCACATGCATTGTGTAAAAATATCCTTTGAACACGAAAACACAAACTTGCTGATATGTTCTGGAAAAACCAAACTATTTGATCACCTTGAAGGTTATTTAAATCATCTTTGGCAATGCTTATTTAATGGTTAACCTCTTGACAATGGGGAATGAAAATCAATGCAGAATGTTTAACTTCATATATAGATTTTCTAATATTTCATATGCATTATTTCTTTATGATAGAAAAGTAACTGATGTATATAAAGCTCACCAGTCATATGTCACTTTTAATATATAGTATATTTTAGTGAACAATTAAAAATACAGTGCATATGCAATGGCTCAGTTGCTTTTCAAAAGAATTACAGATGAAAGATATAAAAAGGGGATTGCACAAAGCATTTTAATACAGATGAAACGAAGACTTACGGAAAAACATGATGGAGCATCCAATAGTTGGAAGTTTAATCCGGTCACATCAAGCTGTCCATGAAGATTTGGGAAAGTTTCACCTTTAGACATGCACAAGTGAACCTATAACACAAGAAACAATATATCAAACAGATTTAGCAATGTCAATTATCAAGAATAACTAGCAAATAGCAGCATTCTATTGCCATGATAGTTATAACACTGCCTGAACTCTGAAGAAGTTGATGTAACATGAGATCTAAAAATTTCCACAGCCAAAGCCAAAAGCTATAGCACTTCCATGTCTATGAGCCAATGAAACGGCTAGGGAAGGAGCTTCTATTGACATATCCAAGCCAAACTAACCGAGACCTCAACATATGGGTATACGTCTGGTCAAAGAATGCTGATATAATCGACATTAACATGAAAATTTATAGTATTAAACATAACTTAGAACTATCTTTTGATCGATGGTCAATATTAGTGATGTATGCAGTTAGTGTTTAGTGGGATATGGTTATGGGTGATTTGGTTTAGTGAGATAAAATATTAGTGCCATTGATTAGGTCACTTTATTTCTCTGACTCAAATTAACTGTTCCAGTTCAGGCAGATTTTAGGCTTATATAGACCACTAGAGATCAGTATCAGGTGTTATTTACCAAACATTCTAGAATTCCACAAATAAAATTTCCCACAACTGAAACTAGAAACAATCTTTACTATGGTTACCATAGATCATGAAAGTAACATTAGGTTAAAGAAGCACCTCACCGCTGGCCCTCCCTTTAGACCATGTAATTGGAATTTCTAGGATCCTTTCAAATAGCTGCATAGAAATTAAGCCAGGCATAAACTATATAAGCATTCATACAGAATAAATGGCAAAGTAGGAAGATGACAAAATTTAGAATTTTAAATTACTATATACTTTACCGGAGCATAAAGATTGTCAACTTTCAAATTAGTATGCCAATTTTGCTCAGTAATGTCAACAAAAACATTGGCAGACAACCAACCGCCATCTTTGCATGTAACATCTGACCTCCATGGCTTACAATCTCCACTCAGGTGTAAATTTATATGGCTGTAGTGATTACGAAACTTCACATGACCATTGACATTCTCCATCTCCCTGAAAGTAAGACATACAGATCGTCAAAATTCATACAGAATGTCATTTTTCATAACAAGACTTCCGGTTCCAATATAGAAGCATCTCTATTGTATTTACAAGTTACAAAAACTATTGCTTCATCTACCAGCCTCAAGATTATACTCGATAATCAAAATGATTCTACTTAAAAAAATCATATCTCACTTTTCATCTTATAATGTGAAGATTAGGTACATTAGTACAACTCGTAATTCTGAATCAGTTCAATGAATCCAATGTAAGATACAAGATACACAGCCAAATAAAACAGGACATGCCAAACTTCGAAATGCAGCAAAAGCTATGTGCAACTAAAGTAAGATATTGTGCCAGACTTCATATTCAAAATGGTTAAGTAATAGGAGATAATAGTTCTCACCTAACTTCACTGTCTCCATATGCAAGTAGCATCACAGTTGCGCCTCTGAAATGAACAGCATCCAATGTAATGGGAAGAGTCTTGGTGAGGTCTTCAGGCTGCAGAACATCTACCTCATCTACATGTTCTGCAATAATACATTTATCATCATCATCACTGGCAGCAGATTCTGTAATTATGTCAACATCATTTTTTACCAAATGTGTATCAGGATTCATAGAATGACTGCGAAAGTATGAACGTGCTGCTGATGCACTGTTTTCGAGAATTCTTCTTTTAATAGCAACACCAGATGCAGAGAGGTCACTCCTCTTAGACTTCCTCTTAAATTTGTGCTTCCAATGCCTTTTTATGAGTCTGGACCAAAACTTAAGTCCTGATGAACCAGGAAACTTCACTCTAAAAGGCTTTTCTAAATCTCCATGTTTCATTTCATAATCAACACCCTTGTCTACACAATGGTGACTGTGCTTCCCTTCATTCATGCAGAAAAAGGAACTGGAATCGGTTGTTCCTCTTGAATGAACTTGAGTCTCCTGTAAATCATCGCCTTGGAAGGACTCAGAAACAAAGTAACCCATCTCTGCAGCTTCCCTAGCTGCATCATCCCGTTCGCCCGCTGACCGGGCCGCAGCTTCCTCTCGTGCTAGCCTCTTTGTTCTAGTCCGATGATCGATCCCTTCTTCTGTAGGCAAGTTCCTTTTTATACCGCCTTCAGTATTCGGTATCCCTAACCAACTATAGTCCTTCTTCTGCACAATCAATACACTTGGATTTGACAAAACTGCATCAACCACAACCTTTCCCCTCATCAAACTAACAAAAGGGTGAAGCCGAAGCTTAACAATAGGAGCCTCACCACAAGAAAACTCCTCTTTATGAGGCCCAAATGAACATGACTCCAATGTCAAACTCAAAGGAGAGATTTTTCTAACCTTTCCAATGCGAAAATCGCGCTGAATTTGCTTACTAATTACTAAACAAACAGAAGGCAATAGTTTGGTTTCAACATAACCCTTAACTTTATTACTTCCAAACCAAACCAACAGACACAAACCAGATATAACAACAGTATAAACACATACCCTAATCAAAAAAATCCCTTCTTTCCACAAAGGGATGAAGAAAGGAGAAGAAAAACGTGGTTCCTTATTGGAACATTTCAACCTAGACCCATTTATGGAAACATGGTGTAACCTTAAAAAGTTAACATTTTGACAACAAAAACTAAAATCTTGCCTTATTGGGTTTCCATGTTTGGCAGATACAGTGCACCACCTTTTAGTTTTCTGCAATAAGCTTCTTCTTCTTCTCTTTAACTGCAAATGATTGCTAGTGTTGAAAGTGATAGCATTGTAACCTTTGAGAGAAGAATGAAACTTGATACCGAAGAATGATGTGTTGTTCATTATTAACTCCTTCTCATTCTCAGTTCCTTAAGAATTGTTCAGAAGTACTACGTACGTTGTTGTTGTTGTTTTTTGTTTTCAAAGGTGGGAAGAAAAGAACAAAGACAAAGTGAATTATTTTGTTGCTTGTTTTGATCAAACAGAATAACATGCAATATCTAAACGTTGTCGTTTACTTACATGTACATAAAGCATAGAGTTGAGTTCAAAATTTTGGATGTTAATTCAATTTAAATCTGTGGTTATTGGTTAATTATGGAATTGGATTCTCAAATATTGTTGTTCTAGTATTTGGGTTTTACGGCACTTCTCATAATTTACCCTATATAAAATGAATCTTTTCCCTTCTATATTTTTTCATTTGTTTTTTTGTTTACAATGAGCTGAGGATCGAATTCATGACCTATATTTTTTCATTTGTTTGTGCGCACTCAAATAATTATTTTTTAAAAACTCAAATTAATAACCGGCTTAATGACCAATTAATCTGAATGACACTAATCACTCTCATCCACTAGCAGGGGGGTTCAATTGGAGAGCGCGCTCTATGAACTATCCGATACAAAAAGTGCCATCCAATACAAAAAGTGGCACCGCAAAGATTTAAACTTGAGGTCATGAAAGAAACACACTAAGGTCTTAAGCCTTCACCACCATATGAGTACAACTCTCTTTGTTTTGCGACGCCTTTATATAATTTTGTTGTGAGAGAGGACAACACATCTTGTGTTCACAGATTCCCCAATAAAGATTAATTACTATAAACCGCGGTGGAAACTTTATACATATAATATTGGAATCCATAAAACAAAAGGATCGCCAAGTATAATTCTCTTTGTCTTATGAATCATTGCGTAATTCATTGTAACAAGTAACACATGTTATTTGCATGGGTTCGGATTATTTGGAATTTGGAAAGTCGTACCTCATACCCATAAAATACATTGGTTAAAAGAGAAATGGAAACAAAGTTACCAAAATCACCTGAAATCAAAGGTTATACAAACCACGAAAATCCTACCTTTTTATTTTGGTTCAAAGGACAATCCATCCTTTGAACATAGATCTCATTCTAATCCATCATCAACCTATCTGATCTGACCAGGGAATACAAATGATTTTCCCTTCTCAGCGGTGTTTGATGTCGTCAGCGAAGCCAAGATACATTCTCAACCTTTGAAAGTTGAAACATAATGATAAACACCTGTCTAATATGCCTTTCATAGGAGTATTTTATAATACAGCATTATTATATTAAGGGTTAAATATGCATAATATCTCTGCACTTACGAGTCATTTGAGTTTTAGTCCCTGTATTTTAAAAACATTTCATTTTGCCACTGTACTTTCATTTTACTTTAAAAATGGTCCCCAGACCTTTTTTTTGTTGTTGAAATGACACATTTTTACTGATCTGTCACTATTGACTGGACTTTAGAGTTGATGACTAATTTAATTTTACAGTGAAACGATCAAAATACCCTTAAATAAGTAAATTTTAAAAAGTAAAATAAAATTGACACATCATAAAAAAATGTGCCACTTCAACAAAAAATGAGTTCAGGGACCATTTTTAAAGTAAAATGAAAGTGCAGTGGCAAAATGAAAGGATTTTAAAATGCAGAGACTAAAACTCAAATGACCCGTAAGTGCAGGGACCTTTTGCATATTTAAGCCTTATATTAATAATAAACTAATTAATAAACTAATGAGGAGTTTCCTTGACTCACCCACATGCTGAATACACTGATAGTGGATTACAATAAACAAAATAGAAACGAATCACATACAACATTTCAACGTTTCTGCAGTACACTTCCATGTTTCAATGCTAGAAGGTATTGTTTGATAAGAAGCTTCACACAAATACGTAATTAGATTAACATGTTTTGTTACGTAGAATAATAAATTAATAACTACAAAAAATTTACTGTAAGATCTTGAACAAGCTTTAGGCAAAAACAGTTCCATATTCAGCATCATTAGCCAGATGACATGGATATAGAAGTCCACTAGTATTAATCTATTACTATTACGGTTGAACCCAAAAGAAAAACGGTTAAATGAATTGGATCAATTTCACAAAGTATACCCCATATAAGCAGAGCAACACAGCACATTCAAGAGTAAACTTCAACTTCTCAGTCCAAACTAATTGATCCGCCACAACAAGGCCATAAAGAACCTCAGTACACAAAAAAGGTAGTTCATATAATTTTTAAAACTAAAATTTTCTGTGCCAAAATGTCAATCTATAACAATAAAACAGCACAAATCCAAAAAAGTTTAAGACAATATCTCAGGTCCGCTGAAAAACGACTAGTAATAGGCACCAAGAACCTAAAGCCAACTGTTTATTCGGCATCATCGTATGAACAAGGAATACAAATTCCTGTATTGATGTAAAGGAGAACAAGATTCTTTTACCGCACAGGTTGTTGGTTATAATGGTTCTTCTCCTTTTTCTTTGCAGCAGCAAGCTTTGCGTTCCTTGCAGCAGCCTCTTGAGCAGCAGCTCTAGCAGCAGCATCCATTTCTTTGCTGGATTTCTTCTTCTTCATAGAAGCAACTTTCTTAAGACGCTCTTTCACGTCAACAACAGATGGCTCCTCTTCATTTTCTGTGCCTGTGGCCAAATCAGTTCCGTTGTTTGTTTCTGAGCTGTTGGGCTGACCATTAGATTCTTTCACCTCCTTAGAACCCTTGTCCTTCTTTTTCTTCTTTTTGGCATTCTTGGACTCAGCAGTGGCTTCTTTCTTTTCACCATCTACATCCCCTTCAACACCTTTCTTATCCTGAGGTGCGCCTGCAAATACAATTTTGCAATTGGAACAAATCAACAGTAAGTTCAACAATAAGCTTCCTCGAGTGATTGCATCAAGATATGAAAAAAAGTTCTTCTCTAGGGAAAAAATATATATAAATGTTTGAATCGAGCAATTCATTATTGAATCACAAAACCTGTGAGCGAAAAAAGAAGAAAAGGGAGGTAGATCTTTGGGCAAAAGCAAGAGAAGTCCAGATGGAGAAAGACCAATAGTGTAGAACAAATGAAGGAGCAAATGACCAATCAATAACCTGAACTCAAAAAAATAAACCATAATTCTACAAATAATGTATTATGCAATTCTGCACAATAACTACCTTGCGATTCATCTTGAGATTGACCATCATTACTTTCTTTCGGTTGGACTCCAAAATCAGCCAAAAGAGCCTCGAGCTCTTCAAGTTCCTTTTTCTTCCTTTCCTTTTTGGAGAGTTGTCGTTCAGCCTCCTTTGGTGCCACTGGAACTTCAGCCTGCTTCTTAACCTCGGGTTCAGATATCACAGTGTGCTCTGATTCTGATTCATGCTCGTGCTCCTCCTCAACCTCCTCATCACCTTCATCTAATAAATCCTCCTCACTCTCAGAATCCTGATAAAAATGGTAAAATATCAAATATGGAAAAGCATAAGATTTGTCAAACCATATAAATAAATAACCACACAGACAACACATAATCACACAAACAACACCAAGAAAACACATTGTTAAATCAAAAATTGTAAAATATCAAATCTGGAACAGCATAAAATTTGTCAGACCATAGAAACAAATAACTCCGCCAAGAAAACACATTGTTAAATCATTATACACTCTTTTTTTACAATAAATCATTATACACGTATATTACTGACATTTAGCACGTAAAAAACACGTGATAGACAGTCCAAAGTTTATCATTACTATTCATAGTAACTCCAATTTGCCAATATATACTACTAAAGTAAAATCAAAAGGCACACACAGAACAAACCATCTAATCTTCCCAAAGACAATAAACATTATTTTGAACGAACACAAGATAAGTATCATCAAGATCCATGTTTTCTAATAAGAAAGGCATACAATGCTAGGATATCTCAAGTGACTACTGACTATTTTACGATTGTCGATTTTAAGTTTTTAACATTAATTCAAGTGACAAATTACTTGTACAGATTTTAAACCTAGTCGACTTTATGACTGTCATTAGTCAAAATCAACATATGGGACATCTTAGGTAAAAATAAAAGCTGTGGGAACAGAGTTTGTTAAGAATTAGTGATGATATTATAAACATTTTGATAAGTTTTAAAAGAGCATATGGGAATATCTTACGGAATACATATAAGTTATTTTGAACTTATGTTCATAAACTATCAAAATAGTTAAGAAACAGCTTATACATAACTTATAAAGAATTTCACCTTATTCCTTCTTCAATTGTAAATTAACTTATACATTAAACATTATAATAATCGAGCATTGAAAACATAACCCTAAATCTCAATGGACATTGAAAACAGAATATTCAAACAATATTACAGCCACTCCTATCCTGAATCCATTATTATTCCATGCATAAAGCAATTGAATCCAACCAGCAACACGACATAATCATTACATAAGCACATAAAAAGGTAATAACACTGAATAATGATAATAAATTGATGAAACCTCAAAATTGTCTGGTTTATCCTCAGTGTGATGAGAATCAGAAGCAGTCCAAACATTCTGAGGCGGTGCAGTGGTTGCATAATAGTCATCATCGTCATCAACATCAGCCCATGAAGTTGCATTCAACGGCGCCGGAGCCCAAAAAACCTGAGATTCGGATTCAGATTCCAATTTGGTAGATTTGGAAGCCTTATTCTTCTTATCCTTATCAGATTTCTTCTTCTTCTTAAGAGTATCAAGAGCAGCAAAAACGTTGGTGTTTTTAATCACCAATGAACCATCGTCTCTTCTGCTTCCACCACCAACCATTGTCAACAAAAACCGCTTTTTTTTTACTGATTAATCTATCTATAACTATGACTCCAAATTTTCAACTTTTAACGCTTAATCTCGCAGTTTTAATTATTGTCGGTTCAAATCAAAATAGTGACGAAATCGACTTGTATCTATCTCAAAATTGAAGAAATTAGGCAAAAAAATCGATAAATTATTATCGATTGATATTGAAATTGTAACCTGGTTGAAAGATTTAATAAATAAAAAAGAAAAGAAATTTGAGATCTACGAATTGGGGAAAACGGCGGATTGTAAAATCGACGTTAAGTTTGAGTGAGAAAGTGAAATCGAGATTAGGGTTTGAAGAAAAACAGAGAAGAATTGAATGAATGAAAAGAGGAAGAAATTGAGTGAGATGCAGAGAGAGAGAGAGAGAGAGTTGTTTTCTTCCCAGCTAGGGTTATAAACACACAGACGGAGAAGAAGATAACGAAATGAAAAACAAGAATACGTAACAGACCATTTATAATATAGATTTTTTTACTGCACTATTTTATTTTTCTTTCTTTTTTACTTTTTTTTTTACGGTTTTAACTTTAAGTCCATAAAAAATTATCTTGCAAAATTGATTTTAAAAAATCAGGTGGAGAGTCGTCATGAGCTTAGTTCGGTTGGTCTTGTATTTTAAACCTCAGACGCTTTTCTTATTCGTGGTGGAATTTCTAGTTATTAAGCTATTTGATTAAAAAAAATAAAATAAGGCGGAGGACAAACAATGCTAAAATTGTTAGGTTAGAATTAGATGTTATGATCGAAATTCAAATCCCGACTTTCTCATTTGTATTTGTGATTTTATAATAATTTTGTTATTTCATCATCTACAACAAAATAAGTGAAGAACTATAATGAAAGAAAAGTTTAAATTTAAGGAAAAAAAAACTAATTTTTTGAATAAGGGGAAAATTTTTATTTATTTATTATTTTTAAATTAGTAGAATCAAAAGTACATTTATGTTTTTTTTCAACAGTAAGATTATGGAGGGTGCCCTCATTATCCTGGGACATCAAGCATGAAACACATCTTAACGACCAAGAAACCAAAACAAGTTAAGCTTAAATATTAACGTCTCGACAGTTTATGTTATCGTTGTGGTGAACTAAGTGTATGTTTGGTTTCAATTCTGGAGCATCCAGAATTGATTCTGGACGTGTAGAATTGATTCTGACTTGTTTGGTTTCTCAAAAGTAGAATTGATTCTGCCTCCAGAATTGATTCTACTTGAAGCTAGAAATCGTAGCTTCTGATTCTAGAATTGATTTTTACACTCAAATTTTTTGTTCAACTCACTTTTTCATGAATATATCCAAACATAAACCACTTCAGCTTAAAATCAATTTTGGCCAGAATCAATTTTACAGAATCAATTCTGCCAAAATCAATTCTCTCCGCCGCAGAACCAAACACACGCTAAGTATTATTAAGAAGACAACCAACTTCTCAATCATTATTGGTGTGTGGTGGCTTTGGGACAAAATAATGATGACTTGTCGTGGCTTTGAGACGAAATTCAACGCACATGAGAAATCGTTATTTGGCGTAATTGACGGGACAATATATCAATGATTATAGAATAATAAATATTAATACCCAACGTTGACCTTCCAAAAAGGTCGCACAATTTCATAAGTCGAATCAACATACGTATTAAAAACAATTAATTTGGTTCAATTTAATTTGTTGTCCACGTTCAAACTAAACCAAACCATTTAAATTCAATCTCTTTTGATTTGGGATAGTAATTTTCGTGTCATTCAAAATCAATCACGTGTAAGTCAAACTTTACGAATGAGTGAACCGTCAAATTGATCCATGTCTCCATAACTCGCTCTTGAATAGGTCCCTCACTCTTTCAGTATTTTAATTTAGTCATCGTATTTGTCAAACGTTTCTCAATTTAGTCCCTTCGTAAACATTTATTTTTCTTATTGTCAAATAAGTTCATGTATCCATCCATCCACTTTCAATCGAAATAGTACTTGACATTTTAAAATTACCTCGAATTAGTTTTGTGTTTGTCATTTTTTTATATCAAATAATCATCTTTTTAAATTGATCATCCACTGCGTGGCACTTAAATTGTATTATGTCAAGACCGGTCCAGAGTCCTGATTATTCAAGGGCCTTATTCGAATATTAAAAATGGGCAAAATAGTAAAAAGTGCAATTTTTTTATATAAAAAATTATCTATTTAAGTTATAAATAACATAACATACACATAAAAATTTCAACCGTCGTTAGCGATGAGTAATCTCTATTGGGGAACCTATAGGGCACACAAGGTAGATTCCCCGCTCCCAACCGAATTTTTTCAATATGCATGAGCCATGGATCGAATTGATTGTTGGTTAGTTTATCATTAATCTATTGATGTACATAAAATACTTTAATGAAGATTAACACTATATAATTATTACCGTAGTCATTAATCATTAATCTAGTACATGGGTCAGTTCTGACATCGAGTGATTCTAGTCCCCTTCCGATTGTAGTTGCGGGAATTAAACGGTGGTCTTCCATACCTAATTTAGTGTCAACCACCACTAAATCAACTAACGATTGATTTTAACGAAAATAATTTGAGTTAGAGAGACAAACTAATAAACCAATTTTGTGGTTTAGTCGAAATAAAATACAATAAAATCCATAGAAAAATATTTGTTACGTGTTGTTTCTTTATTTTGTTATCTTCTCCATTTTGTGTGTTGTGTAACCCTAGCTCTCTCGGAAAAGAACAATTATCCTCATAGAGGGGGCGGTGGAAGTTCATTCGTTCAGATTGTTGTAAGTGAAGAAGAAGGTTATGAGAGTGCAGGAACACTAATTGTGACAAGTTGAGAACCTAGAAAGAGTTGAGTCATGGACTTTGAGTGCTCTTATGACATTTGTCAAAGAAAGAAATATTTTGAGACGTCAGAACTAAAAGAAGGTGAAGTTGTTCTTATTGCTAACAATAAAGCTTGCAAGGTGCAATGTATGGGTACTACTATCTGTCTCAAAATGTTTGATGATTGTGATTTCCTTTATAAAAAAAATATAATCCTTAAAAGTAAAACAAATTTGTTGTAAAATAAAATAGAATCTCTAAGCAAATATTTTTTTTTTATTTATTTGTTTTTAAATATATCCAATTTAAAAATAAATAGAATATTGCTTTGTTTTTAAATGTATAAAATTTATAATTTTTGTTTTCTAATCTTAGATTAATCTTCACAGTTTCTACGAGATGCTAGAGGTCTTAAAAATTTAGAACGAGATGCTAGAGGTCTTAAAAATTTAGAAATCATAGAAATAAAATAAAATTTGACAAAAACATTATATGTTTAAAAAATTAATCAAATTTTATTTAAGTTATTTATATCAAATCTAACATCGATCACCACTAAATCAACTAAAATAATTAAGAATTTAATTTATATGCACCGTCGGTGTAAAGTTATTTTGCACATGCGTCCAATAATATACCGACACATCATGTATGGTCATTAAAAATACATGATGTGTCACATTCATTAAATGATGTGGCAACGCGTCATTGAATGTATGTGTAAAAAAAATTTACACTGACGGTACACAACAATTAAACTCAATAATTAAACATAAACTAATAATAAATCAATTTAGTCGAAATAAAAATACAATAAAATCCATATAAAAATCTCTGTTACGTGTTGTTTCTTTATTTTGTGTTATCTTCTCCATCTTTGTGTGTTGTGTTGTGTAACCCTAATTCTCTCTGCTTCTTATCATTCATTCATTCATTCATTCACGCCACCTCTTCAATTCTTCACCGTTTTTCTTCAAACCCAAACTTCGGTTTCACTTTCTCATTTTCCAATTTACCGTTTTCCCCAAATCCTAGATCTCAAATTTCTTTTCTTTTTTATTTATTAAATCGTTAAACCAGATTACAATTTCAATATCAATCGATAATAATTTATCGATTTTTTTGCCTGATTTCTTCAATTTTGAGATAGATACAAGTCGATTCCGTCACTATTTTGATTTGAACCGACAATAATTAAAACCGCGAGATTAAGCGTTAAAAGTTGAAATTTTGGAGTCATAGTTATAGATAGATTAATAAGTAAAAAAAAAAGCGGTTTTTGTTGACAATGGTTGGTGGTGGAAGCAGAAGAGACGATGGTTCATTGGTGATTAAAAACACCAACGTTTTTGCTGCTCTTGATACTCTTAAGAAGAAGAAGAAATCTGATAAGGATAAGAAGAATAAGGCTTCCAAATCTACCAAATTGGAATCTGAATCCGAATCTCAGGTTTTTTGGGCTCCGGCGCCGTTGAATGCAACTTCATGGGCTGATGTTGATGATGATGATGACTATTATGCAACCACTGCACCTCCTCAGAATGTTTGGACTGCTTCTGATTCTCATCACACTGAGGACAAACCAGACAATTTTGAGGTTTCATCAATTTGTTATTATTATTATTATTATTATTCAGTGTTTATGTCATGTTGCTGTTTGGATTCAATTGCTTTATGTTAGGATGCATGGTGGAATCAGGATGAGTGGTTAATATGATGTTTGAATATTCTGTTTTAGAGTATGTAGTTAGGATTGTTAATGTCTATTGAGATTTAGAGTTATGTTTTCGATGCTAGGTTATTATAATGTTTAATGTATAAGTTGGTTTACGATTGAAGAAGGAATAAGGTGATTTTTTTTGAAAGTTATGTATAAGCTGTTTCTTTAACTATTTTGATAGTTTATGAAAATAAGTTCAAAATAACTTATCAAGTATTCCCATATGCTTTTATTTTTTCCTGAGATGTCCCTTATGCGCATACTTGTAGTTGTATGCATGTTCTTATTAGAAAACTTGAATCTTGATGATAGTTATGTTGTGTTCGTTCAAGATAATGTTTTTTGTCTTTAGGAAGATTATATGGTTTGTTTTGTGCGTGCCTTTTGATTTGTTCTAATACTATATATTGGCAAATTGGAGTTACTTTGAATAGTAATGACAAACTTTGGATTGTCTATCACATGATTATGTCATGTTGCTGTTTGGATTCAATTCCTTTATGCTAGGAAACGTGGTTGAATCAGCATATGTGTGGCTGAAATGATGTTTGAATGTTCTGTTTTATATTGGGTTTATTTGTATATTGTTTGTACTGTTAATGTTTATTGAGATTTAGGGTTATGTTTTCAATGCTCAGTTATTATAAGTGCTTAATGTATAAGTTGATTTACAATTGAAGAAGGAATAAGGTGAAGTTCTGTACAAGTAATAAGTGTTTGTGCAACTGTTTTGATAAGTTGAAAATAACATATATGTATTTCATAAGATATTCCCATATGCTATTCAAATACTTTAGTTGTATGCATGTTCTTATTAGAAAACTTGAATCTTGATGATTGTTATGTTGTGTTTGTTCAAGATAATGTTTTTTGTCTTTGGGAAAATTAGATGGTTTGTTTTGTGTGCCTTTTGATTTATTCTAGTACTATATATTGGCAAATTGGAGTTACTTTGAATAGTAATGACAAACTTTGGACTGTCTATCAAAAGATATTTTATGTGCTAAATGTCATTAATATAAGTGTATAATGATTTAACAATGAGTTTTCTTGGTGTGGTTATTTGTTTATATGGTCTGAAAAATCATACATTGTATCAAATTTGATATTTTATGAATATTATGCTGTTCCATATTTGATATTTTACCCTTTTTAACAGGATTCTGAGAGTGAGGAGGATTTATTAGATGAAGGTGATGAGGAGGTTGAGGAGGAACATGAGCATGAATCAGAATCAGAGCACACTGTGAAATCTGAACCTGAGGTTAAGAAGCAGGCTGAAGTTCCCGTGGCACCAAAGGAGGCTGAACGACAACTCTCCAAAAAGGAAAGGAAGAAGAAGGAACTTGAAGAGCTTGAGGCTCTTTTGGCTGATTTTGGTGTCCAACCGAAAGAAAGTAATGATGGTCAATCTCAAGATGAATCGCAAGGTAGTTGTTGTGCAGAATTGCATAATACATAATTTGTAGGATTATGGTTTATTTTTTTGAGTTCAGGTTATTGATTGGTCATTTGGTCCTTCATTTGTTCTACATTATTGGTCTTTCTCCATCTGGACTTCTCTTGCTTTTGCCCAAAGATCTACCTCCTTTTTCTTCTTTTTCGCCACAGGTTTTTGTGATTCAATTATGAATGGCTCAATTCAAACATTTATATATATTTTTTTCAAAGAGAAGAATTTTTTTCATATCTAGATGCAATCACTTGAGGAAGCTTATTGTTGAACTTACTGTTGATTTGTTCCAATTGCAAAATTGTATTTGCAGGTGCACCTCAGGATAAGAAAGGTGTTGAAGGGGATGTAGATGGTGAAAAGAAAGAAGCCACTGCTGAGTCCAAGAATGCCAAAAAGAAGAAAAAGAAGGACAAGGCTTCCAAGGAGGTGAAAGAATCTAATGGTCAGCCCAACAGCTCAGAAACAAACAACGGAACTGATTTGGCCACCGGCACAGAAAATGAAGAGGAGCCATCTGTTGTTGACGTGAAAGAGCGTCTTAAGAAAGTTGCTTCTATGAAGAAGAAGAAATCCAGCAAAGAAATGGATGCTGCTGCTAGAGCTGCTGCTCAAGAGGCTGCTGCAAGGAACGCAAAGCTTGCTGCTGCAAAGAAAAAGGAGAAGAACCATTATAACCAACAACCTGTGCGGTAAAAGAATCTTGTTGTCCTTTACATCAATACAGGAATTTGTATTCCTTGTTCATATGATGATGCCGAATAAACAGTTGGCTTTAGGTTCTTGGTGCCTATTACTAGTCATTTTTCAGCGGACCTGAGATATTGTCTTAAACTTTTTTGGATTGGTGCTGTTTTATTGTTATAGACTGACATTTTGGCACAGAAAATTTTAGCTTTAAAAATTATATGAACTACTTTTTTGTGTACTTATCGCCTTATTGCGGATCAGTATTAGCTTGGACCTAGAGAAGTTAAAATTTACTCTTGAATGTGCTGTGTTGCTGCTTATATGGATTATACTTTGTGAAATTGATCCAATTTATTTAACTGTTTTTCTTTTGGGAGGGAAGAGTGTGGGTTCTAATTTTTTTTTTACAAGGCATGAGGCATGTTCAGATTCTAATCCCTAAACATGTCAGTTTGAGTTACAAAAAACCCATCTACTTGCCTCTTTGAACACCCAAAATGAAACAGTTAAACAAGATCTTTATAATTGAAATCATTCATTCTCAATATTTCACAAACTTCTCCTTGAGTTGTTCATGACAACATTGATGGTAAAAGAACACATTTTTAAGCAAGTAAAATGAAAATTTCTCATCCCACCCACTCACTTTTTCACCTACCTCTTGTTTTTCCATTTTTGCCCTTGGTAAAAAAATTCGGAACGCGAATTTTTTTGCGTTTAAAAACAACTTCGGAATGTGTTTTCCGAATTTTTTCCAAATTTAAACTAAAAAAATTTGAAAAACGCGTTCCGAATTTTTTGACCAAGGGCAAAAATGGAAAAATAGGGGTAGGTGAGAAAGTAAGTGGGCGGATGAGAAATTTTCAAGTAAAATGAGGAAACAGCTTGGGCTTCAGCCCTCTTTTGTACTAAAAAAATAAAATAAAAAATGAGTAAACAGCTCACAGTTTTTACATAGATTTTTTCTTCCTCTCTACTTTTTGGTCTGGCAATTTTCTTTCAACAATTAACCACACAAATTGATAAATTGAGTTAAAAAAAAACTGCATTCAACAGGAGAATCTTCATATGGGATTCATACATGTGATTTAACTCCTACAAGTGTAATACATGTTAAGACTTAAGAGAACTATTTAATAACTTTTTAATCAACGGTTACCCACTCTCGTAGTATCTATTTGAATGGTGTAAGTACTTATCCATAAATTGATCAAACTATTTCTCTGGCAAAACAAGCAAGAAGCAATTTTCATAAAGCTCAACGGGATGGCATCAGAGAACTTTACGCACATCTACAATTGGCTTACAGAAAAGACAACAAACTTATGGTTGATGTACACTAAATAATCACAACCAGAGTGATGGTTGAAAGCTAATTAAAGTCAAGTCCCAAACTTATTGGTTCAGTGGTTTTTATGGACCTTGAAGTGTGCTCCTCTTAAGATTTCACGTTGGATATTTTCATTGGTGCCAATTTTAGTGGACTAGTTCATACCGAGCAAAAAAAAAAAAGTTTTGCTTTAAATGAGAGCCCCACAAGTGAACGGTCGGACTGGTCTCTTCGAATTAATCGATATTTGAACCGGATATCAAGTTTTTTTCTTAAAATAAAATAACTGGCACATTCCTATCACTATGTCTACCATAAAGATAATTCCTAGTAGACAATTGGTACTTGGTAGAAGAAGAAACATACTAGTAATTTACTGTAAAATCTAAACTCAGTAGAACATTTAGTATATTCTTTTAGGTCCTTACTACTTTATAAAATTATCACAATTTACTTTTGCACAAAAAAGTAACAGCAATTCAAAAGAGGAGGGAGATGAATGATCAAAATTCGTTTCATTTTTACCCAAAGAAAGAAAATTCACATGGTTTTCACTAGAATCAGATTATGATATTTCTCCTTAAGATACAGTTCATGTCTTTCTAAAGATTAGAGCTATATTTTACATATGTTCTATCCAATATCCATTAACAATCAAATAAATAAAAGTTTGCATGTGGCCGAATTCGTTGGACACAAAGATAACTCCTTGCACATTTGGATCTTTGTACTCGACTTTACGGATTTGGCAATCTGAATTGTCATGGTGCTTAGTACTCTTGAATTCTGCATTATATATTTTGCAAATTGCATCCTGCAATTTGGGCTTGTGTAATTTCTAAGTGAGCATGTTGTAAGATGAGATAAGAAGCATTCTGGAACGAATTCTGGGTCCTTCCATTCTTGATCAGCGTAATTGTGAATTGTATCATCATACTCTTCAATGATCATAGTTTGTAGCTTGGGGGAATTTTGAAGAAGTTTTATCAGCCACCCCCACTTGAACCTTTGTGAATGATAGGTACAGTCGAATATAAGCTCCATATGGATTAAATTGTGAAACATGCCATCTAAACAATCGAACCACTGCTGCATGAGTTACAAAGACATTTAAGTTAATTAGTAAAATTATATGTGAAAGTAATAAATAGGTCCTTGAAATCAAAGAGTCTATCAGTTTAGCTATTTTTTGACACCATCCGGACACTATTATAAGCAAAAAATATCGAGTGGTACAGATAGATATACGTACCATTTTTATGCGGAGATGGTGGACGTTATGGAGCCAATGAGGCCGAATTATGTCACCGGAAATGTCAGCACTGACCAAATTGGATAGGCTTAGAACATCTGCACCTGCAGGAGATTCAAGTTCCTCTACATTTAAATCCTTTGTTTCCAACTCCTCTAGAATGGGACATGCAGATAGAAGTATACTGATATTGTTGTAACATGTGAAAGTGACAGATTCCAAGTGAAGAACTTTGAGAGAAGGAAAATCAAAGCAACATGGATCATCCTCGTTTAATGTTACACTCTTCAATTTCAGGACTGACAAAGTTTTGATACTTAGAATGCTAGTAGGTATAACGTTGCCGTGGCTGCTGCAATTAAGTTGGAATGAGTGGATTGGTTGGGTGTTATCTCCGTTGGTGACGAAGTAGTGCAAGAATAGGCGAAAGGAGAAAGAATCTTGAAAGGTTTTGTCGTCAAAGTCCAAGTTGAGCTGTGAGCGCCAGAGTGATCGTGATTTCCATCTTTTTGAGAGGAAGCTTGTGGCGACGGAGTCTTTGGTTGGAAGATAGGAGAGAATGTGTTCCAGAATTTCGTCCGGCAAAGAAGTGAGTCTGTCTTTCCGGAGACGTTGCCGCCGTGACATTTTGGTGGTGACGACTGACGAGGAGAGACTCAAACTGAGAGAGAGAGATTGCAATATTAAGTAACGAACTTAGATTAGATAGTAAAACGGTATGCGCAAAATAAAAGCTTACGCTGTAAGTATTTATAGGCAAATAGCTAGCTAGCTGCTTTTTTAAGATTAAATCTTCTCCCTTAAGATCGAATCTTTTTTAAGATCAAATCTTTTTTTTTACATAACACTAAATCTTTGCATTGATTGCGGTTATAATACCTAATCCAAAAAATCTAAATCAAGGAAAACATTTATTTATCTTTTATACAAGATTAATTTTTTTTCTTAATTTCTTTACGCAATTTTTATTTTTTATGTTAATTTAAAACATCACTCAATTTTTATTTTCTCTTTGATAAATCTATCAAAACAAACAATATGATAAAGATCAAATTTTAATCAAAATAAAATATTTATGGCTTTATTATATATATATTTTGTTTGTATAATCTCAGTTGAATTTAAACTCAGGTCTTCAGTTAAATTGGAATAAATCAATAATTCTTATCTATATATAAAGAGATACAAACCAAATGTTAGTTGGTTCAATGGTGATTGTCGCTGAACTTGGTAGGGAGGACTACGATTCGATCCCCACTACGATTCTTATCTATATATAAAGATTGGAAGCATGCATCTAAAGGCTTGCAAGGTCATGTTGGTGGTCATGGTAGTATGCACAACTCGTGTATGAAGGACTATGATGATTATAATAATCAAAGACAAAGTATAGGGGCTAAGTTTCTTAGAGCAACTAGAGAATCTGAAGAATTGTATAAGATTCGTTTGACTTGTTCCTTAGATTGTTCAAGATATCTCATAGCACAAGGCATGGCTTTCCGTGGCCATGATGAATCCGTTACTTCTCTAAACAAGGGCAATTTTAGAGAGATGGTAGATTGGGTAAAATCTAATGATGAAAAAGTGAGAGATGCTTATGACCGTGGTTCAAATGATTGCAAAATGATTTGCGGTGACATTCAAAAGGACTTTGCAACGTCTTGTGCAGCTGAAGTTATGAAGGTGATTATGGGAGAGCTTGGTGATAGACAATTCTCCGTGCTTATTGATGAGTCACGTGATATATCCGTCAAAGAGCAAATGGCGGTGATGTTTAGGTTAGTAGTTGTATTTTCCAATTTTTATTACTTATTATTCTCCATGCCTCTGTAATTATTTAACCTTGTTGGATTTGTTTTTTAGGTTTGTGAACGACAAAGGGGAAGTTGTGGAACGATTCCTTGCTCTACAAAAAGTCGAAAGTACTACATCCGAGGCACTAAAGAATGCTCTTTATTCCATTCTTGATCGTCACACGTTATCTATTTCAAGGATAAGAGGGCAAGGATATGACGGAGCTTCAAATATGAGAGGTGAATTTAATGGTTTGCAACGAAAGATTCTAGATGAAAATCCATATGCTTTATATGTTCATTGCTATGCTCACCGTTTGCAATTGGTGGTTGTTTCCGTTACTAGTAGTTGCTCATCTATTTATGATTTCTTTGAGTACATCTCCTTGATTGTAACCACAACAACTGCATCTTGCAAGAGAATGGATGCTTTGAAGCAAGCACACCACGACGAAATTGTGTGTCAACTTGCAACTGGTGAGATATCTAGCGGAAGGGGCTTAAACCAAGAATCTACTCTCCCTAGACCCGGAGATACTAGATGGGGTTCACATTTTATGACCTTGATTCGTTTGGATCAAATGTGGGCCCCCGCGTTAGCAGTGCTTAGTACGGTTGATGAACTTGGACGTTTACCATCTCAAGCGGCGGGTTTAATAGAAAAAATGGAGTGTTTTAAATTTGCGTTCATTTTGAAGTTAATGTTAAAGTTGCTTGGTATCACAAATGAGCTTTCAAAAATCTTGCAAAGAAAAGATCTTAATATTGTGCTTGCCATGGATTTAGTTGATGATGTCAAAGCTCGGTTGGCCACATTGAGAGAGAGTGGTTGGGATGATTTATTTGATAATGTCCAAAAATTTTGTATTGCTAAAGGTATTCCGGTGCTAGATATGAATCAAGAAATACCGGTTCGGGGTCGTTCAAGGTTAGAAGGAAAGACTGTCACTAATCTTCATCATTACCGTGCAGAGATTTTTTATGTTGCTATTGACAAAATATGTGTGGAGATGGATCACCGCTTTAGTGAACGAAGTAACATTGTGCTTAGTTCTTTCTCATGTCTTGACCCCAAGAATTCTTTCTCCAAGTTTGATGTTGATAAACTTGCTCGTCTTGCTGATATTTATCATGAAGACTTTTCTAATAATGACCGTGGAACAATAAGGGAGCAACTTGAGACATATATAGTTCATGTTAGAAGACATGTATCATTTTCTACTTGCGAAGATGTTCAAAGTTTGGCTTTGAAGATGGTTCAAACTGATAAACGTTTCGTATTTCCATTGGTCTACAAACTTATTGAGCTGGCTTTGATATTACCGGTGTCGACAGCATCCGTTGAAAGGGCTTTTTCAGCAATGTCGATTATTAAGAATAAATTGCGCAACAAGATCAATGATGAGTGGTTCAATGACTTGATGATATGTTATACCGAGCGGGAGATATTCAAGTCACTTGATGATATTGATATTATCCGATCCTTCACCGCAAAGAAGTCTCGGAAAGGGCATTTACCTCCTAATTTTATGTAGTATACTATTGGTATGTTATATTTTATCCCTCTTATTTGACTCATGTTTTGTTGGTTTTTTCTAGTTTTTTTTTTTGTTTTAACTCATGCTATCCAAAAAAATATTGTGGTTAAAATTGTGCCCAAGCTCCGCTATAATCCTGGCTCCGCCACTGACTAAGGGCATATTTGGATTGGCTTATTTGAGCTTATTTACTAGCATAAAGACATGAGACTGTCTGGGAGAGGTTATAAAAACAGTCTATGACATGTCTACAAGTTGTTTTCAGCATATTTCCATAAGCTCTCCGGGATATCTTATGAAAACAACAAACATATAGCTTATATGAAAACAATGCGACTTTATTTTATCTTTTGTTATAGAAATAACATACACATAATTACTTGTATAATATGTTTTATGATATAAATGTTTAATTAATTTGCTTATCCAAACAGGACCTAAAATGAATTCTGATCGTCCACAGTACAGGGTGTATTGTACATTTTCTTTTAAGAAGGGTGTATTTTACATTAGAGTAATGTGATTGGCGATAAAACAAGGATTATATTTAGGAAAAACACTTTCAACAACAGAGAATCCAATCCTTAGGCCAGCTACCAAGGAAGGTATAAAATTTTGCAAAGTTAGCTACGACCACATCACCAACAAAAAAAAAAACAGCTGAACTGCAGACAGGTTTTAAAACTAGTTGTTATGGAAATAAGATAAGGTATAGGAAAAAATTCACAATGACGTTACTCGTTACCTCATTGGGATCAATAACAAGCCCATTCATCAACAGAGAACATTGAAGCTTAGACAAACCAAGATTAAATACATGCTTGGAGCTTTCTTGGGATAATTCCTTCAACTCTGGCTCCTTCTCCAGCTTTAATAATATCTCTTGAGGAGGAGATTTTACCTTTGGTCTACAGAAATTAGTGAGAATATTTACTCCAATGATAGAACTGGATCAGAAAAGTAAGAAGAAAGAAGGATCTTTATTGAATAACTGTAAAAATGATTTTCAGGCTTCGACAATCCTGCCCTCTTCACACAACCCACGATCCAAACCAATTCAAACAAAAAAAAACCGATTCTTATAGTTCGGATCAAAAACCGAACCAAACCAATTGAAAACCGATGTGGTTTGGTTCGGTTCTCGGATTGAATTTTAAAAACAGATGAACAAACCGAACCAAAACAATATATATTATTAATTTTTTTTACAAAATATATATTATTATTAAGTTATTTTTTTTAGGTAGCACACATCTATTAAAAAACAAAGGGAAAATACATTAATCTCTCTTGAGCTTTGTGTATATGTTATTAACAACCATCTATTTTATGACTTGACAGAGACCTCCGTTGCCGTCAATAACTGTTAAGTCTCCGTTAAAAAAAAAAAATTTTAATGACAAATTGTTAGTTGTTAGTATATTACATTATATGTTAGTTTTTCTCGTTGCCAAGACTTGAGCCTTAGACCTCAAACTCCTTTATTTTATCTCAAACTCTCAAAAAAGAGTAATCTCTCATGTCAAGCGTTGCCAGAATACGTCTTACTTGTGGTGAAGTTAATTTGAAGTTTTATTTTTGTTGTACTTTATTATTTGAAAAACTTATGAACTTAATTTCAATATGGTTGTACTATGTATTTGATGAACATTATGGTCAAAGAATTGTATTTTGTATATGAAGAAATTATTTAATGAATTGTATTTTGTATTTGATGAACTTATAGGAATAAAATATATCAGAAAAAAATAATAGCATGAAATACATCGAAAAAAATGCATTATAAAATCGATTAAAGTATCCGAACCAAACCGATGAATTTGGTTCGGATTCATTTTTAAAAAACACTAAAAAACGAACCAAACTGAACCAATCGAGAGTTCATTAGTTCGGACATCGGATTCACTCGAAACCGATCCAAACCGGTCTAATTACACCCCTACCCAATACTATCTCCCTGCCCCCCTTTTATACTTCTCACTCTACAGTTAACTAACTGCAGTTGGTTTACTGTGCCCGGCACTGGTACTCTCCTATAGGAAAAAATGTGATCCATCAGTATTTGGTTTTTTACGGAATGTCGTTCTGATTTTGTCTTTCCACATGATTCAGGCATTTACCCCATATGATTTTCCTATCTTTCATAATTTGACTCGCTTGGTGCTCAACTGTGATTGGAATTTGGTCGTTGAGGTGCTAGACCACTGCCCTAAACTTCAACATCTCGACCTTTATCAGGTTTGTTAGGTTTAAGGATCCTATTTAGTTTATCTTTTCTTAAGATAACTTTATTTTGTGTTGATCTAAAAATATAATCTTTATTCTTCGATTTATTTTATGTGCAGAGGATGGAAAACAAGTGCGATGCATACATTGGAGAAGAAGAACCAGGTTGGGCTGACCCAAAATTCTCTCCACAATGCCTTTCATATTATACCTTAGAACTTGCACCATTCGGGACTTCGCATTTAAAGGCTTAAATCATCGTCATTTTCAGTTAGCAGGGTTTATTCTACAGAATGCGAGAGTTTTACAATACATGAGAATATGGTGCGATACGGAACAACATTTTATAATAGAAAAATTATCCTCGTGTCCAAGGGCTTCTGCAACATGTCAACTTTTAGTTTTTTGATAACATATAGCTATGTAAGTACTACTTAGTTTTTCTATCCTGTTTGTTGTGCATTAGTTTCTACCATGAACATGCTGTATTTGAATGTTTGATGAACTATTTGCTATGAAGATCACAGTTGGAGGAAAAATCATCCTTAAATGATTTAGTTAGGACTTGCCTTACTGTTTTATTTTCTTCAAAACATCTTTTTATAACTTCAATTAGATTCATGCATGCTTATCAATTTTTTGGGTAGTTGTACACTAAATTCTGATTTGATGTTTAAACCACATGCAGCATGGTGAAAATTATGAATTAGTGTTACTCATATGCCGTCTTTTCTGTTCAATGCAGATAAGAAAAAGGAAAAAGAGTGATTAAGTGAAGCTTCATAGGAGGTTCTTCATAGAAAGGCTTTCACTCTTTGTAGGCTATTTACTTTAGGTTTTTTTTTTTTTTGGTGTTTCACTGCCTTGAGGTAATCTTCGTGGAGTATGTTATTTGATACAAATGTGATTGTTTCATGGATTTATTCTTTCAATACATGAAATGTGATGCCTTCGTTAATCCTAAGTAAATGGTTTTGGTTTTAGTTTGTAGCATAGTCACATAATTCACTCTCAAGGCGGCAGAGAACCGCGAACCAATTCGCGCGAACCGGTTCGCAATACTTTTGTGAATTGGTACGCGCAAATTCGTGAACCAGTTCGCAATGTTTTTTCGAATTGCTGCACACAAATTCATGCGAATTCGTACACAAATTTACTTGAAATAGTGTACCAAAAATATTAAGCTGTATTTTGGAAGGCATTTATTTATCACACAACATTGTCTCCACCCTATAGAAACAATTTAATATGCATTGTTGGATGGTGGTCTTTGAAAACCTGTTTTACACTTATTTTTAGTGTAGTCATGTTCTCTAAACTTCTAAAACTACCAATGTGAGACTATTTCTCAATATGGGGACTATATATTTTGTGGGATGGCTTGTTATTGATGGTGTTGTTTTGATATATATATATCTTTGCTAATATTTTTATTGATATGGTATTAATTAATATTCTTATGATCTATTTATTTTGTTAATTTTTTTTTTGTAACGTACCGATCATTATATTTGAGCGTACCATGAACCCAAACGGCGAACCGACTCTGTATACCCCAGGCGTACCTAATTCTTTGAGAGTTGCGAACCGCGTACCCGAATTCGTACCGCGTACCGAAGTGAATTGTGAACCGTGTGACTATGGTTTGTAGCAGAATTTTAGGCTAACAGTTCTTGGTGTCTTGACTTACACTACTACATTTATGACTATTACTAACACTCATGTGTAATATTTATAGAATTGTTACTGAAAATGGTGATTTAGTAACGCTTTCCAAAGAGTGTTACATGAATACTCTGTTTTTGCATTTTTAGCGAGGTATGATTGTATGAATTACATTTTACAAATCAAAAAATAAAACACAACTCAAAACGGATGTTCTATTGTACAATTTGGAAGTTGAATCATTCTTCTTCCAATATCTTAATTTGGCTTAAACTTTATATTCCTAATAGATTACAAACCTTTATATTGATCAACAACTAAAGTTTAGTCATAACAAATGACAAAATCAGATTACTTCGATGGTTGCTTGCTTGGCTGGTTCTGAAAGCTGTAGCGCCTTTATTTGGTATGCTGGCAATCTCATGCATTCTAATATCTTTCACAACAACCTTCATATTATCAATAAACCTTCACATTTTTTGTATTTTATTTACTGAATATTTTGAATCACACAAGAGAAAGATGTATGAAATTTTTTATGATATATTTGATCGTTTTTTTCTTCAATGCAGATGCATTTATAAAGATTAAATTAGTAGTTGAATTTTCTATGGAATCCTTATAGAGACCGGAGGGAGTATTTTATACACAGAATTGAAAAGAAAAAAAAAACATAATTAAACTTCTTTATTTATTTTTTCCTAGTAATTTATTAATATTATTATTACTATTATTTTATTTTTATATCACTAACCTAACAACAGCACAATCAGTAGGGTGGCTCATTTTAACCGGTTATCATGGATTAACCATAACCAAATCCAATTCTAAAAACCGGTTAATTATGTTTTGGTTTTATAACCAATTAATGGACGACCATAACTAAATTTTATGTCCAAATTTCTTAAAGTTCAAATTCAAATCAATTTTTTTCCCGAAAAAATTGGAAACTTTTTTTAAAAAAAAATCGGATTTTTTTTTTCAAATAAAATATCAGAACTTTTTTCCGAAAATACATCGGAGATTTTTTTTCCAAAAAAAACTCCGGAATTGTTTTTATCTGAAATCGAAACTTTTTCCCCTGAAAAAATCGGGAATTTTTTTCCACGAAAAATCGGGAACTTTTTTCCGGAAAAAAAATCAAAACTTTTCTCCGGAAAAAGTTCGAAAACTTTTTTTTCCAGAAAAAACTTTGAAAGTGTTTTTATCTGAAATCAAAACTTTTTGCGGAAAAAAGATCGGAAATTTTTTTCCGAAAAAATCGGGAACTTTTTTTTCGAAAAAAAAAATCAAAATTTTTTTCCCGAAAAAATATTGGAAACATTTTTCCGAAAGAAAGATCGAATAATTTTTGTCCTAAAAAAAACTTCAGAATCGAAAATTAAAAAATCCATTTTAAAAATTGGAAATTTTACATAAAAACCGGTTTTGAAAAAAAAACTCAGTTATTAAACAAAAAACCGGTTTTGAAAAACAAAAACCGGTTATAAAAGTGGTTATGGACATAACCGGTTTTATAACTGGTTTTGTGAGAACAAAACCGGTTATGATATTTGGTTTTAATGTCCAGTTATAATAAATGGTTATGGACGGTTATTTTGGATTATCCAAGATGCTCAACCCTAACAATCAGATTGAAATTTGGAACGAACCACTGCATCACCAGAATAGTTATAACCATCACCACCGTCGTAACCAAGATCTCTACCACCACTTCTATTCTATTCTTTTTTTTTTTTGGTAGAGCACTTCTATTCTATTCTACTCAACCATTTTTGTCTTGTGTGATATATCAAACTCATTTCCATTTTCCGTTGATTTCACTTTTACCCGTACCAAACCATGAAGCATCCAATATAACCCACAACCCGTTTAACTTGAACCCGTTTAAACCGAACTCTCAAATTGGGTCGAAGTGGGCTATATATCTTCACCCGCGGTTTGGGTGAAAATTGCTCTTTAGGCCCCCTTGGTTGCTTTTAAACCCCTCTAAAATCCGAAAATACCCTTCAATTTGCTCCATTTTAGTTTGGAACCTACATTTCAAAATAAGTTAGCTTCGGATTCCACAATCCCAAATGGGTCTAATTTTTTCCACAGTGAAATTAAAGATGAAGTTTTCTCTCCCGACCCCCCCCATTTCTTTTATACCCCCCGAAAATCCCATTTTGCCCTTTGCGGTATAAAAAAATTTTGTCAAGAGACTTCGGTTTTTACGAACCGCAGGCCATAGACTTCGGTTTTTACGAACCGCAGGCCATGGACTTCGGTTTATATAAACCACTCGCTGAATTACTTCGGTTAATGTTAACCGAAGTGTTTCTATATATAAATACTCTGCTGTCAGTTCTTATTATTCACAAAACGAGAATTTGAAAAGCTTACGGAAAGAAGATCAACTTTTGACGCATTTGAGGCTTGAAATCGAGATTGAAGCATCATCTAATGGATTCAACACGCACCAAAGCACAAAACTCAGGTAACCACCGATTTAAATTCGTTTTTTCTTGCTATCATAGACTCTGTTCTCGCAAGGTTTCTGACAGTAATCCTTCGGGGAATATAAACCGAAGTCAGGTTATGTGACCTTCGGTTTATACGAACCGAAATGTTGATCCTCTGCGTTAGACTTAGGCTTGGCTTGACTTGACTTTATATTGACTTATAAACTGTACTTCATATTGACTTGGCTTTATTTTGGCTTCATATTGACTTCATAGTGTCCTATGTGTTTAATTAGTGTTGTAATAGGATTGTAAATATTATGTGTGGTTGATTGATTGTTTTTTCATTTGCGTATGCTGTAGTTACGGAAGGCGAAATTAACGAAGTTGTCGAAGTTAGGCGACCTGTTGTGCTTGGCCTTTTTGCAACGGGCATTGTTCCAGCTGGTCAACCAAGAAGTCCTCCTAATGTGCCGCAGCCGATAGAAATTGACACATCGTCT
This sequence comes from Trifolium pratense, assembly GCF_020283565.1. NCBI lineage: Eukaryota > Viridiplantae > Streptophyta > Magnoliopsida > Fabales > Fabaceae > Trifolium > Trifolium pratense. The sequence continues at coordinate 4,669,931 of NC_060065.1, read as the reverse complement.
CATTTTGCGACTGATAGGGAAGAGAATGACAGAGATGAGTTGATCAAATGGGCTCGAAGCGTGTCGCAAAGTTTAAGGTTCGCAATTATAGTTAGGCGATCCGATTCGGGCGAGAAGAGAAAGGCTCAATTGGTGTTAGAGTGTGAACGTAGTGGGAAGTATGTTCCAGCCAAGAAGAAGTTGAAATCCGATACCTCCGGAACAAGAAAATGCGAATGTCCTTTCCGACTCCGTGGGTATTACAACAAGGCAACAAAACTATGGCGTTTGACTGTTGTCAACGGTATGCATAACCACGAGTTGGACAAAGGGCTTGAAGGGCATCTCGTGGCGGGGCGTTTGAAACCGCAAGAGAAGGAATTTATGGACGAGATGACAAGGAATGCGGTCGCTCCAAAAAACATATTGTCCACATTAAAGGAGAGAGATCCGGAAAACAAGACCTCTGCAAAGCAAGTGTACAACGCTCGTCATAGGTACAGAGTTAAAATGAGGGCGTCCATGACTGAGATGCAACACTTATGCAAGAAGCTTGATGATAACAAGTACTACTACAAGTATCGGACGGTTGTTGAAAATGGAGTAGAACATCTTCAAGATATATTCTTTGCACATCCGAGGTCCATAACTTTATTCAACTCTTTTCATACTGTGCTGATGATGGACTCCACATACAAAACCAGCAAGTACAAAATGCCGCTGTTTGAGATAGTCGGATTCACTTCGACCGAGAAGACATTCAACGTTGCTTTTGCCTGGCTCAGTAACGAAAAGGAAGACAACTTTATATGGGCTCTGCAACAACTACGTTGTTTGTTAAGGCGTGAGACAAATTTGCCGAAGGTTATCTTGACGGATCGAGATTTAGCTTTGATGAATGCTATTCCGGCTGTGTTTCCAGAAGCGGCGGCGTTGGTTTGTCGGTTCCATGTTAAGAAGAATGTGAGGACCAAGGCAGTCGAGCTGGTCAAGGTGAGGGATGGGGAAAAGGTCAAGGCGGCGGACATGAGGGAAAGAGTCTGTTTGGCGTTCGAGGATGTGTTAGATTCGTCTACTGAGGCCGAGTATACTGAAAATGTTATGGCTTTTAGGAAGTTATGTGAGAGGTGGCCAAAATTTGTTCGATACGTTGAAGAGACAATTTTGGACACCGACAAAGAGAAGCTCGTGAGTGCATGGGTGGACAAGCATATGCACATGGGCAACCATACGACAAATAGAGCCGAAAGCGCACACGGTGTTTTGAAAAGTTACTTGACCGACGGTCTCGGTGATTTGGTGAAGGGTTGGGAATCGATCCACAGAATGTTAGGCAATCAATTCACCCAAGTGCAAACTGAATTTGGCCAGAACATGTCTGTGTATGGACACACATACCGGAAGAAAACACTTTACTCGACTTTGATGTTTAAAATCTCTAGACGTGCAATGAGATACATCCACACTGAATCAAAAAGAGTCGAGTTTACTGGTATGGATAGCATGAAGTGTGGTTGTCTGATGAGGACTAACTACGGGCTGCCATGTGCGTGTTTGATTGCCAAGAAACTGCACCACAATAGGCCTATTAGACTCGATGAGGTTTACAAACATTGGAAGATAATTTGTTTCCAAGATGAAGAAGTTGGTGGTGACGTCGAGGACGATTATGCGTGCACGGCAGAGTGGCAAGCAATTCAGGTGCGTGTTTATTAAAGGCATAATACACTTATTTTACGATTTTACGATCATTATGCGTTGGTTTTTAATTTTTAATGGCATATTTTTTTTTGTTTGTTTTAGGAACGATTGAGGACAGCTGATGTAAGCATGAAAAATGAGATCCGAGATCAACTCCGCAAGATTGCGTATCCTACAACCACCGATGTGGAGCCTCCGAACACAAATGTAAAATCAAAAGGGGCTAAAAAGAAAAAGGTGGTCCGTGGAACAAGATCCACCAGCAGAGATAAGTCTCGATGGGAGCATGTTGAAGAATATTTCACGGAGACACAAGCGTCGCAATCGTCAAAGCCGTCTCCGTCAATTCCATCCCACTCAAGGCCATCATCATCACAACCTACCGCATCAAACCCTATGCCTACGGTGTCTGAAGCTCCGCTCACTGTGTCCAACCCATTGCCACTAACCTCATCATCTCAAATTTTTGGAATTAACCACATGCCAAAATTCATGCATCCCTTCATTGAAGATATCATCAACGTGGACGGCGACGGCTATTGTGGTTACCGTGCCGTTGCATTGGCTCAGAGAGGCAACGAAGATGATTTTGAACTGATACGGTGCAACATGAGCAGGGAGTTGCGATTGAATAAGGATATGTATGTTGCTATATTTGGTTGCGAGGAGCGTTACCAATATATCTGTGATGCACTACTCCCACCCCCGAGGACGAGACAACGTACTAGTATTAGGAATAGTGTTGCACCGATGGATAAATGGTTCACGTTGCCGGATATGGGACATATCGTGGCCACCATATTGGATAGAGTAGTTGTTCAGCTCTCCATACTTCAAAACGGCCCTTGTGAAACTTTTTTCCCATTGCGTTCCATTCCGTCACCAAACCCGTCTTCAAGGGTTATTTGCCTTGGCGCGTTACCGGATCACTATGTTTTGGTAAAGCTTAAACTTGGGTGTCCGATACCCAAATCAAACAAGTCGTGGAAGCAATATTGTGCTAAACAAAGTTTGGGTTGGGAAGATTCATTCATAGCTGCGCAACATAGGTTCGAGGAGATGATGAGCACCGAGAACGTTGTCCCCATCCAAATAGTTGGTGCAGGCAGTAGAGAAACTCCATTGGTGATTGACTGATCATTTGGCCTATTTTAATGTATTTTACGTTGTTATATATTTTGATGTAAAGAACATCCATTTTGTAATGATATGAATCGAGATGTAATGACATCCATTTTGTAATGAAATATATTGAAGTGATTTGGTGTTGTGTAATTGTTTGTGTCAATATAATGATATTGGTTGAAGTAATTTTGATGTTGTGTAATTGTATGAATAATTTTTCCAATATGAATGTGTCTGGATGAACAACATTAACAGTGGATTTCGCGTGGATGTCATTCCATGGAAGGTCGTGAGTTACAATATCATTGGTTGTCATGAAAATATATTTCGGTAACTAGGTACCGGAATATACCCAGATTTCGGTAAATATCTGCCGAACCCGCCTATTTACAGTGAACAAACGAAATTTTCGGTAGATTGGTACCGAAGTATGTTGTTATTCCGGCAAATAGTTACCGAACTAAACTTTCGGTAAACATCTGCCGAACCGTACAAATTCCAGTGACCCACTGAAATTTTCGGTAGATTGGTACCGAAATAAGGGGGTATGACAGTAGACTTCGGTTAATATTAACCGAACTCATAAACTTCGGGGAATGCGAACCGAAATGTGTTTAAATTTACAACTGTTTACTGGGGGTATAAAAGAAAACTGGGGGGTAGAAAAGATGTAAGCATATGCCTGAAAACTTGTTAAAAATCATATAAATATGTGGTCGAGATTACACCGACACTTTTTGTGGTCGAGATTGGATCGACAATTTTTATTTTTTTATTTTTTTTTTTTTTTGTGGTCAAGATTACACCGACATTTAGTTGTGGTTAAAACTACACCGACGAAATTATGTGGCCGTAATTAGATTGAATGTAGTATAAAACCGCCGTATGTGTATAGTTGTGAAAAACACGTTTGAACAATTTCGCAAAATGAGTGCTTCAAATCGGTCTGTTAATAACAATAGGGCGACATCTCATGCATTTTCAGTTAAGTTTCGCGGTAACGACGAGTTGTTCTGCGTTGACCTGTCGAACAATTTGACGACTATTCAAGCTCTTAAACGCCAGATCGAAGTCATGTATCGCTTCAAATACGGCAGACAAATCAAAATAGAAAAAATTGCGTATTACGAATCGACAATCGACCTGGCCAGTGATAATGTCGGTGGATATGATGAGCAACCGCGAAAATACGAGTGGAAGGAGTTGAAAAATGATGACGATGTGAACGACATGTTCAATGGGGTAGAAGTTGATCCGAAGTATCCACGTTTGTATGCTACCTTAGTAGTTACAAACTGAAATTTGGTTACTCATGTTGAATTCTCAGTTATGTTGTCGTTGCATTTTCGTTTACGTTATCGCTGATTTTTCAGTTATGTTGATGTTGACCTTTTAATTAATGAATGCTTTTATGTTGCACGTTTTTTATGCTCCATCTAAATTTTCTAAACGCTCGCCCAAACGAATCAACACCCACCTACCGCATTTAAGCCCACCTAACTCCGCTAACTACCAATCCACCTCATTAACGCTCACCTACCGCCATAATGTGCACCAAACCCATCTTTAAATTCACGTGTTTTGTTGAATTCAACACTCGACAGAAAAAAAATAACGGGAAAATGGATGTCTCACTCACACAACGAATGAGATCTACTCTTGCGGCAGTTTACTTCGGCGATGGAAAACCGCATTTGTTTCGAATCAATGACGGTGAAACGTTCGAAGGTCTGAAACAGCAGCTGTACCAACTGAATCGCACCGTCAACAACCCGAACGACAATAGAACGGTATCAAATCTCCTGTATCGAAAGCCATCAATTGGTTCTGACGGACGCGTTGCTTTCACTCGTATGGCTGTTGAAAACAACGATGATGTTGAAACTATGTTTTCAATCTTCGAGCAGTACTCCTCCACGGGACCTATCGAGCTAGATGCGACACTGACAAGATCAGTTGAAGCCATCCTTGCTTGTCTTGTTGGGCCGGAAGACCCAAATAGGCAAACTAAGTGATGCGACCGTGTTGTTATCGTTTTGTTATTTAATTTGCCTAAGTGTGTTTTCCTTTTCATCTTTGTTGTGATTTTTAGTTTGCCTAAGTGTGTTTCATTTTCTTGAAGTTATAATTAATACTATTTCGGTAAAAGCATACCAAAGTGTTCCCAGATTTCGGTATTTAGGTACCGGAATTTTGACTCGGTCACTGGAAATAGGTAATTTCGGCAAAAGTTTACCGAACTAGTAATTTCGGTAACTGAAACCCGAATATTACCCAGATTTCGGTAATATCCTCCCGAATTTTTCTCTGGTTCACTGTTTTAGTATGTTTCGGCAAAGTTTTACCGAAATATATCTTTTCCCAACAAATGACTTTAAACTATGTATCACCCGTGGGATCATATCCACGCGAAATCACCTGTTCGGATATAATCGTATTTCAAATGAAATTCATACAATCCAATCCAAATCCAATAAAAAAACAAATTAAATGGAAACCGCATTCAATATAAATCCATGTTCATACATCCCAAGCAAAACGAAATTATACGGACAAGTTGTTCCATTGTACACGGCAGGATTTAAAAAAAAATAAAACATAGCGAAAACAAAAAATAAAAAACTACAAGCTGCTTGTTCCGGCATCTTCCGTTGTTGTCTTCTTCTTCTTCTTCCTCTTCTTTGTTCCTTCACCCGAGTCTCTTTTCCTCTTCCGTCGCACCAAATATGCATCTACAGGCTCCAAATCAGTGTAGGCTTTTTCAATAACCACCAAAGCATCGGCCAAATTGAGTTGACCATCGAGCGCTTTCCTCAAATCCGCTCGAACCTTCTTAGTCACTTCAGACACGTCGCATTCACCACTCACGTTGTCCTCCTCAAGGCTAGCATGTGTTGGTGGATCCGCTTCAACCGGTGGCAATATCTTCGGATGAGAAACACGGTATAACCATGGAATGTATCCGGGTACGGTATCAAATGCACGCACAACTTTTGGTCCTCGCATCTCCTCTGTCACATAGTTGGCAGTCAGGTAGGAAGCAAATGCATCAGCAATCGTAAACCGATTCATACCAGCCTTTGCAGATACATCAGGGTGCCTAGGGATAGACTGGACATGTCCAAATTGTCGGAGGACACGTTCTGGCAAGTGTGGATTGATAATAGCACTTCCACACATAATCCAACCAGTGTACCAACTGATATCTTGAAAGGGTCTGGTTTGCCGGTGCTCCTCATATGGGCAAAACACCACTTCATCCATGCGCATTGTATCCAATGCGGACCTATGCTGCCCTGGAAATTTTGGTCCTTTTAAAGGCAAAAATCTTGCCGCATAGGGATTGTCGTGGGTGTATCTCTCATCAACAAAACGTCCACCAAAAGTTTTGAAATGCGCCATAATCCAGGCCTATTGAAAACACATGATATGGGTAAGCAAAATATTTAATTATAACAACCGACATTCAGTTAAAAGGCAAAACGCATTTTGAGTTTGTATGTATACCTGAAATAGACAGTTATAACCACCATGATTTCCACATCTCGGGCGGCTTGCAGCATCCAAGTAGTTGTACAGATATGCCAGCCCAGAAGCACCCCAATTCCACGTGTTAACTAAACTGAGGTCTCGCAAGTAGGTAAGAAAAATGACGTCCACGTACTGCATACTTTTGTTGGTGAAAATGGTTGCACCGATCAAGTAGAGCAAATAGCATCTAATGGTGCATTCCCTGAGGAATTCCACATCTTCAGCAGGCTTCTTTAACCTTTCAGCTTTCAAGGCATCCTTCAAATTATCGAGATACAAATCCTTCAACGCCTTAAACCCTATATGTGCTCCTTTCATTTTTTGAAACTCTTTCTTGCACTTACTAATAGGGAAGTTCAGATACTCTACGCACATCTCTTCACCATCTTCCTTTGTACATGACGTTCCGTTGTGGTCGAGCATTTTTCCGGTAATCGGAATATGAAGCAATGAGGACACGTCGTCCAAGGTTATAGTCATCTCACCAATAGGAAGATGGAAAGTTCCGGTCTCAGGATGCCATCGCTCTGCAAATGCCGTCAACAGACCCCAATCGGTGTGATTGTAATTTGTCCGCCGCAGAGTTTCGAGTCCGGACGCATTAACGACATTCCAAAACCACGAGTACTCTTTCGGACATATCTTGAAATTGTTGATTTTTTTCCCGTTGTTCATTACCCTCAAATACCGGGATTGGAGCTGCAAAACATTACACTTCATTACACTTCATAACAATCGACATCGAAAATAAATAGTGTTATATGAATCGTAACTTACCTCTCCTTTCCACAACGGTACAGCAACATGTTTTCCAAATCCCGGCAACAAAGACAAGTCAGACGGACCACCATCATAACATGTAACTGGTGGTGGTTTTACTCGTGGTGGGTTCCTTCCTTGTGTTACTCGCGTAACCTTTTTCCGTGGTTTTTTAGGTTCTGGTGGTGGTTGTTCAGCCTCCTCTTCCTCCTCCATTTCCTCTTCCGCTTCCTCATCAACTTCTTCTTCCCCATCATCATCCCCCTCTTCATCCGCTTCCTCATCCGCTTCCTCCGCTTCGTCATCCACTCCTTCCTCCCCTTCCTCCCCTTCCTCTTCCCCTTCTTCAGAAATATTTTCTTCCACGTCTTCATTCTCGTCTTGCGATTCTGCATCCTCCGGTCGAGGCTCATCCATCGTGGTTGAAACTGCTTTCCCTTTAGCTCGACTTGGAATTTTATCTACATTGACCGCAGCCTGTCTACGTGCAGAGCTATGTGCTTTGCTTGCACCGCCACGTCTTGTTCGGCCAACTTTGTCGTCCGTCATGATTCCTACAAGAAAACAGTCACCATAAGTATCTACGAAATCAATATTCATCGGTTACTCATTCAAACAATTTTTATACATAAATCAATACTCATACAAGCATTTTGTCAAACACTTGGTGCACATAAACAAGAATACAAATCCAATTCATATGCCCTAAAATAAATTACCCTATACAAGTCCAATCATATACCCTAAATTAAAATACAACCCCAAATTTAGTGGAATCAAAACAATAATCACGAGCATTAACAAATCAAAATAAAAAAATAAAAAAAAAAGCAAGAAAATGAGAGAGTTGAGTTTGAAAACTTACTTGTAGAGATGAGCTTGGTGATTATCAGGGAGAAATTGAATGTTTAGAAGAGAGAAATTGTCGTTCTACTGGTGAAACCTTAAATTTGCGATTGAAACCTCCAAAATCGCCCTAGCCTCTGTTGCAAACCGTTTTGGCGCAAATGGTGAACGTTTAAAGTTTTTGTAAATATATTAGTTAATTTCGGTACATGCGAACCGAACTATAGCGTTTTCGGCAGTTGTGTACCGAATCTCACCCAGATTTCGGTAATTAGTCCCCGGAATTTTCATTGGTTCACTGGACAGGACGTATTCGGCATAAATAAACCGAAAGTTATTTCGGTTACAAGGTACCGAAATGTACCCAGATATCGGTACGTGGATACCGAAATTTTGTTTCGTTCATTTGAATATGATCTAATCGGCATACATTTACCGAAATGTATATTCGGTTATCAGGTACCGAAAGGTTACCATATATCGGTACCTGGATACCGAAATTTTCTTCGGTTCACTGGAATTAGGTTGTTTCGGCATACATCTACCGAAATGATATTCGGTTACCATATACCGAAATATACCCAGATATCGGTAACTGGATACCGAAATGAATTGCAAAATTATCTTTTTTTTATTTTTGGGTCTTGCACGTTTATGTAACATCATAAACTATCATAACATAGCTGAGTATTAGACACATCACGTTAACGGAAATTTAAAAAAGGTAACGGGTAATTAAACGTAGTCAAATACACCAAATTGTTTGAATCAGACTACATCCAAATTCGACAAATTCAAATAATAAAATTACATTAAACAACAACTGAGTTACAATATTAGCTAAGCCTACTCTCGAGTGTTGTACCGTCTCCCTCTACCCCGCTTAAGTCGCCGACACGTCAAAACAGGGTTAAGCAAATTCAAAATCCTCCGCAAAGTACCATGAACAGGAGTTCCTTCCACCGCCTCACCTTCGCGAAGTGACCTCTCCACCTCATCCCTAACACCACGGCATACCTGAAGCATGTTAGGGTCATTCCTTGCTTCCGCGGCCTCTATCAACACCTCTAAGTTAGGTGGCCTTGGTGGTGACGCCGGAGCTTGTACGGGTCGCATAACTGGATGCGACACTTTGTAAAACCATGTCATGTATCCAGGTTCATGGTCCCATGCGCTAACCACAGCCTGACCCCTCATCTCTTCAGCAATCATCCTCAAATCCAACTCCTCCATAAAAACACGATCAATCTCACATAGGCTCATCCCCGGAGTCGCAGACAAATCCGGTTTTCTAGGAATGCCTTGGACATGTTTAAATTGTCTAAGCACGCGTTCAGGCAAATGCTTTGCTTTCAAATTACCACATCTCAACCATCCAGAAAATCAGCATGAATTTATCAAAGGGCGGACGTGTCGGTGATCATCATATGGACTGAATACGCAGTCGTACGTCTGAATATTATCCAAACTGTTTCTATAGCTACTTGGTTCCCTATGTCCAGCTCCGGGAACAAACTTTGCATTTCGAGGCATGCCCTCAGAATAGATAGGATCCTGCGCCCACACGCTAAGTCCCGGAAAATGAGAAATTATCCAGCCCTGAAAGCATGACAAACAAGTTTCATTATATTGACGGACATTACATATCATACATGTTGAATAATTTTCGTAAGCGCACGTTTATGTTACCTGAAGCAAAGACATGTACCCAGCCATCTGATTCACTGTCACCAAACACGCATCATCCAGATAATGTTGCAAATGAACCAGAGCAGCAGCACCCCAATTCCATTCACGGACAGCCGACAAATCCTGAAAATACTGCAGGTATACTACGTCCACGTAGTAACTGCTTTTGTTGCTAAATATGGTACAACAGACCAAAAATAGCAAGAAAGCCCGTATGGACCTGTCCCTATACAGCTTAATCTCATGCGCCGACTTACCTTCAGCAACAGCTTTATCAGCTAATCCGTGGTTAACACTATAGATATCCTCCACGTCAGAATGCTTCAGATGGAGCCCGTTCATTTTGGCAAAATGACCCATAACAACATTCCGATCAACTCCTAGAAATGAATTAACCATGTCAGCCGCTTCATCCCTTGACATTTTGCCATGGTTCAGAAACTTTCCCTCGATCGGAATATGCAACAGACACTGGACATCGTCCAATGTGATGGCCAGCTCACCCAATGGAATGTGGAATGAACTCGTCTCCGTATGCCATCTTTCAACAAATGCCCAGAGGAGCCCGTAGTCAAGCACGCTAAAATTAGTCCGGGTAAGCGGCTCCAAACCCGATGCTTCAACCACATCCCAAAACCATCTGTCCGTGCGGCGGGACGGTTTTTGTATATTAATAACTTTTTTTCCGCTGGCGATGCAACGTAAATTTACCGCTAAAATCTGAAAAATTCAAATAACACAAAAAATTATCGAGCTAACGTAATCACAACATTTTTAATAAAATAATCGTCGTATTTTAAATTGGTTTACCTCTTTGTCATTTGGGTCTGCATACCATATCGGAATAGCCATATGCTTATCGTACTCCGTTAACAAGGACAAATCCGTCGGTCCTCCTCCAAAACCTACTTCATCATCATTACGTGAACACTTTGGTGGTTTTCGGCGTACTGGTTTGCGCCGTTGTTGTCGAGGTGGTTGTTGCGGTGGGTCTTGCGGTTCATCTTGCGGTGAGTGTTGCGGTGAGACTTGTGGTGAGACTTGTGGTGATCCAAGATCATCATAATCAAAACACGCATTTAAAAATTGGTCGGCATCAAATTCATCTTGCACCACCAATGATTGTCCTAGACGTGTCCGTCCACGTGTATGCGACCCACCCGCCTCGGCATCATGTGTACCTTGCCCCGGAGTTGGTCCTTTGCGACGACCTCGTTTGGACGGATGATTTGCAGCAAGCTCTCTACGAGCGGAAGCATGTGCATTGATTGCCTTTCCATGCCTACCCCTAGGTAGATTTTCTTCCATATCTATACATAGATAAATAAATTCACAGTCAATACAATACTTATAATTCAATCGAACACATGATTCTTGCAACAATGGAAACATAATTCAAATGGAAACATGCATTCATATTCACTCGTACATTTTGACAAACACTTAGAGTACACTATAACTCAATTAGCTTCATATTCACATTTAACTCAATTAGCAACATTCATTCATGCTAGTATGTAACCAATCTAACAACTAACCAATAATCAACGATTCAAACAACATAATCAACAATTTAACTCAATAATCAGATATTGAAATTTTGGAATTTTTATACGGAAGAACAAAAAATGAATTTGAAATGTCATGGTAATGAGGAATGCATAGAATGACAAATAAAGGAAAGAAACTTACTTGATGAAATGTGATTTGAAGTTGGATGTTGAAGTTGGCCGCAAATGTGTAGAAGAAAGGAAGAGAGGAGTTTTGTGGTTTGTTTTTCAAAATAAAACGAACTTACTGAAATTGTTCATATGTAAGACAACTTCGGTTAATATCAACCGAATCAAAACTTCGGTTAATATCCACCGAAGCAACCCTACATTCGGTTCGTGGATACCGAACGATGTCAACACCACGTTCGGTTCGCATTTACCGAAATGTTTCAAGATGTCAAAAGACTTCGGTTTTTATAAACCGCAGTACCCCCCAAGGGTAAAAACGGAAATTCGGGGGGTATAAAAGAAATGGGGGGGGTCGGGAGAGAAAACTTCATTAAAGATTACAGAACAGATTAAAGAACATCCAGAACAATCCACAATCCACAATCCACAATACCATATCTATTAGATTCAATTCTTGGTGGCACAAGTGAAACACAACATCTAGAACTAGAGTAAACAAACAATAATGGAACTATATGAGAATCATCTATTCTACAACATCTTGCCATACCTCACAAATATCACAAGCAACCACCATCATCATCCCGTGCTCCACATTCACACCCCACCTTCCAATTTTTTTTTTAACCTCCTTGAAACTTCAATGGTGCATAAATCTAGCCCAATTCCCCTCACACAAAGCTTCATACTAGATTCAATCTGTCGTAATTTCGGAAACAAATCTGTCATATAAAACAAGATTTCGGAAATTACGATATGAATCTATGCGAGTTAAGAATCTAGCTTCCGAACTTTGCTTCTTGAATTTGCTTGGTTTCATTTTACTTCCTGAAACAAATTCGCTTTCATTTTGCTTCATGAAGCTGCAATTCTCTGAAACCCCATTGCTTGCAAACAAAACCAATTCTTTTTAGGTTCACATATTGATGTCTCTCAATATCAAGTTTTCCAAATTATCAAGTTGAGCTGTTGAATTTGTTGAAGTAGAAATATTTGTTTCCAAATGATGATACGTACGCCCTTTTGATTGTTCAACATTTTCAAGATTTCCATGTTTGTCAATTGTGATTATCCTTGATGAATCTTTAAGGGTTTGGTCTCTGTTTGGAAAGATTTGGAAGTGTGTTGAATTTAGGCTCTGTTTGGATTGACGGAACAGAATGGAATGGAGCGGAATGAAATAAAATGGAATGGAGCGGAACGGAATGGAAAGGAACAGATATTCCATTCCACTGTTTGGGTATTTTTAACATGACATGAATAATATTTTAATTATGAAGTTCATTCCATAGCATACACCCCAAATTGGATGAAATGAAAATTGGAGGTTTGGATGGTATGTGATGGAATGGATTCCATCATATTCCATTACATTCCATCCATTTTTAACATATCCAAACAATTGAATCTAGTTATTTACCACTCCACTCTATTCCATTCCATCATGTACCACAAATCCAAACATAGCCTTAGTGAGATTTGGAAGGGAACCAACTTCAGAATCAGATAAATTAGTTTTGGATCCTAACTCACGAAATGACCTCAGGGGCAATTTTGTCAGTTTGGGGGTCTGAGAGCAATGTATGGGGGCCTAAAGAGCAATTTTTGGTTTGGGTTGGGTGGAGCTTTTGGGCCCGCACCGACCCAGCCCAACCCATTGTCCACCCCTATAAATGGGTAAAGATGTGATGGTGGTTACAGAATGAGATAGAGATAGAGAAACCGAACGGCGCAAAGTTGGAGAGAAACCGAACGACTGTGCCGGACAGCAGAGGAACTAAATTGTTCTTCCAGCCATCTTATCTCTTCTTTTGGTATTTCCTTCCTTATCCTTTTTGTTATTTATCTCTCATAAACCTAATAATTTGTTGATTAAGATCTATTATAGGACTGGAATATGCTTTATTTGGGTATGATGTCCTTTCAATTGATTTTGCTTACTTAGACTTTTGATAAAACTAAACCCTTCACTTAAGGGGATCTTATTATTTTCGTCCACAGATCTTTTGTTTTCTTGTTTCTACCGCGCGTCTTCTTCTCAGATGCGGCCTTCCAGGTTGAAGAAGATAAAATTAGGTCAAAGTAGGTTAAAGCAATGTTTTAAAATTCGGACATACTACCGGTCCGGACAATAGTAAAAAACCACCTGTCTGCAGAACTGAACAAATAACCGAAAAAGACCCACCAGATTCGGTGGGAAAAACTATGAACCGTCCCGGTTTTGGGAACTGGTTCAATATTTTCCCTTCCTTTTCCATTTTTTGCCTCATCAGAACAAGAAGAACATAAAATATGTGTTATGTGTTTAGAAAACACGAGAAAAGGGAGCAGATTGGAATAGAGAGAAAAATTTGTTTTGTATTCCAAGATAGATGGGAAACATAGAAACTTATGAAATCCTTTGATACAACCAAGAATCTGTTATGAAAATGAAAGCAAACGAGAAAAGAAGAATGAAACAGCAAAACAAAATCATTTTATGTTTTTTCACTCTATATGTTGGCAGGATTTAGTGTTAAACTTATGAATAAGGGTATAAATTATTGCGCTATTACTCTCTCTCTCTATATATATATATATATACACACACACGCGCAATTTAACAACAAAAAAATAAAAATATAGCACATATCTAGTATAAATGAAAATTTTGGGACGGTCTTTGGGACGGGTCGCGACCCTCCCCAACCCACACATAGTCCCGCCCCTACACATAGAGTTTTAACGGCTGACATTGAGGTAAAAAATTGTGGCTAGCTCCAAGCCTATCTATTGGTGTGTTGAAGACAATATATACCTCTTTCATGCAGGTATCTTTCAATCTATACATTAAATCTCTTATTTCACGTATATATTTGTTTGAGCTTCGATAGATTACAATCACCTCTATGTACCAAAAAAAAAAAATTACAATCACCTCTTTATCAATTATTTTTGGTTGGACCTCTTTATCAATTCAGATCAAATAAATAAATATATAGTCAAAAACAAAATTCCTCAATATAAATAAAATTTATATAGTAAAAAACAAATAAACAATTTTGACTAAAAAATAAAAACAACTAAAGCTTACTATATTTTTGTAGAGATGTTTTAATTCTCCAAAATAGGCGTGGAGGTATTTTTGTTTTAAATTTTAATTCTCCAAAATAGGCGCGGAGGTATTTTTGTGGAAAAACTAACTAACAACTCTCAATTTCAACAACTATTAAAACCCTAAAATACTCAACCACTTCACTCTTCGTTTCATTTCTTCCGTCGGAATCCTAACTGCCACGCTCCGGAGAACCGCCACGTTTCCGTCCAGTATTCCTTCTACTCTAATTTCTTATTATGAGATTCCACCGTATTCGGCGATCGGTGCTAATAGTTTGAGACTTGTTTTTCCAGATTTTTCAGAGAGCAATGAGGAACTGCGGTGGATTTCTGAAGATCAAGTTTATTTCGCTGGATTTCAATGCTCCAACAAGTAGTTTTTCTTACTTTTTGATCTTTCTTCGGTTGAATTTTGCAATGATTCTGTGATTGATAGTTTTTGTTACTTTTTAGATGAATTTTTAGATCTTTCTCTCCGTTGATCTTTTCAATGATTCCGTGATAGAGAGTTTTTGTTACTTTTTAGATTAGATGAATTTTTTTAGATCTTTCTTTCCCGTTAATTTTGCAATGACTCCGTGATTGAGAGTTTTTTTTTTCCTTATAGATCTTCGGTTGATTTTTGCAATGATTCTGTGGTTGATTTTTGCAATTATTTTCAGCAACCGTGGCATGAATTTTTTTTTATTTTTGTAGTTGATTTTGTTGCAATGATTTTCAGCAACTGCAGTTGAACCCTATTTTTGCATCGATTATGGTGATGGAAGGTCTTTCAAAACTCCTGTTGCAACTATGGAAAGACCTGAAGTGTTTAAGTGGTCACAAATGGAAGATACTCTTGATTTCGACATTCCACGTGGAGCGGACGAAGTTCATTTGTTTCTTGTGGACAGGCTTACCGATACTCGCTGGGGATTGTACAATATGGCAGTATCTGAGTTGAATCGCTCTCCACTACCAGAGGTTCAATTGGAGGTTATCTCTGATCCGATAACCGGATCATTGCATCCATTAACACGCGGAGATCTCTTTCTCGGAGCAAAGTTAACATTTGCATATGATTTTTTTCCCACGGTAGGTAAACTTAACATATGAGTTCTATTTATATATGTTGTTTGGATAGTTTAGATTAAATTGCTTATGAATGTGCCAAACATATACAGATTGTATTTGTTAACAATATGTGGTTGATTTGATTTGTTTCATTTGGTTGTCTTGTATTTTAGGTATATACTACTTGTAGGAAGTTCGGTCTCGATTCAAAGCCTTGACTCCAGAAGCTACCGATCCTAATGATTCTTTTTATCTTAAATTTGATGGCTGGCCATATGGAAACCTTACCAGGAATGGCATTGGGCCATTCAGCTCTCTAGAAGATGTTACTGGCCAAGGCTATATTTGGTCTCATTGGGCACCTGGACCTGGTGTACCTGCGGAGCTTGGAGTGTTTAATGAATCAACCAAGAATTACATTACAATTGATGTCTACCGTGCTGCAGATGACACAGTATCAGCAACCGGAGTGTGAGTATCAACATAACTTAATGTTACTTATTATTTCAAACCCAAGGGAATGTCAACTAGTTAAAAATTGTTCCTAGGAATGAGCATATATTTCATTTTTCACATAAATGTCTCGTTTTCATTTAGTAAGTTCTTTGTGTAGTGTATGTGAAGTATTGGAAGTAACACTATAGATTGATTACGTCTTAATTGATGTACTTTCTTCTATTCTCTGTCTTGCTAAGTGGTTGGTGGTAGTTGTTCATTGGTGGTATTGGACACTGGTATGCTCTTAATAAGGAAAATAGATGAAGGACTTAAAATGTCATGGCTCTAGCTACTTAAGATACACATTGGTTTATAAATATTATCAAATCATGTTGTTTTACTAGTGTATTACCATGTTCTCTGTGATGTATTTTTTAGACCCATGAAATCATGTTGTTTTACTTATGGAAGTTGTAAATTTGAGTAATACTATGAAATTAGAAATATTTTGGGATGCATTATTGGTATCTTGTATATGAAATTGTTTCTTGTAACTTAAAGATGAGGGCCCGTATAAGAAGAAAGATGACAAGAGGTTGGTTTTGGAAATTCCGGGTTCACTCTATATAATTTAGCATCGTAGTCTATATTGTACACCTATTTACACCTTTACACCTATTTCTTGAAACCTCAAAGTTTGTGACTTGAAATTTCAAATGGTACAATATAGACTACGATGCTAAATTATATAGAGTGAACCCGGAATTTCCAAAACCAACCTCTTGTCATCTTTCTTCTTATACGGGCTCTCATCTTTAAGTTACAAGAAACAATTTCATATACAAGATACCAATAATGCATCCCAAAATATTTCTAATTTCATAGTATTACTCAAATTTACAACTTCCATAAGTAAAACAACATGATTTCATGGGTCTAAAAAATACATCACAGAGAACATGGTAATACACTAGTAAAACAACATGATTTCATAATATTTATAAACCAATGTGTATCTTAAGTAGCTAGAGCCATGACATTTTAAGTCCTTCATCTATTTTCCTTATTAAGAGCATACCAGTGTCCAATACCACCAATGAACAACTACCACCAACCACTTAGCAAGACAGAGAATAGAAGAAAGTACATCAATTAAGACGTAATCAATCTATAGTGTTACTTCCAATACTTCACATACACTACACAAAGAACTTACTAAATGAAAACGAGACATTTATGTGAAAAATGAAATATATGCTCATTCCTAGGAACAATTTTTAACTAGTTGACATTCCCTTGAGTTTGAAATAATAAGTAACATTAAGTTATGTTGATACTCACACTCCGGTTGCTGATACTGTGTCATCTGCAGCACGGTAGACATCAATTGTAATGTAATTCTTGGTTGATTCATTAAACACTCCAAGCTCCGCAGGTACACCAGGTCCAGGTGCCCAATGAGACCAAATATAGCCTTGGCCAGTAACATCTTCTAGAGAGCTGAATGGCCCAATGCCATTCCTGGTAAGGTTTCCATATGGCCAGCCATCAAATTTAAGATAAAAAGAATCATTAGGATCGGTAGCTTCTGGAGTCAAGGCCAAGGCCAAGAAGTTTGAATCGAGACCGAACTTCCTACAAGTAGTATATACCTAAAATACAAGACAACCAAATGAAACAAATCAAATCAACCACATATTGTTAACAAATACAATCTGTATATGTTTGGCACATTCATAAGCAATTTAATCTAAACTATCCAAACAACATATATAAATAGAAATCATATGTTAAGTTTACCTACCGTGGGAAAAAAATCATATGCAAATGTTAACTTTGCTCCGAGAAAGAGATCTCCGCGTGTTAATGGATGCAATGATCCGGTTATCGGATCAGAGATAACCTCCAATTGAACCTCTGGTAGTGGAGAGCGATTCAACTCAGATACTGCCATATTGTACAATCCCCAGCGAGTATCGGTAAGCCTGTCCACAAGAAACAAATGAACTTCGTCCGCTCCACGTGGAATGTCGAAATCAAGAGTATCTTCCATTTGTGACCACTTAAACACTTCAGGTCTTTCCATAGTTGCAACAGGAGTTTTGAAAGACCTTCCATCACCATAATCGATGCAAAAATAGGGTTCAACTGCAGTTGCTGAAAATCATTGCAACAAAATCAACTACAAAAATAAAAAAAATTCATGCCACGGTTGCTGAAAATAATTGCAAAAATCAACCACAGAATCATTGCAAAAATCAACCGAAGATCTAGAAGGAAAAAAAAAACTCTCAATCACGGAGTCATTGCAAAATTAACGGGAAAGAAAGATCTAAAAAAATTCATCTAATCTAAAAAGTAACAAAAACTCTCTATCACGGAATCATTGAAAAGATCAACGGAGAGAAAGATCTAAAAATTCATCTAAAAAGTAACAAAAACTATCAATCACGGAATCATTGCAAAATTCAACCGAAGAAAGATCAAAAAGTAAGAAAAACTACTTGTTGGAGCATTGAAATCCAGCGAAATAAACTTGATCTTCAGAAATCCACCGCAGTTCCTCATTGCTCTCTGAAAAATCTGGAAAAACAAGTCTCAAACTATTAGCACCGATCGCCGAATACGGTGGAATCTCATAATAAGAAATTAGAGTAGAAGGAATACTGGACGAAAACGTGGACGGAAACGTGGCGGTTCTCCGGAGCGTGGCAGTTAGGATTCCGACGGAAGAAATGAAACGAAGAGTGAAGTGGTTGAGAGTATTTTAGGGTTTTAATAGTTGTTGAAATTGAGAGTTGTTAGTTAGTTTTTCCACAAAAATACCTCCGCGCCTATTTTGGAGAATTAAAATTTAAAACAAAAATACCTCCACGCCTATTTTGGAGAATTAAAATATCTCTACAAAAATATAGTAAGCTTTAGTTGTTTTTATTTTTTAGTCAAAATTGTTTATTTGTTTTTTACTATATAAATTTTATTTATATTGAGGAATTTTGTTTTTGACTATATATTTATTTATTTGATCTGAATTGATAAAGAGGTCCAACCAAAAATAATCCTATGAGATAATCTAACATACTCCAAAGATAATATCAAGATATCTAAGATGTTTTAGGCTTTAGCCTTTAAATAAAGAGGGAAGAGATACAATGAAGTCTCTGCTTTAACTCTTTCAAGATTAATTTGCATATTTATCAGGATTTGGCGTCTTCCATTAGTATAAATATGGGTTAATTATTAGTCTTTTGTATCAAAAACACAATCATACCAAACCATAATAATAATAATAAATCAAAGACTTCATTTATCTCTTCCCTCTTTATTTAAAGGCTAAAGCCTTATAACTTCAAACAAAAACCAAGCTGGAGGTATGAAATTAATACTACAAGTCCAATGGTTTGTGGCACAACTTTTGAAAATCGAGTCATACTGCAACAACCATCCAAGGAGAACGAATAGACAAAAAGGTATGTGACCAAACTTTTACGCTATTCTACTTGATAAACCAGGCTTCCTCAGAATGTCTTGTTTCTTGGAACAAAATATATGTACTTAATAATGTAATCAAGCATGACACAATAAGTTAATTTGACGAGAGAAAAAAACGATTCAAGTAATCTTATATGCATAACTGAAACCTATAACAGTACAATCAACAGAAGAAAAAGAGCATAACTTACCCACTAGCCCATGGAGGTGCAGGGGCATTAGAAGAACTAGCAGCCGATTTTGTAGCTAACGGACGTTGACGGATGAAAGGATTTGCAGAATCCTTAGAAGCATTTGCCGAAAACAATTGTCTTCTATTCTCATGCACTTTCAAGTTCTTCATATAAATAAACAAATAAACAACAGCATTACAAGATAATTGTCATCAATTACAGTAGAAAACATACACAATCACACACATAACTACAAATTATAAAAACAATACCTCAGTTCGCATTGTGAGAACATCTTTAAACTCTTTGGTAGTACTCATCAATCGAGTCTTTAGATCATCGACAACGGTAGTTGAATGGCTAGTTGTGTCGGTAGAAACATTTCCACTCTCATTTCTTGAATTGCTGACTAATTGAAGATCCACAACCGCAGAGTTAAGTGCAGTAATATCTTGCTTAATAACACTTGTTAATTCTTGAATTTCCATAGTTGGATCATCAAAAACCGAAGTCCTTTTCGCCACTAAAAAAATAAAAAGACGAATTAAAAAAGTAATTAATCAGCATTAACAATACATGAATAATAATTGAATAGTGAAATGTACGAATTGAATGAATTGAAGATTGATTACATTTGGCTAGCTTGGAAAGTTTCTGAGAGGTTTGATGAATTCCGAAACCAATCTTGGAAGCTCTCCGATTAAATTCTGATTGAATTGCAACGGCAGATCGTGGATCCTCCGATCTGGAAGAAGAAGAAGAAGGAGAAGAAGAAGAAGGATAAGGAGAACTACTGCTAGGTCCATTTGGACCTGATCCTGATGATGATGATGATAGTGATTTCTTCAATCTCTCTGCAACGGTGTGGAAATCATGTGTACGATCTCGAAATGAGGATTGTGTTGATTTGAACTGCATCTTGATGGAACGATTTGGTGAATAATGAAAAAGAATGAAATGGAAACCCTAGAATATAGATCTAAATCGAATTGGGGATTTTTGCGAATGGGGGATAAGGAGATGGAGGAACTATAATGAAATTATGGAATTGGAAGAACCTTCTTTCATGTTGATGGTTAAATTAAAACTTAAAATTAGTTCCTCACTATTCACCGTATGCTATTACAACAAAATAACTTTATATCTGTTATGAAACTAATCTAAACATAACTAAGAATATAGAAGAATAGAGATGAAGGAGAGAAGAGAGAAAGATTAGAGTTTGTATATTCTCTTCAAGGTGTGTATTACATTGTAACAAAGGGGTCCTATTTATAGGACACAATTAGGGGACAAGAAAACCTACATAATAATGGACATTCATTACATATTATTCATAACACTCCCCCTTGAATGTCCATGAAGGATATTCTTTCTCTAAAAAAAAAAAAAAAAAAAAAAAAACCCTAGTGAAGGAAAAAGAGTACATCATCATTTGTGTGTGAACTGCCTCATTAAAAACCTTACCAGGAAAACCCAGTGGGACAAAACCACGGTGAAGGGAAAAAGAGTGCAGAACATATTTATATCTCCCCCTCATAAAGACAATTATTATACATGAGATGAAAAAATCAAATAATCTTCTGTACTAGCTGCTCCAAAGTTTTACTAAAAGTTGACTCTGTAGAAAATTCTGTCATATCTTCTTTATTATACTCTTCTCTAAATTAGCACTGCGTCTGATATTATCTTTATGTTGAGTTGTTGCAGGAACCATCATTTTGTAATAAAACAACGAATTTCTTGTATGTGTTGAATTACAATCCTCAACAAAAACATCTTCTCAGCTTGCTTGATGTAGTGCTAAAATCTTCACATGATTGGATGATATTGTTGTTTCTTTAAAGTATAAATAATTCTATGTTTTGCTTTACTTCAATATTTGGGTTGGACGAATAGGCAAAAATAAAATACTACGAAATTATAGCAAATATATTAGTGAGCTTAATTGAATTAAGATATGGTACTTCAGGACCAATTCAAATTGTTCATCATTTTCTTGAGGCATGACACATCAAATGACATTGCAACCATTTTTAGTATACAACAAATTAGATTTGTCAATGTCAAACTGTTTTAATACTTTTGCTATATAATCTTATTTAAATTATAAATTTAAATGAGAATATCTCATAAGCTCTTCGGGAGTCTATATGATATTTTATCATTAATATAAGCCTCGGATATAAATAATTCATTGTCAAATATAACTAAATCTTTCAGGGATCATCATTATCAAGTGAGCCAGTAAAATACGTTAAAACACATATTTCACATGAATTGAGTATTTCAGATGCTACTCAACTTAATTAATTTTTTGAATTCACTTCAGGTGAATATGCTTCTTGAAAATCAATGATAGACATTTATCAATATACTTGAATAAGAACTCAAACTCTAAATATTTTATTTCCATTATTTTTCTCTTGAAAAGTTATTCATATCGAATTATTTTCATCTGCAGATGAAATGGACTACGGGTCCAAAAACATTTCGCTTTTCAAAGCTAGTTTAATTTTGTATCAATTGCGTCTATCTATTTAGTCAATCATTTTATTGTCTATAATCCTTAATAGACTTTGATTTATGATCCTCATTATCATTTATCACATATATAGCGCTTTATTATGTGCAAAAATATTGTCAACGTTGACTTCATCTCGGTTTCATCGTATTCCATTCATGACATAATTTATTGAGATCTCTTTATTTTCATAAATTTTAGGTACCTAATAAGTTCTTCTGGAACTGAAAAATCAATTATGTCAAATGCTCTTTTGTGATTTTCATATCCTCACTTGGGTCATTTTTTTTTTTAGCTCCTTATCTTATTTGAGGAATTTATCCTTGAAACCGATTTGCTTACCATGCTTCAAGTGTGGTTAAGAATCATTTGCAATATTAGATTGTCCGACAGGGACATTCATTTTTATCGGAGCATTAGCAGCTATTGATTGATTTCATAAACTTTGCAAATGAATTATCTTTTGAACATTTGGTTCAAGCTATTTTATATGAGGATCAAGATGAGATAATAATAATAATTTATTTCAAGTGATTCATTTGAACTTCTGGTTCATATTTTTAGCTGCTTATTCCCTCCCCCTAATATTGGGAAAATTAATTCATCACTTGAAAATTAGCCTTCTGGGCTATAAACAAGTCCCTAATTATTGGCTCAATATAATTTATAAGGGATGAAGAGTTATATCAAATATATTTTCCCAATATTCTTTTACGACCCATTTAAATGCATTATATTGGAGCAATTGAGACGTACCCAACACATCCAAAAATGTTCATATATGGAAAATTAGGTTTATAAACCAAAATTCAAATAAATTAGGGGGGAACTTATGTATATAATAATTTGTTGGCATGATGCTATTCAATATCTCAACATTCATGTTTGAGTGTTCCCAACTATAACTTAAAAGTTACGATCTCATAAGTATCGGTCGTGTAATTAACTTTAGACGTCTAAAGAATGGATCGTCAATTCCTTTTTTTTTTTTCTTGTATTATCATATTCTACAAGATGTTCTATATCAATTTCAATTGACATTCGATACTTATCAAATACTTTCTAGAAAATTAAATATTAAATGAGCTCTTAACCAGATTAGTAAATAAAATAATCTCACAAACTTCTGGTTGTGAGTTGACAACAAACACACATGTGACCATTTCGTTGATGCATAAATTAAAATTATTAAAATCTAATTGGTCCACATGATCATGATCGGTGTATTGATTTACAAATATCACCTTTCGTATATTCTAAAATAAAAGATGCTCATTTATTTAATTTATCATTTTTCTTTGGGAACTAGTAATGCACAAAAATATTAGATTGAATGAACTTCTGGTCATTCAATACATATCCATAGGAAATTTTCGCATCATAATAGATCAGAGATGACCCAACTGATCTTGCCAATTACAAACTTATTATCATTTGTAAACTTCTGGTTTACAAGAACATGTGTTTCAATTGCACAAATATATATAAGTATACCCCAAACTAGAGGCAAAGGTTGATAATATGTCTCGTAATATATAGAGATACAAGATCTCATCCGTTTCTTGTTTCAATATGATATTCATTTATGCGAACATCCTTCAAACATAAAAAATTTCTTTAAGACTTAAAAATATACAATACATTGGCAAAGTGTAACTTTGTTTCTCGATATAATAATGTATTGGTTCCCTTTTCTTTTGATAAGAAATGTATTGGTTCTTCTGGAGCCTTCAATAATTAAATTTTTTTTTTGTACTACCAAATATAAAAAGTTAATTCCTTCCAAAAAAAAATATAATCTTTAATTTTTCATGAATAGCAATAATTTACTTGTATGAGAATTAGAAGAAATATTTCTGTTGATTTCAGCGGAATAAGAAAATAGTTACATTTAAATTATTATTTTTTATTTGAAACCATAGTAGCATTTAGAATTATAATCAATAAATTGATTTAAATAAGTAACCGAATAATTAAAATCAGTTTATATTTGCAAACTGTAACCGAATTATAATTATAAGTAAAAAAACCTATTCAAAAGCTTAAGGAAAAATAATCAACATAAAATAAACTCAAAACTTAATGTATTCAAAGAAAATTAGTAAAATGTAACGTGCCAACATAAATAAGGCTCAAATATATCATGTAGCCTTTCACATCACAAATGTGAATAACGTTTCAAAGTATTCACAAAATTATTTTCTCAAATTTGCTACTTCAGGAGCATATTCACGAGACATAAATAATTTTTCTGTTAATTTCCTTTAATTTTAGTCCAACTTATACTAAGATCAAATGAATCATATGGACTTTAATCGTATTATAAAAATTTAGTTCTTCAGGAACTCAACAACAAATCTCTATTTAGAATGGCTGGAGAAAATCAGAATTTTACAATCCTTCATTTCATTGAGCGATACTACAAGAATGCTTTAATATTGGATTTTATGTTCTTCAAGAACTATACAAATAATTTTTTTCATTAACAATAGCTAAGGAAATCCATATTCTTTGAGTAATTCATCTAAGATGCGCCAATATTAAAGCTTTAGTTCTTCAAGAACTATATCACAAGTGACCTTCATATAATGATCACAATGATCTTCATAATTTCTTCAAGAAAATTTCATTCTTTGAGCAATCATTCAAAGATGCTTCAATATTAAGGTTTTCCCTTTTTCTTCTTTAATTAGTTCTTCGGGAACTAGCTAATATCACATATATTTTCATTAGTTTTGCTAATTTGTCCACTTTTCCTTTTTTTTTCTTTCAATTCTAGCGAGAAGCCGAGCTTTTAAAATTAACACGGGCATGACTATTACCTCAATGATGGCCACAATTTTGTCCATGGTAATCGTGTGTTGCTACATTCACTTCCGGGAATGGAGTAACATCAATGGGTTGGACTTCATTCACTTCTGGGAATGATTTTTCATTCATTTATCATTGATATATACTATCATCAAATAATAAAATTAAGCAAATACTTAGATAAGCATAATAAACATAGTCAAACAAAAAAATTAATTCCAATTATTTTTTATTAACACTAATGTAATGTAACGTACTGAAAATTTATAATGCAAATTAAATAGTAACTTAATAATAATTATAATGTAACCTATGTTATGAATAAGATTAATTAGTAACTTATTGAAAAAATAAAAATAAATTGGCATATAACGTATTGATAACAAAATTGGCATATGATATACATTTTTTATGTTTTGTACAATATAGAAATAAATAAATAAATCCATTGAAAATTGTAAATTGCCAAAATTTTATAAAAATTGGTAAAACTATCCTTTAGGGATGCATATGTATATTGAATTCTTCTGGAATTCTTAAGAAATAATTTGATTTTTCTTTTAAGTTCTTCAGGAACTATATAATATTGTTATAATGTAAGAATAATCCTTTATGCAATCCTCATAAGAATAATCCATATTCTTTGTTATATTATAATATATCTAATTGTACAATCCTTCAAAGATGTATCCGTAATGAATTCTTCAGGAATTCGTGGGTAATACAAATTGATTTTAAAATTGTTTAAGAACTGTATAACGGATCAAATATATATTCAATCAATTATTTATCCAATCCTTCAGGGATTGATGTTCATTTTACTTATATCTATGAATCTTCAGGATTCATATTTTAAAATTTCATCATACTATGAATCTTCAGGATTCATATTTTAAAATTTATCACACCATGAATCTTCAGGATTCATATTTTAAAATTTCATCATACTATGAATCTTCAGGATTCATATTTTAAAATTTATCACACCATGAATCTTCAGGATTCATATTTTAAAATTTCATCATAATATGAATCTTCAGGATTCATATTTTTAAAATTTTATCACACTATGAATCTTCGGGATTCATATTTCAAAAATTTCACCACGATACTTCTGGATCGAAGGTTTGTAAATCAATTTCACCACGATAATTATCTGAAAGAATAGAATAAAAAATCATACATAAAATAAAATTGTCACTTCCCTTTGTTGCTATACCTTTCTTGAAAGGGGAGAGACTATCGTGCTGATAACGTGTTATGAAACTAATCTAAACATAACTAAGAATATAGAAGAATAGAGATGAAGGAGAGAAGAGAGAAAGATTAGAGTTTGTATATTCTCTTCAAGGTGTGTATTACATTGTAACAAAGGGGTCCTATTTATAGGACACAATTAGGGGACAAGAAAACCTACATAATAATGGACATTCATTACATATTATTCATAACAATATCGATGATGATGCATATAAATTAAATTTTTTAAGTATTAATAATTTAGGTGTAAATATTTAAAATTGCCTTAAATATCACGTAAGTTTTTCCGGTTTTTTTGTTTTAGTTCCTGTATGTTTTTTTTTTTTAAATAGTTCCTCCATGTCCAATTTTTTTTGGTTTTCGTCTCTCCCCTCTCAAAAATGCTGATGTGGCTAACGACATGACATGTGGTATGTTGACGTGGCAAACGAATGACCAAAACCAAAAAAAATTATTATTGAAGGACCAACACCAAAAAATAAAGTTTAAAATCCCTAAAATTAAAAAAAATAAATTTACTTTAACGTTTTTTAATAAATAAAATATAATTTTTTTTATGTAAGACAAGTTATATTATTAACAACATATTAGTGTCTTAAGCCACTATGTTTGGTCTAGTGATGAGGGGTTTGGATAGTACGTTATAGGTCATGAGTTCGATCCTCAACTCAGTGTAAACAAAAAAACTTATTAGTGTCTTAATAGTCACTTGTTATTGGTTTGTGCAATATTAATGTTTCGTTTGGATTAGCTTATTCAAACAACTTATACAATATAAATTATGTTTTATGTTATTTTATAAGTTCACACTAGTGAAAATTGTATTTATAAGCTATTTTATCATAAATTACCTTGACAAACTTATAATCCCTATTGGTGAATTAAAATAAAGGTATAATAGGAAAACAAGGTGCAAAAATACACTTTCTTAATATTTTTTTTTTTTTCTAGAATCTCAAGTAATTTGAAACGGGGGAAGTAATACATAAAAATTGCATAAGTTGTTTGCATAAACTCAAAAATAAATTAATTCAAACGAGACCTAAGTTGATGTGCAATTTTAAGTACACTGTCATTATAGCCAAATTTTTTAGCATGTCCTAAACCAATTTTAGCACACTATGAACAAGTTTTTACACCGTAGACTTATGAATTTAAAATTTTAGCACTTTATATATATATATATATATATATATATATATATATATATATATATATATATATATATATATATATATTAAATTTTGTTTTCTATTTGAAAAAAAATGGTTTTTTTAAAAGAAAAAAATGTTAAAAAATTGTGTTTTTTTTATTTTAAAAAAAAGTTAATTTAGGAATTTTGTTTTTTTGGTTCTTCATTAATTTGTTTTTATAAGTTGTTTTGCAAAAGTTAAAAAATAAGTTATTCTAAACATGCCCTTAATCATTCATTCCTTTTTTATCGAATAAAATATAGAAATTTTTGTCCACAAATCCTAGTTTAACTGGCCGAAATGCCGAAATTGCTAATGTCTAATGTCAGGATTGGAGTTTGAACCTCGGTCACTCCACTAGTGAAAATTATATTTTTACAAACTATTTTATCATCAACTACCTTGACAAACTTATAATAACACATAAAAATTTATTTATTTGCATAAGATATTTTGCAAAAGTTAAAAAATAAGTTATTCTAAACCGACTCTTAATCATTCATTCCTTTTTATAGAATAAAATATAGAAATTTTCGTCCACAAATGCCGAAATTGCTAATGTCGGATGACAGGATTGGAGTTTGAACTCCGGTCACTCCTGTGTGTTTTTTCAACGGCTTTGCGATTTTCGACCGTCAACCAAAAAAACATAGAAATTTTCTCTTTCTAGTGGACTTCGGGGTTTGGTGGTTGCAAACATCTTTCCCGCTTCCTACTACGTAAGACATCAGGATTAAGGATTAAGGTTGAATCAAAGAAGAAGAGAAAGAAGAAGAAGGGTTTAAACCTGATGAAGGGTGAGATGGATAGGAAAATGTCAAAGAAGAAGGCTGATGAGATAATACCGAACAAGAAAAAGAAGAGGGCTGAGATGGATCTTGAAAAGTCATCGTCGTCGGAGAAGCCTAAGAAAAGACCGACGAAGAAGGCTGTGTTGGTTAAGGATGATGAAGAACATGAAGAGTGTTGATGTGAAAGCGCAGATATTGAGGATGAAAAAGCACCTGATGAAACAGCGAGGATTTCCAGAGGATAAAATAATTGTGATCATTGAGGACGAAGAAGACACCAAACCCACTGTGACCAACATACGTGATCAGTTATACAGGCTGGTTGAGTTCTCTTCTTATCCAGGTGACATCCTCTTCATCCACCTCATTGCCTATGGCTGTTCTGATGGACTTATTCTTACTCCAGATAAAGGGTATTGTTGGTATTATGAAAAGTCGACGCCAAAACTTTTGTATCCTCTTTTTTTTTTCTTTTGGTGTTTACCATCTGGTTCCTAAGGGAAGGAGGTCCTAGTAGTCCAAAGTTTGGGGTGAGTTCTTGGATCAAGTGGTTCCGGTCAGTGGCGGAGCCAGGATTATAGCGGAGCTTGGGCACAATTTTAACCACAATATTTTTTTGGATAGCATGAGTTAAAACAAAAAAAAAAACTAGAAAAAACCAACAAAACATGAGTCAAATAAGAGGGATAAAATATAACATACCAATAGTATACTACATAAAATTAGGAGGTAAATGCCCTTTCTGAGACTTCTTTGCGGTGAAGGATCGGATAATATCAATATCATCAAGTGACTTGAATATCTCCCGCTCGGTATAACATATCATCAAGTCATTGAACCACTCATCATTGATCTTGTTGCGCAATTTATTCTTAATAATCGACATTGCTGAAAAAGCCCTTTCAACGGATGCTGTCGACACCAGTAATATCAAAGCCAGCTCAATAAGTTTGTAGACCAATGGAAATACGAAACGTTTATCAGTTTGAACCATCTTCAAAGCCAAACTTTGAACATCTTCGCAAGTAGAAAATGATACATGTCTTCTAACATGAACTATATATGTCTCAAGTTGCTCCCTTATTGTTCCACGGTCATTATTAGAAAAGTCTTCATGATAAATATCAGCAAGACGAGCAAGTTTATCAACATCAAACTTGGAGAAAGAATTCTTGGGGTCAAGACATGAGAAAGAACTAAGCACAATGTTACTTCGTTCACTAAAGCGGTGATCCATCTCCACACATATTTTGTCAATAGCAACATAAAAAATCTCTGCACGGTAATGATGAAGATTAGTGACAGTCTTTCCTTCTAACCTTGAACGACCCCGAACCGGTATTTCTTGATTCATATCTAGCACCGGAATACCTTTAGCAATACAAAATTTTTGGACATTATCAAATAAATCATCCCAACCACTCTCTCTCAATGTGGCCAACCGAGCTTTGACATCATCAACTAAATCCATGGCAAGCACAATATTAAGATCTTTTCTTTGCAAGATTTTTGAAAGCTCATTTGTGATACCAAGCAACTTTAACATTAACTTCAAAATGAACGTAAATTTAAAACACTCCATTTTTTCTATTAAACCCGCCGCTTGAGATGGTAAACGTCCAAGTTCATCAACCGTACTAAGCACTGCTAACGCGGGGGCCCACATTTAATCCAAACGAATCAAGGTCATAAAATGTGAACCCCATCTAGTATCTCCGGGTCTAGGGAGAGTAGATTCTTGGTTTAAGCCCCTTCCGCTAGATATCTCACCAGTTGCAAGTTGACACACAATTTCGTCGTGGTGTGCTTGCTTCAAAGCATCCATTCTCTTGCAAGATGCAGTTGTTGTGGTTACAATCAAGGAGATGTACTCAAAGAAATCATAAATAGATGAGCAACTACTAGTAACGGAAACAACCACCAATTGCAAACGGTGAGCATAGCAATGAACATATAAAGCATATGGATTTTCATCTAGAATCTTTCGTTGCAAACCATTAAATTCACCTCTCATATTTGAAGCTCCGTCATATCCTTGCCCTCTTATCCTTGAAATAGATAACGTGTGACGATCAAGAATGGAATAAAGAGCATTCTTTAGTGCCTCGGATGTAGTACTTTCGACTTTTTGTAGAGCAAGGAATCGTTCCACAACTTCCCCTTTGTCGTTCACAAACCTAAAAAACAAATCCAACAAGGTTAAATAATTACAGAGGCATGGAGAATAATAAGTAATAAAAATTGGAAAATACAACTACTAACCTAAACATCACCGCCATTTGCTCTTTGACGGATATATCACGTGACTCATCAATAAGCACGGAGAATTGTCTATCACCAAGCTCTCCCATAATCACCTTCATAACTTCAGCTGCACAAGACGTTGCAAAGTCCTTTTGAATGTCACCGCAAATCATTTTGCAATCATTTGAACCACGGTCATAAGCATCTCTCACTTTTTCATCATTAGATTTTACCCAATCTACCATCTCTCTAAAATTGCCCTTGTTTAGAGAAGTAACGGATTCATCATGGCCACGGAAAGCCATGCCTTGTGCTATGAGATATCTTGAACAATCTAAGGAACAAGTCAAACGAATCTTATACAATTCTTCAGATTCTCTAGTTGCTCTAAGAAACTTAGCCCCTATACTTTGTCTTTGATTATTATAATCATCATAGTCCTTCATACACGAGTTGTGCATACTACCATGACCACCAACATGACCTTGCAAGCCTTTAGATGCATGCTTCCAATCTTTATATCCGGATTTGGTGAAGACTTCAAAACCAAATTGCTCACTCCTCCCGGGTTTCTTAAAGAGAAAGCAATGGAAACAATAAGCTGCATCCTTGAACTCACTATATTCTATCCATGTATACTTTTCATACCATGATTTACAAAATGCCCTTGTTCTTGGTTCTCTAGCAAATTGAGTGCGAGGAAATTTTTCCAAAATTGGTTGTGTTGGACCCTTCAATATATATGCCCTCCTCACTTGGTCTTGAATATCCGGAGAATACTCATG
Source organism: Trifolium pratense (assembly GCF_020283565.1). Taxonomy (NCBI): domain Eukaryota; kingdom Viridiplantae; phylum Streptophyta; class Magnoliopsida; order Fabales; family Fabaceae; genus Trifolium; species Trifolium pratense. The sequence continues at coordinate 4,638,759 of NC_060065.1, read as the reverse complement.
AATTTGTTTCCTAAGACCCGGATCACGCACAATCTCATTTGAATTAAACTCATTGACCACATTAGGTGGTGGTTCTTCTACTTCGGCTTCCGATTGCACAACATTCACATTCTCAATACTTGCTCTAGGAACCAAAAACCTCATCATCTCTGAAATAAAAGTTGCAGAAATCTTAAACTTTGAAGTGAACAATCAAAATATGATAACAGAGTTACAGAACCAGAAACTGAATTTAAAAATTAAAATAAAATAAAATAGCATTACTCTCTCTCTCTCTCTCTCTATATATATATATATATATATATACACACACACGCGCAATTTAACAACAAAAAAATAAAAATATAGCACATATCTAGTATAAATGAAAATTTTGGGACGGTCTTTGGGACGGGTCGCGACCCTCCCCAACCCACACATAGTCCCGCCCCTACACATAGAGTTTTAACGGCTGACATTGAGGTAAAAAATTGTGGCTAGCTCCAAGCCTATCTATTGGTGTGTTGAAGACAATATATACCTCTTTCATGCAGGTATCTTTCAATCTATACATTAAATCTCTTATTTCACGTATATATTTGTTTGAGCTTCGATAGATTACAATCACCTCTATGTACCAAAAAAAAAAATTACAATCACCTCTTTATCAATTATTTTTGGTTGGACCTCTTTATCAATTCAGATCAAATAAATAAATATATAGTCAAAAACAAAATTCCTCAACATAAATAAAATTTATATAGTAAAAAACAAATAAACAATTTTGACTAAAAAATAAAAACAACTAAAGCTTACTATATTTTTGTAGAGATATTTTAATTCTCCAAAATAGGCGTGGAGGTATTTTTGTTTTAAATTTTAATTCTCCAAAATAGGCGCGGAGGTATTTTTGTGGAAAAACTAACTAACAACTCTCAATTTCAACAACTATTAAAACCCTAAAATACTCTCAACCACTTCACTCTTCGTTTCATTTCTTCCGTCGGAATCCTAACTGCCACGCTCCGGAGAACCGCCACGTTTCCGTCCACGTTTTCGTCCAGTATTCCTTCTACTCTAATTTCTTATTATGAGATTCCACCGTATTCGGCGATCGGTGCTAATAGTTTGAGACTTGTTTTTCCAGATTTTTCAGAGAGCAATGAGGAACTGCGGTGGATTTCTGAAGATCAAGTTTATTTCGCTGGATTTCAATGCTCCAACAAGTAGTTTTTCTTACTTTTTGATCTTTCTTCGGTTGAATTTTGCAATGATTCCGTGATTGATAGTTTTTGTTACTTTTTAGATGAATTTTTAGATCTTTCTCTCCGTTGATCTTTTCAATGATTCCGTGATAGAGAGTTTTTGTTACTTTTTAGATTAGATGAATTTTTTTAGATCTTTCTTTCCCGTTAATTTTGGAATGACTCCGTGATTGAGAGTTTTTTTTTTTCCTTCTAGATCTTCGGTTGATTTTTGCAATGATTCTGTGGTTGATTTTTGCAATTATTTTCAGCAACCGTGGCATGAATTTTTTTTATTTTTGTAGTTGATTTTGTTGCAATGATTTTCAGCAACTGCAGTTGAACCCTATTTTTGCATCGATTATGGTGATGGAAGGTCTTTCAAAACTCCTGTTGCAACTATGGAAAGACCTGAAGTGTTTAAGTGGTCGCAAATGGAAGATACTCTTGATTTCGACATTCCACGTGGAGCGGACGAAGTTCATTTGTTTCTTGTGGACAGGCTTACCGATACTCGCTGGGGATTGTACAATATGGCAGTATCTGAGTTGAATCGCTCTCCACTACCAGAGGTTCAATTGGAGGTTATCTCTGATCCGATAACCGGATCATTGCATCCATTAACACGCGGAGATCTCTTTCTCGGAGCAAAGTTAACATTTGCATATGATTTTTTTCCCACGGTAGGTAAACTTAACATATGATTTCTATTTATATATGTTGTTTGGATAGTTTAGATTAAATTGCTTATGAATGTGCCAAACATATACAGATTGTATTTGTTAACAATATGTGGTTGATTTGATTTGTTTCATTTGGTTGTCTTGTATTTTAGGTATATACTACTTGTAGGAAGTTCGGTCTCGATTCAAACTTCTTGGCCTTGGCCTTGACTCCAGAAGCTACCGATCCTAATGATTCTTTTTATCTTAAATTTGATGGCTGGCCATATGGAAACCTTACCAGGAATGGCATTGGGCCATTCAGCTCTCTAGAAGATGTTACTGGCCAAGGCTATATTTGGTCTCATTGGGCACCTGGACCTGGTGTACCTGCGGAGCTTGGAGTGTTTAATGAATCAACCAAGAATTACATTACAATTGATGTCTACCGTGCTGCAGATGACACAGTATCAGCAACCGGAGTGTGAGTATCAACATAACTTAATGTTACTTATTATTTCAAACCCAAGGGAATGTCAACTAGTTAAAAATTGTTCCTAGGAATGAGCATATATTTCATTTTTCACATAAATGTCTCGTTTTCATTTAGTAAGTTCTTTGTGTAGTGTATGTGAAGTATTGGAAGTAACACTATAGATTGATTACGTCTTAATTGATGTACTTTCTTCTATTCTCTGTCTTGCTAAGTGGTTGGTGGTAGTTGTTCATTGGTGGTATTGGACACTGGTATGCTCTTAATAAGGAAAATAGATGAAGGACTTAAAATGTCATGGCTCTAGCTACTTAAGATACACATTGGTTTATAAATATTATGAAATCATGTTGTTTTACTAGTGTATTACCATGTTCTCTGTGATGTATTTTTTAGACCCATGAAATCATGTTGTTTTACTTATGGAAGTTGTAAATTTGAGTAATACTATGAAATTAGAAATATTTTGGGATGCATTATTGGTATCTTGTATATGAAATTGTTTCTTGTAACTTAAAGATGAGGGCCCGTATAAGAAGAAAGATGACAAGAGGTTGGTTTTGGAAATTCCGGGTTCACTCTATATAATTTAGCATCGTAGTCTATATTGTACACCTATTTACACCTTTACACCTATTTCTTGAAACCTCAAAGTTTGTGACTTGAAATTTCAAATGGTACAATATAGACTACGATGCTAAATTATATAGAGTGAACCCGGAATTTCCAAAACCAACCTCTTGTCATCTTTCTTCTTATACGGGCTCTCATCTTTAAGTTACAAGAAACAATTTCATATACAAGATACCAATAATGCATCCCAAAATATTTCTAATTTCATAGTATTACTCAAATTTACAACTTCCATAAGTAAAACAACATGATTTCATGGGTCTAAAAAATACATCACAGAGAACATGGTAATACACTAGTAAAACAACATGATTTCATAATATTTATAAACCAATGTGTATCTTAAGTAGCTAGAGCCATGACATTTTAAGTCCTTCATCTATTTTCCTTATTAAGAGCATACCAGTGTCCAATACCACCAATGAACAACTACCACCAACCACTTAGCAAGACAGAGAATAGAAGAAAGTACATCAATTAAGACGTAATCAATCTATAGTGTTACTTCCAATACTTCACATACACTACACAAAGAACTTACTAAATGAAAACGAGACATTTATGTGAAAAATGAAATATATGCTCATTCCTAGGAACAATTTTTAACTAGTTGACATTCCCTTGGGTTTGAAATAATAAGTAACATTAAGTTATGTTGATACTCACACTCCGGTTGCTGATACTGTGTCATCTGCAGCACGGTAGACATCAATTGTAATGTAATTCTTGGTTGATTCATTAAACACTCCAAGCTCCGCAGGTACACCAGGTCCAGGTGCCCAATGAGACCAAATATAGCCTTGGCCAGTAACATCTTCTAGAGAGCTGAATGGCCCAATGCCATTCCTGGTAAGGTTTCCATATGGCCAGCCATCAAATTTAAGATAAAAAGAATCATTAGGATCGGTAGCTTCTGGAGTCAAGGCCAAGGCCAAGAAGTTTGAATCGAGACCGAACTTCCTACAAGTAGTATATACCTAAAATACAAGACAACCAAATGAAACAAATCAAATCAACCACATATTGTTAACAAATACAATCTGTATATGTTTGGCACATTCATAAGCAATTTAATCTAAACTATCCAAACAACATATATAAATAGAAATCATATGTTAAGTTTACCTACCGTGGGAAAAAAATCATATGCAAATGTTAACTTTGCTCCGAGAAAGAGATCTCCGCGTGTTAATGGATGCAATGATCCGGTTATCGGATCAGAGATAACCTCCAATTGAACCTCTGGTAGTGGAGAGCGATTCAACTCAGATACTGCCATATTGTACAATCCCCAGCGAGTATCGGTAAGCCTGTCCACAAGAAACAAATGAACTTCGTCCGCTCCACGTGGAATGTCGAAATCAAGAGTATCTTCCATTTGTGACCACTTAAACACTTCAGGTCTTTCCATAGTTGCAACAGGAGTTTTGAAAGACCTTCCATCACCATAATCGATGCAAAAATAGGGTTCAACTGCAGTTGCTGAAAATCATTGCAACAAAATCAACTACAAAAATAAAAAAAATTCATGCCACGGTTGCTGAAAATAATTGCAAAAATCAACCACAGAATCATTGCAAAAATCAACCGAAGATCTAGAAGGAAAAAAAAACTCTCAATCACGGAGTCATTGCAAAATTAACGGGAAAGAAAGATCTAAAAAAATTCGTCTAATCTAAAAAGTAACAAAAACTCTCTATCACGGAATCATTGAAAAGATCAACGGAGAGAAAGATCTAAAAATTCATCTAAAAAGTAACAAAAACTATCAATCACGGAATCATTGCAAAATTCAACCGAAGAAAGATCAAAAAGTAAGAAAAACTACTTGTTGGAGCATTGAAATCCAGCGAAATAAACTTGATCTTCAGAAATCCACCGCAGTTCCTCATTGCTCTCTGAAAAATCTGGAAAAACAAGTCTCAAACTATTAGCACCGATCGCCGAATACGGTGGAATCTCATAATAAGAAATTAGAGTAGAAGGAATACTGGACGAAAACGTGGACGGAAACATGGCGGTTCTCCGGAGCGTGGCAGTTAGGATTCCGACGGAAGAAATAAAACGAAGAGTGAAGTGGTTGAGAGTATTTTAGGGTTTTAATAGTTGTTGAAATTGAGAGTTGTTAGTTAGTTTTTCCACAAAAATACCTCCGCGCCTATTTTGGAGAATTAAAATTTAAAACAAAAATACCTCCACGCCTATTTTGGAGAATTAAAATATCTCTACAAAAATATAGTAAGCTTTAGTTGTTTTTATTTTTTAGTCAAAATTGTTTATTTGTTTTTTACTATATAAATTTTATTTATATTGAGGAATTTTGTTTTTGACTATATATTTATTTATTTGATCTGAATTGATAAAGAGGTCCAACCAAAAATAATTGATAAAGAGGTGATTGTAATTTTTTTTTTTTGGTACATAGAGGTGATTGTAATCTATCGAAGCTCAAACAAATATATACGTGAAATAAGAGATTTAATGTATAGATTGAAAGATACCTGCATGAAAGAGGTATATATTGTCTTCAACACACCAATAGATAGGCTTGGAGCTAGCCACAATTTTTTACCTCAATGTCAGCCGTTAAAACTCTATGTGTAGGGGCGGGACTATGTGTGGGTTGGGGAGGGTCGCGACCCGTCCCAAAGACCGTCCCAAAATTTTCATTTATACTAGATATGTGCTATATTTTTATTTTTTTGTTGTTAAATTGCGCGTGTGTGTGTATATATATATATATAGAGAGAGAGAGAGTAATGCTATTTTATTTTATTTTAATTTTTAAATTCAGTTTCTGGTTCTGTAACTCTGTTATTATATTTTGATTGTTCACTTCAAAGTTTAAGATTTCTGCAACTTTTATTTCAGAGATGATGAGGTTTTTGGTTCCTAGAGCAAGTATTGAGAATGTGAATGTTGTGCAATCGGAAGCCGAAGTAGAAGAACCACCACCTAATGTGGTCAATGAGTTTAATTCAAATGAGATTGTGCGTGATCCGGGTCTTAGGAAACAAATTCATGAGTATTCTCCGGATATTCAAGACCAAGTGAGGAGGGCATATATATTGAAGGGTCCAACACAACCAATTTTGGAAAAATTTCCTCGCACTCAATTTGCTAGAGAACCAAGAACAAGGGCATTTTGTAAATCATGGTATGAAAAGTATACATGGATAGAATATAGTGAGTTCAAGGATGCAGCTTATTGTTTCCATTGCTTTCTCTTTAAGAAACCCGGGAGGAGTGAGCAATTTGGTTTTGAAGTCTTCACCAAATCCGGATATAAAGATTGGAAGCATGCATCTAAAGGCTTGCAAGGTCATGTTGGTGGTCATGGTAGTATGCACAACTCGTGTATGAAGGACTATGATGATTATAATAATCAAAGACAAAGTATAGGGGCTAAGTTTCTTAGAGCAACTAGAGAATCTGAAGAATTGTATAAGATTCGTTTGACTTGTTCCTTAGATTGTTCAAGATATCTCATAGCACAAGGCATGGCTTTCCGTGGCCATGATGAATCCGTTACTTCTCTAAACAAGGGCAATTTTAGAGAGATGGTAGATTGGGTAAAATCTAATGATGAAAAAGTGAGAGATGCTTATGACCGTGGTTCAAATGATTGCAAAATGATTTGCGGTGACATTCAAAAGGACTTTGCAACGTCTTGTGCAGCTGAAGTTATGAAGGTGATTATGGGAGAGCTTGGTGATAGACAATTCTCCGTGCTTATTGATGAGTCACGTGATATATCCGTCAAAGAGCAAATGGCGGTGATGTTTAGGTTAGTAGTTGTATTTTCCAATTTTTATTACTTATTATTCTCCATGCCTCTGTAATTATTTAACCTTGTTGGATTTGTTTTTTAGGTTTGTGAACGACAAAGGGGAAGTTGTGGAACGATTCCTTGCTCTACAAAAAGTCGAAAGTACTACATCCGAGGCACTAAAGAATGCTCTTTATTCCATTCTTGATCGTCACACGTTATCTATTTCAAGGATAAGAGGGCAAGGATATGACGGAGCTTCAAATATGAGAGGTGAATTTAATGGTTTGCAACGAAAGATTCTAGATGAAAATCCATATGCTTTATATGTTCATTGCTATGCTCACCGTTTGCAATTGGTGGTTGTTTCCGTTACTAGTAGTTGCTCATCTATTTATGATTTCTTTGAGTACATCTCCTTGATTGTAACCACAACAACTGCATCTTGCAAGAGAATGGATGCTTTGAAGCAAGCACACCACGACGAAATTGTGTGTCAACTTGCAACTGGTGAGATATCTAGCGGAAGGGGCTTAAACCAAGAATCTACTCTCCCTAGACCCGGAGATACTAGATGGGGTTCACATTTTATGACCTTGATTCGTTTGGATCAAATGTGGGCCCCCGCGTTAGCAGTGCTTAGTACGGTTGATGAACTTGGACGTTTACCATCTCAAGCGGCGGGTTTAATAGAAAAAATGGAGTGTTTTAAATTTGCGTTCATTTTGAAGTTAATGTTAAAGTTGCTTGGTATCACAAATGAGCTTTCAAAAATCTTGCAAAGAAAAGATCTTAATATTGTGCTTGCCATGGATTTAGTTGATGATGTCAAAGCTCGGTTGGCCACATTGAGAGAGAGTGGTTGGGATGATTTATTTGATAATGTCCAAAAATTTTGTATTGCTAAAGGTATTCCGGTGCTGGATATGAATCAAGAAATACCGGTTCGGGGTCGTTCAAGGTTAGAAGGAAAGACTGTCACTAATCTTCATCATTACCGTGCAGAGATTTTTTATGTTGCTATTGACAAAATATGTGTGGAGATGGATCACCGCTTTAGTGAACGAAGTAACATTGTGCTTAGTTCTTTCTCATGTCTTGACCCCAAGAATTCTTTCTCCAAGTTTGATGTTGATAAACTTGCTCGTCTTGCTGATATTTATCATGAAGACTTTTCTAATAATGACCGTGGAACAATAAGGGAGCAACTTGAGACATATATAGTTCATGTTAGAAGACATGTATCATTTTCTACTTGCGAAGATGTTCAAAGTTTGGCTTTGAAGATGGTTCAAACTGATAAACGTTTCGTATTTCCATTGGTCTACAAACTTATTGAGCTGGCTTTGATATTACCGGTGTCGACAGCATCCGTTGAAAGGGCTTTTTCAGCAATGTCGATTATTAAGAATAAATTGCGCAACAAGATCAATGATGAGTGGTTCAATGACTTGATGATATGTTATACCGAGCGGGAGATATTCAAGTCACTTGATGATATTGATATTATCCGATCCTTCACCGCAAAGAAGTCTCGGAAAGGGCATTTACCTCCTAATTTTATGTAGTATACTATTGGTATGTTATATTTTATCCCTCTTATTTGACTCATGTTTTGTTGGTTTTTTCTAGTTTTTTTTTTTTGTTTTAACTCATGCTATCCAAAAAAATATTGTGGTTAAAATTGTGCCCAAGCTCCGCTATAATCCTGGCTCCGCCACTGACCGGAACCACTTGATCCAAGAACTCGCCCCAAACTTTGGACTACTAGGACCTCCTTCCCTTAGGAACCAGATGGTAAACACCAAAAGAAAAAAAAAAGAGGATACAAAAGTTTTGGCGTCGACTTTTCATAATACCAACAATACCCTTTATCTAGAGTAAGAATAAGTCCATCAGAACAGCCATAGGCAATGAGGTGGATGAAGAGGATGTCACCTGGATAAGAAGAGAACTCAACCAGCCTGTATAACTGATCACGTATGTTGGTCACAGTGGGTTTGGTGTCTTCTTCGTCCTCAATGATCACAATTATTTTATCCTCTGGAAATCCTCGCTGTTTCATCAGGTGCTTTTTCATCCTCAATATCTGCGCTTTCACATCAACACTCTTCATGTTCTTCATCATCCTTAACCAACACAGCCTTCTTCGTCGGTCTTTTCCTAGGCTTCTCCGACGACGATGACTTTTCAAGATCCATCTCAGCCCTCTTCTTTTTCTTGTTCGGTATTATCTCATCAGCCTTCTTCTTTGACATTTTCCTATCCATCTCACCCTTCATCAGGTTTAAACCCTTCTTCTTCTTTCTCTTCTTCTTTGATTCAACCTTAATCCTTAATCCTGATGTCTTACGTAGTAGGAAGCGGGAAAGATGTTTGCAACCACCAAACCCCTAAGTCCACTAGAAAGAGAAAATTTCTATGTTTTTTTGGTTGACGGTCGAAAATCGCAAAGCCGTTGAAAAAACACACAGGAGTGACCGGAGTTCAAACTCCAATCCTGTCATCCGACATTAGCAATTTCGGCATTTGTGGACGAAAATTTCTATATTTTATTCTATAAAAAGGAATGAATGATTAAGAGTCGGTTTAGAATAACTTATTTTTTAACTTTTGCAAAATATCTTATGCAAATAAATAAATTTTTATGTGTTATTATAAGTTTGTCAAGGTAGTTGATGATAAAATAGTTTGTAAAAATATAATTTTCACTAGTGGAGTGACCGAGGTTCAAACTCCAATCCTGACATTAGACATTAGCAATTTCGGCATTTCGGCCAGTTAAACTAGGATTTGTGGACAAAAATTTCTATATTTTATTCGATAAAAAAGGAATGAATGATTAAGGGCATGTTTAGAATAACTTATTTTTTAACTTTTGCAAAACAACTTATAAAAACAAATTAATGAAGAACCAAAAAAACAAAATTCCTAAATTAACTTTTTTTTAAAATAAAAAAAACACAATTTTTTAACATTTTTTTCTTTTAAAAAAACCATTTTTTTTCAAATAGAAAACAAAATTTAATATATATATATATATATATATATATATATATATAAAGTGCTAAAATTTTAAATTCATAAGTCTACGGTGTAAAAACTTGTTCATAGTGTGCTAAAATTGGTTTAGGACATGCTAAAAAATTTGGCTATAATGACAGTGTACTTAAAATTGCACATCAACTTAGGTCTCGTTTGAATTAATTTATTTTTGAGTTTATGCAAACAACTTATGCAATTTTTATGTATTACTTCCCCCGTTTCAAATTACTTGAGATTCTAGAAAAAAAAAAAAATATTAAGAAAGTGTATTTTTGCACCTTGTTTTCCTATTATACCTTTATTTTAATTCACCAATAGGGATTATAAGTTTGTCAAGGTAATTTATGATAAAATAGCTTATAAATACAATTTTCACTAGTGTGAACTTATAAAATAACATAAAACATAATTTATATTGTATAAGTTGTTTGAATAAGCTAATCCAAACGAAACATTAATATTGCACAAACCAATAACAAGTGACTATTAAGACACTAATAAGTTTTTTTGTTTACACTGAGTTGAGGATCGAACTCATGACCTATAACGTACTATCCAAACCCCTCATCACTAGACCAAACATAGTGGCTTAAGACACTAATATGTTGTTAATAATATAACTTGTCTTACATAAAAAAAATTATATTTTATTTATTAAAAAACGTTAAAGTAAATTTATTTTTTTTAATTTTAGGGATTTTAAACTTTATTTTTTGGTGTTGGTCCTTCAATAATAATTTTTTTTGGTTTTGGTCATTCGTTTGCCACGTCAACATACCACATGTCATGTCGTTAGCCACATCAGCATTTTTGAGAGGGGAGAGACGAAAACCAAAAAAAATTGGACATGGAGGAACTATTTAAAAAAAAAAAACATACAGGAACTAAAACAAAAAAACCGGAAAAACTTACGTGATATTTAAGGCAATTTTAAATATTTACACCTAAATTATTAATACTTAAAAAATTTAATTTATATGCATCATCATCGATATAAAGTTATTTTGTTGTAATAGCATACGGTGAATAGTGAGGAACTAATTTTAAGTTTTAATTTAACCATCAACATGAAAGAAGGTTCTTCCAATTCCATAATTTCATTATAGTTCCTCCATCTCCTTATCCCCCATTCGCAAAAATCCCCAATTCGATTTAGATCTATATTCTAGGGTTTCCATTTCATTCTTTTTCATTATTCACCAAATCGTTCCATCAAGATGCAGTTCAAATCAACACAATCCTCATTTCGAGATCGTACACATGATTTCCACACCGTTGCAGAGAGATTGAAGAAATCACTATCATCATCATCATCAGGATCAGGTCCAAATGGACCTAGCAGTAGTTCTCCTTATCCTTCTTCTTCTTCTCCTTCTTCTTCTTCTTCCAGATCGGAGGATCCACGATCTGCCGTTGCAATTCAATCAGAATTTAATCGGAGAGCTTCCAAGATTGGTTTCGGAATTCATCAAACCTCTCAGAAACTTTCCAAGCTAGCCAAATGTAATCAATCTTCAATTCATTCAATTCGTACATTTCACTATTCAATTATTATTCATGTATTGTTAATGCTGATTAATTACTTTTTTAATTCGTCTTTTTATTTTTTTAGTGGCGAAAAGGACTTCGGTTTTTGATGATCCAACTATGGAAATTCAAGAATTAACAAGTGTTATTAAGCAAGATATTACTGCACTTAACTCTGCGGTTGTGGATCTTCAATTAGTCAGCAATTCAAGAAATGAGAGTGGAAATGTTTCTACCGACACAACTAGCCATTCAACTACCGTTGTCGATGATCTAAAGACTCGATTGATGAGTACTACCAAAGAGTTTAAAGATGTTCTCACAATGCGAACTGAGGTATTGTTTTTATAATTTGTAGTTATGTGTGTGATTGTGTATGTTTTCTACTGTAATTGATGACAATTATCTTGTAATGCTGTTGTTTATTTGTTTATTTATATGAAGAACTTGAAAGTGCATGAGAATAGAAGACAATTGTTTTCGGCAAATGCTTCTAAGGATTCTGCAAATCCTTTCATCCGTCAACGTCCGTTAGCTACAAAATCGGCTGCTAGTTCTTCTAATGCCCCTGCACCTCCATGGGCTAGTGGGTAAGTTATGCTCTTTTTCTTCTGTTGATTGTACTGTTATAGGTTTCAGTTATGCATATAAGATTACTTGAATCGTTTTTTTCTCTCGTCAAATTAACTTATTGTGTCATGCTTGATTACATTATTAAGTACATATATTTTGTTCCAAGAAACAAGACATTCTGAGGAAGCCTGGTTTATCAAGTAGAATAGCGTAAAAGTTTGGTCACATACCTTTTTGTCTATTCGTTCTCCTTGGATGGTTGTTGCAGTATGACTCGATTTTCAAAAGTTGTGCCACAAACCATTGGACTTGTAGTATTAATTTCATACCTCCAGCTTGGTTTTTGTTTGAAGTTATAAGGCTTTAGCCTTTAAATAAAGAGGGAAGAGATACAATGAAGTCTTTGATTTATTATTATTATTATGGTTTGGTATGATTGTGTTTTTGATACAAAAGACTAATAATTAACCCATATTTATACTAATGGAAGACGCCAAATCCTGATAAATATGCAAATTAATCTTGAAAGAGTTAAAGCAGAGACTTCATTGTATCTCTTCCCTCTTTATTTAAAGGCTAAAGCCTAAAACATCTTAGATATCTTGATATTATCTTTGGAGTATGTTAGATTATCTCATAGGATTAGTTTTTCTATTTAGAGTATGTTCGATTATCTCAAGATATCTAAGACATTTTCATTTTTCATATATTCTAACAGCTTTGATCCTTTTGTTGTGTTAATATTATGATATCACCTTGCACATATATAAGTTTACAGCCTTTAATGAGTTTAATTTTCTTAATTTAGTTTATGGAACTCAATTACTTGCATAGTTACAAGTAGACCTATCAAACAGTCTGGCTAGTTCAGACTTTGTTTTGTTGGCATATCCCTGCCTGGCCCAACAAAACTGTGCCACTGACAAAACTTAACCTGACCCAGAGAAATTGTTATGTAAAAAGGAGGCTGGTCCATTCCCCCCACCCCCCATTTTTATTAGTTGTACTGCCATTTTGAGTTTGTTTCAGGTTGGGTAGAATTGTATCTTCAACTCTGATTTCATATATTTTTATTTTGTTTTTTCACTGCCTTCACATCCGCATTACACAGGAAGCAGGTGGATGGAGAGAGTCAACCATTGCTGCAACAGCAACAGCAGCAGCAGCAGATAGTTCCAGTGCAGCAGGACAGTTACATGCAAAGCAGAGCTGAAGCTCTTCAAAATGTTGAGTCCACTATTCATGAGCTCAGCAACATCTTCAATCAACTAGCAACACTTGTCTCCCAGCAAGGGGAGGTTGCCATCAGGTTTTCTATTTGTCTCACTTGTGTATTGCCCTTTATTATTTTATTCCAACACAATTATGATGTATGTTACTATTACATATGAACTTACTTGGTTCATAAGTAATTCTGTGACAAGTGACTCTGTTCCAGTCAGTATTAACCTTAAGAGTTGAGAGAAAGTTAGTGCTTTGACTTTAAGTAGCTTGCATTATGTATAGCGAACCATCACTTTGCTTTGTGGTTATTTGTGGTAGATGATTTGATCACTTAGAGCTATGTAGTCAATAGCGGCTTGTCACACTGGAGCGGCCTTTGGCCCTGATGGTAGTGACAGGTGCAGAACAAATAAAAGGTGCAGCCGCAACAGCAGAGTTTGCTGGATGTGGATGTGTGCTGCAGACCCTGTTTAGCAATTAGAATCTGAACATGCCCCATGACCTGTAAGAAACCTTTTAGAACACGCCCTCTTCCCACCCATTTCATAATTGTGTGCCGTGTATATTTTAAACTCTTTATATTACTTGAAAGTTGAAATAGTAAACATAAAAGTAATTTACCATCTTATAAATAAGATAGCTTACATGTTTAGGATTAGTGTTAAAAAGTAAAAAGTTAAGATAATGGAATTGATTGTTAGCTATGATAATCATAACCTTATGTTGACCAGGGGTGTTGGGCTGACCCTATACTCACTGACCCTGTTGTTTATTACAGTGGGTTTGAAACCCACCATACTAGCTTTGGGTATCTACTAACCCACAATAGGGTAAGATTGCCCAGCTTATTGTCAGCTATCATCTAAAGTGGGAGTTTGCTTGAACTTGCTTGTTTGACAGCCTTGATGCTCATTGAAAATTTGGTGCAAACAGTTGCATATGTTGTACTTTGATTGCTAATAAGATGAATTGTCTTTTGCTTAATTTGCAGGATTGATGAGAACATGGATGATACATTGGCAAATGTAGAGGGGGCACAAGGGGCATTGTTGAAGTATTTGAATAGCATATCGTCTAATAGGTGGCTAATGATCAAGATTTTCTTTGTATTGATGTTTTTCCTTATGGTTTTCTTATTTTTTGTGGCATAGTCGTTTCAGAGACAGGAAATTGACCAGGAGGATACACGACATTACTATTTCTCTCTTTCTCCAAATATATATTTGTTATGACAGAGTTTAGCTTTGGACCAACTTTGTCAAATTTTTTACCTGTACTTACTGATGCATATAACGAAGCTAAGTGCTGTGTGTACTGCATTTGTGATATGATTATATTGAATCCATTATGTCTATAGAATAGACAATTAAAAACTTATTCTCTCTCTGTGTAATGACTAATGATCATTAAAAATAAATTAGTTTATAATGAATGTGAGAGTCACACGTGGGTATAAAAACAAGCTTCGATTTTGGTTTTCTACATTCCAATGTTCACTGTTATTTTTGAAGATTTAGGCCAACACAACACACATGAGCATCTAGCTAGGTGTTTCTGTTTCACTTTTACAAAACCCTTGTGTTTTGGGAAATGCGAGCTGACAACTACCCTTCCCAAACAACGAGTGACTTGAGTACAAATTTTGTTAATAGTTATTTATATACTACGCCAATTCATAATATTATCCCCCAGGCCACCAGTACAAACTTACACATGGTATTAAAAGATTTTGTTATTTTAGATAAAATTAAAGCAAAATTTTTGTCAAACAAAAATAATATATAGAAAGATTTCTAACTTTTTGTTATCAAAAAAAGAAGAAAAAGGACTGTATAAAAAAAATTGTTGTGCTTGTCCCAAAATATAAGGTAAAATTGGTTAAACAAAGTTTATGTATTTAGTCCAATTTTTTTTTAATCAAATACATTTTTGACTAATTTTTCTTTTATTTTGGGACGGATGCAATATAAGATAAGAAGACACCAAATTTCACAGTTTCATAGTTTCTATTCTCTCTGCCTCCGTTCCTCTTCGCAATGTTGAGGCGACAGTCATAGGAAGTCAGTGCTCTACCAGACTCACTTCTTTATCACGTTCTCTTTTTCCTTCCAACCAAAGACGCCGCTGTCACAACAATCCTCTAAAAAAGATGGAAACCATTAGGTCTCTCACAATTCATCCTCAACTTCGATGACAAAACCTTTCCTAATCTTTCCACCTTAAGCAAAATTTTCAAATCCTTCACCGCCAAGCAAAAAAAGAATATTTTAATGAAAAGTAAGGTGGATCCCAAAGAAGAGAGAAAATGCTTATTTTAGACTCGTACCTAATAAGTACTCAAATGGGTATTGCTCCAATGATAGTACCTAATAAGTATGTTGTTTAGTTTGAAGAATTACTTTAAATGGCAAGTTGGCAGTATACTTGAAGTAGGGTCAGTTTTTCATTCAACGAGGGAACAAAGGTTTACTTATGGCCAATTTTACTAAAATTGTAAGGATCCTGCATTATGATCATTAAAATACCAACATTTCTAAATTATTTCACATATTGAAAATTTTATATCACATTAGTCATTTTGAGTTGCTCAATTAGTCTTTTAATATAACAGATGTTAAATTATTTGATCTCTAAGATATAAGAAAAACAAGGAAAAATGTGTGGTAGCAAGAAAATTGTCAGTGATCATAATAATGAATCAGTATCTTGCTCCATAGAGTTGACAGTTCAGGAAGAAAATCACATCAAGTATTCATGAAATTAATCAAATTTCTGTTGTGAATCAAACCATTAAGCAGTAAATGGCAGAGTTCAAATCTGATTTAGCTTGTTGAACCATATTGAATGCAAAATCATGTGAAATAGATCATAACTCTTTGGTTTTGGGTTCCAAAGGAAATGCTTCTGTACCATCTTCACATTATTTTGCAGTGCAACATATTTTCTCATAGGAATGGACAACAAAATTTCCTTTAGCCTAGGAATATCCTTCTCGGCCACGACCACAGAAAATGCGCTCCAGTCGAAAACTTCACTAAGTGGAAGGACAAAATTATCTGCAATGATCACCGGAACACATTCGTAATATATGGCTTCAACTATCCTAGGGCTATTAACTTCATACCCCATTGGACATAAACAGTATTTACTTGATTTCATGTGTTGAATATAAGTCATTTTTTTCGAGACTCTCAAAGGTAAATGTTTGTAGATTTTCATGTCTTCGTCTTTTTCACCACCCCAATACTGAAGAAGAGTCGGCCGTACTCTACCGTGCATGCCTCCAGCAAAGAAGGCAAGGATTGGGCGTAGCGACGCTCTATTCCCACCAAGATATCTAAGAGGTCTTCTTGGTTCTCTTATGGTAGTTTCTGGAAGGGAAATATCTCGTCCTGCGATGAAGATTCTTTCAGACGGATCAGCATTACAAAGAGCTTTTATTGTGTTTCTGGCTAGTTCTTTATGTTCAGTCACTGTGTAAGGACCCTGCAAATGGGAGTTTTTGGTAAAATCACATTATCAAGAATGAAGCAATTGAAAGGAAAGCGAAGACTTACCCAATCATGGCAAGCAACAAGGAAATGGTCGGAGCCATGTGTACGATTCCAAAAGGGATACTTTGCAGCAATCTTGTTTACATAGTCTCTGAGAAAGATTGATAATGGTTTCAAATCGCGCGATTCAGGCACATATAGTGCAACTTCCAATTGGTGTGCACTATATGGGAGATAAAATAAGTGAGCCCTGTCAGGATCCTTGGTGACAAATTGCTTATTTTCCTCCATTAACTTCATAAACCATCCTTCAGAAGCATAGATTCCCTTAAGGGAAGGTTTGTGGAAAACCGGTCTTGCCCCATCGCGGTATATATAAACTTTAAGTGTAGTTTCCATCAATTCATAGCTCCTGAAATTTAGGGAAAAATATGGTTTTAACACAGTATAGTAGGTTCTATTGACATACCAAATTGCAGTACATTCCAAAGACATAATCAACAAGTTACGCATCAGTTCCACGAGTCTCCAAACGTCATCTCCTTAAAAAGCTCGAAAACTTGGTGGAGATGATTATGAAAAAACAATTTAAGATACAATTTTCATTAGTGAAAACATATGAATTAACATAAAAACTTATTTATATTTTTCATAAGCTTAAAAATAAGTCAATCCAAATAGACGGTAAATAAGAGTACGTACCTTTTGAAAACAGAAATGTTCCTAAATAGAGGAGCATAAAGATTAGGATCTTGATTCACAAAAGTAGCATGATCAATCTCTTTCTTAGCATACACAAGGGCCTCAGTAGGTGACAACAACCTCATGTCAGTCTGCGATATACACATCCAGAAAAATATTAGTCATGTCTCAACTCACCAATCAACTAAATTCATAATCTAATCAACTTCTACCTGCTTATCAGAAGCAACATTTTTATCCTTCTTTCGTTGCGCACGATTATCTACACTATCTTGCTCAACTGATACCGATTGAACAAACTTATTAGTCGAATTAGGCGATACAACTGAGTAAGGAAAAGTGAGGTGAGCCTCTTGAAGTATAGCTCCTTTAAGAAACTCGTTCGATCGAATAGTACTATTAGAGGATCGATACCACAATGAATTGGTTTGGCGAGAAAAAAAATGTAAGTGTTTGTTTGGTGGAATTACATAATTATGTACAAAAATCTGAAGCACAAACCAAGATACTGTAAAAATAAGTAGAAGAAACAATCTTCTCCAATAAGAAACAATCTTGTGTCCGAAACAATGGCACGATAACTCCATTATAATAAGAACAATTTGTTTTTGTTGTGTTAGGAAGATGGTAATTCCAAAAGCAAAGACAAGATGGTTACTAGTCTAGAGCATATCCTAAGTAAACATTTTTGTTTTTATATTTTGACTGTTATTTATGGTATCATAATATTCATCATCATAAAATGAGATCAAATGAGATCAAATATTTTTACTGTTATTTGTGCTTATTTAATGAGATCAAATTAATTCTGTCCAAAAATACAACATGTTCACTTGGAAATTACAGACGCACGAATTGTGAGTTTCAATTCGCAAAATATATAATGCAGAATTCAATGGCCATGACAATTCAGATTGCCAAATCCATAGAGTTAGATACAAAGATCCAAATGTGCAAGGAGTTATCTTTGTGTCCAAGGAATTCAGCCACATGCAAACTTTTATTTATTTGATTATTAATGGATATAATGGATAGAGCATATGTAAAATAGCTATAATCTTTAGAAAGACATGAACTGTATCTTAAGGAGAAATATCTTAATCTGATTCTAGTGAAAACCATGTGGATTTTCTTTCTTTGGGTAACAATGAAATGAATATTGATGTTCATCTCCCTCTTCTTTTTACTGTCAAAAAAAATATAAAGAAAAAAAATCTCCCTCTTCTTTTTATAATTTGTTTATATAAATAAAAGCAAATAATAATAGCAAAATATTTTGTTCTTTTATGTAGTACTCTATCTGTCCCAAAAGTTTAGTCATTTTAGAGTTTATGAGATTAAGGGAATGTATTGGATTGAGATTTTATGAGATAATTTTGGCAAAAAAAGTCTTGATGATTTTATGAGATTTTGTTGGACTATATTGATTTTATGAGACAATTAAAGACTTCTTTACAAGACTTTTGTACGATGAGGATTTTTAACGCATGATTTGAATGGACTTTGAGAGATTTTTTACAAAAGACTTTTTACAATCAAGATTTCATAATACTTTATATATTAAGAAACTTTTGTATATTATGAAAATTTTAAAAAAATCAATAAATTTTAATAAAAGAAATTATATTTTTTTGAGAAAAAAAAAAAACAGAAGCAGATGTATATGATAGGTAAAGAAAAAGAAGAAAAAAAAATAGTATAGTGATGATGAAAGTAAAAAGTCTTGGAGAGTTTTGAAAAAGTCTCAATTGTTTTGGTGAGATTGTTGAATAAGTGAACAAAGAAAAGAAGAAAAAAAATCGGGTGCAATGATGATAAACTACGAAAGTAATAAAGGAGGAGGAGGAGAAGAAGAAGAAATATGATACATTGATGATGAAAAGTAAAAAATAAAAAGTCTTGGAGAGTTCAAAAAAGTCGCAAAGTTTTTGGTGAGATTGTTGAAAAAATCTATTAAGTGTATTTTCAACTAAAAAGTCTCTCAAAATCCATTCCAAATAAGAATCCATCAAAATCCATAGATTTTGAATACCAATAGACATTTTAAAAGTAATAACAAATCTTAATTGAATACAACAGATTTTGTTACCCTGAAAAGGAAAAAAAATCATGCTTATCTTAATTGAATACCACAATATTTATTTAACTTTTGTCATAAAAAATATTTTAAAATCTTATGAAATCCGAATTCACTGCACCCCTAAAAATAAAGGGTGATGTGATGTGGCACCGATAAATGATGAAAATGTGTTTGAGAGTGTAACCTATCAAAATTAAAATAAGAAGAGACACCAAATTTCACAGTTTGTATAATTCTCTCGGCCGCCGCTCCTCCTCGCCGGCCGCAATGTCGGGGCAACAGTCACAGGAAGACAGAATGAGTGATCTACCAGACTCACTTCTTTATCACATTCTCTCCTTCCTTCCAACCAAAGATGCCGTCGTCACAACGGTCCTCTCAAAAAGATGGAAACCATTAGGTCTCTCACAAATCATCCTCAATTTCGATCACAAAACCTTTCCTGATCTTTCCACCTTAAGCAGAATTTTCAAATCCTTCCTCGCCAAGCGAAGAACAAATCTACCAAATCTACCCATCCACTCATTCAACTTTACATATCACAAATACTCTCGCTACCGCCGCAACACCGAGAAAAAATTTGCCAATATTGTTAACATTGCATTAAAGCGAGGTATTCAAAACCTCATCCTCGATACAAAGATGGAATTGCCTTCTTGCATTTTAAGTTGCAAAAATCTAGTTGTTCTTAAATTGAAGAGCCTTGCATTCAATAATGTTCCACAAGTTGTTGTTCTTCCCTCGCTCAAAGTCCTTCATTTGGAACGTGTCACATTCCTGCATTATGATTATTTCTTGAAGCTTTTATCTGGTTGTTCCATTCTACAGGATTTGGAAATTAAGGATTTAATTGTAACCACCTATTGGGGGGTTGTTGGTTTAGATAAACAAATTGAAACTCCTTTGTGGAATTTGGTCACAGCAAATATTTTTGATGATTTTGTTCCTATTTGGTTTGATTGGTTTCCTAATGTGGAGCGCTTGCATGCATCTTTGGTGGTATGTATCTATATATATATTATTTGTTTTTATTATGGGTGTGTTTGATCCGCTAAACAATGAACACCGAACAACTTCAGTTGTAAAGTGTTTGATTTTATAATTGTTTACCAGACCAGACAAACTAGACAAAAACAGAGATTCTTGTCCCCACTGAAAATCAAGGGACAACTTTTTGTCCTACCAAACTAATCTTTTGTCCAATACACATGGTACAAGACAATATTTGTTCAATACCATAAACGTTTATCCTGTTGTATCTGTCAAGTATTTACATTTTGCAGATAAAACGGACCCTATAAGTAAAGAATTACTTTTTAGATTTATGGAATAACTTGTATTTGGAGGATGTATATACGAGATGCAGATTTGCTACAGTATTTTTTAACAAAGTTTTCACGTAGTTTTGAATTGGTCATTGATCATAGATCGTAAGGTCCAGATCAACGCAGTTATAAAATCATATAAAACAATTTCAGCCGCGCATTTTAGATTGGATTGTTGTGATGTAAAACTGTGTGAAAACAGTATAAAAACATACCGCAAGAAATCTGTTTCTGTATACCCTCTTGACTGAATGAGTTTACTCTTGGAAAGAATTTGTGATTAACTTATAATATATATGTTGTCTTTGTAGCTCAAGGAGAAGTTTCCTTGTACATTTGACAGCATTTCCATGTTTCACAATTTAACCAACATAGAGCTTATCATCCACTCTCTAAATTTTCTATTCAAGTTTAAGTGTCTCATAAAGTTGCTTCAACATTGTCCCAAGCTTCAAAGTCTTATCATTGATGAGGTTTGTAATGGTTAAGCATTGTTTATTGTTTATTTTTTTAAATTCTACCTGTATATGTAGATATATTTTGAATTTATTTAACTTTGTATGTTGGCAGAGGATTACAGCAAGTAAATGCCATGACGAAGATTGGGAGGAGCCAGAAATTGTTCCGAAATGCCTTTTATCTCATCTAACAACATGTTCACTTAGAAATTTCATAGGCATTCCTTGTGAGCTTCATTTTGCAAAATATATAATGAAGAACTCAAAAGTATTGAACGCCATGACAATTCGGAGTGACGAATTCCTAGATACAAATTCAAAGATACAAATGTTAATGGAATTAAATCGGTGTCGAAGGGGTTCAGGCACATGTGAACTTTTAGTTATGTGGGCAGCAATGAAATGAATTGTTCGTTCATCTCCCTCCTCTGATGAATTACAGTTACCTTTTTGTCGAAAAAAACATTGTTGATAATTTATTAAGTAGCTAGGTAGAACCTAAGCAAAGATTCAGAATGTTCTAGTTAGATTAAATTTTACAATAATTTACATTTCTTCTGCAAGTTGTTTTCTTGGTATTATCTTCAATGCTTCAGGTAATGTTGAATGGTTGTGTTCTTGAAACCTGTGACTGTGAGTTTTGTTTGATTTGGATGGTTTAATTTTGGTTATTTTTGCCATGCAAATTACATGGGGGCATTTTTGTTCTTCTATGTGGCTTAAACTCTGATAATTCTACTTTGTAAATTCATTCTCAATCTTGTGTATGTATATGTTTCCCTAATCTTCATTGGAGAGTTTCAATACCTGCACAGTCTTGTAGTTTTTTTCAAGCAATGATTTAACATCCTTGTGCCTAAATAGGGCATTTGTTTTGTACTTTTCTGAAAATTAAAATGAGATATACCAAACACAATCAAACTCATAGTGTGTCAATGTAATCAAACACCGCTTGGGCCAATGGAGCCTGACACAGGTCAACCTCATCAAGGATTTCCACAATTGGTAGGTTATATTTAAATTTCATTGGAAATCCTCGATGAGGTTGACCTTGCATGGATGTGTGCTTTTACTGAACTTCAATACTATTACTGCTACAAAATTTGAAGAAAGCTTGAGCCAGCCAAGCCTAGTGACAAGTATTTCACTATGTCCACAAAACTTAAATTAATCAATAGTTGACTGAATTAGTTATAGGAACTAAAGTTGTTGACAACTTCGCATATTTATTTTGATAGTTAGATATCGACTAGAGTTGAATCACGCGATGAAACACATTGAGTTTAATGTAGAACCAGACATTTCCAAACTGCAGAATGTTGAATTTGATGTAGCTAAATTATTAGTCAAATAAAAATCAGTTGCAATTGTCATCACAGGAAAAATCTGCTTTAGTGACTGAGCTCGTTGCAATGAATGAAGTGTGGGAGAAAATTCTGCTGCATTAATATATGTATGATATTTCACAATTTAACTCATATGAAGCTTCTCTTCCACTCTATAAATTTTCTGTTCAAGTTTAAGTGTCTCATAAGGTTGGTGGATCTCCACGACGACCTTGCATGGAAGCGTGCTTTCACTAATCTAAACATTGAATCAACTGTTTTGTTTTATTGAACTTTAATACTAGTACAGTACAGCTAGAGAAATCGAAAAAAGCTTTTCCAATTTGGTCACAGCAAATATTTGTAATGTTTTTAATTTTATTCCTTTTGATCTTTATTTATAAGATTCATCAAAATTTTAAAATATAAGTTAGGATTGAGTGATATAAATAAATAAAATAAAATTAATCTTGTATCAAAAAATAAATAAATCTTGAGGAAGAAGATACAAAGATTTTCTCTTATACAAAAATTTATACAAAAATATATAATGCGGCTGAACTTTGGGTTGAATTGAATCGGGTTGCCATCATCCTCTTTGCAATGTCGAGAAATATGGTTCTTTCAATTCCAGAAGAAGATAGAATCAGTGATCTGCCGTACGAAGTTTTGGAACACATTCTCTCCTATCTTCCTACCAAAGACGCTGTCGCCACAACCTTCCTCTCAAAGAGATGGAAATCAGAATCAGTATGGCGCTCACAGCTCAACCTCCACTTCGACGACAAAACCATTCCAGATCCTTCCGCCTTTCGCCAATTATTGTACTCCGTCATCACCAAGAGAGATAACACTCTACCAATCCACTCATTCCACCTTAATTCTCGCCACGACTACAACACTGATTTCTACAATTTTGTTTATTCATCAGTAATTACACGAGGAGTTCAAAACCTCAGCATCGATCACTGCAATATAACGACGACTAAAACTTTCATTCTGACGACATTGCCTACTTTCGTTCTAACGACCAAAACTTTGTCAGTCCTCAAATTGAAGACAATAGCATTGAACGAGGATGATCCATACTTTGAGTTTGATCTTCCTTCTCTAAAAGTTCTTCACTTGGAATCTGTCGCTTTCACATATGACAAACATATCAGGAAACTTCTATCTGCCTGTCCCATTCTAGAGGAGTTGGAAACAAAGGATTTAACTATAAAGAGACTTGCTAAGCATCTCCAATTTGATGTTCCAAGTCTATCCAATTTGGTCACAGCTGACATTTCCGGTGGCTATATTGTGCTTGATTGGCTCCATAACGTCCAGCATCTCCGCATAAAACTGGTATGTATCTATCTATACGAATCTATAAAATGATTTTTTTGCTTATAATAGTATCCAGAGCGAGGTGTGTTAATTGTACGTTATTTCTCGCACTTGAAGGACTAAATGATAGACTCTTTGATAGATTTCAAGGACATATTACTTTCACAAATAACTTTACATCCTATTATGTCTTTGTAACTCATGCAGCGGTGGGTCAATCCTTTACTTGCCATGTTTCACAATTTAATCCATATGGAGCTTAGATTCGACAGTAGCTATCCAGCAGGGTTCAAAGGGGGGCGGCTGATAAAACTTCTTCAAAATTCCCCCAAGCTACAAACTATGATCATTGATGAGGTTTCTAACATTAGGCAGCATTACCTTTTTAAGTTAAGTTGTACTTCAATATATTTTAGAAAAATTTTAATTGTGTATAATTGTCAGGGTGATATAGAATGGAAGGACCCAAAAATAGTTCCAGAATGCCTTTTATCTCATCTTACAACATGCTCACTTGGAAATTACAGACGCTCATATGATCAGATTCAATTTGCAAAATATATAATGCAGAATTCAATAGTACTGAGCACCATGACAATTCAGATTGCCAAATCCGTAAAGTCAGATACAAAGATCCAAATGTGCAAGGAGTTATCTTTGTGCCCAAGAAATTCAGCCACATGCAAACTTTTATTTATTTGATCTTTCATCTGCCTCCTCTTTTGAACTGCTGCTACTTTTTTGTGCAAAAGTAAATTGTGGTTATTTTATAATTAAAGTAGTAACTAGTAAGGACATAAAAGAATATACAAAATGTTCTATTCAGTTTAGATTTTGCAGTAAATTATGTTTCTTCTTGTACCAATTGTCTTCTAGAATTATCTTTAAGGTAGACATAGTGGTAGGAATTATATTTATTTGACTGCTGCTGCTGTAAGTAATTAGATATCAAGTAGAGTTTAATTGTTTTGTGGCACATTGTAAAGGTTTTCTTGCACCAAACTTTATGTAAAACTAGACATTTCCAAACTTTAGAATGATGAATTAGATGTAGCTACATTAGCAAAACTTAATGAGTAGAATAAGAATGAAATTTTGCAAATTTCAATTACAATTATCAACAAAGGAAAAATCTGCTTAGTGATAGAGCTAGTTGCAGTGATTAGTGAATAAATCTGCTTAATGATTTAAGGAAAAATCTGAGCAGAGATTAATCTTCTGTTGTGAGTGTAGAGACACTCCATAGATAGCCAACGATGGTCCAAAATAAAATAAAAAAGTACTAATGCAGCGTATTCCATTGTTGTAATTATTTTCTGCATCCTCGTGCCATTTATGCAGTACTAGTGGTCAGGCGCGGCGGGGCGCGTGCGCGAAACGCGTCTGTCTGTGTCTAAATTATGTCAACAAAAAAAATGTCTTATGTTATGGTGAGTTTGTTAATAAAAAATTTTTGCTGCTAAAAGAAAAAACAATGTGTCTTATGTTATAGTGAGTTTGTTAATAAAAAATTTTGTTGCTACTAAAAAAACCAAGTCCAACTGGGTCTTAATCTCACATTTCTATCTGATTGCCTAATCGGCGAGGAGGAGGACAAGACTAAAACTAAAACTAAAACTAAAACTAAAACTGAAACCACCCCCTTCCTTCACGTGTGATTCTCTTCACACCTTTCCCATGTGATCATAACGTCTCCCCTCATGATGTATCAGAAGTAGTCTTACCCCCACCAACCGGATACAAGCACACGTCATATGGGGCTTTTACCATTTCCATACTCAATGTAATTGAAAAGACTCGTGGTGGTCCAGTTACTAACTTGGAGCTTGCTCAAAAGGCTATGGTCGAACAGTCAAACTCGGAGGAGAAACACCACCTAGGCTCAGTTGCAGCCACCTCAACCACGCTCATGCTTCTTTTGTGTGCTGATCTTATGCTGGGAGACAAAATACAATGTTGCTTCTCTAATCCATCTTGTTCTTTTTATTTTCCTGTTGCCATGTATGAATCATGTATGACCATTAGCTTTCCTAAATGTCTCATTTGGCCAAATGCCACCCATGTATGATGATTCCATACTATAGATAACAAGTTTTTCTAATGATTTGATGACGGATGAAGTTGAAATGTTGCCTCTTTTTGAGTTATATTAAGATATCTAAATAACCAAACAAGTGCTTCTTTACTATTATTTTAGCTAGGCCATCTTCTCTTTTCTATTATTTATAGGGTTGGACTGCAATTTCAGTACGATCTTCTAAAAAACAATTAGAGACGTCAATGAACAGAAAGAAAAAACTAGTTGAAACACACTATCTAGGCATACTTTTCTTTGCTTCCAAATTTCCAATACCATTGATTCCATATGCATAATAAATATTACAAAAAGCCACAACTCAGCTGTATTATAATTTATTATAATTATTTTAAAATCAAACAAATCGTGAAAAGATAAATGGAAACGGTACAATAATAGTCGTTTTTAACCTCGTTGTATCAAATAATCAATTATAAATACTGTACAAGTATAAATTTAGACAGTGTTGGTCCCTAAGATACCCTATTCTGAAATGAATATTAAATATACACAAGGCTTACACCAGTAAGAAAGCCGCCACTTGTGTCCTTTCATTTCTCCAATGACTATGCCACAAAAAATAAGAAAACCATAAGGAAAAGTATCAATATAAAGAAAATCTTGATCATCAACCACCTATTAGAAGATATGCTATTGAGATACTTCAACAAGGAGGCTTGTGCCCCCTCTACATTAGCTACTGTATCATCCATGTTCTCATCAATCCTGCAAATTAAGTAGTACCACTGTCAATCCCACCAATGTCTCATTTGGTAGTATAAAACAAAACTCAAGCAAAAGATAATCCACTTTATCAGAAATAAAAAGTATAAGCATTCAATTGTTCACACCAAATTACAATAGTTTAACTGAAATTGCAGCAAGGTTGTAAAACTAGCAAGTTTAAGTAAATTCGTCCAGGCGCAGGTTCAACAGGCAGCATTTCAGTTAGAGCTAAATATTTATATTGATATTACGTACAAAAAAATATCACCCTGATTTCTATAAAATATAAAACACTAAGACCATATTGTTAAATAATATGTAGTCCTCATAAATTCATAGTTACAAAACAGAAATAAATATATATACTCACAGTCATACATAACTAAGTGAATCCCTTAATCAAAAGTGAAAAAGTTGAGCAAGATGACAAGAACTTCAGCATAAAATAAAAGTAAAAACATTCCGACAACTTTACAAGTTTGATCATAACCTTTCGGCAAATTTGTTAACAGGTTTTATAAGTAAATATCACGAGTTCGACAACATGGTTACTTGACTTTCTGTTGATTAATTTTTTTAATATCAATCACACATAAAAAAAAGTCGATAAAACAGCTGCAATACAATTAGAAGAATGTTGAATCCAAGATGAATCCAACATTAGCTGGCACATGCATTAAAAAAGACAGTTTTCCCTTGGTTCTGGAACTTCCACCAATTAATATCATCAAATCAACCTCATTTATGATTAAATAAGTTAAAACACCAATTATTATACAGTACTACTCTTATTTACCTCAATTCTCAAAAACATATACTCAAGTCAAGTACTCAACAGATAAACGACAGTGTAATAAACCCAAAAAATAGTAACTGAAACAGTCATAAACACGGAGGAGAGAGGAGACAAACATAAAGTGAACAACTACCTTTTACATTAGCAACTTAGTCACCCAACAAAAATTGTGAGAGTGATTTTAACCATCACCAAATAAATAGTAACTGAGAGGAAATGTTTCTATAGCAAGACCAGGGCATATCTAAAGGAACAAATAGAATTGACAAATTAATTCTAGCAATACAAGGAAGGCCAAGGCATGGAATTCGTGCATTTCATTTAAGTGTAGAATATGCTTTAAAGAACAAAGTGCAGGTAGAAACAACTCATTGGAAAACATCATCAGAGGTTTAGAGCCTTCTCAAGTACAAGCACCAAAGAACTTGTCCCTATATAAAGTTATCATAAACATATTCTGTTGACATTTTTCATCAACTTTTATCCATTTAAACTTGATAAGCACTGAAGTACTTGGGAAACCCTCCCATAAAAGCTGGCTATCAAGAATAGTGCGCTTAAGTATTCCACTGAACATCTCATACTTCTTGACCTGAGGCTTAGGCACCCCATGATACCCAAGTCCCTATACTAGCATCACCCTTGAGATCTAACTTTCCAACGGATGTACTCTACTACGCTTAACTTGGCCTTTTTGGCCAGCCCCTCCGTAGATAGCCATTTCTTAGACATAGACAACTAGTTCTGATACCATTTGATAAGCACCCTAGCACTTTGGAAATCCTCCCGTAAAAGCTAGTTGTCAAGGGAGAATAATCAAACCACTCATACTTCACTAAACATCTCATATTATATTACTCTATGTGAAACCTAGAACCCCATAATACCCAAGTACCTACGAATAATTTATAGGATCAAATTCTTATGCAAGTAAATTCTCTGCTTAGTGAGAGGAAAATTAAACCATTCAAACAGCAGTGCATCATAACCTTAGAGGCAACATGCAGTAAACAACTTAGTCATGAAGACCCCAATTTGGAAAACGTACATCAGATGGGCCAGTAATGAAGTGGTCCAGCCCCTGTCAGTCAGGCATTGTTAATTGAGAGCATGCCTACTTATGAAAGATGTTAAGAGTGGTTAATTAGCTACGCCTCTATAAAAAGAGGCAGAGAATGTAAGGGAAAGCAGTTAGCTGATCCATTGGTTTTGGGTGGAGTCGTGGATAGACCAGGCTCTCTAAATGCTAGGGAAAACACCACTTTAACTCATTCTTGCTCTTCTCAACCCTAGATATCATTGATCAAGCACTGGAGGAGGATATTCAATAAGACTTTCCTGTTTTCTTTCTGTTAATCTTGCATTCTGAATCTTGTATATCATCATCTTCCGTACAAGTTATTTTCAGTCAAGGCCTAAACTCACTCGCAGTCCAAGCAACTGACATTGGCTCATTTGGTAACAGAATTACTGGCAAACTAAGTAAGATTGTATCTATTAGTAACAAGCATCCTATATTATATAAGAATAGAATAATGAAGAAAAATAAGGATGCATCTATATAGCACACGAGTTAGCCATATAAAACCTGACGGCGATCTCTCCTTGATGAGAAACAAGTGTTGCTAGTTGATTAAAAATGTTGCTGAGCTCGTGAATAGTGGACTCAACATTCTGAAGAGCTTCTCCTCTGCTTTGCATGTAACTGTCTTGTAATGGAACTATCTGTTGCTGCTGCTGCTGCTGTTGTAACAATGGTTGACTTTCCCCATCCTCTTGCTTTCTGCAAATTCAAAAGGCATGAAAAGAATGTACGAAGCTGAGTTTTGGGAAGAATTTGACACAGCATGAAGCAACATTTGAAATAAACGGGTTTTCATATTAAATAGGAGAGGATCAATGAATCATGTCTTACAACTAGAGCACTTAATTTTGCAATTTTTACACCGTGGAACTGAAATTTCAATTGACATCCGTTTTGCCAGGCCAAGCCAGCCCAACAAAGGAAGTTGGTTTGAAATTTTGAGTAGGCCAGCCTGCTATTTTACAAGTTTACTGGGCTGGCCTATTTAACCAGCAAATTTCTCAATGGCTCGGCCAAGCTCCATAAGTCCTCCAGTTTTGCCGAGGCAGGCTAGGCTGAAAAAACAAGGTTTGAACAAGCCAACTTGTTTGACAGGTCTAATTGGAAAACACAAGAAAATTAAATCCATAAATTAAATTAAGCAAATGAATTGATTAATACAGTAAAGAAGAGGTTGTAAATTTATGCTTGTTCAGTACAATTACAATAGAGAGAGAGAGATAAAGTCAAAGTCCGTGAACTAAAATTAACATCAGCACAATGATTCTGCTAAAACACCAGAAAATTGAGTAGTACTTCACACATAACAATCCAAGAAAAACAAATAAAAGAAGGGGGTATATGGCACACTTTTACTCTGTATTAATAAGCCCGTTATACTCAAATAATGACCAGTTCCTTCTAAAAAACAATGATTCAGATAATCTCATAAATTAGTTTACCAACATTACATAAACATTAGCAAGAAAACAACATACACATGCTTAGCTACAAGTCTACACCAAACCAACAAAACAATAATAAGGAAAAAAAGAAAATAACATAACTTACTTATGAAGCAACTGTGATGAAGACGATGACTCACTCGCCCATGGAGGTGCGGGGGCATTAGAAGTGGTACCAGTAGCAGCCGACCTTGTAGCTAATGGACGTTGACGTAGGAATGGATTTGCCAAATCCTTAGAGGTAGAGGACGTAAACAATTGTCTTCTACTCTCATGTTCTTTCAAATTCTTCATTCAAAAAAACAAATAGCATTATAACATGAGATTAATTGCTATACACCGATGGTGTACAACTTGTTTACACATGCATTCAATCAAATCACATGATAATGTCACTTTGTTATATTAATGTTGTCCTGATAGTAGATACTTATAACATAATTATCGACAATTACAGTATACAACATTCCAAACACATTCGAAATTCTCCAATAAAAAATGACAACAACAAAACAATACCTCAGTTCTCATGGTGAGAACATCTTTAAATTCTTTGGTAGTGGTCATCAATCGAGTCTTAAGATCATCGACAACGGTAGTGGAATGAGTAGTTGTGTCGGTAGAATCATTTCTAGAGTTGGTAAGTAATTGAAGATCCACAACTGCGGAATTAAGTGCAGTAATATCTTGTTTAATAATACTTGTTAGCTCTTGAATTTCGACAGTTGGATCATCAAAAACCGAAGTCCTTTTCGCCACTACATACAAACAAAAAGATATTAATTAATCAACATTAACATTAACAATAAACAATGAATTGAACAGTGTTTCATGTCTTCATGTAAGAATTGAAGCGAATTGATTACATTTGGCGAGTTTGGAAAGCTTTTGAGAGGTTTGGTGAATTCCATAACCAATTTTGGAAGCTCTTCGATTGAACTCTGATTGAATTGCAACGGAATTTGGTTGTTGTTCGGATCTGGAAGAAGTAATGGTAGTAGGTTCATTTGATTCTTCTTCTGGTAATGATTTCTTGAAGGTTTGGGTGATTGTGTGGAATTCATGTGTGCGATCGCGAAAAGATGAATGTGTGGATTTGGCCTGCATTTTCAGTGGGAAATGTAAATTGGCTCCAAAAAAAGTAGGATCCGTTAAGGCGGTGGCGGGTAATGGGAAACAGAAACGGAATTTTGGTGACGATGGATGGAGGGAGGAATTGCAGCACCGTGTGTTCTAATGGTATTGGCCAAATTACTGTAACGTCCCTGAACAGTGAATTGTACCTTGGAAGGTAAAATCATGTACAGTACATGTAAAATATTACCACCGTAATATTATTGTGTAAAAGAGTATATATTTTTAAATAACGTATCTCGGCCTATCGTATCGAGAATTTTAGAAATTTTACTGTATCGTTGTATCGGTGTCGTCTTGTATTGGTATTGTGTCACGTATCTGAACTTCATAGGTTTGTAGCAATAAGGCTATTAACGAACTAAACGAATGGTGGAAATAATTTACAATTGAACATCTCAAGAGTATGTTGATTAAAATAGGGGAAAATGGAGCATCAAATTTTTTTTTTTTGCTAATAAATCTGCATATGAATTTTTCTTCTAAATTAATGTTGAATAAGGTGAAGTAAATTAATAACATTTTTATAAGAGGTATGAGATATGAAATAGTTGTAGATAATTTTTATACACCGTAAATGTAATCAAAGAGATTAATTTCTAAAATATTATTTTGTCAATGCATACAATTTTGTTTTTTAAACCGGTCGAACAATTATCCTTCATATGGTTGTGTAGAAGATAATGATCATAAAAAATGCTTAGGAAAGGAACAAAACACCACTTAAGGAGAGT
Organism: Trifolium pratense; assembly: GCF_020283565.1. NCBI lineage: Eukaryota > Viridiplantae > Streptophyta > Magnoliopsida > Fabales > Fabaceae > Trifolium > Trifolium pratense. The sequence goes on along the minus strand of NC_060065.1, from coordinate 4,606,901 downwards.
GAATATTATATTCAATCAAAGATTGGATGACTTATATTTTGATTTTGATAAATTGAGTCCAAAATACTAAATTGAAATGTAAGTAATAGCTGCATAATTCCACAAATATATTATATAATCCATATTCATGATTCAACTAGTTCGTTTGAGTTAACTTTCTACTAAAATTAGGAAATTACTATGTATTTTTGTATCTAAAAATATGTTGATTATATGGTGAGTCGACAAGCTAACCCACAAAAAATAATCTAAAAGCAACAAAAGAAAAACTTAATCTTCATTTAATTAGTTAATGAAAAATAAAAATAAATTTGATAGATCAATACACTTTTATTCAATTTTTAATGAGTTATTTAGAATAGATCAATACGAATTTGACTGTTGAAAATTTTAATTTGCTCCACCAAATTTTTTGGATTAAATTGACCATCCCAATTAAACCTACCCACTTTGTCACTCTAAGTATAAGAATGTAGTAACTTGAAACTCAAGGCACATGGATCATTCGGGTGATTATTGTGAAGAAAATATGCCTCAGTGCTACTACTTTATACACTTTGCAAGTGCTTCAAGGAATTCAACTCTTTTTCAACCAAGCCTAAAAGAAAGAGAATTTAAGGGCCCCAAAGGAACAAATGTGTAATACAACACTTTGTTCATTTACTGATCTCCTAAAAAATAAGAAATTGGACAGGACAATTTCAGTTTTATCATTCGGGTGATTATTGTGAAGAAAATATGTCTCAGTGCTACTACTTTATACACTTTGCAAGTGCTTCAAGGAATTCAACTCTTTTTCAACCAAGCCTAAAAGAAAGAGAATTTAAGGGCCCCAAAGGAACAAATGTGTAATACAACACTTTGTTCATTTACTGATCTCCTAAAAAATAAGAAATTGGACAGGACAATTTCAGTTTTATCATTCGGGTGATTATTGTGAAGAAAATATGCCTCAGTGCTACTACTTTATACACTTTGCAAGTGCTTCAAGGAATTCAACTCTTTTTCAACCAAGCCTAAAAGAAAGAGAATTTAAGGTCCCCAAAGGAACAAATGTGTAATACAACACTTTGTTCATTTACATGTTTCATCTGCTAAAAAATAAGGAATTGAACAAGATAACTTCAGTTGTACTATGTTTGATTTTAAAATTATTTATGGGACAGGACAAACTATGGGCCAAGAGACAAAACAAAAACTGAAATTTTTTATCCCCCACTACTAAATAAAGGGACAACTTTTTGTCCTCTGCACAAGTTGTCTATAATACCAAAATAATATTTTGTGGGCCAAACATCTTCCAACACAAAATTTCTTCAATACCTTAAATGTTTGTCTTGTGTTATCCTGTCTTGTACTGTCATGTATTATTCAATCTGGTACTCATATTTTGGGTATCAACTTACATTTTCAATTCAGTTGTGAAGTGTGTGTTTTCAAAATTTTGCTCTTTTTAGTACCTTTATCTTTGCCCAAAAAGTGGATGAACATTACTCTAGGGGTAATATTCTAATGAAGTGGGAATGGAATTTTTTTTAAACGAGCATGACATGTGAAGTTGTTAATATTTCAATCTTATTCTCTGTCAAAGCATATAGTACTATAAGGTAAGTAATTAATCTTTATATCACCAATTACATTTCACCGTGCTAGAGCCTATATGGCATCATTTAGTTAGGGGAAGGAAATGGTGAAAGCAATAAGAGTTACTTTTGTTGGCCATTGACATCCAATACTATCAAATTAATTAAAATAATAATTATCATCATTGACAAAATAGTTAAGAGATAACAAAAAATAATAGTAATTGAAAAATAGCTAGGCTAGAAAGGAATTAACACTGTTAATAATGGTTATTTTTGTTTAATTTGTTGGACGAATCACGAATATGTTGGAATTGCGTCACTTAGATTTAAACTCCTGTGGCCATATTAAGGACAAGCCATTGTCAAAACATAATCATTGATCAGCATCAAATCTTCAACTTTTATTCGATATTTTTACTTCATTAGCTCGGAATGGGAAATATATTCTTCAAAGAGGCAATTAACCCATAGACCAATAAATTATCAACAATATTGGTCCGAGTGATACGAGTCTTTGTCCTCTTAAACATGTGATTAGAGATTGGATTTCTGACTCTGCATATGGAGAAAACTCGACTGAGAGAGGAGAATCTACCTTATATGTTTTACATATTTTTCGATAAAGATTAATCATCACTAACAGAGTTACGTAATACCGTCGTTAATTGTTGTGTAAGTTAAGTACAATTGATCACTAATATTGTGAGATTATTGTATAAAATGGAAAGAAAATTATATATTGATTTTATTTATTTTTTGATAACATAAGGGAATTATATATGAAGAGTTGGTTTTAATGAGCTATTTTGCTATGAGGAAGGTCTTTGGATTAATGGTTTGGATTAATGGTTTTAGTGCTTATATTGGCGATTTCAATAAAACTCATGTTGAACTAGCTGCAATTGTTCATGGTTTAAAGTAACTAGCTAAAATAGGGGTGCTCGCGGTTCAGTTTGTATTAATTTTGTGACAAAAATTCATCCGATCCAAAGTTAAAATTCATGGTTTAAAGTAACCAGCTAAAAGCATGATTAAGCATATAATATATAAACAATGCAATAATAACAGTAGAAGCCAACTTGTAGGCAGTGTGTCAAACCATAATCATTCAAGCACCAAACCAAATCTTCATTTATTTTTGGAATGCTGATCATTACTTTGCTAATAATGGAAATTAAAGGCATTGTTTCTGTTGTTCTTTGTTATCAACACAAATACATTCACCTAATTCAATAAGCAGTTTTCAATCCTTATAGTTATATAGTATGGTTCAACTTTTATTTCATCTTTGTTGCCTTATATATTTTTAAAAATTTGATTACAAAAAATTATGATTTTCCAATTCTTTTTGAAATAATTATATATCTAGCAAAAAAATTCACATGACCAAGACAATTCATTATTGTATAAGACGGTGCAATGTCAATGCTGGTCTCCACGACAGTGCAGACATAACGAGTGCGGGTTGTTGCATTTGTGAGAGTAACGGTGAGTTCATGGTGGCACAAATGAGCTGGAGATTCGCGAGGATGTCAATAGTGGAAAGCGAGGCTACTGCACTATTTGAAGCAATCCAACCATTTGAACTATATGAGACATTTTTTTAATCGAACCGAAATGGTTTTTCTAATTCTAATTGAATTGTATTGTGTCAAAGTTTTATTAACCTGTAATTAGGACTGTGAAAAAAGAATCAAAGACCAAAATATATGCAATAGTTAACGAAGTGACTGGAATTGGTTCAACTCGCAAACTGTTAGTCACAATTCACTTTTTTAGTACAGTTCGGTTTGGTTTGAAGTAGTGACACTCGTGACACCATTCTTATAACCATACATGCATACAGAGAAACTACATTTGAAAAGTAATTACATTATTTATTTATTTTGTCAAGTAGACTAGTACCAGAATAACTCTGACCTCTGTCACATTGTTCCTACCAACTAAATTATACTTACAGAGGAATCGAGTAATTACATTATTAGGAAATACTACGTAATATCATGAATCCATGCATGCATTGATCTCTCTCTTTTTCTTCAAACTTGCTCTTGTCCTTCATGCTTCCAAATACTAGAAAGTGATTTAACACTTGTTAAATTCCTTACCTTAAGAACTCCAAAAACAACCATCCCACACAAAAAACCAAGAGCAGCACTAGATCCAACAAGTGAAACAGCAGTACAAAGAAGCATAACAAAAGAATCCTCTTTGTTATTCATATCTCTACAAGCCATAGCTAATTCAATCCCAGCAAATAACAACAAAACTCCTAAAATTCCCACTGGAAACTGTTGGAAAAAATGAGCCAAAGAACTTCCTAACACAAAACCCAAAACCAATTTTGCAGCACCAAGAATTGCAACACACCCACCACTCCTTCCACCAAATTTATACTGTCCTGCTAATCCACCTGCACCATGACAACATGGCATAGCACCAAACCAACCACCCACAAGATTCATTAACCCAACTGTTACTGAAAGTGAAGTTACTGAAAAGTCCTTGGTAGGAAATAAATCAGAAGATAGTTTACAAACAGCTATCACAGAGTTCAAAATTGATAATGGTAGTTGTGGAATTGTACCCTTTATAAAACCTTGTTTCCATGCATGTTTAGAAATTTTCACTAACACCATATTAGAAGGTCCAAATTTAATTTCATGTATCACATTAGGCCTTCTTATAAAACCCAAAATCACACCCAAAACAAACACTATAAAAGCAGAAGGTAGTGAAAAAACAATCTTTTTAAATGATTTAACACTCTTTTTTCTCTCATTCCCTTCAATTGAATCACCTAATTCTTCCTCAATCTCATCAAATTCATGTTCCTTTTCACCAGCACCATTGACAACAACAACAAAGAAAACACAAACAATAGCTATAACCAACCCATCAAACCCAAACCAATCCCTACCATTTAAAGATTTAGACTTTGGTAAATCTTGAACTTTTCTAACATATTTTATAGCAGTTAAAGCAAAAGACAAACCCTGTGCAAGCTGAATCCCTCTAACAACACATAAAGGTATAAGCTTGTAAGCTAATTTCATCAACCCAGTAAAACCCAAAACCAATAAAATCCCTCCGGTTAAGATACCGGAAGCCATGATTTCCGGGATACCGAAAGAGGGGTCGGATAGTGCAACAGCAGCTATTGATTTCATGGGCTGAACTGGCATAGGAACACCATACATGGCACCAGTGAGAAAGTTATAGAAGCCAGTGAAAATCAAAGTGGTGCCAAGGTTGAGGTTTTTGGAAAGAGTGAGAGAAAGTACTATTGGTATGTATGTGCCAAGGTCACCCATGGCTCCATTGAGTTCAGATAATGTTGAACGGAAAAGTAAGTTGCTTTTTACTTTTTGTATGGTGGTGAGTCTTGTGGGAGTGGTTGTTATGGTGGGAAGCATTTGGGGAGGTTGGGGGTTTGTTGATGCCATGAAATGAAATTGAATGGAAGAGAGAGTGAGGTTGTTTGAGCTTAATTTTGGTTAACACTTAACAAAAGCATGAAAAGGGATTGATTGGGATTCTCTATTTATAGAAGAGGTGGGGATCACTGTAGCAAGGTTCTGTTTTTAAATTTTAATATTTCACTCCTATAATGTTTTTGAATATTTACGGGAACGGATCCTCTGCCGTGTAAATTTTTCTGCATTGGAATCTTGACCCTTCATTCAATACTACTCATAATTAGTAAAACATAATTGAAGATGATGATTATCACCGGACAGTCTCCGGTGTAAAACTCACTGGAGAGGATCATTTCCCAATAACTAAAGCAAGACAATTGGATTGACAATTTGACATATATGGATGGTCTAATAGTATTTTGATATTTGTGATAATCTGAATTCCATCATAAATTATAGATTGGTTATCTATAACGTGTCTCTTATAATATAAATATTTAATTATGCAGTAAATTATAAGAGGAAATGTTCTATAAACATCTAATTGCAGAGCATATTAACTGATGATTTGAATTTTTACAGCAGAGCAACTTTATAGATACATCACCATATCGGCAGTAACTCAATGGTTGACATTTCTTCTTCAACAACTTCACTCATCTATCATTATTCAGCGACATGCCTTTATCCAGCTTATAAATAATCATTTCTGTAGCGCAACTCTTAATAAAAACCTAAATTTTCTCTCTAGATCTTATGATTCTACTGAGCACTGCATCATGAGTGAAGTTGACATTTCTTCTTCAACAACTTCACTCATCTATCATTATTCAGCGACATGCCTTTATCCAGCTTATAAATAATCATTTCTGTAGCGCAACTCTTAATAAAAACCTAAATTTTCTCTCTAGATCTTATGATTCTACTGAGCACTGCATCATGAGTGAAGTTGACATTTCTTCTTCAACAACTTCACTCATCTATCATTATTCAGCGACATGCCTTTATCCAGCTTATAAATAATCATTTCTGTAGCGCAACTCTTAATAAAAACCTAAATTTTCTCTCTAGATCTTATGATTCTACTGAGCACTGCATCATGTAGCGGCTCCAGAGGAACCAAGTCCGTGTCATCTTGTCAAAAACCAATGTAATTTATGTCGTAAATCGATTGCACTGAAGTTTAGTTAGTATTTGTATAAGTTCTTTTCAACATGTTATCCCCTTAGAATACATTCTCAATACTTGGAATATAAAAAAGTAAAATACATGGCCAACAACACCTCAAATTTCCACATCAATCTTTAATGTCACCAACCAAACCACACACACCATTGTCTACTTCAACAGCATTCCAAACAATATTGCCCTCAGTTCTAATGGACCAATGCATTAGTGTCCAATCAAAGCAAAAAATGTTGCTTATTTCCACTGTAATGACCAGTAATCTTTTTTCATGATCAATTAATTTATTCACAATTAAACTAAACAATCACTTCCCTTTTTGACCTATTTGTCACATCTACCTCAAGGGCACCACCACCTTCGGGTGAGTAGCATAAATAGCTAGCATATAATAATTTATAAAGGTTAAACATTCATTTTGATAATTTAATGTGACTCACTATCACAATAGTCATCAATTTTACAAAAAAATCAGGTTTCTACACAACAAATAGTCAAATACAGGTCCATAGGAGACAAATACCTTGTACTCTACTAATTGGAAGGAACTACTAAGGTTGAACACCATTTCCACCTAGAACATGAATATTACAATGTCAACATTATATAAAATAAAATGTCATTTTTACACCTTAAATAAATGCATTTTGGCATTACAGTAAATTATAAAACTTACTTGTTTGACCAGAATTTTTCGTGGCTTCTGGTAGCAATCCCATTTGTGGCGTGTCACTATTACTAAACGGCACTCCATTATAATACTGAAACAATATATTTTAAAATTTAACATACAAATTATATACATGAAACAGAAAATGATGTCAAAATTAAATTCTAACAAGCAAACTAGCAACCTGGGGTACTTGCGGTAAAATAGGAACTCCACTATAGTAGGGCAAGTTCCACCATCCATGGCTCGGAGGGACATAACCATATGGTGAGGATTGCATTTTAGGTAATATAAACTGCATTTTGGAATTAACATGGTGACCTCCACTAGAATAACCAGCCTGTAAGATTGTCTAATAAAAGACATATATACCCAAGTAATTACATTATAATAAGGACAATCACTTATTAATTATTCAATTAAATAAAAATGTTGCACATTGTCAAGCTATACATAACCATTACTCAACCTGCAGACAGGGACAATTATGTACTTACACCATCATTCTTTGATTTTTGTGTCAACTCTTTCGCTTTCTTTTGCTTCTGATTACAGCATTCACTAAATTTATCTTGCTGAAATATATAGGAAAAACTATTACTTTCAAAGTAAATACCAAAAAAAAAACTTTGTCACTATAATTTCAAGGTTAGTTGATCTTACAGTGTCACGACCATCATTTACATCAGATGCCAATATTTCTTTATCCTGCAAGTTTACATCAGATACCAATATTTCTTTATCCTGCAAAATAAAATAAAAACATTTCAAATCATACACAATCAAAAAAATAACCATTTAAAATAAAATTATCATTATCATTTAAAAGAAACTTACACTATCAGTTGCCGTGCTAAATTTAGAAGACTCTGGATGAGAAAACTGATCGTCATTCATAATCTTATCATTTAAACAAACATGCATTGAACATGTTTTAACATTGTCTTTTGTGCTATTACAATTTGAACTATGACTTGCCCTCTTCGTGCCAATCTTTTTATTCTTGGGAGTACCTTTGGTCTCATCTATGCTGGGATCACCAATGTGTTCTGATGACGAGCTTTGTGTGTCAACAAGAGCGTTCATCTTCTTATACTTGTTAGTAAGCTTCAATATGTCATCCATGATCTCATTGTAGTGTTCCTTATTTTTTAAGGCTACCTGCCACAACCTAGTAAAAGCAGCATCTGCCGCAAACTGAGCAAATTCCATCACATCATAATCTATTCCATCCATCGAATTCGACGACAGTAAGGCAATCTTAGCATTCTTAGTCCACCGTGTCAAAATCAAACTGCTTGGAATATGGTCCACATGCTCAAAGATCATGGCACGAAAAATATGCGAACACGGAATGCCACGAGACTCAAAATGTCTACACACACAATAAAATGCTGACTTTGAAGTATCATAAACAACTTTTGTTTCAATACTGGGATGACAATACTTGGTTATCTTGAAGATAACCTTCTTCTCATTTACCATTCGCTCAATAACATTTAACGCACCAGCTAATAAAATCTGCTCTTTAACTTCTTTAAAAAGCTCTGCTGTGTAAATTTTTGCAGCATCTTTCTCAAACTCTGGAAGAGGCGTGGTCAACACAGGTTCTGAAAATAAAGACTTATTATCAGCCATCAGTTCATCATTTCTATGTTTTCTCAAAGTCTCCTCAAAATCATGCATAAACTCGAAAACACTACTTTTCTTCCTTATATATTTCTTGATGATTGAGTCAATAGTTTCACAATGACACGTAGTCTGTACACGACCAAAAAGCTTATCACGGAGGTATGCAGTGGCCCACAATGACCTATTCTCAAAGGTTTTAGAAACCCACTCATTCCCCACAATTTTGTGCCCTGCAACCATCTTTATCCAAAAATCTTCAAATTCTTTTGGAGTGAAATTTGAGTAAATTGCCTTTTTGAAATCCTCTGGAAATGAAGAACTCTCGACATTTTTACATGCATTCTTGTGCAAGTTCCAAACACATAGTTGATGACATGAATCTGGAAAAGCATGCTTTATAGCCTCCATCATAACTTCATCCCCATTTGTCACAACAACTTTGGGATGTTTGTTTCGCATTGCTTCTAAGAAAGATTTTAAGACCCACTTATATGTCTCAATTGTTTCATCTGACACCAAAGCACAACCAAATATAATTGTTTGAGAATGATGATTGCACCCGGAGAAAATTACCAAAGGACAATTGTAACTGTTCTTCTCGTGTGTCATGTCAATTGCAAGAACATCGTGGAAACATAGAAAATCCGATATGCTACATCCATCTGCCCAAAAAAGCAGCTTCAATCTACCATCACCGGTAGTTGTAAATTTTGCATATAACATAGGATCATTGCTCGCCTTCCCGCTAAGATAACTTAAGGCAGCAACAACATCTCCATCTTTAATTTCACCACGGATTTTGCTATTAAAACCGTTGTATAGATTTTTCTTTGAAAAACGAAAACCAACAGATGCACCCTTTTGAGCCACCGTGTACCCCATTATATAACCAGTTCTAACATCATCATTGGAACTATCAGGCTGAGCTTTATCTGCCTCCTTCATTCCACGGCAAGCAACCAAGTGTGTATATCTTGAAGGAGCTAGTTCATGATTATGAACCTCTTCAAAACATTTGACTTTCCATCTTGATGCTTTCAAACTGTAGCGTACACGAAGCCTAGCTTGACAATTAGTTCTGGCGTTAGGTCTTGTTGATTGTTTTTTGTTACTAAACCCTTCTCTATTGCATACAAACTGACGCATTATTACTTTCTCATTATCATCACGAGTCACGTCATCTTTCCTTACTATAAAACCATGCCATCTTGCATATTCACAATAAAAATCATAAGCTTCCTGATCACTATCAAAATCTAGACCTAGTATCTCATCAGCTGTTAAGTTAGAAATCTTATTATATTTACCGTCGTCGTCGTCCTCAGCACCCAAATTCATTTCTACACTTTCATTCTGATCACACAAATCATTAAGATCTCTATCATCTTCCGAATTATCCATCTGTACAACAACAATCACCATCACGATTCTCATTAGGTTCAATTTGAATAATCCGTCATCCAAACACACACTCTTAATGTTTCAATTTGAATCGATAGATTCGGTTTTTTCAGTTGACTACTACTTGACTAGGGGAAAGTTCACATTAATTAATTTAAATTTAAATTAAACAAACAAACGAACGAACATCTAAGAAATGATAGTGTTTGTTACTGGAAATGGAAATATGAATGAACAACATATGAATGTGCAAAATAGAAAGATAAAGAAATTAGGAACTTACCGATGAGTAGGAGGCGAGGAGAGGCGGAGTTAAAGCTCAAAACTTTCAACACAAGTTTTATGTACTCTGCTCTGCTGTGTGTGTGGGCTCGATCGGATGGATATTAAGGAAGATGGAGCGATCGTTATATTTTTTTTATTTTCTTTTTCCTTTAACACATTTTCCTAATAAATAAATGATTTAATTGACATGCACGGACGACGGTGTAAAACAATTTTACACTGTCAACTAGTACTAATCATGTTTCCCGTTACATCACCTTATTTTCTTGATATGACATTGAAAAATGATGGTTATTTATTAGATGATCGTGTAAAATTATTTTACACCGTCGGTGCATATCGATTAAACTCAGAAATAAAAACTAAAATTGTAACTAAAAAATAAAAAAAGAGTTTAATTGTTGTGCACCGTCGGTGTAAAGATTCTTTACACATACATTCAATGATGTGTTGTCACATCATTTAATGAATGTGACACACCATGTGTTTTTAAATATCATACATAATGTGTTAGTATATTATTAGATGACTGGGTAAAATAGTTTTACACTGACGGTGCATATAAATTAAATTCATAAAAAAATTGCAATTTTAGGGGTATCTCGGAGTTGAACCCAGGCCCTCTTAAATACTCAACCATATGCAGGACCACCAAGCCAACGTGCGCTTGGTTAAATTTATAGATTTAAACTCGAAAGATGTTCAACTTAACAATCTATCTAGAAAATCATCACATTTAACTAAGGGTAATCACACAAGTAATTTTATATACAATATACAAGGCTAATGCTACGGTGGACCACCTTCACAAGTGGTCCACCGTGGACAAATGATCTACGGAATATGAATTTTACGAAATTCACTGTTGGATTGAAAATTTATATCACATAGATCATCCATAAATTTTTTAAATTTTTTTGAAAATCATTTGATATGTTATTGAGACCCATCAAGATTTATGTTGTTTAATAAACCGTTAATCTTGATGTGCCTCAATAACATATCAAATTATTTTCAATTTTTCTAAATTTTTCTATGGATGATCTATATGATATAAACTTTCAATCAAACGGTAGATTTTATAAAATTCGTATTCGTTATAATGTTATTTACGACCGATCCACCATGAACCACTTGATGAAGTGGTCCATATTAGAATTTGTCCAATATACAATATTTTCATCCAAAATTTTAAGTCATCAGATATAATAGTATATGAGTATTTTCACACAAGTGGGGGTAGGAGGTCTAACTTGGGGGTAATACTAGTAAGTAATATTGACAAATTGAAGCCCAAACATTTGATGGGCCCATTAAGATTATCACTGGTCAACGTGGAGCTGACACTGACAACATGGTACGGTGACTCTTGTTCGTTTCTGCAAACAATGTCATGTCATCCACTCTCACAAACACGAAACAGACCCATTTCACATTCACACTGTCTCTTCTTGTTGAAACAATAACCCCTTCACTTCACCAAGGTGAATGCAATCAAGGTAATCTTTTTAACAAATGTTTCACTGTTACACAAGGTTCAATCTTTAAGAATTATGAATAAAAATGTCTGTGTTTGTGTATGTGAAATTGTAGATGCCAAGAATGGAAGAGATACTGAACCTTCCAGTGCAAGAGCTTCCTTGTTCTGAGTTTTCAGCTGAAAATATAAATTGGATAAAATTGGAAGGTGGTCATCAAGGTGGTGATGATATTGCTTTGATTCCTTTTACTAGAGTTGATGATTTTGTAAAAGGGGAATCTTCTAATCCAGCATGCCCTGCTAATTTTCGCGTTGAATCGAGACGAAAGAGGGCTGCCGGGAGTGTTGCTAAACCAAGGGTTGATGGATATCTTGAATATACATTGTATGTTATCTCTTAATTCAATATTATTTGATACTTGGTAGTACTTTTGTGGTTTAGGCATTGTTTGGATAAACAACTTAATTAAGTACTTTATAGCATAAATACTTATCATAGAAGTGCTTGCGTATAAATCATTTCTATAATAAAAGATAAAATAAATTCAAACTATTTTCTTATAAGCTGATTTCATAAGCTATCCGGGAGAGCTTATAGAAATATAAGTTGAAAATAGTATGTGGACATGTCATAACTCTTAAGTTGTTTCCATTAACTCTCACCAGTCATAAGTAGTTATGTCAGTAGATAAGCTCAAATAAGTCAATTCAAACAGGCCTTTAGTTGTTGTACTTCAACCTAGTGTTTCAATCTTTAATTTTGTAAACTTTGAGAAAGGATAATTTTAAAAAAATGTAAGGTTATATAAAGGGCTAGTTTCATTCCATTTCTTTCAACAAGTTGTTTTGAAATAGGAAAAGGTTGATTTATCTGGCTTATATGGAATTACAATTTGATATTTAGATACTGGTGTTCTTATGGACCTGAAGACTATCGAGAAAGTGAATCGGGTATTGTGGATTCCACAAGTGCCAAACCTGCTTCAGGGAAGGGTAGCAGGCCGGGGAGGCGTCACATGATGAGAGGCTGCCTTTGCCATTTCACTGTTAAAAGACTATACACCCGACCTCACCTTGCCCTAATAATATACAACCAGAGAAGGCATGTAGATAAATCAGGGGTGCCGTGTCATGGAATATTTGACATAGATGCGGTAGGGACAAGAGCTATGTATGCGCCTCGAATTTCAGATGAGTTACGCCATAGGGTTATGTCTATGCTTTATGTTGGAATATCTTTGGACAATATACTACAGCACCATGCAGAGGTGATGCAGAAACAAGGTGGACCCTTAAACCGTGATGATTTTCTCACTCGAAATGATGTGCGCAACATGGAAAGGACTATTCGTAATTCTTCACTTGAGCTACTGGGAAATGACGAGTGCAGTGTAAAGATATGGATTCAGCGTCATAAGAAGGATGTTTTCTATTTCCAAGATAATTCAAGCTCGGAATCTTTTATTTTGGGTATACAGACAGATTGGCAGCTTCAACAAATGCTTCGCTATGGAAATAATAGTTTCATTTCTTTTCATTCAACATTTGGCTTGAAGAAGCTTAAGGTATTATACTTTCATCTTTTCAAACAAGAAAATATTTGTTTATTATTTAGTCGCATTTGAAGTCCATATTGACCAAAGGGCTTGTACATTTAGAAGCTATCTAAATCATTAGCAATTATCCAGCTTTATCACCATAATTGTGAATAAAATACAAGCCTCTTTATGTTAAAAGATTAATTATTTAGCAGAATGTTGAAGGAGTGTAGAATGTCTCATATTTTTTCTTTCTTGTCCACTGGCAGTATCCGGTATGTTCTTTACTTGTTTTCGATTCATCTCAAAAAGCAATTCCAGTTGCTTGGATCATCACCTCATCTTTTGTTGGTAAAGATATCCATAAATGGATTGTATTGCTATCTGAAAGATTACGAACCAAGGATCCCAGATGGAGACCTAGTGCTATTTTTTTGGACGATCCATCTTTTAACTGTTCTATCATAAGGTAAAGCGATTAGTGTGGTTACTTTTTTTCATTAAACTTTTGTTTACTTTTTTTTTAGGAGAATTCCACTAAATAGGAAATGGAGTAAGATCTTGCTTATTGCAGAGAGGCATTCCAGTGTCGCATTCTATTATGTACCTGGCATGTTCGTCGTACTTGGATAAAAAAGCTTTTCAAGAAATGCTGCAACTTTGAGGTGCAGCGCGAGATGTTTAGGCAATTGGGATGGATTCTGTACTCTACAAGATGTGGACCAAATGCTACGGATGCAATTGAAGAGTTTATGCAAATTTTTGTTGACCAGTGTGCATTCATTGACTACTTCAAGAGTCATACTCTAGCCATTATAGGTATTTTTCAACTGATGGTTAATTTGGCATCCATTTTAAGAAACATATTCTCTAGCTGTAGTAGCCTTTCATTACCATTACAGGAGTATCCAATATCCAAACATTTGAACATTCCGACTCCTAAGCATTGCTGTTATTTCTTGAATAATGGTATTATTGTGCTTCCTCGTGCAGATGTGTGGATTAATGGCATAAAATCACTCCATGTGACAACTCCCGAGCCACATGCTGCAATGGAATCCTATCACTTAAAACTAAAATCCACTCTTTTGAAGGAGAATTATGCTAATTTATGGTCTAGAGTTAACTGGTTAATCCACACTTTAACTACTGAATTTCACTCATTATACTGGCTAGACCAATACAGTTTAGAAACCGGGTATTTTGAGAATCTGCGGGACAATTCTTTCTCCACTAATGCTTGGTATCATGCTCTTCGTATTCCAGATGTTGATGTCGTACTGGACGAGCAAAACCTCCGACTTGCCAAAGTATTATCTCAGACTGACAGAAACTTGGTGTATACAATTTGGAATCCTGGTTCAGAATTTTCGCTTTGTGATTGTTCTTGGTCTAAGCTGGGAAACGTCTGTAAACATGTCATCAAGGTGGCAACTTTCTGTAGAAATCGGCAGATTGCACGTCCTTTATTGTCTGCTCAAATATATAACCAGGCTCTGCTCACCCTTCTCAATAATCCTTGATCATACCATTCTACATGTGGCCCATTTGCAACAAGACATTAAGTCCCTAGAAGACTTGTCGAATGGTGGATTACTACACCCTATAGCCCCTGATCTAAGTTCTCAAATAGCTGAAAATCCTCAGCTTTTTCAACGCCTCCAGTGAGTTTTGAAAGGAGAGTGAATTTCTTCAGGTTAAAACGCATTTTTATGCATACCCAGTTGGAGCTCCTTCCCTTGAGCAATTGATTTGGAAGAACTAAAGAGGATTTAAGAAGGTTCCACGACTACACTGCCCAGAAAAGTAATTTTCTTGAAGTGCAACTATACTTTTTTATCCGATGTTTATCTTGAAAAGAAGTGGCCGGTGATTACAAAGTGCGGTGGAGGAAGGCGATGAGTGTTCTTTGTGGGAGGTGGTGTACCTACAAGCACTCATAAGCTCAATTCAGTGAGAGATTGAGGTGAGTGTGAGGTAGTGAGAATGTTGTGTACTTTGCTTTTGAGTGAAGGAGGTCCGTATATAGTGGAGTCATTCAGGAGAAGTGGCGGAAAAATCCATTGAGCATTCACATGAACGTCGCCTTGATAGGCAGATCTACATTTAATCAGGGTCACATGAGGATGATCTTCGGAGGGATGTTACGTGTGTGAACTGGCCATATAGCTTGCAAGTCCAGCCCGAATGGGTATCGGCCCAGTTCAGGAACTTCTATATGTCCTTGGTTGGGGCTGTTTTGGAGTGGGAGAACCTGTTGGTATTGAAATTCAATTCAGAATCTGTGTTTTATATGTATGTTTAATATATACTTTTCTTATGCAACAATTGTATTTGAGAGGGTTAGTGAGAGGAAAATGGAAAGTTGAGAAGTTAATTTCAGTCACACACAAAGAAAAGATATCAGATAGAGGGGGGAGGTATTTGCTGCCTTAAATAAAAAATAAGGGAGGTTAGTGGCAGCATAGCCATTCTTTTGCAAAAAAAATTCAATTAAAAATGAAATCAGGTGGCTGCTGGATTCAAAATGTATATATACTATAACAGTTAACAAAAATTATTTCACGGGAGGAGATGAGAGAATGCTGAAGAGGACAAAAAAAAAAAAAATTATAAGGTTTGGTGGTTCGCATCCTAGAAAGCGAATTATTTTTCTCCCAATTTTTGCTATTTACACACTTGCATTCTAAGAAGCGGGGGTAAATTTGAAATATCAGCGGGCGAGCATCTACACCGGGGAGTGCGAGAAGAAAAACCCTTATTGGGATACTTATTACCAAGCCGGCCCAGCCAACCCGTTGTGCCATGTGGATTAATGGATTAGTCCGACCCATTTCATTTTATTCTTTTCCTGTTTATTCACTTTTTTTAATATTTAGATAAATATATCCATTTTTATTAAGGTTACACATTTTAATATATTTTTTATAATAACTAGCGGGCCATGTAAGTTCGTCTGCTTGTGTCTAACTTATGTCCAATTAAAAAAGATATGTCTTATGTTATGGTGAGTTTGTTAATATAAGATTTTTATTGCTACTAAAAAAATCAAGGGTATTGTTGATATTATGAAAAGTTCGCACCAAAACTCATGTATCCTCTTTTTTTTTTTTTTTTAAGAGATGTATCCTCTTTCTATATTGTATAAATATAAATATAGATATAGATAATAATTATTCCAATTTAACGGAAGGCCTGAGTTTAAATTCAACTGAGATTATACAAACAAAATAATAATAAAGCTATAAATATTTTATTTTGATTAAAATTTGATCTTTATCATATTGTTTGTTTTGATAGATTTATCAAAGAGAGAAATATGTGAGAGAAAAATTAAGAAAGAGAAAATAAAAATTGAGTGATGTTTTAAATTAAAATAAAAATAAAAATTCCGTAAAAAAATTAATCTTGTATAAAAGATAAATAAATCTTTTCCTTGATTTAGATTTTTTGGATTATGTATTATAACCGCAATGCAAAGATTTAGTGTTATATAAAAAAAAAAGATTTTATCTTAAGGGAGAAGATTTAATCTAAAAGCAGATAGCTAGCTATTTGTTTGCCTATAAATATGGAAAATTCTATGGTGCAGCCCTTTATTTGGACTGTTTTGGTGCAGTCTTAATCTGACCAATGAGGATGGAGTATTGACTAATTTTAAATTATATGGTACAAACCACTTATATGGTACCTACCATGTATCTTTATATCAAATAATATTTCAACTAAGTCCCTATCATATTAAAAGTTATAAAATTACCCCAATATTTAAATTGTTTTTTATTTTAATTGTGATTGAAAAAAAAAAGAAACAAAGTCAGTTTCTACTATATCAAAAAAATTCAGACAAGAAATTGAAACCTCTCTTCATCATCACCTTCTTTCATCTAAGTCTCAAAATCACTAAAATTGAAAATTCTCAGTTCATCACCTACGCTCATCATCATTAAAATTGAAACTTCCTTGTTCATCATCTGCGTTCATCGTTGTTTTCGCGAACGAAACTCCATTTGACGGCGAGATTGGAAAAGAAGTTTGTGTGTGGTCTATCGAAAAGACAATTGCTAAGGTAAATACGAAACTGAAATGTGTTTGTTATATTTATTTATGTGTAATTATGTATTAAGAATCAATTTGATTTCAATTTGGGAATTAGGGTTTATGGTTTAATTTGTTTTTGTATATAATTTGTATACTTAAATTAAAAAAATGCAAAAAAAATAGCAAAAGACTAACTTACGAATCATGATAAACAGTATTTTTTTTTTTTTGGTTTACTGATAAACACTAATTTTACTTATTTATTATTCTTAACCAACACAAAAAAATTCAAAATGCAAAGAAATCAAAAAAGGAAACAAAATGCAGTAACTACGGACAGCTAGCAGCTAAGGCACGCTCCTACTCCACTGATTTTACAACTCCAATTTCCCCATAATTCAAGCATTCCATTTTTTATTCTTTCCAAATCTTGCATCAAAATTAAAGTTATTGTCCCCCTACTCTTTTATCATTCAAATCCTAATCCAACAACAGAAGAAAAAACACGACAAACATCCACAAATCCCACAACATTTCAAATAGTAATTAATTGTCTTAATGAACAATTTTTAATTTTTTTTCTTTCATTTAATGTGACTGTAAAGTAAAAAAAAAAAAGGTTTTTCAGAAGTTGGGTCGTGATTTGAAAAAATGGGTCTCGAATCCGATCCGGGTACCCGGAATTTTAGGTTGATGAACAAACTCGCGCTGCTAGTCTGCTACTACGATTCCACCGTGTATTTTCACAGAAATTCCGGCCGCGCCTACCATAAAAAATTATTCTTGTCATTATCTAAAACGTCAAAGGGTACTAAGATCGTGAATTAATTGATTAACATGACATGAGTTTTTATTGTTGCTGCAACGAAAGAATAAGAACCATTGGTTTTTGGCTATGGTTTGCCTCTTCAGGAAAAAAAATCTAAACAAACCAAATTTTGAAACCTCTTTGAATGAGAAAAATAAAATAATCATCACAAAGTGATTAACAAATTAAAAAATGGCATAAAAGAACATAGAAATTAAATATTAAACTCAGAATTTAAAAACAAGTTTGATGCAAAACCCAGAAAAATCAAACCACTTTATTGTTGTTATTAAGAATCTTCATCTACTTATAGTTCTTTAATGGAGTTGAAGAAATTTTGAGGAGTTGATGAAGTCACAATTAGTTTTGGGGACATGAATATTTGTTTCTAGGTTTTGAGAAAGTGAAGATTATAAAGGATGATAAAATGACGATGATTTCTTGATTTTGGTTGGTGATGATGATGGGTGATGGTGAGTTTGTGAATTGTGATGATAATATTTGTTTTTGAAAATATGATTTAAATCCAAATGAAAAAATAAGTTTTAATTATTAAAATAATTTTAACTAATAAAATGACTTTTTGTAAAAACAAACTAATAAAAGGACTTATATGCAATAAGTAAAAGTTTCATAAGGCTCACCATAGACTTGCACTAATGTGGGGATTAAATTGAATTCTATTGGTCAAAAAAATGGACTGCACCAAAACAGTCCAAAAAGGGACTGCACCATAGAATCTCCCTATAAATATAGCGTAAGCTTTTATTTTGCGCATACCGTTTTACTATCTAATCTAAGTTCGTTACTTAATTGCAATCTCTCTCTCTCTCTCTCTCCAAACTCTCTCTGCAATCTCTCTCTCTCTCTCTCTCTGCAAACTCTCTCTGCAATCTCTCTCTCTCTCAGTTTGAGTCTCTCCTCGTCAGTCGTCACCACCAAAATGTCACGGCGGCAACGTCTCCGGAAAGACAGACTCACTTCTCTGCCGGACGAAATTCTGGAACACATTCTCTCCTATCTTCCAACCAAAGACTCCGTCGCCACAAGCTTCCTCTCAAAAAGATGGAAATCACAATCACTCTGGCGCTCACAGCTCAACCTCCACTTCGAAGACAAAACCTTTGCCGATTCTTTCGCCTTTCGCCAATTCGTCTACTCAGTCATCAACACACGAGATACCACTCTACCAATCCACTCATTCCATCTTAATTCTCACCATGACTTCTACTACGATACCGATTTCTACGGTTTTATTTATGAAGCAATTACACGAGGAGTTCAAAACCTCATCATCAATTTCTCCCACATGAGGAAAACAACATTGCCTCCTTATGTTTTAACTAACAAAACTTTATCAGTTCTCAAATTGAAGAGAATAACATTGAATGAAATCTCCAACAAGGATGATCCATACTTTGATCTTCCTTCTCTAAAAGTTCTACACTTGGAATATGTTGCTTTCACATATTATAAACATATCCAGAAACTTCTATCTGCATGTCCTATTCTAGAGGAGTTGAAACTAAAGGATATAATTGTAAAAAGATTTGCTATGGTGTTACCTATAGATATAGATAGATATGTTCCAAGTCTATCCAATTTGGTTAGAGCTAACATTTCTGGTGGCTATATTCAGCTTCATTGGCTCCAAAATATCCACCATTTCCGCGTAGAACTCGTATGTATCAAAATAATCTCAATTGTTACTTTCATAAATAATTTTACTAATTAACATCACATTCACATTCTTTTATGTCTTTGTAACTTCTGCAGCAGTGGATCAATAATTGTTTACCTGACATGTTTCACAATTTAATCCATATGGAGCTTATATTCGACTGTATCTATCCAGCAGCGTCGTTCAAGTGGAACTGGCTGATAGAACTTCTTCAAAAGTCCCCCAAGCTACAAACTCTGATCATTGATGAGGTTTTTAACATTAGGCATTGCCTTTTTGAATTTTAAGTTAAGCTGTATGTACTTCAATATATATTAGAAAATTTTAATTGTGTATAATTGTCAGGTTGATAAAGTTCACAATTACGGTGATAAAGAATGGAAGGACCCGAAAATCGTTCCAGAATGTCTTTCATCTCATCTTACAACATGCTCACTTAGAAATTACAGACGCACAAATTGCGAGTTTCAATTTGCAAAATATATAATGCAGAATTCAAGAGTACTAAGGACCATGACAATTCGGAGTGCCAAATGTATAGATACAAATACAAAGCTACAAGTGTTAAAGGAGTTATCTTTGTGCCCAATGAACTCAGCCACATGCAAACTTTTATTAGTTGATTGTTAATGAATATAATGGATAGAGCATATGTAAAATAGCTCTAATCTTTAGAAAGACCTGAATTGTATCTTTAAGGAGAAATATCTTAATCTGATTCTAGTGAAAACCATGTGAAATTTTTTAACAGGGTCGAGTGCTTGACGACGATTGGTTTCTATTGTAGATATATGTTTCAACTAGGAGTGGTTTGTGTTGTGATGTCTGTAACTACTAACTACATTGACCACAAAATTTTATTTTACGAAGTACACGTATATCACAAAAATTGAAACAGTCATAAACAAGGAATGAACAACTAAATTATCATTAGCACTTGGTCTCAAGCCAAACATGCGAGCGAGAGTGCGTTTAATTGACACCAATTAAGTTGGAACTGAGAGGAAATGTTTCTATTGCAAGTAGTTTATGATTGGTATATCTTGTACACATTTTCTTTATTTCGTTGAAATAGTTTTAGTTGGTATATTTTGTATAATTGATTGATTTTCAAATGAGGCCAAAGCCTTTAAATACAATGATCAAGGCTGACATAAAATAAACTATTATTTAAATTAAATTAAACTATTAACAAAGTTCCACGATTACACTGCCCAAAAAAGTAATTTTCTTGAAGTGCAACTATACTTTTTTATCCGAAGTTTATCTTATAATGGTGGCCTGTGATCACCATGAGCGGTGGAGGATGGCGATGAGCTTCTTTGGTGGCGTGTGGTGTACCTGCAAGCACTCAGAAACTCAATTCAGTGAGAGATTGAGAGGTGAGCGTGAGGTAGTGAGACTGGTGTATACCTTACTTTTTCAATCTCAAATATGTCATTAATGGAAGTGGATTTGTAGGAATTTGTGTGGAACTTGATTCTCAGCTTCTTTATATCATCAATGTCTATTCTCCCTGCTCTATACAAGGAAAAAGAAGACCGTGGAAGGAATTGCTTCAGTTGAAAAGTAACAGCGAGTTAGGCGATTGGTGCATAGCGGGAGACTTTAACGCTGTTTCAAGAACTAGTGAAAGAAAGGGGAGTAGTGAAGAAGGAAGATCAGCAGAACGGCGAGACTTTAAACAATTCATCGAGGATATGGATGTGGTGGATTTACCGGTGTCAGGTAAACGATTTACGTGGTTCAGTGCGGATGGTCGCTCTATGAGCAGATTAGACCGATTTCTGCTTACAGATGGTCTTGTGGATAAGTGGAAAGCGTCGGGCCAATGGGTGGGGGAAAGAGACATATCTGACCATTGCCCTATTTGGTTACTTTGTTCATTCAAAAACTGGGGGGGACCTAAACCATTTCGGTCTAATAACTGTTGGTTAGAGCATAAAGATTTCCTAAGATTTGTGGAACATACCTGGAACAATAGTAATATTAAAGGCAGGAAGGCCTTCATTTTGAAAGAAAAGTTGAAATTATTAAGGGAAAGCCTCTGAGTTTGGAATCGAGAAGTGTTTGGACTAGTTGATTTAAATATCGACAGTTGTGTGCAAGAAAAGTTAAAAGTTAAGTATTATTTAACCGTTAGATATTCAATACTGAGAGGCCTAGAGGACCCAAAAAAGAGATTATACCAAAATTACATGGGATATAAAGACACTCATACAATCATCATCAACAATTTCAACAATCTCAGGCAGAGGAGACTCAAAAAATGATAGTACAACTATTTTCTTCACTGCCAAGCATCTACACAACATTCGCCCCCAACCATCCATAATCAGAATTCAACACAGCAGCTCAAAGGACAATACAAAAATAAGTGTTAAGCACTCTCATCATGCTCAGGCATGGTCCATCAATTTCAAATAAATAAAAGTTTGCATGTGGCTGAATTCCTTGGGCACAAAGATAACTCCTTGCACATTTGGATTTTTGTATCTGACTTTACGGATTTGGCAATCTGAATTGTCATGGTGCTTAGTACTCTTGAATTACCCATGATATATTTTGCAAATGGAAGTTCCCAATTTATGCGGCTGTAATTTCTAATTGAACATGTTGTAAGATGATATAAGAGGCATTCTGGAACAATTTTTGGTATACTCACCCATTCTTTATCAGCAAAATTGTTTACTATATCAACCTGACAATGATACAAAGTTAATATTTCTTTTATATATATATAATATGTAGAAGTATAACCGAAGAAAAAACAGGACAAAACTTAACATTAAAACCTCATGAATGATAAGAGTTTGAAGTTTGGGGGATTTTGGAAGCAGCTTCATCAACCAGTTCCACTTGAAGAACCCTCGACGAGGCAAAAGGTCTAATGCAAGCTCAATGTAGGTTAAATTGTGAAACATATTGTGTAGGCCATAGGGGAACGTCGGCATGAGTAATAGAGACATAAAATTGCAGGTGGGTTAAATATTGAAGCATGCTATCTAGTAGATAAATATATTGAAACATACGACGTGTAGTTGCAGATGCTCCGCATTGTTAAGGCAATCGTAGAAAACATGTCTACCAGAAATGTTAGCTCGGGCCAATTTGGATAACCATGTAACGTATGTATCTGGACAATAACGATGCAGGCCATAAATTTTCTTTACAGTTAAATCTTTTGTTTCCAACTCCTCTAGAACCGGACAGGCGGATAGGATTTTGATAAGATATGAATGATGTGTGAAAGTGACAGATTCTAAACAAAGGAATTTGAGCGAGGGAAGATCAACAGAACGAAAATCGTCCAATAGTAACTTCTTCAATTTGAGGACTGACAAGAATTTGGTAGTTAGAACAAAAGTAGGGAATAGTGAGTTGGAGAGATCAATGCTGAGGTTTTCAACATTCCGTTGAACTACGGCATTAACAAAATTGGGGATATCGTCTATGCAATAGTGGTTGTGGCCGCGACATATGAGCTGGAATGAGTGGATTGGTAGAGTTTTATCTCTATTTGTGGTGAAAGAGTTGAACATTTCACGAAAGGCGGAAGGGTCTGGAAAGTGTTGATCATCTAAGTTGATTATGGAAAGTAGTGGTTTCCACCTCTTTGAGAGGGTCATTGTGGCGGCAGCCTCTTTTGTCGGAAGAAAAAAGAGAATGTGATGAAGAAGAGCGTCTGGTAGAGCACTGATTATGTCTATCAACCGTGACATTGTGGCGGTCGCTGAGGAAAGAAACGATGGCAACAACAATTGGAAATGACCTGTATAATCTGGTATATTGCGGAATTTTGTAGGATATATTTACACGAAAATTAAAAGACTATATGATATATATTGTTGTATAGAGAATTCTCTCATATTCTTGTTGTCAATCTTATATTACTCATAGTCATATAGCTCTACATATAGAGATACAAATAAAACAAATTTTTAAATCATATTTTTTAAAACAAACTAATCTTAAATATTCTATATATATCTTATAAAAAACAAACTAATCTTATAAAAAATTTAAATCATATCTTTTAAAAAAACAAATTAATCTTATAGATTCTATACAAATCTTAGATATTTTAAACATAAATTAAAATCTTAAATCCTAATAATATCTATTTAAAAGATATAAATCTAAATTTTTTAAAAGATATTAAGGTGTTAATTAAGAAAATATATGTCTTTGGTTTGTGCCCATCTAATAGTTCCTCTTAGAACAAGTTGTTATATGTTATTTTTCATATTTTTAAAAATTTAATGGTAAAAGATTTAAAATATTACTATTAAAATCAATGAGGATAAATTTTGTACTTTAGTAGTAATTACTTTTAATATATTGTTAGTAGATTCATGAAGACAAGTTAGATTTTTTAGTAGTAGTTCCTTGTAGATTTATTTCAACTAAATTTTTTTTTTTAATCTCCAAAGGTAAAATTATATTTAAGGGTACAAGATTTGAAATATTATTAAAAATTAACGAGGACAAATTAGGTTTTTTAGTAGTAGTTCTTTCGACCACTTTGCAAGCTTCTCAGACTTCATTCAAGAGTCACATTAGATCAAATATATAAATCTTATATGCAATATCTCACATTTAGTTTTTTTTTAAAAAAAGTCTCTCACACATGTGGAGAAAATAAAAATTACAGATTAATAAATTTAGTACTAAGTAAAGCACTTATTATTTTACTCAAAAAGAACACTTACTTATTTTATGACTAAAAAAACACTTAATTTATTATTTAAAAAATAGCACTTAGAAAACCCATTGGGCCTAAAAAAGTGTTTTAGAAAGTACTACACAAAACCCTAATATATATAATATATATTCTTCATGGCTCCTTATATTTTCTCCATCTCCACCGAACCCTAAGGCTTAAACCATTTCTTCCAAAACTTTCATTTCCGATCAACACCAAAATCATCAATGGCAGTGAAACCTACAAAAGCTGAGAAGAAGCAGAATTACGATGCTAAACTCTGCCAACTTCTCGATGAATTCAACCAAATCCTTGTTGTTAATGCTGACAATGTTGGATCAAATCAGTTACAGAGTATTCGTAGAGGTTTACGTGGTGACTCCATTGTTCTCATGGGGAAGAATACCATGATGAAACGTTCTGTTCGTATTCATGCTGAGAAAACCGGAAACAATGCTTTTCTTAACCTCATTCCTCTTCTTGTTGTGAGTTTTTTTTTTCCTTCATTTTAGATTTAATTGTGTTATTCATCCATGCATGAATTTTGATTCAGTAATGGTACTTTTGTGTCGTTGTTTTATTGATCCATGCATGAATTTTGATTGAATAAAGATATATGGAAAATTTTGGTTATTTTGTGTTTTATTTTTATGTCATATATATATATATATATGTGTTTTATTTATCTTGTGTTGTAGAAATAGCTTATGCATAAGCACCTATTTGATTATTGCTTATGCTATAAGAAGCTTAATTAAGTTGTTTATCCAAACAGAGTCATAGACATGTGACATGTCAATAAGTGCTATTTTTTATAATCTGAATTGAATTTTTATGTTTTAGTTACTCAATCATGACTCATTCGGATTTGTGGTTACTATTGTTAACTCTTCTTTTAAGGATATGTTTAATGTTTTTGTTTGCTGTACCAGGGAAATGTAGGTTTGATTTTCACAAAAGGTGACTTGAAGGAAGTTAGTGAAGAGGTTGCTAAGTACAAGGTGCAGTGGTCTTTCCATAATTATCATATTTCATGTTTTAGAGTGTTATGTACAATATTATTGTAATGGTGTTCTGTTTTTATGCAATCTTGATTTTGCATTTTTTGGTGTTCCACCAATTAATTAGATATTGATTGTAAATAAAAATTGCAATATGTTTGTTATCATTGATTGTAAAAACTGTTTGATTATGGAAATTGCAGCAATGTGATTGAATGTTCATCGACTAATTAACTGTCTTGAATTTGAATAGGTTGGAGCTCCTGCTCGTGTTGGTTTGGTTGCTCCAATTGATGTGGTTGTTCAACCGGGCAACACAGGGCTCGACCCCTCTCAGACCTCTTTTTTCCAGGTTTGTAATCTTCTTATTTTAAACATTGAGATTTATTTATTGTTGCGATGCAAATGCCAAACTTATGTTTATTCTTCACTCTATAGGTGCTCAATATCCCAACCAAGATTAACAAGGGTACTGTTGAAATCATTACCCCTGTGGAACTTATTAAGAAAGGAGACAAGGTTGGATCTTCTGAAGCTGCATTGCTATCCAAGTTAGCCATTAGGCCCTTTTCATACGGGCTCGTTGTCCTCTCTGTTTACGATAATGGTTCAGTGTTTAGCCCCGAGGTTCTTGACCTTACTGACGATGACCTTGTTGCGAAGTTTGCTAGTGGTGTGTCAATGGTTGCTTCACTTTCATTGGCCATCTCCTACCCAACACTTGCAGCTGCCCCTCATATGTTTGTCAATGCATACAAGAATGTTCTTGCACTGGCTGTTGTTACAGAATATTCTTTCCCTGAGGCAGATAAGGTTAAGGAGTACCTCAAGGTATTGGCTTCTACATATTAATGATCTAATACTATAATAGTTGTCCAATATTTCCATATTTCTTACTCGTTGAATTTGTTCAATGCAGGACCCAAGTAAATTTGCCGTAGCTGCAGTTGCTGCACCAGCTGCTGCTGCTTCTGGTGGTGCCCCTGCTGCTGCCAAGGAGGAGGCAAAGAAGGAAGAGCCCGAAGAAGAGTCCGATGACGACATTGGAATGGGTCTGTTTGGTGATGATTAGATCCTTTGATTTTGCTATAAGTGGAGTTCTATTTTGCGTTATTAGATTTAAGATGAAATTGTCTTTTGTTCATTCTAAGTGCTACTGCTACTCTAGTTTGTTGTTTTTCCTTTCGTATTACATTTTGACTCTATCAAAACTCCTAGTTATAATTTTTTATGGATTAGTAACTACTATGTGTCTTTCATGGTTTTCAACTTCATTCGGAAAGCAAATTCCTACCGTTATAAGAGAAACATTAGTTACCGCTGAAAATAATAACTTGCAGATTTTGCAAGAAAATCTACAACATTGGTAAATGATTCTATTGAGAAAGGCATTTTTGAACAGAATAAACGTCATAAACTATTATCACTTAGTGTTGGATCACCAATTATAATTATATTGTCGGAGTCTTGGTTGAAAAATCAGCACGGTTTCGCTTGGTCAGAAGATTGAACTTGTATTTTATAATTTTTCCATCAGTGACATTTATCTTTTTTTCCATCACGATAACTCACTTTAAAAGTCTTTTTCTATTTCCTTCTTCTTTTTTTTTGGAAAGGCCAAAAGCAATTTATTAAAAGAGGCATAAGGTATGCCATAAGAACAAGTCAAGGTAAAAATGTGGCCTCATAGTCCACATGAATGATAGGTACTGCCTCAACAATCTATCACACCAGAACACCAAAGATCTACTCCCAACAGTCCACCAGCCAATTGACTATGACTATGAACCTGATTATTGCAATAATCTCAACACCAGAAACGACTATCTACTACTAGAATATAATAATGAGTGTGATACTATGAACACATATTCCAACCATGACTCACTTTAGATTCAGACAATGCAATAACCATACTCCAAAAACTAAGGCTACCTCCCATACCAGACACAGGATTGAATGGCCTAAAAGGATGTTGGTGAGAAGGGAATGTAAATCATGAGGTCTCATTCCAAGTCACGAAATAGTCCAACAATCAACAGAAGCACAGCTGCGCTATAAGCAACTACTACGGGACTGGGTGGAACATGGACAAGGATTGTGAGATACTACCGCGATAGCATCCATACAGCAAAGAAACTAATCCAACACCAAGCCGAAAGAGAAGAATCTGATCGACACTATAACAAGCCAGATGCAGCCGAAGTTGACAAAAGAATCCGGTCGACCATATAACAAGCCAAATCTTCGCCCTGCTTGATTGATACCACTGCGCCACCAAGAAAAACACCTGCATAAACCAGCAAGAAACAGAAAACAGACCCGGCCATAACTTGATAAATTGGATTCAACCCAAACAGTTGAGAGGATTAGTCATCTCATCCACATAGCGATAGGATAACTAAAGTTCTTCACTTTAGAATGTAACCATTTCCATGCCAACACTTTACTTTGTTCAACTATCATTTCCGTTGTTGTTTCCTTGTCTTGAAAGATTGCCACATTCCTAGTTTGATTAAGGTCTGTCTATGTAAAGGTGTTGTAATTTTACTTCAATATGTTGAAAACAATGGACTTGATAAGTTTTACCTGGTGATTTCTCATTTATAGATTGTTTGATTTGATTCAAAGAGGGAGTAGCAGTTTTAACGGTGCGCAAGCCATTCATGTCGCATACCATGAGTGACGATATTTCACTTATTTTTATCTTTATGATGCCTCTGCCCCTCTACCATTCTGATTTTATTTTGTGGTGTGTTTCTGTTGATCTTTCCATTTTCAATCTTTCTTAGCTTTGGTATTGTTGTATTGGTTGGATTTTCTTTTTCTGTTTCTCTTTGTTTATGGACAACAATTGAAAATGAATTTTACTAAGTGAACTTTAAATATGGCCTTCCAGTTAAGTTTCAAGCTTCTGGGGAGTGAGTCTGTGCACTTAACTTGCAATTTCGTGCTTTTTGGGCATGGATTTAGCCGACACCAAAGAAGTCACAGTGAGTCGGATATCGAGAGCACATATACGAGGGAATGATGTGAAGGAAATTTTTCACAAGGAGCACATGGTATTGTGTACAAAGCATTACTTGGACAACATGTTTTTGCTGTGAAAAAGTTTGAATTCACAAGGAGAATGGAAAAGCAACTACTTATGATGCGCAAAGAAATTGAAGTGCTTGGAACGTATAAGCATCGAAACATAATCAAATACGCAGACTATTGGATTGGTGCTTCCTATGGTTTAGTCTTATATGAATTCATGGAAAATGGAAGCCTTCGTGATATTTTGCATGAAAAGAGTCCCCCGCCACCCTTAACGTGGACCGAGACATTAAATAAAAAAATATTCTTATTAATGACAATATGGATGCAATTATAGCTGATTTTGGTACTGCCCTATACAGGAAGTTGTCTGAAGATTCTTATAGTCATTCAGAAACCAGGAAAATGCTTTCGACAATCGTTGTTGGTACCCCTGGCTATATTGCACCAGGTAAACAGTTCTTCATCCACACGTACTATTTATTTAGACATCTCGTTGATAGCTTATAGTAACTTGTGTTGTGACTAATAGGATGCAATGATAACTTTGTTATTTCTCAACATATCATGAAAGTGGAGTTGTGCAAAATAGTATTGCAAGATAGACAGTATTCTCTAACATGTTTACATTGTCACTTGTGACGGAGAATGCATATGTAATAGTGCAGAGTAGAAAGTCTGATGTATATAGCTACGGCGTTGTTTTGCTCGAGATAATAACCAGAAAGAAAGTGGTAGTTCCTTGTTTGAACGATGAGACAAATGTGACCTCTTGAGTGAGCTGGGCTAGATCTGTATGGCTGGAAACAGGCAAAATTGAGTACATTGCTGATTCATATCT
The DNA here is from genome assembly GCF_020283565.1 of Trifolium pratense. NCBI lineage: Eukaryota > Viridiplantae > Streptophyta > Magnoliopsida > Fabales > Fabaceae > Trifolium > Trifolium pratense. The sequence continues at coordinate 4,577,589 of NC_060065.1, read as the reverse complement.
TGCAGAAGCATTTCCCAATTCCGCAGAACTGACCAAGCAAGTCACAACAAGGTTTTTATTGGCATTGCAATGCACAGAGAAGGATCTACGTAAGAGACTGACCGTGAAATATGTTACTGGCTTGTATAAAAAGGACTTGTTTAAGTTGAGGTGTGGTGAGGTCGGTCGAGCATGATGCATTGGTGATGCACAGATGATACAACACCATAAACATATATCCCTTGTAATCGTTTCCCTAATGATTCAGTCGTCGTAATTGACTACCATCTTCACTGAAAAAGCAGCATAGCCTTATGATTATAGTGATTTTGGGCTTTGGCTTCTGCTAGGAGTCTATGTTACCTACAACTGGTATTGATGAACTTAAAGCTAAAATAATGGAAAAATAATTACAAACAGAACTAGAGTTTGTACATTTATTCACATTGCAGAACTTTTTCCTTAGAAATTGTTTTGCTCCTGCTCAAAAGAAAAAGATACCATTTACTATTTTAGCTCTTGGCTGATAAAGAAGTATAGGCAGGTATTGAATTTCAATATACTCTGAAACTGCGCCATACTAAAGCTAAATTATATTAATTATATTTCAAAAAGCAATGAGAAGTTTTGTTGCTATAAATTATTCAATGCAAAGACAATTTAGATTAGTATAAAGAGAAAGAAGGGATATTGGAAGCAATCATTGTTTTGCTTCATATTCTTCAAGCATGAAAAAATCAATGAGTAAAGGTCATGCATAATTTTATTAGAAACTCATCAGCTATATATATATATATATATATATATATATATATATATATATATATATATATATATATATATATATATACGGGTCAGGATCAAATCACACCAACTAGTTTGACACCAAATGTTACACCTCTCAATAACGTTTTCAGCGATATAAATTTTATAAAATCCACCGTTGGATTGAAAGTTTATATCATATAGATCATTTATGTAAAACTTTCAGACAAATCTAAAATCATTTGATATGTTATTGCGACACATAAAGATTAACGGCATATAAAAGACACAAACCGTTAATTTTGATGTATCTCAATAACATATCAAATGATTTTGGATTTGTCTGAAATTTTACATAAATGATCTATACGATATAAACTTTCAATCCAACGGTGAATTTTATAAAATTCATATCGGTTAAAACGTTATTGAGAGGTGTAACATTTGGTGTCAAACTAGTTTGTGTCATTCACAAATTTCAATATATTATTTCTACTTTTGCTTCCTTAACATGTGCCTTTGGTGCACATGTTAACATTTTCCTATGTATAATGTTAGTCCATCAAGAGATTATGGCAACTTTTGAGGTTAATACACTTTGGAGATTATTGACTTGATATAAAGATGAGAAGACAGGGAAGAGACATTACACAGCATTTCTAATATACTCCCTATATTGTACAAAAATGCATTTTCTTGAACTCTACACTCTACAATAGATTCTTTTGCCAAAATAGTAACCATAGGATTCGTCTAAATAAAGCATATTCCATCAAAGTTGTTGATAACAGGTGAAATGGAACTGTAAAAAGGAATCAACACTCTGCTAAATGTCATGATTTTCAGTCCAAAAATTTGTAGGACCATAAACTATGGTACTAATAATATCATTAAAGTCAAAAACTTTGTTGGGTTGTGAACATTAACATAGTAGTATTAATATAGAGATAATAATGCAAGAAAATTTCAAAAGGGAGAGCCATAAAAATAGGCTTCAACCCTTTAATTTCTACAAGCTATCAATAGTTTGACAACATTTTATATCTCTCTATATATAGAAAAACAAAACTAGCTTCATATATGAGAGCTATAAATTAAAATAATAATCCACCAAAAACCATAAATTATTATAGTCAAGGCAAACACAATGATGTACAAAACGATCATCCAATGGCTGCTAACCGATGCACATAAAACAGCTCAATTGTTGTAAACAGATGATCAATTGCGTCTACCCTTTTCTCATCGATAAGCAAGCCTCTTATGTAGTTGTTGGGATGCCTGTTTCAAAAATTTGCTCACCAAGTTTAAGTTTTGGAGAGTTTTCGGAAGGAGGGTTGGATTGCTCAAGCTCCTCATCGATCATAATCTCCATTTCGCGGCAAGTTAAGCTGCAAAATGCTTTTTCACCTCTACATAATATCAAAGAAAACCAGTCTCAGATCCATCAAAGAAAATGTATGTCAAAGTATAACAGATAAAGAATTTTAAAAAGGTCTGCGGCCACAATCTGAGACACAACAATGTGGTTTTTAAGGTCTCTGCAACTGCAGTTGAGGCTGCATTTGACCGCAATTCAAAACATTGGAAGATACGCATTAGTACTAACTCACCTATAGATATAAATATCTTTCCCCTCCTCCAGTTTCTTGTTGCAATGGTCACAGAAACTTAGGAAGGCTACAGAGGGATATTGGTTTGGAGTCTGTAAACCAATCAGAGTCATTCCTTTCTCCTTCTCAGTCTCTTCATTCTTAAAATGGTTTTTAATAAATAAATCAGGACGAGTTTCCAAGATGCAATCGCCAAAAATATGAGTTGTTTTGGGATTAGGACCATGGGAAATCACACATGTATAATCCTCAGAAAGCTCAATATCACTAGTTGATAGAGACTTCAAGATTTCATTGGAAAAGGGAAGAGTGTTTGATTTCGACTCTGCCGGTGCAAAGGGATTTGAGTTCTGGCTTCCTCCAATAAAATGAGGAGAAGAGCTAACTTGAAATGTTGTGTCTTTCATAGCAAAATCATCGATATCTGAATCAATTTTGGAATTAGCTAATCCAAAATCAGCTTTCAATGGTTTGCATGAATCCAATGAACAAGACCTAGTTCTCCCAAATGGTTCATCAAGCTCTAAGCTAGTTTCTCCAATCTCAAAAAGAACATTGGATTCACTTTCACCCTTTTGGATAACAGATCCATTTTCGGTACAAAAATCTTTAGGCAAAGACTTAGATGACTCAAAAGAATCCATACAAGTTTGACAAATTGGAGTTTCGATCATCCTTTGAGGACTTAGATTAACACTCTTGCCATCAAGTGATTGAAGAATTTTCCCACAAAACCTAGAACAGTTACTACAATCTTCCAAAGATTCAACAATACTTAGACCAACTTTGGAACAATCCCAACTCCTTTGGTTCCCCTCAAGAAGTGACGATCTTTGGTTCCTAACAGGGTTACCTAAATTCGAAAGAACTTTCGTATCTAAAGGTGAAGTTGGACTTCTAACTGAATCAGAATCCAACAACCCTTTAGGACCCAAACCCACAAACAAACAAGGAACATTGAAAATTGAGTTGCCTTTGATATTTCGCCCAAAAGCATGAGATTGAGAATAGTGATCAGTATTAGCATCAGAATTAGCATCGGAACGACCCATCTTGTGTTGATCTTTCTGGATTGATCTACTTCTCTTCCTCAGCATTATCTCAACACACCTGTTCATTAAAAACCCATTTTTTTAACATAAATCAAACAACCCAACACACATTAAAATGAAATAATCAATTGATTCTGAATCAACAAAATGTTACATAAATAATTTCATCTCATCTAAGCAAAAAAATTAAAACTTTAACCCAGAAAAATCATCTGTCACTTATTGCATGATTCAATAGACCCAGATAACAAAATGTATAAATGATGAACCAAACAACCCAACACACATTAAAAATGAAAAATCAATTGATTCTGAAAATCAACAAAGAATGCTACATAAATAGTTTCATCACATCTATGAAAATAAAAATTAAAACTTTGACCCAGAAAAATCAATGGTCACTGATTGCATGATTCAAGAGACCCAGAAAACAAAATGTATAAATCAAACAGCCCAACACACATTAAAAATTAACAATAAATTGATTCTGAAAATCAACAAACAATGCTACATATATAGTTTCATCACATCTGCGGAAAAAAATTAAAACTTTAACCCATAAAAAAATCAAATGTCACTGATTGCATGATGATTCTAGAGACCCAGAAATCTAAATTTACAAATACTGAAGCTAAAATCAAAATCCATCTAACCCCAAATGCATAAAGTTAGGGGAAACAAAAAAAAATAGCTTTTTTACCAAATAGAGTACTAAAAGATGAATAATTGATTAACCCCAAATGGAACAAGCACAGAGAAGTTGAAAACCAAAATGAAAATAGATAACAGTACAAAGCATAATCAGTGATGAGAAATGAAAAACCAAAGAGTGAAAGAACATCATAGTAAAAGAAAGGAAGAAAAAAAAAACCACCTGGGTTGTTGTTGTTTCTCTGTGTTCTGGAAAGTTCACAGAGAGATTGTTTTGATTTTGAAGAGAAGAGAGAGAGAGAGAGAGACCCAAAAGCAGTAAAAAGAAAAGACTAGATGTATGAAACTTGTGTAGTACGACACTTCTCTCTCTTCACTCTTTCTCTCTCTTGCATACCTCAAAATCAGCGAAACAGTGAGCTTCTGAAATACACCACTCTCTCTCTCTCTAGAAAATTACTGTACTGTACAATTTTTTGGATGTATCTGCCCATGAAATTGAAATTGTTTTTCTGAGTGTACTTTACCCGTTTTTGCATAATGGTTCATTGTAAAAACGGTGCTACTTTTTGTTGAAAAGTTAAGACTGAATTTAGTAATGTTGATTTATGTATGTATTAGATGAAGGGTTAAAATTATAATTAAATAAAAAAATGTTACTTTAATTAACTAATCATTAATCGGTTCAGTAGTGATTGACGCTAAATTTGATATGGATAACCACATTTCGATCCTCATAACTGTGATCGGGAGGACCTTATTAGAATTTTAGAGGTCTATACTCAACCACAAAAGCTAGCTTGAGAGTTGAGGTTTGCACTATACTTATAAAACTATCTTTGTCATATCTCTAGCCAATGTGAGACTTCTAACACACTCCCTCACGTTCAGAACTGAACAAGCTGGTGGAACGTGAGATCAACAACAACGGGTGACCCAAATATGGGAGGTCTCCACAACAAATAACAAATGGATCTAGGATAGGCTCTGATACCATATTTAAATTTTAGAGGCTTATACTCAACCACAAAAGCTAACTTAAGAGTTGAGGTTTGCACTACACTTAAAAATGTTATCTTTGTCATATCTCTAGTCAATGTGGGACTTCTAACCTGAAACCACTTGATGTCAGAATTAATCTCCGACCCAAATTAAACTGGTGATGAAAACTAACAAAAAAAAATGTTAATTAAATTAAGACAACTGTTTGTACACTATTTGTGTAACAATTATTTCCTTGCTAAATTTATTGGCTGTGCCTGAATCATAAATTAATTGCTCTACATATATATGCGTACATATAGTTAATGCATTCGTTTATAATGTTGGCATTTCAGTTTTAGTTTGAGATAGTACTACTAGTATAGATTGACTAAATATAAATCGTAAATTCGTAATACTATATGGGTCACGCATTTTGACTAAATATGAACCATTAAGTAAATTGCTGATGTTTCAATTATGTAGAAGAATTCTGCCATAAAAAATTATGCAGAACAATTCATTTTGTGTGTGTCACTCGTTCAAATATTGGTCACACATTTTGTTTTTTTATTAGTTTTTATGGGAAGGGAGTCGCGGTATAGTTTAACTATGAAATAAATAAAATTTGATAAAAAATTATTCCTATTAAAAAATTAGGGGAATCTCATTAACAATTGTTAGGTCTTAAGTTCAAACTCGTATAAGAAATATTAAGCTTAACACTATCAACATTTGTCACTTCTCAGTTGAGCACTTGAGCTAAACTCTACAAATATTTTATTAAAACTAATTATAAATTATAAATATTTTTTTGAGTTACCATGATTGTAAACGTCCATTTTGTATCTTTTTTTAAAGATATCTATATTAGGGAAAAAAAAAACAATTATGTAGTTAATGATTTAAGTAGTAATATATAGTTGTCATTTTTTCTATGGCTTCCGTCATAATTTGAAGTGTGACGGACATTAAATATAAGTATTATTATTTTAGTCGTGATTCGAACAATAGTTCATATATGAGTCTTGTCTTTCTTTTTAAAAATAATTAATAGGAGTATAACATTAAAATTAACAGATAAAGTAATTAATATATAGTAATATGGCAAATATTAGTCTAGACTTTATTATTCGTGACTTATACAGTGGATTACTTTCTTCAATGCGGATTTGTATCTAAAAATTATTAAAATTTCTAATAGTAAACGGTACTTTCAGAAGTAATAATTTAAGACTCTTCTAATTTTTGTGGATAAGTTGGTGGATTTTTTTTTTATTTATAAGCAAGGTTAGTTATTATTATTATAATATTATGTTAGTTTTTTTTCTCCTTTGTCAAGACTTGAACTCTTGACCTCCTGCTCCTTAACCCTTAGCTAAATTTAATAAGAAACATATTTAATTTCCTTTGTGTCGTCAAAATAATAATAAATTAATAATCAGTATAGTCTATTTTCAAGAGACAATATTTATTATCGTTAAATTTTAAATATTTTTAAATAATGGTCTATGTTGAACGCGGTCATATTAAAAAAAAAAAAATTGTTAGCCTACGTACTACTAACTTGTTCTACAAGCTTTTTTTTCGGCAAACATATTAAAGCAAAGACAAAATACTAATAAATGCTCTAAAATTAATGTTAAACAATTCCAACTACGAAATGTGACTACCATTAAGGTCTGTTTGGTTGAGTGTAAAGAAAGATAAATGAAAGAAAATTACGAATTTCAATATATGAATTTAGATTAAAGTTAGCCCAAGTTCACCCATTATAATCCGTAATTTTCTTTTCTTCTTTTTTCTTTCGGCTCAACCAAACGAAATCTTAAGTTAGGGAATGGAGAAGAATGATTACCATGATAAAAAAAGAAATTAAATAAATCAGAATAAGAAAATTATGACAATAATAAAGATTTTTAAAAAAAGTAAAAATAGGAGTGTAAATTTCCATAAAGAAAACGTTAAAAAGTGTCTTAAAAACACTTGTTAAAAAGTTCAAATAGAAATATTATACTTTTTCTTGATACTTTGAAATATACATATACTCCATATTAAAAAAAAACAAAATTCAAAATGAGTTAATTTTTATCTTTTATTTTTCTTTAATTCCTTTTTGAAAAATTTAAAGGCATTATAGCATGACCTTTTTCTTAGTATTATTTGGTAAAGAATAAAAAATTATCATCAGCATGTGTAAGATTTGTGGCAAAGGAAAGAAAAGCATTGAAGGGAAAGTAAAAACGGGTAAAAGAGGGTAATCACAAAACGACAAAACAAGGTGTGATGATTGAATTAGAACTGACAAATGGGTCAGTTGACTGAGCTAACAGGGCCCACACAACTCCTACACGCAATAGATAATGAGATGACTCTCTCACTGCTGCATCAGTTATAATTCTGTATAACAAACCTGCAAAATTAAAACCTTAATTTGTTTATTTTTTTGCCAAATATTTGTATGTTGGTTTATTATTACTATTACTATTACTATTATTTTTAAAAATGAAAAACAGTCATTTTGGTATGTCAATGACTCAATGTGCACCTTTGTTGTCATAGTAATTTCTCATTCACACCAGAATACAAAATAGTTTGTCATCAATCTGTTAGCTATATTAATCACGACGTTAATTTATGTCGTTAACTCTTAAAAAACTTAAAACTCAGAAAAATCTTCATCACAAAAACCCACAAATTCATCGAAAAGTGAAGTGGCGTAAATCGCATTATAAAATTTATAATCGAATATATTACCAATGATGACTTCAGCGAATAAAAAGAAAGTGCTTCAAAGCGTTTAGATGTACAAAGAGCGCAGAGAGCGTTGTTATCAAGCAATACGTTACGGTTTAAATGAAGAGATTGAAGTTGAGATAACAAAATTTTATTTTGAAATTGTTGTTTCGTTGTGATGTTCATGTAATTATGTGAGATCCAAGTTTTAAATCCGCAGGAGAAGTTTGACAAGATTGAGAGCTTGTATATTGGAGTATATGTAATGACACTGTTTTTTGGGTTCGATAGAAGAGAAGTGACATTTGAGGTGATAGTTTTGGTTTGGCTTAATTAGTAAAATAGTCCCTTAAAGATATTTTTTGTTTTACATTGGTCTCTTAAAGAAATAAAGGTTTGAATAGGTCATTTAAAGAAAAAAAATGTCTGAATAGGCCCCTTAAAGACATATCCGTTAATTAGTTTGGTCCTATTCGGACCTTTTTTTAGGGACAAACTGATTAACGGAGATGTCTTTAAGGACCTATTCGGACATTTTTTTCTTTAAGGGACGTATTCGACCTTTTTTTCTTTAAGGGACCAATCTAAAACCAAAAATATCTTTAAGGGATCATTTTACTAATTAAGTCTTTTGGTTTTGGTTCTTCTAAGATAATGTTATTTCTCAAGGGCCATTTACTCTTTAGGAGTATTGTTGTTTCCTCCCTCTTTTTTTGTAAGAAAAATATTATTTGACTCTATGACTTTCTAATTTAACCAATGACTTGTTATCATGATTGAGTAAAATTAATCTCTCGAATCCTATGAGATCTAAGTAGATGGTAAATTCTTTTTAATAATTTAAACGTTATTGCATGCTCAAATTAGTGGTCAAACTTATGACATTGATTAGGCTGTAAGAAAAATATTGTATTATCTAAACATTTTTGGGGTTAGCTGACTCAAGTTTAAAAACAACGTTATTGTTTTTTAGTAAAAATATTATTTTTAATAAATTTAAAAAAATATCAAGTGATTATTTTGATTTTAGAAGGGTCATGAATAATATTTTACGAAAAATGCTGACAAGTGCTCTTATAGTGTACTTAATTAGATATGAGAATTATTTGAAGTAAAGAGTTTTTTTTTTTTTTTTGAAAGAATTCAAATTCTTCTAAGGAAATTCAATTCTTTAAAGAACAACCACCAATTATCTTTTCTCTTCCCAAAACTCTTTGATTCTTTGAAGAAATTTTCACATATATGCGCTTGAGGAATCTATATGAACTTTTCTTTATTTTTGAGGAGTCTTTTACCGTGACTTTCCAAGTTAATGAAAATAGTTTTTGGGTTGAAGTGTCATGTACATGATCTAAAAGTTATTAATTGAAGATTGAGATTCATTTAAGAATTTGTGTGGGTAAGGTCTTTCAATTTGGGATAAATTACGGTTAGTGCTACAGTGGATCACTGTGGACTAGTACTTAAAAAATTATCAAAAATTCCAATGACTATCGTTAAAATTGTTTAGAATAAAAACTCACAACTCTCATAGTCTTACGTATAGCTAAAATAATTACATGATTGAAGTCAGTTCAATACATGTTACATTTTTATTTTTCGTTATTTTAGTCAAATCAGTATCAATTAAGTTATTATTTTAGTCGTAAAAATGAGAATCGTCATTAACTTATACTTTCAAACAATAATATATGTCATCGTCAAAATTTTAACCATTTTTTAAAAATTGATACACAATGAACCACCTGTAAGAGTTGTCCATATTAGAATTTTTCATGAAATTAGACATTGAAGTTTTAAGATAATTTGGATTTAATGATGAATGTGGTGAAGTTTTTTATATTGGTAATAAAAATGATTAATAAGTTGATAAATTTTTCTATTTTTTTTGGGGGGTTTGGAATGAATTTTAAGGATCATCGATAAATGTCAACTATTTTTGACAAGTTTTAATAGAATCGACTTATTTAGTAGATTAAAACGTATTTTTTTTGTCTAGTAGTTTAGTGACAAGAAACTTCACCTGAGCAGAGTGTTCGAAAATTTGAATCTTGACTCTTACATAATATATATGATGTCTCTATCAATTAATTAAAACCCACAAGAATTGGATTAAAACATAGTTAAAAGACAACTTTATGACAAGTTTTAATTTTGAATAAAATGTATAAATTTATGTTTATAAAAAAAAAATTTAAAATACATACCAAAGTAGTACTAATACTAATAAGGGTTAATAGCTCTTTACCCCCTGCAATTCAAAGATTTTTTGTTTTTAGACTCTCACTGCACATGTAAGCATCTGACTGGACATTTAGATGACATGGCTTGCCTACATGTCAAATTTTATTTTTAATATTTTTTTAATGCTAGCTGAATATTTCCTCTTTCATTAACACAAAAATATATATTATCACTTTTTTAAACAAACACAAAAAAAAATATTAAATTTCCTTTTTTAACAAATCAAAAAAATATTAGAATATACAAAATAAAATTAAAACATTCATCTTTCCCCTTGTTCCATAAAAACCCAGAACATTACCTCTGTTTAAAATTGAAACAACTTGCTCCTTCATCTAACAACAACATTCCTCGAACCTACCTTTTCATCTTGTCACATCTTCTCCATCTTCTTTGATCTGTATTTTCATCATCTCCAAAACCTTCTTCTCTCTCGCACGCGTTCCGTCTGTTTCTCGCAAGCGTTCGCACCAACGCTACCATTTTTTGGGTTTAATTTCGATTTGTGATGTTCCTTTCACCGTCAAAATAGAGACCCATACCAGTAACCTAAATCCATACCACGAAATCGACAGTGACGACGGCGAAAACAAAATCGACGGCGACGACGGATCTTCTTCATCAAAATCTGTTAATTAATTTCGATTTGTGTTGTTTTTGGTGTTTTAGGGTTTGATTAATGTATGTGTTTTATGATTTTCAGTTTTGCAAATCTGTTCATTAAGGATTTTGGGGAGTAATGTTTCATATGGTGTTTTGGATTTGCCTCAAAGGAATGATTCAATTTTTCCTCTTGCTGCAACTATCTTTGCTCTTGGTGGTTGTCGTTTGAATTTTTTTGTTGTTAGATGAAGAATAAATTTTCATTTCCTGGGTTTTTACTTAAGGAGGAATGTCGTTAGATGAAGGAGCAAGTTGTTCTGGGTTTCTACGAAACAAGGAGAAATATGAACGTATCAATTTTTTATTTTGTATTACAGTTTTGTTTTTTTTTTAAAAAAGAAATTTAATATTTTTTTGTTTTTAATAAAAAAAGGGAATATCCAACAAGCATTAAAAAAAATTAAAAATAAAATAATTTGACATGTAGGCAAGTCATGTCATCTAAATGTCCAGTCAAATGCTTACATGTGCAGCAAAGTCTTAAACAAAAAATCTTTGAATTACAGGGGATAAAAGAAAAAAAATAAAATTACAGAGGATAAAACAAAAATTACCAACATTAGATGAGATAAAGAGACTAAAATTAAAATTAAATTAACAAATGGAGTAGTGTACTGTTGAATCGTTTCATTATTAGTGGCATTGTTAATTTGTTATTTATAGGAGTATTTTACTACTTCATCCGTCCCAATTTGATTGACACAATTGACTGTCGTGCACTATTCATACATGTTGCTTTGCCCTTATTTTTTTATTGACAAACAAAAATAAATATTAGCATATAAGTTGTTTGATTCGTCTCGATGAATATTTTCAAAATATCAAATTTTTATAATTTTTACTATTATACAATTAAAAATATTAATCGTTAAAATTATGCATCAGCATGCATAAAACAATCAATTGTGTCAATCAAATTTGGACACTGAAAATCCTCATGTGATGGGGTAAATATAGAGAATAGCGTGTGTAAAGTGTTTTGCCATCGAGTTATGAATACTGATCAGTGATCAGGAGTTAACTGGCTTTTATGGCCTTTTTGTACAGTAACTTTAAGATGCTCTGTACAGTACTCATAGTACTCTTTGTCGTTTTGCGTGACTCTGCTTTTCACACCAGTTCACTGCATATTTTTTTATGAATGCTTTTCTTGATTTTTAGTAAATAGACAGAACAAATACTCAATAGATATCTGCCACGTGTGCGTGTAATCCAACGCTCCTCCTTTCAAGATTCTTTTTACAATGATGATGTAGTACTAGTACTACTACCATATCGTTTCTTTTACTTTCCCTTATTTTAACGGTTGGTTTGGATCAACAAAAATGAATTGCTTTAACTGATACTGTAAGAATTTTAGGGTCCGTTTGATTCTATGAAAAGAAAGTGAGAGAAAAGAAAATTACGAAAATTAATGCATGAAAGGAGAGAACCACCTTATGTACCCACAGGTTCCTCGATGAAGATTAATTATCGCTAACGACGGTGAAAAATTCGTATCAATATCATGGTAAAAAAAACATTTGGTTTGGATTAGTTTTGAGTTAAAAATATTCGTAGTTTGGTTTAATTTTGGTTAACTTTGTGCCGGTTTAATTTATATTTTTTTTTAATATTTAAATTATAAACTGGTAGGCAAAATTACATTTTTAGTGCGTTAACTTAATTTTAGATAATGATTTGATCATTTATTTTTTTTACGTTGTTTTAGTCCTTTTTGATCCTTCATCTATGTTTTTTTTTTTTTTGACGCAATCCTTCATCTATGTTTGAAAATGGTTTTTTAATCTTGAACATACATAGAAAGAAAATCATAGATTCAAATCTTGAAATAAACATTTAAATATTAAAAAAGGACTAAAATGACCACAAAAAAAATAAAGGACCAAAACATTACCTGAGATTAAGTTAAATGACTAAAAATATAATTTTGCCAAAATATTAACATATACCTTAAATGATTATATTATAATTTATATACATCAATTCTTTAATGAATCTAAATTTTTATTTTTTTTAATAAGACTAAAGAGAGTACTATATTTTTTATTTGCTAGATAAAAAACTCTTGAGTATTTTTTCTCTCTTATACGGCCTTTATGAGGTCTGACCATTGCTCATCACATGTGTGACAATATGAGTGGCTTGTCAACCAAGTTTTTCAACTCTTTTAGAATTTTTTAGTTTTTAAAAAATATCAACTGACAACTCTTAAATAAAATGTTCCGTAAATAAACTCTTAAATTAAATGTGAAAATAGGGTGTAACAAAAAAAGAAAGTGAAAATAGGCTTTTAGCAACATAAAAAAGTGACAATAGGGAGTAGTAATTAATTTTGAGTTTCAATTCAAGTTGTTTCATATCAAATTTTGTTGCAACTTTTTCTTATCTAAATTATATTTATGAGGGCTTTGTCTAACCTCCATAATTGGAGAAAGTCTTTTACGGTACACAAGTTAGCAATAAAAACCATGAACTGTTAATTTTGATGGGTCTCAATGACATATCAAATGATTTTCAATTTTTTTTCAAAAATTTTATAAATGATCTATATGATATAAACTTTCAATTCAACGGTGAATTTTGTAAAATTCGTATTCGTTATAGTATAATTATTAACTTGTGCACCGTCGAGGATTTTCTCCACTTGTGCATGTTAGACTTGCCCATTTATGAGACGTCAAAAAATTTATATATATTGCATTGATGGTTGTAATTCTTTGATAATAATGAGAAAAATATAGGTACCTAAAAATTTAACCTAAAATGTGTAAGTCAGACCTAACAAAGTCGTAATATTGGACATGATAAAATTAAACCATGATGTCAATCCTCCCACTCTTACAAGCATTATGTTTTTTTAATGTGGGATTATTGTCTTGAGCATTTTTCATAGGAGGTTAAACCCCACGAGACATCTCAATTTTCCACTACGCCTGATAACTGTTAGAATATTTTCTAATATTGTGTGGGCTGCAATCAATTGTGGCTTTTGGTTTTAATAAAAACGGGTTGATGTTGTTGTGATCCATTTGATGATGCTTAAGCCCGATAATTGTGATCAGTAATAATGGGCTTGAACACTAATTTTGATTTGTGTAGAAATAAAGTGTAGGCCCAACTCTATCTTTTATATATAAGATTGGCTAGGTCCCCTTTGCCGTCACGTACAAACACAGTAAGCTCATTTGTTGTCTTACCCATAAAAGATCTCAAAGATCGGAGCAAGTGATAGGCAAAGGAAGACCTTGTCTAATATATCGATGTTTTCGATATTGGTGCAATTCCGGTAACATTGCTTTGTGATTATGATTATCAAGTAAGTGTGTTCTAATCTCATATAATATATCGATCTCTAAATTATTAATTTATTACATGTGGTATCAGAGCTTCTATTATATGATTTAGAACCCTAATTTTGATGAGTTGAAAGATCACCTAATACCTGCTTTTGTGCATATCATGGCTATCGTTAATCTCTTTGGCAAATCGGTTTTCATGTCGGTGATATTTTCTCCAATTTGTGGATATGCTGCGATCGATTTTATTTGCAGTACCAGGGCTTATAATTAATTTGCACGAATCAAATTTTTTGCTCAACCAATTAATTTGCTTGAATGAAACATTGTTTTATCAATGAATCTTAAGAAAAAGATGTGCGGTGCGTAATATTATATTATAGAACCCTAATTTCGAATTTGCCTTTTTGTTTCATGTTATGCTACTATATAATGAATCATAGATTCATAGCCATGTTTGATCAATGAGAAATTTTATTCGGCTATATTTTGTTTTTCTCAATCAATCACGTTTTATCAATCTGGTGGCATTGAAACTTTTAATGACCCTACCTACCACAATTTTACATGAATTTGTTCTCTGATAAAATTGCATACAATTTTGGTATGTGGTTTCGGATCATATGTGTTATGCCGCCATTGACAAAAGTATAAAACAGGATTATACCTTTGTGTTATTATTAGTTTTACGATGAGGTGTCATTATATGAACATGGGCTGCAGTATTTGTCCTTGAAATTTGTATGATAAAACAATTATTTGTTATTAATACTGCACAATTAGTATGATAAGCAAACTGGCAAACAACATCATATGGGACTTGAGGCAATGCGCTTTATATTGTTCCAGAGGTTAATGTAGTATGGCTTTGTGACAGTACTCTTAAAATCAATTATTTGTTTTGTCATTCTTTATTTTCTTTATTGTGATACACTGCTTCAACAATATTGAGCAAGAACGAGCCGGAATTCACTTCGTGTCATCATGATCCAGTTTCAGTCAATCAGGTGAAGAATATAAAATTTCCAATATTTTGTTTTCTTGGGCATATGATTAATAATTAATATTCTGATTAATTTTGGCACCATCTAAGGAATGTTTGATATAGTCACAATTTTGATATAGTCTACTCCCTAACTTTTATGTGATAAGAGTTTGGTCCATCTATCTATTTTCTAATATTTGAACTTTGATCACATTTTTTATTTGATCAAATTTTGTGTGACTATTAATAAGGTGTGATTGTGCTTTGGATCGTGATGCAATTTTATAAATATTGGTTTTATGTATGCCGTATGGTTCCTGTTCATGATGAATGGATCTAGGTTTTGGCTAATTCAATATATTTTCTTTTTGGAAATCTAAAATTAATGCATCAGATATTTTGGGCATGGATATTAGTTGTTTCTATATGTACTCCAAAGTTGATTGAATAATGATGCAGCAGATATTGTTAATTAAACCAGCCAATCCTAGAATAATGTTGATCAATCGCATATATGATCCATATTTGCTAGATGCATGAATTACCGTGTTTGGTTAATTTTACGAATTATAAGTTATCTTGTTACTTACATGCTCAATCGTAAAATATCATTAGAGATAATAATCTGAGCAACTCTTAAGGTAATTAAAAATTGAATTACTCTTGCATTGATTATTATTATAGTCTTTTATTATGATATAACGGTTTACTGTTGATTTGTGAGCTGTTTGAGATGACACTGTAAAAACTTCATTATACTCTCAAATCATTAAAGTTCATTGACTCTAATTGCAAAGATGGATGTCGCACTTTTGGAGGTTAGTTGTGCAAGTATTTATTCTCTTGTGACTTATTATATATAATTGCATATAAGGAGAAATTTGTTTTCAATATCGTCTACTCCTTTTGAAATAATAAATGTGCAATTATATACTAAAGTTTTGTTATTTTTCCAGAATATTCTAAATTAGAAACTCTCAATATAATCATTAATTAATTTGTTACATACTCCATTATTTTAAATTTTACTATATTGAGTGGGAGTATTTCAAGTTTAATATTTTGAGAGTTCTATTCTGGAAAAATATAAATTTAGTGTGACATTGTTTGACATGTCCATTGTGTTTGTGTGATAGAGAAAATAGTTGAATATTTGTTTAAATATTTTAACACTTTTGGATTGTAATTCAACTATAATTCTCTATCAAGTGGGAGAGTATTACATGTCAACTATTTATAAATGTTTATAGAGACTTATATTGAGGAGTCCTATGTTATTTATAAAAGTTCGGGACTGTTTGCTTTATATCCTCAATAATATTCAAATAAAGTCTCATATTATTCCGCTGCATAAATTATTTATTTATTATATTGAGTTGACTGTTTTACAGTAATGATCTCTTATGAGTTGACTGTTTCATAGTAATGATCTCTCTCCCCAACTAAATACATATAGTTATATCTGAAAACTTTTAATTATTGATTCCTATGCAAGAGATTTTGTGGGTTGGTATAGGCCGTTACCACCAAAGTAGGACCGCTTATATTGATTGATGAGATTTTCTTTGTAGTTTGAGGAATGATTTTAATTATAACATGTAATTTTCTGCCCAAAGGTGATTATTATATGTTACGATTAAAAATTAATTTGAGATGAAGTTATTGGAGGATGTATTGATCGGAGGAATTTGTCTGCCTAAAGGTGACAACTTTCAAAGTTCAATGTATACTCATTGATTAACTCATCTGAGGTTTTGACTAAGGTTTTGACCTTAGTTGGTGCATTCTGCCCAAAGGTGATTGTACTATTATATTGGCCTCTTATGATAATACTAATCCAATTTGGTTTTGATTCAAAAAAAAAAATGAATTTCTCCAGTTATGTTTCCATTGAAATGTTGAACATCATATATCACTTGATTAGTGGGAGATAACTTATATTCTTTTGATATACTTGTTTAGTGGGAATTTAAAATTTTATATTAACTCCTTCATCATGTTGAAATTATTTTAATCAAATATAAATAAACATTATAACTCAGTGTTGTTGGGATCACTATGTCGGTGATCAACACTATTTTGGAGCTGAGGCATTATATAAACAAATATTATAGCTCAGTGTTGTTGGGATCACTATGCCGGTGATCAACACTATTTTGGAGCTGAGGCATTATGTGTAAACATAAATAAATAAATTAAGCTCAGTGTTGTCGGGATCACTTAGCCGGTGATCAACACTATTTTGGAGCTGAGGCATTACGGTATCTTAAGAACCATGTAATTTCTTTGGCTTTGAGGCATTTGAGAGAAATTATGTCTAAAATATTGGAGCTCGATGTTGATTAGATCATTATACCGCGGTAGTCAACATTGTTTTGGAGCTTGGACTTGTGGTATCTTATGGACCATTGAATTTCTCTGACTTTAATGCATTTGAGAGAAATTGAGGACTGACGAAGAAAATGATAGTATGGTTGAGATCACAAACATATCATTTTCTCGCTACACTCTACACAGATGACTAGTCGACGGAGTTTGGTGGTATTTGTAACTATGGAAGGTGTTGTATCGATAATGATATAATTACCGCTATGATTCGATATTATTTAACTTTTGTTGGACGGAGTCTTAATTAGATGTTGCATCTTGGGATCATTGGGGCCACGTTAATAAATATGTTATCAACCCGAGAGTCGTTTTCAAAGTGTTTTCTTTAAATTAAATATACACAATTGATTTTGCCCAAGTGGGAGAATGTTAGAATATTTTCTAATATTGTGTGGGCTGCAATCAATTGTGGCTTTTGGTTTTAATAAAAACGGGTTGATGTTGTTGTGATCCATTTGATGATGCTTAAGCCCGATAATTGTGATCAGTAATAATGGGCTTGAACACTAATTTTGATTTGTGTAGAAATAAAGTGTAGGCCCAACTCTAGGGTCCATGATGGGTGGTACTAGGTTGAGATCTTTTATATATAAGATTGGCTAGGTCCCCTTTGCCGCCACGTACAAACACAGTAAGCTCATTTGTTGTCTTACCCATAAAAGATCTCAAAGATCGGAGCAAGTGATAGGCAAAGGAAGACCTTGTCTAATATATCGATGTTTTCGATATTGGTGCAATTCCGGTAACATTGCTTTGTGATTATGATTATCAAGTAAGTGTGTTCTAATCTCATATAATATATCGATCTCTAAATTATTAATTTATTACATAACCTCTCATAATCTTCAATAATCTCTACTCCCGCCTCTATAAATATACTAGTTTTTTTTTTGTTACAGCCAAATATGAATTTAAATTTACTACAAGTTATTGTTATCGTTTTGAAAGTGAAACTTTGAGGTCAAGTCTCATCCCATCCCATCGTGTGTGCAAATATTTAAGCTAGATCTAAAATGTGTGATTTCTAACAAAGACTTTCACCCTTTCAAAAAAATAAATAATATATTTTCACCCTTTCAAAAAAATATAATTAAATAGTTTAGTTTCAATTTTAAATTTCTTAATTAAACATTTAGCCATTCTAATTCGAATTCTTACCTGCTGCTGCAGTTTCTATATTGACCATCGTAGTATATATTCTGTTAATCTTAATCTTAATTAAAATAATATGAGGGTTGGTAAGTCCAATATTAATTAAAAAATATTCAAGTGTTGGGCATTTACCAGACACACTTTCGGTGGAGGCACAAAATAAATACTAATAATTTATCATCCATCACTTTATAAATTAATTAAAAACTGCAAAGGTTATTTATGGTCTGTTTGACAAACTAAAAAAGCTAGCTTTTAATTTTTGTCTTATAACATATAAGCTAAATGACCTGTTTGGTAACAATATTTTCAGAAAGAGCTTTTACCTTATTTTACTGACTTATAGCTTATTTTCAGAAGCTATTTCAAGTAGCTTATGAGCTTATAGCTTCTAGCTTTTCATTTTTTCTTTCTCTTTTACCCTTATTTTAACTAAAATCCATATTAAACCTTTATAATTTATTATCATTAGAATTTATAAAATAAAATAACTAAATGTATGTTTTAACGTTGCTTCTTTTAAAATTACATGTATATAGTACGTTTCAACTTTGCATTATTATCTATTTTCAAATATGAAAGCTAAAACATTTTTTTTTTATCAATTCACAGGTACGTACCTTACTATATTTTTTTTTTTGAAACAACATACCTTATTATAATTAACCATTATATGATATTGTGAATGTATTTTGTTGTTATTTTTTCACAAAGTATATCAACCGAAAGGAAAATATATATATATTTTTTTAAAATTCAGCATATAAAAATTAGTTTAGTAATAATATTTGAAAGATATATTTATTGAATTAATAAACTTCAAATATTGTAAAAAAAACTTAAAATATTAAATTCTAAGTATCTTTTTGTTTTGACAAAAAATTCTAAGTATCTTAAATAGTATTAATTTGATAAAAAAAATTATTGAATTAAAAATGTCCTTTTATGTTATTTTACATTTATCAGTCAGTTGAACCGCTAATTTTACCAAACACTTCAATCAGCTTATCAACTAGAAGTCATCATCTAATTTATCACTCATAAATTTTTGAGCATTAGGAGTTGTTTGATTAATAATTTTGAAAACAATTTTGTGTCGTCATCATAATTTTTTATTAACAAATCTCTTGATGGTATCATTATCCATTATCTCCAACGTCTTTTTGAGGCTTCATATGTTCCCAGGAATCAAAAAATTCTTGCAGGGGGATTACGAGACGCAATATTATTTTAAACTATTTTGGAGTATTTTTTAGTGAACACTGCCGTCGGTTTGGTGAATATTACACGTGAACATTAAAATATATGCTACTCAATACTCAAGTAATATTAGTACTTTATTTTAAAAAATTGAACATTGAAACTCTCACAAAAAACTCATACAATAATTATAAATATATATTGCTATTATTGTTTAAAAATATAACAAAATGTTCTTTATTTTCTAGTTGCTTTCTTTTTCACGCATATTTTTTAGTAACTTAAAGAGTATTATTTAACTTGACAGAAAAAATTATCTCAAAAAAAAAAAACTTGACAGAAAAAAAAATTAATATTATTTTTTTGGGTTTACAATAAAACTGAAAAACGAACCCTTTAAACCAAGTGTCAATAATCTAAGGTTGCGTGATATATATTATACAGAAAGAAAAAAGATTAGTATTTTTGTTATTATTTTGAATCAAAGATTGGTATTTTTGTTATTTTTTGTTTTACTATTTTTAGTGGAATAAAGGTATCTAAAACTTATGAACAAACAAAATTTGACATTTACTAAGACACAAAACAAAATCATATGTCATCTTTTGTTTGAACCTGTCCACCAAACGTACTTAAAAACAAAATGAGTTGAATGATGTGCGTGGTTTTTGGCTGTTGCTAATTACAGTACTAGTTAGTAATAAGAGAAAAAATAAAAATAAATTCAGAATGGACTGTAACCAATATGGTCTTCTTGGCATTGATTAAAGGAAGCAATTTGACATAGATTAGAAGGCAGCACAAATAATGTGTGTTTGGAAGAAATTTCTTGGAGCTTATCTGGTTATATTAGCAATTAGCATTATACTATTGAAAAATACTCAAGTAGTTTATAGGAATGATCCAAGTCCTGTATTAAAACCTAATACACACTTGAGAAAAATATCTTACAACGATAATCAAGATAAATAAGGACTAATGTGAGGCCAAATTGTCGTTGAAATAACAATAATCACTCTTCTTCTTCTTTCATATTGTTCAGAATCCTACCAATTTCACCGAAAGATATAGTATTTTACTAGAAGATATTTCCAATAATGTATTTTCTACCGGAAAATATCTTTTAATAGCATTACATGTTTGTTTGGTGGTAATAGTATTACATTCTTTTTATAAGCATAATACTATTATATGTTTGAACAACACAAAAGAGAAGTACAAATACCAAAAGAACAATTAAGGGTTTGGTAAAAATAAGCTATAAGCTAGCTGATAAGCTAGCTGATAGCTGAAAAACTAGCTTATAGCTGATAGCTGAAAAGCTAGCTTATTGAAATTAAAGTGTTTGGTAAAATTAGCTTTTAAAGTGGTTATTAAATATAAAATTACATAATTGATAGTGGGTAGTTTATTTTTTAGAGTGGGTAGTTATTAAATTAAAGGGTAAAAATGGAATAAAGTGTAAAAAGCTATAAGCTATAAGCTCAAATGCTATTTGAAATAGCATCTGAAAAAAAGCTATAAGCTAGTACAAAAAACTTGTTACCAAACACCTCTAATTTTTTGAAACAAGCTTATAAGCTCATATAATAAGCTATAAGCTAGCTTATTTGTGTTACCAAACACACCCTAAGACTTTTTTCTCGTGCTCCCTGGAAGTCATCGTTCGCCCTCAGAAATTTCAAAACTACCCCCCTCGCTAAAAAATAGTTCAAATTGAAAATTTTATGATTTGTAGGGGGTGAAGACATAAGTGCAGGAGTGCAGGGTAAAATTTTCCCAATGAATCGCATTGGGCCTTCAGAAAATGAAGCCCAGTCACTAGTAATAAGATCCTGTCAAATTAAATAGCATTTGAATCTGATATATAAATTGAAAAGATTAGGCAAAAGTGCGCAAAACGGTTATTTTCCCTCCGAAGCAAAAGATTGAAATCAATGGCGGGTTCAGAGTTAGCACCACCAGCAGAAGAAACCGAAAACCACCTCTCTTCTCTCATCTACGGTGCGTATAAACAACTCAAAATCGCTGCTATTGATTAACCTAATTGTAAAATCAAGGTTTAATTGATTATTGAATTTCCTCTTTGAATTCTGATTAAATTGCTTAATCGTCCAGATATATCAAATGAAGCTCAAACTATAATGGAGAACATGCTTAAGATGATCGCGTTAGTTACATAATCATCACTATTTATTCATTTTCCATAAAATTACTATTGATTTGTTATGTTATGTTATACTTATAAGGTAAAAATTAAGTGATTATTTATAGAGATCTCAGATCTAACTGTTTTTTGTACTGATTTTGCAGTGAGATTAATCAAAATTCTGCAGTGATTGAGGAGGAAATAGAGAAATGTAAAGGTTCTGCTATGGAGAGGAAAAGCGCATTAGAGGAAGAGAAAGATCATGTTCAAAAAGCTGCTTATGCTGTTCTCGATATGCTAAACAGAGATTAAAAAGCTCTAGGGTAATTATTACAACCTATTTCATTTTAATACAGTATACTACAAGAATTTTAATTCTGCATATTTCAAATTTCGGTGTGTGTTTTCTTACTTTTATACATTTGTAATCCTATCTTGTTTGGATGAGAAGATTTTCTTTATCTTTTTGATGCGATGATTAGATGATATATAACTCGTCATTCTCTCTTAAGGCGCTTAGATCTTCTACTTCCGAGCCTTCGGCCATAAGAATTTTGCTTCCTCTTTTTCCAAATTTTTTCTCTGCATACACAAACCACAAATCAACATATTCATATTTTTATTGTAATAATAAAATCATAATGTTACGAGTAATTGGTATTTATTATGAAGAATTGTGCGTGGAAGGAAATCAAAGATGATGAGTGGCGTTTTTTTTTTTCTTTCTCTCTTCCGATTTTTGGATTATAATTGTCTATTTTACAATATTATTAAACCTTGAAACCATGAAGAATTTTTTTTAGGCATGCATGCATTTTGAATGTTGCTAGTTTACTAGTTATATCATACCTGCTATGCTGAAAAGATCTTCGACTGAATCTGGTAGAATAATGAGCTTTGGTGTTGTTCTATTTTCAATTTTTTCATTGGGGTGATGTCCATGGATTTTGACTCTGATGGGGACTAGGCTTGATAGTGGACTGAAATCTTCTGTTTGTCCTGCAGTAATTAGCACGAGGCTATGAGTTAATATAGGTAAGCAGGTAAATAATAGCATTTATCTAAGAAAATCATAATGAATTCTTTTGATGAATTCCACAGACTTATCATTATCATTTTGGGACACTACAATTAAGAAAATAAACTGAAGAAAGCAACCTAGGCTGCCTTTCCATATCAATATATTTCTGTCATTTAGAGTTTGAACTTGTCAATTGAAGTATTGAACTTCGTTTGCAATCAAGCTGGTACAGTTTTTTCGTTAAGGATGTCTTTTAACCTTGGCACAAACAAGGAACGCTGCTTTCATCAATGACCCAGGATTGGTGTTGTGCCTCTTTACCAAGGAGCGATCTTGCGCACGTCACCCCGAGTAATGTATCTTGCTTCAGTTATTGACTCGGATATGATCGAACGGCTAGGTGTCAAATATTAACACTTGCACCATTTAACAAGTGTTGTATGTGTTAAATATTTATACAAGTTGTTGTAAGTTGATGGATAAGCACATAGTCTGCCTTTGAATGACACTCTAAGATTTAATTAGTTTCTTTTTCTTTCATGCACACTCTCATAATCATGCATGTAAATGTTTCTGGGGTGCTGTGTTTTACAAAAACCTAGAATGTCAATTGATTCTTGTTTTAATGCTCCTACACAATGTCATGCTACCCAGTATCCACTAGTATACTGTTATCATCTCTTATTGTTTGTACTAGACATAGGATTAAGGTTACCTTCTTCATATGAATCTTCTTCATGATACTTTGAATCTTCTTCATGATACTTTGAATCTTCATTGTTTGTGCCCTCATTTTGTGTCTGCTGCTGCAAGAAGCAAACAATTTTCATCATATATGACAGGATTGGTACAGATGTACATATGTGGCCAAAATTATAATAGATCTGTTTGCTAGTCTTTATTTTCTGGAGGGATGTTATCCACTGTAAAACGTCTCAAATTTTGTTGTTGTTATTGTATATTTAGTTTTGCCGATCCATGTATGCAAACCATTAGGAGAGTTGATCCACAATAAATAATATAGCCCAATTTTTGTCCTTGAGATGTTAACATATGCATCATTACGTGACCTCAATGTCCTACTTGGGAAAAAGGGGCAAGGGAGGGGATTGGGGGGAGTGGGGGGGGGGGGGGGGGGGGGGGTTCCTGTTTTTAACTCAAAACATGGTTTAAAACTGAAGGATAGCCAAGGTCCTTTGGAATTTCAGGTATAACTTTCTGCTTGTGGCCGCTATCTTTCTCCCACACACTAATTGATATATATATATATATATATATATATATATATATATATATATATATATATATATATATATATATATATATATATATATATATATATATATATATATATATATATATATATATATATATATATATTAGCTATGCACATGCAACATTTAATATCCATGGAGTTTTGAGCATCTTTTTTGAATTTATATCAGAGGATTAGTAAAAAAAATAAAATTGTGATCCTCAATAGGAAAGTTAAGAATTTTAGTGATTGAAATTCAGAGGAAAAGATGTACCTCGTCTTGCAGGTCACTCAGGAAATCTGTGACATATGGTATTTCTTCCAGCGTCCCGCCTCTGAGGCCCTTCAAAAACTGAGTTCAACAGAAGAACCAACGTTAACATAAAAATACATGGACTTGTTGACATGAAGTTTGTATAAGGGAATTTCGACATATTTCTGCAGTTATTGTGGCCTACAATGATATTTGATCTAAAAATTTGATGTCCATTTTTAGAAATTTCAGGAAAAAATATGGGGATTTGGGTTATCAATTGCTCTCAAATTTGAAGAATGTAAATAAAGTAGCCAACTTTCAAACGAAAGTATTTGTCTGTGTCTTTGGTTTGCTATTTGTGTATAATGGACGAATCTGCAAACCTGAGTAAAGTTACTGATGATTGCCTTCCCATCTTCACTATATGGTTTCACCATCTGCTTGAAATGATGATGGTTGATTCGTATAACCTGGGAGAGTCTTCTACTTCTCACTGTATAAGGTTGTGGGATATTAAACATCACACCTATTTCTCCTGTCATGCTTCCAGGATCTAGTTTGAACAAAAACTGAAAGAACTTTTATGAGCTTAGTCAAGCAATGAGAGAATTGTCATTAGCTAAGAAACACAAATACTTTGTTTAAATCATTGGTTTTTATTTCTCTACTTTTAGCCCTCTAAATGTGTTGTTGCTATGTACACTTGTTTCTCTTACTGCCGCTCGACCATCTGTTCTATTTACATGTTTGATGAAGATGTTCTCTGGACACAGCTCAAAGAGTTTAACTCAGTTTGGTGTATTTGCTTCAGCAGGTTGCTTGGAATTGCTTGATGATAATGAACTCTTCACTCTTTAAAGTAAACACGACCTTCCCGTATGACTTCTACCTCCGGTTGATGCAATGCAATGTGTTTTGTTATTGTTATGCATGTCTATAAGATACTTCCCAATCTCCATTGTACAGAAGTTATAATAAATGCAAGATTTCTCTAATTTTAGTTCCTTTTGTCTAAGTGGGGTGAATTTTTGGTTGTCTTTATTTCTTCTTGAATCATTTCTATGTCACTGACTCACTAAGTGTCAGCAGTTATTGCTTATTTTACTCTAGACATGCTACTTAACTTACACTCTAAAATCAATTGTCTGTTACGATTCCATCTTACCTGTTCAGACCCATTCTTGTATATCAACACATCCTGCAATTAGAAATACTCTTCAGTCTGAAGCTAAGTAGTTAAGGTTGGTACTAGAGTAGGATTTGATTAAGATAGAAATGTTTTACCACCGATCCAGATACCAAAATGTAGAAATCTGCTGGCATCTCATTTTGTAAGATAATGTCAACCTTTGATGGATAGTATTCTGCTTTCATATCTGATACCTGTGTAGTGTATGATGCCATGTTTAGAAGCTGTTGAGATGTTTAGAACCTACTATTCTATTTTTCTATTGTTAAGAGATAAAAAAAGGAAGCATTACCAGCTGGGATATAAAATCATCTGAGACTCCTTTAAATAAATATGATTTTTCAACCACATCGTGGAAAAGATGCTGAGCAATACCGACTCTAATTGCTTTAGGTAGGTCCTGTAGCACTTCTTCTTGCTGTAACTCCGCTGTCTTGAACTTCAGTTGTGTATGTGCCAACATTTGGTCCTTCAAACCTTCTGGGAGTCCATTTTTGCTTGCATATTGTAATATTTTGTTGAAGGCATCCCTCTGTGAAGCAAGGTGGTGAAGCACATAAGTATATGTTATTGCATATATTTTTAACTTATTTTGAATCCTTCTAGTTTAGGTTATATGCAATTTTATTCCTTGATTTTTTTTAGCTACTTTAGTCTCTATTTTGAAACTGAATGTTATTATGTGTTTTCTTCCTTTAACTTCCACTAAGAAGACATAAAACCATATTGGTGTTATCAAGTGCAACACAAAGTTAAGGGTTAAACTACCATGTAAATATTCATAAAATTTACCATGGCAAATGTTCGGACAGAGCTATGAACCACCAGATTTGTCATGTTTCCGATAATATATGCAGCAAGGCCGATGTTAAACAGCATATAAAAAATATTGAAAACCTTCTCCGTTGTATTTTCTGCATGTAAATCTCCATAACCAACAGTACTAAGGGTTACAATAGACCAGTACATTGAGTAAGTGTAACCCAACCCGACGCCCCTGTGCTTAAAATCCTCTATCTGCTTCCCGATCCATGTGTTTTCGGGTGATTTGTGATGGAAAGCCAACCAAAAATACACGCAGCCTGTGAAATGCACTGCAAATAGCGTAACCTATGGTAAACCAACAAAAATGAAGAACAAAATTAAGA
This sequence comes from Trifolium pratense, assembly GCF_020283565.1. Lineage (NCBI taxonomy): Eukaryota > Viridiplantae > Streptophyta > Magnoliopsida > Fabales > Fabaceae > Trifolium > Trifolium pratense. The sequence continues at coordinate 4,550,863 of NC_060065.1, read as the reverse complement.
ATCTAAATTAGACAATTTGATGGTTATATCTTATTTGAATCTATACTCAAAGAGAAACCTTAGTGAGTTACTTACGCATAATAGTTTACAGACTCTTGTTAACGAGTAGCTAACCCTTATGTCTTTCTCTAGCCTGTAAAACAGCTTGCAGCTTTAGTTACAATTACAAATATAAGAACATGTAGAAAATTTTGAAAATTAAGATGCAGCCATTTATTTTTTCATTTATTTCTTTTGCTTCAGTCATTTCATTTTCATTTATTTCTTTTGCTTCATTTATAGTATTTTCATTTTCATTTATTTCTTTTTGCTTCATTTTCAAATATTTTATAAATAGTTTTGAAAATTAAGATGCAGCCATTTCATTTATAAGATGCAGCCATTTCATATTTATAAGATGCAGTCAACTTTTGTAAATATATATATAAAGTTTTTAAAATTTTGAAAATTAAGATGCAGAATTTTTTAATTTTCGTTTGTTTTGCATTAGTTCTTTATGAGTTAACTTTTGTAAATATACATACCTTGAGAAGAGCTCACTAACACGCCTCAATCGCCAGAGTCTAAGCATGTTTAGAAAACCAAAGACTTCCCCTCTATCGTGTGATTTGCCTGATAGAAGTCGGTATATCTGCTGAAATGGAAGAGTGGAGGCTAGATCCATGGGAAAGTGTAAATGTTTGACGTACCTATATATTGTAAAAATGCGATGATTAATCATGAGAAAATATTAGATCAAAATACATGTAGGAGACCAAAATCAAGACAAAGAGAGTCAATTAACTCTTAGGTGTCAAAATAAAATAGGTTACACCCCAAAAGTGTTTTAACACTAGCAGCAGGTTTCATATTCAATTTGCTCCAAAATGAAGACAGACAAACTAACAACGAATATTAATCTACCAAACAAACAACTATAAAATGGATGATGTTCCATGCTGAACCAATGATTAGTCTCATAGCAAGTCAAAAGTGCCTAAATTATGGGAATACTTTGAGACACCTATTTAGGCTCAAAAACCCTAATTACAGTGGATTAGCAATTTATTTATTTGGATGTGGAAAGTATGGCATATACGCACGCACGCACCTGATAGCAATCTTCTTATGGTCATCAACAAGGAAATAAGTTGATGTATCTAAGTAAGCCACAAAGAAAGTTAGGATTATATCAAATGCAAAGAATGCATCCACAAAGAGATCAGCCACCAACAGAGACCCAATTGACATCTCTCTGAAAGCTAACTCGAATGAAGATGCCCATGCTGAGTACATCACCAATGCCACTAGGAACGTTTGCCACAATCTACACACAATTTTGTCATTCCACACACTACAACATTTACTGTCTCTAGCAACACTTTTTTATACAACATGTGTAAATTGTAACCTAAAAGTAGCATAGGCAACGGTTTGTGCCTGTTGCCAATTATGTTTTCGTATCACTATAAAACTGTTCCCTGAACTAAAATAGGGGACGGTTTTAAGATGTAACTACAAAGTATTTTGGGAATAGTTCATAATCGTTCCCTTAACTATCTCTGGGAACATTTTTCAAATGTCACATTATTTGTAACAAAAGGCTACAATTTAGGAATGGTTGCTTATAAAGTTCAACGATAAGGAATTTTCTAGCAGTAGAATTTTTTATTTTATAAAATCTAGCTGCATAACTTGACAAAAAAAAATGTGGCAGTATAATTTTATTAATTTTTTTTTTTTTTGAAGGAATTTTTATTACTCCCTTGTCCCAATTTGATTGACACAGTTGACTGTTTCACGCATGTCAATGCATAAATTTGACGATTAATATTTTTAATTGTATAATAGTAAAAATTATAAAAATTTGATATTTTGAAAATACTCATCGAGACGAATCAAACAACATCTTATATGCTAATATTTATTTTTGTTTATCAGTAAAAAAATAAGGTCAAAACATCATATGTGAATAGTGCACAACAGTCAACTGTGTCAATTAAATTGGTTTCTCTCCCGAGAGAAAAATGATAATATCAAAAAAGATATTTATATATTTTTTATTACTGATCTATATTTTTTATTTTTATAGATATAAAATAGAAACTAAGTATTGCAACAAAAAAAAAATAGAAACTAAGTAATCAGATTGAAATATAAAAAAGGGTAAACTGAGATAAAATAAACAATAAAAAAGACCCTTTATCGTCAAAAAGTAAAGTAGAAAACCCTTTGTCATTCCAATTCCAATTGTTTTCACAAGGTCTTCTTCTGCGTTTTCTCCCGCAACTAGGACAACAGCGAGAGATAACGAAATGGGGTTCTTCTCCTTTCTGCTGGCTCGTTTATTCTTTGATTCACTCTTCGTCCTCCCCGCACGGCGGATTTCAGATCTCTCTATCTCTTCGTTCTCCACAGGTGGCAGCGTTGTTCCCTGTTCAAGTGCTCTTTGCTAACCACCGGCGCCGTGTTTCTCCTATTTTTCGTTCTTCTTCTCATCGTGGGCTCTTCTTCTTCTTAGATAAGAGGTGAATTCCCCCTTTTCTTGAATCGCGATTTCCCCTTTTTTTAATAAGAATAGCACCTAGGGTTTGTGAGTTATACTGAAATCTGTCCACCTAATCTCATTTTATAGTTCTAGTCGGTAGATAGTTAAGTTTATTGATTGTTCTCTAGCTTTTAGTTCACCTGATTGGATTCAAACAGATTATTTGCAGCGGGTTGAAGAGCAATGGTGTTGTTTTGACCAAAGTAGATGTTCTGCAGAAGAATGAATTGGGTTGCAACAAAACCTACAAAAAGGAATCAAAATTGGAGCAAGATGCCACACTTCAGTTCAGTTTTAGGTTTTGGCGTGGTTCAGGTACCAAAGCTATTTTTGTTATTTTAGGATTAGGACTTGGTGTGGTTCAGGTGCCAAAGTTAATTTTAATTGTGAAGCTTTTGAATCTTAACAGGAACAACTGTTGTTACTCCATATGACCAAAGTAAATCCTAATTCTCTTTGTTTTTCTTGTTTTCCTTTGAAAATAATAGTAGCTAACTCCTTGTTGGTTCTTTCTTAATTTCATTTTGTTTTTTATGAACAGACATAAGTGGTTGTGCCTGCCCTTCAAGTGTTAGGTATGCATTTTTTTCAACAACAAGTTCTTCATGTTCTTTTGAAGCCTTCATAAGTGGTTGTGCCTACCCTTCAAGTGTTCGGTATGCATTTCATGTTTATTTTTTTATTTGAAGTTTTAACACTGTTATATGTTTTTCAAGAATCTAAAGCCTTTTATTACTTTTGATTATTTATCCCAATGGGGACTAAGAAGGGCCACTTTCATTGCATATATTAGTTATCCACAAAATAGTGTTCTTTTTAAGTGTAGTGGAGTAGCTTATTTGAATCTTACACTTGACACTATTGTTTTTACTGTTGTTTTTCATAGAGGAAGGTGTCGTGTGTTTTGCAATTAGGTTATAAACAATCTATTTAAAACATAGAAGCCTCTTGACGATATATTGTAGACCAAAGTCAATTAGTGTTGTTTTGTTTCTTGTCTATGCACATAACATTGAATTGGATTTTGGTACTTCTATTTCTACTTATATTTGTTTCTTCTATTTCCTCTTAACTGAATTATTGTATCTTCAGTGCTATCAAGCTTGATGTTTTCCTTCTCATTTATGTGAATGTTGTATTAACTTGATGGTTTAGATTCAATTACATTATGCAATAATAGTATTTTCCACTTTGTGATATAATTTTATATACTTGTTTGTCAGGTTTGATGAAAACAATTTAGCGGAAGCGGTTATGAGAGTTCATTGTGGTTATTGATGAGGTTGCAATGCAGAGACAACAACATTATGGACTATGGAGAAGCTGTACAAGGCCAACCATGTCGGGGGGAGTACAAACATTATCTAGGGTGAAAAGGGATTATGATCAAAGAAAGGTTGGAATTGATAATGATCACTGAAAGAAAGGGATTATGTCCAATTTTAGTTGTATTTATTATTGAGTAAATATTGTCTATCATGGGAGCAGTAACCATTACTTTAGGTTTTTATAGTAGGAGGTACTTTGTAGTATCCATAGAATGGAGGTAATCCACTATGCATTTATGTAAAACTACAAACATTTGAATAAAGGATCATATATTTGCCTCACTTTTATTTCAAATATATAATTTGAATATTAAATTTTGTCAAAATATTTTTAAAATTATTGTCTTTATTAGAAACTGTTGCCTATATCTAATGGGGTCACTAGAAAACCGTACCCTTTGCTGAATCTGTAGGCGACAGTTACAAACTGTAAATAAATATGGCAACACGTAAAAACTGTTGCCTAAAGTTTGCATCGAAACTGTTCCCTTTACCCGATAGCTTAGGCGACAGTTTTAAAGAGTGTGCCCAAAAAGCGAAAAAAACTGTAACCATAGATATTAGGTAACGCTCGCTTATAAAACAGTCAAAAACTGTTCCCTATACCTTTAGACAACAATTTTCATGGTTTAGGCTACATTTTTGAATTGTTGTCTAACAGCAAAAATGTTGTAGTGACAACACATTAATGATATAAATTAATTCAAAATTGTGTTAAGGTAAATTAAATTAAATATGTATATGTACCGATATCTTCGATCATAGGGAGCAATTGTATATTTTTTTAGGTTGAAGTAACCTTCATCAGGGCTAGTGCCAAATGCTGGCAAGAGACTGCTAGAAATTGAGGCCAAGTTCCTTATTTCTCCACTTGAACGTCTTCTAACTAGAGATGGTAACGACATTTTTAGAGCCAACAAATTGTTTTCCTGAGAGAGAGAGAGAGAGAGAGAGAGAGAGTTAACACTTCTTGTTATCAACGTTGTTATATACACAAGTGGAATTTTAACACACATAGCATTCGGCAATGCTATGTCTACTTATTTAATTACCAATAATTATCTGTTTACTTATTCAATTAAGTATCAATAATTCAACTTCTTGCGTGAATTTCCCTGAAAATTTAAGTTATTCAAATATTAAAAAGTCAACTTTGTGTTCGTGAATCTCCATGAACCTAATAAAAATATGAGAAGGGTGGCAAGGAGCTTTCGTCACATATACTACTCTAATAGCATAATTATGCATAGGGATAACTTAATATATTTTGGATGATATAGACGTGGGTGATCCAGGGGTTTGTCAGCATATTTTATTAAGAATTTGATGTAGTGGCTTTGTGTAATTAATGGAGAACCATTTGAGACGAAAACGCAATAATTTTTTTGTGTTTATCTGCACCAATTCTGAATGCATAATACCTTCATATATTGATGAGTGATGACACATGTCAAAGAATAAAAAATAAAAATGATATTTTAAAAATCATATTAATTTCTTAATGGCACAAAATTTGTTCTTTACAATATTTTTCTTACTTCTATTTATGTTTTTTTAATGTGTCTTTAAAGACACTTATTAGTGACACTCAAATTACGGAGTGGTGTATTTTTAGATATTGGTGCGTTTTGTTACAGATTAATATTTTTTTGTTTGTTTTTGATATTCAATAATTTAGAAGTTTATAGAAAAGTAAATTACAAATATTTTTTTTCTCTTTCGAATTACAAATGTATTTAACTAATACAATACTATTTATTTTTTTGTCAAAAAAAAAAAAACTACTACTACTATTTATTTTATTTTCTAGAATTGAAACGATATGTCCATATTTATCTTTTTGAAAAAGTCAATAATTTGTCCCTAAATGAATCCCTAACAGATGAACCTTATATCAACTATTGCCATTTATAGACCTTCAAAAATGGTACAAAGGTGGACTCTTATAATTCTTAATAAAAAATTGTTATAAAATTTAATATTTTATTAAAATTTACCAAAAAATAGCAAAGCCCACATTTAGACCAAGTCAATATTTGACGCCCTCTCAAAATGTTAACATATTCATTGTTTTACCTAAGAGAATAGAGATTGTTATATTTCGGTGAAGTGTACTTCTGGTACCTCTATATTTATATATTATATATTTGCCATTCAAAAAAAAAAATCATTTTATATATTAGGGGTGAATTAAAATAATGATAAAAGGGAAGATAAAAAATAATGATAAAATAAAATACTATTTTGATGACTTATTAAATTTTAAAACATTAATTTAGTAGTTTAATTGATATACCGTATAATATTAGTGCAAAAATAAATTCTACATTTATTTAATCATAATTTGACTTCTATTCTCACCCATATTGCAAAGTCTCTACCGATTGAATTATGTTCACAAGGAGCGTGGTATACACAATTTATTTTTAAATTGTATAAATTAGATATTATTTTTTCTTCTTCTATTGTATATATGATTTATGTTAAAATATTAATTTAGTTATTTTCCTGATAATGTTATGTTATTACTTATAAAACATCCAAGCTCCTAATAAGATATTTTTACTTTAAAACTTGTGAAATATGGAGTGTAAAATATCTAAAAGTCATAAGGGCCATAAATACTTGATTCTCTCTAGTAATTAGAGGGGGTCTATTGAAATTTTAATCGTTATTTGTGTAAATTTTCCCGCTAAAGTAAACAGGAAAGATTTTCACCTGAGAATATTCATTCTAAAGCAAAACACATCTAACATAACTAAAAATAACAATATGATTAAATTGAACATTTTTATCTAAGTTTGGCCTGAAACATCACAATTGTATGTATAATTTTTTTTTTTTTTATCACTGCCTGTATACATTTTAAGTGGTATTTATCAATTCGTCTAAAAAAAAGTTAGAGATGTAATGTGAATAAAAGCTTCCCAACATTTTCTCTAATTTACTTAAACAAATTTAAACTTCAATTAAATTTGAATATAATTCACAATATAATGTCATCCAGCTCTTCCAAATTATATGTTCACTTGCGTAAAGAAAATATAATATGTTTCCAACTGTGTATCCAAACATCAAAGAAAGTCTAACAGAATTAGATCGGGTGTATTCGGCACCAGAGGATATTCTTTTTGTTTTTTTATAGATAATTCTTGATACAAGTATTAGAAAGAGAAAACATTACATGGCAAGTGTATTTATATATGTTCTAAAAACAAAAATAAAACTCAATCAAACTATTCACAAAATAAATTCAATTTAACGACATCTTTACAACAACTTATTCTTGATGATACATTGACACACTCAAAATTCCATGTACAAATATTCTACACTATAAAACATCCATACTATGTTTTGTCAAAAATAAAATAAAATTATGCTTTACAATATACATTCTCCTTTCCAATGCAATATATCATAGAGAAATAAATTGAGCTGGCTGAAAAACCTTCGGGCATCGTCGTTGTTGGCATCCAGGTGTTCCTAAATTCAGTACTTGAATAAGATCCAGGAACAGAAAAACATCAATTTTTGCTTAAGCTGGGTATGATTTATCTTTACGATCCTCCAAACCTAGCTACGTAGCAGTACCAAACATATATGTTGGACCAACTTGGATGATTATATACCACAGATCACAGAAACCCGCTTCAACAAATCTAGAAGCTTTGAAATCAATGAAACAAAAGGTCTCTAGATTAATACTTATTCTCATTGCTTTGGTTTTATCCACTTTTCTTGATTAATGGCCATGATCTAGCTCCTGCTTTATCGACATCTGGCGCATCAATAAACCAAAAAATCCACATTGGATAGCTCACAGATTCTGACAACAATAGATTACACATTGCACTGTGCCAACCATTGCTTACACATATCAAGCACGGGAAGTGCATTTGCATGCAGTGCCTGCAACAACATCGATATAAAGGTAAGAAAAGTGGAACACTTCATTAACAATAAACGTTTTGAAGCCATGAAAATAGTAGCAACAAGCAACAGTAAAACCCTAATATGCTAGGTGTCGGTAACATTGATAACTCAAGGGCAAGTAGGACCCACCAAAACTAAGAAACTGATAATACACTGTGGGAACTAAAGGATATGTCATGTCTTTTAGTTATGTCATCTACAACTTTCTTTTTGTAATTAAGTCCAAATACCTAGAGAAGGGATGAGACATAGGAATTTTTCCTATGGTCACTACCAATTTGAAAGTATAGCCGTAAATAACTAGAAGAAAGACCTTGAATTGTTATTTCAGTAACAGTAAAATACAATCCTCTTTTTTTAATGTTGGTTAGTTAATTCCGCTTAAAAAGCTTATAAAATCCAAAAGAGAATGCTAAAATTGATCAAAACTTCACCTGATGAGCAACATATTGAACATCAGCCACACTTCCACTCCGCGAAGCAATTTGAAATGCACTTTTTAAACGACCACAAACTACACAAGCAAGAACTTTCCTGCATGCCCAATTCAAAAATATGAAAATGTCATCATGGTTACTGTATTACTACTGAAATAAAGCTACGGGGAAGGTGCACAACATGATGTATTGAAGCATTTGAGCTGCATGCAGATTGTATAATTCTCTTTCGAACAATAACAAAAAATAACAATAGATATTCAACAACAAAAAAATTAGTGAATGAATAATGATTGATAACGTCACCAAATAATCAGAATTATTGTATTATTTTTTGACAATAGAATTATTGTATTATTATTTTGGAATGAATGTTTATAACTAAATATACAAGGAAGAGAGTACAAGGATTGGAATCCCTCAAGTTTAGGAGCAAATTCGCAACAGCTAAATTGTTTATGAAAACCAAATAAAATAATAAAGGAGCGGAAAGGATATATGAAAATTAACTATAATTAGTGAAGTCAGCTACACGAATTACCTAATGCCTATGTTCTAATGATTTATAAAAATATATAACAGTTCTATGTAAAACTCCCAAATAACAACATATTTGAAAATGCATGAAGACAAGTTTTTTTTTTTTTTTTTAAAAAAAAAAATCACCTGTGGCTGCTGGTTAGCATGTCTATCAGACGGTCTGTGCGTTCTTTATGCTTATTGGCATATACATTTATCGCAGCACCCAATACCTACACCAATAAAATCGTTGAAGCTGGTAAGAATTTCTTAAAATATGCTCACTTGTTCAAAATAGACATGATTTTTTATCCTGTAGCAGGATAGAGAATCATTAAAACTTGTTAGAATGGAACATCTTAGGATTTGTTTGGTTTTAGAAACATTTTGTACTTTCATTTCATATTTAAACTTGTTGATATTTAATAATTATTGTAAATATACTCTAGAATATCCTAGATTATTCTTAGCATAGCATATTCCATAGCACATATTCCTTTTGTAATCAATGCTCTTAATTGTGGAATCGACTATATAATAGAATGTCCGTGATGCTCTTAGACACACGGTTTTCACCATATGCCTCTTGTGCTCTTTATCTTTTTCTCATTCAACATAACTTATAATTGCAAAACTAACCTCCTGTATTCAAATAATTTATATTTGTAGAAGAAACTATAAAAACCACTAAAATTGTTTTCACTGTTCCCGATAGAAATATTTGAGGACAGCAACAGGTGTGAAAAGAAGGGTGATTTTGCAATTAAAAGTTCAAATTAAGAATGAAAGGAGAAAATTTTGCTCAAACCAAAAAGACCCTTCTAAACTTCAAATTGCTTCCTCAATTCATTTTGACTGACTTCAGCATTAAGTTATTGGCAGTTAAGGTACTTCCCATGTACATGGATTGCAGTTTGCAACCATGTGTCTTCTCAGATATTCATTAAAGCTTATACCAACCAAAACATTCTAAAGGAGTTCTAGTTATTTATAAGTCATATTAAATGATTAGGTAGACACAAAACCTCCACTTCAAGTTGTAGAGAAAAGTAAATGTAAATAGATTACCTGATCCCAGTCATCGTCGTCTATTGTGCCCTTGATGTGTTTAAAGATTGTTGTCAATTCGGTGCTTTTTTTTTTATCAGCAAAAGATGCAGCAACAGCAGCATATATATCAACAGCTGCTTAATACAATTAAATGATCTAGCTAAGTATGCTGATAACACTTTGTGCAGTTAAAGCAAGACAGCAAAACAAGATTGTAGAGAATAAATTATCAATGTTACCAGGAAGATTGAATTCATAGATCACTTGGAATGCCAAATCAAAAAATTTCTCAACAAGAAACTCTGCAATTTCACACCTCCGTCTAAAATATTTATAACATAAGGAGCATTAGTAATAACTATTAGTACATAAAAAATCAGAATATTTTTCTAATGCATGCAATAGGGACGATGGAGAAATCTGGATGAAGCTTTAGCAGTCATTAAGAGGACTATAAGAACAATCAGCACCAAATTATCAAATCTTAAAAATTGTAGATTGAATTACGTTCTTTTAATTTGAGTTGGGCTAAACTAAACTCTTACAAAACTGGCTTATAAGGTGAGGAGGACTACCCCCACTTATAAATACATTTTCAGGCCTTGTCTTGTCTAATGTGGGACTCTTAAGTCTTAACAACCCCTCTCACACCCAGGACTTGACATCTGGAGTGTGACTTGATTGGCCTGATAGCAGTGACCTGACAACAAATGGATCAACAAATCTTGGATAGGCTCTGATACCATCTTAGAATTTGGGTTGGGCCTAATTCAACCATTACAAAACCGGCTTATAAGGTGAGGATTGCCCCCACTTATAAACACATTTTCAGGAGGCCTTATCTAATGTGAAACTAATAACATACACCATAAAAAAAACTTAAGTTGACATGATTTCTAAGTTGTGTGTAAATGCTTTCCCCAAACAGCTTATACTAGAGAGAACTGTTTCACGATAGATTAGAAAAGCCACTATGACCTCAATCCTTGCAGCTCTGAATTGGGAGTGTGTAAATTGGGTTGACGAATTCATGAAGATTATTCAAAAAATTGTAGAAAATGCATCCACAATATTGAAGAAATACCAAACCGACTCCAAGAAGAGAAATGGATGGTCAAAGTTACTAAGTAATTAGGCTTTAACAATTATACAAACCTAAATGTGTCCGGATCATTGGGATTCCCGAAAAGCGAATGTTTCCATTGTGGTCCTTCTGAGTCATTAAAAGCTTTAATAATTTCAACCTACAAATACAATAAACCGTCAGCAATTGTGAGGTGAGGAGTAAACACAGGATATGATTAACAAAACTCATGAGAATATATCGAACAGCAGAACATTTAAAATAAGTGGTTTTCAAAAAATTGACTACAACAAAGAAGCCAGGAATATTTCCTGGAATTTCTAAAATAAGAGATGATGGCATGTGAAGTCAAAACTTTCCGACACAAACATGTCTACAACTTAGAAGTCACGAATATTTGCATGTTTTTTCAAAGATGTGTTACTGTCCATATAGCAAAGGTAAATATTCCGTTACTTTAAAATTCGAAAGCACTGTCATTTCAGTGTTGGGTTTGAGTATATCCAATTACCTGAATTGATACCCGAGTAGAAAATTTGACAAGACCTTCTTCACTAAGCTTTTCAGATGCACTTTTTCCCCTAAGACCTTTTGTGACAAGTTTGGTAGATTCTCCACCTTTGTGCCTTGCAGATAGCCCTTCATCAAAATGCATCTATAAAAACAAGCATAAACACACAGAATTACTAACAAAAAATAGAGCAAGGGAAACAAGCTTATAGAAATTGATATAGAGTTAGAGAATTAAAATGTGTAATTTAGTTTTTTTTTTAGATGTACATGTACAAGATCCAAAGATGGCAGTTGTAGGCTTCTTTTAATTTTGAAGAAAATCAAGAAGGTTGTTACAGAAAGTAAACCATGGCATCTAGTCTCCCAAAGTACAAATCTCTTTCAGATGCTTAGTGAATCGATATTGGTATGGATGACATACAGTATGAGAAGAAATCTGAATTATTCTCATTGAATTTGAATTTATAGTACATAGCATTATACAATGTCTTAAAAAATAACTTCATAATCAAATCCCTTAATTTCGGGAATTTCAAAACTATTTTCTTACTCTATATACAGCTTAACGGTATATCAATTCAACTCCAAATTCATCCCACATTCATGTTAGCTCTATTGTTATTAAAAAAACAGTTGGATCAGCTAACAGGATTCTCACCCAGGAATTAGTCTTCAATAAACCAACATGATAAAGCGAATCTCATAGCTATACCTTTGTAAATATTAATTACTTCAATACATATCAGCTAAGGGACGTTTAGAAGAGCTTATTTGAACTTATCTCGCGCTACTTATGCTCCTTTAAACTCTATACTTTAGAGCAACAATGTGCTTAAAAGAATAGCAGAAAAAACATAATATTTAATAATCCAAAACTATAGCAACTTGAAAAGAAAAAAAACAGTAACAAATTTTTAAGGAAAAATAAATATAGATGTCTTATGCAAGCTAAAGTATTATAACCCCAGCTTTCCATTCTAACAGTTATGGGCATACCTTAGCATGTTCCAAATGTCTAATGGCTTCCTCTTGTGAAGAAGAATTCATAAACAACTGAATACAACAGAGTCCAGCTGCAACATGGTCCTTTTTAATTACCTGAACAGGTGAACATTATAAAACCAAATCCCACAAATGAGAGAAAACTATAGAACATTATATTGAAGAACATGAGTTCTGGGCATTGTAAAAACTGAATAATATATTTCAAGTTATGAAGAATAATGTACAACCACTAATGTGTTTATATAGGCTATTCTAACCTACTTTCCAGTGCCATAGTTTCCCTGCCATTGTGGGGGAGTGTTGTAAATAGTATATTTTTAATATTGTGTAAGTGTGTTAGTAGGCCCCTTGTAGTGAGTTTTTGGTGGCTAATCAGTGTTGAGAATGTGACCATGATGGTAATGTTGTTTGCTAAAAAGGCCGTCGGAAAGAGGGGAAACAAATGCCGGCAGAGGTGATAATGGTCGCCGGAAGTGACAGCAGCCGGAAAAAGGGAAACTATTAATACATTCCCAAACTTTTTTGGGAACTCGGCAGTGGAATGTGACGAGACAGGTAACAAAGGGTCGAACCAAGCTCTAGATACAATACAATGTTGAAGTTGTGGATTTTAGATAAAATGAGTAGAGATAATAATAATAATAATATAAGAGATATGGAGAATAATCCTACGAAATAATCTACGATACACTAAGATTGAAAATTGCTCGCCAAAGATATTCTAGAATAATATAAAGATATTATTTTATTTTCTAATAGACTTTTGGAGAATATCGAGTTAAGGTGTGAGGCTGTGTATATAAGGAGGAAACAAGAACTTCTTGAAAGCACCACAAAGTATGAGACTCATTTCTGATGGTATTCCAACAAAAGTTTATCCCCTTGTAAATATTTAGCCCTGATTTAAATTTTACAATTACCCACAACCTGTTATAACATAATTAATTACATACTTAAGTGGAAAAAGTTACCTGAAAGCTGTATAAATAATTGAAATGTTTGTGAGTTTCACAGTAGAGGCAAATACGAGCAAGGGCTGTAACAGTATATTGATTAAATCCTGCATCCTGGGATGTAGTTGTAGACATTCTAGTTGAAATGACTTCCTCCAAAATAGGCATAGCACCATAACCAATGCACGATTCACATAGATCATCGATTGTCCCATAGTCAGTTGCCAAAGAATCTAGTCTTTGGGGTGATGAAGAAGACAATCCATTGATGTTTGATGGTTGTGGTGGTGGTGGGACAGCATCAGGAGGGAAAAACAAGTAGCAAGCATCATGGTAGTGACCATGCTTAAACATAAAACGGAGCAAATGCTGACGACCATACTGTAAAATTTATAACAAAAATTAGGAAAATGAATTTAGAAGCAAATTAAAAAGGCACCTTTTAAATATACTTCAAAACATACAAAGAAACTTGCAACTGTATAATAATCTTTGTTTAAGAAATAATATAAAGCAGAAACACACTTAAACTTTATATAAATGCAAAATGTAATATATATATATATATATATATATATATATATATATATATATATATATATATATATATTTGACAACAAGAACAGTTAGCAAACTGCATATAATGTAAGCATGAGTCAATTATTTGCAGATAAAGGAGAGTTACGCTTACATCTTGCAAGTAATTAACACATTCAGTGTATCTAACATTATCCAGGTTACTCCGAGGACCATCTTCAAAATCTCGATAATATGTAGAATTATTTGCAGATACTTGAGATCGTCTAGACCTTTCTGAACGGGGGAAGGTTGATGGCATGTATAAGATGTTAAGATATGAATCAGCAGAGAGAGAATCATCCAGGATTGTGGGTGCACTTTTAGCCAGATGCTCATACCTGAAGAAAAATATAATTAGAGGTTATTTCTGTGCAATGACCAATACTAAAGGTTTTTTCATTCCCTAATTTTCCCCATCGGTTTACTTCTTTAGCTCATTATTCCAGGAAAAATTGCAAGCAATACATACAAAAAATGTAACCAGCTTGATTGGCCAGCAGTCAAACCATAAACATATTTAGGTTTAGGTTTCTAGTAGAGTACATGAAAGTATGTGATAATACATTAGATAGCCTTTTGGTCAGATATCTAACCTGGACAACTACACAGACACAGACGCACACACACAGATGCACACTAACATAGGAGTAATAATGTAATTATTCAATACAAATATTACAGATGTTATTGACTCTTGAACACAATCACTCCAGCTTATGGTCTACTAACATAAAATTGAAAACTCAAATACTACCTCCAGTCCTTTTTATAGAAACAAATGGGTCAACAAAAGTTAATGTATTTGGTTCATAATAAGGACTAAATACATCAACTTTTGTTGACCAGGTTGTCTCTTATAGAAGGACCGGAGGGAGTAGATAATAACAATAAAACTAAAATAAGTGCATAACATCTTACATAGTACGAATGGCTGAAACATCAACTGGTGGGCCACTTTCAATTGTATTAATAATCTCTAAAACCACAGGTCCAGGATCACCCTTGTACAACTGAAGAGCTTGCCTGAAATGAAATAGATATACAATATTTGACAGATCTTAAGTCGTGTTTATGCTTGCCGGTCACTAAAAAATATACTAGTAATTCGAACTTCAAGCTTTTAAAATGACTGCGCTGAAGTATTGTTGCAAAAGATAAACATTAACATACTTAAACTTCACACGGGCATGTCCGTAACGCTCCATCCGAATTAATGCATGACCCCATGCATTCCACACTGGGAACACATCAATCTAAAAAAATACAACATTGTTTTTAAAACACAAAATAATTGAAATGTAGCAGTTCTAGTAAATCAACGAGTGGCAGGTCATCTGTCTACCTTACACTTTTTGCAGGTATACACTGCCATGCTATACCGTTCTTCCTCAACCAACCTGTCACGGAGACGGGCAGATGATTCTCCATCAGCAATATCATCAAGAGACGCAGCAATCCCAGATCCCAAAAGGCTTTGGAGCAGCTCCGCACGTCCCAACCAAACATCTGCATGTGACAAGATTTCAGATAGCTCATCTGTGGATTGACTGCCCACACTAGAGCTACCAGCATCAGATGACGTGTCATCAGCATCTCTGTTTTTTTCCAAATTACTTGAAAACTCACTACCACCTGTGAGCTTTCTCAGCAAGGACTTGGCGTAAATTAGACCCTGCATATGCAACACATCAGAATGATTGTATTTCTCATTGCAAGAAAAATTCAGCGATGCAAATTGACTGTGATGCTGTTGTCTTTCCAGTGCAAGTAAAACAAATAAACATATTAATCCCCCCCCCCCAAAAAAAAAAAAAAAACAAATAAATATATTACTTAAGACCTATCATTATTAACCACTAACATAAACTGTAGCCAATACTTTAATCTATTCCTATTATACCTGGACAAATGTTTCTGTGGCATGATATGCTCGCCCAATTGTTTCCATAGATGCATTCTCAGGTATCTGCTGAGAACTCAAGACATTCTTCATTTGATTAATGCATAAGTCAAGGGCAATCCTGGCGGAGACTGATTCATCCGAACACAGAGCAAGCAATGCCTACAAAGGGCAAAACCAAGCATTCAGTAGAGATAATGAGATTAATAAAAACAGTACAGACTACATATATTCTTTTAAGCCGCTAAGTGTCAGATTTTATATTGGACCTAACTCATCCTCACAAAACCGGTTTTGTAAGGATGAGTTAGGCCCAATATAAAATCTCACATGGTATCAGAGCCTATCCTAGATCTATTGTTGGGCTTCCCGCATCGTCCACGCTTCAGGCCCATTGGGCCTGAGCGCGAGGGGGTGTGTTGGATATTCCGCCTTCATTGCGGTCCGCCCCTATCCGCCTAATTGCGGCATTTGGGTTGCCTTCATTGCAGCCTCCAACACCTTCATTGTGTTGGGTGTGAAGGGGTGGATTTAGTCCCACATTGCTAAGAGATATGGCCTGTGTAGCGTTTATATAACTTGGGCAACCCTCACCTTACAAGCCGGTTTTGTAGGGATGAGTTAGGCCCAATATAAAATCTGACACTAAGTAATTACAATGATTTCAATTATCAGCACCCAGCGGCTCCCAATCATGATGGCTCCAATTAAATACAAACTTGAAAATTAGAAATGTAGAAAAAGTCTATGAAGTGCCAAATCAACATCCCTAAACTCCAAATTATGAAATATGGGCTATCAAGCTCCAACACAATACTCCCTCCGTCCCAATATATAAGACCTCCTTCACAAAAACACAAGAATTAAGAAAAGTGGTTTTTGCATTAAAGTTGTCAACAATATACCTTCTATTTCCAAAATTACCCTTCGATTAGTAAGAAAGAGAAATAATGATCTTTTACTTTATTTTTCATTTAGTTAGGGGTATTTTTGTGAAAGTTTAATTAATGTATCTTGAACTTTGAGAAGGGTTTTATAAAATGGGACAACCAAATTTTGCAAAAAGGTCTTATATATTGGGACAAAGGGAGTATTAAATATGAAGATCAACTCATTACTACACCTTGAACAGTGTAATGTCAGGGGCACTTTCATATCTATGAGATGAGCGGATGTTTTCATCTTTTAGTGGGTCACCGGTAAGCATCCATTCCTCGGAAATAGAAACGGAAGGGAGTCGTTCTTGTCCATCTGCTGAAAAAGATGAAATACGGTCCTCTTGAATTCCGGTCATTGTTTCCCAAGCAACCCTATCAGATGGAGACAGTCCAGAAATTTTTCTTTTCCTATAAACATCTTTTGGAGCATTTTTTTCCACGGCATTTTTTGGAGCCCATGAAAATGCTCTCCGAGCCTCTTTCTGCAAGTTACTTAAACTGCTTGAAAAAGACAACTTCGGCGGAGCACCTCTAGCCTTCTGCTTTGGTCTGGAACCTGAGACAGTTATGCGATGTTCCCTAGGAGGCGAGCTAATACTTACAGCAATAGCCTTAGTTGCATATGTAGTAACTACACGGTTGTCTCGTAAAGAAGGAAATTCCTTTAATATCTACAAAAATACAGGAAAACATTACATTGAATGAAAGAAAAGCAATCAAAAAGGATGAAGAAAACAAGTAAAAACGAAAGACAAAAACTATCCATATATGAGACAAGGGTATCCCCTAATGCTTTGCTATTGGAACTTCCAAATAAATTAGTAAGGAAAAAATGCATGTTAATGAAAGTATTTAATTAAAGTTTAAATTACATTACCAGTGCAGCAGATTGCAATTGTTTCCTCATCAGTAGCACTTCCAAAATCAGATGAGGATGTTCATGCAGGGAAGAGCACCTTTGCTGCCATGGCACTGGCAAGACAGACAGCACACGAAGCCCTAAAGCCCATGAATTAAGCCGGGAAATCTCAGCATCAGACAGATTCCCTTCTCTTCGCTTCAGGAAGAAGTGAACCTTAAACAGTGCACAAAGAAATGGTCATCAAAATGATGGAATTTCAAAAATCAATAAAGTTCAGTTTACAGAAATTTATATCATTTAACAAGGAAAAAATTATGCTAGATAAATGTCTGATTACAAGAAGTTGCTTTGACCGCAAATTGGGCAAAAGCTGCATTGCACCCATAGCAACTGGCAAAGCATCATCTGTATCCCGTAATGAAGAAAGAAAGCGTGAAGCTTCGGCTGGTCCTCCACCATTAAGAGGATCCGCTGTTAAAAGCTTCACAAGTTGTCGCCCTTGCAACTCTCTCCTTAAATCAATTGATAATCCAGCACTTTCTGCCACTTCAAGTGCAGCAGAAACAGCCCCTTTTCCAGCTAATCTAAGTGCCAGCCCCTCTGGATCTTCCTTGCAATCTGCTTCAACCTGAAATGCAATGATTTGTTATTGAGTTTCCATGAGAAAAAGGAAAATATAGAAAATGATCCTTTACAGGAAGTTTTATTTAAGCTCATATACACAGACAATAGAAACTTGAAGAAAAAAAAAATCATGAATCTGGCATAGCTTTTGAGCATTAGACATGTAACAGTTCAAGGATGAGATCACAACCTCTTGCCAACTCGTATAGTGATCATCTGCACTTAGTATGTGGCTGTACCTCTGCAAAGCTTGTTTCATTTTCAAAACCTAAGCATTACAATGAATGATGTCATTTAAGATTAAAAATAGTATGGAAACAGGTCGAAGTACTTCTAGTGTTACATATTAAGTAGAAATATTAAAAATTATATTTCTAAAACATTTAAACAACGGGACGGGAATAAGAGTGTATTAAGGAAAAATATAATACCAAAAACAACAAGATAGTAAAATCAAAATATTTCTAATCCCAGGTTTTCACAAACTCCCTAAATATATGTAGTATGAAAAAATTTCAGGGTTTCACAAACTCCCTAAATACATGTGAATGAACATAATTAACATCATCTTTGAAATATGTTAACCAACTAATTTGTTGCCAAAAATTTGATGTCACGTTTGGGTTTCAAAATAACAAAACTCTCATTGGATAATAGGTACATAATATGTATGCATACAGCAACTATTTAAGAATATACATGTGCAAGACAATATATAACAATACAGTATTAAAAGAAAAATAAGTGTAACTTCAGCACCTCTTCCCTAATAGAATCATTCTGAGGTAGATGGCAGCTGCACATTGTGAGAACATCCAAAGCAGCATCTAGTTCCCATGTGTGAACATATCTATTATGAAATTAAGAAATTTAGAAGAGACATCACAGGCTGATACAAATACTGGACAACATGATTTAATAATGATCATAAATTCAAAATCATAAGCATGCAACAAAACATAGAGATATATTCACACTTAACAGCCTAAAATCTTAAGTAGTGAGGCGGAAGCCCATGAATAGTTCTATATCTCAACATACCCAGGAGTGAATCATCTAATTTAGAAATTTGGTATCACCTTGTTATGTAAAAGTTCTCTCTCCCCAAATAAAGATTCACTTTTGAAAGTCTTATTTAATATATATCAAAAAAGAGATACAAGCAAATTTCAAACATGACAGTATTGTGTGAAATTTCAATATGAAAATATAGATTCCCACATGTTCCCTTCATGCAAAACCGCTTGAGATTGAAGCGTGAACAATGCACAAACCCACATTTGTAGAAATTTAATTTAGTTACGGAAATTGGAGAAGCATGGATTGAATTTTTACCAAATATGTCCATTCACATTTGCCAAAATCAAGAACATGAAATTATTAGTTCACCTCAGGGCAAGTCTAACCGTTTGACAGTCAGAAGAAAAAACCCATTTTACATAGATATGATCAAGTGATATACACACCTTAGGGCAAGTCTAGCTGCCAGATGTTTGTCCTTCAACCTTAAGCAATACTGCCAACTATTGCTCCAAATATTCCGTCCTCCATATCCTTGACGCTGTGAAGAATTTGAATGGATCTCTTCTGCATGCTCAATGATCAGCTGAAGAAGTTGATCAGAGGCCCCATTACGTAGAAAACGATCAGAAAGTGCAAGAGCATCCATTAGCTTTCCTTCGCCGATTAGTCTATAACAGAAGAACACTCTGTCACATCACATGTACATTGCTAAAGACAGATAACTCGTAATTATTTAGGGGCCTAAACCTATTTGAACCAACAATAAAATGAGAACATTCAGAAACTTAGTACAGACAATGATCGTGATTAAGAAAGTATGGGTGTTTTCTACTATTCCCCATTGTCAATCTCAAACAACATCACATAATAAAAAGGTTTGACAATGACAATCTGATTTGAAGTTAACACAACTGAATCGGGAAATAAGTCAATGTTTAAATAATGCAAAGTCCAGATTTCCTAGAATAAAGCAAAATAACAATTAGAAAATAACCATTGATAACTAATATGGAGTAAATTGACAAAATAGGGTATGACATGACTGCACCAATTTTGCAACATTCTAATGCTAGTGCAATGAAACTTGACAAGGGAAAAACACTATTTAAAAAATATATATTCTCCCTCCCCTATTTTTTAAAAAAAATAACAAGGGAAAAAAACTATCATTTGAACAACTATTAACTATAATACCGTTCCACTGCCTTCTGATATGGTTCTTCATTATCCCAATCAAAAGAAAGGAAAACGGTTGTATCAAGTTGAGAAGCTTCAGATTTTGAGGAATCGTGCCAGAGGTCTGCAGCTTCAATCCCTTGGCTATTTAGGTCTGTCAGAGATACAGGGATTGTACTGCTATTAATGTCATCAGCATCTGACTCTGTTTCAGTGTCATGTTCACGAACTCTCTTAACAGACGATCTTGCTTCAAGGTTGCTATCATCCGCTGTTTCATTAGCAGTTACAGCAAATTCTGAAACTCGGTGAAGGTTTGTCTGCATTTGTATCCATCTATTCAAAGTTGGGAACCTGTACATCAGGAGAAATGGCTGAACAAATTATTGAATAATACTGACAGAAAGTATGCACCCCCCAAAAAAAGCAAATATCATATGCTAACATGAGATTGAGATGTGAATAAAGAAATGTGTGGTAACACTCCATTGGCAAGTACAAAAACCACAAGGATGGCAGGCTAGCAAAAGAACTTAAAAAATTTCCTTGATACAAAGCCATGAATATGAATGGAAGAAAAGTGGCTTAAAGAGGCCGAAAAACCACATCACTCGAGGGGGAAAATTCAGAAATGCAAATTCCTTTCTACCATCCAGCTTAATATTTTATTTTTTTAAGTTTTAATCTTTATGTAATTTTATGTAAGGGCTCTCTTGAAAAGCTTCATAAAAACAATAGGGGAGAGAGAGAGAGAGAGAGAGAGAGAGAGAGAAATAGACCCAAGACTTCAAATTAAGGCGGATGAAATTGAGGTATGCGTCAAACATGATTTGTGACAGAAGTACCTCTCAAGAAGCATAAAGGAAAGTTTTATTGCATAGCTATGAGACATGCAATGTGAATGTTGGCAGTTAAAATGAGTTAGAATGATGTTCATAAGGAGTCATGGTTCGAGAGCAACATGTTAACAGTATCAAAATTAATTAGAAGTTTTATATTAATGATCACTTGTTAACAGTATCAAGTATCTGAACTAAAATGAACCAAACAGGCTTTTTAAATAGCTAAAATATGTATGAAACTGACAACCAATACACAAAAATAGGGTACACTACCTTTCAGATTGATCAAGAGCAAACTCATAAAACAAACGATCAGCATCCGGAGTTTGCTGTAATCCATCACTCAAGGAGCTTGAAATTGAGGAGCTACTGCTGTCATACAGTATACAACTCCCAAATACACATGCCAAGACAGACCTCACTGGGGATATTTTTGCCAAATGTTTCACCACATCTAACTCGAGAGGATATAATGAGACTCCAGGAGTTGCTGAAGAACGGCAATAACAATTAGGCTTTGCATCTTTAGATGAAGGAGAAAGTACTTTATTTTCAGAGCTGCTCTTAGGGAACGAAGGAACAACTGGAATGCATGCCCATCCATGTCCAGATCGTGGAGGATAAACTGGAGGTACACATGCAGAAATCACCTCATGTACAAAATCAGCACCCATGATTTCAGCTGCCTTCTCTGCTGCATCAGTACTGCCTCTTTCAAAAACAAGACGAGTCAAAAGCTGCAAGATAGAACAGTAAAACGTGGTTAAAGGAAAGCAAGACATCCTCATCATATAAAATATTAAATTTTCATAAATATTTCTAAATGGCTCCATCAAAGGAGACCTAATGCATAAGGCTCTGTCCTTGCTGCGTATGGGAAGAGTCAAATCTATGCAGTCTGAACTCTATTAATAGAATAAATTCAAGTTTCTTCCCCACCTTACAACCTGATTTTGTGGGGTTGTGTTATGCACAAAACTTTCAGATAGTATTAAAGTCTATCCTAGAACCATCATTGGACCACTAGTATTATCCATACACCAGGCCTAATTGTCATGGCATGAGGGGTTATTTCAAAAAACCCAAATCTCCTCTTGATTGGAGATAAGCCCTAAACAAAGCTTATAAAACTTCGAGAATCCTCACCTTACAAGCTGGTGTTGTGAGGTTGAGTTTGGCCTAAGAAAGACCACGTGAATGGAAGGCTATTTTAGCAAGTAGAATCAATGACCGTCAGATCTCAAGGAAGCAACCTTATCACTGCACCAAATATTACCCTCCATTTCCAGAACCCTAACTATATTTTGTTAAACTAAATAAATAACCATGTAGCCTTTAAAAGATGGCAGACTTTGTTAAGTATGAGTATATTGCGATAGTTGCACAAAAAGTTAAGTTGAATATTGTTATTGCTGAGCATATAATCACAGAAACATGATTTTCACTTGATTAAAATATGATAACATTGATACTACTCCCAAAAATTTTAAAAATTCATGTGTTTGATTGGAATGTGGAGGGATAAGAGAGATATATGATTAACTTCTGATAAAGAAAATAAAGGCTTAGACACTCATAAACATGGGGGTAGTTGCACCTAAAATCAAACACTATCAAATAGTTTAAATATTTTAAAAGCCTTACATCCTTAGGCCACTCATAAACGACAGAGAAAAAGTTGAAATCATGAGTAGTATCGGTCCCATCAACTATGTCGCCAATTGCAGCAACATGAAGAATGAATTGTGATAAATATGTCATTGGTTTGGCACTCAAGGGAGAAAATATTATCTTCCCAGAGTCGTTAATGTCAAAACCAGAAGACTGCAGGCCAGTTTCTCCTCCAGCTGAACTTAAAGGTATTGGTTTAACAACTCTTAAGCCGAGCCCAAGTATAATTTCCTTGTCACCGTTGGAAATAACACTCCTCTCGGAATACAATCCTTCACCTCTAGTAGTACTTGGTTCAGTTTCTTCATCGGTGACAGCTCTTGCAAGGTTATGCAGCTTACCTGATTTTGGTATAAAAACATGTTATAACCATTGAAGTTGTACTTGATGGACACAGATTTCAATCATATAGATTTTACAACAAAAGTAATAAAATGCCAATAGATAAGTACCACTCAGAAACTGTCGCTTGCCCATATGAGCGTCTTCAATCATCTGATGTAGCAAAGCCAGAGCACGTTCCCTCTGCTCCTGCCGGTACGACTCTTTTGAAGATGTGATAACAATTTCCCCGGACAGGATTGCCTGCAGTGTTGGAGGGTTGTCCTGGAGGAATAAATCAAATAAACATCATTAGCAAGATCACAGCCTTCTGCAGCATTTGCATGTACGTTTTTTGTGGTATGGCATTGTATTGTACTCTAATAAGACCACGAAAGTAAAGGAGAACGTTGGAATCTCCATAAAAAAATAAAAGAGAAGGGGGAAAATCATTAAAAAAAAAAATTGTAAAAACCCAAATCTACTTGGTACAATATGATTTACCAAATTTCAAAAAAAGGGGAAGGAAAGGTGATATGCTAAGTATTATAAATAAGGGGAAGGAGAAGGCAATATGCAAAGTATTATTCATTGAAGCTTGCAATCATGTTTGCCTCAATGTATGGAGAATTTTGTTTTTGCTTAAGTTCAGAGGGTTTGCAATTTTTGTCTTTGGTTTTGACATATTAGATTTAGTTGTGTTTAATTTTTCTAATATCCTCAACAAAACGAAATGGTATTAGATCAATTGAAACTAGGGTTCCACAACTTTTGTGTCTTTTCATCATATTTTATTTAATATGATAGGAAAGGCAAGTATTCTTTGGTGTATTTGATTACAGCAAAACGCTGCTAGTTGTGTTAAAAAATGGTTGTCCTTACACTATTAGAGAGTGGGATTGTATTTGTCACCTCTATTCATTCTGCAAAGTGTCATTAAGGATGTAAAGTGAAAAGCCATTGATGCAAAAGTACCATCTTGTGCTTTACCAAGCAAGATAGTATTGAACACTAAATTAGTTGCTCAACAAAGCTATGATAACATGTCAATAATCACATAAATTGAAAACATGAACTGTTAAGGCCCAGAAAAGAATTTTATATCTACATATGGAACAAACTTAATGGGAATAACAGATGCGGACATAGAAATATTGTTGGCTTATGTCGATGCTCAAAACCAGAAAAGGAAATTAATTATTCCATGGGGCATACTGCAACTGGTTTTCTTGAAAAGGATTCTTACAAATAATATTCAAGCCTCACCTGCTCCAAGAACTCCTGTAAGCGCTTTAGAAGACGTCGTGACGCAGAGATGACTCCCACTTCAAGGATCTGGTCCCAATAAGTAGAGCCAGCTTTGGGAGAGCCCCCTGGATATATCTCAGATAACATAATTTGGGCCTACACATTGAATAATAAAAACCACTATCTAGTCATGAGGACAAAGCTTTTAAGAATAAAGAAGGACTGGAGATCAAGGGTATATTGAATAGCATTTCACAAAAAGAAAATATGCCTAAATGGATGACAATCTTGGTGAACAATAATAATGGAACAATGAACGTGCACACAAACCTTAGTTCCTAATTATATCATAAATGACAAAGTTTAATTCTTTGTTCTTTCATAAACATGCACACAAACCTTGGATAACTTCTTACATCTAATGAAATATTGGTCTCACCCAATTAATGTTAATTGTTAACAGTATACTAACAAGGAATATGAAGTGAGAACAAATAATAACATAGATTCTACAACTAGCAAACAAGTTTTCTATAAACCTATAATTGTAAAACCAAGAATGTTAAAATAAATCCCTTAAATAGGTGTCATGACAATATCTTTTACCCCTGCTTGATTTCTCTTAGAATTTGGATGTTTAACTAAACCATCAAAGTTAGCCCAATGAGTGAGGATTTCCCAGTAACTACTTTAATCATATATTTGTAACCACTGTGAGATTTCAAGACACCTCGCATCTAGAACTGGACATCTAGTGTGTGGACAAATGCAGGTGGCCAAAATAACATATTTAGGATAGGCTCCGACAACATATTAGAATGCACGCTATACCTAAGTCAACTAAAAAGTTAACTCAAAGGGTGAGAATTACTCAAGCATTATAGGAACTATTCTGGCTGTCAATTTGGGATCTTAACAATTCAATTTTTGGACTACTGATTTCTTTGATAAGCATGTTATCTACACCCTCTTGTTTTAACGCACTATAAACGGAGTGAAAAGCTCCATGATCATCCAGTTTGGAAATTGAAATCTCCATGGACAAGTCTCTCATTTGGACTGTGGTGCCCACAGGGTATGGTATGAATTGTATATTGATATTTGAAAATTACATAATATTGTTTCCCTTATCTCGGCATCATCTGTGGCTCCAGAGCCAAGATGGCTGTTCATTTGTTTTTACACAACTAAGCAGTTCGTCCAACATAGGTTTTTGGAGTTTTTTAATTAAATTTGAATGGTTAGAGTTATTTAGTTTCAAAACCTTTTAAAAGATTAAGGAGGCCAGAGCTTCGTGGCAGTGATCAACTCACTGTTATTAGGTGTATTTAGCAGAACTGCAGAGTAGAGTGCCCATACTTTTAAGATTACGGTTCTGAGGCCCTGCTATGAAATCGGATTGGTTTTTCTGGTCTCTCTTTAAAGGCATCTTAGTTGCAACGTATTAGAGAGAAAATGAAAAACTAAAAGATTAACTTTCCTAACCTAGTAGCCAAACAGTAATCCAAGTTTGCATCCAAATTTCTATTGTTATCATGAGCTTGTTCTTTTCTGGATGTGATTTATTTGTCGTCCGTGAAAAAGGAAAAATATTTTTGCTACTATTGTTTTGCTGTTTCTCCCTCCCTTCTCCACAGTCTAATTTCTTTTATGTGGAGGGGGGGGGGCAGCTTACTGGAATCAATTAAGGAAATGATTGTGGCACCTGATTCAGCAGTTGTTGAGACATCCCTGCAGACTTTGCAGAGGTTGCAGCAACATCAATGCAAAGAAGAATCTGGCAAGAAATGCACATTCTCAGAACCAGATATACACAAAGCATTATATTCCCCATCAGTTGAAATGACAAAATCTAGATTGCTTTCTTAGCATTTTTAGTAGCTTACTGTAGACAAGGGTCCCAATTGGGAGCGTAAAGAGGAAAAATCTAGATCCTGTACACGGGACACCACATCATCTACCTGCATTTATAAAATGATCAAACATTCATGACAAGCAACTAGAAATAATCAAAAAAATGCTAAAAAGGAATCCATACAAAAGTTGCAACCACAACAACTCAACTTGGCGTGTTATACTGATAAAAGAATAAAAGTATATTTGTCATAGAACATAAGGAACTGGTAATTTGAAAATTGATAACAGCATCTACAACTCTAAGGATATAGTGCATAACCCATATCACACTCATTTAATTGTCCCGTACATCATGAAAACGAACGAAAGGGATGGAGGTAGGGATAGGGAAACAAATCATTCAGGCCAATTGTCTCAGAGGGGTTTTCCTACCGATCAACCTCACAAATTACAACCAATTTAAGTTTCCAACAGCCTAAAGAATAATATCGGGCATCTTCTCTTTCACCTTAAGTGTGTTGTGTGCAATCTAGTTTTGAAAATTGAAACAGCACAATACTGCTTTGCGTGTTGCAGACAACTTTTTTGGAACAATCTCTTTGCTATTCTTTTAAGCACAGCATGTATCCTCCTACTTAAATATAAATTTTTGCATGCCCAAATACTTGGTTCTGCACTCATATGTCAATAATGCATTGAAATGACAGGGAAAATCTGTCAAAACCATAAGTTCAACAGATCGGGGAAATTTCAACCAAATAAAAGTACATACAGATGCTTCTTTGCAGGCACCATCTACCCATTCAGCTAACTCGAGGGTTGCTTTGTCTTCGGCAGATAATGAAAATCGATGAACTGCTTCTTCTCCTATATCAAACTTTGCTTTCTGCATGCAACTGCAGAAGGGGGAGGGGGGAAATATATCAGATTTTTTGGAACGAAAAAACATTTAACACATATAAGTGAATAGAAGGAAGGTTTTATTTCCCTAAAACACATGAAACAACAAAATAAAGGAAATTTATAGTAGAACATTAGCCCGAAGAGTTATCTAATACTCAGGAAATTCTATAGATATTAACAACTAAAAAGAGTAAACCAAACTGTCTGCAAATGCATGTCTTTAGAAGTTTCAATCAATTTGTCTATTGTCCTTCCAACTCGTCGCTTTCATTTCATAAACAGTCTAACCAGGACTTTTGTCCTAAATTCAGACCCTGCCCTCATCTTTTTATCTCAAATGTGATTTGACCTCCCCAACATTATATCAGCAAAAAGTTTAAAGCTTCGTAAGCTAAAGCGTTTGACGAAGAAGAGTTAGAATATACAACAATTTCTTGTCTTTATCGTATCTTAAAAGTAACAAGAGTATTTTAGATAAGAGTTTAATTGTGACATCATTTAATGAATGTGACATCTCATGTGTTTTAAAACACATTACATGACGTGTCAATATATTATTGGATGCATGTGTAAAATAACTTTACACTGACAGTGTATATAAATTAAATTCTTTATTCAATTAAGATTAGAAGTCAGTATTAATGTAAATATAGATTAGTGTTTTGTCTTCTAGAATAACATGCAATACATTTTTCACATCAATTTTATCATAATTTTACTATTGTAAGTATTCCTTTTTCTCCCTCTTTATCTGAAGAACTAAACCCAATAACTTCAACAATATGCATTATAAGGAGGGAAACACTCACAGGTTGAGTAGCTTGGAGGGAGCTGCACGTAACACTGTCAATGCCTCTTTCCATCTCCATTGGCGTTCAGATAATGGAAGAAGATGCTGCAAAATTGATAAACGCCATTCCCATTCTTCAATGAAACGGGTTGCGATTGTCATTCGCCACTCGAGGGCCTGTCTGCTGGTTGTGCTGACACCACCATCTAATGTGTTTTCTAATTCACCCACGGATGATGGAGTGTTTTGACGCAGTATATCAATAAACAAACCAGTGAAGGATATAACCATTTTATTTCCCACTTCACTTCTAGTTGAGCAATTATTTCCCGAAGAGGATGCATCGGATGATTTAGAATCACTCCCTCGTGATCCACAATGCATCAAATTGGCAGAGATACTATCCATATGCAGCAGTGAAATTATGGCATTCACCATAAAAATCTGCATCATGGAAAAGGAATTTTAGTCTTTGAACAATTGATGCAAAAATTTATAATATTAAAATTTAAAGATATATTTTTATTTTTTTTCAACACAAATTTAAAGATATATTTAAGTATCACAGAAAATGCAAAAACAATGCCACATGGACCCTTTTTTATAGTGTACCATACCACTTAGATGCTACTTGGTAATATTTACAACAACTAACCACTGATATATGACATTGCATCCTACATAAACTTTTCCCACATTTATTTGGTAAAGAAAGATCCAAATACAACATAAAGTTATTTGGTTTCAAATAAAGTAAGGTAATAATGGAGAAAGCGAGGCAATGAGCAAATTATACAAATACACATAGACAACATGTAGCACATCCCACTGGTCAAACATTTAACCTAAATTAGTGCTAAGAATCATAAAAGTCATTAGAGAAAAGAGTAAAATTACACCATGTGTGGACTGAGGATATGATAATGAGACAACTTAATGAAACCTACACCATCAAAAAATTGGTTTAGATATGGTATATGATTAACAAATGAAAAGGGAAATTATTACACTCTTTGAAGTTTGAACAACCAATGCCAACATTTTAAAATATTGCGATTTAAAAATACAAATGTGTATGATACCACACGGACCATTTTAAAAGATGCCACATGGACCATTTTCCATAATGTGTATGATACCACATAGATGCTACTTGAATACTTTCACTCGCCCATTCAAAGATACATGGAATATTACAACCTATATGAGTTTTACTCTTACATTTATTTTCTGAAAATCAATTAACAGAAGGATCCAAATAGTTTTTTTTTTTGGTACATAGAATATATTTTTTTAATTTTAAACAAATGAAATGAAAGTAATATTGAAAAAAGCAATTAACAAAATATCCAAATACAACATGTATATAGAACTTGTCACCAGAGAGGTATTTCAACTTTAATTGAAGTCGGGTAAAAAAAAGAAAAATATTGATCATACAATCTTTGAACAATAGATGCCAACACTTAAAAAAAAATTAAAAAAATAAAAATAAAAAACATCACAGAAAATGCACTTTTACAACTGTTAGTCACTGAAACATGACATGACGTGTTACATCATACATGAACTTTTCCCTTACATTTATTTTGTGAGAGACAATTAATGAAAGTATTTGACAAAATATCCAAATACACACATAGCACTAGTCACAGGTCAGATGTTCCATGTAGTTCAGGTGGGAGAAATTTGTTTCAAAAAACGATCAGAGAGAAAACATTAAATTGCATGTCTGGACTCAGGAGTATAAGATTACAAGAAAACCCTGGTTATACCCAACTACATAAACAAAACTTCTTCTGCCTTGCAAAGATTAACATTCTGAGAAGGAAGAAATTGGAAAAAAAATTATAAAAACTTTGAAAAGGAAATAACCTTGCGTGGAAGACTACTAATACCATCCAAATGGCTCCGCAAATCCTTCAAATGAACTAGTGCCACATTTTGATGAGTTTCTATTTCATCGGACATACTCCTTTCCATTGCTCCTAAAGCAAGAACACTTGATTCTAGAGCATAACGCATGTGCATGAGTTCTACATCTTGCTTCCTATGTCAAATGAAGGAAAATCAGCAACAAAAAAAAAAGAAAGAAAAGAAAAGAAGGCTCAAGGAAAGATATAGACATCACAGTAATTATGAGCATTAAGCATTTGGACATTTTATGTCAAGAAAATATTGCCATGCAATTTGTGGCTTTCATCCAGCCAAGCAACATAAAATTACATGTTCATACGGTGCAAAAATGTCTTGATATAACAAAGAATAATACAAAGGCAAATTGAATTCTGTAGAAAAGAGAAGGGGTGGGTCGTGCATTACTGTATTATAGTATATATGAACATAATGTAAAGCAAGTACAATACGCACATATCAGGACCAAAAATATAGATTGATTATTTTTCAGTAGTGGTTGAGTGAATTCCAAAAATGAAAAAATTGTATGAAGAATACCGTGTAATTTTTTCAGGAAAAAAAGTAGACCTCATAATGAAGTGTTTCTGTTTTCTTATACAATAATTAATTAACAAACAAACTCAGTAAAACCATCCACTTAGAGTTCCTATCTGTCCTACACAACCGATAATGACGCTGCTACCGTAACATTTTTTGGCAAAAGCTGATGACCATTACTCAAAGAGAAAGGAGAATCATAAACATACATCTTCCAGGCTTCCAGAGTAGAAGCGATTGGTTGCATAGTGATCAATTCTATGGCTTCCCGGAATATTATGCCTGGGACAACATCAAATAGTACCTACAGAAGATTCTCCAGTCATGATAAGACAACAGAACATGATGTTATCATATTTAACGTTCAAACTTAAAAGTACAATGAATCTCAAATGAATTCTGATAGATTTTGTTAAAATTTAAAAAAAAAACATACAGTATGTATTTTCATTTAAAAAATAGTCTTCAATTTTGTAGTGACTACGGATAATTTAAGAAGGGAGGGTAACTACTGGAAAAACCAAGTCCCGCATTGATTAAATATAAGTTCTGACTATAGTTTATAAAGAGTGGCACCCCTCACCTTACAAGCCGGTTTTGTAGGGAGGATTTAGGCCCAATATAAAAATCTAATAGGTATCAGAGCCTATCGTTACGGGCCACCCGCCATTTCTATCCACGCATCAAGCCCAATAGTGTTGGGCATGATGGGGTGTATTGGAAAAACCAAGTCCCACATGGCCACATTGATTAAAGATAAGGTCTGACTATAGTTTATAAAGAGTGGCACCCCTCACCTTACAAGCCGGTTTTGTAAGGATGAATTAGGCCCAATATAAAAATCTAATAGTAACTTCCCTTCATGATTTTACACATCAACAGACATTATTATTTTGCAGTCAAATCTGTTTTCCTCATCAAACATATGCCCACTATGTGTGGAATGTCATCAAAGAACTTACATAGTTACATGATAGCATCAAAGGTTGTTACAAACATAAAAGAGGAATCTTACCATTTAAGATCATTACATAACAGTCTGCAAAAATTACATATGTTTTAAGTCAATGACATCAATAATTACTGATATGCAATTATAACCCTTCCAAAGATAGGAATGAATTCCAAGAACACTAACTACAATTCTGTACATTTGACATGAAGTATTACCCGGATAGGCGTTTGGACAGAAAGACGTTCCAAGACAAAGTTCTCAACAAAATGATCAGAATAGGTGTCTTCATCACTAAATGCAGCTTGTTCTTTTCCAGAAAGCACTAATGAGAATTTTGAATTCCAAGACTGGCCAGAATTCACACAAGCAACAAAAGAGGCAAGATCGAGCTGATAGCATAAAGTATCACACAGATGCTCCACACAGGACATCTGTCAGAATATCAAATCAAATTTTTAGCGAAGTTCCACCTATTCATTTTTTTTAATTTTACTACCCACAAATCACATTTGAAACAAAGAAAGACGAAAAATACCTCATCTGATTTATTACCGTAAAGAGAAGATTCTTCAAGCCGAATTACTTGTGATTTACTTGTCCAGAGAAGTTGCATTAATTTTCTCCTTGCTTTTATTTTACCAGCCAATAAATCCCAACCCATGGCAGCTACTAAAGGCTGAAGTTGTGGAAACAATTGGAGGACCTGCAACAAACAATTACATAAGTTTATATTTGAAAGTATATCGGTGTAGGGAGTGGGGAGAGTTAAATGACATGATATAATAATTGATACAGCAGCAAATATTTATTCATAAGCGTAAAACAAAAATTGGTACATACATTGCTAGCTTCTTCCAGCTGCTCCCTTTTCACAGCAAACAGGGCAGTATCCATAACACATTCAAGAACATGTAGTCCAGAAATACGAGCATAATGATACATCTCTGTCTTGCATGATCTGATCACCTCATTCAGTGATAATGTCTTATCATCTAAGTTCTTAACAGGCTTCAGTTCTGCCAGATAGTTTTGAAGACGTACAAGAGGTCGTGGAGTGAAATTGTCAGTTTGAACTCGATCCATTTCGACCTCTTCAGACAAAATCTCGTCATGAATGCTCTAAACAGAAACGTTGACATTTGATATAGTTAAACAAAAAAAAAATCCTTTTACATATAATGGCTAAGGAAAAAACTCTATGCTGTTAAGTGTAAACTCGATACTTATCTAGCAACTATTAGAAATAATTTTAAATAAAGGAAAATGATAATACCGAGACAAAATGACCAATCTACATTAATATGGGTTGAGTAATAGTGAAACCATTTTCTCCGAGTCGATTAAACGCAAGGAAAAAGTGGGAGACACAGGAAATGTGTTAATAGTTTTTTTGTAATGACCTTACTGATCAGAAGCCAGAATGCTTTGTAAGATGGTTTGCAATCCGACCTGTTACACTCCTACTTGCCGAAGACTTTGTAAGATGGATTGCAACTCTAAAGACATCTCTTAGGTAAGAAAAACAATTTGAATCATATTTTTAGCCGTAACTCTTGTGAACTAGTGCAATCTCGTCCAAAATTGTGATTAGAGCCTGATTCAGCAAGTCTAATAATACATGTAACAATGCATGCAGAAATGGAAGTGAGCTACTTATTGAAGGCTCTGTAAGATGGTTGTCAGACTCACATGTTAACTTGGATGGCTCTGTTGTGTCAAAATTGCCAGTTGACTCCTAAACTCGTTGGAGATGTTAATATTTCTAGGTAGTAAAATCATTTTGAATCACATACAAACTCAGTTTTAGAAAACTCATTTGGACTCGTGCAAACTCACTCAAAATTGTGGTTAGAACAAGATTTTGCTAGTCTATGAAACCTACAAATTAGGGCCAAAAACATGCAAAACAATGGTGTTTAATCATAACTTCAGAAGACTTCTGCATTTTTGCTCACTCGCAGTCAAACCAAGCTGTCCTCCTCTCATAGCATTCGGTCCTTTCAACAAAAACTCTCCTTCCCTTCCGGGAATCCCCGTGCAGCACTTATTTAAAAGAATACTCATGGTCTGGTGAGCATCCCATACTACAAACCCATCCTTAGGTTGTTTCATTAGACAGTCCCCCCTCTCCAACATTCTTCCGCGTCCCATAGCACGAATATGCTCCTGCTTTATGCTGTCTACTCGAAACAAGCCAATCCCAGCTCTGTTACTGGACTAATTTTATTGTCTATGTAACTGTTCATACAGTACTCTTCTGTTATTGTTGTGTGTGACTATCAATTTTTTGTTCAGCCCATGTGTTATGTGCTTTATCCATTCATCATTTTCTCAGTCTTACAACCGTCAAATTTTTTTTTCTCAGTCTTACAGTTTTGAGTTTGTCCACAACTAAAAGACTATTAATTTGGAAGATCGTGAATATTTAGCTTGCTTTAGATGTTTTCACCTAACAAAAATATGATTCAGTCACTTGTACAAGAATAAGACTGGTACTATCACATTTAATTATTTCGCCTTGCTTTTTTAATATTATTTTTACATTAGGTTAAATGTTCAATATTAGAAGTTGAAAATTTACGAATCTAGTCCACGTAAGCTCCAGAAGTTTACATAACACTTGATTTGGATAACCTTTAAAGATCATAGGAATAATTATATAAATCAATAAAACCTTTGGCAGCAAGTAGGGACTGTATACCTGCATCATTCGAACAATATCTCTGCAATTCGATGAAAGAGCTTCACTATATATCTTTAGCATTTGGCTACGCATGATAAGCCATGATTCCCCAAAGTCGTCACTTCTTGATAAAATGACCTTCAAGAGATCTTTCAAAACTATGCTACAAAAGAATTGGGAACATGCAGGTATGAACTACTAGGACTGAAAAAAGTATTTTAAGAAAACAAAAAAATAATAATAATTAAATAAATCCACAAAGATAACAAATGATAAGAAAGTTCCGCAACAGCTTCTATAACAGATAAAAGATGTTGCATGATTTATCATTTGTTTGAACTTGCAGGTAGCACAGATACCAATCATATCATGAAAATTTGAGGAAAAACGCAAAAAAAAACAGGAATATTGTAAGCTCGGGCAATGGAATAGCAATGAAATCTATCTACGTGTCCTCTAATTTGGAGAATCAGGTCTGGAATTTGGATTTTTTATTCTTAATGGTGCTACTTGATAGTCGATACTGTTTTACATGAATTCAAATTACAAATGTTCAAAGAAATTGGTAGCCTAAGAGTTCTCTGAGCCAATTTGCCCCGTTGTTTTATTGGTATGGCTTCTTATCCTCCGCGCCTCCCAAATGCACATTGACCATTTTCAACCTTCCATTCTATTACCTACCATAGAACGAACCAAGCTTTTTTCCCACTCAGTTACTTAAGATTAATCAGCATCACAATACCATGTCATGTATTAAGTTGACAGTTACAT
Source organism: Trifolium pratense (assembly GCF_020283565.1). Classification (NCBI taxonomy): domain Eukaryota; kingdom Viridiplantae; phylum Streptophyta; class Magnoliopsida; order Fabales; family Fabaceae; genus Trifolium; species Trifolium pratense. Next base: position 4,515,914 of record NC_060065.1, on the reverse strand, counting down.
AATTTACCAATATCTCTACTCTAACTATTGGAGTGACCTTGCATGAATTCAAATTACAAATGTTCAAAGAAATCGGCAGCCTAAGAGTTCTCTGAGCCAATTTCCCCCGCTGTTTTATTTTCCTTTGTTGGTATGGCTTCTTATCCTCCACGTGTCCGAAATGTACATTAACCCTTTTCAACCTTCCATTCTATTACCTACCATACAACAACCAAGCTTTTTTCCCACTCAGTTACATAAGATTAATCAGCATCACAATACCATGCCCTGTATTAAGTTGACATTTAGATAATTTACCAATATCTCTACTTTAACTATTGGACTGCCCCCCACCCCCATCTTTCAGACTAACCCTCCTTCTGTGTTTCTAGGGTCTTCACACGTAATCAAACAATCTAAGACCAGACCCTACCATTTTTTCTACAATAAGGGCTACCTTATTTTTCTGTATGGTGATGCATTCCTATGTTAAACTTGTATTTTGTAACAGTGTAAGGACTCATGCATCTTAATAATATCATCTCTGCAACTGTAACACTGGTCTTACTTTGATTGTGTTTTAAAATTCCATAGTTCAAATAAAACCTAGAAACAAAACCTCTATAAGTTTCCACAACAGATTTACAGCTTCATTGAGATTTGATCAAACATTGTTAAGTCTCTACATATGTGAACCAGTTATCCTTCCAACCTCCATTCATTTAATATACTGGATGTCAAAAGGGAGACCTAAATTCTACATTCAAGAATCAAAATAAGCAGAGTTCCCTAAGCAAATACATGCATCGACATGGAGATAAATCATGAGAGAAAACTCACTAATCATATATCATCATATATAATTCTAAATTCAGCAACCCTCATAAAACAATACAAATTGCTTCAATTTGAATAGGGGAATTAAAATGAAGCATACCGGTACTCAGATTGATCGAGTCCATAATCAAAATGAAGAAAACGTAAATGAGAAATTGCCCCTTCTACATCACCACCTTCAACACTCCCCCTAATAGCATCCAAATGAACAGACTGAGTCATCTTCTGTATACCAAAAAGTACCTTAACAGTAACATCTTCCTCCAAAGCATCATCACCACTTTTTACCGCTAAACCAGAATCCTGACGTTCCCACCGTCCAATCTGCTTCTCTATATTCCCACTCAGTGCATCAAAAACATCAGCACGATCCAAAACCAACTTCCTCAAACTCATCAACTCACTTTCTTCAACAAAACTCTCACTACTTTCAATTTCACCATCCTCATCCTCATCATCAACTCTCAACCTCTTTACACCTATCTCCAAAACCCTGTCCAAAACTTTCCTACACATTTCCATCTCCTCCTCTAACACCAAATCAATCAAATGCTGAACTAACAACAGAAACTCCGCACGTAAACGCAGCGTTTCGGAATCAAAATTCCAAACCGACGAAGCATCGTCCAATTGAAGCAATTCGAGAGTTGATAAGTAGGTGAGAAGAGCGGGAGATGAACATGATGGAGACCAAGCGACGTTAGGGAATCGACCGGATCTAGCGACAATGGATTGAAGAATATGGCGAGTTAGGTCACGGTTTCGGGTTCGTAGAGCGAGGAGAACGCCACGTAAGGGTTCGAATTGAGCAAGATGGAGATGGTTCCCGATGAGACGACAGAGGATTTCGGTTTCTTTGCCCATCGCATCGCGGCGGGGCTGCTGCATCGGAGCCAGAAATGATGGATGATTGTAGCAACTGTTTGTTAAATGGAGTTTAATTTAATATGAATGAAACACTACCTGGGCGTGGCCTGAGAAGCCAGGTGTAGAAGAAAATAGAGGCAAATTAATTTTGCTTAGATTAATTTATTTCTGATATGAATACCACTTGTGCCACATTATGTTGGTAATATGAGTTTTATTTTACCAACAATGAATTGGTCTAAGTGGTAAGAGCATCCCCGATGGCGATATCACTTTGGGTATCATATATTACTAACAAGTGGTCTCTACAATGTCATGTAATATTTATGCAACTCATACATATTTTGTTCTAATGATGATATCACTTTTTGAGTATCATACTTTTTTTTTTTTAAGTTGAGTATCATACATTAATAACAAGTGGTCTCTTCTATATTTATTTTTTTATTTTGTCTAAATAAAAATACAAATTATTTAATTTAATAAATACGTAGATAAATAAATTAATAATTAAATATAATGAGAAATACATGACAATAAATAAAAAATGGTGAAGAAAACAAATAAAATATGAAATGAGAACAAAATAAATAAAAATTGTGTAATATATAAAATAATATGAAATATCATCAAATTAACATCCAACTACAAGGAGAAAAAAATTCTTTTTTGCACGGTTGTTGAAGAAACGAAATTGAATGAAAACTTATGAAATGAAAGGCAACAAAGAAATAAAATCTTCCTATAGTAAAAAAAAATAAAAAAGAAGATACGATCATTGAATGTCAATGGTAATATTTTGACATATATGGAAGCTAATAATCACATTAAATTGATGATACAATACCTTATTTAAGGTACCGATATCATCAATTTTGATACTCTATGTGTCACGTCATTGAATCAAATGATAAAAAAAAACAAGACATCGTATCATTAGTCTATGAAACTCACTTATATACCCTTATTGAAGATGATCTAAGCATATGGTTAAGGGTTTGATTCCTGACTCATGTTTATGGAAAAAAAATATTGATAAGGGTATTGGGCACCTTAAGCATATGGTTAGTGGACAACCCACCTTGTATTGGTCCCCTTAAGCATATTAGAACACACGAGTGGAAAGTGGAAGGGCGGAAAATTCGGACGAAACGACAAAATTATTATAAACTCATACACACAAATAAGATTAGAACTTCGGTCGTAATGTCAAACCTAACAATTTTAGCATTTTTACCGGTCAAACCCTGTATTCAATTTCACCTTTGTTTAAAGATCATTGAAATAAAAGTAGTTTTATATGGTTATTTATCCAACTTCAGATTGCTGAGATTGATCCAAGTTGTCTGACGAGCAACAAGTTTTGGACATCACAAGATTCCCACATGTACAATTTTGTCCCAAGAAATCAAATGTATTTTCCTACTTTCATCTGTATCTCCCCAAATAAAATATCTACACTTCTTATCGATCTCTTCACAAATTTACTTCGGGAGAAGGGTAGATTGCATGGTGTACACCGGAAGAGCTTGGATTACTGATTTTGCTAAAGTGTCTCTCCCGACAAATGAAAGATTTTTAGCTTTTTAATTACTCAACTGCTAACTGACTTTGTCCATGATGACTGAAAAGTTGCTCTAGACGCTTTGTTGTGAAGAATCGGCACCTCTAAGTACTTACCAGCTTGTCTGTCCAACCAAATCCACATCTTTCACTAACTTCTTGACGAACATGCCACCCCACATTCTTGGAGAAAAAATATTAGTTTTTTTTCGAACCGACTTTCTGACTGGAGCTTATGCGGAAGGTATCCAAAATATCCTTTATGTTCTGAGCTCGACTAAGTATGTGTTTGGTTCTGCGGTTGACAGAATTGATTTTGATATAATTGAGTTTGACATAATTGATTTTAATATAATTGAGTTTGATAGAATTGATTTATGTTTGGATATATTCTTACAAAAGTGAGTTGAACAAATAATTTGAGTGTAAAAATCAATTCTAGAATGAGAAGCTACAATTTCTAGCTTCAAGTAGAATCCATTCTGGAGGCAGAATCAATTCTAGTTTTGAGGAACCAAACAAGTCAGAATTCATTCTACAAGTCCAGAATCAATTCTGGCTGCTCCAGAATTGAAACCAAACATACACTATCAGTAGCTTCACCAAAGAGAATAAAATCATCTGCATAAACCAAATGAGATAACTTTGGACCACCTCTAGAGAGCTTGATAGGAGATAGTTTGTTTTGATCCACGGCGGATTCTAGGGTGGGAGACCATGATAGGTCTCTCACCGATGAGTCATGTGTTCTGTGGTCTGGATTGAATGTGTACATGATATTATGATGTACTGTCAGTATTAAATTTTTTTTTTTTGAAAAAAAAGTTTTTGATATTTTTTCGGGAAAAAATTATTAATTTTTTTTCCCGAAAAAAGTTCCCGATTTTTTAGGGGAAAAGTTTCGATTTCAGATAAAAACAATTCCGGAGTTTTTCTGGAAAAAAAAGTTCCCGTTCTATTTTTGGGAAAAAAGTTTCGGATTTTTCCGAAAAAAAGATTTCGGATTTTTCTGAAAAAAAGATTTCGATTTTTTCTGGAAAAAGTTCCGATGTTTTCCGGAAAAAAGTTACGATTTTTTGGGGAAAATAGTTTCGAAATGTTCATCTGAAAAAGTATTGCTGATACAAAAAAGAGTGAAAAAACAGAAAATATTTTAAACTTTTTTTTCGAATAAAATATTAGAAATTTTCCAGAAAAATATCGGAAACTTTTTTCCGGAAAATATCCGAAACTTTTTTCCGAATAAAATATCGGAACTTTTTTCCCGAAAAAAGAACGGAATCTTTTTTGTTCAGACAAAACCTCCGAAATTATTTTTTATCTAAAATCGAAAATTTTCTCCCGAAAATCGGAAACTTTTTTCCGAAAAAAAATCGAAAATTTTTTCCACAAAAAAGATCGAAAACTTTTTTCCAAAAAAATTGGAAACTTTTTTTTTAAAAATAAAAAATAATATAATACTGACAGTACACCATAATATCACGTACACATTCAATCTGATCCACATAACACATGACTCATTGGTGGGAGACATGCTCTACTACCTCACGCTAGCATCCGCCTTGATCCACGGCTAGATTAATGTATTGAAATAAACGTTCAATACATAAGACAAAAAGATAGGGTGAGAGAGGGTCACCTTGCCTATCGATATTTGATACAACAAATGTAACGACCCAACTCTAATTAATAATAACAATGTTAATTAGAGACACCATTTAGAGAAAAAGTCAAGAATCTTTAGTTATTTAATCAACCTGGTCTAGTAAGAAAAAAAACAAAAAGTCAGAACAATTCCTTCCAACTCTCTTATCTACCAACTCAAGTTTCTACTCCTTTAATCCTTCAAAAGAAAAACCAATGCATGTTAGCCCTTTTCAATATCACCCAAGGAAGACCCAATTTCAGTTATAGCTTCTTCTATCCCTCACTTTTGTACGAGAATCCCAAACTAAACCCCTAAATTCATGTTGTTCAAATTCTAACTTGTATGCACAAATTTCTTATGGGTTTGAGCTTTTAGGTGTGTAAGAATCAAAGTAAGTGACTATTCCAATTTCTCTTTCCATTTTCCATGGCTTAGCCGAAATGGGTTTGTTGGGAGAAAGGGAAAAACCTCTGTTTTTTGCTTTTCTTGGAAATGAAGGGCTGCATATATGTATGTTTAAGGATACAAGAGGCAGATTGGAGCTTCGTTTAAAGAATTGTAGGATGGTGATGATGTCTTTTGATAGTGTACAACTTGTAGCTTCTAAATCTTAAGAAGTTAATGACTGGATGTTTGAAGCTAAGAGGAGTTCATGCAGAAAAAGTTTGCATCTTTGAGTAATCATCATTAAGTTCATCATCAACCATATCAGGTGGGTTCCTTTAAGTAAATTCTCACTTTAATAGAATAGTTCCATAGTTATCCCCAAATATAAATTATGCATGACAACTTAAGTTACGTTATGTTTAGGATTAAACTAGGATAACTCATTAACTGATTAATTAATCACTTTAAATAAGCCCTGCATGATGAATTTACTGTAATATGTGGAATTCAGTATGAATTATGATTATATAAGCTGAATTGGACTTGAACACTATTCTGAGTTATGCAGGATTCCATGGTTGAATCGGTTCCATGTGAAGCAAAAATCTGTTTTCTGCACCTTATGAGCCGGTGCGTAAGCACAAAATGTGTTTTCTAAAAATCTGGGAAACGTTGGATTGGTACAAACGCTGTGTTAACCGGCTTAAGCATGGCCTGAGTGAGTTTGAATCAGTACAAGGCAAACTTGAGTCGATGCATATAAGTCAGATGTCTTGTTTTCTTAAAAACTGGATTATGTGCATCGATGCATAGGACCCTTGAACCGGTGCAAGCAAAGATAATTTATGAAAAACCTTTTGGCTTATATATGAGAGGTGTAATGACTGTTTTATTTCAACTGAAAATCCTCAACTATGAACTTTATTTTATAAAAACTATAAGTGACTAGAATTCCACGATACGGACTTTCATACATGTATTGAAATCAGTTAGACTTAGGAATTGAATCAGGATCTTCAGGATAGTTAGAATTACCCCGGGATGGTTGTTAAGTTAAGAACACTGAGAAATTAGAATAGTCAAGTAGATTAGTGGTTAACACCCAAACCACAAATCATTATAATTTCAACTATAGTAAGATTTCCATACATTAGTAGGAATCTGTTAAGATAAGGAAATAATGTGAGTAAATGACCAACGTGGCATAGCTATGTCACAACGGGTAGTGGAGAACATCCTAAGAGGAGAACATCCTAGTGGACCTTTCGAGATATACTCACCTCGGAAGCTTCCTGTAAAATGAATCAAGATAACTATTGTGTGATACATCTTTAGTTTCTATTAAGAGAATTATTATTATGTTTAAGCCATTTTTATGAATGTAGTGCATTAACGATCGATTCCAAAATGGTTCGTAAGAGATAGTTGGGTAGCGAGGAATCCATTGAGACAAAGTGACTGTCTCACCCCACTCCCTTTTGATACAGATAAACAGGTTGCAGTGTAGAGAGCTATGGACTAGAAGAAATGAAGTGGAATTGGATGTTATTGTCATTGTTTATTTGTATATTCTATTAAGTTGTTGTATAAGTTAGTGTCATAGTATTGACTGTTTATTTACGGCTCTGATGTAAGTTTTAAGTTACATTATGACAGGAATGTTATCATTCAGTTTAGTCGATACTTGTATAATGACAAAGCTTTTTTATGCATTATGGGTATATACAACGAGTTTAATTCAGTAATGTTAACATATCCCGATCCTTTTATTTACTTCTCGGCTAATATTCTAGACAAATTAGCTGGAGTGTTATAACAAAAATGATAATGTCAAATAAAAGACAACGAGGAGGCCATTTCCAAATATAAAAAGCACGAATGTTTTATAAATTATTTTTCTTCATAATAAATTTATTAATTTTAAACTGTAATAATAAAATTTATTCTACTTTTTATATATTAATAATAATAATTGTTATTTTTGATAATTTATTATTATTAATAATCTGAAGTTGTAAGGATTATTTTATATTGAAGATTTTGAATTTTTATAAATAAATATAATTTTTGAATTGAATATAAAAGGAAAAAAGGGGTCGGAACCCTAGGGTTAGGCGCGGAAGAACATTAATCAGAGTAGAAATCATGTCAATCGAACAAATGTCAATCGAACAAATTCATTTGCAGTACCGCCTCCTTACCGGGAAATCTTACCCTGGTTCTGTTGCGATTCCTTTTGAGAAATTCTCCTCCTCCACCTACTCCCTCTTTTAACGTTCCCCAAAGACCCTATAAGCCTCAACCTTGTATCATACTCCCACATCCACGCATTCCAGGGGTTTATGTTGCTGGAGATCATGATGATGATGATGATCATGAATCCCGCTTCCTTTATACTAGAAATCTCGTACCTGGTGTTAAATCTTTCGACCAAGACGTGGTTTTCTCTGTTCAGGTATAATAATCAATTAATTAATTAATGCAATTACTTTTTTATAGATATTAATAATAATAATGCAATTGTGTTCAGGATGAGGATGGTGGCACAGTGGAGTACAGAGAATGGGATCCATTTAAATCCAGATTGGCTGCTGCTATTCTTTCTGGTTCACAAAATATATGGATTGTAAGTTGAGTTGCTGCAGTACTGTTTCTAGGGTGCTAGCTATGCTATCCAGATCCACTCATTTCTGTGATTTATCCATATGTTTTGCAGAAACCTGGTTCACGTGTACTCGTAGTCCGCTCACGAGATGATGCACAGTTTGGAATCACAATATCACATATCTCTGATATTGTTGGCCCTGTCAGTCTTCTTTCTTCTTCATTCCTATATTACATATTTCCCTTCATTTTTGTCGATTTATTATTATTATTATATATGCCTTATTCTATGTTTTGTATGCCACAGCAAGGCATGGTGTATGTAGTAGAGGAATCCAATGGCAACTCTCTTCTAGACATGGCAGACGAAAACAAACGGTTCAATATTGTACCAATTGTTTATACTAGTCCGACTCCATGGCAATACCGCATGCTGATTAATATTGTGGATGTACTGTTTGCTGCTCTTGATCGTCCAATACAGGTTACTTTCCCCTCTCTTTTAATCTTGTGTTTTGAATCTTCATCATTATTATTTTCTATATTACAAAGTTTTGTCTTGCTCATCTTTTCCTTTCATCAGAGAATAGTAGCAGCATTCAAATTCAATTAGTGAAACTCAATAAAATATTGATTATTAGTTGTTAAACTATAAGTTAAATTATTTTATGTAATTTTTAATTTAAAGTTAGAGTTAATTATATATATGTATATATATATTATCTATCAGTTTTATGTGTTACCAATATAATAAACAAGTCAATGATTAGCCTTAAAAAGTAGTCCATGATGTTTTATAAATATATCTTCAGACTTTTTACTTTGATTGAAATTAAAGAGGAAAAACTCACAGAAACATTGCTGCAAAATTTAAATTTTATTGAAAGAAGGATGGAGGAGAGACTCCTTAAAATGAAAGAGTTGTGTCTCTTAAATTTTTAGAAATCATTTTGGAGCCAAATAATAAGAGAAAGTATAGAACCCAACTATTGACAACACGGAGGACATGACTCAATTCATTAGTCTTACAGTATTTGTATTTTTGACTGTATATATAGTGCATTTGATATCCATTAAAGTTTGATTCCTTTTTACATCTGTTGTCTTCATTTGTCAGGTCCATGCGGCATATTCAAATGCTATGTTTTTTCTTAAAACTGGTGGACATTATATGCTTTATGTCCAGGTTTTTTTTCTTATTATATCTTGATGTATTCTTTTGATAATATTTTATTCATGAACTTTTTGTGAACCATGTTACAAACCAGTGTAAATGACAGGGCAATTGCATTGAATCAACAAACCGAGGTGATGGTGTGTTTAGTTCCCTGACCGAAGGGCAACAGGTTCAGTTCCAGCGAATGGAGCGAGTCACTTTGGAACCTTTTGATAGAGACCATGCGTATGTTAGTGGTGTTTTTCGCACGTTGGAGGTGAGTGTTTGATCTATGACTCAATTTGCCAAGGCTGGTTTAGTGCCAACAATTAGTCTAAGAATATATCTCAGTCTATTGCATTTCTATGGCCAAACTTTAAGAAAGTGGTTGAAGTTTTAAATTTTCATATTAGTGGTCATACTTCTATTTTAAGTCGGGATGTGGTGTTAATCTTGTTAATCTAAGTAACAGGGGGGAAGCAAGGGTATCTTATAAGAAATATGCACCACCAAATACCATCGTTTTTTAGGTGCATATATGATATACATACCACTGTTTCCCTAAATCGTCAAAATTTAATGGCCCTAACCCAAAATTTTTTGCAAGTTGAATTGTCTTGTGAAGATATGTTCCTGCTACTACATCGATGTTTTTGTGGAAAGTTTTGATACAACTGTTTGACAAAGATCGTTTTTATGTTGTTCTGGTCAACTAATTATGTGTAGTTCAATGGCTGAGCAATGAGAACGTTTTGTTGTTTTGGTAGGAAAAGAACTTGAATTGATTTGATTGTGAAGAAATGAGTGGTTCTCCAAACCCTTTGTCCAATTTCACCTTTGTTTAATCATCATTGAAATAAAAGTAGTCTTATATGGTTATTTATCCAACTTCAGATTGCTAAGATTGATCAAAGTTGTCTAGTGAGCGACGAGTTTTGGACATCAAAAAAATTACATAGGTACCTTTTTTTTCTTCATTTTTTCGCTAATCCAACTTTTGGTTCTTAATGAAAAGTGAGTTAACTGAAATTTGGCTTATTTGATTTCTTGAATTTATGATTGTAGGAGTCCTGAGGGGCGTATTTGTCTTTATGAACAGCTTAAGGTTAACCGAATTTTATGTACTTCATTCACTTCATAATTTTTCGTCTCTTATCATTATTTTTGTCTTTTTCCTAGACTTTAACCATCTGACTATTCTTTTTTGAAGAACCTGCCCGTATATTTGTTGTTTGAATCGTCATGCGGATACCTTGTCTTCCGAGCTCTTGACGTGTATAACGTTGAGAGAAATTATGTAGCCTCTGAGGTGTATATCAAAAGATTTGATGAATTCTTTCAATTAGTTGCTTGTCATGCTTTTTTGTCTGATGAGGAAGCTCTGAAGTACCTCACCGCTGACGGCAATGGTATGTTTCTCAAATGTTAGGATCATCTCATTTATAGCCTATGTGATTATAAAAAATGTTTCTCAATTTAAAAAATAATAAAAGTAAATTCTTTTTACCATTTATTAATTTTTCAAAATTATAATACTACTATAGGATGAGCCGACCCTGCCTCTCAAGTAGGTTTTCATTTTGACAGTCTGGACTTGGTAATTTTCGGCATCAAAGAAGAGGTTGTACAACAAAGCTTTCATTTGATAGGCCTACTTGGTAATTTTCACCATTGAAAACTAGAGAAAAAATTAATGTATGGTTGCAGGTCATACCTATTAAATTTTCATACGCCTTTAAAGATCATTGAGGCTCTTGAAAGCATTTGTTGATTTTCGTAGATGAAAGAAAGTATATATAAAATAATATGTAGAAAAAATGATACAATTTCTTAGGGTTATACTTTTTAAATACACAAGTATGCCCTTTTTAGGCCAAGACATATTAATTACAAATTTCCTAGATAGCAGCAAAGCAATGATGACTTTTAATAACATCACTAGTATCTTCAACATCCCAAGTAATTGAACTAATCTTTCTTATCCTACTGACCGCTAATTAATGATATAAATATTTCAAAAATTGTTAAAGTTACCTTTGTAATATCCCAAGAGATTATAGTAACTCATGCTAGCTAGCCTCGTAATCACACTGTCTATTTTTTTATTTTTTTTTATAAATTGTTGTATTTAGGCAGCAATGCTTATGTTGTTTGTAGACAGAGTGCCCAAGGAATTGATAGACTTCCTGCTTAAATATCTTCCACCAGCGATGGATGGTGGTGAACATTGTTATTCACTTGCACTTTTTAACCCATTTACGGCGGATGAAATAGTATGTAAAGCCAAAATTGCTTGCTCATCACTCGAGTTTCACAATGACTATTTGTGGTGTGCGGATGAATATTGACAAATTCTTCAAAAACATGAAGGTTTGTGTTTCTTGTAATCCTATATTTTGATTCTTGATAGTGGCTAGCTCCTCTAAATATTCGTTTATGTCATGTCTTTAGCCAGGGGCCTTGGAAAAAGCCCAAGTAGATCTCGCGCGAATTTACAGCAGGCAAAAGCTGGATTCACCAGACAAAGGTAAGTTACCAAGGAAGAGAGGTGATTCTCTGGCTAGTTTTCCGACCAGGCGAAACCCAAAGAAAAAGGCTCGGGCAGATACCAAAACTAAGTGAGTTTGTCCTGCACAGTTATTCACATTATCTTTAAGAACCCTATATTGTCCTGCAGGCAATAGTCCCGTAGTCTATCTGTCTGACCTTGAGTGGCATTACCAGTTCGACCAAACTCTATATGTATTAATCCAGTTTTCTGATAGTTAAGTGAATGATTGCTTATATGATTTATATATACAAGTTGTTAATTTCTTTGTTGCTTATTGGATATATATTTTTCGATCTGAACAAAATGCAGTGACTTCATTGGATATATATTATCTTTAGACTTGATTATTGGAATATATAATCAGTTGTATTGTAGTTGTTTTTTTATTCCATATATATATATATATATATATATATATATATATATATATATATATATATATATATATAATCAGCACATCTTCCATATTGTTTTGGGTTATCTCATTGTTTTGTGTTGACTAAGCAGTTGGGAGATCTCCTGTATCTGATCCTGCATCTGGCCATCTTGATAGATACTCCGATCTTCTGACTGGACAGAAGTTTGTACAATGCCGATTAAATATGTATTTGTTGGGTTTAGGGTCGTAGGTGTGTTGTGTTTCCAGCTATGTGATGGGATTCAGATCAAAGAACAGAATAAAATTGAGTATGAAAAGGAAATTGCAATTATATTAATGAAATCTGTGAACAATTACAAGTACTGCAATGGTGGAATGTAAAATAACAGAGAGAACAAACTGATAACAATAGCTATCAGCCCCAAGAGCTCAAAGGCTCCCCCAATCACCAAGATGGTGACCCATTCTTTCTAACAGAATTCTTCGATGCTTTATTCTTTCGCACTGATTAAAGTAATCCAAGTGGGAGATTGTTGAATATTTTGGATTCACTTTAAATAGTTTATTAAAATAATTTAAATGTGTATAAAATCAAATATATTATCTTGTCATTATTATAAGGCTTAATGTTGAACGGACCGTGATGAGTTGGGCCGTTCTTTCTAGTCAGCCTATTGAGAGGTCCCTGCCTCCACTGATGAGTATATATTCTAGCCATCCCATTAAGCTAGACACACTGAAAACATAACACGCATAAGGACTCATCAGTAAGAGGTAGAAACACCGTCTCAACTCTCTTACTCTCTCAGGTCCGCTGCCATTCTAGGTAAACCGTTCCCATATATTCTCTAATATTACAATATGCTATAACTTGTATCTATTGATCTAAGGTTATTATATTTAAATTATTTCACAAAAACCCTCCTTCCCTTCCGGGAATCCCCTTGCCGCACTTATGTTGTTTCATTAGACAGTCACCCCTCTCCAACATTCTTCCGCGTCCCAGAGCACGAATATGCTCATGCTTTTGCTGTCTACTCAAAACAAGCCAATCCCAGCTCTGTTTCTGGACTAATTATATTGTCTATGTAACTGTTCATATAGTGCTCTTCTGTTATTGTTGTGCGTAATTGTTGTGCGTAAGACTTGTACTCACATTTAATTATTATACCTTGCTTTATTATGGAACTGCCTTGCTTTTTTAATATTATTTTTACGTTAGGTTAAATGTTCAATATTAGAAGTTGAAAATTTACGAACCTAGTCCACGTAAGCTCCAGAAGTTTACATAACACTTGAGTTGGATAACCTTTAAAGATCATAGGAAGAATTAATAAATCAATAAAAACTTTGGCGGTAAGTAGGGACCGTATACCTGCATCATTTGAACAATATCTCTGCAATTCGATGAAAGAGCTTCACTATATATCTTTAGCATTTGGCTACACATGATAAGCCAAGATTATGCAAAGTCCTTACTTCTTGTAAAATGGCCTACAAGAGATCTTTCAAAACTATCTACAAAAGAATTGGCCTACAAGATATCTACAAATTACTATCTACATAATGTCTCAAAATAAAGAGGTTCGTACGCGTTTTTATGGACATGTAGTGTAATTTGGCCTTATTTAATTTTTTTAACCTTTTTAGTAGTAGACAAGTGGTAAATGCAATCTAAACTTACATACACTATTAACCTATTTATCCTATCATTTGAACTTATTTTACTTATCCCGATAATCACGAAGTAATAGTACATATGTTTCAAAATTTCAAATCAACTTTGAATTATCCTCAATACCCCCTTAGTTCAAAATTGAGAAATTTGTTTGATCGATGATGTAATTCTCATCATCGCCAAAATTTCGGCCACATTTTCTAACCAAGTAAAATTGTTATTAATGTATATTGTATCTATTGACATGAATGTTTAATGTACAAGTAAAATTTATTGATATGGTATACTTGATATCTATTGACGTATATGTTTAAAGTCCAAGTAAAATACTTTAAACATATATGTTAATAACACTACCCTCGTAATTTAATCATTAACTTTTAGTTACTTATTCATCAAACACTAAATATTTTGCTTTAAACATATCACAAGCTTCGATTTGAATACTCATAATTTCGAAGATCGATAACACTACCTAATGATTGTTTGATTCTTTGTGAATTTTTAGATCGATAACACTACCTAGAATTTTTAGATCGACAACACTGATTCAATCTTGGTTCTTGTTTGACTGTATTTTTTGTTGAAATATTTTGGGCCTCCCTGTATTGGGCCCATACTCTCTTTATTAATTCAGCGCCCAGATTTATGTCGCACCCCCCATCTTTCTTTAATTAGTTTATTCTTGTCATTTAGATTATATATGATCCGTCAGTGTAGCAGTAAGATATGTGTAATGTGTTGGTCTTTGAATTAAAATATACGACTATTATATGTAATATTTCTTTTTACTGTTTTAGATTTTTATATTCTTTTAGAAGTATATTCCATTTACTAATAAAATACTAGTATTTGATTTACTAATTATCTTTTTTACTTTTGTTTATCGGTTCAACTTCAATGTAGATCTGCCCAAACAATGGATTATGATGAGGTAGCTAGAGCGTTGGTTGAGCATGTTTTATTTACTTTTGCCTACCATCGGTATGTGAACGATCTTGCGGCCTTAGATGCTATTCAGGTTGAGCTTGGGGATATGGGTCCGATATATGAACATCGGGTCCGATATATGAACTCATCCGATCGGACATATTGCAGAAGTTCATATATCGGGCTGAGATGTATTTAGTTGAGCTTCATGATGATTTGATTCGTGGAATTTCATTGGGCGTGCATGGTGATTTTCAGGTAGCCGGATGTGCAATGACAATCTTCCCCCTCCATAACACTTTTTTGACCGATGAGGATAATTATTATGATAATTGGTTTCTTTATGGAGCTGATGGAAGAAATTTACGTGAAGCAAATCAACTTAATCTTAAGGTATTAGCCGATCTATACACTTAGAGACCGTAGTACGTCTTGAAGTAAGGATGTTGATAGACGATGGCACGACCCAATATGTTTATTTAGGATTATTCAAGGTGGTAGCTATAAATCTAATCGAAACCGTACATCTAATCTAATGAATATCTTTTATTCCTCTCATCTCTCATTATAAGACATTGCTCTCACTTGAAGTACTATATATATCGAGGGGTTCAAACGGGAAGAAGTTACAGGCCTAAACGAATTCATTATACAAAATCGCAAAAGAGGAAGTGATTTAGTGAAAGTGCTAAAATCAAGTTGCTAATCAAGGGCTGGAAACAGTTGAAGAAGAGCAGCCTTTAGAAAGTAAACTGGTATATATGCAAGCCATTTTCATTGCTTATTACATTCTGATCAAGAATGAAAATGGTTTTGAGTGATTGACCATAACAGATTAGTCCAGAGACCTTCAGGTTTACTCAACAAACTGATGGCTACACTAGTACATTTCTCCTTGCCATTAATAACCAACCACATTGCTCAAAATGTGAACAGCAGAGGTATATGTACTTGCATTGACTTAATTTAGTGTGATACAGTTGCCAAATCATAAGCTAATTATTGCTTATTACATTCTTGATCAAGTATATATGCAAGCCATTTTCATTTTGAAAGTAATAAGAAAGCCTTGCTATATCAGTCCAGACAGATTCACCAGGTTGGTCTTTGTTTATAATTACTTTGGCTAGTTTCAAGTACTAGCTAGTGGCAAATGTAATAATGAAATATCACGTTTGCAGATTCATCACAAAAGGCTAAAAATCATGAGGAATCAGAGAGATTGAGAATACTACTTGTAAAATTTTCCTACTCCAAAATGTCTATATTCGCAAAGTTAAGAACCTCAAAGCACCGAAATTTGGCACTGGGAAGTTGATGGAGGTACGTTTTACCCATATGCTAGTTAGCAATTTTGATATATAATGTACATAGTGAGAAATCATCATGTCCCAATGCTTTTGGCTTTTACATGTAGGTTCATAATGATTACTCTGAGGATGTTTGTGTGAAGCTTGAGAGGGCAGCTGAAGAAACACCAACAGAATGAAGTTTTTTAAACAACAAAAGTTCTTAAACATTCAAAACCCAACCTTGATTACACACACACACACACACATATAAAAGAAGTGAAAACAAAAAATTTATCCATATATATATCTACATTCTACAAGCACAAAAAATATTGTTAGTTATATACTAAAATTTATTTATCAAACCTGAAGCATGATTACACTTCCCCATCTGAATTCATCCATCAATGTTGGATGTTTGTCGCCAATTCTATCTTCCTCGAGAATTACACATATTACTGTACCAATGCAAAAAATGATAAGGAGTGGTATGGCAATTGTTTTTTTCCGGAATGTGGCAAGAGCATTCACAAGGTGTGTGGCAATTGCAATTACAATTAGAAGTTAAAAGTTGATCTCTACTACTACTACACTCCTTTTCTTTATAGCAACTGCAATCAGCACAACTTTTACCCTTGCCTTGATTCTTTTCTTTATAGCAATCACAAATAGTACAAGACCTAGGCCGCCTATTCTTCTTAGTTGGTGTTTTACAATTGCAGCTTGAACTATAATGATTCGACGAGGAGGAGGACCGAGATGATCCATCAGAACCGCCTCCCATTCTACCATATGAAGCTGCACTTGCAGGAACTACTTGTATACAGAGCAGAGACAAGGTCATAACTGCCAAGAGTAATACTGATGATGCCAACATTCTAGAAACTAGTTTTCGAATATCATCAAAAAGGTTGCAGATTGGATACAAATGACTGCATGAATGAACTATTGATCGATGATTATTACTATTAGATGATGATATTGAGCAACTTCTAAAACAAGTATTATTATTATTATTCAACATTGGAATGCTAGTAAATTTATTGGAAAGATTGGAACATCCTGATAACAGAATGATGGGCTTGGTGCGTGGATATAAACGGTAGGTGGCCCGATAGCGGAAACCTGATAACAGGTGGCCCAACGGATCGTGGAGAGGCTCTCATACCATCTTAGAAATGAGTATTGGGCCTAACTCAACCTTACAAAACCGGTTTGTAAGGTGAGGATTGCCTCTAGTATATAAACACTTCTTAACACACCCCCTCACGCCCAACACTATTGGGCTTGGTGCGTGGAGGTGGTCCGATAGCGGAAACCTGATAACAGGTGGCCCAACGGAACGTGGAGAGGCTCTGATACCATCTTAAAAATTGGGCCTAACTCATCCTTACAAAACCGGCTTGTAAGGTGAGGATTGCCTCTAGTATATAAACACTTAGTCAGACCATCTCTCAACCGATGTGGGACTCTTAACAATTGGAATGCTAGTAAATTTAGGCTTAAAATTATTAGACAGAATAAACTTATTATCAACATGTGGTCTTCTTCTGCTGGCATAAATTTGGAGTTGTTTTGAAATACCTGTCATCATGAGATAATAATTTTACGGTTGCATACACTTAATTTCGGCAACCTAATTGAGCAGGATTAGGATTAGGGTTAGGGTAACCTTTTTTTCAAATACACTGCAAATTTAATCCTTAATTGTGTTGTGTGCATGTGAAATGTGATTATGATGAGTTTTTAGTACCAACAATTTTTTTTATTAACGAACTCACCATAACGTAAGACACACCTTCTTTTTAACAATAAAAAATTTTTATTAACAAACTCGAGAAATTTTTGAGTGAGTCTACACCTAACAATTAATGATTAAACACAACCAATCACATAATTACACATAATTAATATATTAAATAATTACTAGTAATTTAGTAAAAAAAAAATCTAGTAATTAATTAAAATCAAATCTCTAAAAATAAGGGGAGAAAAAAAAAATTACTAGACAGAAGTTTTCAAGAACTTTTTAGTGTAATATTTCATTGATGGCATCCCTATGCAAGGTCATCGTATAATGAGGTAGTGTAAATTTTAGTGCCAGTATATATAGTCATATAGGCTCATCTTATAGATTTTCACGGTTATATTTCTGATATCAAAGTATCACTTTCCGGTTATAGCCAAAAGTTTAAATGTTTGAACCTAGAAAGAGCAGAACAAGTGATAGCATGATAGATGTTCTAACAGCACCATGAACTATGAGATTTGTCATGTCGAATAGCATATAGAATATGTTGAAAGTTTTTTCTCCTGTATTCTTTGAGTACAAGTCTCCATAACCAACTGTTGTAATAAGTGTCACAATTGACCAGTACATTGAATAGGTGTAGCCTACCCAGACACCTTTCCCTTTAAAATTCTCTTGATGACGTCCGATCCAAGTTTCTGCAGGTATTTTGTATTGAAAAGCTAGCCAATAGTAAAAGCATGCTGCTGAGTGCACTACGACCACTGTCACCTAAGATAGTTATAGGTTCATACTTAAAAGATAATTGGTAAATCTTAGAATTAATTTGTATATGAACAACAGAGTTCATCTGCAGCATCTGCTAAAACATAGTTAAAGGGAAATTTAGAACCATATATTCAAGAGATTGCAGCTTCTCATTGTAAAATTTCTTATTATTTCTTCTTGCGGAGTTGCTATTATATCTGTACACAAATTTGTGAGAGGCTTTATGGTCTAAACTCTCAAAAAGTTACAAAGAGCTCAATTTTCACATTGTGGCTAGTTAGTTCTCTATTTCTTTTATTATTAGCTGGCCGAACCTATTGTTAGATTCATTGATGCATAGTTTAAGTGATGTTATTAGGCATTTGATATTTGAATTATTACCTGTCAAAACGTTAAATGTTTTGAGTCATTTTGATGTATTTGTACATCTAGCAATATTATTATGATTTTATGTAATTTTCAACGAAAAAGAATTAGTTTTAGTGATAACTAATGTCAAGACATACCAGCCTCGTTGAAAAGGTAAGGAGAACAAAAAAACCTTTCCCAAAATGCAAGAAAACATGTTAAAAGTGTATTTTGCCATTAGATTTTATCTAACAATTTATTTAGACAGCATGAATGAAATTTTATATTCAAAGACCGATCCATTATTATTTTAGTCATTTTTGAAAAGTGAAAAAACATGTAATAATAATTAAAAAAACAAAAAAAGACACGTGATAGTTGAAGATCCAAAATGACCGCAATTCACTGCGGGAGTGAGCAGTAAACAGTAAAAACAAAAGACAAAAAGCAATGAAACGCTGCGTTTTATAGTAAGGAAGGAGGGAAGGGGAAAAACGGAAATGGAAAAGGCGCGATCCTGAAATTATTAACCCTAGAAACTAAACTAAACTAAACAAAAATTAAGAAACTAAACAATTCTAAACTCAACTTGTTAAAAACTAATCATCTTCTTCTTGGGCGGGAAAGTTCACCCCATTAATCACATCACATCACATAACCACATAATAAAACTCATTTTTCTCTCTAATTAATCTCTCACTCGTTCCTTCCTTCGTTAACCGTGAAACCATTCAGTTACGGTTACGACGAAAAACGAACCATAACAATGCACGCCGTAGAAGAAGGTGGTGGTAGCGAAGACCAAAACGAACGCGTTTTGGAACAGATTTTCAACCTACGTCGACGTTGGGAACTCGCTTCCGTTCTTGATTTCCTTGACGTAAGATATTCGATTTTTTTTTCTTCTTTCGGTTATAGTTTCGTGCTTAGTTTCGTATAGCGCGATGTTTTGTTTCTATTAGGTTACGATTTTTGTAATTGATTTTGTAATGATGTGATTTAGGTGTTTAGTGAATTACTTGGTAAGGATTTGAAGGTTTCAGCTGAAGAAATTGAGATCGGACTTGTTAAGCCTAATGCTTTACTTGCTAAGCTTCATATTCAACTTTTGAAGGTACTTGTTTTTCGAATGAGTATTTGTTTACGTTTGTTTGGTTAGGGTTAGTTTATTACTCTGATGGATATTATTGATTGATGTGGATTGCGCATTAAAACTGTGTAAATGTAATGCCTAAAATGAAATATTTTCTGTGTACAGAGAATTTTACTTGTTGTAAAACATTGTTGAGTGTGATATGATTAAAGACTATTAAAAAGATGGATAAGTTTTATGATTGCTCTGTCTGTAATATATGGCATGCAAAGAAACACTGGAGGGTAAAAATCACTATGTTGATCTAATTGTTTCTAGGGTAATGTTTTGCACAATTTATAAATTTTTTTATAGACAATGAGAATGAGGAATGTTATCAAAACTCAATTTTTTATTAGGTCCGCCTAAAATGGTGAAATCCGCATGAATTTCACCTAATAAGAGAGTGGGTGTTGGAAAGAAAGTGTTAGAGTGGGTGTCGCTATCACCACATATAGACACTTTATAACTACTACAGTAGCACTATACTAATGACTTTGTTTTCACATCTTATTTGGAAGAAACACAGTTTAGTTGTAAGTTAAAACTGTCATGAACTGCATTGTTTGATTCTTTACATTGAATTCCCTATAGTGCATATCATCTCACTGTAGAGGAGGAATTGTTTTTCTTTTGAATGTAAAATTATTAAGAAAGCCCAAAATATGTAAGGCAAATGCACTTTTTTAGCTTGGAGGTTGAATAAAACTAAACATCATCCTCATTCATATATTTTGTACTTTTTTGCTGATGGCTTCCTATCCATTATTATTTAGATATTGGTTCATCCTCAGTTTCTCTGTAAATTTAAGTTTCATTTTTATTCCTACCAGGGAATACCGCCTGTGAGTAGGACACTGGATGATTCTGATAAATGGGTGACTGCTCTCTCTAAGAAACTGACTACGTGGTGGCCATGGGTGAGTCACCGATTGATTTGCTAAGTTTGGTTTTTTTTTTTCCTTCCCATTACTGATAGGATTTATTGCTTTGTTCTGTTGGCTGGCTCTTTGGTTTAGGTTGCTGAGGGGAAGAATCCACTTGTACCATCTAAAGGGTACCAAGATGAACTGATCATGTTTTACCAATAACAATTGATATGGCATTTAAGGAACTGATGTCATTATTGCTTATGCAGAGAGGAGATATCGAAGTACAAGGAACTTGATCCATTGGATCGTTTACTACTGCTAAAATCCCTTTGTGAAGTTAGAGCTGATGTATTATGACCTCCTGTTTAGTTCCTTCATTTTTTTGTTTCTTTAATATATGCAATAGTATACTTCTGTTCTGCTTTCTCCTGATCTATGAAGCACATACACTCCTCGGATTAGGCGTGTCCCGTGTCAGAAATGTGTCGGTGTCTGACAGTCACATGATTACATTCCCTTTATTATTTAATCCCTTTTGAGTTTTGATGTTTCAATATTGAATGATATGGATTATTTTGATGGTTTGTTTATGTTCAGCAACATGATGTGATATCATATGTTAATGATGCTCTAAAAGAAGGAACTGAGATATCTTCTTTTCGTAAAGATGCCTTTGGAAGAGATGGAACTGGCACATCCTATTGGTGACTTTTTGAATATGTTCCAGTCTCCTCATGATTATCATAACCATAAATGTTAAAATGTTCATTATTAATCCGTCTGACTATGTCTATTGTAGGTACAATGCAAACACAAAAACACAGTGTCACAGATTCTACAAGGAAACAATCACAACAGTCTCAACTCCAAACCGTAAGGGCAAGGGACGTTTATCACTTCCCATTGTCAACTTTCAATGGGAAACACTTGCCTCCAATCTTGAAGAATTTTCAGAAGTAGCTGTAAGAACAAGCTAACTCTCTTTTGTCTTCCTTTATTTACCCTTATTTGAAACCTCAAGTAAATGTCTTTGAATGTTATTTGCAGGAAAAATTATCATCTAGCAAATCTTCTGTGGAAACTTTTATTGGCAACAGGCTTCAAAGTGATGCTATTCCTGTTCTTGAGAAACTTCAAAAGGTACAAAATCCTTTTGTTTGGTTTCCATTAAATGTCAATTTTATGGAACATCCTTTATTTGTTTTATTTATTTATTTATTTATTAATATAATGTAATATTACTTTCAAATCATGCAGAAGAAAGAAAGAGCATTGAAACAGAAACAGAGACAGGATAAGCTCTTGAAAGATTTCCAGAACTCCCAGTCTTCTGGAAATACACGCTCTTGTCGCACTCGAAGGCCTATTAATTACAGTTTCGGTAAGATGTGTGCTTTATGTTCAATTTTGTAGCATATGCCTAGTGTATTCCAACACCTACAAATTCCAATTCACAAGACAATGTTCTCTTGCATATAATGAATTCGAATTTACTGTGCTTTGTTCTTTGTCTATTGTGTATTACTTGCATTGTTAGGATCCTGGGCCATATAAATTGAGCAGATGACGATGTTTGTGCCTTTGTGAGGTGCCCTTCATTTTGCATTATGATCCATAGGGATTGAATTGTGATTAGATATTTCCATCTTTTGAATTTTGTAGCATATGCCTAGTGTATTCCAACACCTACAAATTCCAATTCACAAGACAATGTTCTCTTGCATATAATGAATTCGAATTTACTGTGCTTTGTTCTTTGTCTATTGTGTATTACTTGCATTGTTAGGATCCTGGGCCATATAAATTGAGCAGATGAGGATGTTTGTGCCTTTGTGAGGTGCCCTTCATTTTGCATTATGATCCATAGGGATTGAATTGTGATTAGATATTTCCATCTTTTGAATTGCTCAGTATTACTTTGTCTACATTTTATCCGATAAAATAAATTCATTTCTAGTTCCCAATCCAATTAACCCAACGATCCTCCCTTTGCCACAACTTCCAAGTCCCCTATTTATTACAATTAACACACATTACTGGCAACATATAATTAATAAAAACTGCACACATAATAACATACCTGTCACAAAACTGACTTTACTAGTAATTCTGAATGAAAGGTCTAACAGTGAAAACTAGATTGAGTAAATTAACATTGACTAGACACGTCGCGTGTATGTAACCACATTTTGTTTGATGCTTCTCACAATTAATCAATTGAATATGAACTGTTTTGATTTCTGTCTTCTTTCTGCCTCTTTATGACATCAGTTGGATTTTGTCATTAATCAAGTTCTTTTTGGGAAATATTGCAGAAGCTTATGATCGAACAATTAAGGAGGCTATACAGTTGACGAAGTATGTTTTACTTAATATTCTATCTCGTTGCTTCATGTCCTATATTTTGCCTTTGCCACATTGCATTATCGTTGTGGAAAATGTTTATAGGTTTTTGTTATTATCAAATGGCGTTGAATTCCTCCAAACAAAATGAGCAAGTAAAACTTTTAAGCCTACAATACTTTACTTATTCTCACCATTGCTCTCTGATATACATGCTGAAACACAGAAGCTGAGATGAAAGTGGATGTTCCTGAGACTTATAATGTTGATAACTTTTAACAATGGTTACCCTAACAATATCTTTGCTGCATAAGTATAACATGCCAAAGTTAATAATTTCTATTCTCTGATACATTTTTGGATTTTGAGTCTGACTTTACTGTTATAATCTCTGATATCCTCTTTTGAACTGATGTGTAGCAAAAGAAAAAAGTCCACTCCTGCCGACCAAGATAAAAACAGAGGATCAGAAGATGACTCCAACGTAGATGTTTCCTCGGAGAGTGATGATTCTGAAAGGGACGTTCAACGTTTATCTGAGAGTGACGATTCCGGTTATGAAAATGAAAATCACAGTAGTGAGGAGAATGATGAACATGAGAATCAGATGGATAATTCAGAAGAACACTCAAGCCATGTGGTTTCTTATCCTAAGGGGGTTCGCAGTAGTAAGCGATTAGCTGGAGTCCCCGGCCATACTGTTCCAGAAAGCATGGGCTTGGCTGCAAAGCAAAGAGTGAGACAGAGACCAACCAGAAATACTGCCATAGAATATACTGTTGTACCTGATTCAGAGGATGAAGAACATGAAGAAAAGATACCTGATTCAGAGGATGAAGAACATGAAGGAAAGACAGATCTTTCAGAGTCTAGTTAGGCCTAGTATTTAGCTTACATTTCGGGGAAGTATCTAGCACAGTGGTGTAGAATGTTTGTCAGCAAAATTTGGGGTTATTAGAAAACATCCCTCATTCTAGGCGTATACATATTTTTTGGTTTGATTTAATCTTTTGGAATTCATGAACCTGTACCTGTCCTTAGGTGTTATGATCCGAGAAGTTTTTGAAATATTAAGTATATATAATATGGCTAATGATTGTTTGTCCATTGCTTGATGCATCAGCTCTGTTCAAGCATTTCATGGTGCACGTAATCAACTATCTTGATTCTAACAAACGCTTTACAACTTTGAAGGTAAAGAGATTGAAAGGGAATGTGGAATATGCAAATGTAAAATCATAATCATTGTAAATATAATGTCAAATTGAACTTGTGAGTAATTATTACAATCACTTTGAAAGTTGCATATTAGAGCCACATGTTGCAAGTATTAAACATATGTTTGGAAAGTCACATTCTCAAACTTGTGTTTAAAAAATAAATGTTAGAAAATAAAAGAACATATGTGAAGCTGAGATTTAGTGGTAATAAAGTGTACTGGAGTGATAGTTTGTCTTTTCTCGCTTAGCATGCAAGTTTGTAGCTCAAATTTCGTTCTTACGTTCCTATATGTTTTCATGATTGAACAATTTCTAGTTTTCAAATTTAAAGGTGGATAGGTGAATAAAACAATAGAAAGTTAAGGTATTTTAACAACACTTATTATTCTCTCCACTGTGAGAAGCATTGTCTTTTTTCTATTCTCTCCACTGTGAGAAGCTATAACTTACATCCTCTCATGGCTTCCTTCAATCAACTATCCCTCAGTGATGAAGAAGAAGAGCTAGATATACAAATCGAGGAGAACTCTGGGTGACAAGCTGATCCGCACTTACTATTTCTTACTAATAAACCGGTTCGTGGGTATATGATGAAGGATATCATAGCAGGCTTTTGGTGTCCGGTTAGAGGTGTTGATATCAAAGAGATAGATGGGGGACTGTTCACCTTCCAGATCTTCCATCCGTTGGATATGCAAAGGATTCTCACAAAAGGTCCTTTCCTTGGTACTTTGATAATCATCTTCTGATCCTTGATGTTCTTGTGGAAAATCAAATCCCTAAACATGTTGCTCTCGATTCAGTGCCATTTTGGATCCAAATTCATGACATTCCAATAGGATGTATGTCAGAGAGGACAGGGAAAGATCTTGCAAATTTTATTGGAGAGTTTTTAGAGTATGATACCAAAAACAACTCCAACTACCTGAGAATCTTCATGAGATTACGAGTTCTTGGAGGCGAGTCATATGTGGTTAAGTTCAAATATGAAAGGCTGGGAAATTTCTGTTATTACTGTGGAATGCTTGGACATATTGAGGACTACTGCAACAAGCTCTACTCCCTCCAATCTGATGAGTGATGACGGCATTCGTAATTGGGGACCTGAGTTGCATGTCAGACAGAGGAACAAGGGCAGCAGTGGTGCACGGTGGTTGCGAGAGGAGGGGAAGGATTGGCAGCCGTCATCCTCTGAAGCTTCCGTTACAAAGCATGCCGGCAGAAATTATGATGGTAACAGTAAGGCATTGATGGTGCAATCAAAACCTACCAAAACTGTTCTTGCAGAGTTATTGAGAAATCCAAAATTAATTCTACCATCAAGGAAGCAATCATGAGGAGGTTACAAATGATAACAACAAAATCTCCAATCATGAAGAGACATTCTAATGCAGAGAATAATGAAGACATTATTGTTACACAGAAGAAAAGGTCAAGTGAAGATTCCAAAGTCATGCATAGTGCACATGGAACAACTACTCATGATGCTAATTGCACCCCCACTCCAATGGAAGATGTTCAAGGATCTAATACAAATCAGGACAAGCTATTGCAGCATTTTTTTATCGCCAGAGCCTGGCTCCCAGGCCTGTCGGGAGTCATGAATATTATTTCGTGGAACTGCCGAGGCCTGGGACATGTTAAGGCAGTTCCATGTATGAAAGACCTTGTCCGCGTCTATAAACCGGATTTAAATAAAATTCAAAATTTATTATCAAATGGCGCGGTAGAAGTAATTATGTCTATGCCATTGTTTTAAACTGTTAAGGAAGACAAACTGATATGTGATGGTAATAACGAAGGTAGGTACTCGGTTAAAGAAGACTATCGTGTGCTCATGAGTGAAAAATGGAGCCAAGGGGTAGGGCGCAAGAACTGGAATAGCTTGTGGACACCAAATGCTCCTCCCAAGGCGCGTCGTATGCTGTGGAGAATTTGTCATGGATGCACAGCTACACGGGGTCAGTTGTTATCACAACATGTGGGGTGTATACCGATTTGTCCCTTGTGTAATGAGGATGATGAAAATGATTATCATGCATTTTTTACATGTCCTTATGCTGTTAGTAGTTGGGTAGCAGCTGGTCTTAATAATATTATTATGCCCAAACTGAATAATTTCAATAATGCAGCAGAGTTGATCTTTGATATTTGCAGGCAAGAGGACAAGAATGTTGCAGGCCGGGTAGCAACAGTGTGCTATGGAATATTTGGAAGAATAGGAATGAGGAAGTATGGAACAATTCCAAGTTGTCGCCGGAGCAGGCAAGGAATAAATCACATCAGATTTGGCAGCAGTGGTTTGATGCAAAACAGATGCAGTTTAGCAACCAACAGAGTCGGCAGACACATAATATCACAACATGGACGAAGCCGCATGAAGGGTGGATCAAATGTAATGTAGATGCAGGTTTCTTTAATAATCGAGGCATCACAACGGTAGCTTGCTGTTTTTGAAATAGTAACGGGGAGCTCCAACATGCACAGACCAGTCATTACAATATGAAGTTATCAACACTGGAAGGGGAAGGCTTAGCTCTGTTCAATGCAGTACAATTTGCTATTCAACAGGGAAGAGATTGTCTAATATTTGAGAGTGACTCCCAATCCTTAGTTCATGCTATTAATTCCAATAATGTGGGAGAGACTGAAATTGGCTCCCTTATTTTCTAGTATTAAGAATAGTTTAATATCATTTTCCAACTTTGAGGTAAAGTTTGTACGGAGACAAACAAATATGGTTGCTCATTCGTTAGCGAGGGCGGCCATTTCTTGGGCTAGTCACCACTATATTGATGTTATGCCATTGAAGCTTTATTGATTAGTGAAATGCATTAAGTTTGTTTGTTTAAAAAAAAAGTGTAGTGAAGTGAGACTTGATAAGTAGTTGCAATTAAAGTGCAGATTTTTTTCTACAAACAACTCATTATTTCATTATTCAAAAAAAGTGTAATACAAACTCATTATTTCATTATTTAAAAAAAGTGTAATACAAAGAGGCCGAAATTGTTAGGTCGGACGTCGTGACCCGGGTTCGAACCCAGAATCTCACAATTATAATTTCAGTGGATTATCACTCCATCCAAGACCAAAACAAAACAAAAAAAGTGTAATACAAAGAGGCAACAAATCAAAAGTATACCGACTAGATCAAAAAATGACCACCTTAGCAAGTGTATGATCAACTATATTGGCTTGATGTTTTATCAACTTCACCACAAAGTGAAAACATTTTTAAAAATATAAAAGTTTAAGTGATTGATTGATAGTGTAATTTTTTTTAAGAAAAACTTTATACTAGTAGTATATACAAATTAAATGCATGGAATCAACCCAGTATTCTCCATCCACTGTTCAATGGTTTTTTCACACTAAGTTGTGACTGAGATATTCAGCTATGCAGGTTGGTAGTTGCTTCAGTAATAAACTTCAGATTTACTTCATTCATGTATCATTTGATCCATTAATGAGAGAAATAGACACAAATGGTATATTTATTTTAATTTTAGAGGATGATGCTAATCAGAGTGTTGATGCTATTCCAATTGACAGAATTTTGGCTTCAAAAGGTGTTGACACAAGAGGCCAAATAAGCTCTTAAAAGAAATGTTCAGAACTCTTATTGTTGTACTAAGGTCTATCACAAGTACATGTTCAATTTTTAGTTCTACCACCTAAACGTTGACAATAATTTAGGTTTTGTAGGATCAAAATCCCCAAATTCTAACAACCAAAAACCAAGTTTTACAACTTGAAAGTACAATTTTTTTGACCCCTTCATCAGTTAAAATCTCAAGCAACAACGAATTCGGTTAAAATTTGAAATGTTTTTTAACAGGTGTGAGCATCTCAAGTGGAATATCATCATCATCTTTTGTTTTTTAACACAAACACCTATCACCTTTGTTTGTTATCTTAATTGATATGAAGTAAAATCACATTCAAATTAATACTATAAGAAAGAAAGAGCAGTGACACAAGAGGTCAAATAAGCTCTTAAAAAGAAATTTTCAGAACTCTTATTGTTGTACACTTGTACCAGAAAGTTTTGGTAAACTACAAAGGTCTATCACAAAGTACATGTTCAATTTTCCGCTTAAACGAGAAAACTACATAACAAGGTGTATATATGCTGAAAAAATACCACCTAAACGAGGTCTACCTCATTATCCCATAATCAGACAGACACCCCTCAGCTCACAGCCAACCCAACCTAGAACGACGCCACTGGACACCAACTCCCGATCTCAAATTAAAAGCAATAGCCACTTGAAGGTACAATTAACATTGTGAAGAAACTCACAAATTTATAAATAAAAAAGTATCAAAACATGATTAGCAAGTAAATTAACCAGTAATCATGGTTCCAGCACCTTCATCAGTTAAAATCTCAAGCAACAACGAATTCGGAACCCTACCATCAATAATGCTGGCAGTTTTCACCCCTTGCGCTAATGATCGAATGCAACAATTAACCTTCGGAATCATTCCACCACCAATTTTTCCATTTTCCATCATCTTCGTTACTCCTTTTATATCAATGTTCTTCACCAAACTCTCTGGATCATTCCGATTTTCCAATATCCCAGCCACATCAGTTAACAGTATCAATTTCTCTGCTCCTAACGCCGCCGCAATTTCTCCGGCAACGGTAT
Organism: Trifolium pratense; assembly: GCF_020283565.1. Lineage (NCBI taxonomy): Eukaryota > Viridiplantae > Streptophyta > Magnoliopsida > Fabales > Fabaceae > Trifolium > Trifolium pratense. Next base: position 4,486,955 of record NC_060065.1, on the reverse strand, counting down.
CAGCATTGATGTTATACGGTTGTCCAGATTCATCCGCCGCAACGGATGTAACAACCGGAATATATCCACTATCGACGAGAGATCTGATAACCGTTGGATTTACTCTCGCGACTTCACCGACGAATCCTAGGTCGGAGGATTTAGGACTTGCGATGAGAAGTTTTCCGTCCATACCGGAGAGACCGACGGCGGTTGCGCCAGCTTTGTTGATTAGAGAGACGAGATTTTTGTTAACCTTACCAACGAGAACCATGGAAACGATCTCCATTGTTTCGGCGTCGGTGACACGGAGGCCGTCACGGAAAACGGCCTCAATATTGAGACGGTTGAGCCAGTGATTGATTTCTGGACCGCCGCCGTGAACCAGGATGGGACGGAGGCCGACGGCTGCGAGAAGGACGAGATTGTTAATGACGGAGGCTTGAAGCTCCGGTGTCTTCATGGCGGCGCCACCGTATTTGACGACGATGGTTTTGCCACTGAATTTTTGGATGAAGGGAAGTGATTCGGAGAGGATGTCGACTCGGTATTGACCCGGAGATACTGAGTCGGGAAACTGTAACGAGGCTGAAATGGTGGTGCAACGACAGCCATTGGATGGGAATGAGAGGTTGGTTGGTAGCCGTTTGATTTTGGATTCGGTTTTTGTTGTTGAGAAGAATGGGAAAGAAGCTCCGAAGGTTTTTGCTGCGCCTCCCAACATTGCTTTACAGTGGCGCAGTACCAAGTTGAAGTGAAGTGAAGTGAGGAACTCAGAGAAAGAATATGAAAAACAAGGGTTTACGATTTTACAGGGATATAATAGTATAAATTATTTTTAACTCATTTTTCCACGTGCCATCAACATGTTTTTTTATTAATTATTTTTTTTATAAGTAAAAGCTAAATTAGTCTACTCAAATTGGCACTAGAGAATCAAACCTGAAACCTTAAGGAGAAGCAGACTCTCAGGTCCTAAGTCAATATCATCAAACCAACCCAATTGGGTTTAACATTATCGGTGTTGCAGATGTTTTGGCTACGAGGGGATGTTCATTGGAGGAGTATAGTGTAGTAGAAGAATCATCTTTTAATCTCGAGCAATTGTGCTCGGCAAATGCATTGGCAGTTCCTACTCCTAGTATTATCTTCGTGTAATTTCTTTTTTGGGTCTAGGCTCCTTTTTATTGCAAAAAAAAAAATTACCTAGTTGGCCTGTCGCGTTTGCCAATTTACAACTTTTATTGTTAATATCTTATATTATATTTTATTTAAAATTATAAAAATTATATATTTTGAAAATATTCATCGAGACAAATCAAATATCTCATTTACTAATATTTGTATTTATATATTAGTAGAAAAATATGGTCAAAGTAGATTATATAAATAGTATACAAAATCAAAAATAAGTTATTTATTTTGGGACGGAGAGAGTACTAAATTATTAATTTTCTTTTTCCAAAAATTGATTCCTTTAGCATTATCGTCGTTATTACTGTCTCTTTTTTCTTGTCAAGTGTTACTTATTATTACCCCTTTCTATTCTCTATTACAGTATAAAAAAAAAATTAATTTTATGGTATAATTAATGTATTTATATTATAGATTATAACTAAAATGTATATCATAATCATCATGCATTTGAAAGAAAAGAAAATCTAAAATACAGCTAACAGTTTAATATTTTTTTGAATCTTTAGAGAATTTACTTTTTAACGATATTGAATTTACATGCTTAAGAATATTTGTGTCAGTGTAACAATGTGAAAAAAATTGTGCTTGTTGGGGAAGCTTTGCTTTGCCTTCATATTTTACCAAAAATGCAATACTTACTAAATGTCTAATAAGATAAAAATACAAGAAGAATCCGTATTCAAATTTTGGAAAAAACAAATTTCTTGATTACTTATATCTCAACTGAACTCCAAATTACTGATATTCTTTTTCCCAAGAACCAGAATGTTAATACAAATTTATTTTTATTATAGGAGTAATTTATAAACAGTCATACTTGCTGTCTCATAACAAATTCAACTGGAATGTTTTTTAATTAATGATGTAGCTTAAAGATCTGTATACTCTTTATCAAATTTGGATTCTCTAAATTTGTTTTCTCTATATTTACCTACATTCAAGTAAAAATGAACTAAGAGAGAGAGAAAAAAAAAATATTGCATATCTAAATGCATTTATGTATGTTGTAAAAACCAAAACGCACTAAAGTTTTGCCTAAATATAAAAAATTTAGGAAACCGTGACTTTAGAGAATCCAAATCCCTCTTTATCAAGGTTGTGAGTCTAATCATTACTCATGGTTGAGTTTAATTATTCAACTAAAAGACCTATACACTTTATAAAACTATGAACCACAACACATAAAGGCCAAGGTTGTGAGTCTAATCAATATCAACAAGAAATTGCGAATATGACTGACAAACACATTCTACTTTTGGTCTTTTGTCTTTGCTTAGTATGAACCAATCAAAGTTTCGTCTTAAGACAACACTACAATAACAATGTGCAGATATCGTTATACAAATGTTGACTTAAAATATCAAACAAAGACAAGGTAACATCCTTTTATGTTAGAAAATGATGGGTACTGCGTTTAAATTTGTTTTAAGAATAGAAGATTTAAAAACTGTTTTACAAAACTCAATTAGGGTGTTTGTCCTCCTTCTTTTTCTTCAGTGTGACATTATTATTACGTCCATTGACATCTCTACTTAAAAGATGTCAGTCATAAACATACTTCAGCCATATCGCAGCCCCGAGTAAAAATGCAGTTTCCTAAAATTATACAACTATGCTTCTCGATTATACCACAGATAAGTTGGAAGAGTTAAATGTGAAAAACTACAAAATTTTAAGAAAAAAATACCTTTCGCCCAAAAATGAATATAATGAAGAGATTATAATTACAGCCTCTCACATTTATCAATCATAAAAGTCATCATCATCACTACTTCCAGAATCAAGTCCTTGACTATCATCATCATCGGTCATAATATCGAACAAGCCATTTCCTTCAGAGTCTAAACCATTCATCATGAAACCTCCATCGTCATCATCATCATCGGGATCACTTACACTATCATCATCGTCGTTGCTCATGTCATCAGCATCACTATCGCTTTCCCCACCAAAACCAGGGCCTAAAAGAGGATCTTCATCATCATCGTCGTCGTCATCTTCATCTTCCTCCTCGCTTTCGGCATCATCAGGATCAGAATCATCATCAGTTGGCCGCCGCCGACCAATTTCATATGATCTGGCTGATGAATACATCTCACCTTGATCATCCATGGTAATCAAACCAACAAATGAATCTGTTGGTTCAGTTGCAAAATCAAGAACACAACGATCCACAGGGATAGTAGCAATGTCAGAATAATTTATTGCATCCACTGTGCGAAAAGCTGAAAAAAGTGGATGCTTAACGCGGCGCGCGTGCACTGCTGACATTACATCCTCAAGATTTCTCCTTAACATTGCATAAATAACATCACCACGAGCATTGAATGTTATTGCTGTCTGATCTAATGATGCTACACTACGTAGAAGTCTGAACTTGCGCAGATCCCAGACTTCAGAGTTTATAATAACCTGGGAAAACAAAAACCAAGGTTAGAAATGTGCAAATTCTGAAATTTAAAAACCCTTAATAACTACACCTTGACATTGTAAACATAAATTACAAAAATATGCAATTGCAATCATATTTCACCATATTAATCAAAATATTACTTCAAACATTTTAAATTTTTAATGTGACATATGTAAAACCTATTTAACAATTTTAAACAATATGAGCAAACTATACTGATGTCTTGGTGTCAGACTCAACAATCATGGAATTTTGGGCATAAATCAGAACCCTACTTGCACAATCTTCAAGTCAACCACTTAATGGATACACAAGAAATACTCTTTATAATGAGGTAAATACTTGAACCTCGGAACATCATCTCACTTCAATATACTTGCCGAGTAATGAATAGTATATCTATAAATCTTTACTGGAAGTCAATTCAAATTAAAATCTATCTATAAAATAATTATAATGTTCAGACAGGTGCAGGATTTCAAATACCTCGTTTCCAGCAGGATGAAAGCCTCCACCTCCATAATCAGTGAACTGATCAAAGCGATAAACAGGCTCAGACCTTCGTGGGTCCCATAAGACACCATTATAAAGTAGCCTTTCATCATCAGGGCTAAAGTGGATTAAAGAATAAGCATGACCCCGTCCTGTAGAAGTAGCGAGCGTATCTGACAATGTTCTTTCTAACTTGCCTTCTTGGATATCATATAACAGGATTTCCCGTCCTGCAGATTCTGATGACAAGGCAGCGAATGATTTTCCGGAATTACTAAACCTGGCAGCCTTGCACCCTTCAAATGAACGTGTGGGACCACCTAATATTGATGTTGCATCCCAGAGCTTAACATCTTTAGAGCATGAAGAAAGCAACAATTGTGTCTCGCCAGAAACAAAAGACTGAACTAGGGTCAGAGGAGCCTCGTGACCTGTGAAGCTCTCCACCACATTATTGTTGTTGGAATCAAAAAATTTGAGTTCTCCAGTGTGGCTACCAACAGCAATATGAGAAGAGTCTCCAACAAATGTAATGCACGTCAATAACGCACCGGCGTCATCCCGATAAGTGCGCCACGGCCTAAACCGACTAAAAACAAATTGACGATCCTTGCGATTACCATGTACTCCACCATACGAAAACTTAAATTCACGGGTACCAAGCCGGGCAGTCACATTAGAGGGGGCATCCAAGCTTCGCTTGGGTTCAGGACAAACATGTGGATGCAGAAGAGATATTGGAGGAAGGGTGGTAATGGGGGCCGGGCATTGGCGATGTTGATGTTTCAGATACTGAACAACTAGAGAATCTAGTGTCACGCGCTCAGGGTTGTTGGGCTGAAGGTCATTCACTACTTGGGAGGATGGTGTCATCTGACCTAGATTTGAGATGCAGTACTGATTCTCATCCACATAGTCAGCTGGACAACGACCTTGTTGACTCCTCAGATTACTTGGTGTGAAAAGCCCAATAGCATCAGTATGAAGGCTGCTTTTACGAACTGTACTTGAGCAAATAGGAGAGCGAAGTCCCTGATCCCCAACATTTAGTCGCTTTGCAGATGATGAAAACATTGATATATCCTTTAAATCCGACAACTTTCGTTTGGACGGCAAGGTGATTGGAGTCTTGAACTGAGTTTCAGCGTTATGTTTCACTGAAGATTCAGATGGATCTTCTATTATACTTGTTTCTGAAGACTCTTTCCCAGTACGTAACAATTTCTTGGATGATGACTGCCGAGATTCAACAACTTGGTGTCTTGTATGGGAACCAAAAGATGGTGAAAAAGTTAGTGACTTTTTCTTTGAAGAGACGGGATCGCTTTTCCAGCAAGCAGCCTCGTTCTTTGAATTAGACTTTAATTTGCTAGTGAGAAACCCACCAGGAGTACGACCAAGAGGCCACTGAATTTGTGTTGAAGAAGCTTCCTGTGTTGTGGGTTGTTGTGCAAGAGAAGATGGAGCAAGTAAAGATGTCAAAGGATTTAACTGAGCCTCTTTAAGCAATAAAGAAGCAGTTTGTCCCAATCCAGATGCCTGTAAGTGTTCATGAATTAAGAGCAAGAGTTCCCTGCATAAGACAGACAGCAAATAAAAAAGCCATCAGAAGGGATACCACAGTGAAGATTGGGGTTTGGTGGAAGAACTGAAAATATATGCGACTGGATACCTTGAAGGGTAAGTAATAGGAGTGGCAGCAGCTATAGCAGCCCTTTCTATGCGCCTTAATGTAGGTGTAGCTGCATCACTGGCAACTAATGTACTTGCACGCCCTAAATTAGCCACAATCTACAAAGAAATTACAACATAAGTATCAATAGCCTTTATCGAGCATATTTATGTAACTCAAGTTTAATTTAAGCAAGATCACTGATTATTGGACAGTATAATTGATACCGATTTTCGGCGCTTTAATCACAAATTACTACACTGTTTTCACTATGTCATGTTTATCAAAGATTTATTTACCGAGTAAACAATTTAATACTTAAAAGTTTGTTTTTCTAGAAAGTTAAATATAATAACTTTCTAAGCAAAGCTTAACTTTTTTTTAAGCTCAAATAAAAAGGTTCTAAATGAACCAACTTAGAATTCAATAAATATTGATAATGTATATCTACTAATCTTCTAAATCATAACACAAATAAAATTTCCAAGGAAAAAGAAAATACAAAAAAAAAAAAAAAACCCTACTCATTATACTGTATGATATTAGTCTAGCTAGCATATAACTGTATAGAATAATAAAATATGCACATGGCAACAAAAAACATTAATACCATTCAATTCCATCCTGGGTTTTGTTCCATGCATTAATATAGTAAAATTTCTAGCGAATAAAATTAAGCCTCAATTTTATGGTTTTTTAACGCAACTCAGACACCAAACAGGCACACAGCATTAGTCCATAGCAAGTTCACTTAAACCAACTAGATGCACTGAAACACAAACTTCAGCTTCAGCAAAGAGAAGAAGTGCTCACCCCAATTAACTCAATTGCAGCCTGGGATAGTTCAGCTTGCCACCTACCCTGTTCTGTTCCGAGTGTCGTACTGCCTGAATCCCGAATTAGTTCTGACAGTCTTTTCCCAACCTGGAACAGACAATATCAGGAAATTAGATTCCAATGACAATAGAAAATGCTTGTGTTTCAAGACTCATCATCATAAATAACAGTATTCAGACTGGTATACAACTAAATAGTTGTTAGGCAACCCCCTTAGTTAATCGAAATAATTGTTAGGTGTCGCGTGTCTATTGGTACTAAATTTCTGCTAGTAAATGAGTTAGTTTTAGGCTGTAATTGCTGGCCATATAAGGCACACAGCGTATAAATAAAAGGGGATGAGAGGGACATTGTCATTTTATGAGATAAATGGGCCTTTGACTATGGCGGTGCAGACCCTGAAATGTCTGCAACATTTCTACAATTAGAGAGTTTATCCCTGCACCTTGGATTAAAATACAAGGTTCATATCAAGGATGGAGTCCAGTTCAAGAATGACCACGTTCAACAAAGAGAGTTAAAGTTGTTCACCTGAAGTTTAGTCAATATATGAGCAATAGTATCATCTCTGGCCAATCCAAGCAGGACTCGACAAGCTAGAGCACGAAGACAGTCCAGAGTAGCAGGAGGTGAATATATACGCGGGTGGAGGAGATGCAGAAGAACCTTTATACCATTATTATTACGGACAGCCTCTCTTGCCTGATGATATCCTTGTTCCAGCTGTGTAGCCAGACCGGCACAGCGTGCTCCTGCACCCAAAGATATTCTTCGGTCACCAACCAAGCCTGAACTTGCAGAAGGAACGGGAGTCTGGGCAGTAGCATTCACAGATTGGGTCGTAAGTGCAGCAGCACTGGGCTCTCCATTCCTCTCCCTGGGATCAATATGGCCGGAGACTTGAGCAGATCGATCTGTGATATTACGTTCAGCATTTCTATCTCTAGTCTCCGAGAGAGCCCCATTAGAGATTTGCTGGCCTTGTGACACTACAGGTGGTTTATTGCTGATTGAGGGAGGAGGGCAAACAAGGTTTACTAAAACATTTAATGCTGGTTGAATTATCTGAAATGAAGAATACCATATATCAGCATGTCAAAAATGTAAAAGACTTCCCTTAAACAACAACGGAAGTTTGGCAAGCACTACAATTGCTACCACGAGACACTTACCTCGGGGTCCACGTGACTACTGACAATATTTGCTGCATCCAAAATTACAGCAATACCAGCACGATTGGTGCTTAATGTTGCATTTACAATCATCTTACGACTGCTAGGTACCAATGAAACAATTTGCAAAACCCCCAATGCATACTGAAGCAAATCATGTAGATATCGCTCCACAGGTGGGGCCTACAAAACAAGATGAACAAAATAAATAAAGAGTTTAATGGATATGCTTTGTCAGTGTAAATTAATTTTACACTGACATCCAATAGTAATCAAGCATTTCTCCATGTCATACAATTGAAATGGGGTATAGTGGGGTGATTTGGCGGAATACACGGTTGCTATTAAATGACAGTGTAAAATTAGTTTACACTGTCTGTGCATGTACTATTTTCTCATAAATAAAGTACACTACAAAGGGAACACAGACTAAATATGCCATACCTGACACAATTCCAACATAGTAATATGCCCGTTAGACGCCAAGAAATTTTCAACTTCCCGCCAACCTGTTCTTACAAATGCAGGACCAAGCTTTCGATCTTTTTGTAATTGTAGGAATACTGCATCCATTGCCTCATTACTAATATCTAGTGGCTTGTAAGCAGCCCTTGTACTTGGAATATTTCTAGCAGCACTACGATTGCTTTTGTTTGGACGAATAGAATCTATTAATAATAGGAGGTGTGCTCTGAAATATTGCCGCAGAGCAACACAAGTGTGATAGGCGACCTGCTTCTCAGATGATGTCAGCCCTTCTGCAGATGAAGTTCTATCATTTCGAAGAGACCCTGAGTTAGATGAGCCCAAGGCTCCAGAAGTTACTCCTGATCTTATGGAAGCAGCTTCATTGAGAAGGCCCAGTAATTTCTGTAACCCATTCTGAGAGTCAAAAGCATCGAGAACTGCTCTGAAGACAAATGCGGCAGCAAAAAACAATGCTGCATTCTTCCGGGCTAGGTCTTGATTGCACTCAATGAGTTGGAGAGCCAACTCAACCACATGATAAATGACATCGGATGGAAGAGCACAAACCCGTTCCATTATACCCTGACATAATCATCTAGAGTCAAAATAATGTAATAGCATTTTAGGAAGATTAATAACAAGGAAGAAGACACTTAATCACTATTACATATCTCACATCACGATTATGAAAGTTAAACACAATGAATACCTGTAGGGAACCAATAGTAAACAGACAAGAAGAAAGACCAAAGAATGTTTGAGCCATTCTAGGTACAGCAAGAAGCTTTTGCATTCCCCCGCGGTCCACAAATAGTGCAGCAAATTTCCTATGGGCAGCCAAAGCACATATCAGCTTCATGACATCAGGCAACACGAAAGCAACCTTGGATGGCTCCTGATGTTTAGAATTTTGCTGCAGAAGTCCAAGACAAACATCAACCCCCTTCTCATGCAATACAGGTCCAAGAACTTCAACATATTCTCCAAGTAACGAAAGACACTGAATGCAATATTTTTCCCTCAATTGTGTAAGTGTTGGAGTGTCTGGGATGAAATAATCTTCAACATCCTCACTAGATTCTGTTTCTCTGCCACTAACATTCTCTGTCTCAGTATTGATGCAGCCAGAGCTCCTGCGACCAACACAATAAGAACATTGTCAATAGGACTAAAACACCCTATCTGGCAATTGTTTGTCTAAGAACTCAAATTGTTTGTAATTATATTCTTACGTACCTTGAAACTTCAACAGCAGATGCAGCATCGATAACAGTTGAGGCAGCTCTCGAAGCAGCTAAAACAGCCGCTTCTTCATCATTGGTGGATTTATATTCCTGAATATATACAATGCAATAAAATATTTTATTGTTTGAGTTTTGATTATATGTTATGCAGTACTGACACACGCAAACTGGACAAAGTATAATTTTTTATATTGGAAAAAAACGAATGAGCTTCAGCATACCTCTGAAGCTGCAGTTTTAACAAGGTCAGCAGCAGCATCACCAGCTGCTTTAACAGCTTCTTCAGGTGCCTTGGCTGATCTAGCTTCAGCTTCAGCAGCTTGGACTGCTTTCCGAACAAGATCTGAGATATCTTTACTTCCAATACGGCACTCTTGGAAACAATCATCGTTATCCTCTCTTTCGGAAATCAAAGCCTCCGAAATGGTACTGGTAAGAGTCTTCTTAGAATCAGGTACCCGCTTAACTTCAGAATTCCTCAACGAGCTCCTATCTCTAACACTCCGCCCCTGTCCTAATCGACTGGCAGAACCAGCAGATGACAAAACGGGTTCACCTTCTACTGGCCCTTCATTGACCCTTCCTTTTCCCCTAGATCTTCCCCAACCACGGTTAGTACGCCGCTTTGAAGATTCGTCTCTAGCACTGTCTTCATGCTCGCCATATTTTATCCTTCCATCACGAATATCTCTACAGTGCCATCTTTCCTCCCCATCAGAATCAACCTCACAGACATCAGCACTCTCGCCGAGTCCATCAGGTGGTTCACCATCTATCCAATGATCTTCCTGACCCCGTTCAGGAGCTTGGTCATCTAAAGATCCTTCTTCAACCATTCTTGTATCATCGAAATGACTTGATTCCAGGAGCTGGCGAAACCTTCCACGGCCATCTTCTCTACCTCTCACAGAATTATTCCCAGATGAATGTTTGTTCTCTGATAAATGACTAATATCTTTCTGGCTGCCACTTGTCTCACCCAGCACGCGCAAACGAAGATAACGCATGAGCTTAGCTGACAAGCCAGTTGTCAATACATCTTCCACTATTTGACCTCCCCTGAACTCATTTCAAATTTAACAAGAAAAACAAAGAAAAATAAGATTCAAACAAATAGCGATAAGCAAGACCATCAGCAACATCTAGATGCAAAAATAAAGACACAAAATGATGCAAAAATGTCTGTTCCCAACATCTAAAACAGGTAACAGTTTATCAATGGAACAGCATAACATACCCAATCAAACACACGGCAAGCAGTCCAGTAGAATATGCTTTCAACATTTCAGATTCTGAGGCCTCCTTTCTCTCGGGACCCTGCTTTGGATTTTTCTCCACAGCAGACAACTTAGTATTATCATCTGTCGCCCAATTTCTCAAGTTCTCAAGGACCGGTTCTTCAAAAACATGAGGATACTGTCCAATTAAAATTTATCAAATTCACGAGACACTAATAATACCCAATGAATGAACAAAACAATAAAAAAATCACAAAGCCAGCCAGAAAAAAGTGGGAAAAATAAACTTACAATCCAAGTTAGAGAACAGCATAAGAGAAGTCTAACAGCAGCAGCTCTAACCGAAGTCGAGTATCCACTTTCTGACAGAAACTTCAAAGATATTAACTCGAAGAAATCATCGTTCTCCTGTGTAAAATGTAACAAGAGCCGAATTACTACCTCGATAATTCAATAATCTTAATAAATAAAAAACTACACCCGAAAACAAAAAGGACAGTATATTAATACCCGAAGCATACTCCCTAGGCGACCAATGTTATGGGCAGCACGAGCATTAGTGGAAGAAGAATGAGCATTCTCATCCATGTATCTACATTTCAAAAATTATATTATCATTAACAACAAACACAAAAAAAAAAAATGAAGTGCAGTATTCAATATTTAAACTCTGAATACAATTCATACGATACAATATACAATGCAAATATAAAAATTCATACATACATGCATATAGCAACAGCTAAGAAATTAATTAATTAAAAATAAAACGTGCGTTAAAGAAAGAAATTTAAAAAATAAAAAATAAAAAATGGCGAGAACATACTTTGATTCTTGAGTTTCGAGAATTGAAGCAAGAGCATGAAGAACATTAGGTTTAGGGTTATCGGGAGAAGAAGTGATTTTATCCATGAGTTTGTTAACCTTAGAAATCAACTCTTCTTCTTCCATCTTCAAAGAATCTTCTTCCTCCTCTTCTTCTTCTTCTTCGTCACGTGGCGGTTGAACTTGATTTTGAATCGGTTGATTATCCATTGAATATGAGTATCGTATCGGCGGCGAGGCGACACAGAGATTAGGATTACTCAGAATCACAACGTGTAATTAATTTTATTGATAATGATAATAATGATGATGGAATTATGATTATTGTTGATTTTTTTTATATGAATATATATGTGTTTTTAGCTATTGATTTTTTTTTTTTGGTAATGGTGTGAAGAAAGTATAGGGATTGTGTTGCAGAGAATGGTGGGAGAGAAGGAGAAAGAAGAAATAGAGTTAGAAAAGAGAGAGAAGGGTACATACAACACAATACCCGTATGAGAATGGATCAGAATGTTCGGGAAATATTCGACCCGGTTACGTGCTTAACCCTAACAGTACTTAAAGCCCTAACAACTAATCCAACAGTAACCAGCCCTAATAAGCCTTCATTGGACAAAAAGGGTTAAGCTTATATTCTTTTTATTTATATTTATATATATATATATATATATATATATATATATATATATATATTTTTTGTTGTCAATTCTATTTATTATTTACTTTTTTTTTACTAATTGATTATTTAAAGTTAATGCCCATATGTGTGTATATATTTTATTTTATTTTATTTTAATTTCAGACTTTGATAAAATTAAGTTATAAACTAACTGATAGCTGAAAAATTTGTTAATAGCTGGTAAGTTAATTTCTACTAACTAATAATTGAAAAACTAGTTGAATAAAAGTAAATTGTTTGTCCGTCGAAAAAAAAGTAAAGTGTTTGATAAATTTAGTTAAATTTAGCTAAAAAACGTTATGTCAAAAATAAAGTTCTTAAACGCGAGGTTGTCATTATACATTAAATATTTCTCAATTTGATTTTAAAGTATTATTCATACAATATGTCTATGAAATGTAAGTGTCTATGAACCGTAAAAAAAAATATGTATAGGAAAATAATAAATAATCTATTAAATTTGGGCTGCCAAATGCTCGGTTATCGAAGATGGAAACATTTTCTCCGTGAAAATGAGAACGCCGAAGAAAGTTCCCCAAGATAAGTTTGGGGAAGGGACAAAATTTTAATCTTCTCTCCGCGGAGACTCTTCCCTTAAACAATTTATTAAAATAACATTTATATGTGTATATTAAAGTATTTTATATAATATATTTTCACACAATATGTATATTTTTTTTATATAACAATTGTGTATAAATTTCTTTATATGATGTTTATTATTGTCATAATTCTTAGACTAATGTCTTAATTTTTATTTGTTTTATGATTAAACTTTATTTTATTCTTTTAACGATTAGTTTGATTAAAAATAATAAAAATTTAATATTTCTTTAATGTCGATAGATCCCCACAGAAACTATGAAGATGGAGATGAAAAAAAATCCCATAAGCAAAAAAAAATAGAGATGAGAATGAAAAACATCTTAAATGATGAAAGTGATAAACTACTCCGGCTTAATCTGGTCGGTTGAAATATGTTTTTGTTTTTTTGGTACAATTGTTTTGTTTTATTTTTTTTGTTTACAATGAGCTGGGGATCGAACCCATGACCTATAATGTAATATTCAAACCCCTCACCACTAGACCAAAAGACCAAACATGGTGACTTTTTGTTTTATTTTTTTTGTTACATTTTTACTTTTTGTTTTATTTTTTTTTAATGACATATATTTATTTTTTTTATTGAAGCATAAATAAGTGTCGTTACTCGTTCTTTTTTTTTTTTTTTGAAATCTTGGTATCCGGCCTTATGACCGACTATTCCAAGGGGACCAATCCCACCGCCCACTTGCGGGGCCCATTTAAAGCCAGAGTTTTTTTTTTTTCCTCTGTATGGACTTAGCCCACCAAAATTGGCACCAGTGGTAATCGAACCTGAGACCTTGAGAGGAGCATACTCCAAGGACCCAAGCCAACACTACTAGACCAACCCCAAGTGGGTTTCGTTACTCGTTAGTGAGTGAAGTATGTAAAAAAAGCAAAAAACACATCAATCTAGTTTCTAGCATCTTAGCAGGAAGCATATTTTCCACGACGATCCTGAATTGCAAAGGTACAACTTCCAACCGAATAATCTTTAATCAATTAACATCTAAATTACTAGCAATGAAGCCCTGCACTGCACCCCCTAAACTCATGCAATCAAACATCTTGACATAGGCCAAACACACTTGTCACTTGGTGTCACTAGACCACTATTAAGGTTTGTTTGTCTTCCATCTAAGTAAAACAACCCCTATTCTCATTCAAACTTGAATCCATAATAACATTGCAAGTAATAGATAACCCACAAGCACTCTTAAGTCTTAACCACTTTCAAGCTATTAGGACCATTAACCACTTTCAAGTTTCAACCTTCTTTGATCTGCCAAGAGTGTTTTTATACACCAGCTAAACTCATACATACTGAGAATTTGTAATACACATATTAAGTCATCCAAAAATAATAAATTAAAAAAGTAGCAAGATCAAAGTGAAACATTACACAAGAGTAAAAAAACCAAAGCAAGGGATAAAGCTGTTGTTGACCAAACCATACCATTCAGCTCAGCAGAATCTGTCTGTATCATGATTCTGAATTTGCAAGTTCCAAATGAAGGATCTTTATCAGTAATCATAGAAAGTCCAGGGAATTTGCATGCACTATCCATCTGGTCATTAACCTGGTAATAACTATTAAATGCATAAGAGATGTTTCCTTTCACATCCAAATTACCACATGAAGTTCCATATCCGAGACTAGTACAATCGGCATTTTGACAAGCATAAGCAACACTTGGTGCCACTTGATCACTATTAAGGTTTGCTGAAGGCTTCAAAACACACCACTTTTTCTCCAAATGATCAACGCCACTAGCTGCTATCAATCCGTTGGCGCGGCCGGTTCCGAGATTAAGGTTGTATTTGGGCTGTCCGTCTAAGTAAAACAACCCCCAATGACGTTCGAAGTTCCCGGGCTGAATGCTCTTATTATCTTCATCAATGAAACTAAATAAGTACGCATCTAAAGGACCTGGCCTCATTGGTGTCCCCTTTCCGGAAACATACCTCGCCATAAAACCTTGGTTAAATCGTTGTGCGTTTGGAAGATTTGCATTTCTGTCTCCATCGGTTGGCCAACCGATTTCCCCAACAATTATAGGCAAGTTTCCAAAACCATGTTTCTGCAGTGCCCATACTAGAGTATCATGGTTAGCATCTAACACGTTGTCGTAGCTCTTTCCATTGTCAACTATGGCAGGCTGATAGCCGTTGAAAAAGGCGTAATCAGCGGGGAAACTGGGATCCAAGTAGAGGCTGATAAAAGGATAGATGTTGACGGTAAATGGAGCTCCATTGTCGCTCAAGAACTTGACTATTTCCAGCATGACGTTGGTGATATCCGGCCTGAAATCGCCGTCAGATGGCTTCTGTGATGAGCTTAGATATACATCAGCATTTAAAGGGACGGTGACTTTGACACGGCTGCTCAGACCAGCTTTTGTGAGAGCTGCTTGGATGTTTTGAAGAGCTGGAAGTGTTGTGGCTTCAAAGGTTCCATTGTATGTTGACAGGAATGGTTCATTCCCCACTGCAACATACCTAGTAAAAACCACAAGAAATAAATGTGTATGAATGATAAAATATGGAAATGACAAGATGTAGAATATAGTCGTTGATTTCATAAGCAATTAACTGTCAAAAAATTTAGCAGAAAAAAAAAGGACATGAAGCATTATCCATAATGAATGAGTTACACCTAAATCCTCTCACAGAAACTTGGCAGAACAACTAGTGGTAAACACTACATATACCTAATTTCAAATCTTGCATATCGTTACCGAGTCCTTCAACAGAAGAAAAGCTAATAGAAAATTAGAATTTTGGATTTTCTGAATTCTAAGTTAGTGAACCATAAAACCAAAGTATGTTACCATCTAACCGGGGCGGATATTACTGAGTGTTCTAAATATTCCAGGTCCCTATGGTTGGCTGCTATGATGATATTCATATTTCTAAAGAAAATCTTTGGTTTATGCACATTAGTTTCATCAATTAACGGTGAGACAAAAAAATAACATAATAGTGATAGCAATAATTATATCAAGCTTCAATTTACTAAACATGTTCGAGTACAGAAAAAAGTCTAACATTATTTAGGAATTGAGGCCAGGGGTAGTTTATAAACACCACAATTCTCAATCCACTAATGTGTCTCTTAACTGATGGAAAAACCTTCAAGGCTTACAGGAGACCTAAAGCAGACAATACATCAGAAAAGCTATGCAACTGACTTGAGGTCGGAACATTGACGCCGTTTGTCAGAAAGAGGGCCTAACACTGGCCCCATGAGCTATTTAGCCCCTTAGTCTCTTCCCATATGACGAATCGTTTGGGAGAACCTGAGTTCAATTCCTGGTGAACAATTACTAGCTAGACTTTAATTGTGAACAATTACTAGCTAGACTTTAATTACTTCGCGGCCAAACTCTGCATTACCGGATTATCGGGTCCCCTTGCCTCGGGAATCAGAGAGTAAATACCAAAAAAAAATAAACAGCCACACTACTCAATCAACCCACTAAGACGCCTTTTAACTAAGAACAAAATGCCAAGTGCTTACACAACACTCCAATGGGACGATACCTAGCTAAGAAAAACAGTGCAACTCACTTGAAGACAGAACAAAACCCTAGAAATTCAAACAGATGAAAAAAAGGTATACCTTATATCCACACCTCCAGAAGAAACATGAGCAGAAACATTCTTAGAAACCCATTTTTCTGCAGCTGGAAGACTATTAGCAAGGGTATAAAGCATGTCATTTGGAATCCCCACCATGACTTGAATACCAGATTTTTTAAGAGCATCTAAGATATTTGGGTCAGCATCAAATAACTTAACCTTCTGAATCCCATTATCTTTCAACATTTTCACCACTGTGTTTGGTGACAAAAGATGTGTACACTGTGTACCCCAGTTAACACCAATTCCACTCACAGAACACACTAAAAACATGTTAAAGAACAAGATAACAACAACAATAACACGCATGTTAAACTTTTCACCTCCCATAAACACCTCCATAGTGATTTTTTTTAAAAAAAAAAAAAAAGAGTGTTGGTTGGTTTAATATAATTAGTTTGTGCTAAATCTGAAGCTGAATAACTTGGCCTCAAAAATCAAATTAGCAAAAAATGGTTAAAAAGGTGAGGGTAAAGTGAAATAGTTGAAGAGTAGAAGAGAGTAAAGTAAGTGAAACAAGTAGCCCTAAGTACATAGACACAAACCTTGAAGCAGGTTCTGGTACTTTTGGAGTTAAACTACTTTTTGCATTTAACGACGGACAATGAATGGAGTGATGAGTAGGTGAGAGAATGAGACACAGAACAAAGGTTTTTTGCATCACTGTGTCACACTTTTTTACAAAAGAAACTGAAATAATTTTTTTTTATTTAATTAAGAACTGAAGTGAAAATTATGGACCTGGAGTATTTTTTATCAGACAGTTTAGAAGATCAGTATTTTCAAAAATTATAAATAAAAATTAATTTTTTATAAGTGTATGTTTGACATTGGTATGGAAGAATTGGTATCGAAGAATGACGGTGACTCACCGTGATTTTTTAAAAGGTACATTATATAGCTTTTGCAAAATTGTGGTGAATAACTATGATTCTGACATGTTTACCGAAATACCAAATATAGGTTAAGTGTTTGGTTAAGATGATGAGACAATCATCTTCATTATAAATGCGTGAAAGTGGTAAAAAGATGATGTCACCTAGTCCAATTTTGAATTTTTTTTTGAGGTATGCTAAAAAAGTTTCACATCAATTACGAGATTACCTGAATATGTATTTATAAAGTAGAAACAATTTTCACCTTACAAGGCGATTTTGTAAGGATGAATTAAACCTAAAACTCAATTCTAAAATGATATCATAGCCTTGATCTACTAGACCACCTGCTATCAGTTTCTGATCGGGTCATCACCAGTTATATTCACACACCGCATACCTAATAGTGCTAACGCGAGACAGGTGTGTAAAAGAAGTCCCGCGTGTTTAAATTCAAAATATATTCGATTTTCATTATCTTTGACTCAAAACAAATACTTTCAACATAATTTTATTTTTTAAAAAAAAAAAAATCTTACCAAGACCTTACTTAGTCAAAAACTACATAGTTTTAGTCATCAATTATGGATAGCAAAGCAGGCTAAATGAAAGTATCTGGACTTGAAGTTTTGGACAACTACAACTGTGAAATTTTGGACTTCATCTAACAATACAACATTTATTAGTTGAACTAAATTTTATATATTTAATGTTTACATTAGTATTGGTAATACAAATTCAAATTTCACTAGTAAACCGTCAAATTGATTTATGACTTTGATAGTCTAATCTCTAACTTTATTGAAATATAATTATAATTTGAAGAATTTATTTAAAAATTAATTTGATGATTTACTCGAATAAACACACATCATAAATATTTCGTAAACTTAGCTCAGTTGGCAGGGATATTGCAATATATATGCATAGAGTCGGAATTTAAACCCCTGAAATTTCTAACTATTTGGTTACCTGACAAAAAAAATCATAAATAAAAATTGAAGTGACAAGCTAAAGATAAAACTTTCGTGTAATGAAAGGGCTATACTGCCTAGTTGTTCAGTCTACACTAAACACAAGGGACCTAAGAGCATCATTATCGCAAGATTCTTAGCAAATCTTTTTTCCCAAAATATACCCCTCTCCCTCTCTTATTTCCCGTAATACCCCCCTCTCAATTTTTTTTCCCGTAATGCACCTCTGACAGAAGACCAACTGGGTAGCACCATTTGAAATGGCGCCATGGCCATGTGATAGCGCCATTCTGAATGGCAACATTGACTGCTTTTCTGCTTTTTCTGTGTCCCCTGACCAGTCTGCTTTTCCCAAGATCAAGCCATTTGAAATGGCGCTATCACACAAGGATCAAGCCATTCAGAATGGCGCTATGCAGGTCCTTGTGCTTTTTCCAGACGCGCGCGTGGCTTGCTGCATTAGGAGGGAGAGAAAGAAAATATTTGTGTTTGAAATTTTTTAAATTTTTTCTACTATCTCATTCTATAAATACCACATCTCACACATTCATTTTTCACTCAACTAACTTCATCTTATTCATTTTATTATCTTATTCACTCTCTTTATTTTATAAATAATGGCATCTTCGTCCAATGATTGCCATAATTTTTCTGTTAAATTTGAAGGCCGCCAAGAACATTTTAAGTTACCGATTAGCAAATTGAGTTCGCTTGCAGCTTTAAAGAATAAGATTGAAGAAATGTTCTTGTTAAAAAACAATGAACATATACAAATCCAGCATATGGCTTATTTAAATTCATGCACGGACATCACAAGTGACTCCATCGAAGCTACAACAACAAAATATTGGTACAAATTAAAAGGTGATTTGGAAGTGCAATTGATGTTTTCCTTTGTTGAAAACGAAAATGAACCACATCGTTTGTACGCGACCTTAAAGAAAAGTGGTTAAGTTGTTGTTGTACGTGGTTTATTTTTTAATTTTATGGTTTATGTACTATGGTTAATTAAGAATGACGCAAGTCTTCATTTTATGGTTTATGTACGTGAATTTTAGTTTCTTAAAAATGATGTAAGTCTTTATTTTATTCTAATTATTTCGTATGAATGTGATTTTAATTATTTTGTATGAATGTGGACAATTATAAACATAGAAAAAAATTAGAAATTACTTAACATGGATTCATTCATTCATTATATAAACAAACATGGTGAAGGTTCCTCGATGTCTCAAAGTTTTAATCAACTCGAGAACTTTCTTAACAGGGAAGATACAAATGCGGAAGAGGAATTATATGGACGAGGACATCCGAGGAATGCAGGTCCTCCACCTTGTGGCACCGGAGGCCATCGTAGACATTAGGAATTTTAGTGTTTTGTTTGTAATTAATTATTTATTTATATAATCGTCTTGTAATAAAATTTTTTCCATCAAATAAAAAAAAACAATTTCTTTATTCATCGAATATTTGTTCATCAAATAAATAAAATCAAATAAAAAAAAAATTAAAAAATTTTCAAACAAAACTCTTTTCTTTCTCTCCCTCCCATGCATTCAAAAAAATTTCAAATCTCCTCCTAATGCAGCAAGCCACGCGCGCGTCTGGAAAAAGCACAAGGACCTGCATAGCGCCATTCTGAATGGCTTGATCCTTGTGTGATAGCGCCATTTCAAATGGCTTGATCTTGGGAAAAGCAGACTGGTCAGGGGACACAGAAAAAGCAGAAAAGCAGTCAATGTTGCCATTCAGAATGGCGCTATCACATGGCCATGGCGCCATTTCAAATGGTGCTACCCAGTTGGTCTTCTGTCAGAGGTGCATTACGGGAAAAAAATTTGAGAGGGGGGTATTACGGGAAATAAGAGAGGGAGAGGGGTATATTTTGGGAAAAAAATCAATTTTTAGACTAAGTACTGGATCTTTAGATTTTATTGTCGTTGGAGAAGATACAGTTGGTAGTGCTTGATTCTTAACTTTAAGTAAAAGATACTTGTACAAAGATCTTTTGATTTTCGATTCTTAGATTAAAATAAACATTTTTTTCTCATTCATTCATCACAAGAGAATCACATCCAGCGAATACAAAAAATTGAAACTTTATCGAAAATCTTGAGAACCTGGAAGAGAGGAAGAGAGATGGCAGATTAGAACGTGGTTGCTATTAGGGTTGGGAATAGGCCAGCCAGGCCTGTCAAGACAGACCTGAGTCTGGTCTACGATTTTTCTTCAAGCCTAAGCCTGGCCTACGACCTATCAAATGCAATTTTTTTGGCCCGGCCTGAGCCTGTTTAAAGTCTGACCTGGTCTTGTAGCCTGTTTAAAAGTCTGTGTTACATAAATGCCTCTATATAGTATTATTAAATAGGCTAAACATGTCTTAAAGCCTATTTCACATATAAATTTTTATAATTTCTATAACACTAAAAAAAACTAATAAAATGATTAGCACAAGAATTAAAAGCTAATAAAATAACAAATACGATTACGACAAAGTTTATTAAGTATGTCATAATACAATTATTATATAAATAATAATTATTAAATATAAACAGGACAACCTATCAGGCTTTGTAGGCTTTTTTTAAAAGCATGAGCCTGACTTATTTATGTAAATAGGCTCTTTTCAAAGCCTGAGTCTAACATTTTTAATAAACAAGTCGGGCTAGACTTAAACAGGCCAGACTGAAGGCGCCTGTAGGCCGCCTGGCCTATTCCCAACCCTAGGTGGGAGAGATGAGATCGTGAAGGTGGGGAGAGAGAGGATGAATTGGTGCGGCGGTGAAGTAGAGAAAAAGATAGGTAGATGGGGGCACTGGAAGAGAGGAAGAGAGACTGATTTGGTTGTTGTTCTGATATTCCTGAAGAACAATTTCAGGAAGGTAGTTTTTTTTACAACTACTGAAATACTATTTCAGGAAGCTTTTTTTTTTTTTTTTTTTTTACAAATCTATTTCAGTGCTATTTATTTGTTTCTATTCACAAAGAAGAGATTGTTTTTAATAGAATTTTAGAAAGAGTTGATAGACTTTTAATTTTTTGTCCGTAGCTTTTCATCCTTTTATCCAATCTCACATTGTATTAGCCAAAGGATTAACATTTTTAAACGTTGTAAACTTAAAAAAAAAATTATATCTCATTTTTACACTATAAAAACATTGTAATTTTTTAACTCACCAATTCTTAATATTTAATTTTAATCGAAATTAGATAGAAATAAATAATATAAATTTATGTGGTATTGTGGAACCTAATGAATAGTGTTAAGTACCGCCCAATATAAGAATTTGTGGACGAAGCAAAATTTACCAGAATTTCTTAAGAGTTGCTTAATCTTATGTGGGATAGTAGGACCCATGTGAATAGTGTTAAGAACCCCAGGGTAAGTATCCAGTAAGGTTGTAAGGCTAAGATTGTGTTTTAAATAAAAAGAAAAGAAACAAAAGATTCATCGTTCTTACTGTGATATTCTGTATACAGCGTGGAAAGAACTTCTTATGTGTTATATGGACTGAAATTTCGAATCAAAGTGGAAGGATTAAATGGATCTTTCGAAGTGAGACCGAACAAAACTTTTAATACGCGTGCTATTTGTTTGTGACCAAAGTTAGTCCCACATCGACTACATTGGAAAATATTTCAGGCTTTATATTATGCTACACCACAACCAAGCTTGTCCCTTTGGGGACATCCGATAAAATTGGAACGATACAGAGAAGATTAGCATGGCCCCTGTGCAAGGATGACACGCACAAAACGAGAAATGGTCCAAATTTTTTTGGACATTTTTTCTTTCGATTTCTTCTTTTTTCGTTTGTCTTCTATATTTACTCATGTATAATCAGCCACCGTGACTCTTTTTACATTTACATGTTCTTTGTTGAATTCATACGAGAATTCAATCCCATCAATTTCTATAGCTTCCTCATTGCTTATATTTTTCCTCATTGATTGCTTCCTAGACAGTACGTGTATCATAGATGATGTTTCAGGCAACTACAAGTCACTGTGTTTTTATTTTTCAAAATGGACTTTCATAATTGAGGTTGTTTTCAGAATTTTTATCTGGCTTTCATGACATCCATCACCATCAGGTTCAGAAGTGATTAGCTGCATCCTAAGAAACATTTATATATAGTTGAGTGAGTCTTATTTATCAGTTCGTTAAATCATTTGTCATTCTAATGATTCTCTGTTGTAGAACATACCTCAATGTGGTTATTTCAACGATATAAAACACAAAAGTTGTCCAAATAACATTTCTCGGTAATATATTACTACTAGACATGTGTCCTTATTGATTTATTTTTCATTTCTGATGCTCATGTCTTGCATGATTCTTGCAGTCTCATTGTTCTTATGATTTCAACAACTTTTTAAGCTAGAGCAAGATTGAAATTAAGTGTATAGTATGTTAAGACAGGAAAATAGGTGTATGTCCTGCATCCTAATACCACACTGCAATATTAGGGAAGACACTCTCTTGTATAACTTATATGAAGAAGTGTTTAAGAGACTAAAAATCTCAATTCTGTTTAAGAGACTAAAAATCTTAGGCCAGAACTCCATTTCCTATATATCTACTCTTTGCCATTTATAAAAAAAGATCATTTCTCTTTGCCTCAATTATGTTTCATGTGATAAGAAGTAGAACTATATATTCTGAATGTTTGTCTGTTGATAAATAATTCTTTCCTTTGATGCAAAATAAGAGTAAGAGATAAGCTTTTACAGATGTTTGTTTGATAATCTGGATCTCATTGACTATACATTCTTTTGGTCACAGTGATTCAGATGTATAATTAAGAAGCCATTCACACAAAGCTGAAAAGTATTCTTTGACTAAAGCTTTCTTTATTTCAAAGATATCAAACAAGAAAAATAGACAAGAATGCACTGATAAATCAACATTGTGTCCTATTCCCTGCAGGCAAAATAGTACACAATAAATTTTATCGGATATCAGTGTAAAATTGTTTCACGAAATACTGAAAAAATGAAGAAATGCGGTTCTAACTTCTAACATACGTCTCTTTATACTACTTTTTTTTTTTTCCCTTTTTTTTCAAGTGGCTAGAATTTCCACCTTAAAGTTGAATAAGTGAAGTATTCGGTATTCGAACCCCAACTTCTGCATATATTGTGTGATGTCCCTACCAATTGAGCTAATCTCACGAGGTATTACCTTTTAATTTATTCTATATCATGAGTTTTTGTGTGGATTTTTCATAATACCAATAATACCCTTGATTTTTTTTGTAGCAACAAAAATCTTTTATTTGTACTAACAAACTAATCATAACATAAGACACATATTTTTTTTAGCAGCAAAAATATTTTATTAGCAAACTGACCGTTACATTTTTTTTGACATAAGTTAGACACAGACATGCGTCACACCAATATTTTTTTTTTTTGTCAATTTCCTCTAACATACTCCCTCCGTCCAAATTTGATTGACACAGTTAACTGTTGTGCACTATTCACACATATTGTTTTGACCTTATTTTTCTACTAATAAACAAAAACAAATATTAGCATATAAGATGTTGTTTGATTCGTCTCGATGAGTATTATTGTCAAAATATCAAATTTTTATAATTTTTAATATTATACAATTAAAAATATTATTTGTCAAAGTTATGCATCGACATGCGTGAAATAGTCAACTGTGTCGATCAAATTTGGACGGAGGGAGTATAAAACCTATATATTTTATTATTATTATTATTATTATTATTATTATTATTATTATTATTTTTGTATTTTTTATTTAAATTGAAGGATGAAATAAAACACGTGCACACTGAAAAATTAAAAAATCGCGATTCTCACGCTTAATTAGTAAAATGGTCCCTTAAAGACATTTTTGATTTCAGATTGTCCCCTTAAAGAAAAAAGTTCAAATATGTCCCTTAAAGACATCTCTGTTAATCAGTTTGGTCCCTTAAGAAAACTAAACTGATTAAGGGACCTATTCAGACTTTTTTTTTTTTTTAAGAATCTATTCAAACCTTTTTTTTTCTTTAAGGGAACGATCTAAAATCAAAAATATCTTTAAGAATCATTTTACTAATTAAGGCATGAATATACTATCCCAAAAGAAATTAAATTACCCGATGTTAATCTCCTAAATTAAATACTAATAAAGAGCGTTATCCCGTCCACATGCAGTAATTTAATATAGAAAATGTAGTTGATATGCTTACCTGTCATCGTAGAGATTCCACCGCCAGAAACGGTAATTCGGAACACTCTTTAAGTCGTTGACGAATCAAGTGGCATCATTCACATTCATACTCACTCCTTCATAACGCAATCTTTTAATTAATTAATTAATTAATTCATTCTGCTTTGTTTCTCACGGAATCCTCATCCTCCTCCTCTTCCGTCAATCCAATTTCAATTATCATCCTCTCTCTAAGGTCATCATTCATTCATTCATCACTCTCATCATCATTCTCAATTCTTCAAATCATTTTTTTTCCCTTTTAATTAACAATAATAATAATAATTCTGCGATTAATTGTTTCTTTCCGTTACTCTCTTCTCTCTCACAGTGATCAGTTCTCATGGCTGCCACCATCAAACAGATGGCTCTCCTTGTTTCTCTATTTGGTTGCATCTCTTTCATATTCGGTGTTATAGCAGAAAACAAGAAGGTATTATAATAATTATCCCTATTTTTACTTTTCATCAACAAATCAAATATGTACCCATGAACCCTACCCCACCCCCAATTATTCTATTCCATCCTACTAAAGTTTAATTTACAGATTCATTTTTCAGGATATCCAAATCCAATTGCTTTATCAACTTTTTACTAGTACTACTTTATTTTATCAAATTCATAATTCAATATATCCAAATCTAACTTTTGACTTTTATATTAGACACCTATATAATTCAGTTGGTAGGTACATCCAATTATATAATTTGATAATAATTTTATATTAGACCGATATGAATTTCTAGCCACCAGACTAAATTGACAAAAAATAAAATCTAAACATGTATTTTTTGTGTGAATAAATTGTAGCCTGCTGCTGGCACACCAGTAACTGTGAAAAATGGTGTGAGGTGCAAGTTTCCGGCTGATCCAACGGTTGCACTGGGTTATCTTTCTCTTGTATTTCTCCTTGCATCAACTGTGGTTGGATATCTTTCTCTGTTTTACCCTTACAAAGGAAAGTCTGTTCCACAAGGGGTTCTCTTTAAAAACACTAGTTTCACTGTTTTCTTCAATATTGCACTGTAAGTACTTTTTCCTTATCACTTGTTTTATCATTTAATTTTCAATTATCTATTTTTATTTTCCTAGGTATTAAAATAAAATTTTATCATGATCATCTGAGGTTGATTTGTTGAATTTTGCATTCCTTTTACAAGTGTAATGGTTACTGCTACAGCCTACATTTTTTTAATACTAGAAAAAAATGGAGAATGATAGACGTTCTTTGTTTTTTATTTTTTTAAATCGGAATGATGGGGCCTAAGCCCCTAAAATGAACAATACTAGTAGAAACCACAAGTGAAAACAATTGTATATACGCTACTGGCCGTTACAATGAAGCGACAGGCAAATTTAGAGTATTTGCAAGGTCTGAGAACCTTGCAAGCTACTCTTCATCAGTGAATCAACTACTTGATTAGCTTCCCACAGAATATGCATATCCTTTGCTGATGATCATTGGTATAGATTTGACTGTCCTACAGTTGATAGATCCGAAGTCAAACTTTTCGGTTTGTCTTTTTTTTTTTTTTTTTTTAAAGATTTGACCTTTCTGAGCTTAAAATTTGAGCTGTCCAATCTTGACCAAACGGTTCCAACTTGCATGACTGTGATTGCACGATGGTAAACTATTATAGACCTTACAACAGGGACTTGGCAGCTTTGATATAAAATAGCATGTACTAGATTGACTGGCATTCTTCTATTCATTTTATAGTCCACTATTAGGTCTATTACCATTTTTACTTCCTTATATCTCCATCTTCTCATTTCCAGTGAATGAATATTTTTACTGATATTGGTGTTCTTACTTAGGTTTTCATCTGGACTTGCTGCAACGCTGCTGTTATGGCCAGTAATAACGGAACAGATTCACCTATCGCGCAAAGTACATCTTGATGCCAATTATGCTTGCCCTACAGCTAAAACTGGTCTCCTTGGAGGTGGTGCCTTTTTATCCCTTGATTCTTGCCTCTTCTGGTTGGTCGCCCTTATGTTAGCTGACAATGCTCGAGAGGATCATTTTGATGAAGATAAGACTGAACGTATTGCTTTTGAAGAAGCTTATGATGCAAGTATACCCCTATAGGAACATAAATGAATGGAAGTGCTAAAGCCTGTTGATAAAGTCAAAGTAGAATCATCAAATATCATTGTTATCTTGTCATTGTTTTTATTTTATGCTGTGGATTTAAATACTTTGTGTGGCTGTTCTCTTTTATGAATTTTCATTGTGGTTGAAGCAGCAACAAATTGCTGCTCATTATCAACGACAAGGCAACATTATGTCACTGTGGCTGGTCTCTTTTTAATATTAATTAATCGTCTATCCTTTTAGTTACACTCAAGTGAAATCCAATTCAAATAGTACGTGTAAAAATTGCGATGTTTTATCAATAGGGGTAGGGTCTAACGGAAGGAAGGGTTTAATAAAATTATCTCTAGTTGAAGGAAACTACGAGGACAAATTTGTAATGTTTGTAATTGAATCAATCAAACTTGTTATTAAACTCATCCAAATGCATTTGTTTGATAAACAATTTAGACTTTAATTTTGATACAATACAAATGTAATTTTTTTTTATATTTCATTAATAAAGTACAATAAATTATATGCGCAATTTTTTTTTACGGAATTATATGCACAATTTTAGAAATAGATAAAATGGAAATAAAATATTTTTAATAATTTGATGATTATATGATGGATCACAATGTGTTTTTGGTTGACTTGACTAGACACTAGGTTTAGTCTAGTGATGATGAGTTTAGGTAATATGCTGAAGGTCATGAATTCGATCCTCAATTCTATTGTAAAAAAATAAATAAATAAAGAAATTACACACTACTTTTTTGTGAAACTTTACATGAAATTGAACTGAAATCTCACAGATGTATGTAACTTTAGATTTAGATTGCACGTCTAAGAGTAAAAAAGGTAAAGAAAAATTAAATAAAGGGTGTGATCAGATAACTAGTGACTGAGTCTTGCCTCTTCAGTTTTGGGCTTAGTTATGTGGAGTTGACACATGAACAGTTAGTTCAGAAAGCCCAAACACATTTTGCAAGCCGTAAAACCCTAGTAGAGTACTTGTTTCCATCTTCCTCTACATAAACCCTCACATCTACCACTCCATTTTTCTCATTTATGTCCGTCGAACGCGGTGCATCAAAGCCTCTCACTCTCACCTCACTATAAATACCATAGAATTTTTCACCGTGTCAACACCTTCCTCCGTCAATATTCCACGACGCTCGTAAAACAGTTGAATTGAAAATGCCTCTAGGTGACAGAGGTGGTGATAAGAGCGAAGCTCGATTTTGCGGTGTAGAAACTGACTTCAGTGATGATATGCCTCATGTTATTACTTTCA
Organism: Trifolium pratense; assembly: GCF_020283565.1. NCBI lineage: Eukaryota > Viridiplantae > Streptophyta > Magnoliopsida > Fabales > Fabaceae > Trifolium > Trifolium pratense. Next base: position 4,459,054 of record NC_060065.1, on the reverse strand, counting down.
ATCTCGCCACTGGAAAATTCGATTTCGTTGTTGCTCCTCTGGTTCGTTTCTTCCATTTTCATTCCAATTCATTTTACCGTTTTCTATATCATACTCAAATGTAATAATTGAAGTAATAATTGAAGTTCATATTGTAGTACTGTGTAGTTTATGCATATGGTGACTAATTAGCCATTCACACTGCAACTTCATTGTTGCTTCTTTGTGTGTGTGGTCAGTAAGCTCACCTAGATTCAAACTGTTCGATGAGCGTTTTCCGTGAAGCTGTTCCACTGCGAGCGTTTCAGGATTCACTGTTTCGCTTTATTGAACTACATTTCACTACTGTTACCGCCAAAACGGCCGCCACAAAATGATATAGGTAGCCCCGTTACCTTTTTCACCCTTTTTATAGGGTGAAAAAAAAAATCACGCTGAAGTGCCGATTCTGACGCGATGAAACAGCCGCGACAAAATGCTGATAGATACTTCGGTTTTTTTCAATAGAAATGAATAAAAATCACATTTTTAGTACATAAATGAACAAAAATTAAAAAGTGTTATCTCATTTTAACTTTTTCCTAGTTCAAAACTCCAGAATTATTTATAATTTAAGTTGTTATACATATGTGAATGTGATAGTACAAATAATTTTAGTAAGATGTGTGCGATATTGTGATTAATTCATACTGCACCAGTCATAATCTGTAACGCATCACCTGTAACGGCCGAAATTGCGAAATCCTGCGACCGCTTTTGAAAATCTTGATCTTAAATTTTCTAAGATCTGTTAGATTGCTGTTAGAGCAGTTAACTTTTTTATGTTCATTTAGTGTGTTCTATATCATATATATATTGATACTTAAAGTTTTTTTATTGTACTTGATAGTTTATGGTGACTAATTAGCCATTCACACTGCAACTTCGTTTTTGCTCCTTTTTGTGTGTGTGGTCAGTAAGCTCACCTAGATGGGAACTGTTTGATGAGCCTTTTCCAATGAAGTTGTTCCATTGCGAGCATTTCTGTATTCACTGGAGTGCTATATTGAACTACATTTCATTACATTAGGAACAGTTTTATGAGATTGATTTTTGTGATTAGTTTTGTTCTTTGATCTGTTAGATTGCTGTTAGAGCAGTTATGTTTTTTACGTTCATTTTAGCATATTCTATATCATATGGTAAATTGATATTTTAAGTTTTATATTGTATTGGATAGTTTACGGTGACTAATTAGCCATTCACACTGCAACTTCATTGCTGCTAATTTTTTGTGTGTGTGTGGTCAGTAAGCTCACCTAGATTGAAACAGTTTGATGAGCCTTTTTCCGATGAAGCTGCTCTATTATGAGCATTCGAGGATTCACTGGATCGCTCTATTGAACTACATTTCACTACTTTAGGAGCAGTTTTATAAGATTCATTATTATGATTAGTTCTGTTTATGCATGCAATTCTGTAATTTTTGTATTTTCATGTAATGTATTCTAGTAAGTCCTATGATCTGTTACATTGCTGTTGGAGCGGTTATATTTTTTATGGTCATTTTAGTGCATTTTATATTATCTGGTCAAGGTTGTTAAAATTGAGATTTTACACAAAATCGAGAAGGGGAAGTAAAATCGTAAATCTTGGAATCATAACACTAATCGTATATAAAATTCATAAAACTCATTATATAATATATGCATATAGAATAGCATTAGTAAGACAAAGAAAACCTTAAATCACTAGAAAGACTTGTGTAAATTTAACTTCATAAGCATAGCTCGCAAGTAAGATAACCAAAACCTTCAGTCATATTTCAAATGCTTATATAAATTTAAATTCATTCATATGCATAATAGGGACGATTCCACCCGATTCCACCAAAATTGGATCATGTGCATACTCTTAATCGCTCAGGGCAATCATAATTGCAAAATCGTGGGATTATATGATTCAAATCGGGATTTTAACTAACACACATGGTAAATTGATAATTGAAGTTTTTAATTGTATTGGATAGTTTATGGTGACTAATTAGCCATTCACACTGCAACTTCATTGTTGCTCCTTTTTGTGTGTGTGGTCAGTAAGCTCACCTAGATTGAAACCGTTCAATGAGCTTTTTCCAGTGAAGCTGCTCGCTCCACTGCGAGCATTTGAGGATTCACTGGATCACTCTATTGATCAACATTTCACAACACTATGAACAGTTTTATGAGATTCATTTTTGTGATTAGTTCTGTTTCTGCACCGACTCTGAAATTTGTGTATTAGTGTTTTTTTTTTTTTAAATGGTTTTGTGCATTATTGTAATCTAGGAATTAGTTTTGTTAGAGAAGTTAAGTATATGCTAATTTGGTAAATCCTGATTAATTAGCTAATGCCTTGATAATAATCTGAAGACTTTTCATTATGTAACTGAAAACTCTGTTTCTTTATCACTTCCAATACAGTAGCCAATTAGTCAGTCATGCTGCAGCTTGCTGCTGTCATTTCATATGTTATTGGTCAGTAGGCTTACTCAAAGTAACATTGTCTTGTGCTTTATCTGTGAAGCTGTCTAAATGTTGTTTCACTCTAAGAGCTTAATAGACTGCATTATTAAATTAATGCATGGACATGCAATGCAGCACACTACCAATTTTTTAGTGCATGACAAGGGGGATTAGTTCGTTTTCCGCCTTCATAATTTCTTTAGCTTTTTTAGTTTATCTTGCTACCAGTATTTCTTTTATATGTGATCCTTCAACATATGTAATTCCTACTGCCCATTCAGCTTACATGATTTTGTGGTGCAATTCAGACGGATCCTACCTATAGGCCAAGCTTAGTGCAAAAGGATAATTTTGGATCTGCTTCCCCGCCATTTGCTGGGTCAGACTTGGTCTTGAGCCCATCCCAATGGAGTAGTCATGTAGTTGGTATGAGTTACCTATCATTCTTACTGTTAGTATTCATGTTTTTTAATTTATATTATGATTCATTGTGTATTTCATTATAAATCTTCCTTTTGATTTTCTCCCTCATCAATTTTGTGTTCTTGGATTTGAAGAATATTGATTTTATTATGAAATCTGTCAGGTTCTTCTGTTTGAAATTGTTTCACGACCCAAAACTAATTTTTCAATACAGCTATTTCATAACGTTTTATTTTATGTTTCCTCCATATAATGCAAATGTTTTATGTTAGCTGGTCATGATCATATGGTTACTTTTTTGATAAAATTTTACGATTTTCTTTTGTTGCTTTTTTGTCTTCAAAAATTGTTTTTTAAAAGTTCATTTATTTGTTTTTTCAATAACGTGTTTCATAGTTGATATTGTTGAGCATTCAATGAGCCTACTTTTCTTTTCTGTGTTTATTTTTTATCCTTTTCATAGTTGGTTTTATATTCATTATTAAAAGTTTTATTATTCACGACTGTTTGAAACTTCTAAGGCAATTTATTCATTTTACTCAGGAAAAATTAGTTCATGGATTGATTTGGACTCGGAAGATGAGACCGTCAGATTAGATTCTGAAACCACTCTTAGACAAGAATTAGCCTGGGCTTCCCACCTCTCATTACAGGTGTGCTTTTGTATAACCCAGTTGAAGGAACTTTCAATTTTTTTTTTTTTGCTGCTTTATCATTATTATTCTTAAGTGCAACTAGGAAATTTACTCATTGATAAATTTAATATTTCTTATTCCATAATGTTTATAAAACCAGTTTGGTTATTGAACAATGAAGTACTGGTTTAATGATCTAGTTGTAGTTGCCATGGCTGAATTGATATTATCAAATTATTTTATATATAAAATATATAATTTTAATGTTATATTTTAAGTCAACCTAAATATTAATAAAGTAATGAAAATTAAATTTTAAATGAAGTTAACCTTTATCAATTGAATGGCATTTAGTGATATCAAATTTCTGCCATAGCAGCACCATGGTTGCATGTCATGGCAGATTTTGTGCCAGCTGCCATAGGCCGCACCGCCTATCATCTCCACCCCATTTCTGCCATAGTCTTTAAAATGGCATTTTATAACACTGCTTTGTTTTTCCTAATTTCTTTAATATACTGTAGGCTTGCCTGCTTCCTGCCCCTAAAGGAACCTCTTGTGCTAATTATGCACGGTGTGTGAATCAAATCTTACAGGACCTGAGTAATATGCAGGTGCTATTCTGAGATCAAACTTTGTGATTGATTATGTCTTTTATTCATAAGTGTCATTATGTCATTCTTATGGTTATTCTTTTATTTTGTAAACAGCTGTGGCTTAGGATTTCCTTGGTTGTGCCTGATGATGACTCTATGGATGCAAACTCTGCCACTCTGGTGAGTAAATATGCTAGAAACATGCTGTGAAGGGTCATGTCTTCAACATTCTGTATCTTGGCTGGGTTCATGTAATGTACCATTGTGCTGTTCTTTTCTCTGCATGAGCAAAGCACACACCTTTCCTTTTTTTCTTCCAAATGTAGACTTCTTAGGTCTTATTTTGGTTAAAGAAAGTGTTTCATTTTTTTGTTCATTAATAACTACAAATATGCCCTTTGTTTTCCAATAATTTGTTTGGGAGACAAGAAAATTTGGTGATATTTTTTTTATCAGTGAAAACAAATGATTTCTCAAACCAGACAAGCTCTTGCCAAATTCTTAAGTTAACTTGTGGTGTATTCAAATGCAAATTTTGATTGATTTTCTATGGTACTCGGGGGTTTAAGATGCTATGTTTTACAATGTGTTAGGTTTGAAGTTATTGTTATTTTGGTATTATATTTATCTGAATTGTTAAACTTTGCAATTTAAATGATGTCCCTGGTATTAGATTGATTTTGGGTAAAGTATTGATTCGTGTAACTGTTTTTATACTTTGATTTTTTGGGTACTTCTGTTTTTGTTGATACTATTTTTGCTGTGAAAATTAGAGTTCTTCATTTTTATAAGATTCCTCTTTTTTTGGTTGAAATATTTAGGAACGACAACTTAATAGCAATCAATTTTTTTTCTAACTGAAATTATCTTGATTTTAAAAAAATCAATTTTTATTCTGAATAGAATTGCAGATACCTATCATACATTTAATGTCAAAGATGCTGAATTGCATTCATCAAAACCTGACACTTGAATGACTTGCATACCTATCATAAATTTAATGTCATAGCTGCTGAATTGTATTCATCAAAACCTGACACTGGAATGACTTGCATACCTTTTTTTTGTATTATCTTTGCTGGTGGTCAAATTATTTGAGTGTAGAATGTTCGGTAACAAAAATTTAGTCTTGTTGCAGACAGTAAAGAATTAGGATGTTATGCTTTTTGTGTTTCTTTACGACATTCAATTCTGATTTTTAGGTTGACTCCTGGGAAACATGGAATTCATTTCGTCTGCTTTGCGAGCATCACAGTCAACTGTCAGTTGCACTTGATATTCTGTGAGTATTTTGCACTTTAGTTCATTAACTTATTTTACTCTATTGTATGCAGTGACCTTTGAGTTTTTGCATGCTTTTAATCCCCTAACTTGTTTTTAAAATGCACTAGTTCAGTATTGGTTTCCTATGCTGAGGGTTGTTATTGTAATCTTATTCATTAGGAGTACTCTGCCTTCAGCAAATTCATTAGGACGGTGGTTTGGGGAGTCTGTTAGAGCAGCTATAGTAAATACTGATGTAAGGACATCTTGTGGCTATAATGAATTTTTCAAATATCAGGTTTCATAGTTCTGATTGTTATCTAAATTTATAAAGGTTTTGATTGAAATTTTGCCAGTCCTTTTTAACTAATGGTCGTGGATATCCATGTCTCTCCAAGCGCCATCAGATGTTGATTACGAGGTTTTTTAACCATAATATACAGGTAAATCTTTCTTTGAACTCTGAGGTGATAGTGTATTCATATGCAAAATAACTTGAGCAGTTATTGGTATTGTATACAACCTTGATGCCCTACAGTTCTGTATTTCGTTTTTCTTTTCGTTGAGGTTGATTGTGTTAATGGAATTTTAAGTTCAAGTAGCATTGTTTTCCTTCGAAAGGTATTGAGCGAGTTTGAAACATCATCTATGCAGATAATTATATCTGGAAATTCTGGTAATCCTAAAGCAAGTGTGGATGCAAATGATTTTCATAATCGTTCTGTTGCGGGTAAGTTCCTGTTATTGGTTCCTGAGTCTGTTCTCTGTTTTTGAAGATCATAATTAATGAAATTAAGGGCTTGTATACTTGCCATATTTCATGTTTTCATCTTCACTTTCCTCACCATTTTCTTTTAAATTTTTTGAAAATAGATCTAGCATTATAGAAAATTTGAAAATGGCAAAAATACTGTTTTCATTGTTTCTAAAACTGCATTCTTTCTAGTTTCCCTTCTATCTTCTCTGTATCACAATTGTTCACTATGTGAGTCTCGAGTCCACTTGTTAAAAATTTAAAAGGAACCTAAATTTTAGAAAATCGAAACTGATTTTTTTTAATGATAGCACATGGGGGCCTAAAATACTTATTCTTCCTTTAATTTTGTTTGTAAATATTTTTTTATTTATACACACTACTATTTGGCCTGCATTGAAGCTGCAAAACCTCTCTTCTTTTTGTAATAATATTTATATTTATTTAAGTATCCTCTTCACTTCTATACTTTGTATATCTCCATGTGTGCGCATCTTTGTGCTTTGCATTTGTATTTTTGATAGTTGTGATTTGGTGTTCTGCTGTTTCTTCAACTATTTTACCCTTGGCCAAAACCTTCTGTTTATAGTGACTTTTTTGGCACCTTAGATTCACAAAGACATCCCTTGCGTCTATATCTGGATTATGTTGGACATCTGTACCAAAAAATGGATCCTCTTCCTGAGCAAGAACGTTTTGAGGTATTTATCTCGACATATGCTTGTAATATATGCATGGCATGATTGCTATTATCTTCTCTTGACTTCAAGTTTTTTATGCCAGCTTGGATACAGGGATTATTTACAGTCACCTTTGCAAGTAAGTGTTCTTTCATGCTGTTTTCTATTCATTTGTTGGCTTCTATTCCTCTGCACATTCAGATATGTAATCTTGAAATATTTTCAAATTTTGTGCAGCCTTTGATGGATAATTTGGAGGCTCGTACTTATGAGACTTTTGAGAAAGATGCTATGAAATACATTCAGGTATTGCAATGCATGAATTATATTCTCAACTTCACCCATTCGATTTATGTTTATGTTTTCTCTCTTACCTTGAAGTTCAGTAGTTATAATTTGTACTTATACTGCAATCATGGTGAACTTTTTTGATTTAGTGACCACCTCCCTTCCATGTTATTCAACTGTTGTCCAATGTCTGATGTCTGTTATCTATATTTTAGTTTGTTTAGGTAATTTAAATGATATTTTGTATTGTCTGCTGTTGAACGTGATCATACATCAAAAGTATTGTCAGGTCTCTTTTGTTACTCATATTTTGGTTTTGACTTGGGTTCTAAGTTGTGTACTTGCAGTCTAATCATTAGCTTTGCTATTTACAGTACCAAAGAGCAGTAAGTAAAGCAATGCTGGACATGATTCCTGATGAAGAGGCATCTACTAAAACCATTGTAAGAATTTTTTCTCATGTTTGATTTTTAAACGCATTTTTTCGTATTGGGAGAAATTGCACTCACCCCTTTCTGGTTGTTCAACAAACACCAACAACCCTTATTAGTTTGTAAAATTGCTTCACTTCCCCTCAGTTATGCATAAATGACACCCACTCTATTTTTACATAATAGAAGGGAGATGTGTGTAATTGAGGGAGGTCAATGTATTGAAATACAAGTTGGGTGTCTATGTTGTTTAAGGACACCTCAAGGGAGTTGAGTGTAATTTCCCTCTATTTTTAATTGCTATTTGTGGTTGATAAACAGCACTTTAGATGCCTGTGCAAAATAGTACAGAGGTGGAGTTTAATTGTTTGTACTCATTGCTAGGTACTGATGGTTGTTGGAGCAGGGCGTGGACCTCTTGTGCGGGCATCATTACAGGTGTGATATTTTACCTCATTGTTTACAATAAGTGACTCTGTTATATGCAGATTGGATACATAGTATTCTTTTGACCGCTTGTTTGCTTATTCATTTTTAGGCTTCGGAAGAAACTGGGCGGAAGCTAAAAGTTTATGCTGTTGAAAAGAATCCCAATGCAGTCGTTACCCTTCATGTTAGTTGTGGAACTTTTACTTTGTAGTGCTTCCATGAAGTTATTTTCCAGTATTATGTAATTTGTTTATGGGTTTGTCTATCATGTGCAATATTGCACATGTTAAAGCAACTAAAAGTAGTAACTTATTGAAAAACAACAATTATTTATTAAAAAGTTACACATTTAATATAAAATGCACAAGTTTCAATGCACATATACTATTTTGAACTTCTTAACATGTACAAATTTGCACATAATAGAAAAACCCTTTGTTTATTACTATAGTAGAAAAACTCGTTTATTTGCTAGACATCCTCAAATATTGTTTTCAGTGAAGTATGTTTTAAATGTTTGAGTATATGGCTGTGCTCTTTGTCATGCTCTGTTGTTTTGAATTTTTAGCACCTGTATGCAAACATGGTAGGTAATACAAGTATTTAGTGCCTTCAATGTTTGGTCGCTGTGACATTTTTTATCTCTTGTTCATGAGTGTTTTAATTCCTTGATTTTTTGTTTTCTCTGATCGTCGCTTAATATCTTTTTAGTACAAGATATAGATTATTTTACTTATTTTTCCCAGTGTTTGAGACTATCCTTCAATCAATTTAGACATGAGTTATTTGTTGGAACAGGCATTAGTTAAATTAGAAGGATGGGAGGATATTGTTACTATAGTCTCATGTGACATGCGCTATTGGAACGCCCCTGAAAAAGCCGATATATTGGTAAATTTCTATGCTCACTTTGTTAATTGTTTGATACTTGTTGTGTATGCTCTAGTGTCTGATTGCTGTTGGCTTGAATTTAGGTTAGTGAATTGCTAGGTTCTTTTGGTGACAATGAATTGTCTCCCGAGTGCCTTGATGGAGCTCAGAGGTTTTTGAAGCCAGAAGGAATTTCAATACCATCTTCGTATGTAAATTCCTTTTATTTCATACACTGGTTCATCTTTTGGGATTTTCTTTTCTTTTTTATAGCGGTATGACCACTATTGTGAAGACTAAAAAAAATGAAAAATACAAAAAACTGCCGGTGTCAGTTGTCACTAACATACCCAATATAACTTCGGCCACTAATTTAAGTTTTGAAATTATTCAAACTAATTATTCATTAAATAGAATTACTATGAGCCACCAAGGGTTGAAACAGATGGTTGGACCATCCGCTCGCACCAGCTGCGGCTTGGGTTTAAGTTAGTCCGGTATTCCCCTATTGGTAAACTAAACAAAATAAGTAAGTTCTGTGTAATTTCTCACTGAGGCTGATGTTTTGGGCCTTGCACGATGTTTTGGGTTTAAGTTAGTCCGACATTCCACTTTGAAGTTCTTAAACTTACTCATTCTCTTTTTCTTGGCTGTGATAGCCGACCTGGTAAAATGCAACACTTGAGAAATCCATTCAGCAAGGTTTCTCACTGCGCAGTGATTCCGTGATCGTGCAAGATAGTTGCATGATTGAATACATAAATTTTATGTTTCACCAATTGAAAACGAATAAGTTATACATGTAGAGTTTTGCATTTGGATTCCTGGATATTTTGCTCTGCTTGAATATTGAGTGCTAAACATTGTACGAATTCCTTGACCCATGGTTTCACTCAGACTTGCACATGTTTTCTTGTGAAACAATTTGCATATAAAGTTATGTACTATTTCAGTTGCTGACCAATCCATATTCTTATGGGCTTGCTTACATCAGCATAATATAGAAAGCATAAAAAACTTCATATTCTAATATGATTATGAGTCTATGACCACAATTTCACAAGCATTCTAGGGACACAATAATGATATCAGTCACCACCAATCTTTATTGCACTAGGAGATGTCATACTGCCGAGTGTTTATAGGGACCAACCAGCTAATGATTAAATATGTTATGTATAAGTTTAATTTCTTGTTTTGTTATTTCTGTTCATGTGCGTGTCAATTTATTTTTATGTATTACCTACTTTCAGGTACACAAGTTTCATCCAACCAGTGACAGCTTCAAAGCTATACAATGATGTATATCTCCTGTACTTCCCATGTCAATTTACATTGTTAAATTTATTTATTACTTAATTAATACACTAGCTTGTGGTTGTTTTTCAGGTTAAGGCACATAAAGATGTTTCACACTTTGAAACTGCATATGTTGTGAAAATACATAACGCAGCTCGACTTGCACCATGCCAATCTGTGCGTTTCTTACTGTGCAGTTTATTATTTATTTATTTATTTATTTATTTGATGTTATGACTTATCTCATTATTGTTAATAATTTAACTTCTTTTTCTGTTGGTTTTGTCTTTGCATAGGTTTTTACATTTACTCATCCAAAACCCGTTGATAGTGAAAGCAATCAACGCTATAAGAAGTTGCATTTTACAATACCGAATGACACTGGGTCTGCAATGGTACATGGTAAGTAGTGCTTTTCTCTTTCTATTCTTATAGACTAAATAGACTTTTATTGGAAATGATTTATCTAAGATATTCAATTTTTACTTCCATTGTTCCAGAGGTTTTCAGAATCCAAATTTGCTAGTTTGTGATGGTCCATTTTGTCATTAATAAAACATAGTGGCAGTAATGTTTGTTAGGAAATAATAACATTACATGGACGTGGTTGTGAAATGGTTTAGATATTTGAAGTGTTAGAAAGCATTTTACACCAAATCGACCTTCAATGCCTAAATCTTATCTCAGATCAAGTATTGTGCTTGTGCTAATGAATCCTCCTCAATGCAGATGCTATATTTATCTGTTTGATACTGACATTGTTTACCCTATGTTCATAGGATTTGCTGGCTACTTTGACGCTGTTCTTTACAAGGATGTGCATCTCGGGATTGAACCTTCAACAGCTACACCAAACATGTTTAGCTGGTATTGATATTTGTTACCTGTTTATATATACTTGCAGTAATATTCTATGGTACCAAGTTCAACTAATATTTTATGCTTTGTTCTCTTCTATTTGCAGGTTTTCAATATTTTTCCCTCTAAGGTCACCAATTTGCGTGAAACCAGGTTCCACACTCAAAGTAAATTTCTGGCGCTGTTGTGGTCCTAAAAAGGTTGATTTTATCTCACTAGCAGCAACTTTGATACTTCATCTAATCATATATTAGTCTTCATCCTATTTTCTATGTTTCTTTATAGTAATATATTGACTTGTTTGTGGAATCTGAATCAGGTTTGGTATGAGTGGTGTGTTACATCTCCCACTGAGTCTCCAATCCACAACTGTAATGGACGTTCATACTGGGTTGGACTTTAGTTTTATTTATAAAACGTGTATCAAGTACAGCTGAATACATAAAAGCTGTTTTTTGGTGCTTGCCTTCATTGCAATTAATTCTAGGAAATATGTTGTATTATAAGATCTTAATTTTAAATAACGTTCATGTGTATCTTTAATAGTTATTGGTTTGTTTTTGTTTGGGTTAATTAGGTACCTCTAATAGATTTTAACTTTTTTATTCAGTCTATGATTTTTTTTTTTTGACAAAGATTCAGTCTATGATTTATGAATTTAAAATATGAAATTTAAGACTTTGTTATGTTTCAAAAATTCATCAATGTCTGAATTATAGTTAAATAATTTCGTTTGGACAAATTGAATGTTCATTTTAAAAACCTTTCACGAATTTATACTAAGATAAAATTTACCGTATGATTTTATCTTTCGATAAATATAAGGGTAATGCTATGAAATTTTCTCACTATATATATGCACAACTACTATCACTACTATCATATATTATAGGCATAAAAAATATATGCAAGAGATAAGGAAAGAGACCCTAATCTTCATGTTCATGCACGTAGTGGCAAAAAACAACCACAAGTATCGGCCATAGAGAAGAGTATCAGAGGACTACAATGAAGAGAGGAAAAAGGGTCTTCAATGTATGGCACAAGCAAGAGCTTTTCCAAGCTTCTTAGGGAAGCATAGGATGAAAGTTGTCATATCCCACCTCAATAACCAAATTGATATCATCAAGGTCAACCTCAATTTTTAATATTATTATTTTGTACCGATTTCGTGAGAAATTTACTTTTGCTTACACAGAATTTTGTATCAAAAAAGTTAGTGGCGCAGTTGATTGGTTTTGCTTACACACAATTTTATACCTATATCTTCTAGTAATTCTGACTTGTTGATATGTAAATAAATACTGTAATACTGTAATAAATAAATAAAATAACGAGGAAGTCCCGTGTAGGGGTGGTCAAATCCAAACCAATCCAAAAAATAACCGCAAATCGATAAAAAAAAACCGAAAATCGCAAAAAATCGAATATTTTTGGATGTGTTTGGATGTCCTTTTGTGAAAACCGTTGGATCGGATCGGATTTTGGATTGATTTTTTAAAACCGATCCAAACTGAACCAAACCGCATACATAATTTTTAATAGTTATTTAACTTTTTATTAGTATGATATATTACATTAACATATTAATTGTTGGTTTTTAGTTTTCTCAATAACACATATTAGTTCAATTTCAGCTATTTCTTTTTACTATTTCATAGATTTCAAATATATTTGATAATTGTCATTGCAAAATATTAATTTTTAACATATTATGTCTTATATTTTACATAAAATATATTATTTTATCATGTATTTATAACATTAATATTTAAATAAGTAAAATTTAATTTGTAATTTGGATATCCAAAAACCGATCCAAATTAAACCGCACAAAATTGGAGCGGATTTGATCGGATTTTTTTAATTAGCCATCCAAAACCGAACCGAACCGCGAGTTATTTTAATTTTGGATCGGATGAATTTTTGTCACAAAACCGATCCAAACTGAACTGCGTGCACCCCTAGTCCCGTGAGCTTAACTCAATTGGTAGAACATTATATTATATATGCAGGGGGGCCGTGGTTCGAACTCCGATCATCGCACTTATCCACCTTAAATGTGGAATTTCTAGCTACCGGATTACTTGACAAAAAAAAAATAACGAGTAAATATATAAACAATTTGAATTGATTCTAATTGTATCATAGCAGATCCAGGAGATGTTGGCTGGGATCAATGGTTTGGGGGTGCAATCCCAATTCAACAACTCATAAACAATGGATTTAAATGCCGACATTCATAGTTAAACATCCCAACAATTGCAAGAGAAAATAAAGATGACTATTTTAATTTTTATTGTAATACAATGGTAAATAATATATTTCCTCATGCATCCTTCTATTTGATTAGTCTTCTAATATGTTTTGTTTACAAGATCAATCAATGCTTTATTAGACGTGCAAATCATTAAAAAATTATTTAATTGATATACAATAAAAGACATTTAGTGTTGCTATATGGTACGAGAGACTTTGCACACGTTTTTATTCAGTGAGGATAAAGTAAATCTTCTCTCGGTTGTTTTGTTTAGAAGTGATAGTCACAAGTCACCTGCATCATCATCATCATCAAAATAAGTTGCTTCAGTGATGGCTACACTATGTTGATCACTAGCATCAACCATTTTGATGGGCATTCCCCTACAACATAAAAATTTAAATGAGTCCGGTAGTTAATGGTGATGCATTATACTTTTAAATGTTCAATGCATAAATAATAGTGTTACTATTAATTTCTTAACAAAATGGATACGACGGTAATGAATACTCTGTACTGAACAAAACCATCTTGTTAAAATTTAGTTCTAATCATTACTTTAAAAATTTGTATATTTTTCAAGAATCTGCATCCCTTTACAAAAGATTATTATTATTTTTTTTTTTTGGTAAAAGAGCAATGAGGGTAACATGGTAACATATCTCCAATAGTTTACCTACCAGCTAAATTTCAAACTATCAAAGCTCATATTAATCTGAGAACCGAAAAATTAACCAAAAATTATAGGGGTTGAAAATTCTGTCCATTTCTATAATCCAACTCAACCAGAGCTATTTAGAACCCGATTTGTCCCATCATACAAAAATTGAAAATGAAAATTTGGGGGAGAAAAGAGAGTCACGGGGGAAGAGAATTCTTAAAAAAATTAGGGATGAATTAGGATCAAATTTGATGGCGCAGTATCAATTTAGAAACCCGTTGGGATAAACTTCGGGTCAAATGGCTTTATATTTTATGATTCTTATCCTTTTATTATTAAAAAAAATAATCAAGTGAACAAAAATATAAAAGTACATGTGAACAAATAAAATGTTCCTTATATTTCTTATTTCTTTTTCTGTTTTGGTCAAGAAAAGTTCCTTACATTTCTATCATTACCCCTTAGCACATAAGAGAAACAATCAAATAAAATAATCCACACCAAGAACAAAAGGATATTGAATCTCTGATTAGAAAATAAATAAGCAAGATAATTTTGATACAAGAAAGAACCATAAAACTCTAATCATGGTTTCTTTTTGGATCAAAAAAGACAACAACGGTAGAAGAAATATTGTAGTAGCTAACTAACTTGCAATGAACAATAGTGGTACTAGTGGACAACAAAAAGTTTACAGTAGATCTCAACTCTGACTAAAATCACAAAGAAGAAACTATAAGCTGATATTGTCTAATAGAAATGAACATCTATATGCTACAACCGAAGATCCGGAATCAATGAAGACACCGTGTTATAGCCACCAATCATGCTTGACCTTTTAAAATTGTAAAAGCATTTTTACTACCAAATTAATACCCTCAATTGGATTTTGCATGTAAGGATCACTATACCTCCCAGATCCACAAGTCAATAAATGTTTCACTGTTGCGATAGAGGATTGGAATGGTTACTGATGTATTTCCATGCACGCCAAGGTTTGAACTTTGAAGTTCCAATTAAAGCTCAATTCATAATCAATGAAAGTTGCATTGCTGTAATAAGGGATGAGAGTAATCGATATGTTTTTCCCATATGGGCTTGTATTTTTCAATCCCAATCTTCAACCAAGGTTTGGAGTTCCCATTGAAGTGCAGTACAGCTCCTCTCTCTATCAATTGAGCATCAACGTTTGTGTAGCCAAAACCTAGTACATGCCATGATGGATCCAAGGGCTCGGTTAATCCATAAAATGTCAACAGTCCAGGTGGCAAGGTACCGAGTTTCCACAGTGTCCGATCTACATTCTTTTCTTGCCAATAGTGGTAGATACCTGTTACATTCTTCTTCCTCCATTCAACCAAATCAAATACATTCATCCCAAATGCCCATCCACATGCATCAGGATCAAAATGTGCTCTTATAAGAGGATGAGAATAGTTCAAGTATTTATGGTATCTATGAAATGTTTCCATGCATGTCTCAACAGCTCCATTAACATTCCCGTTCAAATCAATTGAAAAAAGATCAGAAAGGTCCTTCTGAACAACAACATCATCGTCCAGGAACACGATCTTCTTCAGTGCAGGAAAAACTTCAGGGATATAGAACCTCAGGTGGTTAAGCATGGAAAGATATTTAGGGTTACGAAACTTGATGGGTGTCTTTCCATCATCACTGTTTCCAGAGAAATAGTAGCTTTGTATTTCAGAGTCTTGAAGTTGCTTAAGCACAGGAACATATGAAGCATTTAACCAAGTAAAGTCTTCATACTTCTGAACTTCCACAGTCACCCCACGGAAATCATTCAAGGTAAACCACGCCTTCATTGCAGCATAATTTATTTCATCAGTGACAAGGTGAAAAACAAC
Organism: Trifolium pratense; assembly: GCF_020283565.1. Lineage (NCBI taxonomy): Eukaryota > Viridiplantae > Streptophyta > Magnoliopsida > Fabales > Fabaceae > Trifolium > Trifolium pratense. The sequence goes on along the minus strand of NC_060065.1, from coordinate 4,443,277 downwards.
CATATTGGGATTTTTTGAATTTTTTGCAGTTGAATTGACTACAACTGAAGTTGCAATAATATTATCAGAGAACACACAAAAGTGGTAAAGATTTTTATCCTTAATCTTCATCTCCACTTGCCTTTTGTCCTTTAATTTCTTTTGCAAAGAAAGGTTTTTGAACCATTCTGTTGTTAACCGGACACCAAGACAGTATAAGCTTTTTGGGACTTCTTCAGCCGCTATTTGTCCATATTTTGAACTCTTTTCACTTACAGAATTCATCTGTTCTTCAAGAGCTTGAATTTTTGCTTTGAATCTCATGATCATGGTTGCACTGTCATAATGGAGCTGTTGGGCCTGATATAACAATAACGCCATATCACGGATAGCACTGTCTGATTCTCTGGTTGTTAGAGGTGAACGCCTAGTGGCAGCATTTGAGAGGAGAATCTGCGAATTGCGGATCTGAGCACTTAGTTCCCAAGCAAACTGTAGATTGTTACTTTCTTTTGCAATTACAACAAAAGCTTTTGCTAGGGATATCTGATCATTAAGTTGTCTGGTTACCGAGTCTGAACTTAACATCTCTTCAGTAATATTGAGGCCTTCCATAATTCTATCATTCTTGTAAGTTCTCTGCACAACAAGATACAAGTTATTCGCTAAGCAAGGACCCAAACTCATCCTCCCCCATCTCCATCCCCCGAAAATAATATAGTATTCTAGCTTTGACATAAGAAGTCAAGTGTGCCATGAAAGCTATGTTCCAATAACTTGATCAAGTTTCAGTACTTTTTCGTATGATCTATGCATTACCCTTTAATTATTATGTCACAATTCCAATATCATAAATGAAATTACGAAAATATATTTACGGAAAATTATTATTATTTTCTATAGTAAGGAAATGAAGTGTATGTTAACTTAACAACAAGAGCAAAAACATATGAAAATATCACTATTCTGCCTATTGCAAAACATTTAACAATAAGCTCCCTATATAATGGTAGTAATTTTAATCAAATTATAACAATGTGAGCATAAAGTAGCAGCATGGTACAGATTCAAATCCAAACATTATGTGAAATTTTCTTCATTACTAAATGTTGACGGCTTACCATGTTTTGAAAGATGTATTACAAACTTACAAAAGTAATGTCATCAGCCAGCTAGATTATCAATTAATAAAATAAATTAAGCTAGCAGTGATGTAACAATAAAATCAGAAATTTAAAACATCTGATCTGGCATAACACTGCTATTCAAAATTATTAGGTGTTAAAAAACTGATCGATGTAAAAATGGGTGAGGTGTATATACCTTATGGAAATACTCTAATTTTTTTTTTTATCTAATTTATAATTCTATCCAATTCACCCATTAACCATTTTTTCCATCTAAAGAGAAAATTTTAAAAGGAATAAGATGCAGAAACGGAACAAGAGTCAACGTTTTTCAATCTCACATAAATCCAGTTGTTTCTCTCGAATGCAGGTTATAATAGGAATGCATCAAACGCATAAGCCCAAAACAACTACTCATATGAAAGAACCCGTTTACACACCCCAAAACATGAAAAATGAAAAGGCATATAAAGCAAACTAGCACAAAATCCGGATAACACAATCTCACAAAGACACATGGTACATAATTCTGAAAACACGCCGAATTTCCAACATCATCACATCAGAAGAATTGAAAGATTTTTTTTAAAGCTAATAAACTTTTTTCAGCTGATTATAAGCTCTAAAAATAGCTCACAGGTTTTCACATCCACCTAAATGCTGAGATTGCAAATAGTAGCTTTTAATGTCTATATTCAAATAGAAATATCTTATCTTATTGAGTTGAAGAGACATAGTTTAGCTGATTAGTCGATTTTCCCTTACACAATAAGGTACAACAATAGTACCTTGTTTAAAGAACCCATATCATATTAACTTGACAGAAAATGAAGGTTCTACAACCAAGACTATGATCCAGAAAGAAATTAGCTGAGTTTTCATACAAACTTTTCAGCAACAAGAACAGAAACCAACGTAATCAAGTAAATAAAAAAGCAATACCTTGGGCAAAGACGGTCTAGACTCAATCTGAGTCCCTTTTGTCAGAATATAGATAAAGAGAAGAACCACTGCACAGCACAATGCCCACCAAAACACATCAGGAACCCTTCTCCGCACTGGCCTTCGAAAATCTGTTGGTCTTCGCCTCATTTTCCAAACTTGTTCAAAACCACAATTTCCCCCCCTAAAACTCAGGGGAAAACAGAACAAGAGAAAAAAGAGGGAGTGGCAAATCAAGTGGTATTTCTGAGATCAACACGAATTGCGGTTTTAGACTCGTTGGATATTTAGGTTGAGAAGATTCAAACTTTGGAGAAATATTTTATTTTGGTTTTGTGGGCATGAGATCACTACAATGAGCAATAAATGAAATACCACATAGTTTGTTTCTCTTTGCCTGCGCCATGGGAGAAAAACAATTATATATTTTAGACTCAATTATAAGGAATAAGATCAAAGTAGCATACACCAAAAATAGGACAACCATTCAGTAAAAGAGAAATCAATGAGCCAGTATCAAACATTCATGATTCACATTAAAAACAATTCCCTAAGCTTAAAGGGGATTGCAAAACCCAAAAGAAAGAGAACCATTCTAGTAAAATAAGAACCACCTAGTTGTGATTAATATTCCTAATTAACATACAAAATAACATGCATACACACTGAACTATGGCAAAGAGTGTAAGAGTATGATGTGTGAAGTATTTACAACAGTTTGAGTTTAGCATTGTGTTTAAAATAACATAAACAAGATTTGAAATTTTGAATAAGAGTATAATAATGTGTGAAGTACTTCCAATAAGTAAAAAATTGAAAAGTTTGTATTAAAGAAAAGACAGAAATCACAAAGCAATTATGATAATAAGATGGATTATGGCATCTAGCTTGAAAGTTGAAACCCAAAAAGTGTCACAATCCAGCATTAGTTTTAGGCACCCAACAAAAAATTGAAAATATAGAGCAGTGGTTTCTACCAAGTGCACGAATATAATAATAATTTCATATGATAACAAAAGGCAAAATAGAAAAACCTTGCAAACCATGCACATAGAAGAGAATCAACTATGATATAAATAACTAAAAACACTATCGGTTCTACCAAAAACAATATCGGTCTTTTAGTTGTCAGCACAAAAGATTAGTTATAGCATGCCTCTCTTCCTTTTCCACTTCATATATGATTTATATACATGTATGCTTCATGCAGTGTTGTCGAATATCGGCCATGCCGGGTTTCAGAGACAGGATTTCAACTGATCCTCGATATCCGCCATATGAAAGTAAATAGTAATACTAGAAATGATAATAGCAAATGATAACAGTTTCAATTTTAGCATAAATTAAATATATTGACCAAGAAATTATTGGAGACAACATCATCATCATAGATAAATAATTACTTAAATAACTAGATTTGTAAATTCCAACTCATAATTGAGAATTTTTTGAAGAACATTCAGATTTAAGTATCAGACAAAAAATAATAATTTTAATCTAACATTTATTGCTATAAATAAAAGTTCCAGGAAAATTGAGATTCAAAATGTAGAGCAGAACTAGACATTGAACATTGTAGCGCATGAAATGAAATTGAAAAATTAAGCTCAGATTTTGGCTTAATTAAATCAACGAATTATGATTATACCTGCGTTGTTGAGATCAGTGTTATAACAAGTTGAAGAAATCTTTGATTTGAGTGAGCTGATGAGTTTATTTGATTGACGCACGGTTGCAGTAACTGGGAATGAATGAGGATGATTAAGAAAATAGCTTATGAGGGAATCGCGGTGAAGAAAATAGCTTATTAGGGTCTTAGGGATTATGATTTCCGCAGAGAGGAAAAGAAAATTTATTGAGAGTTTCTGCAGTTGAGGATACACAAAAAGAAATACCATACATTTAATTTAAGAATTTAATATTGTTTGAAATATCATATACTGTATCTAATTTAATATTTTTTTGACAAAATATTTAATTTAATATTGTTTTTTATAATATGTTCATTTTAATTTTGGTCATTTTTTGATAATAAATATGTTTGTCCTTAAATATATCCTCATTGCCTAAATCACAAAATTTCAAAAAGTTTGTTTAGAATTGTTATTTGTCCCACAAGTAGCTCAAATGGTAGCTATTAGGAATATTATTGGAGTGACCGGAACTCCGGATTCCACACTTCTTTACATTTAAATGTGTGATGATTGACGCTTGACTTGATAGGGAGGATGACGGTTCAATCCATGCAACTGCGATCGGGAAGAGGCTGAAACAACTTGATATCAAAAAGATTATTGTTGTTTACAGTAAATAATGTATGTTAGAATTACAGATGAAAATTTAAAGAAAAAGGTTTATAAAAAATGACAAATTTTTTAAAGGATTTTTATACTCCCTCCGGTCCTTATTATAAGAAAAAATTTACTTTTTAGATTCATAGAATGTTGGGTGTATCTAGTCAATAATATAGACCAGATACATCCAACATTCTATGAATCTAAAAAATAAACTTCTTCTTATAATAAGGACCAGAGTGAGTATTTAAAGACGGAATGCTCATTGTATTGTACGTAAAAATAAATGTCCGTCTTCTAAAATATTACCACTTCTTACTCCTCTCGTAACAAATTATATATTATATACCGTACTTAATTTAATTTAATTTTTATATAAAAAGGGCCTAAGCACAAGAGAAGAAACTAAACAGAAATGACTCTAGGGGTAGTAATCTCCATTATATCCGTAAGCAACAAACTACTCAACCTAGCGTTCAGGTACAATTTTAGAAAAAAAAAACATTTTACAATATCAATATTGAATTAATTGTTTGATGGTAAATTACGACTGACATTTTTTACTTACGTGCTCGAGAGAAAATCTCTCTCTAATCGAAATTTTGAATTTTGGATTTTGAATTTTTCTATATTTAAAATGTGTGGATCTAATTACTACCTATTTGACAAAAAAATTGTCCTTTCTTTCCAAACATTTTTGATGTTTTCTCTCCCCACCCCCCGTGTTTCTTTTATCCCCCCTGAGTTTCCAATTTTGCCCTTGAAAAAACTTCGGTTCGTAGAAACCGAAGTTTTTTTTTGTCTTGAAAACAAATTTCGGTTTCTAAAAACCGAAATTTACTCTGAATTTGCACTAGAAAAAATTCGGTTTCTGCGAACCGAATTTTTCACAAGGGCAAAATTGGAATATTGATGGGTATAAAAGAAACACGAGGGGCCCGAAGAGAAAACATCAACATTTTTTTTACAAGTCTGAGTAAGTTGTTAACACCGACAAAAAAATCATCTGTTGAGGAGGGTGGCTTTACATTTTTGACAAAAGAAATCCTGTATTTTTCTTACAAAAGAAATGTATTTTGTTTCTTCTTTCAATCGTAGCTCATATTCATAATAATATGTCTGTTTTTTATATCACGTGGTACTATCAATGGGAATAAGTAAGATCAAGTTTAAGGGCCTACGCCCCTATTTAAGCTCAAGCAGGTCAAATTCGTTTTCTACTTGTTCTCATAGGAAGAAAAAAGAGTTCGACCGTGAAGTAAGTAAAATTTGATCAAGAATTATTTTCATCATGAATCGAATTTGAGTTTTCCGAACAATTCATTCTAAAAAAAGCTCATTAATCACTTGAGTCTAAGAGCATCTCCAATAAGGGTATCTAAGAGAGTTTCATAGACTAATGATACGATATTTTTTTTTTTTTTTATTATTGGAGTTCTATGACGTGACACATAGAGTATCAAAATTGATGATACTGGTACCTTAAATAAGGTACCGTATCATCAATTTCATGTTATTATTAGTTTCCATATATGTCAAAATATTACCGTTGACATTTAATGATTGGATCTTCTTCTTTTTTTTTTTTTATTATAGAAAAGTTTTATTTCTTTGTTGTCTTTTCATTTCATAAGTTTTCATTCAATTTCGTTTCTTCAACAACAGTGCCAAAAAGATTTTTTTTCTTCTTGTAGTGGATGTTAATTTGATAATATTTCATATTATTCTATATATTACACAATTTTTATTTATTTTGTTCTCAAATCATATTTTATTTGTTTTCTATCAAATAGATCCTAATATGTATAATAATAAAAATTAATTATTATATTTTTCATTATATATTTCCCGTCATATTTATGCATTTTTCACCATTTTTTATTTATTGTCATGTATTTCTCATTATATTTAATTAGTAATTTATTTATCTACGTATTTATTAAATTAACTAATTTTTATTTTTATTTAGATTAAATAAAAAAAATAAATATAGAAGAGACCATTTGTTATTAATGTATAATACTAAAAAAGTGGTATTACCATTGGAACAAAATATGTATGAGTTGCATAAATATTACATGGTATTATATGGACCCCTTGTTAGTAATGTAAGTAATATCACCATTGGAGATGCTATATGTCTTAGTCACTCAGTTATAATTGTTATTGCTATATATATTGTGCAAATACCTAAATTGTATGGGTTATTTCATTGATTGTACATAACTACATGTACATTAATTGGGCAAATAATTGTCCAACAATCTTCACACTCCTATGGTTATGTGAGTTGCAAAAGGTTAGAGTTTAACACTCAACGTTGACAAGGGTTCTGTTTCCCTCTAAAGAGATATATATCCACAATATCCATAGATGGAGCACACCAACAACCTACACTTTTTCATTTCACAAAAACAAACTTTCTATTTCAAACAATAAAGAATAAGGGTAGCAATTGATTATTCAGTTTCGTATATATATTGTTGAAAGTGAAATGATAAAGACAGTGATTTAAGAAAACAATATATTACATCCCTCCATCTCACACTATTTTCTTTGAAAGCAAGATACAGCCAACTAGACAAAACAAGACAACTGTTTCAACATTAATAAGAAGGCCTACAATCAATCAAACTTCTGTGATAAAAATTGTATTAAGTGTACGTTTGGTTTAGCTTTTACTTAACTCAAATCACTTCTCAATGCAATATTTGGACTGATTTATCAAAGCTGTGAATTGTAGTTTCTACTTAAATGAGTTTGATCTAATAACTCAGCATGAAAACAAACAACCTATACAATATTTTTCACTGTTATTACAGCTCAAGACCAGACAAATTTAGCTAGTAAATAAGTAAATTCGTCCTCGAATTTATACCCATCAAACTCTTAACTACTAACAAGTAACATTTGCTAAGCCACTAGGATTGGTCTAGTGGTGAGGGGTTTGGGTAGTATGTTGTAGGTCCTGGGTTCGATCCCCAGCTCATTGTAAACCAAAAAAAACAAGTAACATTTGCTTGTATAAAAATCTAAAGCAAAACAACAATAATATTATTTTTCTTCACAATGTTCCCCTCATAATACAAAAATGAGTGGGAATGTATTTTGCATTTAACTACTACTCTATTAGAAACCATATATGCTTGTTCCACTAGTAACTAACTAGCAAAATACATTCCAAAACTTGCCTTTTATCTCTTGGCTTTAGGAAGACAAGTGGTGCTCAACAGTAGGAAAGCACCAGGAATACAATTCAGATTTATCTTATCACCGATAGAAAGATCTCAGATTTATATCGCCTACCGAAAGCACATTTTTAAACAACCTGGGATGAAATGTTTGTTGTAAGAAGCGTTCCACGGAAACCTTCCTCAGTATGCTGCAGATCCATCCTATCACTGCAGAGTTCATCTGCAAAAGACGAATACAATTCATTTCTGACTTAATGAATCAAAAGTAATTACTTGGGGAAGATATAAAAGATTACATGTGCTATACTTATATTCCCTATGGCTGTAAAAATAAAGCGAGTGCATCACCATTACGGCGCTATTAAATAGCTTACCGGCAATATCTCGATTTTCATGGATCTCAGAATCCCTCACTATAATCTGATCTCCGGCAAATATGTTTGCATCCGCAAGGGTAGCACTTTCATCATCATTGTCAATTATTCTATCACCTTTATGTAGTATCTGGTTTTCCTTGACAACCTTGGAGGACAATAATCATCGATAAGATTCATGAAAAGAGATTTAAACATTATGATGCTTTGCACTCTAGCATAGCAATTCACTGATTATCATTAATGCTGAAGATAAAACCTTTCTAACTTGAAAGAAATTCATCTGACTAGCTATTATCAATGAAACAAATTCATCCCATAAAAGTGAAAGTAAACCTGCCTATGAAGTGTCAGTTCATGTGTATAGTAGTATAACCTGTGAAGATAACACTTGGGTAACTAATGTTTTCTTATGACAAAAGGGACATGATCGACATGTTTACCGATTTCATTAAAGAGGATACACTATTTGTTGTCCATCTTATCTTATAGTATACATTGAAGGAATGCTTAATTGAAAGGAAAATTTAGAACCAAAATTACACTTCACACTTGATTAACAAAACAAAAATGTTATGGTAAACCGCAACTCATTTTTAGTATACTCCACCCCACAAATTTGAAACTGGAATGTAAAATGATTTCCCACCATGTTATATGCATGAGATCAATATTGACCTGAAAAAAGACCCAGTTTCAATGATATGATATCCTAAAGTTCTCAGAGCAGAGGATTCTTTTTATAGAAAAAGGCACTTTCAAGATTTAAACTGAACTAAAGCATTATGCATACAACCAACATAGAGTTTACTCACCCCAAAGGATTCCCATATCATCATTTTCAACTGGTATAGTGATGTTGAAGCGGAAACTTTTAGACTAACTGAACTCCCATTTTTAGTCTTCCGGGAGCGCTTCGAAACCCGCCGATCGGTTTCAATTAATCCCTTTGACGCCTCCAAGATTGATTTAGGTACCTCCTTACCACGTACAAGAATTACAGATATGTCCTCATTGCAATAGTTAAGTTTATGCATTAAGTCACAGCTTTCTTTTTCTCCAATGCAACTTTCACAAACCTGGATATTGAGATGAAAATAATAGTTGAATTGAAAGTTGGTATATATAATTCAATAAATGAAAGTTGAGGAGATCAAAATATTTAGTCAGCTGAATAAAAAACCGATGACTTTCAAACTTCAGATAGTTACATAATTACATTATTCACCCAAGATCAATAATTTGTCAGTCAACTTAGATCCACAGACTGAGAATCACCGTTTTCAACACGTGATTGCATTCATTAAGCAACATTAACGACAGAACAAAAATTTGTACTATGCATGAGAATGAAAAACAGGAAAACCAATGACATGGCTTTCAAAACTAAGTGCAATTTGTATGCAATACTGTAAGATTAATATATAAAAGAACAGTGCAAAAAAAAAGTAGGGCCAGTAACATAAGAGAGTTTTGGATCACCTCAGGACAAGTCTTGATCAAAATTTGTCCAGTTCCATTTTCATTATTCACTTTATCCCCCGTGTGTAACTGATCCTCACATATCAGCATCTTGTCATCGGATCCAGTCAAAAAGTTATCTGAATCATTAATGTGATAAATTGTAGCAGATATCCCTTTGGTCACAGTACCACCCCATTCTTCACAAAAGCATATCCAATCATTCTCAGATATGATAGTTAAACCTGCCTATAATCCACAAAAAGGAAATGGAAATTTGAGTCAACAAATTAACAAAAAAGAACTAAAATTACACCCATCAACACGTGAAAATGAAGGAGGAAGAAACAGAGTGAAAGAGCAAATGATATCAAGAATTCATAATTTACTTGTTTAATTTTTTAAAGGGATTTTAAGCATACTAAAACAGGTGAACTAGTTTGCCATAAAGAATTTGACATGTGATTGCATGCATTTACATAAATATCATGAGTATAAAAAACAATTCCTTTCTTGTTTCTTTTCCTAACCAACTTACAGAAGATTCTCTCTGGTTTATAGCACCGCGTCTGAAAACCAGTTGAGGAGGTCTTTCAACAAGTTGTGAGTGCTGATACAACAGATACAAAATTCATCATTAAAATTTTCTAGGGATTAAATTCTAAAGAAAGAATGGAAATGCTATATAGATATGCACACACAATCACATGATTAATTGATCAGTGAGCTCTGCTACTTAAGTCACTAACACGTGTGGGATAAGCTTGTTTGGTGGTTAACATAGGATAAAGACAGCGAGAATTTCACAAGAAACCACCTATTTGGATGTATATTTGGTAGTTTGGACAAGCTTAATTCTCTGTTAAGAATTTCACAATGGTGGGATAGCATCCTTAGTGTAGTTTATGTAAAATTTTGCGTTTAATAATAATTTGTGTTTGCATCAGAAAAAATAAAATAATGTCTGATATCAGCCCAAAAAATTCTTATCCTTTCCAATAAACAACCCACCAGATCGTACATGTTACCCTATCTCGTGTATGATGTTGACCAGATCATGGTAGGATATGATATGAATTACTTTCAAATGACAACATTAGCCTTATATTCAGTGACAATGGTGAAGGGTGTCAGGTGATGGTGATGGTGATGGGTATTGAGAAGCAATGGTTGTGGCAAAAGGTGTTGGAGAGCGATGGCAATGATAGAGGATGCAAGGGAGTGGAGGGTATCAGGCAGTGGTGGAGGTGTCGGGAGCTAGCAGTAAGTAGTGGAAGGTTGAAGCAATCAGATGCTGTTGTGGAAGGGAGGGAGAGAGAAGGGTAGAAGAGAGGGCAACAAACAAGAGGAGGAGGAGGAGGAGGAGGAGGAGGAGGAGAAGAATATTTCTATCTTATGATGTTGATTTCTAACCCAGTCCCCAGTCAGTTCCATGTTATTTTTTCACTAGTGAGCAAGATAGATAGAATATGTTAATAGGACAAGCTTATCCCATCGTATAGTCACCTCATACTATGGATCAAAATTTGTATCCTATCTCCTCTTCATGATATACCTTTTTCTGACAGTAGCATACAAAAATTTCACTTTAATTTTGCCAAACAGTAATCAAAATCATTTTGTATAGTAACTAAAGCAAATTAAACATGTAGCATCGACTACAATGCAAAACATGGCCATATTCCAGAGTAAAATACAAATGTACCTTTTCACACATCAGTGAATCAATTACCCCATCTAAAGTTTCCGGTTTATCTGGATTCTTGAATGTTGGACTAATGTAATTTCTCCATTTTAATATCCATGAAGAAGGCAGCAAGAAATATTTGCAATCTACAGATAGTGGCATACTTTTAGCCTGGAATAATTTCTCATGATTCTGACGCTGCTTTTGTTTAACTAATCTGCAACATAAATGCAGAAGTTATCTTATAAGGTGTCTATATAGCACTCTATCTTAGTGGCAATTACAAATGAAATAACCTCAAGGAGTCCTCCAAGCATGCTGCTTCAGATAATTCATTAATGCATTGGGAACACTCTATGGAACTTAAAGGAAGAGTTGGGCCACCTAAGGGATCATCGGGTTTTACAGAAATAGCATCTTCATATAAGAAGAGCCAAAAAGTCTCAGGAATAAGCACCCGCTTAGCACCAGGAGCTTGCTCAGGCATCAATAGACCGTGTGGACAACTAATTGCTGCCGTTAGTCCAGCATCAGCTTCAGATGGAGCATCAAGGACTTTTCTTTTCCACCACTGCAGCAACCTTCAAAACATAAGACATTGAAGTTAATCAGAACAGGTCACATATTTATCTATAACAGGGTCAGTTGGTCAAGATATTTAACTGTTCCATTCAGTATCAGTGGAAGCATGACGGCCATGAGAGAAGACTTGTTATCATACCATGGTCTGGATATGAAATACTTTCCGTCTAGACAGTTCCCGTCAAGAATATCACGTGCAAGTGGCTTCAATGATTCTCTTCTACCCCGATAGGTGTCAGCTGATACCACTGTCTGAGCCCCGTGTATCAGACAATCCCGACAATGGTCATCATGAGACAGTGTTGGCATCCCACCATACTGAATTTTGCAACCCAATCAACAAAGGGAATGCGTCATGGATATTGTGTCAGTACAATGCAATGGAATAGATGAAATAGCAATAGAGGAACAAAAATTTGGACGAGATGTACAAATAAAATAATCCATAAGAAAACACCAGTGTCTGTCCTTTTTGTTAGATACTGAATTACTAATTTATTCAGACTAGTTCACTGCATCCTCCTCACGTAAACAAAATATTTCACAAAGAAAAGTTCCCTTACATCAGGCTCCCATATGACTTCAATTTTCCTACTGACAATCATCACGAAGAAAAAGGCAGTACTTCATGATCAAAACAAATTACTCCCTCAACTTCTAAGGTACTTTAACCTATAGACCACTAAATTTGAAACAGCTCCATCTGATAAGTTTTCGCTTTATCTTTCCTATCAGTATTGTCTAACAAAACATGTAAAAATATACTGAAAGATAAATACATTCCCACGATACCTATACCTTGCACTAACTTTAGTTAAACCGCCATGTATAAATACATTAATAGAAATCCACAAACAATGAATGAGATGATATCACAAGAAGACAATTAATAATCTAAACATATAAAGAAAATAAACAAAAGTTACCTTGGAAAACAACTTATCCCAGGCTTTGGCAGACAGTCGCTTTATTGAGGTAACCTTTGAAACGGGGACTTTCCCATGTGAACATTGGATGAATGTGTTGTCAATCGAACTGCATGTACATTGCAAAAGTAAAAACCCTATAAATAACATCAATTCCCCTTACACAAATAATTGACAAAAAGGAAACCTAAAGTTACGACAAGAAAATGGTCTAGTCACACACTACTTAAAAAAACATTGAAGTGTTCATGACCAAATATAATATAGTACAAAAATATGCACTAACGTTGGAATAATGTTGTCAGCCCACTGACGAAGCCAGTCACTAGAAATCCAATAGAATGGTCTCTCCAATGGTGGAACAGAAGCTTCAGCTAAAACAGATCGAACTTCCTTTCTCCTATCAGTAATACGACTCAATTCTAACTCTTTCCGATGACTGTATTGTTGACAAGCATCAAGATATGAGGCATTGAGATTGTGAATCTCATCATAAAGATGAGAAGGAAGAGAAGTACCATCTCGTGCAGTAGCTACAACACCCTCTATTTCTTTATGGTTAGCACCACAAGCTATGCCCCCATTTTCACTTACATTTTTTGCATGCTTAAGATGGTACATCAACATATATGCATCACAAGAAGAAAATATCTCCATAAGCGAAGATTGTGAATGAGTTTTGTTTCCATTACTTTCAGCTATCTTTACTTCAGATTGAATTGCATCAGTTACAATGGATTTAATAGTAGAACTAGAAGGTCCTTCACCAAATGGATGGTTACCCAAATTAGTAACAAGTTCATCATCAAATTCCCACCACTGCCCCGTGTTTTTGTCCTTGATGTGAGCGATGTAATGGCCGCTATTAACACCAGATCCCTTGTGAATCAGTACAGCTGACAAGTCATATACCAAATCAAACTGAGACAACTCAGACAATCTATGTCGCATATCAAGTTGTGCAGGAAATGAAAATGCAGAGGTAATTTTCTTCTTTGTGGTGGTCTGCAAACACAAATAAATAAGTAGAGAAGCACGCTTATAAAGATACAACTAGTGGTCCATGAAATCAAACTTCACGCCATATAAGAATAACCACCCTGAAGCAAGCAATTATGAAGGTGATGGTGAATGCACTATCGTTCTTAATGTAATACTTATTTATATATTTCTTATGATAAGTATGTCTCTTATATATCCATAAATCAGAAACTAAAACTATGTAAAACAAAGTAAAACAACGAAAAAAAAAGCATGCTACTTAGTAGTAGTGTAGTACCGAGCTCATTATAACTATAACAAAATATGGAAATTAATTATGAAGTAAATCGGTAATGTAATTAATTACCTTTGGAAGAAAGACACAACGTTTAAGTTGAAAATTAAGTACATCAGGTAATGTACACAACTTGATGCTGCGAGTAGCATCAACTCTTGTGTTGCATGACTCACAAAAATATTGATTGTCTCCATGAAGCTCTTCAACAGTTAGGTAATCATCTAAGCTCTCATCTAAACTTTTCAATCCCTTGACATTCAACTCCAATTCATAGAAATCTTCCGTTTTGGAAGAAGCTTCAGAGTCTCTTCCACATTGTGAGCACCTGCATAGTACGTCGTATAATTATAAGAGATGCGTATTTGTTATATACATAGATACTGCTGGTCACACATACATCTAATATGAAGGATAAATTGTACAATCGAAAGATAGTTGAGATCATTTTGACAATAAATTACCATAGTTGCTTTTGAGTTCTGACCAGTTATGAAAAAAAAGCTTAGTTCCATGAATTATATTACAAAAATAAACAGTACTCAACAAAGAATTGAAGCATTTAATATGTTTGTTTTCATAGAAGATAATCAAAATTAATATTTGGGAATATGAAAAATACTCCTTCTGAAAAACATACTCGTGCACGTTTTGTGGGGAGATCTGACAACAGTAACCAAACAATTGCATTACATGACAGTAACTCTGCATTATTGGTAATTGTTCTTTAGACCTGTTATTGAATTCTTTTGTGGTGGTAGTAGTAGTAGTAGTAAGAGGGGTCAAATGTAAAATAGAAAACTATCGGATATTTGAAAAATCTACAACAGGCCATAAAAAATATTATATGGTAAAAATAATTGTTTATTAGCTAACAAATTGCTTAGATTCAATGATTCTTACGTTGTCACATGAGACACACTTCCACGGAAAAGATCTTGAACTATTGTTCTTGCCTTGGAAACTTTGGAATGACTCAGACAACGCTCAAGCAATGACAGAAGCAATGTCAAGAATTCATGGCTATCCTGCTGAACACCATTATCTAACTCCAGTGTTTTCACAAAGGGAGATGAATCTATGAAAGCCAATTTACTAGCTTGTAACTGCGCAAAAAGTCTAGCTAGTTGATCTAATACAGGTTGTTGCCTTAAAACATCTGGTTCTGCAGAAAATATGCCTTCTCGGAATAACTTGTTCATGTACAAACATTGGAGTATTCCGTTTGCATAACATGTTGCCCCAAGATTTGTTAGACCTGCAGGAGAATCGGCAGACGCACGAAGATCCTTGTTTGGATCAGGGCCAAGACTTTCTACAAAATCTGACATCTTCTCCCATAAGCCAGATTTTCTGGCTCCATTTGGAGGTGGAACCAATGCACAAAAGCAATTCGGATTATCTTTCGTATTCACACGGCAGCCTGAACAAACCGGTTTCCAAATCATATACAATTGATTAATATCATCCCCGGTCACCACACCTGTTTCGTGAATTCTCCTACATTAATTGAAGAACATACATAACACAACATTGTTAAAAAATGAGTATTAAATCTCATTTCAATTCACAAACTAAAAACAACCTAGAGTACCTCCATATTTCATTAGAACAGACACCTTCATCCCCTTGTTTTTGTCTTTTATTTTTACTCCGGGTCGTTGGCCTACTCATTCTATAATACAAATACAACCTAGCCCCTGAAAATATCAATAACAATTACATCATTTCCATTATAAAACTTCAAAACTGTAAAACAAAAACACATGAATATCAATATATCACAGTATATTTCCTCATTTCCTTATGGGAAAATGGCAATGATCACTGAGACAAACATAATAAAGCTATAATTTTTTTGCAGTTACTATCATTTATCATATCATGGTGCAATATAAGTCGAAATTAAAGGCTAAAGTAAAATACTATATGGTTGCAGAAAATGCATTAAAAAAGACAATGAACAGGGCAAAATCAGTTTCAGAAAATTTTCAATTTTTGAATTGGGCTAAGCAGAAACAATACCGTTAATTGTAGTGTATAAAAAAGCAGGAATGAAATTAGATAAATCAAGGGGAAGGTTAATAGAAGAACCCTAGAATTTTGAAGCAGAAAAGATTCGGAAAAAATAAAATGAAGAAGAAATTATAAAAATGAGAAAGACGAGAAAATTTGAAGAAAATCGGAAAACAATACCTTAAGATGATTAAAGGAATGAAACTGAAAGAGATGAATAATTGTTGTTGTTGTTGTGGTGTTTGTTTAGGGGGGAAATTGAAGCTGCTTTCAGCTGCAAGATAGAAAAGTGCTTCGAATTCTGGAAAAATAGAAAGCAACAGAGAACAATAAAATTATTTTATTTTGTCAACAAAATAAATAAATTATTTTTTTTATTTTTTTTATAATTATTATTATTATTACTATCTAACCTCCAGTTACAAAAAAAAAAAAGAGACTATGATAATTAATTGTTCAATAAAAACATAAATAAAATTTGATATATAAGTAAAATATATAAAATTAGGATTTTTTCGAACAATTTTTATCTAACTCCTAACCTCTTTATTATTTTACTTATCATCTCATTCACCTCGACTACCGATTATCATTGTTATAGTAGTAATTCTCAAAATGTTATTATTTTATTAATAATATTATTATTATTATTATTAGGTCACTTTTTAAGTCATATTATTTCACAATTATTTGACTTAGATTAGATTCTATCTAATGATGAAGAATCTAGACAATAGTATACTGGATGTTCTTAATTCAATCCTAATTCCATTGTAAACCGTAAAAAAAGTGTTGGAGTGAGAGAAACACAAATGGTGGTGACTGGTGAGTATTAGAGAGAGAGAGAATGGGGCAATAGACAAAGTTTTGTTTGATTGGGAGGGAGGGAGGGATGTCATGTCACAATCAAAAGGTAGAGATGGATGGGTCAAGTTTTGAGGCAAAGACACAGCTCTTGTGCCAGATGTTGTACGTACACTTTTTTTTTAGGATGAATTACTTAGAAATATTTTGGCAATACTTTACTTACACGTAGTCGAACAATTGAATGCAAAAGTTTTAAAAAAAAATTGTTTTACATTTTTGCAATTGAATGCAAAAAAAAAAAAAAAAGAAGTCCGATTATATAAATTATAAAATGTGTCACAACTTCGAAAAATAAATGCTTTTATACACCAAAAATCTTAATAATAGAGCCCACAAATTCCTTTGACAAATAGAGATGATCCCTGCTCCTCATAGCTGGAAAGCAGTGCATAATATGGATGTAAATTCAGTTTTCAAAATTT
This sequence comes from Trifolium pratense, assembly GCF_020283565.1. Taxonomy (NCBI): domain Eukaryota; kingdom Viridiplantae; phylum Streptophyta; class Magnoliopsida; order Fabales; family Fabaceae; genus Trifolium; species Trifolium pratense. The sequence goes on along the minus strand of NC_060065.1, from coordinate 4,426,130 downwards.
CTCTCAGGTACGATTCAGGTTTTTAACTAGAACACTGAAGCAATATATAAATACCAGCAAAGAAAGATGAAAAACACGCCAAAATTGCCTTATCTCACAAGCAATCCATCTAATCTATGTATAACAAATCCACAATATGTATGGAAGTATTTCAGCTTTTCGTGTAGCAAAACCAACAAAGGAAACCAATTGCACAGTTCCTCCCCTTATAGTCAATTCCTTCCACGGAACAAGGGGCAAGACATGCATCCCAACAGACAAATCACCATAAGAAGGCTGCCATTTCAATCAGTTTTATCCTCTGAACTTGTCCTTTCTGAAACCTCTTCAATCTCAGGGATAGCATTTACGGGACTATCGCTTGTGATTATGCTCTCTGCAGCAGAAGTGCTAGCATTTAAAACTGCCTCACCATCGCCTGTTTTTGGAGACCTTGCCTTAGGGGAAGGAAGAGCCAGGATACGCTCATCCATTTGCACAGACCCCGCCTTAGGGGAGATACTCCCATCCAATTGCTTTGGTTTGTTCAGCGCACGGCAATGTGGGCAGTAGTAAGTGATAAATGGGAAATCCTCCTTCCGAGCAAGACCTGAACATAAATAAATAAGTAGATAAAAATATGCTTTTCCTGTTATAGTCATCTTTTCTCCTGCAATAAATGCAAAAGGACAAAACCATAAACGATAAAATTCAACCCCTTACCGTTATGCATGTGGCAGTTACCACATATGAGAGCATAAGACTGTGTTGGATCCTCACCCACAAGTAACGCTGCAATTCTTGCAATCCATCCTCCATCTTGTGGGGTTGAATTTTGAGGCTGATGTTCAACAACAATAGGTTGATCATACTCAGAGGTCTGGGTTTGATCGAATCCTCCCGAACCTACTAATTGTTGATCAGCAAAATTTTGTGCGGTTGTCCTTGGACTAGTGGATCTATTTTGAACTTGTTTCCTATTTCGAAGTCCAGAGGACTGCACAAGTTCAACATCATTGCTCTTCCCTGTTGAAGCACCACTGAGATGGGATTCATCACCCATGTACAATTTCAAACCAGAATCTGAACCCAATTTAGACGCCAAAACAGTTGCAGCAGCTGCCTTTGCGGCTGGGTCTGGGTCATATCTCTATGTACATCATCACAGGTATAATAGTTAATAATCTTAAAGCAGTGGTTAACATATACCATAAAAAACTGCTTTCTAGTAATGAAATTTAAAGCACAGACACGAGCATAACTCCTAATGAATAAGGAACTTTGTTTCCATTAGTCATGTCGTACGTTCACATTATTGATTCTTCCAAAAAAATAAAGCACTCAGATTATTGTCATCATAAAAAACTCCTAACTGAGAATTAGGAGGTGTGTCATCAAGATATGATAGGATTCTGAAAAATTAGATAATGTGTTGTATATCAACTTAGATTTTGAAATCACTGAACCTTAATATGTGGTCACCACAATCTCAAATTTATTTTGTCTGCTCCAAACAGCATGAAAAAAATTGTGATATTCTAAACCATGTAACAAGTCTTGTTCCTAGTTTCAATTCTTCAAACAATCACCTGAATAAGCTGTTGTGTAGTGTAATAATTTGTCTTTTCTTTGAGCTCATCGATTTTTGCTTGCCTTTCAGCTCGAAGCTTTTCAAGAATATTCTGGTCCCTGTTATCACCTGCATCATAACACATTATGAATTAAAACTTCAGCAAATTAGGAAATTTTATTTTTCACTTCTCGATGGTCAAATCACTACAGCCTTCTTAACTTATTATTGATGGCAACAAATTTCTTTAACAAATCAAATGCTACTCCTTCAAGCAATTTCCTATACACACAAGTTTCATAAGCTGTTTGTAAATGATTGAATGAACTTTAGGACCTTCTAATGAATTATAAAACCCATTATGACCAAATAATTTTATCAGCATTTGCTGAGTACCCTGGAGCCATCGATTTGATAGCATGAGGAAATTATTTCATCAAAAGCATTCATTTCAGGAAGTACTGAACTACAGACTTGTCCACTGGCTCTAACAATTACGAAGGCCTTTTCCCAGAGACAAGAAAAATGGAAGAAATTGTAATGGGTGATGAGTTTATAACTCCTTTTGATTTTAAAGTGTTAATTTGTATCATAAATAAGACCACTAGGTGACATCAAATTTGAGAATTATGAATGAAATCTTAATTTCATTGACATAGATGACAATTGCAAACGAGGCAACAACAAACCATACATCCGAAGTCCTGATTGTTAAAGAAGAAATACACACCTAGACTACCTTCTGTATGATATGCATGTCTAAAGCTTCTGACACTTACACATTCTTATGAAGCTGATAAATGCTGAATAAGTAGCAGCTGATAGTGCAGGCAAAAGAAACATTGGTAAAACCCGGATTGCCCTCATTTTCCAATCTATACCCACTGATCTTGTTGTCATAATAGCATAACCTACAGCAATGACCTGAAAGTTGAAACTATTCTCAGCAAAATTCTATTTTTATTACAATGAAAAAAAAAGGGTCTACAGTTTAGGACCATGGCAGCAAGTCATCAACTTACTTACTGATAGAAACCAAATAACGTACTTAATTAGCTATTCAATCAAAATGGATAACTAAAACTTGAAATGAATAACCACTTCCGTCTATTTATTATTTGGTACACAGATTAGAACATAACATATAAGTTTTGTTTTACATTTGATTTGATGCATTTTAAAGTAGAACCGATCATGTTCAATGGAAATAACACGAAAAACTGAATAGACAATATTACAACGAAATGTAAAAAGGCATACATAGTATATATAATCAACCATTAACCATATTAAAAAAAACATAGCATACCTCAAATATAACAGAAAATAAAATAAGATTCCGAGACACCCGCCTCCTGGATCGCGATCTCCTAGCCACTCTAGCTACGACAGTAGCTTCCTCTTTAGAAATATATTGAAGGCGTTTCTCAAAATCATCGCCGTGTAACCTAAAAATTCCGTTCCAAATTCGAGAAATGAATCCTTTACGCTTCTTCTTTTCATTCCCAGCAGTAGTAGCACTTGTTTTTGTCTCCTTGTTTTCACCTTCCCCAACTACTTTATCATCAGCCATTTTATTATAACCTTTTGTTTCCTAAAAACAACAAAAATTCTAACAAATCAACAATCACACAATCATTAATTAATCGATCCAGTAAACTAATTTAGTGACTAATCAATTCACTTAAATAGTAATAATAATAATTTTCCATTAATTGAATAATCACACAATTCATAAAAGATCAATCAATGAATAAAATTGAAAAGGAAAACGATGAATAAAAAGATTGAAATCGAGAAATTAACCTCCTCCAATGGTTGATGATTGATTGGATTGTTCGGATCTCGCGATTGAATTGATTGGATTCGATTAACGGAGGAGGAGGAAGCAAATCAATTTGGGGGAATTTGTGTTTGTTTTTTGGGAATTTCGAAACACGTCTCGTTGTGAAGAACACGTAGCACGAGGGTCGTAATCTAAGAAACAAAGACTTGAATGGCACTCAATGGAAAACTATATGCCAGGTGAAAAGAAAACCCATGCATGATAATAATAAAGTACTCCTAATTAATCATTCATTATGTGATGATGAATGTAATTATGATCTTTCTTCAATGTTAATCTACCATTTTGCAAATCAACTTTGGCTTCTGTTCTTTATTACAAATTTTAATTACCATCCTAATCTCTTTGTGTGACAAATTTTTATTTTTTATTGATAGAAAAATATGTGTGACAAATATTGTGATAATTAAATCATTTTTAAAAAATAAAAATAATTAGGATTATAGTTTTTTTTTCCGTAAATTAAATAAATTCCTTTCACAAGAGTAAAAAAAAAAATTCCTTTCACAAATTTTATATCCAATTATATATTATAAATAGAGTGGATCGACGGATGACCTGATATTCGGCTCTAAGAAATGTATAAGTTTAATATTTAATAGTGTTTCGAATAAGGTTTTTTTTAGTGAAAATATATGGCAAGAAAATGAGTAAAGCAGAGTAACTCGGGAGATTGCACAAAAAAACGTGTAACCCAACTCAACTTTCATGTTAATAATTTATTTCTTTATTAAATATGATCAAATAATTTGAAAGTTGATTTAATAAGATGTCACAATTTATAAAGTCTGGCTTTTTCAAAAAAGAAAAGGTCTTTGTGGACAAATAATATTTTCTGCAGTGTAATAAAATGAAAAAAGTTATTTTGGTGTATAAGATTATTTAGCGATAAATTTAGAAAATTATAATGTTGGTATTTTTAGGAATTCTGAATTATTGGTAAAATTATGTTCTTATCTCTAGTTCCTAGAATGTTGAATGAGTACCATCTTGTGTTTATTCCCTTTTCTTTCTTTCAATTTTGTATTGATTTTTTTTTCATCCAATGATATGATTTTGAGTCTAAGTAGTGCTAACAACATTCACTTTAACATCTCTTCTTTCCAGACACTCATTCTTTTATCGAGCGAAATAAATGTAAGTTTCACCAATTTATGTTGGTCTGGTTACAAAGTAGTGAAAACACGTGCATTTCGTCCAATAAAAAAATGAGTGTTGGAAAGATAACAAAAATTGACCATACTCAAAGTTACCGTATAAAAATTCTATATAAAAAAAAAGTTACCAGATGGATTAGCTCAACTTCAATGGGGGTAAACTTTCTTATATATTCTTTGATACACTATATTAAATTTTTATACTTAAAAATAGTTATTTAACATATTTTAAACAAAGTGAAATACAATATAACAATATTAAATAATCAAAAGTCATGAAATTAAGCTATTATAGCAAGGATCGATTCTTTTAGGAGCTAGCTTAACCGGACTTCCTACCCACAAAAAAAAAAAACTCATTAGAAACTTCGATTTCAATATAAAAATTATTTATTTTTAAAATTTTAATTTTAATTAATAATAATAATTTTTTCTTCGAAAGAAATAAAATTGACATAAAAAAACTCTTCGGGGTAATAAAAATATAAAGTTTTGGTAGTTGATTAGAAAGTGATCCATATATTTTTTGTGAGGTTGCATGATAGTAAAAATTAAGGTAGTTTTTTATGGAAAAACAATAGCTTTCAATAATCGGAAGATTCTTTCAAAATAAATCATTTTTTTCCATATAAATTTCATTATAAAATTTTGATTATAAAAATCGGAAGATTCTTTCAAAATCAACCATTTTTTCCCATCTCATTCTTCCTTAACAACGCCTTCATCATCATTATCGTCTACACCTCATGCTATATAATATAAATCACCGGAGAATCTCATTCCGACAAATTTCCAACCATTCTTCTGGTGAATACTTCAGAATCGTGTATTTTCAATAGCGTTCGAAATAAGCCTTCAGTGTAGATCATAGAAGAATGCCAACACATGCTCTCAGAAATCAAAACCACTCTATTATCGATTAAATTATATAAACGTGTACATATGTGTATGTCATTTAACTTAGCCAACAACAATTTCTTTCCAACTTCACGGTAGCGTTCGAAACAAAAAATTTACATTCTCTCTCCCAAACTCTTGAATAATATTCTCAATAAATAGTTTATATGTTTCTTTTGTCTCAGTTTGCACATCAAAAACTTCTGGAGCTAAATTTTGGCCCACGGCATTTTCGGCCATGCTAATCGCCGACCGGAGATATAAACCCTAATTTTTATAGGCGGTTGTGTTTTGTGTCTTGATCGTCGATATCTAAACTTGGATCCCCTTTGTCGTAGGATGCTTGTCGGTTGCATCATAAGCTACTTATATAACCACCACCGACCACGATCGGATTACAAAACAAGTGTTGAATGTTTTCGTTGATGTTTTCGACGTTTTCGTCGATGTTTTCGTCTTCGGCAACAAATTCACCGATAGCTACATCGTTCAAAACGTCGAGAATGCAAGCCTCTCTTAGAGAATAGGAGTAACTCGTGAGATTGCACAAAAGGACATATAACCCAACCCAATTTTCATTGTAAGGATTTATTTTTTATTAAACAAGATCAAATAATTTGAAAGTTCATTTAACAAGATGTCACAATTTATAAAGTCTGGCTTTTTCAAAAAAGAAAAAGTTTCTATGGGCAAATAATATTTTCTACAATGTAATAAAATGAAAAAAGTTATTACTTTGGTGTATAAGGTTATACGGTGATAAATTTAGGCAAATTACAATGTTGGTACTTTTATACATAAAAAATTATGCTTTGTTACATATGTATCTTTGCAATGTTGTTAATCTGATTGTAAATTAATAGTACTAAAACATCATAAACGAAATTTGAAACTAATAGTAATGCAAGGGACACTTTATAATACTAAAACTTCAAAACAATTTCAATCAGCATTCTCTTGCTTCACACAGATCAATTTTCGTGCTTTGGTAATTGTTGGTGCTTCTGAAACAGATGAAGCATCAATGACTTTTACCTTAAATAACATTTGTTTATCAACAAATGTTTCAAGTTCAGATGGGTTTGTACAAAAGAAAATGAGAATACATTGAATATATAATATGAATTTGGCTTCTTCAAAAAACAATAATATGAATTTGTCAAACATGTGCAATATATGTTAAAAGCAATCAAAAGTATTAATTTTTTATTGAAAAATAATAATTATAATTATTTATTAAAAAATTATACTTTTAACTAGCAATATACCCGTGCTATCGCACGGGTCGTAACGTTACGCGTATTTTTTTAGTTACACTTTGCTAATTAGTCCACATTCCAAAAATAATCAAATTATATATTCATTAATATATTAAGTAGTATGATTATTTTAAAAATGATTAACAATAATAGTAATTTAACATTCAATATCAATTACAACATAGACATAAATCATGGTTAATACAAAGATTTTAGTACAAATAAGTTAATGTTAAGTTGATATATATATATATATATATATATATATATATATATATATATATATATATATATATATATATATATATATATATATATATATATATATAATTGTTATTTTGATATTGTTATGAGTTATATGAATTAGTAGCATAATTTGTCTCATGTAAGATTTATTTAGTTATTTTGAGATTATTATGGGTTTCATGAATCAGTAGCATAATTTGTCTCATGTATGATTTATTTAGTATATATGATAATTATTTTGAGATTGTTATCGATATATATGATATTTTGAAATTTTTAAAATTTTTATAAAAAAACAATAATACAGTATTATAATTTTTCCCATGTGTTAGAATATTTTGTCAAAATACCCATTGTATATTGTTTCTGTCTTTGCAATATATTAGAAATAAAATAATACAATATCCATACTTTAGTATAGATAGCTAGCCTTAGCACATGCATGAACATGTGGATGTGGAGTGTATCCATGAATTTTTCAGCCCTGCACTGCCCAATGCATGTCCCTTCCATTTTACTATAGTATAAAGGATATTTTCTTTGTAGTTTAAATAAAAATTTAATTGAATCATACGGTGCTACTACATTTAAAATGAAAAATACTCATATATTACCAAGAATAACTTGTTTCATGTATATAATAGTTAATTAAAAAATTTCATCAAGAATAACTTGTTCCTTGTTTATAGTAGTTAATAATTTTTTCATCAACAATAACTTGTTCCCTGTATATTTCAATTAATTAAGTTTTTCATCAGCAAATACTTTATTCCCCGTATAATAATAGTTAATTTAAATTTTTCATCACCAACAATTTGTTGCCCGTATAAATTAGTGTAGTATACTTTATAGAAATACACAAGATCTATAAATACACGGCTAAGCAATTTGTTCCCCGTATAAAAATACAATCAAACTTGTACTTTCAGACCCAAAATACATGCCTTAATTTGGGCTTAATGCCCAACCCAGCCCATAAAATAAATAAAAAACCTAACCACTCCTTAGATGTAACTCAGTTTTCTGACTTTCTCTAACCCTAGCCGCCGCTCAAACATCCCTCTCTATCTCTCACATTTTTTCTTCTTCCTGAGTCCTAATGAACCACCACCACCACCTTTCCTCTATGTTTCTTTTGTTTTTAATTTATTTGACAAAATCAATCTCCTCCATTTGTAAAAGTGATGTCCATCTCCTTCATTTGTAAAAGAACAACGGCAAAATCAAAGATGCAGAAGGGAAAGACAAGGAACAACGGCAACTCATCTTCTCAAGTTATCAGTTATCTTCCTTCCACCAATTTTTTTTTTCTTTCTATGTTATATTTCTCCGACCCGCGACCTTTTCTTCTAGATCTCCATCACCATAGATAACCTTCAAAAAAATCACCATCATATAAAGACTCTCATTGATATTCACTACAAAACTCACATAGTAAAAATCCAGATCGGACTAATTTTACCGGTGACAACCGCGCCGGAAATTGCATTCACCGTGTGGGAAAATGAAATCCTTCTATTTTGTAAATATCTTGTGAGTACATGGTTGGTATTTGTCATTAGATTTTTTTTTTTTGTAAATATATTACTTTTGTCTTCTTTCCTTCTCTTATGCATACAACAATAATAATAAAGTTTAGATTTATAAACTTAACTTTTCTTGTGGTAGCTGTTAATTTTTTAGATTTGTTCTGTTTGTGTTTTTTTAGATCTATTTGGATTTTCAATTTGTATATGAAGAGCACTATATGTTTTTATTCCTTTTTGGTTTGTTTGTATTTTTTTTTTTTTTTTGGATCTGATTGTATTTTTCTATTTTTTTCATATGAAGTTGTTGCAAAATTTAATGAAAGTGAAAAACAAAAGGACAAGAAACTTTGATTGATTTTTTTGGATTTGATTGTATTTTTTGTTTTATCTTTTAAAAATATATAGTTTCATATTTTTTATTTTCTCCATTTTTCTTTGATTTCGTCAAGAAATTTATTGTTAAATTATGATCTTCTTTATTCATCTAAAGGATATTTTAATGAGTGGTGAAAAATTAAAACTAATATTAATATAGAATAAAAAGATAAAGAGTACAAAGAAGTTGTATTTGTTCGGTAACCTTATTTCTATCTTTTCTCATTACTATTCACTTCCATTTATTACAACCTTCATTTTTTTTTAAAATTTTTTCATTGTCTTCTATCTAACAATATTTAAGATCAATGTTAAGTATTGATATACTTTTTACAGATCTGAAAAAGAAAAGTAAGAAATAGCAACATATGTTAGAAAACAGAACAACAACAAATATTTGTTCAAAACTGCATACCAAATTTGAACAAAAACAATAATAAAATTTAAAGTCTTTGAGTATTACCATATTTACATCCTCAAGCCTCAACTTTGTTTTAGTGTTGGTAATCTGCATATAAAGAAAATAAACTATTTGTTTGATCGAGTTGGTAAGCATGCTAAAAATGATAGAGTTTGAGGACAAATAGAATAAATGAACAAAGATGATAAATTAGCAACAAAAAAAAAACAAAGTTTGATCGTATCTTCATACCTTTAGTGAAAGAGAAAACAAATTTCGTATACTTGTGTTGTTGTTCAAAAAATGAATAGTTTTCCTGCAAGATGAGAAGAGAAAAAATGGAGATCAGACAAGTAGAAAGATAAAAATACTGAGAGAAAAAGATAAAAGTAGTTAGAGAAAGAAGAGTAAGAATGAAATGTGATAAATGTGAAAGAGTATATAGTATTCAATGATATTTGAAATTTGAATTTGAAAAATTTACCCCGAAAATTGGTTGGTAATAGTGTGAAGAGAAGTTTTGGATTTTTCTATCAAAAAGGTGTGATTTGACATAAAGGTGACAATTAGATTTCAATTTTGTTAGTTCCTTAGTAACTATGGCTTGCCTTTCAGTTACCTTTTGTCTCACAAAAGGAGAATATGGCTTAGTTAGTGAGCCATATGGCTCAGTTACACAACTCTTTAGTTCAGTTTCAAATTTTTTGGACAACAAATACCCCTCTTTTGGACAGGTGGCAAATTTTAAAGAAAGGTTATTGTTGTCTTTACCAGGTACTTCAACTTTCTTATATTGTAATTGATATAAAATGTACAAGTTTTAATACAAACTTACTATTTTGAATTTTTTAATATGTGCAAATTTGCGCATGATAGAAATATTGATTTGCATAGTGATTTAAATATTTGGCTGCAGTAATATGTTAACTTTTTTTTTTATATTGCTCAAAAAACTTTTTTTTTTATAATAATATTTTGTTAACTTAATTTGACAACTGAAAATTAAAACTTCTATTATAAAAAAAATAAGGGTTAAATATATATTTTTCCCCTATAATTTTTAAGAATTTTGTTTTTAGTCTCATGAAGATTTTTTCCGCACTTTTTAGTCCATGAAGTTTTTTTTCGTCGGTGTTTTTAGTCCCTACTTTTCATTCAACTTGTGCATATCATTCGAAATTTAATTTTTTTTTTCTGCGATCATGTTTAGTACATTATATGAATCTCTCTTACAGAAGTTTAAATTTTTTTAACAAGAGATGAATTAAATATGATTTTTTTAGTTGCACATAAAAATTCATAAATAATTCATCTTATCGGGAATGTTCTTATAATATTATAAACATGAATACAAAAAACTATTAAAAAATGTGAAAGTATACAAGAGTTTGATTAAAAGTATGGACTAAAACCATTGACGGAAAAAACTTCACGACTAAAAAGTGTAAAAATAATCTTCAGAACTAAAAATAAAATTTTGGGAAACTACAGGAACCAAAATTGAATGTAACAAAAGTTGAATGTTGGAAAGAGAGCGCAGAGTAAATTTAACAAAAATTGACCTTATTCAAAGTTACCATAGTATAAAAATTCTATACAAAAAAAAGAGCTACCAAATACAAATGGATTAGCTCAACTTCAATGGGGTAAACTTTCTTATTATTCTTTGATACACTATTGGTAGGCAAATCCTATGCTATCAATAAGATTTCCAGTATCCACATTCCCACTGAGAATGGCATACAGTAATATAAGAGGTGGTCATGTTTCTTCTTCCCTAAACTTGTCTCCTGTTCGATCTTCGATCATTACCTCTTCTTGCACCATGTGACTTGTCCTCCTTATTGTGTCTACTAGTTGTTCCAAACTTGAGAGGCACAATTTGACGAATATATAAATTACCAGGAAAGTTCCTTTTATCTTTTGAGATTGCTCGTAACTGTGGCAACCAGTATGCAACATATTCGCCTTCTGGGTCATATGTTTGTGCCTGACCAAAAGTATATAACAGTGTCACATCAGAACCAAATTAAAAAATTTACTGCATATTATATCTGTTTCAAATCCATATTTCAAAGTAAATTGTGAACCTTCTCGTACCCACTTACTTGTTTTGGTATGCTGAAATAACGGTCTTCCCTAGGATCATTCCCAACTCCTGAACAATAAGAACAAAGAGTAAGAGAGAATATGGATTATATTTTCATTGTTCAAGAATTTATGGATATGATAATAATGTTTGCATGACATATTAAGAAATCTACACATGTTTTTATTATAGAAGGTGTTACATATATCCACATATTTACCTGATCCATAAGTCCAGTTTCCATAATTAGAGCATGGATCATAATCCAAAAGACATGTCTCAAACCATTCGGCTCCCATGCGCCAATCTATGCCCATATCACGAACTAGAAACGAACACACAATCTGTCAAAAAAGGTTATCATATTTCATGTTTCAGTTATCATTTATCATGGTGTCTGCAAATTCACATTAGTTCAATATATCAATTCCTAGAAATTACTATACTGTAGAAACACATTAATGTACTTTGGTTCACCTGTCGTCCTCGGTTCGACATAAAACCTGTCGTTGATAATTCCTTCATGTTGGCATCTATCAGAGGATACCTTAAGTTATATATATAGAGTAAAGAAAATGTCAACTACAGGTTTGAGTCATAGGAGAACAAACATAATATAAGAAATAGTATATTGCTTTAAATAAACAAGAATATTCTGCAATAATGCGACAAAAACTGTACCCTGTACAACCATCTCTCCAGGATTCAAATAATTTCTTGTCTTGGCTCCAATTATGCTGAATATTTCTAGGTCCACCTACAAAGAAAAAAGAGACTATACATAAGCAATCTGTAGAGATGCATTGTCACACTAGCATTCCACAACTATGGATAACACCACGAAATAAAACCAGCAGAAATTTTAATCCATGACTCAATAAAACACCAGACGCATCAAAGACTTCAAACAATCCATACCTATATGGAAAATTGAATTTCCATATTTGACTGATAGAAACCTAAAGTAATCCCTCCATATCAACTCGAACAAAACCCTGTGAAAATAAAGACGGGTTCAGAAGAATAATGCATTACAAGAAGGCCGAAGATGTCAAACGTGTAATTATTTAACCCTGACTTCTATTACTGGAACTTTCATGAATAATTGAAGAATGAAAGCTTGAGTTTTCTGCTACTATTTTTTTTCTTTCCTTAGGCGTTACCCTTTCTTTGCCACTAACTTCGTACGAGTCTTTTCTAGATGGAGTTAAAACAAATTTGCATAATGCAACAAGACAAACAAGTAAATTCTTAGGGAATAATTTAAAAAGTAGAAATAAGAGAATTCCATCAAGAAATATGATGTAGAATACAGTAATAAGAAAATGCAGTGTTACCAGTAGGTAGAACTATTTGCTTGTCTTTCATTCTCATATCTCTTTACCTACAATGAACAGAACAGACCAAACTTTGTCAAAGCAGCCATCTAGATTTTCAATATAATGTAATGCACAAATCAGAGATTGTTATCAACTTTAACCTCTTCGTGTATGAGACGAGGTGACAAACTTCCGGATGCAAGCCATGGAGAGAATTTAGTAGAATAATCAGGCCCTAACATCCCATTTCGGGTCTCTTTATATACCTTCAGTAAATCCTACACATGCAATCTCGAGAATGAGTTAGATAACCAAATAAAGGAGTGGGAACTTCCATCTCTACTCCCAGCATAACTAACAATAAATTCTAACATAAGTATAACATCTGACCTTCTTCCAAAAGTATTCATATATTCTGTTCAGGCCAGCAGTTTCACCCCCGACAAATTTCATCCCCTTGCTAACCTACATCAAGAGGAAGTAAACAGAAAGAGCAAAGCTCATTATTTTTTCATTGTTGAGTTCAAAAGACTAGAGTTTCTTACAAGGATTTCCACAAATACTTATGACAAAAACCCACATTCTGAGAGCAAAGTCCCAACTGCTCCATTGAAGGAAGACGTCCCCAATCCTCAATTGGGGGAGCTGGTCCGAGTGAAGTTGGCAATTTGATGCATGAGCGCACGACACATTTAGCTTCAATGGTCTGCGAGTTCAGTAGCAGCACAAGTAGTGTTAAAACAACAATTCCGGCTCTAAACACACACACAAGAACATAATGACTGATCATGGAGTTTGGTCAATGGTGTCTACGACTCCGACAGCAGAGCCACTAATGTAGTTTTGTATTATTCAGTACTTAGGTCAAATTACAAGATTACCCCTAAACCATACCGCAAGGGCAAACCCCCCTGCACTCCAACCCTCCTGGCGTAACCCAACAAACGAGTGAACCAAGCCCAAAGCGCAAATGTTCTAGCTATGCTCGACCGAGTGCCCACTTATTAGCAAATATTAGTCATACATACTCAACAAGTAGCAACAAAAGCCATTTCCAATCAAATAAACAAATCTACACACACACATGTCAATTTAAGTACCATGCCTTACGAAATTGAGTATAAACATCCGGCAAACAAGTGACATCAAAAGGAAGATCATCACGGTGGTACATGGTGGTTCCCCAAACAAACTGTAACTTAGGGTGGCTGTTTGAAGTTGTTGACGCCGCAGCGGATTCTTCAGATGGTAGCACCACTTGTTGAAGGCATCTGCTGACAGAATTTTCAACATTTATCTCCTCACTGCAAGTTTCTTTTTGTGCATATACCTGACAGTTTTACATTCACTAATGAACCAACCAGTGCTATAGCTTCTTCAAATATCATAATATCTGAAAATTCCATCAATCTAACCTAGCCTATTAAACATTCTTAAAAAATACAAACTCAAATACTAACTGTATGAGCTCCGTAAGCTTTAGCTAGAGAAGGAATAATATCTTCAGGTTTCCCATGTTGAATAAGCAAATTAAGTCCCCGTTTCATTAGATTCTTCTTCAAGTCAGCCAAACATTCGAGGAGAAATTGTGCTCTCAATGCTGCACAAGGTCAGGGTCATATAGATTATGCTATATTATATTGCCAGTGCTACCACATTAATCAAATTCAAATCCATAACCATAGCACCAACAAAACAAACAAAGAAGCTAAGAAAATCTATGAAGCACCAAAACTTTACATTGAAGACTTCTCCGGTGTCCTACACGTGTTGGTGTCATGTTTAGAGTTTAGGACCGACAAAACATAAACACATGTTATCTTCAATTGCTTTCATTTTCTCAAATTACTATCGGTGTCTATTCAAGATTAACTAGTTAGTGGGTAGCTAATAATTTGTAGCCCTTTGATGTAATAACCATTCTCATTATTAATACAATTTCTATTTTACTTTTTACACTACATTTCTTTCTCGCGAAACTTTTCAGTGAACCTTGGTTGATTTTTTCTTTGTACTCACCCTCTATTTATATCCAGGCACTAGTATCCAATAGTATCACATTAAGTATAGAGATATGTCTGAAATTAGTTTATAAAGAACATTTCTCAACTTATAAGCTCAGTATAAGTCTAATACTATAATAGTGTTGACGTGTCAGTGTCGTATGTGGTATCAATAAAAACATAGGAGAATCACTAGAATGTAAGGAAGAAACAATGTACCTCCAGTTTTCGGAAATCCGAAATAGTGAGTAGTGGAAAAGAGTCGAGGATCAATACAATAAACAGGCAATAGAGTTTGTGAGGAAATCCAAGCTTTATAAAGAGCCTCATTATCCAAAACTCTGAGATCATTCCTAAACCACACAATTGATGTACCTTTACCACTTCTTTTGGTGTTATTGGAAGTGTACCTTTGGAATGTTTGATTGGAAACACGTTCCATTTCGTTAGAATCTTGCTCTGGCACGTACTGCATTGAGGAAGAAGATGCTGCTGAGGAGGTGGTTACTGGTTCGGATTTGGTTGTGCATAAGTTCATGGTGATGGTTGAGAATTGATATCGTGTTGTTGGATTTGTGAGAATTGATGTTAGTGTGGATTTGGATGAATTGAGAGTGAGAAATTGAAGTTGAAGTGTAGTGCATAAGGAAATGGCCATGTGCAGTGTTAAACAACGTCGTTTTGGTTTTGCAGAGAAAGAAGCTTTTGAGGAAGAAAGACACGTCAAACAGTTTAAATTGTGACACGTGGAAAATATTGATAGGTGTGATGTGGCAATATGCTGTCCTATTGTTGTACTTATCCCCTGCATCAAAGTAGTGAGATGTGGATGTGGAGGTTATAATTTGTTTTCGCAAGCTCTATTAATTTATTTTGCTTTTTTTTTTTCTTCAACATTTGAGACTAGGGTGCAAAAAGTAAACATAGCACACATGCATCCAAAAAGTTCGCGGTTGTTTCTAGAAAATTCGCCAACTTTCCTACCTTTTCCGGTAGTAGTATTATTTAACAAATAATCACAGCGTAATCAGCACCTGTTTTCAATCATCGATTGAATTGAATCCCTAATAATATTTCTACTTCGTATAAGATTATTAATCACATGTCTCCGTACGACGGCGTCGTCATCGGAAAATTGAAACTCAAGGGAAAACCATTGAATGTCAAAGATGCTTCTGGAATCAAAAAGAAGAACAAGAAACACAACAACAATAATAGCTATCATCATTACTTCTCAGAGTTTAATTCAGGTTAATATTATTATTATTATTATGATGCGTGCATTTTCTTGTTTCAAATGCATTATATTGATTCTAATTCCCTCAATAACATGTAATTTTGTAAGAAATTTTCATTTCATTGATACGGTGATACATGCTATTCGCTTGAATCGATGAATTTGGTTATTCAAAATTTGTTATTGTATCAGGAGGATGGAGTAATGCAGAACTGCTAAAGATTCAGGAAATGCAAAGATACATTGAAATACGGTTAATATTTGATCCAATGCCCTGATATTTTATTCCTTGCTTACATTTTTGGATTCACTTTTGGGTGAACCAAAAGTGATCTGAAAACTTACAATTGATTTTAGTATGTTCAAGGATCTCGATTGCATTCGATTTTGCTTGTAGAATTGATTCTAACTTGAATTTAGGACTTTGTAGACAGTAGTGTTTACCTCTAACCGTGTTTTTTACCATCAAATATTTTGTTCAATTCTCTTTCATGCGACCGCTTCGAAACATAAATCATTTTATCTTAAATTCACTTTGACTAAAATCAATTATACATACTCCCTCCGGTCCTTTTTATAAGGAACACTTTGAAAAAATCACACAGACCAATGAAACACATTTAACATAGTTATTTTCATTTAATACTCTTATAAATTTAAATTTATTCCATGTATACCCTTATTTAATTACTCTTTATTCAAGTAACTTACTTATTTTTAAATTCTCTCTCATAATAAATAAGGGCATAAGTGAAATTGAACATTTAAAACATTTGAAAATTGGTCAAAGTTTCTTATAAAAAAGACCAAATTTTTTGCCCTAAGTGTTCCTTATAAAAAGGACCGGAGGGAGTATATGTTAAGAAGTCCCGCATTGGTTGCGATATGAACTGAATATGTATTTATAAAGTGAGTGCAATGCTCACTTTACAAGCCGGTTTTGTAAAGATGAATTAGGCGCGACTCTCAATTTTAATAATATACAAATTTGATTTTCGGGAATACTTTGTTGGGTCCTTAAGTTTGACAACTTTGATTACTTTTGCATTGGTGTTTTTTGTGGTTAGGCTTAGAATTTATAGAGACTAACAAAATTAGGCATGCATTAGTTTCTTTGCCAAACTTGTTTTGGGTTTCTCTTTAGGAGTCTTCTTAGATGTCTTTGCACGCAGGGCCATATGAATGGATTCATTTGCCATGCTAAATGGGCAATGCAATAATAGCTTGTGGGAAGAATTTATATGATTTCATTGAGAAACTAGATAATTGTGTGTTGTTCTTTTATATTGATTTAATGATTTATTGTGAATTTGTGATGTAATGAACACATCATCATTGTTTGAGATGGATTTCTTTAAGTATGAAGCACATATACATAGATACTAGACACGACATTGGCATGTAGGCACCGGTGATAATTTAAGAAAACACAAATGATTGAATGTAGGCACTAGTGATAATTTAAGAAAACACAAATGATTGAATGTGGATCGCAACATCACATGTTTCATTGTTGTGACGCGTTGAACAATAGTATACATCTTTGATCTCAATTTTGGTGCTATCTAGGTCAACGGTTCTCCACTTTAGGGATTATATCTGAAAACTGTTGTGAATGTGAACAGGTAACCATGAAGGTAGCGTGACCGAGGCTGACAAGTATGAGGGCAAAGGAAACGGCGCATCTTGTGATGATCACCTAACTCCAGCTGAGAAGCGATTTCTCCAACAGACGGAGAAGCTCGAACGTCAAAGGCTAGCAAAGATGGCGAACCGATCTCATCGAGATAGGATTCAGCAGTTCAATCAATATCTGGCTAATCTTAGTGAGCATTATGATATCCCAAAAGTTGGACCTGGCTAACACAAGCACTTGGATTCATGTGTGTTGGATGACACCTCTATCCATTTGTTCACTTCTTTTTGAAAGTTTAATTGTTCGATTCTAATTTCTAGTAGCCAGTATCTGGGTTGGTTTCCCCTGTCGATGTGGTTATAAAAGCAATGCTACTACAGTTGCATGCTACTACAGTTGCATTACTAATCTTGAAAGAAAAAAAAATTCTCTAGGGAGCAACTTATGTTATTGACTTTTAAATTGCAGTTGCATCTTGTTAAAATGAAAAAGATGTCCTACTACTCCCAAAGCAAATTGCATTCTACTAGTACTAACTACTAACACATGCAGTATCAATAAAATTAGTTTGTTTCCTATCATAGTTCATGGCAAATTAATAGTGTATATTATTAGTAATGAAAGATGAATAAACTGTAATATATGCCTAAGTAAAACTTATTCCAATGTGATGTATCCCAAAGGAAAAAAAAAAAACTCATTCCAATTTGTGTCTATCTTTGCGATTGCAACAGTACCAGTGCAACGCCGAGTGCGTAAATCGCCACGCACCCGTCAACGCGGTTCGCGAACGCGCCACTATTAGGTGTCTGCGGCAGCGTAACCGACGGAGATTCAGCACTATTAGGACCAGGCGGCTCAATATACGGCGGTGGAGGAGGCTGGTTGAGACTTGGTGGCAAGCCAATGCCACGCTGAACTTGGATCTGAAATGCTAAGCCTTGTTGACACTGAAGACCTTCGCTATAGTCGGAGAAGAAGTAGTTGAGTCCCACAATAGTCAACGGAACGGAAATAGTCAACGGTTTGTTGAAACCATCTGGAAAACCGCTGTATATCGATGTATCGTTGTCTGAATCATCGACTGTACAATTCAAGTAAGCGGTTTTGTTGTATGTAAGAATCACGCTCTGGTTCGAATTGGTGTTGAAAACTGCACGAAAAATAAATAAATTATTAGATTAAATTGGATTTGTCTATCTCAAATTAATCGATCTAATTTTAATTTCATACGAATAGAGATATAGAGTGATTGAGCTTACTGAGATAATCGCCGAGGTTGAAAGTTTGAGTGGAAGCCCAAGAAGAGTAATTTGTGGCGGAAGTGTTGGTGGTGGAGTTGAAAAACCATCCGGCGGTGCCGCCTACGGTGTGGTTTTGGTAACCGGTTATGGCGGATGCAGCGGAGATGGTGGTGAATAATAGTACGAGTATCGTGGGATACGGCGCCATTGGTGGTGAGGAAATGTTGTGACTTAGTGTTGTGTGTGTCTGTGTGGATGCGATCAGACTTAAACGTGACGTGAATATTGAATGGGGAATCATACTTTTGATTAATGGAAAATGCTAAAATTAGTTAAATTTAGAGTTTAACTAGAATAATCCGAAATGATGTTTTTTCTTCCGATCCCGTGTTTCTTTTATACTTCCTGAATTTCCAATTTTACTCTTGAAAAAACTTCGATTTGTAGAAATCGAAGTGTTTTTTTGCTTTAAAAACAAATTTCGGTTTTTAAAAACCGAAATTTACTCTGAATTTGCATTAGAAAAAATTCAGTTTCTACGAACCGAATTTTTCTGTAAGGGCAAAATTGAAATATTGGGGTATAAAAGAATTACGGGGTTGGGAGAGAAAGCATCATCCGATATTGTAAAATTGTTTTACACTGTCAACCAATTAAATATAAAGTTTAATTAAAATATTCTGATAGTATAAAACAGTTTTACACTGTGAATCAATTAAAACAATCAGTTCGCACATGTTACCTTAATGTTAAATATAGAAAAGCAGTTATGCTAGAACTGACCCCGATCGGGAGGGGGCTGAAATTACTTAATATTATAACTGACCCTCAAACGATCAAACCAAATTAAATTTGTGGTAAAAACAAAAAAACAAATAGAAAATTCAAATTAAATCTTTCATAATACTACCACATCTCTTATTAGTTATTACGTTAAAAAACAATTCACGATTATAATTTACATTGAACATTCCAATATGATTCATAATCAAACTACCAATTTGCTTAATTAGAGAAAAATAGTTACTTCTATTGCTCATTGCCCTTTCAATCTATAAAACGAATTAATTTTGGTTCAATTTTTACGTATGGTCCATGGAAGAGACCAATCTTGCACAAATTGATGTAATGGAAGATTGGAATGGGTACTGTCGTACTGGTGTGTGGTGCGAGAGAGGTGATGAGAAAATTAGGTATATAAAGGATAAAAGGAGAAAAAAGTTTAAAATAAATATGGAAAGAAATTAATCATTAATTAGAAAGATTTTATTTGATTTTTTCTATTTTTTTTTTTCGGCTTTTCACCACCAGTTGAATCTGGTTCGGGGGTCAGTTCTGGCATCAAGTGGTTCCAGCCCCCTCCCGATCGCAGTTGTGGGGGATCGAACCGCGGTCCTCCCTACCAAGTTCAGCACCAATCACCACTGAACCAACTAACGATTGGTTGATTTTTTCTATTTGTAACACTTGAGTGATGTGTCTTAAACGATGATTTTAATGGATTGATGGTGAAAAATGATTTTACACCGTAAAAAATTGTCTTTTTATTAACATTAGTTTTATTTTTATTTTTTGATATTTAACAAGTGCTCTTTTAGAGATTAGAATGACTTTTAATTAATCAGTAAAATTAAAATAATTTTGTTCTTCACTTTCTCACGCTGTCACGCACATACTACAACTATTAAAAGTTGGCAAGTTTCAAATATTTGGTAGATGTTGGCAAGTTTTTTAAAAGAAAATGAATTACTAATATTTAGTAATCAAATATTTGGTGTCACCGTGTCAGGGTCTAAAAAAACATAAATCTATATTAACTACGACAGACAGTTAGAAAAAATGCTTTTATGATAAAGTCCGTTTCATCAAGAATTTAATTTGGGTTGTCTTGAACGATTTATCCTTTAATATTTATTAGTAATTATTTGAGTCTTAAAGAATAATATTTCATACTGAATACTTGTGAAAATATTTGGTTATGATAGAAAAAAAAAGAAGAGAAATTAGTTATATTTGTATTGAAGACAATTGTGCGTGTGAGGTGGCAAGAACTCCGTAGTTTGATTAAATCTCAAAAGCTCTGTTTGGCTACCAAAACCAAAGATTAAGATACAAACCTATGATCAGTTGTGAGTTTTTTGTTTTGTTACGAAGATCAGTTATTATTACTCACACACACTATAGTTGTATTTGCATGGCTTAATTGTCCATAAATTATGGTTTAAGAAATTAATCATCCTACAATGAATGAATGATTTCTTGATGATTGAGTGATGATGATGATAGGATTAAGAAAACATACATTAAGAAGTCCTACGTTGATCATTGTATTGGCTTCTGTTGTGTGTTTTGTTATGTTTTTTACAGTTTATGTTTATACATCAACAAGAAGAACAAATCCAGATAAATGTAACTTTTATTCCTCTCAAGGTTGTCGTACACATGATCTGTTTCCAAATGCTAATTTTTCGAGGGAATTAACTGATCTAGAGATTGAATCTCGTGTTGTTGTTAAAGATTTACTCGCCTTTTGTCCTCTTCAAAGTAAAACACCTAAGGTTGCATTTATGTTCTTGACTCCTGGTACATTGCCTTTCGAGAAACTCTGGCATCTGTTCTTTCAAGTAAGCCATTCTCTATATTCCCATTCAATTTCATTTTATCGACACAGACACGTAGACACAATAATGATTTAAAGAAAATGACATTTATGTTGTGTTGATTTAAAGAAAATGACATATCTAAAGTCTCGGTTTAACATATTTTGTTCAGTTCCTCTAGATTTAATTATAACTAGCCTGCAGACGGGTACTGACATGTATTAGATGACGCGAGAATACTTCATTTGATGATATTAATTGACGTTGTATATTACATAGTTGTTGTAAGTCTTTAAATTGCTGTGTAGGGCTGAGAATTAAGAGTGCCAATAGGAAAGTGAGGTCAATATCCTAGAGATGAGTGGTGGTTATAGAAGACAAAATATGATTAGGAAAAAAATCAGTCGAGAGAAAGTCGAAGGTCTCTGTATTTCATATTATAATAAAGATTTGGGCGTGTGTTGAAGAAAATGTGTATAAGTTCAGTGAGAGGTGGATTGGTTGGAGGATAGTTTAGTGACTGGATGTAGAGGGGATCAAGAAAAATCTGTCCACGCCGAGGAAGAGAAGTTTAATGAGTTCGACTACAATGAAGCATATTTATAATGTGCGCCGCAAATACAGAAAGTCAGAGATGCAACAAGTAAAATATTCATGATAGGGAGTTGTCAATATTTTTTAACCATGTAGCAACTTTGCCTAGTGAGAAAATACTTATGTTGTTACTGTACTAGACTACTAGAAGTTAGCAATATATACATATAATCTTAGATCATGGAATCAAGTTTAGTTCTTAATATGAGCTAGTGTCACTAATAAAATTTGGAGAATTTAGGTTAAGGGACTTGCCTATCAATGCAGAAACCAAAATACCTCGGTACGTCTTGTGCCGGGGAGGCTGATTATGTTAATATATTTCATTTTGGCTTGTTCAAAAAAAAAAAAAAAAAAATGTATAATTTTTACTAACTTTGTCTTGTATTACTCTACTTCTATTATGCATCAAACATGAAACCAAAAAGTCATGTCTTTTGTTCTGTCCTTTTCTAAGCGATTATTTACAAGAATTGAGTAAGCATTGATCTGCTAGGGAAACTTGTACTTTTCTCTTCTATTTAATATGATTTCTATCTTAACCAAACATACTTTTCTCTTATGTTCTCTATATTGTTCTTTTCAAACAGCTAGCATTTGCGCTCCTTTTGCGTGAATGTTCTTACCTGTTTATGGATACATTTTTTACTAACATCACTGTCTAGTGTCTATATAAAGTTTTGAGGAACTTAAGTTGTCCAAACTGTTTCAAGATATAGAAGGAAAAATAAATCCCGTTATGTCTCCCTTATCATCATATAGAACTTATTTGCAAGAGATACTTTTTTCCGCAAGTGAAGAAAGATTGTATGTAAAAAATTATTTGACAGTGAATGCTTGAATACTTGTGAATTTATTTTGAGTAATTTATTTAATAGAGATTTAGTTGCTTCCTATTTGATCTTTACATAACAAAATGTAGGGGCATGAGGGAAAATTTTCAATTTATATACATGCATCCAAAGAAAAACCAGTACATACAAGCAAATATTTTGTTGGTCGAGAAATTCACAGCGAACCGGTAAGTATGGCGCATATGATATTTTTAGGCATGCCATCTTTGTTAATATAATATTAACTGGTCTAAATTTTCATAAAGGTGAGTTGGGGAAGTTTTGCAATGATTGAGGCAGAAAGAAGACTTTTGGCGAACGCACTTTTAGACCCTGATAACCAACATTTTGTTTTGCTATCTGATAGGTCATTTTTCTTATCTGGTTTCTCTCTTTGGTATAAACTCATGTTTGGTTTGATGATTTGATCTATTCAATGACATGTTATTTTTTCCAGTTGTATACCTATACGTCGCTTTGAATTTGTGTACGACTACTTATTGTTTACAAATGTCAGTTTCATTGAATGGTAAGATATTAACACATATGGATCCTTTTTCCTTGCTTCGTATTTCTTACATGGAGATTCTGACTAAATCTTTTTCTTCCACCTTTCCAACCCTCCACTGAAAAAAAGCTATATTGATCCTGGCCCTCATGGTAATGGCCGATATATAGAGCATATGTTGCCTGAAGTAGAAATAAAGGATTTTCGAAAGGGTTCGCAGGTATGATTTATGTTGTAGAAACTTTTAGTATGATCTTAATTGAGACCAGGTATAGACAAACTTCACACAAATACTTATTAGAATTTAGAAATTTAGGAATCAATTGAAACTTTTATGGCGCAGAGTTAATTTGGATCATGTGTGTGCTGCAGTGGTTCTCAATGAAGCGGCAGCATGCTATTATAGTTATTGCAGATAGTCTCTATTTCACGAAATTCAAGTATTACTGCAGGGTACTACTATGTTACTTATAATCACTTTATTGATGCCTTTTCTGATTTGATGAATTAATTGTTCGTTCCTTTTTTTACTCTTCGTGTTACCTCTCATGCTACTCTTGATAAATATATTCATTAATCGATGAACCAACGGATTTCAGGGATTTCTTGTTGACCAAGTTACAAAAGCAAAACTTAACAATAGTTAATTTCTTTCATTCTAACCACAAATTTGATTATATTTACTTGGTTTTCTACTAATTCTAATGTTTTAGAAGTTGTTGACAACTGTTATGTTGTTCTTGCTTTTAACTTCAACAGCCAAATATGGAGGGAGGACGCAACTGTTATTCGGATGAGCATTACTTACAAACGTATTTTAATGTCAGTCTTCAATGTTCACCAATCTTTGATCTTCTAAATGACAATGACATTGATCTCTTTCGTTGCTAACTTGTTCGTTGTATGTTTAGATGCTTGATCCACGTGGAATTTCGAATTGGTCGGTAACATATGTTGATTGGTCTGAAGGAAAATGGCACCCTAGATCTTTCCGTGGTCAAGATGTTACATTTCGACTCATTAAAGCCTTATCAGTATGTAATAAAACTATACATTCTTTATCAGTTATCTTTTTCCCCAAGATAATTAGATTGACTCCTAAGTCAGCAATTTGTGTCGATGTTCACCGCATAAAATATTTCTCATGAAACTTGCAACCTTTTTTGTTGACTTATTTGAGCTTATTTACTGACAAAAACACTTGTCAGCCTGTTTGAGAGAGCTTATGAAAATTGCTTATGACATGTAAATATGCTGTTTTTAGCTTATTTTTATAAGCTCTCCAGGATAGCTTATCAAAACAGCTTATAGCTTATTGTGACCTTATTACATCACATGATCCTGAGGCAAAACTTTTCTACTATAAATCATCTTAATGTCATAATTTGTTGCAATGCAGTCCATTAATGGAAGTCCACACATTACAAGTGAATCAAAGGTATAAATGATTGAAAAAGGTCTTCCATATTGTATGATACTACTTAATTATGTTTTTAATATCAAAGGAATAAATTATTTTTTATTTTGAATTTCATATGCTTTTCAGAGAACAGTGTTGATGACACCTTGCATGCGGAACGGGTCGAGACGACCTTGTTATTTATTTGCCAGGAAGTTTTATCCAGATGCCTTGGATAAATTGATGTACCTTTACTCAAATACTACTGCTTTCCAAAGTATCTTCAATTCATAATCATTTTTTGTTAATCAACAGCATATGATTATGATCCTTATAGCCTTACCTTGGCTCTTGCACATAACAAATTTGGTTTTGCCAAGTTCCACAATCCAGATGCAACTTGATAGAATTCTAAGGGGAGACAAAGAAACTGATTCAATCAAACATTTCAATTGGCTGAGCCTTGACAAAGTTGTTCTGCTAGCTTTCCTAGATAGTTTGAAGTTCTTATTTTACATTTTTTGTGATTATTTGTTTAGCAACACTTTGGATTTTCTTGTTGGTATCTAAACTTTGGTGCTTCTCAACATGTTACTGTCAGTTCCCTAACATCCAACAACTCTCTCCATTTGAAGGCCTAACTCTAACCAAATATTCATTGGTAATGGCCAGTGTTTGTGTTGGACAATTGAGGGGAGCTTTGTTGGATTGAATTGACATACTACTGGGACTTGAGTAACTATATAACTGAAATTTACACCTGACTTTTACTCAAAATCTTAAGGCATTAGGTTTAGAGATTTACTTTTGCCACCTTCTTAGTTTCTCACGCGCCCTACATCTATCCCGTTTTACCCTTCCGCTATTTAAGTAGCGGACGTTATAAAAATGAGAATTTTTCGAAAAATGTCGTCCGCTACTAAAGTAGCGGATATTATAAAGGTAGAGTGTTTTTGGGGGTGTCCGCTACCTAAGTAGTGGGCGGGGGTATTTTGGTAAATTCGTAGTGCGCGCAAGAAAATGAGTAGGGTGACAAAAGTAAATCTCTTAGGTTTATGCATTATCTCATTTATATGTTGCTCAACTTTTACTCTTCCAATCAATGTATAACTTAAAATACTTGAGTCCACAAGTCCTACCTCAAGTAACAAAAATGTCAAAATTGTTAGGTAAGCTGTCACGATTGGAACCCCGTCTCTCTCACTTGTGTATGTGAGTTTATATTGAATTTGTCATTTCGTCTATCTATAAAAAAAAATAAAAACTTAACTACAAAACTGCAAAAACAATTACAGGGAATAAAACTGCAAAAACAATTACAGGGACAAAAACAAAATTTTATAAGAATATAATTTATTTTTTAAAAACAGGAAAATTTTATTAAAAATCAAAGAGAACTCATATCTTTTTCGATATGGGTAGCAATATGAAGGGGTACATCAGTAGACCAATCCCTATTGGGCTCACAAAAGGCCCAACGAGCCATATTATGAGCAACACTATAAAAAATTGTTAAGAATATCTCCTCCCTTCCTTGTAGTTTTATTCCATGCCATCTTTAGAAGAATATAATTTTTTTTACAACATTTACTAAAACTACATGTATAATAACTTTGTAGGGAGTAAAATATGACACTTTTTTTATAGGACCAAAAATAAAATATGATAATTGTATAGGGACAAATTCTAAACTTTATAAGAGATAAAACAAAATAAGTTTGTACTAATTTTTATTAATCAATCTTTTAATTTTTGTCATTCCTTCAATATTAAAAACATAAGTTGATGCAAAATCTATCATTTTAAAAAGTTTTTTTTTTAATAGTAGATAGACAAAATGATAAGAGCTATTAAAAATTGACACACAAATGTAAATAACTGAGGTTTGAATATCGATCATAGCACTAAACTATTTCGACATTTTTCAAATAAAGAGAGTTGTGGCCAAAAACATAGGGGTGCATTCGATTAAGAATTCAAAGATTTTTTTTTAAAAAAAATACGATAAAACAACTTGTGGTATTCAATCAATACTGTTATAAAATCTATTTTTTTTTAGGTATTCAATCATGACAAAATAATTGGACATGCGATTTTCTCCTAGATTTTTTACTATTCATTTATTCATTGCGAACAAAACATTACTGCAATTGAGAGGAGACTGAAACTGCTTAACTGGTCTCCGAACCAGATTAAACTCGTGATGAAAGCAAAAACAAAAAAAACATTACTGCAATTATCACTTCAATAAAATCCATCGATGTAGTTTGGAAGAAATAAAATCATGTGTTCATATAGTTCTTCTGTAACTTCTTTATTTACTTGTTTAAAAATTCATTAATTTTTGTTTGAAATTTTAGTAATCCATTAGAATCTTGTTTTAAGAATCCTAATTGAAAAAATATTTTAAATTTTTTTTTAAAAAAAATCTTCAAGAATTTTTTTTACTTCAAAAAATCTTTTCTTTTTGACAAAACTTTTAAAAAAATCATTTAAAATCCCATAAAATCTGTTAAAATCTTCAAAGATTTTTTTTATCAAAATAATCTTTCAAAATCTCAATCCAATACGCCCCTTAATTTTTTATTTTGTTTCTTTAATTATTACATAGATTACCAAATTTTAAAGAATATTTTGTTCCTAAAGGCTAAAACTGCGGAATGTGCAAAACTCCAAAAAAAAATATTATAAATATGTTCGGTATATTTTTTCACCATTGTTCTCTCAAGTTTCCGCCATTGTTCAACCGCTGGCGTCATCCCTCGTCAGCCGTCTTCCCTCCCTCTGCATTCTCCCTCTCTTCCTATTTGCACCGTTCCTTCTCCTCTTCCTCCGTCACCGCCGCAATGTCTGATCACGCAAAGGAAGATAATGCAGAGAGTTCACAACGAGTTGATGATCATCACCTGATTCTCGGAGCGAAACAAGAGCTCTTTTTTTGTCACGAATGGAGGTATAGTGTGTTTTTGTTAAAATTAAGTTATAAGTGTTTTTTTTTTACTCAAATTAAGTTATAAGTTAGCCGATTATTTTAGGTAGTTATTTTGGTGAGTGGGTAGTTTTTCTAAGATTAAAATTGAAATGAAAGGTAAAAAGCTATAAGCTATTAGCAAATAGCATATGAAACAAGCTTATAAGCTAGGCTAGCTTATTTGTGTTACCAAACACACCCTTCATTTTTGTCTGATTGCAGAATTTAGTAAACTTTTCGCTTTTCTTACTGTTGCTTCTTGGTTTGTCATGTTTATGTTAGCCCTGGAAGCTGGTTTTTTCTTCCACATGGTACTCGAATCTACAACAAACTCGTAGATTTCATTCGAAATGAATACAAAGATAGGGGCTATCAAGAGGTAAAGTTTCAGTATCTAAGTTTGTTCATATGACTAAAAGCAATCTTTTTCCAAGTGCTTACAACTTGCTTTGAATCATTAGGTTATATCCCCGAATATTTACAAGAAGGATCTGTGGGATAGAGCGGGGAATTATACTAAGGAGGACATGTATGTCCTAGAGGTATATTTTAAGAAAAACATTTACAAGACCTTTAGAATAGTTTTTTATTTTGAAACACAATCAAGTTACCTAACTAAATTATATATATTTTTTGTATGTTTTAGGTTGACAAACAAGAGTATGGATTGAAACCGATGAATTGCGAAGGGCACTGCTTGATGTTTGAGCACAGGGTTCGGTCGTACAGAGGTAATTTTCATTTGCATGGATTGTGGGATAGACATATGTGTTTGTATGGTATCTTTTGTATGCGTAATCGGGGTGCCTGAGTTAGTCCACAGTTTATTGTTGAAATCAGGATAATGCACCTGTTTAAGCTTCTTGGATAATGGATTAACAATTAATTGATTTTGCCTACAATGAAAAATACCTGTCTAGTGTGATTTTATATGGCTTCATCGTTCTTCTCGCTTACATGTTCACACATAGCTCTAGGGGTGGTTTATTTATAAGTTATACCTTCTTGCTTACAGATTCAGACATTCAGGTTCACATAATGATAATATCATTTTGGCATATTGAGCTCAATCATCTATGTCGCAAATTGGAGTAGAATGGACTAAAAATTATAACTTTGGTGTGATGGTGTTAGGATACAACATAGGGAGAATTAGTTAGGAAGTTAGTCAGTTCATTTGAAATGTTATCCCACACCATTTTTATTGTTTTGTAGAACTTCCTCTCCGTTTTGCTGATTTTGGGGTTTTCCATCGGAATGTGGCCAGTGATGCCCTGAGTGGATTAACACATGTTAGGAGACTTCAGCAGGTAAACCTTTCTCCTGTGCTATATATAGAACAAAACATTAAAAGTTTTGGTGCAATTGTTTTGGGGAAATGCATGCAACTTGGTTACCAGGGTTATTTGTTAGAAGTTCTGTATTATTTATGTCATTTACTTTGTCTGTTGGACAGGACGATGCACATATTTTCTGCATGGAGTCCCAGGTGTGTTAGAACATAAATTTATGCAATATAAATCTTGAAATGTTTTTTGAGCTGGAGCTGAAGTTATTGTTTCAATTCATTTTACAGATAAAAGATGAAGTCATAAAAAGCTTGAACTTCATAGATTATGTCTATCAAATATTTGGTTTCACATACGAACTGAAACTTTCAACGGTATGCTTTTGCTCTTTATTATTCTCAATGCCTGCCACTTAGCACTGATGCTTATATGATATAAATAAGGAAAACAATTTTCCTTCCTTATCTTTGCTTCCAGCTAAGGAAAGGGTGTTTTGGACAATCTGTGGCCATATTGCTCTTTCAAGAACCCTAATTTTACCTTAGACGGGAAGTAAGTTTATAGGAATGGGTAGTCGCAGAGAAATAAGAGATGTTTGTTATTTAGGAAAGTGGTAATCAAATAGTTTCGAGGTTATGGATCATTCACGTTTGAGAGCTTTTGCTCTTATTACTTTCTTCTCTTTTGATCAATAATACAAACATGCATATTTGCCAATAGTGATTGCTATCAATCGACGCTTCTATTGAAACTATATGCACACAAGGATGACATTGACCTTGCAACAATCGAGGACAATTAAATTCAAAGGGTTATTGGGTTGCTACCAAATTTAACTTTCGGTTGATAGTGAGTCAAGTCACAACCTTATAGCAAGGGAGTTTTTGGTGTATTTGTGAAATGGAAGTAGGTACAAATCCCAAAGCTTTTGTCTGGCTATCAATTTAAGATTGGGTGCAATGTTGGTACGATTGCAAGTATACAGTACCGTGGGATCCTGCGTTCCAAACACAAACACCCCTGATCATGCTGCGATGATGGCTGAAGACCGCGGTGAAATCGCAATTTCACTGGAACCCTATGGCCCCTAAACCTCTTAAGGTTTACACCTAAACTCCAAGAATAGCCAGGCCCTAGTTTTACCTTGAGAGCGATAAGAGATGTCTGTTATATTGGGTCGGTGAGGTAGAAGTATTGAATAATTTAGGGAATATTAATCATCATCTGAGCTTGATAGCTTCTGCTCTCTTTTTTTACTTTCTTTTTCTTTTGATGCATGATACAGAAATACATAATGCTGATAGTAATTGCTATTATCTATTTAATGATTCGGTTATTTATTTTCCCTTGCTTGTGTTAAATACTTGAACAGAGGCCAGAGGGATGCCTTCTAGATTTTGAAACATATGAGAAGGCTGAAAATGCTCTAAGGGAAGCTTTGATTGAGTTTGGCAAGCCATGGCAGGTATTCTAGAGGTCTTTAATGTCAGCTATAAGATGTTGCTTCAAATGTATGGTTTTAATTATGACTAAAACTAATTCAGTTTGGGCATCTAAAAGTGGAGTATGTTCATCATTTTAAATTCAATTATAGGTTTACTTGATACCATTTTTTTATACTCATAATTGTTTTAAAAAAAATCGTATCTCTATTTTATTATTTTCTGTTGAACGCAACATTTGTTAGCTTCAATTTTGTGCTTATATTCTGAGTAAAACATCGCAGATAAATGGAAGGGGCGGCGCATCCTATGGACCAAAGATAGACATCAATGTATCTGATGCATTCAATAGGAAATTCCAGTGTGCAACTCTACAGGTTTACACTATTTCCGTTGACTTGCATTCACATGATTCAGTTGTTAATATTTTTACTGATAATTAGATAAACTGGCTGCTTGCAGCTGGACTTCAAGCTTCCTGAAAATTTTAAGTTGGAATTTTCGGCTGAGGACGAAGGCAAAATTGAGAGGCCTGTTATGATACGCAGAGCTATTCTAGGATCTGTCGAACAGATGTTTGCCATACTTTTGGAGCACTACAAGGGTAAATGGCCCTTCTGGCTTAGTCCTCGTCAAGCAATTGTGTTCCCCGTGTCCGAGAAATCACAAGCTTATGCACTGCAGGTACATAGTTCTGTTGTATATTTGTCCAGGTCATAACAGTTAAATTGTGACGTATACTCCATATCATTGGACAACACTTTTAATCTCCTTGGAGGGTAAACTTTGTGGCATCCGATGCCATTTTTCATGCTTTTCAAATTACAGCTTATCTATGAGGTCATACAACCGCATAGGTTGTCTGCATTGTCAAATTGTTGAACCAATTTGTATATTTTGAGTCTGCTACATGTGTTTTTGTATAAAGTTTGTCTGTGGGAACTTCCTCATGTACCTTGAATAGTTCTATGGCCTAACTATTGTCATTGTTCTAATTCTATCGATGTTGGGATACTTGTACTATATTTTGGTGTGAAAAGCAATATGCTTATTAATTTTATAACATAATTTTGTTCTGCAATTTTCTAGGTACGTAATCGGATCCATCAAGCAGGGTATCACGTAGATGCTGATACAGCTGATATGAATATTCAGAAGAAGGTATGACAAACCTTTTAGAACCAATAAATTTTTATTGAATACTTTGATTATAAACTTTTAGAACTTGGCTGATTGATAAAGTGAATTTTATGTTAAGTAGTGTTTTGGTCATGAAGTTACATCTCTATTTTAAATTCGTATTCTGCCATTCAAGTGCCAATTTAAAACTTATATTTTATTTTAGTATGCTTTGATTATAAAAATCTAAGGTTGAATAAAAAGTTGTATTAACAAGTTGTGTCATTCTGTAGGTACAAGAAGCTCAGTTAGCACAGTACAACTACATCTTGGTTGTTGGAGAAGAGGAAGCTAATACCGGACAGGTTCTTCCTATTTCCACTATCTGATAAATAAATGGTTTCTGATCTGTTGAAGAAGTTAACATTATTAAGCCTTGTTTAATATTGTTGCAGGTGAGTGTATATGTAAGGGATAAGGCAGACCATAG
This sequence comes from Trifolium pratense, assembly GCF_020283565.1. Lineage (NCBI taxonomy): Eukaryota > Viridiplantae > Streptophyta > Magnoliopsida > Fabales > Fabaceae > Trifolium > Trifolium pratense. The sequence goes on along the minus strand of NC_060065.1, from coordinate 4,394,099 downwards.
CATTATGAGTATTGAGAACCTGCTAAAACACTTCAGAGACGAAGTTGCGGCTTTCCACTGATAATTTGTTTTTGAAAACTATTAAAGCAAGTTTACACACCAAGAACTTTCTAGTCACACACATTGTGTGCTTTATTTGCATTTCAACTTGAAAATATAGTCCAATTTTTTAGACATGATTTGGAAGTTTAATGTAATTTTCATTACTGTCATGATTTATGTAGAGTATGTTGACGCGAACAATTTTGGCGACCAATTTGATTATTTATTCAATAATTTTGTAACACGACCAATGATATTATTTTTTTGGAAAATGCTAAACAGTGCCCCCGGGCACTGGTTAAGCATGTTAAAATGAAATTTTTGTCTCGAAATACGTGCATTCAATGCCTCAAAAGTACAAAAAGTTGTCTTTTCAATATAAATTTTATTTTTTATTTCCTTTTTAAGTATGCTTAACAAGTGCCCCGGAGGCACTGTTTAGCATGACCCTATTTTTTTTTGTTAAAAAAACACTGAAGTTTTTCAGAATTTTTAATTTACAATGACTTTTTCAAAAGTTTTTGTTTTTTGAGCAAAGGCTTTTTTCAGAAAGTTAAAAAACAGTAATTTCTAAAATTGATTAGTATTTTACATTTAAATTAACACTTGAATTCAGATAAAGCAAAACTCCTACTAATTTTAGAGAAAGTAGATCATGCCTTATGTCACCAATCATCATCAATTAATCAAAGATATCCCAAAAATACACATTGTTTATGTAGTACTACACAAATTTAGTCACACAAATCATGCTCAACCAGCCAAAATATATCCCTCTTTAGACCAACGATCACAACAAATTCAGTTACAATGTTAACTCACCTAATTAAAAATTGACCTCAAATTTCACATATAAACACACACATATATAAACAAATAAACCCAACAACTTCATATACCAACTTGGTTTCGGAAATCCACAGAGAAAAACAAACAAAAAAAATTAAAATATAAACAAGCTTTGAAATGATGGGTTTGAGAAACTCTTTTGTTCTATGCTTGGCACTTATGTTGTCTTTCTCTTCAGCCATTCATTGTATTGACATAACCAAAACTTTGGGACAATACCCAGAATTCACCACGTTTAACAAATACCTAACCGAAACCAAGTTGGTTGAACAAATTAACAGTGCTAAAGCCGTTACGATTCTTGCCGTTGAAGACAAGGACTTGGCTTTTCTCTCCGGTAAACCAATTGACGACATTAAAACCGTCATTGGGACCAACGTTATAACTGAATTTTACGACGAGAAAAAACTTTTGGAAGCCATTGGAAGCCAAGTAGAATTGCCTACACTTTCACCTGCTTCAGGTTTAGCTGCCAAAATCAAAGTCCAACTTATTAATGAGGGTGAAGTGACATTTAGTTCCGCTGTTCCTGGCTCAAAACCCGATACTTTTCTTGTTAGAACCGTTACAACTGAAGCCGAAGTTGTTTCGGTTCTTAAGGTTGATAAACCAATTGTTACGGTTGATGCTTCAACTACTTCTGGTGTAACAGGAACACCTTCTGTGGCTGAGACACCTAAGAGCAGTGTTGCTGATGCGCCTGCTCCTAGTGCCTCTTCTCGTGCCACATTCGGATTCATTGTTGCTGTTATGGCCTTTGCTTCCATTTTTGTCTCTTTGTAAGCTTAATACTCAAATGTCTAGAGACGAAATGGTTCAGTATTAATTAAAAGGGATAACTAAGTTAATTTGTTGTTACTGAAAAAGAAAAAAAAAATCAATGTAACATTGTTGATTTGTATTTATGTGATTTATTTGTGGAGATTGAAGATATCCCATACTCTCCCTTTTTTATTTATTTATATAATTAATGTAGTTCATTTGATCTGTTCTATATTTAAAAATAGTGACAAAGTATATACCATTGATAATTATTGTTGTGATTACACATAATTGTTGATCTATTTATCGATAGCTACTGTACAATATAAAATATACAATGTATGATCAATAAAACATATACAATGTATTGTTTGATGAAACTCTAAGAAGAACATTTTACATTCCCCCCTCACCAGGGACGGAGCCACGTACAAGCCTCTGGGGCTCAATGCCTGCACTAATTTTTGAGGAATAATTTTTCCATATATAATAATATATAAATATTTGGTTAGGCCCGCATCAATATATCATCCAACACTACAGAAAGTTGGGGAAAGGGTTCTCTCCCGTGAGAATCCAACATGAGATATTAAAGTGTATATCTTCACCCTGTATAATTTTTTAAATAATTAAAATAAGATGTGATAGAAAAAATGAATGGATGAGATTTCAATGGAGGGTAATGTCATGGGAGACAATCCCCTCCCAGAAAGTTGTTATTAGTCGAAAGCTTCATTCCCTTTGACTTCATCACCCATTCACTCATTATTTCTCACTGCAATTAAAAACAAACACGCCTCACTATCCCATGTTTCATTAATCATCTGAATAAATGAAAGAGGCAAATCAACCACTCCATTTTTTATTCTTGTTTTCTAATCTTCTTCTCCCTTTATTCTTGTCTCTCTCTTTCTCCTAGTGTTGTTGTTAGTTAGTTTTGGTAGTGTTATAGTTTGTTAACCACTAGTGTTGTTGTTGGTATTTAATTTTACTCTTTAGTTTTGTATACTGAATTAATAATATTTTCCTAAATTTTGTTTTCCCTCAATTGTTTTTAGTATCATTGTATATGATATGAGTTCTAGGGTCTAAAATGTATGCGTATGATTTGAACATAGTTTTAATTGTGGTATTTTTATTTTATTTGTACATGTAAAAGTTTTTCTTAAAAGACAGTTAAATTTTCTTCTATCATTTGATAAATGTGAAAGTATAAAATTTGGTTTATATCTGAACAAAAGGTAATTGAAATTTGATTTGAAAAAATCTTCCTAATAATTCTGAGTTGAGGGCAAGTATATGACAAGTCGTACCGAACAATTTTAATGTATATTTATGCTCTAAAAAATGAAATAATATATACATTTATCGTTAAAAATTTGTATATATGGTGCCCCCACTTTGCATAATTTATGGCTCCGTCACTGCCCCTCACTGATGGTGATACCAAATACCGGTCTTTGAGAGATGCATGCACTCTCGACATTCTGAAAGACAACGAAATTGACAAGGAATTGGGTCTTGGACAATACAAAAACATTCAGGAAGGTAATACAATTGCAGAAGATTTTGGTCTTGGAGAAGACGAGAACAGTCAGATACAAAATTTAGTTTTTCAGTCAACTCGTTTTGACGAAGTGGAATCGAAATGTATATTCAACTCGTAAACTCGTATTAAAATAAAACATATATAATATATATTCTAACTTATTTAATTTTGAACGTATTAGTAATTTAATTCTTAATTTAGAAATTTAAGTGTTATGAATATTAGTTAAAGAAAATATAACAAAATTTACACTTAATTAATTTTCTCTCATTCTCATTAGTTAAATATGACTATATATAGTCATGAATTTCAATAACAAATAACACAACAACTATATTCTCATCAATATTAGTAAAAAAAAAAACTATATATTCTCATCAATATATTTCGTAAAGAAAGTAATATGTCTACATTTTTATACGACTTTTTTTTAATGTATTAAATATGACTCTTTGAATCATGCATATATCATGTGAGATTGAATATTATATATGATTGTATATTTTAACCCATTATTTATTTGATTTTTACGAAACCCCTATTATATTATATATCTTTTTTATTTTACAATATTTATGTATCTATTATTTATCGAATAACTTATTATGTTTAAATGTCCACAAATATATTTAACTGTGCACAATTCTTAGCTCAACTAACATAAATGTCGAAATTGCTAGGTCATACGTCATTTCTTCTTTCTACCAAAAAAACTTATTATATTTAAATAATTGCATAAATTTTGCAGTATTATATTATTTTTATCAAAATATAATAATTACTTATTTGTTTTGTTTTACACTTGTTTTCATAGATTGTTTTGTTTTTATTTGTATTTTTTCGCACATGTGCATAAAAATAGGAGACATTGTTGAAAACACACTGACTCTTGATGTACTCCCTCTATTCCTCCAATCCTTCATCCCCTTTTATAAGCAAATATTTTCATTGAATAATTGATATATTTGGTGTAGTATATACCAAATAATCAATTATTAAACCATGATTTTTGCTTATATAAAAAAAAAAAAGAATACTATTATAAAAAATCATTACAAATGTAAATATTTGTTATTCCTATAATTATTAACATAAACTATTATAAAAAGTTAAGTGTCTTTAGATAGGATATTTTATTTATTTATTACTAAAATGATAAAATTGAACTTTTTGACTAAAAATTAAGTTTTTGAATAGTTAGGTAAAAATATATAAGTTTAAGTGATTTTACTGATTTTATAAGAAGTTGAATTGTGTAAACTCTCGCAACTGCGATCGGGAGGAGGCTGAAACTACTTTATGCCAGAACTGATCCCCGAACCGGATTAAACCGGTGGTGAAAAGCCAAAAAAAAAAATTGTGTAAACTCATTTTGACTTTTACTCAAAATTATTTTAGCTCTAAAACTGTAAAATCAAAGTTTACGATTTAAAACGAGTTTTTATAAACCTTATTCAGGAAAATAACCCAATTGCATATGAATTGGGTCTTAGAGAAGAAGAAAACATCATGTAAGAATTGGCTTGCGCCGCCGCCTGTTGTAGTCGATGTTGATCCCGAGGTGCCGCCATCAACTTCGGTGATTTCTCCAGATTAAGTCTGCGAGACTTACTTTGGACGAAGATTGCGGTGATCAATCGACACCCACAAAGTGGGTAATGCAATCTGACAAGAGGATAAATATCATCAGCCAAGATCAAAACAGGCCGACTATACTAAAAAAATTCATGCACCTAGACACTTTCTCATTCATCAATAAGAGAAAGTTTGAGTGGCCTCATAACCACAAATCTCCTTAAACTTTGTACCTTCCTTTTCTAGTAAGCATGTATAAAAATTTATATCGTTTAATATAAATTGAGAATTTTTTGTCTCTATAATTTTTGTTGAGCGGGAACATTAAAAAAAAAAAAAACCACATGATAGCATATAAAAAAGACCATTGCAATATAATACAAAAACATGCGGAATAATCAATGGGATATAAAATACACGATGTAAACTATGAGTATATCTAAGAGTGTATGCGGGTTGGATCGAATTTGGCATCATCCGTTACCCAACCCGTTCATAATTCATTGGGTTGGGTTCATCATCAAACTCGAGCTTTCATTATCAAATCCGAACTGAACCAACCCGATTATTAACGGATTGAGTTGAGTTCCCGGAACACAACTGAGTAGTTTTCAATTTTTCATACATACAGCTGTGTTCATATATCAAATATGATAAGTATTTGTGCTTCAAACCTTTGATAATAATTCTTTAACAATATTTTTCATACGTTCAAGAATCACGTTCATATGATTATAGTTTTCATAGCGTGACAATTTTTTATTTATTATGAACTTGATTTGTTTTTTCCATACATTTTATTATTATTTTTTAAACAATGATTTTATTATGAACCTGAATTTTTTTTAGTTGTTTTGTTTCTATTTAACTTTTTTGTGTGTTAACCTTGCGATTCTCATCGAGAAATCTGGTGATGTGAGGTTCGATTAGAAGGTAAGTAAAATTATTTTTCTTTCTCAAAAATCAATGAAGATCTTTTGATTCTCTTATCAGGGTTTCATGTTCGAATCATCTCAGTCACTTCTGTATTGGACTAATCCTAATCGACCCTCCCACTAAAGGATAGTGGAATTGGTATCCCTTAAATTAGTAGATCTATAGACCGGATACTGAATCTTCAAAAGAAAAATGAGTCCTTTGAATCCATTAAAATCTTACTAAAATGTCCTTAAATCTCACAAAATCAGTATATTATCACAAAGTCTTTTAAAATCTTCAAGACTTTTTTTGCCAAGAAAGTCTCTCAAAATCTTAATCCAATACACTCCCCTTAATAAACTAAATAAGAGTAGCAACTTCGCAAAAAATACATCATTTACATGACCGGGTTGGGTACACGGGTTCAAAAACTCAAATCCAATGCCTGAACCGATTGCTTGTGGGTATGGTGAATTGAGCCGGATTCTACCTGCAAATAAACGGATTCGAGTAAATAGTGGGTTGGATTGGTTGACGGGTTCGCATATTAACCCGCACCATGAACACCCCGAGGACTCATATCCAACACTACTATTATAACATGTATGGTCACTACAAGAAAAACGCCAATGGGCGACCTGAAGCAAACATACATAATACCCTCTCTATAGTATTGAATGATAAGTGAATTGTTATATGTTACACACTCTCTCTACTCTTTCTTCTTCACTCTCCATAACCCTCTCTAGGAGTAGTTATTGAATAATCATATATAATTCTTCTTTAAGAAAGCACAAATCAATAACAAATTACCACCATAGGCTAAAACTTAATGACAACAACTCCTTCACTAATCACTAGCAAACTTAAAACCTAAACTAATTGGGGCAAATTTAATTAAAGAAGAGAAGAAATTGACAATCACAGTTGAAGGAGAGGATTGATTCTCAGCTGAATTGAATCCGACAAAGGAGAAGGAGAAGGAATAATACTCCTAAAGAAAGGTTGAGGGTATTGAAGGTAGGGTTTAAGTTATTATTAAAATATTAGAGAAAATGTTACCTACCTTCTTAGAGAAAATGTGTCAAAGAATATCTCGTAACATATATTATTGAGAAGAGATATAGAGATTAGAGATAGAGATAATATATATTTGTTTTTAATATTTTTTTTAATTAATATTCATAAATTAAATTTTGAAATTAAAAATAAAAAGTCTAATTAAATTTAGATTATGTTCAAAATTAAGTAAGTTTTTTAGGTCGAAATTGAATAAGTTAAAATTATATATAATATATATAATATAATTTTCCTAGAATTTACAAGCCTATTTTGAGTATTAAATAAGTTTTTTTTTTCTACGAATTCACAAAAATGTTACCTACCTTCCTAGACAAAATGAGTTGACATAAAAACTCGATTCTGACAACCTTGTTGATGATGGTAGTGGGGGTGTTGGCAGGGGGTGATGGTCGTGCTGGTGGTGGTGAGGATGATGATGATGAGATGGAGGAGTTTTTTTTTTTGTTGTTTACAAAATGGAATTGAGAATCGAACTCAAGATCTCATGCACACTACTCAAATCTCTCACCACTAGAAAAAATCTAATGGCCCTGAGGAGGAGGAGTTTTATTCTCTACATGAATTACTTTTATGGTTCAAAAAGGAAGGTAAAATGGCATTTGCAGCAACATTCATGCCTCATGCAAGTTTAAGGGGATGGTAATTGAAATACAGAGGCCAAAGCTCATGTAAGATTATGATGGATACATTGGAAACTAACCTAATTAGATTAGGTGTAAATGATCTACTTCTCCTTTTAGTGTCTGAAACAATATTTGAGATGTGGACAAAGAAATTTGGGTTTGCAGTTGCACCCATAACCAATCATAACTTCAACGAATTTAGTAATGGTCTGTTGTTTCATTCGGTAAACTAATTGATACTTCTCATGGTATTTTTTTGTGGAAGTTTCAAAGGCAGGCAGTTTTTTTTTTTTTTTTTACCATTTCCAATGCTTGGGTATTATATTCTCCCGATTCTGAATGCAATTTTTAAAATCAATTTATCAGTTTGTTTGATTGTTTAATAAAAATTTATGAACTGAAAAGTAGAAGGGTAGAAAGTCCCAACATCTACTGTCAAACCTGTGAACTGGTTAACTCGATAATCTACTTGGCATGTTGCTATTACATACAAACTTACTTGGTTCATAAGTAATTATGTGACAAGTGAATTTGTTCCAGTGATTAATCTCAAGAGTTGAGAGAAGTTAGTGCATTGACTTTAAGTAGCTTGCATTATGTATAGCGAATCATTGCCTTGTTGCAATGGAGCGTCCGCCGGCCGTGATGGTGATGACAGGTGCTGAACGAATAAAAAGTGCAGCTGCAACATAGAGTTCGTTTGATGTGTGATGCAAAGTAGGTCGCGGCATTATCAAGTGTTCAGAAATTTACATTGTATGATCAACAAAACATATGCTTTTGCTTTTAGTACCCTGGATGATTTTGTATTGTTTGTAACAATACCAGCCAGAGAGTAGTGAGAGTAATTTATGTTTTGGTGGTTAAAAGCTGTTAAGAGTGGCAAATTAGCAAGTACTATGATGAGGGTATAAATGGAGGCATTCAGATTTGTTAGCATTTAGGAAGTGAACTTAACTCTATTGTGAAAAAGAAAATCCTTTGCGAAGACGAAATTATGCCACACAGAATTTCTAATGTCTTTGTAATTTAATTAAACATTGTTGTTTCTAATCTCTCCCAAAACTAGGTTGGTTTATACAATGTATATTTGATCACGATGTATTCCCTTTTGGGTTGTAACTGGGTCGGGTCTAATGCCCCTCAGTCTCTGTTTTTCTTGTTTGTTTAATTAATATATTTCTCTTTAGCTTAAAAAAAAATCTCTTCCAAAACTCAGAATCTGATGCCGAGTTCCTAAGAGTTTAGCTGTTTAGCATGCTTGGTCAGATTGCCCGATTAACATTAATTGAATAAATGTATCCTAACAATTCCTATCATTCCTTTTAATCAATCACTTTAATCATAAAATCATTGTTCAGATAATCCAAGTGCATGTTACACAGTCACAGTCTCACGAGTATAGCAGTTACAGTTCCGAATAAAATGACAGACAAGTAGGTGTGTAGACTGATAGTTTAGTGACAGTTACACATTAATAAACGGTGAACCAGATGAGGTAGGTTTTGTACGAGAATGAAAATAGAGTTCAAATTACACATATCCCAGTAGAGATTGATATATACTAGTAACGGTACTTGGTGGAGTAATCTTTGGGAGCAATGACAAGACCACGGCCCTTCCTTGCACCTCTGTAGACAGTCTCAATGATGTCAATGAATTCTTGTTTGTCCTTCATAGCCCAATTGATCTTGTTGTTGTTTCCAGTGCCAAGGTCGATCATGATGTGCTTGTTCCTAAAGAAGAACATAACTGTGGAAGGGTCATACAGCTCATACATAGTGTTGAAATCAGGTACCTCTGTGATGTCCACAAGGTATATCACAGCAAAGTTTTTTATTGTCTCTGCAACCGATGCGAGCACCTCATCCATCTTCATACAACAAAGAAAAAACATATCAAACTGCAATACTAACCTACTTAATGCAAAATTTACTCAATATAGCTCATATGAATCTAAAATCAAGAGTTTGCATCTGATGATGCTGAAAGAAACAAACATTATGTATGGCATGATAATATCAATCCAGGCCTAAATATCTTCGTGGTGTTCGTAGTTTTATCACATTTTTGAAATTGCGAAAATAGAAGATAAAAATGTGATTGTTATTGCGGTGACAATTTTGTTGAAGATACCTCTACAACTCAATTTGAATTAGCTTTATGATTCTTCAAATTCTATAAGCATATAGATATTGCTGTGTTTACAGAGAATCCAAATGAGGGAGCATCAAAAGAAGTCAAGATGCAGAAATTGTATTAGGGAAATACTTGTTACAAAAACAAATGGCACGAATTAGGATGAAACAGTTTTGCACTCTTACATTAATCTTCTACTCCCTAAATTCATTACTTTATCTCTCGTATCTCCTTTTTTATTGGCTGTTTTCTGTTTCGTATTGTTATCCTGCTAGAAAGAGTTGTACTTATATAGCACTGCTCAACTAGTTTCAACTTAAGTAATATTGAATTTTTTTTTTAGTTGTCAATTGTCCTCTATTGAAGCCCCTGCACTACTTTCTGTACACAATTCCAACAAAGCCATATGCAACAAAGTTTATTTCATCAAGCGGTAACATTTTTTTAACTCCTTTTGATTTTTGTATTCCCTTCATTAGACACAAAATGAAATCAAAATTTTAGTATAAGAATGAAAAACTTCCTTTCATTAGTGTTTTTTGGGTTTCGACTCCTCTATAAAACAACTAGACTTGGGTAGAGCTATAGCAACTAGGACTACAAATTTAAGTGACCAATTCTTTTTTTGCAGTATGTATACTCCTAATTGTTACTTTTCTTGATTATAAGTTCTTTCAACCGATCTACATTAGCTTTTTCCTTCTTATGTTAGGCAAGAAATTTAATAAATTAGAGGTGAACAACATATTCAGTACAGGGGAAAGGGTCGCACCCCGTACTCAGGAGTTCAGTCGTGACATAAGTAAAGTCTAGCCAAATATTGCTTCAGCGAGTAGTAATTCTAGATTTTTTTAATAAAAAACTACAATTGTGATGAAGAATTAGGGCCCGTTTGGATTAGCTTATTTTTCAGCTAAAGCAAACAACTTATGCAATATAAATTATTTTTTATGCTATTTTATAAGTTCCCACTAGTGAAAATTGTATTTTTATAAACTATTTTATCATAAACTAACTTATAAAATAGCACAAAACCTAATTTATATTGCATAAGCTGAAAAATAAGCTAATCCAAACGGACCCTTAATCTTCTCCTCCCTAACTAAATTCATTACATTATCTTTCTTCTCTTATCTCCTATTCTATTGGTTTTGTTAACTTTGGGACTGTTCAACTAATTTCAACTTATATACAAGAAATTATTGCTTAAAAAGTAAAATTGATTTTTCTGAAAAGTGATTGTTGGTGACTGCAATTAACTTAATTAACCAAATAGTAGCAGCATAAAAAGGAAAGAATAAATTGAAATATAAAAAGTTACCTGCATGCAAGTTTCATCCCAATCGTGACCGAAACGGATGACAACGAGACGTTCTTCCTCGGCGAGGATTGCCTGATCAACAGCCCATCCTGAATGCAAGTGAGGTAACATGTACGACATCTTCGGATTCTTTTTCTTGATCGCTAATTTCCCCTTTTCTTGATTTAGGGTTTCTCAATTCAACAATAATAATGCGGGTGGTGTGAATAATACTCACTTAATTTTATCCTTTAAAATGGGTTCTCTCGACTTTACCCTTATTTAATTCAAATTCCATATTAGTCCCTAACTTCTTTTTTTTTTTTATGCAAGTCCCCAGTTTTTTTTTTTTAATTTTTTTTTTGGTACAAAAGTCCCCAGCTTATTAGTAGTAGCATAAAGTGAGTTGGGAACCAAATTGACCGACTGATATTGACATTGTCCGTGTTAAGGAAAAAAGAATGAATGAAAGTTTTATACAATTTTAATTTTTTTCGCCACTAGTTATCCGGGCCACCGCATAATTTAGTTCGGGATTAGTTCTGACATTCAATTTCAGCATCAGATCACCACCGGATCAACTAACGATTGATAATAAAATTTTAAGGGTCATGTTAACATGTGCACCAAAGGCACATGTTAAAGTTCTAAATATAGAAAATTGCATTTAACGTTTGAAAAAAATTTAATATCTAAAAAATTAAATGCACAAATTTCAATATATTATTTCTACTTTTACTTCCTTAACATGTGCACAAATGTACTAGAGCACATGTTAAGATTTTCCAAATATTAATTAACTTTAAAAAAATTAAATGCACTTTTTTCTTACACCAGCAAACTCAATTAATTCCATTCATAATAATAATACCTTCGAAATAGGGTGGATAATAATTATAATTTTGGAGACTAGCGATAAAATAAAACTAGTCGCTTGGGCTAAGTGATAAATTATCCGATTTGCTTATCTCACTACATAATTGACCTTACAGTTGTTGTTCAATACTAATAAATCACGACACTAATGCTAACTCTGTATTATTATTTCAAGGGTCATGCTAACCGGTGTCCCGAGGCACTAGTTAAGGAAACCAAAAGAAGAAAGTTTTGAGTAGAAAATAACATTTTCTAAATTTTTGAGAAGGTGATTGTATAAGTTCTAATGCCAAAGAGAGTTGCTATATGGCACGATAAGCTCTACACACGACTATGCACGACAGATTCATTCTCATGTGATTAATGCGTGCTAGATAGCGTTTGGTGCTGGCGCCGGTGTTTACTGTTTTGAGGTGGTCTGCGAGCTGAGACTAATCTGCCGGTTGTTTCTAAACGTCCACTGAAGCTCTTCCAACCTTTGATTTTGCTTAATCTGTACAAATATGAATTTTATAAATTTTTGGGTTTTAAAAGTTTGAACTTTTTTTGAGATACAAACACATTTTGAAAAATCTAAATTTATTTTCATGATCTACACGAGATTTTGAGTGGGATTAGGAGGTGGACCTCTGTTAGGTGGTATTTGTTTTGGTGTTTATTTTTGGCGTTCCGCATATATACGGCACCCTGTTATGTAGTTACTTTAATTCTGGTCTCTGTTCGTCTTGTGTAGAGACCTGATTAATAATATATTTGCTGTTAAAAAAAAATGCCTACTAGATAGCTTATAATTTTTTAAAATACTTAAAACAAAAACCAAGATAAAATAAACATTCAAGGATGTGTGATAATATCCTAGACTTGTCTTCTACAATATTCATTCAGCCTTGGACAATGGCAACACATCACAGAGTGATTTGGAAAACCACCGCCTCATGTGATGGGATTTCTCATAAATAAACACGTGTGAAACTAAACTGGTAATTAGGAATCAAATAAAAATCAAAAGATAATTCAAATTATAACCAAAATTTAACTCGTGCTATATTGTGACGAATGCTTTTGTCGTGCAGTTTAGCTTTTTCCAATGCCAAATTACTATTTTGCTTCCTTAACCAGAGCACTGTTTATCATTTTTCTTATTTCAATGCTTTGAATTGATGGCTTGCACAACCGAAAACAATCACTCTCCAACTCTATAGCAGCATTCTCACTCTATGTATTCCGTAGCCGAAGCAACGCTTCGTTTACTCACATGGCCTTAGCCTTTAATATAGATGGAATTCATTAACTACTACTCCATTCGTTCCAAAATGAGTGAGTCATTTTGACTATATATATATATATATATTATTCACATATCTTACTTTGACTCTATTTTTCTACTAATAAAAACAAATATTAGCATATAAGATGTTGTTGAATTCATCTCGATAAGCATTTTCAAAATATCATATTTTTGTAATTTTTATTATTGTACAATTTAAAATATTAATTGTCAAAGTTATGGATTGACATGGATGACGCAGTCAACTGACTCACTTATTGTGGGACGGAGGGAGTAATCATTATGAATTTAAGTGTTTGTGATTGTCGGAACACTTGGCACTAATTAATACCTCCATCCATCCTTTTTTTTTTTAGAAACCTCCATCCATCCTTAATTATAAGGAAAAGTCAACTTTTCAGATCTTTTATATTATAAGCTTGTATACACAAGCAAACCCTAAACCCTAATTTGTTTTCTCTATTTTCCCTCCATTTTATCTTGCAATTTTTATTAAAAAATAATACAATCTTGTCTTTACTAGGATTCGAACCCGCAACCCTTCAGTACAAGACAATATTTCCAACCAATATGGCAAGTATACCCATTGTGATTAAAATTATGTGCAATAATTGATAAGCACCATCAATTTTAAAAGTATATCATATCAAAATTATTGTTGACTATATTATTCATCACGAAATATTTTTATGTCTTTCCTGATAGATGATTTTTTTTTCTACCGGATCATAAATTTAGAGAATAATTATCATGTGAGATTTGGAAAGTTATTATCACGTGTAATTTGGAAAGTTATTATCAAACTCATTTTGCTAAATCAATTTTTTTGCAATACAACCAAATACAACCATAGTCATGTCACTAATCATATTTATTCTTTTGATTTTAACATTGCAGATTTAATATTAACCGATGATCAATTGATAAAATATGCACTAGCAGATCAATTGTGATTTAAATTATGTCCATAAAGTGTTAAGGTCCATCAACTTCCATAGGAAAGATTTCATACGACAATTAAGCACCATCAATTTTTATTGCACAATTTAAACAATTAAAAACCGATAATCTCTTATCTCTTATATTATAAGCTTGCTAACATAAGCTAACCCTAAACCAAATTTTTTCCCTCTCATTTCCTCTTTCTTTTTATTGCAGCTTTATATTCAAAAAATACATATTTTTCTACGATAGGAATCGAACTTGCATCCCTTACTTACAATAAAACCTTTCAACCGCTAAAACATGTGCTTCAATTATGAAAGAATTTAGGAATCCTAATATGTTAACCCTGTTTTCAATAAATTTAAACGGCGGAATTAATCACAATTTTTATTTATTTATGGATGTCTACTTAATGTTCTTGATTGTGTCTTTAATTTTTTTTTTTAACCTTTAATTATCATCAATTTTTTAACCTTTAGTTATCAGCAATTTTTTTTTAATAATTAAACAAAACGATGTGGTTCCAAAATTATTTAAACAATATATAAAATATAAAATAAGCACATAAACAAATATAGAATAATTAGTCCATGAAATTCCCTATACTACTCTTATTGAAAATGGCTTAGAATTTTTGTATTTTATTTTTTATTGTTACATATTACAACTAATTAGACTCATGCACCGCATGGGTCAAAGTTCTAGTTTATTGAATAACTTATGTATGTGGACTATAATGTACTTTATCCGTCCCAAAATATAAGCAAAAGAAAGTCAACAAAAGTAAATGTATCTAGACCAAATTTTGAACCAAATTCACCAACTTTTATTGACCAAATTTTGTTTATATTTTGGGACGGAGCTAGATATATCACTTTTTCAATGAATCTAAAAAGTGAACTTTTGCTTATAATTAAAGAAAGAAAGTAATATTTGTACCCCTCCGTCCCAAAATACAAACAAAAATTAGTCAACAAAAGTGAATGTATTTAGTCCAAATCTTTAGCCAAATACATCAAATTTATTTGACTCATTTTTTCTTATATTTTGGGATAGAGTGAGTATGTTATTGAATTTGCAATAAAAAAACAAGTGATTGGACAAGTACACATTAGAGATAACAATAAAACAACTTAAATCAAAATCATTCTCCAAACATAGTAACATTTAAGAAAGATTTTAAACTGGAAATATCATTTCATATTTCAACCATGGTTTATGTCGTGCTTAAACATCAACATGAAATTATAAAATTGTGAAAACAAAAATCTATATGACAAAACAAATGAAAATATATTTTAGATCCGAAGCAACATAAATTACAAGACCATAATCAGGCATAGTGGTCATTGGGTGCTAAAACATCTACAGATTCTTCTTCTTTAAAGTCTAGCTTCAATGATCTTCAATGTAAGGATATCAAATGCTTTTTAAATAACACACTTTGATTTTTATTTTTTTTACACAATAACACATTTTTTTGTCAATTAGCCTAGTGGTTAGAAAATCCACCTTAAAGATGAATAAGTGGAGTGTCCCGAGTTCGAACCCGGACTCCCACACATATAATGCGATGTCCTTACCACTGAGCCAAACTAATTTAGAAAATCATTCGAGTCGATCTTTCACTAATTTAGAAAATTGCAAAATTTGTTCTTTATGCCTTGAAAGGGGTTCCAACTCAAAGAATCTTCTAACATTACTTACCTAATCACTTCTAAGACCTTCAATTACTAGATCTATTCCATATCGTTTGAGAATCATGCACATTATTCATATAATTTATTTTAATTGTAATTTTTTTATTAATATAAAAAAGTAAAAAATGAAAATACTATATGAATAAAATCCACAACAAAAGTTACACAATTAATTATTAAAATTAAAATATTGAGAATATTTAACGCAAACAAACAAAACTATTACCGGTATATATGACGATGCAAGAGAACAAAAAATAAATATTCTTTCGGGCACACAAAAAATCCAATTATCCGAAGTAAATAAAAATGAATAAACCGAAGATAACCGCAAGAACAATAAAACACTTTGTCTGTTTCTTGTAAGTGAGGTTTTGAAGCGAAAAGAGAAAGAAGAAAACGAATAGAATAGAATTCAAGCAGAAGATTCGACACTTCAATTTCCCACGTGTACTTCCGCGCGTGTGTTTCGCTCCCATCTTCATGGCTTCAATTTCCGGATCTCAATCGAGAGGAGGAGGAGGCAAAATGGTTCGCCTCCGCCGTACCGCCGCCGCCAGAAACCGTACTCCATATTCCCGACCCGTTCCACCACAGCCTCAACCTCAAAGCCCTAATTGGCTTTCACGTTTCGTCATCTCTCCCACTCGTTTCATTGCTTCCGGTGCCGGAAAAATTTTGTCCACTGTTTTGGATCTTGAATCGTCTCCATCTTCTTCTTCCTCAGCTACTTCTTCTTCCTCTTCTTATGCCGATTCCGTTGCCGGTAATTCATACACTTTTTTTATGCAATTTCGTTAATTTGACATTTTTGTACTTGCAATTACAATACTAGGGTTTTTTCCCCCTAATTTGTGAACTTCTAGTGATTAATTCAGAAATTATTTTTATTTTGACTATTTGGACTTAAGTGTACTGAAAATTCTTTAGTTTTACATTAGTTGTAGTTTATCTAGTTTCTGTAGATCTATTAGTTGAGGAATACTTGTGTTGCTATTGTGGATTTTTTTAAGTGCTTAATTGGATTTGAAAAAAAAATGCAAGCTATAAGAATATATTAAGTATTTATTTAATTTTAAAATTAAAGTACACGCCATGGTCACTGTTTGTTCAGTTTTTTTAAAAAAATATGCAAATTTAAGTACATGTCTTTTGATATCGGATAGAGCCATGCAATTTTTTTGAATCGAATAGAGCCATGCAATTCCCTCCTAAAAAACCTGTTCACTGTTCAATTTTGCAGAGGAAGTTGGTGATCTTGATGATGTAAGTTATAACCCTTTTGAAGGTGAAGTTGCATTAAACCAGGTGGGTTATGTTGTGCTTTAGATGCAAAATGCTTGTTTTTTTAGTGTTAGGAAGAAGAAACTAGTAATTTTCAATAGTTATATTTTGGTGTTTTTGGTATTTTTGTTTTGCACTGTTCTTTGATGAGGATGTTGAACTGTTTTTCATTATTTTATATTATGTGCATTTTGATAAACCTGACATAATCACTCGCTTAGACATTGCAGAAACATGACAAAGTTCTTTAGTTTTTGTTATAAGACACCTTGTTGTTCCACTTATTAATGCGCCTTTGGTAGTTTTATTATATTTCACTTTTCCGACCTATTCTTCATAATAGCAGACAAATCTGAATCATTAAATTGTAATTTTTAGAAATGTACTGGCTTGTGAGTTGTGATAGTACTGTAGATTGTGTTTCCATTCGGTTAGAGGCAATCTTGATCGGTGTTTTCTGTCTTTATGAATCCCTCGTTCCATCTATCTTGTGCATTTGACATTGGTATCTCTGTTGAAAGGGTGGGACGTCAGAACCTATCAATTTATCCATGAAGGAGCTCCAGCCATTAGTTGCATATAGCAAAAGCAAGAATACCATTGAGCAGCTACTAATGCAAGAGACATTCTCAAGGTACCGAAGAATTTATATCGATTCTAAATTTTACATTGAATTTTCTCTTTTCTATTTCTTACTTTTTGCACCCTTGTTGTATATTTTTGTTGAAAGTTTGCTATGTCTACCTCTTTTGTAAACACTGTAATTTCATTAACACTAACCGACGGTTAGATAAAAATCACAGCATCCTGGTTTTAGGGCTGGCTAACATTCTTTGTAGTGTTGAATTTAAAATTAGCAGTATTCTTTATTAGGCTTGACCAACCCTCATCTCTTGAGCCACCTTTTAAGGTCGAGTTAGGCCAAAGTATTTCTTGTAAGGCTTGGGCAATTGTGACCTCTTGAGCTATATTTTGGGGTTGACTTAGGCCTATCCCAAATTATAAGAGAAGACTGTCATTGGCTAATTTTTAAATTGACTGCAAGACTTGGGCAATTGTGATCATGCACAGCTCTGGTCATTTTAACTTTCAAATATTGGGAGCCTTCAAAAAGTAAGCATTAGGCAAGGAATGTATTCATGTAAATTTTACGGTGCAGCAGATATCGTGGTCTATACCGAATTTGCAGACCTTGAGTAATATGTTTTGTGTGAATTATAGGGAGTAGAAAAACATTTATAATGTGCTTCACACTGTAGTGGTTGCATGAACTGTTTCCTCTTGCTGTTCTAAATAAGATTCTCAAACAGCTTAATATTTGATCAGGGAAGAAGGTGATAGGTTGATAAAAATAATAAGATCAAGAGTTGTGGATTCTCCTGCAAATGATGATAGGGTTACCAGGCCAAGGGATATATCCAACACGACTCTTGCAACTGGTATATATTCTCTATATTCAAATTCAAATTCAAAACACAATTTTAACTGTATACTTTTACCTGACCATGGATTTTCAATTATTTCTCGGATACAGGCTCACCTGAGCTCTGTAGTGCTGCTGTTATGGAGTCAAAGAAATGGATGCTGGAAAAGAAGTCTGGATTAGATTCAAATTCTGATTTAGGTTATGGAAGTCCTAGTTTGAATTTGATTGCATTACCACAAGTTAGTGACTCTCTCTCTCTCTCTCTCTCTCTCTCTCTCTCTCTGTGAGTTTATGGGGAAGGGGAAACATACAGTGATGTTTGTCTATGCTATCTCCTCCCCCTTTTCCTCCTTCATATAGTATATATCTTGGCAATATAAATTGATGTTAATTGTCTGTTCTTACCCTATATACTTGGCTGTCATGCAGGCTCCCAAAGATGAAGGATCGCCTGTGGATGTGGCTAAGTCGTATATGCGTTCACGTCCTCCATGGTCATCTCCTTCTGTGGACCATACTAAGCCTCCAACACTATCCGGAATTCAGCTCTTTAAAGAAGAAACACCATATCCATTTGGTGGCAATTCTACGTCATCCTTGAAGGTGTCATTCGATGTGTTTTCATATTCCCTTTTTGCTTGATGATCTGTGTCCTTATTTAATTAGGATTAGAGGTCTGGTGTTAATAAAAATAAGGAATATCACTTTGTCTTTTTTATCTAACCATAGTCATCTAACAAGGTACTAAATGAGGTCCTAAAGGTGCGCACAGAATGACACAGTTAACAGACCAAATGGTATTGAAAATAAGAAAAAAAATAACTTTCTATTGATCTCAGTGAAGCTCAATGTGAGCTTTAAGAAGTCAACAGTACAATAGGGAAATTTTGGAGTCCCTATTTCTCACAGCAAATACCTTTTTTGCCATCTCCTGTCTTCCAAAAATACACTTTCTTTAATATAGAGTGCCTATCAAATAAACTTTGAAAAGTATTGTCTAGAAATTCACGTGCTTCAACTTTAGAAAACAACGTAGCTTGGTTTTAAAAGGTAAATTACACAACATCTCTTAGTAGAGTTTCTCATGCTCTGGAATATCATTTGCCAAGAAAGTTACATCACTGCTCCTGTCAATCATAGCTCATTTGTCATTAGGGTTGATTGAGTTACAGTATTCAGTTATTATTATTTGTTTCATATTTGTTGATGCTCAAATGCAGTTTAAAAGGGATTCTTCTGCTACCGGGTCATGGAGTATTCAGGATGAGATAAGAAGAGTTAGATCCAGGGCAACAGAGGAGATGCTTAGAACAGTTCCCTCCTCAAAAATTGACTGGTCTGCATTTGCTGTGGAGCATAAAAATAATGTCAACTCATCTGCAATTGAAAATATTGGAGCTAGTTCTAGAGAAAAAGTACATAATTTTACAAATTTAGTAGCTCCATCCGTAAACTTGGCCAGTGGATTGGGTTTTGAGGCCACTTCAGGTATGATTCAACTACTGTAGGAGCCTTTTGGTTTATTCGGATAGTCAATCCTTTTGATATAAGGACCTATTCATTTATTCTTATTACATATATAATATATAATGTCTTGAATGTTTCACACCCACTTATATTTTTCCTGCCTATTTATTTATTTGAAAAACACATTACCTCTTGGATGTTTAACAATTTTTTTTTTGGTTTACCTTTCAGATTTGCAGAGTAAACTGGATAGGAACCAACCTGAATCTGTGCTGCCAGATGCAGCTAATATTATTTCTGAACAGAATCAGGTGCTCAAGTGGAGTTTATATACATTTAGGCTTGTTTGAGATTAACCTATTTTGTGTCTTAACATGTTTTTTTTTTCTTTTGTTAAGGGCTTTGTAGCTGTTCAGAAAACCAAAGGTAACGCTTTTGCTAATTGGCACTTAACTAATTACCTGCAACTGCGCTGAAACACTCCACACGAAATTTTAAGTCCCTGTATTGTCTTCAAGTATTAGATTTGCTTAATTTGTTGGTCAAATATATTTTAGAAGCAAAACCATTTTGTTAATTATCAATGCATAGCTTATGTAATACTCAGAACAACCATAATTAGGCAATTTGACTCGGACACTGGTCGTTATTATTTAAAAGCTGAAAAATACTCCATGATTTAACTAGCATGCATAGATCCACTGTTCTTTCTGTTGGTACAATCTGACTAACAGATAGAATGCTTGTTCATTCACAAAATTTATTCCCTTGTCTCTCTGTAGAAGTCTTACTTGGCTTATGAAAAACCATGTCACATAGGTACCCAAGATGACTGTAGAGAAATAACTACTTCAGTACTAAGAGACGGGTCCTCAGATAATATGCACAGGTTAGAGTATATCATTTTGACATTTCTCTGTAATATACTGTGATATTACCTTCTTCTCCCTTCCTAAAATTCCACCATAACTTTACATTTTCTTTTTTCTTGTCTGATTGATGGAGTACCAATACGGTGCATTCAAGGTCCTTTGTACCCTATAATTTAACTCATTAATCATGTTTTGACAATTTCTTTAGGTTTATGAGAGGATTTTTTAGTCAACACCACAAACCTTTCATTTGGATTTTCTTTGGCTGACAAACAGAAAAAATTTCAAGACTAAATGACTGATACAAATTACAGCAACAGTTAAACATTATGTTGAGTTTAATCTTTTGTCAGTGTGGTTACCCATGTACATAGGTCTGGTCAGGCTATTGTAGGGATATCTGTCCTTGTTTGGTTATATCATTTGTCTTCTAATTTTTGCATTTTCTTAATTTAATAGGAATGGTGATCTTGTTAAAGTCAATGGCACCGATGACATAAATGAGTCTAAGCACCAACAAGACCTAGTTGAAGAAACTAGGGAAGGTAAGAGTTTTTAGTTCTGTTGGCCCCCATGTGATTACATAATGCACCCAGTTGATGTTATGAGCTATTTGCAATGTATGTAATCATGGTTGTTTGATATATTGTGAATATGTGAGAAGTTAAACTGTTTGGTGATGCACTATGGACCACTGCACTATGCTAAGTGTTTAGTTTCATGACCCAGTAAATCAGTGGTATCTTCTCCAGTAACAGTAATAATAGTAATAGCATGTCCTAGTAAAACTGAAGCGGACTTAAAATCACACTGTCTATGTAGCCTTTGTGATGGTTCTAGCTGATTATTTGGTAAAAAGAAACCTTAAAATCACACTGTCTATGTAGCTTTTGTGATGGTTCTAGCTGATTATCTAGTAAAAAGAAACCTTAAACTACCGTGAACTTTTGCATTGTCTGACTATTGGAAGGCTTTGATGTTGCCCCCTGTTTTTAGATTCGCCGGAGGGTTATAGTCCTGCATTCAGGTGAAAAGAAACTTCACTCAATGTTTTGTAACGCACAATGCATGCAAGGGAGCTTCAGCTTTTTAATTTCTATAGTTTAAGAATTCAGGATTTGTGTCTGGTCAGACAGAATAACCTCCAAATGGTGTCAGATATTGGTAGGCCCTACAGGCCATTCCTGTAGAGAACTTTAGCTAGTATACACCCTCACATTTTATGATGAGTATGATTGGATCCAGTTATACATTTCATGGTTAAATATGTTATGCATTTTCTTAAGGGCATGTTTGCAAAGATCAGGTTAATTATGTAGATAGATCTGGTATATTGCCGTCATAGATCATGATAATTTATCTTTCTGTGCCTCCTTAGTTTAAATATTTTATCCAATATTTTCATATGTTAGTTTGCTTCTTAGATGATCCTTCCTCCGAATGCAGTTTCAAATTCTAGATTACAAGATGGAAATCTATCAGAATTCAAAGAGAAGGTTGGAACAGAAGATGCACCGGAAAATGGATTCCCCTCTTCAAGGCCCAGGTAATCATGGTTTACTTTTCTTGTTTACTTTTTTTGGTCGATTGTTCTGTATGCAAAATCTTTTAATTTTAGGGAATGTTAACAACATATTTTTTATTATTGGGTGAAGTTAATGTGGATTCGAGCAAATAAGAAATGGCTCTGAGCCTCTGACCCTATAGGGATTAGGGAGTGGGAGAGAACCACATAATTTGGTATGATCCATGCGAATTTTACTTCAAAACTGTGTTGCTAACCTTTTTTTGAATTAAGGTTAGTTTTAGTTAACCAATGGAATGTAAAATTGTGATATAAGTTTTCTTGTTGCCTTCATCATAGTATTTGGCCTCGCCACCTACAGATTATCTTTTGGAAGTATTACCTCCTCAATTACTAAATTTGGAATCAACAACTTCTGATACTAAGTTACTTCTGCCATTTTTCTGTTTACCAGTGTCTATGCAGGGAAGGCTGCTGAACAGAACTCGAAAACATTGAATAACGAATCGAGTACAGTCAATTCAAGTCAGGAGAGGATAGCTCAGGGCGTTCTTGAGCAAGAGACTCGGAAAATGTCTCATGAATCTACTGAGGTGCCTGATGTGAGTATAGATGGTACCGTTGCTTCCAGAGATGACGGGTCACAGAACAGCTCCAGTGTACAGTACGAGGTTCAACAGGTCAGTTCTCAGCAAGGTCCAGAATCGGGCTCGGTAGCCACACCAACTAGTAGTATTGCTAAGCAAAAGGGTAAAAGATTGACCAGATACAACAGAAGGGGCAGCAAGGGTGTCAAATGACGCGGGTTGTATTTTGTATGTTAAATTGTAAGTTACGGTTAGCTTCTGAGAATAGGGATTATGCAGGCCATTTGTTGAGGTTAATAATGTTCACAAATGAGTCTACATCAACTTAGGCAGTATTTTTTGTTTCACTTGCTTGTTGTTTTTCATTATTTGTTGATCATGTCCACGGAAATCAGGCTCGGGAAATTGAATGTATTATCTGTAAAAATGTTTAAATTAGCGACATGGAATTTTTTCTTTTCCTATTTAACTAATTGACATGGATTTGCATGCACAACCTGAATGGTTAAACTGGTCATTGACAGTCAGGCCCACCATCACCAACCAACAGAGATGTCGGTGTGAGCCGTTAGGACATGACCCTTCATTGTGCAACAGAAGGTAAAGTAGTTATAGATCATAATATGCAAGAATGCTTGTTTGTGTGCATGATGATAATAACGTGTATGGATAATGTTCTCTTGATTTAATTGTATTATTATTATTATTATTTTTTTGTCAAGTAGTTTTATTTTTGAATGAGGTCTAAAGTTATTATAATCAGGAATGGAGGGATATTATAAGTTTTTTCCTCTTTATTTACAAAAACACATAAAAGTTGATTAAAGATTGGGTCCGTTTGTTACAGATTAAAAAAATAGTGATTTTGATATAAAATAATTTAGAGATTAGTTTTTAGAGATTTTTAGAAAAGTTGAATTTATTTTGTGTTTGTTTATTATAATAATTTTTTTTTTTTAAAAAATAAAAATAATCTTTAGTTTGTTTGGATATAACTTATAAAAGTGATTTTTTTAATTACAAATAATTTTCTTATTTTAACATTTTTTTTTTCTCTCCTCTAATTTTTTTTTTTATTTTATAAGTTACTCTTAGTAGCTTCTCATTTTTAGCTGTTTTCTAATTATTTTTAGCTTCTGATTATTTTACAAATCTATAGCAAACAGATGCAAAACAATTAAAAGTGATTATTTTTATAAAAAAATGATTTTTTTTTCTAAAATAAGCTATAATAAACGGCCTCATAAGTCGGTGGATTAATTAGTTTGGCTAGAGATATAAACATCGAAGGGATAATAGGGGTAACAACCGCCTCTCAACCGAGTTGACCTTAGGGTTTGAGGTCTCTATGAGAATGAATTCTCTATTTTGTCCCTATCATATTTTTACATCTCAACTCTTAATCAATTTCAATATTATTTTCTCATACTTTTTTACAATTGAAAGAATCCAAATCGAATTCTACTCACTCCAACTAAACCCACAGAAACAAATTAGATAACTTGATAGCAATTACTTCTAATATATCGTTGCTATATTTTTTTTTTATTTCACTAAACTTTTTATAATCTTTTTATTGTTTCTATTTTTTTCTATAATTTATTTTTTCTATATTGTTTTCTTTCTATAATTTTGTTTTTTTTAATTAAACTTTCTATAATTTTTTTATTATTTTTTTTCATATATTTTTTTTATAAGATTTATGCATATATTTTTAATCGAGTAAAATTACAATAAATGATATAAAAATTTGAACTATTATTAAAATTAATAAGGATGAATTAGTAAATTTGGTATTTTATTTTATTATTTATTATATTATATATAATAGAATATAGAATAGAAAGAACTAGATATGCATAAAAAGATATGCTTAACAAAAAAAAAAATCATTAAAGAAACAAGTAGATAGGTCTATAAAATAGAAAGCTATGAACCTTAATTTTATTTAATTCTCTCTTTTCCTCTAGATTGTCAGTCACTTCACTACTCCCCTAGAGTCTCCTTCCCCGTTCCCACTGAATCACCGGAGCACCGGAAGGAACAACGGCGGAGCAATGGAAGCGTCTTCCTCATCGGCAATAGCACAACAAACATGGGAATTGGAAAACAACATCATGCCAATGGAAACTCCCGCAGACGATTCAATTTTCCACTATGACGAAGCTGGCCAAGCCCAATTCCAACGCGATAAACCATGGGCAAACGATCCTCACTATTTCAAACGCGTTAAGATCTCTGCACTCGCTCTTCTTAAGATGGTTGTTCACGCTCGTTCTGGTGGAACAATCGAGGTTATGGGTCTTATGCAAGGTAAAACCGATGCTGATTCTATCATTGTTATGGATGCTTTCGCTTTGCCTGTTGAAGGTACTGAAACTCGTGTCAATGCTCAAGCTGATGCTTATGAATACATGGTTGATTATTCTCAGACCAACAAACAGGTTAGTTTTGATTTGATTCGTTAATTTCAAACCCTAACCCTAATTATGACAATTTTGCTTTGTTTCCTGTAAACCCTAACCCTAATTACAGTTTTGATTTTTGCTTTAAATAACTAGTTGAAAACCCTAACCCTGATTATAGTTGTGATTTTCCCTTTAACTCTGATTATAGTTGTGATTTTCCCTTTAACTCTGATTATAGTTGCGATTTTCCCTTTAACCCCTAACCCTGATTATATTTGTTATTTTCCCCTTAAACCCTAACCCTGATTATAGTTGTGATTTCCCCCCTTAAACCCTAAACCCCTGACCCTGAGTAGAATTGTGATTTTGTCCTTACTAATTGATATTTGTGTGTGTAGGCTGGGAGGTTGGAGAATGTTGTGGGATGGTATCATTCTCATCCTGGTTATGGTTGTTGGCTTTCGGGGATTGATGTGTCGACACAGATGTTGAATCAGCAATTTCAGGAGCCGTTTTTGGCTGTTGTGATTGATCCGACGAGGACTGTTTCTGCTGGAAAAGTTGAGATTGGGGCTTTCAGGACTTACCCTGAAGGTTATAAGCCTCCTGATGATCCTATTTCTGAGTATCAAACTATTCCTCTTAATAAGATTGAAGATTTTGGTGTTCATTGCAAGCAGGTTCCTTTTCTTTTTTAGCTCCCATGAATTCCATCTCAAACCCTATATAATCCTTGTTTTTGTGTATTTTTGTCTCATACATTTGTGTGTTTTTCAGTACTATTCCTTGGATATCACTTACTTTAAGTCTTCTCTTGATTCACACCTTTTGGATCTTCTGTGGAACAAATATTGGGTGAATACATTGTCATCTTCTCCTTTATTGGGCAATGGAGACTATGTAGCTGGACAAATCTCAGATTTAGGTATTCTTCGGTGTTATTCTTTTTACTGTGATAATTTGTTTTTGTTGACTTGAGTTGGTTCTCGATTTCTCTTATTAAATATCCTGTTGTTTTTATTGTTACATTCTGTATTTATGAATAACTCAATTGGGAACTTTTCTTTGTTGCAGCTGAAAAGCTAGAACAAGCAGAGAATCAATTGGCACACTCACGTTTCGGGCCACTAGTAGCACCTTCACCTAGAAAGAAAGAAGTAAGTGTTTCTACTTCAATGTACTTTGTCTAATTATGGAATTTCTGTATTGAGAGTTTCAGCTGGTTTATTGTTTTACTTATTCATTTGAACAATAATTTTTTATGATCAAAACCGCTCTGGGTGTTTTGTTATTATAGCATTCACTCATTCTCTAGGCATATATTTAGATATCCATATGTAGTAATCGTGGTTTTGAGAAAGTTTCTCTTACTCAGCCATGAGTATCCATGATTACTATACCCCATTATACTTTTTTGTTTATCCGTAATTTTCATATTTGGTAATTATATTATATTTCCGGCCAACATTTTTATGCTATGGGAGTGTGAGAGAAGGATGTATTGCATATTTTGCATCTACTCTGGCATCATATGTTTTGTAACATCAATTCACAATTTAACCTCTTTACTTTTGTTGTGTTGGCTTTTCAATAGATGATTGAATGTTGGTTAGATTTTTTTTATCAGTAGGAATCAAACTCTTTAACCTAGGGATTAAACCACTCACACACTGCGCACCAATCACTTGAGCTAGACCCCACCCCAATGAATGTTGTGTAAGATACCTTTGCTATGTTTCAAGATGTTTGCAAACCATCATTGCAATGTCAAGCGTCTATTACTATGAAATTTAAGGTTCACTCAGTAAGTGTTAATTAGTTTGTTTCTTTCTTTTTCTAGTTGCCAGATACCAATAATTATTGAGCAGGTTCCTCTTGCTTTGGCAACTCAGATTCCAACAATTTAGAACATCCAGTATCACCTTGTGTCAAAACAAGAGTGAATTCATTTAACTTTTCTTATTGGAAAATGGGATTTAATTTAAATTTAAAGTGATATACATGTGTGCATATAGTTGTTAGATTTACGAGTGCTCCAACTAGATGTTGGACATTTGCTTACTCAGCCAGTAAATAGCATGCTTGGATTTGCGTTCAGAAAATTTAAAATTATATAAATAAACTCTTCTGTTACCTATTTGATGTTAATTATTTTTATTTAACTATTTTTATTATTTAACTTTTTTATTTAATGTCGACGTCAAATTCTCAATGATGTGCAGGAAGAATCTCCACTCGCTAAGATCACTCGAGATAGTGCAAAGATAACAGTGGAGCAAGTACATGGTTTAATGTCACAGGTAATTGCTAACACCATCGTTCATAAATAGTAGAAATTAATAATAAAAAATAACGGCTAAATATTATAGTTAATTTGTTGGATGCAGGTGATCAAGGACACACTGTTCAACTCTGTTCATCAAGCTAACAAGTCTCGTGTAGAAACATCTGACCCCGAACCAATGATTGAAAGCTGATTATGGTTTCTTTCCATTAGACATACGGAATTTTTGTTGTGATGTCCTTCTCATTCATTGCCAACAGTTAAAGTAGGCAATTGACATCGGATTCAAGTTCTCATAGAGTTAACTTTATAAACTGCATCTTGTGTAGTTATAAATTTTATTTTATTGTTTTATCAATTTTACTTTATTGCAATCTCTTTAATGGCTACTTCCACTCAAACAGCAACATAAAATTTGTTCACTAAGATGTTTTGCCCAACAGTAGTTTGTAAAAAAATAGAACCTCTTTAAGTAAATGTAAGTAAAAATGCAAAGTCTTTGGAAGTTTACGATTCAATGTGTAAAATTGAGGACTTAAATTCATTTAAAAATTAAAATACTAAAATATAAATACGCATTTTAGTTTATAAGCAAAAAAAAAAACTTATTTTCTTTCTTATTTTTTTTATGACTAAAAACTAATAAAAATTCTTAATAAAACTTTTTTGTTTGAAGTTTTTATTTATTATGGATGGTGATTTATTTTTTACGAGGATGATTTTAGAGTGCCTTAACAAATAATTAAGGTTATTATAAATTCGTTTTAAATCGTAAACTTCCTATAAAAACATAAAAATAGTATGTTTTTACTAACAGTTTAAAAACTTAATTTTTTTTTTAGTTTATTTAAATTTTATATTAGTAATAAATAAATATTATATTTTATCTAGAGAGACTTTTTATAATTGGTTATTCAGTCTATATTATACACCAAATGACGGAGAATGGAGGGAGTAAATAAAGAGTTAGACAAATAATAATTTTTAGTACTCAATCGTGTGCGAAAAAAATAAAACAATACACAAAGAATAAATGAAAACAAGTGAGAAACAAAAACAAATAAGTAATTATTATATTTTGATAAAATAATATAATACTGTATTCTTAAGAATTGTGGACATTTAAATATATTTGTAGACGTTTTGTCAAAAAAATAATATTTGCAGACATTTAGATATAATAAGTTACTCTATCCGTATTGTTCAAAGAAAGTTGATGTATTTGGTTAAAAATTTAAACTAAATACATCAATTTTCTTTGACCATTTTTCTGTTATATTTTATAATAAAAAATTAAAAATTTAATTAAGAATATTTAGGAGATAATTTAGTAAATTTGATAGTAATTAACTTTATTGTATTATTATTATATTATTATTACTAATAGTTAATCGTATATTTTTTTTTATGAAAATATTGTTTATGTTTCTATTTTTATATTCCTAATTTTATGTATATACATCTTTTTTTTTTTCAATAATTTTTGGGCGAGAGTAGTACTAGGATGGGTGACCTCCTGGGAAGTCCTTATGTTGCACCTCTTTTTTCGATTTTTTTTATCTCGTTTAATTTTCACCGTGTTATAAATTTTATCGTTCAATTTTTGGGGAGATTAATGAAAAATATTGTGATGAATTTGAAATAACTTTGACTATTTTTATTTAAATTATCATAAAAATTATTTTTAAAAATATAAGGAGCAATTCTTTCACCAAATTGATGAAATAAGTCTTTTCCCAAGAAAATTAGGCCGAGTAATAAAACAACCGTCCACCTGATGCTGGTGATTATGACGATGGTTGTATCAATCAGATAGATCATCATGTTTCCGATCACAAGATTAGCAATCAACACTCCAATATTTCTTTTTGTGGTTTCCTTTCAACTAAACATACAACTTTTCTTTCTGTGATGTTCTCCTCATTCATGGCCAACAGGCTTACATTCAACAGATGGACAATTAATCTAGTTTTGCATTTTGTTTAGTGTCTGTCCTGTATATCCTTGTTGGTGGCGTTGCATCTTAAAAAAGTCTTTTGAGACTTATCAACTAGGCAATTATCATGGGATTCAAGTTCTCATAGAGTTGATTATATAAACTGCACTACACATTATATAGTTATAAATCTAACCATTCACGTTTAGTAAATTTTATTTTACTGTTTTATCATTTTAAAAGGTTGGAGGAATAAATTGAAGTCAACATATAATGGGTGAGTGAGTGGAATACATGCCATCTGTAATTTATTTGTATGTTCTTCCCTCACTCACAAATCACAATAAACAACATTTTTGCTAAAAGATAAGTAAAGTTTTTGTCAAAGATTATTTCACTCAATAATCAACTTTGAATTTTTTCAAATAATTCAATTTTAGGCGAAACTCATTAATCCCATAAGCACTTTGATTTTTTTTCCTCTTGTTACAAATACAATAGTTCCAAAGCAAACAAATAATTATTATTTATAAGCTTTCTCTTCTCCTTCGTTTTAAAAATACTCTCCAAATAAGGTAATAGTATCTGAAAATTTCTCAAATAAGGTGATCTATAATTAAAATTTAGATGAACTGAAAATACATGTAAGTTCACCTAAAAAGACATGGTACTCACAAAATAACAAGAAGTAATCAACATTTCACAAAACATACAAGAGAAGTAGAATGATGACCACAATGGTGAAATTGGATACGTACAGGGACGGATTCAAAGGGGGGCAGACAGTGGTCAAGGCCCCCCCTCCCCCTCATATATGTATATAATATTATATATTATTAAGTTTGAACTCAACTTTCTATTTACAACACTAGTTTAGTACTATACATACATAAAATAATATTATATAATATGATAAAAATACTCATAAAAAAATTATATATATATGGGGAGAGCAAACAGTGATTTCTTCTTTGTATTGAAATTATAAAAATATTTTCAAATCTGTTTATTATTAGTAATGTTTTGGACAAATTGATTAATACAAAACTTATTTGAGGAGCAAACTAACAAACAAAAAATAAATTTGAGGTTTGAGAATCAAAATAACTAAAAAAAAATATGTTTAAGAGTCAAAATAATTGTTCTTATTTTCGCCCCCCGTATAGTAAGTTTCTGGATCCGTCCCTGAATACGTATCATACCATAATGGATGGTTTAAACAATAAAACAAAAGGATTGCTCTGAAATAAGTAAGGTATGTCCTAGAATAGTACAACGATATGTTTGCACATGAATGTATAATTTTGTAAGTCATTTTCATATGTACGGTAATTTCAGAATTATAATCAATTAGATGCCCAATATAAGAGGTCTTAATAAAAACGTACTAGTACTAATCTTCACCTTTCATCCCCACCACTATCAAGAACAAAAGTCCAACTCAAATAGAACTCCCTATTTTATCTACCACTTTATAATTTTAATCGTATTTCAACCTCTTTGGTGATCTTTATGAATTGCCAAACATTTAATTTAAATCAATAGTATAACAATATGGTGTCACACATTTAGAAGATAATTGTGTTCCTTGGACAAAAATTAGATCTTTGACCATAGCGTATAGAAGAATATCTGTTGAGAGATGTCAAATCTTTAAATAAATCTTTGTATCTCGAAAGATTAGTCTCTAACTTCTGCATGATGACAACCCTAAAAATATATTACTGCATAGAATTATAAAGACAAATTATAAATGCATGGTTTTTTTTCCTCAACAATTTTTTAGACATATTTATTGTTTATTTAATTTGTTTTTTATGAATATTATATGCTTTGAGTTTTTTTTTTTGTTGTGCCTAAGAATGTTTCTTCCCACTCTTTCTGTCTCTCTCATTGTCACACTCACACCAACATGCATTTGATAAGATTCTTATGGGATAGCATATAACAAAAAGTGATGTCTTCATTCACAAGCAAATGGTCCTTTGAATTCTCTTTACGGTGCTAGGACAATTTTTGTATACAACTCTCACATGGCACATAAACCACACACATACACGAGACTCCTTTCAATTTAATTTCTTTTTCTAGAAATTATTTAGGCATGTTAATGGAAAGCTAGCCACTTCGAGGGGCAACTTAATTTCATAATCCAACAACAAACATGTCATTTTTTTTTCTTTCTTTTTCAATTTGTCAAATTTTAAGTATTTGGACTCTCTAGAGCTAATCTTGTGACCACTATCTCACTCACGAACTTCATCATCTAAATTGTCTTTTGGGTTTTCAAGGGACATGTCCTACCACTATTTTCTCGTGAGAAATCTAACCATCCAAGTATCCAACTTCGTGTTATTAAAGCTAACCACAAAAATGTTGTGTTTCTTGAAAGGTAAATATTTTTTTTAAAAAATGTGATTAATTCTTTTTTTTTTTTTGAACAAGAAAAATGTGATTAATAAGATTAAGTAAAATGTATAAAGTATTGTTGATTGAAATCGAAGTCTCTTGAAAAATGTCTCACAATATTATCTAATATTGTAAAAGAAGAACGAGGACAATGCTATATAGATTTGTTCTAATTCTTCGTTACAAGATGTATTAGCTGAAAACATTTTAAGTTACGTTAAAAAAAACATTTAAGTTAGCATTTTAACTTTTTTTTTCTTTTTTTATTATACACTTAACATAGAATGTTGTGAGATATAATTCATATATTTATTTTGAAAAGTGTTGGTGTAACGAGATTTGAGAGTTATAAAAATTTTCATTTAGTAATTTTATTCAATATATTGTTACTTTATTCTAGTTTGAGTGGTGGAATATGACAATACTAATAGATAGCATCGCAACAGTAGTAAAGAAGAAAAAAGAACTTTTAGATATTTTTTAGATATGGTTGATTAAGAGAAGTTTCCTCAAATCCATGATTCCCATAAAAATTGATGGTAATTAGAAGAGTGAATCATATTGATCTTTGAAATTTTAGAGATTGAACAATATATTCCTTTAATTCATAAAATAAAAAATGAATCATATTATTATTCACTAGTAATTCAAAGTTATCACAAAAATGCAAAATGCCCTTGCAACTTGAGGTTGGAAAGTCTATATACTCCTCAATATTATGTTCTATTTATGTGTTTCTCAATCAAATAAATCAACTATATGTGGTGATTTTATTTAGATGCCAAATGCTTGGAAAAGAAACATTTCTCTAAATAATTCCTTACCTTTGAAAGTGAAAGGTGGTGCACTACCACTATTCACTTGGGGATACATACATTCCTCCTCACCAAGACAACAATGATTTTGCAAACCCAATCCATACCATATATGCCTTATGTAAGGCTTTTATGAAGAATCTTTGCTCCACTTGGTTTGGTTCTCATCACTAGAAAATAAATAAATAAATAAATAAAAACATTTGATTTTTGGTTAGTGTGCCTAAAAACATGGGAGAATTCCTATAAGACTAATCAAACTTTTTGGTAGCAATAATAATTATTCTAATGGCATCTCTTATCTTAGCCTTTCTTTCCATTTTCTTTTGCTATTCAACTTTATACTCATGGTGTGTCTATTGCCTATTTGTTTTGGTAGGTCAAAAAAAGAGAGTAATGTTTAATTTATAAAATTATTTAAGTTAATATTCATAATTTTGTAATTTTTAGCTGTTGTAATTTCAATAAACTAATTATTAAAAAATTTAATATTTTAAAGCAACTTTTTTATTTAATATCAAATTCTTTTCTTTCATAATTTAATATTTTTAAGATGAATCAATAATTTATTTAATATCAGCAATTTTTTTATTTAATATAAAATTTTAATATTTTAAATTGTATTTTATAGAAATGAATCAGTAATTATTTTCTTATCATATTTATTTGGTTTCTAACACAACTCATATTTAACATAAATAACTAAAAAGGCAAAATAAAATTTCAAAATTAACTGATCATATTTTGACGTCTCACCAAATACCAAATTAAAATAAAATATTACACTTGACCAAAAGAAAAAAATAAAATAAAACATTAACCTGTTATCCTATCATTTTTTTATCCTAACCACACCAAAAAAGTCCAAAAATATTGAGATATGCCATTTTTGTCCAATGCTAACCCTTGGTTGTATGAGAACTCTATTATATATGCAGAGTTCAAAAGATCATGCATAACAATGTTGTGTTTGCATAAATTTACGAATATTGTTTTTAAGACAATTGGTTTCACGATTCAATTAAAAATGGTAACGGTATGGTGCAACTTGTTCGCCGTGTGCCTTTCATTTATATTTAATTATTTTATAATTATTAATGAGTATATTATCGAGGAAACCATATATTTTTGTTTTGAAGCACAAATGCTTATTTTTATTTCCAATTTTCCGTGAGGCATGGGACACAGTGAATTAAGCCAAATGGAAACGAAAGGTTCTTAGTGACAATTTAATTTGGAATCATACAACTACTTTAATTTGGGTCAACACATTATGTATCCAAACCGAATCAATGTTTTTTGGTAAATATCTTATTCTCTACTACTCTTTTAAAAGTTCTTAATTCCCAAAGTATATAATTTCCTCAATGGTTCAAATAATATACTAGCAATACTTTTTTCTAAATAAGCAAAAAATAAAATAAAATCTAACTAGTGCCCATAGTACTATCTAACAAGTTCCACACAATGTGGGGATAAGCTAACACTATTTTCTAGTTTTTAGATATAAAGTTTTTTTTAAAAAAAATTGAATTTAGTTTTGAATCTACTTATTGCATTTCTTTGTACACTTGTATGGATTTGTTACCAAATTCTAAAAGGATTTTTTTAAGCCTCATGACTGGTTTGAAGACGATTAATCAGAAGGACACCAATTATACTATCTACTAACAGGAGGTCAATTTATAGTCGAAGTTTGGCTCTGTATGGACTGATCTAATTTGACACCGGAATTATTCGAACATGAGACTAAGACTATGAAAATAGCACACTTTAAAGTCTCAAAACTTCACTAGATTTCCAATTCTAAAAGGGTTTTCATAAAGATAAATGTTTTCCACAAACTAATTAGAATTAGAATATCTAATTAATACTCCCTCCATCATAAAATATATGGGAAAATTGGTTAAACAAAATTATGTATTTAGTCCAAATTTTTAACCAAATACATCAATTTTCTTTAACTAATTTTTCTTTATATTTTGGGACGGAGGAAGTACTAGCTAGAAGATAGTACTTGAGTTTTGAAATAATTAATTGGTCACATTTAATTAGTAGTTCCATTTTGACTTTCACTTTTTTTACCCATCATCATCAACTTGTATTTCTCTTCTATTCTTTCCTTGTTTCCGTATCCATCTTTAACATATATACATAAAAATATACTATTCATTTTGTTGTCACGTTCTCCCGATTTAAAGGTAACATATGAAATGTCACCATCGAATTGGTGCCTACATTCTAGAGCCATTATTAATGAAGGAAGCAAATTGATGATTGTACATGAACAAAACATTTTATATATAGCAATATTTAGTTGGTTTAGTGGTGATTGACGCTGAGCTTGGTAGGGAAGACTATGGTTCGATTCCCCGCAACTGCAATCAGGAGGGGCTGAAATCATTTGATGTCAGAACTGACCCCGAACCACCTCAAACTAAACAAACAAACAAAAAAACATTTTATTGTGTTTTTTTACGGGATTAAGATTTAGTATATAGTAGGTTATCGCACAGTTTTTAGTCTAGATCATTAATTATAGACCGAACAGTATATATTAATGCAGTTATAAAACCTTTTATAATGATTTCGACAATATATTATAGATCAGACAATCTTAATACAATACTTCGTAAAATCTGTGTTAAAATGCACATTAGAGAATCTGTTTCGTTTTTTACGAGGAAATTGAATAGAAGAAGAAAAGCATATATAATGGTCCAAAATTTGTTATTTGCTTCAATAACACAAGAAGAATCAATACTGTAAAAAAAAAAAAAAACACAAGAAGAATCAAAATCAAGGCAAAATATAATGCAGTTTTGGATTGTATGGTATAAAGCAAATTTGAATATACATTATTAATTTCTAATAACCTTCCTTAGAAGAACTTACTTATGCATATGAAGCTCAAAAATAGCACCAACAATGCAAAACGCAAAGAGGAATCACAACAAGCTGTTTATATTCCACTTTTAGGCCCCAAAACTTGTTACATTGAAATAGTATTTTTGCACCTTGCGTATATGTATTTCCAGCATAAAATTTATGTGCCAATTTGGGAATATTAGGACCCATGATTAC
The DNA here is from genome assembly GCF_020283565.1 of Trifolium pratense. Classification (NCBI taxonomy): domain Eukaryota; kingdom Viridiplantae; phylum Streptophyta; class Magnoliopsida; order Fabales; family Fabaceae; genus Trifolium; species Trifolium pratense. The sequence goes on along the minus strand of NC_060065.1, from coordinate 4,358,353 downwards.
TATCTTCATATATAGCTTTTTTTCTTTTTCATTTATAAGTATAAAATATTTAATTAGAATCTCAACGGAGAAGAGATTTCATTTTCTTTGTTTTAGCTATAAGTATAAAATATTGGTCTTGTGAACACTTTTTTTTTTTTTTTTTTTTATTTTTATTTTCAATCTTTAAAATTTGTGTTTTCTTTTGGTTTACAATGTTGTCGTACCATCGATGAAGATCGAACCTAAGATCTCATGTATACTATCCAAGCTCCTCACTAGATCAAATTTGTGCTGATTTTAGTGGTTAACAATGAACTATTACATGAACTATATGTGCATTTTTTAGACACAATGAAAATGTTACTTAAAATTTAAAAATAATTACTTTTATAAAAATGTCATCCCTAACTGCTAGCATTTTATATTCTCTCCATTATAATGGTCCATCAATTTCAAGAACTTCAAGTCTTATTAGCAAGTTAAAATGAACACATATTTTATAAAAATGAATATTATAAAATGTTTTCAAAATTAAACAAAACCTTAATTTTTTGCATTCTCACAGTCACTCTATCTCTCTACTCAATTAGAGATAGTATCTTTAATCTCTTTGAGTTTACTTTGATTTGAGTTGTTAATACTAATAACGAAATGAGAAAAATGTATATGGGCAGACAGTGTAAACTAATTTTACACCATCAAATCATCAATCAATATCAATCATGTATTCTGCCAAATCATCCCACTATACCCCACTATAATTGTATGACATGAAAAAATATTTGATTCCTATTGGATGTCAGTGTAAAATTAATTTACACCGACAAAACATATATATTAAACTCTAACGAAATTATCATAAAAAACAAAAGAGTATTAATTAAGTGGCTATACATATCATCTATTTTGCCATTCAAAAATAAAAAATTAACGTTGCTATACTTTTTTTACTCTATAGTCTCTATATATAGTCTATACTAATACTAATACAATCCTTTAATTGTTTTATAATCTTAACAATGCATGGGCAAATATAGTAATAATAGTAAGATAAGTTTAATAATTTGGTACGTAAGAAAGATTGGAAAGGAAAGTAACAAGAAAAGTGAATTGAATCAAATAACAAAAATGAACGTGATAAGAAAAAGAGAAATTTAAGTTGTACAAGTTGAAAACAAAAGTGGAAAGGAAGAAAAGAGACGCATTAGAAGAGAATCCTAACCTTAATATCATAACATTATCTGAATTGGTCCAAGCGGTAAGAGTTTTAGTCCTCTTAAACATGTGGTCGATTCCTAATCCATGCATACGAAGAAAATTCGATTGGGAGGAGAGAGCCCACCTTATGTACCCCACAGGTTCCCCGACAAAGATTAGTCATCATTAACAGCGATGAAAACTTCGTAAGATCCAGATCCGCTGCAATAAATTTTAACTCAATTTTTTACTGTTTTAAATTACAACTACTGATTTTAGATCGAACCACTGTGATTAAGCTGTCCCTGATAAATTTCAACTAATGATTCAAATCGGATGACCGATACTATTACTGCATTAAACGCAGTTACCGCCTAATCCTATTCCTGAAAATGTTAATGAAGGAAATGTACCACAACATGGAATTCCAATTTTATGATGAATAATAGTTTGTGAAGTGAAAGAACAAATTGTGAGAAAAAGTGTTGGGTATGTGGAACCCCACCACCTTCAAAAACGAAACGCATAAGCCATACACCTCATTGATTCTTACCTACAAAATTTAGGTACCATACCTGGACCGGTTATTACTTTATTTCTTATTATTTGTCACACTCACACATGATCATATCACATCATGTACATGCATGCATATATACATTGCATAGCACATAATTTGCATTGCATACATGGAACATATTAGGAGTATATATACACCACCTTATAACTCAAAATAACCGCTGCATCACTCTTTCTTCAATTCAATTCAATTTTCACATTAAACCAAAAATATATATGACTCTGTATCATCACCCTTCACTTCATAATAATTAGTTTCTTTCTTTAAGATCTCGACTCATTCTGTTTCATAATTTGAGTACGCTAGGTGCAGTAATTTTTCAACATGGGAGGTATCAGTCTCGAGGAGATCAAGAATGAGAACGTTGATTTGGTATATTACATATTATTATTTCTTTAATTTCTTCATCTTTTTCTTTTTCTATCTTTAATTTCTGCAAATGCAAACTGAGTAATTTGTGTTTTCTGATGTAACGTTTGAATATGATTAATCTAAATTACATTAACAAAAATTTGATGAGATTAAGTATTAACAAGATAAAGATTTTTGTGCGTCAACAGAAATTCCTTTCAAGTTACTACTGCTAACCAGCCTACCACGCTAACTAACTTTTTGCATTCACCAATCTTATTTACTTTAGCCACTCATGATGTGACACTGTATTTACATAGATTTTTATTTTTTAAATTTTAATATTAGGTGTCTTCGTGAGCTTAGCTCAGATGATAGAGACATCAGTATTTTATATGTAGAAGTCAGAGTTCTAATCTGAACACTCAACTTATTCACCTAAAAACAAAGCGGGATTTCTAGTCACTAGACTACTGACAAAAAATAATAATTTAATATTAGGTATTTTATTATTATATTTATTTGAAAAGATGTAGGTATAATTATTATTGATAACAATAATTTTTTTATTATATTTTTCATGATTTTTAATTTATTCTAAATATTTTGTCAAAACTTGCACGATCACTTTTTTATTTTATAAAAAATTCCTCTATCTCATTAAAAGCATCTCATTTTCGTTTTATGTTTATTTCAAAATAAATGTCACTATAATATGAATGCAATATTTATTATTTGTGTTCACTTAGATATCTTATTTATTGAATTTCACTCAATCAAAATACTACATGTTATATGAAATGATAAAAGTATTGTTAGGCTATGTTGTTATCCAACTCGGTCTATACTTTCTGAGAAATCATGGTGGAAGTAATATTTTTAAAATTGGATCGAATTGTTATCCAACTTGTGTTTGATTTTTAAAATATGAACTGCTACAGTAGTAACATAAATTCAAGTTTTTCACAACTAAGTAGTAACAAAAAAAAAACATTGAATTAACGTTTTCAGGAACGAATTCCAGTAGAGGAAGTGTTTGAGCAGCTGAAATGTTCAAAAGCTGGTTTATCCTCTGACGAAGGAGCCAACCGTCTTCAAGTTTTTGGTCCAAACAAATTGGAAGAGAAAAGAGAGAGCAAATTTCTAAAGTTTTTAGGATTTATGTGGAACCCTTTATCATGGGTTATGGAAGCTGCTGCTATTATGGCCATTGCTTTGGCTAATGGCAGTGGTAGACCTCCTGATTGGCAGGATTTTGTTGGTATTATTTCTCTTTTGGTTATCAACTCTACTATCAGTTTCATTGAAGAAAATAATGCTGGTAATGCTGCTGCTGCTCTTATGGCTGGTTTAGCTCCCAAGACAAGGGTATGTATATATATTCTAAAATCTATTATTATTATTATTACTATTTCAAGTTTTCGAGTGAATGAATATATTCATTTAACCCGCATGAGATGGCCTAATGGTGTAGGCTTGAGATTCAAGGCCTCAGGTTTGAATCCTCCTGGTGTCACTTCTTATGTTGGGCCATACGGAGCAAAAACTATGACTTTAAATAGGGTCTTCACTAGTGGGCAGTGGGATTGGTTTAGTCTTGAAATTATAAAGATAGGTTAATCTAGTCATTTTATAAAATTTGTCAACACAATTTTGTAGGTTTCAAGCTAGTTTTGATGCTGCAAAAAACTATTTTAGTTGATGTGTGTCGATTATTGGTTTTGATGAATGTTTACTAAATAAATATTTTGATGAAGGGACTTAGTTGATTGATATTTTTTAATTTAAGGGACTAATTTGATATTTTGCAAATTTGTGGGACTAAATTGACCGATCCTTATAATTTTGCATGCACTTTATGGGGAGTAAATACACAAATTGGTCCATGAAATAGTAAGATTGGATCGATCTAGTCCTTCGTGTTATTGATATTCCAAAATGATCTCTGGAATTGCAAAATTTTAATCAAATGCGTCACTCTGTTGATATTTGTACGTAGGGACTAGAATGATATTAAGCTGATAATATCTCATGGATGAATTTGAAATTAAGTGAATCATGTTAAGGATGCATTTGATGATAGATCAGGAGAGACAGATTTTATTAACATTTTACAATTCTAGAACCATTTAGAAATATTAATAATGTGGGAGACTAGAATGATACAACCCTATAGTTTTAAGGACCAACCTGAATATTTACTGATTGTTTAGGGCTCTATATCTTTCTTTTTTTTATTAATTGATTTTAATTCACCTTTCTTGTTACAAAACTTGTAGGTTCTCAGAGATGGTCGATGGAGTGAAGAAGATGCAGCAATTTTAGTCCCAGGTGACATAATTAGCATTAAATTAGGAGATATCATTCCTGCTGATGCTCGTCTCCTTGAGGGTGATGCTTTGAGTGTTGATCAGTCTGCTTTAACCGGAGAATCTCTTCCAGCGACAAAGAATCCCTCAGATGAAGTGTTTTCTGGTTCAACTGTTAAGAAAGGTGAGATTGAAGCAGTTGTTATTGCTACTGGAGTGCACACATTTTTCGGTAAAGCTGCTCACCTTGTTGACAGCACCAACCAAGTTGGTCACTTTCAGAAAGTCCTAACAGCAATTGGTAATTTCTGCATTTGCTCAATTGCTGTTGGAATATTGATCGAGCTCGTTGTCATGTATCCAATACAACACCGAAAGTATAGAGACGGAATTGACAATCTTTTAGTTCTATTGATCGGAGGAATTCCAATTGCTATGCCAACTGTTTTGTCTGTTACTATGGCTATTGGTTCTCATAGGCTTTCTCAGCAAGGTGCAATTACTAAGAGAATGACAGCTATTGAGGAAATGGCAGGCATGGATGTTCTCTGCAGTGACAAAACTGGGACTCTGACCTTAAATAAGTTGTCTGTTGATAAAAACTTGATTGAGGTTTTTGCTAAGGGTGTAGAGAAGGATTATGTTATCCTTCTTGCAGCAAGGGCTTCAAGGACTGAGAATCAAGATGCCATAGATGCTGCAATTGTTGGGATGCTTGCTGATCCAAAGGAGGTAAAGACATATACCAAAAAGCTCTATTGTTCTTGTGATAGTTGTTTTCTTTTTATCAGATGGAATTGAACTCGATACCTTGAAGTTTACAACACTCACACACTACGCATCAACCACCTGCGATAGACTTCGGTGGTCTATCTTTCTAATAGTGAATTTTACTATGAATTGCACAGGCACGAGCTGGTGTCAGGGAGGTTCATTTTCTCCCATTCAATCCTGTAGACAAGAGAACTGCTTTAACTTACATTGACTCTGATGGAAATTGGCATCGATCAAGTAAAGGTGCTCCTGAGCAGGTAAAATATGTTTTTTGTTGGCAGTGACACCACCGAATGACTATGTTCGTGAAGATGACTAATTGATATGTTTTTCCTGGTTTAGATATTGAACCTCTGCAACTGCAAAGAGGATGTCAGGAAAAAAGCTCATTCAGTAATTGACAAGTTTGCCGAGCGTGGACTCCGTTCTTTGGGTGTTGCTAGACAGGTATAGAAATTTGATATTAATGTTAGAATTTCTAGTTTATTAGGCTTATTTGAACACCCTTCATTTGTTGATGCTATTGAATGGTTTGTTTATAACAGGAAATACCTGAGAAAAATAAAGATAGCCCTGGTGCACCATGGCAGTTTGTTGGTCTGTTACCACTATTTGATCCTCCTAGGCATGATAGTGCTGAAACCATCACAAGAGCTCTGAACCTTGGTGTGAATGTTAAGATGATTACCGGTAAGATTTGAGGTTCTTCCTTTTTTGTAGTTCATATTTCATTTCATAAATGAAATCATGCAGCTTAAACATTGTGGATTTCTCATTTCTCTAGGTGATCAACTTGCCATTGCCAAGGAAACTGGCCGAAGGCTTGGAATGGGAACAAACATGTATCCATCTTCTTCATTGCTCGGTCAAAGTAAGGATGCTGCTGTTGCAGCTCTTCCAGTTGATGAGTTGATTGAGAAGGCTGATGGATTTGCTGGAGTGTTTCCTGGTAGGTCCTTCATAATGGTTATTATTATGATGATAACATCATCAATTTCAATTTGTTATAAATTCTTTCAAACATGTTAATAACTTTTTTCCTCTTTCTATGACATGGTAGAACACAAATACGAGATCGTAAAGAAGCTGCAAGATAGGAAACATATATGTGGAATGACAGGTGATGGTGTCAATGACGCTCCTGCATTAAAGAGAGCAGATATTGGAATTGCTGTTGCTGATGCTACTGATGCTGCTAGAGGGGCTTCTGATATTGTCCTTACCGAGCCTGGTCTTAGTGTCATTATTAGTGCAGTGCTCACAAGCAGGGCAATTTTCCAAAGGATGAAGAACTATACTGTTAGTTTCCATGCTTGCTTGATTTAATTGCTTGACTTCATTTCAAATTCTTTAGCATTCTAAACACAGAATATTGATTATTGCAGATCTATGCTGTGTCAATTACCATTCGTATTGTGGTAAGTGCAAAAAACGGTTATTTCATAAGAAAATGTTAACTTCTTATCCGTACTTATATAATGGTTCATGCAATTCATTTGCTCTATTCTTCATTTTGCCAGTTTGGTTTCATGTTCATTGCCTTGATCTGGAAGTTTGATTTTGCACCCTTCATGGTGTTGATTATCGCCATACTAAATGATGGTGAGATAATATCTGATTGACCTTCATATTGTTTACGTCAAATATTTTGTGAAAATGTCAATTTAACTTCCTTCACCTTTATGCTACTAGGTACCATTATGACAATATCGAAGGATAGAGTGGTACCATCTCCACAACCAGACAGTTGGAAACTGAGAGAGATATTTGCAACTGGTGTTGTGCTAGGTAGCTACATGGCACTAATGACAGTAGTGTTTTTCTGGCTCATGAAGGATACCGATTTCTTCTCGGTAATAATTTATATTCTATAGTTCCCTCGAAACTATCACTTAGTAGTAGCAAAAAATTAAGATCTATGAACACTACTACTATTTCAGGACAAGTTTGGTGTGCGGTCTATCAGACACAGCCCGGATGAAATGATGGCAGCCCTCTACCTACAAGTCAGTATTATAAGCCAAGCATTAATTTTTGTCACCAGGTCTCGTAGCTGGTCCTTTGTTGAAAGACCCGGTCTTCTCCTATTGGGTGCTTTTATGATTGCTCAGCTGGTAATCCTCAACCTCTTACTTTCCTGTCATTATGGTGTATGTAAATTTGCTTCTAGCTCTTATGATTTTACGATCAAAGCAGTGTCTTTGTTTTATCAATAACTGAGTGTCGATGATCACATGCATTTGTCCCTCATTCTTGATAATCATACACTTGTTACTCATTTCCTCTCCACAACCACCACTAAAAAAATGTACACTGCATCTCTAACTAGTAACTAAACTAAGATTTGGAAACACAATTGTGGGAAATGGAACTCAGTCAATACTTATGTTGCCTTAGGAAGAAATAGTTATTGGCATAATACAAGAGCAAGCGAGTATAAATTAGAATCTAGGATCTGCTTTATCAGCTGGTAACATAAATTATTGATTAATTGTAATAACTTGTTGCACAATTTACAGGTTGCAACTTTTATAGCAGTATATGCTAATTGGAGCTTTGCGAGAATTAAAGGAATGGGATGGGGTTGGGCTGGTGTAATATGGGTGTACAGTATAGTGACATATATCCCTCTTGATATACTCAAATTTGTAATCCGCTATGTTCTAAGTGGCAAAGCTTGGGATAATCTTTTGGAGAACAAGGTAATTGCTCCTTCCAACTGAGTCCTGAACGTAGTATTATATTATTTTTAGTTGCATCGTTGATCTTAATCCAGAAATTTCATGATTCAAAATCTATTTTATCCTTTCTAACTACAGACTGCCTTCACAACGAAGAAAGACTATGGCAAAGAAGAGAGAGAAGCACAGTGGGCAACTGCTCAGAGAACTCTTCATGGTCTTCAGTCACCTGACACAACCAACCTTTTCAATGACAAGAATAGCTACAGGGAGCTTTCTGAGATTGCTGAGCAAGCGAAGAGACGCGCTGAAGTTGCACGGTAAGTCATCGAGACCGTGTCTGAAAGGATTCAAAAAGCAGTATATATAATATTGATGATAATAGAATAAATTTATATATATCCTAGTGTCTAAGAATTTTTTTTAAATTGTTCACAGGCTTAGGGAGCTTCATACTCTAAAGGGTCACGTTGAATCAGTCGTGAAGCTTAAGGGACTTGACATTGATACTATGCAACAACATTATACTGTTTAAGGAGCTTGAACAATTTCGTAGAAGAACAGGGTTATGTATGTGCTTGTCCAAGAAGCAAAAACAACAAATGCAATGGTGAAGACTTAAGTTAATCATGTGTCTTTAGATTAGGATGAAGGGTCCTTTTGTGAAAAATTGAATGGTTACTCCTCTATGCCAGTAGCTAGAAGAGATATACTATTCTCTTAGGTACCAAATAACATGGTTGATAGGATTTACTTGCGTCTTATTTTTGGGAATGTTAGTGACTAAAGGTCACGTAAAAGCTTTATATATTTTTTTAGCTGAACAAAAGTCAATATTTCGACCTTGACTACTAATGTCGTTCGATAATGAATGAATGCAATCTTTAGGTCTCTTTTACCTGCTTTCATGTCCAGCTTAAATAAAGTGAGATGGTGAGAAATGTGTTTAGTTACTGCAATCAGAGTTTTAAATAAAGGTATGCAATCTTGAGGTTTTGTTCCATTTAAAAGCTGTACTACGTTTAGAAAGAGTGAAAAGAAAACAAAGAAAAAGTTTATAACCAGATACTACGTTTACTCTGGATGAGAGAAATTTGATGGAGAAAAGTATCTATATCTTCCATACTAAGGGTATCCTATAGCAGAAACTTCAATGTTTATTCAAGTTATAATTTTCACTTATCAATCACATGTTTTATAGCATTGTTTTCCATACTACGCTCAACTTGGTACATAAGATACAGCATATGGCATTATTGTGAAATACAAAAATAACCAAATCTGAAATGAAGAATGAAAATACAACTTCAAACTGAATAGCACAAAGTTTTTGTGAGGAGGAAGAAAAGACACTCACAGAAGAGGAATCAAGTTTTTGTGAGGAATTCCTCGCATCGTCTTCAGAGCTTCCTTCGGGTGAGGTAGTGATATATGAGAATCTTAGTTCCAAATCATCTATTAAATTATCACTATCCTTATTAAACTGCAAACCAAAATAGCAGTATTCATGATCAACTATTTCTTGTCAGCTTATATAACTCTGATACAGTTTAAAGAACAGTGTTGAATTTCTTACAGTATCTGCCTGAAGATCATCAACATCAGTATTTGGAGCCACTATTGTACTCTGTACATTGCATTTCTGGAGGGTATTCACGTTGGACTTGAAGTGTGACTGTACAAATACAAAAATTGGACAGTAAGACAGATGCTAATACTGCAGAATGCGAAAAGACTCCGAGTTCATAAAAAATTTCAGTTTTCTAACTTTATGATTACTGGATGGCCATTTAGTAATGTGATCACATGCATATCTCCCTCAAGCAATTCAATCTTTCAAAAAACATTAACAGGAGCTTCTTGGACAGAGAGGTTAAGGAATACAGAATAATATTACTCTTCATAAAATCACCTTATTTAAAGAATAAAGTATCAAACAGTCTGAAGTTTCAAAATATCAAGTGATTCTTATATGTGTACTTCAGGTGGTTAATGAGCTTAAGTGAAGGTCAATCAATCGGGAGTACCCGAGTTCAAACTCTGGCTAGAACAATCAACGATCAGCCAGACTTTGCTTATCAATTGGCCAAAATCCGGATTACCAAGGGCCCTTTCATTACGAACCGGATCAGGCAGCTTGGAAAACTTTTCACTATTTTCAAAAATGTATTCTCTCTAGTTTCCTTTCATCTTTTCTCTATCACAGTTATAAAGGAAAATTCATAATCAAATGGCATTTCATCTACTCACATACAAAGTAACAACTGAAATTGAAAATGTTAGAAAGTAAATGGGTCCTTACTTTGAGTGAAAAATGTCGATTCCTGCTTTAATAAACTTCTCTATCCGAAGACTCATCGACTGTTTTATGGGCAGAAGATAAAAAGAAAAAATAAAGAAATGGATAACTCTTTCTAATGATTCTGATTATTTTATCCTGTTTAGGGACTTTAACCTTTCTCCTGTGATAGAACTAGCTTGAATGAATTCACAAATTGTTTTTGATTTCTATAACTTAACTCTTCTCAATTGTAGGTGGATAATAATACAACTGCGCGCGTGCAGCAACGGGGTGGACAAGCCATAGAAATTGACAGGACACACTCTAAAGCACCAGGAAGAATACAATAAGAAAACTGAGGAGGATAATCACTCCAAATCTTATGTAAATCATCTAAAGAAGCTCCTTGTTTGGCTAACCAATCAACACCTTCATTTTCTTCTTCTTAAAAGTGTGTTCTATGTATAGACCTAATTGTAATGAATTTCTAAATCATATCCTTAAAATAAGAAACCAAAACTAACAAATCTAAAAATTGTTCTAAACAAATATATAAATTATATAATATCTTATTTTAAATCTCAAATATAGTTAAATCTTATACTCCTATCCATACCTCCACCGTTGCATGCAAACGCTACACATTACGAAACCAATCAAACTCAGAAGGAATGAAAGAATTACAAATATCTGCCGTGACCAAATTGGATAAACTTTTAACTTGTTTCTCTCTACGTGAACAAGGCGACTTTATGCACAAACAGTTTGTTACCAAATCATGTAGAATAGGGGTCAGATAAAAGCTTCCAAAGATCATCATAATATAAGAAAGTGATCCGTTGCAAATGAAGGACTTTGAGCGAGGGAAGATCAACGTATGTGATTTTACGCAATTTTATGCCAGTTAATTTGAGGACAGACAAGGTTTTGGTAGTAAGAACAAAAGAAGGCAATGTCATTATGGAGTAATTTGAGTTGCATAGATCGATACCAAGGCTTTCAACTCGGTGTTGAATTACGGTATAAACAAGAAGGTGGATTGAGTGGAGAATTCAAGGCATTCATAACTTGATTAATGGATAAATCAAGGGAAGCCTTAGAGGAGACTGATTCATCAGAACAGAAAGCAAGGAATGCCTACAAAAGGCACAGCCAAACAATAAGCAGATACAACGAGAAATTGAGAATAACAAAAACAGTACAGAATACATATATAGTGTGGAAATGCAACAGCAGTAAATTCTGAATATGATATCCAGCATATTATTAAATATAGGCTCCCGAGTTCCAAGATAATATTAAATATGACGGCCAACTAATGACTAAACCTTGAACATTGTACTGTTGGGGAACTTTCATATGTGTGAGAGGAACAGATGCTTTCGTGTTTTAGGGGTCACCTACTCACCTGTAAGCATCCATTCCACGGCCATTGAAACATAAGGGAGTTGTTCTTGCCCATCTTCAGAAAAAGATGAAAGACAGTTCTCTTGAAATTGAGTCATTGTTTCCCAAGCAACTCTATCAAATGGCATTTTTTTGGAACCTATGACAAACATCTTTGAGGCTCTTTCTGCAAGTTACTTAGACTGCTCATAAAAGACAACCTTGGCGTAGCACCTAATCTTACCTTCTGCTTTGGTCAAGATTTTAGACAGATAGCGATGTTCCTTGGGAGGCAAGCTGATACAGCAATAGTGTTGGTTGCATATGTAGTAATTATTACATGGTTATCTCGTAAAGAAGGAAATTCCTTAATATCCACAGAAATACAAATGCATTCCTTCCAGACTAATTTACATGACTAGAAAACTACCCAACTCAAATAGTTCAATCATTCTCTCCCCTCCGCCCCCCAACTGCCTTTTAAATTTTCATAAACAAAATTAAGCATAGCTTGCAATTCTTTTACCTTAGTCCAACAAAACAAAAAGACAAGTCAATCTAATACGCTTTGGAATTAAATGTCACCGCAAGGAACAAGTCTTCCGGGTACAATTGTTATTCTAGAGCATAAATCCATCTTTGTACATACATTCTCTACTATTAACCTTATGTGCAACTTCTTCAACATATCCTATACACCTACAATCACACTTCATTGCCAGCAAATTATAACAATATTGAGAAATAATTGACAAAACACTCTCAAGATTAAGAAATAATTTCTAAAAATTAAAAGCTATTGGAGTTATTACAAGGTTTGTGGTAAGCTTAAAGCTGCTATTGCAGCAAGCTCTAACAACCATTATCATTCAAATTAATAAAGTTTTACATGTGGTTGAAATCATTGGGCACAAAGATAATTCCTTTAACATTTGGAACTTTGTATCCTTGTCTATGGATTTGGAACTCTGAATTGTCATAGTGCTTAGTACTCTTGAATTTTGCATTATATATTTTGCAAATTGAAACCCGCAGTTGAAGCGGCTATAATTTCTAATTGTGCATGTTGTAAGATGAGATGAAAGGCATTCTGGAACGGTTCTTGGTTCCCTCCATTCTCCACAATTGTAATATGGAATTGTATCAACCTGACAAAGATGTACAGTTGAATTTTTAAAAAATATATAAAAAGTACAATAACTTAAAAAAAAGAAAAAGAAAGGGGGCAATGCCTTACATTAATCTCATCAATGATAAGAGTTTGTAGCTTGGGAGATTTTTGAAGAAGTTTTGTCAGCCAGGTCCACTTCGTAAACCCCGTTGGATAGGGTAATTTGAATGTCAGCTCCATATAGGCTAAGTTGTGAAACATGCCATTTAAACAATAGTTCCTCCACTGCATGAGTTACAAAGACATAAATTGAACATGTCACACAATTTGGCCATACAGATAAGATAGATTCATAGATAGATATATACATACCACTTGTATGCGGAGATGGTGGGCGTTACGAAGCCAATCAAGCTCAATACCAGCAGAGGAAATGTTAGCTCTGACCAAATTGGAAATGCTTAGAGCATCTCTACCGCTAGGAAGCAAAGGATTTAATCGCGAAGACTTTACGATTAAATCCTTTGCTTGGAAGTCCTCTAGAATGGGACAGCCAGAAAGAAGTTTGATGATATCTTGATAATATGTGAAACAGACAGATTCTAAGTGAAGAACTTTGAGATAGGGAAGATCAACAACAACATCATGATCCTTCTTCTTCATTATTAGTTTTACTCTCTTCAATTTGAGGACTGACAAGGTTTTGGTAGTTAGAACCAAAGTAGGCAATCTCATTATGCCGTAGCGGTCATGGTAACAGAGATCAATGCTGAGGTTTTGAACTCGTCGTGTAATTGCGGCATAAACAGCATTGTAGAAATCTTTTCTGTAGTAGAAACCGTGGTGACAACAGGTAAGGTGGAATGAATGGATTGGTAGAGTGTTATCTCGAATGGTGATGATGGAGTAGAGGAATTGACGAAAGGCGAATGCGTCTGGGAAGTATTTGTCGTCGAAGTGGAGGTTGAGCTGTGAGAACCATAGTGGTTTCCACCGTTTAGCGAGGACGCTTGTGGCAGCAGCGTCTTTAGTCGGAAGAAATGAGAGAATGTGGTAAAGAATGGAGTCAGGGAGAGAACTGATTATGTCTCTGTCTTTCCGTGAGAAGATTGAAAGCCGCAGCCGCTTAGACATTATCGGAGTGTTTGGTTCAACGGAGCGGAGGGGAGGAAATTTAATGCGGTGGAGGGAAGAGCAGAGGAGAAAAGGGGCAGTGTTTTAAAAACCGGACCGGTCATCGAACCGGCGAGGGTACTGGGTCACTGGTTCATTGGTCGAACCACTGGGTCACTGGTCGAACCGCATGACAAACCGGATTAAACCGGATTAAACCGATGGAATGAACCGGTCTCTATGATAAGACTATATAGTTATTAAACCGGTTGAATCAGATAACTCGGTCTTTAAAAAAGTATAAAAATATGAAAATTTGAAAATTTCATAAAAAGAATGCCATAAATTCTATAAAACAAGGACATATACCACTAATAATAATAAATAAATTTTTATATAAAGAATGTCATATACAAATAAATTATGTTTATAGGTTTTAAAAGAATAAATAATAATTGTATATCTTACCAAAAAAAATTGTATGTCAAATATACTTGATTTATTTTTATTTGGTTAAAAAGAAAAGTAGTCTTTTTATAATATTTTGGGCTATTAATTTACCTAGTTTTGTTGACCCAAAAGCCCAAATTAAAGCTATAACCCTAAAATTGAAATTTCATTACTCCTATTACACAACCTACTTGCACAGCCGCTCTATCTTCTCTCTTCCTCCATCTGTTACGTTTTTTCTTTCTTTTTTCTCTCTTTTCTTTGATTCTTTTCTCCTCACTATTTAGCCAGATCTTTGTTCTTTCTTTTCTTTCTTCTTTTCTCTCTCTCTCTCTGTCTTTCTTTCATCTTACTGATTTTTTTTTTCTTCTTTCAAACATGCCTAATATTGATTTTGTTAGCCAAGGTTAGACCTTTTCGGTGATTGATCTATGGATTTCAGTTCATGGGATGATATTGTTACTTTCTTCTTGGAATATTCAAATGGGTTAATAATTTTGAGCAAGCATTTGTTTCTTTTCTATTGTTATTAGTTTTGCCCTATCCAATGTTACTTCTTGTTATGCTTTGGATATCAAGTGAAATTTGTTTCGTTTCAAAACAATTTCATCCGTTCTGCTTGTTGTTTACCGTAACAAAAAAAAACGTACAAAAGAAAGAAAAAAAATAGAAAGAAAGGAAAAAAAAAAACTTAAAAAAAAAAAGCATAAAAAAAATTTAAAAAATCTGCCTGCAAATAAACCGGCCGGTTCAAAAAACCGCCGGTTCACCGGTTTTTCCGGTTTCCACCGGTTCATTCCGGTTTCCACCGGTTCATTAGCATGTCCGGTCCAACAATCAGACCAGACCGGTTTGCCTCCGGTTTCCGGTTCAACCGGTTCGACCGGCCGGTCCGGTCCGGTTTTTAAAACACTGAAAAGGGGAGAGATTTTGGTTTAAAAGGAAAGCGGAGATGAAATGAGAGAGATTTCAATGATTTGTTCAGAAAGGGAGAGGGAGAGATTCTAAAACTGATTCACTTTTTTTTACGAAGCCTTGTAATGTTTAACCTTATATATATATATATCTTTTTTTTTTATTAACCTTGTAATCTTATACGTATATCTTTTTGTTTTTTTTTTTTGATTAGCTTGAGAGCTAAAGCCATGTATTTTTTTTTTTTTTGACGAAGCCAGGTAATATATATCTATCTATTAAATATAAGAATTTCTCAAATAGTATTCCCTCCACTAAATCTAATACTCCCTCCGGTCTTTTTTATAAGGAACAATTTGGAAAAAAAATTTGGTCCTTTTTATAAGAAACAATCATTAAATTTATTCTTACAATTCCATTTTTACCCTTATTAAATTGTATCCATTCCAAAGTTATGCATTAATTAGAGTGATATATTCCCTACGGATAAATTAATACACCAAGGTTAGTTTTGGAATATATTGTAAAATTTTAGAATTTTTATTAAGAAAGATAAGGTTTCTTGGTATGTGTGTTTTACTCTACTGAAAATATATACATAAAAAATAGGAACAAAATAAATGTGAATCTATCTATAAAAATTGGAAATAAAAAGTTTATAGCAAGTTTAACGACAAAAAAACGTTTAGCAAAAAATAACTACTAACAATATATTAAATTACGTAATTTGTTCTCACCAATTTTAATAATCTTCTAAATTTTGTACCCTTAAATGTAATTTTACTCGAATAATAATTTTCAGTTGATGAAACACTATTCGAAATTTTTTACTACTGAGCTTGGCATTATTGTTGAGTTGTGTCGAAGTTTATTAAATTTGATTCAGAATTGTAAAGTCAGTCATATTAGAAGACAAGTCAACCGAGTAACTCTTTTTAGTTCACTAGACAAAAAAAAAACATCATCTTTATTTGAATTTTCCTCAATTTTATTAATAAAAAACATCTTTATTTTGTTTTCATTTGGCTAGTTTCACTTCTATTTTAATTTTAACAATGTTAGAGTTAAATAATTGAATATCTTTTTTTTATATAAGCAATTGAATAAAGAGAATTGAGGTGACATTGTTTACAAAATAAGTAACTTCTCATTTTATTTGAATATTATGACATTAATCAAATAACTGTTAATACAAGGAGGAATAGATTCAAAAAGACAGCGACTAGGCCTAGAGTATGTCGCCCTTGCTAAGGTGTGAGCGACCATATTCGTTTGTCGCTTTACAAACTTTACCTCAAAGTTGGGAACTAAAGATAACAAAGAGCGAATATTAGAAATTAAGGGACTAAAAGTAGAGTATCCTTGTTGCCTAGAAGAGATGGCATCAATAAGGATTTGTGAATCACTTTCAAAAATCACATGAGTAAATCCCCTTTGTATAGCTTCACTAATAGCTTCCTTCATTGCCACCGCCTCTCCTTCAATTGTGTTCAGCCTTCCAAGAATGACATTTGATCCAGCCAACAAGAATCTACCTTGATTGTCCCTGAAGCACCAACCAGAACCTGTTGCATTAGTTGTACCTAAGAAACTAGCGTCTACGTTGCATTTCAAGTAGCTATATCTTGGGGGCTGCTGTTGCTCATTAACGTGAGCAACATGCTGTTGTTGACCTGCCTTATTTGTTGTTACAACCTGCCCATTAACCTGTATCCAGTCCTCCCACATGCTCATTGCTTGCAAACCTGCTTGTCTAGCGGAAATTCTGGTTTCATGCCACACAAAGTTGTTTCTATTTTGCCATAAAACCCACATTAACAATGCCATTTTACCAGCCACTTCCTTACTTTCTCTGCAACAAATATCAAAGATCAGCTCTTGAATGTTGTTACAGCTTTGCAACCTTGGTGTCAGAATCTGTTCCAACCCCATGACACTCCATGCTTCCCTACTACCTTCACATTCCACTAACAAATGCCACTCCTCCTCCGGTACTTGTGAGCATAGAGGACATTCCTCTTGACATTGAACAAAATGGTTTCTTAGGCGAGTCCGTGTCGGTAAGCAATCCTTACAAATTCTCGACAACAGGTGTTTTGCTTTTGGTGGACTCACATTTGCGGAATACTCCAGTGTATGAGTCATTTATTACGATAACACAGTGATGATAATTGAATTTGAATCCTGTTGGATATTGTATATTGGGCCTAGAATTATGCAAGCCCAATATCAAGTGTTTGTACTTTAAGCCCAATGCTTGTATATGGCACATTGCCTATATAAAGTATGTGTGGTGATCATTAGTAATCAATGAGAAAGATCCCTTAATCATAACAAGTGGTATCATCACCAAAGATCCAAGGACCTAGTGGTGGTTTTGCAAAACCACCATCAAAAAGTTTGTTACAACCGTTTTCAAAGTGTTTCTTCTTCAGTTTTTCACCGATCTTGCAGCCTCATTCTGCATCTTTCTGCAAATTCATCAGTTCTTTATCTTTCTTGCGCATCAAGCATGACAGAGAATTCAGATTTTCTGAAACCTTCAATCCCTAGGTTTGATGGATTTTACGATCACTGGGCAATGTTGATGGAAAACCTGCTGAGATCAAAGGAGTATTGGTCATTGATAGAGGATGGAGTTACAATTGCGCCTGCAAATGCAACAGAAGAGCAAGTCAAAGCTGCAGCTGCAAGCAAGATTACTGATATGAAGGTAAAGAATTACCTGTTTCAATCTATTGATCGTGCCATTTTAGAAACAATTCTTGCCAAAGATACTGCAAAGGATATTTGGGAGTCAATGAGATTGAAGTATAAGGGATCAACAAAGGTGAAGAGAGCTCAGCTTCAAGTTTCTCGCAGAGAATTTGAGGTAATTGAGATGGGTGAAAGTGAAACTGTGACTGAGTATTTTGCAAGAATCATGGCAATTGCGAACAAGATGACTTCTCAAGGTGAAAGAATGGAGCAAGCAACCATTGTTGATAAAATCTTGAGGTCTATGCCAGAGAAATTCAACTATGTCACTTGTTCAATAGAAGAGTCCAATGATGTGACTACAATGTCTCTAGATGCACTTCAATCCAGCCTGATAGTGCATGAGCAAAAGATGAAAAGCAAGAAAGTGGTGAACCATGATGAACAAGCTCTCACAGTCTCTGGTGCAGGGAGAGGGAGAGGAAGGAATGGTTCATCAAGAGGGCGTGGCAGAGGAAGAATAAGCAAAGAAACTGTTGAATGTTACAAGTGTCATCAGTTAGGCCACTACAAGAATGAATGTCCTACTTGGGAGGAAGCAAAATATGCTGAAGCAGACTATGAAGAAGAGTTTCTTCTTATGACAGGCAAAGATTGTGAGGAATTTGAGACTGAAAGATGGTATCTTGATTCAGGTTGCAGCAACCATATGGTTGGCAACAAGAATTGGCTCTATGAATTTGATGGAAATTATAGAGACACTGTGAAACTTGGAGATGATTCAAAGATGAATGTGGTAGGCAAGGGAAATATCAAGCTAAGAATCAATGGTAGGGTACATGTTATAACTGAAGTGTACTATATTCCAGGCCTAAAGACCAACCTTCTAAGCATTGGTCAAATTCAACAGAAGAATGTCACAATCATCTTCAAGAATGATACCTGCAAGATCTTTCATGATGACAAGGGTTTGCTGTTCACCTCACAGATGTCAGGTAACAGGATGTACACTTTGACTGCTACAGTTATCTCACCCAAATGCTTAACAGTTTCAAAAGA
Source organism: Trifolium pratense (assembly GCF_020283565.1). Classification (NCBI taxonomy): domain Eukaryota; kingdom Viridiplantae; phylum Streptophyta; class Magnoliopsida; order Fabales; family Fabaceae; genus Trifolium; species Trifolium pratense. Next base: position 4,339,467 of record NC_060065.1, on the reverse strand, counting down.
GGATTGGTCACAGTTATGGCATGATAGATATGCACATTTGAGTGTTAAAGGCCTAAATGTGCTAGCTAAAAAGAATATGGTAGATGGATTACCAGTATTGAAAGAAATTGAGTACAAGTGTGAAGATTGCTTGACTGGCAAGCAACACAGAGAAGTCATTCCTAAGCAAGCTGTGTGGAGGGCAAATGAGAGGTTGGAGCTGGTACACTCTGACATATGTGGTCCCATAAACCCTACAAGCAATGGAGGCAACAGGTACTTCATTACTTTCACAGATGATTTCTCAAGGAAGACTTGGATTTATTTTTTGAAAGAAAAGTCTAGTGCATTAGATACTTTCAAAACATTTAAAGTGCTAGTTGAAAAAGAATCAGGTTGTGCTATCCAATGTCTGAGAACTGATAGAGGTGGTGAATATGTCTCCACTGCTTTCAATGATTTTTGTAGCAATCAAGGCATCAAAAGACAATTAACTGCTGCTTACACTCCACAGCAAAATGGAGTTTCTGAAAGAAAAAATAGAACATTGATGAATATGGTTAGAAGCATGCTAGCTGGTAAGAAAGTACCTAAAGTTTTTTGGCCTGAAGCTGTGAAATGGGCTACTTATGTCATGAATAGAAGCCCTACCCTATCTGTTAAAAACATGACTCCTCAGGAAGCTTGGAGTGGGAAGAAGCCTAATGTGCAGCACTTTAGGGTTTTTGGGTGCTTGGCATTTGTTCATGTACCAGACAGTCAGAGGATTAAGCTGGATAACAAGAGTGTTAAATGCATACATCTTGGAATAAGTGATGAATCCAAAGCCTACAAATTGTATGATCCAGAGAAAAAGAAAATTCTAGTCAGCAGAGATGTAATTTTTGAAGTAAAGAAAGGGTGGGATTGGAACAAATTAGAAGACAAGAGACATAGTGAGTTTGTTGATGAGCCTGAAGAAGAGAATAGTGAATCAGTCAATGATTTAGACAACAATGTAGAAGATGGTGGAAGTGATTCAGATGCAAGTCTCCCTTCAAACCCTATTCAAACTCCAAATGACTCTGAAGATGATGATCTTGATGTGCAAGCCTCAACTTCATTGGGTCCAAGAAATAGAAGACCACCAGTTAGTCACAATGACTATGTATCTGGTAGTGAGTTAGATAATGATGATCTGCACAACTTGGCTACTTATACACAAGCTGAAGATCCAAAGACATATGCAGAAGCTGAGAAACAAGGTGTGTGGAGAACTGCAATGGATCAGGAGATGGAGTCCATTAAAAGTAATAACACTTGGGAATTGACAACCCTACCTGCAGGATCCAATGCAATTGGAGTCAAATGGATTTTCAAGACTAAGTACAATGAAAAGGGTGAAATTGAGAAGCATAAAGCTAGACTGGTTGCTAAGGGATATACTCAGAAACATGGAATAGATTACAATGAGGTTTTTGCTCCTGTAGCTAGATGGGATACTATAAGAACAATTCTTGCTCTTGCTGCAAAAGAGAGCTGGAATGTGTTTCAATTGGATGTAAAAAGTGCTTTTTTACATGGTGATTTAGCTGAAGACATCTATGTTGAGCAACCTCTTGGATATCAGAAGGGAAATAAGAATAGTGTGTATAAATTGAAGAAGGCCCTCTATGGTTTGAAACAGGCTCCAAGAGCATGGTACAGCAAAATTGAAGGGTACTTCAATGATGAGAAGTTTGAAAAATGTCCTCATGAACATACTTTATTTGTGAAGTATGATAGAACTGGTAAGATTCTGATTGTTAGCTTATATGTTGATGATTTGATATGCACTGGAAATGACTTGCACATGATACAAGCATTCAAAGAATCTATGAAAAAGAGGTTTGCAATGACTGACTTAGGAAAGATGAAGTACTTTCTTGGAGTGGAAGTTATTCAATCTAAGGAAGGAATATTCATAAATCAGCACAAATATGCAGTGGAGATATTGAAGAGGTTTGGCATGGAACATTGTAATGAGGTTTGCAGTCCTATAGTGCCTGGATCTAAGCTTGTCAAAAATGAAAATGAAAGTGCTGCAGATGCTAGAGAATACAAGCAGATGGTGGGTAGCTTGATGTATCTGCTAGCTACCAGGCCTGACTTAGCTTTCTCTGTGTGCTTGGTTGCTAGATTTATGGATAGACCTACTGAGCTTCATGTCACAGCTGTAAAAAGAATAATGAGGTATTTGAAGGGTACTCTTGCTGATGGAATAATGTACAGTCATAACTCAGATGAAGCCAAATTGGTTGGATGGTCTGACTCTGATTATGCTGGAGATTTAGATGATAGGAAGAGTACTTCTGGATATGTGTTCATGATTGGAACTGGTGCAGTCTCTTGGTCTTCAAAGAAGCAGCCCATTGTAACTTTGTCCACCACTGAGGCTGAGTATGTTGCAGCTTCACTATGTGCTTGCCAAGGATTATGGTTAAGAAATGTCATGAGTCATTTGAAGGTTGAACAAAGAGAGGTAACTGTTGTCTACTGTGATAATAGTTCATCCATAAAGTTGTCCAAGAATCCAATTATGCATGGTAGATGCAAACATATTGATGTTAGATTTCACTTCTTGAGGAATCTTGCAAAGGAAGGCACAATTGAGCTCAAGCACTGTCCATCTCAGGAGCAGCTTGCAGATATAATGACTAAACCATTGAAGATTGATGCATTCTACAAATTGAAGGCTGGTTTAGGGATGAAGAATGCAGTGAAATGATAGTGTGAAGTGTGCTTGTGGATTGGTCAGGTTGTCTGTGTAGCTTGCAGCAGTTGGCTGTGTGCTTGACTGGCCTAACCAGCTTGCAGGCCTGCCTGTTGGCCTAGGCGCGCGCGCAGTTTTCTTGTTTTGGCTTGCTAGTGTGTTTGCCTTAGCTTGGCCTAGCAATTTCTTCTAGTTTTTGTATAGTTTGCTGTTTGTTTTTGTAATTGTAGGGTTATACAATTAGGGGAGGATATGTTGGATATTGTATATTGGGCCTAGAATTATGCAAGCCCAATATCAAGTGTTTGTACTTTAAGCCCAATACTTGTATATGGCACATTGCCTATATAAAGTATGTGTGGTGATCATTAGTAATCAATGAGAAAGATCCCTTAATCATAACAAATCCAACGATAATAAATTTAATTGTGGAATTAATTTACACATTATGGAGGTGTTTCTCACTTTAAAATCATTCAAGCAGATTTGTATAATAAAACTATAAGTAGATTAATTTTATTTCAACATAAGAGATGTTACTTAGTAGTCATATAAGCAGACCTGTATAAAGATAATTTTAGAGATTTAAAGGTTATTGTTATATACTTGTTTGAGATTTAAAATAAATATATCATTATCTACTAAGCAATGATTTTTATCTACATATTCATTCATTTTTCTTTCAAAAGAGTATGCCATCGAACTTAATTAGTTTGACACTGAGGTGAGGTTTTCCAGAAAGTGTATCTATATTTTTTTAATAATAAATAAATATTGATTTTTCAAATTTTTAATCCCAACCTTGAATTTTTATTTGTCACATCTCATACATCTGTTAAGCTAACTAGGAAACATGGAAATGGAGCAGATCCATACTCAAATTACATGTATATAGATAGATTGGGGAGGAGAGATGAATTAAGTCTCAATAGTCAATGAAAGTCAACATAGCCCTGTTGTACAACAAATTATACAGCCCACCACCAGAGGGTATTAGAGAGGAATAACAATATAATGTATGTCGTGTGACAAGTACAGAAAAATGAATCCTCGACCTATAACCAATTTACAAGAGAATCTCTCAGACTGCTGAAAGGGTGAAGCTGTTCTTTAATAGTACAGCTGCCGAAGCGCATGTGGAAGATTTAATACAATCTCTGCATAAACTGTTATAGGAAACAAAATATAAAATCAGTAGACAGCTAGATAACGTTAAAGTATAGCAATAGCGAAACATATCAACGTATGCCTGAAAAGGTTCAAATAAACATGGTCCATGGAAACATATATAACTGATTTTACCATTGCATTGGATGAAAGGAGATCATTTTCTGTTTCGCATATTGGCAAGAAAAACGGAACTGTGTTATCATCAAAAAACAGGAAATGGAAGAAGCCTGTAGAGAAAGATCCAGCCTCCATATTCATAATGTCGCCTCATGAATTAGTGAAGTCATGAACAAATTAGTTCCAAAGTACCAGCAAAAGATGTCTTATACTGTATGCCAATTCTTGCCCCTTCCAAACAGCAAATTACCTGCTCCCGAACACACAACCAATATTAAAAAGATTATTTGATGGTCAAGTTATTTAATACACAGAATATCAAATGATCCAAGTACAGCATTGAACACCTAGACAAACCATTGATTTGTATGTCTCTTGCTAAATCAGCATTTGATACACTCAAATATATATTCCAACGGTCCTTACTTAGGTGGAAGTTTCCACTCTCTCGTCCACATGACTTAAATATGCAAACTATAATCCTTGAAATATCTGCAACTTAATTACAAGTATAATCTGCTACCATGAGAAGTTTTTCGGGGATGTAATATCTCTAAGGAAATGAATAAACAGCAGAAGTTGGTCAGCATTTAAGACGTTACAAAAGTATTATCTCATACACAATGCTCTAGATTATACAAATGATTTTTTGCCATGACATGTTCGCCCAATTGGCCTATTGTTTCCAGATGCATCAACAAGCCTCTTTTGAGAATTCAAGGCATTCATAACTTGATTAATGGATAAATCAAGGGAAAAACCTTAGACGAGACTGATTCATCAGAAACACAAAGCAAGCAATGCCTACAAAAGGAACAGCCAAACATTAAGCAGATACAATGAGAATAACAAAAATAGTACATAGTAATACATATATATTCAATTATGCCACGGAGTGTCAATGCAACAGCAGTAAATTCTGAATATGATATCCATCATAATATTAAATATTGGCTCCCAATTTCCAAGATAATATTAAAGATGAAGACCAACAAATTACTAAACCTTGAACAGTGTCCTGTCGGGGAACTTTCATATGTGTGAGATAAACGGATGCTTTTGTCTTTTACAGGGTCACATGTTATCATCCATTCCACAACCATTGAAACAGAAGGGAGTTGTTCTTTCCCATCTGCAGAAAAAGATGAAAGACAGTTCTCTTGAATTTGAGTCATTGTTTCGCAAGCAACTCTACCAAAGGGAGCCAGTCCAGAACTTTTTTTTTTCATATAAACATCTTTTGGACCAGTTTCATCAACGGCAATTTTTGGAGCCTATGACAAACCTCTGTGAGCCACTTTCTGCAAGTTACTTAGACTGCTCATAAAAGACAACCTTGGCATAGCATTTGATCTTACCTTCTACTTCGATCTGGATTTTTCTGACAGATATGTGATGTTCCCTGTGAGGCGAGCTGATACAGCAATAGTGTTGGTTGCATATGTAGTAATTGTTACATGGTTGTCTTGTCTCGTAAAGGAAATTTCTTAATATCTACCTAAATACAAATGCATTCCTTCCAGACTAATATACATGACTAGAAACCTACCCAACTCAAATAGTTCAATCTTTCTCTCCCCCAACTGACTTTTACATGTTCATAAACAAAATTAAACATAGCTTGCAATTCTTTTACCTTAGCCCAACAAAACAAAAGGACGAGTCAATCTAATACGCTTTGGAATTATATGTCACCCCAAGGAACATATATTGCAAGTACAGTTGTTATTCTAGAGCATAAATACATTTTTGTACATACACTCTCTAGTCTCTACTATTAACCTTATATGCAACTCCTTCAACATATCCTATACACCTACAATCACACTTCATTGCTATGATCGAGAAATAATGACAAAACAATCTCAAGATTAAGAAATAATTTCTTTATCCAAAACAAAAAAAATAAAAAAAATAATTTCTAAAAATTAAAAGTTATTGGAGTCATTACAAGGTCTGTGATGTGATAATACTAAAGCTGCTATTGCAGCATATGCTCTAATTAACCATTATCATTGGGCACAAAGATAATTCCTTGAACATTTGGAGCTTTGTATCTATGTCTAAGGATTTGGAACTCTGAATTGTCATAGTGCTTAATACTCTTGAATTCTGCATTAAATATTTTGCAAATTGAAACCCGCAGTTGAAGCAGTTGTAATTTCTAATTGTGCATGTTGTAAGATGAGATGAAAGGCATTCTGGAACCGTTCTTGGTTTCCTCCATTTTTCACCATTGCAATTGCAAATTATATCATCCTGACAATGATACACAATTGAATTTAAAAAAAAAAATATATAATACAAGAACTTAAAAAATGAAAAAAGAAAGAGGACAATGCAATGCCTAACATTAATCTCATCAACGATAAGAGTTTGTAGCTTGGGGGAATATCGAAGAAATTTTGTCAGCTGGTCCCACTTCCACAACCCTAGTGGTTCGGGTAATTTGAATGCCAGCTCCATATAGGTTAAATTGTGAAACATTACTTTGCCATCTAACAAATATCTCCTCGACGTCGTCGACTGCATGAGTTACAAAGACGTAAATTAAAATGTCACTCAATTTTTATTTTATCTTTGAACAACAAATATATTATTAACCTTGACGAACAGAGACCGGTGAAAAAGAATCTACATACCGCTTGTATGCGGAGATGGTGGACATTATGAAACCAATGAAGCTTAATATCAGAAGAACCGGAAACGTTAGCTCTGACCAAATTGGATAGGCTTAGAACATCACTACCGCTAGAACTCAAATTAGACACGATTAAATCTTTTGCTTCAAAGTCTTGTAGAATGGGACAGCCAGAAAGAAGTTTGTTGATGTGTTCATAAGAAGAGACAGATTCCAAGTGAAGTAGTTTGAGAGAGGGAAGATAATACTTCATCATTATTAGTTTTACTCTCTTCAATTTGAGGACTGACAAGGTTTTGGTAGTTAGAACTGTTAGATAATAATATTATTAGGGCTTTAAGTATTGGGCTTTATATGTTAGTAGTTTAGTAGTCCATTAGAAATTATTATAAATTGTATTGTAATCCATATTTTGTTAAGTAATGCAATAATATTCTATTGAAACCCTAGCCGTCTTTCTCTTTTCCTATTTGTGTATCTCTTATTCTAACATGGTATCGAGAGCATGGTACGATCCGCCTTGAATTATTTGTCGCTTCCGCTATCAAATCCCTAAAAGTTTGGGGATATGTTTATTGTGTTCGTTTGATGCTCGGTTGTATTGAAAGAAAAAAAAAAAGTGAAGGTTAGAGTATTGTTGTTGTGTTACTGTTATCGCCGTGATAATTGTTTCTTTCTAGTTGGATTTTGTTTTGTTTGTTTTCATCAAGTAGCGCCGCTGTGACTTATTAGTGGCCGGAATGCTTTGCTTTGTTCTGGATTTAGTGCTTGGAATTCTAGTCGTTTTTATCTATGCGTGTACTTTGGTATTTAGTTAGTTTTGTTGATCTGTTTGGTTCAACCTGATTAGTTTGATTTAGAAACAAGGGTGATGCTGATATAATACTGTGTGGTGGTTGAGTTGATTTTATTTTGGTCTTTTGTCCATGTCTTGGTTCTGTTTTTCTGGATTGATTTTGGATCTTTTGTTTTTGTGGTTCAGTTCCGTTTGATTTGATTTGGTTCTGACTGAATTGGTTTTGTTTAGTTATGGTTGGTTTTGTTTGGTTCTGTCTGGTGAGTTATGATAGTACTCACAATTTGTCTGTCCGGTGAGCGAAAGCTCGCAATCTGTCTGGTGATCGAAAGCTCACAATTTGAAATTTGAATCCGGTGAGGGAATACTCACATTGAATCCGGTGAGGGAATACTCACATTGAATCCGGTGAGGGAATACTCACATTGAATCCGGTGAGGGAATACTCACATTGAATCCGGTGAGGGAATACTCACAATTTGAAATTTGAATCCGGTGAGGGAATACTCACATTGAATCCGGTGAGGGAATACTCACATTGAATCCGGTGAGGGAATACTCACAATTCGAAGTCTGAAATCTGAAGAAGTTGAATTTGAAGCTATTAGTTAATTTAGTTTATTTTCGGGTTGATTTGTAACAAGCTCAAAGCTTAGTACGCTTTAGCTTGAGGGGTAGTATTAGAAATAAAATATTTAGTTAGAGTAGTTTGATTTTCGTTTTTTGTTTGACAAACTCTCGATGATTATCTGATAATGCATCGTGAGTTTGAGGGGAAGTGTTAGATAATAATATTATTAGGGCTTTAAGTATTGGGCTTTATATGTTAGTAGTTTAGTAGTCCATTAGAAATTATTATAAATTGTATTGTAATCCATATTTTGTTAAGTAATGCAATAATATTCTATTGAAACCCTAGTCGTCTTTCTCTTTTCCTATTTGTGTATCTCTTATTCTAACAAGAATTACTCATTATGTTGATGGGATTGTGAAAGAGATCCGATGCTGAGATTTTCAACTCCTTGTGAAGTTGCCGCATAAACAGCATTGTACAAATCGGTTTCGTAGAGGAAGCCGTGGCGACGACAGTTAAGTTGGAATGAGAGGATCGGTAGAGTGTTATCTCGTTTGTCGATGACGGAGTAGAAGAATTGACGGAAGGCGGAAGCATCTGGAAAATGTATGTCGTTGAAGTGGAGGTTGAGCTGTGAGCGCCAGAGTGATTGTGATTTCCATCTCTTTGTGAGGAAGCTTGTGGCGACGGCGTCTTTGGTCGGAAGATAGGAGAGAATGTGTTCCAGAATTTCGTCCGGCAGAGAACTGAGTCTGTCTTGGTGTGGCCGTGACATTTCGGTGGTGATGACCACAATAGCGATTGCAATTAACTCACGAGTTAACACGAACTCACTCAGATAAAACAATACTCTACGAGTCAATATAAAAATATGTAATTCATGCGCTGCGCTTTATAATTTATAGGCAATGGTTCCTCTTACGTAGATTCCATCCGTAGTTTTCTTCTCCCTTAAGATCAAATCTTTCTTTTTATATATATATACAAGACTAAATCTTTGTATTGATTGCGGTTATAATACCTAATCCAAAAAATCTAAATCAAGGAAAAGTTTTTTTTTTTTAGAGAAGATTATAGGTGGCGTCTAAGGTGAGGGCTCTATCAAGTCCCTCACCGGTGAGGCATTTAAAAAATACCGTTGGATTTAATGGATGGTTCAGATTTCTTGAAAATAATAATAAGAACATGTACATATTTTCACACACAATTTTGTCTTTGTTTCTTCCATTTTCACACTGTTTTTTTTTTCTTCTTTTTCTTTTGACAAAATTTCCTCCATTTTCATTACACCGTAACCTTTCTCTTTTCCTATTACACTGCTAGAAACTCTCATTTTCATTACTCGTCCAACTTTTGTCAATAAAACTTCAAGAACAAACAGATGTGTCACTACCATAATTAAAGTTCTAGTCATAACAGCAACACAAGGCTAAAGACCTCAATTTCGATTGTTCTTACTATGACAACATTGTTGTTATCGTTGTCCTCTTTGATCAAAAGGCCCCATTACAAATTTTGCTATAAATTAGGAAGACCCATCAAACCCTTTTTAATTTATGGTGACACAAAAAAAAGAAATTTAATGTGTAGAGATAAATAATGAAGAAGATGGAAATGGTAGAGAGTGAGAAATTAGCAGAGAAGATGGAAATGACGGGGGTGGGAGTGCGGGGGTGGGGTGAAAAATTGCAGAACTGGTAGGGGGAGATGTGAGACAAAGATCGTGTGTGAGAAGAGATAAGTGTTCTCAATTTTATTTCTAATAAATCTAAACCATCCATTAAATCCAACGGTATTTTTTAAATGCCTCACCGGTGAGGGACTTGATAGAGCCCTCACCTTAGACGCCACCATATATCATTATATATCATTATCTACTAAGCAATGATTTTTATCTACATATTTATTCATTCATTTTCTTTCAAAAGAGCATGCCATCCAGATCGTGTATCTCTATATCTTGTATAAAAAAAAAACGATATTGATTTTTCAAATTTTTAATCCCATCCTTGAATTTGTATTTGTCACATCTCATACATCTGTTAATCTAACTAGGAAACTGGACAGACATGGAAATGGAGCGGATCCATAATCAAATTACATGTATATAGATTGGGGAGGAGAGATGAATTAAGTCTCAATAGTCAATGAAAGTCAACCTAGCCCTGTTGTACAACAAATTATACAGCCCACCACCAGAGGGTATTGAAGGAATAACAAGATATGTCGTATGACAAGTACAGAAAAATGAATCCTCAACCTATAACTAATTTACAAGAGAATCTTTCAGACTGCTGAAAGGGTGAGCTTTAAGTTCTTTAGTAGTACATCTGCCGAAGCGCATGTGGAAGATTTAATACAATCTCTGCATAAGCTGTTGTAGGAAACAAAATATAAAATCAATAGAGAGCTAGATAATGTTAAAGTAGAGAAATAGTGAAACATATCAGAATAAAGTGAACATTGAAGCAGGCACGTATAATATCCATGTATGCCTGCAATATATCTCCAACATGAATCCTCAACCTATAACCAGAATATAAAAGATTTATTGAAATTTACGACATTTAATGCATTTCTAACATTAAATGTTATACTTTTCAATATAAAATTCCATTCTTGGTTCCTTGTACCCAATGTTCTAAAGAGACTTGTTAGCTATAATTCCAGATTCTAATTTCATTGAAGTACTATAGGACTCACATAGTTGCACACATAATCACATGCAGTCAAGAACTGTGGGCGACAAAAGTCCAAAAATAAGACATTATTCTCATATAATAATTTAACTAAGTAATATAGTTTTCACCTTCTGGTAGACTCATGGTCCGTAAGGCCTCTTCTGCATAGGGTAATCGAACTGGAGCAGGATGATTTCCTGAGATTCCATCTTCCATCCGGTTCAAAGTTACAGTGGAATTTTTCTTTGACATTGGCCAGGCTAGCACTGTAATTCGAGTTGGAAGCACCGAAATGAGATCCGTGTATCGAAGGCTGACTGTAACTTTGCTGCAAAAAAATGACTTCATGATCAATAATATTACAAGGTGAGAAAACAATATAAAATGTAGGAAAGTGGAAGAAAATCAAGGGAGAGAAAATAGAGGCAAGAGAATCAAAAAGAGAGTGTATTGTACCGATGATTCCACCAGACTAATAGTTGAAAGGGGGGAGGAAAAAAATTAAAAAGTTACAAATAGAATTACAAAATTGAAGAGAAAATAATATCACTTTAACCTACTAACCAATCAAAATCATCCAATACAAACTCGATCATGTGATAAGGAAGGCTATGATACAGCTCTCCAATTTGATTTCCATAAAGTTCCTTTATAAGTCTGACCTGCATGTCATTTGAAAGAGGCAAAAGGTTAACTGTTAGTTTGTAACAGAAAAATATATACATGTAGATACTTTACAAATATATGGTTCTTTTTTTTTTCTTTTTTTGGTTTAAAATACATGGTTCTTTAGCATCAAAACTTTTCTCGAGAATTTCCAAATATACTCAATTGATAAATTTATATTTAACAGGTAAACCATTACCTAGCTATAAGCTTGTAACCTCATGTTTTATAGATAGAGATTGTGGATTTTAATCTCAAAAGTAGACGGACAGGATATTGAATAAATAAAAAATATATAAATATTTTAATTAGAAAAGAAAGAGACCAAGTTTTAAAAAAAAAAAAATAGAAAAGAAAGAGGGACACGGTAAAGTTCTTATGAATGCCCCAACCATCAACATATAGATTTTTAGGCTTTGTTTGGGAGTTAGGAGGGTAAAGGAAGGTTTGCCAAAACAAAGAAACATGATCAAAATGATTGTACCATTTATTAGTTTAGATACCAAAAAAACTAACACCCCTAGTTTAATATCTTCCGCAATCAGGGTTCTTAGATGGCATTGTCAGATAACTGCAACCCAGAATACATATTTTGACAATTGTCAAGAAAAATGGGAAAGAAAATGTATGAACGATACCCAGCTTATCAGTCAATAGTGTTCTAAGAATCTAAATTAACAAGGATATGAGATGTAGTAACAGTGAAAAATATTGCATGATACAAATATGCAAATGTATGTCACTAAATAATATTGTTTTCTGGAAATATGGATACAGGTAAACCAGTCCAAAGGTACTAGCTTTAAAGTGTTCTAACATTATTCGTTGGTTTGGTTGGCACGTTTAGGTTATTCCTTAGAACAATTATACATGCATGATTGTTTCAGCGTAAACTTTTGCTCCATGTGTAACATACATGTTCAGAAGGATAATGACGACATAATGTTGTTATTCCCAAATATAAACATATCATTTATTACATACATGGGTAGTCTACCTGTTCCCTTCTATCCACGTATGCCTGCAGTAGATCTCCAACGTGATCTATGAATTTCTGAATGAAAACCAATAGATACGATGCTTAGAGAAGGTTCAAATAAACATGATCCATGGAAACATATTTAACTGATTTTACCATTGCATTGGATGAAAGGAGTTCATTTTCTGTTTCGCGTATTGGCAAGAAAAATGGCACTGTGTGCTCAAGGACAGTCATCCTTTGAAGAAATGACTTGCTCTCTAGCACACAGTGGTAAAACTCACAATGTTCACCTGGCAATAAATGAAAAGATATTATTATCAACAAATGGGAAATGGAAGAAGCGTGTAGAGAAAGATCCAGCCTCCATATTCATAATGTCGCCTCATGAATTTAGCTAAGTCATGAACAAATTAGTTCCAAATTACCAGCAAAAGATGTCTCATACTGTATGCCAATTCTTGTCCCTTCCAAACAGCAAATTACCTGCTCCCAAACACACAACCAATATTAAAAGATTATTTGATCGTGAAATTTATACTTAATATCGATGTTGCATAGGCACGGGAATACAGCAATTTAAAAATATTAACATATGGGTACATCAATAAATAAACACACATTTTGTTATAAAATATAACATGAAGGAGCTAATCTCTTTAATTCACGGCAAAAGCATCACAATAAAAGTTTAAAAAGTCAACCACTGTTTGGTTATAACAACAGAAACTAGAATACACAAAAATATTATATTATTATATTAATACATGAGATAGCCACAGTTTCACTCACTTCCACCAAAATAATTAAGAAAAATAGAGTACCACACAAGTACCATACGCATAGTACATTTTAATGCTACAGTCCTACTTAGGTAGAAGTTGCCAATGATTTGTGAGTGAAACTGTGGCTATCTTTTCATCTTAAGCTGCTGTCTATAATCCTTGAAATATCTGCAACTTAATTACAAGTATAATCTTCCACCATGAGAAGTTTTTTGGGGATGTAATACTAATATCATATAATATTTACCTTGTTTCCAGTTTTGTAAGTAATTCTTTCCTGAGGTCCAGCTGATATATCAGCATCCCCAGACATTGCTTTTCTGTCTGCCTCCATATGCACCTGACAAGAACACGTTTGAATGGATCAAATCAAACATTATAATGAACATCAAGGACAAATACCAGAACATGAGTGTGAGTGAGAAAAAATGAAGGTATAACAACCACAACCATACCTGCTCTCTTATCGTAGCTAGTAGACCATCATTCCACTGTTCCCCATCTAAATATATCTCTACACACAAAAAAGGAGGTTAAGAAGCAACTTTCTGGATATCTCTAAGGAAATGAATGAACAGTAGAAGTTGGTCAGCATTTAAGGCGTTACAAAAGTATTATGATATTATCTCATACACAATGCTCTAGATTTACATCTTAAAAATCTCCATCTGTTAAAATGTTCTAGATTATACAATGTTTTTTCGCTGCTCAACTCTCTTTTGTCATTCTACGCAAAAAAAAAGGCTGATATTTATTCTACATGATCCAGTTCAATTATTGTCGATGTAAAAATAGTGTAATATTCTGGCTTTTAAACAGTATCATTTCAGCCAATAGATAATTTAACACCCAACATCAATATATAAGCTAGGCTACACCAGATAACATAAGGCAACTAATAATACTAATTGCTAGATATTTTCAATGCTTTATTGGTTACTCTATATTTTGAAACCTCTATATTGAACCAACCCAACCAGCACTGTCTCCTCATGCATATAGGCTTGTCATATATGCAAGGGTAAACACTCATTTAAGTCCCCAAATGATACATGTAATACCACTCAGATCCTCCAATGAAAGTTGATATTAGCATACTTACTCAATAAAGAAAAGTAACATTGAAGTAGACCTTGTGCAGACTGTGAGAACACCATTAAAGGAGCTTCAAATTTGGGAACTAAATTGATACCACAATCTGATAAATGGACTAAATTGATGTCAAGTTTTACGACAGAAGGCCTAATTTGGTGGCAATTTTATTTGGAGGGTGAAACAAATATCACTTTCTATGGATAGATGGATTCACGCATGACAGAGGATAAAAGTTGAAGTTCTTATTATCACCTAGACTAAAATATGATGGGATATAAATGGCAAGAAACAGGAATCAGGGCAGTGCCAGATACTCTCCATTATTAATAGGAATCTACCAACATGACAGCCAAAGAAAGCTACCTTCAGTTTGAGAAGCTCGTGCAGCTTCAAATTCTTTCTGAAGACGCTCAAATATTATCTTGTCAGAATCCCTATTAACCCAGTGAATATTAAAAAAAATGTTAATATGTTACTGCAGCATATATCAATCAATGGACATTCTAAAACAATAATCTCCGATTTAGGCATCCATATAAGCAAGGAATTCAGCATGATGTTAATATATTAATCGAGGAAAAGAGAAGAAAACCAAACACCTTAAAACAAGCAGGTAAACCTAAATTGTGTATAAAGCGATTTCAAAAACATATTAGAAATTGCATATAAGCACGGCCAATAATGTCTAGTTTGAGAATTTCAACATGTGTCAATAGATTTCAAGGCAGTGAGAGAAGTACAAATGGAGGGGAGATCAGATATCGACATATTCAGAAAAGTAAGCAAATAATTAAATAAATAGCATACAAGGGACAGCAAAGAAAGTGAAACATCCCTTGCGATGGGAAAAAAAACACCATAAAATAAATAGGTGTGGAGTAAAAGGTCATATGGTACCTATTCATTATTTTTGGTTCCTCTTTCATTAGTTGTGATAGGCAAGACAGACTTTATTTAGATTTCCGGAATTCAACTCCATTTACTAAATTCTCTCTTATTTTAAGTACCGCCAAAGACTGGCTTCATTGATGCCAAAAACCAATACCATAGCAATATAATGTAAAATGTGAACTCGAATAGTTTTCTCAATGAATACTAGAAATATATTCTCTAATCCTCACCCACCCCACAGGTAGACCAGAAAAGTCAAAATAAGCATAGTATAAAAAGTTAAGCACGGACAAGTTTATTCAATTCTATACATAATAATTTTCAATTTTAAACTAGGTTAAGCACATTGATCACTTTTCAGCGACAGAGATTCAACTAAGGAAAAAAGCCTTATGCTGCATCAAGGACGTTTTACCTAGAAATACGCTCTGCCAAATTTCCATGCCTTTTAAGCAAACTTCCAACTGTCATGAAAATATAGAATTACTTCTTGTATATTTTCTAGAAAAGGGAAGAAACACTGATTAGATTATAGACTTACATCTTGCTCGTGTAATCTCCAACCGATTATCATCCTGCATAAAATTCTGAGAAAAAAGGAATACCAATATGATCTCAGTGAAGACAAATTATTAAGAAATGATATCAAGAGGTAAAAATAAGTCTATGTGACATGAGTCAATTGATCCATTTATTCACGATCGGATTATATTTCTTTGATACACTGTTGTCAATATTAGTGTTGAAAAAAAATACAATTGAGAAAACAAACAAATCAAAAAATTCAGTAATATTGGACAGAGTAGGACCAAAACAATAGTAATATTGGAAGAGGACCCATCCAAAGAGCACATTACTTGTGCACAATAAATGTGAAGACAATTTTTTTGAAAAAAGAGTATCTTTACACTTCTCGCTAATGATCAACACTAAATAAATGCATTCACTACACATTCCATATACATGTTACTGCAATTCTACAAAGCATTCAACCTACTTACTTGTCAATGCAAAAAGTATTCGCTATTTAAATCCAATTAAGGCCAAGTTCAAGAAAATGAATTAAAATTCATTGAAGAATATTTGATTGTGTTGCAACATTCAAATAATCTCTTCATGCCATTTCTGTTACAATAATAGTTGATTATGCTACAAATAAGTTATTGTTACGAGACATCCATTCACAATGAGCAATGACACAATATAAACACATATCAGCCAAACAAGCCGTTTCAAAGTTGCAAAATCCAACAAACGCTGAACTTCAGAACTGTGACTAAAACATGCACTCATGACTCATCAGAAAATCCAACAAAAACCGAGCTTCAGAATCGGGAGTCATTGTAGCTTCGGTGATGTGGTAATCAAATTGAATAACACTGAACAACACTGGAATCAAACTGAACGAAAACTAAGATCTAAGTGAAGAAGAAGAACATCGCAATCGAACTAAGGAAAACTAAGATCTAATTGAAGAACATTAAAATCAAAATGAATGAAAATGTGAAGAACATCGAAATTGAAAATGAGGAACACTGAAACTGAAATGAAAATTAAAGTGTGATCGAACTCAATCGCCAACAAAATCAAATGGAAATAGCAAATCTAAAGAGTGAAGGTAGAGCGCAAACAATAGAGTTGGAATTTAGGGGGGAAAATATCCATGTCTGATTTAGGGTTCGTCGATTTGGGATTTTAAGGAAATAAGATGCAGAGAGGATATGAATGCGGGCAGGACTTCGGTTTTACTTTTGGTTATGGGTATCAAATAATTTGGATATGGCTATCCAAGAAGTCCAAGATACGGGCCAGTTAGAAAACCAACATATTTTATCCGGGTTTTTTATAACCGGATTTAGTCTATAGATAACTTACTTGCCCTCTTAAAATGACCGCTCGTAATTACCATGTGAGAACTGCTATTTAGTTTGAAACAACTGCATATGAAAACTCACAACCTTATATGTTACACTTTTATTCAAGTAATTATTTAATGAGTGGGTAATTGGCATAAAACACAAAGGATCAAAGTGAAAGTTTACTTTGTGATCTCTCGGTGTATCATTTCCATGTTACCTTAGAATATAAAATGTAAAAAAGGAAAATTGAAATTACATGAATGATTATATCTATGTTTTTTCCCTTAACATAAAGGATGATGATGACTATTGTTGTGAGCAATGGAAGAAAAGAAATAATGAAATACTCAAATACTATTTAACATATTCATCCAAATCATGAGCATATTGTTGAAACTGATGCATGATTCCACAACAATAATAATAAATCATAAGAAAAGTAACAAAATGAATAAAATATAATTCCGTGAAAAATCTCAGGGTTTTAACAACAATAGTAAAATGAATCAATGAAACAATAGGAATTAGGGTTTGAATTATTGCTACGGTGGTGATAATTGCATTGGACATAAAGGAAAAGAGATGAACCTTGCGAGAAGAGTAATCGGCGGAGAAAGGGTTTTTTCTGAGTCTTTTTCGCATAGATTCTTCCATATCGCTATCCATTTCAACTGAAAACTCAACCTGCAACAGTTAGTTGCAGTTATTATATGTTATGTTATGTTATGAATTATCAGTGAATCATGATTTTGCTGCTGAGTACTCTCATATGTTCGCGCTTTCACAATCTACCAGGCCTGGGCTGGCTGCCTGGCTGGGCCTTATCACGGCTCGGCCTGCTTCATATGTAACTAACAAAATTTATCTCAAAATTCATATCAATTTTACAAAGACAAAATTTGAGAGGAAAAGGGTTTTGCAATTGAGATTGATACCTTAACCTAAGAAGTGTGGTGGTGTGGTCGGTGGTGGCGGTAGTGCGATCGTGACAGAAGCATAAACAAAGCCCTAAGCTTTTTGAAAACAATCCCAAAATCAAAACCCTAAGCTTGAAAAAGAAACAAAACAACACAATACACAACAAAAACAAAATCAATCAATTTCAATAGGAACAAAATCAACTTGAAATCTTAAATAGGATATCATTCATTCAGAAATAAACACAACAACAGTGAGGGAGAGAGTCAAATTGATTTTCGCAGAGAGAGATAGAGAGAGACAGTGAGGGAGAGAGAGAAAGAGGGAGACTGAAAGCTTACCGTCGGAGGCGGTGGTCTCTTCCAGCGCGTTTTAGAGAGGGAGAGGCGTCGGAGGCGGTTATCGAGAGAGAGAGAGAGGGAGAGGTGTCGGAGGCGCGTTTTAGGCATGCATATTTTATTTTATTTTTTATCTATACTAATAATATTAATATTAATAATAATAAAGGGAATACTCAAATTTGAAAATTTATTTTCTATAATTTGAAAATAAATTGAATAATTTAGTTTTATATATCTCAAAAATTTATCTCAAATTTTATTTAATATATATATTTATTTATTTATTAAAACAAAATTACTATTATAAAAATAAAAATAGACACTATAAAAATAATTATATATTAATGTTGCATCTTCTTTTCGAACAATTAATGAACTAAAATCTACGTCAATCTTTCAAATAAAAGCGGCTATGGTTGAATTTGAAAACTATATTGACTTCTTTGAGGTGTTCCTTCAAGAGAATTTTGGTCTTAGTGAACTTTTCCTTTTCAAGATCAAAAAATTGAAAAGATGTTTTTTCCTCATTTGTAGAAAAAGACTTAGATACGTTTCTACAAAAGATTTAGATACGTCTACAAAAGATTTAGATACGTCATTAGTTTTTGTTACTTTAAACGCATCATTTAGACACACACAAAAAAAAAAGGAAAATATAAGGTAAAAAATAAATTATATTTATTTTTTATGTGTGCACGAATATTTTTTTTTTTTTACGTTAATCGGCTACAACTTATGTGATGCACAACTTTTGCACATAATGGTTTAATATGCAAAATTTTGTACTTTGTAATCATATATCTTGGATATAGTACTTTGATCTCGAATATAAGTAAAAATTTGTCAACAAAAAATTGATGTATTTGATTCAAAATTCAGATCAAATATATCAGCTTTTATTGACTAAATTTTTGCTTACATTTAAAACGAGGGAGTATTAAATAGAGGCAACGGCTAACATGGACCACTTTCATTTCATAGATAGATAGTTCACAATGCACCATAAATTTAAGCTGGTAGATTGATCTACACTTAACCTTCATACAGTGCCCTTTTATATGTGGTCTACTACTATAGCCTTCGCCATCAAATAGATGCAATCATTTAGCAACACAAAAACAACTAGCTAAGGACATAAGCTAAAATTATTGCACCAGCAGCCTAAAAAGAAGTTTAAGTCTATCACAAGCCAGTGGCTTGTATTATTTGATATAATGGGTATGAAGATATTGGTTATGTACAAAAGACCAATAAGAAGAGGTAAAGAGAATATATTTTGTACAGATGTGATGAAAATCAAAATGAAAAGAAAGAAGAGGTGGTAGAAAGAAATCAATCTCCATTGTCTGGCCTAACAATGTAATTAGTTGGACGACGATGAACTTGACTGTGCCACTGATGCTTTGCAAATAGGGCACCAGTTCTTTAGCCGTAACCACTGCTGTATGCAAACAGCGTGATACTTGTGTTCGCATAGTAGACTCCCCACTTCATCCTCCGCCACATATTCCTCCTACAAATCAAGTCAACTTATCTAAATCAGATCTAGTAACAATAACTTTGAAAGTGTTTATGGCAGCGGCTACACCGTGTCATAATATGAGAATTGGGAAGAAAAATAAATACCTGGCAAATGCTGCATTTGATATCATCCTTATTCTCATTGCAACACTTAGATGCATTGTTTAAGGGTGAGGATTGAAAGGAACTTCTCTTTAAGCATTCTGATAGATCTTCCTCGGTTACAGCTGTGCTCACAGTACCCATCCTCTCTTCCAGAGCCAGTAGTTCCTGTAATTTTTTAAGATATTGTTACTGCCAATAAATAGTACTTACAATTATGTTATAATCCTCATATTTTCATTAGTTACATCACTTGCATGCATTCTTAAAAATATTTTCATCTAAATCATATGTTAACACAGAACCTTCAAAGTTCAAACAACAGTAGATATTGCCAGAAAGATAATTGTGAAATTATTAAACACACAAAACAACAAAATGAATTGTAGCACCTTGCGACATTAACAAACCTCATATGACATATTATCAATGTCCAACCGCATTTCTCTGTGCTGATCGTAGAAGTTTAATCCAGTAAGGAACAAGTTGGATTCCAGCAAAAGAATTTGCTGTTAAGACACACACAAAAAAAATGCATCAAATAACTGAAAGATATCGTAAATCAACAAATTCTCATCCTGCATAAAATTCTGAGGAAAAGGGAATACCAATATGATCTCAGTGGAGACAAATTATTAAGAAATCATATCAAGAGAGAAATACATAAACTCTCAAATCTTTTAACTAAAATACGGGATACGTGAAAATGCACACTAAAGACCGACGTGAAAATGCACACAAAAAAATGCATCAAATAACTGATATCTTAAATCAACAAATTCTCAATCAAGAAATACCTCGTGTGTTAGCTCGACATCTTGTTCAATCCTCTCAAGTGCCAACAATACCTGAATACAATTTAGAAAACGGTAATTCAGTTGTGAACTTTCACATTAATGAGCATGATAGCATGTAACATGTGATTCCTAAGTTTAAATGAAAATTACCTCTGCAATACCATCCATGTTATAGCGTCGTCGAAAGTTATCCCGGTTTATTAGAGAATGAGTGAGGCCATATTCTGCAGGAGACCCTGGCATAACACCGTATAACTCCTCACTGCTAGTACCTGCTCCACTGTAAGAGCTTGGACTTGAAGGAGCCTCCAGAGAATTATGATGTTGTGCACCAGGAGCATTAAGATTGCCAGAATGAGAAAACGAAGGTACCATGATAAGGGCCTGATTTGATGCCACAGGATTAGCACTTCCTTGGCCAGAAAGCCTTCCCCTAGCATGACCACCAATTGATCTTCGTGTTCTAACAGACGTTATATTGCTCTCTGGTCTGTCCCTATTAGAGGTATTTCTTGATACTCTTGAATCAGAGATAGATATGCCATTTCTGGAAACGGAATTCCGTCCTTCTACCGAGGGCCCGTTAATTTTTTTCCCTTTGGCTGTAGAACTACTTTCGCCTTCACAATTTCTCTTTTTTATCGCATCCTTCCTTTTGTTAAGGGTTGAATCTGATGCTGTACAGCCGGCCGGGATGACATCAGAAATGGAGTTGCATTTGAGGTTCCTTAATCCATACCTACTAGTACCAGCACGTGTCCCTGGACCAGTGCTTTGAATTTCTTGACTATGTAATCCAGGTTTGGGATGAAAATTCCTCCTTGATCTTGTATTAGATGCTAAACTAGAACTCCCTACTTCCGTCTGCATGCCATTACCAGACTCCGTGTTTTCCCCTTCAGCTTGACGTCCCTTCTGATTTTTTTCAGGTGGAGCTACGAGCTTTGAAACTTCAGGTTCATCTAGTACGCTACTAGTTTCAGATGAATCTGTCTCTACATGAGATGATAATGTTTTCTGAGGCTTTCTATGAGGTTTTCCAGTGTTACTACTCCCGGAGAAATTTTTAGAGGAGCTGCCAATTGTTTCCTTACCATTTGATGAGAACCGAAATGAAGGCCTCAACGATTTACCCTTTTCAGAGGAACCAATTTGAGAACCTTTAGAAGAGTTAACTTTGCTGCTGCAACCAAGGCGGCTACATACTTGACCATTTCGATCTCGAGTATTGGCAGTATCTTTTAACATACTGCCCATCCCCTTTCTAGGGACTAACACCCCGTCAACGGCTCTTTTACCAGAATATTCATCCATCAATATTCAACAGTTTATTCCTTACAAATCTGTAACATTGGCACAATATAGATAATCAAAAACTCATACAAGCTACATGATTGTCAGAACTCATGCTGAAACACGAAAACTAGCCAGACATTTTGGGGTTCGCAATGGCATACCATCAGTTACAGGCACTTTCTCACTTCAAATTATATATCTAGAAACTACTAAAAACTTGTTGCATATATCAAAGCTAGATAGTTTTAATCACAGAAGTGTGTTCTTTATAAGACGTCTCGAATTCAATTGAAAGAGGACAAAAAGATATTTTGCATAAGATAAGGAGTCATAAATAAGACATCAATCATTGTTAACACGCTCAATTTATATCAAGAAGACAAAACAGCTTATCTAAGTGATTATTTAGAAATTCCTTTGACAAAAATTCAATGAAAGCAAAACAATGTTGTAACATAACAATTAACCAATAAGTCAATATAATTCATAAGTCTCATGGCAAGTTTTTAAAACAGCTTAAAACAAAATTACAAATCATACAGATGATTGCATGCATAATCTACCTTATCCAAAAACACATGAATTCTGACAAAGTATTGAATAGAAAGCAACATTTTTATGAAAAAACATAGAAAACCCTTTTGGTGAAAATGAATAAATTTTGGTTTTTGTTAGAGTGAAATAACAAGAAGTGACCACATAGCCATGATTGATTATCAGAAAAAGTTGGAGGTCGGTTGGTTTTTGAAAGGACGAAGATTTTCATGAAATATTCTCCACACAATCACAAAGACTTCTTCTCCGTTATTTCAGCGCTCAAATTCAGCTCAACACTAACCATAATACTCAACAACAAAAAAATGAACCAAAATTAATTATAAAAAAAAAATAGAAAAACAAAAACGATAATTTCTACCAAACATGTTCCTTACACAAACAAACAAACAAACAAACAAACACATCCCTTTTATTAATTTCAACGAAACCAAAATTTATTTCATCATAAAAAAAAACATATGAATTATTGAATTTATTATTTATTTTATTTTATTGGATTATGATCATGTTATATATAGAGAGAGATTGACGTGGAACAACGCGGAGAAAATTGATATATACAAAAAAATTGAATCATCAAGTTTTTGAATTAAGGTGAATATAGAAAAATAGTGTGGAAGGTTTGGAATTTGAATAGAAAGAGTTGAACGGAGAAATTTGAATTTGTTAGCTACCTTCTTTTTTTTTTCCTTTCTCTGGTGTGATTGTTTTTCTTGTTGGTGTTGTTGTTCTTTGTTTGAAGCTTTTAGAAGACAGAGAAGAGAGAGAAAGAATTTTGCATAGAAAAGTTTTTAGGAGAGAGAAAGAAGCAAAGTCCCATAAGTAACGAACGAATGAAGGTGTGTGTGTGTTTTAAGTTTCAACAATAAGAAATAAATTTTTATCTTATTATTTTTATTAAGGAAGAGTAACTAAAATAAATAAATCATCAAATTAATCGCAACTCGATAAACACTCTTATGTGTGTTTCATATGATATGATAACTTGGATTGTTTGTCCACCAAACATCGTATAATATATAATTTGTTCAATATTTTAAGTGATTGTTTTATGTTGTTCTATCGTATATTATTTTGTACTGTTCTATCTGATATTAATATTTATTTTTTTTCCCGATCAAACAGACTCTTAAGTAATTAGGTTGTCAAGTTGATCATTATATTTAATTCTTAAATTTATTAAATTATTTTCAAATAGCCCTTAACATATTTTTTAAAGAATTTACCGAAATTTAACAAAATCATAGTAAATTTTTTTAAAATATTCACAAAATGAGAATCACCTTTATATTTGTCTTACAAGTAAAAATGTCAAATTTTCGAAATTCAAATTCGAATGTCAAATTTCTTCAACTCGTTTCGTTTTTTGTTAAGTAAATAAAAATTTTCGAAATTCAAATTCTAACTTTAATATATATAATACAATGTATCTATCGTCAACTATTTTACTTGGGTAAATTTATAATAGTTATTATTATTTTATCTATTAAATAAAAAAAAAAGTGTATTACAAAATGGAAGATTGAGGTGAGATAGTTAGCAAAAGAAGAGGGACCAAAAAAGGAAAAGGGTAATAGTGGCGGCTGCCTAATTGAAAAGCGGGGGGAAAGAGATCTAGACCGTTGATTGGAAGAGTTTGGAGGGTTTAGATTGAGTGTGATGTCACAGACTCAAAGAACCTTGTGGTTCATTCTGCCGGCACACGAATGGAATGAATGGTAAATCACTTTGAATGAATGAATGAATCACAATTCTCATGTCTTTCATGGATTCGTCCGATTAATTAACTAAACTAAGTAACAAAATCAAGCACTTAAATGCATTAATCAATTTTAATCATCCATTTGAGATCAGATTCATATTAAATATAGTCTTATTGATTGTATGATCGGGTCACTAACATCAATATTAATCGCATCACACACACATTTTATGCGTCTGAATCCAATTTTTTTATTTCTTAATACAATTGATTGATAGATGCAATTGACAAAAGAATCTGTACATTCGGATAGTTTAATGGACACTGGCGTCATGTACATTCAGATTGCTTAATGGACACTAGAGTAAGTCTCTATCGCTTAGTGGGAGTAATATATTTAGAAAAGATGAGGGCTAGCAACACACTCTTTAACAAACATACTCTAACACACTCTCTTCTATTGGTTAAAATTTATATGCGGCTCATAAAAGTTATATAGGTCCACATTTTTTTATGGCACCCATGTGAATTTCAACCAATAAAAGAGAGTGTGTTGGAGTGTGTTTATTAAGGAGTGTGTTGCTAGCATTATTCATTTAGAAAAGAGGAAAATTCGCAGGGAATAAGTTAATTTTATTTTTTCTTTTTCAATTCAATTGCTTAAGAATTTGAATCGGTTTATTACTGATTCTCGTTGATTAGTTAACTAACGAGTGTTCTTATTCATAAATTAATGTTTAAGTCAAGTCACATTCGATGTGAGACTTGTTAATGCACCTTCTCATGTTCAATAATATTAGATTTGACGCATGGAGGACCGTCTCTGAGATTTTGGGTGCTCTATGCAAATTTATAATTTTGGTGCTCCGTTGTTTATAAGTCATATAAAAATATACAATGTAAAAGAAAAGTTAAAGATTATATTTTCAATTGTTAGAACCTCACTGATAACTTTTAATTATTCAAACGGATATACTATCAAGATCGTAAGAGATTAAGTCTATTTTAAATTTTAGTTTAATATAATTTATTTATTTTAACACACAAACGCACACACACATGCACGATTGCACACACTCACACTAAGTAAAAACAATTGGTGCCCTAAAATTGTGGTGCCATGTGCGGTCTCTCTTCTCGAACATACGCAACCCTTTTGCCATATTGTTAGAATTAACATCGTGATGATTGTGTAAGAAGCCGCATGGATTTTGAAATTGGTGTTGAAAACTGTTCAATCGGATTGAAGTGTTCCGAAGCAAGGACAGAGGTATTAAGGAGGTTATGGGGCACAAGCCTACACAAATATGTGAGAATTTCTTTTAGGGCCCGTTTGGTGCACATGATAAGAGATAGGATAGGATAACTGTATCGTATCCTGTTGCAATCCAGTGTTTGATGACACAGCAGGATATGATAAGTTAATCCTGGAGATTATCCTATCCTGTCTCTCTAGTTATAATTCTTATCCTGAATTTGAGCTGGGTTACCAGCAGGATAAGATAAGAAGAAAAAAAATTACTATTTATTCTATAAAATTTATTTTAAAATAAATAAAATAAAATCAAATAAAATATAAATAATTAATTTTTAAATACATATGTGATTTTCTCACAGGGTTAATTTTGTAATTAATATATTCTAAAAAATCAAAATTTTACTAAAATTACAATATTTTAAAGTAAAATAATTATTAAAAAATTGAAAAATATGGATATTAATTTAAATTTAATAAAAAATTAAATATAATTTTTTTGCAATAGTAGTTTTATTATTTACGTATGAGATATATCATATATTTATTTGGCTTATCTAACATGTATATTTTATTGAGTTATTTATTTGATCATGATTCATATAAAAAATTAAACTTGATTATTTTCTCATGATTTTTATTTGAAATTGTAAAGTTATTTGATTACTTATTTATATTTTTTATTTATAAAATTCAAAGTATTACAAAATAATTTTTAAAAAATAACAATTGTTTACAAGAGTAACTTTATCATTTAAATTGTTATATATCTTATCATATTATTATGAGCAAGTATGTATTAAAAACAAGATATAATTATTATCATGTTTGTTATCCTGTGTGCACCAAACACAGGATATGATAACTAAGGATAACTGTTATCCTGCTGATATCCTATCATATCCTTATCCTGTTTTATATCATATCATGTCACTATCCTATCATGCGCACCAAACGGGCCCTTATAGTTTATATGGTAGACTATGACCAACCCACATCTATCATCCAATAGAAACAGAAAGTTGCCATATATGAGAGTTAAAAAGTTGCACTTCACTCCACCATTATGTGCACACATGTGATCACACTTTAAAAGTTAATTAGCATATTTTTTTTATTAAAACAAAGAACAATTAGAATTCATTCACTTGCTGTCAAAAAATAACACACTCCCACAAACATAAAAGAAAAAAATATGAAATTTGTTTAACTCAATTTTATCCTTTAGAATTTCTCCTATTGAGATGTTGACATTTGATTGCTTGAGATGAATATTATTAAGAATATTACGAGAAATTGCATGTGAGAAGAATAGTTAAATTATTGTTTAGTTACTTATACATATATGTTTGAAAATGAAAATAATTTATATATTATTCTCTATATAAGGCTAAACAATAAAAATGCTTCTCTTTATATTCTAAGGTTATTGATATTGTAAATGACAAAATCATTTAACATTTCCAAATTATGAGTAAATGTAGAGAATAATTATGGTGTATATTTATATTTTAATAAATGAAATGCAATATAAATATTTTATGCCATAAATTTGTACTATATATCGTGCCTCTACTATTCAAAATTTCTGCTCCACTGAGATTGTGTTATGTTGGACTAATGCAACGTAGAAAGTATACCTGAAAACCAAATTGGTAGCACTCTTAGTAAGCATTTCACTTCTTGTACTTGTTGTATAGTAGCAGCTTTGTCAAGCAACCTGTTAATTCATATAAACATTTTTTTTTAGAAAGCAGTCATTTAATGAAAGGAAATCAACAAATTGTACTGATCATTTAAAAGATTGTAGAATAATATTATTGCTTAATTACCTGACTAAGGTGTACGTGGAACCTTGGAGTTAATAGAGTGAGGAGATATATAGCTAAAAAGTGAAACCAATGAACAGTGTCCGAGATTTTGGGTGTCTGCTTGAATTATACTTTCAATCGTTGAATCATCTAATAATTTTTAATTCTTCAACGTAACTATTAATATCATAAGAATCTAAGTCTATTCTAAAATTTAGTTATATTAATTATTTAATTTATTTTAACATATGTGTACACGCACACGCATACACGAGTGCACGCACGCGTATACACACTAAGTAAAAAAATAGTGTTTCTAAAATTTTGGTGCCACGTCGAATCACTCATCTCGAAATGAAACTCTCTTAAATAAATGATGGATGCACTAATATATATAACATGTGGTCTAATAATATGTATCAAGTATACAATGGCATCCACCGGTTTCAAAATTTTGAACTCCTACCATAATAGTTATATACTAATCTTCCTTAAATATCATGTCTATCAATAAGTTAGTGGATGTTTTATGTGCAATGTATTGGTTTAAATATAGCATTGTCATTTTCGTGTGCATAAATTAATTTATACATTTTAAATTAAAACTATTGTCGAGCTTAATTGACATGACATTACATTATATATGTGGGGTCGGAGTTTGAATCTTAGTCATCTTATTTATTCACCAAGGATGAAATTTATAGTCATTAGGTTACCCGACAAAAAAGAAAACCTACTAAATGCAATCTTTGCAGCAAATTTAATTCTTTATTTATATAGAGTTTAAAGAATATACGTTGTTGGTACAAAATTATTTTACATTGACATTTAATAAGAAACCACCATTCTTCCATATTATATAAGTAGTATCAAAATAATCATAGAATATGTCGCAAAAATGGGTGGATTTTCATCGGTATGTATATAACTAACCCCGTTACTCAATCCAAATTAAACCTATAAAAGAACTAGTAACTTAAGTACACATAAGCTTAAATTTGACTGGTTGCATGTAAGCCAAGTGTAGCACAAGGAAGGGGAAGGGACTGCGCAATGCGCATGCACATCTCATCTTAACCATCATACCACTTAGTGATTTCTTGTCAATTGTTTTTATAATTGGTATTGTGTTGTTTGTTAGCTAAATATTAAGATAAGCTTAAACTTATCTGGCGTCATAAGCAAATCAAATGACATACTTTGAAAAGAAACCTAGAAATGGAATGGGTGGGGTTGGCAGTAGACAATTCCAACCATTCAATATTCAACAATATGTTTCAAAAAAGCAAATAAAATAATAATAATGAACACATTGGCTTTGTCCACTATGATTGGACTTAGCTTAGATGTGTAACGAGTCTCTTTAGTCTTTACTAATTGAATTTTAGAGAAGAAAAAACACACTCAAATCAACAAAAAGTTGCCAGTTAGAGAAGAAAGATATTTTTCAATATTTTACTATAAAATATAAATTAAATCAATCATTTTTTTCTTCCAACAATTAATAAATCAAATCAATCTAGATTGACTTACTGGTATTGATTTAGGATCTTGAAGTGTGTTCATCTCATTGTCTTAAGTTTGATTTGTTCTGATATTAATTTTGGTGACCTCCATACAAAATAAAAGAAACTCTGAATTTACACTACAAGAAATTTGCTATTTAGCGACGGTTTAGCGGCGGTTCTGAACCGTCGCAAAAGTATATATGACGACGGTTAGTGAAAAGTCGCGAATCCAGGCGTCGTAAGTACTATATTACGATGGTTATATGAACTGCCGCGCGTGAACGTGAGTGTGTGAAGCCGCGCGGAAAGTAGAAAACGTCACGACGGTTGATTGAACGGCCACAAAGTATCTTGAAAATATGATAGCGGCGACGGTTCCAAAGAACAGCCGCTATATATTAGTCGCAAGAGACAAATTTTTTTGTAGTGTTAAATAGACCTCACAAGTGAGTTGTACGTTGGATCGATCCTCAAATTAGTCGGTTTTATACTAGATAATGAATTTTAAAATATATAAAAAAAAATTAAAAAAAATAATGATTTTATCGGTTTTATTTGGTTTGGCCTCAAACAAAATAATAAACTAAATCATTTAATTGATATGGATTAGATTAGAATGATATTCAAGATAATCAATTCATTAGTTTAATAATTCTTATATGGGTCTTGTTAACATGTGCCCTTAGGACACATGTTAAGATATACCAAAATAGAAATTCAACATTTAATGATATAAGAAATTTAATGTTTCAAAAGTCAAAATGCACAAATTAGCATTTAATAATTTATATTTTTGCTTCCTTAACATGTGCCTTAAGGGCACATGTTAACATTCTCCTTCTTATATAAATACTCCCTCCGGTCCTTATTATAAGAAACACTTTGACAAAATCACACAGATCAAGGAAGGTAAATTTTCTCATTAATGATTCTAACATTTTATGTTATATTCCAAAACTAACCTTTGACTAGCATGAGAAATAGGTCTCTCTAATTAATGCACTAGCATTATAATGAATTATTTGATTGTATTTAATAAGGGTACAAATGGAATTGTGTCAAAGTGTTTCTTATAAAAAGGACCAAATAAAAATTCCAAAATATTTCTTATAAAAAGGACCGGAGGGAGTATAATATTTTGGTAGGAGGAACAGACAGGCAGGTGTGTGTGTGTGGCTTTAAGGTTAAGATGTATCCTGGTCACTCGTGGGTTTAGTTAAACTAATTTGCAGGTCAAAAGGTCCTTTTACCAACAAAACCATTGGTTCAAGGCCAACCGGATTAATGATCAGTTGCCAACATGTTTGGTCGTGGTTGGTGGTGCTCCACACGAACTCAAGACCCAATTAAGCCACCAAAGTGGTTTTACTTACACTTACTGGCCCCATAATAGACACTTTCTGTATATACAATACAATAAATTAAAATGGAGCTGTTCCATATTGCATATGATGTTATCACTTTATAATAGTATAACACGAGAATGGATGTCTCAATTTTTTTTTTCTCAATTTTCTTTAATTTTCACATCTCAATCATCAATCAACTTTCTTCCATTTCTTTTAAATTTAAATATTGTTTTATATTTATGATCTAATGGTCAATTATCCACATTATTTCCTCAATTTGTTTTTGAACTTGAGAGAATCCTCTCTCATATAACACTTTATGAACCAATAATAAAATGATTAAATGGTCTCGTAAACTTAATTCAGTTGGCAAAATATTACATTATATATATATATATATATATATATATATATATATATATATATATATATATAGGGGTCGGTGTTCGAACTTCGGTCATCCCACTTATCTACCTTAAGGTAAAACTTCTAGCCACTACATTACTTGACAAAAATAAAATAAAATGAACTAAATATATCTTAGCGAGTCTAACTTAGTTGGTGGAAATATTACATGCAATATGCGGAGATCAGAGTTCAAACTCTAATACACACATTTATTATATACTCCCTCCGTCCCAAAAAGAATGACCCATTTTGAATATATGCACTATTTATATATATTGTTTTGACCATATTTTTCTACTAATAAATAAAAATAAATATTAACATATAAGATGTTGTTAGATTCGTCTCGATGAGTATTTTCAAAATATCAATTTTTTATAATTTTTACTATTATACAATTAAAGATATTAGTCGCCAAAGTTATGCATTGGCATGCGTGTTTCGGTCAACTGGGTCATTCTTTTTGGGACGGAGGAAGTATATATATTTATTTATTTATATAGGTGAAATTTTATTGCTGAACTACTTGAAATTTCTTTGTTTTACTCCACAAATCCTAGTTCAACTGACAAAATATCAAAATTGCTAGTGTTAGATGTCAGAACCAGGGTTCGATCCCCGATCACCCCACTTTGTATGTGAGTTTTTAACGACTTTATCATTTCGTCTATAAAAAAAAAAAAAAGAGTTTAGAAATTTGACAAAAATGTGAATTCAAATTCAATTCTTAGAGTCATCTATTTGGAGACATACAAAAATGAATTATGGACTTCCAACTTTTTAATTCTCAGCACAACTGACTTAACCAATTGAACTACTCATTTCATCCATAATTCTATAAATAGTTAAATGAATTAATTAAATATATATCACTTGTATCATATATCGTTAGTGAGACCATGTTAATTTTATTTTTTTTTCAAGTAATTTAATAGTTGAAATTCCATTTTATAGACCGTGTTATTTTCTAACCCATAAGTATTATATTTATGAATGATAGCGAAAAATAAATATGTCTCAATCAAACTATAAATTTTTATCTGTCTTAAAATTTAAGTGTATTTTTCATGAGTAAGAGAGTGAATATTCTCAGATATTAAAGAATGAAGGACAATGACTTTTCTCACAGTGTATATATTATAAATGACAAAATTTAATTAATGAAAACAATTGTACAATTCGATATCATCAACATTTATAGGATGCTTCTGCCAAATGCCACCTCATCACTCCGGCTTTACAAGGTAAACCGGCCACATTACAATATCTCCAGATGGGCCAGATCGGCCCAATTTAGACTTATTTAGTTCCTAATGTTGACGTTAGTAACAACGAAGATTTCTTTATGACAATAATAATAATAATAACAACTAAGATGAGCATTGGAATCATGTTTTGTCATCATTAGAAGATTATAATTAGAATATATTGTTGTAAGTGAATGTCAATCGATAGTTATCAAATATATTATTAGAAAAGTCGGAGTTTAAATGTCAAATATAGTATTGTTGTAAGTGAATTTTTCTTTTTTAGTTTTTTTGGTTTACAATGGAGCTCAGAATTAAACTCATAAGCTATATCATACAACTTAAATCTCTCATCACCAAATTAAATCTAGTAACTTGTAAATAAAAAACTTATGAGTTGTTTTGTTAAATAGCTTAATGACTATAATGTTGACGAATGACATGTCGTGGCGGACTTCAGCCAAAGAATTGGTGAAAAACTAGATTTGCAAGTATGACACTGTGGCGGACTGGCATGAAATTACTTCCATTAGAGTTGCTATAAGATGAATAAAAATAGTGAATCAAAGCTTAAATCCGATTTGTGCATATAATATACACTTTCTCTCTATTAACTGAATTATATTGATAGAGACAAAATATAGTTAATATTACATGAATAAAAAACTACAAGTGATTTTACAAAATTATTTTATGTTTCTCTTGTACAAGTATGTGCTATTTTATGTTGGGTTGAATTATAAAAGAAAAGGTCAACATGTTCATTCCACATGTTTCGGTTATTCACAACTTTGTTTTGTTTACGCAAAACAATGTTATTGTTTTAATTTAATGGCCTCTAATGCAAACACCTCACCACATTTTGTTTGTGCTTAATTTACACATCATTTTTTATACCCTTTATACAATTTTTATCTTCCAGATAATGTTTCATCTTTTTGTTTTGCATATTTTTTCATATTCCCATCCCATTTTTCAAAGCAATTTCATTTGGTTTTATGCCCACAAATTGACTCTTCCACAATCTTTCTTTTAACAAGGTACGTTTTCTAAACATGAACAATATTCTATGCTTTGATTGTTGAGAATTCACTCTTCCTTTTTCTTTTTTGGTTGCTTGTATCATTATTGAGTTGAATTTTTTATTTTTTATAAGTTCTTGATTTTTGGTTGCTTCTCCTAATATCGAAAAGATGTGTGTAGCATAAATCATTGTGTGTCACATGTGCATAGTTGCTTTTTTTTTCTCCTTTTAGAATATATCAAAGGAACATGAATTTTGTTAAAAGTATCCAGAAAAGATTACTAAGTGATCACAATCATTTGACTAATACTTTATTGAAGAAAAATGTTTTTAAATTTCACACAAATAATATAAATGTAATAAAGTTGTTCTTTAGGCTCTTGCGTTGCTCTCAAGCCCCCCAAAAATTTAAAAATACCGCGGATTGTAGACCAAGTTTGATTTAGATTGTACGATCTGAAATCTCCATGTACTTAGGAAGATAGGATCCAAAACAAGTTAATACTTAATAGAAGCGTTTTGGAAGATAAGTTCCAAAATCCTAATTATTTTTTAAAGATAGGATTCAAAACAAGTCAATAGAAACATTTTAGAAGATACGTTCCAAAATTATAAATGTATTTTCATAAGTTTGGGGGGGTTGTGAACAATTGAAGGGGCCTAGAGAGCAGCTTTCATAAGGAATGGCGACATTTCTTAGGGCCAAACCAAAGATAAATATTGGCAAGCCCATACAATAGACCCACTATCCAAAATAAATAATGTTCTATCAAAACATTTTGTGAGTTATTATCCATACCCCACATCTATAATCACACCCACAATCTTTTCTACTAGCCTTTCTTTGTTCGTTTGTTTGTTTTCTTTCACATTTTGATATTTGGTTTATTTATACCAGTGCACCATGTAGACATTTGGAAGATTATGGCCATTATATCAAAAGACCAAATAATCAATATTTTGAGTTTTATTTAAGAAGAGGTTTTTTTTTAAAATTTTTTTTTTTTAAAGTTGGAATATAATTTGTCTTTGATTGAACGATCATGATCAACCGACTATAATAATTGCAACATGTTTTGACTGCATCAAATCTAAACCCCTTGATAGTATAGCCAGATTCTAAGGGATTAAGATTTGTCAAGTTTAAAGCTATATTACTACTGGATTTACGCTAAAAACAAAAATATGTCTTAAGATTTGAATCATCTAATCTTAATTTGACGGTTCTGAATCGTTGACTGCATGCAATCGGACCACACGTAATTTAATTCCCATCTCTTATATCTTGTTTAACATAGATTATTATTTATTTATTTTTTGCTTATATGCAGGATCCTTTTCAAATAAATAAACTACTACCAAGGACATCAATCAAAGTAACATACATGGCAACAAAACCAAAAGATAGTACTAGTAAAAGTATTGTGGTGAAAAAGGAGAAGAAAACACTCTCATCTAATCCTGTCATCACAGCCACAAAAAAGACCACAAGACCATCAAGTGCAAGTGCTGTAGAGAGATCCACCACCTCACTATACCCATCAGAAAAACAAATTCCAAACTACCTTAAACCAACAGTTAGTTCACAACCAAAATCACAATCCTTAAAAATCACAAAAAATGATAATAATGCTCCAAACATTAAACCTCATTTAAATAGAAGAAGATCTTTTGATAAACCACCTTCACCTTCAAGATTAACAAAACAAATTCAACAATCTCCTTCAAAGCTACAAAACACAGTATTTGTTAAAAGCAAAAGCACTTTAATTTCTTCTAAACCCAATTTAGAGAGAGTTTCAACAAAGACAACAAAACAAAGTGCTAGTGTCAAGAAGAGTAGTAATTCTAAGAAAGATGTTGCAAAGAGTAGTGCTAATGATGAAACTTCAGAAGGAAAAAATGTTGTTGAAAATGAACCAGAAGTAAAAGTTAAAGAAGCTATAATAAATGAAGAGAATGTTGGAGAAGTAGAAAAAGTTGAGAATATTCAAGAAAATGATGATAAGGTTGAAGATGTAACTGAGATTAATCAACCTCAAGCTCAAGATCAAGTTGACTCTGAACTTAATCAAGTTCAAGATCAAGATCAAGTTGACTCTGAACTTAATCAAGTTCAAGATCAAGATCAAGTTGACTCTGAACTTGAACAGAATCAAGGGCATGATCAAAATGGTGAAAATCTTGTACATGAAGAGAATGTGAAAGAGGTAATTTCTACAGTGTCAGAAGAAGAAGAAGCAAAAGAAGATCAAACCAAAGATGAACAAAAAGAGAGTGAGAATGAGAAGACAGATACAAAGCAAGAAGA
Source organism: Trifolium pratense (assembly GCF_020283565.1). Classification (NCBI taxonomy): domain Eukaryota; kingdom Viridiplantae; phylum Streptophyta; class Magnoliopsida; order Fabales; family Fabaceae; genus Trifolium; species Trifolium pratense. Next base: position 4,304,355 of record NC_060065.1, on the reverse strand, counting down.
ATCAACTATTACTGAAAGTGATGAACAAGAAATAAATCAATCAACAAATGAAGAAGTTGTTGATGTTGTAAAAGAAAAAGAAGAACAAGATGATAAAGAAGAAGTTGTTGAGGTTGTAAAAGAAAAAGAAGAACAAGATGAAAAAGAAGAAGTTATTGAGGTTGTAAAAGAAGAAGAAGAAGATGGAAAGAAAGAAGTTGTTGAGTTGGAGAAAGAAGAAGTTGAAGGAGGAACAAGTGAAGTAATAGAAGAAAAAGAAGAAAATGAAAAAGTTGAGAATGAGGTTGAAGAAACGAAGGTGGAATCAACGGAGGAAAAACAAGAAGAAGAAGAAGAAAGTAGTGTGGTGCAAGGGAAGAAATTGACTTCACAAGTTTCCAATGATAAGATTGAAGAGACTGCAAACAAGTTAATAGAAGAGAGAAAGAATAAGGTGAGAGCATTGGCTGGTGCATTTCAAAATGTTATTGATCATCAAAAGAAATGAAAATGCAAAAATTATCATGTTGATGATGTGGATTTTCTCAGCTAGATGAGTACATAAACATGTGTAATTAATATCATTGTAATTGTAATTAACTTATGTATGTAAATTGTGGTTAACTTAACACCTGATTCCTGATAAAAATACATGTATTTTAAGCTTTTGTAATTATATATGTACAATAATATTTTCTTTTGTCATTAAACTAAAAGATTCCATATTCGTTTGTCTCTGGATAAATTTTACCACAAAACTGAATTAGAAAAAATAAGATTCTTAATACTGCTTATGATATAACTAAAATCTGATGCGTCGTTGGAAGACTATGAATGACATCAATTGTGATCTACGAATCACTTTCGAAAATGATGTTCGCGATACCTAGCTAGCTGCTGAACACACTGTATTTCTTTGAAAAGGCCTAAAGCCTCGCCTTCTTTGGTTGGTAGTATGAGATAAGGGGGGAAAGAATGCCGCATCAATACCCATCAATATTTCATGTTAACCAAATCTGGTTTGAGCTTTAGTGGGAAAGAACATCGCATCAACATTTCAAGTTAACCAATTAAGCGGAGGTTTAAACTTTAGACCAATTAACATCCTGCTGCTCCTCAATCAATTAGGTCCGCGACAGTTCGTTGATGATCAAAGCCTAAAGAAGGACACAGTTACTTGCACTGCAAGTCAGTTAGGAATCTAGCTGTCAATAACTGTTTGTAACTAACCAAGTTGGTTAGGATTTTGTTAGTTAGTTGTTAGATTCTATCTTAGAGAGTTATAGCTTGTATATAAGTAAGTCTTGTATCACAAACTCATATCAGATTTGTGCATAATAAAAATTCTCTCTTCTTCTTGCTTAATCGTTTCTCTGCTTAAGCGCGTATTAAGCCTATGGCTATGGTGTCTAACTTCAAGTTTCACATGGTATCATCGAACTGTGCTTGAGCCTTACCATTCTCCGCTGCATTGCTCACAAATCTCCCTTATTCGAGCTTCATTTGCTCACTATCTTTCTGTTTCTTTTCATCACCATTTTCAATTATTGCTTTGCTTTCTTGTTCACCATGTCTGGTGAAAGCTCTGCTAGCAGTGTTCATGACGGTTTCTTCACCAATAATGCCAACAAGAGTTACCAAAGTGACACACTCAATCCTTATTTCATGCACCCCAATGAAAATGCTGCACTTGTTCTTGTTTCCCCTCTTCTTAATGGAAGCAATTATCATTCATGGTCAAGATCCATGACTGTGGCAATTTGTTCCAAGAACAAGCTTCATTTTCTTAATGGTTCTCTTCCCCGTCCCTTGGATGATGATCGCGATTGTATGGCTTGGGATCGGTGCAACACCATGCTTATGTCATGGATTACTAATTCTGTTGAACCAAAGATTGCTTAAAGTGTGCTTTGGATGGATGTTGCTCCAGAAATGTGGCAAGAATTGAAAGATCGTTTTTATCAAGGTGATGTGTTTAGAATTTCAGATATACAGGATGAAATCTCTTCTCACACAGTTTGTACATCCCCGATCAATATTCATGCACACCAAAAGTTAAATTGACTAATAAAAAACACATTTGAGAATCAAATTGACTATCGAAAATAAATTTGAGGATCAAAATAACTAATAAAAAAGATAACCGTGAGCTTAATTGCAATTTCGATACATTCAAAAAACGAATGTGACAATTGAGGGTGCGTTTGATTTGCTAAAAAACAGGGGACTGGACGGGACAACTTTTGTTGTACTCTGTTTGATTTGAAATTTGTTATGGGACTGGACAAATTAGATAGCAAGAGACAGGACAAAAACAAGATTTTTTGTCCCTCACTAAACAACGGGACAACTTTTTGTCCACAGTACAAATATAAAAAATACGAAAATACCCATTTTATTTTCGAATATAAAAATATTATCGTTCTATATGTTGGATATTTGTGTGTTGGCCTCATTTTGCTAAAACAAATATACAAGCAAGATGTTGGACCAAATGTTTCAACATGTTAGGTACAAAAGATGTTGGACCAAATGTTGTAACATGTTTGGGTACGACAGTCAGATTGCCCAAATCTCGCGCATTTATTACACGTATCTGCTATATATGGAAATCCACTCTACAAACGTGTATATCAAGATTTGATATGATCAAGACGTTATTAGTGCAGATATGTTCTTATCAAGACTTAATGGAATGATTCAACACATTGTTTATTTCCTAAAGAGGATCAACTATTTTAGGAAAGTTTTTATTAAGGTCTGATTTGCTTAGCTGGACGTGACTCAAAGACCAGCTGTGTTCTGAAGCTTATCTTGGAAGATCAGGAGCGTGCTAGCTCTGTCTATATAAAGAAGACTCAAGGCCAAGATTTTATGAACCGAAACCATTGTTTATCAAAGATGTAGTCTTTAGGGTTTCGTGTCTTTAAGCCACTCTCTAGGAGAGTTGGTGTAAGTGAACCACTCGGGTTGTGAGATGGTCACTATGTCCTCACTCAGAAACCTTTAGGTAATGAGTAGAGTATTGTAATATCTCCGAAGCTTTTAAGCAAGGAGATAGTGTTTGTGAGCCTCTCACGTATTGATTTAATACTTGAGTAGGACTGTGTTTTATTGAGTTGTAATGTTTTAAGGTTACTCCTAAGCTTTGAAGTACGGAGTTAACTGTGTGTGATTTACTCGAAGCTTTTAAGCAAGAGTAAAATATGTCACGGTGATTGTCGCCACATTTTATTCAACATTATATGAACAACACAGGTTGTGTTGGCTGTGTGGAAGTGAGATGGGATCTCATGTCTAGGAGTTCCTAGGCAGAAGTTACATGAGTAGTGTCGAGGTCATAAGGCGTAAACCTAGGATTTGCTGGAGGTCTTAGTGTAAGACGTAAATCGAGGGTTTGCTGGAGGTCTTAGTGACTAGAGCTATTAGTGGATTTCCTTCCTGGATTGGTATCCCCCAGAGTAGGCAGGTTGGCTGAACTGGGTTAACAATTTCCTGTGCAGTTTATTTACTTGTTGATTTTATTATGTTTCGTAAGATGTTCCAACATTAAGTATGACATTCTCTTTAAATTGAATGTTGGAACATCTGATAAAACATTATTTCTCAGTATCCGTTTTAATGTTATATGCCTTGCCGTGTTATTTTTGTCAGACCAGATGTCTCGACATTCTATACAACATCTGGTTCTGCTATACCAGAATTTCAATTGGTATCAGAGCAGGCTTCCTGTTCTGTTTTCTGGATGAGATCCTAGGGAAGATACTTTCTGGTTATGGGCAAGAAAGGAATACTGAAAATTTGTTTGAACTTGGAGAAGTTCACATTGATTGAATGGTCCCTAGAAGTGGAGGATGGACTATTCATGATAGGGTGTGTATTAGACCTATCTTTTGTTGTTCAGGCGTGTAGATCTTGTGATGAGTTGTTGTATGGTTTGATTTATTTTCAAACACGTGTTATTGTAGTGTGCCTGAAGTTTGTTGAGGAGTTTTGTGGTTTGAATTCCGCTGCATATATATCTGATGGAAAACTCCTGGTGGTTTTGTTTGTTGAGGATGCACCACTCTGTTCTATGATGTAAGCCCTGGTGTGGTGATGCTCGAGGAGAGTTTTTTTAATTAACTTGTTAGAGATGCCAAAGATACTTAGGGGTGATCTCAAGTCCACTCATAAAGGCACTCATGTATGAGTTTGTTGAAAAGGGGTCTGAAGGAAGTTATGAGCAATTTATTTTTGCTTTCAACTCAGAAAAGTTAACTTCCAGTGTCTTTGATAAAGGATTTCTTGGTGTGTTTCGTTAGAAGGGAATTGATGTCTTACCAGATGTTGGAACATCTGACGGAACATCTGACGAGCAGATTCTGCAGAATCTTGTTGGATGACAGTAGGGCATGGCAGATGCTTGGGTGCTAAACAAAGTGTGTGTTGGTTACATATGTTTGGAACCTTCTCCTGACCTGGAAGAGGAGGCATCTGTGTCTAAGATGGTTTCTACGCTAGAAACATATCTTAGATAAGTTTGTTGGGACACGATCAACATATGGTTGACCTCTTGGGTTAGTTCATGTCTGATCCAAGTAAGTGATAGTTGAAGTTGTGTGCAGTGTTGATGTGTTATCTGATGTTTTAACCATGCATGTTATATTCTTATGATGATATCTAGTTGTATGAATGCATGATTAAACAAGGAGGATTTATTATTTTTGGGACCAAAGAATTATGGTTCTCTTGTATTTTTGGTGAAGTTAATTCTTGACCTTGTGCGTTAAAGATATCTTTTGAATTAAGATTGACGAAGTTTTTACTTCCCTTCAAGATGTGTGTTTGCGTTAAAGTGAAAGGAAGTATATGTTGCATCCCTCTCTCCATTGTCTGGTGCGCGCTAATAAAGGGAAATCCATCTGATGTAGTTAATGCTTCCACTAAGGTCACAAGTGAGTTTGTTGATGAGTCTCTCAAAGGATCTGTCTCTGAATATGATGTTGTGTCGTATGTTGGCACATCTTTGGCACATAAGACTGATGTTGTGCTAAGTATTGTCACATCTGTGGTACCTGATATTGTGTTGGATCAAAACGTTCCAGATACCTGTTAGAGGGAATCTCCTCTATAGGTTCAGAAGAATGGCATCAAACATCTCAAAGTAAGATAAGAGGTTGGAACATTAGAAGAATTTTTTGAGATGTAAAATATGCACGTCCCTGCATGTGTGGATGATTTGATATTGAAGGTTGATCAACTACTGATGGTTGATTCTCCTGTGTCCCCTTGCAAGAGTTATGGACTACTATGGTATCTTCAGACCATAGTTCAGGATGAAACCGATGGGATTGAGATTGATGTCAGAATTAATGTTGAAACATCTTCTCCAACATCTGCTCCTTCAGCCAAGGAAGCTGGTTCTACTCAGGGTGGAGTACAAGGTCAAGCAACTGACCTAATCTGGAATGATCTTTTTGTAAGAATAACTGTCATGAGTGGATGTTATCTGTTGGTGCCATATATGTGCAGAAGAATGATGTCAGATCTAATGTCCTACCTTGTGTGAGAAGGTGTTTTGAAAAACCTGGATGATCTGCATTGATGGTACTCTATTGGGAGCTTCTTGAAGGATGTCTATGCACAATGAGTCCTTTTGAATGATGATTTATGAATCAATGTAATTGGGTTCCAAAATCAGAAGCTGGTGTCCCAAATGATGTTGTAACATCATATTTATTGATGGTTGTTCTGTGGAAGGTGCTTGAGACTTTGCATGGGAGTGCTCAAGCTGTGTGGTCAGAAGACGTGTTTCTGACTATGTGAATCAGAATGTGGATGTTCTGATCTTGTTTTAATAGTATGCTCTAGCAATGCATGACTATTTATTCCACTAGTATCAACAACTACTAGTGAATGTAAGGGCAGAAGAATATTGTCAAATACTGAGGTTTGATAATTGTCTTTGGTTTTCTTCTGTTGCAAGTCACTCTAGAAAAGGGTTGATAATCAGGATCTTAGTCAAGCTTTTAAGCAAACTAAGATGTTTTGGACTTTGTGAGTGACTTTACACCTTGTATGCATGACATCCTGCCTATTCAAAAGGTCATGATACATAGTGTGGTTCTGCTAGGACATTGATCAGATGTGTCCTTGTTAACTGAAGAGGTCAGAATGCTTGAATCTATTCTCAAGAAGTGAGAATATCTACTCAGAATCGACTCTACTGAAGGAGTTGGTGTTGCCCTTCAACATGAAAGCATGAAGTCTTTCACATGTTTTCATTTAGTGCTCGAGTTTTCATCTTCTGCTGGAGCCCTGATTATCTATGACATGTAGAGTCATGTGTTTTTCTGTGGATTGCATTGGTACATATATATTGTCTAGAGTGTTGTACAAGCTTCTGGAGATCTTTGCCTCATATGAGAATATGATGTCAGACAACATGTTGTGACATTTTGAAATTATTAACAAGGCATGGTTGATTCTAGTCATGTAAAGCTGAATAATTATATCAGTTATTCACATATCTCTCGAGTCGTTAAATGGTTGAGTCTGGGAGAATTTATTTTTCTCTACAGTTTTTTTTGGAAGGACTTTCCAGGAGTCTTCATTATTGAGAGATGTCACAAATGTGATATTCAGATGTCTTGGTATGTGTCACTAAGTCTAAGTGAAAGAAGAACACTTAGAATCAAGTGGAAGACAGTATGTTTGAAGATGTGTTGATCAATGCAAGTAAAAGAAGACAATGTCTGACTGAATGTTAGAACATTATTCGAGACATGTTTCCTGTAAGATCAACAAGGAAGTGAAATGGACAGTGTGATCAACCACGTGTCAAAAGGGAATGCATAAAAGGTCTGTGAATACTTTGAATCCATCTGAATCTACTCCTATTTTGCTTGGTCAACAAAATGTGCATCATCTAGGAAACCTATTTCTAAATCCATTATCCAGGTTAATCTTATCTCTCAAAAGGTCCTAGAAAAGTCTATCTATGTTTGTTGATGATGTTAATAAACCTACCAAACTCGTTTTGATAACCTAATTGATTCAGTTGTCACCCCTATATGTTGAATCAAATTTTGTTACCTCTGTTAAAGGTTTTTGTCAGTTCAAATGTTGTGGGTAGTGTTGAAACATCTGTGAGATCTGCCTCTGAAATTGTAATTCTAGATAAATCAAGATCTCTTAAAACCATAGGTCAGTCTAGTATGAATGTTGTGGTTGTTGATGACATTTTTTTTAATTTTTTTCATGTGTCATCTTTCAAAGTTGTTGATTCTGTCACTTTGATATCCCCCACTAAAGTTGTGGTTGTGTCCCCCAAAGAAACCTCACCTGAGTCTGATGTCACATTAGATGTTGAAACATCTTGGACCAACCTGATAGTGTTGTTGAAACCTGTTCTACAATTCCCCAAACTGATGTTAATATGGCTCTGAGAGTCTTAAACCAGATGGTGGTTTGGAGTATTGAAGTTTAGACTGTGGTGGAAGAAACTGATCTTGATGATCTTCCATGAGACCAAGCTATTGCTCAAAGTATGACTAAAAGAGAACTGGTCATGCTATGACTGTTTGTGTGGATGTGCATTCTGTTGAGAAGTACTATATGTGTTCAGATGTGTTGTAATCAGATGTGATAATGCTCAGATATGTGATACTTAAATGTGATTACTACTACTATGTGTGATAGTTTCAGATCTGCTTCTAAAACCTCTAGCTTTATGTTCTCATGAAATATGTTATGCTATGATGTCATCCATGATGTCTACACATCCTGATATGATTTTTGAGAATTTATTTTTTCTCTGATGTGTGAGAATTCATTTTCCTCTGTATATGGGAGTTTATTTCTCCCTTTGTGCTTTAAAGGAGGAAGAAGTTATGAGAAGTATTACTAGCTCCTGACATTATTATCTCTGCTGGTGTGAATGTTGTTGATTACACAAACAAAATTATAGATGTTCTTGTTGTTGATGTATCTCAGACAAAAGATGCTATTGGTTCTGTTGATAAATCAAAACAAACTGTTCCTGAAGAGGATGTTGTGACAGACGTTGACACATCTGTGGTCCAACCTAAGGCTGATGTTACTATTGTCCAGAAACCTGTTCAAGAAACTGCTGTGGTGAAAGTTGTTGGGACATCTGTTGACCCATCTGACTCATATGATGAAGAAACAGGATCTGATGAAGAAAATTCTACTGAGGTTGAAGAAGGGTCTCTCAGTCTAAAGAAAGTCATCAAACTGTGCCACTTAATGAAGAAGTGGTTGATTCTGAAAAGAATATGTATGAGGTTAATGTGCCTACTACTAAGAAGAAACAAAGTCTGAAAAGAAATGAAGCATCTTCAAGTGACTCTAAGTATAATGTTGAGGAGGATGTGCCAGACATCACACCCTTTGCCTCAAAGAAAAAGTCTGGTGGGAAAAAGATCCCTCAGAATGTGCTTGTTGCTCTCTGTGACAATGTTTCCTTTCATCGTGCTTCCTTTGCACAAAGATGAGATCATGTGTACAAGAGGAGTTTTTATTAGATGGATGCTCAATGCCCTGATTAGAAGACCACGTGCTTTGATACTATGCTGGAAGAACCTGTGCTAGAAGTTGTGCTACCATATGTTGCAACATCTTTGCTAACATGTGACGTATTTTGTGATTGCTCATATTCGCTCTGATACCACGCTATATAGACATGTTGAAACATCTTTGCTAACATGTGCTATGTGTTATGCTAACATGTGTTGAAACATTTTTGTTGTCAAAGCTCTGATACCATACCGGAGGAACCTGTGCTATCTGATGTGCTACTAGATGGTGAAACATCTTGGTCATCTTTGATATTATTGTTGAAAATTTTGTGTTGATGAAGTGTGATCTGTTTTAGGCTATTTGATGATGACTCCACTGCTGATCTATATCTGATGACGTATGTATCCCATGGTGTTGTCTTCGTTTGTAGTAGCTCTGTGCACTATGTTCCTGGATATCTATACTATTGTACTCTTTGATTAATGCATGAAGACCCTATTTTGTCTAAACTTCTGACTAAAAAGGGAAGTAGTTTAGTAGTTGGTAGGCATGATATGTTTTGCTGCTAATGTCTGTTGTGCTACCTGATGTTGAAACATATGCATGCTCTTTTAGTGGTTGGATGTGTTCTACTATATGATGTGGTGTTTGATGCTTAAACATTTGTTAATCCGAGTGGTGTAATATTGAATTTGTGCTGCTGAATGCTTATGTGCTGATATGGATGATAAAATTGAGGGGGAGTAAGAATTGTTTTCTGATGATCATTCTAATAAGCATGTGTCAATGTATTTGGAGGGAGTGAAATTAATTTTTGCTCTGATTCTGATTGTGAGGGGAAGTAGCATAATGCAGTAAGTAGTTACTATTCTGTTGTGCAATGATCTATTTGTTTGCTCTGGATGATGTCCTGCCATATGTTGGAACATCCTGGTTGCATGAGAACTTATTTTTCTCAGCTTTGTGGGAATCTACTCTTCCCAACTGCTATTTTGTGGTTTGCTTAAGGAGTTGTGATCTGTGATGTGTTTTGTGTGCGGTAGCAGTATGTGATGTATGATATCTGATGATTATATGATGTGGAGCATAATATTGAGGACATTTGCCTTTTCTGTTGGTACGTGATGTAATGCTTCTGCTATTTCAAGACTATGGATTGCTAGATACTAATATATGGATCTGTTATGCTCTGATATTCTGCACTATAGATTTCTGTGATGTTCATTACTATTGCTCTTAATGCACGAAGTTTTTGTTTGGCATATTTTGTGGCTAAAAAGGGGGAGTAGTATGTTTGTGTTTTGTCTGCTACTTTACAATGTTGTATCTGATGTTGTGACATGCTAGTCTAGCCTGTCTATGAAGAAGTAGTAGTGTGTGTTGTGACATGCATGAATTCAGGGGGAGTAAGAACCATTTTTTTCTGATGGCCTGATGAGATGCATGAGCTGATGTACTCAGGGGGAGCAAAAGTATGTTTTTCTCTGATCTGATATTAAGGGGGAGTAATGCAATATCAAGTTCTTTGCCTATGTGTGCTTAATGTATGGATGTTATGATGCGCTACAAAATGTTGAAACATCTTGATGCTGATGTGGGAATTTATTTTTCCCAAGTGTGCTTGTGAGAGTTTATTTCTCTCTACTGAAGGATGAAGCTAAGTATGTTATGATTCCGCTGCTGTGTATGCCTCTGATGGTTTATGGTAAAGTTTATTTCTTTACCCTGTGCGTTATTTTCATTTGAGGAATTCTTTTGGAAGTACGTAACATAGAAGATGTTCTACCTTCCTTCATATTTGTGTTCTCACGTTGACTTGAAGGGTTGTATGGTTTTTAAATCTCTCTATGCTAATTAATGGGCTGAAGTTGTTTTAGCCAAAAATTGCCAAAGGGGGAGATTGTTGGATATTTGTGTGTTGGCCTCATTTTGCTAAAACAAATATACAAGCAAGATGTTGGACCAAATGTTTCAACATGTTAGGTACAAAAGATGTTGGACCAAATGTTGTAACATGTTTGGGTACGACAGTCAGATTGCCCAAATCTCGCGCATTTATTACACGTATCTGCTATATATGGAAATCCACTCTACAAACGTGTATATCAAGATTTGATATGATCAAGACGTTATTAGTGCAGATATGTTCTTATCAAGACTTAATGGAATGATTCAACACATTGTTTATTTCCTAAAGAGGATCAACTATTTTAGGAAAGTTTTTATTAAGGTCTGATTTGCTTAGCTGGACGTGACTCAAAGACCAGCTGTGTTCTGAAGCTTATCTTGGAAGATCAGGAGCGTGCTAGCTCTGTCTATATAAAGAAGACTCAAGGCCAAGATTTTATGAACCGAAACCATTGTTTATCAAAGATGTAGTCTTTAGGGTTTCGTGTCTTTAAGCCACTCTCTAGGAGAGTTGGTGTAAGTGAACCACTCGGGTTGTGAGATGGTCACTATGTCCTCACTCAGAAACCTTTAGGTAATGAGTAGAGTATTGTAATATCTCCGAAGCTTTTAAGCAAGGAGATAGTGTTTGTGAGCCTCTCACGTATTGATTTAATACGTGAGTAGGACTGTGTTTTATTGAGTTGTAATGTTTTAAGGTTACTCCTAAGCTTTGAAGTACGGAGTTAACTGTGTGTGATTTACTCGAAGCTTTTAAGCAAGAGTAAAATATGTCACGGTGATTGTCGCCACATTTTATTCAACATTATATGAACAACACAGGTTGTGTTGGCTGTGTGGAAGTGAGATGGGATCTCATGTCTAGGAGTTCCTAGGCAGAAGTTACATGAGTAGTGTCGAGGTCATAAGGCGTAAACCTAGGATTTGCTGGAGGTCTTAGTGTAAGACGTAAACCGAGGGTTTGCTGGAGGTCTTAGTGACTAGAGCTATTAGTGGATTTCCTTCCTGGATTGGTATCCCCCAGAGTAGGCAGGTTGGCTGAACTGGGTTAACAATTTCCTGTGCAGTTTATTTACTTGTTGATTTTATTATGTTTCGTAAGATGTTCCAACATTAAGTATGACATTCTCTTTAAATTGAATGTTGGAACATCTGATAAAACATTATTTCTCAGTATCCGTTTTAATGTTATATGCCTTGCCGTGTTATTTTTGTCAGACCAGATGTCTCGACATTCTATACAACATCTGGTTCTGCTATACCAGAATTTCACTATATCTTTCCGGTACAAGTTTGTCCTGTCCTGTATTATCTTGTTCTGTTATGTATTGTTCTGTCCAGTCCTTGCTGTTTTAAGAATCAAACGCACCATCAGATACACTTTCATGAACCAAAATAATAGTTTGCCCCTTTCTTTTGTTAATTTATCTAGTAACTATACTTACACATCTTAAATATTGAGAAATAAAAAATCTTGTGTTCGAACTCAAGTCCTTGAATCCCAATATTCATGCAGGTACCAACTAAGTTCTACTTACTCTTAGACACAACATATAATAACTAATTAGGATACATTACAAACATAAACCTTAATTACTACTCCTATAATACAATCTTAGTTCACATAAACCTTAATTACTTCAAACAAAATCCAACACACTAATTAGGATACATTACAAACATAGGAAACTTGGGAAACTAATAACTATTGAATCAAACTTCATAATAAGTAGTGACACTCAATACAATCTCAAGCAAAAACTCTTCTCTCCAAACTTAGTTGACGACGAAAGTTAGTAATAAAAATCTCTGCTCTTTTATCAATATCATCATCTTCATAATCATAAATTACTGTTCTATTTTGTAGTATCATGTTATTATCCCTATTTATTTTTTCATCGTCTTGGAACCTTCGCAAGCTCTTTCGATTACAGAACAAACTACGCCATCTTTGTTTTACATTTTTTGATACAATATTTGAATGCACTCGCAATAGATACTTTAGTTTCTTCACATCCCTTTGTAATTGTAGAATTAGTGGTGAAGATTTTTGCTTATACATATTTTTTTGAAATATTGTTGACCACATGATATATAATTTTATTTTGGTTATTAGATGAAGTTTATATAGAAGAAAATTAAAGAAGCTTCTGTAAGAAGCTCCTTATGTATTAATTGGAAATTTACTGAAAATTATGTTGAAAGATCGAAATGATTGGAATAATTAATAAGAACAAGGGAAGCTTTTCATTCAGTTACTTGCGTGGTGGGTTCGAAGAAATTTAGAGCAGTTTTGTTCATGAAATTGAAGGAAATATCCAAGACTAAAATGTGGACTATATTATATATATTGGATTTATTCTTGGAAGGGGTTTATATATTTTTCTGTTTTGTTAAATATGAAAAGGATTTGACACTTTTATTTTCAACAGTTGCGGTGCCGGGTGCCCAAATTATGAAGGTGATCACCATATACTAATTATATTATATTTAAAATTCATAAAAAATCTTATATAATAATTGTGTTTAAGATTGAAAATGTTCTGGACCGAGCTTACAAGCCCAGATACTCAAACACCACGAGCAAATAGAACCGAGCTGGCCCTTAAGACGCGGGCATATGGCAATTGCTCGGCATTCCAACGGTTACATTCCCAGACCTCCTGTAATGTCAAACTCCACCGGAATGATGAGCAGTTTTAACTGTTCATCAAGGCTTTCCAGCCGTTTTCCGGCAGTCACTTGATGACCATTAATGCCATCAAGGGTTTTGGCCCAACGTTGGGGGCTATATATACGTGATCCCATGCGATTCACAAGGTACGTACTATCTAGCATAAGAAAACCTCTGCTTCACCCTCACTAACTTGAGCGTCGGAGCACCTGTAGCAGGTACACAATCCCCCTCCACTTCAACAGAGGCTTACGAGAGTTAAACGCCGGCGCGGTCGTACTTTCTGGTCCAGCACGGACCCTTATGTATAAATAAGATCCTTTGTATTCATTGTAATTAAATTGATCAAATCATCAAATAATGTTTGTTCGTTAGTTTTTACGTGGACCGTTCTATGTTGATTGTCGGTTCATTCACCTCAAATTGTAGGACTTCTATTTTGTTCGTGGATTATCTAGAAGTTGGTTTATTTTATTGTCCTACGCGTTTTTGTGTGAGCTCACTAAGTTAGGTTTATGTCCCCAATTTTGTATATATTTTTTTTTCCTTTTTTTATATATAATACGAAAATATAGATAAAGGATATAGGCAAAACCTGCTTTATCCCTTGATGTCTGGATGCTACCTTAAAAAAACTTTTTTACCTAATTTCATTTTTGCGGGTATTTATTGGGTATGTGTCAAGTTTCTATCCCCAACTCACGCTCATCATGTGGTGGATTAACACACACTTTCTTAGTTGGTGGGAAATTTAAAATGTATTTGAATAACTTTGTCAAATTACGATAGATCAATTTTATCTCTTGCCAAATTGAAATTAAAACTACACTTTTAAATTTGAACCTCTGCATAGCTTGATCATGTCATTGTGGTTCGGTTCTGTAACTCATGATCAAAACAAGAGCTAGCTAGTACTATCACTCAAACCAATCAAGTTTGTGTTCAACTTGAGTAAGAAAAAGTTCCAAAACAAAATAATGTTTTGGATTGGTTCACCGAGTTCATCATGTTCACGCAAGCTGCTAGACTCCTCCAATCTTAGTCATAGTCATCATACAATCAATTCTAAACTAACTTTTTTGTCATAGTTTGTTATAATTCTTAGTAAATTATTTGAAACTTTCTTATATCAAATTTCAAGATTAAAGCTAGCACTGGATGGTATTCAATATTAAAGCACCAGATGGTAGATGATATGAACTGAAGTTAAGATTTTCATCATTTTATGAGGAAACCTAAGAAAGTGAAGAAAATTGGAGAAGAAAGTAAAGAGTTGTTTCTTTTTGACAGATAAAGAAAACTTGGTGATAAAGCAAACTACGTGTATTTGTTAGTGTTCATACTTGATTGTAAAGCTGGGTGTAGGGACGGATCAGGTTTTAAAAGAGTCATCAAATGTGTGTAGTTATGCTGTCTAGTCTATAATTTGGGACCGTTCGATTTCGATTAGACAGTCTAAAAAGATCAAAATATATTTTTATTTTGAGTCATCTAATTTTATCAAACAATTAAAAATTACCTCCATGACTGCACATAATATACATTCAAATAGTGACAATCCTTAGTTAAGGATTGAAAATATAAGAATAATATAGTTACACTTACACGAATAAGCAGTTTTGATTGTTAATTTAAGATTGGAAGGTTTAAATCACAATCATGTAATCGATTTTAAACAATTTTGCCGGTTGATTGAAATCGGATAGTCGAAAACATTACCTGCATCAAGAGATCTATTTCTTTAGTTAAGGTGTTTCCATCGGTCGGTGTCATGTTTATTTATGATGAAAACAACCAACGGCTCATTCCACACTACACATTAAGTTCATATGGAGAAGCAAACACTCCTCTCCAAGTAAAGATACCCACCCATGACCCATCAATTCAAATGTCAATAGTATGTAAACAAGAAACTCTTGTGGGTCACAAGAGTTTAAACACAAGATTTGGACACTCTTATAAAAATAATAAAATATAGAATAAAAAAACTTTAATAATATTTTCTATGGCTCTCAATCGTCCGATCTTGATAAATGACTGAGATATTTAAATAATGTTAAAAATGATATATAATCCAAACCGTGATCACAAATTCAACCGTTGTGATCAATTATTGTGTATAACTGCGTGTTTTTCCTACGCCAGCACATCTCAATCCCTACAAATCTAATCTTGGATCAAAACTACCCTACACATTCATATTCACATATATACATGCGGCTACAAAGCAATTCCACCAAAGTAGACCCATCCCCCATCCCCATCCTTTTGGGGGGATTCCTTCCTTCACACCCACAACAAAGTACAACTAAGTAATCACCATTTGCCAAAAAAGAATAAATAAAAAAAATAATGGAATCCATAAAAGTCTATCTTGATGGTTCATCTTAAAACAAAAATGATTAACACTTTTGTGTTGGCGATAATCAGCGCCCAACCTCTTGTGTTGTCTACACTCTCATATATTATTTCCTTACTTTCATTCTTTAATCAAATCATTGAACCTTTTCTTAATTTTCTTCTCCATTTCTCAAAAAACAATAAAACATCTCCCAAATTCTTCTTCACCAGCCGGAAATTAAGACAAAGTAACCAAAACAAACAACCTTAACTTCTCTTTTTCTCTTCTAGCCGCTACCTCCACTGTTTCTTTCTTCAATTACGTCACTAGGACACTAACCCTTTTCTTTTGCCTTTTATTCTTTAATCAAATCTAGTGATCTAGTAAATAGCAGACATCACTGTAAAATATTCAACAAATTTTATCTTGTCTTGTATACTAATATTTAGTAGACAAAATTATTTTGATATTTTAGACAATTTAGTTTTTGTCGGTTCTCGACTTTCAATTTGTCTACAAGTAGATTTAAAATTGAATACACTATAATTGAAATTTTCACATCGATTGTCTTTTCAGTTCTGATTTTAGTCTTTTTCCGATCACAATCAAACCGTGATTCTCCCTACCAAGTTCAGCGTCAATCATCACTGAACCAACTGATGATCGTTGCATCGATTGCCTTTGTTACTAACACGGATTATCAGGAAATATTAATTATACTCTGTCCTGTCCCTTTACACTTCACTAAACTCCAACCACCACCAAATATATTATACTATTACTAATCAAATCACTAAAACCTAATCTCTCTTTCACTTTTCCCTCCATAAAACCCGTGTCGTTTCATACAAACATCTCTTTCATCTCTTCTCTTTACATACATACATACATACATAAACACCCATTCAAATTCACTTCTAAAAAACATTAACAAAATGGCAACTGTAGAAGATGTGAAAGAATTCAAAAAAGAGCATCAAGAACTTATTCCAGGTTTACCAAACGAAATAGCAGAGATTTGTCTTCTTCATGTTCCATATCCATATCAACCTCTAGTACGCTCTGTTTCTTCTTCATGGAACAGAGCAATATCAAATCCATCTTTTACACTCTCCAAAAAAACCCTCTCAAATCCACACCTCTTTGTATTAGCTTTTCACACAGTAACATCCAAAATTCAATGGCAATCGCTAGATCCTTCTTCTAACCGTTGGTTTATACTTCCTCCGATGCCGCTTCCAAACGACACCGTTTGTCCAACCTCGTTTTCATGTGCTTCGTTGCAACGTCAGGGTAAGATATTCGTCATGCGAGGTACTTGTTCGGAAACGGAGACATTCATTTACCGTGCCGCGGTAAATAAATGGTTGAAAGTTTCGGAAATGATCACCGGGAGAAAATCGTTTTTCGCGGCGGAGGAAGTTAACGGAAGAATCGTGACGGTTGGTGAGAGTGGGACAGATATCTACGATCCAGAGAATGACACGTGGAAGAGATGTTCGAAATTTACCGGCGAATTGGATAGGTATGAAATGGTGGTTAACGGAGGGAAGTTGTACGTAACAGAAGGATGGTGGTGGCCGTTTGCGGTTAGACCAAGAGGTTGGGTTTACGAACTGGAGAATGACACGTGGCGTGAGATGGGAGACGGAATGAAAGACGGTTGGACAGGGGTGAGTGTTTCGGTGTGTGGGAGAGTGTTTATGATACCAGACGTTGATTTAGCGATGAAGGTTTATGATGAAGTGACTGACACGTGGCGGTGTGTGGGTGGTGAGAGATTACCTAGAGAAAGAATGAAGAAACCGTTTGTTGTAAGAGGTTTAGGTGATAGAATCTATGTGGTGTCACTTGGTTTGAAAGTGGTTATTGGTAGTGTTGTTGTTGATGATTCTGATGATGTGTGTGGTGTTAAGGTGACGTGGCAGGTTTTGGAGGGAACAGAAGTTTTTGGTGAATTTGCACCTTCTAGTTGCCAGGTGATGTATGCTTGAACAACTACAAACAGTAACTGTTTTGAACTGGTGGACAGGGTGGACATGTTTTTGTTTTTGTGTATGATTTTTGTTTAATAATGTTAATTAATCTTTCAAGTTCCAACATGTTTTCCCAATGCTTCCGCTTGGTGTTTTTTAATTTCAATTTGAGTGAGGGTTAATGGAATTGGGACTTGTTAATTGAAAATTGAATCTGATTTGAGGGTTGGCCTTGTCTCATAATTCAAATGTTCAATGTAAAATACAAATGGGGTCTAACTTCTAAGTACAGACAATATGTGTTGTGTATCAGGATAAAAACATTGAGTATGCGCTATTCACTCTCTTTATTTGGAGCCAATGTATCTTGTTACTGGATTTCAAATTTTGTAGAATCGTGGAGTGCATGTTCTTAGTCTTAAAAGAGTAAAAGACCTCCTATATTCCTATATAGTTGTTTAAACCAAATATTAAAATAATAATTCTTTCGATCTCCTTTAATAACTAATATATTCAATCTCGAATATAACAACTCGCTTACGATCCAACGAGCCGTTAACTATCGGTTTTGTTCCCATGTTATGTCTCTAAAGGAACTTCTCAGTTCAATCTCTAAGGGAACACAATATGTGTTCTCATATTTGCAATCCATCAAGTCCATTAGTGATGAGTTATCACTTATTGGACATCCACTTGATGACCTTGATCTAGTCATTTATGCTCTCAATGACTTGTGACCATCTTTTCGGGAATTTTTCGCTTCTATTCACACACGAGACTCTTCAATACTCTTTCACGAGTTATATGACAATTGACAAGTTGGTTGATTTTGAAATGTTTCTACAGCGTGAAGAAAGCATGAATACATCTCTATCAGTGGCTGCTAATCATGTTCAGCATTGTCATCCTGGCAATGGTCATAATTTTGGTCTTAACCACAACAACCGTGTGTTTGATCCAGCTAGCTCAAGCACCAAGAAAACTTTGTTGTCCGTCAATATTGTGACATACCTGGACACTCTGTGAGATCATGCTACAAGATTCGTGGCTATCCGAAAAACCACGTAATTCATCTGCTCATGTTGCTCAGGTTGCACCGCCCACTTATCATCCTCCATTGTGGCTTTTTGACTCGGGTGCTTCTCATCATATCACAAATGACATGAGTAATTTGTCCATCAAGAGTAACTACAATGGCGCCGATAACCTGCAGATTTACAAATGGCAATCACTTAGCTATCAGTATCATACATATTGATTCTTCCATTATTTTCACTCCTTCTCACTTAAAACTCTCAAATGTTTTGTGTGTCCCCACTGTCATTCAAAATCCAATTTTTGTTTCTCAGTTATGTCAGACTAATAGAGTTTCTATTGAATTTTTTTCTTGGCATTTCGAGGTGAAGGATCTATGCACTCGAAATTTTCTTTTAATTTAGAAATTTAAATGTTGCAAATTTTAATTAAAGAAATCATGAAAACACAAATAATATACCATATTTTTTTTAATATTAGATAAATAATACACAATTTTTTATTTTTTTTTACACAAAATACACAATTTGTTTTCCCATTTTCATGTGTTAAATATGACTCTTGAACTCATATGTATAAATCACTATAATACTACCAACCAAATACATGCATGACACCACCAACCATGAAGTTTAAATTAAAATATTAAAATTTTAATATAATAATTATAAACAAGTTTCTGGTTCTCATGTATTAAAAATATGTCTCTTGATGTCATGCATATCAATATATCACTAAAAACACACATAACCAATTATTACATATTATATAACACCATCAGTATATTAGAATTTGTTCTTCTTAATTTTTCATGTAATACTACATACATAATCATTTCTTTGATATTTTATTTCTTTTCGTATGTCTTTTGCATTTTTCTCTTTTCACTTCTTTCATCTTTTTTGCATATATTCATAAAAATAAAAGAGAATTGCGTAAAAATATGGTGTATATTGCTATATATTACAAAAAACAACAAAAATATATATATTCTCTAACTATTTACAATACTACTAAGATAAATTATGTTCATCCAATATTTATATATATATTATATGTATTATTAAAAAAAATTTGGTGCCCTTTAAATATGGAGCCTGGGCAGTCATCCATCTCGAACGATGCTCGGGGCCGCCATTTTTACAGGTATTTACCGTTATTTATTTTAATTAATTTTATATATGTATAATAAAATAATTGTATACTTATATGTACTCATTTTATTAATTTTAAACATATACTCTTAATTTTTTATTTCAACTTGGACAAACAAAACTTATTTATTTTATATTTATACATATTAGTAGTTTATTAAATTATGGGTTATAATATGATAATTTTTTTTATTTCTCATATATATATATAAAACTATGTGCAACCAAAACAATGGGCATTAAAAAAAAGGTATGTTGGTAGAAATTTGAACTATGTCATTAAAGCACTTTGGTGTGTTTTAATTTTTTATATAGTCCTATTATAAAAAAAATAATTTAATCCTTAAAAAGTGTAAACTATTTAAACTTTTGAAATGAAATTTTATCTAATCACATAGACAAATTTGTATCAAGATTACCTAATAAAAAAATATATGAATGCTAAAATCTTTCTCCTCTTTGGATCACTTCATTAATTCAAAAATATATACACAATATACAAAAAAAAAAAATACACAATATACAAAATTGAAACCCATTAATATTTGGCCTAACAAAATCCATTAATCTATTAAGAAAAATGCTAAGTAGTGTCTCCGGGCACTAGTTAAGGATATTAAAAGAAGAAAAATAACCTTGAAACCTGTGCTGTCAAAATGTCTAAAATATAAATAATGTTGTTTTCAATGCAAAATTTACCTTTTTTTTAGTTCTTTTAACTAGTGCTTCAGGGACAATAGTTAGCATGACCCATCTATTAATATCATGTGTAAGTCAACGGACTTGCACAAAATCTACACCAAATATCACACCACCATCAAATAGAAAGAGCAAAATAAGTTCAAAAATAAGTTTATATCAGTGGAGAAAATATATTATGAATTGGTGTAGTAACCGGTAACAAAAATGCTAAGTCAAGTAGTTTTGGTGGCGATGGTTAGAATTCATAGCACCGCAAAAGTACTTTTTGTGGCTACCGATAGTTCCTTTATTAGAATAGGGTTTTGCAAGATTTTAATGAACGAGTTAGACAATTCTCTATGCTTCCTTTGAAGATGGAGAGGAAACGTGGCAAAATCAATAAGGATTTGAACCAATCGCTAAAATGTGACAACGTATTCTGGATTGTTAGTAGTCTGGATTGTTAATATAATTCAATGTTTCATGTGTATCATTGGTAATATGTTTATAAAAAAAATAAAAAAGGTTGATTTAAAAAATAAAAATAATTGTAGACAACAATATGTGTTAAGGACAATTTTATAGAAGAAAAATCAATTACTTGTCAAACAATTTTACTAGTGTTACTTACCTATAACTAATTAATTTGTTAGGAGTTTGTTAGATTGCAATTAATAGTTCAGTAGTGTTTTGTATCACCTATATAAAAATGTGATCAATAAAATTTCTCAGCGCCTATCATGAGCTTGTCGCTAGTTTTATGTGTCCGCGTCTATGGCGCACTCATTTTCTGCATTCATCATCAAGCTTAGTTTGAGCTTTCACAATATGTATCAATTAAAGATTAATGTAAACAACAAAGCTGATGTCAAATGGCACAAATCCAGGCCAATGCTAGGGTGGGAGACCATGACATGTCTCTCACCGGTGCACCATATGATATGTGGATTGGATTGAATGTGTACATGATATTATGGTGTACTGTCAGTATTATATTATTTATATTTTTTTGAAAAAAAAAAGTTTTAAATTTTTCTGGAAAAAAGTTTTCTATCTTTTTTTCGGGCACAAAATTTTCGATTTTTTCTTTTGGAAAAAAAGTTCCTGATTTTTGGGGGAAAAAATTTCGATTTCACATAAAAGCAATTCCAGAGTTTTTCTGGGAAAAAAATTTTCCGTTCTTTTTCGAGAAAAAAGTTTCGGATATTTTTCAAAAAAAAAAAGTTTTTGTTTTTTTATGGAAAAAGTTCAGATTTTTCCCAAAAAAAGTTTCCGATTTTTTGGGAAAAATAGTTTCGAAATGTTCACCTAAAAATTATTGTCGATACAAAAAAGAGTAAAAAAATAGAAAATATTTGAAACTTTTTTTTCCGAATAAAATATTGGATCTTTTTCAGAAAAAAAATCGGAAACTTTATTTTCGGAAAATATCCGAAACTTTTTTTTTTTGAAAAAAGAACGAAAACTTTTTTGTTCAGCAAAGACTCCGGAATTGTTTTTTTCTAAAATCGAAACTTTTTTCCTTAAAAATTTGGAACTTTTTTTTCGAAAAAAAAAAACCGAAATTTTTTTTCCAAAAAAAATAGAAAAATTTTATCCGGAAAAATTGAAAACTTTTTTTTTCAAAAAAATTAATAAATAATATAATACTGACAGTACACCATAATATCATGTAC
The DNA here is from genome assembly GCF_020283565.1 of Trifolium pratense. Taxonomy (NCBI): domain Eukaryota; kingdom Viridiplantae; phylum Streptophyta; class Magnoliopsida; order Fabales; family Fabaceae; genus Trifolium; species Trifolium pratense. The sequence goes on along the minus strand of NC_060065.1, from coordinate 4,282,408 downwards.
ACATTCAATCCAATCCACATATCATATGGTGCACCGGTGAGAGACATGTCATGGTCTCCCACCCTAGCATTGGCCACAAATCCATAGCAACAACAGATAAGTCACAAATGTTGAAGCACAAAACATGAAATCCTAGAAGAAGGTACACCATGTACCGCATAGTAGAAATATAAAAGGTATTGTAGTCTGTCTGTCGTATAATTAGTTGAACTATATGGGGATAATATGCGATTTCAAGTGGGATCAAGACATCAAAACGTCACATCACATTACTGGTGTATTTTCTCAAAAAGAAGTGTTGACCCCAATATTTAGAATTTAGATTCGTCTTTTGATCGGAGTTCGAACCGCGAAGTTCTTATTTTCCACACTTAAAATAATCACTTAATTTAATTATACTCATGTTTAATAAATTAAGCTTTTTATTTTTCGTTTTTGGATAAAGATTTTTTTTTTCTATATTTTAAATAATTTTGAGTGATAATAATACATGTCTAGTTTAAAATCTATAAACGCAATTCTCATTAAAAAGATTATAAATACAAGCATTATCCACACACCAGCCTCATATATATAAATAAAAATTAGTCAAAATAAAACCAAATGCATAAAAAAAATGGTTTTTTCTAATTAACCCTCTCATAAATTGAGGGTATATACCCTATGCTGATGTGGCACCAATTAAATTCATTCACATGTATTTAAGGCAAAAATAATTAATTTTTTACCACAAAGTAATTTTGATTACTTTTATTTTAAATTAATTATATTTTAGGTATTATATTCTATATATGAATTTACATTTTGGTCCTAATTGCTTCTAATTTGTTTGCTTCTTCTTCAAATTGTTTTACGGTCTCAAACAACTTTCTTCATCGCATAAAAAAAAACTTTCTTCTTATCGTAAAAAAACTTTCAATTCATCTTCTTTATGATTTCACCTTCAAGCTTCAGATTTGTTCTCTGATTTCACCTCCATTCAAACTTCTCCTCAGATTCGTTCAACCTTCAGCTTCGATCTTCAAAATATCTAGGTCCAGTTTCTCATTTGTTTATTGTTAAATTATTGAAGGAAGAACTGTTTTGTTGAAGGAAGGATCACAAGTGAAGCGGAAAATTTGGTGGCCGATGAAAAGAATGGAGACGAAAAATTTGGTGGCTGATGAAAAGAATGGAGAAAGAAAATTTGGTCGCTATGATGAAATTGAATGATAAAGTGCGTTTACACAAATAGCCTAAAATATAATTAAAGAAAATTAGTAACCTAAAATATAATTAATTGAAAATAAAAGTAATCAAAATTACTTTGTGGTGAAAAATTAATTATGTTTGACTTAAATACATGTGGATGAATATTATTTGTGCCATATCAGGCCACATCAGCATAGGGTATACACCTCAATTTATGTGAGGGTAGAGAAGTAGTCAAAAAAAATTACCAATTTTTAACTATATTTGAGAGAGAGAGGGAGATATTGCGGAGTAAATAATTATCTAGTCCAAAAAATATGGAAATGATCGCTTAGAGGAAATTACAAGGATGATGTCGTGAAAAAATATGGAATAGTAGAGTGGAATTTTCTAGATACGCGGTAGCGTTTGTTTGCATATGTTGGAGTATTCTCTCTTCTCCTAGAAAAGAACCTTTGACTTGTCTTTCTTCTCCAAGTTGCCTCAACAATTATCTTTCTTAGACACTATATAGTTCTGATCATACAAGTTGCTTCTAACGTCCGATCAAGATTCAAGATTATTCACCTCACAACACAGTTAGACAAGACATAACAAGCTTTTATTATTACCATACCAAGTACCAACCGATAGACACAACACAAAGAAGGGTAGAAGAGGAAGATGTGTTTAGTGTTTGTTTGTGGACAGGATGAAAGAGTGGTGTCAAGGCAACCTGCACCTGGGGCATGTCCTTATTGTGGAGGGATGATTCAAGCTGTGGATGTAGATAGCCAGTGGAATTTTTGTTTCTTACCTTTGTACCACAAGACCAAACGTAGGCACTATTGCACCATGTGTTCCAAAAAACTTGTGGTCAAGTAGCTCCAGTCATCATGATCATTCATCATCACAACATACCACGCAGGATCAACCTTTTTTCCAGTTCTCATTTACTTTCCGTGTACAATGATTTGTAAATCGATATATGATAGTAATAGTACGAGTTTATCTACTGAGATTAGACTTACTTAGATTTATGTATCACTTTTGTGCACTAAACATATTATTGTAATGATTTCACATATATAATAATCTGCAAGTTCCTGTTAAATTTCATACAGTATAACAGAAATACCAATTTCTCAATTGAAAGAGGGCCTATGAAAAAGGCACAGGACACTTTATTAAAAAAAAATGATATCAGATTTAGATTGTTAATGTCTTCCTCACCAATGACTGTCTCAGTTCTGTGCATTTTACGAGATAAGGCAAAGAATAAGAAATTCGAAACAGCCATAGTTCAGGAAGGAAAAAGTAAGGAAATACTGTAATATCAAATATGAGATCACTTGCAGAGTTTCAACTTCTTAAAATACGAAGATACAATAGACTTAGGGTAAGGTTTTGTGGCAAGGCAGGTAGGTATGTTTTCAGGTTGCTCAATCCACAGTTTGTGAATGATCCCACCAGATGTCAGCTTCTCAGACAAGTTTTTGATCTGAGGTTCTCCCTTCACTTCTAGTGTGACCTAAAGTTCAAGTTCAGTAGCTAGTTAATTCATAAACGAAATGCTATGCTGCAACAAACGGAATTAGAGATATATAGTCCTTGAATAGAAACTACACATGTATCTGTGCACAGCCAGACACTACAACATAGAATTATAGACAACTTGATAAATGTAAATAACAAAGCTGATGTCAAATGGCACAATCCATAGCGACAGCAGATAAGTCACAAATGTTGAAGCACAAAACATAAAATCCTAGAAGAAGGTTCACCATCCATATACCGCATAGAAATACAATACTGAGTGTTGACACCCAATCGAGGTTTAGAAAATCAAACAGATCATTGACTTGGTGAAGGTGTTAGTTTGCAATTCTAGTCCAACCATATGATTGAGCCATAGCCCATAGTAGAACGAATAAAAATTGAATAAAAAATCATAAGAAGGCAATTAAATTTTTAAATTCACATACAATGATCATATTTATGTAATGAAAAACAATGCACGACCCTTGTTAACTAACTGTTAGACCTTGGTTTATGTATCTGGACAAATTATTGAATTAAAATATATAAACACTTAGTTCCCCACCATTGATTTACACATTAGTTAGACTTTAACGAGAGTTTATGTGACAAACAACCAGTGCGGTCGAGTTTTTAACCAACAGTATACATAATAAACATAGACACACATAATTTGAAGTTAGCTCATTCGGTTTCTTCTAATGCTATAAAACTAGCAATGACTAGTTAGACAGAAAAAACGAGGATATTGTTGTGGGTATGTCTTTCGTCGTCACAAGACTTTGTATAGTCTACAAATCAAATAACTAGATGCAAACAAGTATAACAACAATTGACTTGTCCAAATACACTAAGGCAAGATAGATGTTAAGATTTCTTCAACACAACATCATGAGCCTTAAAAGGAATTAAATAATCTGCAAGTTCCTGTTAAATTTCATACAGTATAACAGAAATACCACCTGAATTGAAAGATGACCCACGAAAAAGGCACAGGACACTTTAGTTAAAAAAATGATATCAAATTCAGATTGTTAATGTCTTCCTCACCAATGACTGGCTCAGTATTGGGCATTTTAGGAGATAAGGCAAAGAATAAGAAGAAATCCGAAACAGCTATAGTTCAGGAAGGAAAAGGTAAGGAAATACTGTAAAAAATATGAGATCACTTGCAGAGTTTCAACTTCTTAAAATACGAAGATACAATTGACTTAGGGTAAGGTTTTGTGGCAAGGCAGGTAGGTATGTTTTCAGGTTGCTCAATCCATAGTTTGTGAATGACCCCACCAGATGTCAGCTTCTCAGACAAGTTTTTGATCTGAGGTTCTCCCTTCACTTCTAGTGTGACCTAAAGTTCAAGTTCAGTAGCTAGTTAATTCACACACCAGATGCTATGCTACAACAAAAGGAATTAGAGATATATAGTCCTTGAATAGAAACTACACAACATAGAAGTATAGATAACTAAATAAATGTAAACAACAACGCTGATGTCAAATGGCACAGTCCATAGCAACAGCGGATAAGTCACAAATGTTGAAGCACAAAACATGAAATCCTAGAAGGTTCACTGTGTACCACATAGTAAATATTTGGCAAGCTTGAGTACAAACAGCGATGTTAACCAATCCCCTCGAACATGGTTTGGGGGATTCAGCAGTGTTGTTAAACAGTATGACATGATTAGGGGTGAAGCTGATCATTCCGTATTTTATGAATACTGCTCTAAAAAATATATCTATTTGGTCGTCTATGTTAATGATATAAGTGATGAACATGATGGGATGGTAGGACTTAATATCTAATCCAACACTTTCGCCTTTCAGGTTAAAGATCTAGGTTGGTTGCATTATTTCCAGATAAAGTATGCTCTTGATATAGAAGAAACTGGTATGCTCGATTGCGAGCTGATTGATGCTCTAATAGATCCAAATATCAAACTACTACCTAATCTAATGTCGTCCTTTCCAGACCCAAGAAAGTGCAAAAGTTAGCTGGGAACTTTTCAGCACCAAAATCTTATTCTCAAGTAGGGATGGCAACGGGCGCCCATGGGTGCGGGTTTGACACTTACCAAACCCACACCCGGAATCATCACCCAAACCCAAACCCAAAGGTTGTTCGGGTGGCAAAACAACACCCACGCCCACATCCATTGGGTACGGATTTTTTCCACCCAAACCCAAACCCGCAGCACATTTGAAAATAATTTGCAAATTTAAGAAATTGAATTCCAACATAGACTTTGAATTAAATTACAACTAAAATTAAGGTCTTCCAAGAAAATTCAAACATAGACTTTCAAGAAATTACAACATAGACTTTCAAGAAATTAAATTACAACTAAAATTTAAGGTCTTCCAAAGAAATTGAGGGAGACTATGGGGGTAATTAGGTAATTATAAAATATTTCGGGTGGGTGTATGGGTTTCGGGTGTGGGTTTGACTAATACCAAACCCACACCCATATTATCGGGTGTCACCCAAACCCAAACTCAAACCCAGTCAAATCGGGTTTCTCCCGTTGACTTGGGTTTGGGTTCGGGTGGGTCTCTCGGGTTTGGTTTTTTTGTCATCCCTATTCTCAAGTGATATCACAGCTCAATAATTTCCAATAAGAAAGAAGACATTATAAAAAAACCAAATGTTTTTCACAGTCTAATTGACAGAGAGGCGGGTTTACTTTGATGAGTAAAGGGCAACAAGCACTTCTAGTTTGCCGGATGTAGAGAAATGAACATCCATGATATACATGGAAAAGCCAACTACAAATCACATAACATTTTGTTTTGCCCTATAAAAAATTGAAGAGATTCATTACCATGGTTTCTGTTATGGACCAAGCCTAAGCCCAACTCAGCATCGAGCACGACCCACTTAGGCGTCAAGCTCGGCCCAATAGGACGTTGACCCAAGGCGATGTGTTCCTGCTCAACGGCCACAGAAGTTGGCACTTCTATAACGTCCGACATCGAAATGCCTGACGTCTGACATCAACTGTCAATTATGGCTTTTCAGCCGTCATTCCGACAACCTTCAATGGTGAGGCCACGAGGTTCGCCCTCACATTGATGGTTTTGGCTCCGCGCTGGGGGCTATATATACATCCTTCTCATGCAGAAAGATCATGTATTTATTTCTTATTCTCTACCCTCAGCTCTCACTTCAGCAAGTTTGTTACTTCATATTGAAGTAGTTGTAAGGGCATTATTGGTGTGTATTCCTAACTGTGTTTTTCCTTAAGACATTTTATGTTTCTTTTATCATATGCTAGTATGCTACACAACTTTTGCATCTTTGTGCTTAGGTTAGTTTTTTACTCCCATTACTATTACTATTACATACTAGTATTAATTTTTTCGACTATTCTTAATATGTTAAACTAGAAAATCTAAATTAAACAGATTTCACAACCTAGAAAATCCACATTGCAAAAAGAAGAGAAGAAGAAAAAAAACTTACTTTGTGCATAGAATCGATTTTATCGGGGCTGCAATAATCAATAGTGATAGGATCGTCTTTGTTGGACCAAACAGCGGAAACAGAAGCGTGGCAACCTTGAGTAATCACACTACCCAATGGCCAAGTATCAATCAGATCGCGCCGGAGCACCACGTACTGGACAACAACATCGGCGTTTTCTGACGGTGACGGAGCATCATTAGGTGTCGAGATAGTGCTGGAATCGGTGGCGGCAGGTTGACTCATTGAGTTAGAGGCGAGTCGACTCGTCCGGTTCGAGAAAGAAGCCGCGTGTAAAGTGACAGTAAACTTGGTTGTTGAGAAGGGGAAGTTGGAACCGGAGGGTTTGAAGAGACGAAGCGATGGAATGGTGTAAGCCATTGATGAACTGACACGTATGGTGTTTTTGACAAATATGGTGTTTTTTTTTTACTTTTTATTAGTACTTTTTTTTGAAAGCATTTATTTGTAATTTTTATGCTTTAAAAAAATGTAAAATGTGTTTTTGGGCTGGGCATAATAGTAACTTAACCTAAAATGGATGACCCATTCGAAAGAGTAGACTTCCTCAGCAAGTCGAAGTCCACAACGGCTAAAAAGGACAAAGTGTCATAAAAGGTAGAGCCGAACATCAAGCCATCATTGCGAAGATTATGATTTGCGCCATAAAAGTTTTACCCGTCGTTGGCTCCTCAATCTCGTTGCAAATACCTCTCTAGATAGAATGAAGCGTGAACAATTTCTATATCTCGAACCATCTTCTATTTTGCTCACTTACTAGTTACTTAAGCAACGTCAAAGTGTTTGCATGTATTACCTCCCATCAACACACAAAATGTTGCCCGTCCATTGTCAATAGAACCAACTTCTCGATCTAGTTCAGATCGAGGTGTTATTTACAATTAAATGGAATATTCAATCGAAGGTTCAAATTATAGTTTGGAGACTTATATATGGAAGACTAACAACTAGAGATCAGAGTTGATAGAAGGGTTATTACTAGGAGAACTTTTTAAGTGGACACAACGATTTTGCTCATAACATTCGGTCACACACAAAATTGATAAAAGGTAGAAAGAAAAAAAATAATAAAATAGTGCGTATTTGTAAAATAATTAAATTATGTAAATTTTTGTTAGAATGTCGTAAGAAAAATAATTTATGTAAATTTAATCTCATTGATTTTTCATATTTGCATTTTTCATCTCAAATGAATGAAATTAGTAATATTTTTTTTATATTATCTTTTCATTTGCACCAATATATATAAGTCGAAAAAACTAAGGAAAAAAAGTACAAACAATTGTTCGGTGGGAGTGAGAAATCAAATTCCAGGCAAAGCAGTGGCCATTGAGCTAACAAACAGGATGCAGCTCCCTCCACCCAAAATCATGTCAATGTCTTATCAATTCCTTCTATCTATCATCAACAATATGGGAATCTGGAAACAGAAACTTCCTTGTTGGTTCTATGTTTTTTTTTTTTGTCTTTTCTCATTTTCAATTTAAATGCTTAAGTTTTGGATTTTCGAATCAATATCATTTTGAACTTAGGTTTTGGTGGCGATTGTTTTAGGACAGATACTTTTGGACCGTGTTTGTAGTATGGTTTTACGACGGAGGAGGATCCTCTTCCGTGGACAATTAATTAGAGGACCACCCTCACTTTCTAATGTGGCATGTGGGAATACAAATGGGGCTCTGTCTAGAATGGGAAAGTGGTGTAGGTCTCCCATCATGGGAAAGGAGGTTTTAGCCATTGGATATATTAATAAAATAATTAATGGATAGGATGACTGACTGGCAACCTGAAGGGTGCAGTGTTCTTCAGTTTTTTGTTTTTCATACTATTGACCACATGGTTTTGAGTAATTAAAATTTGTCCATCACCAATATAACCCATATATTTCCTATAATTTAGTTTTAATTCCACTGATTTTAAAATAATAAACCAAAAAACATAATTGGTGTTGTGAATGTGTCGTATTAATCTCTATAATTCAGTTTTAATCACATGTTTTTAATCCCATTGAAAACCCCCTTGTACATCATTGTGAAGGTGTTGCACAGATGGAAGAACACGATGAACACGATGAAGATTTCGAACACAATCGCAAGAACACGGTGGTTTCGAACCAGACTACGGTTTCAAGATTGATACACAATCACATATCAGTGAAATCAGAGACTACAAGGTAAGATTGATACTGATTTGTCCTTGAAATTTGTTGAACATGATGAATTTCATTGGGTTGTTAACGTTTTTTTTTTTAAAAAAAATTATTGATTTTTGAGGTTTTTTTTTTGTTGGTAATTGTTGATAAAATCGATGCAACTCAGTTTGTGTTGAATAGAGGGAAAATTGGTAATCTCTCTTTTTTATTTATTTAATTATAGATTTTAAGGGTATAAAAGGTTAGTATGATGGAAACACAACTCCCCCAAATTGTGACTGTGTTAGGGTTAACAACATTTTACCATCAACTCATCATAATGTGCCCTGGACGAAGATTTTTCGGAAATGTTTGGAATTCTAGTATGTTTAAGGATGTGAAAGGTGGATTTGCAACCGTCACCATGAATTTCATGGAGGTGAGCATTTATTTTTGTTTGGTTTTTTGTGTTTAAGCATGATTTTTTTGCAAATTTGAGTTTTTTGATGTTGAATCGCATTTTGTGTTGTGTAACCTTTAGTTTGGTGTTCAGTTATAAATTTGATTGGAATTTGCAGATGTTATTGTTGTTGATTTTAGCATAGATGATGATTAGGTTATAAATTGTGTGTTGATTGAAATTGTTTCGTTCTAAAAGGTTTCACTAAGCATATACATTCTCCATATAACTTCTGGTTCTTTCCAATTCGAGGAAAAATGATAACTTGATCTTCCTGTACTATAAAACTGTTAAAACTCAAAACCAAAATAGCATGGTTCAAAATCATAATAAGTCAGTTACAAGAGACACCTACCAATGAAGAAACATAGTAGCTATTTTTGGTGGTCAAACACAAAGCTAGTTAAAGGGGGATAGTTTCTACCAATCTAAGTTTAGGGCTTATAGCATCCTCTAAAACCATAATTCAGAGACACCAAGACAGTAGAAACCAAGTATTTGCAAATCAACAAATAGTTACTTTCAGCCTTAAACTAAAATGTAAGTTTTAATTTTAACATCCAAAGAAAATAAAGGTACCTCCAAGTTGGAGGTTGAAGTTATGGGATTTCGATAAAAGATGGAGAAGAAACAAACATGTGCTCCTTAATGAAATGGTTATGTAAAATTACAAGAGTTTGATAGGTTTATGTTTTTGACAAATATATGATTGTGTTAAGTTATTTTTTTGTTCGTAGAGGTATGCCGAGGTTGACCCTAAATTTGTTGAAGAATTTAAGGAAGAGCTGGGTGGAATTTTGAGATTAAAAGATGAATGTGGAAATAGGCATATTGTGAAGTTCAACAATTCAGTTACGACTCCTGACATTTTTGAGGGTATGACTGAACTCAGACAGTTTTATGGGTTGACCGGAAGCCATTTACTATTATTTGGCTACAAGGGTAACAACAAATTCAGTCTCACCGTGTTCAAGAAAGAAGTTGATGAATTCAGTTTCCCCGCATTCCATAGTCAGAGTAGTATGTTATCGGACAAAGAAAATGCTTACATATGTATTAAGTTATGTGTGATGTTATGAAATTAACCCGTTAATGTAATTTTGACCCTAGTTTATGGTGGAGTAATGTTATATCTTTCGAATTTTCGGTGAAACCAAATGGGGTTGTTCTGTGGAATTTAAAGAAAGGTTTGAAGTTTGAACTTGGGTGTGTGATTGTATCTTAGGTCATATAATTGTCGTGTAATGTGATAGCGGAATAATTAGAGAGTCTTTCTCATACTTCTTTAGATCAAATAAATGCCTAATTAGTGTCCGAAATAGTTAGAAAGTCATTCTCATACTATTTTAGGTCAAATAAATCCCTATTTAGGGTCTGGAATAATTAGAGAGTCATTTTCATACTACTTTAGGTCAAATTAATTTGTAAAACTTGTCCGGAATTTTAAAGAGTCATGATAATACTCCTCCGTTCCTTTTCCTTTTTACTTGTCGTTTTATGAAAAAATATTTGTTTCAAATTACTTGTCGTTTTGATAATTTAAGGTTATATTTTGTCTATTATACCTTCATGTAAATTCCAAATATTTAGGATTAGCCGTTGAAATCGTAAAAGATTTAATATATATTTAGAAAATTAGAGTTTTTTTTTTATTTGTTACATAACATATTAATTTATTTATTTTTTGAAAGGTAACAAATTCATTCAAAGAACAAGATTACACTTGGAAATATTAATTTTGTTTGTTACATAATATATTAAATTTATTGGAAAGAGAAAGTTGTTTGGTATTTACGTACCAATTCAAGAAAACAAGAAATTTTCAAAAAAAGTTGTTTGGTATTTATTATTTTTTTTCAACTTAATCATCACTTTTAAGTTAAATTTGGTGGTAAAATAGATTAATAACTGACTTATCATAAATTCATGATCATCTAAATTTAAAAGGTAATTATCCTAATAATATAACAAACTTAAAAAAGATAATAATAATAATAATAATAATAATAATAATAATAATAATAATAATAACAACTTTAAAAAGATAATTATCATAATTGTTTTTTTATGAAATAAATTCTTTTTTTAAGTCACTTATATTGTGTTTTTTCATTAAAAAAAGACACTTTTTATTTTAATAATTTTATCGAAATTATGTTGGGCCCTACTTCTCCTTAAAATAAGTAGAAAAGTAAAAAATAAGGACTGCCAATCGGACACTTATAGAGTCATCCTAATATTATTTTAGGTCAAATTAATCCTTAAAACTTGTTCGAAATAGTTAGAGAGTCATTCTCATACTACTTTAGGTCAATTTAATCCGTAAAACTTGTCCGGAATTGTATAAGAGTCATGATAATACTATTTTAGGTTAAATTAATTCGTAAAACTTGTCCGGAATTGTAAAGAGTCGTGATAATACTATTTTAGGTCAAAATAATCCTTAAAACTTGTCCGGTATACTTAGAAAGTCATCCTAATATTATTTTAGGTCAAATTAATACTTAAAACTTGTCCGGTATACTTACAGAGTCATCCTAATACTATTTTAGGTCAAATAAATCCCTAAACTTCTCCGAAATAGTTAGTGATTTCATCGTCATACTACTTTACGTCAAATAAATCCGCAAATAGTGTCTGGAATAGTTAGAGAGTCATTCTCACACAACTTTAGGTCAAATGAATCCGTAAAACTTAACTTAAAACTTGTTCGAAATACTTAGAGGTTCATGCTAAATACTATTTTAGGTCAAATAAATCATTAAAACTTGTCCCGAATACTTATAGAGTTGTCCTTATACTACTATTTTATAAGCAAATTTCACCTTATTAGGTTCATTTCATAATTAATGTATTTGAACTATAATATATGTCCGATACATTAATTATGCAACGAACCTACCAATTTATGTTTATCTTATCTGCATCACAATCCTCTTCTCCACTCTCATCCGTCGACGACATTTCAAATTCTCCTTCAAACTCACCGCCGTCCACGTTTCCACTAATTTCTTCATCACTTCCACCTCCTATTTCACCAACACTGCTACTATATTCATCATTGTCAAATGAACTATCTTTATGTTCATCATCAGCCTGTTTACATTTACATAACAAAACTAAGACATTATTTCAATGCTAATATATACTTACATACTTCAATTCAAATAAGGATAATTCATTACTTACCCGATCCTCAACACCAACGGCATTCTCTAATTGACGCTCAGATTCCATTCTTCCACACCTATATACATACAACAAGAGATTAACTAAAGCTCTAAAACACAGCTGCTAAACCACAAAAATAAAGACTGATATCACCTCCAACGAAAAAGAAAGGCTACAACCAAACATCCTCAAGTTCTAATAGCTGGTCTTATTATCTAAGTTTTCGTTCAACATAAAAGATATATTAAAATTGAATTAATTTGTACTATTACAATTAAAATCTGAATCTCCAGTTTTATGATATAATTTGTCCCTTTGATGAAACAAAATTACAGTCAAAATATAATTTGTCCCTTTGGTAACAATGAAGAAATTAATTGATTTTTCAAATAAAAGAAATCATGAAGAAAATAGTTAGAATTACAATTAAATTTTTAACTGTATAAATTGTTGGATTGCAATAGGAATTCTTGTGAAGTGATGAAATTCACGAGTTGCTGATGGTGTTGTGGTGGAAGTGATGAGATTTTGAAGGTTAGAGTTTGAGAAAGTGTCCATTGAATTAATTCATACAATTTGGTGTCATATTAATGATAGAATTCATGGTAGAAATAGCAGAGCAAAAAAACCCCTAACTACAAGGGGAAGTCTTCAATCTAAGCTTATTTTCATCTACAATTTCATCATCTAACTTAGTGCAATGAAAACCCTAACTACAAAGTTTATCAGGAACAAAAAGGAACAAAAACAGCCCTGTTTGATAACAATGCAAGTTCCATAGTTTTAAACCAAGATAGTTATGTCAGAAACAAATTCAACAGATCTAAAACATGAATACCATAAAATAACGGTGATGCTCAGAGCAGCAACAACCATTACTTACCTTAACAGAATCGGAATCGACAGAAGCAACAGCGGAACAACGAGATCGAGCGAATATTGGTTGAATCGGAATCAGCGGAAGCAACAACGGAACAACGATATCGAGTGAAACCAACACCGGAACAATGAGATCGAAGAGGGGAAATATCTCAGCGGCGGAGACTTACATGGCGCTTTCTATTTTTCTTGATTATATGTGTTTTTATTTTTGGATACAGAGAAAGAGGGAACGCTACAGAGAAAGAAGAGAAAGAGGCGTCTATATTTTTAATTTGGGGTTAAACTAATATTTAATGTTGTAAAGGGCAGTATTCATAAATATGTCAGTTGTGGTAATTGTGCAAATAACATAACTTAATATTATAATGATATAACCTGTTTCACCTGCTAATACAGGTTAAAACCTCCTTTCCCATGGTGGGAGACCTACACCACTTTCCCATGCTAGCCAGCGCCTACAAATGGATCTTATAAGATACAATATCTCTTATAAGATTAGGTTGAAAAGTCAGCATGACCCATGTTATCCGCTAAGCCAAATAGTCAAAGTTATTATAGCTCAATAGTTAATCACTTAACTTAATCCTCCTACCAACTACTCCTAGTCCTAAGCAACCCAAATGGCAAATGTCTACCAAATTAGAGATTAACACTTATTAACAAACTTCAAATCCTATTCTAATCCAACTTCAATTTTTAGTACATACAATGGGACCACAACTTGCAATATCATAATAGAAACCTTAATAAAGACGTAAATAAAAGTCTTTCTTTTTCTAGCATCTGTATCAATAGTCTGAACAAAAAGATAAGATAAGATTTGTTCAAGATACGTTCTAAATACTAATCACAATTAACAACCATATAGTCTCATAATCAATCCAAACCCTATCTCATCAACAACCCTTACCCAAATTTTTGTTGTTTATATTTCCTTGTCATTAATGTAATTCCAATAACACCATATCCACTTTTGAGAAAAACAAATAAACAAACATCATCAAAAAAAGAAACAAAAAATTTCGATTATTATTATGAAACTTACATTACTTTAGTAGACCCACATTAGGATATGCAAGGAATATTCATAATTCATTACTAGTAGCAAATTTCATTTTTAAGTCTTAGCATAAAAATACAAGTTATTATTCAATTCAGTAGGTAACTTAGTAGTACTGAATAGTGATTGATACTATAAATTTTATTTAACATTTAACAACAAAAGAATAAAAGAAAAAACTTTATGTTAATGTTAATTAATTAACTAATTAATCATCCTCATCATCTTCCTCATCATCATGTTCTTGTAGATCTGCAAGAGAAAAGCTTCTTGACTTAAAGCTTCTCAATCTAAGCCTCATTTCATCAGCATATGATTCATGCATTCTACCATTACCAATTTGAACATGATGATTATCATCTTGTTTCTTATCCTCAACCAAGGAATTAGAGGAAGATGAAGATGATGAAGCAAAAGGCATTTTTCTAGCTTTTTCCTCTTCTTCATAGTCTTCATAATCATTATCTCCATAATCATAATAATCATCATTATGATCCTCATTAACAGGAAAAAGTGGCATGGATTTAGGATTAGACCATGAATAAAAAGATGATTTTCTTGAAAATTTAGATGCAATAAGAACCCTTCTTCTTTTGTTGAATGGACTCTCTTGCTTTTGCAATTCCTTTAAATTGTTTACTTGTGATAGATCTGTAAATGACTTTGATTTTCCATCAAAATGACTTGATAATCCTCTCCTAATACCAAAATTAATCAAAAGTTAATAAATTAAACAAAAACATGAAAACAAATTAAAAACTTAACTTAACACACCAAAATGGCAAAAAGCAACTTAAAATTAAAAAAAAAAAAATTGATTTTTTTACCGACCCAAAATAGAAAGAATGAAGAATGAAAGGTTATATAGAGAAAGAAACAAACTTGATGGGAAGAGAATCTTCTAAAGAATCCAACGAACCCAACCCATTTCTTCCTTTTAACTGACTCTGCACTTCTTCATCGTTGTCACTGTCATCAGGAGTTCCGATCGACGATGAACTTTCCGGCGAACCTCCGGCGAAAAACTTCGGTGGTCCTGAGATCCGAAAGGCCGTCGGTAAATCCTCTCGGGTCTGGTCGGGAACGTTGATGGTGAAAGTGGGTCCCACAAAAACCTCCATTTTTAACCAAAAAAAATAAAAAAAGTAAAATTTCTAAGCCCTGAGAATGAGAAGGGGTGATCGTTGATTTGATTACCCTTGTCCTGTTCGTCTTCTCTTTGTTTTGGGCTTCCAGGTAAAAGGGGTGTTTGTCATCAATCTTTAGAACCAGACAGTAACAGGAACAATCTATGTATGAATCAGATTTTTTGTTTAATAACGAGGTTGTTTATTATGTTTGTGTCGTTGTTCATCAATATGTGTAATCATAAGAAAGTGAGAGAGAAAGAGAGATGTGGAAAAAAAAGAAAGAAAAGAAGGGAATGAATGAATGAAGTGTGTTGTTGTTAGTGAAACAAAAATGAATATATAAATTTGTGATTTTTATCATTTATCAATAAAAAAAAAATGTATTGTTTCACATTTTAATACAACTACTTATTCCGTCAAATCTTCATAATACACCCCATTTTATTGATATGAATTACGCTTAATTAGTAAAATGGTCTCTTAAAGATATTTTTTATTTTATATTGATCCCTTAAAGAAAAAAAATGTCTTAATAGGTCCATTAAAGAAAAAAAGTTCCAAACAGGTCCCCTAAAGAGATCACCGTTAATCAGTTTGGTCTTTTCCGTCCATTTTTTCGAGGACCAAAATGATTAATGAAGATGTCTTTAAAAGACCAAACTGATTAACGAAGATATCTTTAAGGGACCTATTCGGACCTTTTTTTCTTTAAGGACTTATTCAGTCCTTTTTTTTTCTTTAAGGGACTAATGTAAAACCTATGTAGCATGGGTACTTCTAAAATGGTGAAGTACCCGTACCGGGTACGTATCAGTACCGGATACTCCATGGTACTCGTATGGTACGCACCGATTCCGTACCCATTTTTATTTGGTTGATTTATGATGATGAATACGGAAAAAACATATTGGCTGTTGAAAAATCTCTTAAAATATTATAATTTTTTATTATATTTCAATTATCTCTCATTTTTTATGAAAATAGTTGAGACAGTAGACAAAAAAAATTAAATCTTCAAAGCATCAGGATAATAATTCACTTAAAAATAATTTTTCTAATATTTTATACTAACGTACCCGTACCTTAAATTTTCTAAAAATGTTGTACCGCGTACCAGTACCGGTACCGGATACTGGTACCGTACCCGTACCTAGGCAACATAGTGTAAAACCAAAAATGTCTTTAAGGACCATTTTACTAATTAAGCCATATGAATTAATAATAAATTTTCGGTGTAAAAATAATTGATACTGCAGAGGTTATCTGTTGTAAAAGAATGTACAGATAAATACTCATCTAGTCTTTATTATAAAAGAAACTTTATTTTTAAGGTTGATTGGAAAATTAATGAATCTAGACTATATTATAGTTCAGATTCATTAGTTTTCAAGTGAATTTAGATTATATTATAGTTCATATTCATTAGTTTTCAAATAAACCTAAAAAATAAAATAAAAAATTTTATTAAAAATTATGCATTATAATATTGTGACGTCTAGATTTATAAATATAGTTTTTCAAAAAAATTTGCTATTTCGAAAAATTAGTGAGGCAACTTGTTTTTCATCTATATTTTCTATGTGTATCCTACAATTTTGAAAACTTTATACTAAATCATGGACAATCCAATAAAATGTATTGATAAATACTAGTAACAAATAAAAAATGTACAGATAAGTACTAACAAAAAAAATTATATAAGTGATGAGATGGGAAAGAGTAAAGAGATAGAGAGAGAAGAGTGGTTTGACACGTTTTGAATGACGTGGCAAAAAACTAGACAAGATAAAATCCGTTTACCTTGTTGATGATGATGATGGGTTGGTTGGGTAAGGTGTCTCACTCTCATCATCTCATTCTTATCCATCCTCATTCATGTTTCCTTTTATTATGTCAGATTAAGTGCATGCTTCTTATTTACTACATTTATTATTTTAGGATATTTCCCTTCTTTCTTCTTCTTTTTTGGTAAAGATGTTTCTTTGAGTTGTACCAACGTGGTTTTTATTTTTATTTTTATTTTTATGAGATGAGATGAGGTGTTTCCTTCATTAAATTGATTAACTGTTCACTAATAACAATTGTGATATAAGTAAAAAATCAATTGTGATAAATGCATAATATTGTTGTGTTTCTTTGGCACAAGAAATCCCAAACCAATTTGGGTACTATTCTTTCATAAGTTTATAAGATAAAATTATTTTACCCTTTTGTATACTCTAATGTGTTAAGGCAAATGGAACTCTACTCTTTCATTGATAATGTGCAAGGCCTTATATAGCCAATGCATAAGGTGTACAAGGCAGTTACAACAAACTAACCAACACAAACAGACAGTTTGGATCTTAAGTAACTACACGCGCGCTAAGTACACAGGTCAAGCAAGCCAAACACACGCACCAGGCCTAACTATGAGCATTACACACACAATGATCAACACATATCTAACACAATGCACTACATTTTTTCATAATAACGCGTGGTATATATGGAAATTATTCGAGGAGAGAATTTATCTTATGTATTTTATAAAAAAATTTACGAAAATTAGTTAAACAATGGTTAAATAGTCATATAGTAATAAAAAAGTGTACGGTACATATATTAAATAAGAATCTCAATACTAAATGAATTCTCTTTCAACAAGCGTTGAAAGATTTAATTGGTTTAAGAAAAAATATGAGAAAAAATCGGAGAGATCCTAATTAACAAGCATTCAAAATATCCTTGCAGCTTTTATAAAAATAAATATATAGTATAATTTGATTTAGGTGGACTTTGTCAAATTGGCAGACAGATATTCCAAATTAAGGGAATTTAATTATTAACTAATAAAATGGATAGAATATTAGTAGTAGCTAGCTAGCTAGCTAGGATGAAATGAATATGAACGAAGAAAATTGGGTCAACATGAGGAGTGAGACCAGTGATTGTTGTTGTTCCACTAAGCTATTTGCTGATTGCAATTATATAGATGAGATAGTATAGACCAATCTTATCTCTTTGGATAAAGTAAATTAATTTAATCAAATCATGAACACCAGATTTGGTGCTCGGGTAACCCACTTGCTTAGGAAGACAACTAAGTAATTGTAAAGCATGACGAAAGGAATGATGTATTGTAGATACAACATTTTTATGTGTATATACATATATATTTACAATTTTTTTTATTCTAATAACCTAGTTGTTAGAAATTTCATCTTAAAAATAAATAAATAAAGTATCCGACACTTTTTAAATATTTCATTAAAAAAAATTTAAAAGTGAAACATTTCAATTTTTAATGTGTTGACTTCACACATTTTCCTTTTCTTTTTTGCAAAAACTTACTCCCTGTATCCTTAATTATAAGTAAAAGTCAACTTTTAAGATTTATTGAATAACTTATGTATCTGGACTATAATGTAGACCATATACATCACTTTTTTAATGAATCTAAAAAATAACTTTATTGTATTTTTACTAATAAGTGTTTGCAACAACTCTTGTTCAAAATAAAAAGTGTTTGCAACAATCTTTAAGGATCTTGGAATCCAATGAACAATACAATATATCAGTTTGTCAAAATTACAATATACCAGAATCATTTTGGTTTTTCACTGCCAGTTTAATCTGGTTCGGGAGTCAGTTCTGGCATCAAGTGGTTCCAGCCCCTCCCGATCACAATATACCAGAATCATTTGGTTAGTGATTGAAAAAAAAAGAGAGAGAATCATTTGGTTAAGCACTTAAACTAATTTATGATCTGAGTACAAAAACAAAACTAATTTATACTCAATATTCTGTTCCTGGCCACTATTTTAGTTCTGGGCTTTATTTTCACGTGAGCCCAATTTATTTAGTGTTGGGCCACTATTTAGTGTACCTAGGCATTTTCACGTGATTTTGAAAAAGATATCCAAGAAACAAAATAAGATAACTTTTTTTTTCGTCCCCTAAGTTTTCTCACGCGTCCCTTAAAATCAACAAAATATTTCTTTCGCTACTTTAGTGGACGTTTAAAATCTTGAAAATTTTATGTGAAGAGATGTATTTTTTCCTCTCAAATTTCTCATTTGTATAACGTCTGCTAGCTACTCAAGTAGCATATGTGTAAAATCTTAAAATTTTCAAGTTATGGGGTATTTTGTTTTTCAAATCTCTCATTTTTATAATACCCGTTATTTAAGTAGCGGACGATGAACATGTCAAATGTTAAAAAAATTCATATTATAGGGTTTTTTTGTCGATTTTTTTGCCAAAAGAAGTTCTCAAAAATAAAACAATCGTAGTGGTTTCTTCATTTACAAGTTATCACTTTCATTCTCACTGTTTTTTTTTCAGATCAAATTAGATTATTTATACTAAACCTTTAATTCAATCTTATACTACAATACAAACTTGCACATAAAATCTATAACATTGTAACCAAAAAAATAAAATCTATAACATATTACAAAAATTCTACTACTACAACCATTGAACGGATGGGAAATTTTTAGAAGAAAAAGTTTGGTGTCATATTAATTAGTTTTCCAAATATATAATACTCCATATTAATTAGTTTTATAAAAAATGATAAGAATAACGGACAAATGGTATAATTAACGAACCATACCATTAAAATACTAAGACGATAGTTAAATAAAAACATTAAATTCACAGTCAAACTACACATAAATATTCTAGCTGGACACCATTTTCCGTAGTGCACTTATAATATCCCCTGAAACAAACAAATTAACATAATCAACGGTTATTAAATACATGCCTTTGACAATAGTCAAAACTAATCAACGGCCATAAATTACCATTCACCCACCTTGGATATGGTGATCCCTTTATTGATTTTTGCCCATATTTTCTCCATTGATATCCATCCGCTGGTATATCGGCGATATTATCATTTATTGGCGCCATTACTCTCACCGTTCTCTGAATCCTAATTTTCCTAAAAAACAATAATCAAAATCTTACGACTGAACGACTAATAAAATATGTGAATAAAGATAAAACATGTGATTCCGACTCATTTTTTATTGTTGCAAAAATTAATTGAAAAGAAAATACTCCGTAAATCATCTACCGTGATTATTTATACAATGTGATGTGGGTGTACCTCTCTTTCATGCGGTGACATTTGTTAGAGTTAGATGAAACGCTAAACGTATCTTTAGGGAATTCACGATCCAGAGACAATAATTTAGGGTTAGATTTCAAAATATTAGTTTTTGTGAAATCAAGAGTTAAACGTTGGTGTCGAGGAGGTTGAGGTTGAATATGAAGTGGTGGCATTGGTGGTGGAGGTTGAGGAACCACCGGAGCACGGCGAAAACGAGCATGACCAGTGCGGTTGAGTAAATTGGAGAGTTTTTTCAAGTGTGCTACGGAGGGTTGTGGTGTAAGAACATTGGTGAGCTTGTTAAGTGAGATTAAGCTTTGAGAAGTGATTTCTAGTATTGTATCTTTGTTATGGAATTTCATCTATTCTAAACTTATATTTACTATATGGAGAGATAGTTTAGAGTTAAGAATCAAAATGCTGTGAAAGTAAAAAATAAGTGAGTTTATGTTGGATTTATATATGGATATATGACATCAAGATGTCACGATAATGGTTTTTTTTTTCTTTTTGACTAAAGTATAAGTTTTTTTCCAAAAAAACAAAAGAAGAAAAAAAACGAGTTTTTTCCTTTTTAATTCACTTTGATAAGAGGATTGAGATTAGTTTGACGAATTAATGAGAATATGGTAAAAACTTGGAAGGTCTTCTAAAATCCAAATGTCTGGAATAGGGATGGCAATGGGTAGGGTATGGGTAGGGTACTATAGTACCCATCTCCATACCCGCAGTTTGAAAAAATACCCGTACCCATCCTCATATCCGCGTGGGTAACAACCTTTGTCCCCGTCCCCATACCCAATGGGTACCTAAGTACCCATATCCAATGGGTACCTAAGTACCCATACCCGTACCCGTTACCCGCATTTTTGCTAAAAATAAATCGATCGATTATAAAATATCATATCGTTTTAATATAATTAATTTTTTTTAAAAGATTTTAATGTCGACTCATGAAAATTATAAACAAAATCTTTACAAATCTCATGTTAAAGTTCATTTCTTTGTTAACATATTCACACTGTGTTTGTATTATATTATAAATAAATATTTTTATTAAAAATGTGTAATAGTTTAATAGTTATTGTATTTTTTAAATTGATATACATATCTTATTATATAAAATAAATATATATATACATTATGTGGGTATGGGGCGGGGTGGGTACTAAGGTACCCGTACCCGCACCCATACCCGTTCGTTTTGCGGGTAATTATCCATACCCGTGCCCGTACTCAAAATGCGAATTTTTACCCTACCCGTTATGAGTAATTTTTGCGGGTGCCCACTGGGTATGAGTCAAATTGCCATCCCTAGTCTGGAAAAAAAATCCAAAGTTACCAATGTTTAGTGTTTGAAAAATAGAAATTTTTAAGTGAGTCAACACCTAATCATTAATGATTAAACATAACTAATTAAATAATTAATATATTAAATAATTACAAATAATTAATATAGAAGTAATTAAAATCAAATCCTTTAAATAAGGAAAGAAAGAAAAAAAATGCACATTCACTTTATAGTACTCCCTCCACTTTTTTAGTGTCTTTTGACGTCAAATTTAACATTTTTATCTAATTATCGTTTTGGTATTTTAAGGGTACAATTTGTCGATTATATCTATTGTCAATTACTTACTCTTATTCTTTTCAATTATATTTGAAAAAATAATTATTATAATTAAAAAATAAGATGCAAAAATACATCTTTTTAATTTAGTGTTACTAATTTAATTACTATTCTGAATAAAAATACGGAGGGAGTAGTATAGTATTCTGACAATTAATACGAGTAGTTTTTTTCTCACATGACCTTATACTTATTTAGTAATACATTTAATAATTTAATAATAAAATGAGTAACTAATAATTTATACGAGTAGTTTATTATTTTTCTCTCTTTTATCACCGCTGTCTTATTTGAAATATTAAATATTAATTAAACATATTTAGTTTTTATCTTATTTCATATTTATAAGTTAGTTCAACTTTAATTTTATCAAATACCAAAAATTTAATCAACTAATTTATCTTCTATAAGCTACCTTATAACTTATTAGTCGTAAACTCATCCGCTATAAATTTTACTTACCAATTGGGCATAAATTTGGTATTTATCAATTAGATACAAGTGGTGAGCCCAATATTTATTTGAAGGTTATGTTGTTAAAATAAAACTTTCAAATATTGTGTGGAAGCTTCAACTGTGTCGAAGTGGGAAGGAGTTTCGAAGGCGTCGAAGTAATGCTTGAAGGTTAGTTCGCCAAGAGGCGCGTCGAAGCGGTGAAGTAGATCAAAGGGCCAGTCGAGCCAGGCCCAAAGAAACAACACTGGCCCAATAGAGAATTGGCGCGCACTGAAGGAAGAAGAGTCGAACGTGGAGAACGTGGGTCGACGTGGCAAATCGAATAACGTCCAGATGATCAAGGAGCAGTTACCACTTCGCCATAGTATTTATAGCAGTTTTTCACTAGTAGTCGAGGTCACAAAATTTTATACAAAACTTTCTCTGAAAATTCTAAGTACTCAGCGATCGAACGAAAGGAATCTTGAAGAGAAGATGTATGTTTTGTGAACCATTTAGTCTGTAACTGCTTTTCATTCAATGCAATTTACTTTCCAGCAATGTTCTTTAGTTTTATTTGATATCTGTTCATGAAACTGCTATTTCGAGGCGATTCGAACTAGCTTTTTCTTTTATTATTTGCGCAAGATTTAATTCTTAAAGTGTTTGTTATACTTTTTAAGACGAACACTCAAACATTTTTCTAAGTAAACAAAACACAAAATTGTCCTGAGATTTACTAGTTGATCTCTCGAGTTTAAATACTTAAACTAGCGGTTGTTTACCAAATTCCTACGTAAACACCAACTATCCACTATTTTTTACTAAACGGAACCATAATAGTTTGAAAAAAATATATAAAAATAATAATGTATAAAAATAATTGAAAAACATAAAATTAAAAAAAGAGAGTTTAGTTAGAACAAAAAAATGAGTGGTTCAAATATAAATTGCATATGCGTTTTTTTTTCTTCACTTATTTTTACAGATTTGGTTTTAATTAATACTCTATTAATTATTTATAATTATTTAATATATTAATCATTTGTAATTATTTGATTGACTATGTCTAATTAGTAATTATTAACTATGTAACCGAAATCCAAAGCACAACCGGTATTAGCTGATGCATCTGCACAATGATTAGATTCCTGATAGACATGTCGCAGAACAACTTCCCAATCTAATTCCATAAGGCGACAAATCTTATAAACAAGGGCACGACCGCTCGGGCTACCATTACCATCTTGGAAATCACATTCACCACGGTCGCTGAATCCACATCCACCTCTATACGTGTAACCCTAACTCTCTATCATATAACAGTCCTTCAATAGACCACAGAATTTCGAGACGTAAGCGCTACACACACCCAACCACTTTGCAAAGCCTCCGGTCCACTCCCCATGGCTACCACGCAATTCACATCCGTGTACAAGCAAGACCGCATTCAAATTACCATGGCTACTCCCACAAACATCAACGCCATTGTCTGCATTTGGTGGCCGAATCACTTCAATCATATTTAAAATATGAACTGAAAGCCAATTCTGCAGCACATCCAATTACCGTTTCCATCCACAAGGTCCACCACCTTAGCATTTTATTTCCATCACCAACAACAGACCCAAAATAATAATTTTCTAAGTTCTGCCAGAGTTTCACCAAATTCTTCCGTATGCATTTAATTTAATATGAAAAATTACAATTCCAATTTTTTTTGAGAAAAATTCCAAAATTAATCTTGTCTTTGATTTTTCTTTTTTGGTACGATTATCATGTCTCGTAGTTCAGTGAGTCGAGGACAATAATTTCATTTTGTGTCCAATCTTTTGGCCCATAATTTATCCAGTTCAAGCAGTTTCAAAATTAAACATATTATCATTGAAATTGTCATGCTCGGTCCGTTATTTTTTAACGGATCAAACGCAATTAGTATCACAAGTGAGGAATTTTTTTTTCCTACCCCTACATTTATCTCTTTACCCCAACATATTTCAGAATATTCCCATTCTACCCTTAAAAAAAAGTGTGCTGGTATGTTAAAAGTGTGCTGGTATGTTAATTAAAGTGTGCTGGTATGTTAAAACTGCATCAAAAGTGTGCTGGTATGTTAAAAGTGTGCTGGTAGGTTAAAATTACATTTATTTCTTTAACATATTTTACCGGAACACTTTTCAAAAGTGTACTGGTATGTTAATTAGCGATGGTTTAACGGTGGCTAAATGGAAAATTCACCGGAAAACTTTAAAACTGTATTGTGAAAAATTACTAAACTGCAGAATGGGTCAAAAAAATTAAACATCGGAAACCTCTCATTTTCTTCCACCCATTTCTCTGTTTCATCTGAAACCACCAAAAATCTGCCACCGGAAATATGGTACATGGCCGGAGAAATTCACAAGAAGAAAGAAGAAAATGGGTCAAAAAATTACAACCAAAGTTTGAATTTTTATTGATAAATTAAGATGCAATCAAAGCTTCAGAATATGAAATCAAAAGGGATAATGATTTGATTCTTGAATTTGCTGATAGTTGGTGTTCCAAGACCAACACATTTGTATGATCCTTCAAGCAGATACGGGGATATGAGGAGTGGTTGGATCTCACAAATTATTATGTGAGTTGAATTGACAAACTGGGCACTCTTTCAATCTCAATCTGATCCCTAACTTGAAGGATTGTAAAAAAAAGAAAAAACAGGAAAAAAAATTACATCGGAGAAACAAAGGTTCGATTTGGCTAAACTTGTAAGGTTCAAGAACGTGTTTTTGTTCTTCAAATTTCCGGAACTCATTTTTACACTTTTCCGGTATGTAAATCATCATTGGTTTATGTTTAAAAAAAAAAAGCATTATTGGTTTATGGTTGTAAGTTTCGGAACTCTTTTCTCGGAACACTTTTGCAATGCTTATCGGTTGTACAAGTTTAAATGATAAAAGGATAAAATTGGAATATTTGGTTATTTGTTGGGGTGAAGAGTTAAATGTTGGGGTAGAAAAAAAAATATTCCACAAGTGAATTACGTGTAACAAGTGTAGCATGCAATTATATATTTTTTAATAATAAAGTTGATGGCAGTTTATTTAAATTTTTACAAACCAAACAAATTTATTCATAATTTCCTTGGCAGCAGCCAAGTCAAGACTCACACAACATTAAAAAAAAAAAAAATTACAAACACAGCACATGGATAACGATGAGCACACACCTAAATCTTAGATGCCATTTGGAATCTTCCAATCCTAAAATGTTTCAAGTCAACCTCATTAGTTTCCCCATCCACCACAAGCTCACTCAATATCTTACCAATAACCGGAGCCATCTTAAACCCATGACCCGAAAACCCAATACCCAAAACCACATTTTTCCCAAACTCACCACCCAAAAAATCAATCACAAAATCTTCATCAGGAGTCATAGAATACATGCAAGATTGTTTCACAACAGGCTCACTTGAATCAACAATTCCACCAAATCTCCCTTCAATCCACTCTTTCAATTCATTCATCATCACAACGGAGCCCCATGGTCTCTTATCCGGGTCACAAACACGACCACCGTGAACCGCCACTTTAATCAAACCCGGAAACTCCAACGTTGGTGTTCCGTAAACATAAACTTTTCCAAAGCTAGCAAATGTTGGAAAATCGCCACCAATTACGAATTTACCTTCATGCCCTTGTTTAATTCTCCAGTAACAAACATGAGTTTCTATGGGCTGTATCGGAATTTCAACTCCACTAATCCTCTTAAGTAACTTATTCGCCCACGCGCCAACAGTTACCACGCATTTTTTACCGCGAAATGTTTCACCGCTCGCGGTTAAAACGACAACGCCAGCGTTGTCATTTTTAATATCCGTTACTTTTGTGTTGTCTTTCAAAACGGCGCCGTTTTTGTAAGCGAGTGTTTGAAACATGGCAACAGCTTTGGTGGGCTTTAGTATACCACCGTGTTCAGTGGTCAAGCCCACCCAATTTTCCGGTAAGTTGATTTTTCCGGCGAATTTCTCGGCCACTTGCTGGTCGTTGAGAAGCTGGTGGGGGATATTGTGTTTGTGGCAGTTTTCGATGACGGCGCGGAGTGTTGGGTCGTTGAATTGGCCCATGTCTAAGTGTTGGGCCTTGAAGTAAACTTCATAGCCCACTTGGGCTTGGGCTTCTTTCCATAGTTTGAAAGATTGGATTACCAAAGGGTAGTAATGGGGTTGAAGATAGGTGGTGCGAATTGTGCGGGATTCACCGTGGGAGGAGCCACGGTGGTGGAGGAAATCAAATTGTTCGAGTAAGAGTGTTTTAAGGCCACGTTTGGCTGCTTGGTAAGCGGTGGAACTTCCCATGACGCCGGCTCCGATGATAATCACGTCGAACTGAGAATCCTGATCCATGGTTGATAGAATTGGTGTTTGTTGAGAGTGGAAATTAAGGGAGTGAGGGTGATATGATATGTGATGATGATGCTGATGTGTGTATGTGTTGTACTTGTACTTGTTTAATGATGTCTTTATCTCGATGATATATAGACAGCATGGAATCTTTATTTATTGCTGCGCTTGCATGTTGTACACGCGCACTTGTGTTTGTTGTTTTTTATAACATTTTCATACACATTTTATTTTATTTGGATATGCTAGGTGTATAATTTTAATAATTCATAAATGGTTTGATAAAAAAGAAAATAATTCATAAATGGTTATAATATAAAAAAATTAATAGATATAAATACTATTTATAAATTTATCAAAATTAAATATACCGATATGTATCTAAATAAAGTATGTATAAAAAAAATCATCTTTATTATTTATTTTTTTTGTGTTGTTTACTTTAATACTATAGAAGCCATGCATCATTATTCATTAGGTTCATGTTGCAGAAAATATGACAATATGGATTAATAATGTTGTGTTTTAAATTTTAGTAGTTATATCTCACACCAATTTTAAAGGAATTTATAGGGATGACAATGAGTAGGGTATTATAGTACTCATTCTCATACTCGCGGATTGAAAAAATACTCGTACTCATCCCCATACCGCGTGGGTAACAACTTTTGATCAATTATAAAATATCATATAATTTTAATATAATTAAAAAAAATTTAAAGATTTTAATATTGACTAATGAAAATTATAAACAAAATTATTACTAACCTTATGTTAAAGTTCATATTTATGTTAAATATGCACATTATTTTTATATTATGTTATAAATAAACATTTTTATTAATTAAAAATATGTAATAGTTTAGTAGAGTTGTATTGTTTTAAATTGATTTACATATATTATAATATACTAATATAAATAAAATAAATAAATATATATTATGCGGGTATGGGGCGGAGTGGGTACTAAGGTACCCGTACTCGTTCATTTTTGCAGGTAATTACCCATACCTGTGCCCGTACCCAAAATGCGGGTTTTTACCCTACTCGTTGTGGGTAATTTTTGCGGGTACCCTCTGAGTATGAGTCAAATTGCCATCCCTAGGAATTTATAAGAGTGATGACTTATGAACTTAATGACAGTTTTTGATATAGAGATGTGGCATGGCAGCATTAGTCACTATAAAAGATTTTTTGTGGTTTTCACCATCATTATATGGCCCACTGAATCTCTTAATCTGATTCGAATGTTAACATCAAGTGGTTTCAGTCCCCTCTCGATCGCAGTTGCAAGGGATCAAATTATGATTATTTCTACCAAGTTCAGTGTCACGTCAATCATCACTGGATCAACTAACGATTAGTGTCTCTATATAAAATTCTAGATGAACGAGAGTGAGAGAAGATAATAAGAAATTTGAATATTATTATGACATATAAAAAAATACTTTTTAGTTTTAATTTTTTCAAATATATAATATTTTGCTTTTGGTTCTTGATGACTTGTTTTAGTTTTTTTTGTTTTGCTTACAATGAGCTGGGAATCGAACTCATGACCTATAACATTCTACTCAAACCTCTCACCACTAAACTTGTTTTAGTCCTTAAAAAATATGTTTACGTTAAAATTAATCCTTTTAATATTTATTTTAATCCTTATTTTAAATATGTAAAATTAATAAAATATTTTACATATTACGAGGAGCAATTCCAATATGAATCAATTTTATAAAGACTAAAACAAAACAACATGGGCCAAAATTAAAATGTTATATATATATTTACAATGATTATAATAATTTTGTTTTTTACAAGAACTATATTTATAATCACCATATGTTTCCATATTTAAGCCTATTATTATTGAAAATGACTTGATAGTGATATTCACTTATATATAAGCAAGTGACTACATTTAAATTTATAGTTAAGTACCTTATTATAGAGATGATAAGTACCAACAAACCTAATTATATAGAGATATTTTCCCAATAGAATATAATTTAAATCTCATACATGTCGTATTAGATATTAGGAGTAATAATATAAGATATTTTCAAATATTCTAACCTTCACTTCATATATAATTTGTACTTGAGTGTTTAGTATTAGTATTGTTATTAATGTAAGCATGTTATATTGGCGCAAAATATACCATATTAATTATTAACTTTGTGACCGATTTCCGTCAAGAACATAACCTTTTTTTGTGTGCTAGCAAGAACATGAAACTTTAAATACCAAACACTTTTCGTAGAAATTAGTTTATGGTAAAATTGAAATTTTTAGTGGTTAGTTTAGAGCAAAACCTAAAATTTTTTGTTGGACTATTTATATGTCATATGTGAAATTTTGTCCGAGATCTATAATTTTTTGGTCCACCACTTTTGTCCTTACAATGTGTTGTTATCTTGATGAGATCGAGGATTTGTGGGGAGATGAGAAACATGGTTTTCATGTGCCAAGTGAAAGGTAAAGTCACCATCAACCTTAATTATTAAAGAGTATGTATCCTTTGGGACTTTGGGTACGTTATGAGTTGCTCTTATTGTTGATGAAATGTAAAGTCACCGTCAACTTAATTTAAAGAGTATGTATGTCTTGGGACCTTGGGTTGAGTTACTCTTCTTTCTTAGCACATGCATATATATATATATATATATATATATATGTTGGTGATAAAAAAAACAGAAAAATTGTTGGCCTTTTCCATCTCTTCCATTTCTTCCTCCAACTAATTAATCTCATTGGCTGGACATGAAGGGTGTGACATCCACTATAACTAGTTCAGGAATAGAGAAATACCACATCGATACACTTAGACAAATGAAAACTACTTGCCAACAATGAAGGTACGTAAATTCAATTAGCTAGTAAGTATACAATTCATATCTCTCACAAAAGCTAGCATGTGTATAAATTTAAGTGTCGATGTACTCCCTCCATAATAATTTATAAGCAAATTTCACATTTCTACATTCATTGCATAGCTAATGTATTTGAAAATTTGCTTATAAAGTGTTACGAATGGAATGGAGTATATGAAAACATCTTCTATGGATAATATGTAGAATTCTATATAACCATGATTGTGGTGTCTATGCGCCCATAATCTCAATGATTCGATATCTAATCGAATCTTATAAAATGAAGGGTCTTGCTAAAACTGTTTTCAGGAGATTTTTTAAATATTCAATTTAAAGAAATTACTTATTTAAAGAGTGAAACATTTCACTTTCTGATGTACTGACTTCACACGTTTTTATAAAATTTTCACAAAAACTTACTATTTAAAATGCTTAAAAAGTATCATGAGATACTCTTTAGCATTCCCTAAAAAGAATTATGGGATGAAATATTAGAAAGAAAAAAAAATACTACACCTGAAGCAAATGTACAAAATTGTTCAACTTTTAGTCTTTTACTATCCTCCCAACACAAACAATGGTAGTAATATTAAATTAATTAGTGTAGTATGCATAAAAGTTTTAGGTTGAAATTTCATTCATTGTCTCCATTACACACAAAAAATGATTACGCATTGAAAGTACTAGTATACTTTAACTTGGGCATTAGGATTTATTTGTGGTGATATTATGTTTTATCAACGATCTTAGTTTTGGCATTGATTAAGAAAAACACATGTGCCCATAAAGACAAAATTAAGGACATGCATGGCCGTATAAAAGTACTAGGAGTAATTTGCTTTGGAAGATCGTTTCTACTTTCTAAGACCAAACACATCAGAGATGTACATTTCTGTCCGATTACTTCTTCTGTGTCTAGTGTTGGTGGTTTAGTTTGTTTTTTTTTTTGGGTGTTGGTGGTTTATTTAATTAATGAGAAATGTTTTTTTGGACACAAATATAATATCATTGATAATGTAGTCATTTTCATAATAATAATTATAAAAAAAATTGATTTTGTCAAAGTGAAAAATTTAATATTCCTTCTCTCCGCCTTGTCCGTCGTTTTCTCTTCTTCCTCATTCACCTTCTCTTCCAACTGCAACGACCTCTCTCTCTCTCTCTCTCTCAATCCATTCAGATCCGACCTCCATTATCGCCGCCACAATTGTCGCCGACCTCACCAGTCACCACCACGCTGAGAGATCCTTCCACGTACACCAGCAAAGAACAATGAGAGAGAGTAAAGGTAAGAGAGAGAGAGGGTGGCCCAAAAAGAGAGATGGTGGCCGATGAAAGTTTTTTTTTTTATACCCAAAAAAAATCAATTCTCTTATTTTTTAAACTAAAGGTATCATCCGTGTGCAACTACGTAGACTAATTCATTCCAAGTAACTGGGATCCATTTAAATATGGTTGACATCTCTCAATAAATGCTTCTCTATACGCACCGGCCGGATATCGAACCCATAATTAATTGATTAAGGGACCAAAGTATTTACCATTACCACACTATGTTGGTAAATCAATTCTCTTTCACATATATGTGTTTTTAATTTTTCTTAAAAAAAATATATAAAATGAGTATAAAATCATAGTGGCAATATTGTTAGGGGCGGAGCCCCTCATGGGCTGGGCTGGGCCATGGTTCACCCCAAGACTTTTGATTTTTTTCATAGGTATACTATTTAGCGGCTGTTTTAAACCACCGCTATATAGTATGTTTAGTTTGTTACTTGCCAGTTTGCGGGGGTTTCAAGCACCCCAAATTTGGACCACTAGAACAGGTTTCCAGTTTGCGGGGCTTTCAAACCCCCTCTATTTGGACGACCCAAAATTTCTCCATTATATGTTAATAATTCAAATATCCTTCTTAATTTATTTTCTTTGAAGTATCCCTTCTAATATTTTATTGTTTAATATTTTAGAATGTGTAATTTATTTTGTGAAAGTATTCAAGTATATTTTTTTGAAGAAAAAAGTACTCAAATTTTTATTTAAAATAGAGTTTGTGTATAAAAATTCATGTTTGATCAATCTTTTGTTAAAAAATTTTAAATTTATTTATTAAAAATGGTAATGGTCCATCTATTGACTCTTTTTTAGATATCCATATTAGACACACCCTCAATATGATATGTCTTTTTTTAGTAATGTTTTTTGCATATTCGATTTATATTTGTAGCGATCCGCCCCAACTATTTGGACTAGCTCCGCCACTTAATAGTGTGTGTTGGATTTGTGTTGTAAAACTGTGTGCACATAACATTATTGTTCCATTAATTAGGCAGGTCCACATAGGCCCTGCAATTTTAAGACACTAGCAAACAACACACATGTCATGTAGGTTGAGAAATTGAGACGCAAGAACTAAGGCTGTGCATATAAAAATAACCCGACCGAAACCCGAACAACCCGCCAAAAAATGAAGGAGACGGGTCGGATTCATGCGGTTTGCGGGTCAAAGATTTGTTTTTATCAATCTCACATGAGTATCATTGGGCGGGTGCGGGTGTGGAGTATTCAATCCATCGATACTCATACCCGACCGAAAAGGTAACACTGTAAGTACTAGTAGTAATTCATAGCCATACTTCAATGATATGTCTTGTTTTCTCTTCTCCAATCACAGCTTTTAACCTGCACCATAGTCACATGCCTACATATTTTTTGTCTTGAAAATAAAAGAAAAGCTACATCTACATGAACTTGAAACTAACAAAAACACTCAATGCACTATTTTCAATAATAAGACACGTACAACTTCACACATCACACATCTAATTTCAAACATCAAATATCAGTAATTAATTATTCTCACCTACTACCAAATACTAGTACTCCTCCTCCTTCTTTTTGTTATGTTTTAATTTTAATTTAAAGAACCAAAAAACATCTCCTACCTTCTTCAAATGTCCAAAATCTTTCTCCCTCTGCTATTCCGGTGAAACCTCCTCTGTGATGTGCCTCCCTCTGCTATTTGTACTTGTTTCTATATTTTTAGTTGGTAAGTACTAGTAGTCACGCAGAGACACAACAATGATTGCTATATTCTTTTCTAGAGTCAGGCAGAGACACATTAAGCCCTCTCTTCTTTTTCTTCTTCTACTGAAGGCAAAGACAACAATGTTTGCACTTGCGGTGTTTGTTCTTGTGATAAAAACAAGGTTACACTATATCGTTTCCCCTCTTCTTCTTCTGTAAGGGCAAAAGTTGTTTGCAGTGTTGTGATAAAAACACTATAATTATTTCTTTCTGCTTTCTTCTTTCTTTGTCAAACCATAGTAATTCTTTCTTCTCTGAAGTCATGACTCAATATAAAACAACCACAGATCCAGATCTGATTTGCAAAAGTCGTCAGAAATTTCTATTTTGTTTTGTTTCTTACCCGTGTAAAACCATCCGATTAACCCGGTACCCGATCCAACCGCCAACCGCCGAAACCGATCAAGGAAATGGTCGGAAATGGGTGATGATTTGTGCTTCTCGGTTATGGTCGGATTTGGATTTTTCGGCCCGAAACCGCCCAAATCCGACCGATGCACACCCCTAGCCAAGAACTACGGTAAAAACAAAGTGTAGAGAAAATTATTAGTATTCATATCCATGTTACAAATATTCTATATAAGTTTGCAATATATTTTTCCATATTTTACCGCTACACTCATTTTGTATGATCACGTTTTTCCATAATAGTGATACTATGACTTTTCGATGCAAATATATTGTTTATGATATATGAAGGCATATCCTATAATTTGCCTCAAAAAATAAGTGGACCAAAATAAAAATGAACTTCCCTTCGATGCTATTATCGCTTTTTTGCTTTGCTAAGGTGAGATTATTCTCTGCCTTCTTTTTCTTTTATTTTTGTATTTGGATCTAAAATTTCCATCTACATATTGGTTGACTTATTCTCTATACAAAATTGATATATGCAACATATTTAGTGTGGAAGATCATATCTACATAACACTATTTTCTTAATTAAACTGATTTTTCCCAGTTTTGTTTTCAAGTTTTACATAACAAGTAGAAAGATGGGTAAACATTTTGGAAAGCGCCAAATTTGTTATAGGTAGCAAAGTCATGTTAAGACTCTTGTTTATTTTAGAACTTTCAAGCCGTTCGAATTTTTTTTTTTGGTGAGTGTGACCAAATCCAAATTATTTGGTCATGTGACTACATAAGAATATCTCCCTTTAAACCTCGCAAGTCTTGAATTTTATGTTGAATTTGTGATAGTATTGAATTTATGTTAAAAATGATAATAATATAACTGAGACCTGTAATCTTTTGGTGTATATGATTTTTTATGATATGTGAAGAGTTGAAACTTGAAATACTTTATTTGTACATCACTTCTTGACACTTCTATGTATGAATTTTGTGGTTTGAGATGCTTTAATTTAGTAAAGGTTTAAATGCAGTTTTGCCCTCCTGTTTTGATTAAATCGGAATTTTATCCTTCCTGTTTTAAAATGTGGATTTTTGCCCCTCCTATTTTATAATTTTTTGTATTTTGCCCCCCAAAAAAATTCTGCAAAAAATTTGCTTTCGAGTCACAACTTCAAAGCTTCGCACAGAATTCAATTTGGATCCATAATTCACCAAATTGATACTGAAATGACTGCAATCGAGTTAGTTTTTTACAGAATCAAACTCCAATAAATTTGGAGTTACAGAGAGAGATTAATTACCGTTTAGTGAAGATCTGTCCAAATTAATTATTGTATGGAACTACTACTGGTATTTTTGTCATGTCTCTCACCCTGTAGCTCATTTTTTAATAGTATTTACATGTCTGGAAATCTAACGAAATTACCCTTATTGTCATTTCAATTTCTTCGAATTTGAAGCTACGATGTGTTTGGTAGACGATGTTGAATTTGAAGGTCATAACTAGATTTTTGCAAAATTAGTAATTGGGCAGACCTTCACTAAAACGATAATTAATCTCTCTTTGTAACTTCAAATTTAGTGGAGTTTGATTCTGTGGAAAGCTAACTCGATTACGGTCATTTCGGTATCCGTTTGGTGAATTATAGATCCAAATTGAATTCTGTGTGAAGCTTTGAAGTTGTGACTCGAAAGCAGATTTTGTGCAGAATTTTGGGGGACATACCTTCACTAAAACGGTAATTAATCTCTCTCTGTAACTCCAAATTTAGTGGAGTTTGATTCTGTGGAAATTTAACTCGATTACGGGCTTTTCGGTATCAGTTTGGTGAATTATTGATCCAAATTGAGTTTTGTGTGAAGCTTTGAAGTTGAGACTCGAAAGCAGAATTTTAGGGGGGGCAAAATCCAAAAAATTATAAAATAGGGGGTAAAAGTCCGCATTTTAAAACAGGGGAAGTGAAATTCCGATTTAATCAAAACAGGAGGTTAAACTTGTTGGGAAAAACCGGCATAGAGAAAATAAAAGAATGCAATCAACAACACAAGAATATAACGTGGAAACTCCAAAACCGGAGAAAAAACCACGACCGTTGTCAAAACCGACAACCAGAGAATAAACACTATGTGAAAATTGTTACAACACATAGACTTCACTCTCAATCACCCCATGCCCCAATACACCCACACTCTCCAAAGTAAATATTTGAACTACATCTCAAATACTCTTAAACAAGAGCATAAGAGAAAAGCAAAAAGACACAAATATAAACTTAAAGTGTTTACAAGTGTTACTGTTTGGTGCAAATATAAACAAAGAACTTATGTCCATTATATAGCTTTGATTTCCTCCTTGCTTCACAATTTTAAGCGATGTGGGACTTTCAATAGCTATTTTTTAACCTCCTTCTTTTTCTTCATTAGCAATGTGGGACTTACATTGCAATCAATCCCAACAATCTCCACCTTGATTGTAATGGTCTTCAATCTTCATTGTCTACACCGACAATCATTATCTTCTGCTTCCATTGTCTATACCGACAATCATTGTCTTCACCGACAATCATAATTCTCATTGTCTATACCGACAAATTAAATTATCATACTCCACCATAAAAAGTACACTCCATTTGGAACTAAACCATCCCAAGAATTTTATTCACTTGGAACTAAACCATCCTAAGATTTTTCTTCACTTGGAACCAAGGCATCCCAAGAATTTCATCTCGAAACCTCGCTGAAAATTTATGGTGCAACTTCCATGTTGGCTTTCTCCGGAAGTTCATCAGCCATCGAGATAACCGCGTACCTTGCATCAATGCCAACCAATGCCCGCACGCTATCATCACACACCTTGCATCCATGTCAACCGATGCCAATGTGTCACTTGAACAACTTCACACATCTATGAAACCACCTCAGGCCATTGTTAGGCTCCAACAATTCCAGTTTAGTTACATCACCTAGTAAACCTTGTTTCACTAGTTCAACTAAACTCATGTCACTAACAAGTACCCACCCGAAGATCCACAACTTAACCAAAACATGATAATCACCACTAGTAACAGATGTATAATCAATAATAGTAGAACTATCTAACAAGTATCTACCTACTATCTATGCATCAAAGTTCAAGAAAATACCTCGCATTATGTTTTTTTTGAAAAAGCTAAAATGAGATATATTACCACATCAGCCTTCCCAGCACAAGACGTGCCAAGATAGACTACAAAAGTTTACAAAGATTCATAGAAACATAATCATAAACCAATCATACAAAGCCTAAACAAATCATAGGACTAGACCACCAGCTATGGTAGTTATAAGATAACGTAACACTCGTCGTCTTCAACCACCTAAAAGAGAAAAGCTTGATCTTGTCCAACAAAATATGGGGTGTATCTGCTGATCCTGTGAACAATCGATGGTTTCGCTCCGTCCATACAACCCAAACGCAAGCAAGCCAAATGAGCTGTAAAAATGAACGACGCGCGCGAGAGCCACCTGCTGAAGATACAAACTGAACAAAATGGTCACGCAAAGTAGTAAAACCCACCAAAGGAATACCAATCCACGAACGCACTAAATCCCAAAGAGAACCAACAGTACTGCAAGAGATGAATAAGTGATGGGCTGACTCGGTCTCTCCACATCCAAAAATGCATGAGTGAGCTGTAGAAGATAAAACACCTCGAGTAACCAGGTTTACTTTCGTAGGCAACCTGTCACGCAATAAACGCCAAGCTAAGATGGAAACCTTCAAAGGAACCTGAGAATGCCAAATGAGGTTATCCGCGTCATCCATAGTAACCGAAATATGTGAGGTGAGAAGCTGATATGCTCCTCTAACAGAGTAACCCGTGTCCGGATCAGGACGCCACTGCCACCTATCAGTAGAATGAGCCTGCAATAAAATGTTAAGAAGTAAAGACTGACACTCCCTCAGCTCTCCTCCTCCCATGCCCTCAGCTGCCGCCGCCACACCCACGCCTCGCCTCCCTCACCCCACCCTAAAGCAAACATCTCTGCCACCGTACGCAGTTTGGTCTCAGCCAACTCAAACAAGCGCCCAAACCGCTGAGACAAAGGAATCTCATCCACCCAGGGATCGGTCCAGAAAAAAGTGTCTGACCCGTCCCCCACCCTCTTCACAACCTGCTCTTGAAACCACCTGCCCCCTATCTCACTCCCTCCATCCCTAATACGCGATATCTCCCTCCACCACGACGACCCTCTCCTGCCTCCATCTCGAAGTCTACCTCCCTCAATCCCATAACGAGCTGCCAACACTCTAAACCACAACCCCTCTCTGTCCACTAACATCCTCCAACACCATTTACCTAAAAGAGACTGGTTAAACTCCCTCAACCGCCTAACCCCCAAACCTCCACTCTCCTTACTTAAGCAAATAGATTTCCAATCAACCCAAGAAATTTTCCTAGAATCCTCACAACCCCCCCAAAAGAATTTAATAAAAATAGATTCAATAGAGGAAATAGTACCTGAGGGAGCTTTGAAGAAGGAAAGAGTGTGGACAGGTAGAGAGGTCAAGACAGACTTTAGCAGAACCAGACGACCACCAAAAGACAAGAAACGACTCTTCCACCCAGATAATCTATTCTTTATACGAAACAACATCGGTTCCCAAAAACTCAAACGTCTCGGATCACCCCCAATCTGAAGACCCAGATAAAGGAAAGGAATCATTCCCACTCTACAACACAGAGCAGACGCAGCTTCGCCTAACCAGGAATCAGGAATATTAACCCCAACCAACATGCTTGTTAAAAGAAACTTACTCATACCTTGAACCTTACAAGCTTTCCGTCACCGAGATGAACAACTCCACCTTCAACTAGCTCTAGGGATTCAAAAGTATTTATTCTTCAAACACATGTGATAGGAGCTTCCAAAGTTTATGACTCAACACTCCACCGATTCCCAACTTCCACTAGCACCTCCGCATCCTCATAATAAGTTGTTGTTTCTGATGTAAGCCGAGTATTCTTAGCACCGCCTCTCCAGACTGATGTCGAGTATTATTACCACCGCCTCTCCAAGCTGACCTTGTGTAACCCTGATTGCATCAACACATCCTTGACTTGATTTTCTACAAGCCAAACATCAATTTTCTCTAGCCTAAACTTCACAACGGAACTCCCTCCTCCTGAATCAAACCAAGAGCTCTGATACCAGTTGTTGGGAAAAACCGACATAGAGAAAATAAAAGAATGCAATCAACAACACAAAAATATAACGTGGAAACTCCAAAACCGGAGAAAAAACCACGACCGTTGTCAAAACCAACAACCAGAGAATAAACAATATGTGAAAATTGTTACAACACATAGACTTCACTCTCAATCACCCCATGCCCCAATACACCCACACTCTCCAAAGTAAATATTTGAACTACATCTCAAATACTCTTAAACAAGAGCATAAGAGAAAAGCAAAAAGACACAAATATAAACTTAAAGTGTTTACAAGTGTTACTGTTTGGTGCAATTATAAACAAAGAACTTATGTCCATTATATAGCTTTGATTTCCTCCTTGCTTCACAATTTTAAGCGATGTGGGACTTTCAATAGCTATTTTTTAACCTCCTTCTTTTTCTTCATTAGCAATGTGGGACTTACATTGCAATCAATCCCAACAAAACTGCATTTAAGCCTTTAGTAAAAGTTTTATACTGAATGTTGATACAATTAGCTTATTTTGATCACTTGTGACTTTTTATTGGTTTGGATAAAAATCAATAACTTTCTATATGAGCATTTTGAAGGGGATGAAAATTCCAAGTGGAGTGTTCGGGGTTCAAATCCCGACCCTGTATATATAAGGCGGTGTCTCAACGTTAAACTCACCGGAACAATTATACTTTCTATATTGTGGTAATCAGCCTACTATTATGATTTAGAACACTGATTTCTATTTGATGAAATTCTTATTCCATGAAACCAATTTTTTTTAATCAAATTTTGAACGAATTGAACATGCCATTACAAGCTAATTCCAATTTTATTTTCTGGTTCTTGATTTTAATTTTGTGTTGTAGCCTATATTATTAAATTGATTTTGGCTACAACGATTCCAAATTGACAACTGCTACAGATGCAATTTCAATTCCTATAATAATTGTCTTGATGGGAGGGGATATAAATGTGTTCTTCATAGTTCAAACACAAAAGATGTTCTAATCTTTTTTCCTGCACTAGAATTTTTTCTCTTTGGATTTTTTTAGTAAGGTTTTAATGATCCATATCTTCGATGAACATCAAGGGGGAGTGTTATGAATAATTAAGAGGGAGTGGTCTTTAAATATATTTGATCATTCACTCGCTTATTTGTGTCTTATAAATAAGACTCATGTTTTAGTGTAAATGTGTAATAACACAAATATGAAGAAAATAATACAAAGTTCTCACATTCTCTAGGTCTCGAAGTTTATTTCTAACAATTATAAAGAGATTGAAGTATATTTAGGATAAATGCAGAGACAATTGAGAGATACAGAGAATAGTGCCTCTAAAGGAAAGTATAGAGAAAGGTTAAAAGACATGATCCAAATTATACATAGTTTGTTTAGGAAGAACACTAATTGAATTTATGCAATCAAATTTAAAATTTATTGTAAATGAAAGGTTCAGACAATTCAATATAATAAGAAAAAAATTCAACACTAATCAAACTAGGATTGTTTATAATAAATAGCCTTACAAAAAGAAATTAACCAACACAAAACTATAATTACCGACTCCATTCAGCTTTAAACAGAAGACATATGCTTCTAATGGGGACGCTGTTTCTTGCACATCTGGCATGCGATGGCAGATCTGACATTCGCAAAGGTACATTGCTCACAAAACCAATGATCATCAGTTATTCCATTGCTATTCACATCACATAAACCATTCTCTAATGCCCTAACCAAATTCTCAAAGTAGTTTCTAGTGACAATGGTCAATCCAGTTAGTTTTTTACGAAAATCAATGAATTCTTGAGATGTGGTGACATAGTCACTGTTGAATTCTTTAGATGGGTTGACATTGTCACTGAGGAATACTTGGATTTCCTGTTCAGCACATTGATGAAGTCTCTCCAAACCTGATTCTGCCTCACCTTGTAAGTACTCAAATAATTGCTTTTTAGTATGTTCATTTTCGGGTAAATAGTATCCATATGCATATGTCCACTTCAATACCCGCCTGCACTCAACTATCTGTAACCAGGCCTCAGTTATGAACTTAAGCTCCGACTTAAGTTGGCACTGTGTGCGTATAAGCTTCTCAATTTCAACAGATTGCGTCTTTTGTAGATCAGCAAGAGCTTTTTGCCTTGAAGATTGGTTGCTAGCCCATCGCTCATAATAATGTGTGTACCTCTCAATTGATTTCTTTGCCCTT
Organism: Trifolium pratense; assembly: GCF_020283565.1. Taxonomy (NCBI): domain Eukaryota; kingdom Viridiplantae; phylum Streptophyta; class Magnoliopsida; order Fabales; family Fabaceae; genus Trifolium; species Trifolium pratense. The sequence continues at coordinate 4,242,114 of NC_060065.1, read as the reverse complement.
TCTTTTCTTTTTTCAGTTTCATTTTGTTTATCTGCTTCATAACGATTGCAAGAACCCCCATGTTCTCTCCATGCACCAAGGCATAGCCAGCAAAATTGAAAGTTACAAGGTGATTTACATGTCATATGGCTGCACCCTTGGTTTTTTTCAATCGGTTTTTTGCACTCGGGACATGGCTTTGTGTAAGCAAGTATCCAGTTGGTGTTTGCGGATTCTGCATTGTTTTTTAGAATCCACTTTGACACCGTATCACAGTCCACCGGACGGTGAGCATCCTCAGTGCAATTCCAACAAAAGCTATACGAACAGAGACAAGATACATCATAATTTCCAAGTCCACCGTCGAAATTAACAGCATGTTCACAACTAGGAGCAGGACACCACTTGGTCTTCTTATTGTCTTCAACGTATGATCTAAGAAGGTAACGATCATATTTTTCTTTATCTTCACCAGATGCTACAAGATTAATCATATCTTGATCAACAGCTGCTTTACAAGCAGGATCAGGACATCTCAGCATCAAGCATCCCGGACCATCGCTAATTGAAGTCCTGATATATCCTCCCCAGCATGAAAAACAGAACGGATGACCACAAGAAGCCGTTTCAATCTCAGAAAGAGGGTAAGCATCAAAACAGATGCCGCAAGTAAGCTCATTGGCATCAGCAGGATTCTGGTAAACTGGCTTCTCCAACAAACCAACTGTCATTCGAACTTTACTTTCGTCGGCGAACCAAGCATCATTAACCTTATTGACACTCCAATTATAATGACGAAGAAGAAGGCTTGCAGCAACATGCGATATGGAAAGAAAATCTGCTAATCTACTGATATCATCTTCCTGACGTTGCCGTATATCTGATTCTTTCAATACAGTGAAACTTTGCTCGGTTCGACGAGACTCATCATCATCATCATCATCATCATCATAGTCGCTGTAGTTATCCGCGGGATCATCGGTTTTTCTTTTTTTTGATACAGGAACATCTTCGGTTTCACTATTGTAGAAATCGTCATCCAGAGACTCAATATCATTGGCATCTTGCATATCATCTTCGGAATCCATGGAAGAACCCTAGAGGGAGAGAGAAGATCGAATTGATTGAAAAAACGGTCGACAAAATCTAGGGCATAGAATTAGGATTGGGAATCGGAACGATGAAGAAAGAAAGAGTGTAGGTTTATCAGTTTATAAGCCCGCTGATTTAAGCCCAAGATTCAATTTTAAGATGAATCTTTCATATTAGTCACAAAAAAAAAAAGATGAATCTTTCATAATTGAAACATTATTTTACTTAAATAATTAAGATGCGAGGTCTAAGATTGTGATATCGGTTGATTTACTTAAATAATTAAGATGTGAGGTCTAAGATTGTGATTAAGATGTGATGTCTAAGATTGTGATATCGGTTGATTTACTTATTACATGGTCTTGATTAGATTTTTTCACCCTGTAATAGGTTACTCTCTGACGTTAATCGGAAATCATTTGATACGTTCATAAGATTCATCAAAATTAACTCATTTTTTGAAAGTACTTAAGAAGAAGGAAATGCGCGCTCAATTGGAAAACGAGGGAAGGAAGAAAGGGAACATCGGTTTTATGAAATAAAAATTAGGGATATAATAGTAATTATATAATTTAATGTTTTCCATTCCATTGGATACATTCCAATTTGGGTGGAATGGAAAATTGGATAAATGGTGGTATTGGATGGAATGAGTTTCATCCTATTTCATTCAATTTTTGCAAAATCAAACAACGGAATCTAATTTCATTCCATTCCGCTTCATTCCATTCCACCACTTTCCATCAATCCAAATAGAGCCTTAAACCCGAATCGATCCAATCCGGTGGTGAGCGGATTGAGTCAGGTTGGATCAACAGGTCATTACATATAAATTTATTAAACAATTCTCAAAAACATATATGATATTTTATTACATGAACATTTTAAAATTTAGACTGAATTTTACTATTTAAAATTTAGACATTTGAAATTACATGAAATACTTAAAATTTAATATAAAAATTTAAGATTTTAAAACATAAAAATATTAAGCTATATTATAAAAAATATTAAATGGATTTGCGCGTTCATTGGTTTAAAATCATATAACCTACCTGAACCAAACCGCTTCGAGTTTAAACGGATTGATTCGGATTGAACTCGCACATGAATGAGTCCGGATTAAATGCAGGTTGAATTGGGATTGAACGGACCACCCGCACTCGCGAACACCACGAGTTAAGTATACGTAACTAAAATAATAATTTGTTCTCTTTCACATATAAATGTTTTTAATTAATTTTTTAAAATAAATAGAAAATGAGTATAAAATAATAGTGGCAATATTGTGTGTTGTACTCCCTCCGGCCTTAATTATAAGCAAAAGTCTTAAAAAAAGTCTGACCTTAAATATAAGCAAAAGTCAACAAATTCAACTCTATTTAATACTTGTATTCCAAAACTACCCTTTCTTTTAAATTAAGTTAATTTTTAGGCTTAAATGCAGTTTTACCCCCCTATTTTGATTAAATCGGAATTTTACCTCCCCCGTTTTAAAACGCGGACTTTTACCCCCCATTTTATAATTTTTTGGATTTTACCCCCCTTAAAATTCTGCTTTCGAGTAACAACTTCAAAGCGTCACACACAACTCAATTTGGATCAATAATTCGCCAAACGTATACTGAAATGATCGTAATCGAGTTATCTTTCCACATAATCAAATCCCACTAAATTTGGAGTTACAAAGAGAGATTAATTACCATTTTACTATAGGTATGTCCCCCAAAATTCTACACAAAATCTGCTTTCGAGCCACAACTTCAAAACTTCAAAGCGTCGCACACAACTCAATTTGGATCAATAATTCGCCAAACGTATACTGAAATGATCGTAATCGAGTTATCTTTCCACATAATCAAATCCCACTAAATTTGGAGTTACAAAGAGAGATTAATTACCATTTTACTATAGGTATGTCCCCCAAAATTCTACACAAAATCTGTTTTCGAGCCACAACTTCAAAACTTCGCACAAAATTCCATTTAGATTCATAATTCACCAAAATGGTACCAAAATGACTGCAATCGAGTTAGTTTTCCACAAAATCAAACTCCACTAAATTTGGAGTTACAGAGAGATATTAATAATCACTTTAGTGAACGTATGTCCAAATCAATTATTGTATGGAACTACTACTGGTATGTTTGTCATGTCTCTCACCCTATAGCTCATTTTTCAATAGTATTTACATGCCCGGAAAGCTAACGACATTACCCTTGTTGTCTTTTAAATTTTGTCAAATTTGGAGTTACGATGTGTTTGGTAGACGATGTTGAATTTGAAGGTCATAAGTAGATTTCTGCAAAATTAGTAATTGGACAGACATTCACTAAAATGTTAATTAATCTCTCTTTGTAACTCCAAATTTAGTGGGGTTTGATTCTGTGGAAATCTAACTCGATTATGGTCATTTTGGTATCCGTTTGGTGAATTATTGATCCAAATTGAGTTGTGTGCGAAGCTTTGAAGTTGTGACTCGAAAGCAGAGTTTGTGCAGAATTTTGGGGGACATACCTTCACTAAAACGGTAATTAATCTCTCTTTGTAACTCCAAATTTAGTGGAGTTTGATTCTGTGGAAAGATAACTCAATTACGGTCATTTCGATATCCGTTTGGTGAATTATTGGTCCAAATTGAGTTGTGTGTGAAGCTTTGAAGTTGTGACTCGAAAGCAGAATTTTAGGGGGGGCAAAATCCAAAAAATTATAAAACAGGGGGTAAAAGTCCGCGTTTTAAAACAGGGGGTAAAATTCCGATTTAACCAAAACAGGGAGGCAAAACTGCATTTAAGCCTAATTTTTAATACTGACATCTTTTAAAACGCGATGAAGAGAAAATTATTCATATCCATGTTACGGTAAAAACTACCAAATATTAGTTGGTTCGGTGGTGATTGGTGCTGAACTCGGTAGGGAGGATCACGGTTCGATCCCCCGCAACTGCATTTGAGAGGGGACTGGAAATGCCAGAACTCGTCCCGAACTCTGGACTACTAGAGCCCCCTTCTCCTAGGAACGAGAGGGTAAAAACAAATAAAAAACTAACTAAGTGAAGGGAAAATTATTCATATCCATGTTACAAATCATTTTATAGTAATTAGGTGTACTTAGTTTTTTTCTTCAACCAGTCTAGTGGCTAGATATTCGATCTTAAAGGTGAATAATTAAGTTTGTGTCTTGGTGGATGTCCATCATTGATCTTTCATTTTTCTATGACTTCCATTAGTGTGTGATCTTTAAATGTATTTGATCATTCACTTGCTTATTTGTGCCCTATAAATAGGACTATTGTTTTAGTATATTAACACACATACGAATAGAATAATACAACTCTCGTCTTCTCTATCTCTATTTTCTAGCTCTCGAAAATTTATTTTTAACAATTATAAAGAGATTAAAGTATATTTGAGATCAATGCAGAGAGAATTGAGAGATAAAGATAAAAGAGTATAGTGCTCTAAGAGAAGAGTTAAAAGACATGATCCGAATTATACATTTGTAATAAATTTAGGCAAAAAAATTAAAATTTATTGTAAATGAAGGTTAAGACAATTCAATTAAAAAAAATTCGATGATAATGAAATTAGGATTGTAATCGACTATGGTTAAATAGCCTTACAAAACTATGTCTATGATTCCTGACTCCATGGACGCTGTTGATTGCACATCCGGCATGCGGTGGCAGATACGACATTTGCAAAGGTACATTGCTCACAAAACCAATGATCATCAGTTATTATTCCATTGTCATCCACATCAGATAAACCATTCTGAAATGCATCCACATTAGATGAACCATTCTCTAATGCCAATTCCTCCACATCAGAGAAACCATTCTCTAATGCCTCCACATCAGATAAACCATTCTCTAATGCCCTAACCAAATTCTCAAAGTAGTCTCTAGTCACAATGGTCAGTCCAGCTAGTTTTGAACGAAAATCAATGAATTCTTTAGACGGGCGGACATCGTCTGCAGATGGGGCAACATTAATGTCACGGAGGAATACTTGGATTTCCTGTTCAGCACATTGATGAAGTCTCTCCAAACCTGATTCTGCCTCACCTTGTAAGTACTCAAATAATTGCTTTTTAGTATGTTCATTTTCGGGTAAATAGTATCCATATGCATATGTCCACTTCAATACCCGCCTGCACTCAACTATCTGCAACCAGGCCTCAGTTATGAACTTAACCTGTGACTCAGGTAAGTCCTGTGAGGCTCTAATCTTGTCAATATCAACAGATTGCATCTTTTGTAGATCAGCGAGAGCTTTTTCCCTTGAAGATTGGTTGCTAGCCCATCGCTCATAATAATGTGTGTACCTCTCAATTGATTTCTTTGCCCTTTCTTTTATTTTTTCAGTTTCATTTTGTTTATCTGCTTCATAACGATTGCAAGCACCATTATGTTCTTTCCATGGACCAAGGCATAGCCAGCAAAATTGATAGTGACAAGGTGATTTACATGTCATATGGCTGCACCCTTGGTTTTTTTCAATTGGTTTCTTGCACTCGGGACATGGCTTTGTGTAAGCAAGTATCCAGTTGGTGTTTTCGGATTCTGCACTGTTTTTTAGAATCCACTTTGACACGGTGTCACAGTCCACCGGACGGTGAGCATCCTCAGTGCAATTCCAACAAAAGCTATACGAACAGAGACAAGATACATCATAATTTTTTCGAATTCCAGCATCGAAATTAACAGCATGTTCACAACCAGGAGCAGGACACCACTTGGTTTTCTTATTGTCTTCAATGTATGATCTGAGAAGGTAACGATCATACTTTTCTTTATCTTCATCAGATGCTACAAGATTAATCATGTCTTGATCAACAGCTGCCTTACAAGCAGGATCAGGACATCTCAGCATCAAGCATCCCGGACCATCGCTAATTGAAGTCCCGATATATCCTCCCCAGCATGAAAAACAGAACGGATGACCACAAGAAGCCGTTTCAATCTCAGAAAGAGGGTAAGCATCAAAACAGATGCCGCAAGTAATCTCATCTGCATCACCAGGATTCTCATAAACTGGCTTCTCCAACAAACCAACTGTTCTTCGAACTTCACCTTCGTCAGCAAACCAAGCATCATTAACCTTATTGACACTCCAATTATAATGACGAAGAAGAAGGCTTGCAGCAACATGCGATATGGAAAGAAAATCTGCTAATCTACTGATATCATCTTCCTGACGTTGCCGTATATCTGATTCTTTCAATACAGTGAAACTTTGCTCGGTTCGACGAGACTCAACAGGATTAGAATCACCTTCGGCAACATCAGCAGCATCTTCATCATAGTCACTGTAGTTATCCATGTAGAAATCGTCATCGAGAGACTCAATATCGTTGTCATCGTGAATACTCCTATCATCTTCAGAATCCATGGAAGAACCCTAGAGGGACAAAATCTACGGCACAGAATTAGGATTGGAAATCGGAAGAATGAAGAAAGAGTGTAGGGTTTATGGTGTTTTTTTTCCCTTGGATTGGACTGAGAGCTGTTTATATAAAAGATACACGTAAATATAGTAACTTAATGTAACATATAAAACTATTTATACACAAAAAAAAAATCTAATAAAAGAAGATACTTGTGGAAATAAAAAAGATTTTTTTAAAACAGTTGGAAAAAAGATTTGACCAACTTATATGAAAAAATATATATAATATCTATAATAAAAGATTAAGAAAATATATTACCAAAAAAAGGAATTTACTACTAATAATATACTGTATCTAATTTGTTGTCATCAATTTTAATAATATTTTAAATCTTCTACACTTAAATGTAGTTTTACCTCTGATGATTTAAAAGATAACATATAGCAACTTTTTACTTTTTTATAAAAAATTATGCCAACAATAAAAGATTAATAAAAAAAAAAAGAAAGAATAAAAGATTAATAAGTGGAACAGAGACGACATAATTGTAGGTATCAAAAAAAGAAAAATAGGAACAGAACGATCATAAAAGATACACATTAAAATAGGAAATCAATCTAATAACATCAAATAAGTTATTCTAAAGCTTATCAAATAAATAAAAAAACAAAAATAAGTTATTATTAAAAAATAAAAATAATATCAAGGCATAAAAATAGGATAAAATAAAATATTACGCAAAACAAAATTATGAAGAATAGTATATAGAATAAGGTTTTTTTTTTTATATCTATTTTATACCTGTATATAATGAGGATACAAGATTTTTTTGTGTGGACTTTTCATGATATCAACAATACCCTTGTTTTTTTTAATTAGAAAAAAATATTTTATTAATAAACTCACCGTAACATAAGACATGTCTTTTTTTTAACATAAGTTTACATTATCGGAAATATGGATCACACAGACGGGCGCTGTCTGGCCGCTGGTAGTCTATAAAGAATAGGAACCAAATCTAATGTATAACAATTTTTTTTTACTTATAATGTATAACAATTGAATATCTATGTCAAAAAAAAAACAATTGAATATATATTTGTTATTGATAATTATAATTTATTATTAAAATATACAAGAGCCATATTTAACACTAATCAGTAAATTAAATTTATTCCTTCAAAAAAAAAAAGTAAATTAAATTTATTAAATTTAATATAATGCAGTTAATAACATAATGAAAAACGTAAAAATATTAATAATCAACTATATATTTAAGAACTATATAAAAAAAAACTATAAATTTAAGAAACGCAAAAGAAAGATGTGCTTATTAAGGTGTGCTTATATTGCTTAAAAAAAAGTGTGCTTATATTAATTAATATAATTATATTACAGCATAACATAAGTTTCGATAAACTAAGTAGCTAAAAAGAAAGATGGTCTAAGTGAGGATATAAAAACTCTAAAAGAATCTCCAGACATAATTGATATTTCATTTCTATTAGAGACTGATCAGATACCTGAAATTCATTAAAATAAGGAGATTTCAATAAATTATGTCACTAATGAAATATAATGGAAACGCCAAAAGGAAATCAACGTTGACGATATTTTATATCGATATATGTGATAAGAGATAATGATGATTATGAATCAAAGTCTATTGAGAATTATAGACGATACAATGATTAACTAAATGAAAAGACGTAATTGCTATGTAATTAATCTCGCTTTGAAGATGAGATACAAATCAATTTTTTCGTGTGAGTAAAAAATTATGAAATCCAAATATTAAAAGTTTAAATTGTTATTCAAGAATATTGGTAAAAGTTTCTCATTAACAGTGAAGAGAAATATTCAACTGAAGTGAAATCAATTTTTTTTTTTACTTGATTAAGTTTAGTAACACATGAAAAGATTCAATTTATTTGAAAATTGTGTTAAAATATATTTGTATGATTCACTTGTTTTTAGTGAGGATTATATGAAACTCCTTAAAGTATTTAATTTCCATGTGACATACAATTCGAACTATTGAAGAGATCACTTAATAAAATGAATATGTATTTGTGTGAATGTTGTATAATATTTTTAGTGAGTATTTCCAAATGAGGAAGATGAAAATGACAACATTGTCTATTTTTAAAGGAATTGGAAATGAGTTTTTTTTTACTATGGAAATGAGTTTGTTATAATTTATTTTTATGATGATAATATAAATTGGATCAAAACTCCTAAAGAGCTTATGAAATCTGTTGATTAAAGAAAAGTTTGAAAGGTTATATGTTGAATGGTCAATGTTTGTTTGGAATTGCAAACTTAATATTTTAACGAGGTTTCGTGCATCAACACTACAACATTTTTTATCATAGACAACATGTCAAAAAGGGTGGTCCAAAGGCAAAAAAACAGTGGCCTAACGTTTAGGCCACGATTTTTTCACGTTAGTCCACGGTTTATTGGATGTGGTGTATGCAGCCGTGGCCTTTTCTCGAAAGTCGCGGTTTTGTTCAGTTTAGTCCACGGATAGCAAAAACCGTGGTGTATAACTTTCAAAAAAGCCACTGTTATTTGACTAGTATTAGGCCACGGTTTGGGTTAAGCACAAAATTCAAAGGAAAAAATATTTAATAGCCAAACTATTTATAATAGTAAATGTGGGTTATTTATATGCTTCCTTATTAACTTTCAGCTTTAGGTTATCTTATCTGCATGCTTCCTTTCTGTCTAAAATAGCCAAACTATTTATAATAGACAATGATAATGAAGAAAGAATTAGCAACTTAGCATGTACCAGTGACAAGAGCCACACTGCATAGCAGATACTTTTTTGCATGATTATGCAGATGAAATATTGAAATCAAAGCACAAACAAGCCACTATTCTTAGATGGTATCAAAATGAACTCCACCCCCTCTTTACAAAATGGTTTTTAAAAACTATGTCAGAAAGAACAAACTTCAATGTTTTTCTAAGCCACCCCCCACATCTGCTACATCATGACAAAGTTTCTTTTCTTTTACTTCTAAAGCTTCCTTTCTACTTCCTTATTAACTTTCAGCATATAAAAAATATTGTAATTGAAACTAAATGTGTTCAACTGCGATCGGGAGGGGGCTGGAACCACTTGATGCCAGAACTGACCCCCGAACCAGATTAAACTGGTGGTGAGAAACTAAATGTGTTCATAATTCATCTTACACTAAATGCGTCTGTCCTTAATTCATATAGTTTTAACTTGGTGTTAATTGTACTTGTACATCATATGTAGGACTTATTGTACTTCTATTTCTTTAAAAAAGGAAGGAAAAGGATTATTACCGAGGGTTTTGTGATGGAAGATGATTTGTAAAGGGATTGGGAGAGATTTTGTACATTCAGAGCCTCCAATCTTTTTCTATTCTCTTCTATCTTTTTGTTTCATGCATCCAAATATGTCGATCCCATCGTGAGACTCCAAACATGCAACACTGCAAGCATTGATAACAAACAAGTCAGAACGATGCAAATAGCTAAATTGAACAAAGTGGAAACTAATAGGGGAAGGGACAAATATTATTAAAAAAAAAAAAGACGTGAAATCAACATATTTCCAAAGTTAGTCTTTTTAGTCCATGAAGTCTAATAAAGTATCATCCAGATCAGAATCATCTTCAACTTTGATCCACCTTTTGTCCATCACTTTAAATCTAATAGGAAAAAAAAAACATATAGTTTGAAACTACATACGAAACTATAATACCATTGCAATTTCAACAGGGTAACAAAAACTAAGCAAACATTGAATGGAAAGCTAACAAAAACTATAACAACATCTCTAAAAAGATAGATACATTTTGCTTTTGCTCAATGAGATTAATTAGTATCATATTAGAGTTCATATATAACAGAGGTCAAAAGCACCCAAATCACAAACATACATGCTAACTTATAACATGTGTTTATAAGGTTTTGTGGCTCACTTACCTAAAGGTTCAAAGCAATGCAAATATCAGGGAAGAAAACATTGCGACTGTCTGGGTAAAGAGAGGTTGAGTTCTGCAGAAACAAAAAATTGATTAGAAATCAGAGGTTCTAAAGAAAAAGACAGACCACTAAGAAACATATATAACCATAGTTACGTAATCGTATATGCATGATCTAACACATTGTTCTCTAACTTGTCAAAAGAAACATGGAGTTTCTTACTGAACTGTCAAAAGAAGCTATCTCAAAATTTGGAGAATTGGCACTTGAGTCTAAGGTGAAGCAGTTTGAAAAAACAACCCAATACTATCTCTCAAAACAATCAGAACCACTACTAGTCCACTACTATTTGTCACAATAACATGAAATGAAACACTCCTACTACTCTCTTAAGTCCAATTAGTCAAACAACAAACTCCACAATTGTTAATCTTAAATTCATCATATTTAGCTTCCCAAATTCCAATTAACCAAACCACAAATAAGGCAACAACAAACAATGAGCTACAACAGTCCGAGTTTGAGCTTAATAGAGAAAGATAAATAAAGAAATAAAGAAACAAATAAACCAAACCAAATGGGATTCACATTTAGCACCATAACACTATTTTTTTTAAATCAGCAAACACTATATTAAAACTAGTTAACCCATCACAAGGAATGCTAGGGAAAACCAAAAGTAATTACAAACAGGGGAGACCTTATGCACCTCATTCTTTATGTTTAAGACTAGAAGTGCTATATAGGCCACCAGAGTACAAGAACAAATATAGTGACTTCCTAGTCCAAAACAAGCAGACCACGGGCCATCAGCAAACAGCAAAATAACAAAGCTAATACAAATAAAGCATGCTAAAAAGTTGAAAACAGCAAACTACCCCATCCTAGAAATAAGCATCAGCAGCTAGGCAACAACTGTGAGCCGAATGGCAGAAAAACAGATCTATCTCTTGTGTTTGAATTAATTTCCCCATCTCTATATTATGGAAATTATTAAGACACATTTGGAAGTAAACTCTACCAAGAAACCTTCCTTCACTAACCAAATTACAAACAAGATAATTATAGTCTCAGGTGTTATTAATTTCAGCTTATTTTTCAAATAGTAATTATTTACTTTTCACAATTTACTTCCTATACAATTCTAATGTCATTCACACACACAAAATAGCTATAGCTTATAGGAGTAACTGCAAAAGATAAAAGAAAACTGTTAAAATGCCTAACTTTGTGATTCACAAGTACAAATTTTTTCCTCCCAAAATAAGAGAGTGGCAAGGCAATTAAGCACACAAAAACAAACATTCCACACTAAAATAATACACCAGCAGAGGGTAAAAAGGGGAAAATAGAAAGAAAAAAAATATTAGTAACAGATGCCTTATAATGAAAACAGTTCAGATCTATTACTATACTCACATCTCTAACCAATTGTTTCATCTCAGTTCACAAAATGGTAATCACTTTAACTCAACAATAATCACTTTATACCAACAAAAAAAAAAAAAAAATTGAAGTCAACCAAACAAAACAAATCACTTTAACTCAACAAAATAAAATAAAATCAAAACAAAATCACTTCAACTCAGCAAAATCAAACCAATACAAAAAATCACTGTCAAACGAAGATGTTGACATTTGAATCAGTAGAAATCTGAAAAAATGAGTTACCTAAGTTAGGGATTTTGAGAAGCTAAACTGCCTAACACAAAATGGCGAGTTTTTGAATCGGTCTTGTAGTACCATATTTTAGTTTAGTTGAGAACACTATTGGATTTATCTAATTATATGTCATAGTACCATATTTTAGTTCAGTTGAGTTTTGTGATTCTACACATACAAGAAACTTGAAGAAGATGATATCGTACCACTGGCTAATTCAGAGAAGAGTATATTAAAGGAGATAAATAGATCTTTCTACAAAGTCACCATCAAGTGAAGTTTCTAATCAACTATATAGATGATTATCTTTCTTACAAAGTCACCGTCAAGTAAAGCTTTCGATCAACTATATATAAAAGATTAATTTGTCTCTTTCGTCTCATATATAATTGTGTGGAGATATAAATGTGTTCTTCACAGTTCAAACACAAAAGGTGTTGTACTTTTTTTCTTTCACTATAATTTTTTTTCTATGTCCATCATTGATCTTCCACTTTCCTATAACTCCCATTAGTGTGTAATCTTCAAATGTCTTTGATCATTCACACATATATGAAGAGAATAATACAAAACTCTCATATTCTCTATCTCTATTTTCTAACTCTCGAAGTTTTTTTTAACAATTATAAATAGATGGAAGTATATTTAAGATAAATGCAGAGTGAATTGAGAGATATAGAGAATAGTGCCTTTAAAGACAAATATAGAGAAAGTTAAAAGACATGATCACATTTGTACTAAATTTATGCAATGAAATTTAAAAATTCAACAATAATCAAATTAGGATTGCAATCGACTATGATTAAATACCCATACAAAAAGAAATTAACCAACACAAAACTATGATTACTGACTCCGTGGACGCTGTTGATTGCACATCCGGCATCCGGTGGCAGATATGACATTTGCAAAGGTACATTGCTCACAAAACCAATGATCATCAGTTATTCCGTAGCCATCCACATCACATAAACCATTCTCTAATGCCCAAACCAAATTCTCAAAGTAGTTTCTAGTCACACTGGTCAATCCAACTAGTTTTGTACGAAAAACAATGAATTCTTTAGACGGGCGGACATCGTCACTGTTGAATTCTTTAGATGGGGCAACATCGTCATTGAGGAATACTTGGAGTTCCTTATCATTGAATTCTTTAGATGGGGCGACATCTTGAAGTTCCTTATCATTGAATTCTTTAGATGGGGAGACATCTTGGAGTTCCTTATCATTGAATTCTTTAGACAGGGCGACATCTTGAAGTTCCTTATCATTGAATTCTTTAGATGGGGCTACATCGTCACTGAGGAATACTTGGAGTTCCCCGAGGAGTACTTGGAGTTCCTTATCATCGAATTCTTTAGATGGGGCGACATCTTGGAATTCCTTATCATTGAATTCTTTAGATGGGGCTACATCGTCCCTGAGGAATACTTGGAGTTCCCCGAGGAGTACTTGGAGTTCCTTATCATCGAATTCTTTAGATGGGGCGACATCTTGGAGTTCCTTATCATTGAATTCTTTAGATGGGGCTACATCGTCCCTGAGGAATACTTGGAGTTCCCTGAGGAGTACTTGGAGTTCCTTATCATCGAATTCTTTAGATGGGGCGACATCTTGGAGTTCCTTATCATTGAATTCTTTAGATGGGGCGACATCTTGAAGTTCCTTATCATTGAATTCTTTAGATTGGGCTACATCGTCACTGAGGAATACTTGGAGTTCCTTTTCGGCACATCCATGAAGTCTCTCCAAAACTGATTTTGCCTCGCCTAGTAAGAACTCAAAGAATTGCTTTTTAGCATGTTGATTATCGGGTAAATAGTATCCATATACATATGTCCACTTCAATACCCGCCTGCATTCAACTATCTGTAACCAGGCCTCAGTTATGAACTTAAGCTGTGACTTAACTTGGCACTGTGAGTCACTAAGCTTCTCAATATAAACAGTGTGCATCCTTTGTAGATCAACAAGAGCTTTTTGCCTTGAAGAGTGGTAGGTAGCCCATCGCTCATAATAATGTGTGTACTTCTCCACTGAATTCTTTGCCATTTCTCTTCTTTTTTCAGTTTCATTTTGTTCAGCTGCTTCATAACGATTGCAAGGACCATTATGTTCTGTCCATGCACCAAGGCATAGCCAGCAAAATTCAAATTTACAAGGTGGAATACATGTCATATGGCTGCACCCTTGGCTTTTTTCGATCGGTCTCTTGCACTTGGGACATGGCTTTGTATAAGGAAGTATCCAATTTGTGTTTTCGGATTCTGCAATAATCCACTTTGACACGGTGCCACAATCCACAGGACGGTGAGCCTCTTCATTGCAATTCCAACAAAAGCTATACGAACAGAGACAAGATACATCATAATTTTTACCAGTTCCGCCATCGAAATTAACAGCATGTTCACAACCAGGAGCAGGACACCACTTGATCTTCTTATTGTCTTTAACATATGATCTGAGAAGGTAACGATCATACTTTTCATTATCTTCACAAGATGCTAAAAGATTAATCATATCTTGATCAACAGCAGCACCACAAGCAGGATCAGGACATCTCAGCATCAAGCATCCCGGACCATCGCTAATTGAAGTCCCAATATATCCTCTCCAGCATGAAAAACAGAACGGATGACCGCAAGAAGCCGTTTCAATTTTAGGAGGAGGGTAAGCTTCATAACAGATGCCGCAAGTAAGCTCTTCGGCATCAGCAGGATTCTGGTAAACTGGCTTCTCCAACAAACCAACTGTTCTTCGAACTTTACATTCGTCAGAAAACCAAGCATCATTAACCCTATAGACGCTCCAATTATAATGAACAAGTAAGATGCTTGCAGCAACATGAGGTATGGAAAGAACTGTTGCTACTCTACTGATATCATCTTTCTGCCGTTGCCGTATATCTGATTCTTTCAATATGGTAAAACTTTGCTTGGTTCGACGAGACTCATCAGTAACAGCATCATCACAGGCGCTGTAGTTATTCATGGGCAAAAACTAGGGCTCAGAATTGGGACTGGGAATCGGAAGAAAGAAAAAAGTGTGTAGGTTTTTATGGTGTGTGTTTTCGTTTTCCTTCAATTGAGAAAATAATTTATATATTAAAAGATTAAGAACGGAAAAACTCTTCAAATTAATAACTCTCTAAATTTATAAATTTATTAATTTAGAGAGTTATTAATTTATCGATAAATTAATAATTATTAATTTAAAAAGTTTTTAAGTAATTATACTGTACATACCAAACAAAAAGGTAAATTAGTCTATGTCTCTTAGAATTACGTTGCAGCGAACCTTGAGACTCAACGTAAATTAGTAACTACTGTGTTTATATGCTTTGGAAATCAATAAGGGTTTTTGAACTTTAAAGGAAACCAGACAACTATTGAATCATATTTAAATAGAGTGTAATATATTTTTTTTTCAGTTTCTATGAATTATTAATTTATGATTTTCTTGGGACCGGAAATTTTAAAGGGATCTCCCGAAAAATTATTATCTTATTATTTTATCGAATTTTTTAATTTTTTACATTGGCCCAAGTTAGGACCGGACAAATTTATTATTTTAGAGAGTTTATTAATTTACCGAGTATTAATTTAAAGAGTTTCTACTGTATATTAAAAAAAACAAATAGAAACAGAAAGTGCAATATAATAAAAGGAATTTACTAAAAACATTTTTTTTTACAATATTAAAAATAATTACTGTTGTAAAAAAATATATTAAAAATAATTACTACTAAAATAGATAATCTGTCGTAATCCAAAAAAAAAAAAAATTAATCTGTCCTTATTAATTTTAATAATATATCAAAAATTTTACCCTTAAAAAATTATGCCAACAATAAAAGATTAATACAAAGAAAAAAAAAATAAGTGGAACAAAAACGGCAATGAATGGTAGGTACCCCTCTGTTTTTTTTTTTAATTGTCCATTTAAGAGTCCGTTTGGATTAATTTATTTTTGAGTTTATGCAAACACCTAAGTTGGATTTAGCATTCCTATTTAATTGTTCATTTGATATTTTAAGAGTACGATTTGTCAATCGTACCCTTTGTCAATAACTCTTATTCCTATTAAAAAAAATTTGTACATGATATATTAAATTTATTGGAAAGAAAAAGTATGTGCAAAAAAATATGAATTTATTGGTAGATTAAAATTAGGATATATCACGAAGATTATATTAACCACTTGGACCAGTTCATCATTGGTTAATTTCATTATGTTTTTAAGTACATTCTATTAACTTCAATAAACACAGCTTAGAGTAAAACAAATAATTTGTAACATATGTGTAAAAAAAAATTATTAATTAATATAAACACACCTTATAAAATAATTTGTAACATGTTTTACCATAAAAATAAAAATAAATTGTAACATGGATATGAATACTAATATTAAAAAACTATCCATTGAATCTCTATTCTATGCCTGTGGTTTACTCACCTGCATATTTATCTTAAATATACTTCAATCCATTGAATCTCTTTATCCATTGTTCAAAAAGATTAGAAATATATCAATATGCATACATTATACATAACAGTTTTCAAGTGAACAGAATCAGGAAAAATAACAGCATCATAGTAGAGCTTAATCAAAGAAAACAAATAAAGCATGTCTGCATTATTGTGGACAAGAACCATAAGCCAATTCACAGAAAACAGCTTAACTGCACACTAGTTCTTCAGTTTTTACAGTCATCTAAACATTTTACAAAGTTAGTGGAAGCTAAACATTCGATCCGTTATCCAAACCTAATTTTATGTGTGCTTTGTAAATAGTGCCTAATAGCCAATTTATGAAAATGTACAAGTCTATGACTCATCTTTAAAGGAATGTGCATTCAGAGGTAACCAATTTAGACCATCACAATCATACGATGCGTAACCAAAACCTTCCGCACATCCAGCCGGTCAAACCAAACCAGTCGTGATTCGTGAACACTTCATCAAACAGCAAGAAAAGAAAAAGATAAGAACATAGTTCAGTTTACAGTCACTGCTTGCAGTCCGAACTTATATGGAAAGAAAATAAAAACTCATTAGGATTTTGGTTAGGGAGCCCCAATAACCAATGCGTCATGTGGCTCATGTCTGCCTAAGGGTATCTATGCTGCATTAAACACAGAAAAGTATTTCAAATGTGATTACAATCTATTTTCAAACTTACAAATGCACACTTTCTTCTCCTACCTCCCTTAAAATTAACTATAGCACGGTACTAAGGCTAAAGATTTATCAAATTCAGTAAGTGTAAGTTTTATGGTATATGAGTTTCTATCATATTTAGGGGTGGGAATACACTAGGACGACAGACAAGGGCTTATGGCCTAGCATTCATAATGAAGTTCATGAAACAATTTCCAAACTCATACAAGCGCATTCATCAACTTGGAACAAGCAACCCTCTAAATAATTTCACGAGGGTTTTCCGCATACCTCAATTGTAGCAAGGAGTTTTGCAGATAACTCGGTTGTATACTCCTTAAAATTTTGAAACCTAGAACTCAACATAAAGAAGCAAGAAACAAGGTTGAAGTTTTTTCTAGTTTTTTCTCAAAATTTCTCTCTTCTGAAAATTTCCATCCTAAAAAATTATCTTGAGCGAGAGTTGAACCATTGCAGATATAATTATGGTCTCGTATCCTCTAACTTAAGTGATGTTTTTCTTTTTCTGGTTCATATCTTATTGAAACAGCCAATGAGAAAATTGTTGATTTTAGTAGTCATAACTCATAACACAAGCAACTATTCCAATGCAACCCTTTGAACTCAACACGCCAAATTCTAAAGAATAATCACTGTTGTATAAATAAGTGTGAACTGTGAAGGCCACATAAATCTACCCATGGACTTATTATATCCTTAATATCTCAAACATTGAATTACTAATAGCACAATTTCAAGAGAGCAATACAATACAAGTATACAACATCAAGTTTCAAATAATACATTACAGACACAAATAACAACTACAAACAAACATAAACATAATAGATGCATAATGCATTCACATTCAACACAGATTTTCCTTAACTACTAGTACATATGTATAACCAAAAATCAAAGACAAAGAAGTTACCTAATGCTTGGAGGTCTTATTAAATCTTCCAATCCTAAAATGTTTCAAATCAACCTCATTTGTTCCCCCATCCACCACAAGCTCAGTCAATATCTTCCCAATAACAGGAGCCATCTTAAACCCATGACCCGAAAACCCGGCACCCAAAACAACCTTTTCACCAAACTCACCACCCAAAAAATCAATCACAAAATCCTCATCAGGAGTCATAGAATACATGCAAGATTGTTTCACAACAGGCTCACTTGAATCAACCAACCCACCAAATCTCCCTTCAACCCACTCTTTCATCTCATTCATCATCACACCTGATCCCCAAGGTCTCTTATCCGGGTCACACGGGTTACCATCATGAACCGCAACTTTAATCAAACCCGGAAACTCCAAACTTGGTGATCCATACAATAAAACACTGCCGAAGCTAGAAAACGTCGGAAAATCGCCGCTAATTGTAAATTTACCTTCATGTCCTTCCTTTATCCTCCAGTAACAAAGAAGAGTCTCCAACGGTTGAATCGGAAGTTCAACTCCACTAACCTTCTTCAGTAATTTGTTCACCCATGCTCCTACCGTAACCACACATTTTTTACCGCGAAACTTTTCACCGTTCGCGGTTGAAACAACAACACCGGCACCGTCGTTTTTTATATCTGTAACTTCAACATTGTCCTTTAACACTGCACCGTGGTTACGTGCGAGTGTCTGAAACATTGTAACAGCTTTTGTGGCTTTGATTACTCCGCCGTACTCTGTTGACAAACCAACCCAATCGTCTGGGATATTAACCCTGCCGGAGAATTTCTCGTTGACTTGTTCACGGCGAAGGAGTTGATAAGGGAGGTTATTCTCCCGGAAGTTTTCAATGATGGAAAGAATAGTGGGATCATTTGATGGGCCCATATCAAAGTGATGGGCTTTGTAATAAACGTTGAAGCCCACTTGGGCTTGGGTTTGTTCCCAGAGTTTGTATGATTTGATGACTAAAGAGGAGTAATAGTGTTCGGGATAGGCAGCACGGATGTTGCGGGATTCACCGTGAGAGGAGCCACGGTGATGGAGGAAGTCGAATTGTTCAAGCAAGAGAGTTTTGAGGCCTCTTTTGGAAGCTTGATATGCGGTGGAACTGCCCATGACTCCGGCGCCGATGACAATGACGTCATAGTCGGAAGGTGAAGAGTCCATCTTTAGTCTGTAATTTTGATTGATTGATTAGTGAATTGGTGCGAGTGTGTTTGGAGGTGAAGAGGTAATAAATAAGTCAACATATTATAAAGTTCTTAAAATATAAGAGTATTTTTCTTTTATAGATAAAAACACCAAATTGGTGGAAGTGGTAATTGTCTTGGTCCTCTTAAATATGTGGTCAGAAGTTTGATTTCTCACTTATGCGTATTGAGAAAATTCAATTAGGAGGAGAGAACTCACCTTGTGTGCCTCACATGTTCTCCGACAGAGATTAGTCATCGCTAACGATAGTGGAAATTTCGTAGATAAAAACAATAAAGTGAATACGAAATTGAGAGAGAAGAAAAAAATTGCATCTTAATGATTGTTCGGTAGGTTTAGATTACAGAGATATATAAATTGTTGACCTGAAACTCGACCTGCATTAGACCAAATGCTGCGATGTGTTATCGATTATATCGAAATCGAATCGTGAGTATGTGCTCTACCTGTCAAAACTCTCACAAGAGCTAATGAGAATACCCAACTAGCATTAAGATGCAGTCCTCTCCTCAAATATATTTTTTACTACAAATTTTTATTAGTTGTGCAAGTTGAATGTCTGCCTTGCTCTAGGCCTTTGACCAAGCCACCACTATGACAGCAGTCGGCTATCACGGTGAATGAAGCAACATGAGAACATGTTTCGTTACATCGTAGCCACACATCATTTATGTTGTTATTGTCTGCCATAACCACATATTTCTTGTAACGAATGTTTATCGTAACATATTTAAAATGTATTAGAGTCGGTTAAGGACTACAATGATGAGTAGGTGAGTGTTGAATATGTAGTTGTGTTGTTGAAGTTTATTTGAACTCTCACATTGCTTGAATTCCCGAACAGTCGAGTGTATGAATATGTAAAGATTGTTTAACATTGCTGTGGAGTTTGTTTGAAGTCCCAACTAAAAAAAATGAACCGTTAACGTGTTTATGTTAGTAGAAAATTGAAGAATTTCATTCGCATATCACTTATATGGTGGTACAGTGGAAACCCATGGTTGAGGATAACACCGAGAAGAAGATCCAATCACTATGAACATAGTGCAATAGTAAAATAAAAGTGAATACATCATTTTATTAATAACTATTAATTAAAAGACGGTGGTTGTTTTTGTTGTGGTGGTGTCGGTTGGCTTTGTGTCGATGAAGATGGTGATTGTTTGAGGAAGTGATAGAAGGAAAGATTTGATGTGAAAATGTGCACGATAAATTTAGTGGTAAAAGACACGTATTACCGTGTTATTGGCTAACAACGCTCCATTAGCGCTCTTTAAAAAAAATTAATCGTAGGGATCAACTTTGATAACGAAAAATATTGTATGATTATTTTTCACCATAAAAAAATAGGGAGTATTATTGACTATAACCCAAAATATAAAGATTAAAAATATATTTAATCTTTGTACATAAGTCATAACTCAACTGATAAAAATGCCGAAATTGTTAGGCCGAACGTCGTGACCCCGGGTTCGAATCCGATATCTCACAATTATATTTGAGTTTATTTTCAGTGGATTACCACTCCATCTAAGACCAAAACAAAAAAATATTTAACCTTTGAATTATTATATAATTTATTGATAATAACAATTGAGACAAAAATAATGAAGACATTGAACTCAAGTGATTAATATAAAAAAAATTGGTACAAAAGTAATTAATAAATTTCTCAATAACAAATTGTTTAAAATAACTCGAGTTAATACAGATAAAAATAATTCTTAGACAAAATTTAATTATCTCGCAACCAAATTTTAAATTACCGAGAACCCAAGTTAGGTAAAATAAGTGGACTAGAGTTGTAATTAAACCAAAATATTGGGGGCGAAAAAACACAAAAAGTGTATGAAAAGAGTTTGTTTTTAGAGAGTGTGCAATAAAGTCAAACTTGTGGATGCGGTTTCAAATTTGTGTACGTTAGTTGTTCAACTCGATTAACAAACAAACGAAGCTGCCGCTGCAGCAAGCAACTAGGGTTTTTCAATTTCAATCTTCAGGTTCAATTTTCTCTTCTCAAACTCGTTTAATTTCTCATTCAATTTCAAACCTGCGTGGTTCAAATTCTTGAATCCCTTTGTTAATTTCTGAATATTTTCTTCTATTTTCTCATTCCCGATTTTGTGATTTTTGTGACAGTTAGGTTTTTCGTTCGCTGAAACGATGACTCGCGTCTATATTGGAAATCTTGATTCGCGAATTTCTGAAAGGGATCTTGAAGATGATTTTCATGTTTTTGGAGTTATACGAAGGTAACCAATTATTAGGTCACTAAGCAGTATCATATTTCTCAATTGGATTTTGTAATTGAAAATTTTGAGTTTAAATTTATTGGATCTCTCTGTTACACTATCGTTTATACTTTATAGTTCATAGTACTTTTGATTAGGTCAGAATTTAATTCTATAAATGTTGTATGTGTAGCGTTTGGGTTGCAAGGAGGCCACCTGGTTATGCTTTCATTGATTTTGATGACCGCAGAGATGCGCTCGATGCTATCCGTGAATTAGATGGTATGTTGAGAAGCATTTTTCAGTTATTATAGTTTGTGAGTTTTACTTTTGCACAATTTTAAGTATTTTACTGTTTTTTTAAATTTGTGTTGTGGTGCAGGTAAAAATGGTTGGAGGGTAGAGCTTTCTCACAACTCTAAAAGTGGGAGTGGAGGGGGAGGCAGAGGTGGTGGCGGTGGTGGTCGTGGTCGGTCTGGTGGGGGCGGTTCTGATTTGAAATGTTATGAGTGTGGTGAACCTGGTCATTTTGCACGGGAGTGTCATTCTTCCCGTGGTGGTTCTGGAAGACGTCGGAGCCGTAGTCCGCCTCGATTGCGCAGGAGCCCAAGTTATGGGCGAAGGTGAGATTGTTTTATTATGATGCTACTAGGACTTCTGTACATGGTTGTATTGTTAATTGAGTGAGTAACTTCCTTTTCACACCTTTAATTGATATGCAACAGGAGCTACAGTCCTCGTGAGCGGTCCCCTAGGCGGCGCAGCCCTTCTCCTCGTCGACGCAGTCCTTCACCACGTCGCCGCAGCTATAGCAGGTCACCACCTCCTTACCGTGCCCGTGAGGGGGTAACACAAGCTAACGGGTTAGGTTCCATCTCTCTGTCTGGGTTTATCTTGCTATCACTTGATGGTTGCCTGTTTTAAAACTTGTGTTTTTTTCCAATTACTGATTGAAATCTTGATTTTTTTTAATCTTGATGTCTTCTTTTTATGTTATAGTATTTAATGATTTTAGTGAGCTTGTAATAGTGTTTGAAATTTTGTGTTTGATAGCTGTGTTCATATGATATATGATATTTTTCTCGAGCTTTATTCCAAAATGTCTAATTTGTGTTGAAGTGTTCTTAGGTTATAAAGAGTATTTCATGCTCTGGCACTTTTCTCTCCTCTCCTTTTGTTCCTTTTTACAAAAATCTTGTGTTTGCTCAAAATTTATGGCATCTTGTCTTTATATTGTCTCTTAGCAGCAGAGATGAACGGAAATTAAATCTGATGGCCATTGTAGGGCCTGGAATTGCTTTTTTTTTTTAATATTTGTATGCAACCTTATGGTTTTAATATTTGCATGCAACCTTAAGGTGCATAAGTCGTGTCGTGACAACTTTTAGTATGCAAGCTTAAGGTGGTGCATAAGTATGGAATCTTGAGTTTCTGAATTTTTTATTCTGCAATAAGTGGCTGCTACAATGCATTTGTGCTGACACATGATGATGTCCATATTGTGCAGAAATGGGATAAGGGATGCACATCGGAGCAGAAGTTGATTTTTACCAGTTGGTGAATGCGACTGTTCAGAAGATATCGAGAATTTGTTAATCTAGTTTTTTCAACTGCAGTACACATCTGTTTTGTTGGGCAATGCCCTGAGTTTCTACCCTAATCGGTTTTATTACTTTCTTGATTTATTGCCTTGTGTTCTTTTATCTACACCGTATTCTTCTAGTTTTGTTGCAGGTAAAACAGTCTTTAAGGTAGTTGCTACTAGGTTGTTAAAAAGTGTTGCGGATCTTGATAAAATATATGCTTTTCTTCTGGTACTTCTGCCTTGGTATTGTGCTTCTATGTTCACCGGGATATATCTTCCCTGGCTGCCCTTCTGTGTGATTTTGAATGGTTGATATTACAGGCTGCTACAAGCTTTATGTTTCATTGAATCTCGTCACTTGTGCATACCTCAATCTCTAACAGAATTTTTTTAATTAAATTATAAGTTGTTGACGACATCAAATACTTCTGGCAGGTAAATTATATCTATTCTACAGAAGTTGGGCTTGTGTGTTTTTGCTAGACACATGAAAATATAGATCATTGATAGAGCACCAGAAATTATACTTAATACGACAATACACATCCTGCAATCACATATTTTCAAGAAATGGATATTTAGAGAGTAATGGATCAGCCTCTTAGAATTATTTTTGGTTGCACGTCATCTGGCTGAAACCACAAATTTGCAGAAATCCCAGGATCTGCGGTATAAGATTCAATGTCCTTCTAAAGCAAAGACATGAAAAATTTGATGTAGGTGGTCAATGCAACTTGTGGAAACCGGCTCTTATTTTTCCTATAATTTTGGAATACCATGACGGCGAGCCAATTTCTGGTTGATGGGCTTAGCAATAGATTGTTCTTTTTGATCTACTTTTATCTCCTGATTCCTAAAAAACGGTATCTGTCAGAACACCTTTTTTACCCGCTAAGCAGATGAGGTTCTTAAGAATCACGCGAGATAAAAGCAGAGCTCTCTTGGTCTTTATGCTGTTTCAACTTTATGAAATCCTATCTTGTACAATAAATTGGTCATAGTTAATTTTCTTATCCGTGAATGTTTTCATATATGCTTCATGGGTATAGTTAAATGATTATTCGATTGAGTGAGAGTCTCATCTCTAACCCTTTAAGGGTCTGTTTGGGAGTTTAGGAAAAGAGGAAAGATTGATAGAGTTTCATTTTCTTCATAATACATAATTCCTCAGAAGGGGAAGAATTCAAATTGTATTGGAATCGGAAAATGATTTTGTAGAGTTTAGATTTTTTTTAAAAAAAAAAAGGATTTTAGAGGGTTCAGTTATAATAATATTCATTTATCATTTTTTATAAAATATTCTCTTAAATAAGATGTAATATTTTTCTCTATTTTCCCTCTCTCTTAACTGGTTCCTGTTTCCAACGAAACCTTTCAATAATAGTGTAAGAAATTGGCTCAGTATTATGAAAAACATGATAGTTTTTTTTTTTTTTGGGAAATGATATATGTCTTGAAAAACTACTCACGAATGCATTGCAAAAAGCAAAACCAATTTGGTGGCACTACCAATGTGCTATTTTCTACCGTGTTTTCCGGCCAATTCCGAAGTTTAATTGGTTAATGAAAAATCGTGATACATTTGTGAAAAAGTGAGAAAATAGGTCGCTATATTTAGCAATGCTTTTTTTTTTGAAGCAGAAAACATGATAGATAGTTATTCACTTAGTATTGATACCATGTTTATGTTCAATAGTTTCTTGTAAGCCAAGGCGTCTAAGCTGGCACAATTGATCACATTCTTCCCGTTGATTGAGCCTCAGATCTAGCTGAGTGGATGATGAGATTATGGACACACTCAACTTTATATGATTATTTTATCATTTCTTGATGTTTTAATCAGTAAGAGAAGTTATTGTTATCTTAAGTTGGTGGCATAATAATGGCCTCTTGTTCCTAAAAAAATCCCAAGAGAAATTTATAGACAAAGAGCATTTTCTATCTACTAATTACTACATAAAAATATAAGCATGTAATTATATATATACTTGTCAACGATTATCTCAATTATTATGAAATGGCATTTATATGATCCGTCAACGTCTGCCTTTGTGCAGGTCACAAGTTTACACGGCCTGCTTTAGTTTCTTTTCTTCTAAAGCAACCATTAGTCTTCATCACAAAAAGAAAAGGAAAAAAAATGGAAATGTTTCTCAATTTTTTTTAATAATTGATTTGAATGACCTTTAGTAACCACCAAACCAAATAGTAAATCAGCTAGTTTCTGGTTCAACCGGACAATTGAAACAATTCGATCATATTTTTTAAAGGAAAATGCTAACTAGGGCACCTGGTATACTAGTTAACGAACTGGTAAAAAAAGTTTTAAATTTTGGGTATTCTACTTTTTAAAAATATAAAAAAATATTTTCAATGTAAAATTTACTTGTTTTGATTTTCTTAACTAGTGTCCCTGTCTCGGGATTAGGGGTGGGCATGGTTTGGTTTTTAAGGAAAATCGAACCGAATTGAAACAAACTGTTTTCAAAATTCATAATAACCGAACTGAAACGTTTGTCTTTTAAATCGAACCAAACCGAACTGTTAAAATGGTTTGGTTTTATGGTTCTGAACCAAACTATAACTAACTTTTGACTAAAAAGAACTTAACCATTAAGAGAACCGAACCGAACCAAACTGATAATCATGAACCGAACCAAACTGTTTCATTTTAGTTTTAAAACTGTTAGTTATGGTTTAGTTTTTTTTTGGTTTGGTTCGGTTTAGTTCTGCAGTTCGGTTCAGTTTTTGGTTTTTTTTGCCCGCCCCTACTCGGGATCATCAGCTAACATTGATTAATGATAATATAGAAATTTGAATCTATGACATTCATAGTTGCCTTTAAAGAAGTGAAACAATCTATAGATGGATATGATTTTATAGCTACTTTCTATTTTGCGTTGTTAACAAACAAGTACATATGTGTGTATTTAAATAAGCCGTTTATGATGGTATGCACGTTGCTGATACATTTGTATTGTATTGTATCATTATAATATATACATAGCTTTGACTATTTTGAGCTATGTTAGTGGGAGGCAGTTTTGTTGGTTACTACTCTTTTAACTTTGCAAGTCAAACAGATCCATGTTGTCTAAATCCTCAAAAGCCACATCTTAATTTCAGTGTTGATTCATACTTTATATCATTTCTCTCTCACTTTTTCCTTTACTTTGGTTTCATTGGAAGAAGTTCATGACACGTTTTTGTTGAATAGTTGACTCATTAGAGTTTGCTTTTCTTCATTACATTGTTGCAACAATGCATTATGTGTGAGGGCATTTCAACAATACTTCATTTTAAGAATTCATGGAACTCAAAAATGAGAAACTAGCCAGGTAAATTAAGTCTCTAGTATAATATCCTTTGATTTTTCTTCCAATTCTCAATGAAACTTTGCATTGATTTGATTAGATGTTTTAAAAACTCACAGGTTCTCCAATGATGGAAAGCTTAATCTTGAGAAGCCAATGCAAGTTTATAAGATTCCGAAAGTTTTTGTTCCGGATGGCAAAATTAGTATTGGTGATACCGATAATGATAAGAGTAGAATGAATAATAACAAGTATCCAAGAAATCATGAACAATGGAAGAAGAGAATTCTTGATCCAGGAAGTGATATATTTCTGGAATGGAAAAGGGCTTTCTTATTTTCTTCCATACTATCACTTTTTGTTGATCCATTGTTTTTCTACCTTCCCTCAGTAGCAATAGCAACTGATAAGAGTTCATCATGCATGGTTACTGATTTGAATTTAGGAATTGTTGTTACATGTTTTCGGACATTTGCCGATGTTTTCTATTTGCTCAACATGATCATAAAGTTTAGGACAGCCTTTGTGTCACCAAGTTCTAGGGTTTTTGGGAGAGGTGAACTTGTCATGGATCCAAGGTTGATTGCGAAACGGTATTTGAGATCTGAGTTTTTCTTAGATCTTTTTGCTGCACTGCCTCTTCCTCAGGTACCATATCTGCAATTGAAAATACTGATTTTGTATATGTATAGGAATGACTATTATTATTATACAATGAATGCGATAAAATAGACACACTAAGTGCAATAGAAATACGAACAGACGAGAGCACCTAATTCTTTTATGAGACTATTTGCTATGCTAGGTTTTGTTTTATGTCTTTATATTTTGTACCTAAATTGATGTTATATGACACTGTTAATGTTAGCTTTTCTTTGTTGACAGATTGTGATTTGGTTTATAATGCCAGCAATTAGAAGCTCCCATGCTGATCATACCAACAATGCTCTTGTACTGATTGTTCTGATTCAATATGTCCCTAGATTGTATATGATTTTCCCATTAAGTTCTCAGATTGTTAAAGCTACCGGTGTTGTCACAAAGACGGCTTGGGCAGGAGCTGCTTACAATCTTTTACTTTACTTGTTAGCTAGTCATGTATGTTGAGTTATCTTCAATCGCAAATTGCATTTTGTAATTATTTATATATTTTGGATTATTACGAAACAATTCTTATACTTGTAGGTGTTGGGGGCATCATGGTATTTGTTATCAATTGAAAGGCATGCTACTTGCTGGAAATCTGAATGTAGAAATGAAAACTTACCTGTGAAATGTGTTCTTAGCTACTTGGATTGCAGTACTATAAACGATGTTGATCGCGCGAAGTGGGCGAATACTACTTCTGTGTTTGGTAACTGCAATCCTGAAAGTAGTGCTTTCAAGTATGGAATTTTTGGAATTGCAGTGGAAAATAATGTTGTCTCTTCTGTGTTTATAGAGAAGTACCTCTATTGTTTGTGGTGGGGATTGCAGAATTTGAGGTTTGATTCTAGGATTTGTTATTTTTCACTTTGTTCCATGTTGTATTTTCTATCAATTATCTTTCTTTACAGATGAATACTTGACATGAAATTTAGTTATTTATTCACATTCAAATTTGATTAATATCTTCCTTTCTGTATTTTCAGTTCCTATGGTCAGGGTTTGACTACAAGTACGTTTGTTTGGGAAACTGCATTTGCGATACTTATATCTATCGTAGGTCTAGTTTTGTTTGCTCACTTAATCGGTAACATGCAGGTAATTAGAATTTTCAGATCTTCAATATAATGCATTGTTTCTCAATCTTTTGAACTGTTATATCTGTGTTTAATAAGCATGCTAAACTCAATGCAGACATATTTGCAATCTATTACTGTGAGACTTGAAGAGTGGAGGCTCAAGCGACGTGACACAGAAGAGTGGATGAAACATCGCCAACTCCCACAATTTCTTAGAGAGCGTGTCCGGAGATTTGTTCAGTACAAATGGCTTGCAACTCGAGGTGTTGATGAAGAAACAATCCTAAGAGGCCTCCCTACAGACCTTCGTAGAGATATCCAACGCCATCTTTGCTTAGACCTTGTTCGACGTGTATGTTCCTCCCACAATTAGTATTTGCTCAGTTGATTTGTCATTTGTTAAGCTATTAAGGCATTTTTGGCAGAGCTTATCGACAGTTTATGACATGTCCATAAACTGTTTTCGGCTTATTTTCATAAGTTGTCTAGGATAACCTATCACAACAACTTATAGCTTATATACTATAAGCGATTAATTAAGTTTTTTTTTTATCCAAACATGACTTTGATGCAATATGTGTTATAATAATTTCCTTGATGCAATGGCTTTGTCCACCAATTACAGGTTCCCTTTTTCTCACAAATGGATGATCAACTACTTGACGCAATATGTGAGCGGTTGGTATCATCCTTGAGCACTCAAGGCACGTACATTGTCAGAGAAGGAGATCCAGTTACCGAGATGCTTTTTATCATCAGAGGGAGACTTGAAAGTTCAACCACAAATGGTGGAAGAACTGGTTTCTTTAACTCTATAACCTTGAGGCCTGGTGATTTCTGCGGAGAAGAGTTACTTGCTTGGGCATTGCTTCCAAAATCTACTCTCAACTTGCCTTCTTCTACAAGAACAGTTAAAGCACTTGTTGAAGTTGAAGCCTTTGAACTCAGAGCAGAAGATCTTAAATTTGTTGCGAACCAGTTTCGACGTCTCCACAGCAAAAAGTTGCAGCATACGTTCCGTTTCTACTCTTACCATTGGAGGACATGGGCTGCTTGTTTTATACAGGCTGCTTGGCGCCGGTTCAAAAAGAGAGTATTGGCAAATAGCCTTAGCTTGAGGGAATACAAGTCCTTCATTAATGAACAAGTAAGAGATCAAATGGAACGTGAGGAAGAAGAACGCGGTTCTGTGACTTCAAACACTGCACAAGTAAAACAGAATCTCGGTGTCACTATACTGGCTTCAAGATTTGCTGCAAACACAAGAAAAGGTGTTCAGAAGATCAAAGATGTAGAGATGCTCAAATTGCAAAAGCCTGAAGAGCCAGATTTCTCAGTAGAGCCTGAAGATGATTAAGCTCAATACTGCAATGCTATTATGTTAAGTAACTGATACAACAACAAATGCAAGGGCCAACACCTAAGACTTCCATTCCCATATAATCTTCCAAGAGTTAAAAGTATTGTTACTCGTTCAAATAAGAATTGTCGTATATCTATAACATGTGTGCATTGGTTGTTTGTTGGTGGAAAAGCTTTCAGGTTGTCTTTTTGAATTATGATTTCCATCACAGTTGATGGCTTCTTACAACGAGTTATTTTTCTTCGTGAGGTCAACTTGTACATCTCATTCACAAAATTGTTTGTCCTCTTGTATATTAAAATTTCTTGATACACTATACCATTTGTATATTACCCTGCATTATTATTAGTATATCTATCCTTTTTGTTCCTGTCTTGAGACATCTTGTTTTGCTTATTTTTATGTTTGTCTGGTAATTTTAACTTTTGGTGGCATTTCCAAGATTACTCCATTTGATGGCTTCAAAACATATTATCCTGAACTTTTTGTTGTTATATTCAGATTAAAGTCTTACACTGTTGTTATTTGTAAACTACTATTTCTTTATTTCTTTTTAGGTCTGTGTGATTGGGTAAACTATATTATCATGACAGACATATCTGTCCAAAGAAATGGGCCAAGCTCTTCCTTAATCATAATAGTGAGTGGTAACCTTTGTCGTCAATAGATTCAATATCATAAGCATGTTGGGTCAGTTATGGAAATATCATTGGCTAATGACAATAAATCTATTTTAAGCACATGAAATGGTTAGAGGGGCCACATGAGTACTGTATGATCAAAGCCACTAAAACTTTTCTCTAATATTTCCTGCCGACACTATTTTATACACATAACTAATGTTCACACAATTAAAACACAAATTGAATTGCATAGTAAGAATATAGAAATGGGTGAAACATAAATGAAGGAATAGAAGTTATTGTTTATATCAGATACTAATTAATGTACAGAGAGACGCACTTTGCTTAAACATTTGGAATGGTAAAACAGAATAATACAATCAGAAATTGAATCCCAAATACAATCAAAGAACAAAATGAAGAAAACTGAAGATTTTATACACCTAATTGTAATAGATTAACAAGAATTCAATATCTGTAAGAGTACAATGAGACCAGTGTCCTATATGGAATACTTATGTGACGAATCGTGTGAATGAATGAAAAATGGATAGAGTTGAATAACAAAGAAGCCTTGGCTCGGTACTTCAAATCAAATATGTTTACTAGACCTGTACTGAGAGATTCAGAAAGCAAAAAAGGGGACCAAATTTTGTTGCTCAGTGAAACACAGAACCAAACACGACACTTATACTGAAATGTCGACACAGATAATAAGTTTTGAAAATAAAATAATTGAATGTAACCACATGTGTTGGTGTCGTGTTGGTGTTGGACATTGACTCGTGTCAGACGCCTTCCATGTGAAGTGTCAGTACTACATAGAGTCTGCAACTTAGATGATAAATCGACGGAGGATGTGGTGTTTCCCATTTGTCTACTCTGAATGAAAATTAACTAGCTCATCTGCTCTCCAATCAAATCAAGGCCTACAAGGAGGAATGTCACTCCCTGAAAAAGCAGAAAGTAGAAGTGAACTCCTTGTGCAGATAATAGACTTCTGACAGAAGCTGTGAGAAGAAGGAATGCCAAAGTTAGTTCTTTCTTATATATCTTATTAGCTTTCTTAACAGGTGTTGTAGCTTCTGCTTTGTGTTCCTTCAATTGTTGTAGCTCAACAAGTTCACTCTCCGAAGCTCCTCTATGGATCTTTTGTTGTTCAATTGACTTGGTTTCTCTTTCTGCAGCAGCAAGTAAATCAGATTCTGATGATCTTCCAGCTTTCTTTGTGACAATCCATTCATAAGAGCTTCCCAATTGGAAGAGTCCAGATACCATTGCATTGAATTTAGTCACAGACATGGTGTTTTCAAAAAGGAGGTAGGGAACAATGAAAGGAAAAGACTTAGGTGCAGGAAGAATGTTAAGGATTGACATGAATACAGGAACATAGCAGATCAACCACAAAGGAAGTTCTGCCTCTGGAACAAACATTGTTAAAGGAAGGATTATGCAAAACAAGGTGAAGGAGTAAAAGGGAAGGATTAATTTCCTTAGGAGGAAAAATAGCAGAATTAAGTTTGCTTTTTTCCATGGTGACACCTGCAGTTAAAGAGAATTTAAGAACCTTTAGGCAGTGCATACTATAAGCAATACTTGCAAATACTCGGTACTGGTTTGTTTTCATCACTGTGATATTTACTTCAAGATGTGTATCAGATATACCTTAGATTTCAAAATTGCTGGAAGACACAGCCTAAAAAGTTGCATAGGCCCTGAATGCCAGCGGTGTTGCTGCTTCCTATAAGCTTCATATGACTCGGGAACTTCACAAAGTACCTGAATTTTAATGTTTAAGAGAATACTTTAGGGATCTCAGGTGAACACAGAAATTCGATTTTATGATAGCGGCATAAAACATTTATCATATAAGTGTTTATATACAAGTATTTTTATAACCAAAAATAATATAAAGTCAAATTGTTTTCACATAAGCTATAAGCTGTTTTCAACTATCTTGGAGAGCTTAGGAAAATAATTTGAAAACAACTTATGGACGCTCTGTCAAATAGTCTCACAAGTGTTTATGCTAGTAGATAGGATGAAATAAGTCAATCCTAATAGACTCTAAAAATAAAGGAGATGCCAGATATAGATTGAAAAGAAACTGCCATTTATGATCACCTTGACATCATTTAGGAAGATAAATTTCCAACCATTGAGATGAGCTCGGACGGCAAT
This sequence comes from Trifolium pratense, assembly GCF_020283565.1. Classification (NCBI taxonomy): domain Eukaryota; kingdom Viridiplantae; phylum Streptophyta; class Magnoliopsida; order Fabales; family Fabaceae; genus Trifolium; species Trifolium pratense. Next base: position 4,209,677 of record NC_060065.1, on the reverse strand, counting down.
GTCCATATCTTCTACAGTTGTCCTTTCCAGCCAGCCCCCAGACTCTTCTAGTGCTTTGATTCTCCAAACACCAGCAGTTCCATTGAAACCAAAAAAATTAAGGAACACTCCATTGACTTGCTGTTCTACTTCAAAATGGAAGCATAAATTTATGTTTTGAAGGCGAGTCAACAAATTCTCATCCTTGTTCACATAAGACCATCTAGCTTGGACCAAACCTAGTTCGGGATTGTCCTGTAACAAAAATTCATGCGGATATTAAAATATGTTAAACACTTACCAATAATATATATATATATATATATATATAGGGGAGGGATCAAATTACACCGGTGTAACATTTGAGTAATGTTACACAATTCAATAACGCTTTAACGAATACAAATTTTACAAAATTCACCGTTGGATTGAAAGCTTATATCGTATAGATCATCCATGTTAAATTTTACAAAAATCTAAAATCATTTGATATGTTATTGAGACCGATGAAGATTAATGGTTTATGCGTTTTTATTGAATACCGTTAATCTTGATCTATCTCAAAAACATATCAAACGATTTTAAATTTTTATACAATTCAACATAGATGATCTATACGATATAAGTTTTCAATTCAACGGTGAATTTTGTAAAATTTGTATTCGTTAAAGTGTTATTGAGCGGTGTAACATTACTCAAATGTTACACCGGTGTAATTTGATCCCTCCCCATATATATATATATGTGGCACAGTTAAAATTCACGATCTTCACTTTACCTTGAAATGTGGCACAGTTTGCTTAAGAAAATCAGGATTGGGTTGAAAGTCTGCATCAAATATTGCAACAAATTCGTAGTCTTTCACATAGTCGCAGCTCATAGCAGAATTAAGATTTCCAGCTTTATATCCAGTCCTGATCAGGCGATGCCGATAGATAATGTTGATTCCCTTTTGGTTCCACTTAGAGACCTCAGCCTTAATTAACCACTGTATGCTCTCATCATCAGAATCGTCAAGTACTTGAATCAGTAAGCGATCTCTCGGCCAATCAATTTGGCAGACTGCAGAAATAGATTGCTCATACACCTGCATAAAGTCAGCACGTGCAAAGTGAACAAAAGATAAACTCCGTATGTTGTCAATGTCACTGATTTCTTGTAATAATTAAAAACTCCTAATACAACCACAACATCGTATTGGAAACTCGTCTACTGCTGCTAGGATAAAACTTACCTTCTTTAATTATTAAGAGTTTTTATGTATTACACAAAACAAAAGTAATGATATCAATACTCTATGTTAGTACAATGTCGATTCAGGCTTAAATTCAAGGAAAGTATTTGTGTTTCTGAGTTTAGAAAGTTGCAGATAATTTCCAAGGGAGTTAAGAAAAACTTGAAAATATAATGTGTCGTATATGTGACTCCTTTATCTTATTATGACATTTGCAAAATTTACTTTCCACTTAAAAACTTAGTTAACACTATTACATTAAAATTTGCCAGGTAGCTCAGACATCAGATACAGAAAACCTCTTTTAGAAAAAAATAGAATTTAGTAGTTTGGTGCCATACCTCTCTCTCATTACACATTGGAATTTGAACCAAAACCATTGGATAATTGCATACAGACTGTTCAACATCATCAACCTTGAAAGGGTCTCCATTAATCCTTGGCTTAACCTTCCTAAATTTGATCCAAAAGCACCCGAAACAAAGAAGCATACGGTCCACAGATTGGATAAGAAACAAAACAATACAAAAATTCGAAAGAGCCTTAATTGGTGGAGCAATGTACTCAGCACGAAACGTCAACCAAGCAACATAAGCCATGTGGAACAACCTTTCAAAATCAGAAGTATGAGGAATGTGCAAATTGGGATTCCCAAAATGCCAACCTTGAAAATAAGCAACAACCTCAAAAGCTAAAACAGCCAAAGAAATTACTAAAAACAAACTAATGATTCTAAACAACAATTTCCCTTTTTCAGCAGCCACACCTTGTCTTTGAATCAACCTTTTCTTAATAGCTCCAAGCAAATCCCAAAGAACAGTAGCTAACCAAGCAACACAACCAACAGCACGATGAGCTTTGAGAAGCAAAACCCATGTTACTTGTTTAGCATTTTTACCACGGTTTTTCTCTACTGGTCTAAATGCAGCATCTGCACCATTAATCTCAACAACTGAGAAACTGGGGTTCTCCATTTTCACCACCACTGGTGTTCCTTTCTGTGTATCCTTCACCCACCAACTTGAAAAATCCAATCTTGGAGCCATTGGATAATAATGGATATAGATCACAGTTTCACAGAGACAAATAAACAAACACTTTGTGTGTATAAAAATTATATGACTCAAGACACTAACTTTATATGAATCTTTTCAAGTACACATCATGGTAAAGTAAAGACACTACTAAAGAGTAAAGACATGGATCTGAAAAAACACAAGCTTAAGATTGGAACACTCTTGAAGAAAAGACATAGAATTTAAACATAAAAAGTGAAATGAGTGAGTGAGTGAGTGAGTGAGGGTGTTTTTGAACTCTAGAAGACACCTAACATTGGAAAAGCCACATTATGAGGGAAGCAAAGTATCAAATAATCTTATTATTATATATTCTGTAGCTGTAAGAATAAGACACTAATTTTCAAGTGGGTTTCTTTCATCTTATAAATCCACGTTGCCCTTTTTCATCATCCATTTGACTCATAAGAAGAAAAATATTTGTAATTACTATATGATGATGATCATCATTGAATCTCGTAATCAAAATTAGTATTTTTTTTATCCTTCACAACTGCGATCGGAACAGAGCTAAAATCACTTGATAATTAACCTCGAACCAGATTAAATTCGTGGTGAAAGCAAAAAAAAAAATCAGTAATTCTTCCTACTATAATTAGAAAAATTTTAAATGGTACCGTTAATTAAACATATTAATATAAAAAATTTATTTATGTTAATTTTATGTTTTATTTCCTTTTTTGATAATGATATGCTTAACAAATATTTGAGACACATCATCACACCTATTATATAAGCAAAATTGAATTTTTCAGATTTATCAAATAACTTATATATTTGATCGATATATTTTTGACAGAATATTTAATCTATATATATATATATATATATATATATAAGTTATTTGGTAAAATACATCAAATATAAATATCTGATTAAAAAAAATGAAGTTTTACTTATAATTTTGATAAGTACCGATAGTAGTAGTAACACTTAATTGGATACCAGGATAAAATGCACCTGAAAAGAACATTGTTAAAATGGTTGACTTAAATGAAAAAATGCAGAGTATAATTTTATGATTTTATAGTTAAAAATTATTAATTTATATATTTTTGTTGGGTTATGATTTTAAATATATATTTCCATGTTAGTAGATTACAAAAAAATTAGGGTCTTGTTAACATGTGCCCTTAGGGCACATGTTAAGATATACCAAAATAGAAATTCAACATTTAATGCTACAAGAAATTAAATGTTTCAAAAAGTCAAAATGCACAAATTAACATTTAATAATTTCTATTTTTGTTTTCTTAACATGTGCCTTAAGGGCACAAGTTAACATTCTCCAAAAAATTATTATGGGTGTACCCACCCACTTGTTAGAAGGAATTGAGATTTGGACAATAATGTGAGTCATATGAGCTTGGCTTGGCTATCATTACAATAATCTTCATTTAGTCAATAGTCAGAGCATGGAAGAAAAGCATGTGAAAAAAAGAGAGAGGTGGTCTTTAGATTTAAGATAGATCAATTTTTAAATAAGATGTAAAGTATGTTTGATTTTATGGTGAATAAAATTGAGTTTGAGTAAATTGTTTGTTTTTAGTGAAAATTGAATTGATGGTAAAATAATTTATATTTAAATTAAATACATACATATAAAAATAAGTTACACAATAAATTTAAATATAAAAATTAGAAACTTGACTCCTCCAAAATTGAAACAAAACATATACTGTATTTTAGGGGATAAAATTCATATTATTTCGATAACTATTGTAAATTAGTCATTTGAAAACCAATAGTGGCCCAACAATCAACCACACAACATAGTCTAGGTAGATAGTTTATCCCTGGAAGCGGACGGTGAGATTGATTCCATTGAGTTAGTCGGTTCTATTGCCGGATATCAAGTTTTTAAGAAGAAAAAAAAAGCAAAAAAGAGGTAGACAGTTTGTAAATCTTTGTAGAATTTGTTTGGACCAGGAGAAAATTTAGATTTATGTCAATAAAATTTGAATAGTGAATCAATCGTCAATTGATTAAGTGGTAATTGATGCTGAACTTGGTAGAGAAAACCATAATTTGATCTTGCAACTCTAATCGGAAGAGTGCTAGAATCACTTGTCAGAACTGATCCCGAATAAAATTAAACTGCTAATAATTTAAGTAGGCCCCTTTTAGAGTGGGCAAGTATCATCTTGAATAAAAGATTATGAATAATTTCTTTTTTTTTACTATAGATCAATTGAATAATTAGATTTAAAAAGAAATGCAAATCGAATCGAACCAACGATTAAAATCAATCCATTATTGAGCAAAAAAAATAAACCAATCCATTATTTTAATGTTAGATTGGTTAAGGTTGGTCAGATCATTGAATTAACCTAGATTAAAAAAGGAGAACGATAAAAGAAGGAAAATAAAATATGTACCCACATATAACCCTCTGTAAAGCATTGTTTAAACAAGATACAGAAACCTTAGATTGGATGAGTAGACAGAGGTCCCATTGGATAGCAAAAGATATTCTCTAACTTTAGAGTGCCAAAGTCACATGACTTTCAACCATTTTTTTACCATTAGATTAATCTAAAAGCACCGATACATTAGTACCTATTAAATCAGTATTTTTTAGCAACTGGCTTAGAAGATAAAGAATATGAATTGGATAATAAGTCCAAATAGAAAGATAATTCGTAGCCCGATTAGCTTTTTTCCAAACCTAGCCAAACTTAATCTCTACAAGATGCAGATTAGATGGTTTAGAGATATAGAAAATTTCTATAAAAATATAGATGAACAACTGTCTAAAGAATATAGACAAATGGTTAAACTATTCCAGAAAAACCTCAAATTTATGGCAAGATGAGTGGAGATAGTATAACACTTAGATTACAGAAAATTCTGGAGAACTTTTCTGACCTTCAGAGTAGGGTAGAAAAACAAACATCCTATTTAGAAAGACAATTTAAAGAAGATAAACCCCATGACACATGGAGTTTTAGTAACGAAAGTTTCACCTGCTATGAAGAAGATGAAAGTCATAAATACCCTCACCTTTTTCATACAAGAAATCCACAACTCAACAACATAGCATGTATGATAACTTACATGATAAGAAACCTTTGTCAAGAGAAACTTGTTGAAGAAATTCAACCTGTTAAGCTAGAATGGTATCAAAGGGTAGATATGATTCTAGAAGAACAAAGAAAGAGTCAAGAAAGGATAGAAGACCTTTTGGAACTTTTAGAAAAAAGATATTTAACTCAGGATGAGTTAACTCAAATTCTTAAGAGGGGGGAAGATAGGGGAAAAGCAATAGTTATACCGGAACCAGAAATTCAAACCCAACCTAAAGAAAAAACTTCTGAATCCAAACAATTAAGTATTAGACCACCTTCTACTTACTTTTAATGGAAGATACAGAAGAAACCCTTAATAGGCAACTAGAAAACCTAGAAAGACTTATGGTCTCTTTAGATATAAGTGGAAAAAATCAGGAGATCCCTGATAACAAATCTGAAGATAACAATCAGATCATTTATGATTTTAGCTCAGAAGAAGCTAGTGAAAACGAAAATGAGAATCCTCATTTCGTAAAAATAGAAGAACATGGAGAAACTTCAGGTACCAAAAGACCTGCAGATTTTGAAAAGGAATTTACCAAACAAAAATTCCAAAAAGTACCTCATTACTATAAGCCTTCACAAAACCCTTTCCAAGGACAAGGTGTTTTGGACATAGATTGTAGTTTAGACACTGCAAAGGATCTTAGAGATTGGTACAATACAAATAATGTATTAATCCATCTAAATGAAGATCTAAGAAATTTAGGATCAGTTGATATTTTCAATTACCTACAATATAAAACTAGAGGAAATGCATTCAAATATATTTCAAATTTACCACCACAAGTTATTGGAACTATGCCTTTAATAGGATCCTTAGTTACAGACTGGGTATATAGTTTACTAGTCAAAGAATTCAAAGGATGGAAGGATACCGTCCAATCCAAAGCAGCATTTTCCAATCAAAATCTTTGGAAAATAACTAATTTAAAAATTTGCAATATGTGTTACATTGATAACTTTATTTGTGAATTTCAGAGTTATTATTATAACATAGACAATGAAACAAGACTATCAAGAGGATTGTTAGATCTCCTCTATGATAAGCTTCCAGGAGGAGTGTCAACTCAAGTCAAACTATACTTTACCTCAATATCATCAGAAGGAAAGGTAGATGATACTCTAGGAGGAAGAATAACTGTTTTAAAACAGTGGCTCACAGATAAATGTAGCGAAAAGATAGCAAAAAGAGAAGCTAAAGTATCACTTTGCTGTGATAAGTTACAAAACAAAGTAGGAAACTATGGGTGTAACTCTAGAAATCCTAAAAAGAAATCTAGAAGAAATATAAGGTCTTATAAGAAAAAGAAATTCAGAAAAATCCCTTTTAAGAAATTTAGAAAAGGAGATAAGAAATTCTTTAGGAAAAAACCACCTTATCCTAAAAGAAAAAAATGTCCGCAAGATAAGAAATCATGCACATGTTGGTTATGTCATGAAGAAGGACACTATGCCAATGCGTGCCCTAAAAGGGATAACCCTAAGAAAAATGTCCTACAAGCCATATACGCAATAGGATATGAACCTATAGAATCAGATGTAGAATCTGATGAGGAAATTTATGAATACTGCACAGAAACAGATTCAGAGATAGACTTAGATGTCAAAGAGAGTACTTGGTGAAGGAAATCCAAGTGCAACATTTATAAAAATAGTGCTAGAAAATAAAAACCTTTTAGCCTATATAGATACAGGTGCAACCCTTTGTTTTGGAAGAAAATCGATCTCTAGGAACTGGGATAGATTAGAAAAGCCAAAAGAAATAGTTGTTGCAGACAAGTCAAAACATCAAATATGGTTTAGCCTTAAGGATGTATCTATAGAAATTGAAGGATATAAGTTTTTTATCCCTACAATTTATTTACATGATTCAGGTCTTGATCTAATCATTGGAAACAATTTTCTAAAATTATATGAACCCTTTATTCAAAGGAGTAATACAATTTCTCTTCGATGGAAAAATCTTGGAAATCCAGACGAAAAGAAAATGATTACTACAAAAATAATTACTAGAAATGAAATTTTAAAAATGATTTCTGGCAATTTGAAAAAACTTAGTTCTATTTGGGAAGAGTATAAATTCTTTTCAACTTTAGAAGAAAGACTCGATGAAGTTTGTTCTGATAATCCATTAGATAATCAGAAAAATACTAATCATGAATTAATAATAATTCGACTTAAAAACCCGAATGAAGAAGTCAACGTTCCTAATAGAATTCCATATACTATTAAGGATGTTGAAGAATTCAAAACTGAGTGTAAAGATTTACTTGAAAAAGGATTAATAAGACCTTCTTCAAGCCCACATTCAGCTCCAGCTTTTTATGTCGAAAATCATAACGAGATAAAAAGAGGGAAAAGAAGAATGGTAATTAACTATAAGAAACTCAATCTTGCAACCATTGGAGATTCTTATGGGTTACCTAGAAAAGATTTTATTTTTGAAAAAATTAAAGGTTGTAACTATTTTTCATCCCTTGATGCAAAATCAGGATATTATCAGCTAAGACTTTCTGATGAAACAAAACCTTTAACGGCATTTTCATGTCCGCCACAAAAACATTTTGAATGGAATGTTTTACCCTTTGGGATAAAACAAGCACCTTCAATATATCAAAGATTTATGGATAATTCTTTACAAGGATTAGACCATATATGCCTTGCATATATTGACGATATACTTATTTTTACAAAAGGAACAAAAGAACAACATATCAAGGATGTTGAAATAGTTCTTTTAAGAATTAAAGAAAAAGGAATTGTTATTTCAAAAAAGAAATCACAACTTTGTAAAACTGAAATTGAGTATCTCGGAGTAATCATAAAAGATAATGGAGAACTCAATTTAGCGCCACATACCCAGGAAAAGATTTCCGCTTTCCCTGATGTATTAGTGGATAGAAAACAAATTCAAAGATTCTTAGGATGTTTGAATTATATTGCCAATGAAGGATTTTTTAAAGACTTGGCAAAAGAAAGAAAAATTTTACAAAAGAAAATTTCTGAAAAAATTCCTTGGTCATGGACAGACAAAGATACTAAGATTGTGAAAACAATTAAGAGTAAAATTCAAGTCCTACCAAAGCTTTACAATCCCACAAATGATGACTTTCTAGTTGTCGAAATTGATGCATCCAAAGATACATGGGCAGGATGTATGAGAGCTTTCCCTAACGGAAAAGCAACACTAAAACTCAATGAGTTTGGTGAAAATCTGAGCGTAACCTCAGATATACAATCTGATCTAATTTCGAAAGAAAGAAAGACAGATAAAAAACAAAATTTGGTAGATTACTCTGCTAAATTTAATATAAAAGAAAAAGAGTTATTACTCTGTAAATACATATCGGGAACTTTTTCTGATACAGAAACAAGATATCCGATAGCTGAGTTAGAAACACTTGCATGTGTTCGAGTATTAGAAAAATGGAGAGTAGAACTTCTACCCTCTAGGTTTCTTTTGCGAACAGATTCAAAATATCTAACAGGATTCTGGAGATATAATATAAAAGCAGATTATAAAAGCGGACGATTAATTCGTTGGCAGATGAAATTACAACAATTTCAACCATACATTCAGTATATAAAATCTGAAAACAACAGTTTTGCAGATACTCTTACACGGGAATGGAGCAAGCAATAAAGATCTTGCAACATAATCTGAAACAAAAAGACGAGCAGATTGAAGCTACTCAACAGCGTCTTACAAAACTCTCTTCTGAGAGGGGGGAGATAATTACAACATTACAAAATTTGCAACAATATACAGCAAACATCAGTGAACCAACTGAAGAAAAAAGCAGCAGCAACACCAAAGAAAATTGGGACTTGCTTGGACAAGATTCTGGAAAATACAACTACTATGTAAAGTATTCAGCTCCAGAAAGCTCGAAGATTCCAATTGAAGCAATAGCACCAAGTGATTGGAAAAAGGAACAAGAATCTTCAGAAACAACTTCAGACAGCAAGAAATCATGGGCTGATGAAGTAGAAGAAGAAGATGAAGCAGGAAAAAATGGTTTGTCAACAACCATCCAAACAAACGATCCCGTAGACAATGAAATGGGAAAGTTCGAAGCTTATGTCATTTTCGATGGTCCAATGAAAGGGATCTACAGAAAATGGGCAATAGCAAAACAGCACATCATCGGAAAAAATGTACGCCACAAAGGCTACAAAACCATTAAAGAAGCAGAACAAGCTCTTTACGGTCCTTACAAGGAAATTACAGCAGCAAAAGATATCCAAAGATCTTCAACAATGGAGTCAAAAAAGAAGCTGTCAATTGATAAAATCCGCCAGCTAGAACATCAAAAAACATTCCACTTAGCAGACCCAACTTTCACAGAGTTTAGTCTTAGATGGAAATGGATAAATAACTATATAGAAGAATTCTCTACAGATTGCTTCTACCCAACAAACAAGTATGGATGTTCAAAAACGGTCCTACTTCCAGGAATAGACAATCAGCTTTGTCTATCATTCTTTCAAAATGGATTGATCAGCACAATTTATCTCGAAGAAAAAGAACAAAGAAGTTTTGGAGAACTCAAATACTTTCCAGGAGAACTTCAAAACCTAGTACAAAAATTCAACAATCTCTTTGCCAAAGGAAAAGAAATATTCCTTCAAATTGATTCAACATATCCATGGTACGATGAAATTACTCTGGATTTAACTATAAAACCACAATATCTCATCAAAATAGGGATATCAAACAAGACATATCCAACTATGTCGAAAGAGAAAAATGAATGGCACCCAGCCAGTTACATTGCACAGATGAAACACTTCAGACAAAAGGTTACCAGGTTAACCCAGCAAACAAACTACAGGGTTGTTTACGACGATCCATCAACAGTCGTTTACAGCGATTCCAGAAAGCCAGCCAAGGAGAAAGATTTACAGGCTGTTAAAAATCTTGAAGAAAGAGTTGACCAGCTAAAGGAAGACTACACAAAACTACCCATGGTAATTAGAGAAGAACTGTGTAGAAATTTTACACAAAGTTACAAAGGACACGTGTGTGAAATCTGTCCGCCAAAATCGTCGGCACAAAACGACAAAGAAGCACTCAGTGAAAAACAACACATCACAATGTAGTGGCAGACAAAGAAAAGCAGCCACCCACTATGTAGGGTCGGATAAGACTGCCTTATCACTAAGGCATCTACTTTATGTAAATTATTGTTTGTCCGTTTTCTTTAGTGCGTTTTTCTTTTGCTTTAATAGCTGTCACGGATAGGGACATGTGAACCACTTGTGAGTCCTACTCCGCTATAAATAAGAGCCTTGATGCTCGTTTGTAATCAGAATGAAATTAAGTTTGAATGAAGTTTTTCATTTCTCCTAAAATCTTAGAATTTTAGTGTTGATAGTTGAGGTAATACTCTGGAGCTATCAGAACGTTGAGGTAATACTCTGGAGCGTTCACAAATCAAAATTCGAAAGAATCATAGACGGTCGTAGTGGACTGATAACAAAGACGAAAGTCATCAATTCAAAATCAAATTCAAGAATATCAAATCAGGTATAAACATGTTTATGTTAAATTTATTTAACATCTTTCAATACTATAGAATATCAAAGTTCTGTTTAAATAATGTTCAAATACATGTTAAAATATTTCAAAGATCAATATGACTGAAGTATCATATTTCGAAGAAACATCTAGCTATCACACAGATGCTATCTGTAATAATAAAATAGAAAGTGCAGAATTATCTTTAACTGCAGAAGAAAATTTCAAAAGAAAATATAACATGTTCAAAAATATTTTCTCAAGAAAAAATATTCTGAAATTTGGAATAATGACAGGAGAAGAAGCAATTCCCATTGATTCTACTCATGGAAATATAGTTATATCTACTATAGATACAACTCAACTTAAAGAAAGAATTAAAACCTTTTCAGAAAATGAAAGATCTAAAATTGGTTATATTCATATATCAACCATTCAGATTTTAATTAAAAGTACTTTTATGAAAGGTATTAATTCACCTCTAGAAATAGCTTTAAAAGACTCTAGAATTCTAGACACAGATCAAGCAACAATTGCAAAAGGAAATTGCAATCTAAAATATGGTAAAATCAAATTTGATATAAATTTACAAATTGGTTTATCCCTAAAAGATAAGGATCTTGATAGATCTATAGTTTTTCATTATAAAATGAAAAACAAAAATTTTATGAAAAAAGGTAATCACCCCTTTACCATTTACTATAGAATTAACTATGCCTTGAGTAATTCACATCATAGTATAGAATTCAAAGGAAAAGACACAATTCATATTGACGAATTGTTTGCACCTATAGTGACTCTAAAGTCACCTATATTCAGAAGCCTAGCAAGGAATAGTTGTTCTTTAATAGAAGCTGACAGAGATCTGTTTGAGGAAACAGAAGACAAATCGTTATTTAGAAGCAAAAGCCTTAGAATAACACCACCCAAAAGAGATTTTTATATCTCAGAACAAAAAGAGCTAAGTAAGCTACATAGTTCAATAGAAGGACTATCCTTACAAGTCCAAAATTTAGATAGAAAAATCTAAGAGATGCCTGGAGCAACTTGGGCATACATTTTAGAATTAGAGTTAAGAGAATACCAAAAAACTCTAAAAATGATTCTAGAAAGAGACCCCACACATATCTACGGATTCTATGATGTGGTTAAGTATAATATAGAGCGCCTTGAAGGCACTATAGAATGGGCATCACAAACCCAAACATATGATGAAGACGACATTAGAAGTTTTCAAAAATGTCTCCAAAGAGACTTAAATCTCTCAAGGATTCAAAAGACCCTCGAAAGATTACCTTCCGCAAATGCAGCTACCTAGCAAGAAAAATCTGGTATCAGAGCATAACATCCATCCAAGGTTTAAAAATAAAAAGAAAAATCTTTTTAAAAACAGTTTGGTCAAGAACCGATTTAAAAGAAAATCTTTTAAAAACGGTTTTGTCAAGAACCAATTTAAAAGAACAACATTTGCTGAAAGTTACTTAACTTTCCCGCCACAAAGTCAGAGAAAAGCAATCCCATTGGATAGTGCATTGTTTTATATAAATATCAATATCAATATGGAACTTTATTTAATGAGAAATGGCAACTTCTTGGAGAATATTCCTTTATCCTTTTTATTACAACAATATAATCTGATGCCAACACATCAGCCAGGGTAAAAAAAACCTTAAAAAAAAAGAAGGAAAACTTATAGAAAAGAGGGAAATTTACTGAGGTAATTCGAAGTTCGACCAGCGCCATATGCATAAGATTATGAGATGAATAATGCAAACAAATTAGATGTTAAAATTACAGTTCGATTATCGTAACAACAATCGAGTGGGAGATGATTGAAACAACTTTATGTCAGAACTAACTTCGAATTAGATTAGACGGTCTAGTGGACTAAAACTAAAAATAAATTTTTTTTTTTGGTCAACCATCGTTCATGAGCTCACTCATGTCAATTTGCAAGATTCAAAGAGCACATATCGAGATATTTACCGACTATCCATCAACAAAAGCATTATATCAACAAAAAAAATCAAATGACTTACCTTGTTATCGAATCATATGCACATAAAATATAAAAATAATATCATTTTATTAAGTAAGATTTCAGTTCAAACCTCGAACACTTTACTTATTCACTTTAAAAAATGTAAAATTCTAGCTAAGTGGTTACATGACAAAAAAAATTATCATTTCCATATGACTTTGATTACATAATATTCATTTATTAGTGTAATGTTCCTTGAAAGATATTAAGGTATCTTGTTCCAAATTAAAAAGGTGCATACTGTCTCATTAGTTTAACTCAGTAGGTAGAGACATCATTGTTTTTAATAAACAAAATGTTGAGGTTCAAACTTCAGTCATCCTACTTATTCATCTTAAAGGTGAAATTTCTAGATCCACTAACCTATTTGACAAAAAAAGAGGGTTAATTTTTTCTATTACATAATACTAGCTAGTAATACTTTTTTTACCATACAAAAAAAAACCGGTGTCCCACATGTTCATGATAGCCACTATATGTCATTTTTTTTATTTTTTTTACAATTTGACTTCCTAATCATCATATATATCATTCTAATTCTACCTTAATTAATCATAAAATAGAGGGTTTATTATTTTTTTTTTTTTGAAAATAGAGGGTTAATTAATTACAACCAACTCTATATTGTTGTTGTTAGTTAGAAGTAGAAGTTAGAAATAGAAGGAAGGACAATGTTAGTTTTGGAGATCATGGTATCTGCATAATGCATTGCAATTGCATGCTCTCTCTCTCTCTACCTATGTTGCCCGGGTGCGGGTACGGTACCGGTACCGGTATCGGTACGGGGTACGTTATTTTTAGAAAAATTAAGGTACGGGTACGTCCCTATAATTTTTTTAAAATATAATTATATATATCAAATAATATAGTTATATTGTTAAAACAAATAATTAAACATAAAAAAGATCACACCACACTTTAAATGTAATTTTAATTGTTCGAAACATCAAAATATGAAATTAAAAACCAATTAGCTCAAAAAGAGTCAATTATTTCCCTCTTCATCATCACTAAAAAGAGTGACCTCTAATTAGGTTCACCGCGAGTAAGACTAGCAATTTCAAGAATATCAACTATATATTAAATAAATCTCATTCATCTCTACGAATATCAACTATATATTATAAACAAATAAAAATCGTAAATCTTCCTATAAAAAGAAAACTAATAATAAAAGAAAAAGGAGAAAAAAAAATCGTGTTTTTTTGATTGGTGTACCACGCACGTACCACAGGTGTACCACGCGTGTACCCATTGCAAAAAACAAACAAAAAAATTAGGTACGGCGTCGGTACGTATCGGGGGAGTACTATACGCGTACCGGTACCCGGTCTAAACATACAACATAGCTCTCTACGTTCTCCGTGCATGTGACACTAGATTGTCTCTCTCCGACAAGTACAACCTCAAATCTTGACAGAACACAGACACTATATATCCCATCCCCACCAGCTGGATTATTTTCAAATTAAGGTGCACGCACGTGCGTGCGGTACGTGAGAGTGAGTGCACTGTTGTAATTAGAAGATGATTCAACTTTTATTTTCAACTTTATTATATATATGATGAGTTTAATTATTGTGCACCGTCGGTGCAATTTTTTTTTACACATGCATCAAATGACGCGTTGCCACATCATTTAATAAATGTGACGCATAATGTATTTTTAATTACCATACATGACGTGTCTGTATATTATTGGACGCATGTGCAAAATAACTTTATACCGACGGTGCATATAAATTAAATTCATATATGATTTATATAAAGGACATTTTAGTAAGTAAATTCCTTTGTATATACATGATTTTATTTTTTTTAAGGGTATATATACATAATATACTGTTTGACAACTTTGTCAATTGAAAACAGGCATGGCTGCTAATTAGGAAATGGGGTAGAACATCAAATATATTGTTTATAAGTTCTAGTTTATTAACTAATAACAAAATTGTTGAAACTGTTAAACTTAACATCGTGATTGGAGTTCAACCTTCGATTCCTTCATTTATGTATGAAAGTTTAAGATGGTTTTGTTATTTCCTTTATGTAAAAAAAAAAAACCATAAAATATATCATTCTGCGAAGCTAAGGAATGTAAGGAACAACAATTAATTACTTTTCCCCTCCACAAGTATATAGGATATGACTTTGATAATTCTTATCTTGAGATGAGAGGAAAACCCGTTATCGATTTTTTGTTCAAACTCTTCTTCTTCACTAAAAGTGAAATGAAAAGAAAAAGAAAAGTAGAAAAATTTCATGCACAAGTTCCACATACGTCAAAGCATATTAGTATTATTATGGCCAGATGGTCTATATGGATCAACCACTACGTAGTAGGACCATTAATTAAAAACATAGGACCGCACCCCACTTGAGATTTTGATGTTACGTTCGAAATTAGAAAATGCCATTGCTCTATTTACTACTACATCAATTCGTCCATAATTATAAGATTTTGTTTGACCACTACATGTATACCAATGCATAATTTTGATCACTAATATTTTTGCCTACTAGTAAAAATTATAAAAACTTAATATTTTGAAAATACTCTTCAAAACAAATTGAACAAAATCTTATATGCTAATATTTACATTTATATATCATTGAAAAAATACGATCAAAACAAGGTAAATAAATAATAAATTTTTATCAAACAATGTCTTATAATTAGGGACGGAGGAGATAGTAGTTATTTAAATATACATGCATATTTAAATGTAATCTTGATCTCTTATTATTAATTTTTTTAAAATTTTGGTCCTTATATTTTAAAACAAGTCTTATGGTCTTTCTAACTTTTATTCCGCATTCTATTTTGAGTCAATTTTAGTAACATGACAAAGTTAATTGTGACATGTCAAATGCCACATATGTCAGAAAATTGCATTTTTTATTACAAATTAAAGTCAATAATTTCATTTTTTTAATTTTTTTTACAAATTAAAGTTATCAATATATTGAGTATTACTATTCTATTATTATTATTGTTTTGACTAAAGTATTTTTTTACTTTTACTGAACTTCTAAAAAATCTAACTTTCTTACACAATTTTAATTTTGTTTTTATAGGAAACTTAATCAAACAGGCCTAAGAGTGAGATGGATGGATTTTCATTTAATTTGATAAATTAGGCGCTAAAGTTTCTTTTATCCACTTGATATATTAAAAACCGGCAATTTTCAGCTAAGACTTTGGTAAGTCCAATAAGCTAGTTTATAGCTTATTGAACTAGCTTATAAGCTTGTTTGAAAAAAATGTGAAGTGTTTGGTAACGAGCTTCTCTAACTAGCTTATAGCGTTTTTTGAGATGCTATTTCAAGTAGCGTATGAGCTTATAGCTTATAGCTTTTTCATTTTATTCCATATTTACCTCATTAATTTTATTTATTTATTTTTTAAAAATTATAATAACAACCCACTAACACTTACCAAAAAAAAAAACTACCCACGAACCATGTATTTTTATGTCATTTTGTACTTACAATATCTAAATTTGTCAAACACTTTAATTTTATTCTACTAACTTTTCAGTTATAAGCTATCAGCCATCAGCTAGTTATAAGCTAGCTTATCAGCTATCAGCTAGCTTATAGCTTATTTTTACCAAACAGAGCCTAAGTTAAATTTCACATTTTTCTACTTTTTTGTGTGTTAATATAATAAATAAAACTAAAACAAATAGAGACAGCAGATATATAGCCAGCTTTTGTTTTCTAGAGAAACCGCAGACAGTACACGTAAAAGAGAGAGCATAGATGGCATGGCTGAAGTGATGAACCTTAATCACATGTAATGTTATGTTTTCTTTTTTTTTTTGTTTTGAATCACAATCTCATGTGTTCATTAATTGCTACATTGTGCTTAGTCCCTCTCTTTAGTTCATCCAGCCTTCTCTAGTCAGTCATTGCATCCTTGGCATCACGGGATATGTCCCTTCCTTCCTCCCATGTCCCAATCCCTTTGCATATTATTTTTGTAGTAATAATAAATAATATATGAAGGGTGACCTACTTAATTAACCACTAGTATAAGTGTCAATTACATTGGACCGTAAACGACAGGACTTACTCCGTTTGGTCCAATGCCCTTATTATACTATCCCCAGGTCATTGCTTTGCTTGCGACCAATTTTCAACACTAGGTTTTTTTTTTTTTTTTTTGTAAGCATTTTCAACATTAGGTGATGTTGAGTTGAGTGCAGGACCATGCAAGACCTTGCATTTAATTCCTTTAGTGTTTGAAAAATTCGTGTGTTTCATATTTAGTTGAAAGTTATTATTATATATATGTATATGGTTTTTCTAAATTGATAATTAATTGGAATAATTGATAAATATAAAAGATTATAAAATGATGTGTTTATAAATTAGGGTCATGCTAAACAATGCCCCTGGGGTACTAGTTAAACATACTATAAAAAGAAATAAATGATAAAGTTAATGATGAGAGAGAATAACTTTTCACATCATTAAAACATTGAATGCACAATTTACGAGATAAAACTTCTATATTTGTATCCTTAACTAGTGCCCCGGGGACACTGTTTAGCATTTTCCTATAAATTATAGGAGTACTTTTTTAAAATTACGATGTTATAGATAACGAATTTCCACCACCGTTTAGTAGCAGCTAATTACTTAAGGGGGCGTAAATCTCTTATCACTTTGAGAAATTTATTGTTGGTCATTACAGTACTTTTTATATTAAAAAAAATTGTATGTGTAGGTAATCGTAATTTTGGATGTTTAGTTAATTAATACTCCTTCTGTTCGAAAATATAAGAAATGTATTTTGTTCGAATTTTTAATCCCTTGTGCACATTAGAACCAATTCACCCATCTTTTTTTTGCTGTCAAACTAATCCATCCCTTTTTAGTGATCGACTAAAAACATGTCTAATATCTCTCCAACATATTCAGATTGTATAAAAGGATTGCTCTCATGATGCAAAAGTTCCTCAATGACAGTATACTAATCAAGGTATCATTATTTCTAATACATCTGTGGAACAGGCTCGGACACATTGAGTACATCGTATACATGTATCATAAATCTTTACTGAACGGAGGTTTTAGGCATGTTGTTTGATTCTGGGATCAAACTAATCTTATGAACAAGAACAACCTTGATGAAGTGATAATTTTGTCTAAACAAATTTTGTATTTCAAGATTACACAACCCGTAATCACTAGTGTAAAAAATCAAGACCAAGTTATACTGATGACATGACATCAAACGTTCAACTTTTGCCATTCTATGCGCGCACGCGCACACAGTACCATCAAAACACATCAAGATATAATTGTCATGTAGTTGAGCAGGTGTAATGTTCTGGAACACTTTTTTAACACATTTCAGTTATAGTGAAATCCTTGTAGCTAGTTTCCACCATTTTGAAAAATAAGTTTCATGAAATGATGGAACCCGCATGAAATTAATTTACTCAATGAGAGTGATTACTAAGGGTTCCCATGTATCAGAATAAGCATTAAAAATCACAAACCAAAAAACACTAATAATTGTCAAAATTGAAATGGGAGGGGCCGGGGCAGGGTGATCACATATTTACAACTACAAGTTGGACAATTTGAATAAAGATGCATTCTTGCTAGTTGTTAGTACCATGTTTTACCACAAACCATTGAACAATTCAACTTCCTGGGTCAAGATAACAGCGCAAATAATAAAAAAGACACCACCCATAATGTCCCAATCTGATGTTCTGCTGTATTTGCACAACAGAAGTACAATCATTTTATTGAATTCTGAACACCGTGTCAGTATTACTACCTCTGGGGCTCCAAACTATGTGATTCTGTGTTTACTGTAAAATGATGAGAGAGAGAGAGAGAGAGAGAACTACAAATACATTCGTACAACTAGTAAATCAAATTATAGAAAAAGAAACATTTATGCAACTGTTAGTTTTCACTGTAAGTCATCAATACCACTTCTATTTACGATGAGCCTCCACATCTGTAACTAGCTTCACTGTTTTGCTCTTTTTCTGCTGGTATTTAGCATATGAATACCACACACCACCCGCTGTATTGATAACCAAGCCGGTCACATTCAAAGCATGGACTTGAACACCACCAAGTAAGAAGAAACCGAAGGTCTGAAGAAACAATAAGAAACAGACTTAGTGTTTGAGTTTAATGTAATGCAAGTATGCAACATAAAATACAAACAAAAGATGGATAATGGCTATGCATCAATATTACGTGCCAGGACAACTATTCCAAATTAAGTTTTTTTTTTTTTGTTTTTTGCTTTGACAGAAATTGTATGGCAAAAACAAGATCACTCCTAGCTTACCGTGGAACCAACTCCTTTAAGAACGCCCACAATAGTTGTAGTTAAAGCAGAATTAACAATAGTGCACAAGAACATGGTGAAGTTGAGAACAATGCCCATCACCAATGAAAGAATAAGGATCACCAAAAATGAAAAAGAATAACTCTGTGAAGGAAAAAAAAAAGAAGTCAGATATTAGCTTTCACGTCAACATATAACTAAAATAATGACACAGCCATGTCACATAATCAGATATATGCGAACTTTTAGTCTTTCAAAAATATGTTGCAAGCTATGGTTTCAGATATCAATCATCACAACAAAGTTTATACAATCTTTGATTTATTCTCACTTGAGAAATACACTTGGCCAAGGATATAATTTAAAACTGAATAAACTATCCATTGATCTGAAAGTTAATCTATGATTATGGAGCATCTAATTTATTATAGATTATACACAATGTGTTCTGTTACTGTATAAGACGTGTCTTATCATGCCAAAATAAAGTTGCTCCCACCAGATGTCTGTAACTTGGTTTCCACCACACATCAAGTGATTTCACAGTAACATAACTTATCCCTATTTTCTTTCACCAAGTTGTGTTTCATGCCTAATCCCTAGTTTCCCACAAACTTGAATTCACTCCAAACCTCAATCCCCCCTCCCTCCTCCCCCAACAGGTAGGTGTTATTTTGAGAAAATATCCAAGAGTGAACAAATAAGTAGAAAACTAGCATAAAACTTCTCAATGGGCATTATCAGACTGAGAAGGGGAGGAGTGGTGCTGACATAATTGATGATTCCCCTTGAATTATCCAACAACTCAGAAAGACGATCACAAGGAAACAAATAAGCAATTAACATTTACTGTTGGGGATAACTAGATCAAAATCATACTATGATTGAGACTTTTAGCACTTCCTTTTGGAAGTGTTGTATTTACCGGATTATATAGATCTAAAGACAGAAAATGCCAAAATTCAAACAATGGTAGCTACGAATCAATTTCAATACCAAGAAACAGGTTAAGAGTATGACCTTTGCAAATAATACAGATAAAGAATCTGGGAATTCCCCTGTGGCTATAATAAGAAACATCAAAAATGGAAGAGATAAAAAACTGTTGTAGAACATGATTTCCACTGATGAAAGTCCATTCTCAGCACCAGATTTTTCCACCAGCACAAGGTACATGGTCTGCATAGGAGAGTAGATAACACTGAGAAAAGCATGTATAATTATAGTCACTCCATTTAAAGGATTATGGAGAACAAAACATCAGCGTATTACCTGGAAGAAAACAGAAATGAAAGCCATGCTATACCCAAAAAGGTCAAAGGAAAAATCTCCAAGGGCCGCTATGAGAACTCCAGCAGCAGTCAATATCACTGAGAGAGTCACCTGATATTTGACATAAAGAAACATCAGTTCTATTGAGTGTAAACTCTACTAAAATTGGTAGTGAAATCAAAACTACAGCCCACTAAATAAATACAATTGTAGTTTAGATTGAGATTTGTAATTGTTGTTCTACCAGAAATTCATAAAGATAACAGGAAATAAAAGCTTTTTCGTCAGCTTAACAGAGGGAATTAATCAAAATCCTACCAATTGTTTTGGTAAGCACCCAATCAAATTAACATAACATTTTTATACTGGTCAGTGGTCACTGTTGTAGTATAAGGGCTCTGTCCCTTCCACAGATTTTAGAATCCATTTGGGATTAATGTTTCCACGCGAAGATCAAGGTGTGTTACTAGCTTAAATACCACTTCATAACCTCAAGAAAACCCCGTTACAAATGGTTATTCCTCTTCTGCCTCTTTAAAAGCTACAAATACTTTTTTCTAATAACCCTCTTTGATCTTTGTTGGCCACAGCCTAACCAAGAGATTTCGATGTTTATCGTTCATAAACTAGCTTAAAATGGTGACAGATCAAATACAAACCATTAACAAACTAAAAATTAAGAAAATGATAGCAACTATTACCTGAACTGTAGGTCTCCCCTTTCCCAAGAAAGATCCAGCAATAAGTACCGCAAGCGGTGTAAGCCTCTTTATTGCAATATACATTGGGATATTCACTCCTTTCAAACTGGCCAAAGCAAATGCAACATTGGCATTATAGAAAAATGAAACCGGAAACAGTTGCTTGGCTGTTGCCATATCCACTCCTCTCGCTCTTGTGTATCCCATTTTTCGACCAAAGTGTATCAGCAAGGTGGTAACCAGTTGCTAAGTAAGACAAAAAAATATGCAATAAATGAATGTTATAAATCAATATCCATATCCGACAGACTGACACTAAATTTAGTATTTTACTCCTGCAATTTCAAACCCCGGTCATGGCATCCGGCCTAACAATTTCGGCATTTTTAGTCGGTTGAGCTACGACTTGTGGACAATCTCGTTTTAAATTACTACATACATTTATTGTTTTTTTTCTAAATATACTCGTACGTCAGAATTAATACTGCTAAGTCAGAATTGAACACATGCAATGCAATAGCATGATACCTGCAAAGTGAGGAGAGTCATTGAATTTGCATATTGCATAAGAACAGCTTTATTGATAAAAACCATCGCCATTGAAGCAAATCCATACGACACTGCCGCGATCAAACTGCATCATAACAATATCATTATGATCGGTTACATTACATGCATACAATTACAACATCAAGCAATTAGTTTAACAATTAACAGTTAATTACAAATTCTAGCGAATTAAGAAAATGTAAAGTAAATAATTAAGAAAGAATGAAACCTTGAAGAAAATGAAGTAGTTTCTGTTGCTGCATCGGCACGGATCTCCATGGCCGATTAATGCGGAAAACTAGATCGATTAAATCCAATTAACACCGTTTGAATTAGGATTTAATAATAAAACCCAAAGTGAAACCCTGAAAATGAAAATTGAATCTGTGAAACAAAAATAGTAAGTATAACCGAATCAAGTGTAATTAATGGAAATGAAGATAATACCGGTAAAGTTTCGTTTACATGCTTGAAGAGAAATAATAAAAAAAAAAATAGAAAGAGGTTGAAGTAATATAATATAATGGGAAAGAGATGAGGGTGAAATTGAAAACTGGGAAAAAAGGGGATAGATAATTAAAGAGGAAGTGTAGTATAGTAGTAAAATAATGATGAGAAAAAATGTATAAAAAAACAAAAGAGATAGTAAAAAGAGTGGTTTGTGAAACAAGTGGCGTAAAAGAATCGGCATCGCAAGGTAAGGTTTGGTAGTTCCCTAAAATCGGAGCAAGATGGAGACTCCGGTCCCGTGCTTCACTGTGGGCTGGCATTGCCCTCTATTTCACCTTTTTTATTTATTTATTTGATAGTTCCTCGGTCACTGAATCAGTTGACTGCGTCACACATGCCGATGCATAATTTTGACGATTAATATTTTTAATTGTATAAAAATATGATATTTTGAAAATACTCATCGAGATGGATCCAACAACATCTTATATGTTAATATTTGTTTTTATTTATTAATAGAAAAATAGGGTTAAAGTAAAATATATGAATAATGTATATAGTCAAAATTACTCACTCATTTTGGGACGGAGGAAGTAAATGAGTTTATTAGAAATTCCAATTTTGTATCTATCAAGTGTTTAAGATTTGAATTAACTTTTCATGTATACTTTCTCTTGATACTCCCTCCTGTCATTTTTATAAGAAACAAAAGTGAAAATTTTTTAGTCCTTTATATAAGAAACTTTGACCAATATTTAAATGTATTAGATGTTTAATTTTATTTGTGTCTCTATTTATTAGTAAGAGAATCTTAAAAGTAAGTAAGTTTGTGGAATTAGAGTGATTAAATAGGGGTATTCAAGGAATACATTTAAATTTATAGGAGTATTAAAGGAAGATAACTATTTACAATGTGTTTTCTTGGTCTGTGTAATTTTTTCAAAGTGTTCCTTATAAAAAAACCGGAGGGAGTACTTTTTAACAAAAATATATGTGAATTTTTTTGTTTTTTTTATAAAAAATGTTGACCAATTTTCAAATGTTTTATATGTTTAATTTCATTTATGCACTTATTTATTATGAGAGAGAATATTAAAAATAACTAAGTTAGTTGAACTAAAATTAATTAAATATGTTATACTTGAAATAAATTTAAATTTATAAGAGTATTAAATGAAAATAATTATATACGATGAGAATCAAATTCAAATTTATAAGAGTAAATTTGTTGAATTAAAAATAATAAAATATGTTATACTCAACCAATCACAACCTGTGCCAAAAAAAAAAAAACAATCACAACTATGTTTTCCGCTACGTCACCCCGCTTAACTCCACTTTCTTAATATGACAAGGAAGGTTAAAGTATTTTTATTGATTGAGTGTATAAGGTTTGTTTACTCTTTCTGTTCATTAAACTCTTTCTTTATTAATCTAGTAATTTCCTCACTCCATTTTCATATATTACTCCAATTTTAAATATAAGGAATTTTTCTAAGGAAAAAAGGTTAATCGAATAAAGCAATGTGAGCAAAAAAGAATTTACATTGAATAAAACATATATTTGAACCATTTTATGATTCAGATACATTTTTTATTCAATGAACTTAAATAATTGTTTTTTGCTTATACTCAAAATTGGAGGAAGTATAAGTAAATTTTTCACTTTTTAAATTTATTCAATTATTAATGTATCGGTATATAATTGAAGGGTTAAATATGTTTTTGATTATTTTAAAATTACTTATTTTCAAAACATGTCATTATTAGGACCTTAAAATATTATTAGTTTAATACTTTTAACTATTTAATCTTTAATTTTTATTAATTTATCTTTGACTTCAAGTTAAAGATTAAATTGTTAAACAGAAAATAAATAGTTAAATAATTAAATCAATATTATTTTAAAGTGTTGCTAATGACATGTCATTAAAATAAATCATTTATAACATGCTACATAAACTTTTAATGAGACGAGACTAATCAACCATGTAATGAACTTAACTAACCAAATATTTTAACGTCATTACTCATTAGCCATGTCATTAAGCATGTAAATGAGCTAATATGGTTGTGCATTCCTCGAGAGTGATCGTTTTTTTGGGCTAGTCACAATGTTACTCCTTATATATATTGTACATTTTTATTGATTAACGATGTAGTACAACAAGTTTATTTGTATCCACAAAAAACATGTAAATGAGCTTACCATGTGAAAGAAGCAATGTTATCATAAAAAAGCCACTAAAACTTTTCTTCTACTATTTCCAGCCGAGCGCTGACACTATTTTACATACTTAACTCATGTTCACGCAATTAAAACTAGTAACAACAAAAAGGAAAAAGACAAATATTAAGTTCGTAAGGTTACCTTATAACAGTTTCGGTACATTCCCCCTAGACAAGTGGCAGATTTATACATGGGTTGCACTTTGGGGTGATGTGGACCATATGGTCGAGCTGTAATTTTTGGTTTTCAAGTCTATGCCTCAATAACGTTAGAGGCGGTCAAATTGAAAGCTTGTGTGTGGGTTAATGCAAAAGTTTCAGGTTTTCAACTACTCGCTGCCTAATTGGTTACAAAATCATGAAACATGTATGAATCTATAACCTCATCTTTCTCATACTGTCACTCAATGAGGAAGAGACGACGCGTGGATGTGCTAAAATTACAAGGTCTATGAACTGGTTGGAGCAAGTTGTTCTCTGAGCTGTCATTTGCTATTAAGCCCGATTAGGGAGATGACGCATCTGTTTTGGTTTGCATTTTGTATTCTAATTCAGCAAAGCGTGTGACTATGATAGACGATTTGAAGTTTATGCAATAAAATGAAAGAAACAGACCGAAAATCAATGTAATAAAGGGTGGTCCTAGTGCCTTACAAGTTACAACAACACAAACATATAGAAATGCAGTTGTTATATGAGCAGAAATATCATAGTACGTCATAAGGGCACCATGTTTTTATTATTTTCATTTTTATTGTTATTAGTAGGAGAACTTGAATTCTCTCTATCACAAATAACAGACAAGAATCCTCGATTTAAATTATTCGATCTACAATGCCAAACATGAACATGCAAAGTATATATTCTTGAGGATTATGCTCTACTCTAAACCCAATAATCATGTAATATGGTCAATGGTGAAGCTAGTAATCTTATCTAGTTTAAAGCAAAGTATTAACAGAGAAGGCAGAACATAAACTACTAACCATAATTGGGTCAAATATGCGATTAACCCCTGGACTTGAAACCTCGCCAGTCTCGCAATCAAAGAGTAAACCCTCCCTCCCCATTTTCATCAACGAACAATACTCTTCAAAACCATAGTATGCTACATTCAAATTTGATCAAATCTGCCAAAAAATGCAAATATAAGGTATTTTTTGTATTGCAGTAAAATAATAAATATACTTTTTTCTAAAAGTAATTAATGTTATAGCACACTTTTGTACCTGCTTGGAAGTCATAACCATGTTGTGCTGTTCATGTAGCTTTTTTTCAACAATGTCACAGTCAGCAACTGAAAATAAACTGAGATTTATTATAAAAGAATATTAGAACAAATGAAGAGAAAATAGTAGTATATAGTTGGTTTTTGGAAGTTAAATGGCACTATAATTGGTTTTTGGAAGTGACTGTATTAGAGAAGAGTTTGAATTATTTTGAGATTTTTGAAAAAAGGCTACCAAAACATAATGTTTTGCCTTTATTATATGTATATATATAGATTTATTATTTTTTTTATGGAGAGGTTATTAAAAATTAATGGTTATCCCGTAAACTTAATTCAATTGACAAGCACCATGGGTCTGTTTGTTTTAAATTTTGAAAAAATGAATTTTTCTTTGTATTTTTGAAAATATATTTTCTAAATTTGATTTTCAAAATATTACAAGTTTTTTATATTTGTTTTTTTAAAATTGAAACACTAATTTTGGCATCATATAACATAAACACACATTATTGAAGATCAAAATCGCAATTTTTACAAAAAGTTGTATTTCAAAAATGATTTTTATGAAAATCAATTTGAAATAGCTTCAAAATTAAATGATTTTTCAAAATTTTGATATCCAAAAAAAGTTTCCATAAAATGATCAAATACCTAAAATAACATTTTAAGAATAACTATTCAAACCAAATTTTCATTTGAAGTTTTTATAAAAAGTTTCTTTGTAAAATTTTTTACACAAAATTATTTAACATTATAAGAATCTATTTTAAAAAAACTATAACAAACAGACCCTATATTTTATACGTAGAAAACATAACTCAAAACTTCGAACATTTCACTTATTTATGGTTGAATAAGTTTGTGGTTTATAAATATTTCAAATTGCCAACAATAAATTGGTTCAATTGATAAATGGTAAGTATATGGCCAGAAGTTTGATTTCTAACTTGTGCGTATATAAAAAGAATCCGGTTTGTTTTGCTCTCCAAATATTTTTCCTCGCAATTTTTTGCTATTGCTTTTAAGTCAATCCTGCCGTGTATTAATACGGAAAATACTTTTGTGAATTGATAAAAAATGAGACAAAAAAAATGCAATTATACCGTATATTAAAATAAGGGTCTTGCTAACGAGTGTCATCGAGGGTACTCTTTAAGCATTCTATTTAAAGAAATATTTGATTCAAAAAATTAAACATTACAATTTCCAATGCGTTAACTTTACGCATTCTCATAAAAATTCTATAAAAAAACTTATTATTTAAGGCCTTAAAAAGTGCCTCGGGGGCACTCGTTAGCATTTGCCTTAAAATAAAACAAAGTTTCCTAAGTGTAACTTGTGTAAAAAAGACATGGCAACACCGAGACATATACTAAGGCACAAATTTTTCTCCACAATACCATTTTTTTTCATTTTTTATGTGTGTGAGTTTCACTCTCTATTTTTTCATATTTGAAAAGTTACGAAAAGAATGAATGGTTGTAAAAAAAAAATGCTTAATTATACTTTTATTCATTCAATTCAAATTTTTCCGCCAGAGTCGTGGGTTTTGGTGTACCCACAAGTACAAACTCTATTGTTATGTTTAGAAAAAAAAATCAAATTATTTAGGTTAAAAATATTTTCTTTTTCTTCTTCAAAAAATATTTTCTTTTGAACATATAATATAATATGAGTTACAATGAATAAATGATGTTTGATTTTAGAATAAGCAACCGTTGTATGAATTTCGTCTAAAACAAAAATAAAATAAGAGGAGAAAAAATACAATTAAAAAAGAAAAGAAAAAGAGAGAGAATGGAACATGGGTTACCCGGACCCGAAGAAGAGTGGTCCGAACCGATCCGTGTTGAGTTAGAGTGGGAGTGGATGGAGATAGATTGAGAGGAGAGAGAGACATTGGAAAATGGGGATTAAGGCGTGAGACTATACGAGAAGAGAGGAGAGACAGAGTGCAAATTTCTTCCAAACAAAATCCACGATACCATTTCTGAACCCACCAATCACCAACCACCACTTCAATCTTCTCTCCCAAATCACCAGGTTACAATTTTCCCCTTTCTCTCTCTCTTTATACTCTCTCCAGATTTCAATCTCCGATTCGCGATTTTCATTTTCACGATTTCTCTTTTAATTTCACAATTATTTCCATAATTACATGTGTTTTGATTCGATTCCTCTTTGTTTTTCGTTAGAAATCGATTTATCTCTCTCAATCAATCGCTGGGAGGATTGGGATTACGATTATTAGGTGAAGAAGAGAGTAATATGCAACAAAGAATCAAGCTGCAACAACAACAACAAGCACTCATGCAGCAAGCTTTGCTTCAGCAACAGCAGATGTACCATCACCCCGGCATGCTCGCCGCTGCCGCTATGACTCAGGTAGGTCATTTCCTTTCCACCATATTTTACATTATTTTCATTCTTATTTTTTTATTGAACAATTGATATTAGTGATTTTACATAATATATTAGACTTTTGTGTTTGTATGTTCATATAGTTTTCTTCATTGAAGAAATTGTTGCTTAAGTAATACTATTTTGTTATCACTTAGAGTAATTTGATGGCTAGTCAAATGGTTTGAGCTTAGGGTTAAAGGAATGGGAGGACCCTAGTTCAAACTCTTAGGAAGGAGAAAAACACAAACTTAACAACCTATAGTAACATTGGCCGTCTGAAAAGAATTTTAAAAATTTGATGGATGATTTTAGTGACTTAGGCCTGTTTGGATTGATGTATTTGAGCTTACGCTTATCTACTGGCATAAGTTCTGTGAAACTGTTTAGAAGAACTTATGAAAACAACTTATGACAATTTTCACAAGTTTTTTTTCAACCTATTTTAATAAGTTATCCAATCCAATATAACTTATCAAAATAGCTCGCAGCATATATAAAAACAATTTATCTTTGTTTTACTTTTTGCTAAAAATACCTTATGTAAGCTTATACATAAGCGCTTATCATGATAAGCACTTGTGCTATAAGCTGTTTATCCAAACAGGCCCTAGTAGTATTCCTTTTAGCTAGTATCTCCCTATTTCCTTATTTTACTGCAAGTTGGCCAATCTTCTGATGTCTAATTTCATATAATTTTTTGTCTATATTTCACTAGCACATTCTATGTATTTGTTTGGCATGTAGCCGCTATAAAAGTGGAGTCATAACCTTTGATTGAAAAATCCAGAGTAGATTTTGGCAACCTCATAGTTGTAATACTCATTTGTGCTTTATTTAACACAAGAATAAATCATTGTACATAATTTTCTACAACTTTCCAATTAAAAAGAACACATAACTTGCCAACACTTTTAGGTCTTTTCAATATACCAATAGAAACAACACAACACTTGCCAAAAGTTTCTTAATCTGTTGGAATCTATTAAAGAAATGTCAAAAATAGTTAACCTACGGTCGCACAATGCACACAAATGTCTATCTCACAATGGATGAACTGATAAAAGAATTATTTTCTTTAATTATTATATGGTAAACTAAAATTGTTTTACGCAATTGATTGGTTTACAATTTGTATTATTAGTCTGACAAATTGGTTTTTTTAGAGGCATGCGAGAAATAGTCCTACTGTTTTACTATCAATGAAAGATTGGAATTTATTATTTTTCCTTCTATGAGTCTATTTTGGGCATCTTCCTATTGTCGGCAGGATCTTATCTTTTTCCTTTTTTTAATATGTCTTGTTTTGGAAATTTTGCAGATGGAGCCTGTACCGAGTGGAAATCTGCCTCCTGGGTTTGATGCTTCTGCATGCCGTAGTGTGTGAGTGTTGGATTTCGTTCTGCTTTTATATGTTTTTTGTCCTCAGTTTTGTTGTGTTTGTTTCCGAGTATGGGAATTTTACTTTTGGCACATAATTTCTAACTGTCGACACAAATTTCTTTTACATAATGGTGCTTTTAATTGATCTGAATTTGTGAGATAAATTTGATTCTACTGATTGTCAGAAGTAGTGTAGTTTTCCACTATGATAGCTAATTAATTTGACGTTTTGTGCTTTCAGTTATGTAGGAAATATTCATGTAAATGTCACTGATAAACTTCTTGCGGAAGTCTTTCAGAGTGCTGGCCCTCTTGCTGGGTGCAAGCTCATAAGAAAAGAAAAGGTTTGATTCTCATCAATGTCCTGTTTTTAATTAGCCTTGTCTTTTAACAACTATAAGGGCTCATATATTTTTCACCAAATATAGTTATCAGTACTGATGAATGATGATTATGTATTTTGATTTTTTTTAAATGTCTATTTTGGACACTTCACTCAGATTTTCTTTCCGGGGACTTTCCTTGTATTAGGTTTTTGGTTTGGATTGGGTCCAACTACTCATCCTTACAAAACCGATTTGTAAGGTTTGTTTACAAGTTTTTCTTCAACCCCTTCCCCAACTAAAATTGGAATTATATTCCCCGTCCGACCTATCCCTATCAAATCTAATTCAAGACCCAATTGGTAGATGGACACTACAGTAGTAGTGGAGTGAAAGGACCACCATTTCAAGATTGATTTATTCTTTTTCACTACTCTAATGAGTTTTTCATTGAATCCGAAACGAAAAGATTTAAGTCATTTTAGAGAACAAACCTCCCGATGCTTAGAATTTTTAATCAAACATGTCTCATGAGCCCTTTCCCTGCACTTGCTTCTACCTCTTCTCAAGAGCCCTTTCCCTACGCCAGCCAGCTGTTTTACAAAACACTTTATAAACTATTTTCAATGTGGGACTTAGGTAATTTCCAATACACGCTCTCACGCTTAGTATACTATTGGGCTTGGTGCATGGATAATATGGTGGGTGGCCCAATCAATAGGCTCTAGATTTTTGGATTAAGCCTAACTCATCCTTACAAAACCGTCATGTAAAGGTGGTGTGGGTTGGGGGATGTCCTTCTTTATAAACTCTTTTCATACCTTATCTCTTTTCAATGCAAGACCTGTGTTTTTCCAAATACCTTGAGATCTTTATCCTGTTGAGGTGATATGTTGTCAGGGAATTCTGAAATGACATGCATCATATTCCAATAAAGAAAAGCATGTCAGTACTCGGTACAAAAGTTGTTTGGCCTTTGCCAACAAAGAGTTTTTGCTGTCCCCCTTCTAGAGAACTCCCTGCTACTTGATGAATGGGGTGGTAGTGTCCTGTCCTGTCTTTGCTGTCTAAATTAGTGACCGCTTATCTGTCATGATACCAACCTTGATAGTGTAAATCTGTAAGATAAGCTTCTTTAACTTGGAATTATGCGTTGCAAGCTGAGAGCTTGAGAGAGAGAGAGAGAAATTGCAGCTGCTAAAGAAGGTTATATACTACTTAGGTCTTGCTTGTGTGTTATAAATCATAATTTAATTGTCATAGTTATTGGCCTTGCTGTGGGGTGCACAGCAAAATTCCCCCAACATTTGCTCTTAGTCTACGTGTACTGTATTGTTTTACTAGTCCTTATTTCGACTCCTGTTCCTTGTTTTTTGGTTTCTGCTTATTTGTTCGCCTTTTTTTGGGTTAAATTACTGTTACAGTCCTCTTATGGTTTTGTGGACTACCATGATCGAGCATCCGCAGCGCTTGCAATAATGACATTGCATGGAAGACAACTGTAAGCATCATGTTCAATTCATTTTTATTCTGGTTCTGTTCTATATTTGCGTAGCACGTTAACTGTGAATACATTCTATCTTGACAGACTTAACTGATATTGTTTTAATTATGCAGTCTTGACAACTGTCTTTAAGTTTTCCTTAATATATAGCAACATTACAATAGTTTACTCTTTTGTTATTTCCATTTGCAGATATGGTCAAGCACTCAAGGTGAATTGGGCATATGCCAATAGCAGTAGGGAGGATACCTCAGGTTACCTTTAAATGCAACCCATCTATTGTTGGTTTTGATTATTTTGCTTCTTGGGGACTTCCTTTTTCTTCATTTTCAGTTGTATATTCCTTTAATTTTTAGTTCAAAATCATCAGGGCACTTCAATGTATTTGTTGGTGATTTGAGTCCAGAGGTTACAGATGCAACTTTATTTGCATGCTTCTCAGTCTATACTACTTGTTCGTGAGTTCCTCATTGCTTTTTTTTCCCCTTTATTTCATTTTTTTTTGGGTCACTGGAATAGGTATATTCTTTTTTATGGCGAATTTTGTAGTCCTTGTTAGTGGTGAGAAGTTGAAGAAAGATATATGATATGGGGGAGTTAACTTCAGTATGAGTTACTCGGTCTTGCAAGACATTTTGGTTTTTGGAACTTACTTTTCCATCTTCTCTTTTATTATTTGCAGTGATGCCAGGGTTATGTGGGATCACAAAACTGGCCGCTCAAAAGGATATGGTTTTGTTTCTTTCCGTGATCATCAGGTATTGCTTATTCTGTATGCTAGAATATAGATCGACCAATGAACCTTACTGAAATATTTTTTTTAAAGATCATGATCTTTGCTTTCAATTTATTTTCCCTGTTTAATAATTTGCTGAACTAGTGAAATAATGTCTATGCGATTAATATGCAGGATGCCCAAAGTGCCATCAATGATATGACGGGTTAGACATTTTATTGTTCACTCATTCTCTTTGTTCACACTTCTGTTGTTATTTGACACTGTTCCTTTAAACTTGTTGTGTTTCATGCATCATGTAGGTAAATGGCTGGGAAATAGGCAAATAAGATGCAATTGGGCAACTAAAGGAGCTGGTGGCAGCTCAACTGAAGAGAAAATCAATGACAGCCAAAATGCTGTTGTGCTAACAAATGGATCTTCAGGTATGATGCACATTTCTAAATAGCTTTGATCCCGAGCCTATGTTTTATTAATCCATGAAAATATAGATGAAGACAACAACAACCAAGTCTTTTACTCACTAGGTGGGGTTGGAAACAGGAAGATATATTATAGATGAAGGTTCTAGTTTAAATGTGTGAAGGATACCACGCATAATTTGGTTCTTCATATTTGTTACGCACAAACCTTGCTCTTATATAGTAAATGGCAGTGGGTTTCTTATTGCTTGATGTTTTAGACACCAGTTTTGATGCATACTTCCTCCGGATTGAATTATACATATTAAGAAAGGTAGTTAGATCAAATTTAATCTTTGCAATACCACTAAAAAATTAGTCTATTGCCTAAATTACCCTCCATGACTAATAAATTGGGTCATTGGAAATATAACATTGTTAAATTAAATTAGGGGTAGTTTTTAGAGATACTATCATTAAATATGGGAGAATTGCTTATATTTAATTTTAAAATATGAGCTATCTTGTGCACTTCTGTAACCAGGCTGGGAATTTTGGGGTTGCTGAGAGATAAGTATAGTTATTTTGTTATGTGTTTTACAGATGGAGGTCAAGATAATGGCAATGAGGATGCTCCTGAAAACAATCCTTCGTACACAACAGTTTATGTTGGCAACCTTCCCCATGATGTAAGTTATATGAATTGATGAATGAGAATATTATGGTTATTGTTTGTGTTAGATATGTAGGTTTATATAATTTCAGCTTGTATTTGCATAGAAACAAGAATGGTCTGTGCGCCTGTGCCCCTATTATAGTTTGGGGCCTCAAGCCCCTTATTTTCTGTTGCAACAAGATTACTACAGCTAAACTGTAGATAAATACCAAAGCCACCTTTGTCTCCACTTGTTCTCAGGTCTCTTGTAACTGAAAGAATAAGCCGTTTTATGCTCCGACGAACAGAGTTATCTGTAATCGTGTATTTTCATTTTCACCAGTCTCTTTTACCCTTATCCATTGGTCCTGTTTTGGATCTAGCCTTGATTGAAAAAAGGCATTCCAGTGATTTGGGTAGAAATGCAGCTCCAGTGTGTGATGTAATTGCAAAAGTCACTGCTGCTAGTATTACCATGGCAGCTATTTAACACCATACCCTTTTCTGACTTTATTTTATAAAACCTTTTTTGTTTTGCAAATTGCAAAACCCTTCTTTGCATCAACTCTTTGATGAATGCCTGTGAAACTATATCTAATCTGATCTGTGAATAACAGTCTTTCCATTTCGCAAATTATGAATTGTTGGCTTCAGAATCTTCTTGATATGTAACTTACAATTGTGCTTTGAGGTCACAGGTAACACAAGCTGAACTCCATTGTCAATTCCATGCATTGGGGGCTGGGGTACTTGAGGAGGTCCGAATTCAGAGGGATAAGGGTTTTGGATTTGTCAGATACAATACTCATGAGGAAGCAGCATTGGCCATTCAGCTGGCTAATGGGAGACCAGTTCGTGGGAAGACTATGAAGGTGAGAAGTCTCACCTATTGCTTGTCTTGTCAGTTAATTACTTGCCGTTTCAGTATTGGGGCTAGTGTTTGCCCTATATAATATTGACTAGTAAAGTCCTTTTTAAAGAATAGGAATGCAAATCTTTTCTTCATGTTGCCCATAGCCGTATAATCTTACTCATGTGTGATACAACATGCTTGCACATATCACATACCCCTACGTTGCCCCAACTTAAAATAAGTAAATGAGTTCCCGTGTTGTCCAATAGTGGCTGCAACGTATTTGTTCTGCGATAAGCTATTTAGTACAAAATAGCAGCTATAGTAGCACTGTAGCATAGCGGGATTTGTACAACCTCTATTTTCCTCGATTCACAATTGACAACATTGGTAATGACAATTACAGGGTCAGCCTTTCCACTATGTTTATTTTCTAAAGGCTGGCATTTTCATGCGAGTTAGTGAATATTATTTATTTGACTTGATTTGTGCAGTGTTCATGGGGTAGCAAACCAACTCCTCCTGGGACAGCGTCAAATCCATTACCTCCTCCTGCTGCACAACCATATCAAATACTTCCTACTGCAGGGATGAACCAAGGCTATTCTTCGCCCGCTGAGTTGTTGGCTTATCAGCGCCAGTTGGCCTTGAGTCAGGCCGCTGTATCTGGCCTTTCAGGACAAGCTCTTCTCCAAATGTCTGGACAGCATGGCCTAGCTCCTGCATCAATGGGTATAAACTCTGCAGCATCTCAAGCCATGTATGACGGATATAATGGTAATTCATCAAGACAGCAGCTTATGTACTATCGTTGAGGCGTTGGCTTCACCAGTTGCGTTGTTGCAGCCTTCGGGGGCATTGATGTGCATCACATTCCACTTTGCTTCCCTGCACATGTCCTTTTTAAACTGGGCTTTTTTATTGTGTTATTGTGGCTTGATTTTTACTTAATTTATACTTATGTGTTGTAATTTATATTGTTTGATCTTATGAGGGTTTAATGAACTCTAAAAAAGGGATCTATGTTTTGCTAGGAAGAGCTGCGAGTTTTATGTTTGGGTAGTTTTTATCATTGTTACTGTATCTTTTTTATTATTGTTACTGTATATTTATAAAGTATTGACTCGAGTTCATGTTAATTAGTTTTATACGTTTCCTGTCACGGCATGTTGCAGATTTGCACAGGCCTTCAACCGATCATTTTAAGAATCACTTTAAATCATCTTTAAAGGCAATTATTTATGTCAAAGATCACTTTACCAATCTTAAGAATCAATTATTCACCTTAAGGATCATTCATACCATCTTCAAATTCACTCATACACCTTTAGAATCACTTTAATCACTTGTAGGTCAAAAAAGGTCTTTCACATATACAAGACCTATGAGCTCTTGCACCATAGACGCCACCAAATCAGAAAATCACTTCCAAAACTTTTAAGTAAAATTTGTTCTATCAAAAGCGCATTGCTTTCCCAGAACTTGAACTTCTATGAAGATATATTTTCTTCTCTTTCGGAACTTTGAACTTCTGCAAATATTATTTTACACCTCTACACAAAATCCTGTAATTGAACTTTTTTCCTTTTAGAAAATCGTTTTTGTAAGTTTTGAAAGTGGTAAATTTTTGTTTTTGCCTTAACTTCAAGAAGTATGAGTATTTTTTAACATTTGAAAATTGAATTTTTGGAAGTGTGATTTAACATTTCTGAAGTGCATATCGCGGAAGTAAATAGAAAAAAAAAAAAAATTCCAGAACTTGAAGTTTTGAAAATATAAAATTACTTGGAGGGAGATTTGAGTAGAGCGAAAGAGAGTAGAGAGTGTTAAGAGGACAAAGGAATTTTAAGCTTTAGAAACGTTTTCTTTCTTCTTTTCTTTTCTTTTCTATTGAAAGCTCAAATTCTAGAAGTATAAACAAAATGTATGAAAAAGTGTATGTGATAATTATAAGAGATAGGGTTTCAACCATGAACCATTGAAGTTTTTATTACTATCTTTCAGTTTATTGTACCAATAACTTTTAGGCGTGATCATTACACCAATAGATTTAAATTATTTAAAAATAAAAGGCTTAAATATAGTTGTAGTCCATACATTTACGAGTTTTTGGTCTTGGTCCTTATACATTACTTTTTTGTTCTGGTCCTTATAATTTTAAAATGGGATTGTTTAGTCCTTAATAATATTGGCATGACAGTGGTTTATGGTCCTTGCCACCTTTCCTAGGTTCATTATCTGTGACCAGAATCAAACAGATTGGATAGAAAATTATGTCATTTATATATGCAATAAGCTAATTGACTTGTTGAGAGACGAGAACTAGTAATCCTTGTGGACCAACTAATATTTCGTTAAAGAAAACTGAGCAATCCAACAGAAACAATGTGGAGATAATAAATTTGTCCCATTAATCAATATGTCGGCATTTAAAATAAGCACAAAAGTCAATTCAAGACTAGTTCATTAGTACGAACAAGCTGAAGGAAATGTCAAAAGAACAGCAAAATAGATACGTGATCAATGCATTTCTAATATAGTTTCTTCTAACTCTGCAGGCCATAATTGGAGCTACGAGTATTGGATCGAGGCTTGTGACCATGCGTTGGAAAGCCGAGACAAAGAGCTACAACTTTCATGTTGGGGCGAAATTCAAATTCCAAAGTTTACATCGTGCCACGATGGATTACATCGTACCACGATGGGAATGCAAAAAATCAGCAAATCTTGTGCACCAAGTAGCCGATCTCATCACACCACGATGGATCCAATGTACCACGATAGTGCGTGAAAATTAAGTCAGAAAAGCCTATAAATAGAGCCTTAGTTTCTCATATTTTATTCATTCAAGTTTCCAAGAAACTACTCTAGTCTCTAGTATTCTATGGCTTGCTAAACCACTAGGGTTGATAAGGGGATTTCTGCAAGACCTTGAGGCTATTTATATTATTCAGTTTTATTTAATTCTTTTCAATTATGTTCTTGTTCTTGTTTGCTTAATTCAAGTTTCATAGAATATGATTGTTAATAAGGATTGATTTATATTTAGCTGTTTCTAAATCAACTTATTTTCTTTGTTTCTAATCATTGAAACTCAACGAACCCCTCCCCCCCCCCCCCCCCCCCCCCCCATAATTTACAGTTTTTAATATTGCTAAATTTATTCAAAGAGTCATTGCGAGACGACCAAGGTTAACTACCTTGTACTACTATTTTTAAAAATATTTACTTGCTTTGACCGCGTACGACAGCGATCAATATGTCTGTCAAGATTTTAGCTGAAAAACAAGACACTTGGTTTCTCCTACATAATAAGAACCATTACAACCTTGCAAAGTAAGTACGAACGCTCGTCAGCTTGAGCTGCTTGACAGGATGCAAAAACAACCGCCCTTTTCCCGTGGGGGAGAAATGCCCCCGAGAGGTTTGGGGATGGGGGATGAAATTTTAACCCCTGCCCCGCGGAGACTCCGTCCCCGAAATTTTTATTAAAATAACATTTATAAATTATTTTTAATCATATTTTCACAGAATATATGTATACATTTGTTTAAACATTTGTTTATATATGATGTTTATTAATGTTACAAGAGTCACAATAATATATATATATATATATATATATATATATATATATATATATATATATATATATATATTTGTTTTATAATTAAATTTTACTATTTTTTTACAACTAGTTTGATTGAAAATAATAGAAATTTGATATATTTTTAAGGTTGATGGAACTCCGCGGGAACTGTGGGGATCTGCGGGGATGGAGGAAGAATACTACCCGAAGCGGGGAATGGGGACGAGGATGAAAAACATTTAAGATGGTAAGTAAACACCATCATGATGCAAGATGTAAGTAAACACCAAAAACCAAACAATGGTACCATCCGCTTGAGGTTGGCCAAAGATGTATGATCTTTCGTCGGCGAGACATGATGCAAGACAAACGACCCAAGGGTCACTCCACAAATCTATGTTGTTGAAGAAATTTCGAAAAATGCCTCCTGCAGAACAAGAATCGATGATGACCGTAACCTGGTCACACCGATCTTGGGCGTCACGGGCCCATTGCCTAATCAGATGACCTAAATAAAGAAGGAGTTAATTAAAATTTCAATAATATGAAGGATGTTCATATCAAAAAAATTGACATATTTACCTTGAATTGTGTTACCAAATACATCTACCACTAGCCAAATGTCACCATTTACAACGCAACTATGATCGGAGAAGTAGAAGAGAAGGAAGTCATCTGGGGAGGCATTCATAGCCATGGCTTCCATAGTTTGCATTATACTTTGAGGCGTGGGAAGATTTTCCAGGTCATTGTTACAAATTAAGAGGATGTCATTTAAAGTGAAGCCGACAAACCAAATAAGAACGTTTCTTAAGAATAGAACATCGTTCCAGGGTGCCCTGTTCAAGGAATTGGTATCACAACCAACTAATACAACTCTTCTCCTCATATCCTATACATTGATTTGTTTCCTACAAAAAAAAAAAAAAGTCTAAGTAAGGTTTACATTAATTATATTTTCACATAATATATGTATACATTTGTTTATATATTTGTTTCAACATTTGTTTATATATGATGTTTATTAATGTTACAAGAGTCACAATAATATATATATATATTTTTATTTGTTTTATAATTAAATTTTACTACTTTTTTACAACTAGTTTGATTGAAAATAATAGAAATTTGATATTTTTTAAGGTTGATAGAACTCCGCGTTAACTATGGGGATCCGCGGGGATGGAGGTAGAATACTACTCGAAGCGGGGAATGAGGACGGGTATGGAAAACATTTTAGATGGTGGTCATCGGACGACGACGGTAACTCATGAATACGTGGCACAAGATGAAAGTAAACACCGAAAACCAAACAATGGTACCATCCGCTTGAGGTTGGCCAAAGATGTATGATCTTTCGTCGGCTAGGCAGGATGCAAAACAAACGACCCAAGGGTCACTCCACAAATCTATGTTGTTGAAGAAATATCGAAAAATACCTCCTGCAGAACAAGAATCGATGATGACAGTAACATGGTCACACCGATCTTAGGCGTCACGAGCCCATTACCTAATCAGATCGCCTAAATAAAAAAGGAGTTAATTAAAATTTCAAATATACGAAGGATGTTCATATCAAAAAAATTGACATATTTACCTTGAATTGTGTTACCAAATACATCTACCACTAGCCAAATGTCACCATTTACAACGCAACTATGATTGACAAGTAGAAGAGAAGGAAGTCATCTGGGGAGGCATTGATAGCCATGGCTTCCATAGCTTGCATTATACTTTGAGGCGTGGGAAGATTTTCCAGGTCATTGTTACAAATTAAGAGGATGTCATTTAAAGCGAAGCCGACAAACCAAATAAGAACGTTATTTAAGAATAGAACATCGTTCCTATATTTTCACAGAATATATGTATACATTTGTTTATATATTTGTTTCAACATTTGTTTATATATGATGTTTATTAATGTTACAAGAGTCACAATAATATATATATATATATATATTTTTATTTGTTTTATAATTAAATTTTACTATTTTTTTACAACTAGGTTGATTGAAAATAATAAAAATTTGATATTTTTTTAAGGTCGATGGAACTCCGCGTTAACTATGGGGATCCGCGGGGATGGAGGTAGAATACTACTCGAAGCGGGGAATGAGGACGGGTATGGAAAACATTTTAGATGGTGGTCATCGGACGACGACGGTAACTCATGAATACGTGTCACAAGATGTAAGTAAACACTAAAAACCAAACAATGTGGAAGACCCGTTGATATGGTCTTCAATCCATTAGGGGTACCCTCACGAATGAATGTAGGACAGCTATTGGAATGCTCACTCGGGTTAGCTGCGAGTAAGCTAAATAGACATTATCGAATAGCACCTTTTGATGAGAGATATGAACAAGAGGCTTCCCGAAAACTTGTGTTTTCTGAATTATATGAGGCCAGTAAAGAAACATCAAATCCATGTATATTTGAACCCGAGTATCCGGCTTGGATTACACCCATTATCTCAAGTTTTAGATCGAACCAATCCGTTGACCCAAATAGTTCATGGGAGAAAATGGAGTTATTTGGGTCCTGGGGGATTGACGGGGCGAACTGCTAGTCCGCTTGAGGTTGGCCAAAGATGTATGATCTTTCGTCGGCTAGGCAGGATGCAAAACAAACAACCCAAGGGTCACTCCACAAATCTATGTTGTTGAAGAAATATCGAAAAATACCTCCCGTAAAACAAGAATCGATGATGACAGTAACATGGTCACACTGATCTTGGGCGTCACGGGCCCATTGCCTAATCAGATGGCAATATAAAGGAGTTAATTAAAATTTCAAATATATGAAGGATGTTCATATCAAAAAAATTGACATATTTATCTTGAATTGTGTTACCAAATACATCTACCAGTAGCCAAATGTCACCATTTACAACGCAACTATGATCGGAGAAGTAGAAGAGAAGGAAGTCATCTGGGGAGGCATTCATAGTCCTGGCTTCCATAGCTTGCATTATACTTTGAGGCGTGGGAAGATTTTCCAGGTCATTGTTACAAATTAAGCGGATGTCATTTAAAGCGAAGCCGACAAACCAAATAAGAACGTTATTTAAGAATAGAACATCGTTCCAGGGTGCCCTTGTCAAGGAATTAGTATCACAACCAAATAATACAACTCTTCTCCTCATATCCTATACATTGATTTGTTTCCTACAAAAAAAAAAAGTTTGAGATGGTGGTCATCGGACGACGACGGCAACTCATAAGGACGTGGCACAATATGTAAGTAAACACCGAAAACCAAACAATGGTACCATCCGCTTGAGGTTGGCCTAAGATGTATGATCTTTCGTCGGCTAGGCAGGATGCAAAGCAAACGACCCAAGGGTCACTCCACAAATCTACTTTGTTGAAGAAATTTCGAAAAACACCTCCCGCAAACAAGAATCGATGATGACAGTAACTTGGTCAAACCAATCTTGGGCGTCACGGGCCCATTGCCTAATCAGATGACCTAAATAAAAAAGGAGTTAATTAAAATTTCAAATATATGAAGGATGTTCATATCAAAAAAATTGACATATTTACCTTGAATTGTGTTACCAAATATATCTACCACTAGCCAAATGTCACCATTTACAACGCAACTATGATTGAGAAGTAGAAGAGAATGAAGTCATCTGGGGAGGCATTGATAGCCATGGCTTCCATAGCTTGCATTATACTTTGAGGCGTGGGAAGATTTTCCAGGTCATTGTTACAAATTAAGAGGATGTCATT
The DNA here is from genome assembly GCF_020283565.1 of Trifolium pratense. Classification (NCBI taxonomy): domain Eukaryota; kingdom Viridiplantae; phylum Streptophyta; class Magnoliopsida; order Fabales; family Fabaceae; genus Trifolium; species Trifolium pratense. The sequence continues at coordinate 4,168,410 of NC_060065.1, read as the reverse complement.
TAAAGCGAAGCCGACAAACCAAATAAGAACGTTATTTAAGAATAGAACATCGTTCCAGGGTGCCCTGTTCAAGGAATTGGTATCACAACCCATTAATACAACTCTTCTCCTCATATCCTATACATTGATTTGTTTCAAAAAAAAAAAAAAATCTAAGTAAAGTTTACATTAATTATATTTTCACAGAATATATGTATACATTTGTTTATATATTTGTTTCAACATTTGTTTATATATGATGTTTATTAATGTTACAAGAGTCACAATAATATATATATATATTTTATTTGTTTTATAATTAAATTTTACTGTTTTTTTACAACTAGTTTGATTGAAAATAATAGAAATTTTTTTTTTTTTTTAAGGTTGATGGAACTCCGCGTTAACGGTGGGGATCCGCGGGGATGGAGGTAGAATACTACTCGAAGCGGGGAATGAGGACGGGTATGGAAAACATTTTAGATGGTGGTCATCGGACGACGACGGTAACTCATGAATACGTGGCACAAGATGTAAGTAAACACCAAAAACCAAACAATGGTACCATCCGCTTGAGGTTGACCAAAGATGCATGATCTTTCGTCGGCTAGGCAGGATACAAAACAAACGACCCAAAGGTCACTCCACAAATCTATGTTGTTGAAGAAATATCGAAAAATGCCTCCCGCAAAACAAGAATCGATGATGACAGTAACATGGTCACACCGATCTTGGGCGTCATGGGCCCATTGCCTAATCAGATGGCAATATAAAGGAGTTAATTAAAATTTTAAATATATGAAGGATGTTCATATAAAAAAATTTGACATATTTACCTTGAATTGTGTTACCAAATACATCTACCACTAGCCAAATGTCACCGTTTACAACGCAATTATGATCGGAGAAGTAGAAGAGAAGGAAGTCATCTGGGGAGGCATTCATAATCATGGCTTCCATAGCTTGCATTATACTTTGAGGCGTGGGAAAATTTTCCAGGTCATTGTTACAAATTAAGCGGATGCCACTTATAGAGAAGCCGACAAACCAAATAAGAACGTTTCTTAAGAATAGAACATCGTTCCAGGGTGCCCTTGTCAAGGAATTGGTATCACAACCAAATAATACAACTCTTCTCCTCATATCCTATACATTGATTTGTTTCCTAAAAAAAAAAAAAGGTAAGATTTCCATTAATTATATTTTCACAGAATATAGAATATATGTATACATTTGTTTATATATTTGTTTAAACATTTGTTTATATACGATATTTATTAATGTTACGAGAGTCACAATAATATATATTTTTTATTTGTTTTATAATTAAATTTTACTATTTCTTTACAACTAGTTTGATTGAAAATAATAGAAATTTGATATTTTTTAAGGTTGATGGAACTTCGCGAGAATTGTCGGGATCCGCGGAGATGGAGGAAGAATACTACCCGAAGCGGAGAATAGGGACGGGGATGGAAAACATTTTAGATGGTGGTCATCGGACGACGACGGTAACTCATGAGGACGTGGCACAATATGTAAGTAAACACCGAAAACCAAACAATGGTACCATCCGCTTGAGGTTGGCCAAAGATGTATGATCTTTCGTCGGCTAGGCAGGATGCAAAGCAAACGACCCAAGGGTCACTCCACAAATCTACTTTGTTGAAGAAATTTCGAAAAACACCTCCCGCAAACAAGAATCGATGATGACAGTAACATGGTCACACCGATCTTGGGCGTCACGGGCCCATTGCCTAATCAGATGGCCTAAATAAAAAAAGGAGTTAATTAAAATTTCAAATATATGAAGGATGTTCATATAAAAAAAATTGACATATTTACTTAGAATTGTGTTACCAAATACATTTACCACTAGCCAAATGTCACCATTTACAACGCAACTATGATTGAGAAGTAGAAGAGAAGGAAGTCATCCGGGGAGGCATTCATAGCCATGGCTTCCATAACTTGCATTATACTTTGAGACGTGAGAAGATTTTCCAGGTCATTGTTACAAATTAAGAGGATGTCATTTAAAGCGAAGCCGACAAACCAAATAAGAATGTTTCTTAAGAATAGAACATCGTTCCAGAGTGCCCTATTCAAGGAATTGGTATCACAACCAACTAATACAACTCTTCTCCTCATATCCTATACATTGATTTGTTTCCAAAAAAATAAAAAAAGTCTAAGGAAGGTTTACATTAATGAAACAACTATTTTACAATTTTTCATCACACTCAATGAGAATCAGTTTAGAACAGTATTGAAGAAAATAAGAATGAGTCTCACGTTAGTTCTACCTTCATTTTCTATCTATCTCCATCTTATCTTTGAATCATATTACCAATCACATCCCTTATTTTCTCTCTTTTCTTTATATCTTCCTATTCTCTCAACTCCATTCACACTTATTTGAGAGTGTTTACAAAACTTAATTCCTTTCACCGCGCCACCAAATTTTTTCGCGAAGCGCTTTCTCAGACACACTCCTGCCTCCGCAAGCAAAGAGATTAAGGAGTGATGAAAAAAAATAGTAAGTTTTTAATGCATGACTATTATCCCCAAAATCTCAATACTAATTCTAATTTCTATATCACATTCACCGTCCCACACCCAAGTGGATATTTCTCTCTAACACTTTTAATGCAAATCAGTTTTATCTCAATAATGTGCTATATGTTCTTACTTTTGAGTTTAATCTCATTTCTATCTCCAACCTTGTTGATTCCTTGAAGTGCAAGTTAATCATTTCTCATGAACATTGTTTTGTTCAGGACCCTCTTACTCTTACCATGAAGAAGATTGGTATAGCTGAAGAGAGAGAGGCTTGTATGCAGTGATGAGTCCACGTGTGCAACTCAAGTCCTATGATGTTGAAGCTAATATCAAGAGTCAAGTAGCCTTTTGAATGATTCAAAATATAAAATGTAGTAAGTAGGTAGTTAAACCTTGGTCGTCTCACAAAGACCTCTAATTTGATAACTAGCAAAAATAAAAACGATGAATAACACAATTAAATAGGGGTTTTGGGTTTGTTTAGATTGAAAGAGTATTAAAAATTCAATTGATAAAGAGACATCAATCCATTGATTTTTAGGAAAACTTCGTTATGATTCTATCATAGGTTCGCTTACAATATTCGTTTATATGTTTATGCTCTGGTTGATTCATAAAACTAATTAAACGAGCAATAAACAATTTTATATGAATTCCATTCGATCGAGCGTCATAATGCGTTCAACGGAGAACAAACGTCACCATTAACACCGTTAATATCATGACTGAATTCAATCAACCCTATTGCTAAGCGCCATAGCCTATATCAATTCCTATTCGAACTAATCATACAAGCGATGAATCAATCCGTATAATCTCATAAACATAAACTCGAAATAAAATGATTAAGCATCAAAATATTCGAATTTCATATAAAATATAATGAAGACACATGAAATTGATAAAGGAAACCATAGACATATAACGAAATTGTCATTACAACCAATGGATCAACCTAGGATTTTAGTTTTCCATGAGAATGTAGCAGCCGAATTCTGTTTGTTTATTTCGTGAACAGTGAATAATTCTTTTCCCTAGCTGCGTTTTTTCGCTGAAATAATACAAGGAAATTGGGCTCTAAAAAGAATCGGGTCAATATATTTGATATCATCAACAAAAGCGATTACCTTTTCCTCAGTGTAACCATGTCTGCCAATATATTTGATATCATTCATATAGATATATGGGGTCCTATCTCTACTGTTTCTACTTCTGGCCACAAATATTTTTTGTCTATTGTTGATGATAAATCTAGATTCACACGGTTACATTTCATGAAAAATAAGTCTGAAACAGCTTCCTTGTTGAAATCCTTTATAGCCTATGTTCAAACACAATTCCAAGTCTCAGCTTCCTTGTTGCATTCTAAGTCTCCATACCAGATCCTGTATAAAGAGCTTCCTGACATACAGCATATAAGAATATTTGGTTGTCTTTGTTTTGTTTCCTCCCTACCTGTACAGAGAAGCAAACTTGACCCTCGAGCTCATAAGGCAGTTTTCTTGGGTTACAAGCCAGGTGTTAAAGGATATATTACACTTAACTTGGTAACCAAAGTAATAACTGTGTCAAGACATGTCCATTTCCATGAGCATGCCCTACCATTTTCAGGATCAACACAACCTATTGTTCCTTCTTTTCCTACAATTTTACCAACCCCTCCTGTTATATCAGAAACAGAACCTCTTCCAGAAACCTTATTTCACATTCCTCAACCAATTTCACCTACACAACCTCCTGAGGAAGAGCCACAGTTAAGAAGGTCTCATAGAACAAGGACAGCACAGCACCACAGTATCTTCAGGATTATCACTGCAACATTGCCACTACAGAAGCTGTACCGATATCTTCTGTCAGGTATCCTTTGTCTAACCATATGACTTATTCTCATTTATCCCTTGCACATAGAACTTTTTCCCTAGAAATTTCAGCTATTACAGAACCTAAGACATATAGGGAAGCTATCAAGCATGAGTGTTGGCAGGCAGCTATTAATGATGAGTTGAAAGCTCTTCATAATACACACACATGGATTCTGACTGAATTACCAGCCAATAAGAAGACTATCGGCTGTAAACGGGACTTTACGGTTAAACATAAGGCTGATGGTTCCAAAGGCTTTACACAGACAGAGGTCAGAGGGTATTGATTTTCTGGAAACTTTTAGCCCAGTAGTGAAAATGACAACTGTCAGGGCTATTCTAGCTTTAGCTTCTATATACAAATGGAATTTGAAGCAACTTGATGTCAATACTTCTTTCTTACATGGGGATATGCATGAAGAAGTGTATATGGATGCTAATTGCCTGATGCTAATTGCCTGGTTATTATGCTTTCACTACTATCTTGCATTTCGTTTTTCTTATGAAGTTCTTGTATGCCTAAGGCGCCTTAAGTTGGATTGTTTGTTTCTTCATATTAGTATGTGTAACTGAAACACAACATGACTGTTTTATGTCTTTCTTCATATTAGGTATGAATCAATACGCTGGCTGGTAAAAATCCTAACACTTTGATATGATTCATGAATGCTTTTATTTACCTTTTTTTTTTTTAAACGGGCAAAGTTACTAATTAGTTGTTAATGTTAGTACTTTTCTCCTTCACCGGAACTTGAACCAGGGTCCTTTTACATCTTAATTCTTTTAACCCTTAGCTCAAACCAGTTGAGCTACCCAACCTACGCTACTTTTATTTACTATTATTACATTTCACATTAATGAGTTATTACCGCTTGTACTACAATTGCAATTTTATCTGTCAAAAAGTATAGATTAACTTCTCTTATTGTAAAAAGAAATGGTTTGACTATATATGTGTATAAGTGTACTGTAAAAATATATACATGTATAGCACTTTCTTTCCAAATTACATTGTTTTTTAACTCAAACTACTGAAATGCATTGTGACACTGAATTTGAATTCTGAAATTCTACCTTCAAAAAGGCTAAGCTTTTGATGCAGACTATATATATTAACATAAGTAAAAAACAAGAAAGAATCAAACATTCTACAACATAAATACACCTAAGTAATTTACATTTTAACTCTATAGATCAATCCATTGAACAAATTTTGTCAATGTGATTTTGTTTTAAGGTGTCAGACACCAACTGTTGTGATTCTACAGCTTTCATCCTGCAAAAAATGACAACATGCCATAAGCTCATTATACAAATTAAAGACATTTTTCTATAAATTTTGATTCCTTGGACATAATATGAGACTAATAAGGGATTAAATTAAAATATCTTTCAAATGGTTGTTGACTCTAGAAAATAGAAAAACAGTGTAGAGACTTACCAGCTGCAATGAAACATGTCTCTCATGGGACATATTTATAGGGCTACTACTATCATTTGGTGAATTTTGGTCACTATTTTCAGCAAGTTCTTTCAATCTGTCAAGTTCTGGTAGTACAACATTACCAAGATCAGGTCTATCTTTCCGCCTTAACTCGGCACACTGAACCGCAATCTTTGCTAAACTCATAACATCCTCCATTGGCCAATCAGTCACTAAAGGATCCAGCATCTCAGGAAAAGTTCCTTTCTCAATGGCTTGTTGAGCAGTATGTGCCAAACCCGTTGGTGGTTTTGCTGTCAAAATTTGAAGGTAAATGATCCCAAGAGAATATATATCTGATTTCACACCTAACATTCCTGTTTGTTGATACTCGGGATCAATATAACAGAAAGTTCCCGCTGTTTCTGTTAGGCGGTATTGCGTCACGCAGTCAGCTACATTCGGTGGAACTAGTCTTGCCAAACCTACATCACTGATTTTGGCTACGTAGTTTCTGTCTAGTAAGATGTTTCCTGGTTTTAAGTCTCTGTGTACTATAGGTTCTGGTTTTGCTTGGTGAAGGAACAACAAGCCAGTGCCAATTTCGGCTGCAATTTTGAATCTTAACTGCCAAGAAAGTGGAGGACTGTTTCCTCGACTAAATAGGCAATCGTCCAAGCTTCCATTTGACATGTACTCATACACTAGGCATCCGTATTCAGGACAGGCTCCTAAGAGGAGAACCATGTTTGGATGTCGTATGCAGCTCAGTACCTCAACCTGTATTTGAATAAACAAATTGTTAAATATGTGTTTTTGATATCAGTTCTAATGTATAAACTATTTCTATGATCAAAGAAAGAATATGATTAAACTGTTTTCATATAAGTTGTACTGGAGAGATTATTCCAATAAGACGAAACCAACTTAAAGACGTGTTACAAGTTATTCTCATAATCATAAGCTCTCTCAAATGCTTGGGCAAGTCCGTATACAAATGTCTTACCCTCTTATTATCCTAAGATGTCTTAGCACTTGGAAATTCAAACTAGACCAAAATTTCCATGAGTTTAGTGTGTAGCGTGAGATCTTATGTTGGGGAATGTTGCAATAACTTGAACAATAAGAAGATTAATATGGTGATGGTGCACAAATAATTTCAAAGAGTGTGTGGACACACTAAGCTTTAAGTTCGTTTCGCCCTCACCAGTTTATACAAACTGAATGCAATTGGGATTACTGTGAATCCTTCGAGATGCTTTGGAATCCTTGAAGTGAATTGCACACTCACTTCAAGCGTATTGATCAGTAATAGTTTACAGAATTAAATTCCCTCAATTATCTGTTGTGTGTAGCGTTTTGTTTGTATGCTTACCTCTCTTTGAAACTGTGACCTTCCTTGTGCTGCATCAGGACGAAGAACCTTAACTGCAACAGGTGTATGGTCCAGAAGACACCTAAAAACTGGACCATATCCTCCTTCTCCAATCTTGAGAGACTTCGAAAAAAATTCTGTTGCAGCTTCAATCTCCTCAATTGTATACTTTCTATACCTGACATCTACATTTACCAACGCATCCATTACTTTCCTTTTTTCTTCTGCTTCTTTAAGTGCTTTCATTTCTGCTTGAAGTCTCTTCTGTGCTTCCAATTCTGCAATTCTCTTTTGTGCTTCAGCAGTCTCAATGGCTGCTTTAGATTTTTCTTTCTCCTTTTCTGCAATTGCCAATGCAGCTTCCTCGGCTATCCTTGCTTCTTCTAATCTCTTTTCTTCTTCCAATTTCCATTTTTGAAGTTCTATTGCCTGTCATGAAAATTGCAAAACATGTCTCAGATTCATATACTATTTAGCTCTTCCAGAGATTATCCAGATATACCTTCGAGGTCTAGCGCAAGTGGTTGGTGCGCAGGGTTTACGAGTGTTGTAAACTCTGACGTACCAAGTTTGATTCCTATCGATAAGAAAGATATAAGCCAGATATTAATTCATATACCTTCTGTTGTGCTGTGAGTGCTTCTTTACAGGCTGTGTTGTACATTTCCAGTGTTTGCTTGAGCTCCAACTTTAATCTTCTCATTTCAGCCTCCATATCATCCTATAGTTCCAGCACAAGATTATAATATATTAAGAGCTTGACCTTGTAACCTCAAGTGACATAATTCAAATCCACTCGGAGACAGTTGTAAAATGGCCATTAGTACTAATACGTGCACAGGTAATGCAAAACATATAAATGTGCAGTGGCATGTTTATTTCCTTACCACAGCTTGTGATGTAGAAGAGGAAAGCCTTTCGCTATCGAATGAGAGGGATGTAAATTCAGGAGCAAGGCAGGCATCCATAGACTTCCTTCCTTGAAAGATAGATTCAAAGCTGCTGCTTTCTTCTGGATCTGAGCTAGATGATATCCTAGGGCCCGTCTCTGAGTTGTTATACAATGGAGGCAACATTCGTTCGTTACTATGCCTTCCGGTACTTACAAATGATATATCACCATCTGCCTTATTTTCTAAATATTGTTTTGTATTGTAACCTTTCCTAGTGAGTGGTGATCTGCATCCAATTATTATTATTATTTTTGCTTCAGATGACAATATAACCATTCAAAAAATCACTAATTAGCGCTTCAAGATTAAACACTTGCTAAGTAATGTTACTTACCTGAAAAAATCTAGTTCATCATACGAATGACGTGGCCCAACTTCAAAAGAATTCCTTTCATGTTCTAAAAGAAACCACATTTCTTAGTGAGCAAGCAACATACTGATATTACACATAATAGAACTAGATGTATGAAGGTGTACGAATCTTAACCTTTTACACTTTGTTCCAATGCCACATTTGATTGGTCTGGTTTGATAGTAGTTTGAGTGACTTGTAGAGGAGAAATGGCTGGAGCAGGACGAGATGCAGATCGCATTGATTGAATCTTTCCTTTGCCAATGATATAGACTGTACAGAAATCCGGTGCGCCTTTTGACACTGCTCCAGGAATATCTGATACCTTGAATCTTCTGATAAGCGGAAAAAAAAAATCCTTTAGAAATTGAATACACGCCGATATTATATCCATTACTCAAGTATATCTCATATTATAGGCATCTTCAATTTGCATATTGACTAGATCTAGAAGTAAAATTTGCAAAATGTGTTGCAACTTAGAAAGATGGATGCATACTTGAGCAAACTAGTTTTTGCTGAAGAGCCAAGAATCAGATGCTCAATTCCTGCCTGAGAAGCATAGTCAATCAATGCTCTGGATACATCTGTATCTTCTAGTAGTACATCCTTGCATTGTATCTATGCCACCGAACGCAACACAAAAACAAAGAGACGATGAGATTCTATGTAATGTATGGAATTCTAAATTTTGTTGTTTCATTTCCACAATCATTTTGGTATACTATAATTTTTTTTCTTGAAAAAAGAAAAGCAACTTACATCTTTGCGCGTACAGAAGACGCGATATGGGAGGAAAATGTTTTTTTGAGCATCTGGATGTGAACTGTCATGACCATTAGAAGTTATCCCTGCTGCCTCTGCAATCAAGCAAGTGAGGTATCAATATTTTAGCTGTTGTAAATAACATATATTTGTAATAATTGTATTCGACTCATAAATCATATATATTAGGTTTATAATGGTATATTTAAATGAATTAGTGCTTATATCCTATTTACAACTTTGAAATATATATATCAGAATTATGCATAGTTATTGCTACGAAAATACGGTGCTTCTTTTGTACCTCTTTTTTAAATGCTGCGCGAGGAGGCAAACAAACATAGTAAAATTCTAAACACGTTTAACACAATACAAAAAACTGACTGACGCATCTGCGTGCACTCTAGTATTAATAATGTGAGTTCATGCATACGGTAGAAAGAGCATAATAACAAAAAATATGTATTACGACTTACTTAGGGCGAAAATAGAAGGTGATAAAGAAAGAGAAGGTGTCGAAATCTTGACATGGATGAGAATTACAGTTGAACTTCTTGAGAGGAGATTATCAACAGCCCATTTGAGTGCATTTTGGCTCCCCTTTTCTTTGTCTATTGCCACTGCTACTAATCCATTTACACCATCCTTCTTCTCTGAATTCTTTGGCAACCACATTCCTCTCTTTCTACCAAAACTCTTGGTGTTCTTTCAATGAACACAAATCAAACTATATCTCCTTTCTTCCTTTGCAAGAAACCATTAAAAGTTTCTTGTTTTTTGCATTAAAAAAATAATAATTAATAAAAGGATAACATAACATAACTTGTTTGGTTTTTTATTTGAATCGTGTGTCCCTCAAAGGATTTTTTTTGGCATGTGTTTGATTTGTTTACTTTGTTGCAGATTCTTTTGATGTTCAAAACAAAATAATAGTAAATATTCAATGTTTCTCATAGAACAAGTAGTAACCATTTTTGGGTTTTTTTTTATTTACTATTTTGAGCAATTTTCAAGAATGTGATAACCACAAAGATTATTCCATTTAATCTTAGAATAACCAAACTTTGCGGGTTATCTTTGACTTCGTCCTTCTTGGAGTGAATTACAATCTACTGACCCAATAAGACCTGATTGCTATATTTTAATCAAATTTCAAAATATAAAATGTAAATAAAATTGCTTCAACACAAAATGTATTGAGTTTTTATTTTTATGGTCAAGTCATTAGTCGAACCGTATGACTAAATCAGATCAAACCAAATGTCTAGGTTTGTGCCGGTTCCATAGCATAGCCAATCGAACTATTTGATCTAGACATATCATTGGTTCTCAGTTGGACCGATCCAACCAGGCGGTTCGCCGATTTCAAAGGAGGTGATGTAACATAATAATAACTTAAAAAATTTAAGTAGCAAATACTGCAAGGAACTTATAGGTAATATATAAGTTGTGCAATATAAGAAATAATGTAATTTAACACATAAGGGGAAAGAGACGTTCGGCAAAGAAAAAAGTCGAGTATGGCCAAAAATTGTTCCACTCAGGATTCAAAATCACAAGAGATGTTATTTGCACAGAAAAATCTAAGAAATATACTGAAAAGAAAAAGCCATTTAAAATTGCTAAAGGACACAGTATATTAAATTAAAATATTATACAAGCATGCTCTATATGTATGCCATATACCTTTTAAAGGAAGGGCTTTACCTAAATTTTCTTAACTAATAGAGTATCCTACCAATACCTTTACCTTACAAAAGTAGAAAAACTTGCCCTTCAAATAACAGGTTTTAACAACATACTGATAAGAAGATATGTAGTTTATAAAGATCTTATGTTTGACATTTTAAGTTCATTAGTACAAAAGTAGCTTGTCAATATAAGTAGTTGCAATTTTGTATGATTATATTCTCTACCAATTTTGGTCATTGTTGACCTTCTCTAGACAACTTGGATGAAGATCATAGTCACAGACATCACAAGAGAATGCCCAGAACTTGCCTTGTTTCTTACAAGCATCACATACATATGCTTTAGCCCTATCCAATTTAAGTACATGTTCATGCTTGACATCCACAACCTGTTGAGGCAACGCATCTCCTTCCTTTCTCAGAGCCGCTTCTAAATCTCTAATCCTCGATTCTGTAAATGGAAAAGCTTCTGCGCCATATGAGGAGACCATAAATTTTCCATCCAGACTAATGACTTTGCCATCCGGTCCAATAAAAACCAAAGCTGGAATTTTCTTTATATCAAAGATTCTACACAGGTCATGTCTTGTTCTGTCTTCATATGGGATAGAAAGCCAAGGCATACTAGTTCTGTTGACATTGAATTCTCTGAGATCCTTATCTGTTGAAACTAAAACAATCTCAAAGCAGTGTCCTTTTGCGTCCTTGAGATTGTTGTACACATCTGCAAGTTGAACGGTGAAGGCGCGACATGGAGGAGACCAGTAGGCACCGAAAAATAGGCCTATCGTTTTCCCGGCTAGTTCAGATACAAGCACCTGCAATGCAACAATGAAACATGTCATGTTTTTTCTATAGAAATTTTCCACAAATGCACCTAGGACTTCTGATAGTTATGACATGGTTTATAAAAGGAAACGTGGGCAGAGGGATAAAGCGAATCATTCCCTTATAAGAATGTTTCCTTATTTAGTGAGGAAAGGAAAAGTAGATCTAGATCTGATGGTTATAAGATGAAAGAATGTTGAGTAGGGAATTAGGCAATTATTTTAGTAGTCACTCTACTTGGGAGATTCTAGGTGTCTCGAACTACCTAGCCTATCTTTACATTTTCTGCATTTTATCATTCTATTTCTACTGTAATTTCAGCCATAGAATCACCTTGATTCTATGAGATATTCAATATAACACTTTATTTTGTTCTATATTTTACTACTTGATCAATGTTTAATCGTAATCGAGATCGAGTCCTATCAATTGGTATCCAGAGCCTCGGTTACAATCCAAAATCCAATCATCGAATAGAGAAACGTGTTGATGCGTTAGAACAGAGGATGAGCAAGGCTGAAGTTGCAGTTGAGCAGCTTCGTCAGTTGGTTCTAGAGCTACAAGCACAACCTAAGGTCACGTTGGAACAGATTAAACAGTTGATTCAGGAGGAATTTCCACATCGTCGTAACCGCCATCGTCGAAGAGTGTACCACGACGAAGAGGAGGAATGGAGTGATAATAGCACGTGGTCGTGGGATTCACGATCTCAACCACAACAAACTAATGGTGGTAACGATCAGAGATTCTACTGCGTCAAAGACGAAACTCACCTCAACAAATCAGAGTTTCAGCCGGAACCACCGCCGAGCATTGATGAAGTACTAGTGTCACAGTTTGATGGAGATGATTACGTGAGCATGATGGAGATGAAAGAGCAACAGGGAACAACGGTAGAGGAGAAAGAAAGCAACCACACAATCAGGTGTGAAGGAATTAGTTCTACGTCCTTGAAGATTCTGACAAATTTGTTGTTAGAGCCGGAATTGACAGATCGGAAAGGGCGAATAGAAAAAACTGAGATGCAGAGCATGGATGGAGTCATGCAGGAACTTCCGAAACTGCCGGCGCTTCCACCACCATCAAAACTTCCGGAAACGGATATGCTTGTCGATATCGGAGAGGTCCAAACAACACCAATCCAAAATGTTCCGACACAGATGTCAGAGCCGTTAGACTGTGGTCAACCGGAGACCGTACTGCCGCGGCGATGTCCGCCGCCCAAGCCGCCGGATTTGGGCGATTCCGAGAATGGAAAGGGACATCAGGAAACGGAGGCAAATTTGCGTGTGTCAATTGGCAAGATGGAAGTACCTCCAGAGGGTACTCATGATAGGGAAGTGCTTACAATGTTTAATACCTATTCCATGTATGTTGATTGTGCTTTTGTGCTTAAGATTTTCCATGGAAGGCAAATATGGAACTTAAAAGATTGGCCCTCTGTAATTTTCAATTTGAAGACACAAGTTGAGAGAATTGTTGTTGTGTGGCCATGGATGGAAATTGAAGAGGTGTTGCCAAAATCATCAATTTGGAACTCATGGACTAATGACTTTGCACAACAAGGGATGCACGCTGAGTTTTTCAAATACTTCAAAGAATATGGTCATGTTTCTTGGGCAAGTGGGAGTTGTTATCAAGATCATACAAAATCTGATGGGTTCGCAATCATAATTGCCTGTAGAATTGTATGGTCATTGACAGATTATTTCGATGCAGCTGATGCATGCCACCAGAGACTGCAAAAGATTCAATTTGATATTCGTACTTGGTTAATTTGTGCTGCTCACTGGATAACAGTTCCACACCCATTACATGGGAGAGACATTACTGCCAATAATGGTAAAACCTTTTCAATTATTGTGGTTTCTCTAGTTACAATTGGAGTGTCAATTAGGACATTCACAGCAGCCCAAAAATATAACAATGGGATGTCAATGTTCATCATCAGTCTTTCTCTCATCATCAAACAACCATCTGTGTCTTCAACTGAGGTTTTACTTACTCAATACCACTTCCTTATGAAAGACAATAGGGTCAAGTTGCAACATTTGTGCTCCTGTGCATATGAATTGAATATAGATAAAGATTCTACACTCTGTGGGTATGCAACAAAGGGAAACTTTAACTTGTTCAATACTATTGTTGATCCACTTTTACAAATTTTTGAGATAGAAAAGGATTATGTCATCTTTGAAACTCTGGCTCTTGCAACTATAGTATTTTCTAATTTTCTTGTGTGGTATGAATTGTTACAAAGGACTATAGAACATGCCAATGATGAGCACAGTGTGAAAGTTTCTAATTTGGGTGACAAATTTCTAGCAGCATTCTTAATGTTTGATTGGAATCTCAGTGTTTGCTACCTAGAGGGGTTGTTTGATTTAGCCAATGTGAAAATGGTGGTATTAAATTCATCAGTGAGGATAATACCATGGGACCCAGGAAAATTCAATGTTTTTATGGCTAAAATTGCTTGTGAATGCTATTGGAAAAATTCTCTTTCAATCTATTGCTTGCTTAATTGGGTCTATGGAAGAAGGAATCATTTCCAACCTTTACCAACTGGTTTGAACGAGGAGTCGCAGCTGGAACCAGAACCTGAAGCGTTAGATACTCGAAGGAACGACCAAGGAGAAGTGGAAGTTTTAGTCAAATGGGAAGGATTGCCTAAATTTGAAAACTCTTGGGAGTTAGCTGGCAAGATGAGAAAAGAGTTTTCTAGATTCCTCCTTGAGGTCAAGGAGAATTTTGAAGGGGGAGGTATTGATAGTTATGACATGGTTTATAAAAGGAAACGTGGGCAGAGGGATAAAGCAAATCATTCCCTTATAAGAATGTTTCCTTATTTAGTGAGGAAAGGAAAAGTAGATCTAGATCTGATGGTTATAAGATGAAAGAATGTTGAGTAGGGAATTAGGCAATTATTTTAGTAGTCACTCTACTTGGGAGATTCTAGGTGTCTCGAACTACCTAGCCTATCTTTACATTTTCTGCATTTTATCATTCTATTTCTACTGTAATTTCAGCCATAGAATCACCTTGATTCTATGAGATATTCAATATAACACTTTATTTTGTTCTATATTTTACTACTTGATCAATGTTTAATCATAATCGAGATCGAGTCCTATCAACTTCACATCAAGTTTTTTATGTCTTCACAATGACAACGGAAACAATGACAGTGTCACTTTTTATGTAGAAAGTTTCCACAAATGCACCTAGGACTTGGGATCAAATTTTTGATGTCTTCGCATTGACAACGCAACTGCGATTGAGGCTGTATATCAGAGCCACATCTAACCAAAATTCTCTAAAATAACAAGGACTGTGACTGCGACTGCAATTTAAAATCTTGATGACTACTACATAGTAAACAAAAATTTCAAGCAGGGTTTTAGGATACCTTTCTATCATCTCCAGAAATGAGAAAGTTGCGCTCTTCATGTGTCAATAATTCTTCCAAATTTACTTCTTCGCGTTTACTTTTATCTATGGCTTTCAATTCCTCACGTCTCTTCCTTGTGAAAGGAAATGCATCAGCACCATAATCCTCAATCCACTCAATCATGTTTTCATCAACAGTTAAGGCATCAGAACAAAATGGAATGAATGACGGGATTCGATCAACCCGATATCTATCAATCAGTCTTCTATGCAAATTTGCATCAAATGGGACGGCTAGCCACGGCATACTCTTGATGTGTTCTTTAAATCCATCCTCGTCATGGTCAAAAGAGATGAATATGATCTCTATATTTATCCCCCTCTTTCGCAGTGTTTCATAAAGATCAACCAAATGAGGAATGAAAAGTCTGCAAGGCCTACACCAGTTGGCAGAGAAAAACAGGCAGATGATTTTCCCATTGCAATCAGACAAGGGTACCTAATCTCATGATTCAAAATGGAGAACATTAGCTAGCTTAACCAAGATCACAAACTAAACGAAAAACGAATATGTTTTTAAGTCAGATTTTATCTCTTTATTTATGTGTGTCGCAAGTCGCAACACAACATGGGCCACAGTGAGAGGAGGCGAACCGAAAAATAAAAGTTTGAAACAAAAGTCACCACCATTATTTTGTTATGCAGGAAAACATTAGAAATAATCCTAAACATAGCCAACTCCCGAAACAAGGAGTCGTCTGATGTCGCAACAGGGGTCGCGGCAAATAGAGAGAAAAAAGAAACCTTTCTCAGGATGACTTAGAAGTTAAGCCAATAAAATCTCAACCCTCAAGTTGAATCAATTAACATACCTATCTATTGGCTAACAAAACACAAACATAATATAGAAGTAGAATTCTCAAGAAACTACCTTGCCTTCAGAAGATAAAAGGAACTCAACACCTTCAGCTGCAAAAACCTTCAGAAGATCAAAGCTATCAACATATTCAGCTTCAAAATTTAACCCTGCCATAGGAACCTCTCAGAAAAAAGATGCAGTCCTCTCTTCTTTACAAGCTTTCTTGAAACCTAATTGATCAAAATATGAGTTTTAAAAGAAACAAAAACACCTAAAATTGATTATATAACCTTATTATCCATAAAAAATTAACCTTCACACTTGTTGAATACTTTTGTAAGGGAATCTTGCAAGAGAATCTTTCACTTTTTTCAAAAAAAAAGCTGAGGAAATTAAAAAATGTGAATAAAAGAATATAAAGAGTTTATTATGAACACGTAATATGGGAGGATATTCCTATGTACTAAGTAGGATGCTTCTTCAGCCAAATTTTTGCTTGCTTAGAAGTATTTCATAATAGAACAACAAAACAAAATATGTAAACCACATAATATTTTTAATGAAATCTTTCAATGGTTTAATATCTTAGGAAAATATGGTTGATTGATACATGTGTTTATGATGATGATGTCTTAATAAGGTGCTAGAAATATAATACATATGCATGTGTAAAACATATTAGGTGGGACCAAGTGTTAATTACATGATTGTAATGTATAGCATAACTCAATCAATCACTTGAAAAAAAGATTGGTGCTAAATTAGTGCTACAATATTTGAAGTAGACATAATAATAAGTGATGCAAATTAGTAGTAGTACTAGAATTTTTGAAGTGAATAAATTAACTAATTACCTTGAAGTTGCAGAGAGAGAGAGAGAGAGAGAGAAAGGGAAGAAGTTGAGTCTTGAAGAGTAAGACTAATGAGGATGGATGGATGATGTTAGAAGAAGAATAGAACGTTGGTGGGGTAATCAACGCTTTTGGTGTATATGACGTGGTAGGGTAGGAACACTTTGTTCGTTATCCTTTAAAATCAACTTATCTATTTATTTTTTGTGTTTTTAAAATATAGCATTTTCCTTTATTTGTACATAATCATAGATAGATACCTTACCAAAAAAATAAAAATAAAAATTAGTCCTACCCCTTAATTATTTGTTTGGTTTAGAGTTTAATTTTTACCTATAGAAAATAATTTTTTTAATAAATCTTGTTTCGAAGAATTAATCTTTGCTGTGTAAAAAATATTTTGTTTTACCAAAAATATTATATAAGCTACACAATATGAAATTAATTAATTATTATTTGTTTTGACAAAATATCCATCCTAAGACGTAACAAAACATATGGATATTGTGGTTTGTAAGGCTTTCCGTCGTCGAATTTGTTTATTTCATTGTTTGGCTTGTTCTGCTATTTTTGGATTTTTTTTCTTGAAATTTAAATTAAATATTTGTCTGTAGTAAACTTTAAATAGTTTTGGGCACATGCTTTTCTTAAGGAAAATGAAGACTTGGGTAAATGTTGACAGTATTTGGACAGCTGCAGTGTGCAAGTACGCGTATCTAACTCTTGTATAAATACTATCTAAAAAATTAGCCACGCAGCTTGTACATAAAGAAAAACTAATTTTGACTTCTGAAAAAAAGGAGAATATGCAGTAAAGGAAGAATATTATAAAACTAATGATGCAGATGAAATAGGAATTGATGATAAAATCTGGAATTAAATAAATACTAGCACAAAAAATGGACGGTGCAAACTACAAACCAGGATCTGACTCAATACTTATCCACTACTCAAGTGTCTAGGAAATGATAATACAATATGAAAATGACCTATTTCCAATTTTTCACCAAAAAAAGGTTTACTTTTTCCTTCGGGAGGCCCTTGAAAACATGTCTTTGATGTTATGTGATTCTGTCTCCAGTGTCCAGTAAATACCTGTGGCACATTATACAGACACGGATTACTTTCCTCAGCATTTGATTGTGCTTTTCCTGTAACCTCAAGTATATTTAACCTGCAAAAGCAAAATCTACTTAACCTCAAGTATATACAAGTTAAATGATCATAAAAGACATTATTCTCAAAGTCCATACTTAAGATGGTTACACAAAGGCTGCAACCAGTGCTCTTCATTTAAATACTCTCCTAATATAGAAACTGCATCAACCACTGCATCAGTAACATTAACATAAGCGTCAATGTTTACGATCAAAGGATTGGGGAATATTTATTAAAAAAAAATAAGGATTGGGGAATATTACAAAGAAAATATAGGTGCTTCGAGTATTTTAGCTATCAGTAAATAAGATAAATTCAGCTATTCTATTTTCATTTTCCAAAGTTAACTACGAATGTAACATAATTATTTGTTTCAGTGCAATATATGAGTAATATATTAGTCTCTATACAAAAGAATTTTAGCCTACATTGACACAAAATGCAGACATCATTTTCACCAAGTTGCCAATGAGCCTATCAGTGCGTGTATAAAGAGTATAGCAAAAGGCATAAATCTGAGACCACATGCAAAAGCACACACTTCAAGGAATCCCTTTATCACTCTTTTCCTTTTCCTTATACAAAATATCTGTCTTTTCTCAATTTAACCTCAAACAGAATAAAATTATAAAGGCTAGCTGAACAGAATGGTAATAGAAATATACATGTGTCTTTCTCGGATTGAACAGCATAGTTTTTGTCCAACTTGGGTATGTCAGGTTTAGCTGAGAAACCTAAATACAAGAAATTTTATAACATAATCTTAATACCAGTGAAAAGTTTTGTAGCAGCAGAAAATTAGATGAGCCAAGCATATACCCGAAGACAAAAAGTAAGCAACAATGTGAACTCTATAATGCAAGCCAAGCATTGCTTGGGATACCTATATAAAACTCTGATCATCATGACAAGCTACACTAATGATGCGAGATTTATGGTATAATGAAATAGATTAGTCATGTAATCATGTTTCAGTCACATTTATATGATAAATATAATGAAGTTCAGACATCCATCTGCTAGTATAGACTAAATATTATGCCTCCATTATACACATGGATGATGGAATTACTATGCAGCTATACTGTGTATGCTAGTTTTTGGAGGGATTGAAAGTTATGCAAACGAAATAATAGTAAAGGAAGTATAAGGAGAAATAGACAAACCTTATAGCACAGCCAACGCAGAACCTTCGTGTCATCGAGTCTAAAGAATTTTATGGATCCTACTTCTGCATATGCACAAGGATAGAAGAGGGCAGATTTAAAATCACCACATAACATTCAATTTCTATAGCTACAACTATTCAATTTCCATAATTTATATAAAATATTATCTCATTACGGTTTGAGTCAAATCTCTCACTTATATGCATATGCATCACATCAGACAGTCATACTTCGCAGACAGTATTATTGCAACATTACAGAGGGAATCTATCCGAACATTGAACTACTGATACACAGAATTGGGAGAATGAAGAAAATATTAACAATGAGGTCATCAGGACCATACTTGACACACAAACAGTATAAAAGACATAGAGTCACTTCTCATTTTATTTCATAAATATCTTCCCATTAAAACATGGCCAAATAAGTTGTAATGAGTAGAAGTTATACGAGAATACTACCTTTGACTTCACAACCTACTTGCATACTGTTCTCCACAAGTGACGTTAACTGCTGATATCCTGGATACCCATCAATAAACAAGATCTCATCCAATTGCCTGAACTTGCCCAAATCGTCGCCTTTCTGTATGCATTTTAAAGAACCAGTTATAAGCAAAATGCATAATACAATTTTTTGGGGGTCTGGGAACACAATTTAGACCTAATTAATCCTTTCACAATATAGCATACACACGAAGTGTCCGGTGTGCGACTAAAACTTTATTTTGCTTCATCAGCTACAGTTGACCGATGATCAGTTCAAATGAGAAAGAACAGGGAAAATAAATGTCAACTGTCTTTCAATTTCCATGGTTGTAAATAAACAGAAAATTACCTTCATTCAAGCTTCCTCAAATATGGGCAACATGATGAAAACCGGATCAAAAGGTGTGGATAAATACAGTCGGCCATCTGTTGAAGAACAAAATGAAAGTAATGATAAAAATGAGAAATGTGTCTACAAAATTAATTGTTTCACTATAGTTTCTTTGTGAGTAAAAGACCTAGAGACTACTTACTTAACAAGAGGAATCATTATACTTTCACCCGGAGAAAGATAAGAAAACAATAGGTTTTTTTTTTCAAATTGTTGGTTATACAAGAAAAAGGGATAAGCCGGGCCAGAACAAAGACATTACTTCATAGAAAAACACAAGTAAATGATTTCATAAAAAAGAGGTCGATGAGAGTAAATTATGTACCTCAAACATGAAGTAGAATTTAAAATGCATGTATTGAAAATCTTAGATA
The DNA here is from genome assembly GCF_020283565.1 of Trifolium pratense. Lineage (NCBI taxonomy): Eukaryota > Viridiplantae > Streptophyta > Magnoliopsida > Fabales > Fabaceae > Trifolium > Trifolium pratense. Next base: position 4,147,937 of record NC_060065.1, on the reverse strand, counting down.
ATCAAACATCTACCTTCACTTGAATAATCTCCCAAAAACCAAGATCCGTACAAGTTCTTAAACCACTGAAATTGTTGAAGCATCCCATTTACAAAGAGATATTGTGTTGCATTTCCTGCCAAACAAATAAAAAGACATGTGAAGTCTCTAAAAGAAGAAAAAGCTGGATAACGGTTAAAAAGCTCAATAAGGACCAACTCCACAAGAAAAATGAATAGCAAAGTAGTTCAACATTGTTAACAGAATAGTATCAAATTTAAATGAACATGTTAAGAAATGAAGATAAACATATTAGAATAAGGATCGTTAAGAAATGAAGATACTGGCATGAACACTTATGAAATTATTTAGAAGAGCTTATGAAAACAACTTATGAAATGTCAATAAGTTGTTTTCCGTAAGCTCGCCAAGATAGCAAATGAATATAGCTTATAGCTTATAGCTTATATGATTAACTTTACTTTCTTTTGTTATAGAGATATTTTATACATAAGCCCTTATATATGACAAAAGTTGTTTATGTCATAATTAAGAAATGATTTTGTGTGTAAATAATGAGTTTGTGTGTGTGACGAAAATATGATATGAAGTAGAAATGATTGGCAGATTATTGTTTGAGTTACCAGATTTGGGATGACGGAGCAATATCATACCAGGATCTCCATTTGTACCAGGATCTCCATTTGTACCAGGATCTGCACTTGCAAGAAGAATAAAAACTTTAAAAATTAACAGCAGCTAACATTATTGTAAAATTATTAAACAAAAACCAAAACATAAAATGTTAAACAAAATAAAAGAGTGGTAAGAGCATTATAACCTGGGGCAACGAGAAGCCGAGATTCCTGAATATCTTCCCACCAACTCATAGATAGGTTTATCAGTCACCGTTCCTTCCCCTTCTCACCTCACCTGTAGCTGTAACCAGTGGCGGATCTAGGATCCTAAACTATTAACCTTCGATTAATAATTATAATCATGCTTTATTTTGCAGAAACAAAAATGAGATTTATATTATTAATTACTTAAAGGCACAAAGCAAGTCCAAAGAAATGTTTTTACACCAAGAGATCACTTCTCACACTGTCAAATTATCTATCTACATATCAATTTACTCAATACCATAAACCAAAGACATATTGATAAAAAAGAAAACCCAAAGACTAAGCCAATTACAACATCAAATCCATGACAATAACATTTGACAACTTTTGTACTCCCAGTCTCCCACTATGCTCTTGAAATTTATCAAATCAGTAGGAAAATGATCTTTATACCAGAAATCAACATAACAAGGGTCAAATTCCGTCAATGATAGATATAGGAAAGCTAATTACAGAGATGATTCAAACTTTTTGGTGTTGCAACAGGCAGTTAATAGAACGTGCTTACATAATTCAAATATCTAGCAGAAAACACAACAATTCAAATCTAAGTCTCTTAGTTTGTTGGGTGCAAACCAAACTACATGAATAACCAACCATCACTCAAACTATGGTGAAAAATAAAAGAACTACATGGATTCCAAAAGCAACATTGTATCTGTGTTAGGAGTCTCACATCGAGTATATCAAAGTGCTCAATGTGGTATTTAAGTCATAAGGCTCTCCCACCTATTGGACTAGTCTTTTGGGTTGGGCTCTCCTCATGTGCTTAAATCCTAACAATTGGTGCTCTCAATGAAAGCACCAAGCTTAGAAAGCTAGAACTGATTTGCTGGAATAATAAAGGATAACATAAAGGTAAATGCAAGACAAAAGAAAATAAAGATAAAATAAATATTTGATTTCATTGATTCGTCTAAAGTGCATAAAGCACTACATATATATAATACTCCTAATTGGCTTAAAGCACTAAAGCCCAATAGAGCAACCCAAAAAAGACTAACTAATAATATAAATACTATATCTAATTAATATCTAAAATAACTACTACTTAATAATAACTATTTAATTAACTATTACTAATCTTCTAACAATCTGTCTCCCAACATAAGATAAGATTGACATCAACACAGAAAAGGAGAATAAGCATGGTTGTGGTCACTGCATCGGAGAGTAGGTGTTATTCCTCCTCCAAGCTTCTTCATAGCTTTTTGAGCAAGCTCCAAGTTTGTAACTTGGCCATGAGTCTCTTCAAAGACATCGAGTATGGCATCAGTTAAAACCCCATATGGTGTGTGATTGGTTAATCTGTTTGGTGGCGGGATGAATAATTCAGATACACTGGGAAAAGAATTAGGGAAGGTGGCAGCATTTTGAACAGGTGGGAAAGGAGTCAACAGAATTACGCCCGAATAAGAATCATCATCTTTTTTCTTCTCCTCATTGGGGGTGTTGAGGATATCAACATAAGACAAATTGGTGGCATGCAAAACTTTAAAGCCCACAAGGTAAGGTTGATGTTTCCTTGTGAAAAATTCCATCAACTTTTTTCGTCCTTCCTCCAAAGTTATATCACCCCCCAAAAGTGGGAAAAGAGCTATTGGTCTTGTTTTTTCTTCAGTTAGGGAAGAAGCAGCAAGTGGTTCAATTAGGCAATCAGATACTAATGTGAGATTAAGACCTTGTTGGCAGGCTACAATTATAAGTCCCCTGAAAAAACTATCGTGGATGTGATATTTATCAGAGGTAATAATACGGCCTTCGGAAGAGCCATAGGCTATGAGGTGGATGTAGAGGATGTCGCCTCGCCTAGCATAGGCGATCAGCGAGGTTAGTGTATGCCGTATATTGAAATCAGTGGGCTGCAGGTTCTTTTCTTCTTCGTCCTGATCCATCATCATGAGGGTGATGTTATCCTCTGTAAACCCACGCAGTTCCATTAGCTTCACTTTCATCCTCAATATCTTCTCTTTCACATCATTGTTGTTAATCATCCTTGGGTGATTCAATCCAATCAACACACACTTCTTCTTCTTCTCCTTCGGCATCATCACATCATCATCCAACATCCAATTATTTAGATTTCCCCTCCTTCGCCCAAACTCAATCCCCTTCGGCCAATCAATCCGAGCCTCTTGCCTCTTCTCTTTTGACATATCCATAATCAGATCCATCGTATCTTTATTCCGTAACGGATCCACCGTCTCATCTTCAATCTTCAATGGATCCATCTCATCTTCAAACGAAAATCGAACCGTCTCATCTTCAATATTCAATGGATCCATCGTCGCGCACTTCCGAGAGAGAGGCCAAACCCTAACTCGCTTTGCTTTGATTTTTTTTTTACTCCAGTTTACGCTTTATACTTTACGCTTTATCGGCGGGTATAATAATAATAATATAGCCTCGCAATTTATATTTTAATTATGCAAGTTAGGTTTATGTTGTAATTGGAATGCATTTATGTGTACTTTTTTTTCTTCAAATTCTTTAAGAATGTTCAAATTATTTTTAGTTTTTTATCTTTGTATCTTAAATCATTATCAAAATTTTTTTTGGTTACAAAATCATTATCAAATTATTTTAACACTTGTGATACGATCTAAAGTTATTTAAAAATCTATTACATATATTTGTATGTGACATTTAGGATAAAATTTCAAATTTTTGTTTTTATAGTATAATTTAAATAGTCTCTTTAATATATATAGACAACCACTTGACATAAGATTAGAGTATACAAAAGGGATGCCAATCTAGTTAGAATTTCTTCTATACTTTTTGATGTCATTATGCTTTTAATTCAGTTAAAAAATAATAATCTCTTTAATTGTATTTTTAAAATAATAATTATCGTCATACTACGCGACCCGTGCGGTCTTTTACTAGTTGTAATTAGTATTGACACATATGTACAAAAACCAACTACAAAACTAACATCCAAATTTTATATGGATCAAACCAACATTGTGAATTGTACAATCTCATACCTCCGCCTCCATAATCTTAGTTGCATTTATGGGACCGGTATGACTGTTTTTAGGTTACCTTATGCGACAATCTTCAGTCTTTATGTTTGATTATGATGTTTTACCCTAACTCGCTTTGTTTTGATTTTTTTGACTCGAGTTTACGCTTTGCTTTGATTCAGCGAGAATTTATATTTTAATTAAAGTAAATTCAAAATAGTGTTAAATAATCATTAATCAATTTTTTATTTTTTTTACAAGATCAATTTTTTTAATTTAACTAAAGCTTAAATTTACTTTTGGTCTCTCATTTTGTCATTTTTTGTAAAAATGGTCCTCAACAAAATATGAGCAAAATTAGTCTCCTACATTGTTTAATTTTTCCAAAAATAGCCTACAATAAAAAAAAATTAGCAAAATTAGTCCAACATTGCTTAATTTTTGTAAAAATTTCCCTCAACGGAGGACTAAAAGTGCAAAAGCAATGTTGGGGATTAAGACCCTAAAGTTGGACGGCTATACGCGTATCTAAAAAATTAGCCGCGCAGCTTGTACATAAAGAAAAACTAATTTTGACTTCTGAAAAAAAAAAGAAGGGGGAATATCCAGTAAAGGAATATTAAGAGATTTAAAAAAAGTATTAATTGTCCCCTAATAGAAAAATTAATTGTTTTTTTAATCTACTTGTATAAAAAGATTGGCGGGAGTGGAGTATCGATCTTTGACTCTTGATGGCATGAGATAAGTTGAGGGATAAAAAAAATTAATGATGCAAATGAAATAGGAATTGATGATAAAATCTGGAATTAAACTACAAACCAGGATCTGACTCAAATCCACTACTCAAGTGTCTAGAAAATGATAATAATACAATCAGAAAATGACCCATTTCCAATTTTTCACCAAAAAAAGGTTTACTTTTTCCTTCGGGAGGCCCTTGAAAACATGTCTTTGATGTTATGTGATTCTGTCTCCAGTTTTATCTTCTTTGCTTGTCTTCCCTTCTTCACAATTGTACCCTTCTTATCATCACTCTGTTCCTGATTAGATTACCACAGTTATTGAGCAAATAATTACAATACAAATTCCAAAATAGCAAATTGCAAACTCATTCTTATAGTGTCCAGTAAATACCTGCGGTACATTATACAGACCAGGCGGATTACTTTCCTCAGCATTTGCTTGTGTTTTTCCTGTAACCTCAAGTATGTTTAACCTGCAAAAGCAAAATCTACTTAATTCCAACTCAACCATGGTTTTTCTCATAAATATGATGAATATATAAGTAAGTTAAATGATCATAAAAGATATTATTCTCAAAGGCCATACTTAAGATGGTTACACAAAGGCTGCAACCAGTGCTCTTCATTTAAATACTCTCCTAATATAGAAACTGCATCAACCACTGCATCAGTAACATCAGCGTCAATGTTTACAATCAAAGGATTGGGGAATATTACAAAGAAAATATAGGTGCTTCAAGTATTTTAGCTATCAATAAATAAGATAAATTCAGCTATTCTATTTTCATTTTCAAAATTTAACTACCAATATAACATAATTATTTGTTTCAGTGCAATATGAGTAACATATTAGTCTCTAATCTATACAAAAGAATTTTAGCCTGCATTTACACAATGCAGACATCATTTTCACCAAGTTGCCAATGAGCCTCTCATCATTATTGTGCATGTAAACAGAGTATAGCAAAAGGCATAAATCGGAGACCACATGCAAAAGCACACACTTCAAGGAATCCCTTTATCACTCTTTTCCTTTTCCTTATACAAAATATCTGTCTTTTTTCTCAATTTAACCTCAAAATCATCCAAAGGCTAGCTGAACAGAATGGTAATAGAAAATTTACACGTGTCTTTCTCTGATTGAACAGCATAGTTTTTGTCCAACTTGGGTAGTGTCTGTTTTAGCTGACAAACCTAAATACAAGAAATTATAACAAAAACTTAATACCAGTGAAAAGTTTTGTAGCAGCAGAAAAATAGATGGGCCAAGCATATACCAGAAGACAAAAAGTAAGCTACAAACTGAACTCTATAATGCAAGTATTGCTTGGGATACCTATATCAGCAGCCAACTCTGATCATCATGACAAGCTACACTACTGATGCGAGATTTATGGTATAATGAAATAGATTAGTCATGTAATCATGTTTCAGTCTTGGTTCACATTTACATGAAAAACATAATGAAGTTCAGACATCCAGCTGCTAATATTAGACTAAATATTATGCCTCCGTTATACACATGGATGATGTAATTAATATGCAGCTATACTGTGTATGCTAGTTTTTGGAGGGATTGAGAGTTATGCAAACGAAATAATAATAGTAGAGGAAGTATAAGGAGAAATAGACAAACCTTATAGCACAGCCAACGCAAAACCTTCGTGTCATCGAGTCTAAAGAATTTTATGGATCCTACTTCTGCATATGCACAAGGATAGAAGAGGGCAGATTTAAAATCACCACATAACATTCAATTTCTATAGCTACAACTATTCAATTTCCATAATTTATAATAAAATATTATCTCATGACGGTTTGAGTTAAATCTCTCACTTATATCACATCAGACAGTCATACTTCGCAGACAGTATTATTGCAACATTACAGAGGGAATCTATCCTATCACCTAACATTGAACTACTGATACACAGAATTGGGCGAATGAAGAAAATATCAACAATGAGGTCAACAAGACCATACTTGACACACAACCAGTATAAAAGACAGGCTTTGGCTAATATCTTCCCATTAAATTAATTAAAGTGTAAAACATGGGCAAATATCAAACTGAAGTTGTAAGTAGAAGTTATACGAGAATACTACCTTTGACCTCACAAACTACTTGCATACAGTTCTCCACAAGGGACGTTAACTGCTGATATCCTGGATACCCATCAATAAACAAGATCTCATCCAATTGCCTGAACTTGCCCAAATCATCGCCTTTCTGCATGCATTTTAAAGAACCAGTGAGAAGCAAATATGCATAATACAATTTTTTGGGGGTCTGGACACACAATTTAGACCTAATTAATCCTTTGGCAATATAGCATACACACAAAGTGTCAGGTGTGCGACTAAAACTTTATTTTGCTTCATCAGCTACAATTGATCGATGATTAGTTCAAATGAGAAAGAACAAGGAAAATAAATGTCATCTGTCTTTCAATTTCCATGGTTGAAAATAAAAAGAAAGTTACCTTCATTCTAGCTTCCTCAAATATGGGTAACATGATGAAAACCGGATCAACAGGGGTGGATAAATACAGTCGACCATCTGTTTAAGAACAAAATGAAGTAGTGATAAAAATGAGGAGAATGTCTACAAAATTAATTGTTTCACTATAGTTTCTTTGTGAGTGAAAGATCTAGAGACTACTAACTAAACAAGAAGAATCATTATACTTTCATCCTGAGAAAGATAAGAAAACGATGTTTTTTTTCTTTCAAATTGTTGGTTATACAAGAAAAAAGGATAAGCCAAGCCAGAACAAAGACATTACTTCAAAAAAAAAAAACACAAGTAAATGACTTCATCAAAAAATGCATGCATTGCATCTTAGATAATCAAACATCTACCTTCACTTGTATAATCTCCCAAAAACCAAGATCCGTACAAGTTCTTAAACCACTGAAATTCTTGAAGCATCCCATTTACAAAGAGATATTGTGTTGCATTTCCTGCCAAACAAATAAAAAGCTATGTGAAGTCTCTAAAAGAAGAAAAAGCTGGATAGCGGTCAAAAAGCTCAATAAGGACCAATTCCACAAGAAAAATTAATAGCAAAGTAGTACAACATTGTTAACAGAATAGTATCAAATTCAAATGAACACGTTAAGAAATGAAGATAAAAATATTAGAATAAGGGTCTGTTTAGATTGACTTATTTGATTTTATCTACCGGCGTGAACACTTATGAAATTATTTAGAAGAGCTTATGAAAACAACTTATGAAATGTCAATAAGTTGTTTTCCATAAGCTCGCCAAGATAGCTTATGAAAATAGCTTATAGCTTATATGATTAACTTTACTTTCTTTTGTTATAGAGATATTTTATACATAAGCACTTACATGGCAAAAGTTGTTTATGTCGTAATTAAGTTTTTTATCCAAACAGATGCAAATAATCAGTGTGGGCGTGTGTGTGTGACAAAAATATGATAAGAAGTAGAAATGATTGGTGGATTATTGTTTGAGTTACCAGATCTGGGATGACGGAGCAATATCATATGTCCCAAACCATTTCCATTTGTACCAGGATCTGCACTCACAAGAAGAATAAAAAATTTAAAAATTAACAGCAGCTAACATTATTGTAAAATTATTAAACAAAAACCAAAACATAAAATGTTAAACAAAATAAAAGAGTGGTAGTAAAAGCATTATTACCTGGGGCAACGAGAACCCGGGATTCCTGAACGCCTTCCCACCAACTCATAGATAGGTTTATCTAGTCACCGTTCCTTCCCCTTCTCACCTGTAAATGTAACCAGTGGCGGATCTAGGATCCTAGGCCAGGGTGCAAACTATCAACCTTCAATTAATAATTATAATCATACTTTATTTTGCAGAAACAAAAAAGAGATTTATATTATTAATTAATCACTTAAAGGCACAAAGCAAGTCCAGGGAAAATTTGTACACCAAGAGATCACTTTTCACATTGTCAAATGATCTACACATCAATTTACTCAATACCATAAACCAAAGAAATATTGATAAAAAGAAAACCCAGAGACTAAGCCAATTACAACATTAATCCATGACATTAACACTTGACAACTTTTGTACTCCCAGTCTCCCACTATGCTCTTGAAATTTGAGGGCAACCATAAGTCGCCTATACCATGCTATTGTTTCCAAAACATTTTGGTTCTTAGCCATATCCAGTAGTTTTTACATCAACCAACTCGATGAATTTTTTGAATAATCAATATTTTCTACTTTCCTAAAACTGTCATATGCCACTAGAACACTAAAATTTCCTAAAAAAGGAAAACAAGCGTAAGCAGTTCATGAACGCAAATTGCATAAGCTGATTTGACAACACACAAACCGCGAATTTTGAATCTATCAAAAACCCTAACAGTGATTTCACAACGCAAATATATCACTAATAGTCCCAATTACATAATCAATTGGCCATTTTATTGCAATTTTAAAAAATCCTAAATCAGAAAACCTAACAGTGAAAATCTTGATGTTTACCTTGCTAGCACTGCGGTGGAAGGAGGAGGTGAAAACGGAAGCAGTATTGCCGGCGAGAAAAGTGTGAAACAGACTTTAACCGTAACCGTAAAGAAGAAAAGTGACGAAAAAGAAGCGCGAATATAGAAATGGAATGGAGGGAGATAGAAATTCCATAAAGCGGGAGATCCAATTCTACTTCCCCAACCGGCCCAAGCCCAAGCCCAAAGCCCAAAGCCCAAAGGTTTTTATTTTGTAACATCCATCCTCGTTTCCATTTTGGGTGCACTAAAATTTTGAGTAATGAGTTTATAAATCCTAGCTCAACCGATAAAAAATGCCGAAATTGTTAGGTCACACGTCATGATCGGAGTTCGAATCCCAACTCTTTAACTTTACTTATGTGTTAGTTTATGAAGGTTTGTCATTTCACCTCCCTACCAACAAAAAAATTGGGGTGACGAGATTGTAAAAAATATTTATTTACATTTGCATTTCTTCAAATGCACTAGTAGTGTTCCAACTGTGATCCATTTTTCTATTTTAATTTATAAATGAAGTTTTTTTTTTTTATAAACGTGGTTTAAATGATTATCAAATATATTATTAAATGATTGAAGTTGGAACTTCAGATTCTCCACTTAGTTTCACTTATAGTGGGTGAACCTGTCGTCCACAAAATTATAGTTCAACAGACAGAAATATCGAAATTGCTAGGTCGGACGACATGATCGGGGTTTGAACCCCGATCACTCCACTTTGTGTGTGTGAGTTTCTAATGACTTTGTCATTTCAGCTATGTACAAAAAAAAGAGAGTATGTGAGTTTATCTAGCCACTAGATTATTTGACCACAAAAAAGTTTTATTTCTTTATTTATTTTATAAAAGAAATGTTGGGTGATGAGTGAGCTCTGAGCCCCAATTCAAAGGAGAGACATACTTTCACGCACAATGAATACTAACAAAAAAATTACATTTATGGTTTACCTTCCCACCCGTGAAACTAGAATATATATATATATATATATATGGGGGCTGCTAACTTAGAACCAGTTAGGTCTAAATTAGCAAAGTGCACCTTTTGAGTTAGACCAAAATACCCATTCTTTTTATTTTTGACAAAGTATAGCAACAGGGACATATATGTAATTTCCATGATAAAAACACGCGCCCCCCATATCTCGCGAGCCCCCCATACCATTTCACCAAATCAGTTTCACGCGCCCCAAAAGAATGTAATCAACGCGCCGCATCTCTAAACTCATCGCAGATCCAACGAAAACCACCATCATCATCATCATCGCAGCCACCGTCCACCGTCACGATTCAACGAAACCATCATCATCATCATCGCAACCACCATCGTTCTCTTTAATTTCAGAGAATCAACGATTCAACGAAACCATCATCATCATCATCATCATCGCAACCACCATCAACATCGCAATTCAACGATCCAACGAAAACACCATCAACATCATCATCGCAACATACGGTATCCCTTCCATCTCTTGTATCTGTAATTCTATTTCATTTTTGTTCTGAATCTGAACTTTAATTGTGCGTTTTTGTTTTTATTTATGAAATTGTGTGTGTGGAAAACTATGAAACCATTTTGCTACTATAATGGTTTCATTCAATTGGGTCTACCTATGGTTTTGAAGAATTAACAAAAGTCAGGGATGAATAAATACTAGTCACTGATATTTGGATGAAACCATTGTGAATGTAGAATGGTTTCACTAATAAATAATCACTGATGTTCGGAGTCCTAATGGCTTTTTGACTAAGTTGTGAATATTTTATACTGATATTTGGATGAAACCATTGTGAATGTAGAATGGTTTCAGAGAGCTGTTTCCAAATGTTCGACTGGCTCTTGTCTCTTTTGTGGCATTTCTCATTTCTTTAACTCATGCATATGCATCATCTCCTCATAATTGGCTCTGTGTAAATAGCTATCTTGGTTAGTGGCATGACAAACAAGGAACACGACTAATAGCTCCACGACCTGTGGACTTCAGTAGACTTGAGAAAAACTCGACTAACTCGTATTTGATTGTCTTTGCACATTCATCTAACCTTTGTTTGACTGAGAGAAACTCAACTAGATCTAAATTTGAAGACATGTTATACACATCAAAAGGCATACATGAATTTAGTATATTTACTCATGCATGATTCTTTAGAATTTTTTGACTGGAATAAAGGATTACTGAATATCGAAAAAGGATCGATTCTATGTGTTTATTCCATGCAAACCATATATGGGCTAGCTAAAGAGTTTTGGGCCAAAATATAGGTTGGCTCATTACAATTTCAGTTCAGATGGTTTCTCTTTCAGTTCAGATGGCTATTGCTACAGAGGTTTGTTATCCGTGATAATGTGGATAATCATGGTCAAATGCGGCCAATACAGACTCGATTGCAGTCATATTACATTCACAGACACATGAAAAACCTTGATGTCGTGGCCAAGATAGTTGTTGCTAACTTTGATTTTCATGTTAAGATACCATTTTGGTATTGGGTTATTCATTGATATATTGGTTGTTTATGTGTATAGAATACCATTTTTGTTTAAAATTGGATGACACTGGCTATGAAACCATTTAACTGTGATAATGGTTTCAGTGTACAACGCTATGAAACCATTTAACAAGAAAAATGGTTTCATTAAAAAAATAGATTTACATGAAAATCATTTTTAGACCACTATAGTTAGTTTTACACTCAATACTGTGATTAGGAAGATGGTTTTGAATTCAACAAGTGTAAATTGATATGATGGTGATAATGGTAGTCCTAGTCTAGTAATGTAAACACAAATAGGAAAAATGGTTTTGAATTCAACAAAACATTACTCAGATATTATACTCGTCCATAAACTTTGTTGATTTTGTAACAAACGCATGAGCTTCTAAATAGTATGATTCCGATGCATTTTTACCAAGTTTATGATGAATTCCTTTGTTTAAAATTGGATGACACTGACTATGAAACCATTTAACTTTGATAATGGTTTCAGTGTACAACGCTATGAAACCATTTTGGTATTGAGTTGTACTCTGAAACCATTATACCAGCAAAATGGTTTCAGACAGTTGATACATTTTATTTGTTCTGTTTTATGCTTTTTTTGTGATGATTTTTGTGATGGTATAATGGTTGAGTTCTTATGAATTTGTTATGTTTTAGGGTGAAAACATTTAAGTACCTAGAGATGGTAGATGCACCAACCTTCAGTCTCGGGTTGACAGCTTCGGATGAGGAGAAAGGGAATGCTTCATCATCTGGTGCTGAGGCAAATGTACAGCATAAAGGAAAGGAAAAAAAAGATGAGAAGAAAGTAAGCGATAAAGTGGGGAAAGATAACGATGCTGATCCAAGAGTGAGGCACAAGCTTAGCATACCTAAGGTGTACGACATTATGCAATTGATAGAAGGAAAAAGAAGGAAAGATCAGATAATTAAGGAACTTACCGAATGTGGCTTTGGAGGAATGAGGTATATATGTAATTGGACAAAGATTCCTACCTCCTTTGTGGATTGGATAGTAAAAAGCTTTGAAAAAGAGCACATGTGGATTAGACTGACAAAGACAAAGGTACTCCCTTTGAGAGATGATGATGTACATCGAGTGTATGATCTACCAATGGCGGGGAAGGAAATTAACTTGGATCTTTGTTCTGATGGAGCTATAAGGAGACTAAGAAGAGAATTAGGATTGGGTGGGGGTAGTTCTCCACGTGTGAAGGTGAGTGATTTGGAAAGCAAATTGAAGACGATCGAGCATCCAAAAGCATGGGTTAAAGGGGCAATCTGTTATATCATTCACAATATTTTGTGCCCCACTAATCATAGTGGTGTATCACTACAATATGCACAAATATTGGAGGATCCAGCCGGCGTGTCATCGTACAATTGGTGTTCATATGTTCTTCAATATATGAAAGAAGGTTTGCAAAATCCGATTGTTGCAAATCCATTAGCCGACTTCCATTTCCTCATGGTAATATTTCTATACCTTACTACTTATATTTTTTTTTGGATAACAATTAACAACTTGAACATTTTTGGACCACTATAGTTAGTTTTACACTCAATACTGTGATTAGGAAGATGGTTTCGAATTCAACAAGTGTAAATTGATATGATAGTGATAATGGTAGTCCTAGTCTAGTAATGTAAACACAAATAGGAAAAATGGTTTTGAATTCAACAAAGCATTACTCAGATATTATACTCGTCCATAAACTTTGTTGATTTTGTAACAAACGCATGAGCTTCTAAATAGTATGATTCCGATGCATTTTTACCAAGTTTATGATGAATTCCTTTGTTTAAAATTGGATGACACTGACTATGAAACCATTTAACTGTGATAATGGTTTCAGTGTACAACGCTATGAAACCATTTAACAAGAAAAATGGTTTCATTAAAAAAATAGATTTGTTGTTGTGACTGTACTAATTTATTGTGCAGATTAATTATATGGAAAAGATGGGGAAGAAAAGCCCATTTCTGACCGGGAGATACAAACGACCCTCACTTCGTGATTGGGACGTAAAGACGGCAACCCAAGATATTCAAAAGGTCCACGATGTTATGGGACTCGAGTATGGGTTGACAGCCGGTGTAACTACATTGAACAACATTGATGAAGTGCCACTCGTGCTATGCTTTGATGCAGATACTTGTCCATTGTCTGCGGTGAGTGAAAAATAAAGATAGAAATTAAACAATTAAGGAATATTATGTGGAAACCATTAATCTTGCTAAATGGTTTCAATAAGCTATACTCTGAAACCATTATACCAGCAAAATGGTTTCAAATAGTTGATACATTTTATTTGTTCTGTTTTATGCTTTTTTTTGTGATGATTTTTGTGATGGTATAATGGTTGAGTTCTTATTATTTTGTATAATTATTAGTATTGTGAACCCGGTTATGTTAATAATTGTTTGTATGCAGGCACCGATGCATCTTAATCACTGTAGGTCCTGTATAATGATCTACAATAGAGCTGCTGAAAAATTGGAAAGAAGGTTAGCTGAAGGTAAAGATGGGGCAGCTGAACAAAAAGTTGGAAATGAACAGGCAAATATTGATGAGGGAAATGTTAGGAAACAAGGTGAACAAAAAGATGGGGCAGCTGAACAAAAAGTTGGAAATGAACAGGCAAATATTGATGAGGGAAATGTTAGGAAACAAGGTTTAAGATATAAATCATCAGCTAACAGAAGAAAAGTAATTCCCAATGTAGGAGATGAGGAAGCAGATGATGGACAAGGAAAACAACCACCACTCTCTGGTACACAAGAAACAATACTGCAGTATCCACAATATTTTGATGCAGGGTAAGTAATGACTAGTATTTTGTTTCAGTTTGTTTTTTAAATATAAATAGTTTCAGTAAGTTATATACTGAAACCATTTTTCTTGATAAATGGTAGAATATTAAGGAATATTATAAAATTTATATTTTGTAGAATATCCTTAGATAATATTCTAACATCTTAGACCCATATCTTTAACACTTGTTTCAGGATGGAGAAGAAGGGTGAGAAAAGTGATGAAAAGAATAATGAGAAGGATGACAAGAAGGATGAGAAAACTGATGAAAAGAAACATGAGAAGAAGGTTGAGAAGAATGATGAAAAGAAGGATGGGAAGGATGACAAGAAGGATGAGAAAACTGATGAAAAGAAACATGAGAAGAAGGATGTCGGATGTGGAGCTGATGAGGGAAATGTTGGTAAAAAAAGTCTAAGGTATAAAGCATCAGTTAAAAAAAGAAACAATACTGCAGATGATGAGGAAGCAGATGATGGGCAAGGACCACAACCACCACTCTCTGTTACACAAGAAACAATAATGCAGTATCCACAGTATTTTGATCCATCATCAGAATACTGTGAAAATGTTGTTGTAGAGTAAGAATCAACAGTTCCTTTATATGAAATGATTTCATTATACTAATAGATTTTTTTGAAACAGATATACACAGGACCAGCTTTTAAACATTAAAATAGCTCTGAAACCATTTAACTATGATAATGGTTTCGGTGTATAACGTTATGAAACCATTTAACTAGAAAAATGGTTTCATTAATTAAATTCTCCACAATTCTGCAAAATAACAGCTATGGCATTTATTTGGCAGGGCAACTCCGTTAAGGACGGTGTTGGTTGATGAAATCATTGACTTGAGTCAAGCGGACACTGTTAAGCCAACTAGAATGAAGAGGAAGCATGAAAAGGAGGATCGCACATATCCTGAACGTAGACGAGCTGTGAAGAAATCAAAGTACCTTACAAGCCCATATGATACTGCTGTCTACGAGTCAACTGCAACTAAATTGCAGAAGGATATATGCACCTATGCATGGAGCAGTTCAATTGATGAGTAAGTCAAAATCATTTTAAAATATTGTGATTAGAATAGGTGACTACAAATCCTAACTGCTTGATAATTATATAGGGAGGAAATTCTGTACTGCTCCAGATCACATGACTTCACTCTACAACGGAAAGAGTTATGGACTCTAAACAAAGATGAATGGATCAGTTGCTTTGTTGTAAATAGTTGGGTAAATTACTTGAATTGGAGGCAACGAAAAGGACAAATGACAAGGCTTGTTACACAATATATCAATTATGTACGGATTATATTCCATGAATATTAATAGTTTACTTACTTTTAAGTTTTTTTGGAATTGATTTTACTCATTTCATATAAACAGCAATACATGGAAAGACCGGATGCACTGGAAATGGAGCAACCAGCTGCGTTCAATAACTTCATTGCAAGACTTAAATGGTTCAAGTACATGGATTGGAAGAAAATTGACCCTACAAGTCTGGAATACGTAAGTCCTTCCCCGACTATTAGTTGCTTTAATTATGAAAAAGTCTATTAAATGTCAATTGTGTATAATTAACCAAACTAATAGGTTAATTATTGAAGTCATTTAACAACACTAGTGGTTTCGTTGGATATACTAGTGGTTTCATTGGATATGTTATACAATAAACCATTAATCTTGTTAAATGGTTTCAATAAGTTATACATTGAAACCATTTGTCTTATTAAATGGTTTCAATATCTTACGGTTTAGTCTTATGGTTAATTAAAGGTAATCTTTACCAAGTTCTAATAAATACATTTAAGTAATCATTTCTGGTTATGTTAAACACTTGCAATTGTAGTGCCTTCTAATTAAAATTACAGTTTAGATGTGGCAATAAGTAAGTACATAAATCATTGCTAATAAACCTTAGATTTAGGGGCTAGCTGTGAGTCTTCTGATTCAGGGGAAAAAAAGATGTTTATTCTTGTTTCAGGCAAACTTCCAGTTTGAGTTATATGCTCAATTTTGTTCCATTTTTTTAAGCATCCTAATATATTTTGTGTGCTTTTAAACAGATCATGACGCCGGTATTGATTGGCAATCCAGGGAGTCATTATGTGTGCTTTGTTGTCAATTTGAAAAGCCACAGATTCCAATTCCTAAACAGCATGTATGGAGATAGGTTGAATTTGGACCCACCAAATATATACAAAAAGATGTTTGATGTATGGTTGAATGAGGTGAATGCATTTCTTATAGGATTGTATACTCATAAAAAAATGTCATTCCCTTTCCACTTTAGCAAATTTAGTTGGGAATCTCCAAAAATGCCAACTCAAATTGATAAAGACAATTGTGGAGTATTCTGCATGAAATTCCTTGAAGAATGGCAAGGTGACCATTACACCCAAATGGAGTCTTTCAAAAATTGGAGCCAACTCGGAAAGCGAGACAAAATTGCAAGGGTGATGGACTTAAGAATTGGGATATTGTCCACAATTTTAACCGACTCCAGCAATTCAATAAGACACAAAGTGGAAAAGAATGCAACTTCTTACTGTGAAGAACTGACTCAAAAGCTAGGATGATGTCTGAATTTGAATTTCTGGATTATGTATAACTAATGTAGTTGTTTCAGATTGAGGTTGTTTCTGAATTTGAATTTCTGGATTATGAATTTGAATTTCTGGATTAATGTATAACTAATGTAGTTGTTTCAGATTGAGGTTGTTTGAATTTACTATTATTTTTTGCCACTTATAATTAGTATTTTCGCTCTTTTTGATAGCGTTATACACTGAAACCATTAGTACAGGTAAATGGTTTCATAGCGTTATACACTGAAACCATTAGTACAGTTAAATGGTTTCATAGCATTATACATAATTTTAGTATTTATTTTAGCTACAACCATTATTACATGTAAATGGTCCTAATTTTAAACCAGTAAACAAGTCCTCTCTCTCCAACATCAACTTTATCGATAGCCATTTGCTGAGATGGAAGACCTGACTCTGAAAGCCATTTCTCAAGAGAAGTTGAACTTTCAAGTGAATCAGTTTCACATCACCAAAGGAATAGTTTCCATAAATGGTTTAGTTTGAGTTGCAGATACAACAGAAACATGGTTGTTTCTTCGTGAGAGAGGTAGTTGACAGAGACCTGTTCTGTGAATTGTTGGGTTGAAAGCAGGAATAACAGTGGTTGTGTTGGTGAACATCATCATCATTCTCATCCCTGAAGCTTCAACCATGGCTGTGTTTGTTTCAGTAAGCAAAAAATGTTACCTTATCTGATGAAAATCTAACTTAACACAACCCCATGCTATACTGTAGCTAGAATTCTGCTGCTATGATACTTTGAGTAGTTGTTAGAATACCACGTGGTCCTAATTTTAAACCAGTAAAATGTTACTATTCTGAACCTCTTATATCTTCTCTCTTTTCTGTCATTAAAATATATAATTTTTTCCTTTTAACTATGAAGTTAATGAAACCATTTTTCTAGTTAAATGGTTTCATAGCGTTATACACTGAAACCATTAGTACAGTTAAATGGTTTCATAGCATTATACATAATTTTAGTATTTATTTTAGCTGCAACCATTATTACAGTTAAATGGTTTCATAGCTAGTTTAATGTTTAACAGCTAGTCATGCTAGTCATGGGTATATCTGTTTCAAGAAAAACGTATTAGTTTAATGAAACCATTTTTCTAGTTAAATGGTTTCATACCGTTATACACTGAAACCATTATTACAGTTAAATGGTTTCATAGCATTATACATAATTTTAGTATTTATTTTAGCTGCAACCATTATTACAGTTAAATGGTTTCATAGCTAGTTTAATGTTTAACAGCTAGTCATGCTAGTCATGGGTATATCTGTTTCAAGAAAAACGTATTAGTTTAATGAAACCATTTTTCTAGTTAAATGGTTTCATACCGTTATACACTGAAACCATTATTACAGTTAAATGGTTTCATAGCATTATACAAAATTTAACAGCATACCAATACATTAACATCATATTTATATTCGGCCGATTGAAAAAATAACACTTGAACATATTATGATACCAATAAAACAAACTTTAACATCTCATTACATCAATTAAAGAGAACTATAAGACTAGTTAATGAAAAGCAACTTAGTACTTTTATCCAATGATATAGTCAACACTATATCATTGTATTATAGCTACTACTCCCACTACTAAAACCACACCAGAAAACATGAAACACATCTCTGTTGAATTACTATCATCACTTTTATCCATTACATCCTCGAAGCCTTTTTTGACTATTAATTAGATGAATTTCTCCAGCCCTTTTTGAACCTATCATAAGAAAAACAAACAGTCAATATTAGCATTGAAAAAAAACAACAATTCATTCTTTTCATTCAAGTAAAACTTACACATTAGGTGATTCATTAGGCAACATGTCATTATGTTTCCTTTTGTTTGGACAATTCCGTGTGTCATGGCCGGTTGCACCACAATTCGGAAAAAGACAATGGCGAATCTTGGTTGCAGCTTCAACTCCTCCTTTTGGCCTTGATCGTTTTGGTCGACCTTTGCTTTTGGTTCTAACTGGATTTCCAACATCACATTCATCATCATCTGAAACAACTTCAACTACTACTTTTGCCTTTGAACCTTTTGGTCGACCTTTGCTTCTAGTTCTAACTGGAATTCCAACATCACATTCATCATTATTTGGAACAACTTCCAAACCAATTTGATCTTCATGACTTTCGGACATTCCTTTTATCTCTCGGATAAGATCCTCCAACCCTTTAGTAGCAATTTGTTTCCGTTCTTTTGTTTTTAAAGATTCATATTCAAGACATTGAATCAGAGAATGAAACGCAGCAGAGGAGACATCATTGTTGTTTACTATGTGACTAGATTTTGGGATCAATGAACTTTCACGTCTCCATCGAAAAGGAAGATACTTTGAAGGTATGTGAAAATAATTTTTCATTAGAAGCACTCGAATAGCATGCCTGCACAATATTCCAGAAAACTCAAATTCCTTACAAGAGCAACGAATTGATTCTTGACTTTCTATCCAAGTTACAAGACGACCTCCATCATCTTTGGTGTGATGCTTCACAATAAAAGAGCCACTGTTTGTTTCAGTTGCAGCGTATTTTGTAGATAACTCAATCTCAATTTGAATCAACCCAAAAGCATAAGGTGTGAGTATAGATGCAACATGTTCCTCCATTGGAAAACTTGTTTTAAGCAGATGATTATGATACTTTTGACGCATTCTTGCTTCCTCTCCAACTCGATTCCTAATCTGGACAGCAACACCAACCTACCAAAAATACAACAATAGTTGAGTAAGATCATAACTTAGTAGGATCATAACTTTAACACCAATTCAGTACTTTTATCCAATGATATAGTCAAATACTGAAACAGAGTACTTGAGTAAGATCATAACTTGCATAAAAAAAAAAGTTAAGTTCATACCCTAGTAATAAAATCAGTCAAACTTGTTTTGGCATCCAAGAAGTGTTTTATATATGAATTTATCGATTCCGAACGTCCAGTTGTTGTCATCCCAGCAAAAAAAAAGTCCTTCAAATAAGCTAGAGCCCAACGTTGGCGAAGAGAATACAACAATTTAATATGTATATCGTTACTTAGACCAAATTGTGCAACCATGGATTTCCAATTTTGTTCAAAACCATCTTCACAATCTAAATGGTACACCTTGAAAAACTCAGATTTAAAGTCATTATATCTTGCACCTAATACAAACGAAAACCAACTTGGCAACTTTGCCAAAATGTGCCATATGCAAAAGGCATGTTTTGTGTTCGGAAATTCATTTGCAATGGCTTCTTTAAGCGAGGGATCTTGATCTGTAAGAATTGTTTGTGGATTCTTTCCTTTGACAAAAGCTAGGAACTTCTGAAAATATTGAAATAAGATATTAACAGTCAAAGTTCAGAATTGAAACACAAATCTAATTACTCTTGTACACTGAAACCATTACTCTTGTAAAATGGTTTCAGTAAGTTATACATTGAAACCATTTGTCTTGTTGAATGGTTTCAGTGTACAATTGTGATAAAAGGTTCAGACAAACTTCCACTAGTTGAAAGAAAAGTCAATTTAATGAAACCACATCCCCATGTGGTTTAATGAAAGCCAGAACTGAATAACAAATCTAATTTAAATAGATATTTACCTTTAAAGCCCATGTGAAGGAAGAAATCTTCTCATTTCGTAATAGAACACAACCAAAAAAAACTGAATTCCCATGATTGTCAACTCCAAGCCATATTCCAAGTGGCATATCATAACGATTTATTCGATAAGTAGTATCAAAGACAACCACATCCCCGAAAGATTCATATGCACGGATTGAATCACCAAATGCCCAACTAATGTGTTCCAACTTCTTATTCTCATTTATTGTGTAATCATATTGGAAGGCATCATCTAACTCTTTCAACCCTTTACACAATTTCAAGACATCTAAAGCATCATTTTGTTTGTCAATACCATTTTGGTTTTGAAGGAAATTCCTAATATCTTTATCCATAAATGGTAGACTACCTACATCTATTCCTTTCTCTAATTCAAGCAATCTCATTGTGACATTAATGGAACAACCAGCTTTATGCATCATTAGTATACGGTTTTGGTCAACAACCGGGATGTTACGATAAGCAGGGAGAAATTGAACCTCTTTCTCATCTAACAAATCATGGTTGTGGACATTGTTGAAATATATTACCACCCATTTTTCTTCCAATCCAATTGTCTCTTTAGCAACCACCAATCTCGCACTACAACTACACCTTGAAGCTTTCCGTTTCCTTTGACTTTCCAGTTCATTAACTTTGACTGGTTTAGAAACCCCGGATCGATGGCAAACGAACTCTCTTTTGTAAACTGTTTCTGGATTTCCCTCATCAGTAGTGTTTCTATAAACGTGATGACGTCTAATTGAGAAACCACTTCTTTGTGCAAACGAAGAGTAAAAATTATAAGCATCATCATCACTATCAAATATTTGAGGGAAATCAACATTTGTAAGAAGTTCAATTTCATCAATATCAACTTCATCCCGTACTTCAGTCGACATGTCTAATCTTATAGTTTAAATCTGAACATATCAAAGTAATAACATATCAATTCATAACTCAAAAATCATATGAATTCAGAATCAGCACAAAAAAAACCATAAAACAGATCAAATAAAATGCATCAATTATCTGAAACCATTATACCATCAAAATGGTTTCAGAGTACAACAATCTGAAACCATTCTACCATCACATAATTTCATAAAATCAAAATAAACGCACAATTTCATAGTTCATGAAAAATAAACAGGAGCATAAATCATGCACATATAGCAAACGAAACGCATGTATGATTGTTGCAGAAATCACATAGATGATTGTTCATGAGAAAACAAACAGGAGCATGTATGATTGTTGCAGAAATCACATAGATGGAAACGAAACACATAAGTTTAACTAATCAATATAGCAAACGAAACGTAGTAATGAAGTGTTGAAGATGAAATTGTGATGGTATGCGTTCATGAACTATCTATGTGAATGATGATGTTGAAGATGAAAACATACGAATATTTGGGATGGTGATGGTGATTGCACGACGATGAACCTTGGCGTAGCTTGTTCGGCGATGGTGATGGTGATTGCACGATGATGAGGATGATGATGACGGCGATGGTGAAGAGTTGGGTCGCGATTTGGGAGCGCGTGTGGCGCGTTGATTTGGGCTTCTACAGTAATCGTGTTCTGTAGAAATGGGGGGCGCGAAAAGAAGAGCTATGGGGGGCGCGCTAAAAAAAACAGTTACAATGACATCACTGCCCTTCTATATCCTTCTAATTAATTAATAGTTATTGGGGTATTTTTGTCTAACTCAAAAGGTGCACCTTGCTAACTTAGACCTAACTAGGGTCTAAGTTAGAAAACCCCTATATATATATATATATATATATATATATATATATATATATATATATATATATATATATTATAAGTGAAACTAGAATTTTAATATCTGAATTTAATGTTTGTCTTTTAATTATTAGACCAAATCTTTTTGAGTTTGGGCATGCAACAATGTTAAAATTCTTAGGAGAGTTTATCATTCATTCGAGTCTCATAGAGGATTCCCAGTTTACGCAAAAAAATAATTGATAAAGTAATTATGTTTTGTGTTTTTTATAAACTTCAAAAATGTGTGTCTGTGTATATTGTCAACAAAAACCAAAACGAGTTAGATTTTGAAGTCTTAAAAGTTAAGTTTTTCTTTATATTATTTGTAGTTTTTTCCTTTAAAAGTATGAATAAATAAATGAGATGCTAACTGAAGTAGTAGTTTCATTTTTTTTTGTTGACGAAAGTAATTTCATGGTTAATCACAACAAAATAAAATCACCTCATGATGCCATTTTTTAGATGAGTTTTTAAAATATATCTATAAATATTTATTTGTCATAATTTTAATTGGATACGCATGTAATTTTACACTATTAGTATATACAAAGTTTATTTATTTTTGAATAAATTAGAAGCCCAGAGCTTTCGGTCTTCCTAGTTGTATTGTAGCTGGATCGATGTGACCAGGAGTAGTTTTCTGGCTTAAAGTCGAACAAGGAAATGGCAATTAAATTCCAAAAAATGTGACAACCCTTCTTCTGATTTTTTTAATACTGCATAGTGTGGACTTCTCTAGCTACCGATCAGGAAGAGAGCTTCTTTTCGCACCTCATGTGTTTTTTTCCGCCCGCCTTGCACTTTCTTATTTTTATTCATCTACTATTTATTTATGTAGCGGATGTTATAAAATGAAAAATTTGAAAGAAAAGAAATCATCCACTACTTAAGTAGTGAATAGTGTTTATGGCGCGTGAGAAACTTCGGAGGCTCCAAAAGAAAAATGCGATCAGTAGAGATGTCAAAATATGGGTTAGGCTCACCAGTTCTATATTTTAGAAAATTTTCTTTTCATGTCCTCGTTGTTTTCTCATGCGCCCAGGGGCGGATCCAAACATAAATTATTAGTGAAATTAACATTTTTTGTCTAAAAAAGTTATACTAAAAGAGTTATATTAAAATAGTTGTAGCAACTAAATTTATATTTGCATGTACATTTTGTGGTATCTATCATTTATACTAAAAGAGTTAATTTGATGAATGTTTTAAAAATTAACTAAGCTTATGAAAACATGACACATGACTTATTTGATGGATATAATTTATGTCACATGTAGATTTATTGTCCATTGTATTTCTTTCGAAATAAATTAATAAAAAATATTAATAATAAATTGCTTCAAGTGGTAAAAATCTTGATCCCCGGTCAGAACAAAAGTCCTTTTTAGAAAGAAGCAAAAATTGTGTTACAAATGAAATTATAATTCAACTTATACGATGTAATGTGCATTTATATATGCATGAACGTCGCACCCTTGAAGGAATGAAGCAGGTCTCCCCAAACGACCTTTATAATATTTAAATCTCTAAGAAGTCTTTAAATATTTGATACCATCCATCGATCGTTCAAACAAGTGGTGCGTTTGATTTTGAATGGTACAACAAATGTACAGTTTCGTTGTACGAGGGAAACTTTATTAAACAGCATGTTAGGGGCCGGTTTTTTCGTTGGAAACAAAATAAGCTGGTAGCTACACCACTCAGTCTAATATAAAAATACATATGCTTAGTAATAATTGATTATTTAATTAATCACATACTTAATTTCATGACCTAGTCACCCTTGATTTTAAATGAATCAAAACAATGGATTTAACTTTCAAAACAAAGAATGATGAAGGAGAGAGAAAGCTCTGACTTGCACTAATCACTCACATGTGAAGCCTCGGAGGCACAGCTTGATGTCCAACTCCCCTAACTTGGACAACGTTTTTTTGTTGCTTTTCTATTCCCATGCATGTGACATATATAGGAAAACAAAATACTTGATTATATTATTCATCATTTTAAAACTGTTGCATTGCATCATGATGGGAGCCTAATAAAGCATTGGCTATATGAAGGGACTCCTTAGTTAGGGTTACCTCATGTGGGTCTTCTTTTCGTCTTTAGATACAAGAGAGCCGTTGGGGAGTTCGGGAGAGCGCGAGAGAAACATGAGTTAATAGTAATATTTTAGGACTATAAGAGAGGAAAACGTCTCATTTTTGCCTAAAACTTCAAGGTATTAAGTATATAAGTCACATCTCTTATATATTTAACATTATTCTAATATTATAAATATGAATACAAAAAATCATTTAAAAATGTGAAAGTATACACAAGTTGAATGAAAAGTAGGGACTAAAAATATTTACCGATGAAACTTCAGAGATTAAAAAGTGTAAAAACAAACTTCAGGGACTAAAACGAGAATTCTGAGAAACTATAGGGACCAAAAACATATTTAACCCAATAATTAAATATATTTGTAAGTACTTTTTGAGCCTTGAGTTTTCTCTACTATAATAAACTCCTCGTAATTCAACGCATATGATTTTTTATTATAATATATAAATAAAAGAGTTGAACCTTTTAATATTGAGATTCTCGAGGCAACAATTATTCTATAAATTGAAGGCATTGCATCAACTCATATAGCCAGGCTTAAGTTAGCCCAAAAATGAAGAGGGAACTAAGTTCAAATAATTCAATTCCCTCATATAACTTCATACTCTCCAAAAAGATAAAGTAGATATAAACCAAAACCTCATAAACAGAGGCATCACATATCCATATATTGATATGGATCAACCAAAGAAACCTAACAAGATCAGAGACATCGTTAGACTTCAACAGATCCTAAAGAAATGGAGAAGAGCAGCCAATGATTCAAAAACAAAAAGCAGTAACAATAGCAGCAGCGGCAGTAGTACTACTAGTAAAAGCATAAAATTTCTGAAAAGAACACTTTCAATGTCCGAACGCGAAGGAGGAGGATCAAGTAACGCAGTTCCGAAAGGCTACCTAGCTGTTTGTGTTGGTGTAGACCTTAACAGGTTTGTTATACCAACTGAGTATTTGACTCATCAAGCCTTTCATATATTACTCAGAGAAGCTGAAGAAGAATTCGGGTTTGAACAAACCGGTGTCCTGAGAATTCCTTGTGAAGTATCTGTGTTTGAAAGTATCTTGGAGATGGTGGAAGGAAAAGGTAGATTTTCTATTCAGAAATGTAGTTTAGGTATTGAAAAAATGATGGGATACTGTTCCTCAAACCAGCTTGGTTATCATCATCATCCTCAAAGTCCTATGTGCAGATAGTTCTGTCATGACAATTTTAACAATTTTTTTTTCTTACTTTTTTATCTTATCTTTTACTAGTTCTTTATGGAAATGGAAGCCAATCTATATATGTATTAATTATATGAGAAGAATACAACTTTTATTGTCCAAATTTTGTATTATACAGCTTAATTGGTTGGCAACAGTACTGCTAGTACTTGTCTTTTTCTTTTTGGAACCAGTCTAGCAATTTTGGATGAAGGGTGATACTAATTTGGTCAATGAAACATATGTACTTTGGATACTACACTATGTAATCTAATCTATTATTCTAGAACTGAAAAGTTTTGATGTTTTACAGTTCAAAATTCACAACTAAAACACTTATATAGCCAAACAGCATCTCATATTTTTACATCTGGTTAGGAAACCTGTGATAATTCACATGCAGCATTATATAGAAGTTCTTTAAAAACCTTATTTCCAAACTGTTCATTGAATCAACTAAAGCATTTAACTGAAAACTGAAAAGGTTCAAAGGGAATTCTTGGGCTGAAGTCAATTAAATGCCAAAAAAGAGTAGTTGCAAATAGAAATAGGTAAAAGATCGGATTTGGTGCAGTAACTATATCAGTCAGTTTTTAATCTCAACCGTTTGATATCAAATTACAGCTAAAACCGTTTGAAATTAATGTTGTTATTGCGTAATTTGAGTCGTTTGATCTCAGATTAATGACTTGGATCATTTACTGTGTATAAACGCATGTTTTTTCTGCAATAGGGAATCCAAATCCGGATTAATGATTGATAAGTAACTTGACAAAACTTGACTAAAGCAAGTATTTCAAAGGCAAGTGGAAGGTATATGCTAGCAGCTTCCTTATAGTTGACGATTATTTCTTGGGGGGTGAATTTTTATTACTTATTAGCTTTCATGGTCTGATTAATCTATGAGAAAATAGAAGTAATCGTCCAAGTGTGAATTTAAATAAGGGAGATATTAATTAGAATGCAGACAAATGAAATCTCCAAAATAATAACAGGATACTTAGGATAGTAACATTACTGATACTATACAATCTACGGATTTGTCTCATCTTAGAATCCATGTTATTGTTTCACTTTGATTGGTTTCTAATCCCATTAACATTTCTCTTTTAAAATAGTAAAGATTATGGGCTGAATGTCAGTGGACAATTACATATGTTTTCCACTTTCAATGATGCAATTGTACTTTTTTATGTGCAAAATATATCAATACATATATGGTTTAACATCAAAACAAAATCACAAGTAGTGCAGTTGTACTTTAATATATAGTAATACTAATAAATTATAGTCACTTGCCTTCAAGTTTGTGATATGATAAATTATCATTTGACAATTTGTATTTTGGTGTCAAATTATATAATGAATGCATGTAAGGACATCACTTTTTATACTTTTATGAGTAAACTAATAAAATTTTATCATCAAGATCTTCAAATAGATTAACTTATACTAGTAGTACAGATTTAAATTTACTACTTACAGTATCAATAATCTATTATGCAGCTGACAGCTCACATGATAGCATTCATTTCTGCAGGTAAAAACACATGAAAACAGTGAAATTTGAGAAATATGCCCTCGTTATCAGTGGTAAATCAGAAGTAAAGACTTAAGCTGCAAGCTACTGCATGCGTACAACACATGGAATCTTCTGTTAAGTTCAAGAAATCAAGAAGACTTATGTTAATCAAATAGTGGCACATGGCTAAATAATCAGTGGCATAATTATAATATGTATATTGCGCTCATCAATATAGCTGCAAACACATTATTTAGAGGTTACCAGAGTTTTTGTTTGTTATGAGTCATGATACATACCTGTATACAAAATCAAATTAATGTATATGTTGGCATTTAACATGCAACAGATTCCATTCAAACAAGGTAATACCATTGTAGAGAAGTCAAAGAGCTATCTTCAGATCCAAAGTCTTGGCTATATATGTAATCAGCTGGGAAAAATCCAAAGTACTTCTACTTGGAAGTTACAGTAGTCAGATTACTATGGATATCACGTGCTTCCTCCATATTAGTAGTAAAATATAGTCATTATCATTATAATATATCTGACTAATTGCAATTTATGAGTCAACAAAAGTAAGAGTAAGTATTACCCTTGCTCATCACATTGTATGAAATCGAAACCCAATTTAGTTCTCTCGGTTTCCCTGGTGATTACATTCACAATGATCAAGTACTCTATACTATAGCACATCTACTCTCTTTAAGCTAGCAAACTCTAATTGATCACAGTCTTAACTAGGAAGTTACAACACAAAATTTCAATACAAGACCTACACAAACAAAACCAATACACTCTTAACTGCACTCGCGAACTGATAAGAAGTAACCGGTATTAGCACTAAGCAACACATTCAAGCTTCTACTTTAAAAAAGTAATTAATATACAAGTTAATTAATAGGTTAAACTTGAAAAATTTTGCTTTCTTTGGAATATGGTCTTTAGTAGTCAACTTCGAGTGTGATAGATTGCTCGCAGTGACGCACTCACATTGTTGTGAATATAAAGTCCAATCAAAATCAGACGGTCTATGGTATGACCTTGTATATTAGATTTGTTTACGAAACTTGGAATATCAACCATCAAATTAAGATTAGACAATTGAGATTGCATCGCAATTCCGGTTGTTGCCACATCAGTGAATCTAGGGGAGACATTCAGAGTGACTATTGGTTTGTTTACTTATTAGTGGTTCACTCCTCTTAGCTCTATTCTCATTCCAAGATGATTATTAGTCAAAACAACTAATAATAATATACTTAAAAGTGTAGCAAACAAGAACCGTAACTCCCAATCTTAGAAAGAATAAATAAATAAATAGAAACAAACTAAAGATATATATATATTATAAAACAAAAAGTACTCTGAATGTGTATGAAGAATGCAATGAATTTGAAATTTACAATTTCTAGAACACACGAGCACTTGAGTGGATCTACAATAATGAAGCACAAAAACGTACACCAGACACGACATTTTAAGAAAAATGATATAATTGAATGTATTCAGATGTGTCGGTAATATGTGTCTGACACATGAAATACCTTCAATCAGAAATGTCGGTGCCACATTGTACATACACAGGCAAACCGCCCCGTTACATTGTACAGGCATGATGCGGGAGATAAGTAAATAGTAATATGAAAGCACCTCCTCGGTTGAATGGAGAAAATGAATTAAGTAGCAATTTGAGAATCGTTGAAATCAGGAAAAGTGACACATTTGAAGACTTTACACTTGGAACAAAGAACATATCCAACCTGCATCAATTAGTAAATAAATAAATAAATAAGCTTAGTGGTTTAATTAATTAATTAAATAAAAAAGTGATTATTGTAGTGGTAATTAATAAGTAACGTACGTACGGCTTTGCAGGAGGGACATCGACGGTAGATACGGTTGTTTTGGGCTTTAACGTTAGTCTTTTGGCCTTGACAAAAGTCACATATCAACCATCCATTTCCATTGCAAGGTTCACACATGATGAAAGTTGATGGTGGTTCTGTGTCTGCTGCATCTACCTTCACACACTTTATCGTGATTATGCGATGATGATGATGATGATGATGATGATGATGATGATGGCTACTATTGTTATTATAAGGAGCAGCCATAAGGCTACTACGAGCATGGCTAATTGAAGGGAGGGATAGATGAAACGGTGTTAATGTAACGCCCATTCTGAGTGACTGAGATTGGATTGTATTGAAGGGAGGGAGATGTTCATTTCCTCATCTCTTCTCCTTATCATTTAGCAGTATCTATCAACAACTTCAACCTTACTTTCCCCATAAATAACACCCCTGCCATTCCCATAATCTTTATTTTGTTGTAGATCGGCACAATTGGATAGACTAATCCTTAAGGTTCTGTTTGGTTGGAATGAAACAAAGTGAAAAGGAAAACATGTGTAAACCGAAGAATGAATTTGAGCTAAGATTTAATTAATTTAATTTCATTTAACTGTGTTTTTTTTCCAACCAAATGGACCACAAATCTTGTGAGACTTACAATTTTAACATTGGAATGTTCAATTCAAATCGATTATCGAATTTATGACATTGGTTAAGTTAGACTCACTCCATCTCATTGGTTAACCCATGACATTGGTTAAACAATTATAACAAAAAATAAATAATGTATTTGATTCGAAAATTGGATCAAATATATCAATTTTTTTAATCCACTTACGATTAAGGTCAAAAAGAATTATTATTTGGTGAAGTCTCTACCTTTAAAAATTTGGAGGTATTTTTTTTTTTAAATATCATTATATTTGTCGAAATTTATACCACCGGTAACGATGACTAATTTATGTCGGATAACTTGTGGAGTATGTGAGGTGAGTTCTCCCTCTCTCAATCGAATTTTCTCCATATGCATGAGCAAAAATCGAACTCATGACTACATACTTATGAGGACCAAAACTCTTACCACTTGAACCAAATTCTAGAAATATTTATCCAATAACTAATAAGAACAAACCACATAAGTTAATTTACATATTCTAAGCATTCATATTAACAATTTGTGGGTTGACTTCTCCTTAAGACTTTAAAAGCAAAACAAATATTTTTTTTAACAAGCCAAAATGAGATATATTAATAAAAAGCCTCCTCAGCACAAAATGTGCCGAGAACGATTACAAGAGTTTACAAATAGTCACAGAAAGAAATACAAACAATCATACAAGGCCCAAACATAAAATGGGACTAGACCACCAACTATGGTAGTTTAAGACTAAAAGAAAACAAATATTGATTATAATCTTTCTTAATTGTAACAAAAATCTTGGAAATAAAAATTTAAAATTTACTTTCATGAAATGCGTACCACATCTTTGGAAATAACATAAAAAGAAACCTAGCTTTCAACGATTTTTTCCAATACTATTCACTTCACCTATGTTGATTTTCTTTTTTTACAATGGAAGTGAGAATCGAACTCAGAACCTCATGCATATTACTGAAATCCCTCATCACTAGACTAATTCCACTAGCTTATGTTGATGAAAATTTTATTCACACTATGAACAACAAAATACTACTCAACACTCGTCGCTACTACGAAAATTGTTTTTGCTTTTTTTTTCTTTGACTACTAAGATGTTTCGGTTCGCAAAGTTGTCTCTTGCCTACTCGTCAGGACAGTAGTCCAAAAACGTTGACCTATTTAAGAATCCTCGAATCTATGCTTATTATTGTCAACTTGCCGAAGTATTTCGTTGCTGCTTAATGGAAGGATCTTGTTAGTGTCCAAAAAAATGATAAATCATAGTATAGCTTAAAACCAATGTTATAGTCCATTTTTACAATGGATAATATTTATAGTTGAATCAATAATTTTCAATTTCAAAACTATATCATACTTGGGTGATATGCTAAATACAACTAATAAAATTTCTTTACTATAAAAAAAAAAAAAAACTTGCAAGAGCGGTGAAATAAAAGGACCAAACTGTAATTAACTAACGTATATATTTTGACGATTTTATTTTTCCAGAAAAACAAAAACCCCTGAACCCAAATTTGGGAATGAATGAAGTTGCAAAGTAGCAAATTGTGAGCGTGATCGCAACCTCCAACAACCGTAGATTTGAGTTGAATTGGATCGACCGAGAGAACTCTCAACAATGAAGAAGAAGCGCAAAGATGATGATTCATCAGAGTACCTTCACTCTTCCCCTCCAACAAAATCCAGAAGACTACTACTCAACTCTGAGATAACAATGGAGGAAGATACTCATGCAAATGTGCTGCTATATCATCCCTCTAACTTCAATTCCAATAATACCCCTCTTCTCAACTCACCTACCTCACCTGGTTTAAACGGTAATAATAATAACCTTATTCTTTTATATATATATATATATATATATATATATATATATATATATATATATATATATATATATATATATATATATATATATATCATTTTATTTTTAGCATTGAAATTTGAAACATGATTGTGACTGACTTCATTTAGTAATTGGATTGGATCGGATTGGATTGTTGTTTACCGGCACTAATCAATGTAATCATATTGTGGAATGTGGAACGTTGATTTGATTCAATTGGTTGTGCGTTTATTGTTTTGCTCAAATTCGATTAAACTACAATTGGTTGGTTGGTTGGTTGGTTGTTGTGTGGTGTTTCACCCTAATAATTAATGGAGTGAGTACCGAGTGTTAAAAAGAGTGTATCAACTATCAATGATTGTGTTGCTACTATTTTTCTAAATTTAGAAACTAAGAATTCAAATTTAGTTACAAATGGCCTTTCGGAGTTGTCAATAAACTTGATATCTTATGCAGTCTTGCAGAAAAGGAATGAATATGTAGGTGTAAATACATGGTGATGGAGGGAACAATGTCAATTATGCATTCTATATAATAACTTGCTAATTTAAACACATCAAAGATTTCTATATAATTTTCAAAGATCTAATAATCTTAATTATTTTACTTACACAAACGTGATACAATGCTCTCACCTTCAACTCAGCTTAGGCCGAAAGAAGAAATAAATTTGATAGAATGGTAGGTTAGAATGGGATAAATACTACCAGATCATTTGAAACTTTGAAGAACCATCAAATCCTTATTTATTATATATTCCTGAAATCCTTATTCACAAACTAAATCAGAGTCATGAATGGCACAGAACCGAAGATAAAACCAAGGAAAATGGTGTAAGGAACTGTTGGAATATGAGTTGGCCTATATATTGTATGTGTATAAATGTTTCTTCGATCTTTTTACATCACCATTTCATGAATTTTATCAAGGAATCTGCTACCATTAAGAAAAATAGGTTTTTACAAACTAAACGATCTACACATGAAGTGATTCTTACTCTCCCAATCATAAAATTTGATTTCTACCGATGGTTTTGTACAATGTTGAATGCCAGTGGCATGATAGGTCCGTTAAATTTATAAGGCATGCTGTGTACAGTAAGAAGGGTGGGGTGAGAGGGAGGGTAGTCATTTCATCCAGAAGTATAATTGGATCCAGGGAGAATCTTAGATCTCTCTGATATATAGGGAATTTACATACTTTCTGCATATTATTTTGTACATTCAATTAGAAATTGAATATGATTGATAAGCATTTGCCACAAAAACAACTATCTATCATCTTGTTCTTATGCCAAACCAATTGTTCAGCTAGGCTAGAAGATGTTACATTTCCAATTTTCTTTCTTTTGCGGGATAGGCGGAGTTGGTTAAAATATTCATTTTCCTATTTTTACATTTGAGGTTAAGAACAATATGTTATTTGGGCATATGAATAATTTTTTTTTTATGAGGTTATTGATCTGACTGGATATCTTATGAAATTCTTTTGCAGATTATCTATTGTCACGGGATACTACAAAGCTAGATAAATTTGAGGAAGATGAAATGACGAGGGAGAAGAGATCCGAAGTTTCAAAAGAGTGTTTGGCTGTTATCCCATGGGTTCCTAATCCTCTTATGGCATGGAAAGAAATAGTACCAGAAACAAGTCAAATTTTAGAGGCAGAAGATAGTGAAATGATGGAGATGGATGAACCATATGCCAATAACAACAATGGTAAGCTGGAGGCATGTGGAGTATCATCAGCACGGCAACAACAACAATGTATGATGGCTAATATGTTACAACCTCAGTTTGGTACATATTTCTGGTAGGTCATTAACCTCTCTAGTGACATGCATGTTGTACATAGTGGTAGCATGTTTAGGAGAACAACTGAACTAAGTGCTCAAGTTTCACAGTAGTAAAGGTTTCTATTTGTTGCTGGAACGAGTCTACTTTCAACTCCTGTTCCTAGTGACTATCAGAGCTTGTGTCAAGTATATAAAACTGGAACAAACAGATACTGGTTTTTATATACATTATTTTTAGATTGTGTTAACCATCTAAACTGTTATCGAATTTTTATGCCAAATGTGTGTCAAAAAAATCATTTTTCTATTACTTTAGTAAACAGCTTTAAAAAAAAATTAACATACTGTAGAAGCTTATTGCAAATGTATGTCCAATTTTTTTCTTTATCAAATGTGTGTCCTTTAATATTGTTGCGTTGCATATCTTTGTGTGGTTTCTCTCTTTGTCTAAAAAATTCCTAAATTTTTTTAGATCTGAGTTTTTTTAAAATGGTTTGTGATTGTTTTTGAGAAAGTAGAAGATGGAGATGAAAATGCTTAATTTTATTTGGTTTTAAAGATGGAGATGAAAATTTTCTGACTTTAAAGATGGTGATGGATATAATGAAATTTTTCTGAGTTTCAAAATGAAGATGTGATGATGAAGCTTACTAGTTTTTTATTTTTAATAAAATTTTTAAAATACCAAAATAATTATATTTGGGCTGATTTGGACTAGCCACATCGTCGTTTAACGTTCATGTTAACACCCTTTTAAGAGAGTTGGACGGAAAAAGGTTACCGTGCAAATATTGAATGACTTAAAATCACTTATTTTGTTACTTAAAAGATTTCAAGTACCAATCTATTACAATTACAAACGCAAAATTTAAACATTTTTAAATGCATTTGATCTTATTTTTATTAAAAGAGAATTAAAAGATAAAAAGAAGTAAAAATTACTGCTATGTGAATAAGTCATTAAAGGAAGTTTATGTGAAAATTTTAGCATCGTTAAGTTAACTGTGCACAGGTAAATATTAGGAATTGGAATTAGAACAATAAATTTTCTTTTCTTCTTTTGTTGACGAGAAGGTTTTGATTCCTGTTGGGTAATGGCATGACGTTATACCATAGTCCATACACCTGAAGTTTGTATTTTGTTTCCATTGTCAGAAAAAGTTTGTATTTCATTGTTGTAGTTGTATTTTTTAGACATATATTCTGGTGTAAAGATAAATTTATAAAATCGACTTGTATTATTATTAGTAAAATGTTAATTAGTGTTTTCAGAACACTAGTTAAAGAGAAAAAAAAAATCTAAAAAATTGTATATTGAATATCTTGAATTTATAAATATACATTATTCTTTTTCACATAATTTTTTTTTTTTAACTAGTGCTCTAATGTACTCATTAGCACGACCTTTATTATTATACGTTTGATTTTTCTTTTTCAAGCGATATTTGCCTCTGCCAAATAGTACAATTTTTTTATAAATAAGAAAAATTCCTAATAATCGGCTGGATTGATTATGAAATCTCAAGATTTTTGGGAAAAAAAACATTAGACAAATCAGCTCTTTACTATATTATCAATTAATTTTAAATGTTTAGTTTAATAATAAAAGACAGACATTAGATTGAGATATTTTAGATTTTGAATCTTGTTAGTGTCTTTAAATAGACTTAGGTATCGTTTGACCTGACTTTTTTTTTCCTTCTTATTTAGAGCTTATGCAAACAACCTATACATTTTTTATATATTATTATAAGTTTGTCAAGGTAGTTTATGATAAAATAGCTTATAAAATTATAATTTTCACCAGTATGAACTTATAAAATAGCATAAAACTTAATTTATATTGCATAAGCTGTTTGCATAAGCTTAAAAAAAGCTTGGCCAAACGGACGCTTAACATGTATACATTTGTAAACGCTTAAAAAAAGAGTCGTAAGATACTTCATGTCGTAGACAGATGCATCATTTCATATTCTTTTTGGTACCACAAAACACATGGAATTAAGACCTGAAAACCGTTTTTTTCAAGGAAGCTAAAGAAAAAAAGAAAAAAAAGAAAATTAAAAGAAAAACTATCCACGATGGAGACCTGAAAACCGTTTGTGATTACGTCAAAATTAGCATTTAAAAAGAAATTAGTCGGGGAGTACAAACAAACCGGTAAATATTTGTCTCTCGTTCAACTGATAAAAATGTCAAAATGATTAGGTTTAACACTATTATCGAAATATGAGCTCTGATTTCTCTATTTTGTATGTGGAATGGTCTATTTAAAAATCAGCTTTTAGCGTTTAAAAACTCACATTGAATTCTTTTTTTAAAAAAATCTAAATTTTCTCTGGGAAAAATTCTTATAAATTCTAAACTTGCATACGAAAATTCATTAAAAATGTAAGTGATATACACAAATTAAAAACAAAAAACAAAATATAATATATTTATTTCATGAACTTGACGTAGTTGGTAGGATATTACATTTTATATGCAGCATGAGCGGAACTTCAAACTCTAAACGCTCCCACTTTCTATAAGAGTAAATTTCTGCCACTAATATGTTTGACATTTATTTTTATTTAACCCCTAATTTTAACATCATCATAATTAACTATGAAATCGAACATTTGACCAGCATGCATGTCACACAGTAATTATGG
Organism: Trifolium pratense; assembly: GCF_020283565.1. Lineage (NCBI taxonomy): Eukaryota > Viridiplantae > Streptophyta > Magnoliopsida > Fabales > Fabaceae > Trifolium > Trifolium pratense. Next base: position 4,111,859 of record NC_060065.1, on the reverse strand, counting down.
TAATAAAATTATGCAATTGAACATATATCCCCTGGTTTCATCGTTAGATAGTGATGCTATTTTGTTTGAGTAGTGTTAGCAGAGACACTAGAGACACTGGTCATTTAAGGGGACAGGTGTTGCTTCTTGTACTACACAGTTTCATGCAATTTAGCCACGACATACAATGCTTCTTCATCTCTTGCCAAGTAATCTGTCACCGGTTCCCCTTATAATAATGCTATATACCAACCCTTCTCCTTCACACAAACAATTCTACCCTCAAATCTCATAACTCATTTCAAACCATTGTTATTTTTCTTCTGAATTTAGCTTGCCACCATGACTGATCAAGGAAGAACAACAGGATCCTACTCATCACATGGAGGATCCTATGGAACATCACCCTATGACACCAACACCACCAACCAACCCTCACGCCAAACTGTGAAGTTCTTAACAGCTGCTACAATTGGTGTTTCACTGTTGTTCTTGTCTGGACTAATCCTTGTAGGTACTGTCATAGGCTTAATCATTGCAACACCTCTTCTTGTTCTCTTCAGTCCAATCCTAGTTCCAGCTGCTATAGTCCTATCACTCATTGCTGGTGGATTTGTGTTCTCTGGTGGTTGTGGTGTTGCTGCTATAGCTGCATTGTCATGGATATACAATTATGTTTCTGGTAACCGTCCTGCTGGTACTGATACTCTTGATTATGCTAAAGGGTTGATTACTGATAAGGCTAGGGATGTGAAGGACAGGGCCAAGGAATATGGAAATTATGCTCAGGGTAGAGCACAAGAGGCTACACAAGGATATTAATAATGGTGGATTGTTTCCACATTTCTCTATTTGCATGTTCACTTCACTCATTGTCACCTTCTCTGTTTGTATCTTGTTAATGTGTTGTGTTCTGTGTTGTTCTACTGGTTTTTAGTATTTCCTTTGTTTTTGAAGTTAAATATTCGCCTTATTTGTGTAAGCATTATGTTAGTTAATAAATCTCTTTTGTAGCTACAATGTATCTTGTTTAAGTCTTTAAGATATGTGAATGTGATGGATTAAGGTTTCCTTGCTTAATGGTGTTGTTGTTTTTGTGTCCCTTTTTCTAAATTACTTGCCAAAATAAATAAATAAAAGCTGTGAATATCATCATAAACAGGAATTGAGACAACCAAACCTGAGATTCTCTCTTTGCAACCTACTGAAGAGGAATTAGAATACTTGCAAAATTAGTAGTCAAGAGTGAATCAAATGCCACATAAATTAAGCAAATTTTTAGCTGAACGACACATAAATACATAAATATTAGTAATTTGTGCTCTCCATTCCTAATCCTGAGCCTTAAGTAGAGTTTCTAGCCTTTGATTTGATTGCATATTAGCTCGGGATAAGTATCTAGCCTTTGATTTGTACTCTTAACTATACAATTTGATTATGTAAGAATTGAATTATGTCTAATTCAAACTTTAAGATGGTAATTTTTAAAGAATTGAATTTGGTTCAAATCAAATTTGAAGATTCTTATCAGAGTTTATTAGGCCATACCTGGGGAAATATGTAGCAAATTTTTAAGATTGTATCTGGGTAGGGTAAATATGTAGCAAATATCAAGATTGTATCTGGGGGTGAGAGATACATGGAATGAAGTAAGGTTTAAGGTGGATAGCTTTATGAGACAGTTTTGTAATAGTTGTCAACCCAAATTTTGAGACTAGAAAGTATCACATGTGACATTTATGTGAGAATGTCTCCAAGTACTAATAATAATGTTTAAGACTAGATAGACAGTTTTATAATAGTTGTCAACCCAAATTCTATGACTAGAGAGTATCACTGTCACATGTTCAAATACAAGTTCATTTTAGATTTGTCTATAGTATTACCAATTAAGTTGATTCATCTAGTAGACCTATAGAGTAAACTGGTGTTAGTTAGGTTGTCAGCATTTGATTCACTTGTATGAAATTTGTGACAGATATCTATTCTTTACTACTTCTGTGAACATTCTAAGAACTTAATAAGTAGCTACATATTAAATGTATTTCCTGCCACTCACTTTTCCTACACATAAGGATTACTTGATAAATAAATAAATAGCCAGAAAATGAATGGCTGGTTTAATGATGGAAACAGAGAGAGGATGAAGTATGGAAATAAAATATACGGAATGCAGAAGACATGCCTACATAAGACTTTTTTTTCTTTCTTAAAACTCGGTATCCGGCTATAGGACCAACTAATCCGAGGGACCAATCCCACCACCCACTGCGGGGCCCATTTAAAGCTAGAGTTTTTTTCTTCTCCGTATAGACTAGCCCACCGAAATTGGCACCAGAGGGAATCAAACTTGAGACCTTGAGAGGAACAAACTCCAAGTACCCAAGCCAATACCAATAAAACAACCCAATTGAGTTGCCTACATAAGACTTTGGGTAAATGCAATCTGTAAAGCCAGCAAGTACTTTAAGTTTTCTGTATCTTATCATTCAGTTGTAACATGGGCAACAAGAATTATTTACCGAGTTCTGTAACCAACAGTTCTACACTTCTACAATCACATTCCCTCTAAGGTTCTTAAACTGTTTTAATTTTTTTTTAATAAATTAAAGTGTTTTAACTTTTAATTGGGTATAACTTTGTACAATTTACATTCGAGCTTTTAATGAGCATTTTAAAAATACATGTGTCAACCCAAATCTTGCAGGAAACAGCATTGAGGGATTGGGTGGGAATAATATGCATCAACCTGCTGGTTATTTTGGAGGTATATGCATCACAGATAGACTTGTATACTTGGTAGTTAAAGCAGTTGTTGACGGACACAAACACGGACACTGAATACGGACACGTTGATACCGATAATAATTTGAAAATTTGATATGATTCAATGTAATCATAAGTGTCGGTGACGGACATGTCCTGATATACACCTAATCCAAGAAGTGTCCGTGCTACATATGTTGCAGCATTTGATGGTTGAATGATATCATGTGGAGCCAATATTACTGATGGGTATAAATTTAAATCCTTGACATTTCTTTTGATAATTATCTTTTAAAAAATTAATTACTATATATGTCTCTATTATCGACAAGTGGTAAATTTGGTTACAAATTACTAGTGAAAAATAAAGGCTAAAAGTTCCCTCTTGATTCCTTGATGTGCAACTTTAATAAAAGCTTGGTGATAAAGGGTGCATAAATGAGGCTCTAAGTAGTAGGAATCATAGGACCGTGAAGGAAAATGAACTTGGAAGTTTTGAGAGCTTGGAAATAAGAGAAAATTCGCAAAAAGAATCATATTGAAAGTATGTAAAATGTATACAAGTGCTCTATAGATAGATTATATTGAGAATTAATCAATTAACTAACGACAAACTCTAATTAACTATCAACAAACTCTAACTAACTAATAAGAATTATTACTCTTAACACTAAAGGAATAGTCTGGATTTGATCATAAATATATCACTACCTTGTCATTGTAAACAAGCATTAATATACTTATTAAATCATCAGATGTATGATTCAAAGAGAAACTGATAATTATTAAGAAAAATAGTATGATTCTTAGTGAAATCATACAATACTGCACAATAAACATAATGCAGAAATTTACAAACTATAAGCATCAAGGGTCAAGTGGCTTATCGTTCTCTTGCTTATAGAAGGTTTCATAAGTCTGAACTCTTGGCTTTGATTCTGGCAATTCCAACTGTTGCTTGAATTCTTCGGTCATCTTGACGAAATCATTCATGTGAACTTTTTTCCATTCCTTCAAGATCAAAACATCAGAAAGAGAATAAGAACTCTCTTCCTCAATAGGGAAGGATGCATGGAAAGAGATTTACATTTGAATCTAAAATTAAAGGAGCATGTGAAGATTAAGGACATTCACACCAATTGTGCAGGAGATATGTCAAAATAAGCATATCCAATGGAAACACGATAATCATATTAGCAGCAAGGTTGTTAGACCTCTTATAAGTATGCAGTATAATACGTAGAAGGCCCAGGGTTATTGAGCTGGTTTAATAAGTAGAAGTTATATAAATTATGTGACGGGTTTATGTAATAGGAATAATAATAAATAGGAAAGTTGAGTTATTGAGAAATGGAAGTTAGGCAGTTAATTGGTTAGGATTGGGATTTGGGAGGGAGAGACCCAGCTCTCGAATTCTTGGAGGGAAGCTTCTCTAGTAGTTTTGTGTCTATTATTCTGAATGAACTACTATTCCTTTGTTTTGAGATAAATCTCAAGAGCTTAATTCAATAAGAATCTGTTATTCCTTTTAAAATTCATCAAATAGATACCAGTTTCTATCAGAGTCCTATAAGATTTAACTCTTAAAGGTTGTTTTGACATTTAATATAATCAAATGACCTCCAATAAGTTTGTTCTCTACTTAACCCTGCGATCAAACTTATAATGCATGATCAAACTTGAGAAACAGGACAGAGACTTTTTATCAATGGATCTCTTTATTACCCTTGAATTAAACCACAAAAGTTTCAAGGAATTACATAGTCAAAGCTTTTTAATCTTTTCTATAGGCGTCAAACTTTGTAATTAACTATGGCTTTAAAGTCTTAATCAAAATAAAGGGAAATTGTAAAAGAAGGCACTAAAATACAACTAATAATACAATGCCATCCACCTTGTTCTTCAAGGAACTCAAAGGATCATGTTTATACAGGCAAAAAGAATCACATCAACTATGGAAAATCGCTCTATACAAAGTTTCTCATTCACCAATGATATTCTGTCACATAACTATGCTTTTTCTCAATAATGCAACCATCAACATTTACAACAACAGAGGCTTAAGTAATAATGAACTGGTAAATTATGAAGTAATTGTCCTAACATATGAAAGAAAATAACACAAAAATAAATATATTTGTTTGGAAGATACCTCAAAATCCCACTCAGCATATAAATCAGGATCATTTGGATTGCTCCATACATATGCATAAGCTCTCAAGTTTTCAGAATTCTCCTGTACAAACAATTTGTTACTAAAATTATTACTCTAAACTCTAAAAGCACAAAATCTTCAAAATCATAATACCATTGCATGCATGTGTGATGTGATGTGATGATACCTTCAGGAATCAATTATTGATGAAATTAACATTGAATTGAACATAAAAATAAGATGAATTTGAATCTATAAAAGTTAGTTACCGTAAAGAAAACATCAACTTCAGTTCTAGTGTATTCAACATCTTCAAACTCATCTAAAATATGGAGTTCCACTCCTGAGATTCCAAGAAGGACCTGAACAACGAGAATCACTTAATTAATTAATTAATAAACTTGGAATGTTGAATTCAATTATTGAGAGTGTGAATTAATAATTGTAATGATGAATTGATTTTCTTACTCTGCCAGTGACTTTTTTACTCTGGACAGGGAGAATAGCAGGATAAACGCGACCTTTGATCTTGAATCTATGGCTGCATTCAAATTTCACGATAATCAAATCAAATGATTGAGATTAATTGATTAATTTGTGTCGGAATGAAAGAAGAAGAAAGTAATTAAGTAACTAACTAGTCGGAGAGGGTAGCGGATGAGGAAGAAGGGACGCGGTTCAAGAGAGCGCGGACAACCTCATCGGCGAGGAGGCTTCCATAAACAAAAACGTTATGATTCTGATTCTGAGTTCCAATTCCAACTACACTATTCACAGCCACGCTCATCTTTCTTCTCTGCTTCACTCTTTCAAATCAACTGAAACTATAACGGAGTTTGCTTTCACTTTTCTCCAACGGAAATGGAGAACGTGTATCAGGGGAGATCCATGACACCGTTTATTTATGTTTTTTTTGTTATAAATAAATAATCAATCTTAAAATTAAATTAAAATACTAATACAATTAAGAACCTTTTTTTATTTATATATTTAAGAACCTTGAAATGTGATCTTTGAAGAGAAAAAGAAAAGTTTTAAATTGATGGTGTTTGTTTATATCAACTATAAATTGTTTCTAATATGATAAATTCAACCACATGTTTACAAGTTATTTGTTAAGACCGAAATGATGTTGAATTTAGTGATAGTTATAATTGATACTAGAGCTGGGTATGCGGGCTAGCCCGTCCCTTTAACCCGCCCCGCATAAACCCGCATATTAAACGGGACGAACAAGCCCGTCGACAAATATAAACGAGTTATAATATTAAGTCCGAGTCCGGTCCGCATAAGCCCGCGGGTTAAACTGTTAACCCGCGGATTATTACCAAAAAAAAATCACTTTTTTCAAAAAATAAACTAAATTAGTAAAATGTTGATATAATGAAAGCTTAAAAAAAATATATTATTAATAATTTTATGTTATAACATATAAATTGTAACTAACAAATAAAAATAAATAAAGTTTGTAATATCATTGAGTTTATCTATCTTCTCTTTGTAAGTAATGCAACTAAAATAAAATTCAACTGATTCTTATCGTCATTTTTGTACCGTCCATTTTAGTGAGAAAAACTTTCTACATGTACCCAAAAAAGCAAAAAAAGATTAACAGATTTAACTTAACTAAATCACATTAAGGTAACCAAATTATTCAAAACATAATAGCGGAAAATACCCTCAAGAAAAATAACTACCCATTTGGACATGTATCTTTTAAATACTAGCAAATGTATATACCGCTAAGACAAATTAAAAGATAGTGAAAAAGAACAAAAGATTATAAGTAGAAGAGTATGTCTGAATCCTGATGTTTTGTGTTGTTGTCTATTTGATTAAAATTGGAGTGTGTTGTTGCTTTTTATAATTAGGGTTTAGACTAAGTCTTGTTTTTTTTTTTTATGGTTAAAAAAAAGTTGATTTTGGACATGAACAAGTTATTTATATCTGATAAATTTTGTAATTAATTATATAAAAAAAAAGAAGACGGGCCACGGGCTAACCCGCGAACCCGCGGATTTAACCCGCATAACCCGCGGTTTTAACGGTCCAACCCACACGGGCAAAAATGTAAACGAGCCAAAAAAATTTGGTCTTAAGTCCGTGCGGGCTGCGGGTTAAACGGGTCGGCCCGCGGACCTTGATCCGTATACCCGGCTCTAATTGATACCCATCCTTTTTATAGGTCATATTTATAGCAAACATTTTGGAAAAAAATTTGGTCATTTTTATAAGAAATTTTGACCAATTTTCAAATGTTTTAAATGTTTAATTTCACTTATGCCCTTACTTATTATGAGAGAATTTAAAAATAAGTAAGTTAGTTGAATAAAGAGTAATTTAATAAGGATATACATAGAATAAATTTAAATTTATAAGAGTATTAAATGAAAATAATTATATTAAATGTGCTTTCTTAGTCAGTATAATTTTTTCAAAGTGTTCCTTATAAAAAAAATCGGAGTAGTATCATCTTAACTACTACTAATATAGTAGAGTGCATCTTTACATTCAACTAGACCCTTACCCGTGCGATGCACGGGTGTGATGCAATTATTTTTATTTTACAATTGCATAAAACTGAAACATTACATATTATCAAAATAATAATAATAATAAAATAGAGAATCCGAAATTCAAAAGATTTATTTTCTAAGGAGAAGTGGTGTGGCATTGTAAGTGAGTGGTTAAATGAAGAAATATTATTGGTTTAAGGATTATGGTTTACTTTATATGAGTAACAGAATGACTATCTAAAATTTATATATACAGGAGTAATATGATATATCTCCGCACAACATATAAATCTATTTCAAAACACACAAAGGATTGGATGAAAATATATGTGACAAAATCTAAGTCACACAATTGGCATATAAATAGTGACAGAATTAGAAAAACTCAAATAAAACAAATAAAATTAAAGGGTACATACCTTTTAAAAATATTCCAAAGGGACATATGTGAAGAGCATCAACCTCACAGTTCAGTTCGTTTGAGTAAGAGATGATGACCCAAAGCCTAAAATCAAAAATTATAAAAATAAGTATATCAATAAAAAAAATGAATAAATAAAAAAGTAAAGAAAAGGAAAGTAAAACAACTATTACATAATTCAATTAAAAATAAAGTATATATTATTTAATTTGTATCATAATAGAATATAAATACACATATACAGTAACAATTAACTAAACCTATAAATGATGTGCAACACAAAAGTTGAATGTATGATCTGCAAGAAACAAAAAATGTCAAATTCTCTTAATTTTATTTGTTATGCAAAAAGTTAATTTTTGCAAAAAATAAAATAACTACAACAAATCATGGTTTTAGAAAATAACATAAGTATTTATACCTGATGCACAAAAGATGAAGATGCAAGATAATGGAAAGAGAAATTGCACATTATAAGATATGAAAAAATCTATTCTCACATTCAACCGGAAAAACAAATGGTAATCTTATTAAGCACATGATTGAGCACCGGGGGATGAAAATATTTGTTTCTAACATTCGTAATGGTTAGTTAGGAAAATATGAATAGGATACAAATTAAAACAATTGTAAGCTATATATTAAAATATTGGTAGAAGAGTCCAAGGGATGGAAATTGAATTGTGACTTAAGAGATGAAAAATATATTACCGAGAGTTACAAAGTTAATTAGTGTGTATTTTTGTATTCTCCTTATTATAATATAGTAAGCAAAAATTATTATATTCACCAAAAAAAGTAAAGGCTAAGTAAAAGCTTGAGTGAGTGTATATTAAAAAGGCATAAGTATTTAAATGTAGAATATGAAAAGTATAGAGATGACAATAATAATAATAATAATAATATAGATGATGTGGCTAAATGAAACAATTTGATTGGTCTAAGTGGATTAGGGTTAGGAGAACTATTTAGGAATTATATATATAGATTTGGTTTAATTATAAGTGCAATCTAGAGAGTAGAGAGTAGAAATACACAATTATTATAATAAAAAAGAAAGAGTAGAAATACTCATTTCCCAAGATATATAAGTAATTTTATAATATAATTTTCAGTTTTGCATATAAATGTTCTTTTGTTTTATTTCCCTTGTGTTAGTGAGTGCTTCTGGTAAAGACCAAACATGAGAGAAAATCATTTATGAAAAATCAATATTATTTTTAAGTAATTGAAATCTAGAAAATGGTTATAATGAAAAGCTATTTTGACTACTATCTTAGCACACGTCTAGAATCAGTCAGATTTCCAAACACATTTACTCTAATTAAGATTACGAGATGAGAGAAAATATTGACTGATTTTTTCATGCAATTAATCCATTTCGTTTTTGTACTAATTATAATACCAATAACAAAAAGTAACCAACAACGTCTAATCAAACTGTAATTAATTTGAGCCCATGTGATGAAATAAAGTTATCCATAGTACACAGCATGAGGATATATCATAACCAACAACATCTAACCAAACTGTATAATCCGATTACACAAATTTGATAAAAAGTTCAGTGAAAAGGTTGACAGCGGGATATAATCAAGCTGCGCGAGATTCTTCAATCCCAGCAACTTCTTCATATGTTCATGGGCTCTGGAGCACCAAGAATGTCTAGCAATGAGTTATGAGACTCAAGTTCGTCGTGCCATATTGGAAGTTGATCGCCTGGGTAGAAATTCCTGGTCACTCCCTCTGAGTTTATCTACAAGGGATTCAAAACCAAGCAGTGTCAATCTATTGTGAATATTTAATGTATGAACCATATCTTTAAAACATAAAATATTGAACATGATGTCTTACAATGACTGTTCGGACAACTCCGCCACTAGCACCATCACGAGCAATGGCAAGTGAAACTGCCTTTTTGACTAGTTCCTGCCGTACAATATCAAATAAGTGTCAGCACTTAGGATTGAGATAGAAATACATGCACCCTGAAAAAAACCTCAGAATTTCTAGGAACTCCTAACATCCACAACAATCTTGTTGGCATTTACAAATTATTTTCTTAACTGTGTTAGGAACCTCATAAATGTTACAAGAAAGAAAAACTAACCCCCTTTTATAAATATAATAAAATAGTCATTCGTGTATCTACTTCACCTAAGAGCTTTTGGGAAAAATTAACACTCCTTTAGAAATATATTAAAACAGTCATTCATGTATCAATTACTATGCCCAAATAGTTAGAGTTCCAATCGTTACTAGAACTATTCTTTTACTGTAATAAAAAGTTGAACTAAAAAAACAATTTAAGTGAAGTGGATCTGTGCACTGCCCAAACATCAAGCCCAAATGCCTCTTTAGTATGGGAGTATGTTAGAAATATAGTATAGAATATAAAAGCAACTCTAGTGTCTTCACTCTTCACCTAACAATTCGAGCTTCAGGGTTTTACACAAATGCAAACTTAGAGAATTCCACCAATTTACAACCTCCCTGCCAAAGGTCCCAGCCCTTACTTAAATGACTATAGATTACTACCCTGCATATCAACTCCTACTTATGTCTTATTTTTTCTATCCATCTCAGCCAACATTACTACCTCACATTAAATGTAACCAACAGACACTTCACTTTGAAAAAATCGAGAACCATACCTCAGCTTCTTCCTGGGTCATTCCTTCTTTCCAAGCCTGGTCAAAAAATCCATACAAGTAACTGGAGCCAGATCCTGCAAAAGACAACTCACATAAATCATAGCTTTATAAAAGAAAGCCATGTCCCAAGGATAAAGCTAACTAACGAAAATTGTATCTTCATAAACTGTGTTTTTTCATAAACTACCTTCACAAGCTTATAATAATACATGAAAATTTATTTATTTGCATAAACTGTTTCGCATAAGCTCAAAATTAAGCTAATCCAAATGGGCCTCAAATCTACTTTATCTCTCACCTTTTTCTCTCTTCCCACACTATTACTAACTTCTCTTCTAAACCAAGCACAGTGTGCGGAGAAAATATTTATCAGGTTCTCATCATAAAACTATTATAAAATAACTTCAGTCAATTTTCCCCTTTACTTCTCTTCTTTTTTATTCACATTAGACCAAAAGAGAAAGCAGCCTATCAGCGATTGATTGGGTTTTATTTAATCTTCCATCTTTTATCTCTACAAGTTTCTGAAGTCTAAATAAAGATCTAAATCAACTTTAGTTTAGCAAAAATGCTTTCCCAGCATCACTGATTCTTGGGGGGGGGGGGGGGGGGGGGGGGGTCTATCAGATGTCGAATCTTAATATCAAGGCATAATATTAGCAAGTAACACAAGCAATATATGTACAGAGACCACATATACAGCTGAACAATGAATACGGAAATCACAATGGACATTGTATTAAAAAAATTAGTCAAATACCTCCAATAGCAAAAGGTTGCTGTACAATTGTTCCACCTAGAGGAACTCCATAAATCTGACCACCTTCGTATTTGTCCCAACCACCAACAATTAAACCGGTTTGTAAATTATTCTGCCAATCAGAATGGGTTTACATCAAAGCCAAATACACACATTTAATTTGCTAACAATACAAGTATCCATCAGGATCAGGCCGACAAAATATCACCTGGATTTATTAATTCCAAGTGTCCCTATTAACTAATCTAGTTGCTTTTGCAACTCAAATTCAAGCCAATGAAATATTAAAAATTAAAAGCTAAAATTAACTTAAATATCAACTTTTTATGTTCAAGCCATCAGCATGCATGTATTCTACACAACTCAAATTTATCAGTTTCTAATATGAAACTACGAGAGATAGTGACATGTCAAAAAACCTAGAATTCGATTTCTATTATAACTGTTCCAAGGTATCCTGCAGCAAGTAGTATCTACTATCTATATACAATTGCAACTATCATTGTGAAATATGAAGGAAACTCAACAATACCACTCTAATTAACAAAAAAAAAATCAAAGTCAAACCTTGTTGTTATATGCGAGAAGCCGAACAAGGTTTGCAGCAACCTTGACTGTTGCAGGTTGTCCAAGCTGAATCCTGCTTAAAAGGAAAACTAATAGTTATTTAAACATCATCATAAATACACAAACAAAAATCAACAGTCTAAAACATGGTATTACAAAAGAAAAAATTCTATTACAGTATATAACACAATTGAGTAAGCCGCTTACGTGTGTTGATGGAGGAAGTAGCGCACATAGTCAGAAACAACCTGAGAATCTGCAGCCTGCAAAAAGAACACAGTATCATGGTTAGAACAGCCAAAAAAGAATTACAATTACAGAACAACCAATTATGAGAGATAGAGGAAGAAAAATACCGATCCAGAGCGACAGACGTATACATTGTCGGTGAGCTTTGTGATTTTGTCGGATGCCCGATTGGCAACATATACACCTGAAAGTAACAGAGATCAAATCCAACATCATTCCAAAGAACATCAAAAACATCATTCAAACAAAAATTCTCTACTTAGAGACAGTAGCAGAATAGTTCTCAACCAAATTCTCATGTTTTTATTTGTGTTACCGGAAAATTAACTTATAACTGTAAGTTACTGTAAAAATTATTCATGGCATCCAATTACTCAACGCTATTAAATTCATAAGATTGATGAAATTAACAATTTATGTAACCCTAATCTCAATCTATATAAGAAACTTAGCTGGAGACAAAACATTCATGATGTAAATTACTCAGCAAAATAAAACTTAATTCGATTCAGATTAATTATTATTCCAAAACAAGGTCAAATCAATCAATCACAAAAATCATAGAAAAAAAAAAACACAGACCGATCTCAAATTCTATGAATGTAATGAATTGATTTTGATTAGGGTTTGTGAATGAGTATACCTGTGCTAGTTCGAGAATCGGCTCCAAGAACGACACCGCCGTTGTAAGTAACGCCGATGATAGTTGTTCCCATGGAATGAGGAGCATTGAAATCGACTTGATCCATGGTTTCTGGTAGATTCACGGAGAAGGAAGATGAAGAAAGAGGGTAAGATGAAGAGTGTTACGATGCCCTGCAGGGTTTTAATTGAATCGTATATCGAATGAAGGTTAGAAAAAGCAAAGGATTATAGACTCTAAACAATTTTGGTTATTTCACTTAAAAAATATATAATAAAATATAGAATTAATACATGTTTGATTTACTTGCCACATAGTACTTTTCTTTTCTTTGGGAAGAAGCCATACTTTTTTTTAATAGTTTAATTGTTATGCACTATTCGTGTAAAATTTTTTTATACATATATTTAATGACGAGTTGTCACATCATTTAATGAATGTGACACATCATGTGTTTTTAATTATCATACATGATGTGTCGGTGTATTATTGAATTCATGTGCAAAATAACTTTACACTGACGGTGCATATAAATTAAATTCTTTTTTAATGAAAAAAGACATATATTATATTTAGAGTTTAATTGTTGTGCACCGTTGGCGTAACTTTTTTTTACACATACATTTAATGACGTGTTGCCACATTATGTGTTTTTAATTACCATACATGATGTGTCGGTATATTATTAGACTCATGTGCAAAATAACTTTCCACCAACGGTCCATATAAATTAACTTCATATATTTATTCATAAACTATTTTTGGAGTAAATTATTTTTAATGAAAAAAAGGCATACATTATTCATAAAAAAAAATTAGCAAATTATTCATAAAATATTATTAATGCATCTATTACTACCTCCGGTTCTTGTTATTAAAAAATAACAGAATCAATAAGAGTTAATGTATCTAATTCATAATATAATTCAGAAACATAAATTTTACTTTCGATCCTACAAAAAAATATTTATTTTTATCCCTTATTTATATTACTTTACTATTTATCGACCTCCAATGTAATAAATTTATGGATCCGTCCTTATGAGTGGGAAAAAAATGCTTTTGAGTCAAATTAATATATCAAACATTTAATTTCTCTTCACACAAGTTTATTATTTCTCAATAAACAAAATGCAACAAATAGTTTATGCACTTAAACATGTAAGAAATTGTTGGGTCTTGAGGGGGTCCGGGGGATCATCACATCGGGCCTTGAACAATTATATAAGTGAGTTGGCCACCACACTTTAACCCAAAACCTTAAGGTGTTAGGTTTATGGGTCCTCTCACTTATAAAGTATTCATCATTCATTGTTTCATCCGATGTGGTTGTGGGACTCAACTCGACTCAACTCACACTTGAAATACCAACATCTCCCCCTCAAGTGTGAGTCCATCCATTACTTTATGGGCATGCTCCCCCTCGAACGGAAGCTTTTTCATCCACTTGTACCGCCGTTGCTTGGCCTCAACGGGACACGCCGCCTGAACACCTTGTCAGGAAGACTTTCGACACAAGGAGCCGGATCAACAACCATCGGCTCTGATACCACTGTTGGGTCTTGAGGGGGTCCGGGGGATCATCACATCGGGCCTTGAACAATTATATAAGTGAGTTGGCCACCACACTTTAACCCAAAACCTTAAGGTGTTAGGTTTATGGGTCCTCTCACTTATAAAGTATTCATCATTCATTGTTTCATCCGATGTGAGACTCAACTCACACTTAAATTACCAACAGAAATTTGATCATAGGTTGAGATGTACAAAAGTTCATACATGAGAATATGTTTTCTAGTTAAATAGATATCGGTACATGTTGTCATATTGAGATATTTTAACTCTTAAAATTGAGAGAGTAATTATATTTGTAACACATTCGTATGTTTATCGAAGAATATTGTCGTAGTATTGTCAAGGACAAGGAACTCGTGGAATGTCCTCCTATAATTCCTTTTGAGAATTTTTCCTTTTGCGTTATCATCCACATTTAAAATAATTCCCTCAAGGGATCCCAATATAGAGAAATTTACGTGAGATTCTCATTCATAGGAGCAAATTGACATTTGAACATAGAACTATGGCCGGTTCATGGCAATTTCGGATTTTTTACAATAGTTTAAAAAGACATTTTAAGATTTGCAAAACAAAATAAGTGTCATATTTTTAAGCTTTAACATTGGCAACCCAATAACAAAAAAATAAATTAGTGTTAGTTAGATATGTTTGGATTGAGAAGTTAGATGTTAGGTCAACTAATAAGGGAATAAGACGATATTGTGAAAAAAGAAGCGAGGATTAGATATTGAAGATCAAAGGCATAATTAAGAAAACATTTTAAAAACTATTGAAACTAGTAGTACATGGAAGTGATTCTTCCTTCAAAGCAATGAGCAAAAGTTATTAGTGAGTTAATTCGCACTTAAAGAAAGTCGGATTAGACTATCAATGTAACACTTTGTTGAAAGTTGAAACTTAGTTGTCTTTTTTTTTTTTGTTACGATTATATTGACAGATATACAATGTTTTCACACAATGATTATTTTATCACAACCAATTTTTTTTCACATGTAGAGCCAAAGGACCGAACACTTAGTTGAACATGATTATAAACAACATTTGTTCACACTGTATTTTGTATTATTTCCATTTCCATTTGGGTTGCATTTGTTTATATATATATATATCCTTTAGTGAGTCTCTTTCTTAGCATTGTGTAGCATAGAAACGATTGTTGTAAGGTAAATTCACGGCTACATATGGCTATCAGGCTATGTAATAAATTTAACAGTACACAAACTTAAACTTGAGTCAAAACAGAAGAATTCATTTCATTCAGGATTGCCATTGGATAAATAGAACATTATCCTTTTTAATTAATGTAGGTGTAAAATTTCCTCGCACATTCCAACTCAGAACATTTTGTGTCTCATCACATAGTCTAAGCAACATCTCAAGGGAATGGGTGAAAAGGCAGCTAAAACTAGCATCATAAGTGAACAACTATATGATATTATTTAAAAAATTGATTGATGGTTAGCAGGGTCCACAGTAAATCAGTTTGGATGAAGAACTCAGCATCAATTTTTAGTAATCCCAGCTCCTTAACTATCCAAAGCAATAGGTTCTGGCAGTGGGTGCAACTGAAGGGTTGGAATGGGTACATGGGGGGAGTGTTGAAGTTGTGCCGGTCCAACCAATTTCTTGTCATTCGTCACTACATTCACGACTCCAAGTACTTTCCTCACTTCATTAGCAAGATCAATCACATAGTCGTCCTCATGACCTGTGTACAAAAGCTCTCAAGTCAACATTTCATAAAATAAAAGGGTATCTGGGTATACAAACAAGAAAGTGCTTGCGAAGTTTAAACGTGATCATGTCGAGTAGCATTATAGAATAAATGTGATCATGTACTTACCAAGATTATGCATAGCCTTTTCTAGAAGAAAAAGATAGTCCCTGTTGTTTCCACAAGGACCATTAGCAGTTGCTATTTGCCTGAATAAACAAGCAAAGTAAGGGGGAACCAAAGGTTAGGCCAATACTTCGACAAGGAAAAGGAGGAAATGAAGTGTATGTACAATAACATACCTAGCCATGTCCTCTATCGGAGCAGGTCCCAAATAGTATATGTTGTTTTCTTTGTCCGGAGTAGACGTGAATCTGTATACATACATAAATGAGTTCTATTAGCAAACTTGTCCCATCAAGTATGAACAAACCATTCATGAAAAATGTGGATAAATAAGCTAAATTAAATCAAATCAAATACATTGTCTAGTAACTTACACAATAACTCCGGTAAGAGCAGGATGCAGTGAATCTCCTTCCTAAAGAAAAGATAACAAAATAGAAGTAAGAAACAGTAATTAAAGATAAAAACAGCAATCACTTGCAAGCAAATAAATAAAAAAAAAAAATTGTAGTTAGGCCTAACTAACCTTGTAGAAGTTTACAAGAGTCTTTTGATCATACTCACATTCTCGCCGCTCCAAATACTACACAGCAATACAATAAAATTATTTTAGCCAGAAAGTATTTAAATAATTTACAAAGATTTAAAAAGTAACCTAGGCCATACTTTGTCTAAAATAACAAATGATTATAGCCATGCTTTGTCTAAAGTAAAAAATGAAATGTAATAACCTAGAAGTCCATTTCCTAAGAAACTAGTACAAAAATGGAATTATGTTACATAAATATTGGATCAATCAGAATGGCAAAACCCCAGGAATTTGGATACTATCCTTCATATGACCATGGAAATAATTTTACCTGCATAGCAAGCTTTTCCTTTTCGGGGCCTCCTCGAACACAATAAGCAGCTCCCCACTAGAAAAAAAGAACAATAAATTATGAGAAATCAAATGTTAATATAATAAAGCACCACAGAAGCCAAAAGGCATCAGCAATAAATACCCCAACATAACAAAAATGGAAAGAAAAAAACAATCATTCACCAAAGATTTTTACTTGATTTAGTAACACAGTCAACCAGAAATCAAATACTATTGACTTACGCAAATTGACCCTTCTTTCTCTTCCAAAGTGCAAGTTCTTGCAGGGTTTTCAGGTGTTCCTCGATGATCAATACAAGCTAAATCAAACACACGTCTATAGTCCTTAATGAAACCAATGATTTTTTCATCATAATCAAATCCTGGGTTCCATACAAGTGAACCATAACCAAAAACCCAGAAAACCATGGCTGAATGATTTCTGAAGAAAAAAAAAAAAACCAAAGATCTAGTATCAGTTAACTTCAAATCAATATCATATTCATTATTATAGCATAAAAAACACTTCAAACAAAAAAAAATTATCCAAATTCATTGATTATAAACAAACATATTAGGATCTTACATTTGGATTTGAAAGTAGAAAAAATGAGAATGGAGAAAAAAAGGAAGAAGAGAATCTTACATTTGGATCTGGAAAGTTTGGCGAGAAAAAATGAGAAAGAATTTAGAGAGGAATGCTGAAACGAATAGGGTTTAGCAATGAAATTAGGGTTGCAGAAATTCCCCTCTTTTTCTCTTTCAATGGATTTTCTTTCTTTCTTTCTTTCTTTCTAATTTCTCTCGTGGGGCTTTCCGTTGAAGAAAAGATTGGTATTTATCGGGTGAGAAGCTACGAGAATTTAACGGCTTCGCCCATACCAACTTGTCTGTCACGTGCTTTTCATCCATGCATTTTAGATAATTTATTGAAAAATTATATAAATAAAATTTGGTTTTTTGATTCATCAAAAAGACGGTGTATTTAGTTCATATTATTGACTATATACATTACTATTTAAATGAATCTAAAATGTTAAATACTTATATAGAATTATAGAGTACTAGGACTGTACTCATCCGATCATAAATACAAGCAAAATTGTATTTTTTAGATTCGTTGAATAATAGACGTATTTGGTCTGTATTATAGTCCAAATACATTTGTTATTCAATGAATCTAAAAAATACATTTTTGTTTATATTTGTGGTCAGATGAAGTATTCTTTATGATTTTTTTTCTTATAATACTCTCTCAATGATAAAATATGGAGTAAATAAAATTAAAATTTTAGATTTATTGTGTAATTAATTGTGTATCTAAGATTTTTTACTTATGTTTTTAAATAATGGCAAACACATATACTACTTCCTCTGATATTATTATGAAAAACAATTCATTTTTTAAATTTATCATATATTTGGCTGATTAGTTTATATTGTAGAGCAAATTTATCAATTATTTAATAAATTTAAAAAGTTTTATTAGTTATTATTTAATAAAAGTTAAATGTTTTTTATAAAAAGAAAAAAAGTACTATCAATCACTGTATTTCCTAACATGTTCATCACAATTTAGTAAAAAAAAACATGTTCATCACAAATTATCCATTTTTATTAAAAAAATTATGATACTAGTATTATTTTGTGATGATAGAGATTAATTAGTGGTTTGATGAATCTTTCCTAAAAATCTGACAAGATATTGGATATCCGTATTTTGGGTATTTTGAGAGAAATACATTGAACCTAGACAGTTTTAAATTAGAATGGAGTATATAATTAAGTTAAGAAGTTGTGCCAGTTGGTTGTTGGCTCAATTGAAAGCGTGTGATTGAAGGGAAATAGATTAAAACAGATTCAAAGATAGAAAAATTTGAGTTCAATGAACCTGGACATATATGTGGTGCGTTATGGCACCACTAGTTCTGGAGAATTTAATGGCTCATTTGGGGTGTGTTAGTTGTTAGCTTGTTTTTGACGGAGTGGGTAAGGAATTAGGTCCATTAGGGTGGTCCACCTCGCCTTCCCTATAGTCTCCAGCACTTTTGGAATTTTGAAAATTCAAATGGTCCATTCTTAAAAGGAAAATACTTATACCGATTCTTTTCGCGCCTCTCGAATATTCTTGTTAGTTTTTGGAAATTTTAAAAATATTGTCTCGCTATATATTAAATTTTATAAGGTTCGTATTTTAGGATACGAATTGGTTTTCTTTTCTTCCAATTTTTTTTATAGTTCTTAAGCACTGTCCATTTCAATGGTCTACCATAGCATCGGAAAATTCTAATTTTTGAAAATTCCTTTCAAATTAGAAATAACGGCAACAAAAAATAGAAATAAAAAAACAATCTTAGCCAAAATGTTTATCTGTAATTTTTTTTTTGTTGATAGACGAAATAATAAAGCCATTGAAAACACACGCATAAAGTGAAGTGGTAGGGGTTCGAACCCTGATCCAGACATCCGACACTAGCAATTTTGACATTTATGTCAGTTGAACTAAAATTTGTGGACTATCTGTATGTTTTCTATTGCATATAATAATATATTTTAATTTTAATATTTTGTGTGTTTTTATTGAGTGTTGTATTTTTCACAATTACATATTAAATAATTTAAAATTTTAGTAAAATGTTACAAGAATGATCATATAAGTTACTCTCCCTCCGCCCATGATTATATGAATCATTCTTGCGACATTTCACTTTTTAAAAAGTTGGCATCCTGTCCCCGTGAGCTTAACTCAGTTGGTAGGAACATCGCTCTATATGTGCAGGAGCCCGGGTTCGAACTCGGGACACTCCACTTATTCACCTTTAAGGTGGATTTTCTAGCCATCAGGCTACTTGACCAAAAAAAAAAAAAGTTGGCATCCTCTATTTTTTTTTGAAAAAAATGAAGAGTTTCATTTAAAGAGAAAAAACACAAATGATTTTAAAAAATATTTAATGACGGTGGAGGTACATGGACTTGATAGTTGGTCAAAATGATGATCTCATTTTGACTTTTGACTCGCCAAAATTCAGTAATAGTAAAATGTGTTCCATGCCTTATATTAGACCGATCAATCAAGCATGCAGTTGCCTTGAAGTTGAATAATTTGAACTGCCTAATTTTTTTGACCACGACTAGTTTTACAACCAGCCAATCCGTTTGCTAATTGCTACCAGTAACAAGTAGATTGAGATTTTAGAGCAACTTAAACTATTAAAAAAGCATGGAATGATTAATCCCTCCTGTAAAAAGTACGCGGGAGAGGATTCATTCCCATACATCAATGACACCGGTGGCAAATCCACCGTCTGGCCAGCCGGGCATTTGCTCAAGTTCTGATCAAATTTTTTGTTATTAAAACTAAGATTTTTAGGGATGAGTTTAGAGAAAAATTGATTTTTTTTTCAAAACTAGATAGTAATATTTTATTTAAAGATTTTGCTTAAATTTTACAAATTTTCTAGCTTCATCACTAAATGACACAAGGAATCAAATTTATTAAGTCCCCAACCCACTTGGGTTGATTTAGTGGTGTTGGCTTGTGACCTTGAAGTGTGTTTCTCTCAAGGTCTCAAGTTCGATTCCCTCTGATGTCAATTTCGGTGGGTTAGTCCATACAAAGTAAAAAATAATCTGGCTTTAAACGGAGGCCCCCCGTAAGTGGACGGTAAAATTGGTCCCCTCGAATTAATCAGTTTTTGGTTCGGATACCGAATTTTCAAAAAAATTTACTAAGTCCCCCCTCAGGAGAATCAATGGTCACCAACATGTGCCATCTTGTGGCCATTGAAACTTTCCCTTGACGCCCTTTGGAAGACACTTACACAACCAAACAAAACTGCAAAAAACAAAGATACCCTTTAAATTAGTCATTTCTCACCGACACCGATAACTCTTGTTATGGGAAGAAAGAATCTAGCTACTAGTCACAAAGATTGAACTATGAACCTCATTGCTTAATACTCATTCAACATCTTAACTCATCATACTTTCAAGCCACAATTTTGAATCAGTTAAGAATAGACAAAATTGTAGCGTGAAAAATGGATTCTATAGTGTTATATAATTTTATAAATTGTTTTCATTTTTTTTAAAAAAATGGATTTTATATAATTTTATGTAAAAATAATTTACAATTTTTTTTATAAAAGCTTTAAATAAAAATTTGGTTTGAATAATTATTCTTAAAATGTTATTTTAAGTATTTCATCATGAAAAATGCTTATTACGAAAAAGCAAACAACAAAACACATGAGTTATTACCATCCGTCCATTTTCATCAATATACGAGCAATAGTCGGGCATGATTTCCACCAAAAACAAATTTTATATTTTTTTTATTTCTTTAAAGTCGCCACACGTTGGGCTTAGGCCCCTTTTGAGCTATTTCAAATAATTGCGATTTTGAAATAAAAGTCATTTTTGAAGTACAACTTTTTGAAAAAATTACGATTTTGACTATGTTTTGATTTTCAATAATGTATGTTTATGTTATATGATGTTAAAATTAATGTTTCAATTTAAAAAGAAACGAATATAAAAAACTTGTAATATTTTGAAAATCAGTTTTACAAAATCTATTTTAAAAAATACAATAAAAAATAATATAGAAGTAACGATTAATCACACAATTGACGCAGGCCTAACCAATTTCAAACTAGTAAAACACAGTATAGTAAGTTATCTTAGTAAATTTTAATATCATGAAGAGCCTTAAGTTTTGCATATCCACGAGAGTTTTAAAGTCAATATATGATATTAGTACATATTCACCAAAAGCTTGTTTTGTTTGGAAAGGTGGTTGTGAAGTTACTGATACATACATCAATGAGGAATCAGAATCACAGTGATGAATTAAGTCCCAACTCAGTGTAGAAGTGGTCACCAGCATGTGCAGTGCCATCTTGTGGCAATTGAAAGTATCCCTTGACACTCATTAGTAGCCACATGAAGAAGCCCCTTTTAGTTGCACAACCAAACAAAACTGCAAAACAAAGTTACCCTCTAAATTACATTAGATGTAAAGGTTTGGTATTTTTGGATAATGGTACTCAAACTTAAATTCTTGTCATCAAAACCTTAAATTGAATTCTTAGTGAATATCTTCTTTAACTTTTCAATGATATCTTCAACATTTTCAAACAAAAGTTGAGCTTCTAGGCCTTTTATCTTGATCAATCATGTTGGTTTTTTTTAGAAGAAGGAGGAATACAACTCACACAATTTTATTAATATTATCATCTTTTAAATACATGAAAAACATAACATAAAAAACATAAACATAAATCAGAATTAAACTACCTTAAATTTGTAACACACCAACTAATACTCATAATTCCTATAGTTAAAAACAGTAACAATAGGAATCCTAAGAAACTCAATAAACTCTATTAAACTATAATAATAATATTGATTCAAACTTTCAACACTCCTCCTTGAATCAATAGTTATTGACTTCAAATTTCTCTTCTTTGGACTTCTCAACTTCTCTAATGAACTTTGTAGATTTTCTCAGCTTCAAAACTTGCCCCTTCATGACTTGCCACATGAGCAAAATCATTAGAAAAATAAACTTCATGTTCCCGAAAGCCTTTGTCAACCAATTTTTCCTGAAATTTGTTCTTAGAACCATTATGATCAAGTTTAGTTCTATAAACCCACTTAACATTATTCAACTTTTGATCTCTTGGCTTGTCTTCAAATTGCCAAGATTCATTTTTCTCTTTCATATTTTTATCCTCCTGCATGACAACTCTCCAACCATCCATGCTTGCCACATTTGCATCACCCAAAGGATTGACCATAGCAACATTGCACATTTCAAAAATTTCAGCATGAGGTTCACACTTTTTAACAGAAAAATTAGCATTATCATCAAATTTTTCTTCTGCAGTTTTAGAGTTTTGGCCTTGGAGAATTTCTACTCCGTTCTTCTCTTTATTTGAGGCTTCTACTACACTTGGAGATGCATGCATTGCTGTTTGCTTCCACTCTATCGGAAAACTTCTATTTCTCATTTTAATAGACATTAGTTCACCACCAACAGGATCAAATATGGTGCATTTCATGTCATTAAAATGCAAAGTGTAGTGTTTTTCCAGCATTTGTCCAACACTCAACAAATTTTGATTCAACTCAGGCACAAATAAAACATCAGAAATATATTTAGTACCTGAGAGAGTTTCAACAGCAACAACTCCCTTGCCTTTGACATAAACACTTTGTCCATTGCCAATGGTAACTTTTGAAACAATTGTTTTGTCTAACTTCTTGAACAACTCTTCATCATGGGCCATGTGATGTGTGCATCCACTATCAACCAACCAATTTTTCTTATTTTTGTCGGTAGACAAACATGTTGCTGCAAATAAGTATTCCTCCTCCTCATTTTGATCAGCCACTTGTGCCTCAACTTTAGGTTGTACTTCATTTTTGCAAAATTTTGCAATATGACCCGGCTGATTGCATTTGTTGCAACGAAAATTAGGTCTACTCCAGCATCTGAAATGTGGATGATTTGTTTTTTCACAATGCTGACATGGAGGATAATTTGCCTGCTCATCTTCAGCTTTACTACTCAATTTATTAGAACCTTCTCCTTTCTGGTAGTTGTTCCATTGGGCCTTTTTCTTCTCTCCTTTGTGGCCTTGATTGAGCTTCAACTTTGCTTGTAAAGCACCTTCAATCGTGCCTTCCTCCCTCATAAGTCGCCTTTGTTCTTGGGCTTGCAAAGCATACACCAATTCTGACAAAGTAATGGTTGACAAATCTTTGGAGTTTTCTAGAGAAGAAATGGTGGACTCAAATCTCTCAGGAACAGTTACAAGAATTTTTTGGACTATCCTTGTATCAGAAAATTCAGTTCCAAGCAATCTTACATTGTTGACGATGCTTAGAAGTTTGTCAGAATACTCCTTGATTGTTTCTGATTCCTTCATCCGCTGCATCTCAAATTCTCTGATCAAATTCAGCACTTGCATCCCTTTGATTTTCTCATTTCCTTCGTACTCCTGCTTGAGAAAATCCCATATTTCTTTGGCTGACTTCAGAGTCATAATTCTTGTAAAGATTGCTTCAGAAACAGCAGAAAAGAGATAAGACTTTGCCTTTGATTTTCGCTGCTTTTTCGTCTTATGAATTTTAATTTGTGCAACCGTTGGATTGTCCGGTAATGGATCAATCTCATACTCATCCTCAACAGCCTCCCAAAGATCATTAGCTTCAAGATAAGCTTCCATTCTGGTTGCCCATAAGTGATAATTTTTACCCTCAAAAACTGGTAATTTTATGGCTAAGTTTTCTGATTGCATTTTGATCTTTTTTTTTTTTTTTGTGTGTTTGATGAACTCTCAACCTCACTAGGTCCCTCAAGAAAAAAGCTCTAGATACCACTGTTGGTTTTTTTTTAGAGGAAGGAGGAATACAACTCACACAATTTTATTAATATTATCATCCTTTAAATACATGAAAAACATAACATAAAAAACATAAACATAAATCAGAATTAAACTACCTTAAATTTGTAACACACCAACTAATACTCATAATTCCTATAGTTAAAAACAGTAACAATAGGAATCCTAAGAAACTCAATAAACTCTATTAAACTATAATAATAATATTGATTCAAACTTTCAACAAATCATTTTACCATATTGCTCAACAAATCTTGATATTCATAGAAGCTTGAAAGATCTGCCTCCTTGCTTGAGACTTTGATTACCCTTAATAGAGAGGACCAAGTGATCAGCACATGACAAACTATTTGGATCTTTGCACTTCAATTAGGATTATTTTATATCGATCAAAGCCGATTATACGAGGTTTGCTATGTTCCACGTTCTGGGAGGTATCTATCTCGCCTTGCATTGTTTTAAAAATGTAAGCTCCTCCTCCAAATTCCCGTGAGTGCAGGATGAGCCTTCCCAATTTGGGGCTGGCTGCTTCAATGATTTGATTCCAAACTTTTTCCTATATTTGAAACTTCAATGTGGATCTCATATATCCGAGGCTGAAGGTTCATTCTTCAGCGTTGAAAAACGAGTTCCTGGCGCTGAGGTCACCGAGAATGGGCTCCGATCAGAATCCTTACTTAGGAATTAGGGGTTTCGCCATTTCCCCTTTATTGGTGTGGACGAGGACATTGAATTGGCTAAACAAGTTGACAAACCCTTCTACGACTGGTGGTTTGGGGGCTCACAGCCCATGGTGAACGAAAATGAATGAGAATGAGGGACTAGTGATTTGAGCACACTGTTGGTCACCAGCGACACTGTCTTGTCTTACTAATCTCGCCATTCGGTTTCAACACAGTACTCTGCATTATGAAAGAGTTGTGTCCTTTTCTTCTCCTGAAGAAGACCCTATTTATAGGCAAAACATCCCCATCTTGCTTCTTAAGTAACCGCCTTGCTCGTAGAGGAATTCATGGATAGTGAGCGGTTTCTTTTCCTTCTTCTCCAAGCCATGGTGGATCATGCTCATCATGGGTGTTTATCAGTCAAGTGGCCTCCCTTGGTGGAGATCATGGATTGTTTTCACGCTTCTCCTTCAGATGCTCCCATTGGGCTTTGATGTATTGGGTCTTCACTATTTTTTTTCTAAACGACAAGACAAAAACAAACCGTTTGTATGGATTAAGAAAAAGAAGTCACCAACAATAAATTGGTCAAGTGGTATATGAGTTTTAGTCCTCTTAAGTATGTGGTCACGGGTTCGATGGTTCATGCATAACAGCGGTGCAAACTTCCAATATAATGGTAAACAAAAAAAATCAAACAATGGGTGAGGTTGGTGGGCCCAAAAGCCCTGAGCCCATAAATTGTTTTTTTTTTAAAACGGCGAAAATCAATAGTTAATTTACAATTATTTTTCACATTCGCCAAGAACCCTAAACTTCCTAAACTTTTACTTTGAAATTCCTTTCAACCTTAATTCAAACCGGTTGAGCTACCCATCCGACCTAAAAATTTTGTTTCTTGTTAACAATCACGTTTCCTTTTTGTTTTCAACTTCACTACTTCAGCGCTACGTACTCTCTCTGATGGGTTTCATACCCGAAGAACTCATAGCAGAAGTTCTAGCCTACCTTAACGTGAAAACCATTCTGCGACTCAAATGTGTGAGCAAATCATGGAACACTCTCATCTCCAATCCAACCTTGGTCAAAAAACACCTTAACAAGTCCTCGCAAAACCCACATATCACACTAAAGTATAGGAACAATAACGGTGGTTTAAGTTTAGTATTCTTTCCTGTGAGCCGTTTACTCGAAAATCCATCTATCAGTAACTGTACATTGCACCAATTGGAGTCAGGTTTCCAGGTAGTTGGTTCCTGTAACGGATTGATTTGCCTCGTTTCAAATCATTACTATGCGACACATCATCAGTACCGGTGCAGTTTTTGGAACCCTTCCACTAGAACATATCAAGATTTAGTAGTGTTGAATGATTATGTCAACCCTCGTTCAAGCAAGTTTAACTTCATGTTTGGTTATGATGATTCGACGAGAACTTATAAGGTTGTAGCGTATCATATTGAAGGTGAAGACAACATAGCTTCCGGGGAAAGTGAGGTTAAAGTTTTGAGTGTGGGTGATGGTGATAATTGTTGGAGAAATATTCAAAGTTTTCCTGTCATTCCACTTGGCTGGCGTCATAATCAATATACTCATGCTAACCATTTGAGTGGCACTATCAATTGGTTGGCTATTAACAATTATTTCTATTCTTTTTATAAATACAGCTCAATTACTCAGGTTGAGCAATTTGTGATTGTTTCGCTAGATCTTTCAACCGAGACATACAAGCAGTATCTGTTACCGCAAGGTTTTGACGAGGTTCCATTTGTTCAGCCATATCTTAGTGTTTTGATGGGATGTCTTTGTTTTTCTCATGATTCTAGGAATACAGAATTTGTTTTATGGCAGATGAAAGAGTATGGAGTTCAAGAGTCTTGGACTCGGTTATTTAAGATTAGTAAACAGAATCTTCTAATGCATTTCCCTGCCTATGCTTTTGAACTCTTTTGCCTTTATATAAATGGTGATACAGTGATATTTGCTAATAGATTCAGTTCCAAGGCAGTAAAGTATAATTTGAGAGATCAAAGAGGAGAGACAATTAATATCAACACCATACATCGGTTCCCTCAGGCAATGAATTATGTAGAAAGCTTGGTCTCGGTTCCTTGATAAGTAAGTTATCAATTATGTAGATTGTGTTAAACTTTTCAAAGATGCTTTGTTTTTATTGTTTTTTCAATTGATAAGTAATGTATAATCAACTAAATTGAAGATTACTTACGTTAAACATTATGCAAATATTTTCTGGGCTGTAAAGTTTCTTGTACTCACAACAGTGCTAACTTCTGTCATATATTGCAGCTTATAATCAAATGTTTTCATTGCATAATTCAATTTTCAATTTGAGTTAGTACTTAGCATATTTCACAACATTTATTTTAGCTAGTGACATGTATCAGCAAACTTATATGGATTTCATTTACTTCAAACTTAGTTACTTACACAATCTCTTTTAGCTAGTCAACGGTATCAGAAGCTTATATTCATTTCATTTACTTCAAACTTAGTTGCATAAATACACATAACTGACAAACATAGTTCACACAATTAATAATAACACATAAAAACTTAGTTGGTTAATTGGTGATTGGTGCTGAACTTGGTAGGAAGGACCACAGTTTGATCCCCGCAACTGCGTTCGGGAGGGGCTGGAACCACTTGATTCCAGAGCTGTTATCAAAGGAAGAGGAAAAGGCATTTTATATCAGAGGACGAGGATAAACTAAGCCGCGATGTCTTGGGGACGATGGATGAGACTAGCAGTTTGATTAGTTACTAGGATATAAGAATAGAAGTAGGAAATAGTAATCTATGTCTTGCATGTTCTTAAATGTTATTTTTCTGCGGGCTACGTATCTGATATTTGTGCAAGAAGCCACTATTTTTGTCATTTAGTTTTATGACTTGAATTTTAAGTTACATTATGTTCATATATGATATTTCAGCTTATGCAAATATTTGCTCACTTGCTTGAATTAGAAAATGTTGATCTCTTCATATTTTACCGTGGAGAGGGGGCTGAGACAAGGCGGCCCTTTGTAACCTTTCTTATTTTTGTTAGCAGCAGAAGGTCGGAAGAGATGGTATCAAGGTTTCTCACCTACACTATGCTGATGACACCTTAATTGTATATAAGAAGAGTAGGAAAAACGAAATTTCAGTGAGAGACTTTATGTCTTGTCTTGAAATAAATACCTAACTGTGGAAATTCAAATCATTGAAGATTTGGCTTCGTGACATCTTGGTTGTATCTCAAACTCCATGTCCGGATGGTTTCGGATAAAAAGAGATTGATTTATATCATTTTCTTTGATTGTCCATTACTCGTTAGTGACACGGTCCGAGATCCTAAGATGCTAGTGCGCCTTATAAATTCACAGTTTAGTGCTTTGAATTTTGGTCAGGTTTGGGGTTCTGATTTGGTTGGTATATGGAACTAGTAAGAAATCCATATTTCTGGTATATGATATTTGCTCAAATGCTTAACCAAATAGGTAACAACCCATTCTTATTTTTAGTCTTTTGAGACCTTCTCTTAGTTTATCACTTCCATCTTATATTGATGTATGACACACGTTACTTGTTTACTATCTATTATTGTGTGCTTTAAAATCTCATGTGTTGATTTTAGTGTGGCATGATGTTGTGTGATCTATCTTAAAATTGGCTTCCACGAGGCAGATGAGCACAAGCAACAAGCAGGGTGCAAGGCACATAGGTAGGACACGAGGCATTGGCCTCAATTTCTGCGCCGCAATTTTCACTTTATTTCCTGGTAATCTTAGAATAGAATCTTGAGAGACATGGAAATTTTTCAGGGAAAGTATAAGGGTTAAGAGTTTTTGGGTGAGGTCTAAGGTAGAGAAGTATATTTTACAAACACTTTAGACACATGAGATTCAGGTTGAGAGATTGGGAGAGAAAAAAGTAAAAATTAAGGTTTGTACTTAGAGAACTATTGTTGAAATTAATTTCTTACAACACTTTAGCATGTTTATTCCTCCTCTTTATTTTGTTCTTTGATAATAAGAAACAACTTTATTTTGTTAAGTAGTATAATTACTAGAAATTTCATCTTAAAGGTGAAAAATCGAGGTGTCCAACATTCAAACTCCGACTCTTGCATATAAAATATGATATATCTACCGACTAAACTAAGCTCTCGGCTCAAGAAGCAAGTTACTCTATAGTTTAAATTTTTTAATAATTAATTAGCTAATAAAACCTTTTTGTTATTTGAACAAGGATTTTTTTTTTCCTTAACGAACAAGGATTCATATGATTTGTTGCAATTTGTTGCAGCGTATATCTAAATCTATTCAACTTGGTTCAAATTACATCAATTTTGAATTTTGATTATTCAAACTCAGCCTTGGTGAAATTTTTTTTAGTGTACCGAGTAATTAGACTTAAGGATTAATAAACTCAAATATAAATTGTTCTCCATAAACATAGTTCAACATATAAGAATATTATATTTTATAGGGTGTTGTTAACATGTGCATATTGAGCACATATTAAGGTATCTTAATATAAAAATTTAACATTTAATGATACAAAAATTTAATGCTTAAAAAATTAAAATTTAATGCTTCAACATTTAATATTTTCTATTTTTCCTTCCTTAACATGTGCTAACATTCTCCAAAAAATAAATAAATAATTGATAACTTGCTTTACTCTTTAATTTGCCTTTTGTTTCTCTTTTGACCAGCTTTTTAAAGTAGGACATTATTTCGAAGGTAATGAAATCTATAAATCATTGAGCCTAAAGTTTGATAAGCAATAATAATGCCATCTTTTTAATTTTTTCAATTATTTATCTTTTAAGTTCTTTTCCATCACTTCAATTTTCTTAACATTTTTTCTAGCTATCTTTAATGACAAAATTGTTTATTTTCTCTTTGCTTTGTAGACAAGGTGACAATTAGGACACAATATTTTTTATTTTTGTCTTGCTAACATGTGATGTTATGGAATTTAAAAATGAAAATTTTATATTGGAAAAAACAAAATTTTGACTTTAAAAAAATTAAATGCACAACTTTTAAAACTAATTTTCTATATTAAGTACCTTAACATGTGCCCTAAACTTTCTTTATTTTTTAGTTATTGTTGCATCTTTTGCGTTTGATCAATTACTTATATTCAACTTATTTTTCATTGCTTTAATTTCCTAACTTTAATTAATTGAAACCGGAAATGTTATTTTTATAGTATCTTTAATCACAAATTTTTAAAATATGTTTCTACTATATTTTAATGAAACCTAGCTTTTTTTAGTGTAAAATGGAATTTCATAGTAATAATAAAAATGGAGCATGTATAAACCCAAAAAAAATGGAGAATGTAAACACACACCGAAGAGGGGGAATATAGTTATCCGAGTTCAAATTCAAGACTCCACATAAAATATTCTTACGGTCAAATCATTAAGTTATATACAATACTTGAATGTGGGTCTTCTCATAGTATTTGTGTACAACTGTTTTTTTTAAAATTTAACGGTTGTTGATTCACAAAGAATAAAAAAAATAGTATAAAAGATAGAGAAAAAGATAAATAGATGGCTGAAATTAGGGAGATGATACATCTCTACATTATATTGCAACTTACTAAACATAATAATGTCTATCTTTGGACCATGTTCATATTAAGATGTGGCTACTATAATACTCTCTTCGGTCTTATATACTCTCTCCGTCCCAAGATATAAACAAAAACTAGTCAACAAAAGTTGATGTATTTGGTGTAAATTTTAGTCCAGATACATTAACTTTTGTTGACTCACTTTTGCTTATATTTTGGGACGGAAGGAGTATATTAAAAAGATTTGCTTTCTAAATTTATTATAAAATTGATATATCTAGACAATATTATAGGTTAGATACATCAACTTTTTATAGTACTAAAAAGTAAATTTCTTCTTGTATATAGGACTAGCTAGCTATCACCTAGCTAATTAACTTTGGGAACCCGAGAAATTTGGAGAGTTTCCTTTCACTTGGTTTAGTAGCTTTTTTAAAAATCACGTAATTAATTTCATATCACATAGTACTAACCTAGCTATTTTTTTCTACTTGGAAAAAAAAATTGGTAAAGGCTCATTAACCTGTGGTCCTTATTTAATTTTGTATAACAGTTTTTGTTATAAAACATTTTTCACACATATTTACATTTCAAAAAATATTACCATCTTTAAATGAATTTCGTTTTCCATCATCAAACACTACAAATAATGAATTTCATCGGTGTAAAAATAAGTTTAATATCATCAACCTTTTAGCCATCACATAATAATATAAGTTAATTGTATTAGTTAATTATTAATGGAGTGTTTTTTTATAATAAAAACAAAAAATAAGTTATTATTCATGTAAATAATAGAACATAACATTATTACGAACACTCCAAAGACTCCATATGGTACTAACCAAATAAGATGACGACGGCCTTTATCATTTTTTTTATTCTTCAGCAAAGCACCAAACCCGTTAAAATAACTCCAAACTTCCTCAAAAAATATAAAATCAACATTCGACCACTTACATAGTTTCTTCTAAACATAAATAGAAAAACGCACAATTTAAAAAATAAATGGCCTCCTCCAATATTATTATTTGTGGGGCGTCACTATGACACTAGCGTTTATCAAAACAATATTATTATTGGACAACATACACAACATGTCATGAAAAATGAAAGAAGTTGTGAACCAAACGCCTCTACTAATAATGTAGTAATTGGCAAATTAAAAAATTATGAGACAGTGGTTTTGAAGAATGAACGCACTTTGCCATATTCATTTCATTCTCGTGGTTGTGGACATGACATGAGTGAGGCAAAGACAATACAATGAGACTCTAAAGACAAGTTGTGTGCATGGTGGTGTTGGCTATGGGACCATCTCCCTTATCTTCATATTTTTGTTCTCACAAGTATTACTACTACTACTACTAGTAGATATAGATATATCATATTACAATGCGCCTTGTCAGGATCGCACTACTCATCTAGTCATTACCTTATTTTAGTTGAACACTAGTATATTTTTTACATCAAAGTGGGGCATGGTTAGCAAAAAAAACCTATCTTTTAAATACGTGATCATGAATTCGAGTGATCATGAATTCGATTTCTCGTATGTGCATATAAATTTAACTGAGAGATCAAACCAACAACTTTTTTTTTTGGTGAATTGATCAAACCAACAACTTTTAAATATAATACTATGGATTTGAATTTTCGGTTGTTACTACGGAATGTTGTAACAAATTGAAACTGTCAAAATTATTTTTACTTAATTTTATTATGTGTAATTTAAAATGTTCGATTTTAAATCAACGATAGAAATTTTATTCGGTAGAAAATTACATGTTCTCGCAACTGCAGATAATTCATATCTGAATTTCTAAATACTTTTGAATGAATGTTAGAATTGTTATTTTACAAATAAAATAATTTAGTTCTTAAATTTACCGTAAAAAAATAAAATCAACTAAACAAACTTCATCTAGCTAAATGCATTTGATTTAACTCCACTTATAAAAATGAAGAAAAACACAATCAATCAACTCTTATATATGGTGAGGCTTTGGATATCATTATAATTGACTCAAGCATGCTTTTTTCTTATAATAACTATCGATAATTCAATATCTCGTACCGTGACTATTTTTTATTAAATTAATTTTACTATTAATATTATAGACAATTTTTTTTGAAGTTATTAATACTATAGACATAATAAAATAGAGAGAAGCCAAAATATATGCATGGTTCGACAACACTTTAAAATCACGATTTTGTCACATGCATTATTCTATCCAGATTCGAATGACAGTTACTATTTTACTCCTTAAATTCTCAATAATTTGATTCCAAGATTCTCAATAATTTATTAAGGAATAAAAAGATATAAATTTAAGTGTTACAGTTTGCCTAAGAAGAATGTTAACATGTGCATATATGACACATGTTAAGGTAGTAAAAATAGAAATTATGCCTTAGAATTTGTGCATTTTAACTTTTCAAGCATTAAATGTCTTGTATCATTAAATGTTAAATTTCTATATTAAGATACTTTATCATGTGCCCTATATGCACATGTTAACAAGACCCTTTTACTAATTAAAGTTTAATTCAATAGTAAAAGATTTAATTAATATACATAAGACTCTAATTTCAATTGATATTAGTAATTTCATATTAGCAACTAATTCAACATAACATTTTATTTCTATTTCACTATTTCTATTACATCACTAATTTATCACATCATTTTCTTTATCTAGTTTTCTTCAAAGTGTATACATTTGTCACCAAATATTTTCCAAAAAATTATATGACAGATATGTTGAGAAACAATTCAAACTCTGCATGCTATGTCAGATGCAGTAACATCTGTCCTACCAGATATTTTACCAGACGTTGTAGCATTTGTCCAGTTCTTCTGTTTTGACAGTTATGACTGTTTGTTGTAACTGCCTTATTGTTTTGTTAGTTAGTTGCTAACTACTTTTGAGTTAGTTAGTAGTTAGTTGGATTACTTGTTAGTCAAGTAATGATCATTTTGTAATCATTATAATTGTAACTTAAATCAATAATAAAAATCAATATTTTTGATGAAATTATTTTCTTCTCTCTTTCACACTCTTTTCCACTCTAACAAGTGGTATTAAGATAGATAAAATAATTCATTATTATGTATTATTATTAGGGGTGTGCATGGTTTGGAAACCACACCACACCACACCTAATTGATGGTTTTGGTTCTAAACCAAAACCATTTCAATAACAAACCGGTCATTTTTTAAAACTAATTTGGATTTGGTTATTAACCGGATCGAACCATTTTATAACCGGTTTGTAATAAAATTTAAGTTATTCACATAATCCAATTTTAAATAGGTTTTTTACTTAAACTAATTTTTTTTATTAGTTGATTAAAAAAAATAGATTTATTAATTATTTTAAAAACATAATTTTTCATTAATTTTATGATTGAATTGGTTTATAATCAACCCAAAATTATTTTTTTTAAACCCAAATTATTTTTTACTTAGCCGAAAACTTGTTTTTTATATTGTTTTAAAAATAATTTTTATTATTTAAAAAAAGAGTAATTTTTTAAATTAAAAAATCTGATTTTTAAATACAAAAAAAAAACTAATAAATAGGAAAAAAATTAAAATACTAAATTTTTGAAAAACTAAAAACATTAAAAACTGATTTTTTAATTATTTTAAAAAAAAACTGAATTTTTTAATTATTTTTAAAAACTAAAAACATAAAAAACTGATTTTTTAATTATTTTTAAAATAATTATTAAAAATCTGATTTTTAAAATAAAATAATAATAAATAGTATGGGTAGTTGGCGGTGGCCGGCCACCGGAGCACCACCACGGGCCGTCGGAGCACCACCACCGACCGCAGTGAAAGTCGCCGGAGGTCCGCCGGAAAACCGCCGTCTGCCGCCGTCCCGGTCGGAGCGCCGCCGCGCCGGCCGCCGGTGGTCCGACAATGACCACCGGTTGACCACCGGTCCTCCACCCCCTCTTTTAATTAATTATTTTATTATATAATAAAGAATTTTAAAAAATTGAAGATTGAGCCTGAATTAGCTATTGGGCCTAAATTTTCAAACCAATTTCAAACCAAATTACAAAATGTGGTTATGGTTTATAATTGGTGTTTTTTTATTGGAGTGGTGTGATTTTTTTTAAATGGATTTTGATAGAGAGTTGATGCTCTATCAAGCT
The DNA here is from genome assembly GCF_020283565.1 of Trifolium pratense. Classification (NCBI taxonomy): domain Eukaryota; kingdom Viridiplantae; phylum Streptophyta; class Magnoliopsida; order Fabales; family Fabaceae; genus Trifolium; species Trifolium pratense. The sequence goes on along the minus strand of NC_060065.1, from coordinate 4,077,023 downwards.
ATACTAAGCTAAACCTAAGAAAAACAATAAATAAAGATAAATAAATAAAAGATAAATTGATTCATTTCATTGATTGATTCCAAATTGATAAGAACACTACATATATATAAGACTCGTAATGGGCCTAGAGGATAAAACCCAACTAAACAAAACCCAATAGCATAGATGATCAACTTATAATATAAATACTATGTCTCATTGATATCTAAATTATTTGACTAACTACCACTTATTATTATTTAACTAATTACTCCCTAATCTTCTATCATTGCCGCCGGGTTCACTTGAACCTTGTCCTCAAGGTTCAGCGGCTAGTCTGGAGGAATTAAATTGGAGTGTGACTCGGGACATATAATTTTTTTGTCAAAAAAAGTTTTGCCCATAAAAACATTGGGCTAGCTAATGCTTTGCGGCCCATAGTTGTTTTGGTGGAAACCAATTGTTGCGTGTCACTTGAATTTTGCCTTGCAATTTGTGACTAAAAGCTGGAAACCAATTGTTGCATGTGCCAACACGTGGAGTGCTTGTAGGAGTGTCACCATCATTATGGGGTGGATTTGAAATAACCAGCTGGTGAGTGGAATTACCACTACGCAGTAGAAACAAAAACACATTACGTGTTGTTGTTGTAGTGGATGGTAGGCTTGACACATGGCACACTACTAGAGGCGAGATCACAATCAGAGAGATTGTGCTTTCCATGGACGTCCATGATTCATCTGTTGAAGAAATATTCCAATCAGACGGTGAAAAACAATTGCGGTTGTGACGATGAAATACGTGCTCTTGCAAAATGGAATACGATGATGGTGGTAGAAACTCAGTCAGTGAATCTTCATATTTCGGCTTCGGCGGTGGCCGCGAAAGTGGGTTTGTGAACGGCGTCTCTGACGAAAGCGGTGGAGCCTGAGTTGGAAGTGGAGTCTGAACAATGAGTAAGTTTGGTGGTATTGGCGGCGGTAACGGAGTTGGGTTGGTGAACAGCAACTCCCACGGTGGTGGTTTCGGTGGTGATGGTGGCGATGGGTTCAGTGGTGATGAACGGATGGTTGGTCCAAGAAACATTTTTCTGTAGACCATATGTAGATCTGGTGGTGCTAGAATAAGATACTGAGTTATAACCATATCCGGTGGTTTTGGAGACGGCGGATGTAGCGGTGGTGGTTCCGGCGGTTTCGATGGCGAAGCCGGAAATGAATGCACAGAGTGAACCATGAGTAGATAGGGTGGTTTAGGTGGCGGGTCTGGTGGTTTTAACGGCGGTATCGGCGGTGGCAAAGTTGAAGGAAACTGTGTTGTTGGTGGTGATTTTGGACACAGAGAAATTGATAGGAAATCACGGTGAGGTTCAGATGCTTGCTCCTTTTTCTCTTGGTGTTCTTGAATAATTTGAAGATCACCGCCTTCAACTAACCTTTTTGGTTCTTCTGCCGTGTGTTCTTCTACTTTCTCCTTTTCAATTTTCTCTTGTAAATCCCGTCTCAAAGTGGAGAAAACATTCTGAATATTCTTTGTCCGTGATTTTAGCAATTCAGAAACTTCTTGAAAGGATTCTTGGATATCTTGAAATGATTCTTTCATCTCATTTCGAAATTCTTCAATAAATTCTAAAATCTCAATGCAAGATCTCTGAACAATTTCTGCATTTGGACTTGCAGGTTGTGAATATGAATGGGGAGGTTGTACGGCTTGTTGTTGCAAGGTATGAGTGGTAGTGTGGGTGATGGTGGAGGGTGGTAGACTTGTGTTTTGGTAATAGTTGCAGTAGTTGGAATAATTTGGATATGGATATGAAGGGAATTCAAGGTGAGAGTGTTGTTGATGTGTGGGTGGCATGGTTGGTACTGTTGTTACAGTAGAATAACATGGGTGAGGAGGTGAAGACGAAGAGTAAGAGTAGGTGTTTGGGTAAAATGGAGGAGAGTAGGATGGAATAGCATCCATGAGAGGAACTAAGTTCATGGAATGAAAGCACCAATTGATAGAGAGTTGATGCTCTATCAAGCTATACTAAGCTAAACCTAAGAAAAACAATAAATAAAGATAAATAAATAAAAGATAAATTGATTCATTTCATTGATTGATTCCAAATTGATAAGAACACTACATATATATAAGACTCGTAATGGGCCTAGAGGATAAAACCCAACTAAACAAAACCCAATAGCATAGATGATCAACTTATAATATAAATACTATGTCTCATTGATATCTAAATTATTTGACTAACTACCACTTATTATTATTTAACTAATTACTCCCTAATCTTCTATCAGATTTTACAAACTAAAATTGGATATGGATTGGTTAGTAATTTGGTTAAGGATAGCGAAATTTTTTGCTATGGACAAAAGTGACCCCACGTGTAGTATTATAAGCATATATATATATATAAATCATGTTTATAATTTACCTAAAAAAGTAAGGATGTTTCTTTTTGAAGTTTGATATAGACTGAATCGAGATTTGAAACAAGACCACATTCATTCATTCTTAATGTGTATATAAACCAAGCATGGCATTACCAAATTATTGGAATATCAAACTTCCACTGAGATTTGCTTGCTTACTACAGTGCAAGCATAATAATATTAATATTATACCTTAAGATAAGGATTTGATCTCATTTGCACGTACGTTGAGATCATGGAATGGAAGAAGTGTTATTTGGATGTAATATTGGTGCCAATAGCAATTCTTTTAAGCATTGGTTACCATGTTTGGCTTTGGTATAATGTTAAAACTCATCCACACACAACTATCATTGCCATCAATGCCAGTGGTAGACGGAATTGGGTTGCTGCCATGATGAAGGTATATACTTACACCATTGTATATAATTTTTTTAGTAGATTTTAATAAAATATTATGCTAGCTAGTAAGAGTCAATTTTTAGATAATTTTTTAAAAGTCTACATTTGATTAACTCTTAGATTATATTCTTGAGTATATTAATTAATATTGGAAGCTAATTGTTAAAACACCAATATTATCATAAAAGCTTAAGGTGGAGAGAACTAATTAACTAGTTTTTATCTAACGTTATTCTTAATTTCAGCTCCAATATTAGGGATGACAATGATCTGTATGCACAAATATAAATATTAGTCATCTTCTACATATTTTGTTTGATAAAATGATAAACATGTTGCCCTATATCCGTGCGGATATCTAATCTAAATGGGGTATTTAGCCGAATCTGAGTTATTTGTGGGTATCAATTTTTTCAAAAATGAAATATATATGTAAATTAAATTAAATTTTATTTTGTTAATTATGAAGAAAAAAATATTTCTCCTTCATCCTCTATTTACAACAGATTAAAAGGAGTATTATTGACACATAAAAATATTGATATGCCGTTCAAAAAAACATATTGATACATTTTTTTTAACAGACCAAAAGGAAATAATATATAATTAACAAGAGATCTCCTCAACATAAGGCGTACCAATTACCCAAAATATTGATACATTGCACATTCATTTTCACAGCAAATCAAAGTTATCAATCAATACAAATCTATGAAATTATGTTATAGTTTATTTCATGCGAGTAATAATATTTATATTGGGCAACCCACTTGGGTTGGTGCATTGGCTTGGGACCTGAGAGTGTACTCCTCTTGAGGTATGAGGTTCGATTTTCTCTGACGCCAATTTAGGTGGACTAATTTAGCCTCTTAAAAAAATATTTATATTGGGCTATGCCCCTGTACACCCAATTTTTTTTTTTTAAGTATAATATGATATTTTTGTATTTTTAGCAATTTACGTAGTTTAATGATTAATGATTCTAATATATTAAAATTAAGGTTTTTTTATATTATATATTCCTTGATATTTTGGTGAACAATCAACCAACAAAGTCACATATGAAGTAAAAGTTGGTTAAATTTTAATTGTGGATAACATATATAAATCTACTTATGTGTCTTATGATTAGTTATTGTTCGATAAATAAAGAGTAACGTAAGTTTCACTTAAAATTAAAATAGAAAACTATTTATGACCATGGTGCTTCTTCTCCATAATTATAGGAAAAGTAATATACTAGTAGTCTAGAAATGCTATGGGTCCGTTAAGTAATATACTAGTAGTCTAGAAATGCTATGGGTCCGTTTGATTCGGTAAAAATAAGGGACTGGACAGGACAACTGTAGTTGTACTGTGTTTGATTGTAAAACTGTTTCAGGAACTGGACAAACTGGGAAGCAATGGACAGGACAAAAACAGAATTTTTTGTACCTCACTAAACCACAGCACAACTTTTTGTCCGCAGTACAAGTTGTCTAAAATGCCAAAATACAATTTTATTAACAAAATATCGTATAAAACAAAAAAATGTTAAATATCCCAAGAGTTTGTTCTGTACTGTTCTGTCATGTGTTGTGCTGTTCTGTCTTGTACTGTTCTGTTCAGTACTTACTCTTTAACAAATCAAACACACCCTATGTGTCGGTGTAATTTTAAAAATAAAGTTTTTATTTATTTATTTTCAGTACCACTTAATAGTACTCTTTAAACTAGTTGTCACCTAATAATACTCTTTAAGCTAGTTGTTATATTTTACATAGGGATGTCAATAAGAATGAAGATTGAGCGGGTGATATTTTCTCATTTTCATCCCTGTGGATCACCGCGGGAAATCCCCATCCTTATTCTCATTTCCTATTTTGGGGAGGGTAATTATTTTTTCTCATTTTCAACCTCGTAAATCTTCACCATTTCCGCGAGAATCCATCAACATTAAAAAAATATTAAACTTCTATTATTTTCTACCAACTCTTTATACTCATTAGGATTTAGGATTGTCACCTAACTGTTTGTTAAAGATAGATTTGTAGCACCCTTAACTATATACAAATATTCCATCAGATCTTATGTACCAAAAACATTAAATTATCATATCCTGAAGACTCCTGAACAAGAATTTTCAAAATAAGTATCTGCAAAAATGTCCTTGTGGTCGACCAGACGGACCTACCTTATATTCCACAAAGATTGGGGTGGTAAAAAGGAGACAACCTGCCTACTCCTCCCTTTCCCATCAATCCGTCTAGGTGAATTAATATAACTTGTTGAATTAACAAAGACAAAAGTGGATAAAACCCCCCAAAGTGGAAAATGCTAAACGGTGCTTCCGGGGCACTGGTTAATGATGCAAAAATAGTAATTTGGTATGAGAGTTTGTGCAGTCAACTCCTCGAAAGTTTAAAAAGTGTTATTTTCTTTTCAAAACTTTCTGTTTTTGATTTCTTTAATCAGTGTCTCGGGAGCACCGGTTAGCATGACCCTTATAAAAAATACGAACAAAACAGTATTTATATAATGTGTTTTTTAATTAGACGATTCGGTAGGATAGTACGAGTTCCTGCAAAGATTTTAGAGGGTATACCGTAGCAGAGTGTTAGACATTGATATTAAACTTTCTTATTAATTTTGTGAGAAAATAACATGTTTCCTTTATGATACTTATGATGTCTTATAGGAGTGTTATATGTGACACATCTAATCTAATTTTTACTGATCCTTGAGTGAAGTACCCACAATTCTTTAAGAATAATTAGAAAAAAATTCTAAATTTAAGAAATGCCCGGTGTCTTCCAATATACACTTTTTTTTTAAGCATTCTAATATACACTCTTAATTATTGGTAGATGTTTTACCTAATGTGATATTTAACCACCTCACACACAAAATGTTTTTTTTTTTTTAATATAATCAAAAACACACAAAATGTTTTAATTTCCACTAGCTTTGTGGCACATGGAAAAAGAAAGGGCATATAATAATAATAATCATGATGATGATGATGATGAAAATAAAATATATTTGATTATATAAATAAAGAATATCAAGTTTGAGTGTAACTTTTTTCTTTCAATTTTACTATTCATTTAAATTATTTATCTTTTTTTTTTTATCAAAATAATAATTATTTAAACAACTTTTTCTTTCATGTTGTTACCAAGTTTTGAGGTGAATTTTTATTCTTTCTTTTAAAAAAAAACAAATTTAGTCTTATTTACTTAATCAAATAACTTAATTTTTTTATATAAATAACCACATAGAATAATTTTGCAATGCAATATCTAATGTGCCAACATAGTTAAAATGTCAAATCATTGCATATGATGCTGTTGCACCTTTCTAATCTTTTATCTAAAAATATCACATAAGACACACATAATTATTGTAAAAAAATTAATAATGCTTTAGTATAAATTTTTTGACAGGACAATGAGAAGAAAAATATCCTAGCTGTTCAAACACTGAGGAACACACTAATGGGTTCAACCCTAATGGCCACAACCTCTATTCTCCTCTGTTCAGGTTTAGCAGCAATCATAAGTAGCACCTACAGTGTTAAAAAGCCTCTCAATGACACAGTATATGGAGCACATGGAGAATTTATGGAAGCACTTAAATATGTCACACTTCTCACTATCTTCTTATTCTCATTCTTTTGTCACTCTTTATCAATAAGGTTTATAAATCAAGTGAACATTCTTATCAACACACCACAAGATTCAATGTCATTGGTGACTCCATCATATGTTAGTGAAATATTGGAAAGAGGGTTTACTTTAAACACTGTTGGTAATAGACTCTTCTATTCAGCACTTCCTTTGTTGTTGTGGATCTTTGGTCCTGTTTTGGTGTTCCTCTGTTCTCTCACTATGGTTCCTTTGCTTTATAATCTTGACTTTGTGCTTACTAAGGGAAAGATGGACCCAAATGAGAACAGGGATTTTGTTTGAGTTTATAATGTGACTATGTGTTTTAACTTTTGAGTTTGTTTGTCAAAACAGAAACTTCTAATGTTTCATTGGTCTTTTTTTCAATGATTAGAAATGTAAGTGTAATGTGATCTTCTCTTGCTGTAATAATGTTTTAGAGGATAATTTGACTCTGTTCAATAACAAGGATTGTGAATACAAGTGCAAATCATTTGTCTGAATTATATTGTCTATTTATATTATAAACAAAACTTTAATCACTTATTTTTCTGATATATTTTTATTTATTATTGTATCTCAATTACCTGATTATTTGTTTCCTTATCACTTCACTCCCAATCTCATTCATCTCGGATTCTCGATCACCAAATCATCATTATAACTCCCTTGTATTATCTAATTATACTACAATTAACACAACTAAGTGGGAATTTGCGGCGCTTTTGTGGAGGTGTTATTTGAGATAGTCAAGGAGAGTGGCTTTGGTGGTTTTGCAAAAGGTGTGAGAATTTGTAGTGCTTTTGTGGCGGAGTTATGAGGAGTCTTTGAAAGATTGATTTATGCAAAGAGAATGAGATTTATGAATATTGAGCTTAATATAGATTCCATGGTGGTGGTCCAAGTAATAAAGACAAATAATTCGAAGAGTTTGTTTGGTCTGACTTTGGTAAATTAGGCGATTGGTTGGTATAGAGTGAGAAGTTCACATCACTCATGCTTACAGAGAATCAAACGAGTGTATTGATGATCTGGCCAATATTAGGTGTACTTTAAATAAAGAGGCTATTTATTATGAGGATTGCTCTTCGCAAATTAGAGAATGATTATTAACTGATGTAATGAGGATTACTACCCCTAAAATAACTTCCGTGTAATTTCCTTTGTCTTTGGGCTTAGGCCCTCCATTCTATCAACAATAAAATAAAAGCCGCAGAAATTTTTATATACAATTTAGATATACATCATACATGTTTTTTTTTACATACATCATACATTTAACCCAACTAAACGAAAACAAAAAATGGAGGGATAAAATTAATTGATGTCTGTTAGAAATGTTTTAGTTATTTTGTAAATTAAAATTCAAAGACAAATTTGATTGATGAATGAAAATTCAAAGAAAAATTTGCTTATTTACTTTTATTTTTAAATATTTGAGCCATTTTTTTTTGAAGGATTATTTTGAGCTATTTAAAATTGCAACAAGTCGACAAATCCTAACTCAACTGACAGAAATATCGAAATTGCTAGTGTTGCACGTCAGGACCGGGGTTCAAACTACAACGATGTTCGGTAAACTTAATTCGATTGGCCGCGACATTATATTATATACTATGTGTCAAGATTCAAACCTCCTACATCCCAGTTGAAATTTCTAGCCCCGCTATTTGAAGAAAAAAAATTGTGCAACGATTGGGTGGTTTATTATTCATTTAATTTTGAGGGTTTTCCATTACCGAAGCTAACAAAGCATGACAACTCCTTTCGTTCGCTTAGTCTCTACCGCATCCAACCATTCTCTCCTCCGCACCGGATCCCAACAACACCTCACTCGTTCTGTTTCCAACTCATTGACTCGGTTCCTCTTCTCTTCCTCCATTCAGCACCACAACGACAACACAGTTAAGGATCAAACACAGACACCGAAGCCACAATCTCTCCACGATGACTACAATAAACAAAGCCAAACGGAACAACAACAAGAAGACGACAAAGAAACGGGTGAGGTTGGTGGACCGAAAGGACCTGAGCCTACGAGGTATGGCGATTGGGAACGCAATGGTCGATGCTCTGATTTTTGAATGTTTTGATTCAATTTACCAATACCATAGTCCATAGTTTAATGAAATTTTAAGTGATAAATTGTGTATTTCTGATTCAATTTTTTAAGATTAACTTAATTGTCTGCATATATATGCAATTGAGGTTGGTTGAAGTGGATGGAACAGATCAATTTGTTGCTCATATGATCTCTACAAATGTATTAGTGGATCGATAAGGTCTATCATATATCACTTGATTCAATGGTGGAAATAGAGTTGTGCATGCCACAATAGTATAAGCTGTTTTTGAAGATATTTTGGGGAACTTATTAAAATAAGTTGAAAACAACTTATTTATATGTCAATGTCATATTCGACGGTTTCTTATTAAAATAGGGACTGATGTGCAATGATAGTATGTGTAATTGGATTTGAATATGCTTGTGTGAGTGAAGGATGGTGATGATGGATAGTGAGTATAAGAGAAGTTGTATTGGAAGTTTCTTATAAATAGAGGAAAAGGTTCAGTATGTATTTTAGTATGGCTTTCATGCTGAGGGTTCATTTTCTCTTGGGTGATTATCATACTGGTCTTAAGTGCTGACTTCATATTGATATTACTTATTAGTCAACCATGTGTTTACAGTGTTATTAGAAGTCACGTTACCGCCATTTATCACTATGGTTTTGACAATCTTATGCTCCACTGGTCACGACTTACACTGCATGATTGCTTGCTTGTTTTGTGTGTATATATCACTATGGTTTTGCCAATCTATGAGCCGCAGGTCCTGAGTCCTGACTTCCGCTGCTTGATTGCTTTGTTTGTTTTGTGTGTATACGATGACTGATCATGTTCTTAAACTAAAAACTCCATAATGTTAATGATTCAGCTTCTTTACTGATCAAAATAAATTTACCAGCTAATCAACTTATTTATCTGAGGCAGCTTTGCTCCGTATGCAAGGTAGTTAAAATCGCGGAATTGTACAATGTACAATTCCACAATTCTAGGCAAAACGAGCTGACACGTTTGTAGACTCGATTCCATAGTGACTCGGTTGAAAATGTGATTTCATGGCCAAGTTCAGAACATGGAATCAGGAAAAATGAGTGGAATTGCAAGTTAAGGAATAAGGATGTCAAAGTTTTTCTTTTTTTAAAAAAACTGGCTCAAACTATAGTCCCAACTTGGGAGACCAGTAAGAGAAGGTTATATATGTCTTCTTCTCTGTTCTCTTCCCGTTGCAACTGTTCGAAAACAGGGTTACAGAATGTCACAGTCTCACAGAAAGAAGCCTCCGTCTCCGGCAACACCAGTGAACAACCTTCAAACAGGACCAGCTGGAAACTGAATGGTTCTGCTAGTTAATTTTCCCCATCCAATGGTTGTGTTCTTACTTCACTTAGTCTTTTTGATTCCTTTTATGATTGTGTTTTGTTAGTGTTTATGCAGACGCCCTAAATATTATTGGTAGTGTTCAACGTGGGTTGTCTTATATGTATATAGCATTATGCAAGCTTGGAATAAGTTTTTTTCTTTGTTCTGTTTGGGGCTTTTAGGTTATGAATCACAGTTGATGATTTCAATTAGAAATAGGTTAATACTCAAGTAATTCGTCCATTTGAAGGTGTAGCATCTCTATTGTAGAATTATATTTCACAAGATGGTGTTTTCTTATTTGTGCTTTCTCTTCATGGGTTGTATTATTACATGGTCGGAATAGAAGAAATTCGTGCATTCAACAAAATTCTCAAATATTCTAACAGAGAATACAAGTTTCAAATTTGTGGTTGTGTTGAGAAGCAGTGAAGCACACATAGTGATCAATCAGAAAATTAATAACTAATATTTGAACAAATTTAGAATTTATTGAATCATGATAAAATGATAAAAAGCAGTTATGTTAATTATCACTTATACATTTAAAAACATGATAATTATTTTGTTTGTTAAATCAAATGTATTCTCCGCACACAACTGCATTGACTAATTCACTCAGGATAATTGAGATTTGGGTTGACTTTTTTCAACAAATGATTTTTCATATGCATTTGTTGAAGATCGAACCCAAGATCAAATGTTTTTTTTATTGGTTTAACTACACATTTGGTCTCTTACGTTTATTTTAGGTTTCAATTTGGTCCCTTACGTTTAAAAAGTATCAATTTGGTCTCTTATGTTTATTTTAAGTTTCAAGTTAGTCATTTCCATTAGTTTTGTCACTAACACCGTTTGAGCAGTATACGTGTCAGTGTGTCCAAGTGCCACGTGTCTGTCCACATATGCAAATTGGCTATGTGACAAAATTGACGGAAAGGAATAACTTGAAACCTAAAATAAACGTAAGGGACCAAATTGATACTTTTTAAACGTAATGGACCAAATTGAAACATAAAATAAACGTAAGGGATCAAATGTACAGTTAAACATTTTTTATTTTATCAAAGACCTAATTGTTAAAAGGTCTAAGTATCCACCGTTTATGTTAGATACTATATATCGGTAAAACATGATAATTTTATTTCACCAAACTTTATTTATTTTTGGCTTAAATATGCAAAAGGTCCCTGCACTTACGGGTCATTTGAGTTTTAGTCCCTGCATTTCAAAATCCTTTCATTTTGCCACTGCACTATCATTTTACTTTAAAAATGGTCCCCGAACCCATTTTTTGTTGAAGTGGCACATTTTTTTATGATGTGTCAATTTTATTTTACTTTTAAAAAATTACTTATTTAAGGGTATTTTGATCGATTCACTGTAAAATTAAATGAGTCATCAACTCTAAAGTCCAGTCAACAGTGACAGATCAGCAAAAATGTGTCATTTCAACAAAAAAAAAAGGTCTGTGGGACCATTTTTAAAGTAAAATGAAAATGCAGTGGCAAAATGAAATGTTTTTAAAATGCAGGGACTAAAACTCAAATGACTCGTAAGTGCAGGGATCTTTTGCATATTTAACCCTTTATTTTTATAATATTAATTAAGTAGTTCTCAGTGCGGATTTAAAACCTATACTATATATAAAGAGATAGATGGGTTTTGACGTGAAATTTTCATAATACCATCAATACCCTTGATTTTTTTTAGTAGTAACAAAAATCTTTTATTAACAAACTCACCAAAACATAAGATACATTTTTTAAGCAGTAAAACTATTTTATTAACAAACTCATCATAACATAAGATATATCTTTTTTTTTGGGACATAAGTTAGACACAAACAGGCGCGGAACGCACTTGCGTGGCCCGCTAGTATAAAATAAAGTATGCACAAAAAAAAAATATAAAATAAAGTTTGTTAAATTTAAAGAATTTTGTATAATTCAAGGTCATGATTTAAAAGAGAAGAAAAATTGGATATTTTTTATTTTTACTTTTTTTTTACACATTTTATTTTTACTTAAATTTGATGTTTTGATTTGTAAAATTTAAATGAAATAATATTTAAAATAACCTAATCAATTCAAAAGTTATGATTATTTTTTTAATAGATAGATTATGTTGGTATGAAAATTGATGTATGGACTTATAATTAAAACAATAAAAATCTTCAAGCGAAAAAAAAAAATCTTCATTATAAAAAAAAACAATAAAAATCTTAAAGATTAAAATTGCTTAAAGTAAGATAAAAAAAAAAAAAAAAACCATAAAATATATGTATATGGGATTCTCTCCTAAACTTCCTTAGCAAGACAATTTAATATATGGGATCCTTCTTCTAATCTAATCCCAAACATCCATCCTTTTAAAGAACTCCACCGCTCTGCCCTAAGCTGGAGTCGTACTGAACTCAATTAGCCGGAAAACGCATCCGGAGTTGCTCGTCATAGGAAGAAACTCCACCACAAACAGAAACTAAATTCAGGTTTTCCCTTTATTCTCTCATTAACTAAAAATTTTCCGTATTTTCTTTCCGTTGCGCCCCGCAAGGTTGCGATTTCCGCCGGCGATAAAATAACTAACTACCTCCCACACAATTGGGCCGACCGCACCAGATCTTCACTTTTGCACCGCGATTCACAACATAACTAACTACCTCCAACAATATAGTAGCTTAATTTTGGATCTTTTCCTGTGATTTTTCGCTAGATACAAATCAATATTATATATAGTAGTTTTGAACAATTGTTCTTCCTAGGAATTGAACTCGGTTCTTCTGATTCGTCCCCGGGGAACTCATTAACCACTTGACCCCAATCACTTGATTAATTGTATTAGGTAATGGTTAATCTTGATTTTCGTTTATAACTATTTTCTTAAATCTTAGGCTGTTTTTGGTTTGGGTGAGGATAGGTGGTTGGAGACTTAGATTAGCCATGAAATATTGAGATTTGAGAGTCAATCTTATTAGCATTAAACCGAAGGGAGATGTGTTTTTGTGATTGGATAGATTATATTCTCCACAGAAACATACCCGCACTTTAAGATTGTGATCAATGCATTCAACAATGTCTGCTGCCACTGGTAGAATAGCGCTGCAGCTTCAGTTTCATGATACTAAGATTTTCATTGATTATGCCCTGGTGGCTGTAGAACAAAAAGGCTATACTTTTGTATAGTTTAGTTATTCACGTTGGGCTAATTAACTTGTGTCTCATTTAAAATAACTTAACATGAATAACACTCCAACAAAAAACACTTGAGAGTTAGCTCCGGAAACTCCAACTACACTATATTTTCGGGGATAAACAGAAGGAAGATGCATTGATTATAATTTTTCATTAAAATCTATGTCAAAAGATTTTCTGAGGTTCGTTTGATCCAACGTCAGCCTTGTATTTCCTTCCAAAGATTAGCAGTGATGAAATATTCTCAAATATTGATTTCTTCATTTGTCCGTTTTTAGTTTGAAAGGAAATATATTTTTGTTTTTTGATGTTTTCCCATGATAAATGAACACCTCTTGACTTTTCTATGATGCATATAGTAAAATTTATGTTATTTGGGGTTGTATTTCAAAGTGGCCCAAATATATGGTATTGATAGCTGCCGTGTCACTTGCAGTGCCCATGATAGCTCTTTTGAGGCACGTCTTCAGTACCTATACTGTACATTTTGCAATATTGACAACAATGAATAAAATTATATATGTAAATCCTGTGACCAATTTGAATTTGAGACTGTGTAACAATAGGGGATGTTTAATTTTACAACACAATACAATGTAAAATCCATTCTGTTGGTCACCTCTTTTGCGCAAGTATGCAACCAATTTTCTCCCTTTCCCCTGAAATCAGTATCCCTTTGTATGGTTAATTTATGAATTATGAGCATACAATTTTTAGGGATAAAATCCTCTACAATACAATTTAGTAGTCTGCAGTTTTGCACTAATAAAGCTATTGCCTGTAAAGTAGAAGCTGCTAATTTTTACTTTTATTCCTCATTTCCTCATGTTTTCTTGCAGGAGTTTCTCGTAGCAGAAGCCATGTCTACATCATATCTTCCTGCCACAACAGATTCGATTGCTCAAGCATTGGAGGCCAAAAACCCTTCTGATGCGATTTCCATTCTTTATCGCGTTCTTGATGATCCATCTTCTTCACCAGAAGCTCTGCGTATGAAAGAGCAAGCCATCACAAACCTTACTGAGCTTCTCAGGCAAGAGAACAGGGGAGAGGATCTGCGCAGCCTTCTCACTTCGTTGAGGCCCTTTTTCTCCTTGATTCCCAAGGCAAAAACTGCCAAGATTGTAAGGGGAATAATTGACTCGGTTGCTAAAATACCAGGGACATCTGATCTACAAATTTCACTCTGTAAAGAAATGGTGCAGTGGACTCGTGCTGAAAAGCGTACTTTTCTGAGGCAGCGAATTGAGGCAAGGCTTGCAGCACTTCTAATGGAAACTAAGGAGTATTCAGAAGCCTTGACTCTTCTTTCTGGGTTGGTCAAAGAGGTTAGGAGATTAGATGACAAGCTTCTTCTTGTAGACATCGACTTGCTGGAAAGCAAACTGCACTTCTCATTAAGAAACCTTCCAAAGGCAAAAGCTGCCCTCACAGCGGCAAGAACAGCTGCAAATGCTATTTACGTGCCTCCTGCTCAACAAGGTGCCATAGATCTACAGAGTGGAATCCTTCATGCTGAGGAGAAGGATTACAAAACTGCATACAGCTATTTCTTTGAAGCCTTTGAATCTTTCAATGCTCTTGAAGACCCCAAGGCTATTTTCAGCCTGAAATATATGTTGCTGTGTAAGATCATGGTCAATCAAGCTGATGATGTTGGTGGAATTATTTCCTCTAAAGCGGGCTTGCAATATCTTGGACCTGACTTGGATGCTATGAAAGCTGTTGCTGATGCCTATTCTAAGCGATCCTTGAAGTTATTTGAAACTGCTTTGCAGGACTACAAGGCACAGTTGGAGGAAGACCCAATTGTCCACAGGCACCTTTCATCCTTGTATGATACCCTTCTGGAGCAGAATCTTTGTAGATTGATCGAGCCATTCTCAAGAGTTGAGATTGCACATATTGCTGAGCTTATTGAGCTTCCCATTGAGCACGTTGAGCGGAAGATGTCTCAGATGATTTTGGACAAGAAGTTTGCTGGGACATTGGATCAAGGTGCTGGATGCCTCATCATATTCGAAGATCCCAAGACTGATGCGATATATCCTGCAACTTTAGAGACGATTTCCAATGTTGGAAAAGTTGTCGACAGTCTTTATGTTAGGTCTGCCAAGATCATGGCATGAACTCTCTAGTTATTTAACTCCATTGCCACATTACCTCTTGCTGTTTTCGTTTTCATGCTGACTAGTATATCATTTGTTTAGTTTCTTTTGTTAAACTCTAAAAACCTTTTTTGGTGGTGTTGAGTTGAATGTTTAAATTGGCTTATGCAGTTGTGCAATGTTACAAAGGATTACGAATTAGGTGTTATCTTTGGTTTAGATGGGATAAATGGCAAGGGGAATATCATTTTTTAAAAAAATAAGTTTATTATTTTTTAAATTTAATTTTTATTATTTGTTAAAATTCTTTAAAAAAATTATTAAAAAAAGAATAATAAAGTTTTAAGTTTTTTTTTTAAATTATTATTTTTTGGCAGTAAAAAAAACATTAATAATAAAGTTTTAAGAATTTTTTTTACAAAAAAAGATTTATTTTTTTTTAAAAAATAATATTAACTGACATGGATTTTTAAAAATAACTATAAATTAAATGTATTTCCACGTGTGCATGCCATGTCAGCAAAGATGCATAGTCAGATGCACAATCGTCCATTTAGGGGGCAAAATGAGAGAATTTGCACATTGCAAGGGGGAAAACAGAAAAAAATTCTCGAACGAAAAATCCCTAATTTTGCAGGGGTAAATAGGCATTTACCCTATTTTTTATTATTATTTGCTACTCCTTTATAAGAAAGAAAGGACTTTTTTTTTTATATTTAGTTGGTTTGGAAAGTAAGAATAAAGAAATGTTTTCTTTATCATAAAAAAAATGTTTTCTTAATGACAAAAAATCCCTAAATAATAGATGAGAAGGCTTCAATCTCATCATAACACTATTTTATTTTTGACGAAATCATAACACTAGTTATTGTATTTATTTATAGATATATTATTTTTACATCAAAATTTTGATCTTAAATACGATATATCTTTTGATGCAAAGGACTTAAAAATTAATTGTAAATACAATTTATATATTTTAAGCTCATAAAAATTACTAATAAACCTTGTTTGTTTCCCACATCGCCCTTTGATTTGTGTCCCCATCAAGTTACATCACAGGACAAACTCTTATAATATTTTGCAAGTTTTAAGGCGTGTGGAAGGCCACTAGGGTGATATATCATATTGTAGAAAGTTAGGCATTGCGTGATGATATAAGAGGGGAAAAAAGTTAAGTTATTAAACAAATAATGCAAAGGTAGCTATAGTTACCTTTAAAACTTTGAGAAAGTGAGGGTTAACCTGCTTTCTTAACACGACCCATAGAGCATGAACATATGTTGCCAACCTTTTGCTTTGGGACGGTGCTTGTCCCAATCAAACTCCATTACTTTAACAAAATCTTCCACCTTAAGAAACCCACTTTTAATTGCTCAAAACGCCCTCCTTTATTTGCATATAGCACCCTCTCCCTCTTATTTTGTTTTTTGTCCATTCCATTGTTGCTTATTGGGTAAGTCACATCAATACATGTTAGAAAAACTCAATTCTCACACACAAAAAAATCATAAAGTATGTCATATCTCACCTTACAAGTCGATCATAGAAGGATAAGTTACGACCAATATAATATTTTTTTAATATAATATCAGAGTTTATCGTTCAAATCACCTGACATTCATATTTACGCATAGCCTAAAATATTAGTCCAAAAACATTGTGGGTGAGTACATATATTGAAAAAAACAATCTAACGATTTAGTTTATTTACAACTTATATTTACGCACCAAATCTAACGGTGTTGTACGTGAAGAGATGTATTCAGAAAACCTAAGTTAAGACCTATATCGGAATTGGATCGGTAATTATGTTGTTATCGAGTTCTAGACCATTCGATTTTGATCAAACATTCAAGATTTTATCTCAGAATTCTATATTAAACTAAAATAAAATTATCTTAAGATCTGAAACGTTTAATCTCGATCAGACGATTTTAAATTACTGACTGCACCCACTGAATGCATTTTCGACCGCACTAAATCCAATTCCACTTATATCAAATAATGAGTTACAAAAAATATAAATAAAAAACCTAATAAGGCAAATGAAATGCCTTTGCTTTTCTTAAAGTAAAAGTTAATTCCTACGGTCTTGTTGGGTTTGGAATTTTGGACAGCATCTAATTGGATGGTTGCTATATATGTCAATAATTGGCACAAACACCTGCCTAATATGTCTTGGTTCATCTCTTCGTTGATTTGTAGTCAAGAATGTGAGGTTTTGCATGATTGAGATTGTGACTGCCAACAATGGTAAACATGCTTTTATTTAATTTAAATTTGCAAATGTCACCAAATGCTTCGTTAACTATTCTTTTATGTATCGACATGCTTTATGTCCATATATAAAAAAAAAAAAACAAAGAAAGAAAGTTATAAGCTCGTGTGGTTACTTTTGTGAGTTGTATTCTACTATATAGTATTCTTTACGTACGGATTGAAATTTAGCAAGAGTTTCAATCAATTATAGTATATTTGACCCTCTAGGGCAGCCTTAGTTAAATAACTTTTTTTCTTTGATATGGGCAGCCTTAACTTTTAAGTAATAAGTTTTTATATTATGAAAATATACATTATATTATGCATGCTCTTTGGAGACTTATGGAATTGATCTTAAATATAAAACTATGTGTCCAATAAAAATAAGGAATGTGACAAACTACACAAGTGGTAAACTATATGGAAACTCGAGAAATATTTAATTGGGCACAAATCTAAGAGAAAAATATTTAAGCGTACATTTACAAATAAAAAAAAGTTAAACAAAAATAATATTGTCACATCATTTAGTTATTTTAACTTTAATTTTTTTTGTTCATATATGTACCCAATTATTTTTTTATATGTTTTGAGTTTGGGTCCAAATAAGTACACTTACTATTTTGGCTTAAATGCAGTTTTGGCCCCCCAAGTTTCACAATTGCTTGATTTTGGTCCCCCACATTTTAATTGCTTGATTTTAACCCCTTATATTTCACAATTGCTTGATTTCAGCCCTTCAAGTTTCAATTGCTCGATTTTGGCCCCAAAGTTTACCCCATTTTGCATTTGATAGCCCCCCGTTGAATATTTTGATTAAAAATTGGTTATGTGGCATTTTAAAATTAAATAAGTATTTAAAAATAAATAAATAAATTACAAATTGTTTTTTAAAAACTAAATTATATATTTTTTTTATTATATGTAGTTTGTAAAATAATTTTGTTATGTAAAAAAGTAAAAAAAAACATTTTATGAATTATTTTTTAAGAACTTTGTAAACTTTTTTTTAAATAAAAAATAATTATTAAACTTTTTATTAAAAAACAATTTTTAATACATTTTTATAAAAGCAAATATTATTATTTTTTAATTAAAACATATTTTTAATTTTTTTAAAATGTCACATAAGCAATTTATAGTCAAAAAAAGTCAACGGGGGACTAGCAAATGCAAAAAGGGGTAAACTTGGGGGGCCAAAATCAAGCAATTGAAACTTGGAGGGCTAAAATCAAGCAATTGTGAAACTTAGAGGGTTAAAATCAAGCAATTGAAATGTGGGGGGCCAAAATCAAGCAATTGTGAAACTTGAGGGGTCAAAACTGCATTTAAACCTACTATTTTCCATTTTTTCTCCATTTCCTTTTCTGCTCCATGTTTGGAAAAGAGTAGGTGAACTTGTGAACTTGAATTGGTGATTTTAATTTGTTTTCTCTTGGATTTTTTTTTTGAAGAAAAATGAAAATATTCCTTCACCACTAGGTCAAAACAAGCAATCGATAAATTCACAAATAATGACAAAGTCGTCATCGTTGCTACATAAAATAAGATGAATTAGTGGTGATTAAACTAACCAGCATATAGAGTAGTAGTACATTGTACCATTAATCCATGGGGCAATTGGAAATAAGTTTAGTGGGAGCGTAATTTCATTAATTAATAAATCATTTTTATGCTGACATCAAATTGAAGCTTAAAAAATCTTGTTGGATTTGGTTACTCTAGAATCAGCGGTCAGTAAAGTGGAAAAATAAAAGGTTATATAATAATCACTCATGATTAATCAATTATTGATTTATTTATCGATGGTTGATATTGCTCACTTTAATTTTTGTTCTAAATAGTATTCAGAGTTTGAGGAGGACTCATGGATCGGTGAAAATAATTCTCTTTGAATTAAAGTGGATGCCATAATCTAAGGTGGAGATGACACATGGAGGCGAGTGTACTTGCAGTTATGGGTACTCTATAACGTTCAAGTTAGTACATAAGCTCGTAGTGGATGAGAGAAGCTAGAATGAAATCTATCTTGTGAGTTTTATATAGACTAACAAATATGGTATTGGATCGGTGAATGTCACATTGAACTTTGACAGAACACTCTAAACTTATGACCACATTGTTGTAATCTTGGTGACAAAAGAGATATAAAACTCAAATCAAAGAATGAAAAAATCTTAGTTGCAATCTTGATTCATTAAAACCTTCTTTTGTAATGTTGGTTCTCTTAAGTCATCTAAACCTATTAAGTGTCCACTAACTTTTGCTCTACTAGATTTTGTTGTTGTTGAGACAATCTAGATTTCTTTTGCTCCACTACTAGTAAATTGTATGCCAACGAGACACATAGCATCACACTAACTTGATTAGTGCTTGGTAATGCTAGAGAGTAGAGACTAGATTTCTCTAAATCTATGGACTAGTTGATTTAAGTGCAAAAGTCAATATATTTTTTATATTTGCTAGTTATTGCACTTATGTGTGAAGAGTATATTCGATTTATTATTTTAAAAAGGTAAATAGCAAAATCAAATAAGATTTGAATTACTTGTATTATATTTTTTTCTAGTCAATTTTATAAATAAAATTGACTTTTTAAGTATATTAGTAATATATCTAATTTATATTACAAATTCAATACATAAATTATTCAATATTTTTGAAAGTCAATTTTATTTAATTTTTTCTAAAAGAATTCAATTTTATTTATAACAATGAGAGTATATTTTTTGTCAAAAAAAAACAATGAGAGTATATTTCACAAATTAAATGGGATGGGCCAGTTCACAACAGTTTATCGGTGTATTTGATGAAAAATTATCTACCACCCCGTAATTTCTCTTTTCGCACAGAAAAATTCGGAAAACGTAATCCAAATTCTTTTTAGTGTAAATTTCTGTAAAATTTACAATAGAAAAAAAAATTGGAATGTTTTTTCCGATTTTTTTTGCGTGCTACGGTGGTGAACAAGAAATATGATGGGTGGGTTGAAAATTTTTCGTATTTGATGTGCTAAAACAATAATAAAGAATTGAATAGGATATGAGACTATACAAATTATGACTTAAGGAACCGAACAAAAGTTAAAATTTTGGTCTCCATCAAATCACAAGATCCATTTTTTATTCTCTGCACAAATTATTATGTTTTATTTTTTCTATGTTAAATTTATTCGATATTTTAAACTTTATTCTATATTATTATGTGTTTTATATTGTTACGTCCTCCTTTTTCGAGCTATAGATCCTCGTTAAAAATTTACATTTGCAAATCAAACCTACCCTATAATTTCATAGTAGACCACAGATTCGGTAATAGATGGTTGATGTTGGTTTTGCAGGAAACTCCATGACCTAATCATGGTCAACTCGTAATTACACGTGACAAATAGGTCCATTTTGGTAATTTCAAATCGCAAACAAAATTTCTGACATATTTTAACCTCATGTGCCGCCCAATTTCCAAATTTTAATTATATTTTTCATTAAAAAAAATAAAAATAATGATCGCACGTACGACGTACGTGTGCATACACTTTCAAAATTCTATTTATACCCTTGAAGCTCCTAACCTCACTCCCTTTTCCCACTTTCTCTATTCTTCTTACTGCTTAAGTTTTCTCTCTTCTCTTCTCCGGCGACGTAATTTTATCAATCTCATCAAAGCGATGGCATCAACGGAATCAGATCTAGATGAGTTTCTTAATCTCGATTACGAACTTCGTTATCCAACTCTTGCTGATACTGAAGCATTTATGACCGGTGTTTGCTCCGCCGCTTTTCAAACTCTGTTACCGGTAACTAACTAACTCTTTCCTCCTCTTTTTCTCTTTCTTTTTTCTGAAACTGAAAATAATATATTGACACGTCATCAAATCATCTGGATGACGTGGCATCCTACCATGCAGTTTGCGCTTGCGCGGTTCGTCCATCCCACGCTTCTATCTATAACTGGAAATAACAACAACATACTTTCCGTGTTAAGATAAAAAAAAGTTACGACGATTTTACCTATTGATAAATTAAAAATAATTTATATGTGAGAGAAAGGAAAGTGTTGGAAATTTTGATGTACTATACTACTATGGTTAGAGGTTAAGAAAATTGTTTATGGACATATTGAGAGATAGTTAATAAGAGAAGAAGAAATGAAAAGGAAAAACAATGATTCTTATGTTGAAATGAAGACTTAACTGATCTCGTGAGAAAAGAGAGAAAGAAAGAGTTGGTGATGTGGACTGCTTTATATAAGTAAGTAGTAGTATTTGTGTGAGTGTGGGGTGTGAGTAGAAAGTAACTAGTGTGAACGCAAAGGCTTTGGGGTGTGGGCCTTTTTTTAATTTTGTTTTTGCTCTCTTTTGGAGTTGGGCCCAATCACCTTAGACATACTACAGTTCCACCACCCAGATTCTTGAGTTTTTTTATTTATAATAAAAATATTGTATTAATCAGTATATTATATTATTAGAGGCGGGAATTGAATCCTCTCTTTTTTTTTTTTTATCGTCAAGTAGTTTAGTGGTAAAATTTCATCTTTTAAAGATGAATATGGGTTTGTAGATGTATTGCAGATGTATCTAGATTTGAATCCTTTATTAGTAGTTTATTTGCAAAATTGTACACGTATTTATAATATGAATTATTTTATGTTTATAAATTTTAAATTATTAAAGTGTTGTTTTTTAGAGTCAATTAAGTGTTATTATAATTTATAAACATTCATGAAATAAATATAAAAAAAATGAAATTTTTACATAAGAACTTGGTATTATTTAAACATCACAATATTTTTAACAAACAATGTCACAACATTTTCTCTTGTATGTAGAGAAATTATTAATTTTGTCTCCTTCAAAAATAAAATCAAACAAACGCTCAGTGTTGTGCGAATATTTAAAATTAAAAAGTAGATAAACTTATTAGTTTTTGTTGTGTGAAAGTTTTACGTTTTAAAGGGAGTAACTCCATGGGTAATGATCATCTCCAATCCAATCATCGTGCTTTTTGTTTTACGTCAGATCTAATAGTTGAAAATCCATGAAAATAATAAATAATAGAAAGAGAGAGAAACCGAACATAAATCTATCAGTTAAGATGAAATTGAACATACCATAATGGAGAACTCACTGGAGAGGATCCAGATGATCCACACTCCATGAAGTTGCATGTACTCCCGCATTTTAGGATTTTAAGCTAATATTAGTATTCAAGATAATTACACATTGATAAAAGGTAGGCAGACAACAAACTGCGTCCTTGCATGATTGCCTGCTGTTTTTATTGTATTAAATAAACGCCATTCATACAAGTCTACGTGCCTACAATAATTGTGCATAATCTTTTTTATGAATAGAGTCCAATAGTGGAAACTTTTTTATGAATAAAGGTTGATTGACAACAACACTTTTCTAATAATAGTGACGATAATAAATTATAGATCAAATTTATTAATTATTCAATGAATTTAAAAAATAATATTTTGCTTATATTTAAAATCATAGAGAGTAATATTTATAATAGCCTTTAGGAGGAATTTAATTTAGAAAATGACTAAAATGTTGTGAAAATTCCAGTGCTTATGCAACCTTTCATGATTGAATTTCAGGATACAGTGACTTCATTTTCAACTTGTGGTGGATTAACAGACTCTCAAAATTTTACTGCCAAACATTCCACCATCACTGCTACTATTGATTCTCAATCATCAATTTATGGCACTGGTATGCTAATATTGTAGTATACTCATTATTTCCTACATCTCAATTAATCAATTTATATATATATATATGTAGTTTGACATTTTGAATTGAATGGACAGTTGGAAGCCCAGTTTCAGCTAATAAACCAAACAGCAGGGAGAATCATACCAAAGGGACTACAAGTGGTTCCTCTGATCCTTCTGATGAGGATGATGAATTAGGTCCTTGTGAACAAAGCACAAATCCACTTGATATCAAACGCCTTAGAAGGTAGTACAAATACAACACCTCAAGTCAATCACAAAATATATACTAACATTTTGTCTATTAAAGAAAGAAAAATGATATCAGTTATCATGCCATGTTTTCAGGAAGGTTTCTAATCGCGAGTCAGCCAGGAGGTCAAGGCAAAGAAAACATGCGCATTTGTCTGAACTTGAGTCTCAGGTAATTGATCCGTGTTTTGGAAATCGTCAGTTTAGTTTCTGAAATTGTAGGTTAGAGAAGTTGTTTAATTTCGGATATTATATTAGAAGTTTAATTTCAAGAGCAAATTCTTTCATTTCATTTGTTGATTAAGATGATGAAGCGATACTGATTCTCAAAATCTGTTTACTTGCGAAATGGATAATCTTAAGTAGTGAACGTTTTTTTTCTCGTTTGAATTTTGACTTCTTAGGTTGAAAAGCTGAAACTGGAAAATGCAACCCTATATAAGCAGTTTACAGATACTAGTCAACAATTTCACGAAGCTGATACTAATAATCGAGTGCTAAAATCAGATGTAGAAGCTTTGAGAGCTAAGGTATGTACGAGAAGCCATCTTCTTCTATATATAAGCATACAAAAATAAATATCAATTATACAAGAAATTAATTTACATATATTACTATATTAGGTGAAGTTAGCTGAAGATATGGTCACTAGGAGCTCTTTCACCACATCCTTAAACAATCAATTTTTTCACAATCAATATCAATCGAGCACACCACCACAACTCAACGCGACTAACATTCGTCGCATGCCACATGTCTCGCCAACCATCAATGTCCAGCAAGGAAATGGTGCCTCGTACGGTGGTGTTGCGGTTGGTGAACACAATTCTAATTTTGTTGGGTTTGGAAACTTGGACATGAGCAATTTCAATGACGCCGTCGACAATGGAGTCCTAAGCAATGCTTTGAGCTGTGTAACTATTTGGCCTTAAGGGTTTCACTTGATCACTACATCCAGCTTTATATTATGTCATGTCTTGTGTATTTGATTAGTAGATTAAGTTATTATCTTACTTAGGTTTCTCTTTAATTATTATGCTCATTAAGATAGTGTGTTCTCATGTTGCATTTCGTTTTGTATAAAAAGGACTTTATTACTTTGTGCATTTCTGATAGTATAATTCACTGCGAGAGAAATAACCTCTCACTTTATCATATGATTCAATATAATGGCATGAAACATTATATTTCCTTTTAAAATTAGAGTTTATGACAGCTGATCATATGTGATGCTCTGTTCTTAATCACTGTTTGATTACAATTATTATTAATTAATACTGTTTCATGTCCCTTTGCATTGATTCAATGAATTCATGTGCCAAACACCTGGCAGGAATCATCAGGCAATTTTACTGAGATCTTTTCCTATATTTTCTTTTGTTCAGAAAGCTTGATGCTAAATTACCAAAACAAAGCTATGATGTTATACACAAGCTGCATATATAATAAAATTAAAGGATTGAGATTTAAGGATGCACATGTGAATGATTTGTATAGACTAATATAGATAACCTTTAGTTGTGATTTGATAATCATAAAAAGAACATGCTTAATTTTCTGCATATTTACAAGATTCATGGTCAGTGAATAAAAAGACTTTATTACTTTGTGCATTTCTCATAGTAATTCATTGATCAGACTCAAGTGATTAACGAGTTTTTAAGAAAAGTCATTGATTAGATTTTACTTATCTCTTGACCAAAAAAATTATTACTAAGACCTTTTTCCTTGGAACCAGATTGTTAAAACCAAAAAATTATGCATGTAATGGGATTTGTCTACAAAATTGCAATCAAGTTTGATGAAAACAAATGATGCAAAAAAACTTCATATGTGAGTTATACTAGGAAAAATCAGTGCAATTTAATAGTACATACAATTGAGAGCTTAATAATGATAAGTTACATTATCCATTTATCCTAAAATCACTGAATGAACAAACTGGAAAAGTACTATCCCATCATCAATTCAAACTCACCAAAATCAACTTTTCCATCAAAGTTCAAATCAACAACCTTCACCATCTTTTCAATTGTATTCATATCCCAACCCTTATCCAAACCCAAACAATCAAGCACTCTCTTCAACTCCATTGCATCAATATATCCATCACCATCCTCATCAAATATTTTGAAAGCTTCAAGCAATAACTCACTTCTCTTTGACATGTCCTCCAATTCACCAAGCACTTCTTCCACAACTACTTCTTCATCATCGTCGTCTTGAAAGGCCTTGTTATCCTTCTGATCAGAACCATAGATCAGACCAAGTTTTTCAACCACTTGCCTAGCATTTTCCTTCTTGATTCTTCCATTGTTTTGCATTCCAAAGACGGTAACAAGAGCTCGAACCATCCTTTCGTCGAGCTTGAGTATACTCTGTTGATGATTTTGATCAAGGTGATTATGATGAGGCATTGAGTTTTGTGGTGAGTTTTTGAATGTTTGTAAAAATTCAACTATGAATTTGGAACATGCTTCTGTTAGACCCATTTGAAACCTTAATAGACCAAAGACACTAATATATGTGACTCTTGAACACTACTTTGTTATTTGACACAAATAAGATTTTGGTTCAATTGTTCAAACTTGTGTGACACTGAGACCTCTTTTATAGTTAGATAATTTGCATTATGCCCTTATTTTATTTGTAAATTACTCAAGTGCCACTGTATGGTGCAAAGTATCAATTAGTATTTTATAGGCTTAATTATAGAGTTTCAATGTAGCTGGCAGATTAATTGAATGAGTTAAGTGGATAATAGGTGTGCAATATGTATGTATTAGATATCATTAGATTTAATTATGAATTTTGGTTTGCTTATTGTATCCAAGGACATGTACATGATAACTTTACAAGTTTGTACTTATAGAAGGAAACATTTGAGACGTTGTATACAGTATACTCCACCAATGATATTAATTAATCGTAATAGAAACCAACAAAGTTTACTTTGATTCATGACCATGCTATAAATTTATAGGTACTACCTCCCTTCATTTTGTTAGGTTGATGAATTAAAGAATACCAATGAATTACTATATAGTAGTATCTTATTGCAATAAAATAAATGATGTTTAAACATCAAATATTTGTTGTTAAATTTATTATCAAACATTTTTTTTATGTATTTTTAAAATATGTGTAAAGTGCATATAAAATAAAAAGTGCAAACGATATAATAAAGCTAAATATATGTGTGGTCTACATTATTAATTTTTGTTATATATGTTCAAATAATATATACCTCTTGTAATAATGTTCCAAGATGTACAAGTCACAAATATTGAAATGAAATAATTTATAGCTTAGGGTGTGTTTAAAGATCGAATCAGATTTTTAAAACATGTATGGCAGAAACCGCGTTATGTTGCTGTACCAACAAATAATTAAAATTATTTTGGAATCATTTTGTTGGCCTTGCTTGTTGTTCATGTCACGTGCATTATTTTAATTCATTCATTCACAATGCATATTATTGTGAATTTTGAGAGTTGAATATCGGATCCATACAATGAGGAGGATGGTGCGAGAATGATATGATATATATAAACAATTTGCTGCTAGCTATTCTTTCCAAAGAAATTTACGTACAATTCTTGGGATGGGAGGGAATGTGTGACGATGTTGTGAGGAAGGAAGGAGGGGCAAATATAAAAGAGGTTAAAAAATTACGCTGATATTAAAAAAAAAAACAATTTGTTAGAAATGATTAATGAGGAGAAAGACAAGAATCAACACATAGTACAGTAGTATTTTAAAGGCTTTGGCTAAAATGAAAGAGTGAGACAAATGATGCATGGTGCACCACTTGTCAATATCTCGATAACGAAAATAAATTTTATAAAATTCACCGTTGGATTGAAAGTTTATATCATAGATCATTCGTATAAATTTTTAGAAAAATTGAATATCATTTTGATATGTTATTGAGACTCATCAAAATTAACGGTTTATGAATTTTTACTGAATATCGTTAATTTTGGTCGGTCTCAATAACACATCAAATGATATATGTTCAATTTTTCTAAAAATTTACATGAATGATCTATATGATATAAACTTTCAATCCAACAGTGAATTTTATAAATTTTATTTTCGTTATCGAGATATTGACAAGTTGTGCACCATGCACCACTTGTCTCACATAAGTTATATCCGTATGAAATAAAAGTTGATTACAAGTTAGTTTTAAATACCACATATAAACCTATTTATGTGACTTGTTTTTATTGGTCGTTAGGTAAATATACCTAGATTATTAACGGATGTAGTAGATCTCATCATATATTTGTGGCGTGTTAGATTATATAAATGTTTTTCACTTTAGATTCAACGTGTTGTGAGAACTAGAGAATCTAGTGATCGTTCTGTTAACTCCAATATTTGTTGTGCGCATTGAGGAATTATATCACAAAATAAGCAAGACTGTGTTTTAAAGTGAAATTTGCATGAAAGTTTGGTAGTATTGAGAAATCACATAGGAGTAAGGTACCGTATAAATAGGATAAATGCAGTTTTGGATTTCCTATTTTAATTTTAATGGAATTGGAATAGAAAAGGATTATGGAGAGTACATTTTATGACTTACAAAACTAATTTGTTTAAAATAAAAATAACTTAAATGATTAACTTGAAACAAAAAACATAAAAAAACTAATGTATTATGGACGTTAAATTTAAAGGATCGCATGAAACTGCGTGAAGGATCATTTCTCCGCCATATAGAAATGAGATTGCATTTGATCATCATTTATATATAGTTGAGATTGTCTTTGACGTGAAACTGCGTAAAGCAGCTATTATAATAGTCAATCTCAATCTTATATACTAGGTACTAGTATAAGGCTAAGAATATTCATATGATCATATACAAATTTGAATTTAGAGCAGCACTCCTGCATGCATTTTGGTTGCAGTCAATACCTTACCCGATTTGAATCAGAAGCTTCAAAAAGCTTAGACAATTTTGTTTTAGTGACATTAAATTTTAATGTATGAATCCAAACTGTTGAATTTTAATCGGACGGTTATAAATATACTAACGGCATACAGTCACCAACTTGCGACCGCACAAGATTCAAATCCGACCATACACCATCTTGGTAAAGTACAATCTTCAACTCAACCACTTTTGTAGGTCACTGTCGATTCATTTCAAACCTTCCTTGGCGGCAGTGATGGGTTATCTATCACCCACACACCTACCCACCCACACCACAACTACTTAAACCGCATCTCTCATTATTACTCTCATTTTTTATATTTATAAAAAAAAAGTCAAATAATTATTTTCAAAGTCAAGTGATAAATATAAAAGATTCACACTAGTGTACTAGAAACATTTGAAAAATAGTGTTTTTAACGTAAGTTAATTTTGATCGGTACAAGTTGTTGAATATTGACTGTGAATAAAATTATTTGATGAGTACATGTTGTTGAATATTGATGATGGTGAATACTTAAAAAACTTTTTTTTAAAAATTAAAAGTATCATCCGCGCGTAACTGCAGTGACTAATCTTCGAGGTAACTGAGATTTATTTAAGTGTTTGACTTCTCCCAACAAATATTTCTTCATATATACCGACCGAAAATTAAACTCAAAATCAAATGGTTAAGGAACCCAAGTATATATCAGTTATATCACGCTATGTTGCTTACTTACAAGAACTATCTTCTATCTTAAGTTATTAGATTTTGATAAGCCTCGCTTGCCACATGTTTAGATCTCACCTTTTTTTTAAGATCATATAAATATTCTGCTTATTTAGATTCTCTCTCCCTCAGCCACGACACTCTCCCTTTATAAAATTGAATCAATCAACCACCACCACCTTTATGTCTACTTTCATTTTCAATTATTTAATTTAGGGTGTGTTTGGTAACACAAATAAGCTAGTTTATAGCTTATTATATGAGCTTATAAGCTTGTTTCAAAAAATTAGAGGTGTTTGATAACAAGCTTTTTGTACTAGCTTATAGCTTTTTTTCAGATGCTATTTCAAGTAGCATTTGAGCTTATAGCTTATAGCTTTTTACACTTTATTCCCTTTTTACCCTTTAATTTAATAACTACATATTCTAAAAAATAAACTACCCACTATCAATTATGTAATTTTATATTTAATAACCACTTTAAAAGTTAATTTTACCAAACACTTTAATTTCAATAAGCTAGCTTTTCAGCTATCAGCTATAAGCTAGCTTTTCAGCTATCAGCTAGCTTATCAGCTATCAGCTAGCTTATAGCTTATTTTTACCAAACAGACCCTTAATTTAAAGTCTTTCATAATTTAATTCAAGTTTAATTCAGTTGTTAGAAACAATTTTATATGTAGGAGATAAAAATATAATTTTGACATCGATTGTTAGTTGATTCAGCAATAATTGACCCTGAATTTAGTCGAGAGAACCACAATTTGATTATTCACAACTGTAAACGAAAAAGGCTAAAATCACTTGATATTAGAACTGATCCTGAACCAGATTAGGTGATTCATAGGCCCACTTGATATTAAAAAACTGACTCTGAACCAGATTAGGCGGTTCATTGACCTGAGATGATAATTTTAATCATTAAATTAAATTTTTTGTCATTTTTTATATAAAAAACGAAAATAAATAAAATTTTTTTTGAAGAAATTTAATCTGAAACACATTTAAAACCAAAAATATTTATTTATTACTAAATAAATTAATACATTCAAATCATTGAAAAACAAATAAAAAAAGGTAAAATTCTTCTTCATTACATTGCACCAACCAAAACCAAAACCAAAACCAAAATCAAAACCAACCCTTTCGTTTTGAACCAGTAATGGCGTCGGTGTTATAAATATCACAAAATCAGTTATCGTTTTGTTTCCTCTCCTCCGAAGCTTTGTAGGCGGCGTTGATTCTCATGGCGCCTTCGAAGCTCTTCTTCTTCGCTCTCTCCGTCGCTCTTTTTTTCTTCATCGTTACTTCCGAACCCGATGTTTCCATCGCAGATTCCGATTCCTCTTCTCTTAAGATCCAATTAGATCAACTCAACTCCAAGATCCAATCTCTCGGTCTGATTTTTTATCTTACGCTAAATTCAAAATCTCAATTATGTTTATTTTTTTGTTTCGTTTCGATTCATCGAGTTTCAATTTTAGTAGTTAGTTAATTACTCTGTTTAGTCGATTAAACTAAGTTTAAGATTGAATTTTTTTAGGCTAATGATTTACAATTTTAGGAATTTTTATATTTGTGGTGGTTTTTGTGTGGCTAATATATGTTATTGTGCTTAATTTTGATTTGAAGAGTCTCAAATCAGTGATAAATCACAAGAGTTGAAGAAGAAGGATGAAACAATAGCAGAAAAAGAAAAACTTTTACAAGATAAGTTGAGTAGCATTCAATCCTTGCAGAGTGAGGTTGATTCTCTTCAGGTGAGATGGTTTGAGATTAAGGATTTTGCATGCATTGGGAATCAAATACTTATCTGATTATTTTAATCAAAATGGTACCATAAGCTAAAAGTTAGTTTGGATTTTGGGACTTAGTATAATGTTGTTATTTTTGTACTTCTATTGTTTTTGGAGCATTGTGAATCCCTTAATAATTGGGATTATATGCCGAATTGATGTCATTTGTTATTTACTTAAACGCTTTAAAATACATTTCTATTTCAGAAAAAAGGATCATTGGATGTTGAGGAGCGGGTTGAAAAGGCTTATGCACGTGCTGGGGAACTACAGAAGCAGGTCATGTATGACTGAGATAGTTGAAATATATGTAAATGATTATTATTCTTTTGTGAAGTCTGAAATTTTTAAATGCAGGTGGACAAGCTTAAAAGCCAAC
This sequence comes from Trifolium pratense, assembly GCF_020283565.1. Lineage (NCBI taxonomy): Eukaryota > Viridiplantae > Streptophyta > Magnoliopsida > Fabales > Fabaceae > Trifolium > Trifolium pratense. Next base: position 4,045,768 of record NC_060065.1, on the reverse strand, counting down.
TTGAAACACAAAACAGTGAGAAAGTGAATTGGGGAACTCGGGTAGAAGAGTTTGAGAAAAAGATTCATGATTTGAACTCAAAATTAGAGGATGTAAGTTGTACATTTGGCTTGATTGTTCAATTCTGTTTTGAAATAAATCTAAGTTTGCTCTTTTATGGCTAGTTCTTATTCTTGCTTATGATATATGTACTATGTACTATTCCAAAAGATAAATTTATCTGTAAACTGTAATTGTTCTTTTTGGAGTCATGGAAATTAATTTACTCTTTTGAAAAATACTAATGCTTTGTGATATTTCATTTTGTATTTCTCTTCTTTTTTGTAAAATGAGATGCTTATTAATAAGTAAACCTTGTCATGTTTAATGCTCATAACAAGAAGGGCGTCTTCCTCTTTGCTTTATTAATGCGTCTTATTTTCTTTTCCCGTCTTTTCTTGGTGGTTTCTGCTGAAAGTTGCTGGATTATAAACACATTATTCTGACTGTGATCAACATGCTCAGAAATTATCTCTGCTAACTTTCTTTATCTGAATAATTCTATCAACCTTTACTACACACACTTCCACCACTACCACTTCCAGATGTCATTCACATTTCCTATTTTGGGCCATTGCTGTAGTGCTCAAAATCGTCGCACTAGCCAAATATGCAGATGTCGTGACTCATGGCTGCTCTGAGCCTAATCACTAACACAAAAAATTAAGATATTATTGTTTATAGTTCAAAAATATTCACCTATTATCCTCAAATAATGTCAATTTATTATCAGAACATAATTTGTTTGAGGATGATATGACTTGATTAGTGTATTCTCTACAGGCTCAAAAGATAAATGAGGAACAGAAGAAACAAATCCGTAAAACTGAACGCGCTCTTAAAGTTGCCGAGGTATGTGAGATTGCGAGTGCATATATTTTCTTGTCAATGTTATGCAGGATTCTTGGTGATGATTTCAATGAAAATTTATTGTTTTTCTACTGATATTATTATTTAGGAAGAAATGCTTAAGGCAAAGCTCGAGGCAACTTCCAAAGCAAAAGAGCTGAGCGAGGTAATAAATCTGTTGTCCTCCTAAACCATGTAATCTTTACTACACACACTTAAATGTTGTTACTTGTTAGCCACCAGAAAACCTTCAACGTAATCCAGGATTATTAGAAATAGTGTAGCTTCAATCTAAAACTGAAAAAACTGTTTTAATTCATGTCATTTTTTGTATATGGACGAAAGAAGGAAATCCTTGCAGAAATTTAAAATGTTCTCCTAGTTAATTTTTCCTTACTTTATATGACTTTGGTTCTATTCCTGATTTCAAATTTTACAATAAAAATAAACTATGAGACAAGGTATATTGTAGATTTCAAATTTTATTAATTGATGCAATACTGGTGTTAATGATCAGACTCATGGTGCTTGGCTTCCTCCTTGGCTTGCTGTACACTATATTCGTAGTAAGGTGAGTTTATGTTGTGTACTCTGGACATTTGTTAGAACAGCCTTATTCACATGTTCTAAGAATTTTATTTTATCTTTTGTTAGTCCGTGGTTGAGAGTCATTGGAATGAACATGGGAAGCCTCTATTGGAAGTGATATCTCAAAAGGTACTATATGGTATTTAGTTTGGCTATCAGTCTTTTCCTTTATGTTATTTTTTGTCACTTCAATAAATTATAGACGTACAAGGCCCATTAATTTCTGTATCTTAACGCTTTCCCTATGTATTCTAGGCCCTAGAGAAAAAGGTACAAGCTGGAAAGTGGGCTGAACCTCATGTCGAAATAATTACAACCGTAAGTCCATTTATATCTTTCATATTTTTGATCTTTGGGTTACTGCAATTACTGTGCCCCGTGGTTAGATGGCAGATTTGCTTCATCCACAGTTTGTTTGTTTTACCCTCAGTCCCGATAACTTGTTAACCATTTAGGCGTTTCAACATTTGTAGAAAGCTCCTGGTTTGTTAAATACTCAGGCAAATTAAGTTATATATTATATTATTTCTCACACGTTCTTGTTTTCAATTGTAGAAATGGGTTCCAGCTGTGAAAGAACAGTGGTCTGTGGTGAAAACAAAGACTGAACCTCATGTGCAATTACTGACTACAAAAACTGTTGAAGTTTACAAGACCTCAAAGGACACACTTACTCCCCACTTGAACAAGGCAATAGAATGTGTAGATCCTTATTATCAGGTATAAGTTTCTTCATTGAACTGTATGGTTTGTTTGTTTATATTTTCTTGAGGTATTCTCAACTGGTTGACAGGGAGCTCGGAAGTTTAGCAAGCCATACATTGATCAGGTCGCTACTGCTGCTAGACCTCATGTTGAGAATGTACAAGTTGTTCTGAAGCCCTACACAAAGAAGGTTGTTCATGCTTATGGGAATTTCTTGGAATCAGCCACTGCATATCATAGCCAGGTTTCAGGCCTTACTTTCATGCTATTGATATATTTCTGCTAATCCTCTTGTATTTGTTGTTGTTGTTGTTGTTACTGATAGCGATACTGGCAATATTTTTTTTTTATGAGTCTTGCTAACTTTACGGAATCAACAAATAGATATTATGTTTTGAAAGAAACATTTTTTAACTTTACGAGAAGTTGAATGCACAATTTCCAATACAAGTTTCTATCTTTTAGTATGGGCACATGTTAGCATTTGTCTTATTTTATTTTGTATGTCGCATGCTCCATACTGTATCTGCACACCTGATAATTGAAAATACCAACTTCAGTTGGCCGTTTATCTTTTGAAACTACGATTTCGATTATATTTCTGTTAGGAACCCTATCCTAACAATTTCCCATTCTCTGAATTTCTTATTAGTTCTGGATTTTGAATAGCTTTTTTCTTTAATAGTACATTATTTAATAATTTTATTATCTCCTTGTTGAGTGTTGAATTGTCTTTGGTTATTAAGGTACAAGCTACTGTCCAGGAGACACTGAAAAAGCACGAGCTTACTAGACCTCTTGCAACTAAGGAATTGGAATGGTTTGCGGTATGTATCTGATAATTTTCTATTTCCTGAATATTGTTATTACTAAAATTGAAATATGGTTAGGTGATTTGACAAACATATCAACTTGAAATTTTGCAGGCCTCTGCCCTTTTGGCCTTGCCTATTATTTTACTAGCTAGAGTTTTTTCTGCCATTTTCTGGTTAGTCTTAAATGCTCCTGTTTTTGTGAAACCCATACCAATTTGCTTTTCAATAATATATGCACTTCCTTTTGATATTTCAAGTTGTATTTGTATTGAAAAAATGATTATGTAGTTACAAACGTTTTATCATCTGCTGCAGCAAAAAGGCGGTTAAACCCGCTCGAAGCGGAAACACCCACCATGCTCGTCGTAAAGCTAAGCGAGGCCATCCAGACAAGTAGATAACATGAAGTTGGCTCCTGGTTTTTTTTTCCGGAGAGAAGTTTAGGTATGATGTTCCGTTATTGACTCAGGATGCTTTTAATATTATGGATGTGAGGACTGAAGCCTGGTTTTATCATGTATTATTATATGTGGCATACATGACCCAAAGCATGCTTTGATATTTTTACCATAAGCTGTGTTACTTGTCGATCTAATTTTTTTTTATTTAAGGAAGAAAATTGTTTTGGGCGTTTAACTGAACACCCTTGGATGCCTTGTGTGATCTTAAATGTGCATATCCCACTTTTACGAAACTCATGTCTCACAGTATGACAAAGACTGGAGATCTAATTCACTAAATTGTACGATTGAAAAAAAAAACTTCTTTTAGCAACCAATATGTTCGGATTCCACCTTTTTCAACCTTATGGCCTGGCACTCTGCAATGGTTAACATTCCTTCTGTTCTGTTATCATGTTGTAGAGTTGAAGAAATCACTGACGTATGATACTAATATTTTTGAAGATGAGATGTAATTAAATGCATTGAATGTGTCTAGGCTATGCCCATTTATGTGTGTTTGAAATAATGGAAATATTGTCTAGATCCATTTTATTTAAATAATAATCAAAATCACGCCATGCCACTATCATATTAATTAGAATCAAGTGACAAGTATTACTATGTTAACAAGTTTTAGGCTAGATGGAGTGTAGAGTAGAGTGGAGAAACAACAAGGATTCATTCCCAGGATCAAATAGTCTCCAATGGAACTTGGTGGTGCAGGAGTTAAGCTTGTTTGTAAAATCTTGGCTTAATTAAATGCAGTTTAAAAGTCCCCCTATTTTAGAAAAACTACAATTTTGGTCCACATTAAAGAAATTTTGACCAATTGAATATTTTGACCATTCAATTTGATGACATGGTAATAAATTAGGTGACCTGGCATTAAAAAGAGGACAAGTGGAAGCTATGTCATTAAATATAGGTCACATAACTTATTGTCACATCATCAAATTGCCCAATTAGAAATCAGAGGACCAAAATTGCGGTTTGGCCAAAATAGGGGGACTAAAACTGAACTGCATTTAAGCCTAAAATCTTAGTATAACATAATTCAATCAAAATAACTAAAAGGTCCAAATAGTCTTTGGCTTCAAAGGATACATAGTATGCCAAGAGTTATTTGACATGAAGAATTGATTGAGGGCCAAAAAATAGAAAAGAGTTGGTGACATTGTCAGAGTGAGCATCTTATTGGTAGAGGGGAGGGTAGGCTAAAGTGGAGGAAAAACAGGATCCGTTAGTAACTGTCTCCTCAGTGGGACATATTGGCCTGAGTAAAAGTTCTTCTACACACTAATTTTGTCTTCTTCTCAAAAGACTTGGATTTCAGAGGACACAACCTATTACTCAATCTGCTATTTGATTTGAAGAGGAGATTTTAGGACCAAAACAATAGAGAAGTGTAGAAAAGTGAATCAACAGTTGGTGGATATTATTTGTACAATCCGTGAAAAAGGAAACAAGGTTTTTTTTTTTTTTGTGAAATCAAACAGAGTCACAGACTCTTAGTTGATTGAGTTTGAAAGGAGTCCTCTATTACTTTGAGAAGTCCACAATTCTTTTCAAGTCTTCGTGCAGTGTGAGAACTGGGAGTATTGGAGTTCATATATATTTCTTATAGCGTCATAAATAGAATTATGAAGTAATGAAACTATGAATTAACTTATGCAATGTAGCATTTCTTTTCAAAGTCAGCTTTCTACGTATTTTTTTGTTTTTCACTAATCATAGTTCAATATGGTGTCTGAAAAACTCTCTATCTTGCAGATGGCTGGCACATTGGGGCTACATATTTATTTTCATCATATGGGGTTTGAATACTTCACTTCTTTTTGGGTTAGGTAAATTTAGGACGTTTCACTGTAGAGCTTGGGTGTTCATGTAATATGGCTGTTATATTTGTTATTAGACCTGGCACTCACTCTTTTGTCCATTACTTTTGTTTTGTTTTCTTATTTAAATTTATAGACATTAGTATAAACGCTTCCACTTCATGTATGTTTATTAAAATTAGAGCTAGTTCTTCCTATTCCAATTGTCTGTGGAACTTCATGGTTTATTCTTTGTTGGAACTTCATGTTTTCCCTTTTCCCATTTGGTTATTATTCAAGTTTGCCAAATTGTCCTCTAAAAATTACTTAATGATTCTGATTAGTAAACAAACTGCTTAAATTTTTCCCTTTAAGGCATTCCTGTTGATGGCAATACCTTTGTTCCATTCAATCTGGTTCTTGGATAACATTTGGGTTACTACTAATCTGGCTGTTCATTTAGTCTAGTGCTAAAATGTAACAATTTTTTTGACAATTTTTTTGTTCCTTTTATTAAACTGGAACGTCGTTTTGGATAGTTTATCACTTCATTTGCATTAATTAGCATTGACATTTGTATTCCTTTTAAGGTTTTGATGAATTTCAACACATGCTGCAATGCTATGCAGTATGTCCTTTGGTTAGAAGACATACATCCTTTGTTTGGGGGATACAACTACAAGCATCTCTCTAAAATTTATGTATGTCCAATTAACAAGGGAGTTCTGTGTATATATATTGTCGTAAGTCAATGGGCGGCAATTTATCTTTTTAAAAAGTTTTAATGTTACCACTGGATTTTCATAATTGAATTTAAACACAATCTCTAGTTAAGCTGAAAGAGATGCAAACCATCTCATCCAAACACATGGATACATTCTCTTTGTATATATGAAATTCATATATATTAAATGTGTAAAATTTTCTATAATTTATAGTTTAAGGTCTTATAAATTATTTTACTTGCTCACTTAAATGAACAAAAGTAAATTAGAGGCCTCAATTCCAAACTTTAGCCCCTACTTCTATATAGGTATTCAAGCAGTTTCTGATAAGTTATTTTTTTTACGGAACAGGGAACAGTTCGTGAGAATTTTCAAAACATAAAATAATGTGAAGGTTCAGTGTTCAGTGTATACAAATCCCCTCCAAATATTTATAATCATTAGTCCCAATTAGTGTCAAAAACGAAGGAAAAATAGCATTCAAACAGTTATTTGCTACATGAATAATGTTAGGAATACATTCTCTAACATACATATTTCAACTCACTTTCTTTAATTGGTTGAAATTTATATGCGACCAAGGTCTGAGTTGCTGCTTTTTCAGTAACCCAACCCGTACGAAACTTAGAAGCACATTAAAAAACGACTGTTCCCTCTTGAAAATTAATTTAGTATGAATTAGGCCAGTAAGTTTCAAGATCCATGCAATGCTCCATACCATTATAACCTACAAAATTATTAATATTCTGATCTGCACCAACAGAATTCATATTCATGTTTATTGAACTGACATTATCAGCCATTGCATATTGAGAATGTTGCATTGGACGCAAAATAGGTTGTGTTGTTGTGGTAGCTCCTCCACCTGATCCAAGGTTCAAATTAAGACCTGAAATGCTGAATCCTCCTCCCTCTTCTCCTGTAGTTGCTGGCAATATTGAAGAATAGTTCATCTGATGAGATTGTATTATTCCTCCTCTTAAAACCTCCGCATTTGAACCGTTAATGTAATTGCTATTGTTCCGTCCGTAAAGGAAATGAGGAGTAGAAGGATCTCCATGCAGACCCTGAAGATAGTACTCTATCATTTGTGGTGGAATTTGCACCATATTACTAGAACCTATTTCCTGCATGCTACAAGGATTCATTGATCCTGCTCTTGTATGGTTGGAATTGGAATTACAAGGGTACTTTTTTCCACTACCACTCTTCTTGAATATCCGACATACCACCCATTCTTCCTGCTGTACATCCCACAATTAGTTAGTTTGCTCATTTTCTTTGCAAAGATAATTAAGGGCATGGACTTATTAATATGTACTAGTACTAGTAATATTTGCATGCAAGATCTTAATGTTTTGGTCGAGTTCAACTAATTTTTACAAAATCAACTTGTAATATAAATGATATTTTTATAAACACATTTTCATTTCATATTTCATCCAATGTAGAACTATAAATACGTTATAACAGGACGCAGTAACAACCTCAAATCCTATTCGAAAACAAAGATTTAAAATTCAACCACATGTTATGACTATGTGCAACATATTATACTCCCTCTGGTCCTTTTTATAAGGAACAATTTGAAAAAATCACACAGACCAAGGAATCACATTTAACATAATTATTTTCATTTAATACTCTTATAAATTTAAATTTATTCCATATATACCCTTATTTAATTACTCTTTATTCAACTAATTTACTTATTTTTAAATTCTCTCTCATAATAAATAAGGGCATAAGTGAAATTGAACATTTAAAACATTTGAAAATTGGTCAAAGTTTCTTATAAAAAAGACCAATTTTTTTGCCCTAAGTGTTCCTTATAAAAAGGACCGGAGGGGTACCTTGTTTGTTCGAAATGTTGATTTAGAGTGAATGCGGTATTCATGCATAACCCAATTACTTTTCTCTCCTCTTGGAGCTCTTCCTTTGTAAAAAACCAAAGTCTTCTTCATACCAACCAATTCTGATGTAACACTGTTGAATATTTCTCTATCTTTCCCTGTGGTCTTCCAATATCCACTATTAGTTGCTCGATTGGTTCTCACACCCGTTGGATATTTACGATCTCTCATACTAAAAAAGTACCATTCCTTTTCTCCCATCTTTGCCTTCCCTATATATAATTATTCATCCACAAATTATTTTATTGAAATAACTACAATAAAAAAACTAAAATCAATTAGTATATATACCTGGTAGCTCCCATGGTTCAGATTTATTGAGATTTATATCAGTTATTGCTTTGCCTGTAAAACTAGAATCTGATATCTTATTTATAAGATAACAAGTGATAAGTTCTTCATCAGTAGGATGAAATCGAAATCCCGGCGGTAGGGTTTCCTCCTTACTTTCTTCCATTAATTCCATATTCCTCTCCTCCTTCTCCTTCTGTATATAGCACACAAAAAGTTACATCATTATAGATTTTTTTTTTTTTTCATATAAAAAAAATTAATTAATAAGACTAATTAAATCCTAATTGAAAATTATGAGCTGTGAAAGAGGATCAATATGATTAAAGAAGTTGCTTACTTGCATGGATTGAGAAAGAACTTTTTTTTCTTCAATTTAGGTTTTGATGCTTTATATATATTGAGTACGTAGTAAGTATATGTTAGTCAGTGTCACTATAGTAAGCCAAATTAATAGTAACTTGAGGGATACTGCAAAATACAGTATGTATGAAGTTAGAAGGGTTTCTAGTGACTACTAATTATGAGCATGCATAAGACGTTAGATGAGGAATTTAAGTATTAAGACAAGGAAGAAAACAGTGAGGGAGAGTGTGTTTTTGAAGCTTCCACCAAATGTGGGTCTTCAACCTCAAGTTGTATATGTAGATGGCTAGCTAGCTGTAATAAAATGTAAAATAATTACCAAGAAAATTAAAGACAAATTACTGGGTGCAGCTCGGACTCATTTTCTACGTATTTAGTAAACAATTCTGACGTTGTACTTCATGATCTTCTCTACCCCTCTCTAGTAGAGTTTTTGATTTTCGTGGATATTGAACCACATACCCTGAGATTCAATTACATGTTCAATCATCGTTTCTACGTATTTAGCATTTATTTTTTTTAGAAAATGTGTGCAGTCGGGTAAACAGTGAGTGCAGTGCAGTCGGGCCAGTAATAACAGATAGGTCATGATCGTACGATCTAAAAATTAAGCTTAAGATACGGTGATTGCATGCAGTCGACTGCGTTGAATCCAAATCCGTGAAAGTGAACGTTGAAACTGGCTGTGTGAATTTCAAAGCCAATTGGAGTCAATCGTTAGCATGCACACGTGTAGTAGGTCTTGCATTGTATCATGAACTATAATAACGAATAAGATTCAGCCACATTAGTACTCCCCGTAAGTCAAAGTACACACACGAGGAATAGGAATATTATGACCAACAAAAAAGAGCAAAAACACACATGAAAGATGGGGTTCCCTATGAAACCAACCGTTTTTGTCAAAAAATAAATAAATAAACCAACCACCAAAATATGAAAATGGCTTATTATTTCAAGGAAGACTGTTTGCTCCCCCCCTGACCACTTTCCAGAAATCCATGTTACTATATTTTTTTTTCCTTCCATGGCTAAGATAATTAGAAACTGAAATCAAAATATTACAAAGAGTATAAATTTAAAAAGTACTAGATTCCAAACGACAAAGCAAAAATAAGAGAAACTAAAATATTATTAGCAAAGTATGTCAAGCTTATATAAGAGTATTTAAATTTACTTATAAAGATTGGTGAAGAAAAAAGTGTGTACTCAATATTAATGTGTACGTTATATTGGGTCATGAGAGGGCAGTCGGAAAATCATCCGCATTGGACTCAAAGTGAAAGTAACTATACAAATGAGTTAAACATTACACTTTTAACGTTAAATGCATTAAGTTTATTAGTCATCTCATTTATAAAGTTCAACTTCCACTTTTCTAAACAATATAACACTTTTGTCGCAACACATTATATATCCCAAAAAGAAAATTAAGGTATACATAAGGAAACATATTTTTTAAGCCCATATAGCATTAGTATCATGAGATTTGCTTGTGGTAAAAGATAGAGAGAAAGCGGAAGCGAAACACATGATAAGATAATCGCCAACATCCTGAACAAAATTTTGATGTTTGTTTTCTCATAGCTTCATGTATAGTACTCTATTCAAAACACTTATTTTTATATGAATTAGTTAGTCCTTGAGTTAGATACCGAATTTTTTAAAAAATAACTATGTAAATATTACTATAATTTTAGAGGTACGGCTTTTGAGCGTTTACCATAATTGGTGTGATATTTTTCCAATGGTAGTTTTAGCTTTGAACTAAGGCGTGTTTTGGGCATCATGAAGCCAATGCACGTGAGATGAAATTGTTTGACAAAGATTGCGGAAGTTACAACCAATTCGAAATGACAAACTTGTGGATAAAATACATGTCCTTCAAGACGACCCACTGTGTCTTGGTTGGTATTTTACAGTGGAAATTCATACTCATCAAGCATATGAATGAGTTTTGTATTTTTCACACTTATGTACCTTAGCTGTCTTCTTTTGATATGAATCTTTTACAAAAAAATAATTAAAGACAAATATATATATATATATATATATATATATATATATATAGGCCAATTCTAATCTCAACTAGTGACTAATGTTGTGCATGGTGCACAAGTTTCCAATAACGCTATAACGAATACGAATTTTACAAAATCCATCGTTGGATTGAAAGATTAATTATATGATATAGATCATCCATAAATTTTTTTTAGAGAAATTGAAAATCATTTGATATATTATTGAAACCCATCAAAATTAACGGTATTCAATAAAAACTCATAAACCTTTAATCTTGATGGGTCTCAATAGCATATCAAATGATTTTCAATTTCTCTAAAAAAAATTATGGATAATCTATATGATATAATATTTCAATCCAACGATGGATTTTGTAAAATTCGTATTCATTATAGTGTTATTGGAAACTTGTGCACCATGCACAACAATAGTCACTGGTTCATGTTATCCAAAGCCTATATATATATATATATAGGGTCAAGATCAAATGACACCAACTAGTTTTACATAAATGATCTTTATGATATAAACTTTCAATCCAACGGTAGATTTTATAAGATTTATATCAGTTAAAACGTTATTGAGAGGTATAACATTTGGTGTCAAACTAGTTGGTGTCATTTGATCCTGACCCATATATATAATAAAATCTAAATCACTTTTTTTTTAAGGAAACTTTTTCACACTTCTACAACTACAAAAGGTTAATTTTTCATTTCACTCCCAAATCCAACCATTTGTTTTTTTTAAAACTCGATATCCCTCAAGTACATCATTCATATGCAATCACATTTTTTTAAAAATAAAAAAAAGCTTTCTTTCTTTTAATCATGCATCTAGACAAAACTGATAAAGATTTCATTAAACAATAGGATGCTAATGTTTTTTGATATATAACTAATCTTGTCTTTGAATGTAAAAGCTGTAATACTTGTTTCATACGTTATTTGAATTGTCGGAAGGCTAGTGAATTATTTGCAGTATATCCTTTGATTGTTGCTGGTTTTTCAAAGTTAGGTAGTTATGATATTGGAAAGATTCACTGCTTTACCATTAAATTAGCAATTATAACTGTGTTTCAGAGCATGCACAAATGTTCTAATATCCATAATCTTTTATATCACAATCACTACTTACTTAACATTCACTTCAAATTATCTATACTATTTCATATATAACAGTCTCCATCATGTTTACCTGTTCTGAAAATATCAACCAATCTTCACATTCAAGCTGCAAATTTAGGAAAAAATAAATAATTGAGCTATTTGGTGATGTGGGTATTGTGTTAGAGGTCCAGATTTACACATGAGGTAAATTCACGGGAGGAAATCCACATCCGGTGTTGTGTATCAAAACAGTAGCCTCTATAGTCGAGGCTAATGATCTAAAGGGTCTCTCAGCCCCTCGAGCGTGGCATAGAGACCCTACCTAGAATGCCATTAGGGCCGACCCAAGGACAAGACAACTCAAGGAAGGGCTTTAGACCCCCGAAAAAGAAAAAATTTACTAAGGAAAAAAGACCATCTTATAATTCATAAGTTCATTAGTTTATGGTAGAAAAAAACTTCGGAAAAAAACAAAAAGACATCTCAAAAAACAAATTATAAAAATGAGACAACAACCAAACAACTCTTAAAAAATTCAAGCAACTATTTTTTACTTCATTTTAGAATTCGTTTTAAGCCACATTTAGTGTTGGGTCAGTCCTGAATGCCATTATTCCAACCTAAATTTCATAGCACTATATTTTCGAGATATTATCTGCTTTGAATGTAAACTTTTGTGATTTTGCCCTTTGGAATATGTATTCGGTGTTGAGGAGTTTGTATTGTTTATAAACTATCAATAGTCTCGATTCTCAAATAATGTGAATGAGATATTTTTTGATGTACCGAAACATTAGGAATACAAAGATATTGAAAACCAAATACTAAAATTTTGTGTATGCAAAGATACATCATCATCATTGACCCTTTGTTCCTTTATTTTTCAAAATGTGTCTCGCAGACTCTATGATTACAAAGTCTTCCCAGAAGTATAGGTGGGAAAAGGTTTGTTTTTTCTAACCTAACATATTTGATTATAATGTGCAAGAAATGGAACATATGCAAATCAAAAGACATTATTTTTACAGCTAGCTAAGTTCTATCATGATTTGCACAAAATAGTTTTGCCTTTTCTGCATTCCTCTTGAGTGCAACTAGTTAATATTAATAATAAGTGGTGGAATTTTTTTTTTTTTTGGTTGATATCTATATGCTTATTCTATTTTGAGTATTTATGAATTTTCAAAATATAAAAATAGGGACCAATACACAAAATTTAAAAGAATTATATATAAGGACCAATTTGAAATTCATATTGTATAGACTTTGTCTAATATGTATGAAGTGCGACAAATTTTTTACCATATGTACATGTTTGTTTCTACTTTTAAATTAATGAGTTTCACCATTGAATTAATATGTCACATTATATTTCATTTGATTCAATGATGAGATATATTGATCCAATCATACAGAACAAATTGTTTTTTATAAAAAAGACCAAACTTTTTATTTTTTGATAAAAAAAGAAGTAAACAATCCCTCTTTTTAATATGTAGTGGAAGGGTAAAAGAGGAAACTAGTAGAGCACCCGAGAAGGTGGTAACACTGGTAAGTTGGCAAAAAAAAAAATCCCTCTTTGAAAACCACATCTCCATGGGCCGAGTTGGAATGGAGGCCCAAGATTATATGAGCCCAAACCCATTGTTGTATTCGTCTTGCTTGCTTTCCCTCCCTCCCTCCCTCCCGTCCGTTTCTTTGTATCGTGGCCGCTACAACTGCAACGCAACCTCCTCTTTCAGTTCAATTAGGTAACTTTTAGTGGTTTCGATCTATTTTTATTCTCTCTAATCATTTCGTTACGATTTTTGTATCTTCTCATTTGATTTCGATATAGGCTGAATTTAAGGTTTGTTTTGTTTTGTTTTGTTAATCAATTACTATATAATGTTGACATGCACACCATGTGCTCGCCATAATTCCTTATGTGATTTGCTATAGTATATATACGTCCTTGTACGAATTTCTATGTTCACTAGGTTAGATGAAACTCGGTTCGTAATTTCAATCTTTAATCTACTTGATATTTATCATTTGATTGTTGGTCTGCAAAATGTAAAATTAATGACATGTGATGGAACCTAGTTATTTGTACTTTTGTAATAGAAAATATGTTTCTTTATCAACCATCAGTGTGTCCTGTTTATTCTGACAATTCTTGCTTTAACTATGCTGCAGTTTGAATCAACAGATATGCCTGAGACTGGGATAAATTCAACTTTCAGCAAGTCAACTGGATTGCCTCGAAAGCGCTTCTATCGTGCACGAGCACACAGCAACCCACTCAGTGACTCTCACTTCCCAGTGCCGTTGTCGCCCAGTCATGTTGACTATTCCCTCCATTATCCTCATTTCTTTCCCTCATCTGATCAAGCTGATAGTTCCAAAAAGATCAAGTTTGCTGATATTGGCTGTGGTTTTGGAGGGCTGCTCATTAGTCTTTCCACTCTGTTCCCAGAAACACTGATGATTGGAATGGAACTTAGAGATAAAGTGTCCGAGTATGTCAAGGAACGGATTTTATCTTTAAGGGTAGCAAATCCAGGTCAATACCAAAATATTTCTGTGGTTCGGACTAACTCCATGAAGTACATTCCCAATCACTTTGAGAAAGCACAACTCTCAAAGATGTTTTTCCTGTTTCCTGATCCTCATTTTAAAGAGAAGAACCATCGTCGTCGGGTTATCAGCCCATTCTTACTAGATGAGTATGCTTTTGTTCTTGAGGTTGGTGGAATTATATACACAATAACAGACGTCGAAGAACTTGGGGACTGGATGAAGACTTGTTTGGAGAATCACCCTTTGTTTGAACCGTTGACTGAGAAAGAACTTGAAGCAGATCCAGCTGTTAAGCTTTTAAGCTCTGCTACTGAAGAAGGTCAAAAGGTTGCTAGAAATGATGGACAAACTTTCCAGGCTGTATACAGACGCATTGCAGCATCTGATCAAATATCTTAAGTCTTTGGTTGCTTAATCTAAGGTGCTAGGATGCAAAAGTTTATTGTTACAGAAGAATCATATGGTCTTTGCATCTTTTATTTGCTATATATGTATTTATTTTAGTGTTGAATAGAACCTGTTCAAAAGTGAAAGCAGAATTATTATTATGAATGTAGTTCAGAATTCAACCCTTTTGATTTGTCACCGGTGGCTGTTTTGGTTAATTAATATTTGCCATCAATGTGAATTATTCACTTTTGCAAAGTTAATGCCTTCTTAATTTCCATGTTTATTGGTGCACTCTAACCTGCATTTTAATATTTCTTCGTCTGGCCTGTGTCTTCTGGTGAATCTAAGCTGTGTATCAGTAGATTTGATCAATAACAGCTTAAGACATTTTGGCGAGCAATTTTAATTAATTAAGAAAATATTGAAGTTGGAGGCACACTAACTGGGAAAGAAACCCAGTCTTCACAGAGAAGCTCTAGTGTATATCTGGCATTGCCGTGGATTTGTTAAAATCAGGGTGGGAGTGTAACTTTTACAAAATCATGATGGCTCTTTTTGATAAATCCAACATGATATCAAACATGCCGCTAGTTTTATGGATTTCAGCATTGTAATATTAACAAACATCTGCATTAGGTAATGAATATCAACTTGCCCTAAATTGTACTGGAATTGGAAGTACTCTAAACTGTTGAAAGTGTTGAAACACAGAGAATTGGAAGAGAATTGTGAGATCAGAGAAAGTGATAGCTGACACAAGAGAATTACACATAAATGTAAATTATGAAATGATAAAATATAAAAAGTTAAACTCCATTTAATTTAATTGTAAAAACATTTTCTATTTTCATTTTCTAAAATGCGTGGCCACTTTAACTTGCTAATAAGATGTAAAGCTTATGAAATATTCCGTTGCGACGAAGATGAGATAAAATGTTAGTTAGAGATGATATATTTTTAAAAATAATAAACAATTTTGACATTTTTGTTGTTTCCAATAAAATGCACATAACATCAAGACTCAATAGTAGTATTTCCATGTTAGTAACTAAAATTTAAAGAAAAGTAAGAAATTAAAATAGTTTGAATCTTTTTGTTTTCCTTACAAAATATATGGGGTCAAGGAATGATCTCCCAAAGAGCATTGCACACCAAAATGTTCAATGAATTTGGTTATAGATTCAATTTTATTAGTATGCTTATTCTAGGTAGTTTATTTAACTTCTATAACCTTCACTAGCACATCATAATTTCTCTATTCGATACTAAAATATGTTTAGTTGAAATTGATTAAAAAGAAAAGGAATGCCAATCGACACAGGTAGCCGGATTGAGTTCAGCTGAGCAAAACGACTTATATATAAAATAAACAGAAGGGGAAAAATAGAGCAACTGCAATGAGTAATAAAGACTAAACTGTAGCCTGTGGAACTGATAATCATTTAAATGGGAGTCATTTACTACAAAAGGCATTTGGCTTCTTAGGCTGGAATCCTATAGAAGGGATGATCAACGGGTTGGCGAGTAATAGTCCGTTCCGCAGAACCATATATGTTAATAGCCACGTAACAAGTCAGTAAAGGAGGACTTTTGAGGACTCTACTTGATGTGATATAATACCCTGCATAAAGAATAATAACTAGTCATTACAAGTTAACATACACACATACATTGATTTATTTAGATCAAGCCCAGCAACTACTGATAGGGAAGAGAAACCAAACCAACCATAAGATAACCAAGCTTCTTCTTTGCATTTATGCGATCTTAGTCGTGATCCCAATTCACAGCTTGAAATATTTTTCTGCACCCCTGCTACATATTGTCAACCAAATATATTTAAAAGGTGTTACTGTATAAATTTAGTAATAATACAAATTGAAAAGAATCAGCTAGTCAATGACTCATGTTTAGTTATCCTAAGATGATCTTAGCGGCTATGTTGTAATGCATTGTAGAAACAATGAACTATATGGTTCTGATTATCAAATGCAGTGCAGAATCAACCAGCTCAATAGCACTAGACTTGTGAAAGCACCCGAATTGTGTTTCATCTGATGAAACCCTCTGTACCAATCACATGATTTTACTTAAAGATATTCTAATGAATCCACAAATGTCATTATAGTATTTTCTGAAGACACAAACAAGTATTTTCTGGCTTCAGGTCAGTGTGGATTAGGTGTAGTTCGTGCATATCAGAAGATGATAAAGCGCAAGAAAAAGGTTATAGTATGCAGACACAACAAAGATACACTGCATCCAGGGACAAACAAAGCAAGGGAAAAGATTCGGTTGATTTTTAACCAAGAGGTATAAGAATAAAACATGAGGAATACATAGAAAGAACAAAAATAATTCAGAGACATGTTACATTATAGTATTTATTTCTCCTTAGAAAATCAATTAAGTTTGGCCCTACTTATGTTTTCTCATACGAACCTCTTGTCTCCGGCTATTGGGGATCCCATTTCCGTACCAACTCAAGATATACTTATTGGACTTTAGGTATTAACTAGCAGAAATCGTCGAGGTATTGGTGCAACCAGGTATAATCCGTTTAATTGAAGGAATTCTAAAAATGAGCAAAAATAACTCTCAAGTATATGAAGAAAAAAAAAAGAATCCTTTTTTTGCAATTCTTATGATGCAATTGTAGCTTCTCGAAGACATGATAACACCATTAAAATACGTTGATGGGAATGTTTCTGCTTGGTTACCGAATCTATGGAAAAATACTACATACAAATCAATTATAACTGAACTTGGCAAGTCAATTTACTTGCAACATAAGTGAGGATTAAGCACCATTCCTTCCTGAATTAAAAGATAAAAAGCATACTAAAACAACATAAAGACAAGCACATACCAATGGAGAAAGAGAAAAAACTAACATTTTTTCTAAAAAAATAAATGCAAGCATCACATCCATTTTCACAGTAATGCAGCTCAATACAAAATTTAATAAAACTAAAGGTGACTGGTAAATCCAAATTATAAGAAAACTTACATACAATGCATGTGATTCTCGTAATCAACCAAATTTTGTACCGTTAGTTTCCCACATCATTATATGCTAGAGGTCGAAGCACATCAACCTTCAGCATTGTTACATCATGGTATTCCTTTATGCTTATAGTCACCTTGATAGCAACATATTCTCTGATTTGGAATCCCCCAACATTCCCAAACTCATGCCTAAAGTGCCTATAGCACTAGCAATATGCCAAATACACAAGCACAACCACAGTTTATGGTGAACTTTTATCAGCATCTTCAATAAGTTACATTAAGTCATCGGTTCTAGTTTGGTGTAAAGCCAGCCCTTCTAGGATCTGAAAGACCTCTTGTGAAAATGGCTTTGAGACGTCAGCTGATACAAATTCTTGAACCATATTGTTAACCTCAATCGAACTACTCCCCGGGGTTTTCTTCATCCTCTTGTTTCTTATGAATATTCTAATATTTGATACATCTTCCAGCCTGCCAAGTTCTTTATATAGGTTCGCGAGCAAAACATAGTTCCCAAATTCCTCTGGATCCAGATCCATGAGCTGCTGCATTGCAATTAAAGCAATCTCAAGATTGCGATGAATCCTACAAGAGCTTAACAAAGAGTTCCATATCCTTGAATCCGGCTTTATTGGCATTTTTAATATTGTGTCAAGAGCCTGATCAAGGCAACCCGATCGTCCAAGTAGATCAACGAGGCAACCATAGTGCTCAATTTGTGGCTCTATATGATAATCCATCCGCATTACATCAAAATATTTGAACCCCTCATCCCACAAGCCTGCATGAGAGCAAGCCAACAAAACATCAAGAAAGGTTATCTCATTAGGAGCTACCCTCGTCTTCCGCATTTCTTCAAAAAGTTGAATTGCCTCGTAACCTTTTCCATGATTAGCTAACCCTCCAATCATGGTACTCCAAGAAATCACATCCTTCTCAACCAACTGATCAAACAAGCTCCGAGCTTCATCAATACAACCACACTTAGCATACATTTCAACCAATGCATTGCATATACCAGTCTTCTGCAAAAACCTGTTTTTCGCAGCATACTTGTGAATCCATTTCCCAACCTCAAGAGCTCCAAGCTGTGCACAAGCTGGCAAAACAGCTATAATACTAATCTCATCAGGTTCAATACCCACCATTTGCATCTCCCGAAAAACATCCAATGCATCAGCATAGCACTCTGTTCTACGATACCCAGTTATCATAGTTGTCCATGACACAATTGTCCTAACAGGCATTTCATCAAACAATTTCCTTGCACTCTTCATCTGCCCCAATTCCACATACCCAAATATCAAACTATTCCAAGAAACCACATCTCTATAACCCATTTCATCAAACACCTTACACGCATTCGTCAAATCCCCACATTTCATATACATACCAATCAATGCATTCTCCGTTATATAATGCGAATCAGTCCCAAATTTGAAAGCTAGCCCATGAACCTGCATACCAAGACGCTGACAAAGAATCCCCGCGCAAGATTTAATCACAAACTGGAACGTGAATTGGTCTGGAAAAACTGATTTTGTTGATTGTGTTAGCATTTCAATGAAACGAGTGATTGCTAAGGAATAGTGGCGATTGTGTGTGTAGGTTCTGATGATGGCATTGTAGGAGAAGATATTTGGGTGAAGGAGTTGTTGGAAGAGTAAGGTAGCATAACCAACGTTGGCCATGTTGTCGCATGAATTCAACATTTTTGTGACTAGAAAGTTGCTTTGTGAGAGTGAAAGCTTTACTATGTGAGCGTGAATTTTCTTCAGTTCTGTTATTTTGAAGCAGTTTTTCAACGAGGTGATGTAACGATTTTCGAGTTGTCTTATGAGAATCGTTCCCATGGATGATTATTAGTAACGAAGAGTTCTCTTATGATGATTAGTGATTACAATACTTGAATGACTGCATGGTGTTCTAGTACAAAGTAAGCATATTGTGCCAAAATCCAATTCCAATATACTAGTAACTTGCTACATAAGTCTACTTTGTAATCACAAAATGGCGCATGTTCCTTTTTCTCGTGAGTTAGCAAATCCTTTTATCTATTCTCATTGCCCAGTTATAATGAACTACTTGGAAAGTTAGAATTCAATGTACTACCATTGTATTGTTTTTATGAAATCAAATTTTAGGAAGAAGAGATCATATCTCATTTAGAGAAAGTCTTAATAACTCAAAGAACATCGTCAACAATATTTATCTATGTACCTACTTGCCTGAGTTTTCACTCTAGGGTTGCCCCATCAATTTTGGCTAATGGAGCTGCTGATTGGATTTGTTTGGATTCTGATGGGCCGATCACTTTTGATTCGAGATCGGGAGTTAGAGTCCAATGACATCTTTATGGGTTGGGTTGGTGGTCTTCTTTGGTGGTATGAAGGCTTAGGAGTTTTGTTCCTGATTATGAAATTAGGAGGAAGACCTTGTTTAGGTGGGGTTTTGTGTTTTGATGTTTATTTCAAGTGTCGGCGCCGCTGTTATGTAATTCTGTTTTCACCGGTCTTTGTTCATCTTGTGCAGAGACCCGATTATTAATATATTTGTCGTTTAAAAAAAAATTATACGTGTACCAAAATATTGCAAACATTTTGATCTGAGGTTACAAATAAATAGGTTGAGTTTAAAGACAATCCAATGAGAAATATTTTAGAAAGTAAAAATAAATGATGACACAAGTGTTGTACCAAAAAAATTTTGATGTCACAAGTGGTAAATGTTTGAATATTTTAATAATTTTTTTCATGGTTCAAATTTTAACCTCTGCGTACGAAAAAATTCTGAAGAAATCAAATTTTTATTTTGGTTTGAACTAGATATATCTTCGACACGCAACTAGAAAAACTAATCCTTCTTACGAGGTAAGAAAACTAGGCTTGTGCAAAAACAAAAAATTGTGTTAGAGTTCCTATATTGCTGCTATGTCATCCCAAGTTTTTTTTCTTTTGTGATGGTGGTTTATGGCATGTGACATGAGTAGTGTTATTTAACTTTTATAAAAATAATCACTTATAGGTTATAAATATGATGTGACAGAAAGAAAATAAAATAAATAAGTTGTAGCCAAACCATATATATTTGCAAATTTGGACATCTTTCTCATGTCCACCACCAGTTCTCTTTGCAATTTATGCATTGTATTTGCGAGGTTAGGTTCGTTTCATTTATTATTTATTATTCTTCTATTTGTTCTCCATTTATTTATAGAGAGAGATAGACACAAGTAAAGATTAATGAGACTCATTAAAAGCGAGTCCCACTAATTTGTGGGTCCCACTAATATTCACTAGAGGAATAATAAATGGAGGGAACCCAAATCATTTGCCACTAAACATAAGAGAATACCTACTTGTCAAAAAAAAACTAAAAATACGACCCAATTTTTTGAGTAAACATTGCGGCACTTGATAGTTTTACTCTTGATTACATACTTAGATTAAAATGAGTAATATAGTATACATTATGTTAAATTAAACTCTTGTACAGTTTATTTTTATTCAAGGAAAACTCGTAAACAAGACATCAATCCAAACTAGGGACACAAAAATTGAAAAAGATGTGAAGAATAGCTCAAAAATTAACTTTCAAATGATGATGGCCCGGGAGAGTCAAGCTTACCAAAGTGCCATCTGAATGATCAAAATATTCAACGTTTGGATACATTCAAATTTTCGGCATTATGTTATTGATACTTTTTAAACTTCACCTTCTCGAGCACAACATAATACCTCTATCCAGTAACTATGTTCTGTAGCATGGAGTTCTTATCCCACCAATCCATTTCAAATACAGTTTGTTGAATCAAACGAATCATGATAAAAAAAATATTTTCAACGCGACTAAACCACTGCAATAAATGATAAATCCATTTAAAGCAAAATTGTACCCCGTGCATTGATAATCATTAAAATGGGAGTCATCCCGCCACAAAAGGCATTTGGCTTTTAAGTTGGAATTCTAAAGAAAGGATGATCAAGGGCTTCGCGAGCAGTAATACGTTTGGCCGGATCATATGTTAATAAGCCATATAACAAATCAGTTAATAAGGACCTTGAAGATTCGACATGACTTGATATAATATCCTGCATATAATTGGTGATTGCAAGTTAAAATGCACATTATTTGATGTATTAAAATCAAGTCCAGAAACTACTGCTATAGAAAAAGAAACAAAACAAACCTTGAGATGACCAAGCTTCTTCACTGCATTTATGCTCTCTCTTGAAACAGCTCCTTCAGGCCATCTTAGTCGTGATCCACGCTTGAAATACTTTTCGACACCCCTGCAACATATTGTCAAGCAAATGTTGTTAAAATATGCTACTACATAAATTTAGTGCACTCAATTATAATTTAATCATCTACTCAACGAGTCATAATTTACAAGACACTAGATGTATCTCAAAACAATTAGTTTAACGGTTAGAGAAGTTTAGAGAACATGCTGTAAATTGATTACTTAGATCTTTGAACCATATGCTGTGGTAAGGGTCCCAAAACTCTCTCCATCATTGCCAGGTGCTCCAAATTTTCATGAGTCTGAAATAACGCTCCTCCCTGACAAAAGTTCCACAGTTAGAACGGTAAGACCAGCTGTTCCAGATTCAAATGATGCCTAAATCTTGATAGATAGAAGACCAACCGTGCATAATTCGATGAGAATACATCCAACACTCCACAAATCACATGGGGATGACCACCCTAGACCTGGAACATCATTTCAGACGCATGTGAGAATACATCAACCATAAATTATATGATAAACCCAACAGTCTTAATAATTTCACATAGTCGTCAGCAAGGAGTAGATTTGGCGTTTCTATATATTTTTTTCATAACGTCAACTTGAGAGAGAAAACAAAACGACCACCAAAGTGTATAAGAAGAAGAAAAATTGGGTATTCATCAAGAGAATGCAATCTAAATTGGAAAAATGTCAGTCATTAGTCATTACAGTGCAAAGGTCTCAGAACAACCAATATAGTGAACACCAAAGATCCAGGATGATAGGAGAAGATGGAAAATGGTTCCTGGAAGGTTTAATCAGAGATGTGATGCGTTTACTGGAAACATTTTTAACAGATCAAAATATTTCTCGTCATCATTCACGATTTTCATCTTCAATCACCACATGCGATGTTATACATTTACTCTGGACAAAGGAATATACAAACAAGAAAAGCAACACATTTTCACCAACCAAAGACATATTTCGTTACCTAAGATAACCTCAGGGGCTCTGTAATGCCTTGTAGAAACAATGGAGCTATGGCTCTGATTTGCAAATGCAGTACTTCCAAAATCAATCAGCTTAATAGAACTAGACTTGGGCAAGCACCTAAATTGTGTTTCATCTGACAAAACCCTCTGTACCAATCAAGTATTTTTCATTAAATATATTATTATTATAACAAATCTACAAATGTAGTTATTTTTCATCCGAAAATGCTAAGTACCTTACAACTAGGAACTTTTACATAGTCAGATGAAACAAGAAGTATGTTTTCAGGCTTCAGGTCAGTGTGGATTAGGCGCAGTTCATGCATATCTGAATATGACAAGGCAAGAAAAGTATGTTAAAGTAAGCATACACAACAAAGAATAACAATACATCCTGGGACAAACTAAGCAAGCTAACAAAAAATATGTTGTTGATTTATAACCAAGAGGTATAAGAATAAAACACGAGGAATAAACTGGAGGTCAAGAATAATCCACAGACATGCTACAGATTCCAAAAGCTGTCGTCCAAATTCACGAACAAGATCCACAGGGAATGGGCAGTATTTATTTCTCTTTAGAAAATCAAATAAGCTTGGTCCAAGCTTCTCAAAAACCTGATAACACCATTAAAATGCGTTGAAAGGAATGTTTCCACTCAGTTTCTAGATCTTTAATAAATCCCATATGGACATATGAATACATAATAATTTATTATAGCTGAACTTATCAAGTCAATTTACTTGCAAGATAAATTGGTGAAATCACCTATCCTTCCTGAACTAAAAAAACAAGCAGCGCAAAAGAACAAGACTATGCGCCAATGGAGAACAGAATTAACCAATTTGTTTTCAAAATCACAATCATCGCATCCATTTTCAAAATAATGCAAAACTAATCCCTACTCCACCCCCCATTATTAAACGGGTCTTCAACTCAACCCAAATTTTATCAAAACAAACACCCAAATTTTATCAAAACAAACTAACTGAATTATGTAAATCCAGGAAAGAATATAATAAGACTACTTACAATGCATATGTGATTCCGGTAATCAAACCAATTTAAGATCTGTACACAGCTGCAAACAATAATAGTGATGGAGTAAATATTTATATCACATCTCTTAATATTAAAAAAAAATATATTAACCAAATTTTAGCAGGTATTATACCGTGAGCATCCCACATCACTCTTCGTAAGACGTTCAAGTACATCAACCTCGATCATTGCTGCGTCGCGATATTTCTTGATGCTTCTAATTACCTTGATAGCTACATAATCTCTTGTTTGGCGATCCCAACATTCCAAAACTCGACCAAAGGTGCCTACAGCACTAGCAATATGCTGAATGACACAACCACAGTCACAATAAAAATTTAAACTTGTATTCAGAGAGCACTTGACCGCTAACCTTCACCCATTTTGCTGAGAATTTTATCTGTCAATAAAAAATGAACAAAAAATTCAAACCACTGCATCTTTCAAAAACACAAAATTGAAAGAAAAAATAAAGACAACAAACAAATAAATATCATTATAGCACATGAGCAGCAACAATTTTTTTTTTCTATAAGCAATGTTAGTTGTTAGTATTACAAGGTTATGTTCGTTTTTTCTCTTTTGCCGGGACCTGAACACTGGACCCCTTGCTCCTTAACCTTTAGCTGAACTATAATTGATTATCATATGTTCGGCTGTTTTCAGCTAGAATTGATTTTGCATCGAAAATTGATTCTAACCAAAAGCTGAAATTTGTAGCTTTTGGTATTTACAATTGAATTTTAACCTTGAATTTATTTTTCAACCGAATTTTACATGAATGTATCAAAACATAAATAATTTTTCATTCAACTCATTTCTAGCCAGAATCAATTATTTCAAAATCAATTTATGTCACCGAATAACAAAACATGCACTAAATTGGCAAAAAGGGGTTTATAATCATAATTATAATTTTGACAATAATAATTATACAAAATGAAAATAATTTACATCTAGGAGTGAGATTTTCGCCGAGATTAAAGACATAATGGCCATCGCGATCATCGTCTCTCCTCGGCGGCGAAGCATACTTTTTTTCGATTCCTTCATGACCAACCACCGCCGAAATTCTCTGTGCCTAAAATTAAGAAATTATTAATCAAAAAATGAAGAAAGAAAAAAAAGCAATAATTAAGGAATTGAAGGAGGTTAATTTACCGGTGGAATTGAGGGAGGTGGAGCTGCATCCCAAGCGAGACGAGGTCGTTTACGAGTTCGTTCCTTTTCCATGATAGATACCATTGACATGCAGATTAAGTTAATTAGTTGAAAATCATATCTGCGACGAAATTTTCTAAGAAAAATTAGATTTGAACTGAGAGAAATAGTTTGTGTTGAAGAAAGATGAAGAATTGAATTGCAGAGAGATACGAGATTCCTGTGTCTGTAATGTAATGTAAGAACGCAAAATCAAAATAAACCGTGACAAGTTAGGGTTCGGTTTGTTTTTTATTATTGGATAAAAATAATTGCAATTTCGCAAACGATGACGTTTTGTCCGTATAAATAAATAAGACTACTCAATGTTTCAGCTCCTACCAACGAGGGGTTTTCGATCTAGTGGAAAATGTTAGATTCTCAAAAGGTGACAAAGGCTTTGTTCAATAAAAAATAGTGGATGAGTTTATATAAGTTAGCTGATTGAATTTGTAGTGTTTGGTAAAATTAGTGGTTGAGCTACCTTATAAGTATGAAATGACATAAAAATATATGTTTAATTAATATTTAATTTTTTTAAGTAAGATGATAGAGATAAAATTGGAAGAAAATATGATAAGCTATAAGCTACTTAAAATAGCGTTTGAAAAATAAGCTATAAGCTAGTAAAATAAGCTATAAGCTCTTTTTCAAAAACTGTTACCAAACAGAGTTTATAGCATAAGTTATAGTTTTCACATTCATGTTTACTTGAAAATCATCTATTCTTAAGGATCTTGGAAATATGCTCTCACATGATAAAGACTTTCAAGAACATGTAATATCCATGATGATAGAAAATATATTAGTAACAATAATCCTCCGATTCTCAATCTATCTTTTTTCCGCCCGTTCTTTCTCATACTCATTCTTGATGATAATATGGTAGAGAAACATTTATGGATGAGACATAACCCATAATATTCATTGGTTGGTTGGTTGGCTACACTGCCAATGTCACTACCTACCTTTCATGACGACATTCTGAATGTCGCTACCTCCTTTCCCTGCTGCAATCGCAAAATTTGTCCCCTCGGAGGGATATTACGGGAAAAAAATTTGGAGAGGGATATTATGAGAATTTTAAAAGGACATGGGGTATATTTTGGGGAAAAAATCCAATATTTGACCTTACCAAATATAGCCATAATAATTTTTTTTTTTATAAGCAATGTTAGTATTACAATGTTATATTAGTTTTTTCTCCTTTGCCGGAACTTGAACCCTGGACCTCCTGCTCCTTAACCCTTAGCTCAACTCGCTTGACCAATTAAGCTACCCATAAATTTTAAATTTTGGTTGGAATAGGTAACCAGATGTGTTGATACATTACGAATAAGATTATCTTAGCTTATTTCTTTAGTTTTAATTTTTCTTTTGGGGTACAATCCTTTAGTTTTATAGTCTTTTAATTAATGTTTTATTTTATTTTAGTCTTTTAATTCATTTTTGTTTTATTTTAGTCTCTTAATTATATGTTTGTGTCCAAAAAATTGTATTTTTGTTGGTCCTATTGGTTTCTTTTGCTTAGTTTTGTGGGGCAAGAAATTGTGACTCGTGTATATGTATCATTTAGGATTTGTGATGCGGCATTTCAGACTCAACAATATATATATATAAATAGTTCTTCACTAGTGGTCCAAAATTAGGTGTTGTTGATGTTAGATTATTGAGCTTATACTGTTGCATACATAAGCAGAAATCGAATTCAAAACATTGATTAGGCAATATCTTTGTCATCTCATTTAAATACTCTTGGGTGTTTTGATTTTATTTTGATTAAGTGGTGTAAATCCCTTTTAACATGCCTATATTCATGTTTTCGGGCCTTACTACAAGGTGCTTGTATGCATGATCAATAAAACTCTAAGGAGTATTGCTATTTAGTAAAAAAGAGAAAAATCCATAAAAGTAAGGAATTTGACCAATTAGAAATTGGCTAACCATCCACAGGAGAGAGAATTGTTATAGTTTGTAAATATTAAATGTTGTCACATAAGATTCATATTTGTCATGTAAAGAAATTTCTTATTAAATAACATTTTTCAACTTTAAGACCAGAAAATTTTCTAATACAGTAATAATTTTCGCCTTACCTAAACAAACTAGTAACTCCAAGTACTAGCACGACTTTACTTGCATAAATTTTTTTTTATTAATGAACTTATTAGGGACATAAAATCAAAACACTAAAGAGTATTTAGACGAGATGACGCGGGTATCGCACATGATGATTAAGGAATCAGTTAAGGAAAATGCTACTATAATTTAATTTGTACCGCACATGATAATTAAGGAATCAATTAGGAAAATGCTACTAATTTTGTTCATATTTTGTCACGGAGTAAGGGTCTATTTGGCCCGACTTTTTTTCTACTTTTCCATATTTTTAAGGAGAAGGTAGACCAAACACATTTTAAATTAAGTACTTAATAAAAAAAGAACTTTTTTTTGGAATGAAAAAACTGAATAGAAGGAGCTTGGAATAAAAGGTGTTGAAACCAACTTTGGAACTACTTAACACGGAACTTAATTTTTATAGTCCCCTCTTCGATCCTCGATGGCCACTTTTTTTCATCTTTTTATATTATTTCAGTATTTTCTTATACTCCTAGTCCCAGTCCCACACTCCCACGGAATCGTATTGTTTGTGCCTGCCAATTATTATTTTATAGGCTTTAATGTACTTTTGGTCCTCCTATTTTAAAAAATTTGAATTTTTGATCCCCTATTTTGAAAAACTTGAACTTTTGATCCCCCAACTCAATTTGGTCAAATTTTTGCTTATGTGAGAAACTCATTGATGATGTGGCAATGGTCATGTAAACATATCATATTACATGTCATTAATGTTTTTCTTTAAATCAAATATTATATTTTAAAAGTAAAAATAAAAATATTATGGATTTTTAATATTATATTTTAAAAAATAAAAATAAAAACCCAAACAATGTTCATCGTTTTCTCTCTCCATCTTCATCTTCTACCCACAAACTCAAACCTAAAATCCCATAAATTAAAAATCATAAAAATCCAATCAATTCAATCAATCCATTCCTTTTTCAATTATTCTTTTCTTTTTTTTTGAAAACTTGGTATCCGGTCTTAGGACCGACTAATCCAAGGGGACCAATCCCATCGCCCACTTGCGAGGACCCCATTTAAAGCCAGAGTTTTTTTGCTCTGTATGGACTTAGCCCACCGAAATTGGCACAAGTGGGAATCGAACCTGAGACCTTGAGAGGAGCATACTCCAAGGGCCCAAACCAACACCACTCGACCAACCCCAAGTGGGTATTTTTCAATTATTATTATGTTTCCAAAATCCAATCCATTCAATCAATCCACTCGCTTTCCATCGTGTTCATGTTTGTTTCTATAAATTTCATTCAAAACCACAAAAATTTAAGACCTACTAAATGTTGTTCCATGTCCAATACGCAAGACACAAGAGAAAAACAAATTTCAGCAACCAAAACAGTTTTTTTATTCTGGATCTTGTTTGCTCTTGATTCTAGATTTTGGGATCCCTTTATTGATAATGGAGTAAGAGTTTTGGAAATTGTTTGTTCTTGAAAGATGAGTTTTGTTGATAATGGTTATTCCATGGATATTGTTACTCGCGTCAGAAAGATGGATACCAAATTGCGTGTTCTGATAATGGAGTTAGAATTTTATTTTGAGTATGACTTTTTTTTTTGTTGAAGATGATGAAGAAAGATGAATATTGTTAAGTTATTATTTATTTTGAGATCTGGGGAAGATTGATGAACATGATGAGTATCTTCATCAAAATTCTGAATTTGTTTAATTTTATTAAAAAATGATTTTTAAAAATAAATATCTGCAATTTTTTAATAATAAAAAAACATAGTATTTAATTTTTAAAAAATTAATGATATGAAACATGATTTGTCCACATTGACATTGCCACATCATCATATAGCTTGACGCATCAACAAAAATTTGACCAAATTAAATAGGGAGATCAAAAGTTCAAGTTTCTCAAAATAGGGGATCAAAAAGTTGGCATTTAAAATAAGAGGATGAAAAGTTCAAATTTTTCAAAATATGAGGACCAAAAGTGCGTTAAAGCCTATTTTCTATTTCAACTTTTTATAAGCAGACTTGTACTAGTCTTTTAATATATCCTATATTATAATTTTATAAATAAATAAATAAGTTTACTTGTATATTTTAAAAATTTTAACTAATTTTAACTAAGTTTACATTAATGTTCTTGAACCAACTAAAGTAATAACAAAAAAAAAAAAACTTAAAGTAATAATTTTATCGTAGCAAATTATTTATGTAATTGTGGTATTTATTTTAGGATAAGGGAAGTAATTTGTAATAGCGTTAAAATTTTTTTTGGGTCCTTACAGGTATTTTAAATTTTGTTTTGTCTCTATAAAAAAATTTAATTCTTAAATTTTTTGTGTCACGGCTTTTAGGTGTTTGAAATATCGATAGAAATAAAAAATTTATTTAATCCTTCATAATAAAAAAAAAATCTTTATAAAAATCTTTTACCAAACAACTTTTAACTTAAAAATAGTTTTAAGATGAAAAATAAATAAAAATTATCAAACAACTTAACTTTAGTTTTAAAGTTCTTACTTTTAACTTTACCTTAAAACTAAGTTTTAGACGATAAAAAAGTCAGGCCAAACAGATCCTAAGTATCTTTAAACCAATGTATCTATATATAAAAATGTTAGACTCTGGATTGGGCCGCAAGTAAATTGTGAATGACCCAAATTAATGTGTCTCTTATATGACAGATTAACTTATTGTCTGAATTGCATCTTAAGCAAATTGTGAGAGACTGGAATAGAATACCACACAGTATCTTTGTTATAGTTTTGCAGCAATACATAAATATGAGAGAATCCCATGACATATCCATCACATGGAGTAGAATACTCGCACCAACAGTGGATTTCAGTTGGTTGGTAGAGGAATTAATGCATATCAATTATCAATAGAAGAGAAGGCATTAATAAATAAAGATGACAAATGCTTACTAGACCGGGCAGTGCAGATCAATAATAAGATTGAAACAGGAAATGGGCCAATAGGTGAAAAAGGACCAAGTGGTCTCAAAACCATGTTACCGTATCCAAAAGAAAAACATGCATGAGTTCATTTTTTAGAGATCTGTATTCAGCAGAGAGAGACCGTGTTTGAGGAGAGAAAAGATGACAGTTGAAAATATTAATTCACCATACAGCTAAGGACAACAGAGTCTAGTCTCTCATTTACTTCTTTCAAATGTGGCAGTTGAGAAACTTGATAGTGAATCCAATGGACTTACAATATATAATAACCTCACTCATTCACTAGCACTACTACATATTCATTCAGTTCAGTAACTGAATACTATACTAGTAATTTACAACAATGAGAGGTTTTTGCAATGACTTTGTTGTGGTTGCATTTGTTCTGTTCAATGTTCTACTTGTAAGTGGTGGCTTATTTCAAGTGGTGGATGGTAGACATGTTAAGAATAAGGATAAGGATGACAAACATTTGATTCATCCACCTCATTTGTTAGGTCCACACGGATTCAAACATAGAAGGTTTGGTGGAGGTTTAGGAATAGGAGGTGGTGCTGGTGGTGGTTTTGGTGGAGGTGGTGGTATTGGTGGTGGAATTGGTGGGGGTGCAGGTGGAGGACTTGGTGCTGGTGGGGGAATTGGACATGGTCTTGGTGGTGGGATTGGTGGAGGAGCAGGAGGTGGTGGTGGACTTGGTGCTGGTGGTGGCATTGGTGGAGGAGCGGGTGGTGGTCTAGGAGGTGGAGGTGGACTCGGTCACGGTCTTGGTGGTGGCATTGGTGGAGGAGCAGGTGGAGGTGGTGGTCTAGGAGGAGGAGGTGGACTAGGTGGAGGTGGTGGTGGAGGAGGATTGGGTCATGGTATTGGAGGTGGCATTGGTGGAGGTGTAGGAGGAGGTGGCGGCATTGGTGGTGGAGGTGGATTGGGTCATGGTATTGGTGGTGGCATTGGTGGAGGGGCAGGAGGTGGAAGCGGCATTGGTGGCGGAGCAGGAGGAGGTGGTGGCATTGGTGGTGGAGCAGGAGGAGGTGGTGGCATTGGT
The DNA here is from genome assembly GCF_020283565.1 of Trifolium pratense. Taxonomy (NCBI): domain Eukaryota; kingdom Viridiplantae; phylum Streptophyta; class Magnoliopsida; order Fabales; family Fabaceae; genus Trifolium; species Trifolium pratense. The sequence continues at coordinate 4,014,553 of NC_060065.1, read as the reverse complement.
GGTGGAGGTGGATTAGGCCATGGTATTGGTGGTGGCATTGGAGGAGGGGCAGGAGGTGGCAGCGGCATTGGTGGTGGAGCAGGAGGAGGTGGCGGCATTGGTGGTGGAGGTGGATTAGGCCATGGTATTGGTGGTGGCATTGGTGGAGGGGCAGGAGGTGGTGGTGGAATTGGTGGAGGGGCAGGAGGTGGAGGTGGTATAGGAGGTGGTGCAGGAGCAGGTGGTGGGGTTGGAGGTGGAGCTGGTGGAGGTGGTGGTATAGGTGGAGGAGGCGGTTTTGGTGGGGGCGGTGGTGTAGGTGGAGGTGCTGGAGGAGGGGTTGGAGCTGGTGGTGGATTTGGAAAAGGAGGAGGCATTGGGGGAGGGGGTGGTTTTGGTGGAGGAGGCGGTTTTGGAGTTGGTGCTGGCATTGGAGTTGGCGGTGGTGCTGGATTTGGTGGGGGAGCTGGTGGCGGGGGCGGCTTGTAGGCGGTATGAACTAGTGTTGAATGTTGATACTGAGTAGTGAATTATATATTGTTTTACTTAATTCCTGTCAAAACTGTGATCCATATGCCTAGTAATTTTTAGTACTCAAGCTACAATCCACTCTGGTGTGTAATTCAAATACTACTAGTATTAATTATGCTTTATAGGTCATATAATATGTGAAACCAAGCATTATTATAAACCTGTAATATGATCTCTGTCATCACAATGTTATTATGAATATTCAGATGGTTTTGGTGTGTGTATGTAAGCTTGCATTTGCATATATAATATAGTATCAGTACCAGTCTACCACTGCTTTCTCCTGTGTTTTTCTTTCAAACGGCTCATTTTGTTATTTGAGATCACAAAACTTGAATAGATGAACACTAATAGATCCACCTAAAGTGTCAAGAATTGCTTGGCTGGTAGGCAACATTATCTATGGTTTCATGTATATTTAGCTTTCATTTATTGCACATGATACTGCTCCTGTGTACAATAATAATCTTTTTAATAAATTCTTTGTACATTTATACAAGATTTTAGAAAATTTTGAATGTTGAAGTAAATGAGAGAATAGAGTCTCTCTCAGTTAGGTGGTGTCACAAAAAACATGATGCAAAGGTTGAATTATTGAAGCACCAAATAAATACTATGTGAGAGAGAGAGACTATACATACTATGGCTTGATTGCTGTCAGTGTGATTTGTTGATTGCTCTTTGATGCTAGTTGCTATTGATCTTCTATATATGAATAGAAGAAAACAAATTGAAAGATGGTGGATCCCTTCTTTTGATCCATCCTTAAATGAATCATGAGAGCTATGTTTCAATCTCATCATGCAATAAATTACAAGTACTAGTACCAAGCATCAAACATTTATGGTTCTTGAGCAACACTACCTTAGGGTCCTATATATAATTAAGCTCTCTCATTTATTGCATACAACTGCTCAATGGCTATGTGTTTAGAAATGTTTGTTATATTTCTTGACTCCCTTGCCTTGTTAAGATAGGATGTCATCTAAATCAGATAGCAAAATTTGCCAAAATATGATTAGCCCAAGTCATAGTGGAAAAGTCTTTGATCTGGATTCTGGAACACATGATTACAGATTGGATAACCATGTGGAATATAATTAAATGCTATCTATATTATTATTGTCTCAAATAGTTCATAAATCAAAATTAGAGTATACTTAATAGGGAATACTAGTATATTTAGTATATATGAACCAGAAATTACAAGAAAAGTTGCAGTTCTGCTTCTAACCTAGTTCGGAGTAGAACCTTCTATGTTTGGGGAACACGTGTTAGACATATGTTGGTAGTAGGCTTGATCTTGTATATGTGCAGGCTTGAATGTTGTGCAGTAGGCCTAAGCTGGCAGGCCTGGCTTGGCTGGCCTGAGGTTGGGCGCGCGCGTGTGGCTTGCGTGTGGGCCAAGTTAGTTAGTTAGCTTTGTTGTTAGTTTGTTGTAACCGTTTTTACTCTTTGATCTTTGGCTATATAATGCCTAAGACTATTCTAATAACATCAGAGATTCCATTTGCCTCCACATTTGGTATCAGTTACCGGTTTAAACGATCCATTCAGTTTGTAACAGAAGTTAGTTACAAAAGATTCATCGCTCGTTTTCTTTCTTGCTTGAAGCATCCATGGCGGATTCAAGCAACTACCTGCAACCATCAATCCCTCGATTTGATGGTCATTACGATCACTGGTCAATGCTTATGGAGAATTTACTGAGATCCAAAGAGTATTGGAGTCTCATAGAAGATGGCATTGTTGTAGCTCCTGCAGGAGCATCGCAAGAACAAATTCAACTTGCAAATGAAAGCAAATTGAAAGATTTGAAAGCTAAAAACTTTTTGTTTCAAGCAATTGACAGATCCATACTTGAAACGATTCTTGCTAGAGGAACGGCCAAAGAGATTTGGGAATCAATGAGACAAAAGTATCAAGGATCCACCAAGGTGAAGAGAGCACAGCTTCAAGCATTGAGGAAGGATTTTGAAACCCTCAATATGAAAATTGGTGAGTCCATTGAAGAGTATTTTTCAAGAACTTTGTCTATTGCTAATAAGATGAGTAGTCATGGTGAGACTGTGACACAGAGCATGATTGTTGAAAAGATCTTAAGATCTTTGACATCAAGATTCAACTATGTTGCTTGTTCAATAGAGGAATCTAATGATACAACTAGTATGACAGTTGATGAACTGCAAAGCAGCTTGCTAGTTCAAGAACAGAGAATGAAAAGTCAGAAAGAGGAACAAGAACAAATTCTAAAGGTGTCTAATGGGGGAAGAGGTTATGGTGGTAGAGGAGACAATTCCAATGCCAGAGGTCGTGGCAGAGGTAGGGGAAGAGGTGGAAGAGGTGCTAAGATCAATAAAGAATCAGTAGAATGCTTCAGATGTCACAAGCTTGGGAATTATCAGTCTGATTGTCCAAGTTGGGATGAAGACAATGTCAATTATGCTGAGTTTAATGAAGGGCAAGAAATTCTTCTGATGGCACAAGATACAGTGATCAATGAGTCTCAAGATTCTAGTGAAAAGCTTGAACTGTGGTTCTTAGATTCAGGCTGTAGCAATCACATGGTGGGAAACAAGAATTGGCTGTTTGACTATGATGATTCATTCAAGGACTCAGTGAAATTGGGTGATGATTCAAAGATGAGTGTTGAAGGAAAAGGTAACCTGAAATTGTACATTGAAGGTTTTACTCAGATTCTTACAAATGTATATTTCTTGCCTGGTTTAAAGAACAATTTGTTGAGCATTGGTCAATTACAACAGAAGAATCTGACTGTCATCTTCAAGAATGATACCTGCAAGGTGTATCATGAAGAAAAGGGTTTAATCATGGCCACACATATGACTCAGAATAGAATGTTTGTAATCAAAGCACCTGTAATAGTTCCCCATTGTATGAAAGCCTCAAAAGCAAGTGACACTGTTCTATGGCACCAGAGGTATGGTCACTTAAGCTTCAAAGGTATGAATGCTTTACATCAGAAAGAAATGGTTATTGGCTTACCAAAATTGAAAGAACCAGATGACAAATGTTCAAATTGTATGAAAGGCAAGCAGCAGAAACTATCAGCACCTAAGATAAGTTCATGGAGAGCTAGCTCAAAATTGCAATTGGTTCACTCTGATATATGTGGACCAATCAATCCTGAGTCAAATGGAAAGAAAAGATACTTCATTACTTTCACAGATGACTTGAGCAGGAAGACATGGACTTATTTTATGAATGAAAAATCTGAGGCCTTGAGCATGTTCAAAAGATTCAAAGCATTGGTTGAAAATGAATCAAATCAGGTGATTCAATGCTTCAGAACTGATAGAGGGGGAGAGTACACTTCTAATGAGTTCAATGAGTTCTGTGATCTCCATGGCATAAAGAGACAGCTTACAGCACCATACACCCCACATCAGAATGGTGTTTCTGAGAGGAAGAATAGAACTATTCTGAATATGGTTAGGTGTATGATTAATGAAAAGAATATTCCAAAGACATTTTGGCCTGAAGCAGTGAATTGGGCTGTGCACATACTCAACAGATGCCCCACTTTTGCAGTGAAAGATATAACACCTGAAGAAGCCTGGAGTGGAATCAAACCATCTGTAAGTCACTTCAGAATATTTGGCTGTATAGCTTATGCACATGTGCCAGATAACTTGAGGAAAAAGCTAGATGACAAGAGTGTAGTGTGTGTACATTTAGGGCTCAGTGAGGAGTCTAAAGCATATAAACTCTATGATCCAATTAGAAGAAGGATTATTGTCAGCAAGGATGTGATGTTTGATGAATTTAAACAATGGAACTGGGAGAGTAAAACTGCTGAGAAAACCAATTTGATAGTTGACTGTGATGAGATAGAAACTTCTGCAGTTTCAGCTGGAAATGAAACTATCAATGAGGACATGAATGAGGATCAGGCAAGTAATTCACACAGTGAAGAGATGGATCTTAGTGTACCAGATTCAGAAGATGAAGAATACCACATTGGCAATCATTTAGGTAAAAGAGTGTCTAAGAAACCTAATTACCTAAATGATTATGAAACAGGAGATGTTGAGGTTGGAGAGAGCAGTGCCAGTCAAGCTTTCTTTAGCCCTAGTGATGACCCCATCTCATACAATGAGGCAGCCAAACATGATGTATGGAAGCAAGCCATGGACACTGAAATTGCAGCCATTGAGAGCAATGACACCTGGGAACTTACTAGCCTTCCTCCTGGAGCCAAGAAAATAGGTGTCAAATGGATTTATAAAACAAAATACAATGAACAGGGAAAGATAGATAAATACAAAGCAAGATTAGTTGCTAAAGGATATTCTCAGCAGTATGGCATTGACTATAATGAGGTATATGCTCCTGTGGCCAGATGGGACACCATAAGAACCATGTTAGCAATAGCTGCAGCTAGAAGCTGGTATGTGTATCAGCTTGATGTGAAAAGTGCTTTCCTACATGGTGAGCTGGAAGAGGAAGTCTATGTGGAACAACCTTTAGGGTACCAGAAGGAAGGGAAAGATATGGTGTATAGATTGAAGAAATCTCTCTATGGTTTGAAGCAAGCTCCCAGAGCTTGGTATAGTAAAATAGAAGCATACTTCTGCAGTGAAGGCTTCATGAAATGTGCTCATGAACATACATTGTTTGTAAAGAAGGAAGCAAGAAACAAAGTAATCATTGTAAGTCTATATGTGGATGATCTGATATTCACAGGTAATGATCAAGAGTTGTTTGAGAAGTTTAAGACTTCAATGGAAAAGAACTTTGCTATGACTGATCTAGGCAAAATGAGATTTTTTCTTGGAGTTGAAGTAAAGCAGACAAAGGAAGGTATCTTTATGTTTCAGCAAAAGTATGCTAGTGAAATTCTGAAAAGATTCAAGATGGAAAACTGCAATAGTGTGTGTAATCCAATTGTACCTGGGAACAAACTAAAGAAAGATGAAAATGGAACAGCCTGTGATGCAACTAACTATAAGCAGATGGTTGGTTGTCTGATGTATTTGCTTGCCACTAGGCCTGATCTAGCCTTCTCAGTATGCTTGGTTGCTAGATTCATGGAGAGGCCTACAGAAATACATGTTGCTGCAGTCAAAAGAATTCTCAGATATTTGAAAGGCACTATCAGTTATGGCTTGTGGTACAAGAAACAAGAGAAGGATGAACTCATTGGTTGGTCAGATTCAGATTATGCAGGAGATCTTGATGACAGGAAGAGCACATCAGGTTATGTCTTTATGATTGGATCAAAAGCTGTGTCATGGTCCTCAAAGAAACAGCCTATTGTTACTCTGTCCACAACTGAAGCTGAGTTCATAGCAGCAGCTAACTGTGCTTGCCAAGCTATCTGGCTGTCAAGGTTGATTGCTCACATCAGTTCAGATATGAAGGAATGCATCACCATTTTCTGTGACAATAGCTCATCAATTAAGCTGTCAAGAAACCCAGTTATGCATGGAAGAAGCAAACATATAGATGTTAGGTTTCATTTCCTCAGAGATCTAACCAAAGATGGTAAGATACAGTTGCAGCATTGCTCATCCTTTGAGCAAATTGGAGACATAATGACCAAAGCATTAAGCCTTGACAATTTCTGCAGAATTAGGGAGCTACTTGGATTGTGCAAACTTGAGGATGTAAACTGAATTTGATTGTGTGTTTGTGTTGTGTAAGTTCAGTTTAGGAGAGGCAATGTTAGACATATGTTGGTAGTAGGCTTGATCTTGTATATGTGCAGGCTTGAATGTTGTGCAGTAGGCCTAAGCTGGCAGGCCTGGCTTGGCTGGCCTGAGGTTGGGCGCGCGCGTGTGGCTTGCGTGTGGGCCAAGTTAGTTAGTTAGCTTTGTTGTTAGTTTGTTGTAACCGTTTTTACTCTTTGATCTTTGGCTATATAATGCCTAAGACTATTCTAATAACATCAGAGATTCCATTTGCCTCCACAACACGATCCGACTTAAGATTTGTTGTATGTAAGAGATGTTACAATGATCATCCATCAAAGATTCAGCTTTGAATCTTGATGAGATATAGAAATTCAATTCTAAAGTCAGCTTGATATAAGATAGATCCATTATCAGTGTCTATTTATGTTAAAGACAAATTGTTTGTAAAAACTAGTCCTTACACGTTTTTTGTCACGAAAATCTCTTCCAATGGTAGTAAAACTCGCCAAGGACACTTTTTGAATTTAGCAAAAATTATTTTGACAATTAAAAAAGATTCAATGGTTATCGTTCAATAATATGTACCAATAATGAATTGATTCAAGTAGTTACAAATTTATAAAACCCTTAAGCAAGTGTAACATTAACGACAATTTTATAACTGTTTATGACGGCAATTCGAACTTGACATCTTAAGGCTAAGCTGGTATCACTTAGTTAGCACATCAAGTGTAACAATAGACAATGTGAATATTAGAGAAAAGAGAAAATGGAAGCATAGCCCACTGATTTTTCGTAAAATATTGATTATTGTACCTCAATGTCACTGTTGTAGTAAATAAAAAATATGAGTAAACGATTATTTAACCAATGATATTATGAAGTGTGATGTACTAGTAATATAATATATACCCCTTCCTTTTCATGATGGAAGACCGTGCAATCCACGCAAAACCCACAAGCTGTATATATAAATAATAATATGGAAGCGAGAATTGACAGAGTAACACTGAGAGAGAGAGAGAGAGAGAGAGAGAGAGAGAGAGAATTAGAGAAAGAGATGCAGAGTCTGCAAGAGAAGGCCTCTGAATGGAGTGGTGTTGATACAGGTGATGCTTTTGCAATAGATGATGACACCAATTTGTTTCAAAAACTTGGTGGTCTTCAAACTTTCATTAACCTTTCCACCAATTTCTACAACAGGTCACTCTGTGTGTGTGTGTGTGTCAATTAAAGATTCTTATCCATATTTTCTTGAATATTGAATTGTTGATAATTATTATTTGTTTGTGGTGTAGAGTGTATGATGATGATGAAGAGTGGTTTCGTTCAATATTTGACAAGTCTGATAAAGATAAAGCAATTCAAAACCAGTACGAATTCCTAGTCCAGAGATTGGGAGGCCCTCCTCTGTATTCTCAAAGAAGAGGTCACTTTCTTTACATTATTATTATTATTATTGGCTATAAAATTAGTTTATAAGTGACTATTGCCTAAGCTCTAAAACTTATATTTATGTCATACATCTCTAATATTTGTGGCTTAGTTCATTTTCTATTCCATCCACTTATCTTCATTATTTTGTCCTTCTAAATTGCAAAATTGACATGCTTGAGTCATGTTTACTTTTCTGGTTGAAATGAAAATTAAATTTTAGGCAAAAGAATCAAAAAACTTATCTAAACGCGCATGGATAGAGTTTAATATATTGATCACATAAAAGGGAGAAATTGTTGCTTCTAACAAAACCCACTTGAAAGTCAAAATCTTTGAAGTCATGTACAAATTGCATTGAAAATCAGAATGTTGATTACATTAAGAAGTACAATATGGCAAACATACTATATAGTCAATGAGAAAAACTAACTAATGTAACTAACTTTTACATCTAATAACAGGACACCCTGCTCTAATTGCTCGACATCGACCATTTCATCTAACACACAAAGCTGCCGAGAGGTGGTTGCATCACATGCAACAAGCATTGGACAACACTTCACATATAGATGATGATTCCAAGATCATGTTGATCAACTTTTTCAGGTTTATTATCTCCCTCAAGCATTGCAGAAAGCAAATTCATGCATAAAGATAAATAATCTTCATAATTAACAACCTTATGCTTTCACTTTTTAGGCACACTGCATATTTTCTCCTGGCTGGAATTGAGCAAAAGAATCAAAGCCTTCATCCTTGCAAGGATGCACCTGGAAGGCACCCATGTACAAACTTTTAGCATTTTTCTTTCACAAAAGGGAGAATAATGAGCAATCAATTACTATATTATACAATTTCTATAGTTTTTCAAATATATCAAGAAAAATTGATGTTCCTGTCTTTGTTCATATTTCAATGCATCACTGACATGCCAAAATTTGCTATTTAGCGACCGATTTATTTGTCTCTGTCGCAATTTTTTTTTTGTCAAATAAGCTATAGTGGCTAGATTCACACATTTAAATGTAAAATTTGAAGTTCGAACCCAGTCACTCCAATAATATTTCTGATAGCTATCATTTGGGCTACATTTATGGAACCACTATAGCAACTTATTCAAACCGAATGTTGCAAATATTATACCAACAATAAGCCGACTAAATACAAAGTATAGTATATATAGAACTTAAAATGCTTAGCCCAAATTTTACACTCTCATGAGATGAAACAATAGAGATTAAGAGAAGCAATAAAAACTAAAAAAGTTAAATTAACCCTTTCTAAAACACAAGAAAACAAGGAACATAGAGAAATATTACCGTATCTTTTTAGTCTTTAAATCAGAGGAATGGGATGGGTAGTTCAACTGGTTAACTAGTTGAGCTAAGGAATAAGGAGATAGAGGTCTAGAGCTCAAGTCCTAATAAAAAGAAAAACTAATATAATATTGTAATATATTAACGATTAACAATTTGACATTAAAAAAAATCTCCAATTCAGAGTTCATATATTGTTATCTATTTTTGGTCAACTACAAGAAATAGGTCTGGACCTAATTAAAAATAAAATTGGGCCACAAATGGACATAGGGTTCGTGAAAAAATGTGCCCAAAAATAACAAAAGAGAAATTGTTTGTTTAGCATAATTTTTTTCATCATTAGTATCTGGCCTACTGAACCGTCCAACCTGATTCAGGGTCAGTTCTGTCATCAAGTTGTTTCACCCTCCTCCCGATCGTAATTACGGAGTATCGAACAACGGTCATTCATACCAAATCACGCGTCAATCACCATTGCACTAACTAACGATTGTAGCTTATATATCGATGTGATTTCAGCTTAAATATAGAAGTGTATTTAATCTTTTTAAATTTAAAAAAAATTAATAAATGTTTTATATATTTTGTATTTTTAATTAATATTCTTTTTTTTTTTGACAAATTTAATTAATATTCTTAAGAGACTTGTTAGCTATCATTTCTCTTCTTCTATTTACTATTTAGTACTACTAGTAGTTTTTTTTTTTTTTTTACAGGATAGTACTACTAGTAGTATTTGTTGGAACAAAATTGATTTAAAAATGTTTGCCCCTAAATCTATTAAGGTTTTGATGATAACAAAGTATTAATAAACAATTGGAAGGACTAAAAATTTAATTTAAGTGTGCAGGACTTAGATTCAATTAAGCTCTGATTAATGATCAGAAGATAAGGACTTCAGAAGTTTGTAAGCGATCAGAAGATTGTGAGACTCAGAAGTTGTACTCTTCAGACGATGAAGTCTTCAGAACTTCTTAAGGTCTTAGCTTCATCAAACTCTGATGATCTTCTTGAAGTTTGTAAAGATTCTCTTTTGCAAGTCAACTCTTCTACCAATGAAGAAAAGGACCTTTCAAGCCTGATCAGAACAGCTAATCTCTTTCTGTCTGTCCTCTTTTGAGAACGTGGGTCATCAGTGGTGTTAGCTGAATAAGGAAAGTCTTCTCTGCAGTAGTCAAAGTACCTGAAACTCTTACTCAGTTTTAGATACAACCAAACTGCATCAAGACAGGCTGCTTGAAGACAAAAGCTTATCTACTTCAACGGTCTTCTTTGCAACGACTCTTTTCTAGTCATATATATACTAAAGGAATCAGTTGTAATAAGATATCAAGGATTATTAACACGCACGAACAAACTCTGAATTCCTCATACAAAGCTCTGAACCTCTGAACTGTGTTGTTGCACTTTTAGTTCAAATATTTAGTATTTGTTCTTCTAGGTTCTGATTAAGAGCTGTTGTATACATTCTATTATTCATTTCATTTGTACTTGAGAAGTCTCTTGCTTGTGTGCTTGAGCATTGTGGTGAAGTCTCTTGCTTGTGTGCTTGAGCAGTTGTAATCTTGTGTGATTATAGTGAAATCCCTTGGAAGTGCAAGGGGACTGGACTACTCTCGTTTTGTGAGAGGAACCAGTATAAATTGCTTTTGTGATTTCTCTCTCTCTCTCTTAACTTGTTTCATTGAGTTATTTATCCGCTGCTGTTGAGGTTAAGTTAAGAACTTGAAAAAGTTTTAAACTTGACTAAAACACAATTCAACCCCCCCCTTCTTGTGTTTTCACACCTTCAGTATTTATAAACTTTTCCATAAATAAAATGTATTTATAAACTTGAATTGTCAAAGGACTTGAAAGTTGAAACCATTGGTCACTTTTTTTTTTTTACTCAAAAACAATAATATTCATTCATTCATTCAAATTCATAGGGAATACATCAATCGAAATCGAAATCATTACATATTTAATTTCGCTAAAAACTAATAAGGATGAATCTGCAAACAGGCTCACAACATCCGAGTTAATAGCATAAAATGGCCTAATGACAAAGCCTACTATTGATTTGACAAACTTCAAATGTCCGGAATAATCATGTATCCGGTTCTGCAACGTTGATGATACTAAAGTCATTGAATCTGCACTTAAATTGGATCGAAACAAACCTGCAAATCTGAACAAAAGAACAAACACCGTACCAAGACGGGACAAACACCGTACTAAGACAGGGTAAACAAAACAAATACTCCGCACTAACACGAGATTAAAACAATACCAGATAAAACAATCACAAGAGAGAAAACTCGAATAAAACCTAAAAAGTATGTGGATATCACTTATTTAAATAAAAAGAAACAAAAAACAATCAAGAGGGGGTGATTTCGGATCAAAATTGATCCTAAACCACCCCTCTCTAATTGATAAACCATGACGGCGGAGAGGATGAGAGAAAGAATTAGGGTAATTTGGTGAATAATGGCAACAATTTTCCCATTGGTCACTTAAAGGCTAAAGCATTAAACTAATTTTTGTTTTAACTTAAAACGTAGTTTCAACTTTCGGTGTTGTCAAAGAAATATGATGATCTAGTCCATGTCATGAACTAGTTCATGTTCATTGTATTTTTAAGTAACATTTTCTTGTAAAAACCGAAGTACTAATTCTTATTGTTTTTGCTAAAGAAAATGTTACGTCTCGTAGGCACGCTAAAAAATAGTTTCAATACACTGTATAAATTTAGTTCATGTACGGATGTATGTGGATTGTCTGCTATAAAAGAACCACACAGTATGTCACAATAAGAGATCACAATCGTTGATATCAAATTAAACGGTTAAGATTACACATATAAAATTTCCAAATATGGCATGAACATTATTCACATAGATACGTATATTAGTTCATGTCAAGATAAATATATTTGTTGAGGAATCCTTATGAACATTTTTTTTTGACAAACGAATCCTTATGAACATTAAGAAACATTAACACCACATCTCCATCTAAATTTGCTTCTATTGAGTATATACATGACTCACATCTTGTAAATATCTTCCATTTAATTCATTCTTTGTAGATATCAAATTAACTACTCGTATTTAAATTGAATTAACATGAATTCAAAAGTGTTTAGATGAGATAATGAGTCTCTTTTAATTTTACCAATGTTCTAGATTCGATATGTGATTTAGGCATGCAACAACGTTTTTTTTTTTTTTTTTACAGCAAGCATGCAACACCGTTAAAATTTTTAGAAATAATATTCATTTAAGTTCTGCAGTTGCACGCAGAAATACCCGATCTAAAAAAATTGAAACAATAGGCTTGCACTAGTACCGGTAAGATTTAAGCATGGTGTTATGTGAAAATCTTTTGTCGGGAACACAAAAAACATAGTACTACTGTAAGGCACTTACAGCGGTAAGATTCTTTTGTTCCGTAAGCATTTAACTTAGGTAGACACAAAAGTTTGAAACATTATGGTGTGCTCTAGTTTTCCTTCATTGCCACAATCAGGTCAACTCTCAACAGCAAATCATTATTGCGTTGCTAGATAGAACAAACACAAAGTCCACAGGTTGAGATCACAACTCAGAAAGGAAAGAGTGCAATTGGATCCGATGTGTAAACTGAATGTCACTGTGTGTAACTCAAGAGTTTAATTATTAAAGTTGTATAAAATTAGGCAACAAAAGTTTATCTCAAGAGTTTAAGATTTGCTATATTCTTAAGGCTAAATTTGAATCAAACGTCTTATTAAGTTGAAAGACACTCGAATCATTTCTTCCAAACACTCTTAGTATCGAGTATTTGGACTTCGACAAGTGCAAATATAAAGTTTCAAACTTGAAGTGATACTGATAAAGGAGTAAATGCTTCATGAGAGAATCAATCAAATGCACATAGTTATTTTTTTTATCTATTTATATCTTTTTTATAAAAACTAGATCGTCTTATTTTTTAACCTAAATTCTCTACGGTTAGGGAATTCTGAAGTCATGCCGCCATAGCATTGGTGGCCATTGAATTGAATTTTGATGCTCATATTTATCGATCAACATATAAATAAATAAACAATTTTGTTTATCAAATAAAGCTTAAATGTGTGTTTGTTTTTGCGATCGTTTGTGAGAGTCGAAAGGGATCTCAAACATGTAAAATTTATTTCAACATGTTTGTATGATGTTGATTGAAATTTATATTGCTAGTAGAATTGACTCTAACTTGATGGATTTGTAGTTTTGACTTCAAACATGATTTTGATATTCAAAGCTAATTAATTCATGTTTTATAAGTGCGTACAAACAAGCATTTCACATTCAACTCACTTTTTAAATTTTAACTAAAACAAATTTTATAAAACTAGTTTTTTTTTTGTGATAATTTTATAAAACTAGTTTATTTTGGTCATAGTAACATTTCTCTTAAAAATTATGTAAATATAGCCTTGTTTCTCTAATAGAAACATAATCATAAATAATAAATTCCACACTCCAAGTTGATTCAAATTTTTATCCAAAACACTAGTACAAATATTTATCCATAGCTATAAATGTGATCACATCTCAATACTCAAAGTCAAAGATAAAAATGTGGGGAAGAGGTAGAAAAATGGACTCTGAAATCAAGAAGAGAAAAAAAGACCTGTTTATGAAGCACAAACACTCTTCAAATTAGGTATGTCCTGATGCCGGACGCGCGTCAATGTTGACTATCAACACTTGTAGTAATTACATTAAATTGTGTTATTTTTTCAAAACGTGTTTGTGTCATGTTCGTTGTTCGTGCTTCATAATTTCTGATCTTCATCGACCCACTAAATATTTAGGTGGTAAGATCCAAGATGGATCAGCATACCGAGCTGAGAATGAACGAGGAAGATTATCTGCTTCCATCCACCCTGTTCCTTGATCAAAGTTCATTGAATATGTTTCTTCATCATATGCACCGTCATCAACTAAGGAACCAGAAGAATAAGGAGAATCGAAGACTTTCTTCTTATCTCTTTTCAGCTTTCTCCAAAGCTTCTGCCACACTGTTTTTTTGCTTCCATCATAGTTGCTTGGTGAAATATTGCTATGATTGTGAGGCTTTGTATAGCTCCTACCTAACCGTGTTTCTCTTCTTGAACCAAACCAGTTCTTCTTATTCATATCCATTGCTATTACTTTACTCCCAAGTTTTCCTTCACAAACCTAAAGCTTTGGAGCCAAGGTGCGCAAAAATGGATTTGGATCCTCTGCAGTTGTTGCACGGTACTCTTATGAGTTATGGCTTCTTTTCTAAATGTAGGCTTTCCTAATTTTCCAATGTCTAACTACCAAGTTTTTGAAGGTAGTTAAGTCTCTTTGTTGGTGTGAAACTATTATCCTTAATCTTATCCTTAATCACTTTTATAATAGGTGTTAAGCTGAAATTAGGATTGGACCGCCAACCATAGCAAGTAGTAACAACCAGGTGATTTAGACAGTTTTGAATTCTAGAAGTCTCATTCAATGTAAAACAGCCATTGGATTAGAGAGCAATAAAAGATAGAGTTTTATTTAAGTGTCAAAATTATACAACTGCTGAACGAGTCATTGTTTTACACTAGCAGCCGCCAAATTTGGAAATTTAAGCTTGAGTATTATTTTATCAGAAAATATATGTCGACACAAAAGTCAACATTAATGCTGTATTTTAAAACAGTTCTGAGTGTATATAGTTTGGAATTGGATTGCACGAAGTCACACTGAGCATGCAGGATATCTGAACCGTCTGATATTTTAACTAGTTTTAAATATAAAATTCAAGCTAAAAAATTCGACCGTTTGATCTTAATCTAGCGGTCCAAATAAAACCAATTGCAGTGCATACATCTCTTTCCGACTGCACATAATCCGAATCAGTATATTTTAGCATGTCTGTCCGACATACGGTGTCAAATTTTGATGTCGAAATATCATTGCTCTTTCTAATTCTACAAAAGATAGGATTCTTATTACACCACATCAGTATTTAACTATTCAATATTTATAATGTATTAATGTACTGTATATAGAATACTTTTCCTTTCATCAGTTTCACATGGATAATATTCTGAACATAATTGGAGATTTTAACTTATTCTATCAGTGTACATGCTGCCAAACCAGATACAGCCACTGAAGTTGAGATTCCGTGTCCATCTTCACTTTTCATAAGTTAAGGGTAATGAACTCATTTCTCTGACTATATGTATGCACTTTGTGATTGAGAGACATGTCAATAATATAATAAGTCATAGCATATGACTAATACTATCTCGGGAATGGATTGTCTCCGGTGGAGATTTCCCTGGATTCTCTCAAGTTTCCATCTCAACCCTCTATTACCATTTTAATAATTAAAAATGCTTATTGTGAAAAAAGATGAGTGGATGAGATTCCACATGACAAAATGTCACATGAGAGGATCCCCTCCCCTATCTCAAAGATAAAGTTGATATCAGCTTTTGAATTTTTGAACTTGAATAATTAACATTAATTACCCTACACAACACTATCTTAAGACTTAAGGCACATAATTAAACACTTGTGCAAATGTGTTGCCATCATTAAGGATGGTTAGAACTTAGAACTACAAAGCTATGGCAAAATTTTCACACAAGATTGATAAATAAGCATGTTAAGCTAAAACATGTATGCTGCTTTCTTGTGTGAGGATGCAGCAGACCTTAGGTTTAATTAAAAATACACACAAAGAAACTTTCTCAAAAGAGAAAGGACATGAAAGCATGTCATGCCGCACCGTTGGCCTGAGAGTGTGCAGCAATCAACTTCAGTTTCTCATAAGCATCAGAACACGCATGGGTATAATCCGACAGTGCACGGAAGAGTTCAGGCAAGCGAGTTTTGAGACTTTGGAGTGATTTCTCTCTTACCTGAACGCACAATTTTTTGTGAGCTTCAGTTTCTTCCTCTAATTTCTTCTTCAAGCTCTCAACGACAAACTGCTTCTCCGAGACCGGATTGTTTGTATTCACTTCATCTGCTTCATCTGGTCCCCTTTTATATAAATGCTTCTGGTACCATTCCTCAAAAGCTTGGTTTTTTTTCAAAAATTCCTTTCTAGTTTCCTCACATTTCTCCTTTAACTTCATCTCTTCCTCCTGCTGAAGTATGATCGTCTTTATCACTGCGGCAAAGGAGGAAATAGCAGATTTTGCTAGCTCATCGGGAAGCTTGTCAAGATAATCGTGCCATGCATGTAGAAGGGCTTGAATCGGTGGATGTTGGGCTCTTGGCGGGGATGAGATTTTCTCTTTTAGGTTGCTTTCGATGGGAATGAGATTTAACTTCAGCCAGCTATTAAGAGCTTGGATATAATGCTTCTGTTGAGTCACGAGCTTCTCAAATTGTGACTGCCATTCTTGGATTACATTCCAAAGCTGCACGGTGCGGTCATAATGATGTTTGGTTGTTTCCTTATGATCTTGAGAAATGTCAAGAGATTTGAGGTCTGTAACTATTTTTAGCTGGCTGTCATGATGCATGAACATATTCCCCCACATATTGGCCATCCTGAAAAGAAATTAAGTAGATTCATGAACCATGATTAAGATAAAGATCCATTTGTGAAGCAAAGAATAGAAACATGGTTGATATAATAGCAAGATCAAACTATCACGCCGTATTACCCGTATACACACAAATTTTTGGATTAAGTAGCAGTCAAATACCAAAGCAAATTGAAATATTGAAAACCAAACATGTAAAGCCACATGATTATTATGATATTTACTAATGTCATCTATAACATTAAAATGCATTTAGATTGGGATGGTTAAATAAAGTTCATAATGACTTGAGCTTGTTCCACTAATCTTCAATCAAGCATAGATACTCACTAGTATCACTAAGATATAAAATACCACAGGATAATCAATTACATCTCTTTGTTTTCCCATTGGTAATACTTACTCGGAAACAAGAGAAACAAGTTTTGGATACAACTGAGCATCGCGTATATGGTCCACTTCAGAAACTGTTGAGTCCATTGACTGCATATCAACAATATATCTTGTGTGTAAATGACTTACGGCCGCTTTAGTTTTTCCTAATGATTCAACACTGGCACCACGCTTCTTCTGCTTGTTCAGAATTGCCACTTTCCTTTGATATTCAAACTTCATAAGCTCACCTTGCTGTCAACAATGATTAAATATTTAAAACGATTATCATCAGCAGTGAAAATTTAGCAATAACAATTTAAGTCAAAATGTCAAAAATGGAAGATGACATCTACCTTAACCTCTTCATAGAGCTTCTTTTCCCATGCCAACAACTTGTCCAAAACAGTGGCATGTGTTTCGTAATCTTCTGAATCAAAATCATCTTTTCCACCCTCCCCATTAGATACACCTTTGAAAGACCTATTCCATGTTATGACACGCATGACTCTAGCAGAATGATCAATGTGACCTGTTCATATCACTGCAAATTAGCCTCAACCATATATTCCAAACTAAGAACCAACTAAAAACCTTAAACAAAGGTTTAGGATCACAATTTGGTCCGTGACATCGAGGTTTTTGATGTGTCCTCGCAATTGAGACTACATTTGACTACGATTTTCAGCAATATAAAAAACTACAACCTTGGTCAGAAATACAAACATCAACTTAAATTGAATGCAATAAAAGGAAACAGATCTAATACAAAATACATTACCCCGATTATCAGCGAAATTAGAATGATAATGCAACCTAGTAGCTTCAAGCATCTTGGAAACTTGTTGAGCAGTCTCAGAAGCTTTAAGAAAATGATCATCAAGTGAACCAAGAATCTGCATAAGAGTAACAGTTGGAACCACCTTAATTGCTCTTCTAAACTCAGCAGGAGCAGTTTTAGAATGTTCAATGTGTGTAGCTTCTCTTATCACATCATCATCTTCATGATCATGCTCCTTGTTATACACATCAACCTCAACTTTCTCCGGTGTTTTCGGTTCAATCTCATCCTCAACATGTCCTCCATTATCATCAACATTCTCACCTTCAATTTCACCTTCTTCATTTTCAATCTCATCTTCTTCATTCAAAGAAGCTCTTGCCATGTTCATATCCATAAAGAAATAATCCCAAGCCATGTTGTTCTTCGAATCCGGCAAAGGCGGTGGCGGCATCGCTTTACCTCCAGGAGGAGAAGGCGGCGCGTGAACTAATCCTAATCCCAATCCCTTATCTTCCTCGTTTTTCGCACCGTTTTCCTCGACAACAGCGATTCCTCCACCGCCGACGGACTTCCGGTGCTGTAAAGCCACAGGAGGCAATGTGACAGAGCGTTTGAGTGAAGCCGGTGAGAAATCAGGTGGAAGAGGTGGAGGAGGGAGGGTTTCTTCCATAGGCGGTGGAGGTGGCGGTGGAGGTTTAGGAGAAGAATGAAGAGGCGGTGGCGCGTGAAGTTGAATGTCGTCGAGATGAGTTTCGCCGTGAGCGTAATCGGAGAGTGCGGCACCGGTGTTTTTGAGAGCCATGGAGTAACCGGAGTGACCGGCGGCGAAAGCGTTACGAGCAAGAACAGCTTCTCTCATTAAGTTTTTACGATCTTTGCAACGTGCAACTGATTCTTCGTTATCTATTCTTGATTGTGCGCAACCCATTTTGGGAAATTAAATTATTATTTGGGGTTTTTTGTTTTTGGAAAGAAAATAATTGAAGCTTGAAAAAGTTAGTTAGAAAATGGAATGTGTGTGTTGGATTTAAGTTTGGAAGTAAAACGACGTCGAATCGAAGAGAAAGGGTTTGAGAAGAATGAGAATGGTGAGAGAGTACAGAAAGAGAGAGAGAGTGAAGAAAGTTGAATAGCAGAGAGAAAGTGCAGAGTGAGTGAGTGACATACAACAGAGATGATTTGTTTTGTTTTGTTTTAAGTTTATTCGGTGCTAAGAAAAGGAGTTTAATTTTGTCTACTCTATTTTAAAACTAAACAACGGTCATATTTTTGAGAGTGGAGGATATTCATATTTCCTTTTATTGTATTTTCTAAAATATATATTCCAATTTTCTTTTTTAAATGATAAATTAATTAATTACTTCATTGGTTAATTTTTTTCCTTTTTATTGTCTCGGAGAAATACTTGTTTGGTCATAACATCAGATGAAATTTAGTTGATCACATGTATTAAATTATATATCGTTTAATTTTTTTGTTGATAGACGAAATGACAAAGTCATTGAAAACTCACATATACAAAGTGAAATGACCGGGGTTCAAATCCCGGTCATAACGTCCGATACTATCGATTTCGACATTTCTGTTAGTTGAGTTTGAATTTGTAGACATATATCGTTTAATTATTTTGAAATATAAGATATTTAAATTTATATATATTTTTTATGTGTGGTTAAATATTATCTCCAAACATTGTGGCAATGCAAAGACTTCTCAAGATATAGGTAGGCATGACAACAAAACTCGTATTCGTAGGTATTTATTCAAACTCGTTTTAATTTTGATGGAGAAAATTTGAATTGATTGAGTTTGGATTTTTATTTTCCTCAATTTCAAAAGATTGGGTGAGTCGGTAATAGGGGCTTTTTTTTTTTACACAGTAATAGGGACATTGTTATACACTTTAAACTCGCTGTAATACCCGTTTCGTTTGTATCATAATTTATATGAGTCATGATACTCTTTTTTATATATATTTTTAAGAGATTAACTACACAAGTTACAAAAAAGTCTTGCTATATTTGATTTCTATAACTACTACAGGCACTAGTTAACATTTTTTTAATTATATTTTTACATCTCTTTTTGTTTGGTATGATGGAAAGAAATTGGGAGGAAAGAAAATTCCTTTCCATTTTCCATCATATCAAACAGACCTTTAATGTAGAATCTTTCAACAAACTCTTAAATTACATTCATGCGTTTATTTATTTTTTTAAAAGTTGTTACCATCTTTTAGAACACAAGATTTTTTTTCTCTCAACTAAATTTTTCCCCACACAGAAGCCAAATATCAAAATTATTACTTCATGTAAGCATTAATGAGCATTTGTGAGAGATATCAAGTCCTTATGAATGTTTATATCTTGACAGGTAAGTTCCAAATGGGACTATGAGAGGATACCATATATTGCTCAAATCTACTAAATAAATACCCGGTAGATTCGAGTTTTAATTATCCAGTTAAGTTTTTTATTTGACAAAATAATCCAGTTAAGTTAACTTTAAATATTTAGAAAATTTTATATAAAATAAAGTATATAACATTTATATAGGTAACACTATTTTCACTCTATTCAGCAAAAGAACAGCTCAAGTTAAATTATTAAAGTCTGATGGGCTGTACTGCATGCGTTAGATCCGGATTCAACAAAGAACTCATCATATTCACAAAAGGCCACAAGAGTACGGATTGATAATTGATGCTGAGTTAAATTAACTTTATTTTAAATTGTTGTATATATTGATCTTTGGACAAATAGTACGAGGAGAATCTATTCTAAAATATTTATCTAAATACTGTTATATTTTAACAACTGGATTAAGGATAGTTAATCAAGTTTAAATTATAAATTAAATGCATGAACCGCAGTTTTTTGGATACAGATGGTTAGTTTTTTTTTTTTGGTACATGAAGAGGGCAAAAGCCCAAAAGAAAAATAAATTAAGGAACTAAACACACATTCCTAGGCATGCAAGCCCCGGAAAAATCATCAAAGAGGATACTCTGGAGCTCTCTAGGAGGACTCTCCAAAGATATTACATCAAAAGAACTATGTGCTAAACTATGATTAGCTAGCCAATCAGCGCTTCTGTTGCCTTCTCGCCACGTATGCTTAAACTGGATGTGCCAATCTAAGTTTATGAGCTCCTGGATTCTACGGATCAATATGGGGGTGGCCCCATTAAAATTGCATCTCCTTGTAACCATGTCAATTAGTACTTTGGAGTCACTTTCAACAATGAGATGGGTAACTCCTTGTCTTCGAGCCAAATTCATTCCCGTATACATACCCCACATTTCAGCATGTAGAGCATCACATGCACCAATCTTTTGTGTGTATCCCTGAATCCATTGACCATTTGAGTCTCGAAGTAAACCGCCACACCCTGCAAGATCTACTGACTCTTTATAAGTCCCGTCACAATTAAGCTTTATCCAACCTTCAGGTGGGTGCTTCCAACCAATGAAAATGGTGTCCTTTTTCCGTTGCCCTCTACTAATGTGATTATGCTTGCAACTGTCAATATCTCTAGCCATCTTGAGGATCACATGAATATGATTTGATGGTCGTCGAAAGTTTTCATCGAAAATTGTTTTGTTTCGCCACTTCCACATATACCAGCATGCCACCATGAAAATGGATGTCCACCCTTCTTTTTGCGCTCCATACTCGTTGCTAAGATTCTTGAAGCACCAGTCCCTACAATTAAAAGAGAAGAAATTAGTAATATGGTTAGATGCAACTAATTTGATCCATATTTGAGTTGCATATATGCAATCCCTCAAAGTATGGATGACCGTTTCGTCTTCATTTCCACATATATGACAAATGGGCGAAATTCCCACTCCCCATCTGCTCCTGCGGTAGTTAGTCAGAAGGCGATCATGAGCGGCCAACCACATAAAAGTTTGAATTCTGTGTGGTCCTTTCCAATTCCAAATCCCTGTCCAGTCCCCTTCTATATGGTGAACATTCTCCCGTTGCAAATCATAAGCACTCTGAACAGTAAAATGTCGAATACAGATGGTTAGTTTATTAACTAGAAAAATTGGAAGGACTTGGCCCCATGCAATCATTTTGATGAGGTGCCACCAGGAGGGGATTGCATGCAGTGTTTTTCAACTTGCTCTTATTCTCCCCAAACCCAAGAGGATTAAGAGTTTCTTTGACAAACAATATTATTATTATGGATTGGTTCTAAATTTTGGGATTTTTATAATAAAAATTCGGGGAAATAGTCATTTTAGTCCCCGAATGTGCAACTCGCTGTCATTCTAGTCCCTGACCGAAGAAAAAATACAAAATAGTCCCTGATTCTGCAATCTGTTAGTCATTTTAGTCCTTGACGTTATAAATGACCGTTAACTTTACAAAAAAGCTGATGTAACATTTTTTTTGGGACACGTGGCATGTTGACTAGGCATTAGTTGAACAAGTGGACTGATGATATGGCGAGGGACCAAAACGACAATACGAGGGACCAAAATGACAATATATTTTTTTTCACTTCTTCAAAATGTTCACCTTTACCTTTAGCTGTAGAAGCTACTCAAATTCATGAAAGCAAAGGCTCAAAATTAAGCAATGGTAGGAAAAAAAATTAGGATTTGGTGGCAAAGTTGGAATTATCTTTGGTCACTCGTAAAACTAACATGATTAGAGCCAATTGTTTATGCTCTCAACTACACCCAATTTTTGTTGATGATTTTTTAAAAAATTTGGGTTTAAAATTATGGATTTTATTGATAAATGTACGAAGAAGGAGTGAGAGAAAGAAGATGAAGAAATGAAAGAAAAAAAAAAATATTGTCATTTTGGTCCCTTGTATTGTCATTTTCGTCCCTAGCCATATCATCAGATCACTTGTCCAATTTATGCCTACTCAGCGTGCCACGTGTCCCCAAAAAGATGCCACATCAGCTTTTTTGTAAAGTTAACAATCATTTTTAACGTCAGGGACTAAAGTGACTAACAGATTGCAGAATCAGGGACTATTTTGTATTTTTTCTTCGGTCAGGGACTAAAATGACAGCGAGTTGTACATTCGGGGACTAAAATGAGAGTTCAGATCCACTCCATTACCTTATCTTCCATTTCCTTCCAGTTTTTCTACTGATTAAGGACACATGGCAATTAAGAATTTTAATGGCTGTGATTAAAAATCACATAGAAACACTTGTGTGAACTAACAACAACGTGGTTTCTATCTTCACCGCCATATCTCTGTCTGTTTGCCTTCTTGCCACCACCGTAATGAACTACCCCAACGTCGCCGCCACACTGTGTTACCGTCACCGCTGCATCACTGTTTTGATTTAATTGTTAAATTAGCTTCTCAAGTCCACTACAGCTTCCCTTTTTCAATTTAGGGAGTAATTGTCAATTAAAATCATGAGTTACAACCGCGATGCTAACACAGCTTAGAAAATTATTCGCCGCCACTGCCGGCCGGGGTTGAAGAGCACGGCGAAGATCTGTTCCATTTGTGACGATGTTTTGGATCTCGGAGAACGAGGCGACGAAGAGGTGTGTTGGAGACGACGGCAAGAGATGAAAAGAGACAAAATTTTGCACCACCGAGAACACGACGACGGTGATATCTAGCATTTTCTGTTTTGTAACTTGGATTGTGTAAGTGATGTTGTGGAACTGTGGTTTCTTCTGCTTTATGAAGGAAGAAGATGTTAGGGAGAGCTTTGCCGCTTTGATCAAAGTAATGGACGGAGAACACAGACGGCGAGAGAATGGGCGGCGGATGCGGCAGAGAGATGAATTTTGATGCACGAAGAAGAAAAGGAAGGAAGCGTATCAGAGAGAAAGAAGAAACGCCTTCTTTAATTTCAGCCTTTAGATTTCTTTTTGCCACATGTCACAAATCTAACAATGGACTGGAGGGAAATGGAGGATAAGGCAATGGAGTGGATCTGAACTCCTAAAATGACTATTTCCCCTTAAAAAAACCCAAAATTAATGCACACAGTTATAAAGTTTTTAATATCAACCGTCAATCTTAAATGAGACGGTTTAGATTGAAAATTGTTTCTCAATTAAAACAATATCAATTAATCTCTGTAGGCTTAGTTCAGTTGGTAGGAACATTGACTATATGTACAAGATACTCCACTTATTTACCTTTAAGGTGAATTTTTTAGCCATCAAAACTACTTGACAAAAAAAAAAACAATACTAATAAATTGAAACCGGCCAAATCTATTATTGGGAAATCTAAATCCCATATTGATTGAGACAAGTGAAAAATGAGTGTAATCAATTAGTGGAGTGCACTTATTAAAATGGACCCCTTAACTATGTACTTTTTAAATAGGATAAATTCTCTTTGCACCTCCATGTTTCTTTTTCACCTTTGGATTTCAGTTTTGTCCTATAAAATATTCGGTATCTGTTTATCGAATTTTTTTTGCCTTGAAAAAAAAAAATCGGGTTCAATTTACCGAATTTTTTCTAAATTTGCACTATAAAAAACTCGACTTCAACGTACCGAATTTTTCTGCAAGGGCAAAATTAGAATTTTGGGGGGTTAAAAAGAATCACAGGGGTTTGGAAGAGAATTTATCTTGAAATAGCTTCATGCTAATTTTCATATTATGTATGATAAGATGACAGGAAGAAAGTTGAAACGATTATACTAACAAGAACTAAAATTACATGATAACAAAAAATTGAGTTTATTGTCTACACTACAAATGGGGTATACATCAAAAGACAGGAAACTATGTATAGTACAACAGCAGCGAAATGGGACAAGGCAATAAAACTTTCAACAGCTTTCCAGGGAGTTGCTGTATACAAAGAACCCCCAAGAATATCATATCTACAACTGCTGAACCCAAAACAATTGCCAGTTATGCCACAACCGCGGTGAACAAAGTCAGTTTTACATTCTGCAGAGAGGGTAAAAAAAGCTTAATCAGATATAAAAACTCCACAACCCAATGAAAGCCAACTACAGCTCTGGCTTCTGATCAGAGGACTCATTCTAAATTAGAAAACTGATAAGAGCATATAAATGTCATAATCTCAAAACTAGCACCATAGACATAACTTTCGAGTTTCAATACTTTGTGTTGGATATTCCGCCTTCATTGCGGTCCGCCCCCGTCCGCCTAATTGCGGCATTTGGGTTGCCTTCATTGCAGCCTCCAACACCTTCATTGTGTTGGGTGTGAAGGGGTGGATTTAGTCCCACATTGCTAAGAGATATGGCCTGTGTAGTGTTTATATACTAGAGGCAATCCTCACCTTACAAGCCGGTTTTGTAGGGATGAGTTAGGCCCAATATAAAATCTGAGACTTTGGATATAACTTTGAAAATCATCTGATGATGTTTTTTTTAAACGATCAAACAGAACCAATTCAATAAAAATAACAGACGACCTATCTCACTACCGTGTTCAATGAAGATACAAAAAATGAGACAAACATGTACTTACTAGAAGCAAAAAATACAATGCTTAGATCAGTCTAAACATGTACTTACTAGAAGCAAAAAACTTTCAATTTCGTTAACAATAGCAACCAAAAGTGAAAAAATAAAAATGGTTACGGTATAAAATGATCTCATCCTTTGCAACCACGCTGCATGAAAGAGACAGAGAAGCCAACATCACAACTGAATCTTTTTGAAAAGAGAACTTACCAACAAAAATAGAAGGGTCAATGGAGATCGTTTAGATTTTAGACTTCAACTTGGCTTTGAGTTTGCTTAACTCCTCGCTTTGTCGCTTAAAAATGTTATAACCAAATATCAATGTCGCTTAAAACAAAGTGGAACTGAATGATTATCGACACAATTCAAAAATTATATACCTGATACAATTTTCTCCAAGTTTTGTCTACTCTTTCTTGTAGTAAACACCACTCTACAGCCATATCATATTCAATGTTGTTGGCCTGAGAACAATGTGAAGTCGATACTGCGTCTTTCTGTTCAACCAAAATTAGATTGACAAATAAAAGAAAATGAACAAATTTGTTGACAAATACTTCTACAATTAGGACAAGAATTCAAACAAAAGTTAATCTGATCATACCATCTCACGTTGTCGAGGTTGATCAATAGCATAATGACCATAAAATGTTCGCTTCTTTTCCGGAAAGCAAGGGAGTCCAAAGCTTCCCACAAGTGGGCTACCAAGCAATAAAATTAAATATTACAAGGAAGCAATACAAAAGAGCACACAATAGGAAGCAAAATTACAAATATTTAAGCAGTAAGCTTCAGCATAGAGGGTATATGATTATGCCGGTGTAAACCAACTAGAGTCAGTTGTAACTAATTGAAGAGATTCAGTTTGAATGTGATTTAGATAGATGGTATTCATATAAATACCATTGAAGTAACTGTATCATTCATCTTTTGATCAATGAAATCATTCCAGAACTTTCCTCTTCTTTCACAGTAGATTAGTTTCTATTACACTTTGGACTGATTATGGGATTTCAAACATCTCTCATGTAAGCTATTTTGTTGTGGGTTAAATTTTGAGTCCCCTCTACGAAATCATTCCAGAACCTTCCTTTACTTTCTCTGCACTTTCCTCTTCTTTCACACAGTAGATTAGTTTCTATTACACGTTGGACTGATTATGGGTTTTCACACATCTCTCATGTAAGCTTTTCTCTTGTGTGTTAAAATTGAGTCCCCTCTACCTCTTCTCGTCTATGTTCTCCCACAATTTATGACATTGACTCCCCTCCCCAAACCTAAATAAAATCTCGATTTTGACAATCTTGCAACCAACATCCCAACTCTAGGTGAGGTGAGAAAACCATTATACAATCATGAGGCGATAAATAATCAATAAAAAAATATTTAGAGTACGCACACCATGCGTCATTAATGTGTTTTGCATGATTAATATCATAGAGGGATTTAAAGTGCAGTTATCATGCATATACAGCTGAGTACATACCGCCCATTTGACATCAAGAAACAGCCCTCCTCTAATTTTCTAATAACCGACTCTGCTGCTTCCTTTCTTTTGAATATAACAAAAGCTTGACCTATATCATAAATAAAATATTGAAACACAGTAAGTTTGCATATGGGCGCTCTGAAAATAGTATTTGCCTGTAAACATATCCAAGCATATGATCAACTCATCCAGACTAACTTGTTGTAGAATATAATATGAACAAAGACGCAGTTTCTAACCAGAATGAGGACTAGAATATGTGGTTTTCTGGATCATCTTTGCAGTACATCTTTCTTTAAAGCCATGCCAAATAATATCCTGTGATTGAGAGTAGTACGTCAAACATATTAGAGATAAGCAGGTTATTACAATAACAACAAACCAGATGAAACATTAAGTGTAGGCTAGTCCTACATAAAAAAACTAAAAAAAAAATTAAAAAAAAAAATAACATCACGCAGCAGCTTGAATACTGCATCTATAATACTAATGCTCACACCCTTAAAAGTGAATCACCGCACAAATAAATGATACAAATGCAAATAAAGCTACTTTTATTCCAAATAAAACACAACTACAAAGAAATACAAGGAGTAGCAATTAACGAGGCTATTTAGCCCACAAATTAACTACTCTACAGTCTACACAGGATTCTGTTAACTCAAAGAATGTTAGACTCATAGAAGTTTTGATCTGTATTTTCTCCTCAAAGAGAAGTCTCATATAAATACAATGTAATTACATTTGAATCAGCCCACTACTTCTGTAGCTGTCATATCTACATTTATTATACAATATATACTAATTAATAGTAGTTACTATTGTCAAAATAACAGTTACAAATGCATAGCATTTGAATTTGCCATTAAGACATTAAACCTATTGACAGATTCAACATACTGGTAATGTAGTCGGTCATATTACAGAATGATAGTTTTCATTATAATTCTCACCATAATCTGAAAATGCTGGTTTTGGAATGATTATTACCTGTACTTCTGATGAAGTTAAAGAAGGATCCAAATTTTCAAGCAGCACAAGTCTCCCTTGCTTATAAGCATCTTTCATACTTTCCTCCCAAGGCTGAAAAGCAACTTTAAGGTTATAAGTAGTTCATTACATTCTACAAGAATCAATTAAATAAAGATGTTAAAAGAGAATAGAATGAAAGAAAACTTACCATTGGCTTAAACCATTTGCTTCTATCCTGTCACCAAGTGAAAAAAACATGTATAAGAAAACTACAAATCAATGTTAAAAAGCATC
Source organism: Trifolium pratense (assembly GCF_020283565.1). NCBI lineage: Eukaryota > Viridiplantae > Streptophyta > Magnoliopsida > Fabales > Fabaceae > Trifolium > Trifolium pratense. The sequence continues at coordinate 3,986,733 of NC_060065.1, read as the reverse complement.
ATGCATCAAAACAACTAAACAATTCAAAGTTGACAAAACTAAGTACTTTGATTTACTAAATACAATATGTTAAGTGATTGTTAGTTGTGCTTGTTGTTAGTTAGAATAGTATAGGTGTAGACAGTAGACTTTCTGTGATTTTAGTTTGTTGTTGCTGTTAGTCCTATGAGTTACTAATAGGACTAACCTACGTTTAGTTAGTTAGGAAATTATTTTGTGAAAGTCCTAAACTAGAGAATGCTCTAGTTGAGGGCAGAATAGCTTCTTTGTGTACCAAATTTCTTTCAAATCTATAAACTCATGGGAGAAAAATCTCATTTCCCTAATCTTTGAAGGTTAGGTTTGTGGGATCCTAACAGACTAATTCCTCCCTGTTAATATATGCCACAGTCAGAGGCAATATGAAACAATCTATAGACTCCAATGTCATGAAAGTTATCATCTTTATCCGCTTAATAAGTTTGACCAATTGGAGCAATATGAAGAAAAAATAAATATTCATATGGAGACAACTTTCCCAAAACAACACAGGTATCAATTGTTCCGGTGCACAAAAAAGTATCAACCTTAGCATGCCAATAGCCCACAAGGCAAATCAATAGTGCTAATTCTATGTTGGAAAACAAGGCAAAAAAGGCTTAAACCAATGTTGCCCATTCCCCGTTATAGTTGCCAAGAATTTAACCAACTTGTGTCGTTACTCGAAAAGTAGGGTTGAATACATAGGTGATAGGTCAAATGATGCCATAACACCCTCTTGTGAATTGTTTCTAATAATACAAAATATAAATCCAAATCTCTTTCAACGAATTGGTTTATAACATTACTTTGTCTACCACTACCTCTAATTGTTGGACTATCTTCCATATGCCACTACCTCTAATTGATGGACTGTGTCTTCCATATGCCACTACCTTTATTTGTTGTACTATCGTTCATATCGTCAAAACTTGGCATTTCTATCAGTATTTTCCACGTACGATATGCCTAATCTAGCCTTCTCTTGAATGACCACTCATCCTAGGAACATTCTTGTCTCCAGACATTTAATTCCATACATTATAATATTCCTCTGAGCTCGAGTGGTCGTTTCTATCACAAATCAAACTCACAACATTCTTTCATTTCACCAAACCCTATATTTCCACATATTTGCAGATTATAAACCCAAGATACATAAAAGTCTGAGATTTGTCTTAGAATATGTTCTCCAAATTTCGCCTCTCAAATCAAATTTGTGTACCTCATTCAAATCAAGTTTGCAGTCCATATACTTCGTTTTTTCCTAACTTTCTTCCCAATTTTTTCCGCATACCTCTAACTTTCAATATTATTTATTCTCTCAACTTTGCAACTAAAATTGCATCTTCTACAAATTAAAACTATTTCGAAAAGGGTGTTCCCTACCAATTATTATATCAGTGGAGAACAGTGTTCCTTCTTGGACTCTTCCATTTTCTAAAGATTTGGTAAAGTCAACCCTAGAGGAAAGAAAAATTCCTTGTGTTTTTGTTAAAAGTCCCACATCGAATGTGAGTTAGCCTGAACATGTGTTTTATAAGTAAGAGAAAATCCTCACCTTACAAGTCAATTTTGTAGGGTTAAGTTAGGTCAAACTTTCAATTCTAAGATGGTATCAGAGCCTCCTTTGCGATCCGATGGGCCACCCACCATTTAAATCCACGCACCAAGCCCAATAGTGTTGGGCGTGAGAGGGTGTGTTAAACGTCTCACATCAGATGTGAGTTTGCCTGAACATGTGTTTATAAGTATGAACAAATTTTCACCTTACAAGCCGGTTTTGTAGGTGTAAAGAAGTCCAAAACCGGTTGCGAGATGGCCTGAATGTGGGTTTATAAGTAAGAGGCAATCCTCACCTTACAAGCTGGTTTTGTAGGGTTGAGTTAGACCCAATACCAAATTTCTAACATGGTATCAGAGTCTCTCCACGATCACCTAGGCCGCCTGGTTCCGGGTATCCGATCGGGTCATCCACCATTTATATCCGCGTTCCAAGCCCAAATAACGCTGGACGCGAAGGGGTGTGTTAAGAAGTCTCAAATCGGTTGAGAGATGGCCTGACTATGTGTTTATAAGTAAGAGGCAATTCTCACCTTACAAGCTGGTTTTGTAGGGTTGAGTTAGGCCCAATACCAAATTCCTAAGATGGTATCATAGTCTCTCCACGATCAGCTGGGCCGCCTGCTTCCGAGTATCCAATCGGGCCATCCACCATTTATATCTGCGTTCCAAGCCCAAATAGCGCTCGACGCGAGGGGGTGTGTTAAGAAGTCTCACATCGGTTGAGAGATGGCCTGACTATGTGTTTAAAAAGTGAGGACAATCCTCACCTTACAAGCCGGTTTTGTAGGGTTGAGTTAGGCCCAATATAAAATCTAATATGGTATCAGAGGCTCTCCACGATCCGTTGGGCCACCTGTTCCGCTATCGGGTCACCTACCATTTATATCCACGCACCAAGCCCAAATAGTGTTGGACGTGAAGGGATGTGTTAAGAAGTCTCACATCAGTTGCGAGATGGCCTGAATGTGTGCTTATAAGTAAGAGGCAATCCTCACCTTACAAGCTGGTTTTGTAGGGTTGAGTTAGACCCAATACCAAATTTCTAAGAGTAGGGTTAAGTTAGGTCAAACTTCCAATTCTATGAAGTGGAAACACCGTCATGAAAGATTACAAAATTAAAATTTAAGCATTGAATCCCACAAACCATTTCAAATTCGGAAGTTGTTTTAAAATTGTCAAATGCTTTGACCCAACCTACATTATAAAGGTTTGACTTTATTGTTGGTATATCTTAAATCATTGCAATATGTTCAAATCCACATTACCCATCAAAGGAAAAACCATTTTAACTTAAAATTTTAATGAATTAATCACCATAAAAGTTCACAACCAAATTCACTTTGAACCATCATTATAAAAGTTCAACACTATGTTTGTTTTACTTTCACAACAAATTAGCGTGCAAAGTTCAAACATAAACATTGAATAATATTTTGTATTTAACACATCACAAACATTTCACCTTCATTATAAGTTTAATATATATATATATATATATATATATATATGAAGATTTTATATTAGAATCAACTCATCTTTACGAAACTGACTTGTAAGGTGAGTGAGAGGTGCCACCTTTTATAAACTCATTTCAGGTTTTGTCTTTATCCTGTGTGGAACTAGGGTTTTTCCCAATACACTCTCTCACGCCCAGCACTACTGAATTTGATGAGTGTCTCGAATCAATAGGCTTTAATACCATATTAGGTTGGGCACATCCTTTCAAAACGGACTTGTAAGGTGAGGGGTCGGTGCCACTCTTTATAAACTCATTCCAGGTCTTATTTTTATCCTACATGAGACTTGGGTTTAACACTAGAAAAGACTTTTTCGTGAAAACTCTTAAAATTGGGTGTTGAGCCTAACTCATCCTTACAAAATCGGCTTGTAAGTTGAGGATTGTCCTCGCTTTATAAACACATATTCAGGCCATCTCGCAACCGATGTGGGACTTCTTAACACACACCCTCGCGCCCAGTGCTATGGTCTTGGAGTGCAAATATAAATGGTGGATGGCCTGATTGGAAACCCGTTAGCAGGCGGCCCAGCAAATCGTGGATAGGCTCTGATACCATCTTAACATTGGGTGTTGGGTCTAACTCATCCTTACAAAATCGGGTCGTAAAGTGAGGATTGGCCTCACTTTATAAACACATGTTCAGGCCATCTCGCAATCAACGTGGGTCTTCTTAACAGAAACCACTGTTGAGATTTGAGACCTAGATTGGTAAAAGCATAAGGGCTCTTTGATTTGATTTATTTTTATTGAATAACTGATGTATCTGGTCTATAATATAGACTAGATACATTGAATAATTGATTCATTTAATAATATAGACCAAATTCATTGATGTATTTGGTTTATAATATAGACCAGATATGAAGTAAACCATTATTGATAAGCAAATATTTCTTTTTCAGATTCATTGAATAATTGATGTTTGGTCTGAAAAATAACTTTTGCTTATTAAACACTTTGCACTAAATAGCACATTGTGGAACAATAGGGATTTGTTCAAATTCTACTACACTATAGCGTTATTGCCGATAATTTGACAACATTGTCCAATCCCTTGACAAGGCCAAATGTTGTAAACTACTAGCATAACGATATGATTTTTCAAGTCAAGCTTTAAGGACACAATTGGGCTAAAGGCTAACATTATAGGTTGACCCTATTTTGACAACCTCCTACATTGGGATATTGTTAAACACTTAAACTGGTAAGGTATAAGGCGTGAAGAGATGAAAAACTAGCATGACAAAATGAGAGTGCTTGGTTTGCAACTTACAACTTCAGGTCTTTGAGTAACTTCCATTACACGGTAATCTAGCTTGTGCTCCAAGTTTGGAGAAGTTGTAGACGATTCTTTCCGCAACTTGTCACCAGAGAGTTTAGCTGGCATTGTGTCAATCTTTAGATTTTTCGAAGGGACTTCCTTCGCATCAACATCACCATAGCTCCTTCGATTTTGTACATTATTTGATATCTTCGAACTAGAAACACCATGTTTTTCCTCTTCATATGCCTTGCTCTCCCTCATTCGCTTGTTGATTTGCCTATCAGGAAACTTGTCACTAGAGAGTTTTGTTGGCACTGTGTCAATCTTTAGCCTTTTTGAAGGGACGTTCTTCACATTATCATCATCATCATCATCATAGTTGCTTCTATTTTGAACATTATTTGTTATCTTTGCACTAGAAACGCCATATTTTTCCTTCTCAGAAGTCTTGCCCTCACCTAATCGCTTGTTGATTTGTCGATCGGAGATACCAACAATATCACATCCACTCGTTTCCGAATCAATCTTAGACTTCAAAACGATCTTATCATTAGTAGATGATTTTTGTTTAGCCAAAGAAGCCTTATAAACCCCATTCGCTTTCTCTTTAGCTTGAGGCAAGGTCTTGTCGTGGGAAATAGGGACCAAACCACCATTAGATTTACTACCATCCTTTAAACCAAGGCTAGAGGTACGCCTTTCTACCAATGATGGCTTAGAATCAGCAGTTTCAAAACGCTTGCCATCTAGTTTTTCAATCAAAAGTTGATTGTTTTTTTCACTTGAAAGAGTCACCGCTTCATTACTCGTCGTGACTTTCACACTAACTTCTTTCTCATCTAAACCAAGTTTCGAAAGACCACCAAGCTTTCGACTATATAAATTGTTAAAAATATTTTTAACTGCAACAATTAAAGAAACAACTTTAAAACATATTCAGTCATTCAAAATCATGTACAATTACACTTATTCCATATTGATTAGGGTCAATAACATATCCAATAAAAATTAGTCCAACATAAACATTAATATTTAACAACTAAAATTAAAATAGTTTGAAGATTCAATTATAAAACAGCATGCACATGTAACAAAAAAAATCCCATTGGGCAAGATAAAATCATTCAACATGACTTTGATAGCAGTTCACTCTTCAGGTTTCTAAAAATCTGAAGATTTCTATTTATTTGTATGTTTAATTACAATCAGTAATTGTGTAAAGTAACTTAAGTTCCCATAATAGAAAAAGGCAAAACCTGGAAGTCAGTTTCCTTGTTTATTTTGAAAGAAAAAAAAATTATGACTCGGCTGATTTCTCAGAGGATGAGATAAGTGAAGCAAGCCACATTTGTAATTGCATTTCCGTCTTAAAGTTGACAGGAATTTCAGATAATATTTTTAGAATAAATAAGATGGCATACCTTCAACTCCAGCAATCTTATCATCTATCTTGTCCAGTATTTTAAGCTGCCCAACATCAAAGAAACAATGCCATACAAAGTCAGCATTTGGAAGATCTTTGTCTGAAGGATGTGGATTTCTGTCGTCCTTTGAAATGCAAACAACATTGCATTTTCCAGCAATAGCTTCCTGATGTGGTATAGAATATGAACAAAAACATAACATGGTCATTATCATACTTACTTTTATCCATTAAAAGGGAACACACTACAATAACAACAACAATTGAAGTATTTTCCCACTATGTGGAATTTGAAACTTGGGTCCTGAAATGAAGAATATCAAAATAGCAGATTATGGTTAGCTAGCAAACAATACACCATATAAAAATGGCAGATGACACTGTTATCTGATGAAGAAACTTGGCTGGCAGAATCTCTCTTTTTCATTGTGTTTTCACTTTTCTTATGTTTCCTCTTTGCTTTCATTATGCATTCTCTGTTTACTTCTGTAATGCTTTTTATTTTTCCATTATCGCATCCCCCCCCCCCTCTAATTCTCCACCAATTTAAGCATGTTTTTCATTCGGTCATTATCTCCATTTCTCTTACAATTTGTGTTACCGTTTTGTTTGAACAGTCGTAATCCTGTTCAACAATTTGTTTTATCACACTTGAGGAAAATACCAAAAAAACAAAAGAAGGATAAAGAAAATAACATCACAAAAAAGGAAAAAGAACAGAAAAATTATGGACGGGAAAGGAAAAGAAAAAAGGAGATAAAAGATGGAATTAAAAAAACACGACACAGGTAGATGGTTTGCTAGAGGAAGGTTGCAGGGGAGTATGGATGAACAAAGAGAGGTTGAGAGAGCAGTGTGTGTTGAAACAGAACTGTTAAAGCAGGATTGAGGGGTTGAAACTTTAGGTTTTTCACACAAGGGACTTACCTCCTTTTCATGTTTTTCAGCTTTTTCCACCACGGATGCAGCAGGTGCCATGTTACACCATAAGGAAGTCACCATACCATAGCCTTTGTATGGTATCTTGTCAAGATTCAGCCACACCATTTCACCATATTGGTGCCATCATGGACAGACCCATTTAGCAAAACCTATCAGTCCACTTAAACTCCAAATCATACTTTATGGTTCGACTTCTAGTTGTTTTTCCTCTTTCTGTCTAATGAACTATCTTCTATCATATATACCCTCGTTAGTAATGTTTCTGTTGGTCTTCTCTACTGCACATTGCTTAAACAACCTTAGATGAAATTCTATCACCTTTTTCAACAATACAACCTTATTATATCTTATCTTGTGTAGCTACTTATCTAACAATAGCTCCACTAAAATTATAGCAACAAAGGTTTCAGTAACACATAAATTGTACCACAGAAAAACAAAAAAAAAAAACATGCCCATGATAAACTCATACTAAAGCTTTATGTTTGGCAATTCGACTTGCCCCAAAAATATCAAATACAACGATGTCCGAACTTATAAATTTCAATTCTGTCAACAATTTAAATTTTAAATACTTGACACTCGCATGACGCAACCACAATATTAGCAGCATGCAAGGTTTTAAATAAAAAAGGTCCACAACCACAATTGCAGCCACAAGCCTATGGCATCAAGGATGTTAGGACTTCTGCAACTGCATTGCCACCACAATTGCAGCCAACATAACCGACATTATTCGAACCAAAACAATAATAACAAGTGTCTATTGTTCATTATCATGTCACCTCCTACACTCCTACCAAACAATTATCCAATTACTCAATCATCCAATATCAGCATAACATGGTTTCAATAAAGCTACACAATAAACATTTGATAGCATATGCAAATGAAGTAAATTAATTAGTAAAACTTCGAATACGAAAAATCAAAAGAAAATTACCAGAGGATTGATATTTGTTAGCCCTAATCCTTCACCAGCAGCCAAAAACAACTCATTTTGAAGTACCTCATATCCTTCCAAGAAATTAACAATCTCACATGGACGAAAGAACCACAAAACCTTAACTTTCTTACTCTTATCACCATTTTCCCAAATTTTGATTAGTTTACCAATAAAAGGTTCAGTTTCACCTTCCTTGTAAAGATAAACAGAATCATAAAGATTGTAATCAACACCATCGTAAGTAAACGATTCGTAAAAAGTGACATCCTTATTTCTACCACCAAACCCTTTCTTTTTCCCCCATTTGAATTCAGGAACCTTCTCTTTCGTCTCTTCTACCATAATTCGATGTACTGAAAAGTGAAATTGAGACGGCGAAACGGTTTTGGGAAGTTTTGATAGTGAGAATTGGTGAAATTGAGAGTTGGGAAGATTGTTAGGTTTTTGGGTATGGCATTGGTGACGAGAAATTTGAACCGTTTGGTGAGACCGTAAAACCCTAATAAGAAGATGGGGAGAGAGAGGAGAAAGACACACGACGACACGAGTGATAACTGAGTAACTGACAACTATGTCATTGGTATGAAAACTGGAGATTTAAATGGTTAAGGAAGAAAGGAAATTTATTTATTTGATTTTTTTAGGTAAAAAATTGCCTCTTTTTAATCAATTTGATTCAATTTGCCCAAAATTATGCATGTCGTATTTAAGTTTGACAATTTAAATTTTCTAAAAAAAAATGTCAATAAAAGACCAATTTTTCATATTATTGTTTTTTTTTCAAATGGAAAATTTAGAACGGAGATGGTGTTTCAGTTTAAAGCTAGCTAATTAGTGAAGCTCAAAATCAGATATCCCGAATTCAAAATATGGACCAAACTCTTAGGGTCCGTTTGGTTGAGTAGAAAGAAAGATGGAGAAAAGAAAATTACGGAAATCAATGAATGAATTTAGACTAAAGTTAGTCTAAGTTCATTCATTGGTTTGCGTAATTTTTTTTCCTTTCTCTTTCTTTCCACTTAACCAAACGGACGAGTATTAAATTTTTATTTTGTTGTTATACCGTTGAATAACGGTTCAATTTAGTTTTTTTTTGTAAAAATAAAATTTAAATTAGTCCTTGTTACATTGGGACAAATTAATCTTTTTATTATGGCGAACCAATGATTAATTTATTATGGGTATAAAAATATTGGTGATTAATTTGAATTTTATTTTTGTTCAAAATTAAATTAAACCATCATAAAATTACGAGAAACTAAAATATATTCTAAAAGATGGTGTAATATCCTTTTTTTTTTCGATAAACGAATAGCAACTAGATATTAACGAACAAAGCTGATTTCACATCATCTTTTGCCTATATTTTCTTATAAATTAAAAAAAAACTAGGAAAATATTGATCTAACTCAATCCGTCCACACAAAAGTGTATGACAACTCAACAATTTAGAGATAATCAAATTCTAATTTAAATTTCAAAGGATTTACGTATATCTTAAGACTTTGTGCGAGAGGATTTGAATGAACTTTATGCATTTATAAGATTTTAAAGGACATGGTCGATTTTAAACATCGATAAATTAGTACAATACACTCTCTAATACAATATTCTCAATAAATTATTTTATTTGTTAAAATTCAAAATGATCCTACTGAGTTATAAATATTCTATATAAGTTTAGTGAGACTCGTTTGAATTTTCAAAAATAATACTCCATCCGAACACAATTATAAGAAAAAATAATTTTTTAGGTTCATTGAAAAGGTAATGTATCTAGTCAATAATATAGACTGGATACATTATTTTTTCAATGAATCTAAAAAGATTTTTTTTTCTTATAATTATGTTCACATAGAGTAGTGGCTAACATCATAGATGTCTTTTTTATTTATTTTTTTAATCAACCAAAAGAACCAAATTTATTATTAACAAAAAATATTTTTGTATAAGAAGTGTCAAAATACAATAAAAAATCTACACCAAAACATAACAAAAACACAAAAAATTACAACGAATCACCTAGTTGGAGACAATTCAATGGATTAGTCCACCACCTGCTAAAATGACTGACAAAACAAAACTCTTATTTCGCAACTTTAATCATCACTAAACATTAATAATAACATGCTCAATAATCAACTTTAAAGTAACCTCGTTATTCTTGAAAATATGATTATTTTTCTCCTTTCAGATTGACTAAATTGTTTTCAACCATATATGAGATTGAAACAATCTTTGTATTTAAAAAAATGAATCTGCAAACCACTAAAAACTGCGCCCAACGCCTTATAAAAAATAGAACATTCAAAAATAGATGAGATAAGATTAAACATGTAATTTATTTTTCTTCACATTCGCCCATCTAAATAAGAAGAATACATGAAAATCACTCCAAGTATATATCACACAACAATAGTACTAATCAGATCATACACACATAATGCATCATGGTAAAAATACCCAAATGAAGCCATGTTCCAAGTCTACACATATAAACATTGTGAAATACCTTAATACATAACTAGGCATTGCACATTATTTAAGGAAGATATAAAATTATTATTGCCACTCAAATATACTAATTACATGGAACCCAAACAATGTGATCCTCAGGAAGAAAGTGGCATATTGGAATAGTCCCTGGCTTAATTTTAAGCACTTGAAAGGCAATATGTTTAGGATTCCATTTTGATGTATTTGTGTGACATACCACTACAGCTTTAACTCTAATCCCATTATCAGTCTCCAATGGAACAAAATAAGCTCTAGTGTTCTCTGTTTTATGACAATAAAATATAGCATATGGATAATTTTGTTTGTGACACACAACAATTTTGTCCCCTGAAGCTAACTTCTTCACTCCTGATTTCACTGTGTACTTCTGCAATCCTATATTCTTTTTCTCTACCACAGTAGAAACAACCTTAACACTTTTTCCAAGCTTCAAAGTACTAAAATCAACCATTGATTCAAGTGAAGTTGCACAATACTTTTCCTCACCTTCAATGCTTGCATCTTCACACTCCTTGATAGTATTTTTCATGATATGAGCTTCTTCTGACTCAGGTTCAACAGAAAATTCATTAAAAATATCATTCAATTTGTCAGATGAAAATGGTGTCGCATCCGCAACTTGTCGAGGGATGAATGTGGCTTCATTTGAGCTTTTAATGAAGTTCAAGTGCATTCTTGTTCCAGGATGTAAATTGTTTTCCAAGAAGAATAATGTTGTTTTGTGATCATCATGTATTTGGGTTTCTGTGGCAGCATATCTATAAGCAAAAGGAGAGTATGAACCAACTGTAACAGTTACTGGTTTTTCTTTTCTCTTATGACCTGCACTTACTGAAACTCCTCCTCCTCCACCACCAACATTGACATTAGTACCTTTTCCTGCATGGACATTTACACCTCCTTTTCCAACATTCACTGAGGTTCCTTTGTGTTTTTCTTTACTTGTATGAACACTTACACCACCTTTTCCTACATTCACATTTGTGCTTTTGTCTTCCATCCAATCTGCATAGTTATTATAAATAAACAATTTGTTAATTTATTAGAGCTGTAATTTTTTTTGTTACCATGATATTGATACGAAGTTTCCATTGTCATTAGCGATGACTAATCTCTGTCGAAAAATCTGTGGGGCAGACAGGATGGATTCTCCCCTCTTGACCGAAACAAATATGAATTTATGCATAAAAATAAGACCAAAATATAACAATAAAAAGATTATAAATTTTTTTAAAATATTTTTTTTAATTCTTTAAGGGGTCGGCCCACTTTTTATGAAGCTCAGCCCGTGTAAATGGATAGGGCTAATGGGCCGGCCCGATAACCAGACCCTTTTTGACAGCTCTACTTATGGGTGAACCCATGTCGGATAAGCCATGACAAGTATATCTCAAATGTCTTAGAAGTTAACTAGGCTTATGGGACTAACTCTCATATGCCTAGTTCTATCTCAAATTGCTTGTTCTTGTTCTAACGGTGTGCCATATGTCGAACTCATAAGGTTTGAGATCATGTTAACGGTATACCATATCCCTGAGATTTGGATATATAAAGAGGACTAACTCTATTAGACCATCCATTCACTCTTTACTAAATACACAAAACTTCTTAAGATCAATGTTTGATACACCGTTAACATGATCTCACTCAACCAATTCAAGCAAGAACAAGTAAAAATTAAATTATTAATACTAATTATATTTTTGTGTTACATCAAAATATAGATCAAAGAGAAATTTATAACCACTTAATTTAGAGTTCGATCATCGGTGCTTATAGAAAATAATTTGTTGAAAAGTGTCAACTTTTTTTTAGGTCATATGAAACTTGAAAAGTGTCAACCTATTAACCAATTCACAATTATTATCTCCATAATTGGTTTATACAATTGTGCATGAAAATATTTTAGTTTATAAAAAAATAATATAGCTAAAATAAAAAAGTTTTTAGTGGAGAACTTGTCTGGCCTTAATTAAATTAGTAGCCCATTTAACATGGACAATTGCTTTTTAGACCCCCTATATTACTCTCAGGCCCCCGTCTTGACCATTTTGTCCTTGAAATAAATTTGGATTTTGTAATACGAAAGTGTATAGGTTCGTATTCTAACTACTGAAATAATACACGAGAAATTTGATCTTTAATTTGTCCCAAACAGTCAAAAAAATGATGAAATCGCGTTTCAAGGCTGTAGAATCACGTTTGGAGCTTCTCACCGCCGAAACAAACATACACTTAGTCAGTTACGAATAATTGTAAGTACACTAACAATATGTGAATTAATTTGTCAAAAAAAAAAAAACAATATGTGAATTAAATATTTTTTTAAGTAATTTAGTGATCAAAAAATCCACTTGAATAAGTGATTTGTCCGAAGTTTAAACTCAAATCATGTGCATTAGTGCAATATTTATAATGAGCTAAGTTTATGTGGACAAATAATTTGGTTGATCGAGTAATTGGAGTTAGAATTCTTAATTTAATTTATCACTTTTTTATATTTAGACTTAAAATACAGTTTTGTTTTAACCTTTCAAATTTTACATCTGAATTTATTGCTATTTTAATATCTGAGTTTAATATTTTAATATCTTTTAGTATTTTAATATCTCATATTTCATTAGTTCAAAAAAAAATCTCATATCTCATAGTAAGTCATTATTTCCAGTTTCTAACTTTTATGTTAGGTTTGTCAAATCATAAATAAATATCGGTACTCATTTTTTTTGTAAGGCCATCTATTCTATATCTAATCGTTTTTTTTTTTTTACAAATATTTTATGTCTAATAGTTATATTTTTATTAAGCAATTCCTCTTTAATTAATAATCATTTGATTAATAAAATAAATTAAGTTTACCAATTATAAAAAAAAAATATATATAGAATGTGCCGGAAGAAACAAATCATAATTAAGCCAAATTACATAAATTTGATAAATATATTAACCAAGGTAAGATATATTTTATTTTTATGCACCAAGGTAAAATAATTTAAAATATATATATATATATTTTAATTTAGCCTATTTTTTCGTAACGAACTTAAAAGAAAAGATTTTTTATTTTTTTTTTACGCAAAAGAAGGTTTTTTTTTTGTAACCACAAATAAATACTAGTACTATAAATCAAAAAAAAAAGAATTTGAGATCCATCGATCGAGTATTAGCTTATTTTTCTTCTTTCCTCCCTTGATTCCTATAGTATCCTACCGGCGGTTACAATATGAAATTGATGAAAAGGAAGAGAACAACAAGAAAGTTTTGGGAACTCATATTCAAAAAGTTTCTCGTAGATGATCAAGACTACAACTCTCTCTCCCTCGTCTCGAAACAGTTTCTCTCCATCACTAACCGTCTCCGATTCTCTCTTACTATCAAATACTATCAAACAACCCAACAAGCTCTCAAACTCGTCCGAAGATTCCCCAACCTCACTTCCCTCCATCTCTGTGGCGGCCATGGTGACCTCGATAACCTTCTCCGCCAAATCTCTACACTCTCATTAATCAATCTCACATCACTCAAACTCTCCAACCTACGCACCATGCCCGCTAATGGATTACTTTATTTCTCTCAAAATATTAAAACTTTAACTTCTCTCACATGTTCCTACACTGATTATCTTTCTACCACTCACATGTTCCTCATTACTGATTGTTTCCCAAGTTTGCAACTCCTTGATTTGAATCGTTGTGATGACATATCTGATCAAGGTATTTATTATGTTTTACAGAGATGTATTAACATTACACATCTCAACTTAGCCGGATGCTCTATCTTTCTACCTACAATGATGAACTTTCAAGTTCCTAAATTGGAGGTGTTGAACTTGTCATATTCAACTGTTGACGATCAATCACTCAATGTTATTTCAAACATTTGTCGTGGGATTTTGCAACTATTACTTAAATATTGTGATTATGTCACACACAACGGAGTCAATTCTGTGTTACAAAACTGCACACAACTCACAGAGATCAATTTGAACGGTGTTAAACCTAACACAGTTCATTTTAATGTTGCCTCAATGGTATCATTAAGGCCATCATTGGGAAATATAACTTTTCCATGTGGGCTGTGTTGGGTTCGATAGGTCAATTGGTTCGAGCTAAGGGAGGTAAAAGGAATGAGAGGTTTGAAGGACAGAGAGATGGAACTCTTTTCATGTCAAGGATGCCTTGTTTGCTGGCTGACATTTCAATTTCGAAATTTAACATGTTTTTCTATATGCATTGTATATTATATTTTATATAATTTAAGCAGTTTACTGTTATATGCAGTTCTAATTCTAAATTGTATTGCTTTTTATTGCCTTGCCTTGAATCATATTGCTTCTCGTGTCATAACCAATTATTTATTTTTTTTGACTCTACACACTACATTAGGCAAAATCCAATACAATTAGCTTGTTCACTCAATTAGGCTTTAGAGCAATATTAACTGTCTTGTATTGTATCCTTTTTCACAATTTCCCTTAAACCTAAAAGCTGAACCAAAATAAGATGATTTCATGGATAAGTCTCACCTGATTTTGAGGAACCAATCCAAAATCCAGGTTTCTCATTCTCTTTACAGTTACATACGGGTTTAGATCCTCAGACCTTTGATTTTCATCAAATGTTAAAGGTCAACATTATAGTATAATTAATCGACGGTTCGGATCCTACACATACATACTTCGAAGTTTGTCACTGGCTTAGAGCAGGACCTGAAACTTTCCAAAAATAAACCAAAGTACTCGCTCATGCATAGTTGCATACTCCACATGTTATGCAATATTTTGAAGCATAGTTGCATACTCCACACGGCTTTATTTTATACCAAGCAAAAAATAAATTCCATGTGTAACAAATGTCAGTTCTAAAATAAATTGAATCTCACTTTAGTTCTTACAATGTAATAAATCTTAAATTCAACATAAAACCTATCTAAAAATCAGTAAGGGAAACCATCATGGCTAGATTAGTACAGTAGATCATGAATAAATATCACTAATAACGAAACCCCAACTTTGTATTTGCATAATAAGATCCATAATTAAGTTGGAACTATTGTCTGAAAATAGAGACATGAAGTTTTTGCAACATGACACCCTTTATTTGAGTCTATCCTAATGTGATGGAAAAAAATTGTAAAAGATTTGTGACCTCATTTGTTTCGACTTTTAAGACAAATCTTGCACATACATATTTGTTTCAAGGCAAAAGCAATACAATTTAGAACTGCATATAACAGCAATCTGCTTAAATTATAGTATTGTGCATTATATAAAATATGTTATACAAAAAATTGGGCAATTATATATCCGCATAGACAAAAGAGAAAAATACACATCTGTAAATTGAGCTATCGAACCCAACACAACCCAGTTGGAAGAGTTATCTTTGTCAACGATGGCCTTAAAAATACCATTGAGTCAAAATTTAAATGAACCATGTTATCTTTAACACCACCGTTCAAATTGATCTCTCTGAGTTGTGTGCAATTTTGTAGCACGCAGTCAACTCCATTGTGTGTGACATAATGACAATATTTAAGTAATAGTTGCAAAATCCCACGACAACTATTTGAAATAACATTGAGTGTTTGATCGTCAACGGTTGAACGTGACAAGTTCAACACCTCCAATTTAGGAAGTTGAAAGTTCACCATTGTATGTAGCTTCAAACCCGAACAGCCGGATAAGTTGAGATGTGTAATGTTAAGACATCTCTGTAAAACATAATAAATACCTTGATTAGATATGTGATCACAACGATTCAAATCAAGGAGTTGCAAATTCGGGAAACAATCAATAATGAGGAAGATGTGAGTGGCGCTAAGATAATCTGTGTAGGAACAAGTGAAAGAGGTTAAGAAACAAGGGAGATTGTTTAAAGTTCTATAATTGTGATAGAAATCAAGTAAGCCATTAGTAGGCATGGTTGTTAGGTTTGAGAGTTTGAGTGATGTGAGATTGAATGTGAGAGTAGATATTTGGTGGAGAATGTTATCGATATCGCCACAACACTGACCACAGAGATGGAGGGAAGTGAGGTTGGGGAATCTTCGGATCAAGTAGAGAACTTGTTCTGTTGTTTGATAGTATTTGATAGTGAGAGAGAATCGGAAACGGTTAGTGATGGAGAGAAACTGTTTCGAGACGAGGGAGAGAGAGTAGCAGTTTTCATCATCCATCAAGTGTTTGAATACAAGTTCCCAACACTCATCGGGTAAATAAACACTAAATTTCACACAATTTGTTGCTTTTGTTCTCTTCCTTTCCATATTCAGGAAATATGTTGCATCCGCAGGCAGGATTCAAGGAGGAAGAAGAAAAACAAGGTACTATACTCGATTGATCGATCTCAAATTTTAACGCGTGTCTATTATGTAAATTTATGTAAAAAAAATATTAAAAAAAAAACATATCTTATTTTACGGTGAATTTGTTAATAAAAGATTTTTGAAATAAAATACATGTATTATATTATGGTGAATTTGTTAATAAAAGATTTTTGCTAAAAAAAAAATACATGTTTATGATGAGTTTTTTAATAAACGATTTTTGCTGCTCAAAAAATAATAATAATCAATGGTATTGTTGGTATTATGAAAAGTTCATACCAATTTTTTTTTTGTATATCTCTATATATAGGTAAAGATTTAAATAATCAACTCGTCCAATATTCGCGATTTTTTTTGTTTTATTAGGTAGTTTTTTATTTTATAAAAAATAATAATTAAAGATTAAAAATGAAAAAAACTGTAAAAAACTATAAGCTCGTGAGAATTTTTTTTATCAAACACTTTTATTTTTTTCAAATAAGCTTCCAATAATTTCCACAATTAGATGTCATCTTTACAAATTACTATTTTATTTTTTCAATTAGATAGATCTTGCATGAGAGCATATTCCCTCTCGTCAAGTTTTCCTCCTATGACGTATCAGCCCTCCAGTCCTTTTTTTTAAGTTACAGTTCATATCATTAAAAAAAAATTGGAAGGTACAGATCAATACTGACAGCCTCCATTTAAGATTAGAGTCAATTTGACCCATACCCGGTGGGCATCCACAAAAAAATACCCACAATGAGTAAGATAAAAATCCGCATTTTGGGTACGGACACGGATATGGATAATTACCCGCAAAAAACAACGGGTATGGGTGCGGGTACATATATACATACCTTAGTACCCACCCCGCCCCATAACCGCATAATATATATTTATTTATTTTATATATATTATTATATAATTACATATGTATATCAATTGTAAAAAATACAACACTATTAAACTATTACAAATTTTTAATAAAAAAATTTATTTATAACATAATACAAACACAGTCCCCATGAGCTTAGCTCAATTGGTTGGGACATCAGCATTTTATATGCAGGAGCCAGGGTTCGAACCCTGGACACTCCACTTATCCATCTTTAAAGGTGGAATTTCAAGCCACTAGGCTACCTGACCAAAAAAAAAAAAAAAAAAAAAAAAAACATAATACAAACACAATGTGAATATGTCAAGAAGAAAATGAACTTTACATGAGGTTAGTAAAAATTTTGTTTATAATTTTGACGAGTCAACATTAAAATCTTTTAAAAAAATTAATTTATTAAAACGATATAATATTTTATAATTGATCAATTTATTTTTAGTAAAATTGCGGGTAACGGGAACGGGTATGGGTACCTAGGTACCCATAGGGTATGAGGACGGGTACAAAGGTTGTTACCCACGGAGTATAGGGATGGGTACAGGTATTTTTTCAAACTGCGGGTATGAGGATGGATACTATAGTACCCTACTCATACCCTACCAATTGTCATTCCTAGATTAGACTCGAGAGATCCACTCTCGATCTTGCCTATTAGAAATTGGTTCCCTATCAAAAACACTTCTGTGATTTTATTTTTAGTATCACAGGTAAAAACGAGACAATAAGATATAGATTATAAATATTCATTATATTGATTGTAAAAACAAGTTGTGAATGTTGGTTGGAGTGAAATATTGATACGAGATGTAGGTTAACGGATTTAGAGAAATATGTGTCAATTTAATGGTTTAAAGAAATAAGAATATGAAAAAAAAATTGTTTAATTTCGTTTTTTTAGATTTGGTCCATCTTTGTAATTTTATTATTGGATTTGGTCTCTATAAATTGATGACTGGGCATAATTTTTGACACGTCATCCTAACTTGTCATGTCACATGTTAGCACGTCAGCATCTGTTTGCCGCATATGCGTTTTTTCTTAACAAACTTTGACTCTAGGGACCAAAACCAAAAATATTTGCTCTTTCAAGGGTTGTTTTTAAAAATAAAAAAGATAGAGGGATGAAAATCAAAAACTCACGAATTTACATGGACAAATTGATTATTTAAGCCTACTAAAAAAAGTTTTTTATTTTAAATTTGTTACCAAAAAATAGCCTAAATTAAAGGTTCACAAATATATTATTTTAAATTATTTTACCTTGGTGTATAAAAAAAAATCTTACCTCGGTGATTATTTATACCTATATATAAAGAGGATACACAAAATTTTGGTGTGGACTTTTCATAATACCAACAATATCCTTGACTTTTTTTTTAGCGGCAAAAATCTTTTATTAACAAATTCACCATAACATAAGATATTTTTTTATTTTAACAGCAAATATCTTTTATTAACAACTCACCATAACATAAGGCTTTTTTTTTTTCCATACGTTTGCATGCGGAACGCGCATATCTAACCGCTAGTATTTATAAAAAGTTTGTATTTTTCTTATAATTTTTTATTTTATTTATTTTGTGTTATATATATATATATTTGCAATAGTAATCTTAATTAACTTTTAGTTTACGAATAAAATAGTTATCAATACTAGCGGTCAATACTAGAGCAAAAATAAGATTTTTAGGGGTTAGTTTAGGAATAAATTAAATTTTTTTGTTCAATAATGAGATAAACTAAAACTCTTAGGGTAGTGTGGTGGATAAAGATCAAATCAAGTGGAGTTCTTTGTGGGCAGTAACATGTCATACTCTTTGGATGTGGCGAAACAAGGAGAGTCATGACAATAATATGTCTCAAGGCCGCCGGAACTGTGGCAATGGATCCGAAAAATTGCATGCGATTACAATATGGCTGTGCAGGAGGGAAGAAACATGAATAGGGGATGCAAATCTCTTGTGAATATTGGCTGGACTCCTCCCAACTCGGGTTGGGTCAAAATTAATACGGATGGAGATGGAGCATGAAGACAAGATGGCAGAGCTGGTTGTGGCCTTGTGGGGGATTGATTATAGGTGAAAATAAAGAATGGCTAGAGGCTTCTCCAAATATATAGGACAATGCAGTGCCTTTGTTGCAGAATTATGGGGTGTTTTTGAAGGCTTGAAGCTGGCACAAGCTAAAGGCTTTGAAAAGGTAGAAATTTGTGTTCATTCTCATGCTGTCATCAATAGTATCAAGAATGGAGATGGAGGCAATGCAATGGGGTATAGGCTGATACAGTGTATAAAACAATTGCTGGAGCTTAATTGGGAAGTTAACAGAAGCCACAGCTACGTGGAAACCAATAGATGTGCTGGACTAGCTGAATTGGCTTTCACCTTGTCAGAGGACTTACAGTTTTGTGATGTTTGCCCGTAATTTATTAAGGCTGTTTTGATGATGATGTAATCTTTTTCTTTTGGGCTTCGGCCCTCTTCCATTCCAAAATATAAAAAAATTTAGTTCAAAATTGGGAATTTTTTGTTAGATTAATTTTTTTTTTTTTAAGAAACTAAAATGGAATATATTAACACAAACAGCCTCCCCAGCACAAGGCGTACCGAAGTAGACTACAACAAGTTTACAATAGAGTTAAATAGATGCAATCACAATCAGATCAAACAAAACCCAAACACAACAATGGACTAGACAACCAGCTATGGTAGTTTAAAGCTAACGTGATACTCGTCATCCTCAACCACCTAAAAGAGAAAAGCTTGATCTTGTCCAATAAAAGATGAGATGTGTTTGTTGAGCCTTTGAATAATCGATGATTTCTCTCTGTCCATATCACCCAAGCACAAGCGAGCCAAAGAAGCTGCATAAAGGACCGCCGCGCTCGAGATACACCTGCAGAAGCTGTAAACTGGGCAAAATGATCACGCAAAGTAGTAGAAACCACTGGAGAAAAGTCAACCCAACCGCGAACTAAGTCCCATAGAGATCCAGCGAAGCTACATGAAAGAAATAAATGATGTGCCGACTCAGCCACTCCGCAACCAAAAACACATGTGTCAGCTGTAGAAGATAAAACACCACGATTGACCAGGTTGGCTCTCGTGGGCAATCTATCCCGCAATAAACGCCAAGCAAAAATGGACACCTTCAACGGAACCTGAGGATGCCATATAAGATTCTCCGCAACATGCAACGTAACTGAAGCCTGAGAAGTCAAAATCTGATAAGCTCCCCTGACAGTATAACCTGTGTCTGGATCTGGGCGCCACTGCCACCTATCCAAAGTCTGATCCTGCAAAGAAATGTCAAGAAGTAAAGTCTGACACTCCCCCAACAACTCCTCCTCCCACGCCCTCAACTGCCTCCGCCACTTCCACGCCTCTCCGCCTATCCCCCAACCTAAAGCATACATCTCTGCAACCGAGAGAAATTTGGTCTCTGCCAACATAAAAAGACGCCCAAACCTCTCCCTCAACGATACCCCATCCAACCAGGGATCAGTCCAAAATAGAGTATCAGAACCGTCCCCCACCATCCTCAAAACATGCTCCCCGAACCAACTACCTCCTGACTCACCCACACCCTCCCTAATACGCACTACCTCCCTCCACCACACCGAACCTCTCTGACCACCCTCCCTAAGTCTACCGCCCTCAACCCCATACCGAGCTACCAAAACTCTATACCACAAACCCTCTCTATCCACCAACAGCCTCCAACACCACTTACCCAACAACGCTAGGTTAAACTCCCTCAACTGTCTAACCCCCAAACCTCCATTAAATTTTTGCCTAGGCTCAATAAAATTTATGGCTTCACCAATGCACTTATTGACATTTGAGTCAAAATAACTTATATAAATTTTAAAATAACTATCATATATGAAATAAATTGTCTCAAATATAACAACAGTTTGTTGAAACAAAGTTGATGCATTCGATGATTTTACGGTACATTTGAATAATTTAGATGTACCAGTACATTAAATCATTAAATTGATAAATTATCGATTATTTTTATGAATTGAAAAAGTATTAGCCGATTATTGTATTTTAAAGATATCATAAGAAAAAACACAATTTCATTTTTTTGTAAGCATTACACTAATTTTTTAATATTTGTTCATAAAAATATTCAAAATTGACTATTATGAGGAATAAAAACTTAAAAATATCAAATTTTATATTTTTGACAGTTTTGATAAAGAGTTTAATTGATATGCACCGACAGTGTAAAATAGTTTTACACAATCGTCCAATAAACAACCATTATTTTGCCATGTCATATCAAGAAAGTGAGGTGATGTGACGGAAAACGTGGTTGATATTGGTTGACAGTATAAAATTATTTTACATCGTCAGTGCATATCAATTAAATCTTTGATAAAAAAATAGTACTATTTGGTTATTACAATTTTTTAATGATAAGAAAAATGATTTCTTTTAAAAAATGTTCACTTTTTTTTTGAAGCATTAAAAAATGTTCACTTATTTATTAAATTAATGATCTAATTCAAAATTATCAAATGTAGGAATTTCCATTCTACTCGCATTTAGATTGAATACATGCTTTCAATTTAAATAGGAAAAAAATTAATTATAGTGTATTAAATAAATCATACGCCGCATAAAGTATGTTATCATATACAGGACAAATTGTAAAAAAAAAAAAAAAAAAACTGACTGGACAAATTATAATCGATAAAAAAATTCAAAATAATTAACATAAATGCTAAATAAAATGGAAAAAAAAAGTTAAAATGTACTAAATAAAAATAGCCAATATCAATCGTTAGTTGGTTCAGTGATGATTGACTGATTGACACTAAATTTGGTAGGTAGGATCACGATCCGATCCCCACAACTTTGATCGGGAGGAGGCAGAAACCATTTGATGTCATAACTCATAACTGATACCCGAACCAGATTAAACTTATGGTGATAGTAAAAAAAATAGCCAATAAAAATATGCTATAACATACGGTACGAGACAAATTTTTGAGATGGACTTTTCTGTAGTTTTGGGCCGGGTGGCGTTTTTGGACCCAAAGCTTCTAACCCGGCCCATTGCCCGCTTTATAAATAACACTTCACCGTTCGTAATCAAACCAAAATTATAACAGTTGGCGCTCAATTCTTTCTCTCCTCCGTCTTCTCGCTACTCTCTCCGTTTTCTCGCTACTTCTCCGTTTTCTCGCTACTCTTTTTCCCTCTCCCTCACTCAGGTATAGTTGAAACTTGTTCATTTACTTTCACATTTAATCGGTTGAATTTGAGTTCTTGAATTTATGTTATGAGTTATTGATTTTTAGGTCAATTTGTGTATCTGTGAACTTCGCTCATTTTTTTAGTTTCGGTTTTTGATATCTCTGAAGTAACAAAATTGTTTTGAAATGTTTAGATTCAGACATACATGTTTAGGAATTGTTGTTACTGATTTAGGTTAAGTTTTCCTAAATTGTGAATTGAATCATTGATTCTAGTAACGGTGTATATTAATAAGTGAATCGCTCTTTGTTAATTGCAGTTTTTGTGAACTTCGCTCATTTTTGTAGTTTCGGATTTTGATATCTCTGAAGTAACAAAATTGTTTTGAAATGTTTAGATCAGACATGCATGTTTAGGAATTGTTGTTACTAATTTAGGTTAAGTTTTTCTAAATCGTGAATTGAATCATTGATTTTAGTAACTGTGTATATTAATAAGTGAATCGCTCATTGTTAATTGCAGTTTTTGTGAATTATTTATTTTAGGTTTAGTTTAATTATACACAGCATTTATTTATTTTTTTTCCTGTTCAAGCGAATCTAATTGATGTTGATCGATGATTATATAGGACTACATGACGCTTCCTTATGGAGCAGCATTGGCCATGGCCAGAAATGCTAATGTTCCAAACCAAGGTCAGGCTCATAATATTCAGGACCTAGCTCCAGTAGTTGTTCAAAACCAGCCTCAACCTGTTGTTAATGTTCCAAACCATCCTCAACCTGTGGTTAATGTTCCAAACCAACTTGCTGTTAATGTTCCAAACCATCCTCAACCTGTGGTTAATGTTCCAAACCAACTTGCTGTTAATGTTCCAAACCAACTTGTTGTTAATGTTCCAAACCAGCCTCGAATTCGTCCACAAAATTGGACAACTAGGGAAGAAAACCTCCTTTTAACTGCTGCCAATCACTACCAATACATTCAATCGGTTCAGCTGAGGTTTGAAACCATAAAACTGGATGAACAGTTTTCTAATACTTTTACTCATCGGTCCTGGAAAGCGCTTGCTACTAAGTATAGTAAATTGGTAAAGGAAGGCAGGGTTTATGTTCCTCAGCTGGACAATGCTCAACAGCATAATGTTGGTCCACATGCTCAGCAAAATGCAGGTGGATCCACCTGTTGAACCAGATGCAGCTCAACTAATGGCCAACAGAATGGCGGATATAGCTGTCCCCAGAATCGTTGCGGCTGCTGTCCCGTTAATTGTGAAGCAGGTACTTGAGGGACTTAAGGAAGATGTGTAGAACTGTTCTGGGAATTCATGGAAAATGATATGAAGAATTGGCACAGGTTGTTAATATTTTTTAGGGATATAATTGGGAACTGGTTTCTTCATATTTTAGCGATATATTTGATGTTAAGAATGAGTTGCACTTCAAGAGCTTGAAGCTCTGCTATATACATTTAGGGATATAATTGGTAACTGGTTTGTTCATATTTTTAGCCATATATTTGATGGTCAGAATGAGTTGTTCTTCAAGAGCTTGAAGCTCTGCTATATACATTTAGGGATATAATTGGTAACTGGTCTGTTCATATTTTAGCCATATAATTGATGTTCAGAATGAGTTGTTCTTCAAGAGCTTGAAGCTCTGCTATTTACATTTCCCTTGAGTTGTTGCTTTTGATTTAGTTGAGATTCATTAAGGGAGATGTGCAGAACTGTGTTGGAAACTAGTTGTTAATATTTTTTTTAGGGATATTTTGGTAACTGGTTTGTTCATATTTTAGAGATATATTTGATATGCAGTATATTTTGTTTAGTATGATTTTTTTTAGTATGATTTGATATTACTAATTTTGTTCAGTATGAGTTGTTTTTTACGAGCTTGAAGCTCTGCTATATACATTTCCCCTGATACTCTATAACTACATTACTTTGTGGACCTACTTTGTGCAATAGAAATGTGATTCATTTGATGTTGCATTTCATGTCCCCTGATACTCTAACTTACCAGTTTTATCTAATATTGCTTTATCTAATATGCACAAGTGAGACAAGTGCACAAGTTTGTTTCATTATTGGATCAATATGTCATGTCACATCTCCTTTGAACCAAGATGACGAGATTTAATTGATCCAAAAATGGTCAAAATAAACTTGTGTATGATAAAAGATTTATTTCACATGTGCACCATGGATTTATCTATATCTACGTATCTAAATTTCCAAGATCATTTTTTCATTGTTTCAAAAAAAATAAAAGATAATTTTTTCATTCTTGCAGTTAGCAAACCGGTACCATCCAAAAAAAAAATTTGACACACGGTACCGTCCAATTTGAAACTCGTTAAAACTAGGTTTAAAAATGTTTCAAAAATTCATTCAAAATCTTAGTCACTCAATCTTAATTGACCAGTGCTAAGCTAAAGACCGCATGAATGCATAAGATATCTTAGAATCTAAGTCACTCATTTATCTCTAGAGTATAACGTAAATATGCTAAGTCACTCATTTATCTCTAGAGTATAAGTTAAATATGATGTCGAAACATTGACCGGTGGGGACTTGGGATTTTCATTGGATGATTTCTAGTGAAATTCTCATGAGACGAGGGAATTATGAACAATTTATGAAAGGAGAAGAGTAAATGTATACTGATAATTAATAATTAATACAAAGTGAACATTATTAGAGCATACAAAGTTTCCTAGAATTTTAATACTAAAAAGTATACGAAAAAAGTCAAGTAACATTAAACATTAGTTTAACAATAAATATTTATACAACATAAATTATGATATATTACAAAATATTTTTTTATAAACTACATTGAAAGATGTATTCGTATCTTCAACTTTAAAATTTTAAAAATAATTAAGTGTGAATATATGCATTGACAGGAACATTGTGGTTTTGATAATTGACAAAAGAAGTGTAAGAATGACAAGGATGCAAAAAGCGGAAAAGATGATCAAGCTTTCAAGACTTGGGTTATAGACCTTTTAAGTTATAATCCATATATTTTTAGGATCTTTATGTGAGTAGTAGAAAAAGCTCTCTTGAAAATATATCACACACTCACAATAATTTTTATTTAAATATAATTTTGCATAAAAATATTTTGGCATAATTAAGTTTGGAAATTGCATAATTGGTTTTGAACTTAAACATATTTTTTTGCATCACTTAAATCAAATTCAATAGTAAAAAATGCATAATCAGTTTTGCTGCCATTTTTAGCATTGTCCAAATATTCTTTTAAATAATTGAATTGAATGTAGCATGACCAAAATGGATTATATATCCTGCTTAACCGCATTTGCTTCTTAATAGGCACATTCAATAATGGATATATATGGAAATGGACCAACGGCTATTTGGCAATTGGCATAAACGATTTTCTTGTGATTCATTCCTATAAGAATATTATTATCTTGCGTAATTAAGTTTTTGAGTCAAATCAACATCCAATATCATGAAGCATGATTTAATACTCATTGAAGAGCAACGGCTAGCTTTTGTATTAATTTACAACGGCCATTTTTCTTAAAGATGCACCACGCCACACTATAAATAAGTGTCTTGTGATATATATCTTTTAACAATCATCTTTTACATCTAAATTCTATAAAAATAATACTCATTATTCTCACTATTTTTACACTTGCTAATATATATTTTTGAGAGCTCTTTTTTATAGTACAAGCATGATATGACTCAACCAACTCAAGCAAGAACAAGTAAAAATTAAATTATTAATACTAATTGTAATTTTTTATTACATCAAAATATAGATCAAAGAGAAATCTATAACCATTTAGTTCAAAGTTTGATCTATGGTCGGTGCTTATAAAAAATAATTTGTTGAAAAGTGTCAACCTATTGACCAAAATCTCAATTATCTCCATAACTAATTTATACAATTGTGCATGGAATATTTTAGTTTATAAAAAAAAAAATATAGCTAAAATAAAAAAGTTTTTAGAGGATAACTTGTTGGGCTTTAATTAAATTAGCAGCCCATTTAACATGGACTTAGAAAATCACGTCCATAACGTGCTAACTAGTAATCAGCACTTTGTAAAAAAAGAAACTAGTAATGAGCACCTCTCCTCTTTTCTTCAAATTGATAGAGTGAATCGATGTAATATAAATTTAAAATTATTATAAATAAAAAGAATTAATTTGCGAACAAACTCACAACATTCATGTTAATAACATAAAACAACAAATGTTGTTTATGTTGTTTCTAGTTAATCCCCAAATGTTGATTTTGGTTTAATTTGGTGAGATAAAACCGAAGAAAAAGGATTCTTTGTTGTGACATTTCTATGTAGTAGAATTATAGTCACTAGAAAAATAGAGTAAGAACTAAAAAAATAGAGAGATGAATTTTAATAGCCAAATTAAAATTGAAGAGTGTCTAGAAGAATGTTTTGAAAGTGGTTATTAGAGAGAAAATGATCATATGATGAGCAAAAAACTGCAACATATGATGAGAGAAAGAAAAAAAACTACAACAATATGATAGAAAAAAAATTGTAGTACAAAAAGTTGTTCATGGAGAAATTATCGAAAAGACAAAGATATCTTTATATGATTATTACGTATTACTAGTTTAAAGACTCGTATATTTTGATCTTAGTCAAACTTCTTTAATGTGAGATTTCTTCCACTTAATTAGTTTAACATTTAAACACATGGTCACAACTCAAAACTAAGAAATAATAGAGATTTATCTAGCCTAGTTAAAAAGAATGCTCTAGTCCACTACTAATATGACTTCTTTTTTCTTGCAACAACTACTAGTAATCCTTTCATGTTAGGTTTTTGTAAAACCCCTTTAATTGATAATCTTCTCTTTTTTGAATTGATGATTGATAATCTTTGGCGGTGAAAAAGCAGAATCCACTAGTTGAAGCAAATTGCTATTGTTATTACTTCAAGTTAAATTAGTTCATAAAAGCAAGTCATTTGGTAGTGAAAGCAAGTCAAGTTTTGTGGTGTGAATCATTAAGAAAGTAAATTTCTAGCACTGTTGATCCTTACATTTGGCATCCTAACAATGGTGGGGCGGTTTACCTATTCAATATTGTTTTTTGGGGTACATATTTACCTATTCAATATAACCCTCCCTCGATGGCCTTATTTTGGTGAATTTTTTTGGGTACATATTTACCTATTCAAAATATAACCCTCCCTCGATGGCCTTATTTTGGTGAATAATTCTTGTATGGTTAAAAGAGTTTGTTATTTAAATATATGATTTGTTTTTACGTAATTTTATATATAGAGTCATATAGTTATGAATAATACACGAGAAAGAGAAACAAGAACATGAACAAAATATAATCGATATTATTCATGTTCTTGTTTCTCTTACGAGTAATCCATCGAATATTGAATATACGACTCTATAAGAGTAATCCATCGAATATTGTAAAAAAGAATTGAACCCAATAGTAACAATATGGAGAACTTACTGTAAATATGCCTATCCTATGGCTTGTTGGCACCTCCATTCATCTTCCAATATTGATAGGAGTTAGTAAAAGAACTTCACACACACGTCTAATAATAATCCATCACTTTGATTATATCCGAACTCGATCGGAACTTTACGAAATGAAGCAATATTTTGTATATCTTAATGAAAAATGCTAACAACTTATATTTTTTTTGGTCATTCTAACAACTTATATTTTAACATATACATATGTATACTAAAAGTTATTCATGATTTTTTTTTCTTTCGAAACTCATAAATCTATTTAAAGTTTGCTAGTGATAGATATGGATGATTTATCTTTCCAACCCAGAGTTTTCTTTTCACGCAGAAAATTTTAGAAAACGTTTTTTGAATTTGTTGTTAGTGTAAATATTTACACTACAAAAACTAACAAAAAACATTTTTCAAAGTTTTCTGCATGTTTTGCGCGAAAAGAGAAATTTGGGGGTGAGAAGAGAAACCATCGTAAATATGAATATTAGCTTACAAACCCATCAACTGTGTAAATATGAGTTGTTTAACGCTTTTATTAGACAATTTGTTTTTTTAAAAATTTAACTAGTTTAAAGACCCGTGCGAATTTTATTCGATATCTAAGTTTGTCATGATATTAAGATAGAAAATTTATTTAAAATTAAATATGTAAAAAATTGTTATATATTATTGTTAAAATATAAGGGGAATTATTGTGTTTTTTCTTGTAAATTTATTTATTCGATTGTTAATGTTTCAGTGATAAATAATGGTCCCGTGTATATTTTTAATAAAAAATTATAAATTTTATTAGAAATATTTAAAGTAAGTTTGATACTAATTAACTTTATTATATTATTATTATTAGTGGTTAGTTGTAAATTATTTTTTTTGTGAAGAGGTTAAGTAGTAAACTTGGTAGTAATGTTGTTTATATTTCTTTCCTTTTTTTTATGAAAAATTTTGTTTATGTTTCTTTCTTTTTTATAGAGAATTTTCTTTAATTATTTCTATATTCTTATTTTTATGCGATTTTTTCTTATTTTTTCTATATTCTTTCTATAACTTTTTTTATTGACTAAACTTTCTATAATGTTTTAATTGTTTTTCTTTCTTACTATTTTTATGCGTATAGATTGTTCTGTTTTATTTCTATCTATAATTTATTTTATTCTTATTTTTAAACATATCATCTTTTTTTTAAGACTTAAGCATATCATATTGTTTTTTCGTATTTATCTTATATATATATATATATATATATATATAGGGGTTTTCTAACTTAGACCCTAGTTAGGTCTAAGTTAGCAAGGTGCACCTTTTCAATTGGACCAAAATACCCATTCTTTTTAATAAATTAACCAAAATACCCATTAATAGACGCGGATCCAGTGTCGCGCGCGTACCGAAGGACTATGGTTACAGACCGTTGATTTCCATCAGACAGCCAAGATCTGATCTCATCAAGACTGTCTGATCAATCCGACAGCCCAGATCATCCTGATCCATCAGATTCCAGCGCGTGCGCCACACTGGATTACACCCGGGAGAGAGAAAAATTTACTTTTTAAAAGTAGGACACGTGTCACACAATGGTTGGCTGGACGTGATTTTTGTTCATTTAATACTTTGAACTCAATTATTTCGTTGTAAATTTATTTATTTATTTTTTTTTTTTATACCAAAATTCATAATTTTTTTTTTCTACAAATAGAGACTTGGTTCGTTTGATTTGGACACCGAAAAAAAAATGCAATTTTTCACTACCTTAATCTCATTTTTTGTCTACTAAATACGTTACTTGTGTGTTGTAATTTAACACGCACCACTCAACCAACTCACTGAAACCATTATACCAGGAAAATAGTAGATAATATTCTGGAACTTTTGGTATATTTTATGAAATTTTTGGAGACCTGAAACTATTTTTAGTTAATTAAATGAGATAAAACGGTAATTAAAAACTAATGTTTGCTTCTGAAACCATTTTACTGGTAGAATGGTTGCACATAGTTGTATTCTGAAACCATTTTACTGGTAGAATGGTTTCAATGACTAATTTATTAATTGTGTTTGCTTCTGAAACCATTTATCTGGTACAATGGTTTCAGAGAGTTGTAATCTGAAACCATTTTGCTGGTAGAATGGTTTCAGTAAGTTGATTATTAGTTATTTGCTTCTGAAACCATTTAGCTTGTAGAATGGTTGCACATAGTTGTACTCTGAAACTATTTTACTGGTAGAATGGTTTCAGTGAGTAATTTATTAATTGTGTTTGCTTCTGAAACCATTTAGCTGGTAGAATGGTTTCAGAGATTTGTACTTTGAAACCATTTTCCTGGTAGAATGGTTTCAGTGAGTTGATGTAAGGTAGTGAAAAATGAGATTAAGGTAGTGAAAAATTGGGTTTTTTTTTCTGTGTCCAAATCAAACGAACCAAGTCTCTATTTGTAGAGAAATTTTTTTTATGAATTTTGGTATAAAAAAAAAAATAAAAAATTAATTTACAAAGAAATAATTGAGTTCAAAGTATTAAATGGAAAAAAATCACGCCCAGCCAATCAGACAGCGACACGTGTCCTGCTTTTAAAAAGTAGATTCTTCTCTCTCCAGGGTGTAATCCAGTGTGGTGCACGCGCTGGAATCTGATGGATTCGGATGATCTGGGCTGTCTGATTGATCAGACAGTCTTGATGAGATCAGATCTTGGCTGTCTAATGGAAATCAACGGCCTGTAACCATGGTCCTGCGGTACGCGCGAGACACTGGATCCGCGTCCATTGATGGTAATTTGGTTAATTAATTAAAAAGAATGGGTATTTTGGTCCAACTAAAAAGGTGCACTTTGCTAATTTAGACCCAACTGGGTCTAAATTAGCAGCCCCATATATATATATATATATATATATATATATATATATATATATATATATAGATATATATATATATATATATAGAGAGATAGATAGATATTTGTAGGGCCCCATATTTGTATTTATCTTATATTTTTCTATATACATTTATTTTATTTTATTTTTAGTGAAATTACATCAAAGGATATAAAACTTGCAATGTGGTTAAAAGTAATAAGAATAAATTAGGAATTTTTGTGGTAATCGATTTTAATATATTAGTAGTAGATTATGAGACAATATTTCAGCATTGTTTGATCACATTTTTCTGAAAATTTCTCTTTACCTCTATATTTCTCTAAAGCCTTTCAATTTTTTTCCTTTATAATTATTTGGAAGCTATTTTTTGAAATAAAAATTTTACAAAAATTTCAGATTCAAAAGGGTAAAAATACACAAAAGTGAATTTTTTACTTCTTTAAAAAAATTTATGGATAATTTATATGATATAAATTTTCAATTCAAAAATGAATTTTATAAAATTCGTATTATTGGTTATAATGTTATTCATAACTTATACCTCATACACTTTCAAAAAAAAAAACTTATGCGCTTTTTTTTTTATGAAAAAAAAAAACTTATACTTATACAGCACTTAAACCACTCTTTCATATTAGACACGATCGTTTTTAATTGAAGTTCCAAAAATTTATGTCATCGTACTAAGTGTTTTAAATTTACCGTCACCATGTCATGCATGGGAAATAATAAGACGATAAATACACCAAAATACAAAATTCCTTTTTAAAAAATAAGAAATAAGGTCTACAACCAAATACAAGGAATGGAATACAACAAAAAGGGTAAAAATGTCACTTACACAATAAAGAACTGGAAGAAGTATTATATATTATCGTGTTATACGAATGTGCTTTAAATCATGGAGAAATTATATTTCCATGACTGTCTAATCAATCCCTTGGAGCTTAATTTATGTAATGATTAAAGTTGGGAACATTTTTTTTTTTTTTTGACAAAAAAGTTGGGAACATTTAAAACCATGAGAAGTATTGCCAAAAATTATACTATATATGAGAATAAAGTGGCGAATATGACCCTATGCATGCAGATAGTGTGTCTATTATATTATGTAAGTTGCTCCATATAGAGATAAGTGGAGACAATGATTTTTCTTGTTAAGTCACAACCACATTACCATCATATGATTCATCTTTAGGGGAGGAGTATCGGACATTGAAAATGTGGTGGCATCTCTAATTGCAGTGTTATTTAATTTAGATCGATAAATAAACTTCGTTCCATTGCAAATTCTTCACTCAATCATTTGGGACAAATTAATTCAAAGATAAATATAGGTTATTTGGTTAGTTATTTGGTCTCTTTAATTTTATCATATTTAATTTATAAACACTAGCATCACATGTAGGCGCGGGAATAATTTATGTCCAAAAAAAAAATGTTTTATTATGATGAGTTTGTTAATAAAATATTTTTGATGCTAAAAAAGGTGTGTCTTATGTTATGGTTAGTTTGTTAATAAAAAAATTTTGTTGCTATTAAAAAAAATCAAGAATATTGTTGGTATTATGAAAAGTCTACATCAAAACTTATGTACTCTCTTTATATATAGTATAATAGATATATATACTATAGTATCAACCTGAGTAAGATAAATTTGTTCGCTTAACTATCTTTTGAGTTTTTAGCGAATGATTGAACTACATAATTAGTAAAAAAAAAATTGTTGTTTTTTTATATTCTACCAAATTTAAATGGTTGAAACTAATGCATTTTTTAATTAGTAAAAAAAATATAGGGCTCATTTGGATTAATCAGCTTATTTTTGAGTTTATGCAAACAACTTATGCAATGTAAATTAGGTTTTATGCTATTTTATAAATTCACACTAGTGAAAATTGTATTTTTTATAAACTATTTTATCATGAACTACCTTGACAAACTTATAATAATACATAAAAATTACATAAGTTATTTGTATAAACTCAAAAATAAGCTAATTCAAACTTATCTTACAGTAACCTAATTGTATGTCTTCAAAAGCATATAATTGCTTGATATCTTCCCACATAATGAGTTGAATACCAATCCTTAAAGGAACACTGTTGGAATTTTTACATATATAAGTAAGGAGAATGTTAACGTGTGCCCTAACGGTGCATGTTAAGAAAACAAATCCTGTCAAAAAAATATTAAGAAAACAAATATAAAAATTATTTATTGCATAATTAATATATTTAGTCTATAATTATAGAATGAATTTAGAAACATGATTTTTGTTTATATAGTTTTACAGAGGGAGTACAAGCTATAGCATATTTACAAATATCAAAGAATGCGAAATCATAAATTAATGGCATGTCTTTTAGGATTACGGAGACAACTGTGAGGATAAAGACCTATCATTTGACTTGTCAGAATGGTCTAATTCATCATGGTTGATCCAGAAACAAAAGTTCTGTCAAATAATTCATTGATAAATTAGTTCTTAATATATAACAAATAGACCATACTTTATATTAATAACAATTTCTAATCTAATAATTAATTATTGTCAATGCATAAATAATTAATTAAATAATATTTAAACTTACAAATACAACACTGATTGATAAGATTAATATATTTGGTAAGATCATATTAGTCCACTTTTTCATTTTAATTTTAACTTGCATGTGTGAGATGATGTAATGTAACAACAATTTTTGTGAAATGGAATGAATAATTTTTTATTATTTTATCATGGTTGCTCAAAAAGAATATGATTTGTCCACTTTTTCATTTATTTATTGAAATCGTATTAAATTAATGCTGCTCACCCAATTAGATGCGAATAATTTAATTTATCTCATCAAATGATTTGAAAATAAAAAGGGATAAAAAATGGGGAAAATATAAAATCATGGAAATAAAGAAGAAACGTACGATATCTGATTTCTTTCTGCCCTAAAATATCCTAATACCAAAGCCACGAGTTATATATAGAGATAGATACATATTATATTATACTTTTGTCATGTTTCTTAATTCATTGGAATATTCTGGAAAATAAAATACTCATTGGAATATCATAAGGGTTTGGCTAATATGTGTAATGCACATATTAAAGAGTACAAAAATAGAAGTTTAACATTTCAAAAAAAATAATATTTTAACTTTTAAAAAATTGAATACACAATTTTTAAAATATATTTTTTATATCTAATTTCTTAACGGGTGCTTTTAAGATACTTGTTAACTTTCTCATATAAAAAGTTCGTATGGCTGCATGAAATAATATATAAGAAAACTTTAAAGAAAAGAAAACAACAAAAATATATAAGACTAGTTATACAAGAATCAAGGTTCTCTCCCAGCAAAAAAAAAAGAATCAAGGTTCTCTGGACATTCTTTCCTTAGATGCTTATCATGCAAGACTCCATTTTGTAGGAAACGTTATACTTCTTTTTAAAATAGGGGACCAAAAAATTGAGTTTTTAAATAGGGGATCTAAAGTTCATAAATATTAGGGGGACCAAAAGTACATTTAAGCCTAAATATAAAAAGAAAATGCTAATATTAGGGGGATCTAAAGTTCTTTTTTTATAGATCGTCAACAAGTATTCTAATTCAAATGAATCAAATACATATTTTCACCACCCCAAAACTTTGATCATTTTAGAGTTTTGTATATGGATATTAAGAAATATAAAAATTGATAAGTTATGTCATTTTTTTTGTTTACAATGAGCTGAGAATCGAACCCAGAACCTATGACATACTACACAAACCCCTCACCACTAGACCAAACTCAATGACTTTAACTGATGACATTTTTATCATTACTTTAATTTAAATAGAATAGAAAGAAATTATTATAATATGGGTCTTGCTAACTATTGCACCAAATGCACTAATTAAAAAACTAATAAAAGAAATAAAAGAAAATATATTTATTGTTGAGAAAACTAAAATTTAAATTTTTAAGGTGTTTGACTATACAACTTTCAAGAAATTTTTCTTATACTTTTAACTAGTGTGCTCAATGTATTAATTAGCATTTGCCTTATAATATTTACCGATTTTATTATAGAAGTTACATTTTACAATGTACTAGTATATATTAAATAATTCAAGTGCTCAAACCCTTTTGAATGTAGTTCCAACAGCCACTTACTTTACTCTATATAATATAAACCTTTTGCTCACATTCCCACTAAATTAATTATATGATGATTTGATTGGAATGATTTGCTATAGCTTGTAGTACACAAAAAATGTTAATGTATTAAGATGATGATTTATTGGATAGTTTCTTCATGCTTTCGGTTTAATTAATGCATAAGCAAAGTGAAATGCTTAAGAATGTCAACCCAAACCCAACACCAATTTAAAATTTACTTAGACGTTAGACCCTCTCAAAGTATATTGGTATAGGCGCATGCGGGGTATCAGCTTTCTACATATAATTATTACACACCTTCATGATGTATTAATTATATTATATGCTCTGTCCGTCCCAAAATATAAGTAAATATGGGTCAAAGAAATTTAATATATTTAGTTAAAGATTTGGATCAAATACATTCACTTTTGTTGACCTACTTAGAAGGAGTATTCTAGAAATTGAATAGATAGATAGGGTATTATGAGTTGAGCTTCGCTTATTAGTTTTTTCAGAAACAGGATGAAGTGATATTTTTAACTTTTGTTTTCTCATAGTTAGGTTTTCTGCTTAAGTTAATTTTATTTGAGAGGTGTGAAATACTAAATAGTAAATATAGATAAATGTACTTTAATTAGTTGGAATTTAAATTTTGATTCATCATGTTGTAGAAGTTTAATTTTTTATGTTAATGAATAATTTAACTGGTTGAACTAGTTGAGCGAAGGGTTAAAGGAGTTTGAGGTTTAGGATAAGTCATGACAAAGTATAAAAGAAAAAAAAAAATTAACATAACATTTAACATACTAACAATTTGCCATTAAAAAAAATCAAACTCGAGTTTATATATAGTTTGACTCATTTAAGTAAATGGCTAAACTTGAGCAAATCTATTTTTTTCACAAATTAACTAACTCAAGTTTCATATGTCGATCAATTTAACGATGGATTCTTTTTAGTCCCTCAATATGTTTTAACGCCCTTTAAATTTTTAAAGCATGTTGAGGGACTTTAAAATATATTAAAGAGTCTAAATAGAGTGCATCCGACTTAATTGTTTACACCCAATAAATTAAACTCAACTAACTTTTTATATAAACAATTTTCAGCTACACGGATCTTCAATGTCAAGTTAGTTATAAAGACACAAACATTTTTTGAATGAAAGATACAAACATGATAGTATTATATTATGGGCCTCTAAATATAAAATTTTTGCATCTAATAATATAAAAATTCAATATTTAAAAAATTGAATGCACAAGTTTCAATAAAATATTTTTACATTTATTTCTTTAACCAGTATCCTAAGAGCGCATGTTAATATTTTTCTAAAATTGTATTACTACTATTTAAAAAATTTGGGTCATGATACATGTGCCGTAATAGTATGTTAAGGACACATGTTAATATTTTTTAAAATTTTTTGCATTAATAAATACAAAATTTTATATATTGATTAAAAAAAGTCTTGTTTTCTCTGCAGCTGCGGTAAAAGAATATTTGAAACCTACAATAGTGGGCCGGCCATTGGTTTATTTTGGCTTTTTTGAGTAACTTTTCAAAGGGCCCACCTTGGAAGTGAACATCCCCGTCACCGTTGCCCCTAAACTATTTCTAAGGAGTAAAAAAATACTGCTAAAAGATTGAAAAGGAAAAATGTGTTTTAGGGTATAGGCAACTATATAGCCTAGGGTTGCTTCTAAATCCTGTGAGAGGGACTAACTATACTACTAAAAATCACTTTTTCAATGTCAATGTGTTATCTTTTTAATAAGGTTGTTTATATTAATCCGATTGTGCAATCACAATCTTTGTTGTAGCTTTCGGCTACTTTCATCAATTTATTTGGTAGTTTACTAATTTTCTAATACTTATATGTATCATTCCATTTTTTTTATAAGTATGTAGAGTCTTAATCATCATCTACCCCTCACCCCCTCAAAGTTTAATTGTGTTATTTTTATTGTACTGAAGACGAGTTAATAGAAATATGACATGTTATCAAATGACTACTTTTCCGTCTCTCATGTTCAAAATTCTAAAATGATCAAAATTTTGGGATGGATGGAGTATCACGTTATTGTTAAAACATACAGAGACTATTTAAGAATGTTTGAATAAGATAATTTGAGTATTTTTCAACTTGATTAGAAGTCTCGAGTTTGAATTTTTTTTAAAAAAATATAATAGTATCATGACAATGTTTAATTAGATTCTGTTGTGAGTACATAGGTGATTGTTCTTCATTTTTTTTATTTAGTATTCTTTTCCAATCTTTGTTTCAACCTCAATCATGGTTGAGGGAACTCTTGCAATATATTCACTTTGTTAATGTGATCTCCTCTATAGCAAATCTAACCAACTTCTCTTCTTCGCAATTTGTCAAGTGTGTCAGAGAGTTTTCGCATCAAGGAGTCACCAAATGGCCTCTATTATTTGAGTAAATTGTCAAATACTCCTCTGAAATTTCAAAATTTGTCAAATACCCTCCAAAATTTGGAAATAGGCAAATACTCCCTTGAAATTATAAAATGTCAATCAAATTACCCCCTGACGTGGACTCTGTCTGGTAGTGTCAGGGGCAATTTGATTGACTTTTTATAATTTCAGGGAGTTATTTGCCTATTCCCAAATTTCTGGGGGGTATTTGACGATTTTTAAAATTTCAGGGAGGTATTTGACAGTTTACTCTCTATTATTTTCACGTTTATACAAACCTCCTAGGGAGGCGGGAGAATGAAAAGAGAGCTGTTCTCTTTAGGGTGCATGGAAAAATTATGCATTTTAAGGTATCTAATGCTCATTGAAGTTGCATTCTAGCATTGTAGTATGTGAGATGCTCATGTGGATCGGTCTTTCCGTCGTACTCCTATGTGGTTATGAGTCTAAAGCGCCTTGGCATCAGTTCTTCATTGATATCGATTCTTTTTCGTCGTACTCCTATATGCTCATATGGATCGGTTTTTTTCCTTCTTTATGAATCATCGCCCTTAGATGAGGAAAAGAAGATAGGGCAACACCAAAAGAGCATGAGAGGATCCAGATCCACAAATCACTCACTTTAAAATTGTGGCAATGTCATAGTTATCGTAGCTATGATCTCTTGATGGCAAGTGGCGTCTCTTCCTTCAAACTCCAACTAATTTTATTTTGAATCTTCTAATACATTCCTTCATCTCGTTCAGTAAGAGATAAACTAATAAAGTAGTTCATACTCATGCAAGGATAACTTTATCTTTAACTAACTCCGACATTTTTATTGATTTTATTGTGAATGGAATGTTACAAGCTAGTAAAAAAATAAAAAGAAGATTACATCAAACATGGGAATTGAGAAATTAACTTATTTGTTGAGTGATATTTGATTCTGTTGAGTGCATAATATTTGACTTTGTTTTGAAATGAATTGAGTATTTTTAAATACTAGCACTGCCTTACTTGTAATAAATAATCTTAAACATGGATACAGTTCACAATCTATGAGGCCCAAGTTGGGTCATTCCAAAATCCAATGAAAATGATCACCAGCTATCTTCCAGATCATTGTCTGTTAAAACAACTCTTTTTAACTGTAATTCACACCTTATTGGATTAATTTGTAACCAATAAAAAGTACTTAAAATGAATGATTATTTTCTGCAAGATATACCTAATCATATTGCCAATCTCCCCAAACATTGACGAACACAGTGACGTTTTCATGTGGATTTTAAATATGTAAAGACCTTAACTTTAACTACCCAACTAGATTCTATATATGCTTTCTATGTGTATTTAGCATTCTGTTCAAATGAATGTCACATATATCTATCTAAACGGCCTATCAAGTTTTTAAGTAGTACTACTAGTACTGTACTATAATTTTTTTCTTTCAATTTTTTTTTTTATTTAAAGAAAAAGACTAATTAGTACCATTAGATTACTAAATAAAGAACTAAAGTTATTAAACAAAATTTTGAAATTTGTGTGGTTTATTTTTTAAAAGTATAAAACATATTATTTTCAATATAAAATTTATTTCATTTAATTATCTAAATAGTGTCTCGGATATAAAAATAAAAAGTGTCTCAAAAACACTAGTTAGCATGACTATTATTTAAATTATTTATGAGTCTTACAAACAAATGTATAAAGTTAGATGATATAACACAAATATCTTCTAGTTTATCCAATATTCTGATATGTACGATAATAGTACTGAAAAAAACTTACTTAGTCACAATTTTAAATAAGTTTATTTTTTTAAATTTTTTGGTACACTGTAGATATGTATAAGTACATTTGTTGAGGTAGATGATTATGATGGGTTTACAAATATTATTTATTAATTTTTCTATATTAAATACTATTTTTGGACCAATTACTATTACCCACCTAAGTCGTGTACAGTATATATCCACATAATGTGTACCGGAGTGTTATTTTTTTTGTTACAAGGCTAATTAAAACAAAAACAAAAAAGCCAAAAAAAGAAAAAAGAAATGGGAACTATTCTCTATGAAGAAAGTTCCAGCTTCGTCGCTCCAGAGAATATCAACCAAACTTTATGGAAGAGATGCGTAAAATGTGAGATCAAAATCTGAAAAGACTTCAAACTTGTATAAGAAATCCGCATAATTATTTCCTCACAAATAAAAAATATCTAAACACGCACAAATAAAAAAAATAATTAAAAAAATTAATAATTAAATAATGTGACTAGTTAGTTTAGGACTTACTCAACAAATGGCACTATAAATACGATGACTCCACCTCTGTTTTTACCACTTAGATTTTGTCGATATAAATAAATTGTATATGTGACAATAAGAATATATACACATTTGATAGATATGTATATCATAATATCACCATCCTTCTCACTCAGTCTCTCTCTGAGCTATGAATGCTGATTTAGCCCCGTAGTTGTTCCGCTTAACCCTCCTCCACAAGAAACACATAACACAATTCAAATCACATTTCTTCATTTTAAACAAGTGGATAGATAAGAACCTCTTTAATTCCTCTCCAATTTTTCAGCAAAAAATATTAAGCCTAACCCCCTTTCACCACCAAACTCAACCTAATCCTACTTCTAAAACTTTGTTTCTTTTCTCTCCCACACACGGTTTCTTCCTAATCCTAACCCTTCCTCTCACTCTAATTTGATATATCATCACAATTCTTCAACATTTTTTTCCTTTTTTCTTTCATCTTTTCTTGAAAGAAAAAAAAAAATTCTTGATGGACTATTGTTTAAGAGAATTAGAAGGTAAACAAGCTAATGATCCTTTGTTCATGAAAAAAATGAACAACAATAACAACCACAAATCGTCATCAACAACGCCTTCACAGGTCCATGAACAAACACAACGCGTGTTTGTTCATGGACCTGTGATTGTTGGAGCCGGACCATCAGGATTAGCGGCAGCAGCATGTCTTAAAGAAAAAAACATTCCATGTATAATCTTAGAAAGATCTAATTGCATAGCATCATTATGGCAACTCAAAACCTACGATCGACTACGTCTTCATCTCCCGAAACAATTTTGTGAATTACCCTTCATGGAATTTCCTTCAAATTTCCCAACATACCCTTCAAAGCAACAATTCATAAAGTACTTAGAAGATTATGCGGAAAGGTTTGGAATTAGGCCGCGGTTTAACGAGACAGTGAAAAATGCTGAATTTGATAGTAAAATTGGCTGTTGGAAGTTGAAGAGTTTTAGTAGTAAAGGGGATTTAACGACGGAATATGTTTGTCGGTGGTTGATCGTTGCAACCGGAGAGAATGCCGAGGCTGTTGTGCCTAATATTGAAGGTGTAGATGAATTTGATGGAATTATAAGACATACAAGTTTGTATAAAAGTGGTGAAGAGTTTAGAGGGAAGAAAGTTTTAGTTGTTGGTTGTGGTAATTCTGGTATGGAAGTTTGTTTGGATCTTTGTAACCATGATGCTACTCCTTCTCTTGTTGTTAGAGATTCAGTAAGTAACTTTCTTATTATTGTTATTATTATTATTATTGTTGTTGTTTTCTCTATGTGTTTTGATAATGGTTTTT
Organism: Trifolium pratense; assembly: GCF_020283565.1. Classification (NCBI taxonomy): domain Eukaryota; kingdom Viridiplantae; phylum Streptophyta; class Magnoliopsida; order Fabales; family Fabaceae; genus Trifolium; species Trifolium pratense. The sequence goes on along the minus strand of NC_060065.1, from coordinate 3,945,548 downwards.
ACAAAAATAAAAAAATAAATGAGAAGAGGAATAGAAGTTTTATGTTAAATTTTCTTCTTTTCAAAAGTTGTGTCCTTATTTGGAACTTTTTTTATTCAATTTGATGAAGTAGAAAAAAGTAACTTAAGTATAAGAGTTAATTAAGATTTTGCTTAAAAAAAAGAGTTAATTAAGATATACTCACTTTTTGATTTCTACTTCCTAAATTGGTTTTTAATTTATTTATTTTTACTATTTGACAAATTTCTATGCATAATGATAATAATATACACAACCTAGTCTAATTAATTTCCTTTTTTTGTCCTTATTTTTTCACCAAAATAATATAAAGTTTAAAGCTCTTTCACTAAGCACTATCTCCCAATCAGAAAAATGGAAGTTTTCTTTGGTGCTAGAAAAGTGAAAAATTGAACTTAACATCCTCCAAGTTTTTTAGCTTTTTAGTCTAACAAATCTCACATGAATTACAAATTAAAAACCCTTGTTTCATTGTTTCTTCCTTTGCATGCACCACCCATAGGTTTCAAGTTCCAAAATGGACTGTTAAAAGAATAACCTTTTATTTTTAATTAATATTTGTTTACAAAGCACAATATTTCAAAACTTGATATTTCTTGCACTTTCTTGGATTCTCAAGCATGCGCAACATGGGCATGGTGTTGATTTATTTACTCCCTCTGATCTTATATCTCGAAAGCAAAAATTCATTTTTTTAGATTTATTTAATAATTAATGAGCTCTTGCTGCTTATATATAAGACAAAATGGAATAGTAAATAGTGGAGTATTATTTTCTTATCATTGTTTTTTTTTTTACCACACCTCATGATTCTTCTGAGTGTTTTCCCCACATAGAGCATGGCCTAAGCCTGCAACAACATTAGGTAGCCAAAGTCCTCGTACCTTTTGGCCCACTTTTTTTTTTTCCTTTGTTTTTTTACAATTAATGTATTCATGTTATATATGATATGATATTGTTATTATTTAACTTACTATGGTAAATTATATAAATGAAGGTACACGTTCTACCACGAGAGATGCTAGGAAAATCAACTTTTGGGTTGTCCATGTGGTTACTTAAATGGTTTCCATTGAGACTTGTCGATAGGTTTTTGCTCATAGTGTCATGGCTTATGCTTGGTGACACTTCTCAACTTGGTTTGGATCGTCCTAGTTTGGGTCCCCTTCAACTCAAAAACCTCTCCGGTAAAACTCCCGTCCTAGATGTGGGTACCCTTGCCAAGATTAAAGGTGGACACATTAAGGTACTTTCCCAATTCATCACATTCTTTGTAATCAATTACAAATATATATATGTTTGAATTAATTGTGAATATAAAAAAATAATGTTAAACTTCCGGTGACGACGATTTTATTGAATATTCAGAATGCAACTTTTGTCAAATTAAAGCGGCTCATATAATTTTGACAAACATGCCCGTAATTCAAACATTCATGAAAGTTATTATGAAACTTTAAAAAATTATTAAATGTAATGTGAATGTAGATCTTGAGAGCAATTAATTTGTTTTGGGTTATGGTGGCTATAGTATTATAGGTTGGGGATTTTTTTTGTACTTTTTAAATTATTTTATAAATATTTTCTATTAGGTGTTAGAATAAAAAAATTAATGGTGGTACCTAATTATTTCCTTTATGCTTTTTATCAAGTGCAACTTACATCTCCTCCTATCTCTCTTTTCTATATTAATAATTAATTTATTTATGATATGGCTTCTTAATTAGTTCCCACTTCTTTTTTATTATTTAATGTTAGCAAGATTTTTCATCATTATGTGATTTCAATCAAATCATGGATGAAAGCACCATTGTTTAGTTTAGATTTTTAAATCAAAAAGCTAATCAATACAACAATATGGTTAATCATTATTTGAATCATGCTTGGTGGGGTTAATTAGTTATTTCCATTAGATTATTTGGTTGTCAAACTCAAAATCAATTTGACACTCATAAAAAAAACCTAAAAATCGATTGATGTGTAGGTACGACCAAGCATAAAGCGGTTAAAACGTCATACAGTGGAATTCATAGATGGAAGGTCAGAGAATTTTGATGGTATCATATTGGCAACTGGTTACAAAAGCAATGTACCCTATTGGCTCAAGGTATGATACATGAACACCATGCATTTTACCCTTTTTTTTATACTCTACAAAAAAAATTTATTCCTTAAATAATATTCTTTTCGTTTCAAAATAAATGATACAATTGATCACTGTATACGCGCAAATGCACAATTTATGTGAATAGTGTACCTAGTTAAAACTGGCCATTTAAAATGGGAGAGAGAGTAAAATATTCTAAGAATATTTTTTAATTAGTGACGTTTTACTTTTTTTAATACTCCATTATCTTAAATATAAACAAAAATTGAACGGTGTAATTCAGACTAAATATACATTTATAATTCTTTCTTTTATATTTAAGGTCATATTAAGTATATAATTTTTTTAAAATTGTATTTGAGATCGAATGAATGAAGTATTTTGAAAACAATTATTATTTTTTACATATTGGAATGGATTGAACAAAGCAAATTAACTAATATACTTTGTATAATATTTATTATATAGGAAGAGGATATGTTCTCTAAGAAAGATGGATTTCCTATGAAGCCATTTCCAAATGGATGGAAAGGTAAAAATGGACTCTATGCGGTAGGTTTTACAAAAAGGGGATTATTAGGTGCATCTATGGATGCTAAAAGAATAGCTATTGACATTGAAAGGTGTTTAGAAGCTGAAAAATAAAAAATTATATAAAGAGCAATTTTTTGCTCCCTCAATTTTGCCACATAAATTTGGTTTTTGCTAAGTGAGATCAAGACACAAAAGAAAGGCATTGATCATGAAAACAACTTATCATAATCATTGATGTTTGGTCTTGGCTAACCCAAAAGACATTCATTCATTCATTTATTCATTGAGGAATATATTGATTTGAAGTTGGTTTGGTATATAAATGAATGGAAAGTGAGATGTATATTTTTGGAGGGGCTAACTTTGCTATAAAACATGTGTGTACAATGGCATTGTACCAAATTGGATGAAGGAGTACTCCAATATTCTATATGCATGGAGGAGAAATGGGCAAAAAGTGAAAGGACAATATGTAATGTAATGTAATATTCATCGGTTGGTTTGGGGTTGATCAGAAGATATTGAATTGAAGTTGAAGCAAGGAAAAATAATTGTAGTTTTTTTTCCTAAGCGGGGACCTCGTTGAATTTACATTCCAATTCCATGCGGTATGGATTTTGCATTCACGCACTCAGGAGTTTAATAGTTTCATGATCAAGATCAGACATTCTAAAAATGCAGATTTAATTTTAATTTTATAATTTGAAGTATTGAACTTGAATTTAAAAAGTCTAATTTTGATCGAACATTTGTTGAAATCTTAACCGTACGAATGTGAAAAATTCTTAAAGTTTGCCCGAACTTACTCTTCTCTCTATATATATGTACGTTTGTACATATTGCATTTATTTTTACCTAATTAGTTTTTTGACTTAAAGAGAAGTGATGGGAGACAGAGTGGGTTGTGGAAGATGTTCTATATGGATGGTATGTGATTGTGGTATATAACATCTAATATTTCCTTTTATTATTTATTTTTTGTTTGGTTTACAATGGAGTCGATGGTCGAATCAATTACCTCTAACATACTATTCAAATCCCGGGATATATTTTGTATCATTTTTCATTATTTTGTGAAGGTGAAAAAAAAAAGTTACTGTAATAATGAGGAAAAAAAAACATTTCTTAATTTGTGATGAAATGCTAGATAGATTGTGTACCAATTTTCATTACCAATTCCATGCAATTTCATTTTGAAAGTTGAAATGATTTTTTTTTCAAGTAGGAAATCATCAGGACCACTCCATATTAATTTTCAGCTGAATTATTTTTATAAAATAAATAGTCGGTCAGAAATCAATCGTTAGTTGGTCCATTGGTGATGACACTAGACTTATTAGGGAGGATCACAGTTCGATTCCCGCAACTATAATCGAGAGTAAGCTAAAACCACTAAATGTCAGATTGATATCCAAATCATATTAAGCAATTCAGTGTGCCGAATACTTATTGTGGTGAAAACCAATAAATAAAATAGCCAGCAGCCAGAAACCATTGAATTGCAAGGAATTGAAGTGGAATTGTTGTTATGACATTTATTACATATTTTCCTATTCACACCAACTTCATTAAATATTAACACCGTTCATCCGAATTTAAGCAACATGAAATGACTAAGACAAGTCATATTGTACGCTTTGCCATCAGTAACCAGCCTTTTATGATTAGTACCACTTACCAGTTACCACTGTATGCTTCTTTGGTGGGGAGAAATTTGGCTGAGTCGTGGATTAAGTTTTATATTGGTTGAAATCTAGGGATAGTTTTTGGTGGTGAGAAATATTCAACCTCAACGCTTGGAAAGTTTTACTTCTTTTAATTGGTTGGAATCTATGAAGTGTGGGTTAATTGGTTAAAAAAGTTGAAGTTGAACATTTTATAAGTGAGATGATATGTAAACCTGATGTCTTAAATTTTTGGGTAAAAATGTGGAGTCAAAATCACGTGTATGATTGCACAAAGTCCAATGTGAGCCCCCCTCCCCCAGCTCAACAATATCTTCGGAGCTAAGTCTTACATCGGTTAGAAGTGTTGAGGTTTAACACTTTATAAGCTAGAGTAGTGAGATTTTAAGGACCAATGTATTGATCCAATTCAGTGAAACTCCCCCTTTACAATCCAATAATATTTTTCACGAGCAACAGATGAAAGACTAATTTCTCTAATTTTGTGATTTTAAGTGCAAGATTTTATTAAATTACGTTATGTTGAAGTTCGGATTCAAATTAAAACATTGATGAGGTTAGGAGTATGTCAATTACTACCTCCATTCCTAATTATAAGACTCTGTTTGACCATTACACGTACGCCAATGCACAATTTTGATCACTAATATCTTTAATTGTCTATTAGTAAAAATTATAAAGATTTAATATTTTGAAAATACTAATCAAAACAAATTGAACAAGATCTTATATGCTGATATTTAAATTTATATATTATTAAAAAAATACGGTCAAAACAAGGTAAATGAATAGTATATTTTTGTCAAACATAGACTTATAATTAGGGACGGAGGTATTATTTACTATGAGTTAACTTATAAACCATATAATTAACGTTCAATTTAATTAGCAAGAGGGTTGTATGCTTTGTCCTGTTACTCGCGGAGAAAGATTTTTGGCTTAATTGCATATTTATTTTTTATGTTTATTTTAGATTTTAATTTGGCTATTTAAGTTTAAAAAGTTTCGAATTAGTGCCTTTTGTCAAAATTTTGCTTAAATAGTTCATGTGGCTAATGGATTTTCACACGTGAACAACTTAGGAGGGTGGCACGTGAAAATTTTAGAGGAAATTAACTCAAAATTTAACAGAAAGTTAGATAAAATTAACTTTAAAAATTTGGCGAAAATGACAAACTTATGTAGGGATGTCAATGGAACGGGGATTGAACGGATGGTACTATTCCTTCATCCACATCCCCCTGGATCCCCACATCAACTTATAAAAAAAAAAAATCAAGTTTCTATTCTTTGGTGACTGCTCAGACTCTTGCAGATCATTTTGTTCAGTTTACAGCTTCAACAGGTGGTCTTCGAGCACGACGTTCTTTTATGCAGCTCATATGACTTGCTTGTGTGTGGGTTGTGTGGACCGAAAGAAACCACAGATTGTTCAGAGGCTCAACATGTTCGGTGCATCATATGTTGGACAAGATCAAGACTTTTTCTTATAGGTGGTTGAAAGCGACGAGTAGTACGCTAGCTTTGAACTGTCATAGTTGGTGGTCTAGTCCTATGACTTGTTTGGGCCTTGTTTAGTTTCTTTTGGTTCTTGTGTTTTGACTCTATTGTAACATTTCTTAGTCTCGTGGCACGTCTTGTGCTGTGTAGACTATTTGCTTTAGTGTATATATATATATATATATATTTCATTTTGGCTTGTTCAAAAAAAAAAGTTTCTATTATTTTCAATCAAACTAGATGTAAAAAAATAGTAAAGTTTAATTATAAAACAAATTAAAAAAATTAAAATATTATTGTGAGTCTTGTGACAATAATAAACATCATATATAGACAAATGTATAAACATATTGTGTGAAAAATATAATTAAAAATAATTTATAAAGTACACAAATATATATTTATAAATGTTATTTTAATAAATTATTCGGGAATGGAGTCTATGCGGGCCGGAAGGTAAAATCTCGTCCTCATCCCCAAACCTCTTTCGGAGAACTTTCTCCTCCATCCTTATCCCTACGGGGAAAAATTTCTCATTTTCAAGTCTCCAAACGGGGCAATCTCCACGGAGATTTTCATTTACGGATGAAATTGACATCCCTAAACTTATATGTTGATATTAGAAACATAAGGAACCAATTTAAAAGTTTTTAAACATAAATGGCCAAATTAAAATCTAAAAAAATAAACGTGAGTGAGGACCAAATATTACAATTAAATAAAAAAAATTCACCAAATATACAATTAAATCAAAAAAATTCACCAAGCTGGGCATCAATGTGGATGCTTGTTCAAACGATTGTCATCCTCCACTTTGATGGAAAGAATCCATTTTTCTATTTAATTTTCAGTGACTAGAGTAATGTCAATAGCACGAATTTGGATTCTCTCCAATTTTTTCTCATGTTTTCTCTCATTTTCTTAATTCAAGAGTTCGTAAATTACAAAGAATAAAAGAAGAGAGAGAATCAACCATTGAATTAAGCAAAATGAGAGAAAACATGAGAAAAAATTTGAGAGGATACAAATCTCAATAGCACTTACTGTAATAGAGTACACAAGCTATGATTTTATTTAAAGATCTCTACATTTTCAATATTTTTAATATTATAATTTTTAATTAATTCGAAGTATATAATAAATTTAAACTCATTTAATATTACACTTTATATTTATATTTTCAAAATTATATAGTAATTTAGGAAATAGAAAAACCAAATAAATGAAGATCCAACTCGATTTCATCATCCCTTTGCCGTGCTCACTCTGCAAACAAGTGTGTCATATGGCTCCACTTCACTTGTTAATTATCACCAACTTGAGGAAAATAAATACAGTACGTACTTATTGAATTCTTGATTAAACTCTAGCTACTCACGTACTAGTACTACTGTACTAGTGTACTGTGCTTGATTTTTTATTTTATTTGAATTTTTTTAAGCTCATGCTAACCATTTCCCGGAATATATCTTTACTTTTTTAAAATTTATTATTTTCAAATCAAAGGTTCATGTTTCACTGTATGGTTAATTGACCATGGATCTCAATTCAACTTATTATATATTGACCTAGTTAGTCATATTTAGAATAATTTAGTATGGTTAATAAGATTTGGTTTTGATTTGTTCAATGCATTCTTATAAAAATTCTATAAAAATTTTAATATTTAAGATTTTAAAGAGTGTCCAGGAAGCATTCGTTAGCATTTACCTATAAATATATACAAACAATTCTATTAATTAATTTTTATTGTTATAGAGAATATAAATTAATTAAATTTGTAGAAAAAAGAGAGTATCCGTAATTAAATTCTTAAGCAACTTTTTCTAGTCAAATTCTTGTGTACTTTTCACAATTTTGAATGGTTTTTTGTATTAATGTTTATAATATTTATAAGAACATCTCCTATAAAATTTAGAATTTTTTAACATAAGATGAATTATTTATGAATTTTTATGTGCAAAAATTTCTTATTAAAAAAAATTTAAACTTTTGCAAGATAGATTCATATAATATACTAAACATTATCACGTAAAAAAACTCAAAATTTCAAATAATATACACCAGTTGAATGAAAGTATGGACCAAAAATTATGATATGTGATAGTGGCTCTGCAAGTACACAGAATCGCAACCAAGTAATAATGTGATAAGTTATCGTTCTCCACATGGATTGTGCCAAAATTACTAGTTTCGCTTATGAATAGTTTTGCATTCGCTTTGTTTAAAGATAGTTGTGCGGGTAAAAGTAAATAACACTAATTAAAAAGCAGAAAAGTAAATTGCAGGAAAGTAAATGACTGTAAAAGTAAATGGTGCGTGTGTGTCTACGCGGGGTGGTTAAGTGTTTTCGAATCCCTCCCTTACTCGTGCTTGGTGATTATTCCCTTGTCCCCCTCTATCAGGATTAGACTATTTAAAATAGGTTCAGAAGCACTCGTTCCCTATTTCTGTTATAAACTGTTCAGAGCCTAGTTTAGGTTACCCTACTCTGCTTAAATATCCTCGCCCCAGCCGGTTCCACTTACTCGTTTAAACTTTGGTATCATTACATTTAAGGCTCAATGTGTCGCAAGCTGTCACGTGTGCCTCAAACTAGTCCCTAACTCTGCCTCAGGTAGAAATTATCATTCGTTCTAATCCTATACTAAGACCTCAGATACTGAATTTAATGGTCTCATGTTGGACCCTAGCACGCTGTTCTTCGTTCGGGATAACTAGCTTCGTTTCCAATCTGATATCCACTAGCTCCGTAGATTTTATTCTAATGTGATCAGTATTAAAATAAATATAAAAGCAGACAATAAAAGAGTTTGAAAGTAGGAACGATTGAATTTATACCCAAATTATACAAAACCAAGCATTCGTAAGGGAGTTCTTCGACACCACCTAACCTAGGAAAAATAAATTACAAAGACAAAGAAAAGAACTTTGTTGGCCTTGGAGTTCTGTGGCCTTCCTTGCCTCCTCCTTAGAGTTCTCCTAACTCTAGAGTGAATATCACTATTGTTGAGTGATTTCGGAATGAATAATAGTGGAGGAGGAAGACTCTATTTATAGTTTTTCAGTTGGGTTTGGGCTTTTTCTGCGCGTCCATCGTATCCATCGTGGCCACGATGGAGTGTAATTTTGCCTCATCGTGGCCACGATGGATCATATCGTGGTACGATGGAAGATTTGATCAGGATTTTCTGTTTTCTTCAACCGCCTTTCATCGTGTCACGATGACAAGTCATCGTGGTACAATGGGAAAGATTTGTTACAGATTTTCTTCAATTTAAACCGTTTTCTCATCGCGCCGCGCTGGATCTCATCGTAGGTACGATGGTGCGCGCTGTTTATTACGTTTTTGCCCTTTTTTGCTGTTTTTTCACTTTTCTTGCTTCTGGACCAAATAACTTCACTTTTCCCGGTATTTGCTTGCTTTTGGGCTTCAATTGCTATTAAAACTGTTCTGGTAAAAAACGAGGGGGTTTGTATTATTGATCAAATGGTGTGATTACACTCAGTTCAATCCCAACAACCCTGGGAGTTTGATAAGTCAGAAATCGATCCCTTTACAAATGAAAGTAAGGAGCTATTTATAGAGCTTCTAGTCTTCTTCTCCAAGCAAGGGCTCCTAAAAATCCGGTCTTCAGCGCCTTTTCCGGTGATGCAGCGTGAAAGTAGGAATAAAACCTTGGTCTCCAAGCCATGGCAGTTTCAAGGAGTTGGTTTCTTCATTCCTAAGTAATCGCTAAGGCAGAGGAGGATGAAGATATTTTGTTATCGTGTGTAAATCCATCCTATGGGCGGTATCCTTCATTGTCTACCTCGCCCAGGCCTTATATCGCCAAATGGACACTTAGAATTTAATTGTTTTGGGCCTGTTTCCTTTCTCATATTAATTGGGCTAGTTTGATTTTGCCTTTAAGCCCATTGCCCAGTCCACAGCCCCCCAAGCATGAGATCCGTAGGAATGAAATGCTTAAGTACAATTCGAATTTCCCTCCATAATTCTTGGCGCGCGGTATACCGCGTTTCTCTCCCACTCTCTGGTGCACGTTCTGACGTTCCTGGGCAACTCTCATTAACCGTTTCCCCACCTGATGCTGCCACTATGAGATTCTTCGTCTATAAAAGTGGGACTTTGATGAAACAATCAGTTCATCCCTTCTTACCTGCAAAGTTCTAAACTTTCCTTTCAGCGTTATGTCTCCCAAAAATCCTTCTTTCGAATGTGGTCAATCCCCGGCTTCCCCCGTCATTAAGCGGCTCCGGCGTATGTTGACCCTAGGCACGGAGGACTTGATGGATGATTTTGGCGAGTTCTCAGAGTTCGTCAAAGAGCTGAACGATTACTGCTGGAGGCTAACCAAGGAGGAGAAACGCTTTCTTGATAGCGTGTTACGTTTGGAGAAGGAACTGAAGGATAATGCGTCCTTTGTGATTGCTGTGGAAAATGTGAAGGAGTGCCATGCTGAAGTTACCGAAGCTGTCGACAGTCAGATAGAGATCACGAAAGAAACCATGGGTGTGCAGGAGGAGATCCTAGGGATATGCTTCAACGAGGAACGGAGAGTGGACGATCGTTTGGCGCTGCTGAACAAGGAGATGAAGCCGCTTGTGAAGAGGAAAAGGGCTCTTCAAGGCGAAATCAGGGACGATGTCGTTAAGCTGATTTCTAGGCGTCACTCCCTGGTGGACCTATTGGACAAGCAGAACGAACTGAGAGAGGATTTGAAGCCTATTGAAGAAAACATGGTGAAGGCGAAAAGGGTGAAACGGGCATTGGAGGAAATGCACCGTATCGCCGTTGCCGATGCTGGTGAATTGGGGAGCTCTACTATGCCGTGAAGTTTTTTGTTTGCTCATCTTTCCGTTTTGTACTTTTCTTTCCAGTATTTGTAGTTTGCTTATGTATTTTGGGATCTTTGTTATTTTCATTCTGTTTCTTTGCTTCCGTTGTATTTTCTTTGCGACGAATTTGGATATTAAGCAATTTCTTTCCCTTACGTGTTGCTCTTCTGTTCCCTTTAGTACCGCCTTCCTTTGCGATCTTCGATAACTAAAATGGGTCAAGTTTTGACTCCTTGGAAACATAAAGTGGTATTTATCGAGACAGTCAAAACTTGATGGTTACGACCGTCCATGCACTTATTGTTGCCGTTAATAACGATGTTAAGGTTGAATATTGACTATAAATATCCCCTGTTAAAACTCGAATTTTCATCAATCTTGTTTTGAATCTTTATGATGGAAAATAATAATGCGAAAAAACCTGTTGCCGGAAGCGCTCCGCCTCAGCGGAAAAAAAAAAGGGGAGAGGTGTCTACTTCCAACTCCACTCGCTCCCGAAGGTCAAAGGATGTCAAAAAGGTGGAGGTTATCGTCCTTTCCTCGGATACCTCCGATTCTGGTAGTGGCGATGAGGATTACGTTTCGTTTCTGGAGACCTACGTTCCTCCTGAGCTTCGTGCTTCTTCGTCCAGTGAAGAAGAGGGGTCTCGGGTCACCGTGGAGTCCAAGATGACTTTCCCTGAGCCTGCGCCAAAAGATTCCGAGTCCGAGTGATAGGACTTTCAAGATTAGTTTTTCTTTGTAATTTTGCTTTCTGCCGTTGTACCTTTATCTTTCAAAATTAATAAAGACTTTTGGTCTAGGGCTGAATTCATTGTTCTTGTGTTTTGCTTTCTCCTTAATCTTGAATTTTTCCTCTTTTTGAGCGTTTTTCCTGTTAATTTATGTTATGCTCAAAAAAAAAGGCGAGGCTTGTACTTTTGGCGTGGTGATTCCAGAGGCGCATTGTGTTTCGAGGCGACTTCATGTTCGCCTTTTAGGGTGATAACTATTTGACGATAAATCTTCCGAAATTTATTCTCGGGATACACGCTTTTTGACGCGTGTTTAATCCGACGGCGCACTTGGTACTTATTACTTCGACTTCTGGACTTCAACCAAAACGAAAAGATTTCCCTCTTTATAAGTAGTATCTCCGTTTCTTCTTTCCCTTTACTTATTTCTTCTCGCGAATCAGTATTCTCTTTCGCATATCCTTCTTCGATCCAGCAAGCCTTTGTTCAACGATTAGGACGCTTCCAGTTTATTTCTTCAAGCTTTGTCAATTCCTTTGAGGTATTCTTTCTTTTATACCTTACTCCTTTTTGCCGATTTGGTCTGTCTTGAGTAGGAACCCTAGTTTTCTGATTAGGTTTGGATAAATGGTTATTTTGAGGGAGTTAGATGATAATGAGGAGAGGGTTCCTATTTCTTCTCCTAGTTATTTCGAATGGGCGCAACAGGTTCGCGCCCACTATACTAGGGCTAACGGCGTCCTTAATAGCCGAGGGTTTTACTCGGAATTATGGGGTTTTGATGTGGGGAGTAGTAGTAGTGATAGTGATAGCAGTAGTGATAGCGGTAATGACAGTGATTGTGTCATAATCTCCCCTTCCTCTTTCACAGGAAAGCGGAAGAATCCTTGTCGAGATCTGGTCGTTGCTGATTATACTCCAGTCACCATGGAAGTTCCTTCGAAGTATACTAGTGTGGAGATGGTGAGGAGCTTTAGGAAAGCCGTCAAACTTTCCGACTCTCGACATGAAGATTCTATTATTACCGAGCCTGTCAGAGAGGATGAGTTTGTATTTTCTAAGAATGACAAACCTCCGCATTATTTCTACCTTTATACTGGCGTGATCCAACCCCTCAATATTTGGCTGCCCTTTACCCCCTTTGAGGCGGAGATGTTGAAGGTTCTTAACGTCGCCCCTACCCAACTTCATCCCAACAGTTGGGCCTTTGTCAAAGCCTTCGAGGTGATGTGCTTAGGTTTCGAACTGGAGCCCTCAATTGGCGTCTTTTTCTCCTTCTACCACATTAAAAATTTGAAACCCCAAGCTTTAGTCTCCCTTAGTAGTCAACCTAACCGCCGCCTCCTGAGTTTGTACGCTTCCAACTTCAAGAATTTTAAGAACTCTTTCTTCCGGGTTCGCTGTGGCGATCAATTCCCGGATTTGATGTATGATGAGGTAGAAGATCCTTTATTTCCCTTCTACTGGACCAATAACCCTAGGCTTATCAAGGGGGCCGTCTTTGAGGCCTTGAGTGATTTTGAACAAGATACCGTCAGCTTCCTTGACTCATATGCTCTTATGGATACTGCCGATATTCTTAGGTGTGAGGGTAATAGTGAAGCCCTGACAGAGTATTTACGTAAGTAACGCATTTGGTATTTTTCTACTTCTGTTTAATGTTGATCTCGCCTCGTTATTAACTCTTGTGTTTTTTTTTTGTCTCTTTTTACTTTTGCAGAGAGAATGAGGACTATTTCTAATGAGGAGAGACTGGCATTCTTGGCTAAAGCTCGCCAGCAAAGAGCCAATCCTGTTGTCGCCGTGACTGATCCCCTGAAGAAGCTGCAAGTGGAGGAAGCTGCTATGAAGGAAGGGCGGAGCAAGAAGAAGCATGAGGGGCGTATCCGTGTTGAGATCCCGGGAAAGACGGCTTCTGGAGCAGAGGAGAACGAGGGTGTTGCTCCTCCTCCTCCTAAAAAGCAAAAAGTTGAGAAGATTACTCAGAAGGCTGGGGGCGCTGACAAGGGCAAAGGCGCGGCTTCCAGTTCTTCTCAGCCTCCCGCTCAAGACGCTGAAAATGCTGCGCCCCTTTCCTGGAGCTCCTTCGATCCTCTGGAGTTTATTGAGAGAGGAGTAACCATGGTGGGTGATATGACTCGCTTCACCAACACTTCGACGGAAGACCTGAGGAAGAAAGCCTTAGAGTATGAAGTCAAGGGTACTCTCCTCAATTATCTGTTGACAAACCGCCAGGAGCAAGAGGTTATGGAGGCGAGGCAAAAAGTGAAGATGGTTGATGACAACCTCGCTGATATTGAGAAGAAGTATTCTGAAACTAAGGCGAAGCTGGAGGATGATATTAAGAAGCTGAAGGAAGAACAGGAAGGCGAGGCGGAGAGGTTGAAGAAGGAATATGAGGATAAGCTGGCGAAGGTGAAGGAAAGTTATGCCGCCTCCGAGACCAAGCTGAAAGAGAATGCTGCTGCGCAAGATGAGGTGATTTCTAAGCTTTCTAAAGAGAAAGATGCAGCGGTGTTCTCCGTGGGGACCTTGGGCGAAGAGAAGGAGAGGTTGGAAACTGACGTGAGGGAGCTTCAATTGTACGCTGCCAATCAGTACGAGGAAGGTTTCGCCTATGCCCTTGAGCAGGTCAAGCTTCTTTTCCCAGACCTCGACGCCCCGCGCCTAGCTGAAGCTGATGCAATGAACCAGATTATTGAAGGAAAGCTTGTTCCCTATGTACCTCCCAGTGAATGATATGATCTTGTTTGTAATGATTTTTGTTCTTGCCCTTCTGTGGCTTTTTGTAACTATTTTGTATGCCCTGTTGTGGCTTTGAACAATTTGCCCCTTGGCTGGGTCCTTTATAAATTTCTTTATTCGCCTGATTTCTTCTCTTTATAACTTTATGGATTATTTTTGCATTACGTTGTGAGGTAACGCCTTCTGTTGTTCTCGTCTAGGAAACTTTGTCCTTGCACCTGTGACATTTTCTACTTTCTATAATAATTGTAAATTGATACAAATAACGTTATACCTGTTGTCTTTTGGCGTTATAATGAATCGCCTGCTTTGGTTGTGTATAAGCTTCTTCTGGCGGTGTTGATAATCTCGCCTTTTTAATTTTTCTTTTTCTGACGTACCCAACTCGTAAGACTTACAGGTAACGCCAAGGCTTTGCAACCCTTTTTTAAAATTTTTTTTTTCTGACGTACCCAACTCGTAAGACTTACAGGTAACGCCAAGGCCTTTCAACCTTTTTTAATTTTGCTTTTTCTGACGTACCCAACTCGTAAGACTTACAGGTAACGCCAAGGCCTTTCAACCTTTTTTAATTTTGCTTTTTCTGACGTACCCAACTCGTAAGACTTACAGGTAACGCCAAGGCCTTGCAACCTTTTTTAATTTTGCTTTTTCTGACGTACCCAACTCGTAAGACTTACAGGTAACGCCAAGGCCTTTCAACCTTTTTTTAATTTTGCTTTTTCTGACGTACCCAACTCGTAAGACTTACAGGTAGCGCCAAGGCCTTTCAACCTTTTTTTTAATTTTGCTTTTTCTGACGTACCCAACTCGTAAGACTTACAGGTAACGCCAAGGCCTTTCAACCTTTTTTTAATTTTGCTTTTTCTGACGTACCCAACTCGTAGGTGACGCCAAGGCACTGTAACCCTTGTTTAATAATATTTATTTTTTTTTTTTCTGACGTACCCAACTCGTAGGTGACGCCAAGGCACTGTAACCCTTGTTTATTTATTATTTTTTTTTTCTGACGTACCCAACTCGTAGGTGACGCCAAGGCACTGTAACCCTTGTTTATTTATTATTTTTTTTTTCTGACGTACCCAACTCGTAGGTGACGCCAAGGCACTGTAACCCTTGTTTTTGGTTCAGCGCTCACATCTGAGTTGATCTTTAAATAAAGATTCAGAGCTCAAGTTTGAGATAACCATTTTTGTTGGTTCAGAGCCCGTAACTTAATCAGGTTGACCTTTATTGACGCAAATATTTTGGGATATGCAGGAAGATATAAACTACTAGAATTTTGAAATTCAATGAGCCTCGATAAAAACCCCCGTTGAAACAGGGGAAAAGAGTGTCTCATTGTTTTTTATTCATTTATGACAATGGTTCTTATACATCATTTAAAAATATTGCTGAAAGAAGAGAATGGTTTTACTTATTCTTCCACCGATAAAGTGATGCTCCGTGATTAGCTATAGTAGAACTTTAGGTTTGCTACGTTCCATGTCCTTGGGAGGATTTTTCCTTCCATGGTCTCTAGGCGATATGCTCCTCCTTCGAAAGCTTCTTGCACCCGAAAGGGGCCTTCCCAGTTTGCTGCGAACTTTCCTCCTTTATCCTTTCCCATAGGTCTTTTCAGCACCAGGTCGCCTTCTTGAAAACTCCTTTGTTTGACTCTCGTATTATAACGCCTAGCGGCTCTTTGCTTTATGGCGAATTCCCTGAAATGCGCTCTTTCTCTTCTTTCCTCGATCATGTCTAGGTTCTCTTCCAGAGCTCTGTCGTTCTCTTCCTGCGTCGTGGTTTTTCTGCGCCAACTAGGAGGATTTATTTCCACCGGGATCATCGCGTCCGAACCATAGACCATTGTAAATGGCGCTTCTCCTGTCGAGGATTGGGGAGTGGTGTGATACGACCAGAGGATGGGTGAGATGTGGGCTACCCAAGCTTCGCCTTTACTATCTAGCCTTCTTTTTAAGGCTCTTAGTATCACCTTATTTGCTGACTCTGCTTGTCCGTTAGCTTGTGGATGCTCCACTGATATAAAGGTGTTTTTTATTCCTTTGCTTTGACAGAATTCAACGACCTTTTCGCTGGCGAACTGTGTACCGTTGTCGGATACGATGTATTTGGGCAATCCAAATCTGCAGATGATTTTCTTCCAATAAAAGATTTTTACCTGTTCCGCCGAGATGCTGGATACCGGCTCTGCTTCAATCCATTTTGTAAAGTAGTCTACGGCGACGATGATCCATCGCGCTTGTTTATAGCCAACCGGAAATGGACCAACGATATCTACACCCCACATGAAAAAGGGCCAAGGGGATAACACTGACTTCAGTGGCTCCCCCGGAACGTGATGCAGGTTGGCGTGTCTTTGGCATTTGTCACAGTTTCTTACATACATGGCGGTATCATCATGTATATCTGGCCAATAAAATCCTGCTCTCAATATCTTTCCTGCTAATGCTCTTGAACCGATATGACTACCACATGATCCTTCGTGTACTTCATTCATGATGCGCTTGGCTTCTTCAGTACTGACGCATAAAAGGAGGGGGGACGCGAATCCTCTCTTATATAGCTTATCCCCTACCATTGAATACCATGCCGCCATTTTCCTCAATTTAAAAGCCTTTTCCCTTTCTTTCGGGAGCTCATCCTTTTGGAGGTACCGGATAATGGGCGATCTCCAGTCTTCTTCTTCTATTACCATCATTACCTCTTCCCCGTCGATGCTGGGAGTTTTTATGGTTTCTTGGATAACGGTTCTATGGCTTCCTGGTTTTTTGGTGCTCGCCAATTTTGACAATAGATCTGCTCTCATGTTTTGTTCGCGGGGAACGTAAATCAATTCGAACGAATCGAAATGCTTAGCTAGGTTTTGCACCTTCTCCACGTATTTGATTAACTGCGGCTCTTTCGTTTGAAACTTCCCTGATACTTGGTTGGTTACCAGCTGGGAATCACTCATGGCCTTTAGCTCTTTTACCTCCATATCGCTTGCCAACTTCATTCCTGCTATCAAAGCCTCGTATTCCGCTTGGTTGTTGCTAGCTTTGAAGGCGAAACGTAGCGATTGTTCTATCATCACGCCATCCGGTCCTTCCAGTACTATTCCGGCTCCACTTCCTCGCACATTGGAGGCCCCGTCAACTGAGAGTGTCCAAAACGCCGTTTTCTCTGTTGTTGGCGGAGTAGACATCTCCAATACAAAATCAGCTAGTCTTTGTGACTTAATGGCCCCTCTAGGTGAGAAGGTGATGTCAAATTCCGATAATTCCACGGACCACGCCACCATTCTTCCTGCCAAGTCTGGCTTTCGGAGGACATTCTTGATAGGGTAATCTGTTTTAACAATTACCTGGTGGCTTTGAAAATACTGCCTTAACTTTCTGGCTGTGACAACTACCGCGAGAGATAACCTCTCTATTCTTTGATACCTTGTTTCTGCTCCCCTTAAGGTTCTACTTACAAAATATATAGGTTTTTCTTCGCCCTCTATTTCTTGAACTAGAGCTGAACTCAAAGCTCTATCCGAGATTGCGAGATATAGGTAAAGGGTGTTACCTGGTAATGGGCGTGTCAAGATGGGCGGTGATGCCAGGAACTCTTTTAGTTGTTTGAAGGCTTCTTCGCATTCTGGCGTCCAGGAAAATCTCTCATTTTTCCTAAGAGATGCGAAGAAGTGGAAACCCTTTTCGCCCGCACATGATAGGAATCTGGATAGTGCGGCTATTCTGCCTGTCAAGGTCTGTACTTCTTTCACGGATGTAGGGCTCCTCATGTCTATGATGGCTTGGCATTTTTCGGGGTTAGCCTCTATTCCTCTGCTGGTGAGCATAAACCCTAAGAATTTTCCGGCTTGTACCCCAAAGGAACACTTTGCTGGGTTTAGTCTCATGTTGTACTTTCTTACTGATCCCATGATGTCCAACAGATCATCATCATGGCGACTTCCCTCGGAAGTTTTTACTACCATGTCGTCGATATATACCTCTAAATTCTTCCCTATTTGCTCAGCAAAAACCCTGTCCATCAACCTTTGGTATGTTGCTCCCGCATTCTTCAGTCCAAAAGGCATGACGTTGTAAAAATAGTTGCAGGTATTCGACATAAAGGCTGTATGGCGGGCGTCGGAGGGGTTCATCTTTATTTGATTGTATCCGGAGTAGGCGTCCATAAAACTCAGCATCCTACACCCCGAGGCGCCATCAATTAACCTGTCTATGTTAGGTAGGGGATATGGATCTTTGGGACACGCCTTGTTTAAGTCTGTGAAGTCCACGCACATTCTCCACTTCCCGTTGGCCTTTTTCACCATGACGACATTTGCCAACCATGAGGGATATTTTATTTCTTCGATGAATCCTGCTTCCTTTAGTTTCTCTACTTCCTCTGCTATAGCGACTCGCCTTTCTTCTCCCACCTTCCTTTTTCTTTGGGAAACTGGTTTTGTGCTGGGTGATATTGAGAGTTTATGTGTTATCACCCCTTCGTCAATCCCTGGCATATCTGAAGGTTTCCATGCGAATAGGTCAGCGTTATCCTTCAAGATTTTGATGATTCGTCTCCTCTCCTCGCTGGGCAACGCTGTTCCCAAGCTAGTTGTCTGGTGAGGGTAATCGCCAATTTGAACCTGCTCCAGGTCTTCTATAGGGCTTACCCTTCGATCTTGGAATTCCTCCCTTGGATCCATATCTGCGCTCTCTATCATGTTTATGCCGCCTGGAATTGCGGCTTGTCTTCTTTCGAATTTTCCGCTTGCGCTGGAAGTTCGGTGTCGTATCTTTAAGCTGGACTCGTAGCACTTCTTGGCGAGAATCTGATCGCCCCGTACTGTTCCTACTCCCCCATTCTCGAGGGGGTATTTTATTGCTAGGTATAAAGTGGACATGGCCGCCCCTAATGCGTTAAAGGCGGGTCTTCCTATAATAATATTATAGGAGGTAAAAGGAGTTTTAACTACCAGATATCGCACTTTGATAGTTTTGGCGTTGCTGCCTTCTCCAAACGTGGTAAGAAGGGAGGCGTAACCCATTACGTCCACTTGTTCGCCAGAGAACCCAACCAGGGTTCCGGAGTATGGTTGCAATTGCTCTTCTGCTAATTGCATGGCCTTGAAAG
The DNA here is from genome assembly GCF_020283565.1 of Trifolium pratense. NCBI lineage: Eukaryota > Viridiplantae > Streptophyta > Magnoliopsida > Fabales > Fabaceae > Trifolium > Trifolium pratense. Next base: position 3,926,277 of record NC_060065.1, on the reverse strand, counting down.
CTTCCCAGTACATAATGTCCGCTGAACTCCCCGAATCTATCAGTACTCTTTTTACATCACAGTTCAAAATTTGGACTTGTATCACTAAGGGATCATCGTCATGGGGTGCTACCTCCAAACCATCCTTTGCTGTGAATGCCAAATCTGGTACGTCTAATGGCTGAGGTTGACTTATGAGGTATATCTCCGAGATGGCTCGGCGTACATACCTTTTCCTTGCTGAGCTTGATTCGCCCCCGCCTGAGAATCCCCCCGCTATTGTATTCACGGAGATTCTCCCCTTGGGAGGCTCTCTGTTTGGCCCAGGAGGGTCTCGTGGCTCCTGCCGGGGAACTTTTGGCACGACAACCCGCCCTTGGGCGGCGTCGTCAATAAATTTGCGAAGGTGTCCGCTTTTGATTAGTTCTTCGATCAAATCTCTTAGGCGGAAGCATTTCTCCGAGGAGTGACCTCTACACCTGTGATATGCGCACCAGGCGTTATCGTCCAGCCCCATGGGGATGTTACTGGTTCTCCTTGGGGGGAGGTTTGCCAAACCAGTGGCCAGAATCTCATTTAAGACGTAAACCTTTGAGGCGTTTAATGGCGTGAAGTCTTCATTGGCGGGATGATTCCTGAATTCTCTTCTGGGCGGTTGGCGGTAGGGTTTCCCATGGTGCCTCTGCCATGGGTCTCCTTGGTGGCCCCCCGATTTTGGTCGTGGGTGTTCGGGCGCTCTAGTGGCACGGCCCACGTATTCCTTCTCCTTAACGTCTCTTTGCCTTTTCTCGGCGTTACTTTCTTCGCCCTTGATATAACACTCCGCCCTCTTGTTCACCTCTTGCATCGACGAGGCTGGCTTTTGGGCTAAGGACTCATTGAAATGTCCCGCTCTTAGCCCATTGTGGAAGGCTGCCACAAACATCTCCTGATTTGGATTTGAGACTTTGATGGTGGCTTCGCTAAATCTGGCGAGGAAGTTACGCAATGACTCGCCAGGGTTTTGGCGGATGGAGAAAAGACTGGTTGATGTGACTTTCACGTGTTTCGATCCAGCGAACTGGTGAATAAATTTTTTATGAAAGTCAGCATAACTCTCAATTGAGTTTCTTGGAAGGTTCATGTACCAACGCAGGGCGACATCCTTGAAGGTGCCGGCTAGTAATTTACACTTTAGATGTTCCGGAGCATTGATTATGGCAGTTTGTGTCCCAATTGCCATCAGGTGCTCCCTTGGATCCGTCTTTCCGTCGAAGGTAGGAAGGTGAGGAACCTTGATTGTTTCCACCACTTGGGCATCCCACAGGTGCTGTGCTAAGGGTTGTACGTCCATGACGCCCTCTCCCTCCTCCTCCTCCAAAGTCAATTTCGCTTTCTCTTTCTCATTAGTTCTTTCGGCTTCTATGGCCGCAATCTGAGTTTGTAAGCGCCGAATCTCTACGACGGCGGCTTGCAGGGTGTTAACGTTAGAGTTGTCGTGGTTTTCGTGTTCTCCAGCCATGTGAAGATGTTTGATTTTTCGTCTAGTTGCTGTGATAGGCTGGGATCAAATGATTTTACCGCAGCCCCACGGTGGGCGCCAAAATGTTCTGGTAAAAAACGAGGGGGTTTGTATTATTGATCAAATGGTGTGATTACACTCAGTTCAATCCCAACAACCCTGGGAGTTTGATAAGTCAGAAATCGATCCCTTTACAAATGAAAGTAAGGAGCTATTTATAGAGCTTCTAGTCTTCTTCTCCAAGCAAGGGCTCCTAAAAATCCGGTCTTCAGCGCCTTTTCCGGTGATGCAGCGTGAAAGTAGGAATAAAACCTTGGTCTCCAAGCCATGGCAGTTTCAAGGAGTTGGTTTCTTCATTCCTAAGTAATCGCTAAGGCAGAGGAGCATGAAGATATTTTGTTATCGTGTGTAAATCCATCCTATGGGCGGTATCCTTCATTGTCTACCTCGCCCAGGCCTTATATCGCCAAATGGACACTTAGAATTTAATTGTTTTGGGCCTGTTTCCTTTCTCATATTAATTGGGCTAGTTTGATTTTGCCTTTAAGCCCATTGCCCAGTCCAAAAACAACCCTAAATTACTACTAAAAACATCATATAATTGACTGTCATCAATATATGAAATACTTTAGGGACCAAAAGTTGCTTAAAAATTTTATAGAACTTAAATTTATAGGGATAAAAAAACATATTTAATCGGTTAATCCTAACTTATAAACGTTAGTACGTTACCTCACTTATTAGGAGACAAGTCAATGAGGTCACTCATGTATTAGCAAGAGAGACCACATCCTTAGTTAGTTTCCACATTTTCATTGATGTTCCCCTTTGTATTCCTGATATTATTATGAATAAAATGAAGTAGATATTTTACGTTAAAAAAAAAAAACGTTACCACACTTGTTACTCAAAAGGAGATAGGTGACTACTTCTCTACCCTCGCATAAATTGAGGGTAGTTGCCCTATGCTGATGTGGTACCAATAAAATTCATCCACGTGTATTTAAGTCAAACATAATTAATTTTTTACCATAAAGTAATTTTGACTACTTTTATTTTTAATTAATTATATTTTATGTTACTAGTTTTCTTTAATTATATTTTAGACTATGTGTAAATATAATTAGAATTAATTTGGTCATTGATTGCTTGTTTCTAAACGTTATATATTGATTCTAAAATATCAATGTTATTAGTAAAAAAAATCAATGTTATAACAACAAAGGAAAATAAAATAAAATAAATATATATCAATGTTAGTTTAAATAAAAATAATAAGAGAACAAAAACAACAAAGGAAAAAAAAAACCTAATATCTTTAATTTAAATATACAATTCCACTTGTACATTTATTAAATGAAATCAAATAATGCTTCAAAAAAATAAAATAAAATCAAATAATTCATGCTATTCCGGTGTAAATACTCCCTCCGTTTCAAATTATTTGCTCCCTGGTGTGGACTCTGACTGGTAGTGCAAGAGGGCAATTTGATTGACTTTTTAAAATTTTAGGGGGGTATTTGCTCATTTCAAAATATCACGGGGATATTTGACGAATTTTAAAATTTCAATGGGGTATTTGACGGTTTACTCATTGTAACTAATTACTTGGTGCAATTAATTCGATTCATTTGAGTTTTGAATTTTCAATAATATGGTAATAAATATTGAATCATATTCCTTATTGGTCAACAATCATAAATCAAATTCTTCTTAACTCAGTGACCAATCAAGTGGATCAATTTTCTTGATTACATTCTCCTAATTTCATTTTGTCTTCTCTAAACTATTTTGTTTGCAATTTTTTCCAGATATGGACAACCAAAGAAAACAAAAATAAAATGACGATGAATAGGAATCACATTCTATGACATAATAGGAAAAAATAAGGAGAAAAAAAAACAGGAAAAATATGCTAAAAAACATAACATGTAAGAAATTGAAAATCACAAGTTTTAGAATCTTGAAGAAATCCGGTAGATCGGTGGCGAAGGCTGCAGTAAAGATTGACATCGGATAACACAAAAGCGGAGGAGCTGTAGAATGCTAACATGACAGTGGTGGAGGTTGCGGCAGAGATTGAAATGTTTAAGAAGAAGAAGAAAGTTTTTTGACGATAAGAAGAAAGTTTTTTTTTTACGCGAAGAAGAAAGTTGTTTGAGACGTAAAACAATTTGAAGAAGAAGCAAATAAATCAGAAGCAATTAGGTCCAAAATATAAATTCATAGAATATAATACATAAAATATAATTAAATGAAAATAAAAGTAGTCTAAACTACTTTGTGGTAAAAAGTTAATTATGTTTGACTTAAATAAATGTGGATGAATTTCATTGGTGTCACATCATCAAAGGGCACCTACCCTCAATTTATGTGAGGGTAAATTAGAAAAAACCATAGTGTAGATATAGATATATTATATGATGCGTACCTATCTATCATGTAGCAGAATGTTCCACTTTGACAATGAATATATATTTCTTTTATGGCTATACATGGAAGTCTTGTTGGGATCTTTTATTTTTTGAAAAGAATGCATATAAATTATAGATAGATATATCAGTATGTTGTACAATAAGTATCGCATCTAATTAATAACACATGTATTAATTTTTATCTATTATATTTTTACCATGATATTTGTGTGAACATTTTACCTCCATTAGCAATGATATTTTTAAGTGCACAATCAAGTACTTGGTAGTTCATTTGAATTAGTCAATTGCGTTTAAATGTGTTTTTTCAAACTTAATTAAAGTTTCGGATTTGATATTTAATTTGGGCATGCAGGCACACACAAAAATTGTCATGGGATACAATCTTAAAAATTTAAAATAAAAAAAAAATAGCTAATTTGAGTTAAAGCAGCTGTTTTAAATGGCAATTAATTTAAGCAAAAAATTGCATCCCAAATTGTTGCACTTAGGAAAACATACAACTAAGGTGGTCCTGTCACGTATATATATATATATATATATATATATATATATATATATATATATATATATATATATATATATATATATATATATATATATATAAGATCCACAAGCTTCACAAGGCAATTCATAAGGTACGTACACAATCTGCACATGGAAGCTAATCAGTTTAATATCAAAGATTCAGGACCATCGTGGTTTTATGGGGTTAAAAGCCATTTAATTTATGTGGTCCAAAACTTCAAATCATTTATTTTCCTAACGGTTTTGATCAATACGTCTTGAGGTGAATTTCACCAAATGGAATGGACCATCACAATATTCTGAGGACTTGTTTTTTTTTCTTTTTGTCCGTCGACAAAGTGATAAACATTAATCAAAATTCACACACATAATTGCAAAATTTAGGTTCAAATTTGGATCTCAAGTCTAATAATATCAGTACTGTACGTATTATCAATTAAGTTAGGTTTGGTCGTCACTCATCGTAACATCTATTTTTCAATCATATTATTATTTTAGCGAAATATCTATATCAACTTTGTTCATATTAATTTTCACATAAAAGGTCAAAAGATTTAAACTTAAGACCTTATTTAAAGAAAGCGACATTCGAATCCAATTTTACTTCCAATATTGTAATTATTTGACTTTAAAATTCAATTGGTGGTTCTCATATATTTATTTTCCGGTATAAGTTGTTCACAGTTTAAATATATAGATTTTTTTTCTATGAGCTTAAATATATGCATTATTTATAAATAAATAAATAATTATAATTATATACATTATACATAGACTGAATTTAATGGAGGCTGAGAAGAGTCAACATCAAGCTAAGTTAGATGGTCACTCGTCTAATCTAACTAATCCAAATTATGCGATTAGGGTATAGATCAAATGATTGGTATACCCTAGAATGTTTGTCAAGGAAAAATCACCAGCTTACAAAAAGCCACCGGATATTCTTTTTTGAAAGGAACACATGCAAAACCATTTAATGGATAGACTACTAAATACTAATTGACAAAACGAATTTTTCACAAAACTTAGTCCAGTCATATCCTTGTACTTTGCAAACATTTTGTACATTTTTTTAACTTCCATAGATTTGATGTTATGAATCTCATATTGACTAGATAAAAGTGATCAATATAATTTTTATTGATTTTAAGAAATTATTTTATCAAATCAAGAGTTGAAATTTGCATGTATTGAGTTTTAAGTATTTCTTTATAAGGGGTTTGTCTAATTATAAAAGAGTGATTCAGGTGGTGCATGGTGTACAAGTCATGAATAATATTATAACGAATATAAATTTTACCAAATCTACAGTTTGATTGAAAATTTATATCATATAGAATTATAGATCATCCATAAATCTTTTTAGAAAAATTAAAAAATATTTGATATGTTATTAAGACTCATCAAAATTAATGGTATTCAATGAAAACCCATAAACCGTTAATTTTGATGTAACTTAATAACATTATCAAATAATTTTCAATTTATCTAAAAGAATTTATGGATGATCTATATGATATAATTTTTCAATCAAATGGTAAATTTTGTAAAATTAGTATTCGTTATAATGTTATTATGATTTGTGCATCATGCACCACTTGAACCACTCTTTCATGTTAGACATGCCCATTTATAAGACCGTTTATAATCAAGACTTTTAAGTTTGAATTTTAATGGACTGTTAACGCAGATGTTTTTCTAATTTCAAAGTACTTTATAGATTTGTGAAGACCTAATTTAATTTTATCACATACCACATCCAATCTTTAATATAAAAAAAATATTTTTTTTAGATGCATATCTAGCATATATTATTATAAAACTCAAATTAAAAATATTAATAATTGATATTTATTTATTATTTTCTACTGAAACAACTAGGATAGTACCCGTGCCTCTGCACGGGTCGCGCCTGCGGCGTGTTATTTAAGTCGTCGGCTGCATTTCTTGGTTTTAATTTGAAAATTATATATAAAAAGTAAGAAAAAAAGTAGTTAATTACATTAAAATTATTCAATAAAATTATGAAAAAATCAAATCTATTTAATAAACAAAACGGAAATATTTTTTAGATATATATAAGAAATAAAGTTACAAAATATAGAAATATATAAATATATAATGTTGGATAATTTATCATCAGATGCAAATATATAAATGTCATAAATTACAATGAAATTTGAAAAAGATGACATCTATATAGGTTACAAAATTTAAAGCGTATAGTAATTCCTGGGAGAAAATTGTTTCTGGTACAAACATCATTCCATTGGTATCCTAATTTTGCTATCTTCCTTGGATAATTCTTCTTAATAACATAAAATTTGTTATGTCGACCATCATCAGTACAGATTTTTAATTCATCGAATGAATATAATATTCTGATGAATTGGCTAAATGGTTTTTGTAAATCCTACAAAAATTTTTAAAAAAATTGTAAGTTGTAGTTAACAAAATTGAATATTAAAATAATAATAAATAGAAATTGAAAGTATTACTCAACTAATGTCGTTTTTGTAACCATTTCTTGTGTTAATATGGTATCAAACCATATAGTACACCGTGGAAAAATGCTTCTACTATGGAATGGTCGTAATTGATTTGAAGATTCAATGACATGTTTAGAAATAATGCGGAAGCATCGATAATCATAGTATGCAAGTTTAACATCAACATTGTTATCTAATTCAAGAAAATTAGTTAATGCATTCCAACCACCAATTATAAGAGGATGATCGAAGTTGTTGTTATATTGAAGAACAAATTTTGGATCTACCTCCGCATAGCACTAAAAAAAATGTATCAGAAATAGAAAATTCAAATATATGTTAACATGACATGAAGTATCGAGAATTTTGATGTGAGATTTTTTTTATTGAAATAATACTGAATAATGAAGAAAATTATGAACTAATTTGCATTAGAATAGTTGGATTATAACTTGATTTCCATAATGAATGATATGAAAAGTGGTTTTTCGTGTGGTTGCAAGTATTTCTCTAATGTTATTTCCATCAATAATTTCCATTTGGAAAGATAAAAAGGATTTGATAAGTTGTAATGTTTTTGTCATGAACATGATGTTTTATAGTGGAAAATAAGCAATATGTTATGATGTATGAAGTGCAAAATAATGCAAAATTATAATTTCCAATGTATCAATTTTTTTAAGAGTGACATGTATGATATGAAAACTTAAGATGTCATTGATGGTTTGATATGTTGATATTGTAAGATTCTTTACTTAGTTATAATATATTGTATGAAGACCAAATTTAATTTTATCAGATACCACATCCGATCTTTAATATAAAAAAATATTATTTTTTTTAGATGCATATCTAGCATATATTATTATAAAACTCTCAAATTAAAAATATTAATAATTGATATTTATTTATCATTTTCTACTGAAACAATGTCTTGCGTCTTGACAAAAAAAAACACTATATGTCTTGCGTCAAAAATATCTTAAAAAGATAAAACATTTTTTCTTCCTCAAAGCCCTTTCATCCCTTTCAAACTTTCTAACATACACTAAATTTTTATGTTTGTGAGTTTTATAATAATATATTCTAGACCAAATATACTTCTATGACCAAAAATAATGTATGTCTAAAAATGATTCAGCAGCGTGCCATCTCTCTTATTCTAGTTCTAGTATAAAGTTTCAACATGAGTACACTAACCAATGTGAAAGTTTTCTACACGAGTAGAGTAAGTAACCGATTTAGTAGAAGGCCAGCGAAATAGAGAGAACACACATGCAAGGTCAAATAAATCAAAAAAATAATTCGATTTTGCGGTGAGCGTGGATCGAACACGCGACCTTCAGATCTTCAGTCTGACGCTCTCCCAACTGAGCTATCCCCGCTTTGTATTTATATGACTAACCAAACTATATTTAACGTGTGATAACTTATGTGAAATCGGAAATAAAGATATCTAGTGGTGAATATCATAGTAGTATCATGGTTTATTAGTTTTAGTATCAAATTATATTGGGATTAGATGTTTAATTTCATTAAAAGACAATTATTTTGGAATAAAGTAACTTTGAATTCAACTCGATTATTGGGACGAGACAAACCAAATACACTCAACAACAACAACTAACAAATTTACGTGTTTGGAGAAACTTAATGAAATAAGTGGTTCAATTCAAAGGCTCAGAACATATAAAGTATGAATATATAGAAGTATCAGCCACCACATATATATATATTCTTCAAATTGTAGTTCAACATGCTATGGTGATGATTTCATTCCGCGAAACATTAATATGCTCAAAGATCCTGATGCAAAAAATTAAGAGCACTAAACATGAGTTCTATCTTGTCACATTGTATAAGAAAACTTCACTCTAATGACATTATTATTTTGTTCTAGTCTGGATATTAATCCTAACATAAAATTATTCTTATATTTAAGAATTATACTTAGAACAGGCATTTGAGGATGCTCTTTGTAGCGTCACTAATTAAGAACAATTGTAAAATAAGTTCAAAAAATGGGATTTGTCAAGAAAAACAAAAAGAAATGACGATTTAATGACTAAAATTTCATCTTTAAGGTCAAATATTCTAGTATACCATCAAAATCCATCACAACTCGACCAAACATAGTGGCTTTAAGATTCGAATTCCATGGCCTATATATAGTAGTCTATGTTATTACCTTGAGTTAAAATAATTTAAATAACTTGTTTTTTTTTATGTGCAATTTAAATAACTTGTTGTTGAATAATAACGATAAAAATGATATTTAATTGGGTTAAGTATGTAACAAAAATAAATTGGGTTAGCTGTTATGCGTTCCTGCGAAATAAGAACCTTGTAAGCTTAAATTCTTACTTAACTTTTATTGTTTTTTTAGTCCTACACATTTTTTCTATGCGTTATTTTAGTCCCTCTTATTGAGTCAACATGTATTTTTTATTTTCACCAATAAAAAATAAATTACACGATGTTTAGTTGGAGGAGAAATAAATGAGAGGAATATCATGAAAAGACTAATTCTGAAATTATGTAGAAAAGAGGAATATTCTGAAGAAAAAAGAAAAGGAGAGTACTATGTTTAGAAAAAATGGTGTAAAAAGTAATTCCCTTATTGTGGCGTGTGGTGAACTTCTCCTGTAGACCAAGTTGTTCAAGAGTCTGCTTAACAAATTATTTGCACCTCCATTTCTCTGAAAAGATTTATGGATGATCTATATGATATAACTTTTCAATCAAATGATAAATTTTGTAAAATTAGTATTCATTATAATGTTATTAATAACTTGCGCATTATGCACCATTTTGAACCACTCTTTCATATTAGACATGAGCATTTATAAGATCTTTTATAATCAAGACTTTTAAGTTTGAATTTTAATGGAATGTTAACGCACATGTTTTCTAATTTCAAAATACTTTATAAATTTATAAGATTTAAAAAGTTTCTATAATTTTTTAACAAGGAATCTATTCGTGCGGGCTTACTAAAGACCTAATTTAATTTTATAAGATATTACATATGATCTTTAATATATATATTAAAATATTAATAATTGATGTTTATTTATCATTCTCTACTAAAACACTATCTTGTGTCAAAAAAAATATTAAAACACTATCTTAAAAAGATAAAACATTTCTTCTTCCCTCAAAGCCCCCTTTCATCCCTTCAAACTTTCTAACATATACTAAAATTCCTCTCATATCCCCTCCCAACCTCCAAACATGCATAGCCTACGAGACTATAAATTATAAAATGGTGACAGTCATTTTTATGTTTGTGAGTTTATTCACCAAATATATACTTTTATAACCAAAAATAATGTACGACTAAAAATGATTCAGTTTCATCAGCGTGCCGATTCTAGTAAGTTTCTACACGAGTAGAGTAAGTAACCGATTTAATAGAAGGCCAGCGAAATAAAGAACAAATACACGGTCAAATAAATCAAAAATAATTCCTTTTTGCGGTGAGCGTGGATCGAACACGCGACCTTCAGATCTTCAGTCTAACGCTCTCCCAACTGAGCTATCCCCGCTTGATGTTAATGTAACTAATCACACTGTATTTAACGGATAATACATAATGTTAAATAAGTGGTTCAATTCAAAGGCTTAAAACATATAAAGTATGAAAAATTATATGCATCTAGTAGCATCAGCCACCACATATTCTTCAAATTGTAGTTCAACATGCTATGGTGATGATTTCATTCCGCGAAACATTAATATTCTTAACGATACTTTGATGCAAAAAATTAAGAGCACTAAACATATGAGTTATATCTTGTCACATTGTATAAGAACACTTCACTCTAATGACATTATTATTTTGTTCTAGTCTGGATATTAATCTTTACATTGTGACACATACTTTAACATAAAATTTATTTTTATATTTAAGAATTATACTTAGAACATGCATTTTGTTGAGGGTAATTCATTGTAACCAATGTTGGTTACTTGTAACACAAGTAAAAGAGTTTGTTAGGTGATTTTATGTGATGAGTTGTGTGTTTGTTAGTTTTTCTGTTATGTTAGTTACTTGATCTTAGGGAGTTAGTTAGGGGTAGTTACTAGTTTGTTAGTAACTTAACCTGTAAGCAACACATTATAAATAGTGGTGTAAAGTGACATTGTGATAAGTGAGATCAATAACAATAACTTCTTTCTCTCTTAATTCTCTCTCAATTATGTGTGTATGTTCTTGCTTTAATTAAGTTCCAACACATTTGAGGATGCTCTTAGTAGCATCACTAATTACGAACAATTGTAACATAAGTTCAAAAAATGGGATTTGTCAGGAAGAAAAAAAAACAAAAAGAAATGATGATTTATTTTAAAAATTGACATCCCATTCCATGCTTAGATTTTTTGTTTTACCCCCCTATATAGGATTTGTTATAAACAAATATGGAGCGCATTAAAAAATGTTCTGGATTTTTTTTGCATATAGTAGTCTATATTGTTTTTTTTCTCAAATAGTTTAATGAGTAAAATTTCATTTTAAAGTAAATAAGTGGAATATTTGAGATTTAAATTTCAGCCCCTATATATTACCTCGAGTTAAAATAATTTAAATAGCTTGTTGATGACTAACGATGGTGTAAAAAGTGATTCCCTTATTGTGGCCTGTGATCTTCGCCTGTAGACCAAGTTGTTCAAGAGTCTGCTTAACAAATTATTTGCACCTCCATTTCTTTTGCTAATACACGCAGTTGCCATTTAGTTTAGAGTCTTTACAACATAAAGTGTAAGCCAATTTAAAGGCATTTTTCTATTACTATAAACATGAGAAATTAGATGAATTTAGAACTTGAATAATCAGCTGAAAACATTTAGTCTACCCTACAACTTACTATAAGAAAAAGATATAGTAACTCCGATATACAGTCCCTTAAGTATTCAAGATGGACGATGCAACCCTAACACAACAGGTTTCCACGCACTAGTGCTTGAGCCAGTAGTTTCGAAGTTGAGCCATATGGAGGAGTACCTCGTCACGACCTTCATGGGTGACATTACTGGTCATGATCCATGGAGGCACGGTTTCGAAGTAGCCACGTATCAACTCCTGAAAATCATTGACATTATCCTCAGGCTTTTTGCCTCCGTTCTTTTCTCCATTCTTTTTCTTCTTCCGTTTGTCACATTTGGTGAAGATTATTGTCATTGGGATCTGAAAGAAAAGCTATATTAATCAAGCTTTCATTACCAAAATAAACTGTCAACTCTAAAGTGCAGATACCATATTGCCTATGCATGAGAAACACTTTAGGAAGCTCCCCCTTAAAGTAGAGGGCTAGAGGTTCTCCTCCCGTATGACCTGACCTTTAGAGTACATCAAGTATTATTAATGTAGCACCGACACCTCGGACTGAAAGTGTGTCCGGTATCCGACACGGTGCTGACACATGTAATTACTGTTACATTCAATTACTTTCATTTTTTTATTACTAGTATCGTGTTTGGTGTCCGTCTCAGTGCTTTATAGGCTATTTGAGTCTGGCTGTTGAACCTAGTGTAGATGGACTACTCTTTTCAACACAACATGAGCGGCCTAGGTTTGATGTTGGGCACACTAACCTGAGTACATAACACTTAGGGCATGTTGGGAGTTTAGGAGGGGAAGGGAGGGCTTGGTTGAAAAAGGAAGGAGGATATGGAACTTTGGAAGGGAAGAAAGGCTTTGGGGGTTTCATTTTTCTTCCTAATACAAAATCCCCCTAATTTGGGGAAACTTACTGGAGGATGATCTTGGAAGGTTTTGGAGGGCTTAGATAAATTCTTTAAACCCAATCTATGTTGTTATAATACTCTTAAAATTAATCATTTTCTACAAACTCACTCACTTAAGAAAGATTGATTCCTGATATAAGTTATAAAAGTATTTTGTTTTTCTTCTGTATAGATGAGCTCTAGGTTTCTAGCTGACCAAAACGAGCCCATTTACAGATGCCATCAAATTAAAATAATTTGAGTTGCAGGAACTATATTATAAAGTAATATTCTCAGTATCATATTTCTCATGTGCACATTGCCTACATGGCGTATAGATAAAAAGGAAGTAAGTCAGCCCTTATCATCAGCAAGCCAAAGACGGAACCAGGCTTCCACACGAGTCACACCATGACCATCAGATAGAAAGTGCACGAATAAGAAACACAAAACATGTTATTTTTAATAAAGAAACTTTTGATACATTACCTGATTCTCACCCAACCAGCGTGCATACTCAAGATCAATTTTTTTAGCGGGAATGCTACCATCTATTAGAAGGAAAACTGAAACCAATGTTGACCGGTTAAGAAAATAGTCTTTGGTGAATTTATCCCAATCCTTTCTAAGTTCTTGCGGTGCAGATGCATACCTAATGAAATTAACAAAATGGCATATATAATTGTCATCAGTATAGAAGCATATCTAATCAAAATGATACAAAGAAATATAATTCTCATTAGGTTTCCATAATATTGAACAAGACCAAATATAATTCTCAAATGATACACGTATGATTAGTTTTTTTTCTTTCTTCAGGATAACTTCGGATCAGTAATACAAACACAGGATGAGATATTGACACTGACACATCGACGCCGGAATTTTTTTGGAATAAGTCATTTAATTGAATGTAATCACAAATGTTAGACTCCGACACGAGTGTCGGACACCAGACACGTTTTCTATCAGAAGTGTCGGTGATGCATGTATCAAATAAAATCCGACCCAAACACAGATAAAATGTCAGAATCATTAACAGAACTTGAACATTTCAACTTCAAAAACTAAAGATGTTAGACACTCAAAATTCATAAACAATATTCGAAAGCCATACTAATATGTTCATATCAAATACATTAGTCACTAATTCCAGTTTAATCCCAAATATGCAACATAACATAAAATTAGACATACCCATATCCAGGCAAATCAACGAGGTACCAACTATCATTAATACGAAAATGATTAATCAATTGTGTCTTCCCTACACACAAAAAATTGAAACAATCAACATCAACATTAAATTACACAAAAATGAAGTACTAAATTGCAATAATATAAGAGACGAACCAGGTTTCTTTGAAGTTAAAGCGAGTTTCTTGCGGCGAACAATAGAATTAAGAAGTGAAGATTTGCCAACATTGGAACGACCAACAAGAGCGAATTCAGGAAGACCATCAGAAGGACAATCTTCGAATCTAACACTACTTTTGACAAAATCAGCTTGTATAATTTGAGCATCGGTAGCGTAATTACTGAGTAATATATTTGAACCGTTTAATATTCTTGCGTTTTCAGTGACATTAGTGTTTGGAGGAATGAAGATATTTTCGAGAGATAAGGTTTGGGGTTTAGGGGTTATTGTTGTGGATATTAGTTCTAGGTTTGGTTCTGAAGTTGTGAGAGTGGATTTTGGTGGATGTAAGAGAGTGGTTAAGGTGCGTTTTGAAATGGAATAGGTTTGACGAGAAAGGGAAAAGGATAATAGCCTTGGGAGATGAAGAACAACCATATCCCTGTTTGTTTCTCTGTTCAGAAGACACACACCAAGTTGTGAGCAATGAATGACTCAAACAAAATGTTCACGGATGGACGCAAAATAATTTGGTGGTTTAATCATTTTGTTCAAGTTAAAAAAAATTAAATATGTATTTTTTATGTCATTTTATATCTATAAATTAATTTAAATACTAATTTTATCAAATATACAGCAAGTAAGTTATAAGCTAACTCATAATATATAAACTACAAATATATTCATAGTATGTGTTTGGTTCTGCGGTGAACAGAATTGATTTTGACAGAATTGAGTTTGACAAAATTGATTTTGATAGAATTGAGTTTGATAGAATTGATTTATGTTTGGATATATTCATACAAAAGTGAGTTGAACAAAGAATTTGAGTGTAAAAATTAATTCTAGAATGAGAAGCTACAATTTCTAGCTTCAAGTAGAATCCATTCTAGAGACAAAATCAATTTTACTTTTGAGGAACCAAACAAGTCAGAATCCATTCTACATGTCCAGAATCAATTCTGGCCGCTCCAGAATTGAAACCAAACATACACATAATAGGTTAACTTATCAGCTAATTGCTACATTTTGCTAGATAAAGCTTTAAATTTATGTTTATTGGACCACTTAATTTGGTTCAAATATCATTTCTCCTATAGGGTATGAGGACGGATACAAAGGTCATTACCCAGGCGAATATGAGGATAGGTACGAGTATTTTTTTAAACTGCGAGTATGGGGATGGGTACTATAGTACCCTACCCATTCCCTACCATTGTTATCCCTAGATTGATATGTATTCTAGGAAGAGGCCGTGCTCTTTTTTAGTTGCATCGACCGGCGTTTTTGTTGTTTTGGTTTCGATTAAGCTATAATGGGCAACATAGTGTTTATTATTGTTGTTGTTTTGGTTCCTAATTTTGACCGTTGTTTATGTTGGAGATTGGTGTGTTGGATAGACATTATTTACTTATATTTATAAAGGGGATATTTGTTCTATACATGTTCACATGGTGTTTAGATACTTGTTTGTACTTATATGAGCGCATGTTATGTCATACTTTCTCGGACCTCAATTATAAGAAAATTTCACTTTTTACAATTATAAGCATATGATCATATAATTAAATTATTTATAATACAACCATATGATCGTACAATTAAGCATTTTTAGATACATTCTGTAAAAAAAAAAAAAAGTACATAATTATTGCATGAATTAAATTGTATTGAAATTGTATGATCACCATAATGAAACTGTTGCTTGATCATAAGTGTATAGTTTTGTTTGTTATAAAAAATATATATGCACACTTATGTGAAACAATTGCATGACTTGTATAATCATGAATACGCCATGAAGTATATGATCATACAATTTAATTAGTTATAATACAATTTGTTATAAATATTTGTCACAGTTGGTTTTTGGGTGTTGTTCTTGATCTTTGTAAGCTTTGTTGTTGATTCATGGTTTTCGCAGCATTTCTTGTGCAGTAAAAGTCATTTTGTCTTTTACAAAAATAAAATTCTAAAACTTTTAATTAATTATTTCACAATATTTATCACAATTTTCAAATGTATTTACTAAAAGATAATGTATCAAAACTTTCAACGTACTCATCTCCTTAACATCTCTAAATATTTATCACATATAAATACGCGTTAATCATCGAACAACACAAGACTAGTAAAAAATACACAAGTTTGTCTATATTTTCCGAATCCTAAATTTTGTTATGAAAAACTATATATTGTATTATAAAAAAATACCAACTATTTTAATTACATGTAAAATACAGGGATCGAGATTCGAACTCCGATACTCCCACTATTTCACCTTTTTATAAGTGAAATTAAAATTCAAGTATCTAATAGGCTTTACCAATATAAAATATTAAAATATCTTTGATTTGATGAAAAAAAATAGATTGGTAAATAATGCCATATATTTTGAAAATCAAATAACAAAATAATTAAAATTCAAGTATCTAATAGGCTTTAAATTAATTTCATGTATTTTGAAAATCAAATAACAAAATAATGTTTTCTACATAAAACATTTACTTTTATTTCTTTAACCATCGTTCCACGAGCACCGTTAAGTCCTACAAATTTCATCATATCGAAATTGATTCTTGTAATTTTTGGTTTAGTTTTTGTTTTAAGTGACTTGGATTAAATCAAATGTTTTAATATTACAAGTAATTTTTTTTAATTAATAAATTTTGGAGGGTTAAAACAAAAACAAAATTGTTCATTTGATATTAATTACAATAAGGATCATTGTTCAAAAATTACAATAAGGATCACATTCACATCCATAAAAGCAAAAACAGACTTATGAATATGTTCAACTCAAAGAAAACCAAGCTTTTATATAAAATATATGTGTCAAATTGTTCTCGTTGGAATGGTACTCTAAAGGCAATTTAAACCGATTCCATTTGACTTGAGCAAGAATAAGTTAATTTTCCCATTATCAAGCCTAGTAGAGTTCCTAGTCCTACAAAACTAACAAACATGCTAGCACAAAAAGGAAGGAAAAAAGATCGGAAAACATGCAATCAAACTGAACATCAGCACTTTCACTCCATCTCTAGCCGCATTAATTAAAGCCCAGATGAAATGACAAATTGATATCGATTACAAGCATGAGGAAAGATAAGAATGATTTTGGAAAGTGAATGACACTGTACCAACTGAGCTATCCCTTTTATATTTATTTTATAAAAACTATTATGTGGACCGATGATGTCCCTTTTTTCTGTTATGCTAACATATATAAATTATAAACAATAACTTTTGATTAAATTTGATTTTTGTTTAAATTAATATTTGTGTGTTTTTAGCTACCATTTAAATAAAAATGGTATGTTACGCCCATTAGCCCAAGAGATTCTATTAGATGTGAATAACATGAGAATGAAAAATAAATAATAAAGTAAAATCAATGAATGACATAAGAGGATGTCAATGAATAGAAAACGAAAATTCATTTTCACAACTACGAATACTCCAATCAAGACACTCCAAAGAAAACACTCGTCTTTCATTTTTTTTTTGGTTATTGCGCCAACATGTGTATATACTCGTAATTGATTATTTCTTTATATAATTTTGACAGTAGTATATTGAATTGTAAACAACTCAAAGCGAAGAGTAAAATTGAATCACATAAATTATTTTGTTGCCACTCTTTTGATATTAAATGGAAAATTGAATCATTTTTACCGTACTGACAATATATATCCTTTAACTCTTAATTATTATTATTATTATTATTATTTTTATTATTATTATTATTATTATTATTATTATCTGGTGAAAACAAACCACTTAATAACATAGAGATAAAAAGCAATCAGATTTTGCCATTTCAGCTGATACTACGTCGAAACCGTATAAGAGTAATAATTTTCGTTTTCGTTTTCAATTTTTTTTGTTATACTAGTTTTTTTCCCAATAATATCGACTCCATTTTTGATAAAAAAATAAAATAATACAGGGTGAATCATCGTCACTGCAATCTACTATACCGGTCTTCTTCTTCATCATCTATCTTTGTTTAGATCTCACTTTCTTCAAAGACGGCGCGAATTGCCGGTGCGGCTTTTCCAAGTCAACTTCCAGTGGCCATGGCTCCACCACCACCGCAATCTAATCGATCTCCCTCTCCGTCTCAACCGTCCGGGTCCGTTCCCACACTCAACTCTTCATTCACTTCTCTTCTATTTTAATTATCTACAATTTCAATTTCGTTTTGGACTCATCGATCGAATCCATTGCATAGCAATTGACGCTTTTTGGATCCTAGCAAACACGAAATTTCGTATATGCATATTCTAGGTTATCATCAACATTGAAGATCCAATGCCGTTGAATTTTGTCCTATTTGTTTGTATTTATATGTTATGAGTTAATCATAGAATAGATTAATATAGTGTTCCAGATTCATCAACGCTGTGTTATCTTTTCAATTTCAGAAAACTTAGTTTCATGAATGACGATCGTGGATATGTTAACTTTAACGAGTTGGTGCATTACCTATTTTTCAACTATGTTTATTTATATCTCAAATGTGTTCTCCATTATTCATATTTATCACAATTATATTAAGTACTGACCTAACATTTAATTTTAATCAGGAAGAGTGAAGTCTCTGATCTTAAATTACAGCTCCGGCAGCTTGCTGGGAGTCGAGCTCCGGGTACTGATGATTCTAAGAGGGATCTTTTTAAGAAGGTGATATCAAACATGACTATAGGTATTGATGTTTCGTCTCTCTTTGGTGAGATGGTAATGTGCTCGGCGACGTCGGATATTGTTCTGAAAAAAATGTGTTACTTATATGTTGGAAACTATGCCAAGGTCAATCCGGATCTTGCTCTGTTGACGATTAATTTTCTACAAAGGGATTGCAAGGATCAGGATCCAATGATTCGGGGACTAGCATTGAGGAGTTTGTGTTCACTTCGAGTGGCGAATTTGGTGGAGTATTTGGTTGGGCCTTTAGGGTCAGGGTTGAAGGATAATAATAGTTATGTCAGGACGGTGGCAGTTATTGGGGTTTTGAAACTGTATCATATATCAGCAACCACGTGTATTGATGCAGATTTTCCAGAAACACTGAAGCATTTGATGCTCAATGACCAGGATACTCAGGTGAGGATTATGTTTTTATGGTGGCTTCATTATCAACATCAACCTATGATAAACCACACCAGTTCTGTTCAATTTTGTAAAGAGTTATGACATTCCCTTAGAACCAAGTTATTCTACATAGTCCAATGATTAATGTAAATCAGTTTGTAGGCAGAGTTAGTTACTGGAGAGAGAAAAGGGAAAAGGAATGTAAATTGAGGGGGTAGTTAATGGGGGGTATGTTACATTTATGTTTTGCCTTGTGCTTTGGGCTAGGAGTTACCTCCATAGTTGGCAGCTTTTGTCTCTTATTTTCTTTGGTAATAACACTTCAGTTTACATTATAGTACGATCACCCTCTACTGGACAGGGACTGATTGCTCCCACCACTTATAGTATAAATTGTCTCATTTTTAGTTTTTTTTTTTCCTTAACATTATTTGGATGGGAATGTCTACCTTCTAAGCTGTAAGTAAGCATTGTTATTATCAGGCCCTGCAACATGTTCTGTGAATTTTTTATTTTCTTCATTTGAGATATTTGATTTCCTTAACCTTAATTAAGATGCAATATAAAATCCTGTTAAAAACGAAGATACGATGTAAAGGATTGGAGCTGTTCTCATTTTCTTTTTCATTTTTCTTTTTTCACTTGTGAGTTTAGTCTGTTTTCTTTTTTTACATTCCTTAAAAGAAAACATTCCTTTCTTTTTGTTCTTTCTATTGTTTTTCGTTTGTTGTTCACGCATATATCAGGATGGTAAAAGTCTTCCTATTTAATTTTTTTTTGGAAATGACAGCATTTGCCAATGAGTTGCACTTTACTTATAAACATGATCTTGTTTGTTTCATCAGGTAGTTGCAAACTGTTTGTCTGCTTTACAAGAAATTTGGACCTTAGAGTCAACCACCTCAGAGGAAGCAGCAAGGGAGAGAGAAAATCTGCATAGCAAGCCATATGTTTATTACTTTCTGAATCGGTAATCTTTTCACAAGTAGTTTCTTGCTTTCCAATATTTTCAGAAAGCTGCAGTGCTTAATTTGTGTTTTACATTTATTGCCACATACCAAGTATACTGAAGCTTCTCAACCCCCCCTGGGATTCTCATTTAAAGATTGTTTTGTATCTTTCTATTTCTCATTTTGACAAATGCTATAGCTATTGTATAATCTGCCAGTTTATTAGCTTCTTTGTCCATGTATACAGTTATAAATCAATTATACTTGGTATGATTGTGGGAGTAAATGGTTGAATGAATAATTACTTTACAAACGTGGATACAAATTTTTAATTACCTTAAATGCTAATTGTTTGTTTTTGACAATAAAATGTGTTTCTCATTGTGGCAGGCATCAGAGATAAAAGCAGCTGTAGTATCTTGCGAATATATTCATTTTTCAACAACTTATCAGTTTTTGTTTTTTTGCAACGTGCAGCATCAAGGAATTTAGTGAATGGGCACAATGTCTTGTGATGGAATTGGTGGCCAAGTACATTCCATCAGATAACAGTGAAATATTTGATATAATGAATCTCCTTGAAGATAGACTGCAGCATGCAAATGGCGCTGTTGTCTTGGCAACTACAAAAGTATTTCTGCACTTGACTTTATCTATGGCCGATGTACATCAGCAGGTATGGATTGATTTGTGTGTATACGTTAAAACATCATTTATACTACCTTTTTTGTTTACAACAGAATTCTTGCGTGGTTATTTTTCCATACATTACATTCTCTGGCCTAGATTGAATTAGAATTGTATCTTGTAATGACTTTACGTTTCAGTAGGAGCTAACTGAATCATACATGGAGGACATGCATTTGACATTAAGGTTCTGTAAGTCAATGTTTGTTGTATTCATACATCATACATGGACACTTAATTGGGTAGTGTTATGACCTTAAACTTAGCGATGCAAGTAAACTAAGGTATCTGTGAGTTCCTATGGTTGAAACTAGTTAGGTTCAGTTCACAATAGATTCTGTATTGTGCAAATAAGCTTTAGCAGTATACTAATGTTCATCTAGTCAATTCAACTATGATGCTTGGCTCATCCAGCTCACAAGCAGCTCAATTAAACATTTTCACCTGACTCCATTTCTTTGTGTTTTTTTAAATCTTATTTTTGTGGGGTTTGTATTACTTTTTTTTTTTACATCCTAACCTGCCAATAGTTAACAGAGTGTTTGGGTAAATAGCTTTATTAAATACTTATTCAGTAAGTGCTGATCATGTAAGAGATTATGTCTAAATTGTTTACAAGAGAAGAGGAAATGAGAGTAGTATGTAAAAGCTGTTTCTATGAGCCATCTTGTGGAACTTATTTACGGTTATAAGTTTAAAATAGCTAATAGACATATCACAAACTATTTTTATAAATTCATTCATACACTTATTAAAATGTTCATATCATAATATAAGTTCAAATAAACTCTTCCAGACATTCCTAAAAAATATGTACACGTGCCTCTAAGAAAAAGGTATAACTTAGTTTAATTATTTCTGTTTTAAATTCCTTGCTATTTCTTTATATCCATCATGTTGTGTCTTATGTTTTTGGAATGCTGTATCAGTTAGATATGTTGATATCTTGTAATGTTTATGCACCCTCAATTTTTAGGCAGCATATTAAGGATTTGTATATTTGTTTACATAATTGATCTTATTTATATACATGATTAGTATTTGAGTCGGCACATACAACAATTATTACAAACACCATATATGTTTCAGACTACAATATTTAGCAACTAGGAGAAAATTAAAGATCCACAATGTACACAAGAAACATAAGAATTGTATGCTTCATTCTAGCAAAAAGAATACATTAATATTTGTTTGTCTGTATGTGGACAAATATGGGCAATTTTATTATATCACATGTGAATATCATTAGGGCCTAAACTGTTTAATAAACAAGGGGGATATTTTACCTCAACACATGATCAGCCTCAAACTTATGTTTCATCATTTGCATAGGCTCAGCCAAGCTCGGTTCAGCTTGATTAATTAGAAACTGATTTAAATTATCATTTTCATTATTTAAACCTTTTGGTTTGACCATTTATTTATTTTGACTGTATCTTTTCAGCTTCGGTTGCTTGCTAGAAACAATGTGATTTCTGATGCAACTTTTTATTGTTTAGGTCTATGAGCGTATCAAAGCTCCTCTCTTAACTCAAGTGAGCTCAGGAAGTCCGGAACAATCTTACGCAATTCTAAGCCACCTGCATCTCTTGGTGATGCGTGCACCTTATATATTTTCCTCAGACTACAAACACTTCTATTGCCAGTATAATGAGCCATCATATGTCAAAAAGTTGAAGCTTGAAATGCTAACTGCAGTTGCAAATGAAAGTAACACTTATGAGATAGGTAAGTAACTCCCCTAATGTGCTAGAGAAAAAAGGGGGGTAGGTCAGGAGAGGGAGAAGTTGTGATAATTTCATTTTGCACTTTGATGTTTTGATCCAGTTTGATTCACTCCCATTCTTTTTGGAGATGCTTATACAAGAACCTTTTGTGTCCCACTTCAGTGACAGAATTATGTGAATATGCGGCAAATGTTGACATTCCAATTGCAAGGGAATCAATTCGGGCTGTTGGAAAGATAGCATTGCAGCAGTATGATGTCAATGCTATTGTTGATCGACTTCTACAGTTTCTGGAGATGGAAAAGGACTATGTTACATCTGAAGCTCTGGTAAACATGACAAATACCTGCTAGATACCCTGGAATATTTTGCCTAAGTAATATTGCATTGCTTCCCGTTGATATATGAACACATATAAAAATCATGATATTTTGATTTGACCTGGTAATGGTAGAATAGACTAACAAATTCGAAAGTTTATTTTATGCAGGTCCTTGTGAAAGATCTTCTAAGAAAATATCCTCAATGGAGTCAGGATTGTATTGCTGTTGTTGGGAATATCAGTAGCAACAATGTCCAAGAACCTAAGGCTAAGGCAGCTCTAATATGGATGTTGGGAGAATATTCTCAGGACATGCATGATGCTCCATATGTCTTGGAAAGTCTGGTTGAGAATTGGGATGAGGAGCATTCTGCTGAGGTATTATTCATAACTTTTTATGGTTTGCAGATGTCTGCATTTGAGATTTAGATTTCCATATTCGATGCCGTCATGATCCAACTATCACAAAATTTTAAGCTGTTAAGTGAACACACATGAATGGTTTTATATTATATCTCTAACCGGATCATTGGCCTTGAAGAGTCAATAATATACTCTTATTAAAATTAACCTGCAAAGCATGGACATTTTTCAAAATTCAATCGATAATTTAGTTTAAAGGGTATGGCAATTTAGAACATCACTACAGTATTGAGCTAATGAAAATGTGTACCAGCAGAATTCTTGTGAAACAACAATTCAAATATTCACTACAATTACTTATTTCTTATCCGATTATCTTATTCTTGTGTGATTTTGAAATTTGAAGAGGAAAGCACTTAAAACCTAAGGTTGATCCCGTCTGTTGATATCAGGAGGTCCCACATTAGTCAGCTCTAGTGCCAGAAGCAGTCCCCCTGTACAGTGTAGGACACGATTGTGGCTAGACATTAGATGTCAAGTCCCATGGGTCATAGCTAGACAGTAGGTGTTAAGTCTCATGGGGCATAACAATTGGGATGGCGTAGGCATAAGCATTATCCTCTTGTTCTTTTCACACTTGAGGACCCCCTTGCTTCAATAATTGCTTCCCGCCCCAGCAAAAACATGAACAGTACAAACATTATGTATCATTTTAAATTCATCATATATTCATGGAGAATAGAGGTGGGATTGACTAGTCTCAGCACCCCCCTAAGTCAGACCGTGCGAACCTCACAGTCACATCTGCCATGGGATCATGTTGGGTTTGGATCAGGATGAGAATATAATTTGATTGTCCTATAATTCTCTGGTTGTATTGAATATAAAATATGCATACATAATTGATACCCCCTTGTGGTTGCATGTCAATCACCAATTTACTTGTTATTTGATAAATAAAAGAAGATATTTCATGTTTTTATCTTATACTTGATTGAAATTTGATTAATTTATGTCTCTTGATGCGCAGGTCCGCTTACATCTTCTTACTGCAGTAATGAAGTGTTTCTTTAAGAGACCCCCTGAGACTCAGAAAGCATTAGGAGCTGCACTGGCCGCTGGTCTTGCTGACTTTCACCAGGTTTGAGCTGTTACTATTAGTATTTACTATTTGAATTGTTGAAACAATGCAAATATTCAATTATATATTTTTTGGGTCGCAGCATTATGTTACATGAGCTTTTGTTGATTGCAGGATGTTCATGATAGGGCCTTATTTTATTACAGGCTTCTACAATATAATGTATCAGTGGCAGAGAGTGTGGTGAACCCTCCAAAACAAGCAGTTTCAGTATTTGCTGATACTCAGAGCAGCGAAGTTAAAGATCGCATATTTGATGAATTTAACAGTTTGTCTGTTGTATACCAAAAGGTAACTAATCTACTGACTTCCCCCAAGTGGTTGGTTTATATTGAAACAATTTATTGTGATAGTATTTGCCATTTTAAGTTTTAAATATGGAGCACAGCCACTCCTGGGGTTAGGCGTTTACCTGTTTTTTATTAATGTTGGACTACTTAGACAAGTGTCCCTATTTTTCTTATTCGACACACCTTGGACATTTATTAGACACAACATAGACTCATATAATGGATACCTGTTCTAACAAAGAAAACTTTGAAAAGTTATATAACAATATTTAGTTAGCCATCTAAAAAATGAGTAAACCATCATTTTAGTCTTGACTTTGTAGGGCAATCTCAAATAGGTCCCCAGCTCTATTAAACCATCAACTTGGTCCCTATATTTTAACCATTTACTATCAAGGTGGACGAACCTTATATTTAACTACTCACTATCAATTAAGTCCCTAACTTTATTATCAAATTTGGTCCCTAACTTTTAGAAGGACTAATATGAGTAAAATTTGACCGAGTTAGAGACCTTTTTGAAATATTCAAATTTTTTGGGACCTATTGGAAAGTGCCCTACAAAGTCATGGCGAATTTGGAGGTTTACTCTCTAATAAATCTCACATATGCACGTCTTTTTACATACACACATCTTCTACAATATTCAAGGATGATGATCAATGAGGAGGTTAAAGATCCTAAATTTGATTACATTATTTTTGGTTTTTTGGTAGGAGATTGATAAAGGTGAAAGACTGACATATTTTGTATTAGTTTTGTTTTTTTGTTTTTTTAGTAATGAAAAACAAATTGCTCAACTTTTAGATGTTTTTTCCCCCCTATTCTCAACGTGCATAATTTTATAACGTTAAAATGAGGGAAAATATGAAAAATGGCTCATGTGATCATTATTTTTAATATTTCAATAATATGAAACCTCGTTCATCTAAACTTGTGCTTCAATGCCTTGGCTTGAGGGTTGCACCTTACACTGACATGCTAGCACCTTGTCTTTTATTATCTATATTTGAAATATGTTTATATTACAGTGAATCTTGTCTATCTTCCTCCACCTCTCTTAGTATACTGAATTCTGTCAAACTAACGATATCAAATTCATCCAGCCTTCTTACATGTTCACCGATAAGGAACACCGAGGGACATTGGAGTTTTCAGATGAACTTGGAAATCTATCTATTAATGCAGAAACTGGAGATTCTGTTGTTCCTGCTCAGAGAGTGGAGGAAAATGACAAGGATCTGCTTCTAAGTACCACAGAAAAAGATGATGTTAGAGATCCTGGTAGCAATGGTTCTGCCTATAATGCTCCTTCATATAACGGGTCTGCCCCTTCTGCGACTTCACAACCGCTTGCAGATTTGGCATTTTCAAGTACCGGCGCCACTGGCCAAGCTCCAGCACCTGGCTTAGCAATCGATGATCTGCTTGGTTTAGATTTTTCAGTTGGGACTGCAACCACACCGTCACCCCCGCCATTGACCCTCAACCCAAAAGCTGTACTGGATCCTGGCACATTTCAGCAGAAATGGCGTCAACTACCAATATCCTTATCAGAGGTTTGCTTTGAAATTATAATCTCAGTTTTGTTAATACAACATAATTGACCTAATTATTTTGAATCTCAAGTCATGAGAGTAGTCACTGTCAAGCTCATTAAATAATTCAACATCAGATTAATGGATAAGGGTACAAATGTAATTTTACTTAACAAAAGCAATGTATCAAACAAAATTGAAGCCTAGAAATATTTTAAATTTTACTGTATCTTTTCTCTTTTTCTTTGACTACTGCTCCACCACCAAAAAATGTAACATTTAAAAATATGATGCAGGAATATTCTTTAAGTCCTCTTGGAATTGCATCGTTGGTAACTCCCAATGCACTCCTACGGCACATGCAAAGTCATTCGATACAGTGCATTGCATCTGGTGGTCAGTCTCCTAATTTCAAGTTCTTTTTCTTTGCTCAAAAAGCGGAAGAAGCATCAATATATCTTGTAGAGTGCATAATCAACACTTCATCAGCCAAGTCACAGATCAAAATAAAAGCTGATGACCAAAGCTCATCACAGGCATTCTCAACTTTATTCCAATCAGCCTTGTCCAAATTTGGTTTGCCCTGAAAATTAATGGTGCATACTTTTGAGCTGTGGAGTAGACTAATGAAATTTTGGAATCCTAGCTTGAATATATATAAAGAAATGGAGATCGATATGAGCTCCACGCTCATCCCCCTCCCCCAATACAGATCAGATCAGTGTATAACAGAAAATGCAGGGGGATTTCATTACTAAGTTTTTGTAGTTTTTTTTTTGTATCCAATCCAACATGGTGATTCACTAGGGAGATATTCAGTTGTAGAAAACACACGAGTATGGGTTCTGTGTAGAGGCTTTCTTTCTGTAGATGTTGTGACGTTTATTCAAGCGCCTATTGTGTATGGCATTGATTGAATGGTGATTAAATTTGGTGCGTCGTTGATGCTGAATTGTAAAATTGGGCCCTTTTCTATCTACAATGATGCTAGGTGCCTGCCTGCAATGTTGTCCTCTGTTAAGCGCTGTTTGGCAACATTAGTAGTTGTGAATTGTGATGATAATTTAGTGCTTGAATTTGAAATGAGTAATCAGTCAATTTAGTCCCTAAACTATCATTCTCTCACCAATTTAGTCCTTAAACTATTAAAAACAACTAAAAGGTCCCTAATCTATTTTCATCCGTCAATTTAGTCCCTAAACTATCACTCTCTCACCAACTTAGTCCCTAAACTATTAAAAACAACTAAAAAGTCCCTAAACTATATTCACATCCTTCAATTTAGTCCCCCCTAAACATCATTTTATGATTCCTAACAAACCTGTTATAATATCTCCAAGGCACTTCTTAACACACTAGCATGGATGAAAAGTAAATGCTTGAGCTTGAGAAGCTTCCGGTCCAGTGGGACCATAAAACTCACTAGGATAAGCAGTATTATTAAACCAAACAAAACAACAAGCTATAAAACCAAAAGCGGTTGAATCATATCATTTTTTTTTAATCTTTCAGTCAAAAAGTTGAATAAAAAAAAATATTCTGTGTTAAAGAAAAAAAGAAACCGACAATTGCCACTTTTTTCATACTAAAGATCTCTTTCGTTCTAAATGATTATTCTGAAAGAATGAATTGAGTTTGGCGACTAGAGGTTATGTTTGCGTTGCGAGCAAAACGGTTGTTGCCGGAGAGTGGAGTGGTTGGCGGCGAGCAGGGTGGTTGTTTTCGTCGAAGCACGTGGAAGAAGAAAGGGTGATAATATTTTAGGGTTTTATAGACAAGTTAACCGATGACTAAATTGACGGATGAAAAATAGATTAGGGACCTTTTAGTTGTTTTTAATAGTTTAGGGACTAAATTGACGGATGAAAAATAGATTAGGGACCTTTTAGTTGTTTTTAATAGTTTAGGGACTATGTTGGTGAGAGATTGATAGTTTAGGGACTAAATTGACAGATGAAAAATAGATTAGGGACCTTTTAGTTATTTTTAATAGTTTAGGGATTAAGTTGGTGAGAGAGTGATAGTTTAGGGACTAAATTGACTGATTACTCAATTTGAAATATTTAGTAAAATTTGAAATATTTAGTAAAATTTATGGGGCTTATGTTTATAGTACTTTACACACAAGACTTATTTCAAAATGATTAGACTCCTATTTTAATTCGTTTTAAATTATTTTTTCATATAAATTTTAACCATTTTTTATGGGTTTGAAAATTAAAATTTTAGTTTTATTTATTTTATCCTTACTTAGAAAAATTATTAAATAAAATGAGGGTTTTTTCTATAGAGGAGATTAAAGGACACTAAATACCGGCACTAAATAAAATGAGATAAGTCAATCCTTTAAATGAATCTCAGTTACCTCATGGGGATTATTCTATGTAGATAGAAGATATCTTTGGTTTATCGGTTTAAAAATCCATTATATTTTGTAAAATTTGTCTGATTTAATTCAAATTCTTAAAAGAAGTTCTATAAAAAATACAAATGCACCCAAAAAAAAGAACAAAAAATAAATAAATAAAAAATATTAGTACAAAATGGCCAATAAAGCCCAAAGCCCTTCTACACTTACGCATAAAATAATGGAAATGCCGAAAACAAAAAATTAAACACCGCCAAATAACAAAACGCAATTTTTCAATTTACAAACAAGTCCTTCTTCCTTCTCACTCACACTAACACACTCATTTCCAAAATCTAGGGTTTTCAGTTTTCACATTTCTCTCAGATTAGGGTTTCTCATTCTCTCACAAATCATCAATGGCAGCGATCGCAGCTCCACAACACCGATCTTCTAAGACGGAATCATACACAGACAACAAACGCAAAGAAGATGTCCGTCAAGCCAACATCATCGCCGCACGTTCAGTCGCCAACGCCGTTCGCACCAGTCTCGGCCCTAAGGGAATGGACAAAATGATTTCAACTTCCAATAACGAAGTTATCATCACCAACGATGGCGCAACAATCCTTCACAAGATGCAGGTTCTTCAACCCGCCGCAAAAATGCTCGTTGAACTTTCCAAATCTCAAGACTCCGCCGCTGGTGATGGAACAACCACCGTTGTTGTTATCGCCGGTGCACTTCTCGAGAAATGTCTCCTTCTTCTCTCTCACGGTATTCACCCTACTGTTATCTCCGATTCACTCCATAAAGCTTCTGTTAAAGCCGTTGATGTTCTCACTGCCATGGCTGTTCCTGTTGAACTCACCGATCGTGATTCTCTTGTCAAATCCGCTAGCACGTCATTGAATAGCAAGGTTGTTAGTCAATACTCATCTCTCCTCGCTCCTATGGCTGTGGACTCTGTTCTCTCTGTTATTGATCCCGCGAAACCGGAAATGGTTGATCTCCGTGATGTTAAGATCGTTAAGAAGCTCGGTGGAACTGTCGATGATACTGAGCTTGTTAAGGGTTTGGTTTTTGATAAGAAGGTTAGTCATGCTGCTGGTGGACCTACTCGGATGGAGAATGCTAAGATTGCTGTGATTCAGTTTCAGATTTCGCCTCCTAAGACGGATATCGAACAGAGTATTGTGGTAAGTGATTACTCTCAAATGGATAGGATTTTGAAGGAAGAGAGGAGTTATATTCTAGGAATGATTAAGAAGATTAAGGCAACAGGTTGTAATGTGTTGTTGATTCAGAAGAGTATTTTGAGAGATGCTGTTACTGATTTGTCTTTGCATTATCTTGCTAAAGCTAAGATTTTGGTGATTAAAGATGTGGAGAGAGATGAGATTGAGTTTATTACCAAGACTCTTAATTGTTTGCCTATTGCTAATATAGAGCATTTCCGTGCTGAGAAATTGGGTTTTGCTGATCTTGTGGAAGAGGTTTCTCTTGGGGATGGGAAGATTGTAAAGATTTCTGGTATCAAGGATATGGGAAAGACCACAACTGTGCTCGTTCGTGGATCTAATTTGCTTGTGCTTGATGAAGCTGAGCGAAGTTTGCATGATGCTTTGTGTGTTGTTAGGTGTTTGGTTGCCAAGAGGTTTTTGATTGCAGGTGGTGGTGCTCCTGAGATAGAACTTTCGAGGCAATTGGGTGCTTGGGCTAAGGTGTTGCATGGGATGGAAGGTTACTGTATCCGTGCATTTGCTGAGGCACTTGAAGTTGTTCCTTATACTCTTGCTGAGAATGCAGGTTTGAACCCAATTGCAATTGTTACTGAGCTGAGGAATCGTCATGCCAAAGGTGAGATCAATACTGGAATCAATGTCAGGAAAGGTCAAATTACAAACATCCTCGAGGAGAATGTGGTGCAGCCACTGCTAGTAAGCACAAGTGCTATCACTTTGGCAACAGAGTGTGTGCGCATGATTTTGAAGATTGATGATATTGTAACTGTGAGGTAGAGTTTATTAGACAGTGACTGAATTTTGGAGAAAAACTACTGAATCATCATATTAGGTCCTTTTTAATTTTAAGTTGGTAGTTTATGTTCATTTTACTGGTTTTGGTTAATTGATTTTGATTTTGGCTACTATTTTTATTTACAAAATTTGGATGTCCTTGTGGTTTTGTGATATTTGCTGCATTCATCTGATTCTGAAACACTTGTTAATCTGTATTGGGAGTTTCTCTATAGTTGATCATTTTTCTGAGCACCTTAGTTGTTTTGTTTGTGTTAACTATTACTTGTGACTTGGAGTATCTATAGCCATCCCATGCTTGTATTAATTATTACTGATTGTGACTTGGAGTTACATAGGTGCTTATATTAAAATAAGGTAAAACATTTAATATCTTTTAGGAATTGTGTGGATTAAGTATAGTCCAGTGATATCAAATATCCGCCATGGCGGATATCAGTGGCAGAATTACAACGGTGGTGGCGTGTCAGATTTCTTATGATGGAGCCATGGCAGGCGCCACAAGTGTGACAGTCATGGCGATGGCGGTGCAGTGGAGAAAATAAAATTTGAAAATGAGAATAAGGTATTGCGACCAAACCCGAGACCAAATGGGTTAAAACCCTAAAAACGGCTACTTTAGCCTTTTCTCTCCCTCTTGCTGCTTGCAACCCCTTCTGTGAGAACCACTCCCTTCTGCATGTGGTCTGGTGCGATGATCACCCCTTTCTGCGTGTGGCCTGGTGCAGCAATAGTACAATACCCATCTGCGCATGGCCTGGCGCGGCAATACCCATCTGTGCATGGCCTGGCACGGCAATACCCATCTGCATTTGGCCTGGAGCGACAACCCTTCATCTATTTTATCTCCTGGCCACTCTCCTATTCGGTTTTTACATTTTTTGTTTGTCTTCTGTTTTGTTTTGTCTTTTTTCTTCTGTTTCTTTTTTATTTATTAGTTTTTTTGTTTTCTGAATTATTGTTTCCCTATTCTTATCTAATTCTTTTGTTTCTTTGTCTATTTTTGTTTGTTTATATGTTTTTATTCTTTTTGGTTGTTATTCTTTCTCCATTTTGTATATCTGCTCCAGACTTTATTTTTTCCATCTATTTTGTATATTATCCTTTTTTTTTAAACTTGTTTTCCATCAACTTTATATCATTTTTTGTTGATGATGGTGAATATCTGTTTTTTTAAAGTCTACGGTTTGTGGCATAATATTGATAATAGTTTGGTGTTTTCTTTATTTTTGCCATTTTCTATGGTAAGTTTTATAATTTGTCCGCCATGCTTCTGCCATTTGCGCTACTACATCATCCACCATGTTTATTGTGGTTTTTTGGCTCACTGCCATCCACAACACCAGTATGTATAGTCTCAGGTTATTAATGGAAGCATCACATGACTTATTGTATTAGTATTGTTCATTGAATCATGCAATATTCATTAAGTGATATTTGATATTTTAATTCTCTATGATGTGTGAATCTCGGCTTCTTTGTTTTGGAGGATCCATTGATTTGGCAGTAGTCTATTTTTTTAATAGGCAAATGTTAGTTTTTGGTACATATTTAGAGGGGAGGGAGAAATGTTGGTAGCCAAGGATATTAAACCCTGGACTTCCTTCTTAACTCTTTCAACGTCCCGACTCTTTACTACTAGTCTACACTTTCGCGGCTTGAGTACATTTTACCATGACAAAATCAGCATGTTCTGCCCCTTATATCTGTCTAGTATTTATAAAAATGGCACGATTATGATAGAAACTAGTACGTAATAGAGAAATTTAATAGTAATATTACTTGCCTTATAGAATAGGATTACACAATGAATTTTTAAGAAAATTGAGAGTTTTGAGTCTCTTCCTTACAAGAATTTGAGAGTTTTCCTACCAATCATTTTTTTCCGAATACTGGAATGACCCCTCACTTTCCTACAACCTTCCTATTTATTATAATCCTCGGATGTAGAGGTACATAGTGCAAGGCGTGAAACGTGATAATTTCTGTCCGGGTTATATACTATATTTTGGGTGGTATTTTTGGTCCATAAACAGAATGTGGCAACAGTAGGTTTGTCTCCACCAAATGACTTCGACAACCCCCTTCACAACCAGTCGTTAGTGATCCAACGACAAGATCCTATAATGATAGTGGTGAACGGATTTGACAGCACAATGAAGATTTGGTGAACACTATGGTGCACATGGAGGAACTCCTCCATCTTTTTTGCATTCTCGGCCTCAATCTCTTCTTTGACCTCGTTTTCATCGATAACCTTTAGCTTTGCTTCTATCTCTAAAATTTCTCTTATGACATTGACTTTAACCACCCCTTCTTTAAGTTATGCAACGACCTTTCATTTTCTTTTCCTTCATTCTTCGATTGAGTTCTTTTCCTTCATATGACAATAGTTTTGGTATTGATTTCACTTACATTCAAAACTGCTTACCTAATTTTTTTTTTAGAAATAAATACCCAATAATTTAGTTGTTCTTATTGTGAGTGAAGCGGATACGTGGAAACTAATCCACTGAACATAATTTCTATATAAGAGAATCATTGAACAAAATTTTTATAGTTGAATAATTTTTATCTTATAATGTTTCCGTTATATGTTATATTAGCGCGTCTTGTGTTACATAATCGTTTTAATATATTTTTAGCTTTTACAAAACAAAAAAAATTAACGTGATTAAGTTGATTCTCCAAACTCTTTATCTAGTTAAACAAAAACAAATATAAACCATATCATTTGAACAACAATAGAACCTATTAGTATATCACATGAATCAGTCAATAACATATGCAAATATACAACATTAATCAAATATTTAAATACACATTCAAACTAATTTTGAAAAACACAAACCTTGTTGGATTGTAATTCTAGCAAACCGGAGTACAACAACGGGCATTCCCAACGGTTGGTTTTCCATCAAAACACGAAAAAGATCAACATACTCTCCACAAAGCTCACAATCATATGAGTTTCCACGTTCAATAAATCACTTAGAAATTGCTAAAATACAAAATAGAACTAAGGATTGTATTCGCATGTTAGAAACAGGGACAAATCAACAAAACCTTATTTTAACATTGACATCATCAAATAATTACCAACTTGCGATATGTGAGCTTGAAAGAAACAGTAGTTGAGGTCGCGCCGTCATCAAAATATTTCTTGTTGTGTCAAATGTAAGTAATCACTCTAATGATGTATGAATTTTTTTTACAAAAAATGGTCAAAAGATTTCACCAACACACCATGTATTTGATATTTAAATAAAACCCAAAAAAAACTAAAACTCAACACATTCTATGTATATAACTCACCAACCAAATACTTGAATGTCTCAGAAAGCTGAGAACATCTCAAATTCGATAAGAGACATTTCATAAGTTGCAATGGAAGAACTCCAAGAAAGGTTGACATCAGTGTTAACATTAAATATAATATTGTTTCTGTATAAGATAAATGTCTCTTATATAGAAACCCTTAACTGATCATCATAAAGTATCGTTATTTTCACTTCATTTGAAGACATTGCAGCGAAGAACACAAAAGGAAAATGAAAAGAAATGCTTTTTTTGGATGAAGATGACATTGTTGAAAGCGTATTTGAGAAAAGAAAGGATGTGTGTCTTGTGTATCTGCAATATCAAATAGGAGAGATACTATAATATAAAATAAATATGCTTCAGACGTTATCACCCATTAAAAAATTAAAATACCACTGTTATGCTTCTGAGTAGAAAAAATTATCACAAAAGTAATAATGTCCTTTACTATAAGTAATCTATAACAATATATAAAGGGAATAAGGGAGTTTGGGCTGAATTTTTTTGGGTCCATTTTGCCCTTAACTTCCTTTATGATTTTTTAATTATTCCATAATTGCCCTTAACTTCCTCTCTTCTTTTTTTTTATGGTTTTTTCATCTATATCTATTCTATACTATAATATAAAAAGAATACATGAGTTTTGGGGTAGAATTTTCATAATACCAACATTACCCTTGCTTTTCTTTAGTAGCAACAAAAATCTTTTATTAACAAACTCACCATAACATAAGCGTATCTTTTTTTTTGGTACATAAGTTAGACACAGGCAGGCGCGGAATCTATAACAATATATAAAGGGAATAAGGGAGTTTGGGCTGAATTTTTTTGGGTCCATTTTGCCCTTAACTTCCTTTATGATTTTTTAATTATTCCATAATTGCCCTTAACTTCCTCTCTTCTTTTTTTTTATGGTTTTTTCATCTATATCTATTCTATACTATAATATATAAAAAGAATACATGAGTTTTGGGGTAGAATTTTCATAATACCAACATTACCCTTGCTTTTCTTTAGTAGCAACAAAAATCTTTTATTAACAAACTCACCATAACATAAGCGTATCTTTTTTTTTGGGTACATAAGTTAGACACAGGCAGGCGCGAAACGCGCCTGCCTGGCCCGCTAGTATTAGATAGATACTAATAGGTGGAGAGAACACGGTTCGATCCACCGCAACTGTGATCGAGAGGGTGTGAAATCATTTGATGTCAACCAAATTAAATAAAAATCAAATTTTGTTTGCTAAATTTGGCAAAGAAAATAAACAAAGGGAAAATGTTGTATTATCCTGTTGCTCACTTCTCCATTCCACGTCACTCAAGCAAGTGGAAGATGAGTGCCATAAACCTTAATCCTACGTGACGAATGGCAAGTTTTTGATTGGTTAACCGACCTAAATCTACGTGGGTCGGTTCATATTTATCATCATCATGGTAAATAACCGATCTATTTCGTCACTTACCAATTCAAAACCTGCCACGTTGGCATAAACGGTTCTCTCTTCTCATCTCATTGGTAAGTTATGACGCACTTTTTTAAACAGTTTCCGTTTACAGTTCTCTTTGACCGTTGACTCTCTCGGTAAAACTTTAAACCCTAATAAAATCATTTTTCCCCAAATCAATTTCTCTTCATTTCTTTCTTTCTCCGATCTGCTCCAATTTTTCTCTTACGATTGGAGGTTTCTTCAATCTCCATTGTTACTTTTTCGGTGAATTGTGTTTTGGATTGATCGATCGATTGTGCGATTTCTAATTTCTGTGATTTTCATTGCAGCGGGGGCCATTATCACAGTGATTAACTTATTAGATCTATAATTTTTGTACCGCATTTCGAAAAATTTAGGAAAATGAAGAACACGGAGCGAATTGCGAATTTGGCTTTACTAGGTTTGATTCTCTTTTTGCTGAATTTTATTTTGTTTATTAAGCTTTTTTGCTTCAGTTGATACTCTTAATTTATGATTAAAGTTCGTTTATTTATGCATTTTAGAGTTTACTAATCTACAATGTAATAGTAATGATGTGCTTAAACTATACGCTTAAACAGGAAATGGATAGTGTTTTTGAAATTTGGTTCTGAAATTTTGTAGAAGCTTTCATAGATTTTATCTGGTTTGTAGAATTTTGTATTAACGGCATTTTGTATGTTGCGGCAGGTTTAACCTTAGCACCGCTCGTTGTGAAAGTTGATCCAAATTTAAATGTTGTTTTGACTGCTTGCATCACTGTGTTTGTGGGCTGTTATCGATCTGTAAAACCAACCCCACCAACAGTAAGTTATAGCCTGATTATTATTTAGGGCCCGTTTGGATTGACTTATTTTTGAACTTATGCGAAACAACTTATGCAAATAAATAAGCTTTTATGTATTATTATTATAAGCTTTTCAAAGTATATTATGAGAAAACAAGTTATAACAATACAATTTTTGATAGTAAAAACTTATGAATCAACAGAAAAATTTATTTATTTGCATAAGCTATTTTCATAAGCTAAAAAATAAGCCAAATCCAAACGGGGCCTTAGTTATGTATATTGCACTTTTTTTATCTTAAGATCTGATTTATGTCAATTATGTTGCATTGAATTATGCAGGAGACAATGTCTAATGAACATGCTATGCGTTTTCCTTTTGTTGGGAGTGCTATGCTATTATCACTTTTCTTACTCTTTAAGTTTCTATCTAAGGACTTGGTGAACACTGTGTTGACAGGCTACTTCTTTATACTTGGCATTATTGCACTTTCGTATGTTCTTTTCTTTGCACTTGTTATTAATATTTGGTAAATAGATCCTTTTTTTTGGGACATATTTTCTATTGTAACACACATTTTCTCTTTTACTGTCTACAGGGCAACATTATTGCCTTCTATTAAACGCTTTCTGCCAAATCATTGGAATGAGGATGTCATAGTATGGCGTTTTCCATATTTTCGCTGTATGTGACCCCCTGCCTAATTTTGTTTTATTGTTGCTGACGTTAATCTTTTTCTGAACTGTAACATGAAGTTATCTAGTAGTATCTTTCAATTAACTAGTCAACTATGACAGATTTTGGCTATTTTATTTAACGGTGTAACCACTGATAGCTACTGGTGGTTTTGTGATTTACCAATTGATTATCAATAAGATCGAGAGTTATTTACTTATTGACAATGCATATATTGTTTTATCTATTTGAAAGTTCGAACTCTCCATTCTACTTTTCAACGCGCCTTGCACAGCAATAATACCTTTAGGTTCTATTTGTATTCTTAAATGAATTTTGAACTATTTTCTAGAGAAGGGATGATAAGTTTAACCAAGTATAATAATACTGGATAATGTTTAATTCCATTCATGCATTGGTTTTAGTTCTAGTTTTTTTTTTTTTTTTTTATACTCTTAGGTGTTTGTACTTGATCTACTTGACATTAACTTGCTTCACCCATGCAGAATGATTTTTTTAACTTCTACTATCTTACACAGCTATAGAGTTTGAGTTTACAAGGTCACAGATCGTTGCTGCAGTCCCTGGCACTTTTTTTTGTGCCTGGTATGCTTTGAAGAAGCATTGGCTGGCAAATAATATATTGGGTCTTGCTTTCTGTATTCAGGTTTGACACTTAACCTATATGTATGCCTGTCTGTAATATTCTGTATATAGATATAGATGCCTGTCTGTAATTTTCTGTATATAGATATAGATGATTCTGTACCTGACGAGTAATTTTATGATATAAAATTGGTACACAAACTATACCTGATAAGTGATAACCTATTATATATATATGGAAATATGGTCTAATTGCTACTAAAATATTGACAGCACCATACAAGGTTTAACTGTGATAGGTTTGCTTGTATTGAAAGTATATATGTATGTGCCTGTTAACCATTTCTTATATGAATTCAATTGTTGTCAATTGAACCAATAATTGGGTTTTGTGTATATTCTTGGTATTTGATTTCTTGGTTTTAAGTGAAATCTTTTCATAAATTAAGCTTATCCAGTAGAAATTGGGATTTGAATTATAAATTTAACATCCTATCTTTTATTTGAGGGAATTAAACATTCTATCTTAATGCTATGAGTTTGTTTGAAATTGTGAATCAGTTAATTTTTTTTTTAATTAGTAGTAAACTGTTAATG
Organism: Trifolium pratense; assembly: GCF_020283565.1. Taxonomy (NCBI): domain Eukaryota; kingdom Viridiplantae; phylum Streptophyta; class Magnoliopsida; order Fabales; family Fabaceae; genus Trifolium; species Trifolium pratense. The sequence continues at coordinate 3,888,302 of NC_060065.1, read as the reverse complement.
ACATCACTGACTCCATATTAAACATTTACAGGGAATTGAAATGCTTTCTCTTGGTTCTTTCAAGACTGGTGCTATTCTCTTGGTAGGTATTTGTTTTTGTTTTTAATTGAACTTCATGGTGCTCAAAGCTTCATTACTTTTAATTGCATTCTTTTACTAGTTTTGAGACATCTTGCTTCCTATACAAAATATCCTTTGGCTGCAGAAAAATCACGGCACTGCTCTTTTCCTTTTCATTTTAAAAATATTCAAATAAAGGCCTTTAGCTTTATTTACTTGTTCTTTCTCTTTTGGTTTATCCACTTCCTTTCAAACTTTTCAATCAAATCTAAGCTCAGAAAATAAAAAATGTCTCTGGTTAACAACTATATTTTATTCCACTCAGATATATTAGGTCTTAGTTTAGGAAAGTTAAAGCATATGCTTTTCGTTATATCATTCTTTTATTTTCCAATATGGTCTTTGACTCTTTTATGTATTCTGCAGGCTGGTCTTTTTGTATATGATATTTTCTGGGTTTTCTTCACTCCTGTGATGGTCAGCGTTGCAAAATCATTTGATGCTCCAATTAAGGTTAATTTTTTGCTAAACGCAATGGAACTATTTGTTTGTATGTCTTTGTGTGAATGTTTGTAGTCTAGGTGCCATGATAACTATCTGATAAAAAAAACTTATGAATCTCTTAATTTTGTCATTCAAATTGTTTTGCAGCTTCTGTTCCCCACAGCAGATTTGAAAAGGCCATTTTCAATGCTTGGACTTGGTGATATTGTCATCCCAGGTAGGATGACCATGTTGATGTATTGATGTCTTACTTTTGTGAAATTGACCTTTTATAATACAGTTCAGTTATTAGTATATCTTTGGTGTTAGATTTTATTAAACTGTGCTTGGTAGATTGAGAGAATGGAATGGAAAAAGAACCAAATGATTTTGACTCATGTAAAGCTTGCATTTGACCTTGCTGTCACATCACAAGTTCAATTTTTTCGGGATTTATAATTTCATGAATTTTCTAGAATTGGTTTGTAAAGCCCGCTCTAACTTGTTCTAGGGGGAACATTAATACTAAAGAAAAATCAAATGGGAAGGGATGGGATGGAATGGAAAGGAAATGATATGTTTCCCTTCTTCTCCCTGTTTGGATGATTAACTGAGGCAACCAAGAGGAAGGGAAAGGATCAGAAATGTAAAGTTTCATCTTAGACTCTACAACCCACAATTTTTTATTTTTTTTATAAGACCACAATTTGATGGGAAACAAAAGGTGAGGGTTTTAACTTCTAAGGGGAGATCGCCTAGCCCAAATATTTGTCCTTACAAAAGTTTTTGAACTCCCAAACAACAAAACTTGTTCCCTTTTCAATCTTTCTCCCGGTGCCTGCATTACTGATCATCCAAAGAACAAACTCTCAAAGCTAAGTTTAATCTCTAGTGGTGATGCAATCTGATGGCGCCAGTATATTGAACTTCAAAGGTCTTGTACTAGTTTAAGTCAAGTGACATTGTTTTGACCCTATTTTTCCCATTATGAATAAATGCTTTGCTGAAATGTGTGGTTGTGGAGACTGTATTTTTAAGCTATTTGGAACCCACTGCAGTGCACTGCAAAGTCGTTGGATCTTGATTCAACTTCTCTGTATAGTTAAACCGTGTGTTGGCTGCCGAGGATCTAGGTTGGTTCTTCAAAAATTAGAATTGACTATGCATGCAATTGCTTGATGCAGAGTGATTTTCGCACACACACACACACACACACTTATTCCTGACAGGAAACATTTCAGGCTATTGCATGCACTCATGAGAGTTGATCCTGTCTGTAAAATTATATTAGATAGATTTGCATGTTATGGTAAATAGATTATTTGAGCTTTTATTGGAGTAAGCGGTTATCACACCAGAGCTTATGTCAATGAGCTGTTTTGCATAAGCTAAAATTTCTTATAAGTAGGTCATAAGCTATTTTTTATCTATTTGCGCACATTAATTAAATTCTGTACAATCACATGGTTGTTACTTAATATTTATTTTGACTGTTTATTTTATTTTCCAAACAGGTATTTTTGTGGCATTGGCTTTACGGTTTGATGTGTCTAGAGGAAAACAGCCACAGTACTTCAAGAGTGCATTTTTAGGATACACTTTTGGTTTGGTCCTTACAATTGTTGTGATGAACTGGTTTCAGGCTGCACAGGTGACTGATATGTGGTTTCATTTTATTTTATTTTTCATTTGGGGGGATGGTGTGAGGGTTGTTGATTGTGGTGGTCACTAGTGCCAAATTTACTGCTAATATGATGTTTCCTCTTTTATTGTTATCCTTGTTATCAGCCTGCTCTTTTGTATATTGTACCTTCCGTAATTGGATTTTTGGCTGCCCATTGCATTTGGAATGGTGATGTCAAACAGGTATGTCTTGCTAAATTTTTCCATTTTTCCGTTCTCATATCAATGTCAATATATATTTTTTGTGTCTGGTTTGATTTCAAGCATTAGTTTTACACTTTTACTGAAGTATAGTATAATGTTTCCTGTTTTCTATTATATTCCAAGTATATTGAGAATAGTGTAAATTTGATTTAGTGCAGTTTATATTGTATGTATGTGTTTTGAAATTAGCTAATGAAGGATTCCAGTGCTTTAAAACGTACTTAAGGTAACATAAGATACGTAGATGTAAGATTATGAAATACGGGATTTGGTTAAATATGCTTGTTGTGACTCGTGACCAGTTTTAAAAGGTTCTGCCCAATATATTTTGCTGCAGCTGAATATGAATAAATGTTTTGGTAGTTAGGAAACATGATTTTATGACTTTAAGTTGGTTACACGCTTTTTACCGTCATAAAAAGTTGGTTACACTTGCATGCTTAGACATTAGGATAGTAAGAATATGGTATTGCTAGGTCTGGTGTTCTAACTTTTTATTTTATTTCTATTAATAATGCAGTTGTTGGAGTTTGATGAGTCAAAGACTGCCAATTCATCTCAAGAAGAGAGTGATGCCAAATCTAGCAAAAAGGATGAATAAGTTGAAGCATGCCCAATACCACCAATCCTTGAGATTCACAGGAGAAATAGTGTTGTTTTCCAGGAACGTCGTTACTTGAGCTAACTTATTCAGCAGCACACCTCTGTAACAGATTGTGATTATAAAATATATGTTAGTCTTATTTTTCAAATCGGTATTTTGCTTTTACTCTTTGACTGCCCAGTTTTGGTTTCCATAGCAAACTTTCCAATGGTTTTCTCCCCATCCCTGCTTTTCTCACACAGCACACGATAGGCGCACTCACACATACCCAATATTGATATGTTTGGTTAAAAGTTAATGATTCTTTTGGTTTGTTTTTTTGTTTTTACTATTTAACTGGTTCTTCTGCCTCTTCCCCGGGTTTTTTTAAAGACTTAAATACTTCTTTTGGAGCTGCAACAAATACAATAATCACTTTAATTAGCCTAAGAATGAATGGCAGGAATTTTTCCCAGCATTTTGTTATGTTATTCTGAGAGATTGTCTTCTGACAAATTTGAATGGCTTTGTGATAAATCTGAAGAACCTTTGGCTAAATCTTGAAACACCAAAACACATTGACATCATCACCACTATAGTTTGGGCAGCAACTACTTGTACTCAGTCAAGAACACTGTCCAATATTCTTATGAAAGGCTAGTCCCTCACTCAACTCGCAATTACCAGAAACCAAATGCATACCATAAGTAATGACTGTTTTCCAAAATCCAAACAATCTTAGTCATCAGTTCAATCAGACAGAGTTTATGCTTTGAAAAATCCAAACTAGACATAGTTTATCCCAAAAAATCTGCAATTAATCATATCTTATCTTAATAGGGGAGTGATATACACAAATAACACACTTTCAAGGCGATTTTTGACAAGTGTCAATAAAGTCATTGTTGCCCCCATCAACATAAAATATAATTTAATTTCAACATATTTATATTTTCACTTATACCACATTAACAAAAGACATTTATTGACAAAAAATATATTCTAAAATAGAATCTGAGTTTGGACATGCAACATTATTAAAAGATTTAGGAGTTTATCGTTCATATAAGTTTAATAAAATTTGTGAGATTATTCTTCGCGGTTATGTGAAATGGATACCTACTTTGCATTTAAAATAAACATCACATTTTTTGTATTTGCAGTTTTGCCCCTTTTAAATAAAAAATAAAAAGATGAGAAGAAATAAATGAATATTTATATGATAGAAACAAACATTTACATCAAGCATAGCAACGCGGTTTCGTGTTGCACTGATGCAATGCTAAATTAATGTCAAATAACATTCTGAGTCTTATTTTATTTTGTATTTTTTTTGGTGCATGTCAAGTCTTATTATTTTAAAGACCAACATGCCAATTTATTCAATTTGTTTTAATTGACCCTTCGATGTTCCAACTTCCAAGTCTCACTTCACCTCTAATTTAATTACTTTAAGAAACTACCTAATGTTGCAGCTGTAATGTGTGCAAAATACATGCATATATAATTGCATTTACACGACAAGCACCCAACATCGCTATGCAACATTAAAAAAAGGGTAAGGCTAAACAGTGCCCCTGGGCACCCCTGGGGCACTAGTTAAGCATACTAAAAAAGGAAACAAATGATAAAATTAATGATGAGAGAGAATAACTTTTCACATCATTAAAACATTGAATGCACAATTTACGAGATAAAACTTCTATATTTGTATCCTTAACTAGTGCCCCAGGGGCACTGTTTAACATTTTCCTTACAAAAAAACTATCAACTTCAACATTAGATTATGACAGAATTTGTCTATATAATACTCTATCAAAGACTGTTTATATAATGAAATTTATGAGTCTACCGTCAGCAATTTAAGATGAAATTTGCTTATAAACTAGTAACTACCTACAAAATACTACTAGTAATTTCAAATTTGTATCCAAGTCATAGTTAGTGCAACCAAAAGATCTAACTATCTACTACGTTAACCTAGTGTTGACTACTTAGATTGATAATCAAACCAACAAATACTAATCTTATAAATATATTAATAATTAAAGTATTCTTTTATAAATGGTTATTAATGAAATTATTGGTAATTTGGTGGGACAATGTCATGTTTTTTAATAGTTGGTCAGGTCGCATTTAAATAATTAAATAAAGTATTTATTTGTGTGTACCTAAATTCTTTTGATTTAGGATATTGCCCATGTAAATACTGTTGTTATATATGTAGCAAAAGTATAGTTCATATAGCAATAATTTACTAAATGACATATTTTACCTGTTTGAACAAAGAAATAAAAATAAGTTTAACAAAGATGCACGTGTAAAATATTTTTACACAATTATTTAATAAAAATTATCAGTTATTCACGTCATCATAATAAAAAAATGAGGTGAATTGACAAATTCAAAGTAATGGTTGCCTTTCATTGCTTTAAGGTATCTATCCAAATCCAAATATTATAAAAAACGCACATGTTATGAATGATAATAATACTAATGGTTTCCTTTCATTACCTTTCATCTCTCATTGATACCAACAACACAAATTTAGATGACATGATAAGCACCGCCGAAAAAAAAAGTTAATATATTAAATTTAATACATAAGAAAAAAAAACTCACAATAATTTTAATTATATAAAATGTAAATTAAAGCAATATAAAAAAACTAATAATTGACAATAGCTGATAAAACATGTGAGTTTGACTAGACCAAAAAAAAAGGTGAGTTTGATGATTGGACTGGGCAATGGGCTTAAGAAAATATCCAATAAGCCCAATTAGAGTAAAAAGGATGATAAGCCCAAAGCAGGTAAAACACAAGACAGGCGATTAGAAGCTAGGGCGCGACCATCAATTCTAAGACAACGCCAAAAAAGGATTGGATTCTGCGTTACTGAAAATATCTTCTCCTTCCTTGCATCAACCGCTAACTTAAGAAGGAAGAATTAAACTTCTCGCAACTGCCATAGCTTGGAGACCAAGATTCTCATCCCTATTTTCACGCCACACCACCGAAGAAGATGTTAAGGACCGGATTTTTAGGAACCCTTGCTTGGAGAAGAAGACTGGAAGCTCTATAAATAGCTCCATACTCTCATTTGTAAAAAAGATCGAATTCTGACTTATAAAACTCCCAGGGTTGTTGGGATTGAACTGAGTGTAATCACACCATTTGATCAATAATACAAACCCCCTTGTTTTTTACCAGAACATTTTGGCGCCCACCGTGGGGCTGCGGTAAAATCATTTGATCCCAGCCTATCACAGCAACTAGACGAAAAATCAAACATCTTCACATGGCTGGAGAACACGAAAACCATGACAACTCTAACGTTAACACCCTGCAAGCCGCCGTCGTAGAGATTCGGCGCTTACAAACTCAGATTGCGGCCATCGAAGCCGAAAGAACTAATGAGAAAGAAAGAGCGAAATTGATTTTGGAGGAGGAGGAGGGAGAGGGCGTCATGGACGTACAACCCTTAGCACAACACTTGTGGGATGCCCAAGTGGTGGAAACAATCAAGGTTCCTCACCTTCCTACCTTCGACGGAAAGACGGATCCAAGGGAGCACCTGATGGCAATTGGGACACAAACTGCCATAATCAATGCTCCGGAACATCTAAAGTGTAAATTACTGGCCGGCACCTTCAAGGATGTCGCCCTGCGTTGGTACATGAACCTTCCAAGAAACTCAATTGAGAGTTATGCTGACTTTCATAAAAAATTTATTCACCAGTTCGCTGGATCGAAACACATTAAAGTCACATCAACCAGTCTTTTCTCCATCCGCCAAAACCATGGCGAGTCATTGCGTAACTTCCTCGCCAGATTTAGCGAAGCCACCATCAAAGTCTCAAATCCAAATCAGGAGATGTTCGTGGCAGCCTTCCACAATGGGCTAAGAGCGGGACATTTCAATGAGTCCTTAGCCCAAAAGCCAGCCTCGTCGATGCAAGAGGTGAACAAGAGGGCGGAGTGTTATATTAAGGGCGAAGAAAGTAACGCCGAGAAAAGGCAAAGAGACGTTAAGGAGAAGGAATACGTGGGCCGTGCCGCTAGAGCGCCCGAGCACCCACGACCAAAATCAGGGGGCCACCAAGGAGACCCATGGCAAAGGCATCATGGGAAGCCCTACCGCCAACCGCTCAGAAGAGAATTCAGGAATCATCCCGCCAATGAAGACCTCACGCCATTAAACGCCTCAAAGGTTTACGTCTTAAATGAGATTCTGGCCACCGGTTTGGCAAACCTCCCCCCAAGGAGAACCAGTAACATCCCCATGGGGCTGGACGATAACGCCTGGTGCGCATATCACAGGTGTAGAGGTCACTCCACAGAAAAATGCTTCCGCTTAAGGGATTTAATCGAAGAACTAATAAAAAGCGGACACCTTCGAAAATTCATTGACGACGCCGCCCAAGGGCGGGTTGTCGTGCCAAAAGTTCCCCGGCAGGAGCCACGAGACCCTCCTGGGCCAAACAGAGAGCCTCCCAAGGGGAGAATCTCCGTGAATACAATAGCGGGGGGATTCTCAGGCGGGGGCGAATCAAGCTCAGCAAGGAAAAGGTATGTACGCCGAGCCATCTCGGAGATATACCTCATAAGTCAACCTCAGCCATTAGACGTACCGGATTTGGCATTCACAGCAAAGGATGGTTTGGAGGTAGCACCCCATGACGATGATCCCTTAGTGATACAAGTCCAAATTTTGAACTGTGATGTAAAAAGAGTATTGATAGATTCGGGGAGTTCAGCGGACATTATGTACTGGGAAGCTTTCAAGGCCATGCAATTAGCAGAAGAGCAATTGCAACCATACTCCGGAACCCTGGTTGGGTTCTCTGGCGAACAAGTGGACGTAATGGGTTACGCCTCCCTTCTTACCACGTTTGGAGAAGGCAGCAACGCCAAAACTATCAAAGTGCGATATCTGGTAGTTAAAACTCCTTTTACCTCCTATAATATTATTATAGGAAGACCCGCCTTTAACGCATTAGGGGCGGCCATGTCCACTTTATACCTAGCAATAAAATACCCCCTCGAGAATGGGGGAGTAGGAACAGTACGGGGCGATCAGATTCTCGCCAAGAAGTGCTACAAGTCCAGCTTAAAAATACGACACCGAACTTCCAGCGCAAGCGGGAAATTCGAAAGAAGACAAGCCGCAATTCCAGGCGGCATAAACATGATAGAGAGCGCAGATATGGATCCAAGGGAGGAATTCCAAGATCAAAGGGTAAGCCCTATAGAAGACCTGGAGCAGGTTCAAATTGGCGATTACCCTCACCAGACAACTAGCTTGGGAACAGCGTTGCCCAGCGAGGAGAGGAGACGAATCATCAAAATCTTGAAGGATAACGCTGACCTATTCGCATGGAAACCTTCAGATATGCCAGGGATTGACGAAGGGGTGATAACACATAAACTCTCAATATCACCCAGCACAAAACCAGTTTCCCAAAGAAAAAGGAAGGTGGGAGAAGAAAGGCGAGTCGCTATAGCAGAGGAAGTAGGGAAACTAAAGGAAGCAGGATTCATCGAAGAAATAAAATATCCCTCATGGTTGGCAAATGTCGTCATGGTGAAAAAGGCCAACGGGAAGTGGAGAATGTGCGTGGACTTCACAGACTTAAACAAGGCGTGTCCCAAAGATCCATATCCCCTACCTAACATAGACAGGTTAATTGATGGCGCCTCGGGGTGTAAGATGCTGAGTTTTATGGACGCCTACTCCGGATACAATCAAATAAAGATGAACCCCTCAGACGCCTGCCATACAGCCTTTATGTCGAATACCTGCAACTATTTTTACAACGTTATGCCTTTTGGACTGAAGAATGCGGGAGCAACATACCAAAGGCTGATGGACAGGGTTTTTGCTGAGCAAATAGGGAAGAATTTAGAGGTATATATCGACGACATGGTAGTAAAAACTTCCGAGGGAAGTCGCCATGATGATGATCTGTTGGACATCATGGGATCAGTAAGAAAGTACAACATGAGACTAAACCCAGCAAAGTGTTCTTTTGGGGTACAAGCCGGAAAATTCTTAGGGTTTATGCTCACCAGCAGAGGAATAGAGGCTAACCCCGAGAAATGCCAAGCCATCATAGACATGAGGAGCCCTACATCCGTGAAAGAAGTACAGACCTTGACAGGCAGAATAGCCGCACTATCCAGATTCCTATCATGTGCGGGAGAAAAGGGTTTCCACTTCTTCGCATCTCTGAGGAAAAATGAGAGGTTTTCCTGGACGCCAGAATGCGAAGAAGCCTTCAAACAACTAAAAGAGTTCCTGGCATCACCGCCCATCTTAACACGCCCATTACCAGGTAACACCCTTTACCTATATCTCGCAGTTTCGGATAGAGCTTTGAGTTCAGCTCTAGTTCAAGAAATAGAAGGCGAAGAAAAACCTATATATTTTGTAAGTAGAACCTTAAGGGGAGCTGAAACAAGGTATCAAAGAATAGAGAGGTTATCTCTCGCGGTAGTTGTCACAGCCAGAAAGTTAAGGCAGTATTTTCAAAGCCACCAGGTAGTTGTTAAAACAGATTACCCTATCAAGAACGTCCTCCGAAAGCCAGACTTGGCAGGAAGGATGGTGGCGTGGTCCGTAGAATTATCGGAATTTGACATCACCTTCTCACCTAGAGGGGCCATTAAGTCACAAAGACTAGCTGATTTTGTATTGGAGATGTCTACTCCGCCAACAACAGAGAAAACGGCGTTTTGGACACTCTCAGTTGACGGGGCCTCCAATGTGCGAGGAAGTGGAGCCGGAATAGTACTGGAAGGACCGGATGGCGTGATGATAGAACAATCACTACGTTTCGCCTTCAAAGCTAGCAACAACCAAGCGGAATACGAGGCTTTGATAGCAGGAATGAAGTTGGCAAGCGATATGGAGGTAAAAGAGCTAAAGGCCATGAGTGATTCCCAGCTGGTAACCAACCAAGTATCAGGGAAGTTTCAAACGAAAGAGCCGCAGTTAATCAAATACGTGGAGAAGGTGCAAAACCTAGCTAAGCATTTTGATTCGTTCGAACTAGTTTACGTTCCCCGCGAACAAAACATGAGAGCAGATCTATTGTCAAAGTTGGCGAGCACCAAAAAACCAGGAAGCCATAGAACCGTTATCCAAGAAACCATAAAAACTCCCAGCATCAACGGGGAAGAGGTAATGATGGTAATAGAAGAAGAAGACTGGAGATCGCCCATTATCCGGTACCTCCAAAAGGATGAGCTCCCGAAAGAAAGGGAAAAGGCTTTTAAATTGAGGAAAATGGCGGCATGGTATTCAATGGTAGGGGATAAGCTATATAAGAGAGGATTCGCGTCCCCCCTCCTTTTATGCGTCAGTACTGAAGAAGCCAAGCGCATCATGAATGAAGTACACGAAGGATCATGTGGTAGTCATATCGGTTCAAGAGCATTAGCAGGAAAGATATTGAGAGCAGGATTTTATTGGCCAGATATACATGATGATACCGCCATGTATGTAAGAAACTGTGACAAATGCCAAAGACACGCCAACCTGCATCACGTTCCGGGGGAGCCACTGAAGTCGGTGTTATCCCCTTGGCCCTTTTTCATGTGGGGTGTAGATATCGTTGGTCCATTTCCGGTTGGCTATAAACAAGCGCGATGGATCATCGTCGCCGTAGACTACTTTACAAAATGGATTGAAGCAGAGCCGGTATCCAGCATCTCGGCGGAACAGGTAAAAATCTTTTATTGGAAGAAAATCATCTGCAGATTTGGATTGCCCAAATACATCGTATCCGACAACGGTACACAGTTCGCCAGCGAAAAGGTCGTTGAATTCTGTCAAAGCAAAGGAATAAAAAACACCTTTATATCAGTGGAGCATCCACAAGCTAACGGACAAGCAGAGTCAGCAAATAAGGTGATACTAAGAGCCTTAAAAAGAAGGCTAGATAGTAAAGGCGAAGCTTGGGTAGCCCACATCTCACCCATCCTCTGGTCGTATCACACCACTCCCCAATCCTCGACAGGAGAAGCGCCATTTACAATGGTCTATGGTTCGGACGCGATGATCCCGGTGGAAATAAATCCTCCTAGTTGGCGCAGAGAAACCACGACTCAGGAAGAGAACGACAGAGCTCTGGAAGAGAACCTAGACATGATCGAGGAAAGAAGAGAAAGAGCGCATTTCAAGGAATTCGCCATAAAGCAAAGAGCCGCTAGGCGTTATAATACGAGAGTCAAACAAAGGAGTTTTCAAGAAGGCGACCTGGTGCTGAAAAGACCTATGGGAAAGGATAAAGGAGGAAAGTTCGCAGCAAACTGGGAAGGCCCCTTTCGGGTGCAAGAAGCTTTCGAAGGAGGAGCATATCGCCTAGAGACCATGGAAGGAAAAATCCTCCCAAGGACATGGAACGTAGCAAACCTAAAGTTCTACTATAGCTAATCACGGAGCATCACTTTATCGGCGGAAGAATAAGTAAAACCATTCTCTTCTTTTAGCAATATTTTTAAATAATGTATAAGAACCATTTTCATAAATGAATAAAAAACAATGAGACACTCTTTTCCCCTGTTTCAACGGGGGTTTTTATCGAGGCTCATTGAATTTCAAAATTCTAGTAGTTTATATCTTCCTGCATATCCCAAAATATTTGCGTCAATAAAGGTCAACCTGATTAAGTTACGGGCTCTGAACCAACAAAAATGGTTATCTCAAACTTGAGCTCTGAATCTTTATTTAAAGATCAACTCAGATATGAGCGCTGAACCAAAAACAAGGGTTACAGTGCCTTGGCGTCACCTACGAGTTGGGTACGTCAGAAAAAAAAATAAATAAAAATTATTAAACAAGGGTTACAGTGCCTCGGCGTTACCTGTAAGTCTTACGAGTTGGGTACGTCGGAAAAAGAAAAATTAAACAAGGTTGAAAAGCCTTGGCGTTACCTGTAAGGCTTACGAGTTGGGTACGTCAGAAAAAGAAAAATAAAAAGGTTGCAAAGCCTTGGCGTTACCTGTAAGTCTTACGAGTTGGGTACGTCAGAAGAAAAAAAATTATTAAACAAGGGTTACAGTGCCTCGGCGTTACCTGTAAGTCTTACGAGTTGGGTACGTCGGAAAAAGAAAAATTAAACAAGGTTGAAAAGCCTTGGCGTTACCTGTAAGTCTTACGAGTTGGGTACGTCAGAAAAAGAAAAATAAAAAGGTTGCAAAGCCTTGGCGTTACCTGTAAGTCTTACGAGTTGGGTACGTCAGAAAAAAAAAATTATTAAACAAGGGTTACAGTGCCTCGGCGTTACCTGTAAGTCTTACGAGTTGGGTACGTCGGAAAAAGAAAAATTAAACAAGGTTGAAAAGCCTTGGCGTTACCTGTAAGTCTTACGAGTTGGGTACGTCAGAAAAAGAAAAATAAAAAGGTTGCAAAGCCTTGGCGTTACCTGTAAGTCTTACGAGTTGGGTACGTCAGAAAAAGATACAGTGAAGAAAGGCGAGATTATTGACGCCGCCAGAAAAAGCTTATACATAACCAAAGCAAGGCGATTCATCGCAACGCCAAATCATTTGCAACCACCAAAAAAACAACAGGTATAAAGTTATCTGTATCAATTTACAATTATTATAGAAAATCGAAGATGTCGCAGGTGCAAGGATAAAGTTTCCTAAGCAAGAACGACAAAAGGCGTTACCTCTCAACGTAATGCAAATTCATAAAGTTATGAAGAGAAGAAATCAGGCAAATAAAGAAATTTATAAAGGACCCAGCCAAGGGGTAAATTGTTCAAAGCCACAAAAAGGGCATACAAAATAATTACAAAAAGCCACAGAAGGGCAGAAACAAAATCATTACAAAAAGATCATTCACTGAGGAGGAACATAGGGAACGAGCTTGCCGTCAACAATTTGATTCATTGCATCAGCTTCGCCGAGGCGCTTAGCATCGAGATCCGGAAAAAGAAGCTTAACCTGTTCTATAGCAAAAGAAAAGCCCTCGTCATATTGGTTGGCGGCATAGAGCTGAAGCTCTGTGACATCACTCTCCAATCTAGCTTTCTCATCAGCTAAGGTCCCTACAGACTGTACCGCTTCATCCTTCTCCTCGGATAGCTTGGAGAGTTTCTCAGCCTGGGCAGCAGCATTCTCTTTGAGTTTGGCCTCCGAAGCGGCATAGCTTTCTTTAACTTTGGACAGTTTTTCCTCATACTCTTTCTTCAGCCTCTCTGTCTCGCCCTCCTTCTCTTCCTTCAACTTTTTAATGTCACCCTCCAGCTTCGCCTTGGTCTCAGAATACCTCTTCTCAATATCAGCGAGGTTATCATCAACCATCTTCACTTTTTGCCTCGCCTCTAGAACCTCTTGCTCTTGGCGGTTTGTCAGTAGATAGTTAAGAAGAGTACCCTTGACTTCATACTCTAAGGCCTTCTTCCTTAGGTCTTCCGTCGAAGTGTTGGTGAAGCGAGTCATGTCACCCACCATGGTTACCCCTCTCTCAATAAACTCCAGAGGATCGAAGGAGCTCCAGGAAAGAGGCGCAGCGGTTTCAGCGTCTTGAGAAGGAGGCTGAGAAGAACTGGAAGCCGCACCTTTGCCCTTGTCAGCGCCCCCAGCCTTCTGAGTAATCTTCTCAACTTTTTGCTTTTTGGGAGGAGGAGGAGCAACACCCTCAGTCTCCTCTACTCCAGAGGCCGTCTTTCCCGGGATCTCGACACGGATACGCCCCTCATGCTTCTTCTTGCTCCGCCCTTCCTTCATAGCAGCTTCCTCCACTTGCAGCTTTTTCAGTGGATCAGTCACGGCGACAACAGGATTGGCCTTTTGCTGGCGAGCCTTAGCCAAGAATGCCAGCCTCTCCTCATTAGAAATAGTCCTCATCCTCTCTGCAAAAGTAAAAAGAGACAAAAAAAAAAAAAACACAAGAGTTAATAATGAGGCGAGATCAACATTAAACAGAAGTAGAAAAATACCAAATGCGCTACTTACGTAAATACTCTGTCAGGGCTTCACTATTACCCTCACACCTAAGGATATCGGCGGTATCCATAAGGGCATAGGAGTCAAGGAAGTTGACGGTATCTTGCTCAAAATCGCTTAAGGCCTCAAAGATAGCACCCTTGATAAGCCTAGGGTTATCAGTCCAGTAGAAAGGGAATAGAGGATCATCAACCTCATCATACATCAAGTCAGAAAATTTCTCAGCACTACGAACTCGAAAGAAAGAATCCTTAAAGTTCTTGAAGTTGGAAGCGTATAGACTCAGAAGGCGACGGTTAGGTTGACTGCTAAGAGAGACCAAAGTTTGCGGCTTCAAGTTCTTTATGTGGTAGAAAGAGAAAAAAACGCCAATTGAAGGCTCCAATTCGAAGCCAGAACACATTACCTCATAGGCTTTGATAAAGGCCCAACTATTAGGATGGAGTTGGGTGGGGGCGACGTTAAGAACCTTCAATATCTCCGCCTCAAAGGCAGTAAAAGGTAACCAAATGTTAAGGGGTTGTATTACGCCGGTATAAAGATAGAAATAATGCGGCGGGTTGTCATTCTTGGAAAATACAAACTCGTCCTCTCTGACGGGTTCGGTTATAATAAGGTCTTCATGAGAGGGGTCTGAAAGCTTGACGGCTTTCCTAAAGCTCCTCACCATTTCCGTGTTGGTATACTTTGAAGAAACTTCCATGGTGACGGGAGTATAACCAGCAACAACCAGATCTCGACAAGGATTCTTCCGCTTTCCTGTGAAAGAGGAAGGGGAGATTATGACGCAATCACTGTCATTACCACTATCAACACTACTACTATCACTATCACTATCACTACTACTACTCCCAACATCAAAACCCCATAATTCCGAATAAAATCCTCGGCTATTAAGTACACCATTAGCCCTAGTATAATGGGCGCGAACTTGTTGCGCCCATTCGAGATAACTAGGAGCAGAAATAGGAACCCTCCCCTCATTATCGTCTAACTCTCTCAAAATAACCATCTTCCTAAACCTAAATCAGAAAACTAGGGTTCCTACGCAAAACAGGCCAAATCGGCGAAAAGGAACAAGGTATAAAAGAAAGAATACCTCAAAGAAATTGACAAAGCTGGGAGCGTCCTAACACGTAGCGTTGAACAAAGGCTTGCTGGAGAATCGAAGAAGGATATGCGAAAAAGAGTACGGATGTGCGAGAAGAAACAAGCAAAGGGAAGGAAACAGAGGTACTATTTAAAGAGAAAAACCTTTTCGGTTGTTCGAAGTCCAGAAGTTGAAGCAAGAGGTAACGCACGCGTCGTCGGATTAAATACGTGTCAAAGCGCGTATCTCGAGAATAAACCTTAGAAGATTTATCGTCAGATAACTAAACACGACGCCTACAGGCGGGGAGAGTGGCGCCATTCTTTAAAGTTTGATTCGCCTTAGGGGCGCGACAAAGATATCCAGAACAACGCCAAACGAGAAAAAGCCAAAAATCAAGGAAAGACAAGACATAAAATAATGCATTCTACTCAAAGCAAGAAAGAAAAATCTTTATTATTAGCAGAAAATGGAAAGTACAACGAGGAGAAACCAAGGTTACATGGAGAAATCCTAAAATCCTATCAATCAGACTCCGAATCCTTTTGCACAGGCTCAGGGAAAGTCATCTTGGATTCCACGGTGACCCGGGACCCCCCTTCTTCACTGGATGAGGAAGCACGAAGCTCAGGAGGAACATAGGTCTCCAGAAACGAAACGTAGTCCTCATCACCACTACCAGAATCGGAGGTATCCGAGGAAAGAACGATAACCTCCACCTTTTTGACATCCTTAGACCTTCGGGAGCGAGTGGAGTTAGAGGTTGAAACCTCAACTCTTTTCTTCCCCCGCTGAGGCGGAGTACTTCGGACAACAGGTTTTTTCGCATTGTTATTTTCCATGAGAAAGATTCAAAATAAGTTGATGAGAATAACAGTTGATATTTATAGCCAATCTTGCCCAACCCTAACATCGTTATTAACGGTCGTAATTAATGCTTGGACGGTCGCAACTACCTTGGTTTGACTGTCTTGAGAACCGTTATTTTTATCTTTCCAAAAAGTCAATGTTTGACCCATTTAAGTTAATGGAGATTTTAGAGGAGGGCGATACTAGCAGAAATAGAAAACAGCGTATAACGGAAAAGGAAAGATTGAAATTCAAATTACTTAAGGGAAATACAACGAAAGCAAAAGGTATGAAGAACAAACAAGGAATGTCCTAAATGCAAAAGGAAATTACAAACATGCAAAGAAAAAAGCGTAAAGGAAAAAGTTGGCGAGCAGGAACTTCATGGCATGGTGGAACCCCCCAATTCACTGGCATCGGCGACGGCGATACGATGCATCTCCTCCAACGCTCGTTTCACCCTTTTCGCCTTCACCATGTTCTCTTCAATAGGCTTCAAATCCTCCCTCAGCTCGTTCTGCTTGTCCAATAGGTCCACTAGGGAGTGACGCCTAGAAATCAGCTTAGTGACATCGTCCCTGATTTCGCCTTGAAGAGCCCTTTTTCTCTTCACAAGCGGCTTCATCTCCTTGTTCAGCAGCGCCAAACGATCGTCCACTCTCCGCTCCTCGTTGAAGCATATCCCTAAGATCTCCTCCTGCACACCCATGGTTTCTTTCGTGATCTCTATCTGACTGTCGACAGCTTCGACAACTTCGGCGTGGCATTCTTTGACATTCTCCACAGCAATCACAAAGGATGCACTATCCTTTAACTCCTTCTCTAGACGCAGCACACTGTCTAGAAAACGCTTCTCTTCCTTGGACAGCCTCCAGCAATAGTCATTAAGCTCTTTGACAAATTCCGAGAATTCACCAAAATCATCCATTAAGTCCTCCGTACTCAGGGTCAACATACGGCGGAGCCGCTTGATGACGGGGGAAGCAGGGGATTGACCACATTCAAAGGGAGGATTTTTGGGAGACATACTGTAAGAAAGAAAACTGTTAGGTAAGCAGGCGAAAAGGTGATGAGCGGATCCTATCGTCGAGTGATCCATTTTATAGAGAAAATATCTGATCGTGTCATCAGTAAATGGAGAAATGGTTGATAGATACGGTATAGGAGAGTGAGATCGTGCATCAGAAAGTGGGGAAAAACGTGATGAAACCGTTCCCGCGCTACAAATTTTAGAGGGAAAATTCGAATCAAACTCAAGCACTTCACTCCTTTGGACTTCGTGCTTGGGGGGCTGTGGACTGGGCAATGGGCTTAAGAAAATATCCAATAAGCCCAATTAGAGTAAAAAGGATGATAAGCCCAAAGCAGGTAAAACACAAGACAGGCGATTAGAAGCTAGGGCGCGACCATCAATTCTAAGACAACGCCAAAAAAGGATTGGATTCTGCGTTACTGAAAATATCTTCTCCTTCCTTGCATCAACCGCTAACTTAAGAAGGAAGAATTAAACTTCTCGCAACTGCCATAGCTTGGAGACCAAGATTCTCATCCCTATTTTCACGCCACACCACCGAAGAAGATGTTAAGGACCGGATTTTTAGGAACCCTTGCTTGGAGAAGAAGACTGGAAGCTCTATAAATAGCTCCATACTCTCATTTGTAAAAAAGATCGAATTCTGACTTATAAAACTCCCAGGGTTGTTGGGATTGAACTGAGTGTAATCACACCATTTGATCAATAATACAAACCCCCTTGTTTTTTACCAGAACAATGATGTATCAATTAAATAGTTTTTTTTTTTTAATAAGTTAAGAGTATCTAGATTTTAAGAAATAAGATAACATCCAACTATGTTGGCACCCTTTAACCTTTCTATCTCGGACCTATAACTCATAATAATATAACATAGAAAAAAAAAATTTACCAAAGAGAGGGACTAGGCCTGATCCCATAAAACATAATTGAAACTAGGCAAAACGATAACAACTAATTTATCATTAATAAAATCTCCCTTGAAAATTTGTGGCAAAGAATTCCACCAAGTAAAATCTAGAATAGAATGTTCATAATTAGCAAGTCTATCCGCACAAGTGTTTCCCTCCGAAAAGATATAAGAGCTAGCTCCGGTCAATCCTAGTAATATGCAAATTTTCCCCCTATTTCTCAAGATCCATAGCACAACTTCATAATTGGCATCTCAATTAAATAGTCAAATTAATTTATTTATAATTGGTTTTCTATCTTTTTTTTAAAAAAACAACTAAAGTCATTTGCGAAAAACTCACTTTCCATTTAATTTTTAAGTCCTATCTTTATAATTTTTATTGCTAACAAATTTTTTAAGTCTTATCAGTTGTTTAATATATCGAAAGAGTTACAAAAAAATATTTTGACCGTCATATTTCTACTATTTTTTTGATAAATAAATCAACAACTATGCTATATGGTGCGAGAGTTTTTTTGCAAAAAACACACGAATGGTAACTTAACGTGCAAATATTCCACACCACTTAAGGCTGCTTTTCTAATTAAAAAATTAAAATGGTCAAAGTATTATTTGCACTTACACACAAAAAGCACCATTGCGGTAGCTTAGTGGGGTTGCTTTTAAAATCTCATTTTTCAGTAAATGTGTCTCCACATTCTTATAAGATGTTTTCAACCTGTATGTTCAACCTTTCATCGCCGACGTCGGCCACTGCTATTGGCCATTTTTCAGTAAGTGTGCCTTGCCACTAAAGCGTCGTAGGGGTTGGTCGTCGCAACAATCATCCATCTTTACATCGTGGTTATCTGTCACCTAGTTAATTATCATCACTGTTGTTGGGTCTCAATGTTACGATAAGGGTCTCTTAGCCACAGAGATTTGTAATTTGTGGGTTCAAATTTTGTCCTAAATATACAGTAGTCAATGTCCATTGTTGTCCTCAAGGATGAATCTATATATGACCCTAAATCATGGTACAAAATTTTTAACTTCATTAATCATCATTATAATATAGGCAAAATTAATCATTTATTTGTTAAATATCAACAGAAGACACACACTCATTGTCACCATATTTTTTAGAATAATAAATAAATATTATTATTAAGTGCTCTGTTCGTATTTAATTATATGATCCTTTTATAATTTTTTTTTTGTCTTTAAATATAAAATTCTCTATCAATTTTTAGATATATTTATTATGAAAATTCAAATACATTTAATATAAAAAGTTATACTAATTTAATACTATAATACTCACGTATATTTCAAACAAATTTATTACTTCAATAACTTTTCTCATACGTGGTACTAGTAATAAGAGATACGGAGGAATTACTAATTATTTAAAAAAAATAACTTTTTTTTACAATAATATTTTTTTTAAAGATAACTGCACCTAATAATTTCAAAATGTTTCTTCAAGAAAAAAAAATAAAAAAATTCAAAATGAACAATTTCAAGAAGGTGGCAATATGATCCACGAGGTCAGTCATGAATCGCCATCGCATAGTATTATTTTATGCACATTTATTTATTACAGATAGCAACAACTTTGTCATTAATTATATCTATCTACGTACTCCAATAATGTATATATATTTTATTTTATTTTCCAATAATGTATTTTTCATTCACTATATTTTCATGAATATCCCCACATGGCCATAAAAGAAAATGAATATCCCATCGGGGTCAAGAAAATAGAAAGAATATCCCCACATGCAGCTGGAGATTCGAATCTGAACGAAAACAACTCAAATATACTCTCAGTTTTTATTTTTATTTTTTTTAAAAAAACCATAGTGATGTTATGAAAAAAAATACATATCACAATAATTGTTTTTTTTTTTGTGGTAATTTTACACTAATTAAGAAAATACGAATAAAAATTTACCTTAGTCCATACTCAATTATTTTGATGGGGACCATTTTCAAATACAATTATTTGCGTATGCAGATAAGTATTTAATGACAAAGAAAAGTTGGTTCATTTCATGCCTCGGTTCCTTATCTCGCTGGTCTTCATATCATCCAGCTTATCAACCCTTTGACTTTAAAAAAAATAAATTATATCCAATTTATATAGTTTGGTTTTTTTAAATAAAATTTAATATTATATTATTTTTTATATTAATTATGTCTAAAAAATTACTGAACAATTTATCTTAATAAAAATGGTTTATCTAATGATTAGATAAAGTAGCTGTCTATTGTTAGATTTTTTTATTATATTTTTTTTACTAGAAAGAGATTTTCATATGCATTTTTTTTTTGCTATCGGGTATGAAGCTATTAGATTAGTAACTTGGCATCCTTCGAGAGAAAATTGTTTTGTGCTAAATGTTGATGGCAGCTGCAATGTTTTTTCTGGTCGAGCTGGTACTAGTGGTCTGATCCCGTAGGGGCGACCACAGCTGGGTTATCGGGTTTAATAGCTTCTCAGGAATGTCTAATAACACTTATGCATAAATCTTGGCTATCTACCAAGGTTTGCGTCTTGCAAAAGATTCAGGCTGCACTTTTGTTATTTGCTATTCTGATTCTAAGGGAGTAATTGATCGTATTAATAAGGCTTAATTATATATTTGGTCCCTTACATTTATTTTAGGTTTCAATTTGGTCCCTTACGTTTAAAAAGTATCAATTTGGTCCCTTACGTTAATTTTATGTTTCAAGTTAGTCCTTTCCGTCAATTTTGTCACATGTGACAGCCAATTTGCATTTGTGGACTGACATGTGGCACTTGGACACGCTGACACGTGTACTGTTCAAACGGTGTTAGTGAGAAAACTAACGGAAAAGACTATCCTGAAACCTAAAATAAACGTAATTGACTAAATTGATACTTTTTAAACGTAAGAGACCAAATTGAAACCTAAAATAAACGTAAGAGAACAAATATGTAGTTAAATCTATTACTAAACCTTTAAACAAACACCATTGGCATGTTTCCGTTATTGCTACTATCTTAGACTTGTTGAACTTAGATTGAGAAGTTAAGATTTGTCACACTCTAAGAGAAAGAAATGCAAGTGCTGATTTTCTTGCAAAATTGGGCTCTAGCAATGACATCAAATGGAAGTTGTGGAACTCTCTTCCTGAGGACTTAAATCTCACTCTTAGACACGATCGTCTGAGGACTCTTGTCCCTCGTATGTAGTTTTTTCTTTTTTTTTTTTTTTTTAGCCCATGTACCAAAAAAAATATGTGTTTTTTTTTTTTTTTAATTTGATGATAGAGCGTTTAATATATATATTTTTATCAATTGGGATTTTCATACATACCATATAAATATATTTTTGAATTTTGATCAATTGCGATTTTCATATATACCATATATGTTCAAAGCCGTACATAACAAGAAGTCTTTAGGGAAGAATGAAAAAAAAGCCTCCATTAAGAATAAAATATGGTGGCTAAAGAAAGACCGTACTTCAACGATAAGAAGGAAAACGTTTCAAAATTTTCCACGTTAGATCGACCTATAGGTTGTTGCTACTTGCTAATACTACATTTGTCTTCAAAATTAAAATGGGGAATTAATGATAACTTATATGAGTCATATGCTAAACATTGTTCCAGACACTTGTTAAACATATCAAAATATAAAATAAAAGATGAAGTTAATGTTGGTAACACAATTTTTACACTTTTAAAATATTGAATGCACAACTTTTAAGATATAATTTTTTTTTAATATGTTTAATCATTGCCCGGGACCATTGATTAACATTTTCCAACTATTATGCCAAGTATAATATCTACTACTACCATATGGATAAGGATTTGTTACTATATGGATAAGGATTTATTGCAATTTATTTTTCATATAGTCTCTCATGTTCAGACACAAGCTGTCCCTATATTTATTATTGTTCCTACACTCACCTCTCACAAATACCACTGGCTGTGACTGTGAAAGGGAGAGATGATTATGATCGGAAATGTACTGTATCATAGACTTGAAGAAAAAAAAATCCAACCACATAGTACATGTACAGTATTATGTATATATGATTGAATGGTTTTAAAATTAAAAAGAAGAAAATGTAAACTAAGTGCAGTCAAAACTCAAAAGTACTTCCTCCAAAAATCAACATAATTTTGTAGTTTTTTTTTTTTTAAAACCAAAAAAGGTGGAGTTAAAATGGACTCCATCCGAAAATATATTAAGCAAGCAAACTGGAAAAAACAAATTACACGGCGGGAACCAAACCAAAACTCCATTAACAATAGCATAATCTAAAACAAGGTATACCTAACATGTTTTTATCAAAACAGTCCCTAATAAACAAAGGAGCTTCTTGCCAATATGCTATCGAAATTAAAGTAAGACCATGGTTAGCGTAAGATCTGCCACTTGATTCCCTTCTCTAAAGATGTGAGTGACAATGAAATTCATGGATTTTGCCAAGTGAAGAACATTTTTCCATCTGTTTCTTAGAGACAAAAAAACTGGTTTATCAGGATTTTGAAAAGCTGAAACAACAAAAGTGGAGTCAGTTTCAATCAAGATATTGTGTCAATTATTTTGAGAAGCAATTTCAAAAGCCCTCATTGCTCCACAAAGTTCAGCAAAGTAGGAAGTGGTAATACCTAGAGGTTCAGCAAAACCAAAAACAAACTTTGCAGAATGATTCCTAAAAATACCTCCACAAGAGGCATTACCTGAGTTTCCATTTGATGCACCATCAATATTGCATTTTAACTAGTTCGCAAGAGGAGGCAACCATCAAACTTCTTTAAAATCTGGTTTGGGCTAGTGAATACAAAAAAATGTCAATTAATTTAATCACATTTAGTCATTTTTTTCAAAACTACTATCTTTACATCTACTACTATAATATATTAATGGAAATTGTTATTTAAACACAATTTTTTTAACAAAAATACAACAAAACTACATTTTTTGCTTTTTTTATTAATATTTGTTGCACGCCTCGATATCCGTGTTGTAAGTGGAGAAAATATGATGTTGTATTTTTGTCCAACTTTTTTGTGTTTATATAACACACCTCTATATTAAAATCGATTACCACCAAAATTACTAATTTATCATTATTACTTTTAACCGCGTTGCAAGTTTTATGTACTTCATTGTAATTTCACTACAAAAAAAATATAGGAAGAATATAAGATAAATTAAAAAAAAAGGAAGATGATATGCTTAAAATTAGAAACAAAACAGATTATAGATTGGAACAAAACAAAAAAAATCTATATTCATAAAAATCGCAAAAAAATAGATTAATACGATCAACTCAATAATCTATTAAAAGGAAAAAGAGAATAAAATAGTCAATAAAAATTATAAAAAAAATAAGATGAATATGCATAAAATTAAGAATATAGAAATAGAAACATAAACAATATTTTTCATAAAAAAAAAATACTATTAACTATTAATAATAATAATACAATAAAGTTTTTTTGACAAAATAATAAAATAAAGTTAATTACTATAAAATTTACTTGATTATATCCTAAATATTCCTAATCAAATTTCTAATTTTTTATTTAAAAATATACACGAGACTATTATTTGTGACGGATACATGAAAAATTGGATAATTTATCGATGATAATTATAATCAAATTTATTGATTTAATAAGTTTTACAAAAAATAACACAATAGTTTCACTTATATTTTAACAATATTATATAAAAAAATTTCAAATATTTTATTCTAAATAAATTTTCTACCGTAATATAATGACAAACTTAAATATCAAATAAAAGTGAATGTTCCGTGCATGTTTATATTTTCATATTTATCTCCTTAACATATATCCTTAGAATACATCACAACATTTTCCAAATAATATTATTGATGCATAATAATATTAAGGTCTAACGGATGCAACTGAAGCTTATTAATGACAAAGCCACTAAGTTTGATCTAGTAATAAAATGTTTGGATAGTAGACAAGAAATTCTAGATTTAAAAAAAAAAAAAAAAAAAACCTACGAGTGGCACCGTCGCTTCACTGGCTACATCATATTTGGTCTAATCGTAATATTAATTAATGAAAATAACTTGATTTAATTACACGTGACTTGTACCAACATAATAATCAACATATAATCAAGATACAGAGCTTATAAAAAACAAAAATTAGATACAGAAGAATCTGACAGAAAATGAAGATGAAGAGGGAGAGGGGTAACAAAACAAAACACTGTACTTTAACGATAAGAAGGAATGCGTTTCAATTTTTCCACGTCAGATTCAGCGACGGGTTACTGTTTCTCTTAAACAAAAACAAGAATTTTCAAGTATAGTAAGTTATGGTTGGATTCACAACTCATAGTAAACAAAACAAAAAAATAAGAATATTCAAAATTCAATTCAAAATTCAACCAAATGCCTTATCACTTCACACATTTTTTTCAATTTAAAACTTTGATTATTAATATATTTAATTATTTATTTCGTAAAAAAAAATTAATTATTTATTATTAAATATTATAAAAAATTGATATTTTATATATTGATAAAAAAAACTTAGGCATAGCATTTTATGCGAATAATGTACATAAAATTTGTCTGAATTAACTTATTTTTAAATTTATAAAAAATATTTCATGCAAATAAATAATTTTTGTATATTAATTTATAAAATTTTTCTGATAAAAATTATATGTTCAAAATTTATTATTTTATAAAATATTTTAACAAGTTTATAAATAATATATAAAACTTATTTATTTGTATACCCGTTTTACATAAGTTCAAAAATAAATTAATCCAAATAAATAAATAAATAGTGAAACTTTCTCACTAATTTTATAACGATAGTAGTAGTAGTAAATACGCTAAATTCAGAATCCTATATCACAAAAAATTTAAAATAATACAGTTAATATTCACTATGGTCATTTTTATAAAAAATACTATAAAAATTACACATAACAAGGAAACACATTGTAAATAATTATTTTCATTTAATACTTATATAAATTTAAATTTATTTCCATGTATACACTTATTTAATTACTCTTAATTCAACGAACTTAATTTTTAATATTCTCTCCCATAATAAGTAAGAGCATAAGTGAAATTAAACATTTAGAACAATTGAAAATTGGTCAAAATTTCTTATACAAATGACGAATTTTTTTTTTTCCTAAAGTGTTATTATTATAAAAAGGAACACTAATAAGAATCATGAAATTTCAACCAAAGAAGAAAAAATCTCAATTATGTTATTTTTGAATTAATAAAAATTTTGACATATATTGACAAAAAAAAAATAGCAATATATTCAATTTCAATCAATAAATAAGCTTAAGTACTAAGCCGAGTAATAATACTAGTATATCACACACGGAGAAAGAGATCCATCCATCTCTTTATATTCTCTGCAAAAACCAAATCATTTTGTTAATTACATCTATCTATTTGATTCTGATCAGTACCTATCATCATCATCATCCTTTTTACTCAATTGTTTCTTATCACTTCACGCGAAAGTGAACAAATTAATTTTATAGAGCTTTGATCATTTATTTTCTGGACAAAATTTTAATTTTTATTTTCAACAACAACAACCAATTCAGTTGGACCTGTTCGTCCGAATTTTGTGCCTAAACAAAAACAGAACACGCCACGCCACCTTGGTTGTTCTGTTAAGATGGGTGATATGAAAATGAGATCCATGTTATTGTTTATGTTTGGTTTTTTTGTGATTGTTGTGTCTGGTGAAAGAAGAATTGTGAAATTACAAGTACCAAGTTTTAATGTTACTACTACTGCTATTGAGAAGAATGATGAAGAACACAGTTTTTTTCTCACAAAAGCTGTTCATTTCTTATGGAATTCAGATGGATCCGGTTATCAACACGTGTGGCCGGTAAGATTTCACTTTTCTCTTCGATTTTGTGTTTATCTTTGTTTTTTGATGAAAGTTCAATTTGATTCCAATGAAAAATAAAATAAAATTGTGTTGTGTTGTGTTGTTTTTTTTAGATGAAGTACATGTTTGTAACCAAAAATTGCACTAAATTATTGTTGTTTTGTAAAAATTACAGTTTGTGAAAAATCAGGTAATTCAATATAATATTATTAATATTGTCAAAAATAATAATAATTAATAATTAATGTGATACCAGCTTACGGTAAAAAAAAAAAGCTTAAACTTTTTTTTTTAATATAAAAAAGCTTAAACTTATTTTCTTACTTCAGTTAATAGAAATATTGTAATATTATATAAAGTATACGAGTTGAATATAAAAGTTGAAATTCGAACTCCAATTATAGGTGAAATTTTTTGCCCCTATATTACTTTACCAAAAAAAGACATGTTGACCTTGCTTTTGGTTGGAGAGTACTCTTGTCTTGGTTGGATAGGAGGGATAAATCATAGAATAGTTTCGTTGACTTTTTTATATTTTTTGAATTATATGGATGTGTTTCGTTTTATCTTTTTGTATAAATTTCTCCATTTTTTTTATTTGATTACTTTATTTGTGGCAAAATAAATGTGAAACTATGTGTACTATTTAGTATTTATATAATCTACTCTAATTATATTTAAAATATAATTTTTTATAATTTCTATTGATAAAATAGTTTATTCTTTTCACTAATACATAGTTAAAAATATTATCCGTTAAAATTATATATTAACATGTGGGTGCGAAAGTGAAACTATAAAAATTATTTTAATAAGGAGTAACATATTTTGAGAAAAAAGTAAGAATATTCAATTGGTGCAACTTTGAGTGTTTTTTTCTTGTGAAAAGAAGAACAAAAGTGTTTGTTTTTTATATGGAGTTTTTTTTATGCAGGAAATGGAATTTGGGTGGAGAATTGTGTTGGGTACTTTTATTGGATTTTGTGGAGCTGCATTTGGAAGTGTTGGTGGTGTTGGTGGGGGTGGCATATTCGTACCTATGCTTAGTCTTATTATTGGCTTTGATCCAAAATCATCTACTGCTATTTCCAAATGTTAGTATTAATGGACTCATTCATATATACAACCCCCTATGGTACCAACATTTATAATTTAATTCCCACTCCACTCCCGTTACTTTCACATAATTATTTCAATCACCAACGACCAAAAGATAACAAGTGCTTAATTAAATGCTTATAACTCCATACCTAATGTTGGTATCAGTAATTAATTTATCATTTTGTATTATATGTTTATCTTTTAGAGCAATGCAGTAATTAACTGTGTTTATATGGGTGAGATGAGTAGCTCAACTGGTTGAGATAAAAGTTAAAGGAGTTTGAGGTCTAGGGTCCAAGTCCTGACAATGTGTAAAAAAAACTTTACACCGACAGTAATTAAGTGCATTTTGTTGAAGTTATAACGGAGTTTATGGGGCGTTTTTTTTCTTCCAGGTATGATAATGGGTGCAGCTGTATCAACTGTTTACTACAACCTTAAACTAAGACATCCTACCTTGGATATGCCAATCATTGACTATGATTTAGCACTTCTCATTCAACCTATGCTCATGCTTGGTATCAGTATTGGAGTGGTCTTCAATGTTGTATTTCCTGATTGGATGGTCACTATATTGCTTATTGTTCTTTTCTTAGGTAACCATTAATTCAACCGAAATGGATTCGATGCAGTTGTTTTTCTGTGCAGTCATGCAGTCACCACATTCTCGGTCGTCCAATTAAAATTGGACAGCCTAAACATTACGTAAATCAGAACCGTCTCATCTTGGTCAGACAACCATTGATGACTGACTGCATGACTGCATGACTGCATTTGACTGCACTCGATCCCGTCCTTAATTCAACTGTCTTTTTCAGTTAGGTAATTCTGTTTTTCTTTTGTTGCTCCTCTCTAACTATTTTTTTGTACTCTTCTACAGGCACATCAACAAAAGCATTCTTTAAAGGGCTTGAGACTTGGAATAAGGAAACCATAATGAAAAAGGTCTCATTTTATTTTTCATACTCTTCATGCAGTATAATGTTATCACTGCATATATTGTTGAAAAAAAAAATACTAATTTGTTACCATTGTAAACAAATAAATGTTATTTTTTGTTAATTATTTAGTGATAGATGTTAGAAAATTTTATTTCTAACTGTTTGAATCTTTCTTGATTCATTCTAGGAGGCTGTTAGGAGACAAGAATCAAATGGTGAGTTTAAAAACTGTTGATTAACATTTACCAATACAAAATATAGCTGTTCTGTTTTTTTTTTCTTTCTTTCTGATGTTAGAGTGTATACAATTTCCTTTTGGTTAGGTTCCGGAGAATACAAAGCTCTTCCAACTGGACCAAATGAGGCCACTCAAAAGGACGACACCAAGGTACATGAAGCCATTGTATTAATCAAAATGACACTGATGATCATTTTACAACCGTCCTTTAGGGGATTTGAACTTCATCGCTTCAGATTATATGGAGTATGGACAATCTCATATCACTAAATTGACGTCTTATTGATGTAATAATTCGATAATTTGCAGGTGTCTATAATCGAAAATGTGTACTGGAAGGAATTTGGGCTACTAGCATTTGTTTGGATTTCATTCCTTGTACTACAGATCGTAAAGGTTGGTTCTTTCATTACAGTTAATATATAATAACAGTTTATAACATCCAATTCATTCTAACTTGAGAATAATCTCTTATTGACAGGAAAATTACACAACTACATGTTCAACAGGATATTGGGTATTGAACTTTTTACAGGTGATAATTTAGTCCTATCATCACTCAATTTTTGCAAATTTATATTTTAATGTCACAAAAATATTTGAAAAGAATATTTGAATATGTTTTTTATGTTATATATGTAGATTCCAATCGCAGTTGGGGTAACTGGATATGAGGCAACTGCATTGTTCACAGGGAAAAGAGTAATAGCTTCCACCGGTGATCAAGGGAAAGAATTTACAGTTGGGCAGCTAATCATCTATTGTGTCTTTGGCGTGATAGCTGGTGTAGTCGGTGGATTGCTTGGACTAGGAGGTGGATTCGTTATGGGTCCGCTTTTTCTTGAGCTCGGTGTCCCTCCTCAAGTGAGTTTCAAATTGCAGTATTATCGATCATTAAACAGTCTGTGAGGGCGATTCCTAATTGGATGTGATGTCTTGTATGTGCAGGTGTCGAGTGCCACAGCCACGTTCGCCATGACATTCTCCTCGTCTATGTCTGTTGTGGAATACTACTTGCTAAAACGATTTCCGGTTCCTTATGGTTTGTGCCGCAAAAACTTCTAGCTTACTTTCTACTTTCTAGTATGATGGATTGCTTCTGACCAATGTCTTTGTTTAAATGTGTCACACAGCTCTTTACTTAAGCCTGGTGGCTACTATCGCAGCCCTGGTTGGACAACATATTGTGCGAAAGCTGATCATCCTATTTGGAAGAGCATCTCTCATCATCTTTATTCTAGCAGGCACAATATTTATCAGTGCAATCTCACTGGGTAAGCATAGTCAGCATAGTCATTTTTCGGACGTGCATTCACAATCTCGTAATTGCACGAAGTCAGCCACATTTGGACTTAAACGATCAAAATCAAACTGTCGAAATTTAAGTTTTTTTCGATTAAGATAGACTGTCTAGATTTCAAACTTGGACTATCTGATCTTAATCGAACGATTCATATATGCCTGATTGTGTTACATTGCACACAAACATTATATCAATATATGTATGCTTATCAATTCTAAGACTTTTTTTTCTTCACTGATTTTGTTAGGTGGCGTTGGCATTTCAAATATGGTGCACAAGATTGCCAGTCATGAATATATGGGATTTGAGAATATCTGCAAGTATGGGTCATAGAACATTTGTGAAAATTATTTTCTAGTGTTTATATTATCAAAGTTAGGCCATGAGCTAAGGTGGCCATGATAGAGATTATTTCTTATCCTGTTAAAAGGTGTCATTTTTTATTATTGCCAAGTCATGGAGTGATTCTGTAGGAAACTTAGAAATTTATATTTATGCACCCTGTTCAAGTCATTTAAATTGTAAGATTTATGTGATCTGAATCTTATTGTACTATCATTCAATGAAAATTTGACAATAATCTGGTTTGTACGATGCTATTTTTCCCACCTCTAATATCCATCCGAAATACATTTGAAAAAATCATCAAATTTTGTGCGTGAAAACGCGTCTTTTTGAATAATTTGCGCGGATCAAATGCACATTTGTTGAACTCATGTGTACTTTCACATCATTGAATGAATATCAGGATAAATACAGTAGACAGCTACCCATTATCGGGATAAAGCATAAGATAAAAGCAAATTCAAATACAGCCATAAGTTTCCGAATTGCTCCTGACTTATGAATCTACCAAATCCTGACTATCTGCGCTAGCTGAGAACGAAATAACTGCCACAGGGACAACTTGCACAACAGATACAAGCTACAAAAACCTAGTTAAGAACCAAGACATCCTCCTTGAACACTGAGAATGAAAGCTACATTTGAAGGTTGAAATTTTCTCTCAATACTTAAATAAAATAGTAGTTGTTTCAATCCATTCTTAGTATCATTACAGGTACATTTTTTTTCCTTATCGCTTAACAAGGAGAGTTGAGCATGATGGTCCAGAAACAATGTTTCATGTTTTATGAAACACAACAATCAGTCATGCCCTTTTGTCCAACAAAAAGAAAAAACAACCATGCCCTAAGTAAAATTTCACTTTTAAGGTAAATAAGTAGGAATATTAGAGTTTTAACCCCGATTCCTGAATATTTCATGCAACCAACCGAGCATAGCTCACGGGGACTGAGTTAACTATTTTATATGCACTAAGAATATATTTGATTGGTTAGTATAAAACATTGAGAAAAAGGAAAATAAAACATTGAGAATCAGAAAACACTGACCCCAATTTTTTTTATATATCAACTGTGCCTAAAATTAATGTGAAAAGAAAAAAATAAGCAACGATCTAAATGAGGCTTATGTAATCAAAATAAAGTCAAACGGGATTATTTTATTAAAAAAAATAATAAGTAAACGGGTTTTAAAGATCCCTTGTCACGTCCTCAAAAGAAATTCCCCTGAATAATACTAAGAATCTCAACTATGGATAAAATAAAATAAAATGAAGCTCAACTATGTTGCCTTTCTGTTAATTAATAAATAAATATGCGTAACTAGCTGAGTACTAAATGTGACTCTGAATATTGAAACCAAGAAGAAAGATCAATCTCTTCCTCTTTCACTCTGCTATTCCTTGCAAAGCAAGTTATTGTGTATTGTAATTCACTACTCATGTATGGCAATGGGTGATATGAAAATAAGATCCATTTTATGGATGTTATTGTTGTTTGGTTGTTTTGTGATTGTATCTGCTGAAAGAAGGCTTGTGAAATTACAATTGCCAAGTTTTAACGTTACTACTACTACTACTACTACTACTCAGAAGAATGAACACAGTTTTCTCACACAAGCTGTCAATTTCTTATGGCTATCAGATGGATCTGGTTATCAACACGTGTGGCCGGTAACCTTCACAATTTTGTACATGTTGTATTTTAATTTTTGTTTTGTCTTGAACTTAAATTTAAATCCAAAGAAAAAATTTGAGTTTTCTTTACATGTTTAGTATTCTCCTAAACATTACTACTAAAGTGTTTTATTTTTTTTAGGCCTTTAAGGCTTCTAAAAAATGTAGTGTACTTTTTTATGCCTAAAGCAATGACTTAAGTTACCTTATCTTACTTGTTTTTGGTTACTTATTATATATGCAGAAAATGGAATTTGGGTGGCAAATAGTTTTGGGTAGTTTTATTGGTTTTTGTGGAGCTGCGTTTGGAAGTGTTGGTGGTATTGGTGGTGGTGGCATATTTGTTTCTATGATTAGTCTCGTTATTGGATTTGATCCTAAATCATCAACGGCTATCTCCAAATGTAAGACATGTGTTAAACAAATGGCTAGTGATTACTCAAATCACATACCTCTTTTGACATACATGATATTTTAGATAAATAAAAAGAATATTTCCTCAAACAAATTATAAACATAAACTAAAATTAAAATGAGGTTTGATCCCGCACAACTGCGATCAGGAGGGGGTTGGAACAACTTGGTGTCAGAACTAACCCCCGAACCAGATTATGTTGTAGTGATATAAGTTTTAAATGCAGCTTAAAAACTACTAAATTACTAGTGTATGTTAAAGTTAAAACATTTGCAGCTTCTTACTAGTTTTTATGGGGAGTTCTGTTTATGTTTTCAGGCATGGTGATGGGTGTATCTGTGGCAACAGCTTACTACAACCTTAAAATGAAACATCCTACCTTAAATATGCCAATCATTGACTATGACTTGGCACTTCTAATTCAACCTATGCTCATGCTTGGAATCAGCATTGGAGTGATCTGCAACGTTATATTTCCTAATTGGCTTGTCACTATATTGCTTATTGTTCTTTTCTTAGGTAACCATTAATAATTCAACTGTCTTTTTAAGTTAGCCATTCTAGTTTTTTTTGTTGCTCCTCTCAATTTTTTTCTTTTCTGCAGGCATATCAACTAAAGCATTCTTTAGAGGGGTTGAGACATGGAATAAGGAAACCATAATGAAAAAGGTATTTTTTATTTATTTTTCTCATGTAGAATAAATAATGTTTTCACTTCATATTGAAAACTATAGTGTCCTTAAATTTTAGCTCAACCGGCAGAAATGTCGAAATTGCTGGGTCGGACGCCATGACTGGTGTTTTTTCTTCTAATTGTACCCTACTATTAATATTTTGTGCATCACTCCCAAATTATAATTTTCCACTTTGCACAATTATTATGGAACTAATGAACACTACAATTTTTTACTACTGTCTGAACCTGTCTTCATTCATTCATTCATTCTAGGAGGCTGCCAGGAGAGAAGAATCACTTGGTGAGTTCAGAAACCATTCATTAAATGAAGTTTTCCTTGACCATTTTTTCTGATGTTATAGTGTATACAATTTTCTTTTGGTTAGGTTCTGGAGCTGAAACAGAATACAAACCTCTTCCAACTGGACCAAATGGTGCCACTGAAAAAGAGGTACGTACACAAAGCCATTATGGTTAGGAGGGTTGATTTTTGTAAAATTGGAGGAAGTAAAGGATTATTATTAATTAAAGTGATGTTAATGTGCATTTTACGATTGTCTATGAGGGATTTCGACTCTGTCTTTTACGATTATAAGGTGAAACTATTATCACTGAAGTAATACCTCGAATGCATAATAATATATTATTATTGTTAAAGAAGTCCCACGGCTGAATGTGTGTTTATAAGTAAGAGGTCATCCTCACTTTACAAGCCGGTTTTGTAGGGTTGAGTTATGCCCAACTCTCAATTCTAAGATGGTATCAGAGCCTCTCCACGATCAGCTGGGCCGCCTGCTATCAAGTTTCTGATTAGGCCATCCACCATTTATATCCGCGCACCAAGCCCAATAGTGTTGGGCGCGAGGGGGTGTGTTAAATAAGTCTCACATCGGCTGAATGTGTGTTTATAAGTAAGAGGCAATCCTCACTAGTTTATCAGCCGTTTTTATAGAATTGAGTTAGATCAAACTCTAAATTCTAAGAGTTATACATATAATAATATGTTAATTTGTAGGTGACTATAATTGAAAATGTGGACTGGAAGAAGTTTGGACTTCTAGCATTTGTTTGGGTTTCATTCATTGCAATACAGATTGCCAAGGTTTGCTCTTACATATATAACAATTTAATTTAATACTATTACTAGTACATAATCTTAATAGTTTATAATATGCAATTCATCCGAGACCAACAATATCTCCTTTTGATAGCAAAACTACACATCTACATGTTCAACAGCATATTGGGTACTGAACTTATTACAGGTAGTAATTCAGCCTATTATCACTCAACTTTTGTGAATTTATATTTGAATATCTGTTATAAGTTACAAAAATATCCGAATTTTGTTTACATGATGTTATATATGTAGATTCCAATCTCAGTTGGGGTAACTGCATATGAGGCAACTGCATTATCTACAGGGAAAACAACATTAGCTTCCATAGGTGATCAAGGGAAAGAATATACAGTTATCCAACTATTCATCTATTCTGCTATTGCCTTGTTGGCCGGCATACTCGGTGGATTGTTGGGCCTAGGAGGCGGATTCATGTTGGCTCCACTTTTTCTCGAGATGGAAGTCCCTCCTCAAGTACGTTTCAAATTGTCGTATTATAAATTTTGTTTCTCTTATCCTGATCATCAAACAATTTATTAGCGTGATTTGCAATTGGATTAAATATCGTGCGCGCAGGTATCAAGTGCCACGACCACATTCATCATGACATTCTCCGCATCTATGTGTGTTGTGGAATACTACATGTTGAAACGATTTCCGATTCCTTATGGTTCGTGTTTACGAGAATTGTAGCTTACTTTTGCTCTCTATTGTGATGAATTGCTTCTAATTAACCAATGTGTTTGTTGAAATGTGACATGCAGCTCTTTACTTCCTTCTGGTGTCTTTTATAGCTGCTTTGGTTGGACAACATTTTCTGAGCAAAATACTCAAACTATTTGGGAGAGCATCTATCATCATCTTTATTCTTGCTAGCATAATATTTATCAGTGCAATCTTGGTATATCAATTTTCCTTTTGGTTGGTCAATTATATATACTTATCTCAAAACTTACTTGAGGCAGCATATGCATTATGATATATGGTTATGAATTCTTAGAGGTTTTGATTGATTTTGTTAGGTGGAGTTGGCATTTCAAATATGGTGAACAAGATTGTGAATCATGAATATATGGGATTTGAGAATATCTGCAAGTACGGGTCATAGGACATTTGTGAAGATTATTTTCTTGTGGTTACATTATGTATGTGTATATTTTTTTATTGTCAAGAGCTAAGGTGGCAAAGATAGATTATTTCATTTCCTGTTTGAATGTGTGTATATTTTTTTATTATCAAGTCATGGATTGATTTTGTAAGAGTCCCAAACTTAGATAATGGTATGAATTGAGCTTGAGGCTTGAATCCTTCTCTTTTTATGATTAAAAGAAGAATTCAAGCTTTTTATTTAAAGATTGAGCTTGAGGCTTGAATCCTTCTCCGAAAAATTGATTTCGTTCAAAACTTAACTCAAGTTCGAGGCGAACATTTTTTTTAGCTCGAGTTCGACTCTTTAAAGTTCATGAACAATTGTAACTCATATAGAAATAAAGATATCTCAAACATAAAAAACTTTTAACTACGAACTCCAATATATCTAAGACAACTCATAAAACAAAAAAGTTTGATTCTAGCTTAAGATCATCTCATTTGGTTCATAAACCAAGTTAAAGAAGTTAATTATCGAGTTTCAAATTACATTCAAATTGTCTCAGTTCATTGTCAGTCTTAGTGCATGTTCCTAAAAGAAGGACTCCGGTAATCTAGAGTTTGACCGTGAGGTAAGTAAAGTCTAGCCAATAGTTGTTTCCACCAGAAAACTTTGATTCTCCTGAACGATTCGTCTAGGGATGGCAACGGGCGCCCACGGGTGCGGGTTTGACAATTACCAAACCCACACCCGAAATCATCACCCAAACCCAAACCCAAACCCAAACCCAAAGGTTGTTCGGGTGGCAAAACAACACCCACGCCCACACCCATTGGGTTCGGGTTTTTTCACCCAAATCCAAACCCGCAGCACATTTAAAAATAATTTGCAAATTTAAGAAATTAAATTCCAACATAGATTTTTTGAATTAAATTACAACTAAAATTAAGGTCTTTCAAGAAAATTCAAACATAGACTTTCAAGAAATTACAACATAGACTTTCAAGAAATTAAATTACAACTAAAATTTAAGGTCTTTTAAGGAAATTGAGGGAGACTATGGGGGTAATTAGATAATTATAAAATATTTCGGGTGGGTGTATGGGTTTCGGGTGTGAGTTTGACTGATACCAAACCCACACCCATATTATCGGGTGTCACCCGAACCCAAATCCAGTCAAATCGGGTTTCACCCGTTGACTTGGGTTATGGTTCGGGTGGGTCTCTCGGGTTTGGGTTTTTTTGTCATCCCTAGATTCGTCGTAGTAAAAAAACTAATTTTTTAAAAATGTAATAATGTAAAAAGTTGCCAAGAAAATAAGGTATTTATAAAAAGATCCCAAAGCAATAAAGCGTGTTTGACATTCGAAAAAAGACGAAACAGAAAGTTGCGCGTTGATTATGTTTTATGCAGCGATTCGGATATCAATTCCCCAAATTGGAATTCAACGCCCAAACTCACAACCCTAACTTCTGCGTCTGTGTGCGTCAAACCTAAGCAATCTCAATGGTTTTCTACTTCAAAGCTCGCCCTGAAGCTGGCGATTACACCATCTTCATGGGTCTTGACAAGTTCGAGAACGAGGAACTCATCAAATATGGTTTTATCGAAGATATCTGGTAAACCCTAATTTCTTCTCCTATTCGCTAATTTCATCAATTTCGTCTTCGTTTTCACAAATTCTATGCATCTTCAATCAACAAATACGTGTATGACCTTAGTCTGCTTGCTTTATCATTTCAAGATTCAAAATTATTCATTTCTTGGAAAATCGTTTAGAAATCAGGATATTGGGATTTGAATTGTTAATATGGTTATTCTTTTGTTGCTCATAGTTAAGTTTATCAAGAATTGTTAACGAGGATAATACAAGCCACCTGAAATAAATTTATTAATCTCATTGTTGTTTAAAACTGTTTGAATTATATTCTAATTAGGTTTTATGCTTGTTATATAGCTGGATTATTGTTAGTATTATTTATG
Source organism: Trifolium pratense (assembly GCF_020283565.1). Classification (NCBI taxonomy): domain Eukaryota; kingdom Viridiplantae; phylum Streptophyta; class Magnoliopsida; order Fabales; family Fabaceae; genus Trifolium; species Trifolium pratense. The sequence continues at coordinate 3,851,654 of NC_060065.1, read as the reverse complement.
TTGTTGTTATTTTGCTTTTTGGGAGTTTCTTTAATTAATGATTAAATCTGGTTTTTGTAGGTTCCATGTTGATAAGATGTCTTCAGCCCATGTTTATGTCAGGCTGCACAGAGGTCAGACTATTGATGACATGAGTGAAGGGTTATTGGAAGACTGTGCTCAACTTGTCAAAGCAAATTCAATTCAGGGTAAAATATCATGATTAATTATTCCATTTGTTTATCAGTTTAGTTGATGTAAGAGCCAAATTTATGTATCCTTTCAAGTGTAGATGCAGTGCTTCACCTTGCTCTCATTGAAGTTTTCTCAGAAAGACTAAGATTGTTTGGATAAACTTTTTCACTAGACATAACTTAACAATTTTTTCAACAATTGATTCTTGAATAAGTTGAAATTAGCTTTTCTATCATAATTCGTTTAAAAAGCCTTCTCAGTTAACTTTTAGCTAAACACTTTTTAAGCTTATAACAAAATTTTCTTAGGTGAAGATCTATAAATTCATTTTAGTTTAGAAGTTGTTATAAACTAGAAGCTAATTCAAACTAGGCCTAGGCCCTAGTTCTCATACTAGGTTTCAATATACATAAATCTAATTATTAGCACTTTACTACTATATGCATTTCCTTCCAAATCTTAAGTTTGTGCTGTTAGTGATTATCCTTTTTTTTATCCATGGCAGGGAATAAAGTAAACAACGTTGACGTTGTTTACACTCCCTGGTCCAATTTAAAGAAAACTGCTTCGATGGACGTTGGTCAAGTTGGTTTTCACAGCTCAAAAATGGTGTGTTTTTGCACTTGAACCATTTGCCATTTCGTTTTCCAGTTTTTTGTGCCTTGCCCTTTTCTGCAGTGGGTTCGTGGATGGATGAATGATTGAGCTTCCATCTTTAGACTATCATTATCTGGTTTTTGTGTGTTTCAGGTGCGAACAGTGAGAGTTGAGAAGAAGATAAATGAGATTGTTAACAGGCTAAACAAGACGAAGGTGGAAAGAAAACCTGATTTGAAAGGTAAGTTTGCCTTGCCTTTATAGTTTCTTTTTAATATTTAATATTTATGATCAAAATTTTATGGGCTAGGAGGCAACTGTGTACTAATGTACAATGTGCTTCCCAATTTGATTTGACTCATCTGATTTTGATATGTACATGGACATGTGTGCTGCAGCTGAGCGAGAAGCAGTGAATGCAGCTGAAAGAGCTGAGAGAAAACATCAACTGAGAGAAAAAGTGAGCATTTCTTCTTTCTTTCAAATTCATGAATAATCAAAGTATTTAAGTACCACAAATTATGCAGAACAGATCAAACTTTACTAGTATAATTTAAGCTCCATTTACTTTGCGAAAATAGTTTTTGTTTTTATTTTTTAACTTGTTGGTAATGAGTAGATGTGATACTTTTAAAATGAACAATGTGATGGATAGAAGATGAAATGCTAGTTGTTAGTAAAAAAAAAAAAAGATGAAATGCTAGTTTTTTTTTTTTTTTAAAATAATGAAAACATTTTTTTTTTACTTTTTCATTGTTTCCAAAAAATGCCTAGGCCAGTGATTTTTACATTAGATTACCTAGGCCAGTAATTATTTTAGAGGGGTTTTATACAAAGCAAAAACTACTGTTTTTGTTTATATTCCTACATATAATTTTTTACGATTCCAGGTTTGTTTTGTATGCTGGTTATTCCCAAAAGCTGAAACAAATGAATAGAAATTACTAGAAAGTGATTAATTTGAAGCGAGTTTTATATCAGTGGATGTGTTTAAACAATTTTACAAATCATAGTCATACTCATAACACATTGTACAAACTCTGTTACTAGAGCTTGGCCAATGGTTGCGCTTCAAAACGAATTGGTGAATGATTGTTTGTATTTTTACTGCAGTCTTTTTAACTGCCATGTTGCATTCTCTTCAGGGGAATAATTGTCTAAAATATAATTTATCTTTTCCTCTGTCCTAGTGCAATGCTAGAGTTTTTTGAGTCACTTTGCATCTTGTTGTCCTTTAATGTTATGTTTGTGAACTTTGTTAAGAATTCGAGGATCCAGCCTAAGGTTCATGGTGTCTTCTTTGCCTGCTAAATATGAAACATCTTCTTTGTGGTGTAACATCTTAGTGTCTTCTTGATCTAGTTCAATTGTTTTTTTTAAAACAATTGCTAGAAGAAAATCACATGTTTGTGTTCAGAAGCTTCTTTTTAACTGCCATGTTGCATTCTCTTCAGGGGCATAGTTGTCTAAAATAGTCTAAAATATAATTTACATTTTCCTCTGTCCTAATACACTGCTTGAGTTCTTTGAGACACTTTGCATCTTGTTGTCCTTTAGGATGTTATGTTTGTGAACTTCAAAAAAGAATTTGAGGATCCAGCCTAAGGTTCATAGTGTCTTCTTTTGCCTACTAAATGAAATATCTTCTTTGTTGTGTAACATCTTAGTGTCTTCTTGATCTAGTTCAATTGTTAGAATCAAACCACTTGTTTTTGTGTGCAGAAACGCCGTGAGGAAATGGAAAGACTCGAAAAGGAGAAACAATCAGAGCTTAGGAGCTACAAGGGTTTGATGGTTGCAGAAAAAATGACATCCAACAAAGATATTGCATCAGGAAGCAAATCATTCCAGGAAGTGGAGGAGGATTTCATGTAAGATTGATTATTGGCTTATAGACAGATGAGTGGTGGTCATCCTGCTGCCGTGATTAAATAACCCAACTGGAATCTGAAACTGTACATTGTCTTGGTTAAGGAAACCAAGTGGTGTGTACCCAAATGTGATTTAGGGATAAAGAAAAGAAAGAATAGGGAAGGTTGAATGCAATGATTGGTGTTTCGTACCTTGTGACGATGGTTTTTACTTTATTGTTCTCACAGTCGAGTCAAAAACTGATGTTTCTTGCTATAATTTCACAAGTCTTTGTTAGGCTTGTCGGGTTTTAAATTGTTTATTGGAAATTGTGAACTGTGCGAGAAATTATTAGGGCATTTTGTAGTATTCATGGTACTGGCAGAGAAGCTTTTTTATTTTTGATATCACGAGACTAATGGTGGAATAAAATAGGGAGAGGCCTTGTGGTGTAAGATTAGAAACCTAACTACCTAAGCGTACATTCACTGCATTATTTGCTGCTATGCTCTGTATGCGCTAACAGCGTGAAGGTATTTTGTTGGTTTGCACATATCATCAGGAAGTTGAAAAACCACTCTTGATGATGTTACAAGCCAGACATGATGATGATGGCAATTGTTAGGGACGTGTTTACACTTCAAAGATCAAACGTGATCCTATTTACTACACTAGTATGGTTTTACGGTTTTGAATCTTAGTGAGGTTTCTTATAATATTTTTTCATATGAAGGTAGGTAAGTAGCAATCGAAATTAGTAATTTTTTTTTTACCAATCGGTAGTTAATAGTTGGTTCAGTGGTGATTGATGCTGAACTTGGTAGGGAGGACCACGGTTCGATCCCCCGCAACTGCGATCGGAAGGAGGCTGGAACCATTTGATGTCAGAATTGTTCCCTGAATCAGATTAAACTGGTAGCGAAAAAAAAAAAATTAGTAATTTTTTTTTTGGTACGAGAGAGAAATATAGTAGCAAGATTCTCCCCTTGTTGACAGAACAATTCTCAAATGAATAGATTACGAGTTAAGGCAAATGCTAACAAGGGCACTTTTTAAAACTATTCATTCTAGATTCAGAAACGAAATGACCCCTCCCCTCGGAATTCTTTCGGGTTGTGAGGCACATTAGAATTCAAATGGAAGACCTTAAATAGTAAGTGTTTTTATACAATTTTTATGTGAATGCGTAAAGTCAACGCATAAGAAATTGTAGTGTCTAATTTTTTGAATAAAAAATTTCTTTAAATAAAATGTTTAAAGAGTGTCTGAGGAGCATTCGTTAGCAACACTCATAAGTTACTTTTTTTTGTTGAGAAAAGTACATTGTGGGTGCTAGTTTCCTTTGAAATTATATGAAGATTCGATAATTCCTCTGAAATTATATGAAGATTCAATAAAAGAAACACTAATTATGGGAGCAATGTGCTACTTGGCGGAATACATTTCCATGTGGCGGAAAACATCTAATTAGGTTCAAGGACGAGCAACACCTAAAATATCAGCTAATAATAAACTGACTTAGTTGACGAGGATGGTTATGTCGAATCGCCGGAGACATTTGAGGTAACATTTTTTTTTTCAAACCAAATTGCAATAGTGCGATCCTATATATAAAATTATTTGAGCCATGTATTGCATCTAATGGTTGTAGTAGGTTTTTTTTTATTAAAATTGGGGTTTAATTTATATCTAAGGATTTATTGATAAATGTGTTTCCTTTTTTTACATCCATTGATAATCTTTTTACTATAGATACTATAGATATAGATAGATGATCTATTGTCAATCTTAGTCAATTAATCGAGTTATTAGTTGCATTAAATAAATTAAATATGGTGCCGTTAATTGAATTCAAATCCTGATTTTTATGTTCGATTGAAACCTTTTTAAAAAAAAACGCTTTTATTATTAGGAATTTCTTATCTTGATAGTGATTTTTTCTTTAAAATATTTTTCTTTGACGGAAAAAAATATATTGTTTTTTTTTTTTTTACAATGGAAAAAATATATTGTTATTTAACAAATTTTTACACATTGCACGTTTAATTTTATCTTGAGCAAAAAAAAGATGATGCAGTTGTATATATTGTTTCCGGGTAAAATTTGAAAATAAAACAGGAAATAATTAGCTAATTAGCAGGAAAAAGAAGTTTAGTAATTAATGTAATTTAACACATGCATTGACAAAAAAAAAGAGAAAGAAAAAGTAGAGATCAATATTTATCAATAAAATACCAAATATTAGTTGGTTCAATGGTGATTAGCGCTAGACTTGGTAGAGAAGACCACGGTTCGATCTCCACAACTGCATTTGGGATGAGACTGGAACCACTTGATGTCAAAACTCGCCCCGAACTTAGGACTACTAGGGCCCCTTCCCCTAGGAACCAGAGATGAAAAAAAAACAAAAAAAGTTTTAAAAAAAAAGTTGGAGTATATTCCAAAAAGAAAAGTAGATCTACCTAGAAAAAAATTGAAATTTATTATTTCAAATAAAAAAATGTCCGTTGTAGTTTTGAAAAATATGAAAACCAATGTGTAGAATGTGAACCTTCACTCCAACGTTTCTAATCATGACCGTCCATTTTTCAAAGATTTAAAAATACTCAGTCAATAATATTGTTTGTGGCTTTTCGTCAAAAACAGAAAAGTGAGAAAAAAATTGTGAAAAAAAAAAGAAGAAGCAATTATTTGTATTGATGAGTCCGCCTCTTTATTTTTGAATATAGAGAGAGCCGTTTCCGTAACCCAGACACACTCTCTCAATTCAAAAATAAATCTCTTCTTCTTCAAAATCTTCGAAATCTCTGTTGCTGTGAACTTTTAGATCTTTCTTCAATATCTTTCCGTTTGGATCTGCATTTTTACACACTTTCAATTTTCGATAATAGCATCATTTCTCAAAGCTCAATCTCGTAAGTAAATGCTCGCATTTTAATGATCTCTTCAACATTTCTATGTTTATGTTTATTCGCCGATCTGATATTCCTGTTTTCTTAATTCCGATCCTGTTTTCTACAAATTTAAATGTCCCTTGAATTCTCAGTTTTCAAATTACTTTAATTTGAATGTGAATTCCTTAGCTTTTTATTTTTACTTTTGATTTTGAAAAAGGATCAAGTTTACATTTCCCTATTTTTTTGAAAATTAACTGTTGTTTGAATTGAAGAAACTAAAATTAATGTGAGTGATTAATTAATTTTGAAATTTGAATTCAATTTATGTTGATTTGTTTGTTTTTTTTGCAGGAATTTTGGGTTGAAATTTCATAAGTGTAGATTAGGGATTAGAATGATTTGGAGGACAAACTGCGAAGATAATTGCAGTCTAGTTTGAATTTAGGTTTACTATGGGAAGTGAGAGGAAACTTCCTGCTTCATCCGATACTGTACACAAAATTAGGCCGTTACATGGGTAATTCTCTTAAAATCATCTTTTCTTTTACTACATGTATTTGTTGATTTCATTTCCGATAAATAGCCCTTTTCGAAGTAATGTCAATATTGTTTCCCCTTAACAATTTAGATGTTTATGTTTGAAATTGTTATTTGCTTTCTTTTGGGAATGAAATGATTTATTCAAATTTTGGGAATGAAATTGTTTGAAATGCTTTCTTTTGAAATTGTTATTTCTAAAGATCTACCCTTTATCACAATTGACGCGGTAGATCTTTTAACTGATTAAGTGATTAGTTAAGAAAACACATTTTATAACTTTTTGAACTTTTAAATGAAAAAATGTTGACAGAACGTTGAACAGATGCATCTTCTACTAAGAACAGAAAACCAAGTTAATGTGATTATGAACATCCTAATATCTTTTTAAGATATAGTTGAAAAGAGGTCTGCTGAAGTGTGGTAACAATATATCAGATGATTTGGAGAACATGTGACACTTATATTTATATACCACATTACTGCTGATTTCATTTGTTCAACTAAACTCAAATACATGATGCACCATTCCCCTGTATCCACTTTAGCCTTCAAACATTCATCAAAGTCACTATACACGGTTAATCAATGTTGGTAACTTTGCTACTATAATGAGATTGAGAAGCCAACGAACAAAATTTGAACATTGTGAAAAATTTATATGGAAAAGGCAAAAGACATCAAATTTATGATGAATTTGATAGATTTTTTTGGGAAATGAGCAATCCATAATAAGTCATTATGTATAAGAAGCTGTGAAATGAGTTTTATCTTACAATAAAGTGTGTATTTGCAGTAGGACTACTGGCCCTACAAGGCGCTCCACTAAAGGACAATGGACGGCTGAGGAGGTGAGTTTTTATTACGTGCCTTTAGAAATTTTGACTTTACTTTTCTTTGAATTTCTTCAGATGTAAAAAAGTATTATATGATCAGTGAAATATATGAATTCTGTTTTTGTAGGATGAAGTTTTGAGGAAGGCTGTTGAGCATTTTCAAGGAAAGAATTGGAAAAAAATAGGTAATATTTTGGTCGCATGGAGTGCATGTGTTGCTCATCATAATTTAATTTAGCATGTAGTACACGTATAGCCAGTGTAGGTCTTTAGTGAGCATTGGTTGTGTCGGATGTTTCATTAAATTATGAATTTCTGTAATTGGACCTTTACAAACATATTTGAGGAGATTTAAAATGGGAAGAAGGACCTGTGTTTGTTGGGGAATCTATCTATGTCTTTGTTGTAAAGCCGATTTATAATTTTTTATATTCTTTACACCCATGCAATATTTTGTTTCTGACTTGTTATGATTGTCCAATGTGTTTGTAGCCGAGTCTTTCCCGGATAGAACAGATGTACAATGCCTGCATAGGTGGCAAAAAGTCTTAAATCCAGAACTTATCAAAGGTCCTTGGTCTAAAGAGGTAATATCTACTTATCAGTTTTCTTAACGAATCTACTTATCGTTTCTTGTCTGGGTCAATCATATACTTAACAATTTTGTGTTGGTTCTGATGTGATATTCTATTCTATCCATTTTCTGTTTATATCTGTTATTTACTTACCTATCAATCTGAATGCAAACAGGAAGATGAAGCAATTATTGATTTGGTAAACAAATATGGGCCTAAAAAGTGGTCTACTATAGCACAGCATTTACCCGGACGTATCGGTAAGCAATGTCGAGAAAGGTATGGTTACTGGATTTCTACTAATTAATGTATGTATGGTTAACATATTTCATAGCTGAAAACAATTAAACAAGAGTACAATGTATTTATTCTGACTCTTTTCCTTATTGCCCCATGTAATTTGGTGGGGTGGTAGTAGCGAATTCTCACTAATAATTATTTAATAATTATTAGGTGGCATAATCACCTTAATCCTTCTATAAACAAGGAAGCATGGACACAGGAAGAAGAGTTGGCTCTAATACATGCTCATAATATTTATGGGAATAGATGGGCAGAATTATCGAAGTTTTTGCCTGGAAGGTAAATACACATTAAATTCCTATTTTATTTAGATATGAGAGAAGGTTGAAAAGTGGCATGCAACCATGCTTAAACTTCATTATGTAGTCACAATTTCTTATATAAGTTGTAATTAGAGATCTGGATACCCTATAGTACTGGGGTATGGTAGAAAAAAAGATATACAAGGTAATATCACACCATCAGAACATGCTGGTTTTCCTCTTGAAGTTTGGATTCATTTTTTACTTCTTTTTATCCGTAAGCATTTACAGTTGTGATTTTTCTTGTGCTGCCGTGGAAACAGGACAGACAATGCTATAAAGAACCACTGGAATAGTTCTGTCAAAAAAAAATTGGACTCTTACTTGGCATCGGGCTTGCTTGCTCAGTTTCAAAATGTACCTCTTGTTGGAAATCTGCATCAACCTATTGCGTCATCCTCTGCTAGGTTGCAGTATAGTGTAGATGATAATGGTCCTGCGATGACTGAAGGTGAGGAAGTTTCACAGTGTAGCCAGGAATCAGCTAATGCTGGTCACTTTCCATCTGGCAGCGAGTTGAGTATTGTTGTTATACAAAATAGGGAGGAGTACAGATCAAATGAAGAATCTAATCAAGCATCATGTTCAGAGATATATTACATGTCTTTGGATGATATTACTCGCCAAGAATCATTTGAGCAGAAATATTCAAACGAACCTGGAAGCTCCTCTGCAAACGTGGATTGCCAATTTAATTTACATGCTTTGCCCAATATTTCCTCGCATGACATTGGGCAGGAACCATCACAGTTCCAAAATGATACTTTAGCTCGTAGTGAAAGTCATAACATGATAATTGTTCCATATGAATATCAGTCTTCATCTATGGACAATGATGCTAAAGGAGAACAAAATATGTCGATAACTGATGATGATTGTTGCAGATTCCTATTTTCAGAGGCAATGAGTGATGAATGCTTTTCCTCTGGAGGAGTAAATAACGTTGACTTGTCTGGACGCACTTCATCTCTTTGTCAGTCATCTTTACCATCTGGTGATAGGATGATGTATACTGCTGAAGCCAATCAGTTGGTAGGCTCTGAGGATCAAAAGTATGTCTCGAGAGAACATGATGGCTTGGTTTATGCCAATGATAATAATAGGATAGAAGATGTTGTAAAAGATGATAACTTAAAATTGGTCCCTGGAAATAGTTCTGGCTGTGGGTCAGATACTATGCAAACTTGCTATCCAACTGATGAAAAGCCAAATGTGCATCTCCAACAGGAGGAAACGGGAGGAACTTTATGTTATGAACCACCTCGTTTTCCAAGCTTGGATATACCTTTCCTGAGCTGTGATCTTGTACAATCCGGGGATATGCAGCAAGAGTTTAGTCCATTGGGTATCCGCCAGTTTATGATGTCTTCTATGAACTGTCTTACTCCTTTAAGATTGTGGGACTCACCTTCTCGCATTGATAGTCCAAATGCTTTGTTATCAAGTGCCGCTAAAACTTTCACTAGTACACCATCCATAATGAAGAAAAAGAAACGAAACAGAGACCTTTTAACTCCACTGTCAGATAGAAGAATGGAGAAAAAGCATGAGATTGACATGACATCAACTTTGATCACAAACTTTTCCCGTTTGGATGTCATGTTTGATGACAGTGAGACTCAAGGTATTGAAGATGATAAAGAAAATTGTGGACCAGCTTTTAAGGTGGGGGAGAAACGTAACTCTCAGGAGAAGATTGAGCAGCCTCCTCTTGATGCCGATTCTAAGATGAAGAATGATATTGATACTGCTGCTGAAATTGTAAGCACTACCTTTACTATTCGAGTAAACCACCATGGTCCTTGCCTTTGCAAGATGGTGTCAAGTTAGTCTCTAAGACTATTATAGTTGTAGATGCATGCTAACTTCTCACGGACCTCCAAAATGTTATTATTCTCTCGTAATTGGTTGCAGTCCAGAATTTGTAAGTATTAACTTATTATTTTTATTGGTCAGGTGCAACAGCCTTCTAGAGTTTTGGTTGAACGTGATATGAACGATCCCTCGCTGTATTCTCCCAATCAAATTGGTTTGAAATCCGACATAGTTCTAAGCTTAAGTGCGAGAAGTCATAAAAAACCAGTCTCAAGACTTAATTCTCCTTGTGTTCGATTAAAGGAGCACGAAAGACTCTCAGTTTCTGTTACTTGTGTACAATCCATCTGTTCATCATCAGGCCCAGGAGAGAATATGGACGATCAAACTGGAAACGATGATAGTTTTGAAACAAATTGCATGTAATATTCTTTAAGTTGATTATATTCTTTAATTGTTATGTACATTTTTTGAGTAACTTCTTGTTTGTTTTCAGTTTTGGCGGAACACCTTTTAGGAAAAGCTTTGAATCACCTTCAGCATGGAAATCCCCCTTGTTCATCAGCACTTTTATGTCCAGCCCCAGGATTGATACTGAAATTACAATTGAGGTACTGTATATTATGTTGAGTTGATTACTGTTGCTCTGAAGCATTAGAATTTTTCTTCTCATTTTAAAAAATGGGCATGTTTACAGGACTATGGATGTTTCTTTAGCCCGGGCGATAAAAGCTATGATGCACTCGGATGGTTGAAACAGATTGAAGAACACACTGCAGCTCAATATGCCAATGCTCTAGAAGTCTTGGAAAATGAACCTCCTATGGCATTAACAAAAGATCCATCTGGAAGCGACCAGGGAAATAACGATCCTCATAATCAACATGCGAACCATTATCCGTCAACTTCAAATGTTTTGGTAAAACTGGACTTATCAAGGCTTCTTTTCCTTTTTTTTTTTTTTTTTTACAAAATTTCAATATAGAAATATGATATGGTTTCTAATCCATCAAGTTAGTCCCTCGGTTATTTTTAAATAGGAAAAAAAGTGATAAGTCAAGGCCTAACTAGTTAGATTGAGAATAGTTTACTCCTTTTTTTCCCCCTAAATTTTTGTCTATTACATAGCTAATAGCATTAAGAGATTTATTTGTTTTGTTTCCACAGGTCGAGCGACGCATGCTTGACTTCAGCGAATGTGAAACTTCAGACAAGGATGACAAGGGAAAATCCTCAGCTATAAGCATTTCAAGTCCTTCTTCGTATTTGTTGAAGGGCTGTAGATAGATAGCTGCTTGTTATGGCTAATGCCTCAGCTGTATTGCTGTTTAAGTATAATTTATTTATACATATAAATTGCCTTTTATTTCTTAGATTACTATTACTTTGTTGTTTAGCTTATAAGTGACAAGACTTGAATTTGTAACTGTAACAACAAAAAAATTCTCTGGGTCTGTTGGGAATGTAGAAAGGGTCTGTTTGGTAATGTAGAAAAGAAAACTTAAAGAGGAAAGACAGCAAACGAGATGCTCTCTCGTTTGGTGCCAGATTGAAGTGAGAAAGGAAACAAAGAAATGGTGAGTGGAAAATATCATTTTGTTCTAAAGTAAGAACACATGCACATTATTTTGTCTTCTATTTATATATATGATGATATGATGTAATTGAATATTTATATACAGGAGTGATGAATATTTTTTTAATTTGTATTTGTAAACCTCAGATCACAAAACTTAAACAAGATTTAATTTTTGAAAATTTCAAAATATCGTTAAACTAAAAATCATTATGGATGAAACCTAAGAGGTTTCACCAAGATTTATTATAATTGTTCAATAAAAGTACTTAATAGGCACTCAATTTCTCTAATCCCATACCTCTTAAAAAAAATTAAATGGATCTCACAATAACTCTACATCATTATAAATGGATTCCTCAATAATATATAAGTACCAATGTTTATTCAAGAAACTATCGATTTGGTACTCAATTGTATTTGTTTCCAATGGGGGGTACCTTTTGGATTTGTCAAAAAGTTGGTGTAATTCTCACATCAAACATAAAGAGTAATATAATCAATTGGGTTGTTGTAGTATAGTGGTAAGTATTCCCGCCTGTCACGCGGGTGACCTGGGTTCGATCCCCGGCAACGGCGAATTTTTGATATTTTTATTTTTAGGTTTCTACATTGCAAGGTGGGGCAATTTACCTTTTATATACATTGGGTTACTGATTGGGGCAAGACAACAACAAACTTGGAAACCGGTGATAGACACATTGAAGAAAAGGTTGAACTCGTAGAAGAATAGATATATAAGCTTGGTTGGTATGGAGAAGTTGATTAACTCTGTGTTGGGAGAGAGACACTTTTTCAGGAGCTAAAAGCTAAAACAGTTAATTTTCCTATGAATTTTGTATGTGTTCTTAAGTGATTTTGTGTCTCCCTGTTCTCTGGATCGGGTTGCAACAAAAATATTTGGTGTTATATGGGAAAGCTATGCTCCGTCCGAAGTGATTATCCTTTCTTTACAATTGCTTCATCTTTGATTGCCATGCCAACAAGGATGAATTTATCACGTAGAATAGTGTTCTGTATAGCAGCGGAACCAGAACCACCATGCTCATTATGTTTTGAGCATTCAAAGACAGAGATACATCTATTCATGCATTGTCATTTATCCTGTTTGGTGCAAAGTATTTTTGTGGTTCGGAATCTCGACCAGGGATTTGACATCTTTGTTGCAAAATTTCATTGCTGGACATGGTAATCGAAAAGCCAAGAAAGGTGTGGTTTTGGTATGGCATTCGGTAATGTGGTCAATTTGGTTAGCAAAAATGATCTTATATTTTCTAGTAGTCATAAAACGATAGAGGAATCGGTAGAAGGAATTAAAAGGTCTTGGGAGTGGATTATGAAGAGAAATTATGGAACTTCATGCTTATTTTATTAATGGCTTGTGGATCCAATATATTGTATTTTTAAGTGATTGTATTTAACTTTGGGTTGGGAATACGTTTTGGTTTTGAGTACTACTTGTACTTCCTCCATTGTGTATGGGATAGTACTTGTATTCTTTTTCAACTTTGTTCATATAATACACTACATTTTGCTGCTCAAAATAAAAATGAAAATAAAGAGTACTATAACACGTAAAAGATAATAGTAAAAGACTTATTTAAAACTTTAAATTAAGTTGAAAACATCTGATGTAATTGTCTAAAATATAAATAACGGTTTCATTGTGATGACACAATTATTCCACAAAAATATCCACCAACAGGGAACGAGTCCAAAACAATCGGTAAAATTTAGGCAACTCGGGTTACAGCTGCGTGTATTGCATCCGCCAGATGAGAGACTGTTTTGGTGCTCAAACCAGCCATGCTAATCCTCCTGCACAATAAACAGTGCATGTTGAGTCATATGGAATTCAGGCATAAATGATTGATTACACACAAGGGTTATCCGAAATATTAATCCATGCTGTAGGCAGAGATTGACAACAACAACAACAGAAATCAGAAACAAATAGTTATTGAGAAAGCATCATCTCACAGTCCTTAAGAAAGATGTTACACAATCACAGGTCAAAAACAAAATAATGTAATGTAATTCAAACTAAAAAGTAAATAATCCTATACCAGCAAACAGTACACACTTTCAAATATGTCTGGCTCAAGAGTTCCTTTACAAGTATTTATCTTGGATTTCGAAAACCAGTCTTAGTAATAAAAAACAAATTCTTAATAAACATACAACCAGAATGCAGAAAACACAAACATATATGTATGATGACTTGATTTTTTAGAAAAATGGATTCTAAGATGTACCACCAGAATGTTGCACTTTGAAATTTAAGTTTTAGTTTACAGCAAAAAGAAATTGGACAACGGGCACTGTAAACAAGTGCCTTGTTCACACACTCGTCTGAGCTCATGGAATAAGTCAGAGATAAAATGGTCTTACCCATCAGATGTCAAGTATATATGATACTCTTTAGTCATGAAAGAAACTTGCTCAGAATTCAATCCTGTGAAAGTAAACATTCCAATCTGCTTGATAATGTGACTCCAATCACCTGGTGTACCTGTTCAATTAAAGGAGAAATAAGTACAACTACAATAAATGTTCGTGGATACAAAATCCTTGAAAGACTCGAGCAGGAGAAGATAGGCTAAGATAAGGAATAATGAGCAAAGAAACAATAACTTCTTGCATACTAGTCAACAACAATGATAAAGAGCCATCCTCAAGGACAAGCCAAAGAAATTGTAAAAGATATTATGTAGAGGCCAACCTCTAGCACGTAAAGCATCGAAAAGTTGTTGGCGCATACTGATAATGCGATCAGCCATTGCCTTCAACTCAATAGTCCAGTCATTGAACAAATCCCTGAAAGAGGAGCAGAACCGGTAAGAGAAAAGCAGTCGAAAAGAACAAAATGATAGCCAACAACAAATCCATATTTCCACGTCCTAAGGAAAGCAGCAGAATGTTGGCTGACACTACCTATCCTTGAGAATGGCAGCCACAATGGATGCACCATGAATGGGAGGACTTGAGTACATGGGCCTAATCACAAGTTTCAGTTGGCTCTCAACCAAGCTTGCAACATCAGCTGACTTGCTGACCTGGGGGAATTTATTGTAGAAAAAAAAATATCAGGGAAACTCACAAAAGAAGTAACTTTTGGCGAATCTTTTTATATAAAAAATATAAATTTATGGATCACGTCATCTGCGCTAAAAAGATAGTAATATTGAAATTCTTAATCATGGAAAAAAACATATGGCATAGGATGAAATACAAGCACGGCTCACTAATCACTTCTGATGAAACCCATAAAATTGTCTCTATTTAATGTTTTAAAATGCTTACAATGCTCAAGGCACCAACACGTTCACCATAAAGACCCATGTTCTTTGCATAACTCTGGGCTGCCAGCAATTCACCACCATCAGCAACAAACAAACGAATAGGCTGTGCATCTGCATCCAGACTTCCACTGGCAAAACCCTGAAGAAAAATAGATATAGCTTAATAGAGTTTTTATAAAAGAATGGGAATTTGAGACATGGTAGAAATCTAAAATTGTGTGGACATATATCCACTATGGATTATGCCAATAAATGGGAAGCTTCAGGACTCGGAGAGATTTCAAGTGGTTGGATTTGTGAATTTGAAGTAAATATTTGTAGATTATGTCCACACAATTGTAGCAAGCAAAAAGCAGATGTTGGCTGAATGCAAATATTCTTGCCTGATAAGCACTGTCAAAGAAGGGTAACAAAGATTTTGATCTTATCAGCTGCCTAATCTGCTCCCATTGTTCAAGTGTTGGATCAACACCAGTAGGGTTATGTGCGCATGCATGCAGCAAAACAACAGATCCAGATGGGGCAGAACCAAGATCCTCTAGAAGTCCTGTAAGGAACAAGGAGGGGGGAAATAACATAAAATGAAATCAAATTATGTTATTGAATATTGATCATGAGTTCATGATGCATATTTTGACATGCGTGAAGATTAATACAAATTGAAAAGTAAGGAATAAACTTTTTACAGGTTGATAGAATTCTAACCTTCAAAGTCAAGCCCTCGTGTTGCTGGAGCATAGTAGCGATATGTTTTGACAGTTAAACCTGCCAAGGTGAAAATCTTTGGATGATTTCCCCAAGTAGGTTGTGGCAAGTATATAATCCTCTGACAAGATCAAGGCAACCAAACAAGGTAAGCCCATCGATATACAACAATATAAGCCAAAAATATAGATGGGAGAAAAAAAATATTAGGACGGGGTGCTTTACTTGGTGGTAGTGTTTAGCCAAAAATTCTCCTCCAACTCTTAGTGAACCAGTACCAGATAAGCCTTGAACAGTGGTAACCCTGTTCTCTTGAATTGCAGGGCTATATTCAAAAAAGTTAGCAAAAGAACAGTTAGGAACTGACTGGTAAGAATATATAAAGAAGAAAACTTGATATAATAACATCGGGTTTGAATTATTAACCTGTCAGCACCAAAAATAAGCTTAGCACTCAATTTGTTAAAATCAGCGAGCCCAACAATTGGAATATATTCCTTGTTGCGTGACCTAAAAACAATGCAGAACAGAACTTCGTATAAAAATTGAATAAAAATTTCTCCTTAGAAATGAACAAAAATAAAGTAGTGAGTCAGGTACTAACACGTCGTTCAACAGTTGTTGTTCAACTCGCCTCACTACATCCAACACAAGGGGTTTACCTTCCTGGTAAGTAGCACATGCTATAGTATTAGTAAAACTCACAAGTCACAACGAATATGTATAATTTCAAAGCTTGTCTTGAAACTTTAATTAATGGCTTTCACTGTCCATCAACTCATCGTTCGTTCAATTACATTTTCAGTGCCAAATTATGTAAAATATGATTATGTACTATATAGCACCGACACTTCGTAGCATCAGCATTTCAGATAGAATGGTTGTTAAATTTGACATGTGATTTACATGTGATTACTTTTTTGTTTTCTTCGTAGCACCGACACTGATACATGTGATTTACATTCAATTACTTTTTTTTCTTTTCAAATTAGTACTATGTATTAGTCGCCGTGTCGTATCTGTGTTGGTACTTCATATATTGTAAATAGATTATGTAATTGTGTATAACGTAGTATAGTATTAGTGCAAACAGAGAAATAGGAACCTAACCTCAGTTCGGTAAGCACCAACACCCAAGTTGAGCTTAATTGGGCTTGGATCTTTGTTGTAAGCAACAGTTACCTATTTTTCAAACACACAAGAGAGTTTTGATATAAAATTAAAATCAAGTCACTATCAAAATTGCTTAATCTTCATCACAAGTCACAACACAAGAAAACAATTCTAATACGTAACATATCAATCCATCAGCATCAGAACCGTGCCACTTTGAAATACATGCCTAAATGCAATCAAATTAAAACAAGAACAGATAAATTTGCATAATATAAAATAAATAAAAAAACTAATTGAAATGAAATAGTAATAAATTGCGCATGATTTGTCTAATTAAAGTTGTGCGGTTATGATCACGATCCTAATGAAATCGAAATAGCGGAGAAAATGAAAAAGCATAAATAAATTGCTGCGATCTGAAAATGGAATATAAAACAAATAGCTAGTGATCTGAATAGTGAATAGTTAGTTACCCCTAGGATAGGATCTTCAGGAGCACGAGTGAGATGAGCGAAGACGGAATTGGAAGAAGCGGTTGGAGAAGGAGAAATATTCTGAGAAGCCATTTGATTTTGATCGTTAACGTCGATAAGGTGTCTTGCGAGTGTGTTTAACCTGCGATCACAAGAAGAATATGAAGAAGAAGAAGAAGAAGAAGAAGATGATGAAAAGGTGGTGGTAGATTCGAGAATAATCGGTGGGCGCATGCTGTATATATGTATTTCCTTGGTTTTGTTTTTGGTTAAATTAAATTAAATTTATAAAGTAGTAGTACTTAAAATGTAGAAAAATATAATGTATGAACTTTATGCTGTTGGAAACGAGTACTATTTATATATGACTATTCAATTTGTTTGGTTGTGATTGTGGTTGATTGAGACCCTTTCCTGCCGTCACGTGTCAGGAAGCATGGACTACTATTTTAGTCGGCTAGTCCTAGTTATATCTTATCGCATTTTTGCCTTGGGGTGAGGTTCTTTCTTTCTACTCTCTTCAACTTTACTAGAATGTCGATGGAAAATTTGCATCATGCACAATACTCTTTGAGTTTAATAACTTGAATTCGGATTCGTTTGGTTGAGCGAAAAAAAAAATAAAAAAATTCTTCTTTCTTTTCGCTCGCTCAACCAAACGGACCCGGACCTGTAATCAATGTTTGAGAAAATTTATAGACTAAGATTAGTCTTCATAAATCAGTTCTACATTATGACATATCCAATTTAGGTGGTCGGAAGGGCCGTAACTACGTAAGATAGAACCGATCCCCGAATTATATTAAGCATTTTGTGGACCGGATACCGGTGATGAAAATCAAAGACATATACAATTTACACAACAACAACAAACATAAAGTAAATGAATCAAGAAAATAGTCAATCAATAAACAATAAAAAGGACCAAGGAGTAATATGAAAATTTCTTAATGTCAAAAAAAAAAAAAAAGGACCAAGGAGTAAAAAAAGACGTAAGAAAAAAGAATTCACGTTGAGCTATTGAGTAATACATATATGAACAAATAGCACAATAGCCAATCAATTGTTGAAAAAAAAAAATTACTCTAAACAATTGTTAGCCAATCAATTAAAAAGTTGTGTATGTATTATTATGTATATATTAACGATAACGATGGTAGGTTGCTAGGTTGTGGTGAAAAGAAAATAACTTAACTGTGTACAAATGTGACGGCAAAAGAAGTTTGTATTGTAGAAGTAGGAGTAATTGAGAATGAAAAGTCTAAAGAATTTGAGTGAGATTGTCGAATAATATATATATATATATATATATATATATATATATATATATATATATATATATATATATATATATATATATATATATATATATATATATATATATATATTTTGTACATGTAATATTTATATTTTCAACTAAATAATTTTAGAAAATCTGATTGTCAAAAAAATAGTTACTCTAAATCTTGACCATTGAATTTAATATTAATTAATGGTCATGATTAAATAGCTAGTGATAAACAATTGATTGTACGTGGTTGCACATATGCAGAGCAGACGCAGTCATGTTTAAGGAGGAGTATAAGAATCGGAACCATTAATTGAAATCTCACCCCAACGGTGTAGTCCAGTAGTAAAATGTTGGAACGTTGAAGGAGTTAAGAAAGAGGTCCAACGTTGGACCCTTTACTACTAACATTTATCTCTTCCCTTTAGCTCTAATGATGTACTAACAAATAACATTTACCTATAAAAAAAATAATAAATAAATAACATATTTCATTGTCCTACAAAAGGGATTGCTAATATACTCCCACTTAAAAACATGTGAGAGTAAGTAAGCAATCCTACTCCCACTATACATTTACTAAAAATCCACTTCTATCTTTAGAAACCAATTTAAGTTATAAGGTTAGTTATGTAAAATTGCTTTATGAATAAGGAAACATGTGCTTTTTCTATAAACATTAAAAACATGTTTTTAGATGGAAGTAAATATTTATCAAAACAAAAAATATTTTGATGAATAAACAAAATTAGCCAATATTTTGTCGAATTGCTTTTTCTTTTTTCATTTTCTATTTTTTTAAATTTTGTTTTGTAGTCAAGAAACATCTTATTAGTTTTACGTCAATGCTTTTGTGTGTCTTTTTTGTACTTATAATTGACATTTAGTTTAATAATGTTCTACTAGCTAGTTGTTATAATGAAAATTTTGTTACCAGTTCTCTCGAAAAAAATAAGTTCTACAATGGCCAGTAAAAAAATTGACGTCATGTTCATAAAATTATTACTTGTACTGTAATAATTTATTTTTTTACAGTGAAGCTAGGACAATCACAAACTTATTAGTGAGATTTTCGGACAACAATAAAAGAGTAGGAGTAGAAAGTAGAAACAACATTGATGAATTTTGGGTAAAACTAGAAAATAATTAGTGAGATTTTTATTTTTTAAATTAATTAAATGAAACTTACAAAACTACCCTTTTACTTAAAAGTTGGTTTAAGTAATGATAAGTGAGTTTTTTGTTCAAAATATAGTGGGAGTAGGGCTGCTAACTTACTCCCACATGCCCACATGTTTTTAAGTTGGAGTAAATTAGCAACCCCCTACAAAAATATTGTCTCCACTAATGCCAATTTTATTCCTAATTGTTACTATTCAACTAAAAAAATTGATTTACTGCTGATAACTTTTTTTATTTTATTTTAGAGTGAGGTATTATCATAATAGTATCTAAAAAAATTATAAGTCTCAAATTTAATTTCTTAAAAAATAAACTCCAACAAAAATAAACTAAACAACTTAATCTCTACCTTGGACAGTTCTCACCTATTTAAATTTTAAAGTGAGGAACAAAATTGTCCCAAATTATATTTCTCAAATTGAGTCTCACAGTTTTTCTCATATATTAAAATAAATCTACACACATGTACCCAAAAAATATACACTTTTTTATTTTTTAGATACACACTTTTTTATTAGAACAAATACGAATACATCATTCCTCATCCCATATTTGATGGTTTCACAGAAAATAGTTACAAATAAAAGAAAACCAATAACAATTTTATCAAATTAATCTTATAAACTATTGATTAATTATCGTTAAAATGAAACGTATTAATTTTTAAAAAAAAATAAGCAAAACCACCAAAACGTATTAAAGGTGATGCAGATACTAGTACTAGACTACTAGTGTCAATTACTAATACTAATAGGTAAAATCGCAGAAAGACGTTGATTTCGTTCTCAAATATTTGAATGGAGTTGTACAAATAAAGAGGCTAATTACAGTTTAAAAAAAACACAAGAGGCAGATTAACTTGCTCACTGGTAAATTCTATTATGGGAACAGAAATCAGTGGGTTCAGCAACAAATCAAGAACAGAGAAACAAGCAACAGACCAAGAGAAGCATAGGATTTCGTCAACAAAAAATACTAGTCGAAACACTGAAGCTTTATGCCCTCGTTTGAAAACATAAATGGGTAGGTTATTTCTCTAAATAAAACAGCTTTGAGAAAAATTAGTATTTAGTATTACACAAAATGTAGGAAGCTAACTACATCCTTCCACCTCCAACAAAAATTAACAAAATTCTGCCTGCGAAGCGAATTAAAAAAGGGGAACCGACAAAAGGTATGAAGTGCATCAACTCACTCCAGCTTTATAGTGTCCAGCTCGTTGATCACCCCTTGAAGCTGTAAACATGTAAGAACAAAATGGTTATATAAGAAATAATTATTATTCTCGACAGACCTGAAAAACATAGACAGCATTGGAGACGCAGGCATACCAGAGCAACTTGACGGATGAAGTAATCCCCATACCGTTTGGGAGGTTTGGACTCCACAACATGAATTGTGTCCTGCAGTAAATGGAAACATCGTTCAAACATCATTCAAGATAAATCATGCTATACAGTTCAGTTCCTAAAGCCTAATTTGTGCCTTCAATCTAGGAAAATTAATATGAATTATTGACAAAGTTGGGAGTTTACTTACCACCAACATTTATTCTTTTACGATATCGTATTTTTTAAACATACATTTAAAGTGATACAAAAGTCAATTGTAACACAAGATAGGACCAACCAAGAGATAATCGCACAATCAGATCCAATCTGGCTCAGTCTTTAGTGCCTGAGCTCAGAGGTTCTTGACCATCAATTTAACAAAGAATTTGAGAGCAAGGGAATGCAATTAAAGTTCAACTTAAAAGAACACTTGTGTAGTATGGCACAGAAACTCTTAAAAAATTCAGAGAGAAAAAGATTAGACAAAGGGAAATAGTAAGCAAGCTTACATCATCAATAAAGAAATTCACATCAGCATTGGATATAACTTTTCCAGCACTATCAACAGCATGGGTCTTGTGCTTGTATGTCAATAAGATAGTCCTGCCAAGCATCGAAATGGACAAGCATCAATAAACTAGTGTCCAAATATATAGTTTATAGGCAAAAAAGAAAAACTATTGATCCAACGAAATGCTAGATTAATTGGAAGTCTTGCAACCTTAAGGTCGGTTCATCTACTTCCATGTAACTTGCAAGTTTTGCAAGGGAGATTGTTGAATATACTTTCAAGAAGGTCCTGAGACCTGATAACAACTGTTGTTGCTTTGCTTCATAAAGGAACAGTTTCAATTGAAGTCTATAGGCATCCTGGGGAAACAAATAACTTTTAGCAATACATATAGTAAAAGGAGAAATGGAAGGTAACAAAAGAACATCTAAACAAACTATTGGTGATGGTTTGAGGGACTCTTCAGATCATTAAAATTTTTAAGCCTCAAACAAGGTCACCAATATAGAAGACGTGTGGAGTCAATAGAGAGTGATCATGAATATCAATAAATGTTTCAACAAATAAATGAGGATTTAACTATGGAAAAAATGTGTAATAAAATGTAGAACACCATAAAGATTTAGGTAGCAAACATGAGTCGTTGACACAGTTCACTTTCACTAACTGCTCAAATGATTATAGGTTAATTAATCATTTTCTCTTTCTCTTTATTCAGGAGTTGAATAATAAAGATAAAGAGAAAGCAAGGACTGTGAAATTCAAATTTGAAGTTAATTGAAGTTAACTTTGAATTTGACTTTTTTTGGGTATATGCACTCGCTCAAAATGCTCGTTGTCGTTGGTCAAGAACCCAGATAGAGTCTAAGGTATACCTGGTTGTAATTTACTAGAGGCTCCTCAAAACTGGGCGCTGAAGGGGTGATAAACTTGGGGCATGCATATGAGAAGAGCTCATCATACATAGCAAAAGCCTCATCATCATATCGTTGCATTCTGCTCATCTTTTCACCATACTTCTCTCGCAACTGAGAGTTCACAGTTTCATCAACGAGCTTGCTTTGGGGGCAGAGTGAGAGGCAAATTGCCAGCAACGCATACATTTGTTCATTCTTCTTCAATATCTGCTCATACTGTGGAGATTTCTGATGGTACACCTTTGTCTTAAAGATGTACAAGAGAATTTTGTTGAATTCACGAATTGCTTCCACATATCTGTAGAAAATGCTACATTTCAGAGGCAATGTAAAAATATAAAGAAAGCACCCATCAAAAACGCCATCTTGTGAAACATAATTCTACAATTGAGATGCTACAACTTAAAATGACTCAGTTACTTGAGTTTGCCCATTTCTAATGAATCTTAAAACCTCAATCGTAATTCATAACCTAAAAACCCCAAAAAGAACAAAGATAGAAATCTCATTCCATGCTTGCATTTTGCAAGATTGAATTCTATATAAGACAAAATAGCCCACATTGAACACTACCAATAGCTTTTCTGCCTGTACATATACACTAACAGTACTAAAATAGAGAAGATCATTCAAGCGATGCATACAGAGCAAAGCTGCCACATGATAAATAAGTGTTTAGTTGGTAAATTTCTTTAAATTGGTAAAGACGTGTGAATCACTAACATTATGAAGCTATTAATTTAAGACCTACATGTCATCATATACACAAAACAAGTAAGCAACTAAGTAGTGGAAGTCATGACCTGCGGAGCATAAGATTGGCAAAACCATAGTGATAAATGGTGGTAATGTGGCATCCAATAACAATGTTGAAAACACCTGGCTGACTAATATCAATAGGTTGCAAGCACTTAAGACCAGTATCATAATCACCCAAGAGACAATGAACCCTCAGCAAACCAACCATACTGAAATATCCCAAAACCTTCAAGACATTACTACCACCATTGTAATCATAGCCATCATTAGCAGTGAATTGCTCAAGCCCTTCCTTCTCTTGCTCAAGTATCTGAATAATAGCTGACTTCTCAACAAGAGCTTGCAAGAAGTTCAGGACACCAAAAACATTCCAAGCCTGAGACAACAAAAAAACATAACATAATCAAGACCCTTTGGGATAAACAGCTTCATTAAGCTATAAGCATGTATCATATAAGTAATTATGTATAAGCTATATCTACTACAAAAGATAAAATAAAGACCGGTTTCATATAAGCTAAAAACAACCAAGTACATGTCATAAGTTGTAAGCTCTTCCAAACAGTCTCACAAGTGCTTATGCTAATAGATAAGTTCAAATAAGTCAATCCAAACAAATCCCGAGTTTAATAAAATACATAAAAAACCACAGATTAAACTTAAATTCAACCTTACACAACGAATTACAATTAAATTAAACACAACCAAACCCAATAGAAAAAATGAATCAGTTATAAACCTGATCAAATTGTCTCAAGAGAGCAATTTCTTGTTCAGTTTTGTTCTTCATTTTAGCACGATACTGACAAAAGCTTTGAAACTGATAAACAAATTCATCAACCATATCCCAAAGCCACTGATTCGGAAGCTGCATATTAACAACACCATGAAGAACAACTTGAAAGAGACTACAGTAATTATCCCACGAATCAATTCTCTGACGAAGAGTAGGAGTGAGACGAGCATAGAGATGGCGAAACCACATCTCACGGTAAAGAAGACAGAACACATGGTCGTTATCGACGTATTGAGCGACGGCATCGACGGAAGGCCATGGAGTGTCCTTGAAATGACGCTCCGATAGGGTTTGGAAGGAAGCTTCGTATAACTGGTGGATCTCGTATACATTTTTCTCTCTGATTTGACGGTAAAGATGAACAACGAAGGATTTGACTGAATCGGGGACGAAGTTGGGGTCGTAACCTAGGTCTTGAGGTTGAAGACGTTGTTCATCGTGATCCGCCATTGTTGTCTGCGACGAGATTGAAGAGAAGATAGGTTATGGGTTCTGCCGCAGTTGCAGATTAGGGTTTTTGTTGTTTCAGTGTTACACTATTTGCTTACGCGAAGAATATCTTTTTTATTTTTTTACTGGTAAAATTATATTTTAGACTCTTAATTTATTGGCAAAATGTATTCATTAATTATATGTCTTTAAATTTTTATTTTTATTTTTTTTAATGCTAAGCATATTATAAATTTTTTTCTTGAAACTTATGAATTCAATACTTTAAAAATATAATATATTTTTTTCTGACAAAAAAAAATTATTTTTTTAACATTAATATTATCTTTCTTTTAATCTCAACATGTCCACCTGCACCAAAGAAACAAAGGGCGGTTTCAAAGAAAAGGAACATGAACATGGACATGAATTTTGTTAAGGTTATTGATGATGATGTTTATAACACCAACGGTCAACGATTTCAGTTATCAGGAGAAATTTCAACATGTCCACCAATACCAAAATAAGAGAGAGTACCTTCAAATTTCTCAATCTTATTGATCAAATTGAGCTCGACAAGATTGTTGATCATGTCTCCACCATCACAATTAACAATGTATGCTCAACACCAAAAGGACAAAAATTTGTGATTTAAGAACAAATGGTGGTTTCAAAGAAAAGGAACATGAAAATAGATTATGTTAAGGTTATTGATGATGTTTATCACGCCAACAGATCAAAGATTTTGACTATCATGAGAAATTTCAACATGCCCACAAGCAACAAAGTAAGAGAGAGCACCTTCAGATTTACCGGTTTCGTTTGAATGTTAAAGATTTCGGATATCACAAGACTCGGAGATTTTCTTCTGTCTTGCACTTCAAGTTTTTGCTGATATGTATATGCTTCAGAATCTTGGATTTAAAGTTAGTATTGATGTTAGCGGACAGTGTTTCATTATTTAATCTTTTTTATTTTTCTGCTAAAAAAAATATTATCTTTCTTTTTTGTATGCTTAACAAATGCTCTGGACATTGTTTAGTATGACTCTAATTTTTTTATCTTCTTCCACTTTACTGTTTTTAAATTCTTCTTAGTAATATTTTACTCATTTTTTTATATTGAATATAAATTTTAAGTTTTAAATTATTTATAGATTTTTTCTTCAATTATAAATATATTTTATGCAGTAAAAGAAAATTTTGAAAAATCATATATAAACATAGATAAATAACCAGACATGACGTAAAAAAAATAAAGAATTAAATTTTTACCTAAAATTAAGTAACTAAGTTTATCATAAAAAAACTAAGTTAAAGGGTCTGTTTGAAACAATCTTAGCTTTTAGTTTTAAAAATGTGTTTTATAAAAATGTTTTAGAAAACTATTTTTAAGAAGAGAAAAACAAAACTTCTTGAACCTATTTTGTGTAACGCCTGGGTCTGACGAGGGCGGAGAGTGGTTGTCGGTGCATGAGGCATGATAATTAGCGGCTCCTGGCAGCTTCTAGGCAAAAACGAATCACATCGGAATGAGAGGGATACTGAAGCTGTGCAGGTTTCAGATTGCATGGTGGAAGGAAGACTTATAAGGATTGATGGGTACTACCTATACCAACAAGATGCATCTTCTTTTCGGTAGCTCATTCGATAAGAACTCCACAGTTAAGCGTGCTTAACTTGGAGTAGTCTTTGGATGGGTGACCTTTTGGGAAGTTTCCCGGAAAGTGTGCGAGTGAGGTTGAAAAGACTCGTGTTGGTTTGTGGGGTCAGTCGGTCATCCTGAAAGCAGTTTGGGATGTTACAAATGGTATTAGAGCAGACCTCTCCTAGTACGATGTGGTTCGGGGACGAACCAAGCGGGAGCTGGTGGGCATGTAACGCCTGGGTCTGACGAGGGCGGAGAGTGGTTGTTGGTGCATGAGACATGACAATTAGCGGCTCCTGGCAGCTTATAGGCAAAAACGAATCACATCGGAATGAGAGGGATCTTGAGGTTGTGCAGGTTTCAGATTGCATGGTGGAAGGAAGGCTTATAAGGATTGATGGGTACTACCTATACCAACAAGATGCATCTTCTTTTCGGTAGCTCATTCGATAAGAACTCCACAGTTAAGCGTGCTTAACTTTGAGTAGTCTTTGGATGGGTGACCTTTTGGGAAGTTTCCCGGAAAGTGTGCGAGTAAGGACAAAGCACGTTGAAAAGACTCGTGTTGGTTTGTGGGGTCAGTCGGTCATCCTTAAAGCAGTTTGGGATGTTACATTTTGCTTTTTTAGTTTTAAAAACTAATAAACAGAAAACAGTTTTTGTAAAATTAGATTATTGGACCGGGCAATGGGCTTAGAAACATATCCAGCAAGCCCAATTAATATAAGAAGGATGATAGGCCCAAATCCAGCAAGCCCTAAACACCCACTAGGCGACACATGGCCAAGGCGTGATCAACAATCATGTGACAACGCCCGAAGGTTGGACTCTGTATTATTATAAATATCTTCTCCTTCCCTGCGTTAACAGACTGACTTGAGAAAGAAGAAACCAACTTCCCTCAACCGCCATAGCTTGGAGACCAAGGTTACCATCCCTATTTTTACGCTGCATCACCGAAGAAGACGTTAAAGACCGGATTTTAAGGAATCTTAGCTTGGAGAAGAAGACTAAGCGGTCTATAAATAACTTCATACTTTCATTTGTCAAAGGATCATCATCTGACTTATAAAACTCCCAGGGTTGTTGGGATTGAACCAAGTGTAATCACACCATTTAATCAATAATACAACCCCCTTTGTTTTTTGACCAGAACATTTTGGCGCCCACCGTGGGGCTGCGGTAAAATCATTTGATCCCAGCCTACCACACACAAACTAGACGAAAAGTCAAACATTTCCACATGGCTGGAGAACACGGAAATAACGATAATTCTAGCGTTAACACCTTGCAAGCCGCTGTCGTAGAAATACGGCGCTTACAAACCCAGATTGCGGCCATCGAAGCCGAAAGAACACATGAGAAAGAAAAAGCGAAAATGATTTCAGAGGAGGAGGAAGGAGAGAGCGTCATGGACGTACAGCCTCTGGCACAACACTTATGGGACACCCAAGTCTTGGAAGCAATTAAGGTTCCTCACCTTCCTACCTTTGACGGAAAAACTGACCCTCGAGAGCATCTGATGGCAATTGGAACACAAACTGCCATAATCAATGCTCCGGAGCATCTGAAATGTAAATTACTAGCCGGTACCTTCAAGGATGTAGCCTTACGTTGGTACATGAACCTTCCAAGGAATTCAATAGAAAGTTATGCTGATTTTCATAAAAAATTCATTCACCAGTTCGCCGGATCGAAACACGTGAAAGTCACATCAACTAGCCTTTTCTCCATTCGCCAAAACCACGGCGAATCGTTGCGCAGTTTTCTAGCCAGATTTAGCGAGGCCACCATTAAAGTCTCAAATCCAAACCAGGAGATGTTCGTGGCGGCCTTCCACAATGGGCTAAAAGCAGGACATTTCAACGAATCCTTAGCCCAAAAACCAGCCTCATCAATGCAGGAGGTAAACAAGAGAGCGGAGTGTTACATAAAGGGCGAAGAAAGTAACGCCGAGAAAAGGCAAAGAGACGCCAAGGAGAGGGAATATGTGGGCCATGCTACTAGAGCGCCAGAACACCCGCGACCAAAAACGGGAAGTCATCAAGGAAACACATGGCAAAGGCACCCTGGTAAGCCCTACCAACAACCGCCAAGGAAAGAGTTCAGGAATCACCCTGCCGATGAAGAGTTTACGCCATTAATTGCTTCAAAAGTGTACGTGTTAAACGAAATTCTGGCCAGTGGTTTGGCAAACCTCCCCCCAAAAAGAGCCAACAATATCCCCTTGGGGCTCAACGACAACGCCTGGTGCGCCTACCACAGGTGCAGAGGTCATTCTACGGAAAAGTGCTTCCGCCTAAGAGATTTGATCGAAGAACTGATTAAAAGCGGACACCTCCGGAGGTTCATTGACGATGCAGCGCAAGGCCGGGTCGTCGTGCCAAAAATCCCCAGACAAGAGCCACGAGATACTCCGGGGCCAAGTAAAGAGCCTCCAAAGGAGAGGATCTCTGTGAATACAATAGCGGGGGGATTCTCAGGAGGAGGTGAGTCAAGCTCAGCAAGGAAAAGATATGTGCGTCGAGCCATCTCAAAGATATATCTCGTGAGACAACCCCAACCACTCGACGTTCCGGATTTGGCATTCACTGCAAGGGATGGCCTGGAGGTAGCGCCCCATGACGATGACCCTTTAGTAATACAAGTCCAGATCCTGAACTGCGATGTAAAGAGAGTACTGATTGACTCAGGAAGTTCAGCAGATATTATGTATTGGGAAGCTTTCAAGGCCATGCAATTAGCGGAGGAGTAATTGCAGCCATACGCGGGAGCTCTAGTTGGGTTTTCCGGAGAACAGGTAGACGTAATGGGCTACGCCTCATTACTCACTACCTTCGGAGAGGGGAGTAACGCCAAGACCATCAAAGTGCGATATTTGGTAGTCAAAACTCCGTTCACCTCCTACAACATTATCATAGGAAGACCTGCTTTCAACACCTTAGGGGCGGCCATGTCCACCCTATACCTAGCAATTAAATACCCTCTCGATAACGGAGAAGTAGGAACAGTTAGAGGCGATCAGATACTCGCCAAAAAATGTTACGAGTCCAGCCTAAAGATAAGACATAGAACCTCCATTGCAAGTAGAGTATCCGAAAGAAGACAAGCCACAGTCCCGGGTGGCATAAACATCATTGAAAATTCAGACATGGATCCAAGGGAAGAATTTCAAGATAGAAGGGTGAGCCCTATAGAAGACCTGGAGCAAGTCCAAATCGGCGATCACCCGCACCAGACAACCAGTCTAGGAACGGCGTTACCCGACCAGGAGAGAAGAAGAATCATCAAAATCCTGAAAGATAACGCTGATCTATTTGCGTGGAAACCCTCAGACATGCCAGGGATAGATGAAGGGGTAATAACACATAAACTGTCAATATCGCCCAGCACAAAACCAGTCTCCCAAAGAAAAAGAAAGGTTGGGGAGGAAAGGCGAGCTGCAATAGCGGAGGAAGTAGAGAAACTAAAGGAGGCTGGATTCATTGAAGAAATAAAATACCCCTCGTGGTTGGCAAATGTCGTCATGGTAAAAAAAGCCAACGGAAAGTGGAGAATGTGCGTGGATTTCACGGATCTAAAGAAGGCATGTCCTAAAGACCCATATCCTTTGCCTAACATAGACAGGTTGATTGATGGCGCTTCAGGGTGCAAGATGTTGAGCTTCATGGACGCCTACTCCGGGTATAATCAAATAAAGATGAACCCTACCGACGCCTGCCATACAACCTTTATGTCAAATACCTGCAATTATTTTTACAACGTCATGCCTTTTGGGTTGAAGAATGCGGGAGCAACATACCAAAGGTTGATGGACAGGGTCTTCTCTGAGCAAATAGGAAAGAACCTAGAGGTGTACATTGACGACATGGTAGTAAAAACTTCCGAAGAAAATCGCCATGACGAAGATCTTTTGGACATCCTGGGATCAGTAAGAAAGTATAACATGAGGTTAAACCCAGCGAAATGTTCCTTCGGGGTGCAAGCAGGAAAATTCCTAGGTTTCATGCTCACCAGCAGAGGAATAGAAGCCAATCCAGAAAAATGTCAAGCCATCATAGACATGAGAAGCCCTACATCCGTGAAAGAGGTCCAAACATTGACAGGCAGAATAGCGGCATTATCCAAATTCTTATCATGCGCGGGCGAAAAAGGTTTCCACTTCTTCGCATCTCTTAGGAAAAATGAAAGATTCTCCTGGACGCCCGAATGTGAAGAAGCCTTCAGACAACTAAAGGAATTCTTAGCATCGCCGCCCATCTTGACGCGCCCATTACCAGGTAATACCCTTTACCTTTATCTTGCAGTTTCAGATAGAGCCTTAAGTTCAGCTCTAGTTCAGGAAGTAGAGGGCGAAGAAAAGCCTATATATTTTGTAAGCAGAACCCTTAGAGGAGCAGAAACAAGATATCAGAGGATAGAGAGGTTATCTCTTGCGGTGGTTGTCACAGCTAGAAAATTAAGACAATACTTTCAAAGCCACAAGATAGTTGTTAGAACAGATTACCCTATCAAGAACGTCCTCAGAAAGCCAGACCTAGCAGGAAGGATGGTAGCATGGTCCGTCGAATTGTCAGAATTTGATATCACTTTCTCACCCAGAGGGGCCATCAAATCGCAAAGACTGGCCGACTTTGTATTAGAAATGTCTACCCCGCCAACAACTGAGAAAGCTGCGCCTTGGACCCTCTCAGTAGACGGAGCCTCCAACGTACGGGGAAGTGGAGCCGGAGTAGTGTTGGAAGGACCAGACGGCGTTATGATAGAACAATCATTACGTTTCGCCTTCAAAGCCAGCAACAACCAAGCTGAATACGAAGCCTTGATAGCGGGAATGAAGTTAGCAAAAGACATGGAAGTGAAGGAGTTGAAAGCCATGAGTGATTCCCAACTGGTAACCAACCAAGTGTCAGGAAAGTTTCAAACGAAAGAGCCACAGTTAATCAAATACGTGGAGGGAGTGCAAAGTCTAGCTAAACACTTTGACTCGTTCGAATTAGTTTATGTTCCTCGCGAACAAAACATGAGAGCAGATCTACTATCAAAACTGGCGAGCACAAAAAAACCGGGGAGCCATAGAACCGTTATCCAAGAAACGATCAAAACTCCCAGCATTGGCGGAGAAGATTTGATGATGGTGATAGAGGAGGAAGATTGGAGATCGCCCATTATCCGATACCTCCAAAAGGATGAACTCCCAAAAGAAAAGGAAAAGGCGTTCAAATTGAAAAAGATGGCGGCATGGTATTCTATGGTAGGAGATAGTGATAAGCGACCGCTTAGGATCGTCTTGAAAACAGGTAAAAGAGGAACTTGACCCTAACCGCGACCTGCCGGTAGAACCAAAGTTATCAAGATATAGAGGAACTTGACCCTAACCGCGACCTGCCGGTAGAACCAAAGTTATCAAATAAAGTGCGACCCTAACCGCGACCTGCCGGTAGAACCAACACTATAAAGTTCTTATCTCAAGAACAAAGGAAAAGTTCTCACAAGAAAACTCTCAAATTATATTAAACTTCAAGTTGTCCTTTGAGAAGTACATGATAGTCCTATTTATAGCATATCCTTACATAGTAGGATTTATTGTCCACTATCATTCATTCATTATAGACCTTAGAAAATTCCCACTAACTTGCTTATAAATTCCTACTAGCCACTATAATGACTTAGTGCACCACTAGGAAGCATTTAGAAAGGCTAGAAGGAAGCTAAAGGTCATCTAAAAACCTTCTTAATACCAAAAACGAAAATTGCCATAAAAATAAAGAAAATTGGACTTAATTGTTTATTTATTTAGTCCAATATTATTAGACACAAAATAGTCCAATGATGCTTCTCAAGATGTGAATTGGGCTTCAAGTTGGGCTCAAGCATCTTCATCCAATTGTAAGAAATTGAGCCAAGTTGGTTCAGCCTCCGAAGGATATCGATCTTCTTTTTCTTTGATCTTGATGACTAGACTTTGTAAGGCTTGATTCATCCTCATAGTCTTGGACCTAGTCATAGGACCTCCTATCTCATGCAAAGGATCTTTAGATGAGTCGGTTCCATCATTCTCTCCCTCTTCAAAAGGATTCGTCCTCGAATCTGATCCGTTACCTACATCAAACAAAGATAAGTCAGCTACATTAAAGGTGGCACTTATATTTTCATATTCACTTGGCAGATCCAGTTTGTAGGCATTATCATTGATCTTTTCAACAACTTGGAAAGGTCCATCTCCTCTTGGCTGCAATTTGGATTTTCTTTGATTTGGAAACCGTTCCTTCCTCATATGAACCCAAACCCAATCTCCAGGTTCAAAAGTAACTTTCACACGCCCCTTATTTGCTTGTCTTGCATATTGTTCATTCTTTTTCTCAATGTTGGCTCGAACCTGAGCATGTAACTCCCTAACAAAATCGGCCTTCTTCTTACCATCCAAATTAACAAACTCGTTAGTAGGCAAAGGTAAAATATCCAAAGGCGTCATAGGATTAAAACCATATACAATTTCAAAAGGAGAAAAAGAAGTAGTAGAATGGAATGTTCTATTATAAGCAAACTCAACATGTGGCAAACAATTCTCCCAATTTTTCAAATTCTTTTGAATGATAGAACGCAACAAGGCAGTAAGTGTTCTATTTACCACTTCGGTTTGTCCATCCGTTTGAGGATGTGCAACCGTAGAAAACAAGAGTTTTGTTCCTAGCTTATTCCACAAGGTTCTCCAAAAATGACTTAGGAACTTCACATCTCTATCACTTACTATGGTTTTTGGCAACCCATGCAAGCGCACTACTTCTTTAAAGAAGAGATCAGCAATATGTGTTGCATCATTGGTTTTAGAACATGCAATGAAATGTGCCATTTTACTAAACCTATCAACAACAACGAATATACTATCCTTCCCACCTTGAGAACGAGGTAGACCCAACACAAAATCCATTGAAACATCAGTCCAAGGTTGGCTAGGCACATGCAAAGGTGTATACAAACCATGAGGCATGATTTTAGACTTAGCTTGCTTACATGGAACACACTTAACACAAACAGATTGCACATCTTGCATCATTTTAGGCCAATAAAAATGCTCCTGCAAAATTTCTAAAGTCTTTTTAACACCAAAATGTCCCATTAACCCCCCTCCATGACTTTCCCTAACAAGCATTTCACGCAAAGAACAGACAGGCACACACAATTTATTTTTCTTAAACAAGTAACCATCATGCATGTAATAGTCTCCAAATGCATGTTTAGAACAAGACTCACATATATTTCCAAAGTCAGAATCATTAGAGTACAAGTCCTTTACAAATTCAAAACCAAGTAACTTTGTTTGCAAAGAAGTAAGTAGTGCATACCTTCTGGACAAAGCATCAGCCACTACATTTTCCTTACCATCCTTGTACTTGATCACATAAGGAAACATCTCAATGAATTCCAACCACTTGGCATGTCTCTTTTGGAGCTTACCTTGAGATTTTAGAAACTTCAAGCTTTGATGGTCAGTGTGTATGACGAATTCCCTTGTCCATAAGTAGTGTTGCCAAATTTGCAAAGCTCTCACTAAAGCATACAATTCTTTGTCATAAGTGGAATAATTCAATGCTGCTCCATTAAGCTTTTCACTAAAGAATGCAATTGGTTTAGAATCCTGCATTAAAACAGCCCCTATTCCAACACCAGAAGCATCACATTGTATTTCAAATGCTTTATCAAAATTAGGTAAACAAAGTAAAGGAGCATTAGTCAACCTATCTTTCAATAAATTAAAAGCTTTTTCATGCACATCAGACCACTTGAACACAACATTCTTTTTGACCAATTCAGTCAAAGGTGCAGCAATAGAACTAAAGTCCTTTACAAACCTTCTATAAAAACCTGCTAAACCATGAAAACTCCTTACCTCACCGGCATTCTTAGGAACAGGCCATTCCCTAATTGCCTTTACCTTCTCCTCATCCACACTTACTCCCTTAGAGCTTATAACAAAACCCAAAAACACAACAGATTCAAGACAAAATGAACACTTTTTAAGATTTGCATACAATTTATTTTCTCTCAAAACCTTAAGAACAGCTTGCAAATGATCAACATGTTCACTCAAGGTTTTGCTATAAATCAAAATGTCATCAAAATACACTACAACAAATTTCCCAATGAAAGAACGAAGAACATGGTTCATTAACCTCATGAAGGTGCTGGGTGCATTAGTTAAGCCGAATGGCATCACTAACCACTCGTATAAACCATATTTAGTTTTAAACGCTGTTTTCCACTCATCACCTTCTTTCATGCGGATTTGGTAATATCCACTTTTCAAATCTATTTTAGAAAACAAACATGAACCATACAACTCATCAAGCATATCATCCAATCTAGGGATAGGATATCTATACTTTACCGTAATTTTGTTTATGGCTCGACAATCAGTACACATTCTCCATGTCCCATCTTTCTTTGGAACCAAGATCACAGGAACTGAACATGGACTGAGACTCTCCTTCACAAATCCCTTTTGTAAGAACTCATCAACTTGTCTTTGGATTTCCTTTGCTTCTTCAGGACTGGATCTATAGGCTGGCCTATTTGGAAGTGAAGCGCCGGGAATGAAATCAATTTGATGCTCGATACCTCTTAATGGAGGTAACCCGTCAGGTACGTCTTTTGGGAAAATATCATCAAACTCCTGTAACAATGAAACAACTTCACAAGGCAAAGAAGGGTTAAGATCATTAGTAAAATAAACATCCTTGTACGTGAGTACAAGTAGCTGCTCTCTAGATATCAAAGCACTCTGAACATCTCTTTTCTTGGCAAAGGCACTCACTTTTTTTTTATTTTCTTCCTTTTTTCCACTCTCAATTTTTTTTTCACCCTCATTTTTCTTTTTTTCACTCTCAATTTTCTTTTTTTCACTCTCACTTTTTTTTTCGCTCTCACTTTTCTTTTTTTCACTTTCACTTTTTTTTTCACTCTCACTTTTCTTTTCTTTTTCTTGAATGCTCAATTGTTCTTCTCTCAACTTACACTCTCTTGAAATTCTGATTTGATCAGCATAGGCCTCAGCAGGTTGAAGTGGTGTTAAAACAATAATGCGATTATTCATAACAAGGGTGTATCTATTCTTGTACCCATCATGGTTAACTTTCCTATCAAATTGCCATGGACGCCCAAGAAGTAAATGTCCAGCATGCATAGGTGCAACATCACAAAGAACTTCATCCTTGTATTTACCAATGGAAAAAGAAATCATCACTTGCTTAGTCACCTTTATGTCTCCACAATCATTCAACCACTGAAGTCTATATGGATTCGGATGTTTCAAAGTGGGCAAACTCAATTTCTCAACCAACAAAGTGCTTGCTACATTGGTACAACTTCCACTGTCAATGATTAAACTACATACCTTGTCATTTATGTGACATCTCGTATGAAAAATATGCTCACGCTGCTCTTCATCACCTCCTACCTTTGGCTGTATATTAAGAGCACGCCTCGTGACAAGCACTTCTCCACTCACAGGTTCAGCAACATCAACATCACTACAATCCTCTAAGGAAGGCATTCCATCATCATCGGAGCCCTCACTCTTTATATCTCCATTATCCAACAATGTCATGGCTCTTTTGTTTGGACCATCAGCAGCATAGTGACCAATTCCTTTACACCTGTAACAATTCATATCTCGAGTCCTAGAAGATGAACTTGTTTCCAATTTACCTTTAAGTGCAGCAGATGAGTTTTTGGCCCTTGCGTCTTCTTTTGGCTTTAAGACGAATTTGTTATTTTGAGAATTTGATTTCCATGAAGAACTAGAAGAAAACTTGGAAGTATTCTTAGTTTTCAATTGTCTTTCCACTTGAATAGCTTTGTGCAACAAATCTTCCATCTCCACATAGTATTGTAATTCCACCACATCAGCTATTTCTTTCTTTAACCCCGCAATGAACCTAGCCATAGTTGCCTCACGATCTTCTTCAATATTGGCTTTTATCATGGCTATTTCCATCTCCTTGTAATAATCCTCAACACTCATGGACCCTTGTGTTAAAGTTTGTAATTTTCTATACAAATCTCTATGATAGTGACTTGGTACAAACCTTTTCCTCATGACACTTTTCATCTCATTCCATGTATTGATTTGCCTCTCCCCATTTCTCCTCCTACTAGTCACAAGTTGATCCCACCAAATGCTAGCATAATCGGTGAATTCAACAACAGCTAGCTTAATTTTTTTCTCCTCAGAATAATCATGACAATCAAACACATGTTCAATCTTTCTCTCCCACTCTAGATATAGTTCAGGATCGTTTTTACCTTTGAATGAAGGAATCGTCATCTTAACGCTTCCCACATGACTATTTCTTCTTGAATCAACTCTTCGCCTCCTTTCATTACTTCTTCTATCAGAATACTCCTCTTCCTCCGAACTTGGATGCCTTCGACTGCTAGTTCGACTCGGGGGTTGAAAGCCATCCATTCT
The DNA here is from genome assembly GCF_020283565.1 of Trifolium pratense. Classification (NCBI taxonomy): domain Eukaryota; kingdom Viridiplantae; phylum Streptophyta; class Magnoliopsida; order Fabales; family Fabaceae; genus Trifolium; species Trifolium pratense. The sequence continues at coordinate 3,815,264 of NC_060065.1, read as the reverse complement.
CGCGTTTAAAGCTTGGAGTTGTTGGGTGACAGTCGTCACAAACGAATTAAGATCAAATCCATTGTCTTCTCCTACTCCACTCATGATTAAATTGCTGCAAGATATGGGTTAGAAGGAATTGCAAAAAGATAATGATAAATCCTCACACAACACTCTCTCACGTGTTTACACTCGGAAAAAAAAAAAAAAAAAAATCACTCGTGTTTCACTCTATGTTTTGGCTTTTTCCCTCTGATAATCTCACCACTCTTGCCTTTTACCACTCAACTTTTCCTTATGAGCTCTTGAGAAAAAAACCTTTGTGATGATTCAACACAACAAGAAACAGCCAGGAATCGATAACTTTAAATTGATAATTTTAAGTACTTGAACCAACAAGCAACGATGAGAAGAAAAGTTCAAATCAATGGAGAATAAAACAAATGAAATAGATTGATCAAGAAAAGAACAAGAAAACAGGGACTTTGGAAGATAAGGTAAAGCAAAGGTTGTGAATAACCAAGAAATTAGATCAATACCTTGTTTCCAATTGTGTTTTGCCGTAAACCCTTTTCTCTTCCTCTCCAATTTTCAATTTTTTTTTTTTTTTTTTTCTTTTTGATTCTTTTTTTTTTTTTTTCACGGAATATATATATGTATATATCTTTTTTTTTTAATTCCGTTTTCTTTTTTTTTTTTTTTTTTGCACAATTTTTTTTTTGGAACAAAAAGAGTGGGTAACTTGGTATTTGAGGCAAAATACAATTTAGTAAAATAAAGTTTGACTCAAAGAAATAGAACAAAAGATGACTCAATAATATAGGAATAGTAAGAACAACATTATTTATTTATATTTTTTTTTTGACAGAATAGAATTTGACACAAGATGATAAACAGCAGCGGATTTATTTTTATTTTTTTAACAAGTCAAAAAAATGATAAACGAGACCTGATTTCAAGAGCCGAAGCTCTGATGCCAACTGATAAGCGACCGCTTAGGATCGTCTTGAAAACAGGTAAAAGAGGAACTTGACCCTAACCGCGACCTGCCGGTAGAACCAAAGTTATCAAGATATAGAGGAACTTGACCCTAACCGCGACCTGCCGGTAGAACCAAAGTTATCAAATAAAGTGCGACCCTAACCGCGACCTGCCGGTAGAACCAACACTATAAAGTTCTTATCTCAAGAACAAAGGAAAAGTTCTCACAAGAAAACTCTCAAATTATATTAAACTTCAAGTTGTCCTTTGAGAAGTACATGATAGTCCTATTTATAGCATATCCTTACATAGTAGGATTTATTGTCCACTATCATTCATTCATTATAGACCTTAGAAAATTCCCACTAACTTGCTTATAAATTCCTACTAGCCACTATAATGACTTAGTGCACCACTAGGAAGCATTTAGAAAGGCTAGAAGGAAGCTAAAGGTCATCTAAAAACCTTCTTAATACCAAAAATGAAAATTGCCATAAAAATAAAGAAAATTGGACTTAATTGTTTATTTATTTAGTCCAATATTATTAGACACAAAATAGTCCAATGATGCTTCTCAAGATGTGAATTGGGCTTCAAGTTGGGCTCAAGCATCTTCATCCAATTGTAAGAAATTGAGCCAAGTTGGTTCAGCCTCCGAAGGATATCGATCTTCTTTTTCTTTGATCTTGATGACTAGACTTTGTAAGGCTTGATTCATCCTCATAGTCTTGGACCTAGTCATAGGACCTCCTATCTCATGCAAAGGATCTTTAGATGAGTCGGTTCCATCAGATAGGCTATACAAAAGGGGATTTGCATCCCCCCTCCTTCTATGCGTTAGTAATGAAGAAGCAAAACACATTATGTCTGAAGTACATGAGGGTTCGTGTGGCAGCCATATCGGTTCAAGGGCTTTAGCAGGAAAAATATTAAGAGCAGGTTTTTACTGGCCGGATATACATGATGATACCGCCATGTATGTGAGAAACTGCGATAAATGCCAAAGACATGCCAATTTGCATCACGTACCAGGGGAGCCATTGAAGTCAGTATTATCCCCATGGCCTTTTTTCATGTGGGGGGTGGATATTGTTGGTCCATTTCCGGTTGGGTATAAACAAGCGCGATGGATCATCGTCGCCGTGGATTATTTCACAAAGTGGATAGAAGCAGAACCAGTATCTAGTATCTCGGCGGAACAGGTCAAAATTTTTTATTGGAAGAAAATCATTTGCAGGTTCGGTTTGCCCAAATATATTGTATCCGATAACGGCACTCAGTTCGCCAGTGAAAGAGTCGTGGAGTTCTGTCGAAGCAAGGGAATAAAAAATACCTTCATATCGGTGGAACACCCACAAGCTAATGGACAGGCAGAATCAGCGAATAAGGTTATATTAAGGGGATTGAAAAGGAGGCTAGCTAGCAAAGGTGAGGCATGGGTAGCCCACATCTCGCCCATTCTTTGGTCGTATCACACTACCCCCCAATCATCAACAGGAGAAGCGCCATTTACAATGGTTTATGGTTCATACGCAATGATCCCGGTGGAGATAAATCCTCCCAGTTGGCGCAGAGAAACCATAACGCAAGAAGAGAACAATAGAGCTTTGGAAGAGAATCTAGACATGATCGAGGAAAGAAGGGAGAGAGCACATTTCAGAGAATTCGCCATAAAGCAAAGAGCCGCTAGGCGTTATAACACTAGAGTCAGACAAAGAAGTTTTCAAGAAGGCGATCTAGTGTTGAAAAGACCCATGGGAAAGGATAAAGGAGGGAAGTTTGCGGCAAACTGGGAAGGCCCTTTTCGTGTGCAAGAAGCCTTTGAAGGAGGAGCATATCGTTTAGAAACTATGGAAGGAAGGACCCTCCCCAGGACGTGGAACATACCAAACTTGAAGTTCTACTACAGTTAGTTACGGAGCATCACGCCACGGGTGGAAGAATAAGTAAATTCATTCCTTTTCAGCACTATTTTAATGATGTATAAGAACCATTTTCATTAATAAATAAAAACAGTGAGACACTCTTTTCCCCTGTGCAAACTGGGGTTTTTATCGAGGCTCATTGAATTTCAAAATTTTAGTAGTTTTTATTACACATGTTTTCTTTCACAGTCAAAATATTTACGTCAATCAAGGTCAACCTGATTAAGTTACGGGCTCTGAATAAAAAAGAAAATAAATCAGGGTTGAGAGGCCTTGGCGTCACCCGTAGGGGGCGTCAGAAACAGAAAATAAATCAGGGTTGAGAGGCCTTGGCGTCACCCGTAGGGGGCGTCAGAAACAGAAAATAAATCAGGGTTGAGAGGCCTTGGCGTCACCCGTAGGGGGCGTCAGAAACAGAAAATAAATCAGGGTTGAGAGGCCTTGGCGTCACCCGTAGGGGGCGTCAGAAACAGAAAATAAATCAGGGTTGAGAGACCTTGGCGTCACCCGTAGGGGGCGTCAGAAACAGAAAATATACAGCGAAGAAAGGCAAGATTATCAACACCACCAACAGGAAAAGCTTACACACAGTCAAAACAAGGCGATTCACCATAACGTCAAGTCATATGATTCTAAAAGCAAGAAGGACACAACCAAATCGCTCGTCATGCAGCGAAACGAGGCGACATATCGCCATACCAGCTACAATCGCCAAAAAGGCAACAGGTATAAAGTTATCCTCAAACGATTCATAATCAATTTTAAAAGTGTCTAAGACATCGCAGGTGTAAGGGCGAGAGTTTTCAAGGCAAGAATGATAGAAGGCGTTACCGCATAATGTAATATCAAAAGTATAAAGAAAGGAATTCAAACAAATGAAGAAATTAACAAAAGACCCAATAAAGGGCAAGACGTTCAGGCCACAAGAGGGCATACAAAATAGTTACAAAATCCACAGAAGGGCAAGATTAAATCCATTACAACATTACAACAAAAGAGTAAAGCATTCACTGTGGAGGAGCGTAAGGGACAAGTTTTCCATCAATAATCTGATTCATCGCATCAGCTTCGCCTAGGCGCTTGGCATCGAGATCTGGGAAAAGAAGCTTGATTTGCTCAACGGCAAAGGAGAAGCCTTCATCGTACTGGCTGGCGGCATAGAGTTGAAGCTCCGTGACATCATTCTCCAACCTAGCCTTCTCCTCGCCCAAAGTCCCCGCAGAAAATACCGCCTCATCCCTCTCCTTGGAAAGTTTAGAAATCTTCTCGTCCTGAGCAGTAGCATTCTCCTTGAGCTTGGTCTCAGAAGCAGCGTAGCTTTCCTTAATCTTGGCCAGCTTCTCCTCATACTCTTTCTTCAGCTTCTCCGCCTCGCCTTCCTGTTCTTTCTTCAGCTTTTGAATGTCATCCTTCAGCTTCGCTTTGGTCTCAGAATACCTCTTCTCAATGTCAGCAAGATTATCATCAACGGTCTTCACTTTTCGCTTCGCCTCTAGAACCTCTTGCTCCTGGCGGTTTGTCAGCAAGTAATTGAGAAGAGTACCCTTGACTTCGTACTCCAGAGCCTTCTTCCTCAAGTCTTCTGTTGAGGTGTTGGTGAAGCGAGTCATGTCACCCACCATGGTCACTCCTCTCTCAATAAACTCCAGAGGATCAAAAGAGCTCCAAGAAAGGGAAGCAGCAGCATGGGCGTCTTCGGAGGAAGGCTGAGATGAACTGGAAGCCACGCCTTTGCCTTTGGTAGCTTCCTTGGCAGTTTGAGTGGTACTCTCAACCCTCTGCTTTTTGGGAGGAGGAGCGACACCCTCGGTTTCCTTTGCTCCAGAAGCTGTTTTCCCCGGGATCTCGACACGGATCCGCCCATCATGCTTCTTCTTACTTCGCCCTTCTTTTGTAGCAGCTTCCTCCACTTGTAGCTGCTTCAACGGGTCGCTCACAGCAACGACGGGATTGGCTTTCTGCTGGCGAGCTTTAGCCAGAAATGCTAGTCTCTCCTCATTCGAGATAGTTCTCATTCTCTCTACAAAAACAAGGAAGGCAAAGAAACACAAGTTAGCAATAAGGCGAGATCAACATTAAACAAATGAAGAAAAATACAAATTTATTACTTACGCAAATACTCTTCCAAGGCTTTACTATTACCCTCACACCGAAGAATGTCAGCGGTATCCATGAGAGTATAGGAATCAAGGAAGTTGACGGTATCTTGTTCAAAATCACTCAAGGCCTCAAAGACGGCTCCCTTGATAAGCCTAGGGTTATCGGTCCAGTAGAAGGGAAATAGAGGATCTTCTACTTCATCATACATCAAATCTGGGAGCTGATTGCCACAGCGAACCCGAAGGAAGGAGTCTTTAAAGTTCTTAAAATTAGAAGCATACAAACTGAGGAGACGACGATTAGGTTGACTACTAATAGAAACAAAAGAGTGGGGCTTTAAGTTTTTTATCTGATAAAAGGAGAAGAAAACACCAATAGAGGGATCCAGGTTAAAACCTAAACACATCACCTCAAAGGCTTTTATGAAGGCCCAACTGTTAGGATGAAGCAGGGTAGGGGCGACATTGATAACTCTCAACATCTCCGCCTCAAAGGCAGTAAAGGGAAACCAGATGTTAAGAGGTTGGATTACATTGGTATAAAGATAAAAATAAGCAGGCGGGGTGTCATTCCTAGTTGTTACAAAATCATTCTCGCTGACAGGCTCGGTTATAATTGATTCTTCATGAGAAGGGTCGGAAAGTTTGACGGCTTTCCTAAAGCTTCTCACCATCTCCATGCTGGTATACTTTGAGGAGACTTCCATGGTAACGGGAGTATAACCAGCAACAACCAGATCGAGGCAAGGATTCTTCCGCTTTCCTGTGAAATAGGAAGGCGAGATTATGACGCAATCACTGTCATTACCACTATCACTACTACTACTATCACTATCACTGTCACTACTACTACTCCCAACATCAAAACCCCATAATTCCGAGTAAAACCCTCGGCTATTAAGAACGCCGTTAGCCCTAGTATAGTGGGCGCGAACTTGTTGCGCCCATTCGAGATAACTAGGAGAAGAAATAGGAACCCTCCCCTCATTGTCATCTAGTTCCCTCAAAATAACCATTCTATTCTCTAATCAGAGAGATTATTAGGGTTCGTACCTAGGGCAGGATCAAATTAGCGAAAAGGAGTAAGGTATAAAAGTAAAATACCTTAAGAAATTAACAAAGCTTGGAGCAAGAAACTGGAATCGTCCTGACACGAAGCGTTGAACGAAGGCTTGCTGGAGGATTGGAGAAGGGTAGGTGATAGGGAATACTGATTCGCGAGGAGAAATAAGTAAAGGGAAAAAGAAACGGAAATGCTACTTATAAAGGGGTAACCTTTTCGTCTGATTGAAGTTCAGGAGTTGAAACAAGTAATATCACACGCGTCGTCGGATCACATACGTGTCAAAAGCGCGTATCTCGAGAATAAATTATAGAAGATTTATCGTCAGATAATTAATAATAACGCCTTTAAAGGAACGGTCTCGCCATGAACAAGTATCTCGCCAAAAGCAAGTGAAACTCGCCTTTTAAGGCGGAACAAAGATAACAGGGGCAGCGCCCAAAGGGGAGAATTCAAGACCAAGGCAAAAGCGAAATATAAAAACAACACATTCAGTTCAAAACAGGAAAAGGAATCTTTATTAATGGCGGAAAATAAAGGTACAACGAGGGGAAACCAAGTTACAAAAAAAAAAAAAACTAGTCCTAAAAGTCCTATCACTCAGATTCCGAATCCTTCTGCACAGGCTCAAGAAGCGTCACCTTGGATTCCACGGTGATCCGGGATCCATCTTCTTCACCCGACGAAGAAGCACGAGAAGAAAGCTCGGGAGGAACATACGTCTCCAGAAACGAAACGTAATCCCCATCAGCGCTGTCAGAATCAGAAGTATCAGAGGAAAGAACGATAACCTCCACCTTTTTGACCCCTTTAGCCCTTCGGGAACGGGTGGAATTCGAAGTGGTTATTTCCACCTTTGTCTTCCTTCGCTGAGAATGAGGCTTCTCAGCGATGGGCTTCCTGGTATTTTTCCTTTCCATCGTAAGGACTTAGAACAAGTTGATAAACGGGTGAGTTTAACGGTTGGTATTTATAGCCGATTATGTTTAACCCTAGCATCGTTATTAATGGTCCTAATTAATGCTTGGACGGTCGCAACCACTTTGGTTTGACTGTCTCGAAAAATGTCGTTCTTACGTTTCCAAGGAGTCAAAATTTGACCCATTTTAGTTATTAAAGACTGCAAAGGGAGGTGATACCAAAAGAAATGGAAGAACAACACATAAGGAAAGGAAATTGCTTAAAATTCAAAGGAAATACAACGGAAGCAAAAATACGAAATGAAAATAACAAAGGTCCCAAAGTATAGAAGCAAATTACAAACATAGGAAAAAAGACATAAAAAGGGCGAGCAAGTAAACACTTCACGGCATGGTAGAAGTTCCTAATTCATCAGCGTCAGCGACGGCGATACGATGCATTTCCTCCAATGCCCGTTTCACCCTCTTCGCCTTCACCATGTTCTCTTCAACGGGTTTCAGATCTTCCTTCAGCTCGCCCTGCTTGTCCAAAAGGTCTACCAGAGAATGACGTCTGGAAATTAATTTAGTGACATCATCCCTAATCTCACCCTGAAGAGCCCTCTTCCTCTTCAAGAGTGGCTTAATCTCTTTGTTCAACATCGCCAAACGATCATCTACCCTTCGCTCCTCATTGAAGCATATACCCAAGATCTCCTCCTACACACCCATGGTCTCTTTCGTGATCTCTATCTGGCTGTCGACGGCTTCAGTAACTTCGGTATGGCACTCCTTAACGTTTTCCACAACAATCACAAAGGAGGCATTATCCTTCAACTCTTTCTCCAGACGCAACACACTGTCAAGAAAACGCTTCTCTTCCTTGGTCAACCTCCAGCAATAATCATTCAGCTCTTTGACGAATTCTGAGAACTCACCAAAATCGTCCATTAGGTCCTCCGTTCTTAGGGTCAACATACGCCGGAGCCGCTTAATGACGGGAGAAGCGGGGGACTGACCACATTCAAAGGGAGGATTTTTGGGAGACATACTGTAGAAAGAGGACCTTTTAAGTGAGCAAATGAGAAATGATGAGTTAATCCTATCATCGAATGCTTCATTTTATAGAAGAAAGTCTCATCGTGGCAGCAGCAAGTGGAGAGACGGTTGATAGATATATAAGAACGTGCACCAGAAAGTGGGAAAGAACGTGACGAGATTTATCTCGCGCCACAAGTTTTAGAGGGAAAATTCGAATCATATTCAAGCACTTCACTCCTATGGACTTCGTGCTTGGGGGGCTGTGGACCGGGCAATGGGCTTAGAAACATATCCAGCAAGCCCAATTAATATAAGAAGGATGATAGGCCCAAATCCAGCAAGCCCTAAACACCCACTAGGCGACACATGGCCAAGGCGTGATCAACAATCATGTGACAACGCCCGAAGGTTGGACTCTGTATTATTATAAATATCTTCTCCTTCCCTGCGTTAACAGACTGACTTGAGAAGGAAGAAACCAACTTCCCTCAACCGCCATAGCTTGGAGACCAAGGTTACCATCCCTATTTTTACGCTGCATCACCGAAGAAGACGTTAAAGACCGGATTTTAAGGAATCTTAGCTTGGAGAAGAAGACTAAGCGGTCTATAAATAGCTTCATACTTTCATTTGTCAAAGGATCATCATCTGACTTATAAAACTCTCAGGGTTGTTGGGATTGAACCAAGTGTAATCACACCATTTAATCAATAATACAACCCCCTTTGTTTTTTGACCAGAACACTTTCCATAACTCAATTCTATTTTCCCTTTAGATCAATATTAAAAAGAGCTGCATAAGGATCCAACATATACCCGTAGTCTAGTACTACAACAAAGATACATTTATAATCATGCTATAAAAGTGGAGAAATTCTCTTTAACTAAGTCTCTCAATATGCTTTAAGGCCTCCTAAATTTTCAAACCTTTCAATATGCTCTAAGACGTCCGAAATTTTCAACGCATGTTAAGAGGGCCTAAAGAGAATTTTCCATATCAGTGGACCATACAATAATACTATTTAGGATTGTTCAAAGTAATTGCCGAACTGAACCGTTATTAACCAAACTTATTTAGGAGTTCACGAACTGAACCAATATTTTAAACACAATTCACTAACCATAACTGAACTGCAAATAACTATACTGAACCGGTAAGAACCGAACTATAAACATCGGTAACTAAGTTCAATCTTTTTCCAAAATAAAAAATAAGTCTGCGGAGTTTATTTAACGCAACAAGAAGTGAAAAACAAACAAAGACCGATCAAAATCAATTTCAGAGATTCTCTTCTCCATTTCAAAAATGCTGAGAAAAATAAATAAATAAAACCTTATCAAACGTGTATTTTAGAAAATTGATAAAATTAGAAAAATTCAATCTTAAAAAGAAAAAAGAAAGAATTATGTGGTTTGAGATTTGTTTGTTATGGTTCCTCATCCTCAAACCAGATTGAAATTTGACAAAGGAAGATAATAAAGGTGGAGGTGATGGTGTTGTAGTGCATTGATGACAAAATTAACAAGTGTACTAACTTAGTCGTTAAGTAATAAAATTTATAAAGTTCGTATCCGCAAGGATTGTTTCAATCTCGACAAAACAATTGTGTAGTTTTTAGGATGTAAATGCAGGGGGATGTGCTTGGTAAAGTTTGTTTATCAGACAAATAAAATAAAATTGATGGTTTCAAAGGATTAAGGAGATGATTAGTTTGGACCAGTGTTAATGACTAAGAACCTTTTTCCATAAAAATAATTCCTAATGTCTTAGGTCAATTCAAATTCATACAAAGATTTATGCTCGTTAATTCTCCTTATCATAGTTCAATAATCCGGTATTTCTAAAACGACTATTGACCCAACATTATTTCAGATTCAGATTTCAAAAGTTATTATTAGTAATCATTCGATTCATAAATTCAATTCATAAATTCGTCAATTCATAAAAAGCATTACACGCAGAAATAATTGAATAACAATAATATTAAAAAGATTCCAAGATCCTCAATAATTTACATGGTTCAAATCAATTCAAAAAAGATCATCTACTAATTCTAATCAATAGAGATTTAGCTCGACATAAAAATAAAAATAAGCAACATAATAAGAAGAAAATAACCGAGAAGAAATTTCTTCTAGTCTCCCATGCGTGGTTAACCTCCCTTCCTGTGATACGTGATGTGTGATTTGTTGCTGCTGTACGTGATATCTTTCCTGGAAGTGTAAACAATTCAACTAATATTTCCTTGTTTTCTTCAAACGCCAATCACGGATCAACACCTTTTTTAATCCCCACATTGGCTAGTATGTCATATATATAATATATATGGTAAATAATATGTATAATATATATAATATATTATATAACATGATATATATAATATAAAATAAAATATTATTTGCAACTCTTCTATTTGGTATTGCCTGATTGCATGATAAATTTCGCCATAACTCTTGTAGAAAATCTTCAATTATTGGAAGCAAAATATTGTGTCACGATGTTGATGTATCGCGGTGCAATTTTTCCAGAAATTTCATCCATTTTGTGTTTTTATTTCAAATTCTTTGTGATGTCTTCAACTGAGATAAATCCCTTATTTTTACCATGTAACTAGACCTAAAACTTACTAAAATACTATAAAATGACTACTAAAACATCATATGACAGACTGTCATTACAACCTCAAACTTGAACTGTTACTTATCCTCAAGGAACATTCCTGTAAAATAAAAATTGTCAGTAAGTTAACAAATCTCTTTGGATGATAACAATCTCAGAATCTTTTCTTCTCATTCGGCTACGGAACCACCGACTTCACTTCAATGATGATCAAGTTAAAACTCCTGCTTTCAAAACTTCAATCAGAATACTTCAGACAATACTTGCACATATCAACCAATTCAATCTTGTCTCTCACTCACTAATTCACTCAAATTCTTGACAAGGTATACACTCCATCAACATGCAAATGCCATTTTACCATAAGCTTGAAAAAATTCTAAACCGTTAATCAAAGTAAGTACATGACACACATTTTGAGGTCTTAAGGGTTATAATTTGGCTTGGGTAACGGGTGGATATGTTTGGGAAAGTAGGCTAAATTGAAGTTAGATATCTACTACTATTCCTTAATGAAAAATACCATTACCGGGGCTCAAACTATGCCAAGTTTCACCGTAAAGAGGGAAGCAAGGGATAACATGATGGTGATGTGCATCGTGAAGGTAATTTGAGGCAAGGTGGGAAGGAGAAGGGGAGGGATAACGGCGTTCCAGCAGACACGTCTAGGGAGAAGGACGTAGTGCAACCGGCGGTTAATGGGGGACATGTGAGTTCATATGTTGGAGCAGTTTTGAACGTGGAAGAAACGCATAATGTTAGGGTGGCGAAGCAAAATCCGACAGGAAGCATGATACAGTGGGGAGGGTTGAGACATTCATCGATTAAGGAAGATGCTTCTTGGGCCAAATGTGTTAAGATCATAAGTGTGCATTCTATTCATTCACAACAAGGGAAGCTCCTTATATAGGAGTTACAACACTTAGCTTATGGGCCAAGCAAACTAACTAGCACAAGCCACAAGCCCATAGGCAAGCCCAACGCTTACAAGCCAAACTAGATTCTTAGAGGGTAGATTACACCTAACATATCCACCCTTAATCTACACAAAAACAATAAAAAAATACAGTTCAATCAATCAACAATACAGCTGCTCAATCACTCAGTTTGCAAACACCTAGCATCTCTCTGAATTTGATGAATGATTCTAGCTTTAGAGGCTTGGTCATGGCATCTGCAATTTGATCACTTGTGCTGCAGTGCTTCAGCTCAAGAGTTCCATCTTTGACAAGGTCTCTTAGAAAATAGTACCTCACATCAATGTGCTTCATTCTTCCATGCATTATGGGATTCTTTGACACTTTTATTGAGGAGCTGTTATCACAGAAGATAACAGTGCTCTTGTTCTGATCCTTCCTTAGCTGATGCAGAATTTTCTTCAGCCACACTGCTTGGCAGGCACATGAAGCTGCTGCAACAAATTCAGCTTCTGTTGTGGAGAGTGTCACTATAGGCTGCTTCTTGGAGGACCATGAAATAGCACTTGAGCCAAGTTTGAATACATATCCTGAGGTACTTCTTCTGTCATCAATGTCACCAGCATAATCTGAATCTGTCCACCCTTGAAGTTGTAATTCACTGCCTCTCTTGTACAATATGCCTAGACTCATTGTACCTTTAAGATACCTCAGAATCCTTTTTGCTGCAGTGAGATGCATATCTGTAGGTTTGTCCATGTATCTAGCAATTAGACAAACAGAGAAAGCCAAGTCAGGCCTAGAAGCAAGTAGATACATCAAGCATCCCACAATCTGCTTATACTTGGTAGCATCAACCTGCTTTCCATCTTCATCCTTGCTTAGCTTGCATCCTGGTACAATAGGGCTGCTTACAGTGTTACACATTCCCATCTCAAATCTTGACAATATTTCTACTCCAAGGAAGTATCTCATCTGGCCTAAATCTGTCATAGCAAATCTCTTTTTCATGGAGTGCTTGAAATCTTCAAACATTTCTGAGTTGTTTCCAGTGTATATCAGGTCATCAACATAAAGACTTACAATGAGAATCCTTCCTTCATCTTGTTTTACAAATAAAGTATGTTCATCAGGACATTTCTCAAATTTCTCTTGTCCAAAGTAAGCTTCAATTTTGCTGTACCAAGCTCTAGGGGCTTGTTTCAGTCCATACAATGCCTTCTTCAGCTTATATACTTTGTCTCCTTTCTTCTGATAACCTTTAGGTTGTTCCACATACACATTCTCTGTCAATTCTCCATGTAAAAATGCACTTTTTACATCCAACTGGTATATTGTCCAATTCTCACTGGCTGCAATTGCAAGTATAGTTCTTATGGTATCCCATCTAGCTACAGGAGCAAACACTTCATTGTAATCAATTCCATGTTGCTGAGAGTAGCCTTTAGCAACAAGCCTAGCTTTGTGCTTTTCAATCTCACCCTTCTCATTGTACTTTGTTTTATAGATCCATTTCACTCCAATCTTTTTAGCCCCTTCTGGAAGAGTTGCTAGCTCCCAGGTATCATTCCTTTCTATGGCTTGAATCTCTTGATTCATAGCCTCTCTCCACACATCATGTTTCACTGCTTCATCATAATCATAGGGATCATTGCTGGTGCTAAACATTGCTTGGATCATCATATTCTGCAATTGCTCATCAATTTCATCACCTGTAACATAGTCATTCAAGTAACCTGGTCTTCTTACTTCTCTTGGACTTAGTTCATCACTTTCTGTGTTCATGTCACTGCTTGATTCTGCTTGATCATGTCCTTGAGCATTGCTACCTTCAATGATGTCTTCATCCTCAGAATTTCCTTCATTTTCACTGTGTTCTTCATTGTCATTTGACTCACTAGTGCTGCCATCAACACTTATCATATCATTGGACTCATGATGTGTATCATTATTCCAATTCCATGCTTTATCTTCCTCAAAGACTACATCTCTACTGACCATTACCCTTTTATTTATTGGATCATATAGCTTGTAGGCCTTAGATTCTTCACTTAGACCAAGTAATATGCATTTTAAGCTCTTGTCATCAAGTTTTTTTCTGTGGTTATCAGGTATATGCATGTAGGCCATACATCCAAACACTCTGAAGTGTTGAACAGTTGGTTTCTTTCCACTCCAAGCCTCCTGAGGTGTCATGTCTTTGACAGATAGAGTGGGACTCCTATTGAGGATGTATGTGGCCCAATTGAGTGCTTCAGGCCAAAAACTTTTTGGTACACTCTTACCACTGAGCATGCTTCTTATCATATTCAAGAGAGTTCTATTCTTTCTCTCTGAGACTCCATTTTGCTGTGGAGTGTAAGCAGTGGTCAATTTTCTCTTGATCCCATGGTTACTGCAAAATTCATTGAAAGCAGTTGAAGTAAATTCTCCACCTCTATCAGTTCTAAGGCACAATATTTCACATTTTGACTCTTTTTCCACTAGCATTTTGAACTTCTTGAATTCATCAAATGCACTGCTCTTATCTTTCAACACATAAGTCCAAGTTTTTCTACTGAAATCATCTGTAAAGGTGATAAAGTACCTGTTGCCACCATTGGACTGAGGAGTTATAGGTCCACAAATGTCAGAGTGAACCAGCTCAAGCTGCTTAGTAGCTCTCCAATTTGCAGATTTTGGTATTGGTTCCCTATGTTGCTTGCCAGTCAAACAATGTTTGCAGGTGCTTTGTTCATCTTTCAATTGAGGAAGGCCTTCTACCATTTGCTTTTTCACTAGAGTGTTGAGCCCTTTGAAGCTCAAATGACCATATCTGCAGTGCCAAAGTTCATTGTTGTCTAATTTTGAAGTTTTTAAGCACATTGGAATGGTGATGGCTGCATGAACAACATACATGCGATTTGCAGTCATCTTTGTGGACATGATCAATCCTCTTTCCTCATGATAGACCTTGCAGTAATCATGCTTGAAGATGATTGTAAGACCCTTTTGTTGAAGCTGACCAATCCTTAACAAATTGTTCTTTAGACCAGGAATGTAATACACATTGGTGATGATTTGGGTGATTCCATTGATACACAATTTTAAATTCCCTTTTCCTTTGACTTCCATTCTAGAATCATCACCTAATTTCACAGATTCTCTGATATTGCTATCAAAATCAAACAACCAGGTTTTGTTTCCAATCATATGATTGCTACAACCACTATCAAGGAACCATACCTCATCTTTCAAGATTGATTCTTTATCTTGTTGAGCCATGAGTAATACTTCTCCAGTTTCATCAAAGGCTGCATATTTTGCATCTTTTTCTTCCCAACTTGGACAATCACTCTGATAATGACCCAACTTATGGCACTTGAAACATTCAACATTTTCTCTGTCAGTTCTTCCTCTCCCTCTGCCTCTGTAGCCACCTCTTCCTCTGCCACGTGTGCTTCCACCACGCCCAGAACCAGCTACTTTGAGGACTTGATCATCAACCTTCTCAGCCCGAGATTTCAATCTTTGTTCTTGAACCAATAAAGAACTCTGCAACTCATCAATTGACATTGTTGTAACATCATTGGATTCTTCTATTGAGCAAACAACATAGTTGAACTTAGGAGTTAAAGATCGCAAAATCTTTTCAACAATGGTACTAGTTTCCATTCTTTGGCCTTGAGCTGTCATGCGATTTGCAATCGCCAATGTTCTTGCAAAGTAGTCATTGACTGACTCACTTTCAGTCATGCCAAGAACCTCAAAATCTCTTCTCAGAGCTTGCAACTGAGCTCGTTTCACCTTGCTTGAGCCTTGGTACTTCATTCTCATAGAATCCCAAATCTCTTTTGCAGATCCTCGATTAAGAATGGTTTCAATAATCTCTCTGTCAATAGCTTGAAAGAGGTAATTCTTTACCTTTAGATCTTTCAATCTGCTATCTGATGCTGCTTTGAGTTGTTCTTCATTCGCATTTGGTGGTGCTGTTATGATTCCATCTTCAATCTGATTCCAAATTTCTTTGGAACGAAGTAAATTCTCCATTAACATGGCCCAATGCTCATAATATCCTTCGAATTTGGGAACTGAAGGACGATATTTCTCAGTCATGGTGAGAAAGGAAGAAAGAATTGCAGGATCAAGATCAAGAAGGAATGGAAGAAGATGAAGATAACCGTTTTCTGGTTTTGTAACTAACTTTTCTTATGCACACAACTAACAAACCGAGTTTGTTATGAGAAAGGATCTTTCAGGCCTGTGATACCACTTGTTAAGATCATAAGTGTGCATTCTATTCATTCACAACAAGGGAAGCTCCTTATATAGGAGTTACAACACTTAGCTTATGGGCCAAGCAAGCTAACTAGCACAAGCCACAAGCCCATAGGCAAGCCCAACGCTTACAAGCCAAACTAGATTCTTAGAGGGTAGATTACACCTAACAAAATGAGGTATGGTGGGAGTTGTTCATGACATAGAAGTTCTACCATCGTTACAAAGATTTTTCTTATGTGCTGGGTTCAAGTCAATCCGTGTTGCTTACATGAGCGGTAAGATGGTGTTTGTTTATCTCATTAATGGGGAAGACGTGGAGAAGACAGTGAAGGAGGCTAAAGAGTTTTTTGATAAATTCTTTGAATCTATTAGGCGGTGGAACGTGTCTGAGGTGGTGCAAGAACGGTGTGTTTGGGTTCATATTTACGGCATTCCTATTCATACATGGAATGTTGAGTTATTTACAAAAGCTGTCTCGTCTTTTGGTACTTTGCTATGTGTTGATCCTAGCACATCCGATAAATCAAGACTAGATTTTGCTAAGGTTCTTTTGATCACAAAGTCTTTAGACGTGATTAATTTTATGGAGAAAATTATGATTTACGGCATAATTTTTACGCTGCGAATGGTGGAAGATTTTAGCATATGGCCAGTTGAAGATGTGAAGCTAGTGGAGGATGATGGTTACGAAACTGCGCCCAACTGCGATTTTGATTCTTTAGAGGCGTATGAAGTGGTCGATCAGGCCGATCCCAACATAGCAGAAGATTTGATTCAGCAAATTAATGATGATTGGCGTAAATTAGAAGAGAATAATGATTGTCATTCAACTAATCATTTAAATATATTGAATGAGGAGGAAGGGAGAAGTAAAAATATTTCAAAGGGTGAACATTTATCACTTTTGGCGTTACATGGAGAGGAGATTTTGAATGATGAGAATATACCTTTATTAGCTAATGATATGGTTCAAAATAATCATGAGTTGGATATTCATTTATTAGCTAATGAATTGGGTCAAAACAATTATGAGAAAGTTGAGAAAGTTGACAAAATGTAAACGGTCAAACAGTGGATGATGTTCATACTCCCGAATTTTTGAACACGATTTCTACGTCGGAACTTCCAAACCACAAGTTGAGACTTAAAGTTGGAGTAATAGTTATGCTATTAAGGAATTTGAATAAAAAATTAGGATTATGCAATGAAACAAGACTTATTATTACGAGATTGGGAAAACGTGCTTTTGAAGGAAAAATAATTTCAGGAAGTAATATTGGTAATCAGGTTTTGATACCTAGATTTTCTCTTACACCATCTGACGTGAGAATTCCTTTTAAATTTCAATAGAGACAATTTCCTATAATGATTTCTTTTGCGATGACTATTAATAAGAGTCACGGACAATCTTTAAAGCATGTTGGGATATATCTTCCGTCGCCAGTGTTTTCACATGGTCAGTTGTATGTTGCAATTTCAAGAGTTACTTCTAGAAAAAGATTAAAAATATTGATCATCGATGAAGACGGTGAAGATACGACTAAGACTTCGAATGTGGTCTATAAAGAAGTCTTCCGTAATATAACATAATTTTCTTTGTATGAATATTTATCCAAAATTATTGTTGAACTATCGTTTAATGTCACTCAACTTTTTTCATATACCTTACATTATTGAAATTGTCATATCTTATTTAATCATTATATTTTTTATTATAAAAAAATATATATATCTTACCGCTAATCAGACCCGTGCACCGCACGGGTCGATGTTCTAGTGATTCAAAATAATCATGTGTTGGAGGTACCTGTTTTAGCAAATGATTTGAATCAAAATAATAAAGAGGAGAGTGCTGGTTTTGTAGTGTTTTTTGAAGATGTAGAGGAGGTACAACAACAATTTTCGGGTGCTGGTAGTAGTCTGGGGGCTAATTCGGTGGGCTGTGTTATGTTAAGGCCCAATGGTGGTCTGGTGGAGGAAGAGAGGAGTGCTGGTAGTAAGCAGGTGTCTCAAGAAGAAAGTTGTAACTCAAGCCCAAATCAGAATGGTACTTTCGGCCCAGTTCAGAATGGACCAATTGCAGAGCTTGAGTGTGATAAAAGCCCAGTTTTGTGTGTTACGAAAACGCAGGTGTTGGCTGATTCAATTCCTTTGAAGCATGCACCTCAATTGGAAGAGTGTGTGTTGGTAGATAAGGAGAATTTGAGCTTATTTAATTCCACGGCTAATGGAGCCAATCACTTGGAATTTGGTGGGTGAGGGATTGACCAAGAAAAAAGGGGTTAAATATAGATGCAAGAAGGCACAAGCAAAAAGAAGACTATGTGAATACAAATCTTTTAAATATATTGCTAGATTATCACCGAAGGAGAGGAGAGCTATGTTATTGGCAATGGCGAAGTTGAAAAAACGAAGAGAAAATGGAGGTAAGTCTTGTTCTCAAAATTTCTCACAACAAAGTTCTTCAGATACTTCTGGTATGGTTACTTTTTTAACTAGTGAGGATTGGAGAAATTGGATGAAATTGCATAATGATGAGGATGTTACAGTGAATGATGTTTGTGGGGAGGGTAAAAAGAATTATTATGCTGAAGCTATTATTGAGGTTAATTGATGGGAGAGGTGGGGGGGGGGAGTGGTGATGGAACGCGAGGTAGGGGCAGTGGTGAGATATAGGAATCACCGTACTGTTAGGCGTTGGTGTCGTAGTGTAGTAATGAAGATCATTAGTTATAATATTAGAGGATTGGGGAGTTGTGTGAAAAGAAGGGAAATTTTGAATATTGTGAAAGAGAAGAAGCCTGATATTATGTGTATTCAAGAGTCTAAGATGGAATGTATGGACGAGGGATTGGGGAAGGTGTTGTTGGGTTCTTCAGAGGTTGGTTTTTCTTTTAAACCTTCTGCAGGAGCTTCTGGGGGTATTATTTCTTTATGGAACTCTAACACAGTGGAGGTTGTGCATTCAGCGAGCTTTGATCACGTTTTGATTATACATGGTTTGTTCAAGAAAGATAATAAAGCTTTTTTCGTAGCAAATGTGTATGCGCCTTGTGATGGCATTATGGCAATGGGAAACAATTACCGTGGGATCAGTTAGGGGCTCGATTAGTCAATAGTGATGTGAGTAGGTGTGTTTGTGGAGATTTCAACTCTATCCGGTCCGAGGAGGAGAGAAAGGGGCGGGGTGGAAGAGTTGTAAAATTTTCACCGTTTAATAGTTTCATTGAAGATGCGGCGTTGAGTGACTTACCGCTTTGTGGGCGGCGGTTTACTTGGTATCGGGGTGACGGAGTCTCTATGAGTCGGTTGGATAGATTCCTTCTTTCAGAAGTTTGGTGTCAGAATTGGCCTAATTGTTTGCAGATTGCTTTACCTCGAGGGTTGTCTGATCACTGTCCTATTGTCTTATCTGTGGATGAAGAAAACTGGGGTCCCAAACCTTTTCACATGCTTCGGAGTTGGTCGGATATGCCGAGGTATAAGGAGTTTGTTATTGAAAAGTGGAGGTCTTTTAATGTTTACGGTTGGGGAGGTTTTGTTTTAAAGGAGAAATTGAAACTTTTGAAAGGGAGTCTGAAAGAGTGGCATTTGAATCATGGAAGGAATATTGAAGGTAGAATTAAAGAAACTAAAGATCGAATTCATGATCTGGATGTGAAAGGTGAGGGAGTGGGGCTAAATGAGGAAGAAAGTGAGGAACTTCGTGTCTTATCTTCTCAACTGTTGTCTTTGTCAAGTTTGAACTGTAGAAATCAATGGCAAAAGTCTCGTCTGGTGTGGTTGAAAGATGGCGATGCTAATTCTAAATTTTTTCATGGAGTCGTGTCTAGTAGGAGGAGAGGGAATGCTATTCATAACTTGGTGGCGAAGGGTCATCAGGTGGAGGGGGTGTCTGGAATTCGTAATGCTATTTTTAATCACTTTGATAAACATTTTTAGTCTCCCAATAATGATCGACCAGGTATTGATAATTTGCAATTCCAATCTCTTAGTTCTTCAGAAGCATACGAGTTAGAGAAACCTTTTACTGAGGAGGAGGTTAAACAGTCGGTATGGGATTGTGAGAGTTTTAAAAGTCTGGGACCGGATGGAGTTAACTTTGGGTTTGTGAAAGACTTTTGGCCAGAAATTAAGGGTGATTTTATGTGCTTCATGTTAGAATTTTACTCTAATGGTAAGCTTGTTCGTGGTTCGAATAGTACCTTCATCGTGTTAATTCCAAAGATATCAAATCCTCAATGTCACTCAGATTTTTGCCCTATTTCTTTGGTTGGGTGTTTATATAAAGTACTGGCAAAAGTGTTGGCTAATCGTCTTCGAAGTGTGATTGGCAAGGTTATTTCAGAGACTCAATCAACTTTTGTAAAGGGTCGTCAGATTTTGGACGGTATTCTGATTGCGAATGAATTGGTTGATGATGCTAAAAGAAATAAAAAGGAGATGATTCTTTTCAAAGTCGACTTTGAAAAGGCTTATGATTCAGTTGACTGGAGTTATTTGGAGGCGGTTATGGCCAAAATGGGATTCTCAATTAAATGACGCAAGTGGATTATGAAATGTGTTAGCTCTGCTACAGCTTCAGTGTTAGTTAATGGTAGCCCGACAGAGGAGTTCCATTTTGGTAGAGGTCTGAGCAGGGGGATCCTTTATATCTCCGTTTCTCTTTCTATTAGCTGCTGAAGGATTGAATGTGATGTTGAAGACCTCAGTAAACGCAGAATTATTTAAAGGTTATATGATTGGAGATGTTCCAGCTTCTCAGATTTGCATTTCTCATTTGCAATTTGCTGATGATACTTTGATTGTTGGTGAGAAGAGTTGGGCTAACATCAGAGCCATAAAAGCCCTTCTAATTTTGTTTGAGTTGGTGTCGGGGCTAAAAGTTAATAAAAGCATGCTTGTGGGTGTTAATGTGGATGATAATTGGTTGTTCGATGCATCTTATGTGGTGAATTGTAAAATTGGTCGAATCCCTTTTATCTATCTGGGCCTCCCTATTGGAGGTAATCCTCGTCGCCATTCGTTGTGGATACCGTTGCTTGAGAAAATTAGGAAGAGGTTGTCTGGGTGGAAAAGTCGTTTCTTATCGATGGGTGGTCGCCTAGTTTTGCTCAAATCTGTCTTGTCATCGTTGTCAGTTTATTTTCTTTCCTTCTTCAAGGCTCCTGCAGGTATTATTCGTTCTATTGAGTCCCTTTTTAAATCTTTTTTATGGGGTGGGAGTGAGGACATTAGGAAAATAAATTGGGTAAAATGGGATAAGGTTTGTCTTGACAGAGATGGGGGCGGTCTGGGAGTGCGTAGGATTAGAGAATTTAATTTATCTCTTCTAGGAAAATGGAGTTGGAGGTTGTTGACGGATAAAGATGGGTTGTGGTTTAAGGTGTTGGTGGCTAAATATGGGATGACAGATGGTAGAATTTCGGGAGGGGGGAGACAAGCTTCCTTGTGGTGGAAGGACTTGTGTGATGTTAGAGATGGGGTTGGCTTGAGTATTGGGAGATGGTTTGAGAATAACATTAGTAGAAAGGTGGGAAATGGGGAAGAGACTCTGTTTTGGAAGGATAGGTGGTTGGAGGGTGGCTCTCTGTCTATTCATTTTAATAGACTTTTTGAGTTGGCTATCGATAAAAATATCACGGTGGCTGATATGTATAGGAGAGGTTGGGTTGTTGGGGGTAATGGGTGGAGATGGCGTAGACATCTCTTTGCGTGGGAGGAGGATTTGGTTTTGGAGTGTTGTGTTGTCTTGGAAAATTTATTTTTGCAGGTTGATGTTTTGGAGTGTTGTGTATACCATCTGTTAACGCACCTGGTTCCAATCATGATGACAGCACACAAGGACGTTATTTGGAATAAAGTTGCCCCGTTGAAGGTATCCCTCTTTGCGTGGAGACTTCTCAATAATAGATTACCTTCGAAAGACAACCTGACTCGTCGTGGGATGCATCTTGAAGATTCAGCGTTGTGTCTAGGAGGGTGTGGAGTCGCCGAAACTATTGATCACTTGATAATTGGTTGTGAGATGTCTTCGTCTCTTTGGATTAAAATTTTAAACTGGCTAGGTACTTTTGGCCCTTTACCGAATGTTGTAACCGATCATGTATCACAATTTTGCAATATTCTTCCCGTTGGTAGAGGCGCAGATTGAGTTTCAAGTGTTATGGTTAGCTTGTTGCTGGCATCTTTGGAAAGAAAGAAACAACAGGTTGTTTGCCCATAAAGCATTATCTATTGAAGCATTGGTAGAGAAAGTGAAAATGGTTTCTTGGTGGTGGCTAAAGACCCGTAAGCATGACTTCGATTATGATTTTAACTTATGGCGGTCTAACCCTTTAGCTTGTTTAGGGGTTAGAATTTGACTTGGTTAAGCCTTGAGGCTTTTTGTTCTCTTTATTTTTCGTGTAAACTGTTTTGTTAAGCACACCTTGTGCTTAACCACACTTTTTAATATTTATATTCATTTGGCTTTTTCAAAAAAAAAAAAAAAAACTTAAAATGTTGCCATGACAAAGAAATTTAAAGCTTCTACCTAACTCCAAGGAGGGTAAATAGATAAAAAAAAATTCATGTCTAAAAGGCTTTTAATTGTTGGTTCGTCACCGAAAGAAAGGGGAATTTTTTTTTTAAAAGCTCAAAGTGGTTTAGCAAAGGAAAAATAATATTAAGGGTAGCTTGAAAAGGCCCGGAGTACCAAACAAAAGTGCCTCTATCTGTGTACATGTAAAACCAATCAACAACAAAGAATAATCGCAAGCTCTAAAAAATATACAAAGCATGGATACACTAATAAGATGTGAAAGAAAATGGTATACCGTGGAATTTATTTGGCTCAATATGCTCACCAGCTGAGGTATCTGAAGGTTGAATCAATTAATTTGTGCACAATACTCTCTTCTTTATCCATCTGCCAGTCCCTACAACTCTCATCTCAACTTAAGTCATCAACTGCAGTGGTTCTTTTACTAAGCCTTCTGAGATTCCCATCATTCAAACAGAATTATTATCAAACTGACAAACATTATAAAACTGAAACATCCGTTATTAATAAACAAGTAACAATAAAAGGAAGGGTATACAAAGAAGACTCGACTCCCACAAAAGTCATGACTCAAAAGAAAAACAAAAATTAAAATAAATTCAGAGAAAAATAAGTTAAGAACTCATGGGTTGCCTCTCATGAAGCGCTTCTTTAAAGTCATTAGCTTGACTCTTCGACCATCGTTATACGACAGAAAGAACACATCATCCTTCTTCTTCCTCTTGTTTGGTAAAAATTCCATGAACGGTCCTAGATACTATAATCATGCAATAATCATAGTTTGGCAAGGAAAGAATTTGAATAGCCACAAAAACAACAAAAACCATTTGTTTGTTTAAAATTTAGAGCCAAGTAGCAGAGAAAAACAAATCACAAGCAACTACTGTTCTGCAATCAATAATTAGCTGGTAGTAAAACTTTGTTAAGTGATTGACACCAGTTCTGCAAGCAAAATATAGGGTTGAAATCATGCTAGGCCAAAATTGACTTGTTAAGGTTTGAGCCCACCTATCTCTCAAACTTAAATCATATAAGCGTGTCTTATGGTAGACATTTTTTAAGCTTAAATCACTAAAAAGCTAGTTAAAAACACATTTCTTATAAGAAAACTGTACTCCAACAAGAGTTCGACTTATACATAAAGGAGTTAATTGTCCTTGCAATTGTGTGCTCTGTGAGAATGGGAATGAAGACACCATACATGTTTTCTTCCTATGTAATAATGCTCAGCAAATGTGGCAACAATTTGGATGGTGGAATGGCATGCAACAACACTTACAGGATCATATAGCAGATATTGTCTTTTCCATTTTGCAGGCTTATAATGAAGACCAAACTGCTCATTTTATGACTGTTCTATGGAGTATATGGCAGCAGAGGAACAATAAGGTTTGTGCGCGCGCGACTACATTATTGGTTGATTGGAGGAGAGCACAAAACCAACACAGTCTGAATAATTCCCACATGCGGCAGAGGAGTACAACTAGGTGGATAAAGCCTTAGCATGGTCGGTATAAATGCAATATCGATGCATCTTTTCTGTACAACATAATAAGGTTGCATAGGTATGTGTATCCGAGACGACCAAGGTCGGTTTGTTCTTGCTAAAATGGAATGGATTTCACCAATTCTTGAGGTGGATATAGGGGAAGCTCTTTGCCTTCTTAGTGCGTTAAATTGGGTTCATGACTTACGCTTGGAAGATGTTGATTTTGAACTTGATTCCCAAAATGTCGTTACGAGATTTCATAGCAAAAGAGAAGATATGTCCGAGTTTGGTAATGTTATCAAAGATTGCTTATTTATGTACAACTCATATTTTAGAAAGTCGTGTGTTGAATTTGTTATGAGACAAGTCAAAAAGGTCGCTCACGCTTTAGCAAGAGTGACCACATCTCTAGCTAGTTTCCATCTTTTTATAGATGTACCCACTTGTATTGGTAATATTTCCGTCAAAAAAAAAAACTTAATTCAAAAATGTTTTCCCCCCTGCCGTGCACGGTACACACACTAGTAAGTAAACAAATCGGCAACGAGTTCAATACAAATATTTAGTAGATTTTCACATATAATATAAAAAATATTTTAAAGAAATATTAGATTAATATTGATATTTTGAAAATATTCATGAATGTTCACATTTGTATCATATTGACGGGATATAAAAAATGTTTTCACAATATATATATATATATATATATATATATATATATATATATATATATATATATATATATATATATATATATATATATATATATATAATTCCTAGAAAGTTCTCCTACTATCCATCTTAACCCTAATCCACATCACCCACTTACATCCAATTAAATCACACAATAATGCCACATCACTTCCTTATATTATATCATTCTCATCTCTATTTTTTTTGTTTCCACATCACTTCCTTATATTATATCATTCTCATCTCTATTTTTTTTTTTTTTATATTATATCAATCTCATAATAAATAATTATGCTTCTCCAATTATCCAAAAATTGATGTCACAAGATGTTACAATTTTCTACATTATTATTGAATTATACCTCTCAAATTATCCAAAAATTGATGTCACAAGATGTTACACTTTTCTACATTATTATAACATTCCTTAGTGACAATGAAGATGAGCATAATTGGATTCTCTTTCAACATTTATCTCATTTAAATGTCAACCGTTTTCATAGAAAGAACAAAGAGTTTATAATTTAGTCACACAAAAAAATACGAAGAGTGTATACATTATTGACTTAATTACATTATAATTGTAGGGAAGAGTGAAGGTTATGCAAAAAGTTAGGTTATGGGATTGAAATATATAACCATTATCATTATCGTATTTCATTCAATTTTGATGGTCCGTACTCATTCTCTATACATATGGGTATATATATATTGGTTGGAGGAAGTGATAAGTACATCGCTTTTATATTATTATTATTATTATTATTATTATTATTTTATAATACTTATTGCTACAATTTATACGAAATTTTTTTCAACATTATAATATAAAATATAACATAACACCTGTGCATCGCACGGGTGTGGGACTAGTATATATATATATATATATATATATATATATATATATATATATAGGGGGCTGCTAACTTAGACCCAGTTGGGTCTAAGTTAGCAAGGTGCACCTTTTGAGTTGGACAAAAATACCCATTTTTTTAATTTTTGAAAGAATAGAGCAACAGGGGCATTTCTGTAATTTTCTGCAATTTTACACGCGCCCCCCACTTCTTTTTCCCCCCCCAGGACACGTGTCACGCGATTATTGGACAAAAATCACGCGCGTGCATCACACGCGCCGACAGGCGCGCGTGGTCTGAAGGCTGACGCGGAGAGAGAAACCTTTTTGAAAGGGCAGGACACGTGTCACGCTATTATTGGCTGCGTTAATTTTTTTCCATTTAATACTTTAAACTCGATTATTTCGTCGTAAATTAATTTTTTATTTTTTATTTTTTATACCAAAATTCATAATTTTTTTTTTCTCTACAAATAGAGACTTGGTTCGTTTGATTTGGACACCGAAAAAAAAACCCAATTTTTCACTACCTTAATCTCATTTTTCACTACCTTACATCAACTCACTGAAACCATTCTACCAGGAAAATGGTTTCAGAGTACAAATTTCTGAAACCATTCTACAAGCTAAATGGTTTCAGAAGCAAATAACTAATAATCAACTTACTGAAACCATTCTACCAGCAAAATGGTTTCAGATTACAACTCTCTGAAACCATTGTACCAGATAAATGGTTTCAGAAGCAAACACAATTAATAAATTACTCACTGAAACCATTCTACCAGTAAAATGGTTTCAGAATACAACTATGTGAAACCATTCTACAAGCTAAATGGTTTCAGAAGCAAATAACTAATAATCAACTTACTGAAACCATTCTACCAGCAAAATGGTTTCAGATTACAACTCTCTGAAACCATTGTACCGAATAAATGGTTTCAGAAGCAAACACAATTAATAAATTACTCATTGAAACCATTCTACCAGTAAAATGGTTTCAGAATACAACTATGTGCAACCATTCTACCAGTAAAATGGTTTCAGAAGCAAACATTAGTTTTTAATTACCGTTTTATCTCATTTAATTAACTAAAAATAGTTTCAGGTCTCCAAAAATTTCATAAAATATACCAAAAGTTCCAGAATATTATCTACTATTTTCCTGGTATAATGGTTTCAGTGAGTTGGTTGAGTGGTGCGTGTTAAATTACAACACACAAGTAACGTATTTAGTAGACAAAAAATGAGATTAAGGTAGTGAAAAATTGCGTTTTTTTTTCGGTGTCCAAATCAAACGAACCAAGTCTCTATTTGTAGACAAAAAAAAATTATGAATTTTGGTATAAAAATAAAAAAATAAAAAATTAATTTACAACGAAATAATTGAGTTCAAAGTATTAAATGAACAAAAATCACGCTCAGCCAACCATTGTGTGACACGTGTCCTACTTTCAAAAAGCAAATTTTTCTCTCTCCAGGTTTTAATCCAGTGTGACGCAGGCGCTTGAATATGATGAATCTGGATGATCTGGGCTGTCTGATTGATCAGACAGTCTTGATGAGATCAGATCTTGGCTGTCTGATGGAAATCAACGGTCTGTAACCATGGTCCTTCGGTACGCGCGCGACACTGGATCCGCGTCTATTAATGGTTTAAGAAGGTGGGGCGCGTGTATATGGTTGGCAAAAT
Source organism: Trifolium pratense (assembly GCF_020283565.1). Lineage (NCBI taxonomy): Eukaryota > Viridiplantae > Streptophyta > Magnoliopsida > Fabales > Fabaceae > Trifolium > Trifolium pratense. Next base: position 3,788,205 of record NC_060065.1, on the reverse strand, counting down.
TGCAGAAAATTACAGAAATGCCCCTGTTGCTCTATTCTTTCAAAAATTAAAAGAATGGGTATTTTGGTCCAATTGAAAAGGTGCACCTTGCTAACTTAGACCTAACTAGGGTCTATGTTAGAAAACCCCATATATATATATATATAATACGCAACGAGCGAGGTGCAAATAATTGACGGATTTTTGTATATAAAATAAACTATTTTCTTGAAATACCACATTAGTGTTGATATTTTAAAAATACGCTTGAGCTTTCAAAGCTTATCATATCGGGACTTGAAAAGATTATTTTTCGTATATAAGAGTGGTGCAAATAACCCATTTGGGTTAGCCTAGTGGTGTTGGCTTAAGACCTTGGAGTGTACTCCTGTCAAGGTCTCGGGTTCGATTCCCTCTGGTGTCAATTTTGGTGGACTAGTCCATACATAGCAAAAAAAACTCTAGTTTTCAATGGGGTCCCCGTAAATGGGCGGTGAAATTGATCCTCTCGAATTAGTCGGTCTTTGGGTCGAATACCGAATTTTCAAAAAAGAAAAGAGTGGTGCAAATATTTAACGGATTTTCAACCATAAAATAAAACAATGTGGTTCAAAAATTTACCGAGTTTTCAAAAAAGAAAAGAAAAGAGTGATGCAAATATTTAACGGATTTTCAATCATAAAATAAAACAATGTGGTGCAAATATTTACTTATATTAATGTTAGTATTTTGAAAAGGATTTGGATCCTCTCCGATTTTTCCAAGAAGAGAAAATCAACCCTTAAATTAAGAAAAATGAGAGAAAACATGAGGAAAAATTGGAGAGGATCCAATCCCTTTTGAAAATGGGATGCAGGATAACATTTCAATCCTTCACCAAAAAATCATGAATGGTCGTCAAAAGGGTTATAGCATAATGATAGTTTTTTTTTTTTTTGGAATCGGAAATATAAATATACTATCAGTAGTCACCAACTAAACAATAAACAAGGAGTTTGAAAAATATATCAAAGATCATTGTACGAGAAGGTTTTTGACTTCATTATATTGTATTTCTATTTCCAATGCACTAAAAACTTCATTATATACTTATAAAAAAAACATAAGAGGGAAACGCTAACAAGTACCCCGGACACTCTTTAAGCATAAAAAATAGTGAGTTTTTATGAAAACATGTGAAGTCAACACATTAAAAATTGAAACGTTTCACTTTTTAAATAAATATTTTCTTTAAATAAAATACTTAATGAAAAATGTCATCCGCTATTTAAGCATCGGACGTTATAAAAAAAAAAATCTAGTAGGGTGTTCCGCTATTTAAGCAGCGGACAGGGATATATTTATAATTTCGTAGGGCGCAAGAGAAAATGAATAGGGTGGCAAAAGAAAATCCCCTCAAAATATGTTATGAGGGCCTAAAGAGAATTTTCCACATCAGTGGACCATACAATGATGATACTATCATGCAATAATCCTAGTTTGACAAGGAAAGAATTTGAAAAGCCACAAAAACAACAAAAACCATTTGCTTGTTTAAAATTTAGAGCCAAGTAGCAGAAAAAAAAGAAACCACAAGCAACTACTGTTCTGCAATCAATAATTAGCTGGTAGTAAAACTTTAAGTGATTGACACTAGTTCTGCAAGCAATATATAGGGTTGAAATCATGTTGGGCCAAAATTGACTTGTTAAGGTTTGAGCCCACCTATCTCTCAAACTTAAATCATATAAGTGTGTCTTATGGTAGACATTTTTTTAAGCTTAAATCACTGAAAAGCTAGTTAAAAACACATTTCTTATAAGAAAAACAAATTTATTTTTTTATTGCCAACAATGCAACACAGATTCAATTTCAGACATACAACAAGCCTGTTAAGTTTCAATCGTATGAATTCATTTGCTGCAATCACAGTACTAGGCAGAGACATGAATTTATGAATTATTCCAATTCAATATCTTCAATCAATTGACAGGCAGAAATAAACAACATAAATAGATGGATAAACAAAAAACGAGATGCCGCCGTTGAGAAAGAGAAACAAGGAAGAAAATCATAAATAGGAGATCATGAAACCGAAATAAAAGGCTGTGCAATAAACATTTTCTTTGAATGACATAACAGCATTTTTGGCCCTAATAATGGTTTTGGGTTGCCCTATTATTCCCACCACTAGTAGAATACAAGCAGTTTATTGAATGAATGAATGAACCTGTACCCTAAATAACCATGTTCCTGATATTTGTTCACACATACATACTTCCTAATTGGACTGCTGCCTATCAAATATCAGTAGTTTTAGGACACTTAGAAATTATATATTAACTAAAAACCCGAGTTATTTGTTGACTTGGTGAGGACATTACCAACGTTGTCACAAACAGAGGCATTTTGATTTCCCACATGTAGACAAAATGTTAGAAATAGTAACTAGGCTGCTTATTAATACTTCCCCAAACTGCACCAATTTGATGGCATCAAATTCAAATTAGTCGCAATTGGCTATCATATTAATAAACAAGTGAAACCAATCACCACAAATTCAATCAAGTACTGCTATCAAATAACATTAAAAAAAAATATCCAGCACTGCATTCATTACATAATATCAATTTTTTTTTGAACCAAACAAACTTAATTCATATCATTAACTAATAAATGTTCAATACGAATAATCTCAAATCTATGGAAACTAGCCCACAAACTTGGCCGCCCTAGCAAGAGTATGAGCAGCCAAATGTGATAATATTATCAATTTTAAAATAAGGATTAACCAGGTAACTAGATAATTATATAATTATTCAATCAACAGGTCAAACCAAACCTCACTTGTACTCAAAACTAGGCAGGGGAGGAGCATGATAAGTCTCCAAAATCTTCACCTCACTACCACCATTTACAATCTTCTCTTCATCCTTTGCTCCACCAAACAAACCACCAAACCAGGACAACTTCGGCGGCATATCCTCCATCATAACAGCCGGCGGTGGTATATCCTCCATCATAGGCTGCTGAGCACTTGAAAACTTATCGAAAGCAATCCCTGCCCCTTCAATAAGACCTAACAAAACACCACCGAATGCCGCAGATCTAGCAGAAGCAGCAAATCCCTGACGAAAGGATAAAAAACCACCTGTAGCTGCCCCAGCAAGAATAGAATTTCAGGGATCTTCTTTCTTCCTTATATAAACCATAGAACAATCAAAAGTAGAGAATAAAACACTCCAAACAGCGAAACTTCCACCGATTCGGCCTGCTTTGAGACCAACAGCTTGTGTTGCGCCGATAAAACGAGCGCCTTTGGGTGAACTGTAGAGGCCTTTGCTGAAGTGGAAGGCAGAACCGCCGACGGCTCCCATTCCGAACGCCATCCCCGTGTCGTATAAGACTCGAACTGGACAGGGCTCTCGTAAAGTTTCTGGTGTTCCCATCAGATCCAAATTAGGGTTTGCTTGATAAGGACAGTGAAAAAGGGAACGGCGAGTTTCAGTTGAGAAGGATAGTAAAAAGGGAACGGCGTAAGGGTTGGATTTTCCTCTCTCTGTATCTGGAGTTGTTGTTGTTGCGTTGTTGTTGCTAGTATCTATGAGTACTATTTCGCGCTGTACTTTTTTATATGAGTTGGTGTTAATATTAGTGGGTTTAATATATTGGGCTTATGTTTCTAAGTTAGTAGTTTAGTTAGAATTATTTTTTTATCCTTATCATACTCTAGTATATTTTTTATTTTGTTGTTTTATAACTATTCCGGTAAACTATTTTCACCCCCTCAAATACTGTTCCGGTAAGAATATTAGTAAGCCGGTATGTTAGTTTTATCGGAACACTTTTCAAAAGTGTACCGAAATGTTAGTTTTACCGGAACACTTTTTAAAAAGTGTACTGGCATGTTAGTTTTACCGGAACACTTTTCAAAAGTGTACCGGTATGTTAGTGTTTTACCGGAACACTTTTAAAAAGTGTTCCGGTATGTATTTTTCAAAAGTGTACCGATATGTTAGTGTTTTACCGGAACACTTTTAAAAAGTGTACCAGTATGTATTTTCTGCAGAAACGAAAATAATACATACTGGAACACTTTTTAAAAGTGTGCCGGTATGTTGAAAAAAACAAACAGTTTTTTAATTTTTTTTTCTTTTATTTTTAAACAGATATGGCTCAAATCGGCGATACAAGTTAAATGTCGGTAGATACTACAGATGTTTTTACAACTAATGAAAAATTTGATACACAAGAAAGTGTTGTTACATGGGCTCAAGATGTTGGAATTGCTAACAAAGTCAGGATTATTATTACTAAGTCAGATAAAAATAACGGAATAAGAGGAAGAAATGACAAGTTGATTTTGGGCTGTGATAAAGGTGGAAAATATGACTCTTCAGAAAGTTCGACGACAACTGCATCAAAAAAGTGTAACTGTCCATTCAAAATTAGAGCCACACCCTCAACAGATGGTTCAGGATGAAAAGTTCAAGTTAAATGTGGAGTTCACAACCACGGACTACCAGACCGATATGCAGGTCATCCTCGTAAGGCACGTTTAACTGCAGATGAAAACAAACGTGTTGAAGATTTGTCAAAGCGTCATGTAGCACCAAGACACATCGTTTTAGATTTGAAAGAACAAAATCCAGAGTCTCTTGTTGATGCCAAACAAATATATAGGAAAAGAAGCATGCTACAAAAAGAGGAAAGAGGTCCTAAAACAAAGATGCAACATTTGCTTCAGTGGTTAGATGATGCAAAATATGTCACATGGAATAGAAGAAGAGATGACAGGTCGATATTCTGGAAGTTTTGTCTTCCCCTGCTTATATTTCCACCGCATAGCTCGAGGGAAACCAGGATCATCACAACTAAGTCCGGACTCAGCCCGCCTACCAAGGCTAGGGAAATACTCGTGAATCCAACACTGTTACAACAAAAAAAAAATCGTAAACAATATGTCTCAACAATGAATGTCAAAAATTTAAATTCAAAACTTAAATATTACAAAAGAAAAAAAAATATGATTGCATACTAAACTTAAATATTATATACAGTACCGAAAATTAAAGGATGGTACCTGTAGAAGTGTCGCATACCCTGTAAGGCTCTTTGTGGTAAAGTTAGATGCATCATTCAAGTTATCGTACAAACACACCAACGCAACACTGGCCCAAGAAAATCTATGGCATGCAGACAGATTTGTAAACATAGGTAGCCATTTTGCGTCTACGCGTGTGTAACTCTTGTCAGTACAAATGGTACATCCAACCAACATCAGCATATATGCCCTGGCAGCACAATCAAATCTCCCATATAAATTTACATTCCTCTGATAACACTCATACAACCATTGTTGAGTAAAGTATTCACCCCTCTGTTGTGATGTCTCCTCGAATGCAAACTCATAAGTGACCCCCAACAACTCAGCCGCAAGTGCCACAACTTCTTCCATGGTAACTGATATCGGAGTGTAGAAGTCACCCCTAACAGGTAGATGCAATAGACACGCTACATCGTCAAGTGTAATCGTCATTTCACCAAACGGCATGTGAAATGACGATGTCTCAGGGTGCCACCTCTCAACAAAGTTATCCCTTGATGTTGTATTTTTATCTTAAAAATTGTGTCTAAATAACATTTCTCTTATTCGATATGTTAAAGTACTGGGATGTTTTGACAGTGTATGGAATAATGATGTGTTTTTGTATGACGTCATTCGCGGGTATCACGCGAATTTTCTTTCGCACACATAAGCATTTTCCAAAAACAAAAGAAAACGAAAACACGCGCGCATTAGTATTTGTCTGTCTTTCCATCTTCTTCCTTCGTCACCTTGCAAACCTCAGCCACCATCACCGCCGCCCCTTTCCGTCCGTCATAGGGCGGCGGTTTTCCTCCCCTTTTCTCAATCAACCACCACGCACACGCACCACCTCAACATCTTGTCGTTTCGCATTCACAGTTTCGCCGCCATGACCGAACCCAACCATCTCGTAGATGCTGCCAATGGCGGATCCATGTGTATGATATTGGGGGATCAAGCCCCCACAAGGATAAAAAAACTTTCTATAATAATACTATTATATATTTGTTACTATAAGCAAAATACTATTATATTCTTTTTAAGCCCTCGTAAAATTAATTAGATTAATCAATAGTTAGTTGGTTCAACGGTGATTGACGCTGGACTTGGTAAGGAGGACCACGGTTCAATCCATCGCAACTGCAATCGGGAGGGGGCTGAAACCACTTGATGCCAGAACTGACCTCCGAACCAAATTAGGCAGTTGAGTAGGCCGAATACTGATGGTAAAAAAAAATGACATCATTAACTTGCTTGTATATCACAAGTTTGTTTTTTTTCTTACGTTTCAAGTTTTCATTACTTCATTTCTACTTCCTAATTTATTTTGTGTAGGTCATTCCACTTTTCAATCAAATCTTTTACACAATATCTCTCTTAACTTTACTCTCCTTTCTTATGTAGCCTCTCCTACCAAGAGTGTAATAGTAAAAATTTCGTATCTATAATATGGTAGCAAAAAAATCAATCATCATCTAAAAAATATTTTAATTGGTTGTAGTATTTCTAGCCCCCACTAATAAAAATTTCTGGATCCGCCACTGGATGCTGCAGAGCAACCCAGCATCATTGCTAATATTCATGATCAAGGTATTATTCCTTTGCAAAACTACACTCTTTTTTATTCTTGGTCCTCTTTGTTATTGCAAGTAGAGAAAGAAATGATGTAAAATTTCACTCATTTGCTTCATGAAAATTTCACTACTACATTTGAATTAAAACAGTTGCTATAAGTGTATTGTTAGATCCTTTCATTGAAATAGGTTAAAATGACATTGACCCTTTCTTTAAAATAGTTGCTATAGGTGTGTTAACTGTTATATTTTTTAATTTGATATGTATATTTTGGTTTTGCGCAGTTTTGTGTTCTGTTATGTGTGCTACCTAATCTCTCATGTTTACTTTATCAATTGTGCAGTTTTGTTAATTTGATATGTATAACTGTTATATTACTCTGTCATGTTTACTTTATCATTGATTCAATGTTTACTCTGTCATTTTATAATGTTTATTCTTCTCTTATTATTTTTCACAATAGTTAATATATTGACTCTACTTTTTTTTCTTCTTCAGGAAACAGGAATTCATCATCAATTCCAAATTGTGTTGATAAACGGGTGAATAATATCCATGAACAAAATGTGCAACGTGGCCAGGAAAATATTGTCAACATTGAACCTCATTTGGGAATGAAATTTGAATCTGAAGCGGCGGCTTATGAATTTTATAATGAGTACGGTAAAACAAATGGATTTGGTATTCGTCGAGAATATTTTAATAAAATCAAAGTATGGAGTTTTGACTTTAAGAAGATTCACATGCTTCAAAGAGGGTAAACGAAGTGTTGACAAAAGACGTACAGGAGAACATAGAGCAGAAACCAGAATGGAATGTCAAGCACGTATGGTTATTGTTGCTTCCGAGATTCAAAATCATTAAAAATAATTTTCAGCCACCGAAGAGATTACTGGATTGAGTCGCGGGTGAATACGCTTTCTTTAAGACGTTTCGCGGCACTGCCCAAAATTGTGCAAGGCAGACGATCAACCACGAAGTCTCCAGGATAAAACAGCCCAGTTCTCTACTGATACCGATAAATACTGCACTGTAGATATCGGGCAAGAATTACACCCTCAAATATGGTACTAAAACCAGTGCGCTATGGTTTTAAAGTCCATTCTAATATGGTGCTATGACCACTCTTATGGTGCTTTGACCATTCTTATATGGTACTAAGACCACTCTATAAACAAGGGGAAATATGGTGTTCTAACCATTCTTATACATTTGAAGGAACTAGTGATATTACAATCACTCTTAAACCAAACTAATAATAATAAGGTTCCTATTTTATTCATAACTTCAACTTATGAAATATTCTAATATATCTATCTTTCTTTCTCAATGATCTATATCATGATGCAATAATTAATAGATACACATGCACGGTTAGAAATTACAACCTAGCAATATTGGTTGTTTCATGGATCAAGTTTTAAGATGTTAAACATAAAAAAAAAATTGAATTCAGATCATTCAAAAATCCAACTACCATACTCAATTCTGTTACAAGTCAACCTATTTAATCCACAATTGATTCATGATTGATAACCCACTCAAATAACATCTAAACTCTCAAATAAATCCAATAAACAAAGATAAGAACAAGACAAACATACTTGATTCATGTTTGGGCATGTCAGCAACTTTCTCAGCTATAAAACCTTTTATGGCTTTATCCAATAACTCCATTATGGATGATTGGGAGTGATCACATTGATTGAAGATAGAATGTGAATGTATTACGCAGGCAACAGGTTGAGTTGCGGCAAAGCTAAAAAGAAAAGAGCTTTTTTTTTTTGTGATGTTATCAACTAGGGTTTTTTTTTGGTTTTCAGCTGGTGATTTTTTCTTTTTCTAAGCAAACCAGCGTAATCAAAAAACGTGAGAGAGAGAGAGAGTGGTCACTATTAACTCCTTTCCTAAATAATAGGGACAGTTGCGTGGGGAGTGGCTTTGCTGCTAACAAATTAATAGGAAAACAAATTACATGTGGTTATTGCAACACATGCTCTTAAATAGAAAACAAAATATTTATTTATTTTAATTATACACACTAAGTATGTTATACTACCCAATGTGGACTAAAATATTTTATTTTTAATTCACACAATATTGTGCTCTTTGTTCCAACAATCCCCCACTTGAATTTAAAAGAAAATTCCAAAATAGCGTAGGACGCTTCGATAAGATTGTGCATAAGCAAAGGTGACGCTTGTCTTGAACCTTCATATAGCGAGTAAGAGCCCGATTTAACAAGAGTGACGCTTGTCTTGAACTCTATCTCAGATTTTTCTCAAACCCGCACACAACCTTTCTTAAGGTGTATCTTAAAAGTCCGTGCTTTAATGGCCCTGCACATGTATCCCAGTTTCATGAACGCTCTAGGAATTCGCCTCAAAACTCCATAGGAACCGGCCTCAGTTCCACATTCATATAGGTGAGTCTATCTAGAGTACTCCTGAAGCTTGGTACTCCACTCATATCAGAGTATAGATCTCATTAAGAGTTTCTATTATCTCATCCTTTCACTTCCACTTCAGGATTCATGCTTCTTAACTTGCATGATCATTTCCTACCACTCACAACTTGTTGTTTACCCATTGGAACCTAATTCTTGGGATCTCCAATCTTTTAGGTTGGGTTACCATTATGAGCAATTCATAGGCATTAGTCTCATCTTCTTGGATGTATTATGGACTTCATTTTTAGCTATTCCTTTCGTCAAAGGATCTGCTAAACTTTCATCAGTGTGTACATGACTCATTCTTACAGCTCTCTTAGAGAGTAACTTTCTCCCTATGTTGTGCTTTCTTCTTATTTGACGTCTCTTACCGTTATAATAACGGTTCTCAATTTATGCAATAGCCGCGGTACTATTGCAATGGATCAACACATCTGACATAGATTATTCCATAAAGGAATCTCAACTTACAAGTATCTCAATTGTCTTGCTTCTTCATCAGCAGTCGATAATGCTATCATTTCAGATTCCATAGTGGACAGAGCCAATATAGTTTGCTTCTTTGGTTTTCAAGATACAGTTTCTCTACTATATTAAATATATAGTTACTAGTGGTTTTGGAATCATATGATAATGTATTCCAATCTACATCACTGTATCCTTCAAATACAACAGGAAATCTCTGCTGATGTAATATGAGATTCATGGCCTTTTAAGGTATCTCATGAACCTCTCAATAGCATATCAATGCTCATTGTTAGGTTTACTGATAAACCTGCACAACAGTACCACACCATATGCATTGTCGGGTCTAATACAATCATTGACATACCAAGGGTTGCCAATGATGGTCATATACTCAATTTGTTTGACACCTTCACCAGTGTTCTTAAATAATTTTACACTTGGATCGTAAGGTGTGCAAGTACGTTTAACTGTACTTTTTAAAGATCTTCTCAACATAGTGAGATTGATTTAAAGGAATTCTCATTTATGAATTAGTAATCTTAATAACTATGATTACATCTACCTTTTCGAACTCTTTCTTATCAAAGTTGTTAGATAACAATGATTTCACTCCATTCACAACATAATGTTTGCTCTAAACATGTAAATCATTTACATAGAGACATATGATAATGCAAATGCTATTTACCAGTTTATAGTAAATATATTTGTCATTTCCATTCACTTTTAATTCATTTGATATAACCAAATTGTCAAACTCTTCATAACATTTCTTATGGCTTATTTAAGACCATACAAAGTACTATATGACTTATAGACTTTAATTTTCTTGCCGCCCATGAGTTACAAAATATTCAGGTTGTTTCAAATAAATTTCTTCTTCCGGTCACCGTAAAAACAAAGGAAAAAAAGTTTTGACATCCATTTGGTGTACTATTAAGTTATAAATAGCATCAAGAGATTTTAGTACCATTATGGATGTTATTCTTGTGACAATAGAAAAACTTTTGAAGAAATCTATATTTTTTCTTTATCTAAAACCCTTGGCTACAAGGTGAGCCTTGTATTTATCAAAAGTTCCATCAGGTTTTAGTTCCTTTTTTTCTTTTCAAAATTCATTTACAACCCATTGGTTTATAATTAGGAGGCAATTCTTACAAATGTCATGTCTTATTAGACCTTAGAGAATCTATCTTATCGTTTATGGCCTCTTGCCATATATCAGCCTTCAAGGAAGACAACGTTTCTTGAAAGCTAGTTAGATTCTCTTCTAATGTATAAACCATGTAATCAGGTTCACACTCTTTAGCAACTATTGCTATCTTACCTCTTCGAGGTTCCGTAACATCTTTTCGATGTTCTCATCACTGCTTCTGATCACTGGAATGTGATCAATTGCTATACCCCACCGGTGCCCCCACTATTTCTCAATTTAAAGAGAAATTCATTCATAGAAATCAACATCATTTGATTCTATCATCATTTTAGCATTTAGGCATAAAACCTATAAGTTTTACTGTTAATTTTGTGTATCCAATGAATACACATTTATAGCCTCGGTTGGTGAGTTTAACTCTCTTGGTTTCTGGAATCTGAACATAGACCAGACAACTCCAAGTTCTAAAATAAGACAAATTATATTGTCTTTTCTTCAAAATTTCATAAGTAGAAATTGTGTTCTTGTACATAGGCACTTTACTTAGTACAAAACAATCAGTTAATAAAATTTCTCCCACTAATGAGATGCAACGCCGAAATTAAGCATGATTGTAACAACTAACTCGGTAAAGGTTCTATTCGTTCTTTTCGCTTTATCGTTCATCTCAAAAAAGTAAGGTGCAGTTGTATCATGATAATTTCATTCTCATTAAAATGTGGGAATCATATTTTTGTGCCTTTATCAAAATCATTTGATTTTCTCATTGAATTACTTTTCAATTTCAGTTCCATTTAATTGGACAATGTCAAAAACATCACTTATCACTTTTTTTTCATAAGATATATGAAAATATAACTTGAACATTTACCAATAAGTGATGATTTTTTTCTGTTTCTAGTCAAAGTACCACCAAGGTTGCATTTAGAGTTTTAATTCACAGTGTGTATCTGATTCTTGAATAATTTGCCAGTTGGCTTCATACATGTGAATTTCTTTCTAGTGTTGTTGTTCAAGACAACAAGCACTTCATTTTTCTGATTTTGCTTTCTAGCTTCTTCTTCAATGCGAAGACATGTTATCAGACATTCGAGGGAATATTGTTTAGCCTTTTTATCCTTATTAGCTTGTTCTTTTTTCAAGTAAAATTGGAATATCTTTCTTCAAAACAATAGCAACTCTGCTGTTATTATAAAAGCATAATTTTTGTTGCCAATATTTGAAGTGATTTCCTTCAAACCGAAATGGTTTGTTCTAGTCAGCAATATCATAATCTGAGCCAGTAATTTCTTCGGTAGACATGGCAGAAAAGAAACGTCTTAAAATTGTTGCTTCCGAGATTCAAAATCATTAAAAATAATTTTCAGCCACCGAAGAGATTACTGGATTGAGTCGCGGGTGAATACGCTTTCTTTAAGACGTTTCGCGGCACTGCCCAAAATTGTGCAAGGCAGACGATCAACCACGAAGTCTCCAGGATAAAACAGCCCAGTTCTCTACTGATACCGATAAATACTGCACTGTAGATATCGGGCAAGAATTACACCCTCAAATATGGTACTAAAACCAGTGCGCTATGGTTTTAAAGTCCATTCTAATATGGTGCTATGACCACTCTTATGGTGCTTTGACCATTCTTATATGGTACTAAGACCACTCTATAAACAAGGGGAAATATGGTGTTCTAACCATTCTTATACATTTGAAGGAACTAGTGATATTACAATCACTCTTAAACCAAACTAATAATAATAAGGTTCCTATTTTATTCATAACTTCAACTTATGAAATATTCTAATATATCTATCTTTCTTTCTCAATGATCTATATCATGATGCAATAATTAATAGATACACATGCACGGTTAGAAATTACAACCTAGCAATATTGGTTGTTTCATGGATCAAGTTTTAAGATGTTAAACATAAAAAAAAAATTGAATTCAGATCATTCAAAAATCCAACTACCATACTCAATTCTGTTACAAGTCAACCTATTTAATCCACAATTGATTCATGATTGATAACCCACTCAAATAACATCTAAACTCTCAAATAAATCCAATAAACAAAGATAAGAACAAGACAAACATACTTGATTCATGTTTGGGCATGTCAGCAACTTTCTCAGCTATAAAACCTTTTATGGCTTTATCCAATAACTCCATTATGGATGATTGGGAGTGATCACATTGATTGAAGATAGAATGTGAATGTATTACGCAGGCAACAGGTTGAGTTGCGGCAAAGCTAAAAAGAAAAGAGCTTTTTTTTTTTGTGATGTTATCAACTAGGGTTTTTTTTTGGTTTTCAGCTGGTGATTTTTTCTTTTTCTAAGCAAACCAGCGTAATCAAAAAACGTGAGAGAGAGAGAGAGTGGTCACTATTAACTCCTTTCCTAAATAATAGGGACAGTTGCGTGGGGAGTGGCTTTGCTGCTAACAAATTAATAGGAAAACAAATTACATGTGGTTATTGCAACACATGCTCTTAAATAGAAAACAAAATATTTATTTATTTTAATTATACACACTAAGTATGTTATACTACCCAATGTGGGACTAAAATATTTTATTTTTAATTCACACAATATTGTGCTCTTTGTTCCAACAGTTATTTCACTTGATCGGAAGATAGAGAAATACATGGTTGTTGACTTTATAGCTCAACATAACTATCCACTTCAACCACCCGAGCATGTTCATATGATTCGCTCTCAAAATTGCTGCATAAGGGATTTGCAAGGAGGTTTGTATGTTGTAACAAACTATGATAATGCAAAGGAGAGGATGGTAATTGGAAATCCTATGGAACAAAAAGTCTCTTGTGATTGTCGTAAATTTGAGACACATGGTATCTTATGTTGTCATGCTTTGAAAGTTTTAGATGTCATGAATATTAAGTTAATTCCCGAACACTACATACTACAGCGATGGACAAGAGATGCAAGATTGGGAAGTAATCAAGATCGGAAAGGGAGGCATGTTGAATTAGACATAAAAGCTCATTTTATGATGCGATACAATGAGTTATGTCCTCGAATGATTAAATTGACCAACAAATCTTCAGAAACTCATGAAACTTACACATTTATGTCCAAAGTTTGTGAAGAGTCCAGCAAAATAATTGATGATATGTTGGCCAAAAAGCATGTGGATGGAGAATTAGATGGAGAGGTTCATGTATCCATATCAATTGTTCACGGAAAGGTAAAAAACGATATCTATCTTGGGTTGAGAAATGAGAAAAAGAGACAAAGAGGTACTCACAAAAAAAGAAAAAGACACAATCGTTATCGTTAAGTTTTTTTATTAATGTATTAAATTATGTTTATCTTTTCTTATTTTATATTGTATATGCAGCAGCAAACTACAATCCAAGAGACGCAATCAAGCCAAGTTGACAATGAAACTCAACATCAAGCTACAGTCCAAGCGACGCAACCACACCAAGTTAACAATGGAACTCAGCATCAAGCTACAGTCCAAGCGACGCAATCACACCAAGTTAACAATGGAACTCAGCATGAAGCTACAATCCAAATGACACAATTTGACACATTGGGATTTCACCATTTCTTTTAGATATATAATGTCCAAGTATTTTGATGTATTTGTTATGAGACATATTTTGATGTATAAGCATCAGTTTGTATTAGTAGTATAGCAGATTGTCATTTTCTAGTATAACATATAGTAACAGTACTATGTGTCCGTTTGACCTAGCTTTTTTTGAGCTTATGCAAATAGCTTATGCAATATAAATTAAGTTTTATGTTATTTTATAAGTTCACACCAGTGAAAATTGTAATTTTATAAGCTATTTTATCATAAACTACCTTGACAAACTTATAATAATATATAAAAATTGCATAAGTTGTTTGCATAAGCTCTAAATAAGAGGGAAAAAAGTCAGGCCAAACGATATGTATGTGTTTTGGATTGTCATTTTGTCTCATGAAACAATATCTTTTCTGCATCAGTGTGATATCAATTGTTGTGATATATAAAAAATAGTGAAAACCATAACAATTGTTGTGATATCACATAAAAATGGTGAAAACCATGTTTTGTGAGAAACACTCTGGTTTCTCCAGCATATTTTTTACAGCATAACAATGCAATTTCTCCTGCATATTGTCTAGTTTGTTTATGTTATAACAATTTCTATCATGGCGGCGAGATGTTGAGATACACCGCGTTATGCGGCAACGGCGAGACGTCACAATGAAATATGATGCGAAGGAGATATGCCTCGGTGTGGAGTAGAAAGAGGATGAATATGCAGCCATGAGTCGGCGGCAGAGATATGCCATGGTCGTCGGAGGAGATATGCTAGGAGGAAGAAGATTTCACAACTGTGGTTTTGCGGTTTTTGCGTCCCAGTTTTGAGTTCCTGGTGCGTGTGCGTGGTGGTCAATTGAGAAAAGGGGAGGAAAACTGCCGCCCTATGACGGCCGAAAAGGGGCGGCAGTGATGGTGGCTGAGGTCTGCAAGGTGACGAAGGAAGAAGATGGAAAGACAGACAAATACTAATGCTCGCGTGTTTTCCTTTTCTTATGTTTTGTTTTTAATTTTTAATTATTTAAAGTCATTAAATTCCAGCCACCAGATTTATTGTTGCCACATGTCTTCAATCTATTAAAAGAAAAGGAATAAAAGGAGCTTTAGAAAAAGGAGCAATCGCCGAAAATAGGGTAAGACTGGTCTATTTTTTTCATTTACGTTAATCATAAAAAGTTCATAAGTTATTATTAATTAACAAGAAAATATTGAGTATTCTCACATGATCTGTTATTCAAATTGGGTTTATCCTATAACTCGATAACTTTTTCGTATACAATTAGGCGGACAAAAACAATCATCTAAAAGTGATGTGTAATTATTGTTGTGTGTTTTCTAAGGACGGGAAACACAAATATTAAAGGGGCATTCATGGAGCACACTATATTTTTTTTTTTTACTTTCACCACCAGTTTAATCTGGTTCGGGGGGTCAGTTCTGGCATCAAGTGGTTCCAGTCCCCTCCTGATCGCAGTTGCAGGGGATCGAACCGTGGTCCTTCCTACCATGAAGCATGCTATATTTGAAAAAGGTAACATTACACATATACTTGAATTCAAATGACCTACATGCATGGGACAATTTTGTTTTTAAGAACTGATAAGATACATCTTCCTAATTGTACTGCTGGCTATTTGTGCTCAATCTAATGCTGCCAAACTGCATTCATTTGATGGGTCTCAAACTATTGAATCACTTACTAGTCATCTTTCAGCATGAAGGTGATGACTATATATAGATTAATGGTAAAAGCTGAACAAAAAAGGGACTGAAGGGTTTTGTGCTTACTAGCATACAAAATAAATTCAATGGGAAAAATATTTCACAACTTATATAACTTAAAAGTGAATTTGACAAAATGATGATATCATGGCAAAAAAATTGAAATTTAAACAGTGCTCCTCAAATAGACAGTTCATTATATTTCACATTTAGGGATTCAAAAAACACCATTTTGAAGGAGCAGTTAAACACCAAGAGAATCTAGTAAAATGGGATAGATTAAGAAAAGGACATATAGTAGATCATGACCATAAAGAAATTGAAAAAGCAGAGGCACAAAGACATCTAAATAATGATTAATGAACATCTAGATTAAAGTTTGCAAAAAGGACATCATGCATCCATACCAAAGTCCAACACCCTGTCTACTTCAAGGGAAACTGTATCAATGTTCAATACCTTGAGTCAATATTCTAGCATCAACACAATGCCAACTTTCCGGGAAACCCATAATCCATCTTTATCCCTTTAATGCTAACTAGTAAATATAAACGGCAAATATAAACAGCATACATCCTTATAGTAGTAATACATGTCTAATCATGTAAGAAGCAAAAAAGGGACTTAAGGGTTTTGTGCTTACTAGCATACAAAACAAATTCAATGGGAAAAATGTCAGAACTTAGATGACTTAAAAGTGAACTTGACAAAATGATGATATCAATGCTCCTCAAATAGACAGCTCAACAGGACTCGTCCTCCTTTTCCTTTTCACCTCTGTTACGGCTGTCGCTTAGCTCTCTACTTATTTCAGGTGTAACCTGCAGTAGGAAAATTAATATCAGTCACGGCCACAAATACAAAATGAGAAAAACAGCCTGTAAGAACTCAGATCTAGTGCTCTCACTAATTCATGTGTGTGACTGACTGTACATGAAGAACTTCAAACTAGAAATGAAAATTGAATGAATACGAAGGTTTGTATAATTCTTTGGCAAGTGGTGAAAGAAATAGTGGATGCATGTTACATATAATAAACAAATTGCATCATTTCGTATTCTCAATGACATGGTGAAAGAAATAGAGAATCATAGTGGATGCATGTTACAAATAAAAAAAAAATTAAAAGCAAAAAAAAAATTGAAATTTAGAAAAGAGAATTCTAGGCTCGGTTATTGTTGTTCCTCTCACAGAGGTTTTTTTTTTTGTTTTTGAAAAAATAAAAATACCCTTTCAAAATTCTTGATGTTCCTACATGCAATATATCTAAGTTTTGTCATTTTGACAGAATAAAATGGAAATGCTAATAATTAAAAAACAGGAAACAACTGATCCTAATTTGCCATAGTCATCAATAAGAGAGAGGGAGAGAGAGAGAGATTTGATAAATATGGTAAAATAATTATACCAACTTTCCTCTGGCACTAACATCGGGAATAACTTCCTCCTCACATGAAGGGGACTTGACATATGAAACACCAGGACCCTGTGTCTGGATGCCATGCTATGTTGCCCGGGTGCGGGTACGGTACCGGTATCCGATACCGGTACCGGTACGGGGTACGTCATTTTTAGAAAAACTAAGGTACGGGTACGTCCCTATAATTTTTTTAAAAAATATAATTATATATATCAAATAATATATTTATATTGTTAAAACAAATAATTAAACATAAAAAATATCACAACACACTTTAAATGTAATTTAAATTGTTCGAAACATCAAAATATGAAATTAAAAATCAATTAGCTCAAAAAGAGTCAATTATTTCCCTCTTCATCATCACTAAAAAGAGTGACCTCTAGTTAGGTTCACCGCGAGAAAGACTAGCAATTTCAAGAATATCAACTATATATTAAATAAATCTCATTCATCTCTACGAATATCCCACGTTTTTGTTGCACTTTCATTATAAGTATTAATATTTCTCTTTCCTGAGAGAAGACGAAAATTGGTATGAATAAAAACTAGATCTTCATCTCTCTTTGAATTTAGTCTATTCTTTTTCAATGAATGAGTGAATAATTCCGGCGGCTATTTTGTTATTGTTTTTTGGCAATAATTGCTACTTTATATTATAAACAAATAAAAAACGTAAATCTTCCTATAAAAAAAACTAATAATAAAAGAAAAAGGAGAAAAAAAATCGTGTTTTTTTGGATTGGTGTACCACGTGAGTACCACAGGTGTACCACGTGTGTACCCGTTGCAAAAAAAAAAAAAAAAAAAAAAATAGGTACGGCGTCGGTGCGTACCGGGGGAGTACCATACGCGTACCGGTACCCGGTACGTACCCGGTACCGGTACTCGGTCTAAAATGGAGTACCCATGCAACATAGATGCCATGTGATTGAGGCCTTTCAATAATTATGCAGCCCTCAGAATTGTTATTTTTGGAACCATTACCAAAGAAAACCTGTGATGCTTCGCTGCCTGTCTTGTTTTGCTTCCCCAGTTGATCAACCTGGAAATACAAAAACATTATATGTATATCCAAAAATCATTATCTCTAGAATCTGGAGTAGCCAAAAACAATAGAGTTCAATCAATTGCAGTACATTTACCAATTGATCGCAATCTTTTTCTTTGGATGGCTCAAGAAGAGCTTGAAAGTATTTAGAATTCCGTATCTTGTCAATGACTCCTGTTGAGCTAAAAATGGGTCCTGGAGATCTCTTTACTCCCTCAAAAGCTTGGCTGAGGAAAAAGATAGAAACAAAAATCTTGAGAAACATGGTAACAGCAAGAGGAAAATTGACACAGCATAACATGAGAGGAAGTTGATATCAATCAAGTAACATTTGATTTTAAACATTGCATCACATATTCTCAAAGGATTAAAGAGTGGTAACCACCACATAGACTGTTTAGGTCGAAGACAGAAAAAACAGACAAAAACAAAACACTTAAAAAATAGAAAACATAAGAGGTGATTCATCCAAGGTTGTCTACATCTACGGACAATATCAGAATCTCCACTATTATAAATAAGATGTTACAAAGACTAAAATCCAACACCAACAGTTAGACCTATTTCCATCTATCAAAATTTGAGCAAGCCCAAAATATGCTTGAAGTTGCTCTTTGAGGCTTATTTAGTCAACAGGTCAGCTATATTATCTTGTGTGCACTTTGATTCTAGTCTTAGTCCTCAAGAAGTGGCACCTCACATGTATATGCCTGCTCCTCTCAGGATAAACTTGACCCTATGGCAAACAAATGACACTCGAATTGTCACTGAATACTACAGCATGTTCGTGCGGAAAACCTAAATCCCCATTTTGGCCGGTCCTAGCTTACTGCCATTCACATGATAAAGCAAAATGTAAAATATACTAAACAAAAATCCCCTATTTGGCCCTATTTCAGCTAATATTTTACACTATCATAAGTTTTTAATTGGTCCTGTTTATAGGCTAACATTGCACACTGTATACTGCTCACTGTATACTGCTCACAGTTGAATCTTAAAAAATTTAACCAATTTCTTTCAAGTCTAAACAATGCAAACACATTACACACCACTCTCTCAAAGTAATTAAGACATAAGACCCCAATTGCAGCTTACTTTGAGTATTCCAACAGTTACCATCAGACCATAGCAGACAACAATGCAATTCTCTTAACTTATTTCTAACTAAATATCATTATTATAACTAAAAAAAAAAAATCATCAAATTCAAAACCCACTGCATCACGACTCTCAAAACTAGCATTTGGCATGCAGCAGATAGAATGAAACAGAACATTTCTCTTTGGTTTCACCTCTCTAATAGAAACAAAACAGAACAGTTATGCAGGTGCGTCAATTTAAAACAATCTATAACCAGATACTAGTAATTATCAAAAATATAAACTAAGAGGTAGTTGTGCGTCCAAAGTGAGCGAATCCAGTTCAGACCGATCGTAATCAAATGTATAATTACTCACTATACACTTGCTTCCATGCATCCAATTTTTAATAATTCAAGATATAATTGATAAAGTTAGCATACCTTGAATGAAATTGAGGACTAGAAACCTTTTCTATCATGCTTTCAGCTTCTTCAATTGCATGTTTAACTCCTGGATCCGAATTAATGACCGGATAATAAGCACAGGAAAGAAGTCCACATGATCCTGCGGGGCTACCTTGGTTTCTCTCCAGATTATATATGTATCCATTTTCCCCCCATGTCTCCCCATAGGTGTTCTTACATATCCAATACTTTCCATCCTCCGATTCGTCATACCCAACAACAAGTAGCGAGTGCGAATCTGGTTTATACCATGGCAGACGACACCCCCCATGTAATACTTGAATCTAAGGCCAATTACAACGCTAACAACTACGGGCTGTTTCGCAACAGCCCGCATAAGTGAAATCTCATCATAATAGTCTGGCTGCAATATTTTGTAACCGTTGATGAAAATTCGCTCTTTACCTTTTTTATCTAAGGTCTTTAGCCCGTAGTTGTTAGCGTTGTAATTGGCCTTAGATTCAAGTATTACATGGGGGTGTCTTCAAACATGGTCTGCCATGGTATAAACCAGATTCGCACTCGCTACTTGTTGTTGGGTATGACGAATCGGAGGATGGAAAGTATTGGATATGTAAGAACACCTATGGGGAGACATGGGGGAAAATGGATACATATATCTGGAGAGAAACCAAGGTAGCCCCGCAGGATCATGTGGACTTCTTTCCTGTGCTTATTATCCGGTCATTAATTCGGATCCAGGAGTTAAGGGTAATCGGAGCTTAATCTGATGCCATTCTGTTTGATGTAATCAAACGCTTTTTGCACGCTCCCCCCGGAACTATAATCTGTTTCCCAATTATCTAGAATTTCTTGAGCTGATAGTTTTACCAGCTCTCCTGATATGATTTGATGAGCTCCTTCCACGGCTTCAACCGAGCTAAAAGCAAAGCAAGTCCCTGTTTGTAAGTAGGATAAACAAATTAGTAGGATAAACAACAATAATCAACAACAACAACAATAATAATAATAAATTTCCTTACGGAAGTCTCCTTGATTGGAAACATCGGTAACAGCCCCCAGCTGTCTCCAATCGACTGCTTGCGGAAGATCGGATATATCTTGATTGATAACAGACACGTCCGGGGGATAATTGCATCCTCTTGCCCAACTAATTAACTTATGAGAGTTTCGGTGTTTAATGTAAGCATCGAGGTATGCAGCTAAGTATAAGGCAGCAGATACGGGTATACCATATTTAAGGCCCTTTGATAATTTGGAGAACATCTAGCAAGAATAGTAACAAGGAATACTGATTAATAGAAGCATACAAAATTAGAATAGTAACAAGAATAGTAACAAGAATAGTAGCAAGAATAGTAACAAACTAGAGTGAAGAAAATGAAAATGAAACTAGGGTTTGATATAGAGGCATACTGATTAACAGAAGCATACAAAACTAGGGTTTATATTTGAAGTAAGAAAATGAAATAGTTGATCAATGGAGTGAAGAATCGAACCTCACAGTGAAGAATAGTAACAAGGAATTACAAACAGACCAGAGGCATAAGAAACCAGAGCGAAGAAAATGAAAATGAAATTAGGGTTTGATATGTAGAGGCATACTGATTAATAGAAGCATACAAAACTATGGTTTATATTTGAAGTAAGAAAATGAAATAGTTGAAAGTATGATCGTGTGGGTAAGAACGATTGGGCTGGATCGTTCGCTAAGGGTCTAGAGAAACTAAGGGTAAAATGGGGGATTGATGATATGGGTGTCAATTTTATGACAACACCAGTATGCAAGAAAAAGGGGGTTCAACTATCAAAATCCCATGTCTAGTTTTATTGGGCCCAAACCATCATTTTCTATATTGGGCTTCTGTCAATTGGAAAATATTTTTGCTCAGTGAGTATGAGCCTTTAAGACAACAAGCTTTGGAAATTAATAATAACTGGGTTCATGATATGTATATACCTTTAAGCTTTGGTATCTCTTCATCGTTAGTCTTTGAGAAGGAAATGGATTTATTCAATGACTCTCTGGTAACAACATTCTTAATACTGAAGCTCTCTATTGAATTACTTATAAAATCATTGGGCTCAACCCAAGACAAGGAAAAGGTGTTTGAATCCCAAGGGTGGAGTAACATGGTTTACTGCTTATAGTGTGATTTAATAACTTCAAAGAAAACAATTGATTTGTTATATGAGTTGCTTCAAAGCCAGTCGGACATTTCAGACAAGTGTCTCAATTAATAAATTTAAATTTTTTCTTCGCTTCGACACCCTTTGGATCGGTATCCAAATCTCGTACGACATATGTTAGATAAACTAAGACAATTGTCCTAAATTTTTTTCAATAGTTGAAGATGTGTCGAAGCAATATTGATCAATGAAGGGCTGCAGACCTATAAAGCACGGACTCCGACACACACAGCTATATATGTATAAAAGATTTAAAATGAAAATCAAAATATATAAATTTGCGTGTAATGTCAAAATGCTTGTATTTGACCTTTTATTTAATCACTTATTGAAAAGCTAAGAATATTGTAATTAAAATGTAATGTTTTTAATCTCTTATTGATTATCATTATTGTTTCGACACATTTTTTTTTTTGATCAAGTAGCCTAGTGGCTAAAAATTCCACCTGTAAGATGGATAAGTGGGATGACCGGGGTTCGAACCCCAGCCCCCTGCATATATAATGCAATGCCCCAGTTAACTGAGCTAAACTAACGGGACTGTTTCGACACATTTTAATCTCTTGTAGATATGTCTAATATGTTTCTAAGAAAAGTAGAATAAAAAAAAAAATGGACACTTATCCGAAACGTATAGTACAAGTGTCGGACACACCTAATTATAGAGATCATCGTGCTTCATAGTTGAAGATATTAGATTTCTATCATTTGTCTTAAAAAGAAAAAAGAAATTAATGAAATAAAGTGGTTAATTTAGAATCGCATGTATTTATTTTGACGAGAGAGAGAGAGAGATGAGAGACGTAATGCCGTAATGGTGCAGGTGGCTATGTTTATTTAGCTTTAGTGGGAAAGTAGTCAAGTTGGATCCATGTAGTATTTGATAGCACAAAATAAGCTTGCTACCCTCCTTCAGGTGAATTTTCTGGTAGACATATTATGTGAATATGTACATGTACGTTTGTTAAGGTGGATGATTCTGATCGGTTTACAAATAGTATTTATTGATTTTTCTATATTAATATTATTTGAGGATCAATCACAATCATTCACCTAAGCCGTGTACCAGTACATATCAGCGTAGTATGTGTACCGGAGTATTCACACTTATTTAGAACAATAACACTAACACAAAAGTATATAATGTATATGCTATCAAAAAAAAAAGTATATAATATATAAAGGGTTTGGGTTTCAATCTAGAATATGAACTATGAGGTATTAATTATTGTCAGAAATAAAAGTTACACACACACACACGTAATAATTGGGTTAAATAAAATAAATAAATAAATAAATAAATAAAAAGAGAGATAGTACTTTCTAATCAATCAAATAAAGAAGATCTAGGACATGTTTTCTAGCATGTAAATCTAGACCTTGATGTAGATACTCGATCTTAATCCACTAAATATACATATGATAGTATGAATAATCAATAATCATATAATGATTAAGGGGGCAGAACCATTATCATTCGGAAATCGAATAAGATATGAACACATAATAATAATAATAATAATAATAATAATAATAATAATAATAATAATAATAATAATAATAATAATAATAATAATAATAATAATAGGGCAACCTTATAAAACAAGCTGAATTTCATGTAAAATACATACCTGGCTATGGATGGTTGCATAATTATATGTGACTAAATTTGTGCAAAAAAATAAAACAAATCGACAATTCACTGGGATCTGAATCCGTTTAACCACCCTTTCTTGGATAGTTAGCTATATGTAGATCCACTGCACATCGATTGAGGGAGATGAAAAACAGTAAATTTAAACACAAAAGGAGAAAAAGCATACTGAGATCTGAGAAAGATTGTTTAGGCAAAAACATGATTTTGTTTTGTTTTGGGGGCACAAGGATTATTTGTGAAGAAGAGGTTAGCATTGGTTTGGTTGATTGATTTCGTAAGAGAGAGAGAGAAAGAAAGAGACACACGACAGTGGACACAGTTCAGTTCAGCGTGTAACTTGGCTTTTTACTTTTAGGGTTCTTCGTACGAACAGATATCGCGTGTTTAGTCAAAACCGGGTTGGTTGACCCGATCGTTTAGTATAGCCACAATTTCAGCCCAATTTACTTCTATTCATCTGACCCGTTTGTTATTTCTCTAGTCCATTTCAATCCAATTTATTTTTACACCTCTCATATTTCTTTTTGAGATCTCCCGTCGCTTACACATTCCCAATTTTACTCCCTCCCCTATTAACTAACTAATGAGCATCGTAAAAATGTAAAATGTGGAAAAACAAATTTCGCAACATATCCTACAAATTGTGTCCGCGTTTTAAAATACAAACCGATTTAATTGTTGATTATTCCAAATACAATGATTACACGATTATTCCATAGTCCTCATTGAATCATTATAAGACCTAACAAAACAGCACCAAACGCCGCAGATTTAGCGGAAGCAGCAAATCCACGACGCATAGATAACAAACCACTAGTAGCAGCAACGGAAAGAATAGAATTCCACGGATCTTCTTTCTTCCTTATATAAATCATAGAACAATCATATTTCAGCCCAATTTACTTCTATACATCCGACCCGTTTGTTATTTCTCTAGTCCATTTCAATCCAATTTATTTTTACACCTCTCGTATTTCTTTTTGAGATCTCCCGTCGCTTACACATTCCCAATTTTACTCCCTCCCCTATTAACTAACTAATGAGCATCGTAAAAATGTAAAATGTGGAAAAACAAATTTCGCAACATATCCTACAAATTGTGTCCGCGTTTTAAAATACAAACCGATTTAATTGTTGATTATTCCAAATACAATCATTACACGATTATTCCATAGTCCTCATTGAATCATTATAAGACCTAACAAAACAGCACCAAACGCCGCAGATTTAGCGGAAGCAGCAAATCCACGACGCATAGATAACAAACCACCAGTAGCAGCAGCGGAAAGAATAGAATTCCACGGATCTTCTTTCTTCCTTATATAAACCATAGAACAATCATATTTCAGCCCAATTTACTTCTATTCATCCGACCCGTTTGTTATTTCTCTAGTCCATTTTAATCCAATTTATTTTTACACCTCTCGTATTTCTTTTTGAGATCTCCCGACGCTTACACATTCCCAATTTTACTCCCTCCCCTATTAACTAACTAATGAGCATCGTAAAAATGTAAAATGTGGAAAAACAAATTACTTATCTGTCTCTTTTTTGATTAAAAAACTCGGTTACCTTATAATTAATTGTGTAAAATTTTGTTTACTTCAAAATATTTATTTTCTCCTTATTATGAAAAACGAATTCAAATTAAAATTTGAAATAAAAAGGTTATGATTTTGAATTGAGGAATAAGGTTTTATTATTATTGTGTTTGACATGAGTGGTTTCTTGCTCATACGTATCTTCAGAAAGCACATGCTAATGTTTGGGAAACTAAACTAAACAATATCGTATTTTTTATTTTTCTTTTATGTTATTTTTGTAATTGTTTTTTTTTTGTTACCATGATATTGATACGAAGTTTCCACTGCCGTTAGTGATGACTAATCTTCGTCGGGGAACCCGTGGGGCACACAAGGTGGATTCTCCCCTCCCAATCGATTTTTTGTAATTGTTTTACTACTTATAATAATCAAAGATTAATGACACTATTTGCTCATTTAATTCTTCATCTCTTAACACTGAATGATACTATATAAGCCATCTTTGATTAAACATCAATCAACTCCAACTCTTTCACCTCCATACGTGAACTATACCATTTCCTTTTCACATATAATGACTTCCAACAATCCCTTCATGCTACATCATGCATCCTTTGTTAATGTTCATGCTACACAACAAAGTGATCAAGAACAAAACACTTGCGTGGACGATCTCCTTTGCCACCATATATAACAGATTTAGTGAGAGATTTGGCATAGAAACCGTTTTTGGGACATGACTTCAATCAAAAGGTAATTTCTCCCACTCTGTAACTCCGATTTAAGAGATTCTTGAAGTTACGGGAAGCTAACAAAATTCCCGTAATTTTAGCACCAATTTCATCAAATATTATTAAGAATTGAGGTATGTAGGTGGTTTTGAAATTGAGAAGAATCATCACCCTTAGATCATAAGCTTCAAGTAAGGTAAGAATTAAGTCAATCCTCTATTTCTCTCTTCAAATTCGTGCTCTTTTTCTCTCTCTGAAACTAAGGTTTAAATTATTTATTTCCATCTTGCATGTGAATGATTCAAGCAAATCTTGGTTTGGGTGTTATAATAGGAATTGGAAGATTTGGTGTGGAACACGTATTTAGGACAAAACTTCAATTAAAAGGTAATTTCTTCCTCCCTGTAAATTTCTCGAAATTTATTTTTATTTAATTTTCTTTAGTCTATATTGATCTCTTTATTTTAGTATTAGTCAAAAAATAATTGAAATTTTTTTATTTATTATTTAGTGAAAAAAGTTATCTTTTTGTTTTATTCTTTATTTAAATTTAAATATTTAAATTAAATTAAACTAGTGTGTGAGCCCGTGCCAAACACGGGAAATAAAATAACTATAAAATTTAAATATGAATTAAATTTAAATAAAATTTAAGGTCAATTTGTAAAACTTATTATATATTTAAATCTTTTGACATATAAGTTAGCACAACTAAACTATAAAGTTAATAGTAAATAGTAATATTCAATATTTTAATCCACAAATCTTAGTTCACCCTGCCAAAAATGCTAAAATTGTTAGATTGGATGTCGTGATTGAAGTTCGAAATTCGGCTCCTCCACTTGTGTGTTTGAGTTTTTAATACAGTAGCTATTTTCATTTCATCTATCCAACAAATTGTTTTTTCAATGTTTTAAAAATCAGACGGACGGTTCAACCAGTTGAATGAAAAATTGGTCTAGACAACTTCAAAAAACGTAATGTCTACATAACTGGAAAAAAATCAGAAAAACGATCATAACCAGTCTGATTTTTTTTGGTCAAGGAATTAGAAAATCCACCTTAAAGGTGAATAAGTCGAGTGTACGGGATTCGAACCCCGACTCTTGCACATATAGTGCGATGTCCCTGCCAACCGAGTTAAGCTTACGGTAAATTGTACTTGGCCGTTTTTTTTCCCAAAAAAATACCGTATTTTTTGGTTCTTTTATCCAATTATGACTTATGGATTAAGCTATATATTTTTTTTCCCAATAGCTTGGTGGCTAGACTCACACACTATAAGTGTGGAGAATTGGGAATTTCGGGATTCGAATCTCAATCTCTTTAATAATGTCTCTAGTAGCTACCAACTTAATTACCCTTACGGGAGATGGATTTAATGTATTTGTCATATTACTTTTGTGTATTTGGTAAGAATTTATGTATTTTTACTCTATTAGTCAAGACTTTAAATGAATTATTTATAAATATTAGCACTAAATGTATATTTATTTATTATCCGGTTCAGCCGGTTCAATAATGATTTAACCGGTCCAATCAGTTAAATCATGACCCTAAGGTCACACCGGATCAACCTCCTGTCCGATTTTAAAAAATAAGAAATGCACCTAGTAACTTGAAAAATGACTTATATTTAGAAACAACTTTTTTTTTCTCTCAAATGGTGCTTATAATTAGGAACGAATGGAGTAAAAAATTAAGAAATTATGGTGAGTCTTGTCAAGTTTAATAAACATTGTAGCTACACTTTCCTATTTGTGTTTTAATGTTGTCATGTTTCTTTTAGTTTTTTGTATGTTTATTTTCCTATATCTTGGATAATCATCACAAGCTTGAAATGTTAGTTGTCCAAATTGTTGAGAGAAATTTTGTTTAAAACTTAGAAGTTATAAGCAAACAATCCTCATAAGTTTTTTTTTTTTTTGTCTAAAATGGTTTATACTTGATTAAAATCTCATTTTTATGAAGTATTAATCGATCGGTTCATCATATAAGTTTTTTCCAATCGATCGGTGCTTGAAAAAGTGTGAAATAGGCCATTTTATCTTGCTTCAATCGATTGACCCTCCTGGGGTTCTGCTTCAATTGATTGAAGCTGTCAAAACTGAAGAAATTTCTTCTTTGTGTACTGTTCAATCGATTGAAATGGCTTCTAGAGGCAAATTTTGACAGTTTTCACTACTTTTTGGTTTGTTTGCTTGTATTTTACTCACTTCAATCAATTGATCAATCAATTGATATCTTCACATTTTCTCTTATTTTTACACACATATCACAAACAATATAAATGTTTTTTCCCAAGTTTTTGAGAACACAATTCTCATAATTCACAAAACACTTTCACTCTCAAAAATCTATTTTCTCAAAACTCTCTCTCTCAACCTTTGGAAACACTTTCATAGCTCTTGGAGATTGTTCATAGGATTAGGGAAATCAATTAACAATGATCTTTGAGTGCTAGGTGCTAGGTGAAGATTTAGATTGAAGGATTCAATCAAAAATCAAGGAGAAAGCAAAAAGAAGAGTGATTCTTCTCAATCAAGGAGTGATTGAGTTTTTCACCAAGGTTCAAGGAATAGGAAGGATCTTTGCATTGGAATTGAAGGAAATTCAAGGGGATTTGAATTGTCTCAAGAAATTCTCAAAGAAGAACTATTGAAGACCTTGGAGGTTGATCAAGCTTCAATTGCAAGTGTTGGAGTCGAAGAACGAATCAAGATCAAGGGATCAAGTGAAGATTGGTGATAATCTTGTGGCTTTCTTTCGTTGTAAAAGATTCGTTGCAAACTTGCATTCCAAAATCAATAAAACAAGGTGCTATCGGTGGTTTGACATCGATAGTGAAAGAGGAGTACACCGAGTGAGGACAAAGGTGGAACCTCTATAAAAATTGTGTTTGTCTTTCTCTTTCCCTAATCTTTTTAATTTGTTCATTGTGATTTTGGTTACAATTAGGTTAATCCTTGAAATTTGATAATTGGAAAAAGTGAATCACAAGTTTTTGAATTTGTGTTGATCAAAAGATTTCAATTTCAAAATTGCATTCATATTGATTCAATTATTCAATTAGCAAATTGAAGGATTTGTTACTTGATTTTAACCAAATCTTAACATTTGAATTGATTGGTAGAATAATAGAAATCGCTTGATTTAGTTATATTGATTGAACACTTAGAAAGATTTTATCAAAACTTTATACACACCAAGTGTTTGATCAATTGCCTAAGTTAGAATTTTACTTGCACACCAAGTGTTTGATAAAATTCTTTTTGTAGCAATTCTACAATTTTACCACATTAATTCATTGTCTTGAACATTAGTGTGTTTTTTAATTCTCTAAAGTAAAACATTCTAGATTAGCAATTGTGTTATTCAATCATCAAGCTTATTGTGTATCAATATTAAATTGAGCTTTTGACATTGTATTCAAATAATACCTCTAGTATCAATTTGAATATGGTTTCAATTTTCCGTCACTTTTGCGATTTAGATTGTATTATCTCGTAGCATTAATTCTCACAATCTTGCATTATCTCGATCGTTCCAACTCGTAAAACTCGCAAAATATTTTAAAAAGTCTTTCGCTACGCATTTTAAACTCGACGTTCTCTATTCACCCCCCTCTAAAGAAAGTACCGCGTCATACAAACCAACAAGTGGCATCAAGAGCTTGGTCTATTGATCAAGGTTTTACCACCTATTAGTCGGTATGGCGCGTAACGATCCAAAAGGGGCGTATAATAGCGCTCCCGTGTTTACCGGCGAAAATTACGAGTTTTGGAAAGAATGTATGAGTGTCCATATCATGTCTATTGATATGGAAGTATGGAAGGCCGTTACGAATGGGATACATCAACCGACTCACATTGTTAACGGTGTCCTACTCGCAAAACTTGAGAATGATTGGAACGAGGACGATCAAAAGAAAGTGCAATACGATTTTAAGGCAAGAAACATTTTAATCTCCTCTATTGGAGTGAACGAATTCTATGCCATATCGCATTGCAAAACCGCAAAAGAAATGTGGGATGCGTTGTCCAATATCTATGAAGGAACGCATGACGTAAAGCAATCTAAAATTGATATGCTATCACATGAGTTTGAACTCTTCACCTTGGAAGCAAACGAAAGTATTGCCTCCATGCAAATGAGGTTCACACAAATTGTGAACAAACTTGGTAATTTGGGTAAAACTATTTTTAATCAAGAGTGTACTAACAAAATCTTAAGGTCTTTAAGTAGGGAGTGGCAACCTAAGGTCACCGCAATCAAGGAAGCTCAAAATTTAAACACCTTGGAAATCACAACCCTATTTGGAAAGCTTAAGGAGCATGAGTACACTCTTAAAAGACTCAATGCTCAAGAAGAGAGTCTTAAAAGAAAAGAAAAGTCAAAGGAGAAAAAGGGACTTGCTCTCAAAGTAGAGAAAGAAGAGAGTGATGACAATGAAGACTCCTCCGATGACGATGAGGAGATGGGATTATTTGTGAAGAGATACAATAGCTACATGAAGAAGAAGGGTTTGAAACACAATGAGGATAATCTCAAAAAGTTCCGTAAATCTTTCAAAAAGGGAAATAATACTAAGAAGGAAGAAAAGGAAATCACTTGCTATGAATGCGGAAAGACGGGTCACATTAAAAGTGAATGCCCAACTCTTTCCAAGGCAAAAGGGAAAGCTCATCATAAGTACAAAGGAGGAAAGCCTAAGGGGAGAAAAATATACATTACTTGGTGTCGCGGTGATTTTTGGATATCAAGCTATTAGTTAGCATTGACTCGCAAATTTTAAGTTTCACCACCGAGCTTTTATTTTTCCAAGGAAAAGGGGAAAAGTTCGTAATAACCCTATTTTATGAGATTATAGGTTCGGGGGTTGGTTACGTCGAGGGAAGGTATAACACCCTAAACGTCTATAGTACTCTATAGGAACCTCTTGTTTTTATTTTTATCTTTGTGCTAAATTCAATGCTTGTTTTGCAAATAATTGTATAAATGTGAAAAGCTAAAGAAAAAAAAGTTTTTGTTATTTTTATTGATTTGGGAAGACAAGTCTTTTGCACTACGTACCCGTTAAGGATCAAAACCTCTGTAGTTCGGGTAAAAAGCCGAGTGATTTGTTTGATTAATTTTAAAGTTTTTTAAAAAAATTGTTTTAACATAAGCAAAAATAAAAATGTGATGTTGTTTGATTTTAAATTGTAGAAAGGGTGTCTAATATGATTAGAGATTGATTGATGTTTGCTTGAAAATAAAAGACGCGTAAACTTGGTTTGAAATCCAAGTGTTTGTTGTTTGGAAAATGTTTGATGACAAAATATTTTTTGTGTTTGGAAAAGGTTTGTGTTAAAAAAAAGTTTTTTTTTTTTGGGTTTTAGAAAAGGTTGATGCAAAAAAAGGTTTAGAAATGATAAGAGGCCGAGATGGCATAAAGTGTGTAGTCGATTGATTTTAAATTGTGAAGAAAAGTCTAAATATGATTAAAATTAATTGAAGTTTGATTTGAGAAAAGACGGAATCACTTGGTTTGAAATCCAAGGTTTGTTAAAAAAAAATTTTGATGAAGTCTTTGAATATTTAAATGTTTTTTGTGATTTTTTGTCATAAAAAAAAGGTTAAACGCGATAAAGTAAACTAAACGCGACGAATTAAATTAACTAAGCGCAAAGGATTTCATAATGACGTTGGGTCAAAATGAAAATCCCCTATTCCTTGGATTTACTACACTATTTGACATAAAGCGGAATAAATAAATATGAATGCAATGCAAGATTCTCATTCATATTTACATTGGTCGTAAATACATTCTAATTTCCAATAATAAAATAAATAAATAATTATTAAACAAATAAATAAAATTCAAAATAAGTAATACAAAGTAAAAGCATAAAATTAAAAGCAAACTAAGAAGAAAAATCTTTTTGAGGTGCATGTAATTTGACTCAAGGATCTAAAGAAACCCTTGTCCAAATAAAACACTTATTTTTAAACTAAAAGCAATCAAGTGAAAATAAACTTATAGAGTTAAGCTAAATGAATGTGTTCTACAAAAGAACTTATTTTTTCATCTTAGTGCATGAAACTTGACTCAAATGCTTAGAAAAGCACTTGTCCAAGTAAGCACTTTTTATTTGTTGTTGTTATTAGCAGATCAAGCGGAGTGTAAAATAGATTTAAAGGGGTTTTAGCCCAAAGCAAACAATCAGCCCAATAAATAAATAAATAAATAAGTAAATAAATGAGTTAATGAAACAAACAAAAAAAAGATAGAAACAGAACAAAGCGTATGCAGAACGCGAGAGAGAAAAAAAAAGTCACCGAGAGAGAAATCGCGGCAGCTCAAGGCGGATCACGGCGGCACGAGAGAGAGGTCCGGTTGAGAGATAGGGAGGAACGGCAGGTGGCGAGAATCTCGTTCTTCTTCTCTGTTTCTATTCTTTTTTGAACAAGATTCTCTGTTTCTATTCTATTCCTACCTCTTTGTTTCTTTTTGTTCTATTTTCTGTTTGTTTTGTTTGGATTGTGATGGGTTTTATGGAGGAAGGTTGAAGATGATGGTGATTTGAATATGGTAGTGAGGATTAGAGAGATTGAAAGATGAAGGTTATGTGGTGGTTTGTGGTGATTTGTGGTAGTTTAGTGGTTTTTGGGTTGAGAAAGGAGAAGATGGTGTTGGTGTTTTTTGGTTTACTGCCTCTGCAGATTTTTTCTCTTTGATTTTTCTCTGTATTCAATTGTGTTTTTTTTTTGCTGCCCGCAATCATCCTCAATTTATAGACTTTATTGATGAATTTCTATGTTCATTGGATAAAATTGGGTTTGGATTTTGGTTGGCTTTAGCTATAAAGTTGAATCTGCAGATTTAAAAGAAGTAGGAAGTGACATGAGCTTTTTCTTTGAGTGCAACCTTGGTGAAGCTTAAGCCATATTTGGAAAAAGTTCAAAATCAAAGAATCCTGAAAACAGGGGAGGAAAGCGCAGCACTGTGTTGTTGTTGCTGTATCTTCTTTTTTATTTTCTTTTTTTTGTTTGACTTTTAATAATAATAATAATAATAATAATAATAATAATAATAAATAGTCTTAAAAATAAAAAAAGGAAAATAATAACAAAGATGTAGAAAAAAAAAGGGAAGTAATTATTGTAATTTCATTCTTTTCCTTCTTTTTGATTTTTGATTTAATAACAATAAAAAATGATAACATTAATAACATTAGAAATTATTATTTCTTTAAAATTTGAATTTTAAATAAAAATGTAAAAATGTGATAAAAAAATTATTTATAAAAAAGGTAGGACAAAAATAGGTTATGAAAAAGATTTTGGGTCAAAAAATGGGGTATGACAGATGTCCCTATTTAAGTTTTTTCGACCGGAGAAAAACAATTTTTTATTTTGATTTTTACGGGTAGAAGAGACTTAAATACAGAGTACACCATTTTTTGACCAAGTTAAAAGAATAAATGCTATGAATGTGATATTATGAATGTTATGTCACCTGTATGAGTGCATATATGAATGTGAGACAATAAAAATTATCTGACTGGAAATGAAACAAGTTTGCTGGGGAACAAGAATAGTGAAGACAGAAAGCGGTAAAGTCCTATATGCAGACAGAAAACAAAAAACTCCTGTGTATGGACAGAAATAAAGACAGAAAGCAGTAAAGTCCTGTGTGTGGACAGAAGTAAAGACAGAAAGCAATAAAGTCCTGTGTGTGGACAGAAGTAAAGACAGAAAGCAATAAAGTAAAGGTTCCTAAGGGACAAATGGTGTGGGTTCCTAAAAATACTTCGCTTCACACTAACCCTCAATGACCCAATGAAAATTGGGGACCTAGTTTAAATGTCTAAGTGATAGGAAAATGTCTTGAACCATTGGAGAGAAATTAGCCTCTTGACAATGGAGGTTTTGAAGGGAGACATCTCGTGTTATCTCAAAGTTGCGGGAATTGATCATCCCTCAACCTAAGAACTTAGGGAAGTTTTTTATCTCATCCTATTCCTTGTTTGGTTACTTTACTCATTAGTTTTTGTTGCATATAGTTTTATATAATGTTGGTATACTATATTGATGATGAACTACATCGAATTGTCCATTTCCAAAAATTTTACTATGAAATGCTAATAATTTTCATAGACGCATATGTTTACAATGGCAATTAGTTGCAGTTTCTAATCAAATATTATACCAATTCATGTGTTATTGACTATATGTTAGATGCATTGCATTTCATTTATCTTAAATGATTGTTGCATGCATTTCATTTCAAATTGCACTTTACATAGTTTTGTGTTCATGTGCATTATTTATCCTTGGTTGATGCATTTTTCATCTCATTATAGGTGCTAGATGCATGTTCTTGGATATTTATCATCTTGTGTTAATTTTTTTTGGATTTGCTAGGTGCATTACTTTGTGTTTGCATCTCATGTTTGGTTGTTTATGATATTTGCTCATTGTTATATACTATGTGTGTTTTGTTACCTTGCGTATGTTTACGCTTTTGGTTTGGACTATTTCGTCGTTCTCTCCTTTTTGGTGTTGTCAAAGGGGGAGAATAGACAAGTTTTTAATGTTTCATCAAGCTTTGTTTCAGGAGGAGCTTAGTTGTAAAAGCTTCGGAAAAATCTTAGCTTCCGAAAAAGCTTCGGAAGTGATTCAAAAAACTTCAAGCATTGACAACATCAAAAAGGGGGAGTTTGTAGCTACACTTTCCTATTTGTGTTTTAATGTTGTCATGTTTCTTTTAGTTTTTTGTATGTTTATTTTTCTATATCTTGGATAATCATCACAAGCTTGAAATGTTAGTTGTCCAAATTGTTGAGAGAAATTTTGTTTAAAACTTAGAAGTTATAAGCAAACAATCCTCATAAGGTTTTTTGCCTAAAATGGTTTATACTTGATTAAAATCTCATTTTTATGAAGTACTAATCGATCGGTTCATCATATAAGTTTTTCCCAATCGATCGGTGCTTGAAAAAGTGTGAAATAGGCCATTTTATGTTGCTTCAATCGATTGACCCTCCTGGGGTTCTGCTTCAATCGATTGAAGCTGTCAAAACTGAAGAAATTCCTTCTCTGTGTACTGTTCAATCAATTGACATAATGGACCTCCTGGTTCAATCGATTGAAATGGCTTCTAGGGGCAAATTTTGAAAGTTTTCACTACTTTTTGGTTTGTTTGCTTGTATTTTACTCACTTCAATCAATTGATCAATCAATTGATATCTTCACATTTTCTCTTATTTTTACACACATATCACAAACAATATAAATGCTTTTTCCAAAGTTTTTGAGAACACAATTCTCATAATTCACAAAACACTTTCACTATCAAAAATCTCTTTTCTCAAAACTCTCTCTCTCAACCTTTGGAAACACTTTCATAGCTCTTGGAGATTGTTCATAGGATTAGGGAAATCAATTAACATTGATCTTTGAGTGCTAGGTGCTAGGTGAAGATTTAGATTGAAGGATTCAATCAAAAATCAAGGAGAAAGCAAAAAGAAGAGTGATTCTTCTCAATCAAGGAGTGATTGAGTTTTTCACCAAGGTTCAAGGAATAGGAAGGATCTTTGCATTGGAATTGAAGGAAATTCAAGGGGATTTGAATTGTCTCAAGAAATTCTCAAAGAAGAACTATTGAAGACCTTGGAGGTTGATCAAGCTTCAATTGCAAGTGTTGGAGTCGAAAAACGAATCAAGATCAAGGGATCAAGTGAAGATTGGTGATAATCTTGTGGCTTTCTTTCGTTGTAAAAGATTCGTTGTAAACTTGCATTCCAAAATCAATAAAACAATGTGCTATCGATGGTTTGACATCGATAGTGAAAGAGGAGTACACCGAGTGAGGACAAAGGTTGAACCTCTATAAAAATTGTGTTTGTCTCTCTCTTTCCCTAATCTTTTTAATTTGCTCATTGTGATTTTGGTTACAATTAGGTTAATCCTTGAAATTTGATAATTGGAAAAAGTGAATCGCAAGTTTTTGAATTTGTGTTGATCAAAAGATTTCAATTTCAAAATTGTATTCATATTGATTCAATTATTCAATTAGCAAATTGAAGGATTTGTTACTTGATTTTAACCAAATCTTAACATTTGAATTGATTGGTAGAATAATAGAAATCGCTTGATTTAGTTATATTGATTGAACACTTAGAAAGATTTTATCAAAACTTTATGCACACCAAGTGTTTGATCAATTGCCTAAGTTAGAATTTTACTTGCACACCAAGTGTTAGATAAAATTCTTTTTGTAGCAATTCTACAATTTTACCACATTAATTCATTGTCTTGAATATTAGTTTGTTTTTTAATTCTCTAAAGTAAAACATTCTAGATTAGCAATTGTGTTATTCAATCATCAAGCTTATTGTGTATCAATATTAAATTGAGCTTTTGACATTGTATTCAAATAATACTTCTACTATCAATTTGAATATAGTTTCAATTTTCCGTCACTTTTGCGATTTAGATTGTATTATCTCGTAGCATTAATTCTCACAATCTTGCATTATCTCGTACAATCGTTCCAACTCGTAAAACTCGCAAAATATTTTAAAAAGTCTTTCGCTACGCATTTTAAACTCGACGTTCTCTATTCACCCCCTCTAGAGAAAGTACCGCGTCATACAAACCAACAAACATCACATATAAACAAAATTTATATACATATTATATGAAAATATAAAATAAATATAATATATAAAGTACTTGAATATACACATATAAAAATTATTTTAATAAAATGTTCAGCGATGGAGTCCCCATGGGTCGAAGGCTATCATCCGGTCCCTATTCCGAAACCTTCTTTGTGGAAAATTCTCCGTCATCTCTGCGGAAGAAATCCCCTGTTTTCGGTGCCCCAATCGGAACAATCTCCACAAAGATCCTCACTTATATATACAATTTTTTACGGAACATATAGACCACCCTGTTAATTCATGGAGACAATCAAATGGATTATGTTAATGATTTCAAGATTTTCACCGTTCTATATAACCGTCTTCTTTGTTTTTTTTTATTACCCAATTTAACTGTTTTCTTAGTGAGAAAAATAAAAGCTAAACATTCCTTTAAATAAAAACAAAATTTTCTCAAATTGAGACAATCAAATGAAGACATGAACAAAATATGAGGAATTTAATTATTAAAAGGATTAAATTGAATGACAATTTACATACTCACCATCCCATTTTGAAGGGTGTTAAAAAAAATTAAAATTAAGGTAAATTTGTCGTGACTTTAAATGCTTTGTAAATATATAGATTGAATATTTCAAGAATATTCTAAATTTTTTTTTCAAGAATATGGAATATAAAAAAGTATTTATTCAATCAAAAGGAATATATAAAAGTCTGAAATGTAATTTTGTGGATACATTGAACTATTATTATTTTTTTTGACAAACATTGAATTATTTTATTAACTCTCTAGTTTTTAAAAGAAGCGGATCATGATCATAAATAGTTTTTTATAGTTAGAAAATGCAATATTTTAGAATGAATGAAGTTATTATTTGACTTTTCTAAATAATTTATTTTCTTTTATATAATATAGATATATTTCTTTTGTTTGGAAATTTGAAGGTCAAATCCAATTAGTATGATTTATAATATCCTGTTAAAAAAAAGGGTAGATTTATAACATTTTTAAATCACTAAATCAATTAAAAAAAATCACAAATAACCAAGCACCTCATCCCAAACAACCACCACCATAATTAGTTTGTGGAAAATAGAGATAAGCACTCTTAAGAAAATAAATATGAAAATATGTAGGGGTCTGAGTTCAAATTTTGGACACCACATGAAATTTCTAAAAAAAAGTAAATATGGAAATATTATTTTTAAGCATTCAACCTTTTAAGTCTTAATTTTTTTAATAATATTAAATGCAAAATCTCCATATTTCTTTTTTGGAATGCCGATTTTCATACAGAGACTTAGAAGGTTTGAGCAAGTGCTCAACATCAACCAGTTGAGTTAAGTTCACAAGGACTTCATTCATTTAATTTAATTTTATGTTTTACTATATGACAATATAAAATTTTCCTTTCAATCTATGTACCAAAATAATAAATTAATTTCAATCAACAGAAGTCAACTATCGTTGGGTGATTTATTTCAACCAATGGAAAAAACGTTAATCTAATAAGACATTTATCTTGATCAAATGGTCTTTGGATCCTTGAATGAAGAAAATGTCATGATTAATGAAACATAATGAAATAAAGGGAAAATAACTTGGTCAAATCATATAAAAATTAAGAACATTATCCTATAAATGTTTACAAAGCCAAATACTACACATATTATTACGTATGGTTTGAGACTATCGATTCACATACTATCGGAAGATTATAGCAATGATGTTTTGATGTCAATGTCTTGAGTCTAGAGTTTTACCAAAGTTCACCAGCATGACCATTATTTTCATATTTGAATATTTTTTCAAAACAAACATAAAAAGAAATGTCATCGTTGAATGATAGAATTGTAAAAATAAAAGAAACGAATTGATAAAATTATAATTCATGAAAAACATGGACACGTAGTACAAAACACAAGAAAAATAACTATAACTAAAGAGAAATAATTAAAAAGAAAAGATTTGGAAAATTGTGAGTTTTAGTGAAAAAATGTACATATGAATGATTTTGTCTTAAATGTGAAATTAAATTCATAAAAGTCAAATATATTGATTCCATTTTTAATTTTAAAAACATATTAGTAAATTAGAATTAGTAAATAATCATTTAAAAAATTATAATCCACGAAAATAAAAAAATTCAGTTTTTTAAAATTATTTGATGTTTTTATTATAATAATTTAAATATTTGAATTAGAATTGTTTCATTTTGTCTTATTTTTCTTTTCATAAACTTTTGAATAAGTAAAGAATAAAGAATAAAGAATATTACACAATTATAATGAATTGAATGCTATTAATAAAATGCATATTCCATTCCATTTTTGAAATAAGTCATATTCTAATTTCGGGTATTTGACATTTATTATTTTGAAAAGTTGACTATTATTAAAAAATTAGTGAACTATATTAAAAAATAAAAAAATAAATTTAATTCAAGCCATTTCTTTATTTAAATTTATTAAAAAAAAGAAATTAACTTTGTATATTAATTATGCTAGAAATTTAATATATAATTTATATAATATTTCATAATATAATTTATTTATTATTGTTATATATTTATGATTTATTATTTCAATTATATTATAATAATTATAATTATATGTTTGAAATTTTATTATTTGAAATATTTCCTTTTTAAAGTATGCATTTAATACAATTGTGTAAGAATCAATGTGAGAAAAACATTTGGAAAAAGAACAATAAATGAGGCTTAGAAAATAAGCCTCAAATGTATAGTATTAAGATTAAGATTAAGATTAAGATTAAGATTAAGATGCTCATAATGCAAGACAAAAATAAATATTGAAGTATTTTTAATTGAAAACTCTTCTTTTATGAAGGTCTATTTTAACAACCAACACCTTTTCATTTGAACAATTTTTTTTTTTTTGAAAAAGTAAAAACAGAGGGCCAATGTGTAATTTACAACATTTTTTTCCCGACTCTTCACTTCAGCTTCTTTGTGTTCTCTTCCTTTCTGCTCTAAATTCTATTCTATTGCTACACTTTTTGGAGAACTGCATTGCATTATCTTGTCTACTAAAGAAAGGAAAAAAACATTATTTTAAAGTTTGGTTTGGATTTGAAATTTTATATACTTGAGACTCTTACGAAAAATAATTCTTCTAAATCTATGGTCTCTGGTTTTATAAGAAAACTTATAATAAACTTAATTAACTAAAAAGTAAATCATATTATAGAAATAACAAAATAATTTAACCAAAACAACATTTTGAATTGTCATGTGAAGTATGATTTACAATACACATTACACATATCTTGTAAAAAAATACATTACACATTTAAAATTTACATTCATACTTAAAACTCATATAATCAAAATTGTATGATCCAATTTCTTTAGAATTCACATATCATATTCTTCTTTTGTGATCTACATCTGCAAAAATCAAAAAGAATAATGAGTATATATCGAACTGAATATAGATAAATACATATAGATAAATTGAAAATTAATAACAATGAAAATACTAAAGAGAAATGAATATAACTAAAGAGAGGAGATTTGGGAAATTGTGAGTTTTAGTGTTGAGGGAAAGATCATATATATAGTAAAACAAAAGGACATTTGAGTAAATTTGTCTTTAATGAGGAATTAAATTCATAAAAGTCAAAGATACTGATATCATTTTTTATTTTAAAATCATATTAGTAAAATCATATTATTTTAAAAACACATGATGTGTCACATTCATTAAATGATGTGGCAACACATCATTGGATGCATGTGTAAAGAATTTTTACACTGACAATGCACAACAATTAAACTCTATTCCATTGAATTTAATTTATATGCACCGTCAGTGTAAAGTTATTTTACACATGCGTCCAATAATATACCAACACATCATGTATGGTATTTAAAAACAGATGATGTGTCACATTCATTAAATGATGTGGCAACACATCATTGGATGCATGTGTAAAGAATCTTTACACTGACAATGCACAACAATAGTCCCAATGCCAGAAGAAGTTCCCACCACCATGTCCAAAATCATAGAAGAACAAAACACCAAAAAACATGATGAAAAGGTTGTTTCAGGACATGCAGCAACTAGGAAAAAGCTACAAGCAGTAGCAATTTCAAGGCTTCGTTCTGTTCTTACAATATTCAACAAAAACCGTTCAAATATACCTTCTGGTCTTGGTTCAAGAGTTGTTGGAACTCTTTTTGGATATCGTCGTGGACATGTTCATTACTTAGTGGTCTACCTCAATTTGTTTATTATTCAGGCAAAGCTATGTCAACAAAATAAACATTGCAAAACACAACCTCCTCCGTCTCACATCACAACATTACTTTAAATCTACAACACCTTTTCTAATTACTCTGTCCTACATCTTCTTATTCTTAACATCGTATTACATATATTATATTCGACTCCTCCAAAGCTAACAGCAAAGTCTAGGTAAGTACAATCAACCATTGATAAACACTAATACTGGTTTATATTACTATTGAAATATCAACCTTAACTTTATCACTTCACTCTCAACTCATTTCATACAACACAAATTCATACACAAGGTTCAAGGATCATGTGGCACCACAAGTGCTAGGTTGCATTCCCATTTAGGTGTGCTAGTTACCTTCTCCTGATGTGGCACCACTTAAAATTGACCATGTGGACTTTATTGACTATTTTTTTTATACATTAAATTTTGTTTTGCATATTTAAACTTATAGTTTTTGTTATTTGCATAATCCCCCACTTTGAATTAATAATATCTCATATTTCCAAATAAAATTAAATAAATTTATCTTTGAAAGAAATCCAAAATCTCACGTTCAACAATCTACAATTAGTGTTCTTGTTCTTCAATGGATCCCAAAAATTACTGTTTCTCAACTCCCCAGTCTTTCCAAACATGTTTCTCCATCCCCCAATCTTCCCAAATCCACGCCTCCACTGCCACCACCATCGATTTCTGGGACGGTGATGAATTCGAAGGTCTTCCCCTTGAACAACAGCCTGACCTTCACTTTCCAATTGAGATTTTTGATGTTAAAAAAAAAAGATTTTGAGATGTATTTAAATCTGAGATTTAAGGTATTCATCATTGAAAATGAGTTTGAAA
Organism: Trifolium pratense; assembly: GCF_020283565.1. Classification (NCBI taxonomy): domain Eukaryota; kingdom Viridiplantae; phylum Streptophyta; class Magnoliopsida; order Fabales; family Fabaceae; genus Trifolium; species Trifolium pratense. The sequence goes on along the minus strand of NC_060065.1, from coordinate 3,746,355 downwards.
ATCATATAGAGAATGATTTCCGATGGTGCATGTGATTTTAAACATTGATTTTAGTGTTAAAATACTCAGATTTGGTCGGATCTTACTTGGGTCATCGGGTTGTATCACAACCCGGCTGGAGGTTGAAGACAACCAGATTTTGTTTTAAAAAAAAATATTTCATGCATGTCAATATATTTTTCTTCATTGAAACATAGAACAAAGAATACTGATATGGTAGAGCGGTTGGGATTCTAGTCTTTTATTTGAAGGACGGCAGTTCGAATCCCAGTTAGGACTTTTTTTGGTTAAAATTATTACTTTTGAAAAAGTTAAGATAAAAGAACAATGTTTCAAAAAATAAGTATAAAAGAACAAAAAAACCCACCTTCAGTGGATTCGAACAGCTGAGATAGAAAGCATAGATAAGAATACAACAACACCAATTGTGCTACTTTTTCATGTAGGTACATGTTAAGTCTTTTATTATGTATACTAATACAGTTAGCAAAATTATAATAAATTTTGAGATATAATGCACATTTAATTATCATATATAGTATAAGTCATATATTTAATACATGGACCTAAGTTTTTGGCGATTTTTACAAGACTTATGTTTTTACTAATATATTAATAAGGTAGCCTAGTTTTTCATAATTTTTATATTATCTATATTTATATTCATATATTAATATGAAGACCGTACCTAAAGTTTTTTGGTGATGGTTTTACCATTGCTCTTTTTCTTTTCTTTTTTTATCAAATATTATATCCTTTCTATTTTTTTATCTTTTAATCTACTTTTCAATAAATTACTATTTCATGTTACCAAGTGAAGAGCGGCAACATTGCGACTCCCTTTTAACTAAAGCACTATAATTTGACTGAAGATCATACCCCGGTTTAACCCAAAACACTATTAATCCTTAGTCTCCGACTGATGATTATATTTCGGTTGAAGTTAACGACTTAAAAATTATACTTTATATGTTAATAGTACTTCAGTTGAAACGAAATATAATTCACAATTAAATTATACTCCGGAGTACTTTATATTTAAATTTTACTTTAATTATTTGATTTTTAGGATATTAACTTCAACTCAAGTATAATCGTAAGACGAATTATGCTTTATTTTTAAATTTGTATTTATTTAAATATTTTTAAGTCATTAACTTCAACCGAACTATAATCTTATGTCAAAATATATTTTATTTATATTATTTTTATGTCATTAACTACAACAAGAATAAAACATTCAATCAAAGACTATGACTAATAGTTATTCGGTTAAATCGGAATATAATCTTAAGTCAAATTTTACTGTATTTTTAAACTTTAGATTATTTAATTAATTTTCAAGTCATTAAAGCGGATAATCTTAAGTGAAATTTTACTTTATTTTAAAATTTAAATTTATATTTGTAATTTTAAGTAATTAATATCAACAGGCATATAACCATCAGTCAAAAATTAGGGTTAATATTGTTTCGGTTGAACCAGAGAATAATCTACTTCTAATATAATAAAATTGATTAGGCTAAATTACACTTTTGGCCCCTTAACTTTCACAAAATTGAGGTTTTGCAAAAGAGGCTAAACATAGGGGGCCAAAAGTGCTATTATAAAAGTTGGGGGGCCAAAGTTGCAAGTTTGTGAAAGTTAGGGGGCCAAAAATACAATTTAGCCAATTGATTACTATCAAATTTACTAATTTTTCCTTATCAGTTTTAATAATATTCCAAATTTTGACTTAGATAATATTTTATTCTCAGTCAAAGACTATGGTTTGAATTAGATCAAAGTCTTTGGGATGATAGTAGTTTAGTTGAACTGGAGTATAATGTTAAGTCAAAATTATACTTAATTTTTATAATTTTTAATTCATTAACTTCAATTGGAGTATTAATCTTAGTCTAATACTTGTGTTAACGGTGCTTCGGCTAAAAAAAGTATAACTCTCAGTTAAAGATTATGATTTTTGAATTTTTTTTTTCTTTCACCCTCTGATTCCTAGGGGAAGGGGGCCTTAGTAGTCAAGAGTTCGGAGCGAGTTCTGGCATCAAGTGGTTTCAATCCGCTCCCAAATGCAGTTGCGGGGGATCAAACCGTTGTCCTCCCTACCAAGTTCAGTGCCAATCACCACCGAACCAACTAACATTTGGTGGTTTTCGAAATAATTTTAGTTAAATTAATGATGTTGCGGCTACTCCGTAATCATTTAAAATTATATAAATCGTATTTACATTTAATCCAAAATAGTTAAATTGAATAAACAGGAAGCAATTAATAATATTCCATATATAACGTATTAATTGTTAATATATAGATAATCATACATATATGTACTAAGTGAAACGTTTTATAGGATAATGTCCTATTCAAATGGTTAAGTTATCTGCTTAATATGTTTAGGACCCGTGTTCAAATCCAGGTTTTATCCAAATTGCTTATTTTTTCTTCTTTTTTTTTTCTGTATTTTCTAGGTGTTTATTAAAAAAAAAAAAAATTAACAAAAATGTCAGGGACGGGAATTGAACCCGCAACGCGCTTTTTAAAGGAACAACACTTCAGCCACAACGACACAGGAATAAGTTTTGCCTTTGTTTGCGTTATATGATATATATAAAATCTGAATTGATAAAAATACTAAATTAATTGCATCGCCTTCAACCTTCAGTCGGGTCACATCGACCCGTTTACAGACCCGCGAAACCAGCACCAAACCCGAAAGTTGCAGCACATTTAAATGTCGAAAATAATAATTAATTATCCAGAAGCATCACAAAAACTATTTACAATACATTTATGATTTTAGTTTTGATTCAAATAGTGTAAAACAAAAACCTGGGTTTTAGATCTGAATGCTTACAAAGAGGGAACTCAACAATTTGAATGCTCACAAAAATAAAACGAAGAAGAAGATTATGGATTTTAGATATGAGTTTCTCTCAAGTTTTGAGCTTGTTTATGCCTCGTTTGAGTTGATGCCAAATTTTAACAGGATATTGAGGAAGAGATGAAGAACAATGATGTTGTGATTTTTTTTAGTTGTATTGTGATGTTGTTTTAATTAATTTTTACAATAATAATTTAAATTAATAAACAATATAAAGATTGGGCCAATTGTGAAAATAATAAAAGTATATAGAACATTTTATAAAATAATAATTAAAAGTGTGAGAGAGAAATAATCCAGTTGTCCAATTTTAATTGGATCCACATCAGGTGTGCTGTTTGCACACCTCTTTGTGAATGTAACCTAGAAAAAACCTTGCAACAATTATTTGCAATGAAGAGGTAATTATTTCACTATTCTTACGAAACCAATCACCACAAATTCAATCAAGTACTACTATCAAATACCTAAAATCCAAGCAATAAGGCAGCAAACATAAGAACGAGAATTTAATTTAAACACACTGTAATTAAACTACTGGCAATCTAGTATACTTACACTAATTATTATAACAGTCAAATGTGAAGATAAGAAAGAATGAATAGTTACTTGCATCACAAGTTATCCAACTAACTTAGAGTTAAGTGATAACTGTTAACTGATTTGTCTGTTTGTTAGGTTTAGTTTCAAGTTGTAACTGCATCTAGTTAGGTTGATCTTAGTCCTTGTGTTGTATAAATATGAGACTCATCTATTGCATCAAACAGATTTTTGAATAATGCAATTTTGAGCTTTATGTTTCTGCGCTCATTTTTCTCTCTCGCTACTGCGCTCGATACTAGTTTTCCTGCATTGCGCCTATTTTATGCATCCATCAATGGAGCTTCATCTCCATCTTTAACAATAACATTAAAAAAAAAAATTATTGTAACCAAAATCCAGCACTGCACTCATCAGTATTACTACATAATATTGTTGATTTCGAAACAAGGATTAACATGGTAACTAACTTTGTCAACAAAAAAAAAAACCATGATTAAGGTAACTAACTAATTTAAGGTATTATAATTATTCAATCAACATTAACAACGACCACTAATTGAAGTTCAAACCAAACCTTGATTCACTTGTACTCAAAACTAGGCAGGGGAGGAGCATCATAAGTCTCCAAAATCTTCACCTCACTTCCACCATTTGCAATCTTCTCTTCTTCCTTTGCTCCACCAAACAATCTACCAAACCATGACGACTTCGGCGGCTGCGGCGGCATATCCTCAATCATAACCGGAGGCATATCCTGCTGAGCACTTGAATACTTATTAAGAGCAATCCCCGTCCCTTCAATAAGACCTAACAAAACAGCACCAAACGCCGCAGATTTAGCAGAAGCAGCAAATCCACGACGCATAGATAACAAACCACCAGTAGCAGCAGCGGAAAGAATAGAATTCCATGGATCTTCTTTCTTCCTTATATAAACCATAGAACAATCAAAAGTAGAGAATAAAACACTCCAAACAGCGAAACTTCCACCAATTCGACCTGCTTTGAGACCAACAGCTTGTGTTGCGCCGATGAAACGAGCGCCATTAGGTGAACTGTAGAGGCCTTTGCTGAAATGGAAGGCGGAACCGCCTATGGTTCCCATTGCGAACGCGGTTCCTGCGTCGTATGGGATTCGAATCGGACAGGGCTCTCGTAAAGTTTCCATCAGATCCAAACTTAGGGTTTCTGTATGAGAAGAAATGGCGCGCGTAAGGGTTTGGGATTTCGCGAACCAAGAAAGAGCTGATGCCACTAATAAATCGTTTGTTTTTGTTACTATATAAATAAATAAATCTATCTATGAGTACTTTACCTAAATAATTTTTTTTTGAATGAAAAATATTTTTTTTACTCAATCGCATGGAAAATAATTGAATCTACTAACAATATATTAAAAATAATTATTACCACAAATAAAAAAATAATAATTACTACCAAATTACCTAATTTGTCCTCGTGAATTTTAATAATATTTTAAATCTTCTATCTTTAAATGTAATTTTACATTATTTTTTGTTAGAAAAATATACACATAAAAATAAGAATCAAATTTAATAACAACAAATAAGTTATTCGGGACGTATGTTTATCACAAATCAATAACTTAAATTTAGTCCAAAAAAAAATCTTTTAAATAAAATTTCAAATAATTAGAACATATTAATTATAATTTATTTAAAAATATACACGTACAATAGCTTTAATAAAATATTTTTTTTTATCAAGTAGTCTAGTGCCTAGAAAATCCACCTTAAAGGTGAAATAGTGGAGTGTCCGGGGTTCGAACCCCGGCTCCTGCAAATATAGTGCGATGTCCCTGCCAACTGAGCTAAGCTCACGGGGACTTTAATAAAATAAATTTATTAAATTAATAAGTTACTAGAAAGAGCACAATAGTTTCACTTATATTTTAATAATATTTTATAACAAATTTTTAAATATTTAATTCTAAAAAAACTTTTGCATTTTTTTATGATTAATAAATTTTTACATTAATATAATGTCGAACTTAAATATCAAATAAAAATCGATGAACCCGTGCGAATGCACGTGTCTCTAATTTACTTACTTGTTAAAAACTGCCCAACGGACTAAATCAAGAGATCCAATACATACAGCCCAAATATCATGAAACTCATTCTTTATAAATGCTAAGACTTTCGCACTAAGATACAATTCAATCTAGAGGCCTAATGCCACTATAACTGCCTCAACCTCATCGTCGGAATTATCTAGTTCTATTACGGATAGAACACAACACAGGGGAAAACCAAATTAAGCCATCTTCACGACGACCAGAACAAACTGACCCAGCTTCACTTTCTGGTGCCATCAAAGTTGTTGCTTTCTTTATCTAGTTCTATTGTCGTCGTCACATACTGGTTGACACAATCTTCTCCTTCACAACATAATGAATCGTATGTGTATATCAACAAGGACTTGTCACAACCGATTCAAACTACCAAAACATACTCACTGTAACCACCGGCATAACTACACTCTGAAATTGATGGTTTACTGTGTAACTGAGGATTCTAAGTTTTGATTATTGTTAGTTTGTTACTAATTTTGAAAATTTTCAATGAAATGGGAGAATATGAAGGTATCAGAAAATGCATCTTTGTGTCATTATAGTTATCCAGTGTTTGGCTACATTACTCCCTGTGCTTTTTTGTTGTTGAATGCATGTTGATTTTAGTATTTTTCTTTGATGAGATGTGAATCTGGTAATTGAAATGTGATACTTTATGCTAAATGCAATACGTTTATTAATTTTGTCATTATAATTTTATAACTTATAAGAAGTGTATAAACTTGATTTGGAGTAGGTTATGCCCGAACTTAGTTTAGGATGTTATGATAATATCAATGAAAGAACACAATTTGTTCATCTCAATCTGCGATATTCACATCGCACCACATCATTGCATCATCGTTCTTCATCATGAGTCTATGAGGTAGCTCATCGTTCTTGGTCTCATCATCACTATACGGTAGACCCATTTCTATTTAAGTGATTCCATCGTGAAATGTTTTTGCTTTGTAGCTTCTGTATGATTAATATTTGTATGATTAATATTTCATGGTTGATTTTTATTTTTTGCTTCTGAAGTGATTTCATGTTTTTGCTTAATAGGAAAAATAATGAGCCGTATTAATTTATGTGAGACCATTCTTTTTTTTATTGACCAAGTGACCAACACTTGCACAGCACAGCACAGATAAATGGTGAAGGAGAATTGGACACACCTCATGACCCATTATTGCTAACCACTTCACTTTGAGATTCAAGAATCTTTATATAGACTTTGAGATTCAACTGATATAAGCTTATATTTTATTTTTGGCTAAATATAATTTAGTAGTTAAATTCACATATTATAAGTGTTCAGAAATGAAAAATCCTAGATTCAAACTATAATTCATGCATATCAATGTCTTTTTTTTTTCTTCCGAATAGGCAAAAAGGAATTTATTAAATTTAGCACAAGAAATGCCAATAGAATATAAGCCAAAAACAAGTTCGATCCCAGACCATAGATTCGACCCCTGCTACTAAAAGAACAAATGTGGGTCAAACAAGACAAATTACATCCAACCAGGACAACTCCTTGTATCATGCATATTGTGAGATTAACACAAGCTGTAATGGTTGGGATCTCAACTCGTTGTGTTAATTTCTTGAGTTCTATTTAAGTCTCAAAGATCCTCTCATTGCGATTTTTCCATAAAACCTTTTTCTAGGATGACGGGGATAGATGAAGAAAAACACATATAGGAGATTAAGAAACAAAATGAAAAGGCTGAGCAATAATCATTGTCTTTTTCTAAACCAAGCCAACAAAACAAGATAACAAACCAGTCTCGTAAAACCATAGATAATGACTAATGAACATCTAGATTAAAGTTTACAAAAAAGACATCATTTGCATCCTAAAACCATATCTGTATTTTTTTTTCAAAAATCATAACTAGCCAAATCACAACTACTGTATGCAAATTCCTTCTTATAAGTTGTACTCTTCACCAAATGCCTCACCACCAGAGGAGGAAGGTGCTTGTCAAGTCATCAATCAAGATCTTCATTTTTTTCACACAATTTAAAATTTCCACACCTATATAAAATAACACCAATATTACGAAACAAAGCCTAAGTAACATACCGAAAATCGTAATAAGAAGGGGACAGAATGCCAATCAATGTGAAAACAGACATACTCTTCTTAGGAAGAGTCCTCTTCACCAGATTCTTCACCAACACTATCAGATGAGGATGAGGAGGAAGATATATTTATGTGTTACC